>NW_026061770.1:0-2541844 GCF_023897955.1 Schistocerca gregaria
ACACTAGATCGCGTGTTGGATATGTAGACAGATATCTTCTAAGGTAGCTTAGGTAGAGAGACAATTAGTGAGGGGGTAGGTAGACAGACATTATCCGAGGCTGGGTTGTAGGTAGACAGAAATAATCTGAGGGGTGTAGTTAGACAAGTATTTTCTGAGGCTAGGGGTATGTAGACAGACATTGTCCATGGGGATAGTTAGACACACCTTCTGAGGTATGGGGAGTAGGAAGACTGACATTTCCTGAGGATGGTAGGTAGGGTGTCACTTTCGAAGGGGGGGGGGGGGTAGTGAGAGAGACTTCATAAGAGGTGGGGGATGTTGGTAGATAGACATGTTCTGAGGGAGGTAGGTAGATAGACATGTTCAGAGGGAGGGGTGGTAGAAAGCAATATTCCGAATGAGTGTAGGTAGACATACATATTCCGAGGGGTGGTTGGTAGGCAGACATCTTTTGAGGTGGGGTAGGTAGGCAGTCGTTTTCTGAATTGACAGACATCTTCCAAGAGAAGTGGGTATGAAGGCAGATATCTTCGTGGGGGGGAGCTAGGTAGCCAGACGTCTTCCGAGGGTGTTGGGTATGTAGGCATACATCTTCAAGGGCAGTTGGTAGACCGATATTTTCCAATGGGGGTAGGTAGACACACATACTACGAGTGGTGGTAGGTAAACACATCTTCCATGGGGTAGGTAGACAAACATCTTCCGAGGTGGGGTTGGTAGACATTTATTATCTGGGGTGTAGGTAGACTAACATTTTCGAGAGGGGTAGGACAGATATCTTCTGAGGGTGGTGTATTGGACAGACATCTTCCGAGGGGGTGTAGATAGACAACTTATGTAGGTGGTGGACAGACAACTGCTGACTGGGAGGGGGGGTAGGTAGACATGTTCCAAGGGTACGGTAGATAGATATACTACTTCTGAGGGGGTGGTAGGTAGACAGACATCTTCTGAGAGGGGGCTGGTAGACAGATATTTTCCGTGAGGTGTTATAGGTAGACAGAAATCTTCCAAGGGGGGTAGGTCGACTGACATTTTCTGAGGGGGCAGGTAGACAGACAACTTCTGGGGGGTAGATAGACATACATGTTCAGTTTGTGTGCATAAACAGAGACCTTTTGAGGTGGGTTAGGTTGGCAGCTATCTTATTAGTTTTGGCATGTAGAGGGAAGAGTATTGGTAGACAGGTATCTTCCGAGGGGGGTATGTAGACTGACATTGTCTAAGGGAGTTAGGTAGACATACACATTCCACAGGCAGATAGATAGACAGACATCTTCTGAGGGGGGTTAGGTAGCCATACATCTTCCGACAGGAGAGTTGGTGGACAGACACCTTCCAAGGATGGGGGGTAGGTAGACAGATATTTTCCAAGCGAGATTTAGGTAGACAGGCATTTTCCAAGGAGGGGTAGGTAGACAAACATCTTCCGAGGATGGTTGGGGTAGGAAGACAGACAGTGTGGGGTAGGTAGACAGACATCTTATTAGAGGGTGTATGTAGACAGACAGTATCCGAGGGCAGGTTGTAGGTAGACAGATATCTTACAGGGGGTGGGGTAGGTAGGCACGTATTTTCCAAGGCTGAGAGTATGTAGATAGACATAGTCCCGGTGGGCAATTAGACCGATATCTCCTGAGGGAGGGTAGGTACACAGACATTTTCAGAGTGGGAGGACAGGTAGACAGACACCTTCTAAGAGTGGGATGATAGACATCTTTCCAACTGGGAAAGATAGACATTTTACGAGGGGGGGGGGAGTAGACATACATCCTCCATGAGGTGGTAGACACACATATTATGAGGGGGGGGGGGTAGGTAGAAAGATTTCTTATAAGGTGGGGTAGGTTGGTAGACATCTTCTGAGGTTGAGTATGTAGGCACCAAGGGTAGAGGATATGAAGACATATATCTTCCGAGGGGGGGGGGCAAGGTAGACAGAAATTCTCTAACAGAGGGATGATAGACTTCTTCCGAGGGGGGTAGGTATGCAGACATCGTATGAGGGGGTGTAGGAAGACATACATATACCAAGGCAGGGTAGGTAGACAAAAATCTTCTTAGGGGGGTTGGAAGATAGACCTCTTCTGAGGGGCGAATGGAATACATACATCTTCCGAGGGAGTAGGAAGACAAAGTCCTCCAAGGGGGGGGGGGGGGGGAGATGAACCGACATCCACCAAGGGGGTTAGATGGATGGTCATCTTCTGTTGTAGTGGGAGGGGGCAGGTAGGCTTCCATCTTCTGGGTGGTCAGTAGACAATCATCTTCTGAGTTGTGGTTTAGTAGGCAATCATGTTCAGAGGGGGGTAGGTAGACAGACATCTTCCGAGGTGGGATGATAGACATCTTCCAAAGGGGTGGAAAGTAGACAGGCATTTTACAAAGTGGGGTGCAGGTGGACTGACATCTCCCATGCATTAGGTGGAAAATCATATTCCGAGGTCGGGTTCGATATACAGACATATTCCGAGGGAGGTGGTAGGTAGACAGCCATCTTCCGAGTGGGGATAGGTAGACATACTTTTCCCGAGAGGGGGTTGGGTAGACAGGCATTTACCGAGGGGATGGGGCATAGGTAGATAGACATCTTCTGAAGGGGGGTAGGTAGACAGACATCTCCCGAGGAGGGGTGGTAGACATACAACTTTCGAGGGGCAGTAGGTAGACAGACATTTTCTGTTGGAGGGGTTGATTGACAGGCATCTTTCAGAAGTGAGGGGGGGCAGGTAGACTGAAATCTTCTGGGGGTAGGTAGACAATCATCTTCTGAGGGGGTGTTGGGTAGACAGACATCCTCCGGGTTTTGGTAGACATAAATATTCCAAGGTGGGCAGGTAGACAGACATTTTCTGAGGGAGGGCCAGGTTGACAGACATCTTCAAATGGCGGGTTGGTAGACACACAACTTATGAGTGGGGGCGTAGGTAGAGAGACATGTCCGGAGGTGGGGTAGGTAGACATACATGTTCCGAGGGGAGTGGTGGCTAGTCATACATATTCCGAGTGTGTGTTTATGTGGGCAGACATCTTCCAAGAGGGGCTAGGTAGACAAACATCTTCCAAGGGGGGGGGGGGGGGTAAGTAGACAGACATCTTCCATGTGGGGTATGTAGACAGACATATTCTGACAGGGTGAGGCAGGCATATACCGTGGTTCGGTAGATAGACAGGCATCTTCGAGGGGGTGCTAGGTAGACATACACCTTCCGAGGGTAGTGGTAGGAAGTCATACATCTTCCAAAGCGGTTTTTTCGGTTGTCAAATGTCTTCCAAGAGGGGGGTCTGCACACATACATCCTCCAGGGATGGGAGGAGGGTTTGACAGAGATCTTCGGAGGTGGGGTAGTCAGTTACACATCTTTTGAAGTGGGTGTAGGTAGGCAGACACCTTCTAAATGGCGGTACCTAGGAAGATAGGCAGACATCTTCGGGGGGGGGGGAGGTAGGTAGACAGACAGTTTCTGATTGTGAGAATGGTGGTGGTGGTGGTTAGTGTTTAATGTCTCGTCAACAACGAGGTCATTAGAGACGGAGCGCAAGCTCGGGTTAGGGAAGGATTGGGAAAGAAATTGGCCGTGCCCTTTCAGAGGAACCATCCCAGCATTTGCCTGAAACGATTTAGGGTAATCACGAAAAACCTAAATCAGGATGGCCGGAGACGGGATTGAACCATCGTCCTCCCGAATGCGAGTCCAGTGTGCTAACCACTGTACCACCTCTCTCGATGTGTGAGAATGGTAGACAGACAGATAGGGTGGGAGATCAGAGACAGTCATATTCTGAGGGTGGGGTATGTAGACAGCCATCTTCTGAGGGGTAGATAAGAGTCTTCTGAAGGTGATGGAGAGATAGTCATCTTCCAAGTGCAGGTAGATAGGAATCTTCTGAGTTGGGGTAGCTTCCGAGCTAGGCGATAGATAGGCATCTTCACAGGGGGGGATGTTAGATTGGCATGTTATGGGGTGGGGGGGGGGGCGAGTAGACAAACATCACCCGATAGGTGGTATGTATAGAGACATCTTCCATGGAGTAGAAGGTAGGCAGGACATCTTCTGAAGGGTGGGGTAGGGAGACAGACATCATCAGAGCAGTAGTAGGTAGACAGACATTTTCCGAAGGGGGTGTATGTAGACAAATATTTTCTTAGATGGAGGGTAGCTGGGCAGACATCTTCCAAGGGGTGGGGAGGGGGTAGGTAGACAGGCCTCTTCCAAAGGTGTGTAGGTAGACAGACATCTTCCAAGAAGGGGTATGTAGGCAAACATCTTCTGAAGGGTGGGTTAGGGAGACAGGCATCATCCACGTGCGGAGTAGGTAGAGAGTGATCTTCTGAGGGGGGTGGGGGATGTAGATAGAAAGACATATTTTGAGAGGCTGGTAGGTAGGCAGACATGTTCCAAACAAGGGGGGGGGGGGGGGTTAAGTAGACAGGTATCTTCCGAGGGTGTGTAGGTAGACAGTCATCTTCTGAGGGGGGAGGGGGTGGGAAAACTGACGTTTTCCGGTTGGGGGGATAAGTAGAGAGTCATCTTCTGAGGGGGAAGTGGGTAGACACACATTTTCAGAAGGCGTGAGTAGGTAGGCAGACATATTACGAGGGGGGGGGGGGGTGGCGGGTGTACGTAGACAGTCATCTTACGAGGGGGGGGGGGGCTAAAAGGACAGACATGTTACAAGGTCCTCTATCAACTGCAAGACACCAGAACCGGCCTACAGTTGAATTTTCGATACCTAAAACTTGAGTAGTACTACTTCTTACCTGCCGATTGCATCAAATGAGAAGCTCCTATTTTGTTGTTTGTGGTGCGACCGCATACCTCAGCACATGACGTAAGTTTCCAGATGTATATGTAAACAGTTCCGTGAGCAAAGCTGCCACTGCGACGATCTGGCATTACGATTAGGCGCGTGAGTGCGTGTGAAATCGCTCTCTAAGTTTTCATACATTTATAGGTTTCAGATACATATTTTAACGGTTTTTGTGATAATATTTACTATATAAGATACTTATTAATGGTTTCTTCATTCACCTCCGCCTTTCTTGGGTTGTGACCTGATATTTGCGAGTGTTTCGTATCGAGCAACTTAACTTCTTACCTGTGTTTACATTCCGCGCTGACCAGTTGCAGCTGTAGCGGCGCATCCAAAGCTAAGTACTAATTAGTTGTTTGTGTATAGTGGTTTATTTTGGAACTTTAGTAGTCTCCAATCGGTGTTCTTGTTGTTTCCTGGTGAAATAATTTCAGAAGAAATTGTCGCGAACTGTTTTCAGTTTCGTTACTGTGCCATTAGACGTTTGATAATCTTTCTGTTTTACCTTTTGTTTTATTTGCTGTTGATAAATACTGTTAATAATAGTAGCTACTTCCCTTGTACAGCAAGATTATGATTATTGTAGTCAGTTTTTTAACAGATTCTTATTGTACTAAAGGAACTTAAATAAATGCGAAAGGTTTTCTTAGGTTTTTAATATATATTAACACGTTTCACATTTCCCCGTGCAACGTGACGTTCAGACCTCGTTTGATGCAAAAGCTTGAGGTCCTCGATCATGTCCAAGGCACCAAAGCCGGCTAATAAGTCAGTAATCTATAACTAAAACTTGAATTGTACTGCTTCTTACTGGCCGAATACATCTTCTTAACACCTTCTTCTGTCTTCTACTGTGGTGCTTTTAGTGTCTCCGCAAACCGCAGCAGGCGACATAAGTTTGCAGACTATAAATTTAACCGTCTCAGAGCGTAAAGCGGCCGATGTGACGATCTGCCAATAAGTCGATTCGACAGCAAATGAAGAAAACGGTCGGATTTTTCAGGTTTTTACTACAAATGGACACTTTTCACACCATCCCGTGCAACGTGGCGTCCAGACCGCGTTTCATGCAAAATCTTAAGGCCCTAGCTCATGTCCAAGGTACCAAAGCAGGCTAATAAGTCAATAAATGATAACTAAAATTTGAATTGTACAACTTATTACTGGTTCTTTCTCGCTGATTACACCAACAGAGAAGCTTCATCTGTGTTCTACTGTGATGCTTTGACTGTCTCCGCATAACGCAGCACGCGACATAAGCTTGCAGATCTGGCAATTAGTCGATTAAATAGAAAATGACGAAAACGGGAGGATTTCTCAGGTTTTTACTACATATGAACACTTTTCACATTCTCCCGCGCAACGTGGCAGACAGACCTCGTTTCATGAACAATCTCAAGGTCATAGCTCATGTACAAATAACCAAAGCCGGTTAATAAGTCAATAATAGATAAGTAAAATGTGAATTGTAATGCTTCGTACTGGCCGATTACATCTTCTGAGAGTCTTCTTCTGTGTTCTACTATGGTTCTTTTAGTGTCGAAGCTTAGCGAAGGACACGATATAGTTTTGCAGAAGATAAATATAACCATTGCAGAGAGAAAAGCGGCCAATATGACGATCTGGCATTATGTCGATTCGATATCAAATGACGAAAACGGCCGAATTTGTCAGGTTTTCACTACATATGAACACATTTCACATTCCCCCGTGCAACGCGGCTGCTCGACCTCCCTTCATGCCAAATCTTAAGGTCCTAGCTCATGTCCAAGGCACCAAAGCCGGCTAAAAAGTCAATAATCGATAACTAAAACTTGAATTGTACTACTTCTTACTGGCTATTACATCAACATAGAACCTTCTTCTGTGTTCTGTTATGGTGCTTTTATTGTCCCCGCATACCGCAGCACGCGACTTAGCTTTGCAGACGATAAATGTAACCGTTTCAGAGAAAAGAGCGGCCAATATGACGATCTGGCAAAAGTCGATTCGATAGCAAATGACGATCTCACTTTAAGTCGATTTGATAACAAATGACGAAAACGGACGGATTTCCAGGTTTTTACTACTTGTGAACACAGTCTCCCTTGTACCGCGGCTGCTAGTTCATCTGTGGTGCAAAATTGTAAGGTCCTAGCTCAAGTCCTACGCACCAAAGAAGGGTAAAAAGTCAATAATCGATAACTAAAACTTGAATTGTACTACTTCTTACTGCCTATTACATCAACTTAGAAGCCTCTTATGTGTTCTGCTATGCTGCATTTAGTGTCTCCGCATACCGCAGCACGCGACATAGATATGCAGTCCATAAATGTAACCGTTTCAGAGAGAAGACCGGCCAATGTGACGATCTAGCTAAAAGCCGATTCGATAACAAATGACGAAAACGGACTGATTTCTCTGTTTTTTACTACAAATTAACACTTTTCACATTCTCTCGTGCAACGCGGCTGCTAGACCTCCCATCATGCAAAATCGTAAGGTCCTAGCTCATGTCAAAGGCACCAAAGGCTAAAAACACAATAATCGATATCTAAAACTTGTATTGTATTACTTCTTACTGGCTATTACATCAACTTAGAAGCTTCTTCAGTGTTCTACTATGGTGCATTTAGTGTCTCCGCGTACCGCAGCACGCGACATATCTTTGCACACGATAAATGTAACGGTTTCAGAGAGAAAAGCGGGCTATATGACGATCTTGCATTAACCTGATTCGATAGCAAATGACGCAAACGGGCGGATTTCTCATTTTTTCACTACATATGAACACTTTTCACATTCTCCAGTGCAACACAGCTCCTAGACCTCCCTTCATGCAATATCTTAAGATCCTAGCTCATGTCAAAGGCACCAAAGCCGTGTAAAAGGTCAATAATCGATAACTAAAACAAAAATTGTAATGCTTAGTACAGGCTATCACATCATCTTTGAAGCTTCTTCTGTGTCCTATTATGGTGCTTTTATTGTCTCCGCATACCTCAGCACGCGACATAGCTTTGCACACGATAATTGTAACCGTTTCATTGAGAAGAGCGGCCAATATGACGATCTGGCAAAAGTCGAATCGATAGCAAATGACGAAAACGAGCGGATTTCTCCGGTTTTCACTACATATGAACACTTTGCACTTTCCCCCGTGGAACGCGGCTGCTAGAACTCCCTCATGCAAAATCTTAAGGTCCTAGCTCATGTGCTAGGCACCAAAGCCGTCTAAAAAGTCAATAATCGATAACAAAAACTTGAATTGTACTGCTTCGTACTGGTTATCACATCAACTTAGAAGCTTATTCTGTGTTCTATTATGGTGCTTTTAGTGTCTACGCATACCGGAGCACGCAACTTAGCTTTGCACACGATAAATGTAACGGTTTCAGACTGAAATGCGGGTAATATGACGATCTGGCATTAAGTCGATTCGATAGCAAATGACGAAAACGGGCGGATTTCTCAGCTTTTCACTACATATGAACACTTTTCACATTCCCCCGTGCAACGCGGCTGCTACACCTCCCTTCATGCAAAATCTTAAGGTCCTAGCTCATGTCCAGGGCACCAAAGACGTCTAAAAAGTCAGTAATCGATAACTAAAACTTGAATTTTACTGCTTCTTACTGGCTATCACATCAACTCAGAAGCTTCTTCTGTGTTCTATTATCGTGCTTTATGTGTCTACGAATACCGCAGCACGCAACATAGCTTTGCACACGATAAATATAACGGTTTCAGACAGAACAGCGGGCAATATGATGATCTGGCATCAAGTCGATTCGATAGCAAATGAGGAAAACGTGCGGATTTCTCAAGTTTTCACTACATATAAACACTTTTCACATTCCCCCATGCAACGCGGCTGCTAGACCTCCCTTCATGCAAAATCTTAAGGTCCTAGCTCATGTCCAAGGCACCAAAGCCGTCTAAAAATTCAATAATCGATAACTGAAACTTGAATTGTACTGCTTCTAACTGGCTATCACATCAACTTAGAAGCTTCTTCTGTGATCTATAATGGGGTTTTTAGTGTCTCCGCATACCGCAGCACGCTACATAGCTTTGCACACGATAAATGTAACTGTTTCAGAGAGATATCCGGCCAATATGACGATTTGGCATTAAGTCGATTCGATAGCAAATGACGAAAACGGGCGGAATTCTCATGTTTTCACTACATATGAACACTTTTCACATTCCCCTGTGCAACGCGGCTGCTAGACCTTACTTCATGCAAGGTCGTAAAGTCCTAGCTCATGTTCAATGCACCAAAATCGTCTAAAAATTAAATAATCGATAACTAAATCTTGAATAGTACTGCTTCGTACTGGCTATCACATCAACTTAGAAGCTTTTTCTGTTTTATATTATTGTGCTTCTAGTGTCTCTGCATACCGCAGCACGCGACATAGCTTTGCACACGATGAATGTAACCGTTTCAGAGACAAGTGCGGCCAGTATGACGATCTGGCATTAAGCTGATACGATAGCATATGACGAAAACGGGCGGATTTCTCAGGTTTTCACTACATATGAACACTTTTCACATTCCCCCGTGCAACGCGGTTGCTAGACCTCGCTTCATGCAAAATCTTAAGGTCCTTGATCATGTCTAGGGCACCGAAGCCGTCTAACAAGTTATTAATCGATAACTAAAACTTGAATTGTACTGCTACGTAATGACTTTCACAGCAACTTAGAAGCTTCATCTATGTTCTATTATGGAGCTTTTAGTGACTCCGCAGACCGCAGCACGCGACATAGCTTTGCAAACCATAAATGTAAACGTTTCAGAGAGAAGAGCCGCCAATATGACGATCTGGCAAATGTCGATTCGATAGCAATGAGGGGAACGGGCGGATTTTCCAGGTTTCCACAGCATATGAACACTTCCCACATTCCCCTGTTAAACGCGGATGCTAGACCTCCCTCATGCAAAATCTTAAGGAACTACCTAATGTCCAAGCCACGAAAGCCGTGTAAAAAGTCAATGATCGATAGTTAAAACTTGAATAGGACTGCTTCGTACTGGCTATCACATCAACTTAGAAGCTTCTTCTGTGATCCATTATGGTGCTTTTAGTGTCTCCACATACCGCAGCACGCGACATATCTTTGCACACGATAAATGTAACGGTTTCAGAGAGAATAGCGGGCAATATGACGATCTGAAATTAAGTCGATTCGATAGCAAATGACGAAAACGCTCGGATATCTCAGGTTTTCTCTACATATGAACACTTTTCACATTCCCCCGTGCAACGCTTCTCTTAGACATCCCTTTATGCAATATCTTAAGGTCCTAGCTCATCTCAAAGGAACCAAAGCCGTTTAAAAAGTCAATAATCGATAACTAAAACTTGAATTGTACTGCTTCGTACAGGTTATCACATCAACTTAGACGCTTCTTCTGTGTTCTATTATGGTGATTTTAGTGTCTACGCATACCGCAGCATACGACATAACTTTGCACACGATAAATGTAACGGTTTCAGAGAGAAAAGCGGGCTATATGACGATCTGGCATTAAGCTGATTCGATAGCAAATGACGAAAACGGGCGAATTTCTCAGGTTTTCACTACATATGAACACTTTTCACATTCCCCAGTGCAACACAGCTCCTAGACCTCCCTTCATGCAATGCCTTACGGTCCTAGCTCATGTCAAAGGCACCAAAGACGTGTAAAAAGTCATTAATCGATAACTAAAACAAAAATTGTAATGCTTAGTACAGGCTATCACATCATCTTTGAAGCTACTTCTCTGACCTATTATGGTGCTTTTATTGTCTCTGCATACCTCAGCACGCGACATAGCTTTGCACACGATAATTGTAACCGATTCATTGAGAAGAGCGGCCAATATGACACTCTGGCAAAAGTCGAATCAATAGCAAATGACGAAAACGGGCAGATTTCTCCGGTTTTCACTACATATGAACACTTCTCACATTCCCCCGTCCAACGCGGCTGCTACACCTCCCTTCATGCAAAATCTTAAGGTCCTAGCTCATGTCCAAGGCACCAAAGCCGTCTAAAAAATCAGTAATCCATAACTAAAACTTGAATTTTACTGCTCCTTACTGGCTATCACATCAACTTAGAAACTTCTTCTGTGTTCTATTATGGTGCTTTTAGTGTCTCCGCATACTGCAGCACGCGACATAGCTTTGCACACGATAAATGTAACCGTTTCGAAGAGAAGAGCGGCCAATATGGCGATCTGGCAAAAATCGATTCGATAGCAAATGACGTAATCGGCGGATTTATCAGGTTTTTACTACATATGAACACTTTGCACATTCCCATGTACAACGCGGCTGCTAGAACTCCCTCATGCAAAATCTTAAGGTCCTAGCTCATGTCCAGGGCACCAAAGCCGTATAAAAAGTCAATAATCAATAACAAAAACTTGAATTGTACTGCTACGTACTGGCTATCCCATCAATTTAGAAGCTTCTTCTGTGTTCTATTATGGTGCTTTGAGGGTCTCCGTGTACCGCAGCACGCGATATAGCTTTGCACACGATAAATGTAACCGTTTTAGAGAGAAGAGCGGCCAATATGACGATCTGGCATTAATTCGATTCGATAGCAAAGGACGAAAACGGGCGGATTTCTCAGTTTTTCACTACATATGAACACTTCTCACATTCCCCCGTCAATCGCGGCTGCTAGACCTCCCTCATACAAAATCGTTCGGAACTACCTCATGTCCAAGCCACGAAAGCCGTCTAAAAAGTCAATAATTGATAGTTAAAACTTGATTTGGACTGCTCCGTACTGTCCATCACATCAACTTAGAAGCTTCTTCTGTGATCCTTTATGGTGCTTTTAGTGTCTCCGCATACCGCAGCACGCGAGAAAGCTTTGCACACGATACATGTCACCGTTTCAGAGAAAAGAGCGGCCAATATGACGATCTGGCAAAAGTCGATTCGATAGCAAATGACGAAAACGGGCGGATATCTCAGGTTTTCACTGTATATGAACACGTTTCACATTCCCCCGTGCAACGCGGCTGCTAGTCCTCCCTTCATGCAAAATCTTAAGGTCCGAGCTCATGTCGAAGGCACCAAAGCCGTCTAAAAAGTCAATAATCTAAAACTAAAACTTGAAATTTACTGCTTCGTACTATCTATCACATCAACTTAGAAGCTTTTTCTGTTTTCTATTATGGTGCTTCTAGTGTCTCCGCATACCGCAGCACGCGACATAGATTTGCACACGATAAATGTAACCGTTTCAGAGACAAGTGCGGCCAGTATGACGATCTGGAATTAAGTCGATTCGATAGCAAATGACGAAAACGGGCTTATTTCTCAGGTTTTCACTACATATGTACACTTTTCACATTCCGCCGTGCAACGCGGCTGCTAGACCTCACTTCATGAAAAATCTTAAGGTCCGAGCTCATGTCGAAGGCACCAAAGCCGTATAAAAAGTCAATAATCGATAACAAAAACTTGAATAGTCCTGCTACGTACTGGCTGTCACATCAACTTAGAAGCTTCTTCTGTGTTCTATGATGGTGCTTTGAGGGTCCCCGCGTACCGCAGCACGATACATAGCTTTGCACACGATAAATGTAACCGTTTCAGAGAGAAGACCAGTTATAAGACGAACTGGCAAAAGTCGATTCGATAGCAAATGACGACATGGCGGATTTCTAAGGTTTTCACTACATATGAACACTTTTCACATTACCCCGTGCAACGCGGCTGCTAGACGTCCCTTCATGGAAAATCTTAAGGTCCTAGCCCATGTGCAATGCACCATAACCGTCTAAGAGGTCAATAACCGATAACTAAAACTTGAATTGTACTGCTTCGTTTTGGCTATCACACCAACTTAGAACCTTCTTCTGTGTTCTATTATGGTGCTTTTAGTGTCTCCGCATACCGCAGCACGCGAAAAAGCTTTGCACACGATAAATGTCACCGTTTCAGAGAGAAGAGCCGAAAATATGACGATCTGGCAAATGTCGATTCGAAAGCAAATTACGAAAACGGGTGTATTTCCCAGGTTTTCACTACATATGAACACTTTTCACATTCCCCAGTGCATTACGGCTGCTAGACCTCCCTTCATGCAAAATCTTAAGGTCCTAGCTCATGTCCAAGGCACCAAAGCCGTCTAGGAAGTCAATATTGATAACTAAAACTTGATTTGTACTGCTTCTTACTGGCTATCACTTCAACTTAGAAGCTTCTTCTGTGATCCATTATGGTGCTTTTAGTGTCTCCGCATAACGCAGCACGCGACATGGCTTTGCACACGAATAATGTAACCGTTTCAGTGAGAAGAGCCGCCAATACGACGATCTTTCAAACGTCGATTCGATAGCAAATGAGGAGAACGGGCGGATTTCCCAGGTTTTCAGTACATATGAACACTTCTCACATTCCCCCGTCAAACGCGGCTGCTAGACCTCCCTAATGCAAAATCTAAAGGACCAACCTCATGTCGAAGCCACGAAAGCCGTCTAAAAAGTCAATAATCGATAGTTAAAACTTGAATTGGACTGCTTCGAACTGGATATCACATCAACTTAGAAGCTTCTTCTTTGATCTATTATGGTGCTTTTAGTGACTCCGCATACCGCAGCACGTGACATAGCTTTCCTAACGATAAATGTAACCTTCTCAGGGTGAAAACCGGCCAATATGACGATCTGGCAAAACTCGAATCGACAGCAAATGAGGAAGACGGGCGGATTTCTCAGGTTTTCGCTACATAAGAACACTTTTCACATTCCCCCGTGCAACGCGGCTGCTAGATCTCCATTCATGCAAAATTTTAAGGTCCTAGCTCATGTCGAATGCACCAACGCCGTCTAAAAAGTCAATAATCGATAGGTAAAACTTGAATTGTACTGCTTCGTTTTGGCTATCACATCAACTTAGAAGCTTAATCTGTGTTCTTTTATGGTGCTTTTAGTGTCTCCACATACCGCAGCACGCGATATAGCTTTGCACACGATATATGTAACGGTTTCAGAGAGAATAGCGGGCAATATGACGATCTGGCATTAAGTCGATTCGATTACAAATGACGAAAACGGGCGGATTTCTCAGGTTTTCACTACATATGAACACATTTTACATTCCCCCGTGCAACGCGGTCGCTAGACCTCCCTTAATGCAAAATGGTAATGTCCTAGCTCATGTCCAAGGCACCGAAGCCGTCTAAAAATTCAATAATCGATAACTAAGAGTTAAATTGTACTGTTTCGTACTAGCTATCACATCAACTTAGAAGCTTCTTCTGTGTTCTATTATGGTGCTTTTAGTGTCTCCGCATACCGCAACACGCTACTTAGATTTGCACACGATAAATGTAACCGTTTCAGAGAAAAGAGCGGCCAATATGACGATCTGGCAAAAGTCGATTCCATAGCAAATGACGAAAACGGGCGGATTTCTAGGGTTTCACAACATATGAACACTTTTCACATTCCCCCGTGCAATGCGGCTGCTAGACCTCCCTACATGCAAAATCTTAAGGTCCTAACTCATGTCCAAGGCACAAAAGCCGTCTAAGAAGTCAATAATCGATAACTAAAACCTGAATTGCACTGATTCTTACTGGCTATCACATTAACATAGAAGCATCTTCTGTGTTGTATTATGGTGCTTTTAGTGTCTCTCCATACCGCAGCACGCGACATAGCTTTGCACACGATAATTGTAACCGTTTCAGAGAGAAGAGCGGCCAATATAGCGATCTGGCATTATGTCGATTCGATAACAAATACGAAAACGGGCGGATATTTCAGGTTTTCACTACATATGGACACTTTTCACATTCCCCCGTGCAACGCGGCTGCTAGACCTCCCTTCATGCAAAATCTTAAGGTCCTAGCTCATGTCCAAAGCACCAAAGCCGTCTAACAAGTGAATAATCGATGACTTAAACTAGATTTGTACTGCTTCGTTTTGGCTATCACACCAACTTAGAAACATCTTCTCTGTTCTATTATGGTGCTTTTATTGTCTACGCATACCGCAGCACGCGACATACTTTTCACACGATAAATGTAACCGTTTCAGAGAGAAGAGCGGCCAATATGACGATCTGACAAAAGTCGATTCGATAGCAAATGACGTAATCGGCGGATTTCTCGGTTTTTACTACATATGAACACTTTGCACATTCCCCCGTGCAACGCGGCTGCTAGAACTCCCTCATGCAAAATCTTAATATCCTAGCTCATGTCCAGTGCACCAAAGCCGACTAAAATGTCAATAATCGATAGCTAAAAGAATTATTTTACGGCTTCTTACTGGCTATTACGTCAACTTAGAAGCTTCTTCTGTGTTCTACTATGGTGCTTGTAGTGTCTCCGCATTCCGCAGCACGCGACATAGCTTTGCACACGATAATTGTAACCGTTTCATAGGGAAGAGCGGCAAATATGACGATCTGGCAAAAGTCGATTCGATAGCAAATGACGAAAACGGGCGGATTTCTCAGAATTTCATTACATATGAACATATTTCACATTCACCCGTGGAACGCGGATGCTAGACCTCCATTCATGCAAAATCGTAATGTCCTAGCTCATGTCCAAGGCACCAAAAGCGTCTAAAAATTCAATAATCGATATCTAAAACTTAATTTGTACTGCTTCATACTTGCTATCACATCAACTTAGATGCTTCTTCTGTGTTCTATTATGGTGCTTTTAGTGTCTCCGCATACCGCAGCACGCGACATTGCTTTGCAGACGATAAATGTAACCGTTTCAAAGCGAAGAGCGTGCAATATGACGATCTGGCATTAAGTCGATTCGATAGCAAATGAGGAAAACGGGCGGATTTCTCAGGTATTCACTACATATGAACACATTTCACATTCCCCCGTGCAACGCGGCTGCTATAACTCCTTCATGCAAAATCTTATGGTCCCAGCTCACGTCCAAGGCACCAAAGCCATCTAAAAAGTCAATAATCGATAACTAACACTTGAATTGTACTGCTTCTTACTGGCTATCACATCAACTTAGAAGCTTCTTCTGTGTTCTATTATGGTGCTCTTAGTGTCTCCGAATACCGCAGCACGCGACATAGCTTTGCACACGATAAATGTAACCGTTTTAGAGAGAAGAGCGGCCAATATGACGATCTGGCATTAAGTCGATTCGTTAGCAAATTACGAAAACGAGCCGATTTCTCAGGATTTCACTACATGTGAACACTTTTCACATTCCCCCGTGCAACGCGGCTGCTAGACTCCTTTCATGCAAGGTCGTAAGGTCCTAGCGCATGTACATGGCACCAAAATCGTCTAATAAGTCAATAATCTGTAACAAATTCTTCAATTTTACTGCTTCGTACTGGCGATCACATCAACCTAGAAGCTTTTTCTGTGTTCTATTATGGTGCTTCTAGTGTCTCCGCATACCACATCACGCGACATAGCTTTTCACACGATAAATGTAACCGTTTCAGAGTGAAGAGCTGACAATATGACGATCTGGCATTAAGTCGATTCGATAGCAAATGACGAAAAAGGGCGGATTTCTCACGTTTACACTACATATGAACACTTTTCACATTCCCCCGTCCAACGCGGTTGCTAAACCTCCCGTCATGCAAGGTCGTAAGGTCCTAGCTCATGACCAAGTCACCAAAATCGTCTGAAAAGTCAATAATCGATAACTAAAACTTCAAATGTACTGCTTAGGACTGACTATCTCATCAACTTAGAAGCTTCTTCTGTGTTCTATTATGTTGCTTTTAGTGTCTCCGCATACCACAGCAGCGACATTGCTTTGCACACGATAAATGTAACCGTTTCAGAGAGAATACCGGCCAATATGACGATCTGTCATTAATTTGATTCCATAGCAAATGACGAAAACGGGCGGATTTCTCAGGTTTTCACAACGTACGAACACTTTTCACATTCCCCAGTGCAACGCGTCTACTAGACCTACCTTTATGCAAAATCTTAAGGTCCTAGCTCATGTCCAAGGCACCAAAGCCGTTTAAAAAGTCAATAATCGATAACTGAAACTTGAAATGTACTGCTTCGGACTGGCTATCACACCAATTTAGAAGCTTCTTTTGAGTTCTGTTATGGTGCTTTTAGTGTCTCCGCATACCGCAGCACGCGACATAGCGTTGCACACGATAAATGTAATCGTTTCAGAGAGAAGAGCGGGCATTATGACGATCTGGCATTCAGTCGATTCGATAGCAAATGACGAAAACGGGGGGATTTCTCAGGTTTTCACTATATATGAACACTTTTCACATTCCCCCGTGCAACTCGGATGCTAGACCTCCCTTCAAGCAAGGTCACAAGGTCCTAGCCCATGTCCAAGGCACAAAATCGTCTAAAAATTCAATAATCGATAAATAAAACTTGAATTGTACTGCTTCGTACAGGCTATCACATCAATTTAGAAGCTTCATCTGTGTTCTATTATGTCTCTTTTAGTGTCTACGCATATCGCAGCACGCAACATAGCTTTGCACACGATAAATGTAACCGTTACAGAGAGAAGAGCGGCCAAATTGACGATCTGGCAAAAGTCGATTCGATAGCTAATGTCGAAAACGGGCAGATTTCTCACGTTTTCACTGCATATAACCACTTTTCACATTCCCCCGTGCAACGCGGCTGCTAGATCTCACTTCATGCAGAATCTTAAGGTCCTAGCTCATGTCCAAGGCACCAAAGCCGTCTAAAAAGTAAATAATCGTTAACTAAAACTTGAATTGGACTGCTTCGTACTGACTATCACTTCAACTTAGAAGCTTCTTCTGTGTTCTATTATGATGCCTTTAGTGTCTCCGCATACCGCAGCACGCGACATAGCTTTGCACAGGATAAATGTAACCGTTTAAGAGAGAAGAGAGGCCAATATGACGATCTGGCATTAAGTCGATTCGATAGCAAATGACGAAAACGAGTGGATTTCTCAGGATTTCACTACATTTGAACACTTTTCACATTCCTCCGTCCAACGTGGCAGCTAGATTGCTTTCATGCAAGGTCTTAAGGTCCCAGCGCATGTCCAAGGCACAAATATCGTCTAAAAAGTCAATAATCGATAACTAAATCTTGAATTGTACTGCTTCGTACTGGCTATCACATCAACCTAGAAGCTTCTTCTGTGTTCTATTATGGTGCTTCTAGTGCCTCCGCAACCACAGCACGCGACATAGCTTTGCACACGAAAAAAATAATCGTTTCCGAGAGAAGAGCGTCCAATATGACGATATGGCATGAAGTCGATTCGATAGCAAATGACCAAAACGGGGGGATATCTCTCAGGTTTTCACTACATATGAACACATTTCACATTCCCCCGTGAAAGACCGGTGCTAGAACTCCCTCATGCAAAATCTTAACGTCCAAGCTCATGTCCAAGGCACCAAAGCCGTCTAAAAAGTCAACAATCGATAGCTAAAAATTGAATTGTACTGCTTCGTTTTGGCTATCACACCATCTTAGAAGCTTCTTATGTTTTCTATTATCGTGCTTTTAGTGTCTCCACATACAGCAGCACGCGACAAAGCTTTGCACACGATAAATGTAACCGTTTCAGAGAAAAGAGCGCCCAATATGACGATCTGGCTAAAGTCTATTCCATAACAAATAACGAAAACGGGCGAATTTCTCAGGTTTTTCCAACATATGAACACTTTTCACATTCCCCCGTGCAACGCGGCTGCTAGACCTCCCTTCATGCAAAATCTTAAGGTCCTGGATCATGTCCAAGGCACCGAAGCCGTCTAAAAAGGTAATAATCGATACCTAAAACTTGAATTGTACTGCTGCGTACTTTCTATCACATCAACTTAGAAGCTTATTCTGTGTTCTATTATGGAGCTTTTAGTGTCTCCGCATACCGCAGCACGCGACATAGCTTTCATAGCTTTGCACACGAGAAATGTAAACATTTCAGAGAGAAGAGCGGCCAATATGACGATCTGGCATTAAGTCGATTCGATAGCAAATGACGAAAACGAGCGGATTTCTAAGGATTTCACTACATATGAACACTTTTCACATTCCCCCGTGCAACGCGGCTGCTAGACTCCTTTCATGCAAGGTCGTAAGGTCCTAGCGCATGTACATGGCACCAAAATCGTCTAAAAAGTCAATAATCTGTAACTAAATCTTGAATTGTACTGCTTCGTACTGGCGATCACATCAACCTAGAAGCTTTTTCTGTGTTCTGTTATAGTGCTTCTAGTGTCTCCGTATTCCACAGCTCGCGACATAGCTTTGCACACGATAAATGTAACCGTTTCAGAGTGAAGAGCTGCCAATATGGCGATCTGGCATTAAGTCGATTCGATAGCAAATGACGAAAACGGGCGAATTTCTCACGTTTACACTACATATGAACACTTTTCACATTCCCCCGTCCAACGCGGTTGCTAGACCTACCTTTATGCAAAATCTTAAGGTCCTAGCTGATGTCCAAGGCACCAAAATCGTCTGAAAAGTCAATAATCGATAACTAAAACTTCAATATTACTGCTTAGTACTGACTATCTCATCAACTTAGAAGCTTCTTCTGTGTTCTATTATGGTGCTTTTAGTGTCTCCGCATACCACAGCAGCGGCATTGCTTTGCACACGATAAATGTAACCGTTTCAGAGAGAATACCGGCCAATATGACGATCTGGCATTAAGTCGATTCGATAGCAAATGACGAAAACGGGCGGATTTCTCAGGTTTTCACAACGTATGAACAGTTTTCACATTCCACAGTGCAACGCGGCTACTAGACCTACCTTTATGCAAAATCTTAAGGTCCTAGCTCATGTCCAAGGCACCAAAGCCGTCTAAAAAGTCAGTAATCGATAACTAAAACTTGAATTGTATTGCTTCTTACTGGCTATCACATCAACCTCGAAGCTTCTTCTGTGTTCTGTTATGAAGATTTTACTGCCCCCTCTTACCACACTACGCGACATAGCATTGTAGAAGATGTATGTAACCGTTTTCGAGAGAAGAGCCGCCAATATGACGATCTGGCATTTAGTCGATTCGATAGAAAATGACGAAAACGGTCGGATTTCTCACGTTTTCACTACATATGAACTCTTTTTACATTCTCCCGTGCAACGCGGCTGCTAGTCCTCCATTCATGCAAGTTGGTAAGGTCCTAGCTCATGTCCAAGGCACGAAAATCGCCTAAAAAGTCAATAATCGATAACTAAAACTTGAATTGTACTGCTTTGTACTGGCTATCACATCAACTTAGAAGCTTCATCTGTGTTCTATTATGGTGTTTTTAGTGTCTCCGCATACCGCAGCACGCGACATAGCTTTGCACACGATGAATGTAACCGTTTCATAGAGAAGAGCGGCCTATTTATTTAAAAAAGCGGATAAAGTGCCACTAGAAGCCTTCCTAAAAGACAATTTCCATTCCTTCCGAACTGACTATGCGAATGTAGACGAGATGTGGCTCAAATTCAAAGATATAGTAGCAACAGCAATTGGGATATTCATACCTCATAAATTGGTAAGAGATGGAACGGATCCCCCGTGGTACACAAAAAAGGTCCGAACGCTGTTGCAGAGGCAACGGAAAAAGCATGCGAAGTTCAGAAGAACGCGAAATCCTGAAGATGGGCTAAAATTTACAGACGCGCGAAATTTGGCACGTACTTCGATGCGAGATGCCTTTAATAGGTTCCACAACGAAACATTGTCTCGAAATTTGGTAGAAAATCCGAAGAAATTCTGGTCGTATGTAAAGTACACAAGCGGCAAGACGCAGTCAATACCTTCGCTGCGCAGTGCCGATGGTACTGTTATCGACGACTGTGCCGCTAAAGCGGAGTTATTGAACGCAGTTTTCCGAAATTCCTTCACCAGGGAAGACGAATGGAATATTCCAGAATTTGAAACACGAACTTCTGCTAGCATGAGTTTCTTAGAAGTAGATACCTTAGGGGTTGCGAAGCAACTCAAATCGCTTGATACGGGCAAGTCTTCAGGTCCAGATTGTATACCGATTAGGTTCCTTTCAGATTACGCTGATACTATAGCTCCCTACTTAGCACTCATATACAACCGCTCGCTCACCGATAGATCTGTACCTACAGATTGGAAAATTGCGCAGGTCGCACCAGTGTTCAAGAAGGGTAGTAGGAGTAATCCATTTAACTACAGACCTATATCATTGACGTCGGTTTGCAGTAGGGTTTTGGAGCATATACTGTATTCAAACATTATGAATCACCTCGAAGGGAACGATCTATTGACACGTAATCAGCATGGCTTCAGAAAACATCGCTCTTGTGCAACTCAGCTAGCTCTTTATTCGCACGAAGTAATGGCCGCTATCGACAGGGGATCTCAAGTTGATTCCGTATTTCTAGATTTCCGGAAAGCTTTTGACACCGTTCCTCACAAGCGACTTCTAATCAAGCTGCGGAGCTATGGGGTATCGTCTCAGCTGTGCGACTGGATTCGTGATTTCCTGTCAGGAAGGTCGCAGTTCGTAGTAATAGACGGCAAATCATCGAGTAAAACTGAAGTGATATCAGGTGTTCCCCAGGGAAGCGTCCTGGGACCTCTACTGTTCCTGATCTATATAAATGACCTGGGTGACAATCTGAGCAGTTCTCTTAGGTTGTTCGCAGATGATGCTGTAATTTACCGTCTAGTAAGGTCATCCGAAGACCAGTATCAGCTGCAAAGCGATTTAGAAAAGATTGCTGTATGGTGTGTCAGGTGGCAGTTGACGCTAAATAACGAAAAGTGTGAGATGATCCACATGAGTTCTAAAAGAAATCCGTTGGAATTCGATTACTCGATAAATAGTACAATTCTCAAGGCTGTCAATTCAACTAAGTACCTGGGTGTTAAAATTACGAACAACTTCAGTTGGAAGGACCACATAGATAATATTGTCGGGAAGGCGAGCCAAAGGTTGCGTTTCATTGGCAGGACACTTAGAAGATGCAACAAGTCCACTAAAGAGACAGCTTACACTACACTCGTTCGTCCTCTGTTAGAATATTGCTGCGCGGTGTGGGATCCTTACCAGGTGGGATTGACGGAGGACATCGAGAGGGTGCAAAGAAGGGCAGCTCGTTTTGTATTATCGCGTTATAGGAGAGAGAGTGTGGCAGATATGATACACGAGTTGGGATGGAAGTCATTACAGCATAGACGTTTTTCGTCGCGGCGAGAGCTTTTTACGAAATTTCAGTCACCAACTTTCTCTTCCGAATGCGAAAATATTTTGTTGAGCCCAACCTACATAGGTAGGAATGATCATCAAAATAAAATAAGAGAAATCAGAGCTCGAACAGAAAGGTTTAGGTGTTCGTTTTTCCCGCTCGCTGTTCGGGAGTGGAATAGTAGTGAGATAGTATGATTGTGGTTCGATGAACCCTCTGCCAAGCACTTAAATGTGAATTGCAGAGTAGTCATGTAGATGTAGATGTAGATATGACAAAAGTCGATTCGATAGCAAATGACGAAAAATGGCGGATTTCACAGGTTTTCACTTTATATGAACACTTTTCACATTCCCCCGTGCAACGCGGCTCCTAGATCTCCCTTCAAGCAAAATCTTAAGGTCCTAGCTCATGTCCAAGGCACCAAAGCCGTCTAAAAAGTCAACAATCGATAGCTAAAAATTGAATTGTATTGCTTCGTTTTGGCTATCATATCAACTTAGAAGCTTCTTCTGTGTTCTATTATGGTGCTTTTAGTGTCTCCGCATAGCGCAGCACGCGACATGGCTTTGCACACGATAAATGTAACCGTTTTAGTGAGAATACCAGCCAAAATGGCGATCTGGCATTTAGTCGATTCGATAGCAAATGACGAAAACGGGCGGATTTCTCAGGTTTTTTTTGCATATGAAAACTTTTCACGGTCTCCAGTGCAACGCGGCTGTTAGACCTCCTTCATTCAAAATCGTAAGGTCCTAGCTCATGTCCAAGGCACCAAAGCAGTCTAAAAAGTCAATAATCGATAACTAAAACTTGAACTGTACTGCTTCGCACTGTCTATCACATCAACTGAGAAGCTTCTTCTAAGATCTATTATGGTGCGTTTAGTGTCTCCGCATACCGCAGCACGCGACATAGCTTTGTACACGATAAATGTAGCGGTTTCAGAGAGAATAGCGGCCAATGTGACAATCTGGCATTACTTCGATTCGATAGCAAATGACGAAAACGGGCGGATTTCTCAGGTTTTCACCACACATGAACACATTTCACATTCTCCCGTGCAACGCGGCTGCTAGACCTCCCTTCATACAAAATCGTAAGGTCCTAGCTCATGTACAAGGCACCAAACCCGTCTAAAAAGTCAATAATTGATAACTAAAACTACAATAGTACTGCTTCGTACTGGCTATCACATCAACTTAGAAGCATCTTCTGTGTTCCATTATGGTGCTTTTAGTGTCTCCGCATACCACAGCCCGCGACATATCTTTGCACACTATAAATGTAACCGTTTCAGAGAGAATACCGTCAATATGACGATCTGGCATTAAGTCGATTCGATAGGAAATGACGAAAACAAGCGGATTACTCAGGTTTTCAATGCATATGAACAGTTTTCACATTCTCCCGTGCAACGCGGCTGCTAGACCCCCCTTCATTCAAGGTCGTAAGGTCCTAGCTAATGTCCAATTCACCAATATAGTCTAAAAATTCAATAACCGATAACTAAAACTTGAATTGTACTGCTTCGTACAGGCTATCACATCAGGACAGGTTGTAGCTCATGTCAAAGGAACCAAAGCCGTCTAAAAAGTCAATAATCGAAAACAAAATCATAAATTGTACTGCTTCGTACTGGCTATCACATCAATTTAGAAGCTTCTTCTGTGTTCTGTTATGGTGCTTTTAGTGTCTCCACATACCGCAGCACGCGACATAGCTTTGCACACGATAATTGTAACCGTTTCAGAGAGAACAGCGGCCAAGATGACGATCTGGCATTATGTCGAATCGATAGCAAATAACGAAAACGGGCGGATTTCACAAGTTTTCACTACATATCAGCACTTTTCACATTCTCCCGTGCAAGGCGGCTGCTAGACTTCCCTTCCTGCAAAATCTGATGGTCGTAGCTCATGTCCAAGGCACCAAAGCCGTCTAAAAAAGGCAATAATCGGTAACTGAAACTTGAATTGTACTGCATCGTACTGGCTATCACATTAACTTAGGTGCTTCTTTTGTATTATATTATGGTGCTTTTCGTGTCTCCACATACCGCAGCACGCGACATAGCATTGCACACGATAAATGTAACCATTTCAGAGAGAAGAACCGTCAATATGACGATCTGGCATTAAGTCGATTCGATAGCAAATGACGAAAACGGGCAGATTTCTCAGGTTTTCACTACATATCAACACTTTTCACATTCCCCTGTGCACCGCGGCTGCTATACCTACCTTCATACAAAATCTTAAGGTACTAGCTCATGTCCAAGGCACCAAAGCCGTCTAAAAAGTCAATAATCAAAAACTAAAACTTGAAATGTACGGCTTCGTACTGGCTATCACATCAACTTAAATGCTTCTCCTATGTTCCATTATGGTACTTTTAGTGTCTAGGCATTCCGCAGCAGGCGAGATAGCTTTGCACACGATAAATGTGACCGTTCAAGAGAGAAGAGCGGCCAATATGAAGATCTGGCATTAGGTCGATTCGATAGCAAATAACGAAAACCGGCGGATTTCTCAGGTTTTTACAACATATGAACACTTTTCACATTCTCTCTTGCAACGTGGCTGCGAGACCTCCCTTCATGCAAAATCTTAAGGTCCTAGCTCATGTCCAAGGCACCAAAGCCGTCTAAAAAGGCAATAATCGATAACTAAAACTTGAAATGTACGGCTAAGTACTTTCTATCACATCAACTTAGATGCTTCTTCTGTGTTCTATTATGGTGCTTTTAGTGTTCAGGCATTCCGCAGCTCGCGACATAGGTTTGCACACGATCAATGTAACCGTTTCAGAGAGAATACAGGCCAATATGACGATCTGGCATTAAGTCAATTCGATAGCAAATGACGAAAACGGGCGGATTTCTCAGGTTTTCACTACATATAAACACTTTTCACATTCTCGCGTGCAACGCGGGTGTTATACCTCCCTTCATGCAGGGTCGTAAGGTCCTAGCTCATGTCCAAGGCACCAGAATCGTCTAAAAATTCAATAATCGATAACTAAAAATAACTTCGTACTTTCTATCACATCAACTTAGATGTTTCTTTTGTATTATATTATGGTGCTTTTCGTGTCTCCACATACCGCAGCACGCGACATAGCATTGCACACGATAAATGTAACCATTTCAGAGAGAAGAACCGTCAATATGACGATCTGGCATTAAGTCGATTCGATAGCAAATGACGAAAACGGGCAGATTTCTCAGGTTTTCACTACATATGAACACTTTTCACATTCCCCTGTGCACCGCGGCTGCTATACCTACCTTCATACAAAATCTTAAGGTACTAGCTCATGTCCAAGGCACCAAAGCCGTCTAAAAAGTCAATAATCAAAAACTAAAACTAGAAATGTACGGCTTCGTACTGGCTATCACATCAACGTAAATGCTTCTCCTATGTTCCATTATGGTACTTTTAGTGTCTAGGCATTCCGCAGCAGGCGAGATAGCTTTGCACACGATAAATGTGACCGTTCAAGAGAGAAGAGCGGCCAATATGAAGATCTGGCATTAGGTCGATTCGATAGCAAATAACGAAAACCGGCGGATTTCTCAGGTTTTTACAACATATGAACACTTTTCACATTCTCTCTTGCAACGTGGCTGCGAGACCTCCCTTCATGCAAAATCTTAAGGTCCTAGCTCATGTCCAAGGCACCAAGGCCGTCTAAAAAAGGCAATAATCGATAACTAAATCTTGAATTGTACTGCTTCGTACTGGCTATCACATCAACTTAGATGCTTCTTTTGTATTATATTATGGTGCTTTTACTGTTTCCACATACCGCAGCACGCGACATAGCTTTGCACACGATAAATATAACGGTTTCAGAGAGAATAGCGGGCACTATGACGATCTGGCGTTAAGTCGATTCGATAGCAAATGACGAAACATAGGCGGATATCTCAGGTTTTCACTGTATTTGAACACTTTTCAAATTCCCCCGTGCAACGCAGCTGCTAGACCTCCCTTCCTGCAAATTCTTATGGTCCTAGCTCATGTCCAAGGCACCAAAGCCAAATAAAAAGTCAATAATGGATAACTAAAACTTGAAATCTACAGCTTCGTAATGGCTATCACATCAACTTAGAAGCTTCATGTGTGTTCTATTATGGTGTTTTTAGTGTCTCCGCTTACCTTAGCACGAGACATTGCTTTGCACACGATAAATGTAACCGTTTCAGAGAGAAGAGCGGCCAATATGACGATCTGGCATTAAGTCGATTCTATAGCAAATAACGAAAACGGTCGGATTTCTCAGGTTTTACTACATATGAACACTTTTCACATTCCCCCGTGCAACGCGTCTGCGAGACCTCCATTCCTGCAAAATCTGAATTTCTTTGCTCATGTCCAAGGCACCAATGTCGTGTGAAGAGTCAATAATCGATAAGTAAAACTTGAATTGTACTGCTTCGTACTGGCTATCACATCCACTTAGAAGCTTCATCTGTGTTCTATTATTGTGCTTTTGGTGTCTAGACATTCCGCAGCTCGCGACATAGTTTTTTACACGATAAATGTAGACGTTTCAGGGAGACGAGAGGCCGGTATGACGATCTGGCATTACTTCGATTCCATAGCAAATGACGAAAACGGTCGGATTTCTCAGGTTTTTACTACATATGAATACTTTTCACATTCTCTCGTGCAACGTGGCTGCTAGACCTCCCTTCATGCAAAATCTTAAGGTCACAGCTCTTGTTCAAGGCACCAAAGCCGTCTGACAAGTCAATAATCGATAACTAAAACTTGAATTGTACTGCTTCGTACTGGCATCACATCAACTTAGAAGCTTCTTGTGTGTTCTATTACGCTGTTTTAAGTGTCTCCGCATACCGCAGCACGCGATATGGCTTTGCACACGACAAATGTAACAGTTTCAGAGAGAAGAGCGGACACTATGACGATCTGGCATTAAGTCGATTCGATAGCAAATGACGAAAACGGGCGGATTTCTCAGGTATTCACTACATATGAACACTTTTCACATTCCCCCGTGCAACGCGGCTGCGAGACCTCCATTCCTGCAAAATCTTAAAGTCCTAGCTCATGTCCACGGCACAACAGCCGTCTGACAAGTCAATAATCGATACGTAAAACTTGAATAGTACTGCTTCGTACTGGCTATCACATCAACTTTGATGCTTCTTTTGTATTATATTATGGCGCTTTTAGTGTTACCACATACCGCAGCACGCGACATAGCTTTGCACACGATAAATGTAACCGTTTCAGAGAGAAGGGCGGCAAATTTGACGATATGGCATTAAATCGATTCGATAGCAAATGACGAAAACGGGCGGATTTCTCAGGTGTTTAATATATATGAGCACTTTTCACATTCTGTTGTGCAACGTGGCTGCTAGACCTCCCTTCATGCAAAATCTTGAGGTCCTAGCTCATGTCCAAGGCACCAAGGCCGTCTAAAATAGGCAATAATCGATAACTAAAACTTGAATTGCACTGCTTCGTACTGGCTATCACATCAACTTAGTAGTTTCTTGTGTGTTCTATTATGCAGTTTTTAGTGTCTCCGCATACCGCAGCACGCGACATAGCTTTGCACACGATAAATGTAACCATTTCAGAGAGAACAGCGGCCAAGATGACGATCTGGCATTAAGTCGAATCGATAGCAACGAAAACGGGCTGATTTCACAATTTTTCACTACATATCAACACTTTTCACATTCTCCCATGCAACGCGGCTGCTAGACCTCCGTTCATGCAAAATCTTAAGGTCCCAGCTCATGTCCAAGGCACCAAAGCCGTCTAAAAAGGCAATAATCGATAACTAAAACTTGAAATGTACGGCTAAGTACTTTCTATCACATCAACTTAGATGCTTCTTCTGTGTTCTATTATGGTGCTTTTAGTGTTCAGGCATTCCGCAGCTCGCGACATAGGTTTGCACACGATCAATGTAACCGTTTCAGAGAGAATACAGGCCAATATGACGATCTGGCATTAAGTCGATTCGATAGCAAATTACGAAAACGGGCGGATTTCTCAGGTTTTCACTACATATAAACACTTTTCACATTCTCGCGTGCAACGCGGGTGTTATACCTCCCTTCATGCAGGGTCGTAAGGTCCTAGCTCATGTCCAAGGCACCAAAGCCGTCTAAAAAAGGCAATAATCGATAACTAAAACTTGAATTGTACTGCTTCGTACTTTCTATCACATCAACTTAGATGCTTCTTTTGTATTATATTATGGTGCTTTTCGTGTCTCCACATACCGCAGCACGCGACATAGCATTGCACACGATAAATGTAACCATTTCAGAGAGAAGAACCGTCAATATGACGATCTGGCATTAAGTCGATTCGATAGCAAATGACGAAAACGGGCAGATTTCTCAGGTTTTCACTACATATGAACACTTTCCACATTCCCCTGTGCAACGCGGCTACTATACCTACCTTGATGCAAAATCTTAAGGTACTAGCTCATGTCCAAGGCGCCAAAGCCGTCTAAAAAGTCAATAATCGATAACTAAAACTTGAAATGTACGGCTTCGTACTGGCTATCACATCAACTTAGATGCTTCTCCTATGTTCTATTATGGTTCTTTTAGTGTCTAGGCATTCCGCATCAGGCGAGATAGCTTTGCACACGATAAATGTAACCGTTTAAGAGAGAAGAGCGGCCAATATGAAGATCTGGCATTAGGTCGATTCGACAGCAAATAACGAAAACGGGCGGATTTCTCAGGTTTTTACAACATATGAACACTTTTCACATTCTGTCGTGCAACGTGGCTACTAGACCTCCCTTCATGCAAAATCTTAAGGTCCTAGCTCATGTCCAATGCACCAAAGCCGTCTAAAAAGTCAATAATCGATAACTAAAACTTGAATTACACTGCTTCGTACTGGCTATCAGATCAACATAGAAGCTTCTTGTGTGTTCTATTATGCTGTTTTTAGTGTCTCCGCATACCGCAGCACGCGATATGGCTTTGCACACGACAAATGTAACAGTTTCAGAGAGAAGAGCGGCCAATATGACGATCTGGCATTAAGTCGATTCGATAGCAAATGACGAAAACGGGCGGATTTCACAAGTTTTCAATACATATCAACACTTTTCACATTCTCCCATGCAACGCTGCTGCTAGACCTCCCTTCCTGCAAAATGTTAAAGTCCTAGCTCATGTCCACGGCACCAAAGCCGTCTGACAAATCAATAATCGGTAAGTAAAACTTGAATTGTACTGCTTCGTACTGGCTATCACATCAACTTAGTAGTTTCTCGTATGTTCTATTATGCAGTTTTTAGTGTCTCCGCATACCGCAGCACGCGACATAGCTTTGCACATGACAAATGTAACCGTTTCAGAGAGAAGAGCGGCCAATTTGACGATCTGGCATTAAGTCGATTCATTAGCATATGACGAAAACGGGCGGATTTCTCCGGTTTTCACTACATATGAACACTTTTCACATTCCCCCATGCAACGCGGCAGCTATACTTCCCTCCCTGCAAAATCTCAAGCTCCGAACTCATGTCCATTCACCAAAGCCGTCTAAAAAGGCAATAATCGATAACTAAAACTTAAATTGTACTGCTACGTGCTGGTTTTCACATCAACGTAGATGCTTCTCCTGTGTTCTAACACATCAACTTAGAAATTTCTTCTGTGTTCTGTTATGGTGCTTTTAGTGTCTCCTCATACCGCAGCACGCGACATAGCTTTGCACACTATAAATGTAACCGTTTCAGAGAGAACAGCGGCCAAGATGACGATCTAGTATTAAGTCGAATCGATAGCAAATAACGATAAAGGGCGCATTTCACAAGTTTTCACTACATATCAACACTTTTCACATTCTCCCATGCAACGCGGCAGCTAGACCTCCC
The DNA here is from genome assembly GCF_023897955.1 of Schistocerca gregaria. NCBI lineage: Eukaryota > Metazoa > Arthropoda > Insecta > Orthoptera > Acrididae > Schistocerca > Schistocerca gregaria. The sequence goes on from NW_026061770.1 coordinate 29,872, forward strand.
TTCCTGCAAAATGTTAAAGTCTTAGCTCATGTCCAAGGCACCAAAGCCGTTAGGTTAGAGATAACTAAAACTTGAATTACACTGCTTCGTACTGGCTATCAGATCAACATAGAAGCTTCTTGTGTGTTCTATTAAGTTGTTTTTAGTGTCTCCGCATACCGCAGCACGCGATATGGCTTTGCACACGACAAATGTAACAGTTTCAGAGAGAAGAGCGGCCAATATGACGATCTGGCATTAAGTCGATTCATTAGCATATGACGAAAACGGGCGGATTCATCCGGTTTTCACTACATATGAACACTTTTCACATTCCCCCATGCATCGCGGCAGCTATACTTCCCTCCCTGCAAAATCTCAAGCTCCGAGCTCATGTCCATTCACCAAAGCCGTCTAAAAAGGCAATAATCGATAACTAAAACTTAAATTGTATTGCTACGTGCTGACTTTCACATCAACTTAGAAGCTTTTTCTGTTTTCTATTATGGTGCTTCTAGTGTCCAGGCATTCCGCAGCACGCCACATAGCTTTGCACACGATAAATGGAACCGTTTCAGAGGAAAGAGCGGCCAATATGACAATCTGGCATTAAGTTGATTCGATAGCAAAAGACGAAACGGGCTGATTTCTCAAGTTTTCACTACATATGAACACGTTTCACATTCCCCCATGAAACGTGGCTGCTAGACCTCCCTTCATGCAAAATCGTAAGGTCCCAGCACATATCCAAGGCACCAAAGAAGGGTAAAAAGTCAATAATCGATAACTAAAGCTTGAATTGTACTACTTCTAACTGGCTATTATATCAACTTAGAAGCTTAGAAGTAAGAAGTAGTACAATTCAAGTTTTAGGCATCGATAATTGATTTTTAGTTGGCTTTGATGCCTTGGACATGACCTAGAACCTTAACGTTTTGCATGAAAGGAGGACTAGCAGCCGAGTTGCACGGGAGAATGTGAAAAGTGTTCATATGTAGTAAAAACCTGAGAAATCCGTCCGTGTTCGTCATTTGTTATGGAATCGACTTAAAGCCAGATCTTCACATTGGCCGCTCTTCTCTCTGAAACTGTTGTACTTATCGTCTGCAAAGCTATGTCGCGTGCTGCGGTATGCGGAGAATCTAAAAGCACTATAGTAGAAAACAGATGAAGCTTCTAAGTTGATGTAAAAGCCAGAAAGAAGTAGTACAATTCAAGTTTTAGTTATCGATTATTGACTTTTTAGCTGGCTTTGATGCCTTGGACATGAGCTAGGACCTTAACGATTTGCATGAAAGGAGGGCTAGCAGCCGAGTTGCACGGGAGAATGTGAAAAGCGTTCATATGTAGTAAAAACTAGAGAAATCCGTCCGTTTTCGTCATTTGTTATCGAATCGACTTAAAGCCAGATCGTCACATTGGCCGCTCTTCTCTCTGAAACGGTTGTACTTATCGTCTCCAAAGCTATGTCGCGTGCTGCGGTATGCGGAGCCACTAAAAGCACCATAGTAGAACACAGATGAAGCTTATAAGAAGGTGTAATAGACAGTAAGAAGTAGTACAATTCAAGTTTTAGGTATCGATTATTGACTATTTACCCTTCTTTGGTGCCTTGGACATGAGCTAGGAACTTAAGATTTTGCACGAAAGGAGGACTAACAGCCCCGTTGCCTTGGACATGAGCTATGACCTTACGATTTTGCATGAGTGGTTGTCTAGAATACGCGTTGCACGGGGGAATGTGAAAAGTGTGCATACGTAGTGAAAACCTCAGAAATGCGCCCGTTTTCGTCATTTGCTATCGAATCGACTTAATGCCAGATCGTCATATTGGCCGCTCTTCTCTCTGAAACGGTTACATTTATCGTGTGCAAGGCTATATAGCGTGCTGCGGTATGCGGAGACACTAAAAGCACTATAATAGAACACAGAAGAAGCTTCTAATTTGATGTGATAATGAGTACGAAGCAGTACAATTCAAATTTTAGTTATCGATTATTGAAATTTTCGAAGGCTTTGGTGCCTTGGATGTGAGCTAGGACCTTAAGATTTTGCATGTAGGGAGGTCTAGCAGCCGCGTTGCACGGGGGAATGTGAAACGTGTTCATTTGTAGTGGAAACCTGAGAAATTCGCACGTTTTCGTCATTTGCTATCGAATCGACTTAATGCCAGATCGTCACATTGGCCACACGTCTCTCTTTAACGATTATATTTATCGGGTGCAAAGCTATGTCGCGTGCTGCGGTATGCGGAGACACTAAAAGCAATATATTAGAACACAGAAGAAGCTTCTAAGTTGATGTGATAGCCAGTACGAAGCAGTAAAATTCAAGTTTTATTTATCGTTTATTGACTTTTTAGACGGCTTTGGTGCCTTGGACATGAGCTAGGACCTTAAGATTTTACATGAAGGGAGGTCTGGCAGCCGCGTTGCACGGGGGAATGTGAAAATTCTTCATATGTAGTGAAAACGTGAGCAATCCTCGGGTTTTCGTCACTTGCTATTGAATCGACGTAATGCCAGATCGTCATATTGGCCGCTCTTCTATCAGAAACGGCTTTATTTATCATGTGGAAAAAGATGTCGCGTGCTGCGATATGCGGAGACACTAGTAGCACCATAATAGAACACAGAAGAAGCTTCTAAGTTGATGTGATAAAGAGTACGAAGCAGTAAAATTCAAGTTTTAGTTATCGATTATTGACTATTTCGACGGATTTGGTGCTTTGGAGATACGCTATGACCTTAAGATTTGGCATGAAGGGAGGTCTAGCATCCGCGTTGCACGGGGGAATGTGAAAAGTGTTCATTTGTGGTGAAAAGCTGAGAAATCTGCACGTTTTCGTCATTTGCTATCGATTCTACTTAATGCCAGATCGTCATATTGGCGACACTTCTCTCTTTAACGGTTATATTTATCGTCTGCAAAGCTATGTCGTGTGCTGCGGTACGAGGAGACAGTAAAAGCACCATAGTAAAACACAGATGAAGCTTCTAAGTTGATATAATAGCCAGTTAGAAGTAGTACAATTCAAGCTTTAGTTATCGATTATTGACTTTTTACCCTTCTTTGGTGCCTTGGACATGAGCTAGGACCTTAACATTGTGCATGAAAGGAAGACCAGCAGCCGAGTTGCACGGGAGAATGTGAAAAGTGTTCATATGTAGTAAAAACGTGAGTAATCCGCCCGTTTTCGTCATTTGTTATCGAATCGACATAGAGCCAGATCGTCACATTAGCCGCTCTTCTCTCTGAAACAGTTGTACTAATCGTCTGCAAATCTATGTCGCGTGCTGCGGTATGCGGAGACACTAAAATCACCATAGTAGAACACAGATGAAGCTTCTAAGTTGATGTAATAGCCAGTAAGAAGTAGTACAATTCAAGTTTTAGGCATCGATTATTGACTTTTTAGCTGGCTTTGATGCCTTGGGCATGACCTAGGAACTTAACGTTTTGCATGAAAGGAGGACTAGCAGCCGAGTTGCACGGGAGAATGTGAAAAGTGTTCATATGTAGTAAAAACCTGAGAAATCCGTCCGTGTTCGTCATTTGTTATCGAATCGACTTAAAGCCAGATCTTCACATTGGCCGCTCTTCTCTCTGAAACTGTTGTACTTATCGTCTGCAAAGCTATGTCGCGTGCTGCGGTATGCGGAGACACTAAAAGCACCATAGTAGAACACAGATGAAGCTTCTAAATTGATGTAATAGAAAGTAAGAAGTAGTACAATACAAGTTTTAGTTATGGATTATTGACTTTTTACCCTTCTTTTGTGCCTTGGACATGAGCAAGTAACTTAAGATTATGCATGAAAGGAGAACTACCCGCGTTCCATGGGAGAATGTGAAAAGGGTTCATATGTAGTAAAAACCTGAGAAATCCATCCGTCTTCGTCATTTGTTATCGAATCGACTTAAAGCCAGATCTTCACATTGGCCGCTCTTCTCTCTGAAACGGTTGTACTTATCGTCTCCAAAGCTATGTCGCGTACTGCGGTATGCGGAGCCACTAAAAGCACCATAGTAGAACACAGATGAAGCTTCTAAGAAGGTGTAATAGACAGTAAGAAGTAGTACAATTCAAGTTTTAGGTATCGATTATTGACTATTTGCCCTTCTTTGGTGCCTTGGACATGAGCTAGGAACTTAAGATTTTGCACGAAAGGAGGACTAACAGCCGCGTTGCCTTGGACATGAGCTATGACCTTACGATTTTGCATGAATGGTTGTCTAGAATACGCGTTGCACGGGGGAATGTGAAATGTGTTCATACGTAGTGAAAACCTCAGAAATGCGCCCGTTTTCGTCATTTGCTATCGAATCGACTTAATGCCAGATCGTCATATTGGCCGCTCTTCTCTCTGAAACGGTTACATTTATCGTGTGCAAGGCTATATAGCGTGCTGCGGTATGCGGAGACACTAAAAGCACTATAATAGAACACAGAAGAAGCTTCTAATTTGATGTGATAATGAGTACGAAGCAGTACAATTCAAATTTTAGTTATCGATTATTGACATTTTCGAAGGCTTTGGTGCCTTGGATATGAGCTAGGACCTTAAGATTTTGCATGTAGGGAGGTCTAGCAGCCGCGTTGCACGGGGGAATGTGAAACGTGTTCATTTGTAGTGGAAACCTGAGAAATTCGCACGTTTTCGTCATTTGCTATCGAATCGACTTAATCCCAGATCGTCACATTGGCCACACGTCTCTCTTTAACGTTTATATTTATCGTGTGCAAAGCTATGTCGCGTGCTGCCGTATGCGGAGACACTGAAAGCAATATATTAGAACACAGAAGAAGCTTCTAAGTTGATGTGATAGCCAGTACGAAGCAGTAAAATTCAAGTTTTATTTATCGTTTATTGACTTTTTAGACGGCTTTGGTGCCTTTGACATGAGCTAGGACCTTAAGATTTTGCATGAAGGGAGGTCTAGCTGCCGCGTTGCACGGGGAATGAGAAAAGTGTCCATATGTAGTGAAAACCTGTGAAATACGCACGTTTTCGTCATTTGCTATCGAATCCACTTAATGCCAGATCGTAATATTGGCCGCTTTTCTCTCTGGAACGGTTACATTTATTGTGTGCAAACCTATGTCGCGTGCTGCGGTTTGCGGAGACAATAAGAGCACCATAATAGAACACAGAAGAAGCTTCTAAGTTGATGTGACAGCCAGTACGAAGCAGTAATATTCAAGTTTTAGTTATCGATTATTGACTATTTAGACGGCTTTGGTTCCTTGGACATGAGCTAGGGCCTTAAGATTTTACATGAAGGGAGGTCTGGCAGCCGCGTTGCACGGGGGAATGTGAAAACTCTTCATATGTAGTGAAAACGTGAGCAATCCTCGGGTTTTCGTCACTTGCTATTGAATCGACGTAATGCCAGATCGTCATATTGGCCGCTCTTCTATCAGAAACGGTTATATTTATCATGTGGAAAACCATGTCGCGTGCTGCGATATGCGGAGACACTAGTAGCACCATAATAGAACACAGAAGAAGCTTCTAAGTTCATGTGATAAAGAGTACGAAGCAGTAAAATTCAAGTTTTAGTTATCGATTATTGACTATTTCGACGGATTTGGTGCTTTGGAGATGAGCTATGACCTTAAGATTTTTCATGAAGGGAGGTCTAGCATCCGCGTTGCACGGGGGAATGTGAAAAGTGTTCATTTGTAGTGAAAAGCTGAGAAATCTGCACGTTTTCGTCATTTGCTATCGAATCTACTTAATGCCAGATCGTCATATTGGCGACACTTCTCTCTTTAACGGTTATATTTATCGTCTGCAAAGCTATCTCGTGTGCTGCTCTACGAGGAGACAGTAAAAGCACCATAGTAAAACACATATGAAGCTTCTAAGTTGATATAATAGCCAGTTAGAAGTAGTACAATTCATGCTTTAGTTATCGATTATTGACTTTTTACCCTTCTTTGGTGCCTTGGATATGTGCTAGGACCTTAAGCTTTTGCATGAAGGGAGGTCTAGCAGCCGCGTTGCACCGGGGAATGTGAAAACTCTTCATATGTAGTGAAAACGTGAGGAATTCTCTCGTTTTTGTCACTTGCTATCGAATCGACGTAATGCCAGATCGTCATATTGGCCGCTCCTCTATCTGAATCGGTTACATTTATCATGTGGAAAACTATGTCGCGTGCTGCAGTATGCGGAGACACTAGTAGCACCATAATACACTCCTGGAAATTGAAATACGAACACCGTGAATTCATTGTCCCTGGAAGGGGAAACTTTATTGACACATTCCTGGGGTCGGATACATCACATGATCACACAGACAGAACCACAGGCACATAGACACAGGCAACAGAGCATGCACAATGTCGGCACTAGTACAGGGTATATCCACCTTTCGCAGCAATGCAAACTGCTATTCTCCCACGGAGACGATCGTAGAGATGCTGGATGTAGTCCTGTGGAACGGCTTGCCATGCCATTTCCACGTGGCGACTTGGACCAGCGTTCGTGCTGGACGTGCAGACCGCGTGAGACGACGCTTCATCCAGTCCCAAACATGCTCAATGGGGGACAGATCCGGAGATCTTGCTGGCCAGGGTAGTTTTACACCTTCTAGAGCACGTTGGGTGGCACGGGATACATGCGGACGTGCATTCTCCTGTTGGAACAGCATGTTCCCTTGCCGGTCTAGGAATCGTAGAACGATGGGTTCGATGACGGTTTGGATGTACCGTGCACTATTCAGTGTCCCCTCGACGATCACCAGAGGTGTACGGCCAGTGTAGGACATCGCTCCCCACACCATGATGCCGGGTGTTGGCCCTGTGTGCCTCGGTCGTATGCAGTCCTGATTGTGGCGCTCACCTGCACAGCGCCAAACACGCATACGACCATCATTGGCACCACGGCAGAAGCGATTCTCATCGCTGAAGACGACACGTCTCCATTTGTCCCTACATTCACGCCCGTCGCGACACCACTGGAGGTGGGCTGCACGATGTTGGGGCGTGAGCGGAAGACGGCCTAACGGTGTGCGGGACCGTAGCCCAGCTTCATGGAGACGGTTGCGTATGGTCCTCTAAAACTTGAATTGTACTACTTATTACTGGCTATTACATCAACTTAGAAGCTTCATCTGTGTTCTACTATGGTGCTTCTAGTGTCTCCGCATACGGCAGCACGCGACATAGCTTTGCAGACGATAAATGTAACCGTTTCAGATAGAAGAGCGGCCAATGTGTCAATCTGGCTTTAAATCGATTCGATAACAAATGACGAAAACGGACGTATTTCTCAGGTTTTTACTACTTATGATACTTTTCACATTCTCCCGTGCAACTCGGCTGCTGGTCCTCCTTCCATGCAAAATGTTAAGGTCCTAGCTCATGTCCAAGGCACCAAAGGAGGGTAAAAAGTCAATAATCCATAACGAAAACATGAATTGTACTACATCTTACTGGCTATTACATCAACTTAGAAGTTTCATCTGTGTTCTACTATGGTGCTTTTAGTGTCTCCGCAAACCGCAGCACGCGACATAGCTTTGCAGACGATAAGTACAACCGTTTCAGAGAGACGAGCGGCCAATGGTAAGATCTGGCTTTAAGTCGATTCGATAACAAATGACGAACACGGGCGGATTTCTCAGGTTTTTACTACATATGAACACTATTCACATTCTCCTATGAAATTCGGCTGCTAGTCTTCCTTTCATGCAAAATGTTAAGGTCCTAGCTCATGTCCAAGGCACCAAAGCCAGCTAAAAATTCAATAATCTATAACTAAAACTTGAATTGTACTACTTCTTACTGGCTATTACATCAACTTTGAAGCTTCACCTGTGTTCTACTATGGTGCTTTTAGTGTCTCCGCATACCGCAGCACGCGACATAGGTTTGCAGACGATAAATGTAACCGTTTCAGACAGAAGAGCGGCCAATGTGACAATCTGGCTTTAAGTCGATTCGATAACAAATGACGAAAACGGAAGGATTTCTCAGGTTTTTACTACATTAGAACACTTTTCACATTCTCCCGTGAAACGCGGCTGCTAGTCCTAATTTCATGCAATTTCTAAAGATCCTACCTCATGTCCAGGGCACCAAAGAAAGTTAAAAAGTCAATAATCGATAACAAAAACTTGAATTGTACTACTTCTTACTGGCTATTACATCAGTTGGGAAGCTTCATCTGTGTTCTACTATGGTGCATTTAATGTCTCGCATACCACAGCACGCGACATAGCTTTGCAGACGATAAGTACAACCGTTTCAGAGAGAAGAGCGGCCAATGTGACGATCTGGCTTTAAGTCGATTCGATAACAAATGACGAAAACGGACGGATTTCTCAGGTTTTTACTACATATGAACACTATTCACATTCTCCAGTGCAACTCGGCTGCTAGTCCTCCTTTCATGCAAAATGTTAAGGTCCTAGCTCATGACCAAGTCACAAAAGCCAGCTAAAAAGTCAATAATCTATAACTAAAACTTGAATTGTACTACTTCCTACTGGCTATTACATCAACTTAGAAGCTTCATCTGTGTTCTACTATGGTGCTTCTAGTGTCTCCGCATACCGCAGCACGCAAAATAGCTTCGCAGACGATAAATGTAACCGTTTCAGACTGAAGTGCGGCCAATGTGACGATCTGGCTTCAAGTCGATTCGATAACAAATGACGAATACGGACGGATTTCTAGGTTTTTACTACATATGAACACTTTTCACATTCTCCAGTGCAACTCGGCTGCTAGTCCTCCTTTCATACAGAATCTTAAAGTCCTAGCTCATGTCCAAGGCACCAAAGCCAGCTAAAAAGTCAATAATCGATACCTAAAACTTGAATTGTACTACTTCTTACTGGCTATTACATCAACTTAGAACCTTCATCTGTGTTCTACTATGGTGCTTTTAGTGTCTCCGCATACCGCAGCACGCTACATAGCTTTGCAGACGATAAGTACAATCGATTCAGAGAGAAGAGCGACCAATGTGACGATCTGGCTTTAAGTCGATTCGATAACAAATGACGAATACGGACGGATTTCTCAGGTTTTTACTACATATGAACACTTTTCACATTCTCCCGTGCAACTCGGCTGCCAGTCCTCCTTTCATGCAGATTCTTAAGGTCCTAGCTCATGTCCAAGGCGCCAAAGCCCGCTAAAAAGTCCATAATCGATACCTAAAACTTGAATTGTACTACATCTTACAGGCTATTACATTTAATTAGATGCTTCATTTGTGTTTTACTATGGTGGTTTTAGTGTCTCCACATACCGCAGCACGCGACATAGCTTTGCAGACGATAAGTACAACCGTTTCAGAGAGAAGAGGGGCCAATGTGACGATTTGGCTTTAAGTCGATTCGATAACAAATGACGAAAACGGACGGATAACTAGGTTTTTACTACATATGAACAGTTGTCACATTCTCCCGTGCAACTCGGCAGCTAGTCCTCCTTTCATGCAGAGTCTTAAGGTCCTAGCTCATGTCCAAGGAACCAAAGCCAGCTAAAAAGTCAATAATCGATACCTAAAACTTGAATTGTACTACTTCTTACTGGCTATTACATCAACTTAGAACCTTCATCTGTGTTCTACTATGGTGCTAATAGTGTCTCCGCATACCGCAGCACGCGACATAGCTTTGCAGACGATAAGTACAATCGTTTCAGAGAGAAGAGCGACCAATGTGACGATCTGGCTTTAAGTCGATTCGATAACAAATGACGAAAACGGACGGATTTCTCAGGTTTTTACTACATATGAACACTTCTCACATTCTCCCGTGCAACTCGGCTGCTGGTCCTCCTTTCATGAAAATGTTAAGGTCCTAGCTCATATCCAAGGCACCAAAGAAGTGTAAAAAGTCAATAATCGATACATCAAACGTGAATTGTACTACTTCTCACTTGCTATTACATCAACATAGAAGCTTCATCTGTGTTCTACTATGGTGCTTTTACTGTCCACGCATACCGCAGCACGCGACATAGCTTTCCAGACGATAAATGTAACCGTTTCAGAGAGAAGAGCGGCCAATGTGATGATCTGGCTTTAAGTCGATTCGATAACAAATGACGAAAACGTGCGGATTTCTCAGGTTTTTACTACATATGAACACTTTTCACATTCTCCCGTGCAACGCGGCAGCTAGTCCTCCTTTCATGCAAAACGTTGAGGTCCTAGAACATGTCCAAGGCAACCAAGTAGTGTAAAAAGTCAATAATCGATATCTAAAACTTGAATTGTACTACTTCTTACTGGCTATTACATCAACCTAGAAGCTTCATCTGTGTTCTACTATGGTGCTTTTAGTGTCTCCGCATACCGCAGCACGAGACATAGCTTTGCAGACGATAAATGTTACCGTTTCAGACTGAAGTGCGGCCAATGTGACGATCTGGCTTCAAGTCGATTCGATAACAAATGACGAAAACGGACGGATTTCTCAGGTTTTTACTACATATGAACACTTTTCACATTCTCCCGTGCAACGCGGCTGCTAGTCCTCCTTTCATGCAATATCTTAAGGTCCTACCTCATGTCCAGGGCACCAAAGAAGGTTAAAAAGTCAATAATCGATAACAAAAACATGAATTGTACTACTTCTTACTGGCTATTACATCAACTTAGAAGCTTCATATGTGTTCCACTATGGTGCTTTTAGTGTCTCAGCATACCGCAGCACGCGACATAGCTTTCCAAACGATAAGTACAACCGTTTCAGACAGAAGGGCGACAACGTGACGATCTGGCTTTAAGTCGATTCGAAAACAAATGACGAAAACGGACGGATTTCTCAGGTTTTTAATACATATGAACACTTTTCACATTCTCCCGTGCAACTCGGCTGCTAGTCCTCCTTTCATGCAAAATCTTAAGTTCCTAGCTCATGTCGAAGGCAACAAAGAAGGGTAAAAAATCAATAATCCATAAATAAAACTCGAATTGTACTACTTCTTTCTGGCTATTACACCTTCTTAGAAGCTTCATGTGTGTTCTACTATGGTGCTTTTAGTGTCTCCACATACCGCAACACACGTCATAGCTTTGCAGACGATAAGTACTACCGTTTCAGAGAGAAGAGAGGCCAAAGTGTCGAACTGGCTTTAATTCGATTCGATAACAAATGACGAAAACGGACGGATTTCTCAGGTTTTTACTACATATGAACACTTTTCACATTCTCCAGTGCAACTCGGCTGCTAGCCCTAGTTTCATGCAGAATCTTAAGGTCCTACCTCATGTCCAAGGCACCAAAGCAAGCCAAAAAGTCAATAATGGATAAATAAAACTTGAATTGGACTACTTCTTACTGGCTATTACATCAACTTAGAACCTCCATCTGTGTTCTACTATGGTGCTTTTAGTGTCTCCGCAACCGCAGCACGCGACATAGCTTTGCAGACGATAAGTACAATCGTTTCAGAGAGAAGAGCGACCAATGTGACGATCTGGTTTACAGTCGATTCGATAACAAATGACGAATACGGACGGATTTCTCAGGTTTTTACTACATATGAACACTTTTCACATTCTCCCGTGCAACTCGGCTGCCAGTCCTCCTTTCATGCAGATTCTTAAGGTCCTAGCTCATGTCCAAGGCGCCAAAGCCAGCTAAAAAGTCCATAATCGATACCTAAAACTTGAATTGTACTACTTCTTACAGGATATTACATTTAATTAGATGCTTCATATGTCTTTTACTATGTTGGTTTTGGAGTCTCTTCAAACCACATCACACGTCATAGCATTGCAGACGATAAGTACAACCATTTCAGAGAGAAGAGCGGCCAATGTGACGATCTGGCTTTAAGTCGATTCGATAACAAATTACGATAACGAACAGATTTTTCGGGTTTTTACTGCATATGAACACTTTTCACATTCTCCCGTGCAGCTCAGGTGCTAGTCCTCCTTTCATGCAGAATCTTAAGGTCCTAGCTCATGTCCAAGGCACCAAAGCCACCTAAAAAGTCAATAATCGATACCTAAAACGTGAATAGTACTACTTCTTATTGGCTATTACATCAACATAGAAGCTTCATCTGTGTTCTACTATGGTGCTTTTAGTTCTCCACATACCGCAGCACGCGACATAGCTTTGCAGACGATAAGTACAACCGTTTCAGAGAGAAGAGAGGCCAATGTGACGATTTGGCTTTAAGTCGATTCGATAACAAATGACGAAAACGGATGGATTTCTCAGGTTTTTACTACATATGAACACTTTTCACATTCTCCCGTGCAACTCGGCTGCTAGTTCTCCTTTCATGCAGAATCGTAAGGTCCTAGCTCATGTCCAAACGCACCAAAGCCAGCTAAAAAGTCAATAATCGATACCTAAAACTTGAATTGTACTACTCCTTACTGGCTATTACATCAACTTAGAAGCTTCATCTGTGTTCTACTATGGTGCTTTAAGTGTCTCCGCATACCGCAGCACGCGACATAGCTTTGCAGACGATAAGTACAACCGTTTTAGACAGAAATGCGGCCAATGTGACGATCTGGCTTTAAGTCGATTCGATAACAAATGACGAAAACGGACGGATTTCTAGGTTTTTACTACATATGAACACTTTTCACATTCTCCCGTGCAACTCGGCTGATAGTCCTCCTTTCATGCAGAATCTTAAGGTCCTAGCTCATGTCCAAGGAACCAAAGCCAGCTATAAAGTCAATAATCGATAACTAAAACTTGAATTGTACTACTTCTTACTGGCTATTACATTAAATTAGATGCTTCATCTGTGTTTTACTATGGTGGTTTTAGTGTCTCCGCATACCGCAGCACACGTCTTAGCTTTGCAGACGATAAGTACAACCGTTTCAGAGAGAAGAGCGGCAAGTGTGACATTCTGGTTTTAAGTCGATTCGATAACAAATGACGAAAACGGACGGATTTCTAGGTTTTTACTACATATGAACACATTCCACATTCTTCCATGCAACTCGGCTGCTAGTCCTAATTTCATGCAGAATCTTAAGGTCCTAGCTCATGTCCAAGGCACCAAAGCCAGCTAAAAAGTCAATAATCCATACCTAAAACTTGAATTGTACTATATCTTACTGGCTATTACATCAACTTACAAGCTTCATCTTGTTTTCTACTATGGTGCTTTTAGTGTCTCCGCATACCGGAGCACGAGACATAGCTTTGCAGACGATAATTAGGACCGTTTCAGAGAGAAGAGCGGCCAATGTGAAGATCTGGCTTTAAGTCGAGTCGATAACAAATGACGAAAACGGACGGATTCCTCAGGTTTTTACTACATGTGAACACTTTTCACATTCTCCCGTGCAACTCGGCAGCTAGTCCTCCTTTCATGCAGAGTCTTAAGGTCCTAGCTCATGTCCAAGGAACCAAAGCCAGCTAAAAAGTCAATAATCGATACCTAAAACTTGAATTGGTCTACTTCTTACTGGCTATTACATCAACTTAGAACCTTCATCTGTGTTCTACTATGGTGCTTTTAGTGTCTCCGCATACCGCAGCACGCGACATAGCTTTGCAGACGATAAGTACAATCGTTTCAGAGAGAAGAGCGACCAATGTGACGATCTGGCTTTAAGTCGATTCGATAACAAATGACGAAAACGGACGGATTTTTAGGTTTTTACTACATATGAACACTTTTCACATTGTCCCGTGCAACTCTGCTGCTAGTCCTCCTTTCATGCAGAATCTTAAGGTCCTAGCTCATGTTCAAGGCACCAAAGCCAGCTAAAAAGTCAATAATCGAAACCTAAAACTTGAATTGGACTACTTCTTACTGGCTATTACATCAACTTAGAACCTTCATCTGTGTTCTACTATGGTGCTTTTAGTGTCTCCGGATACCGCAGCACGCGACATAGCTTTGCAGTCGATAAGTACAATCGTTTCAGAGAGAAGAGCGACCAATGTGACGATCTGGCTTTAAGTCGATTCGGTAACAAATGACGAAAACGGACGGATTTCTAATGCTTTTGCTACATGTGAACACTTTTCACATTCACCCGTGCAACTCGGCTGATAGTCCTCCTTTCATGCAGAATATCAAGGTCTTAGCTCATGTCCAAGGCACAAAAGCAAGCTAAAAAGTCAATTATCGATACCTAAAACTTGAGTTGTACTACTTCTTACTGGCTATTACATCAACTTAGAAGCTTCATCTGTTTTCTACTATGGTGCTTTTAGTGTCTGCGCATACCGCAGCACGCGACATAGCTTTGCAGACGATAAGTACAACCGTTTCAGAGAGAAGAGCGGCCAATGTGACGATCTGGCTTTAAGTCGATTCGATAACAAATGACGGAAACGGACGGATTTCTAGGTTTTTACTACATATGAACACATTCCACATTCTCCCGTGCAACTCGGCTGCTAGTCCTCCTTTCATGCAGAATCTTAAGGTCCTAGCTCATGTCCAAGGCACCAAACCCAACTAAAAAGTCAATAATCGATACCTAAAACTTGAATTGTACTATATCTTACTGGCTATTACATCAACTTAGAAGCTTCATCTGTTTTCTACTATGGTGCTTTTAGTGTCTCCGCATACTGGAGCACGAGACATAGCTTTGCAGACGATAATTACGACCGTTTCAGAGAGAAGAGCGGCCAATGTGATGATCTGGCTTTAAGTTGATTCGATAACAAATGACGAATACGGACGGATTTCTCAGGTTTTTACTACATATGAACACTTTTCACATTCTCCCGTGCAACTCCGGTGCTAGTTCTCCTTTCATGCAGAATCTTAAGGTCCTAGCTCATGTCCAATGCACCAAAGCCAGCTAAAAAGTCAATAATCGATACCTAAAACTTAAATTGTACTACTTCTTACTGGCTATTACATCAACTTAGAAGCTTCATCTGTGTTCTACTATAGTGCTTTGAGAGTCTCCGCATACCGCAGCACGCGACATAGCTTTGCAGACGATAAGTACAACCGTTTCAGAGAGAAGAGCTGCCAATGTGACGATCTGGCTTTTAAGTCGATTCGATAACAAATGACGAAAACGGACGGATTACTCAGGTTTTTACTACATATGAACACTTTTCACATTGTCCCGTGCAACTCGGCTGCTAGTCCTCCTTTCATGCAGAATCTTAACGTCCTAGCCCATGTCCAAGGCACCAAAGCCAGATAAAAAGTCAATAATCACTACCTAAAACTTGAATTGTACTACTTCTTACTGGCTATTACATCAACTTAGAACCTTCATCTGTGTTCTACTATGGTGCTAATAGTGTCTCCGCATACCGCAGCACGCGACATAGCTTTGCAGACGATAAGTACAATCGTTTCAGAGAGAAGAGCGACCAATGTGACGATCTGGCTTTAAGTCGATTCGATAACAAATGACGAAAACGGACGGATTTCTCAGGTTTTTACTACATATGAACACTTCTCACATTCTCCCGTGCAACTCGGCTGCTGGTCCTCCTTTCATGAAAATGTTAAGGTCCTAGCTCATATCCAAGGCACCAAAGAAGTGTAAAAAGTCAATAATCGATACATCAAACGTGAATTGTACTACTTCTCACTTGCTATTACATCAACATAGAAGCTTCATCTGTGTTCTACTATGGTGCTTTTACTGTCCACGCATACCGCAGCACGCGACATAGCTTTCCAGACGATAAATGTAACCGTTTCAGAGAGAAGAGCGGCCAATGTGATGATCTGGCTTTAAGTCGATTCGATAACAAATGACGAAAACGTGCGGATTTCTCAGGTTTTTACTACATATGAACACTTTTCACATTCTCCCGTGCAACGCGGCAGCTAGTCCTCCTTTCATGCAAAACGTTGAGGTCCTAGAACATGTCCAAGGCAACCAAGTAGTGTAAAAAGTCAATAATCGATATCTAAAACTTGAATTGTACTACTTCTTACTGGCTATTACATCAACCTAGAAGCTTCATCTGTGTTCTACTATGGTGCTTTTAGTGTCTCCGCATACCGCAGCACGAGACATAGCTTTGCAGACGATAAATGTTACCGTTTCAGACTGAAGTGCGGCCAATGTGACGATCTGGCTTCAAGTCGATTCGATAACAAATGACGAAAACGGACGGATTTCTCAGGTTTTTACTACATATGAACACTTTTCACATTCTCCCGTGCAACGCGGCTGCTAGTCCTCCTTTCATGCAATATCTTAAGGTCCTACCTCATGTCCAGGGCACCAAAGAAGGTTAAAAAGTCAATAATCGATAACAAAAACATGAATTGTACTACTTCTTACTGGCTATTACATCAACTTAGAAGCTTCATATGTGTTCCACTATGGTGCTTTTAGTGTCTCAGCATACCGCAGCACGCGACATAGCTTTCCAAACGATAAGTACAACCGTTTCAGACAGAAGGGCGACAACGTGACGATCTGGCTTTAAGTCGATTCGAAAACAAATGACGAAAACGGACGGATTTCTCAGGTTTTTAATACATATGAACACTTTTCACATTCTCCCGTGCAACTCGGCTGCTAGTCCTCCTTTCATGCAAAATCTTAAGTTCCTAGCTCATGTCGAAGGCAACAAAGAAGGGTAAAAAATCAATAATCCATAAATAAAACTCGAATTGTACTACTTCTTTCTGGCTATTACACCTTCTTAGAAGCTTCATGTGTGTTCTACTATGGTGCTTTTAGTGTCTCCACATACCGCAACACACGTCATAGCTTTGCAGACGATAAGTACTACCGTTTCAGAGAGAAGAGAGGCCAAAGTGTCGAACTGGCTTTAATTCGATTCGATAACAAATGACGAAAACGGACGGATTTCTCAGGTTTTTACTACATATGAACACTTTTCACATTCTCCAGTGCAACTCGGCTGCTAGCCCTAGTTTCATGCAGAATCTTAAGGTCCTACCTCATGTCCAAGGCACCAAAGCAAGCCAAAAAGTCAATAATGGATAAATAAAACTTGAATTGGACTACTTCTTACTGGCTATTACATCAACTTAGAACCTCCATCTGTGTTCTACTATGGTGCTTTTAGTGTCTCCGCAACCGCAGCACGCGACATAGCTTTGCAGACGATAAGTACAATCGTTTCAGAGAGAAGAGCGACCAATGTGACGATCTGGTTTACAGTCGATTCGATAACAAATGACGAATACGGACGGATTTCTCAGGTTTTTACTACATATGAACACTTTTCACATTCTCCCGTGCAACTCGGCTGCCAGTCCTCCTTTCATGCAGATTCTTAAGGTCCTAGCTCATGTCCAAGGCGCCAAAGCCAGCTAAAAAGTCCATAATCGATACCTAAAACTTGAATTGTACTACTTCTTACAGGATATTACATTTAATTAGATGCTTCATATGTCTTTTACTATGTTGGTTTTGGAGTCTCTTCAAACCACATCACACGTCATAGCATTGCAGACGATAAGTACAACCATTTCAGAGAGAAGAGCGGCCAATGTGACGATCTGGCTTTAAGTCGATTCGATAACAAATTACGATAACGAACAGATTTTTCGGGTTTTTACTGCATATGAACACTTTTCACATTCTCCCGTGCAGCTCAGCTGCTAGTCCTCCTTTCATGCAGAATCTTAAGGTCCTAGCTCATGTCCAAGGCACCAAAGCCACCTAAAAAGTCAATAATCGATACCTAAAACGTGAATAGTACTACTTCTTATTGGCTATTACATCAACATAGAAGCTTCATCTGTGTTCTACTATGGTGCTTTTAGTTCTCCACATACCGCAGCACGCGACATAGCTTTGCAGACGATAAGTACAACCGTTTCAGAGAGAAGAGAGGCCAATGTGACGATTTGGCTTTAAGTCGATTCGATAACAAATGACGAAAACGGATGGATTTCTCAGGTTTTTACTACATATGAACACTTTTCACATTCTCCCGTGCAACTCGGCTGCTAGTTCTCCTTTCATGCAGAATCGTAAGGTCCTAGCTCATGTCCAAACGCACCAAAGCCAGCTAAAAAGTCAATAATCGATACCTAAAACTTGAATTGTACTACTCCTTACTGGCTATTACATCAACTTAGAAGCTTCATCTGTGTTCTACTATGGTGCTTTAAGTGTCTCCGCATACCGCAGCACGCGACATAGCTTTGCAGACGATAAGTACAACCGTTTTAGACAGAAATGCGGCCAATGTGACGATCTGGCTTTAAGTCGATTCGATAACAAATGACGAAAACGGACGGATTTCTAGGTTTTTACTACATATGAACACTTTTCACATTCTCCCGTGCAACTCGGCTGATAGTCCTCCTTTCATGCAGAATCTTAAGGTCCTAGCTCATGTCCAAGGAACCAAAGCCAGCTATAAAGTCAATAATCGATAACTAAAACTTGAATTGTACTACTTCTTACTGGCTATTACATTAAATTAGATGCTTCATCTGTGTTTTACTATGGTGGTTTTAGTGTCTCCGCATACCGCAGCACACGTCTTAGCTTTGCAGACGATAAGTACAACCGTTTCAGAGAGAAGAGCGGCAAGTGTGACATTCTGGTTTTAAGTCGATTCGATAACAAATGACGAAAACGGACGGATTTCTAGGTTTTTACTACATATGAACACATTCCACATTCTTCCATGCAACTCGGCTGCTAGTCCTAATTTCATGCAGAATCTTAAGGTCCTAGCTCATGTCCAAGGCACCAAAGCCAGCTAAAAAGTCAATAATCCATACCTAAAACTTGAATTGTACTATATCTTACTGGCTATTACATCAACTTACAAGCTTCATCTTGTTTTCTACTATGGTGCTTTTAGTGTCTCCGCATACCGGAGCACGAGACATAGCTTTGCAGACGATAATTAGGACCGTTTCAGAGAGAAGAGCGGCCAATGTGAAGATCTGGCTTTAAGTCGAGTCGATAACAAATGACGAAAACGGACGGATTTCTCAGGTTTTTACTACATGTGAACACTTTTCACATTCTCCCGTGCAACTCGGCAGCTAGTCCTCCTTTCATGCAGAGTCTTAAGGTCCTAGCTCATGTCCAAGGAACCAAAGCCAGCTAAAAAGTCAATAATCGATACCTAAAACTTGAATTGGTCTACTTCTTACTGGCTATTACATCAACTTAGAACCTTCATCTGTGTTCTACTATGGTGCTTTTAGTGTCTCCGCATACCGCAGCACGCGACATAGCTTTGCAGACGATAAGTACAATCGTTTCAGAGAGAAGAGCGACCAATGTGACGATCTGGCTTTAAGTCGATTCGATAACAAATGACGAAAACGGACGGATTTTTAGGTTTTTACTACATATGAACACTTTTCACATTGTCCCGTGCAACTCTGCTGCTAGTCCTCCTTTCATGCAGAATCTTAAGGTCCTAGCTCATGTCCAAGGCACCAAAGCCAGCTAAAAAGTCAATAATCGAAACCTAAAACTTGAATTGGACTACTTCTTACTGGCTATTACATCAACTTAGAACCTTCATCTGTGTTCTACTATGGTGCTTTTAGTGTCTCCGGATACCGCAGCACGCGACATAGCTTTGCAGTCGATAAGTACAATCGTTTCAGAGAGAAGAGCGACCAATGTGACGATCTGGCTTTAAGTCGATTCGGTAACAAATGACGAAAACGGACGGATTTCTAATGCTTTTGCTACATGTGAACACTTTTCACATTCACCCGTGCAACTCGGCTGATAGTCCTCCTTTCATGCAGAATATCAAGGTCTTAGCTCATGTCCAAGGCACAAAAGCAAGCTAAAAAGTCAATTATCGATACCTAAAACTTGAGTTGTACTACTTCTTACTGGCTATTACATCAACTTAGAAGCTTCATCTGTTTTCTACTATGGTGCTTTTAGTGTCTGCGCATACCGCAGCACGCGACATAGCTTTGCAGACGATAAGTACAACCGTTTCAGAGAGAAGAGCGGCCAATGTGACGATCTGGCTTTAAGTCGATTCGATAACAAATGACGGAAACGGACGGATTTCTAGGTTTTTACTACATATGAACACATTCCACATTCTCCCGTGCAACTCGGCTGCTAGTCCTCCTTTCATGCAGAATCTTAAGGTCCTAGCTCATGTCCAAGGCACCAAACCCAACTAAAAAGTCAATAATCGATACCTAAAACTTGAATTGTACTATATCTTACTGGCTATTACATCAACTTAGAAGCTTCATCTGTTTTCTACTATGGTGCTTTTAGTGTCTCCGCATACTGGAGCACGAGACATAGCTTTGCAGACGATAATTACGACCGTTTCAGAGAGAAGAGCGGCCAATGTGATGATCTGGCTTTAAGTTGATTCGATAACAAATGACGAATACGGACGGATTTCTCAGGTTTTTACTACATATGAACACTTTTCACATTCTCCCGTGCAACTCCGGTGCTAGTTCTCCTTTCATGCAGAATCTTAAGGTCCTAGCTCATGTCCAATGCACCAAAGCCAGCTAAAAAGTCAATAATCGATACCTAAAACTTATATTGTACTACTTCTTACTGGCTATTACATCAACTTAGAAGCTTCATCTGTGTTCTACTATAGTGCTTTGAGAGTCTCCGCATACCGCAGCACGCGACATAGCTTTGCAGACGATAAGTACAACCGTTTCAGAGAGAAGAGCTGCCAATGTGACGATCTGGCTTTTAAGTCGATTCGATAACAAATGACGAAAACGGACGGATTACTCAGGTTTTTACTACATATGAACACTTTTCACATTGTCCCGTGCAACTCGGCTGCTAGTCCTCCTTTCATGCAGAATCTTAACGTCCTAGCCCATGTCCAAGGCACCAAAGCCAGATAAAAAGTCAATAATCACTACCTAAAACTTGAATTGTACTACTTCTTACTGGCTATTACATCAACTTAGAAGCTTCATCTGTGTTTTACTATGGTGCATTTAGTGTCTCCGCATACCGCAGCACGCGACATAGCTTTGCAGACGATAAGTACAACCGTTTCAGAGAGAAGAGCGGCCAATGTGACGATCTGGCTTTAAGTCGATTCGGTAACAAATGACGAAAACGGACGGATTTCTAGGTTTTTACTACATATGAACACGTTCCACATTCTCCCATGCAACTCGGCTGCTAGTCCTCCTTTCATGCAGAATCTTAAGGTCCTAGCTCATGTCCAAGGAACCAAAGCCAGCTAAAAAGTCAATAATCGATACCTAAAACTTGAATTGGTCTACTTCTTACTGGCTATTACATCAATTTAGAAGCTTCATCTGTGTTCTACTATGGTGCTTTTAGTGTCTCCGCATACCGCAGCACGCGACATAGCTTTGCAGACGATAAGTACAACCGTTTCAGAGAGAAGAGCGGCCTATGTGACGATCTGGCTTTAAGTCGATTCGGTAACAAATGACGAAAACGGACGGATTTCTAGGGTTTTGCTACATATGAACACATTCCACATTCTCCCATGCAACTCGGCTGCTAGTCCTCCTTTCATGCAGAATCTTAAGGTCCTAGCTCATATCCAAGGCACCAAAGCCAGCTAAAAAGTCAATAATCGAAACCTAAAACTTGAATTGTACTATATCTTACTGGCTATTACATCAACTTAGAAGCTTCATCTGTTTTCTACTATGGTGCTTTTAGTGTCTCCGCATACCGGAGCACGAGACATAGCTTTGCAGACGATAATTAGGACCGTTTCAGAGAGAAGAGCGGCCAATGTGAAGATCTGGCTTTAAGTCGAGTCGATAACAAATGACGAAAACGGACTGATTTCTCAGGTTTTTACTACATATGAACACTTTTCACATTCTCCCGTGCAACTCGGCAGCTAGTCCTCCTTTCATGCAGAATCTTAAGGTCCTAGCTCATGTCCAAAGAACCAAAGCCAGCTAAAAAGTCAATAATCGATACCTAAAACTTGAATTGGTCTACTTCTTACTGGCTATTACATCAACTTAGAACCTTTATCTGTGTTCTACTATGGTGCTTTTAGTGTCTCCGCATACCGCAGCACGCGACATAGCTTTGCAGACGATGAGTACAATCGTTTCAGAAAGATGAGCGACCAATGTGACGATCTGGCTTTAAGTCGAGTCGATAACAAATGACGAAAACGGACGGATTTCTAGGTTCTTACTACATATGAACACTTTTCACATTGTCCCGTGCATCTCTGCTGCTAGTCCTCCTTTCATGCAGAATCTTAAGGTCCTAGCTCATGTCCAAGGCACCATAGCCAGCTAAAAAGTCAATAATCGATACCTAAAACTTGAATTGGACTACTACTTACTGGCTATTACATCAACTTAGAACCTTCATATGTGTACTACTATGGTGCTTTTAGTGTCTCCGGATACCGCAGCACGCGACAGAGCTTTGCAGTCGATAAGTACAACCATTTCAGAGAGAAGAGCGGCCAATGTGACGATCTGGCCTTATGTCGATTCGATAAAAAAATGACGACAACGAACGGATTTTTCGTGTTTTTACTGCATATGAACACTTTTCACATTCTCCCGTGCAACTCGGCTGCTAGTCCTCCTTTCATGCAGAATCTTAAGGTCCTAGCTCAAGTCCAAGGCACAAAGCCACCTAAAAAGTCAATAATCGATACCTAAAACTTGAATTGGACTACTTCTTACTGGCTATTACATCAACTTAGAACCTTCATCTGTGTTCTACTATGGTGCTTTTAGTGTCTCCGCATACCGCAGCACGCGACATAGCTTTGCAGACGATAAGTACAACCGTTTCAGAGAGAAGAGCGGCCAATGTGACGATCTGGCTTTAAGTCGATTCGGTAACAAATGACGAAAACGGACGGATTTCTAGGTTTTTACTACATATGAACACATTCCACATTCTCCTGTGCAACTCGGCTGCTAGTCCTCCTTTCATGCAGAATCTTAAGGTCCTAGCTCATGTCCAAGGCACCAAAGCCAGCTAAAAAGTCAATAATCGATAACTAAAACTTGAATTACACTGCTTCGTACTGGCTATCACATCAACTTAGTAGTTTCTTGTGTGTTCTATTATGCAGTTTTTAGTGTCTCCGCATACCGCAGCACGCGATATAGCTTTGCACATGACAGTCACATCAACTTAGAAGGTTCTTCTGTGTTCTATTATTGTGCTTTTAGTGTCTAGGCATTCCGCAGCTCGCGACATAGGTTTGCACACGATAAATGTAACCGTTTCAGAGAGAAGGGCGGCCACTTTGACGATATGGCATTAAGTCGATTCGATAGCAAATGACGAAAACGGGCGGATTTCTCAGGTTTTTACAACATATGAACACTTTTCACATTCTGTCGTGCAACGTGGCTGCTAGACCTCCCTTCATGCAAAATCTTAAGGTCCTAACTCATGTCGAATGCACCAAAGCCGTCTAAAAAGTCAATAATCGATAACTAAAACTTGAATTACACTGCTTCGAACTGGCTATCAGATCAACATAGAAGCTTCTTGTGTGTTCTATTAAGCTGTTTTTAGTGTCTCCGCATACCGCAGCACGCGATATGGCTTTGCACATGACAAATGTAACAGTTTCAGAGAGAAGAGCGGCCAATATGACGATCTGGCATTAAGTCGATTCCATAGCAAATGACGAAAACGGGCGGATTTCTCAGGTTTTCAATACATATGAACACTTTTCACATTCCCCCGTGCAACGCGGCTGCGAGACCTCCATTCCTGCAAAATCTTAAAGTCCTAGCTCATGTCCACGGCACCAAAGCCGTCTGACAAGTCAATAATCGGTAAGTAAAACTTGAATTGTACTGCTTCGTACTGGCTATCACATCAACTTAGTAGTTTCTTGTGTGTTCTATTATGCAGTTTTTAGTGTCTCCGCATACCGCAGCACGCGACATGGCTTTGCACATGACAAATGTAACCGTTTCAGAGAGAAGAGCGGCCAATTTGACGATCTGGCATTAAGTCGATTCATTAGCATATGACGAAAACGGGCGGATTTCTCCGGTTTTCACTACATATGAACACTTTTCACACTCCCCCATGCAACGCGGCGGCTAGACCTCCCTCCCTGGAAAATCTTAAGGTCCTAGCTCATGCCCACGGCACCAAAGCCGTCTAAAAAGTCAATAATCGATAACTAAAACTTGAATTGCACTGCTTCGTACTGGCTATCACATCAACTTAGTAGTTTCTTGTGTGTTCTATTATGCAGTTTTTAGTGTCTCCGCATACCGCAGCACGCGACATAGCTTTGCACATGACAGTCACATCAACTTAGAAGGTTCTTCTGTGTTCTATTATTGTGCTTTTAGTGTCTAGGCATTCCGCAGCTCGCGACATAGGTTTGCACACGATAAATGTGACCATTTCAGAGAGAAGAGCGGCCAATTTGACAATATGGCAGTAGGTTGATTCGATAGCAAATGACGAAAAGGAGGATTTCCCAGGTTTTCACGACATATGAACACTTTTCACATTCCAACGTGCAATGCGGCTGCTAGACCTCCCTTCATGCAAAATCTGAAGGTCCTAGCTCATGTCCAAGGCACCAAAGCCGTCTAAAAAAGGCAATAATCGATAACTAAAACTTGAATTGTACTGCTTCGTACTTTCTATCACATCAACTTAGATGCTTCTTTTGTATTATATTATGGTGCTTTTCGTGTCTCCACATACCGCAGCACGCGACATAGCATTGCACACGATAAATGTAACCATTTCAGAGAGAAGAACCGTCAATATGACGATCTGGCATTAAGTCGATTCGATAGCAAATGACGAAAACGGGCAGATATCTCAGGTTTTCACTACATATGAACCCCTTTTCACATTCCCCTGTGCAATGCGGCTGCTATACCTATCTTGATGGAAAATCTTAAGGTACTAGCTCATGTCCAAGGCGCCAAATCCGTCTAAAAAGTCAATAATCGATAACTAAAACTTGAAATGTACGGCTTCGTACTGGCTGTCACATCATCTTAGATGCTTCTCCTATGTTCTATTATGGTGCTTTTAGTGTCTAGGCATTCCGCAGCAGGCGAGATAGCTTTGCACACGATAAATGTAACCGTTTAAGAGAGAAGAGCGGCCAATATGAAGATCTGGCATTAGGTCGATTCGACAGCAAATAACGAAAACGGGCGGATTTCTCAGGTTTTTACAACATATGAACACTTTTCACATTCTGTCGTGCAACGTGGCTGCTAGACCTCCCTTCATGCAAAATCTTAAGGTCCTAACTCATGTCCAATGCACCAAAGCCGTCTAAAAAGTCAATAATCGATAACTAAAACTTGAATTACACTGCTTCGAACTGGCTATCAGATCAACATAGAAGCTTCTTGTGTGTTCTATTAAGCTGTTGTTAGTGTCTCCGCATACCGCAGCACGCGATATGGCTTTGCACACGACAAATGTAACAGTTTCAGAGAGAAGAGTGGCCAATATGACGATCTGGCATTAAGTCGATTCCATAGCAAATGACGAAAACGGGCGGATTTCTCAGGTTTTCAATACATATGAACACTTTTCACATTCCCCCGTGCAACGCGGCTGCGAGACCTCCATTCCTGCAAAATCTTAAAGTCCTAGCTCATGTCCACGGCACCAAAGCCGTCTGACAAGTCAATAATCGGTAAGTAAAACTTGAATTGTACTGCTTCGTACTGGCTATCACATCAACTTAGTAGTTTCTTGTGTGTTCTATTATGCAGTTTTAAGTGTCTCCGCATACCGCAGCACGCGACATAGCTTTGCACATGACAAATGTAACCGTTTCAGAGAGAAGAGCGGCCAATTTGACGATCTGGCATTAAGTCGATTCATTAGCATATGACGAAAACGGGCGGATTTCTCCGGTTTTCACTACATATGAACACTTTTCACATTCCCCCATGCAACGCGGCAGCTATACTTCCCTCCCTGCAAAATCTCAAGCTCCGAGCTCATGTCCATTCACCCAAGCCGTCTAAAAAATCAATAATCGATAACTAAAACTTAAATTGTACTGCTACGTGCTGGCTTTCACGTCAACTTAGATGCTTCTTCTGTGTTCTAACACATCAACTTAGAAATTTCTTCTGTGTTCTGTTATGGTGCTTTTAGTGTCTTCTCATACCGCAGCACGCGACATAGCTTTGCACACGATAAATGTAACAGTTTCAGAGAGAAGAGCGGCCAATATGACAATATGGCATTAAGTTGACTCGATAGCAAATGACGAAAAGGAGGATTTCTCAGGTTTTCACTACATATGAACACTTTTCACATTCCACCGTGCAATGCGGCTGCTAGACCTCCCTTCATGCAAAATCTGAAGGTCCTAGCTCATGTCCAAGGCACCAAAGCCGTCTAAAAAAGGCAACAATCGATAACTAAAACTTGAATTGTACTGCTTCGTACTTTCTATCACATCAACTTAGATGCTTCTTTTGTATTATATTATGGTGCTTTTCGTGTCTCCACATACCGCAGCACGCGACATAGCATTGCACACGATAAATGTAACCATTTCAGAGAGAAGAACCGTCAATATGACGATCTGGCATTAAGTCGATTCGATAGCAAATGACGAAAACGGGCAGATTTCTCAGGTTTTCACTACATATGAACCCCTTTTCACATTCCCCAGTGCAATGCGGCTGCTATACCTATCTTGATGGAAAATCTTAAGGTACTAGCTCATGTCCAAGGCGCCAAATCCGTCTAAAAAGTCAATAATCGATAACTAAAACTTGAAATGTACGGCTTCGTACTGGCTGTCACATCATCTTAGATGTTTCTCCTATGTTCTATTATGGTGCTTTTAGTGTCTAGGCATTCCGCAGCAGGCGAGATAGCTTTGCACACGATAAATGTAACCGTTTAAGAGAGAAGAGCGGCCAATATGAAGATCTGGCATTAGGTCGATTCGACAGCAAATAACGAAAACGGGCGGATTTCTCAGGTTTTTACAACATATGAACACTTTTCACATTCTGTCGTGCAACGTGGCTGCTAGACCTCCCTTCATGCAAAATCGTAAGGTCCTAACTCATGTCCAATGCACCAAAGCCGTCTAAAAAGTCAATAATCGATAACTAAAACTTGAATTACACTGTTTCGAACTGGCTATCAGATCAACATAGAAGCTTCTTGTGTGTTCTATTAAGCTGTTTTTAGTGTCTCCGCATACCGCAGCACGCGATATGGCTTTGCACACGACAAATGTAACAGTTTCAGAGAGAAGAGTGGCCAATATGACGATCTGGCATTAAGTCGATTCCATAGCAAATGACGAAAACGGGCGGATTTCTCAGGTTTTCAATACATATGAACACTTTTCACATTCCCCCGTGCAACGCGGCTGCGAGACCTCCATTCCTGCAAAATCTTAAAGTCCTAGCTCATGTCCACGGCACCAAAGCCGTCTGACAAGTCAATAATCGGTAAGTAAAACTTGAATTGTACTGCTTCGTACTGGCTATCACATCAACTTAGTAGTTTCTTGTGTGTTCTATTATGCAGTTTTTAGTGTCTCCGCATACCGCAGCACGCGACATAGCTTTGCACATGACAGTCACATCAACTTAGAAGGTTCTTCTGTGTTCTATTATTGTGCTTTTGGTGTCTAGGCATTCCGCAGCTCGCGACATAGGTTTGCACACGATAAATGTAACCGTTTCAGAGAGAAGGGCGGCCACTTTGACGATATGGCATTAAGTCGATTCGATAGCAAATGATGAAAACGGGCGGATTTCTCAGGTTTTTACAACATATGAACACTTTTCACATTCTGTCGTGCAACGTGGCTGCTAGACCTTCCTTAATGCAAAATCTTAAGGTCCTAACTCATGTCCAATGCACCAAAGCCGTCTAAAAAGTCAATAATCGATAACTAAAACTTGAATTACACTGCTTCGAACTGGCTATCAGATCAACATAGAAGCTTCTTGTGTGTTCTATTAAGCTGTTTTTAGTGTCTCCGCATACCGCAGCACGCGATATGGCTTTGCACATGACAAATGTAACATTTTCAGAGAGAAGAGCGGCCAATATGACGATCTGGCATTAAGTCGATTCCATAGCAAATGCCGAAAACGGGCGGATTTCTCAGGTTTTCAATACATATGAACACTTTTCACATTCCCCCGTGCAACGCGGCTGCGAGACCTCCATTCCTGCAAAATCTTCAAGTCGTACCTCATGTCCACTTCACCAAAGCCGTCTGACAAGTCAATAATCGGTAAGTAAAACTTGAATTGTACTGCTTCGTACTGGCTATCACATCAACTTAGTAGTTTCTTGTGTGTTCTATTATGCAGTTTTTAGTGTCTCCGCATACCGCAGCACGCGACATAGCTTTGCACATGACGAATGTAACCGTTTCAGAGAGAAGAGCGGCAAATTTGACGATCTGGCATTAAGTCGATTCATTAGCATATGACGAAAACGGGCGGATTTCTCCGGTTTTCACTACATATGAACACTTTTCACATTCCCCCATGCAACGCGGCAGCTATACTTCCCTCCCTGCAAAATCTCAAGCTCCGAGCTCATGTCCATTCACCAAAGCCGTCTAAAAAGGCAATAATCGATAACTAAAACTTAAATTGTACTGCTACGTGCTGGCTTTCACGTCAACTTAGATGCTTCTTCTGTGTTCTAACACATCAACTTAGAAATTTCTTCTGTGTTCTG
This sequence comes from Schistocerca gregaria, assembly GCF_023897955.1. Classification (NCBI taxonomy): domain Eukaryota; kingdom Metazoa; phylum Arthropoda; class Insecta; order Orthoptera; family Acrididae; genus Schistocerca; species Schistocerca gregaria. The sequence continues at coordinate 58,428 of NW_026061770.1, forward strand.
TTATGGTGCTTTTAGTGTCTCCTCATACCGCAGCACGCGACATAGCTTTGCACACGATAAATGTAACCGTTTCAAAGAGAAAAGCGGCCAATATGACGATCTGGCATTAAGTCGATTCTATAGCAAAATGACGAAAGCAGGCGGATTTCTCCGGTTTTCACTACATATGAACACTTTTCACACTCCCCCATGCAACGCGGCGGCTTGACCTCCCTCCCTGGAAAATCTTAAGGTCCTAGCTCATGCCCACGGCACCAAAGCCGTCTAAAAAGTCAATAACCGATAACTAAAACTTGAATTGCACTGCTTCGTACTGGCTATCACATCAACTTAGTAGTTTCTTGTGTGTTCTATTATGCAGTTTTTAGTGTCTCCGCATACCGCAGCACGCGACATAGCTTTGCACATGACAGTCACATCAACTTAGAAGGTTCTTCTGTGTTCTATTATTGTGCTTTTAGTGTCTAGGCATTCCGCAGCTCGCGACATAGGTTTGCACACGATAAATGTAACCGTTTCAGAGAGAAGGGCGGCCACTTTGACGATATGGCGTTAAGTCGATTCGATAGCAAATGACGAAAACGGGCGGATTTCTCAGGTTTTTACAACATATGAACACTTTTCACATTCTGTCGTGCAACGTGGCTGCTAGACCTCCCTTCATGCAAAATCGTAAGGTCCTAACTCATGTCCAATGCACCAAAGCCGTCTAAAAAGTCAATAATCGATAACTAAAACTTGAATTACACTGCTTCGAACTGGCTATCAGATCAACATAGAAGCTTCTTGTGTGTTCTATTAAGCTGTTTTTAGTGTCTCCGCATACCGCAGCACGCGATATGGCTTTGCACATGACAAATGTAACAGTTTCAGAGAGAAGAGCGGCCAATATGACGATCTGGCATTAAGTCGATTCCATAGCAAATGACGAAAACGGGCGGATTTCTCAGGTTTTCAATACATATGAATACTTTTCACATGCCCCCGTGCAACGCGGCTGCGAGACCTCCATTCCTGCAAAATCTTAAAGTCCTAGCTCATGTCCACGGCACCAAAGCCGTCTGACAAGTCAATAATCGGTAAGTAAAACTTGAATTGTACTGCTTCGTACTGGCTATCACATCAACTTAGTAGTTTCTTGTGTGTTCTATTATGCAGTTTTTAGTGTCTCCGCATACCGCAGCACGCGACATAGCTTTGCACATGACAAATGTAACCGTTTCAGAGAGAAGAGCGGCCAATTTGACGATCTGGCATTAAGTCGATTCATTAGCATATGACGAAAACGGGCGGATTTCTCCGGTTTTCACTACATATGAACACTTTTCACATTCCCCCATGCAACGCGGCAGCTATACTTCCCTCCCTGCAAAATCTCAAGCTCCGAGCTCATGTCCATTCACCAAAGCCGTCTAAAAAGGCAATAATCGATAACTAAAACTTAAATTGTACTGCTACGTGCTGGCTTTCACGTCAACTTAGATGCTTCTTCTGTGTTCTAACACATCAACTTAGAAATTTCTTCTGTGTTCTGTTATGGTGCTTTTAGTGTCTCCTCATACCGCAGCACGCGACATAGCTTTGCACACGATAAATGTAACCGTTTCAGAGAGAAAAGCGGCCAATATGACGATCTGGCATTAAGTCGATTCTATAGCAAAATGACGAAAGCAGGCGGATTTCTCCGGTTTTCACTACATATGAACACGTTTCACATTCCCCCATGAAACGTGGCTGCTAGACCTCCCTTCATGCAAAATCGTAAGGTCCTAGCACATATCCAAGGCACCAAAGAAGGGTAAAAAGTCAGTAATCGATAACTAAAGCTTGAATTGTACTACTTCTTACTGGCTATTACATCAACTTAGAAGCTTCATCAATGTTCTACTACGGTGCTTCTAGTGTCTCCGCATACCGCAGCACGCGACATAGCTTTGCAGCCGATAAATGTAACTGTTTCAGACAGAAGAGCGGACAATGTGACAATCTAGCTTTAAGTCGATTCGATAACAAATGACAAAAACGGACGGATTTCTCAGACTTTTACTACATATGAACACTTTTCACATTCTTCCGTGCAACGCGGCTGCTAGTCCTCCTTTCATGCAAAATCTTAAGTTCCTAGCTCATGTCCAGGGCACCAAAGAAGGTTAAAAAGTCAATAATCCATAACTAAAACTTGAATTGTACTACTTCTTACTGGCTATTACATCAGTTGAGAAGCTTCATCTGTGTTCTACTATGGTGCTTTTAGTGTCTCGCATACCGAAGCACGCGACATAGCTTTACAGACGATAAGTACAACCGTTTCAGAGAGAAGAGCGGCCAATGTGACGATCTGGCTTTAAGTCGATTCGATAACAAATGACGAAAACGGACGGATTTCTCAGGTTTTTACTACATATGAACACTATTCACATTCTCCAGTGCAACTCGGCTGCTAGTCCTCCTTTCATGCAAAATGTTAAGGTCCTAGCTCATGACCAAGTCACAAAAGCCAGCTAAAAAGTCAATAATCTATAACTAAAACTTGAATTGTACTACTTCTTACTGGCTATTACATCAACTTAGAAGCTTCATCTGTGTTCTACTTTGGTGCTTTTAGTGTCTCCGCATACCGCAGCACGCGACATAGCTTTGCAGACGATAAGTACAATCGTTTCAGAGAGAAGAGCGACCAATGTGACGATCTGGTTTAAAGTCGATTCGATAACAAATGACGAATACGGACGGATTTCTCAGGTTTTTACTACATATGAACACTTTTCACATTCTCCCGTGCAACTCGGCTGCTAGTTCTCCTTTCATGCAGAATCTTAAGGTCCTAGCTCATGTCCAAGGCACCAAAGCCACCTAAAAAGTCAATAATCGATACCTAAAACTTGAATAGTACTACTTCTTACTGGCTATTACATCAACATAGAAGCTTCATCTGTGTTTTACTATGGTGCTTTTAGTTCTCGACATACCGCAGCACGCGACATAGCTTTGCAGACGATAAGTACAACCGTTTCAGAGAGAAGAGAGGCCAATGTGACGATTTGGCTTTAAGTCGATTCGATAACAAATGACGAAAACGGACGGATTTCTAGGTTTTTACTACATATGAACACTTTTCACATTCTCCCGTGCAACTCGGCTGCTAGTCCTCCTTTCATGCAGAATCTTAAAGTCCTAGCTCATGTCCAACGGCACCAAAGCCAGCTAAAATGTCAATAATCGATACCTAAAACTTGAATTGTACTACTTCTTACTGGCTATTACATCAGTTGAGAAGCTTCATCTGTGTTCTACTATGGTGCTTTTAGTGTCTCGCATACCGAAGCACGCGACATAGCTTTACAGACGATAAGTACAACCGTTTCAGAGAGAAGAGCGGCCAATGTGACGATCTGGCTTTAAGTCGATTTGATAACAAATGACGAAAACGGACGGATTTCTCAGGTTTTTACTACATATGAACACTTTTCACATTCTCCCGTGAAACTCGGCTGCTAGTTCTCCTTACATGCAGAATCTTAAGGTCCTAGCTCATGTCCAAGGCACCAAAGCCAGCTAAAAAGTCAATAATCGATACCTAAAACTTGAATTGTACTACTTCTTACTGGCTATTACATCAACATAGAAGCTTCATCTGTGTTCTACTATGGTGTTTTTAGTGTCTCCACATACCGCAGCACGCGACATAGCTTTGCAGACGATAAGTACAACCGTTTTAGACAGAAATGCGGCCAATGTGACGATCTGGCTTTAAGTCGATTCGATAACAAATGACGAAAACGGACGGATTTCTAGGTTTTTACTACATATGAACACTTTTCACATTCTCCCGTGCAACTCGGCAGCTAGTCCTCCTTTCATGCAGAATCTTAAGGTCCTAGCTCATGTCCAAGGAACCAAAGCCAGCTAAAAAGTCAATAATCGATACCTAAAACTTGAATTGTACTACTTCTTACTGGCTATTACATTAAATTAGATGCTTCATCTATGTTTTACTATGGTGGTTTTAGTGTCTCCGCATACCGCAGCACACGTCTTAGCTTTGCAGACGATAAGTACAACCATTTCAGAGAGAAGAGCGGCAAGTGTGACATTCTGGTTTTAAGTCGATTCGATAACAAATGACGAAAACGGACGGATTTCTCAGGTTTTTACTACATATGAACACTTTTCACATTCTGCCGTGCAACTCGGCTGCTAGTTCTCTTTTCATGCAGAATCTTAAGGTCCTAGCTCATGTCCAACCGCACCAAAGCCAGCTAAAAAGTCAGTAATCGATACCTAATACTTGAATTGTACTACTTCTTACTGGCTATTACATCAACATAGAAGCTTCATCTGTGTTCTGCTATGGTGCTTTTAGTATTTCCACATACCGCAGCACGCGACATAGCTTTGCAGACGATAAGTACAACCGTTTCAGAGATAAGAGAGGCCAATGTGACGATTTGGCTTTAAGTCGATTCGATAACAAATGACGAAAACGGACGGATTTCTCAGGTTTTTACTACATGTGAACACTTTTCACATTCTCCCGTGCAACTCGGCTGCTAGTTCTCCTTTCATGCAGAATCTTAAGGTCCTAGCTCATGTCCAAGGCACCAAAGCCAGCTAAAAAGTCAATAATCGATACCTAAAACTTGAATTGTACTATTTCTAACTGGCTATTACATCAACTTAGAAGCTTCATCTGTGTTCTACTATGGTGCTTTTAGTGTCTCCGCATACCGCAGCACGCGACATAGCTTTGCAGACGATAAGTACAATCGTTTCAGAGAGAAGAGCGACCAATGTGACGATCTGGCTTTAAGTCGATTCGATAACAAATGACGAATACGGACGGATTTCTCAGGTTTTTACTACATATGAACACGTTTCACATTCTCCCGTGCAACTCGGCTGCCAGTCCTCCTTTCATGCAGAATCTTAAGGTCCTAGCTCATGTCCAAGGCACCAAAGCCACCTAAAAAGTCAATAATCGATACCTAAAACTTGAATAGTACTACTTCTTACTGGCTATTACATCAACATAGAAGCTTCATCTGTGTTTTACTATGGTGCTTTTAGTTCTCGACATACCGCAGCACGCGACATAGCTTTGCAGACGATAAGTACAACCGTTTCAGAGAGAAGAGAGGCCAATGTGACGATTTGGCTTTAAGTCGATTCGATAACAAATGACGAAAACGGACGGATTTCTAGGTTTTTACTACATATGAACACTTTTCACATTCTCCCGTGCAACTCGGCTGCTAGTCCTCCTTTCATGCAGAATCTTAAAGTCCTAGCTCATGTCCAACGGCACCAAAGCCAGCTAAAATGTCAATAATCGATACCTAAAACTTGAATTGTACTACTTCTTACTGGCTATTACATCAACATAGAAGCTTCATCTGTGTTCTACTATGGTGTTTTTAGTGTCTCCACATACCGCAGCACGCGACATAGCTTTGTAGACGTTAAGTACAACCGTTTCTGAGAGAAGAGAGGTTAATGTGACGATTTGGCTTTAAGTCGATTTGATAACAAATGACGAAAACGGTCGGATTTCTCAGGTTTTTACTACATATGAACACTTTTCACATTCTCCCGTGAAACTCGGCTGCTAGTTCTCCTTACATGCAGAATCTTAAGGTCCTAGCTCATGTCCAAGGCACCAAAGCCAGCTAAAAAGTCAATAATCGATACCTAAAACTTGAATTGTACTACTTCTTACTGGCTATTACATCAACATAGAAGCTTCATCTGTGTTCTACTATGGTGTTTTTAGTGTCTCCACATACCGCAGCACGCGACATAGCTTTGCAGACGATAAGTACAACCGTTTTAGACAGAAATGCGGCCAATGTGACGATCTGGCTTTAAGTCGATTCGATAACAAATGACGAAAACGGACGGATTTCTAGGTTTTTACTACATATGAACACTTTTCACATTCTCCCGTGCAACTCGGCAGCTAGTCCTCCTTTCATGCAGATTCTTAAGGTCCTAGCTCATGTCCAAGCCGCCAAAGCCAGCTAAAAAGTCCATAATCGATAGATAAAACTTGAATTGTACTACTTCTTACAGGCTATTACATTTAATTAGATGCTTCATCTGTGTTTTACTATGGTGGTTTTAGTGTCTCCGCATACCGCAGCACACGTCATAGCATTGCAGACGATAAGTACAACCATTTCAGAGAGAAGAGCGGCCAATGTGACGATCTGGCTTTAAGCGATTCGATAACAAATGACGATAACGATCGGATTTTTCGGGTTTTTACTGCATATGAACACTTTTCACATTCTCCCGTGCAACTCAGCTGCTAGTCCTCCTTTCATGCAGAATCTTAAGGTCCTAGCTCATGTCCAAGGCGCCAAATCCAGCTAAGAAATTAATAATCGATACCTAAAACTTGAATTGTACTATATCTTACTGGCTATTACATCAACTTACAAGCTTCATCTTGTTTTCTACTATGGTGCTTTTAGTGTCCCCGCATACCGGAGCACGAGACATAGCTTTGCAGACGATAATTAGGACCGTTTCAGAGAGAAGAGCGGCCAATATGAAGATCTGGCTTTAAGTCGAGTCGATAACAAATGACGAAAACGGACGAATTTCTCAGGTTTTTACTACATGTGAACACTTTTCACATTCTCCCGTGCAACTCGGCTGCTAGTTCTCTTCTCATGCAGAATCTTAAGGTCCTAGCTCATGTCCAACCGCACCAAAACCAGCTAAAAAGTCAATAATCGATACCTAAAACTTGAATTGTACTATTTCTAACTGGCTATTACATCAACTTAGAAGCTTCATCTTTGTTCTACTATGGTGCTTTTAGTGTCTCCGCATACCGCAGCACGCGACATAGCTTTGCAGACGATAAGTACAATCGTTTCAGAGAGAAGAGCGACCAATGTGACGATCTGGCTTTAAGTCGATTCGATAACAAATGACGAATACGGACGGATTTCTCAGGTTTTTACTACATATGAACACGATTCACATTCTCCCGTGCAACTCGGCTGCCAGTCCTCCTTTCATGCAGAATCTTAAGGTCCTAGCTCATGTCCAAGCCGCCAAAGCCAGCTAAAAAGTCCATAATCGATACCTAAAACTTGAATTGTACTACATCTTACTGGCTATTACATTAAATTAGATGCTTCATCTGTGTTTTACTATTGTGGTTTTAGTGTCTCCGCATACCGCAGCACACGTCATAGCTTTGCAGACGATAAGTACAACCGTTTCAGAAAGAAGAGCGGCCAATGTGGCATTCTGGCTTTAAGTCGATTCGATAACAAATGACGAAAAAGGACGGATTTCTCAGGTTTTTACTACATATGAACACTTCTCACATTCTCCCGTGCAACGCGGCTACTAGTCCTCCTTTCATGCAGAATCTTAACGTCCTAGCTCATGTCCAAGGCACCAAAGCCAGCAAAAAAGTCAATTATCGATACCTAAAACTTGAGTTGTACTACTTCTTACTGGCTATTACATCAACTTAGATACTTCATCTGTTTTCTACTATGGTGCTTTTAGTGTCTGCGCATACCGCAACACGCGACATAGCTTTGCAGACGATAAGTACAACCGTTTCAGAGAGAAGAGCGGCCAATGTGACGATCTGGCTTTAAGTCGATTCGATAACAAATGACGAAACCGGAAGGATTTTCAGGTTTTTACTACATATGAACACATTCCACATTCTCCCGTGCAACTCGGCTGATAGTCCTCCTTTCATGCAGAATCTTAAGGTCCTAGCTCATGTCCAAGGCACCAAAGCCAGCTAAAAAGTCAATAATCGATACCTAAAACTTGAATTGTACTTTATCTTACTGGCTATTACATCAACTTAGAAGCTTCATCTGTTTTCTACTTTGGTGCTTTTAGTGTCTCCGCATAATGGAGCACGAGACATACCTTTACAGACGATAATTACGACCGTTTCAGAGCGAAGAGCGGCCAATGTGACAATCTGGCTTCAAGTCGATTCGGTAACAAAGGACGAAAACGGACGGATTTCTAGGTTTTTACTACATATGAACACATTCCTCATTCTCCCGTGCAACTCGGCTGCCAGTCCTCCTTTCATGCAGATTCTTAAGGTCCTAGCTCATGTCCAAGGCGCCAAATCCAGCTAAGAAATTAATAATCGATACCTAATACTTGAATTGGACTACTTCTTACTGGCTATTACATTAAATTAGATGCTTCATCTGTGTTTTACTATTGTGGTTTTAGTGTCTCCGCATACCGCAGCACATGTCATAGCTTTGCAGACGATAAGTACAACCGTTTCAGAGAGAAGAGCGGCCAATGTGGCATTCTGGCTTTAAGTCGATTCGATAACAAATGACGAAAAAGGACGGATTTCTCAGGTTTTTACTACATATGAACACTTCTCACATTCTCCCGTGCAACGCGGCTGCTAGTCCTCCTTTCATGCAGAATCTTAACGTCCTAGCTCATGTCCAAGGCACCAAAGCCAGCTAAAAAGTCAATAATCGATACCTAAAACTAGAATTGTACTATATCTTACTGGCTATTACATCAACTTAGAAGCTTCATTTGTGTTTTACTATGGTGGTTTTAGTGTCTCCGCATACCGCAGCACACGTCATAGCTTTGCAGACGATAAGTACAACCGTTTCAGGGAGAAGAGCGGCCAATGTGAAGATCTGGCTTTAAGTCGAGTCGATAACAAATGACGAAAACGGACGGATTTCTCAGGTTTTTACTACATATGAACACTTTTCACATTCTCCCGTGCAAATCAGCTGCTAGTCCTCCTTTCATGAAGAATCTTAAGGTCCTACCTCATGTCCAAGGCACCAAAGATAGCTATAAAGTCAATAATCGATACCTAAAACTTGAATTGTACTAATTCTTACTATCTATTACGTCAACTTAGAAGCTTCATCTGTGTTCTACTATGATGCTTTTAGTGTCTCCGCATACCGCAGCACGCGACATAGCTTTGCATACGATAAGTACAATCGTTTTAGACATAAATGCGGCCAATGTGGCGATCTGGCTTTAAGTCGAGTCGATAACAAATGACGAAAACGGACGGATTTCTCAGGTTTTTACTACATGTGAACACTTTTCACATTCTCCCGTGCAACTCGGCAGCTAGTCCTCCTTTCATGCAGAATCTTAAGGTCCTAGCTCATGTCCAAGGAACCAAAGCCAGCTAAAAAGTCAATAATCGATACCTAAAACTAGAATTGCACTATATCTTACTGGCTATTACATCAACTTAGAACCTTCATCTGTGTTCTACTATGGTGCTTTTAGTGTCTCCGCATACCGCAGCACGCGACATAGCTTTGCAGACGATAAGTACAATCGTTTCAGAGAGAAGAGCGACCAATGTGACGATCTGGCTTTAAGTTGATTCGATAACAAATGACGAAAACGGACGGATTTCTAGGTTTTTACTACATATGAACACTTTTCACATTGTCCCGTGCAACTCTGCTGCTAGTCCTCCTTTCATGCAGAATCTTAAGGTCCTAGCTCATGTCCAAGGCACCAAAACCAGCTAAAAAGTCAATAATCGATACCTAAAACTTGAATTGGACTACTTCTTACTGGCTATTACATCAACTTAGAACCTTCATCTGTGTTCTACTATGGTGCTTTTAGTGTCTCCGCATACCGCAGCACGCGACATAGCTTTGCAGTCGATAAGTACAATCGTTTCAGAGAGAAGAGCGACCAATGTGACGATCTGGCTTTAAGTCGATTCGGTAACAAATGACGAATACGGACGGATTTCTGAGGTTTTTACTACATATGAACACTTCTCACATTCTCCCGTGCAACGCGGCTGCTAGTCCTCCTTTCATGCAGAATCTTAACGTCCTAGCTCATGTCCAAGGCACCAAAGCCAGCTAAAAAGTCAATAATCGATACCTAAAACTAGAATTGTACTATATCTTACTGGCTATTACATCAACTTAGAAGCTTCATCTGTGTTTTACTATGGTGGTTTTAGTGTCTCCGCATACCGCAGCACACGTCATAGCTTTGCAGACGATAAGTACAACTGTTTCAGAGAGAAGAGCGGCCAATGTGAAGATCTGGCTTTAAGTCGAGTCGATAACAAATGACGAAAACGGACGGATTTCTCAGGTTTTTACTACATATGAACACTTTTCACATTCTCCCGTGCAAATCAGCTGCTAGTCCTCCTTTCATGAAGAATCTTAAGGTCCTAGCTCATGTCCAAGGCACCAAAGATAGCTATAAAGTCAATAATCGATACCTAAAACTTGAATTGTACTACTTCTTACTATCTATTACGTCAACTTAGAAGCTTCATCTGTGTTCTACTATGATGCTTTTAGTGTCTCCGCATACCGCAGCACGCGACATAGCTTTGCATACGATAAGTACAATCGTTTTAGACATAAATGCGGCCAATGTGACGATCTGGCTTTAAGTCGATTCGATAACAAATGACGAAAACGGACGGATTTCTAGGTTTTTACTACATATGAACACTTTTCACATTCTCCCGTACAACTCGGCTGATAGTCCTCCTTTCATGCAGAATCTTAAGGTCCTACCTCATGTCCAAGGCACCCAAGCCAGCTAAAAAGTCAATAATCGATACCTAAAACTTGAATTGTGCTACTTCTTACTGGCTTTTACATCAACTTAGAAGCTTCATCTGTGTTCTACTATGGATCTTTTTGTGTATCCGCATTCCGCAGCACGCGACGTAGCTTTGCAGACGATAAGTACAACCGTTTCAGAGAGAAGAGCGGCCAATGTGACGATCTGGCTTTAAGTCGATTCGATAACAAATGACGAAAACGGACGGATTTCTAGGTTTTTACTACATATGAACACATTCCACATTCTTCCGTGCAACTCGGCTGCTAGTCCTCCTTTCATGCAGAATCTTAAGGTCCTAGCTCATGTCCAAGGCACCAAAGCCAGCTAAAAAGTCAATAATCGATACTAAAAACTTGAATTGTACTATATCTTACTGGCTATTACATCAACTTACAAGCTTCATCTTGTTTTCTACTATGGTGCTTTTAGTGTCTCCGCATACCGGAGCACGAGACATAGCTTTGCAGACGATAATTAGTACCGTTTCAGAGAGAAGAGCGGCCAATGTGAAGATCTGGCTTTAAGTCGAGTCGATAACAAATGACGAAAACGGACGGATTTCTCAGGTTTTTACTACATGTGAACACTTTTCACATTCTCCCGTGCTACTCGGCAGCTAGTCCTCCTTTCATGCAGAATCTTAAGGTCCTAGCTCATGTCCAAGGAACCAAAGCCAGCTAAAAAGTCAATAATCGATACCTAAAACTTGAATTGGTCTACTTCTTACTGGCTATTACATCAACTTAGAACCTTCATCTGTGTTCTACTATGGTGCTTTTAGTGTCTCCGCATACCGCAGCACGCGACATAGCTTTGCAGACGATAAGTACAATCGTTTCAGAGAGAAGAGCGACCAATGTGACGATCTGGCTTTAAGTTGATTCGATAACAAATGACGAAAACGGACGGATTTCTCAGGTTTTTACTACATATGAACACTTTTCACATTCTGCCGTGCAACTCGGCTGCTAGTTCTCTTCTCATGCAGAATCTTAAGGTCCTAGCTCATGTCCAACCGCACCAAAGCCAGCTAAAAAGTCAATAATCGATACCTAATACTTGAATTGTACTACTTCTTACTGGCTATTACATCAACATAGAAGCTTCATCTGTGTTCTGCTATGGTGCTTTTAGTATTTCCACATACCGCAGCACGCGACATAGCTTTGCAGACGATAAGTACAACCGTTTCAGAGAGAAGAGAGGCCAATGTGACGATTTGGCTTTAAGTCGATTCGATAACAAATGACGAAAACGGACGGATTTCTCAGGTTTTTACTACATGTGAACACTTTTCACATTTTCCCGTGCAACTCGGCTGCTAGTTCTCCTTTCATGCAGAATCTAAGGTCCTAGCTCATGTCCAAGGCACCAAAGCCAGCTAAAAAGTCAATAATCGATACCTAAAACTAGAATTGTACTATATCTTACTGGCTATTACATCAACTTAGAACCTTCATCTGTGTTCTACTATGGTGCTTTTAGTGTCTCCGCATTCCGCAGCACGCGACATAGCTTTGCAGACGATAAGTACAATCGTTTCAGAGAGAAGAGCGACCAATGTGACGATCTGGCTTTAAGTTGATTCGATAACAAATGACGAAAACGGACGGATTTCTAGGTTTTTACTACATATGAACACTTTTCACATTGTCCCGTGCAACTCTGCTGCTAGTCCTCCTTTCATGCAGAATCTTAAGGTCCTAGCTCATGTCCAAGGCACCAAAGCCAGCTAAAAAGTCAATAATCGATACCTAAAACTTGAATTGTACTACTTCTTACTGGCTATTACATTAAATTAGATGCTTCATCTGTGTTTTACTATGGTGGTTTTAGTGTGTCCGCATACCGAAGCACACGTCATATCTTTGCAGACGATAAGTACAACCGTTTCAGAGAGAAGAGCGGCCAATGTGATGATCTGGCTTTAAGTCGATTCGGTAACAAATGACGAAAACGGACGGATATCTAATGTTTTTGCTACATGTGAACACTTTTCACATTCACCCGTGCAACTCGGCTGATAGTCCTCCTTTCATGCAGAATATCAAGGTCCTAGCTCATGTCCAAGGCACAAAAGCAAGCTAAAAAGTCAATTATCGATACCTAAAACTTGAGTTGTACTACTTCTTACTGGCTATTACATCAACTTAGATACTTCATCTGTTTTCTACTATGGTGCTTTTAGTGTCTGCGCATACCGCAGCACGCGACATAGCTTTGCAGACGATAAGTACAACCGTTTCAGAGAGAAGAGCGGCCAATGTGACGATCTGGCTTTAAGTCGATTCGATAACAAATGACGAAACCGGAAGGATTTTTAGGTTTTTACTACATATGAACACATTCCACATTCTCCCGTGCAACTCGGCTGATAGTCCTCCTTTCATGCAGAATCTTAAGGTCCTAGCTCATGTCCAAGGCACCAAAGCCAGCTAAAAAGTCAATAATCGATACCTAAAACTTGAATTGTACTACTTCTTACTGGCTATTACATCAACTTAGAAGCTTCATCTGTTTTCTACTTTGGTGCTTTTAGTGTCTCCGCATAATGGAGCACGAGACATAGCTTTACAGACGATAATTACGACCGTTTCAGAGCGAAGAGCGGCCAATGTGATGATCTGGCTTTAAGTTGAGTCGATAACAAATGACGAAAACGGACGGATTTCTCAGGTTTTTACTACATATGAACACTTTTCACATTCTGCCGTGCAACTCGGCTGCTAGTTCTCTTCTCATGCAGAATCTTAAGGTCCTAGCTCATGTCCAACCGCACCAAAGCCAGCTAAAAAGTCAATAATCGATACCTAATACTTGAATTGTACTACTTCTTACTGGCTATTACATCAACATAGAAGCTTCATCTGTGTTCTGCTATGGTGCTTTTAGTATTTCCACATACCGCAGCACGCGACATAGCTTTGCAGACGATAAGTACAACCGTTTCAGAGAGAAGAGAGGCCAATGTGACGATTTGGCTTTAAGTCGATTCGATAACAAATGACGAAAACGGACGGATTTCTCAGGTTTTTACTACATGTGAACACTTTTCACATTTTCCCGTGCAACTCGGCTGCTAGTTCTCCTTTCATGCAGAATCTAAGGTCCTAGCTCATGTCCAAGGCACCAAAGCCAGCTAAAAAGTCAATAATCGATACCTAAAACTAGAATTGTACTATATCTTACTGGCTATTACATCAACTTAGAACCTTCATCTGTGTTCTACTATGGTGCTTTTAGTGTCTCCGCATTCCGCAGCACGCGACATAGCTTTGCAGACGATAAGTACAATCGTTTCAGAGAGAAGAGAGACCAATGTGACGATCTGGCTTTAAGTTGATTCGATAACAAATGACGAAAACGGACGGATTTCTAGGTTTTTACTACATATGAACACTTTTCACATTGTCCCGTGCAACTCTGCTGCTAGTCCTCCTTTCATGCAGAATCTTAAGGTCCTAGCTCATGTCCAAGGCACCAAAGCCAGCTAAAAAGTCAATAATCGATACCTAAAACTTGAATTGTACTACTTCTTACTGGCTATTACATTAAATTAGATGCTTCATCTGTGTTTTACTATGGTGGTTTTAGTGTCTCCGCATACCGAAGCACACGTCATATCTTTGCAGACGATAAGTACAACCGTTTCAGAGAGAAGAGCGGCCAATGTGATGATCTGGCTTTAAGTCGATTCGGTAACAAATGACGAAAACGGACGGATATCTAATGTTTTTGCTACATGTGAACACTTTTCACATTCACCCGTGCAACTCGGCTGATAGTCCTCCTTTCATGCAGAATATCAAGGTCCTAGCTCATGTCCAAGGCACAAAAGCAAGCTAAAAAGTCAATTATCGATACCTAAAACTTGAGTTGTACTACTTCTTACTGGCTATTACATCAACTTAGATACTTCATCTGTTTTCTACTATGGTGCTTTCAGTGTCTGCGCATACCGCAGCACGCGACATAGCTTTGCAGACGATAAGTACAACCGTTTCAGAGAGAAGAGCGGCCAATGTGACGATCTGGCTTTAAGTCGATTCGATAACAAATGACGAAACCGGAAGGATTTTTAGGTTTTTACTACATATGAACACATTCCACATTCTCCCGTGCAACTCGGCTGATAGTCCTCCTTTCATGCAGAATCTTAAGGTCCTAGCTCATGTCCAAGGCACCAAAGCCAGCTAAAAAGTCAATAATCGATACCTAAAACTTGAATTGTACTTTATCTTACTGGCTATTACATCAACTTAGAAGCTTCATCTGTTTTCTACTTTGGTGCTTTTAGTGTCTCCGCATAATGGAGCACGAGACATAGCTTTACAGACGATAATTACGACCGTTTCAGAGCGAAGAGCGGCCAATGTGATGATCTGGCTTTAAGTTGAGTCGATAACAAATGACGAAAACGGACGGATTTCTCAGGTTTTTACTACATATGAACACTTTTCACATTCTCCCGTGCAACTCCGGTGCTTGTTCTCCTTTCATGCAGAATCTTAAGGTCCTAGCTCATGTCCAAGGCACCAAAGCCAGCTAAAAAGTCAATAATCGATAAGTAAAACTTAAATTGTACTACTTCTTACTGGCTATTACATCAACTTAGAAGCTTCATCTGTGTTCCACTATAGTGCTTTGAGAGTCTCCGCATACCGCAGCATGCGACATAGCTTTGCAGACGATAAGTACAACCGTTTCAGAGAGAAGAGCGGCCAATGTGACGATCTGGCTTTTAAGTCGATTCGATAACAAATGACGAAAACGGACGGATTACTCAGATTTTTACTACATATGAACACTTTTCACATTGTCCCGTGCAACTCAGCTGCTAGTCCTCCTTTCATGCAGAATCTTAACGTCCTAGCTCATGTCCAAGGCACCAAAGCCAGATAAAAAGTCAATAATCACTACCTAAAACTTGAATTGTACTACTTCTTACTGGCTATTACATCAACTTAGAAGCTTCATCTGTGTTCTACTATGGTGCATTTAGTGTCTCCGCATACCGCAGCACGCGACATAGCTTTGCAGACGATAAGTACAACCGTTTCAGAGAGAAGAGCGGCCAATGTGACGATCTGGCTTCAAGTCGATTCGGTAACAAAGGACGAAAACGGACGGATTTCTCAGGTTTTTACTACATGTGAACACTTTTCACATTCTCCCGTGCAACTCGGCAGCTAGTCCTCCTTTCATGCAGAATCTTAAGGACCTAGCTCATGTCCAAGGCACCAAAGCCAGCTAAAAAGTCAATAATCGATACCTAAAACTTGAATTGGACTACTTCTTACTGGCTATTACATCAACTTAGAACCTTCATCTCTGTTCTACTATGGTGCTTTTAGTGTCTCCGGATACCGCAGCACGCGACAGAGCTTTGCAGTCGATAAGTACAATCGTTTCAGAGAGAAGAGCGATCAATGTGACGATCTGGCTTTAATTCGATTCGGTAACAAATGACGAATACGGACGGATTTCTCAGGTTTTTACTACATATGAACACTTTTCACATTCTCCCATGCAACTCGGCTGCTAGTCCTCCTTTCATGCAGATTCTTAAGGTCCTAGCTCATGTCCAAGGCACCAAAGCCAGCTAAAAAGTCCATAATCGATACCTAAAACTTGAATTGTACTACTTCTTACTGGCTATTACATTAAATTAGATGCTTCATCTGTGTTTTACTATGGTGGTTTTAGTGTCTCCGCATACCGCAGCACACGTCATATCTTTGCAGACGATAAGTACAACCATTTCAGAGAGAAGAGCGGCCAATGTGACGATCAGGCCTTATGTCGATTCGATAAAAAAATGACGATAACGAACGGATTTTTCGGGTTTTTACTGCATATGAACACTTTTCACATTCTCCCGTGCAACTCGGCTGCTAGTCCTCCTTTCATGCAGAATCTTAAGGTCCTAGCTCAAGTCCAAGGCACCAAAGCCACCTAAAAAGTCAATAATCGATACCTAAAACTTGAATTGTAGTACTTCTTACTGGCTATTACATCAACTTAGAAGCTTCATCTGTGTTCTACTATGGTGCATTTAATGTCTCCGCATACCGCAGCACGCGACATAGCTTTGCAGACGATAAGTACAACCGTTTCAGAGAGAAGAGCGGCCAATGTGACGATCTGGCTTTAAGTCGATTCGGTAACAAATGACGAAAACGGACGGATTTCTAGGTTTTTACTACATATGAACACATTCCACATTCTCCTGTGCAACTCGGCTGCTAGTCCTCCTTTCATGCAGAATCTTAAGGTCCTAGCTCATGTCCAAGGCACCAAAGCCAGCTAAAAAGTCAATAATCGAAACCTAAAACTTGAATTGTACTATATCTTACTGGCTATTACATCAACTTAGAAGTTTCATCTGTTTTCTACTATGGTGATTTTAGTGTCTCCGCATACCGCAGCACGTGACATAGCTTTGCAGACGATAAGTACAACCGTTTCAGAGAGAAGAGCGGCCAATGTGACGATCTGGCTTTATGTTGATTCGGTAACAAATGACGAAAACGGACGGATTTCTAGGTTTTTACTACATATGAACACTTTTCACATTCTCCCGTGCAACTCTGCAGCTAGGCCTCCTTTCATGCAGAATCTTAAGGTCCTAGCTCATGTCCAAGGAACCAAAGCCAGCTAAAAAGTCAATAATCGATACCTAAAACTTGAATTGGACTACTTCTTACTGGCTATTACATCAACTTAGAAGCTTCATCTGTGTTCTATTATGGTGCTTTTAGTGTCTCCACATACCGCAGCACGCTACATAGCTTTGCAGACGAAAAGTACAACCGTTTCAGAGAGAAGAGCGGCCAATGTAACGATCTGGCTTTAAGTCGATTCGATAACAAATGACGAAAACGGACGGATTTCTAATGTTTTTGCTACATGTGAACACTTTTCACATTCACCCGTGCAACTCGGCTGATAGTCCTCCTTTCATGCAGAATATCAAGGTCCTAGCTCATGTCCAAGGCACAAAAGCAAGCTAAAAAGTCAATTATCGATACCTAAAACTTGAGTTGTACTACTTCTTACTGGCTATTACATCAACTTAGAAGCTTCATCTGTTTTCTCCTATGGTGCTTTTAGTGTCTGCGCATACCGCAGCACGCGACATAGCTTTGCAGACGATAAGTACAACCGTTTCAGAGAGAAGAGCGGCCAATGTGACGATCTGGCTTTAAGTCGATTCGATAACAAATGACGAAACCGGAAGGATTTTTAGGTTTTTACTACATATGAACACATTCCACATTCTCCCGTGCAACTCGGCTGATAGTCCTCCTTTCATGCAGAATCTTAAGGTCCTAGCTCATGTCCAAGGCACCAAAGCCAGCTAAAAAGTCAATAATCGATACCTAAAACTTGAATTGTACTTTATCTTACTGGCTATTACATCAACTTAGAAGCTTCATCTGTTTTCTACTTTGGTGCTTTTAGTGTCTCCGCATAATGGAGCACGAGACATAGCTTTACAGACGATAATTACGACCGTTTCAGAGCGAAGAGCGGCCAATGTGATGATCTGGCTTTAAGTTGAGTCGATAACAAATGACGAAAACGGACGGATTTCTCAGGTTTTTACTACATATGAACACTTTTCACATTCTCCCGTGCAACTCCGGTGCTTGTTCTCCTTTCATGCAGAATCTTAAGGTCCTAGCTCATGTCCAAGGCACCAAAGCCAGCTAAAAAGTCAATAATCGATACGTAAAACTTAAATTGTACTACTTCTTACTGGCTATTACATCAACTTAGAAGCTTCATCTGTGTTCCACTATAGTGCTTTGAGAGTCTCCGCATACCGCAGCATGCGACATAGCTTTGCAGACGATAAGTACAACCGTTTCAGAGAGAAGAGCGGCCAATGTGACGATCTGGCTTTTAAGTCGATTCGATAACAAATGACGAAAACGGACGGATTACTCAGATTTTTACTACATATGAACACTTTTCACATTGTCCCGTGCAATTCAGCTGCTAGTCCTCCTTTCATGCAGAATCTTAACGTCCTAGCTCATGTCCAAGGCACCAAAGCCAGATAAAAAGTCAATAATCACTACCTAAAACTTGAATTGTACTACTTCTTACTGGCTATTACATCAACTTAGAAGCTTCATCTGTGTTCTACTATGGTGCATTTAGTGTCTCCGCATACCGCAGCACGCGACATAGCTTTGCAGACGATAAGTACAACCGTTTCAGAGAGAAGAGCGGCCAATGTGACGATCTGGCTTCAAGTCGATTCGGTAACAAAGGACGAAAACGGACGGATTTCTCAGGTTTTTACTACATGTGAAAACTTTTCACATTCTCCCGTGCAACTCGGCAGCTAGTCCTCCTTTCATGCAGAATCTTAAGGTCCTAGCCCATGTCCAAGGAACCAAAGCCAGCTAAAAAGTCAATAATCGATACCTAAAACTAGAATTGTACTATATCTTACTGGCTATTACATCAACTTAGAACCTTCATCTGTGTTCTACTATGGTGCTTTTAGTGTCTCCGCATACCGCAGCACGCGACATAGCTTTGCAGACGATAAGTACAATCGTTTCAGAGAGAAGAGCGGCCAATGTGACGATCTGGCTTTAAGCGATTCGATAACAAATGACGATAACGATCGGAGTTTTCGGGTTTTTACTGCATATGAACACTTTTCACATTCTCCCGTGCAACTCAGCTGCTAGTCCTCCTTTCATGCAGAATCTTAAGGTCCTAGCTCATGTCCAAGGCACCAAAGCCAGCTAAAAAGTCCATATCGATACCTAAAACTTGAATTGTACTACTTCTTACTGGCTATTACATTAAATTAGATGCTTCATCTGTGTTTTACTATGGTGGTTTTAGTGTCTCCGCATACCGAAGCACACGTCATATCTTTGCAGACGATAAGTACAACCGTTTCAGAGAGAAGAGCGGCCAATGTGACGATCTGGCTTTAAGTCGATTCGGTAACAAATGACGAAAACGGACGGATATCTAATGTTTTTGCTACATGTGAACACTTTTCACATTCACCCGTGCAACTCGGCTGATAGTCCTCCTTTCATGCAGAATATCAAGGTCCTAGCTCATGTCCAAGGCACAAAAGCAAGCTAAAAAGTCAATTATCGATACCTAAAACTTGAGTTGTACTACTTCTTACTGGCTATTACATCAACTTAGATACTTCATCTGTTTTCTACTATGGTGCTTTTAGTGTCTGCGCATACCGCAGCACGCGACATAGCTTTGCAGACGATAAGTACAACCGTTTCAGAGAGAAGAGCGGCCAATGTGACGATCTGGCTTTAAGTCGATTCGATAACAAATGACGAAAACGGAAGGATTTTTAGGTTTTTACTACATATGAACACATTCCACATTCTCCCGTGCAACTCGGCTGATAGTCCTCCTTTCATGCAGAATCTTAAGGTCCTAGCTCATGTCCAAGGCACCAAAGCCAGCTAAAAAGTCAATAATCGATACCTAAAACTTGAATTGTACTTTATCTTACTGGCTATTACATCAACTTAGAAGCTTCATCTGTTTTCTACTTTGGTGCTTTTAGTGTCTCCGCATAATGGAGCACGAGACATAGCTTTATAGACGATAATTACGACCGTTTCAGAGCAGAAGAGCGGCCAATGTGATGATCTGGCTTTAATTTGAGTCGATAACAAATGACGAAAACGGACGGATTTCTCAGGTTTTTACTACATATGAACACTTTTCACATTCTCCCGTGCAACTCCGGTGCTTGTTCTCCTTTCATGCAGAATCTTAAGGTCCTAGCTCATGTCCAAGGCACCAAAGATAGCTATAAAGTCAATAATCGATACCTAAAACTTGAATTATACTACTTCTTACTGTCTATTACATCAACTTAGAAGCTTCATCTGTGTTCTACTATGGATCTTTTAGTGTCTCCGCATACCGCAGCACGCGACATAGCTTTGCAGACGATAAGTACAACCGTTTCAGAGAGAAGAGCGGCCAATGTGACGATCTGGCTTCAAGTCGATTCGGTAACAAAGGACGAAAACGGACGGATTTCTAGGTTTTCACTACATATGAACACATTCCACATTCTCCCATGCAACTCGGCTGCTAGTCCTCCTTTCATGCAGAATCTTAAGGACCTAGCTCATGTCCAAGGCACCAAAGCCAGCTAAAAAGTCAATAATCGATACCTAAAACTTGAATTGGACTACTTCTTACTGGCTATTACATCAACTTAGAACCTTCATCTCTGTTCTACTATGGTGCTTTTAGTGTCTCCGGATACCGCAGCACGCGACAGAGCTTTGCAGTCGATAAGTACAATCGTTTCAGAGAGAAGAGCGATCAATGTGACGATCTGGCTTTAATTCGATTCGGTAACAAATGACGAATACGGACGGATTTCTCAGGTTTTTACTACATATGAACACTTTTCACATTCTCCCATGCAACTCGGCTGCTAGTCCTCCTTTCATGCAGATTCTTAAGGTCCTAGCTCATGTCCAAGGCACCAAAGCCAGCTAAAAAGTCCATAATCGATACCTAAAACTTGAATTGTACTACTTCTTACTGGCTATTACATTAAATTAGATGCTTCATCTGTGTTTTACTATGGTGGTTTTAGTGTCTCCGCATACCGCAGCACACGTCATATCTTTGCAGACGATAAGTACAACCATTTCAGAGAGAAGAGCGGCCAATGTGACGATCAGGCCTTATGTCGATTCGATAAAAAAATGACGATAACGAACGGATTTTTCGGGTTTTTACTGCATATGAACACTTTTCACACTCTCCCGTGCAACTCGGCTGCTAGTCCTCCTTTCATGCAGAATCTTAAGGTCCTAGCTCAAGTCCAAGGCACCAAAGCCACCTAAAAAGTCAATAATCGATACCTAAAACTTGAATTGTAGTACTTCTTACTGGCTATTACATCAACTTAGAAGCTTCATCTGTGTTCTACTATGGTGCATTTAATGTCTCCGCATACCGCAGCACGCGACATAGCTTTGCAGACGATAAGTACAACCGTTTCAGAGAGAAGAGCGGCCAATGTGACGATCTGGCTTTAAGTCGATTCGGTAACAAATGACGAAAACGGACGGATTTCTAGGTTTTTACTACATATGAACACATTCCACATTCTCCTGTGCAACTCGGCTGCTAGTCCTCCTTTCATGCAGAATCTTAAGGTCCTAGCTCATGTCCAAGGCACCAAAGCCAGCTAAAATGTCAATAATCGAAACCTAAAACTTGAATTGTACTATATCTTACTGGCTATTACATCAACTTAGAAGTTTCATCTGTTTTCTACTATGGTGATTTTAGTGTCTCCGCATACCGCAGCACGTGACATAGCTTTGCAGACGATAAGTACAACCGTTTCAGAGAGAAGAGCGTCCAATGTGACGATCTGGCTTTATGTTGATTCGGTAACAAATGACGAAAACGGACGGATTTCTAGGTTTTTACTACATATGAACACTTTTCACATTCTCCCGTGCAACTCTGCAGCTAGGCCTCCTTTCATGCAGAATCTTAAGGTCCTAGCTCATGTCCAAGGAACCAAAGCCAGCTAAAAAGTCAATAATCGATACCTAAAACTTGAATTGGACTACTTCTTACTGGCTATTACATCAACTTAGAAGCTTCATCTGTGTTCTATTATGGTGCTTTTAGTGTCTCCACATACCGCAGCACGCTACATAGCTTTGCAGACGATAAGTACAACCGTTTCAGAGAGAAGAGCGGCCAATGTAACGATCTGGCTTTAAGTCGATTCGATAACAAATGACGAAAACGGACGGATTTCTAATGTTTTTGCTACATGTGAACACTTTTCACATTCACCCGTGCAACTCGGCTGATAGTCCTCCTTTCATGCAGAATATCAAGGTCCTAGCTCATGTCCAAGGCACAAAAGCAAGCTAAAAAGTCAATTATCGATACCTAAAACTTGAGTTGTACTACTTCTTACTGGCTATTACATCAACTTAGAAGCTTCATCTGTTTTCTCCTATGGTGCTTTTAGTGTCGGCGCATACCGCAGCAAGCGACATAGCTTTGCAGACGATAGGTACAACCGTTTCAGAGAGAAGGGCGGCCAGTGTGACGATCTGGCTTTAAGTCGATTCGATAACAAATGACGAAAACGGAAGGATTTCTAGGTTTTTACTACATATGAACACATTCCACATTCTCCCGTGCAACTCGGCTGCTAGTCCTCCTTTCATGCAGAATCTTAAGGTCCTAGCTCATGTCCAAGGCACCAAAGCCAGCTAAAAAGTCAATAATCGATACCTAAAACTTGAATTGTACTATATCTTACTGGCTATTACATCAACTTAGAAGCATCATCTGTTTTCTACTATGGTGCTTTTAGTGTCTCCGCATACTGGAGCACGAGACATGGCTTTGCAGACGATAATTACGACCGTTTCAGAGAGAAGAGCGGCCAATGTGATGATCTGGCTATAAGTTGAGTCGACAACAAATGACGAAAACGGACGGATTTCTCAGGTTTTTACTACATACGAACACTTTTCACATTCTCCCGTGCAACTCCGGTGCTAGTTCTCCTTTCATGCAGAATCTTAAGGTCCTAGCTCATGTCCAAGGCACCAAAGCCAGCTAAAATGTCAATAATCGATACCTAAAACTTAAATTGTACTACTTCTTACTGGCTATTACATCAACTTAGAAGCTTCATCTGTGTTCTACTATAGTGCTTTGAGAGTCTCCGCATACCGCAGCACGCGACATAGCTTTGCTGACGATAAGTACAACCGTTTCAGAGAGAAGAGCGGCAAATGTGACGATCTGGCTTTTAAGTCGATTCGATAACAAATGACGAAAACGGACGGATTACTCAGGTTTTTACTACATATGAACACTTTTCACATTGTCCCGTGCAACACGGCTGCTAGTCCTCCTTTCATGCAGAACTTAACGTCCCAGCTCATGTCCAAGGCACCAAAGCCAGATAAAAACTCAATAATCACTACCTAAAACTTGAACTGTACTACTTCTTACTGGCTATTACATCAACTTAGAAGCTTCATCTGTGTTCTACTATGGTGCATTTAGTGTCTCCGCATACCGCAGCACGCGACATAGCTTTGCAGACGATAAGTACAACCGTTTCAGAGAGAAGAGCGGCCAATGTGACGATCTGGCTTTAAGTCGATTCGGTAACAAATGACGAAAACGGACGGATTTCTAGGTTTTTACTACATATGAACACATTCCACTTTCTCCCATGCAACTCGGCTGCTAGTCCTCCTTTCATGCAGAATCTTAAGGTCCTAGCTCATGTCCAAGGAACCAAAGCCAGCTAAAAAGTCAATAATCGATACCTAAAACTTGAATTGGTCTACTTCTTACTGGCTATTACATCAACTTAGAAGCTTCATCTGTGTTCTACTATGGTGCTTTTAGTGTCTCCGCATACCGCAGCACGCGACATAGCTTTGCAGACGATAAGTACAATCGTTTCAGAGAGAAGAGCGACCAATGTGACGATCTGGCTTTAAGTCGATTCGATAACAAATGACGAAAACGGACGGATTTCTAGGTTTTTACTACATATGAACACTTTTCACATTGTCCCGTGCAACTCTGCTGCTAGTCCTCCTTTCATGCAGAATCTTAAGGTCCTTGCTCATGTCCAAGGCACCAAAGCCAGCTAAAAAGTCAATAATCGATACCTAAAACTTGAATTGGACTACTTCTTACTGGCTATTAAATCAACTTAGAACCTTCATCTGTGTTCTACTATGGTGCTTTTAGTGTCTCCGGATACCGCAGCACGCGACATAGCTTTGCAGTCGATAAGTACAATCGTTTCAGAGAGAAGAGCGACCAATGTGACGATCTGGCTTTAAGTCGATTCGGTAACAAATGACGAATACGGACGGATTTCTCAGGTTTTTACTACATATGAACACTTTTCACATTCTCCCGTGCAACTCCGCTGCTAGTCCTCCTTTCATGCAGATTCTTAAGGTCCTAGCTCATGTCCAAGGCACCAAAGCCAGCTAAAAAGTCCATAATCGATACCTAAAATTTGAATTGTACTACTTCTTACTGGCTATTACATTAAATTAGATGCTTCATCTGTGTTTTACTATGGTGGTTGTAGTGTCTCCGCATACAGCAGCACACGTCATATCTTTGCAGACGATAAGTACAACCATTTCAGAGAGAAGAGCGGCCAATGTTATAATCTGGCTTTAAGTTGAGTCGATAACAAATGTCGAAAACGGACGGATTTCTCAGGCTTTTGCTACATATGAACACTTTTCACATTCTCCCGTGCAACTCCGGTGCTAGTTCTCCTTTCATGCAGAATCTTAAGGTCCTAGCTCATGTCCAAGGCACCAAAGCCAGCTAAAAAGTCAATATTCGATACCTAAAACTTAAATTGAACTACTTCTTACTGGCTATTACATCAACTTAGAAGCTTCATCTGTTTTCTACTATGGTGCTTTTAGTGTCTCCGCATACCGCAGCACGCGACATCGCTTTGCAGACGATAAGTACAACCGTTTCAGAGAGAAGAGCGGCCAATGTGACGATCTGGCTTTAAGTCTATTCGATAAAAAATGACGAAAACGGACGGATTTCTCAGGTTTTTACTACATATGAACACTTTTCACATTCTCCCGTGCAACTCGGCTGCTAGTCCTCCTTTCATGCAGAATCTTAAGGTCCTAGCTCTTGCCCAAGTCACCAAAGCCAGCTAAAAAGTCAATAATCAGTACCAAAACAAAGAATTGTACTACTTCTTACTTGTTATTACATCAACTTAGAAGCTTCATCTGTGTTCTACTATGGATCTTTTAGTGTCTCGGCATACCGCAGCACGCGACGTAGCTTTGCAGACGATAAGTACAACCGTTTCAGAGAGAAGAGCGGCCATTGTGACGATCTGGCTTTAAGTCGATTCGATAACAAATGACGAATACGGACGGATTTCTCAGGTTTTTACTACATATGAACACTTCTCACATTCTCCCGTGCAACGCGGCTGCTAGTCCTCCTTTCATGCAGGATCTTAAGGTCCTAGCTCATGTCCAAGGAACCAAAGCCAGCTAAAAAGTCAATAATCGATACCTAAAACTTGAACTGTACTACTTCTTACTGTCTATTACATCAACTTAGAAGCTTCATCTGTGTTCTACTATGATGCTTTTAGTGTCTCCGCATACCGCAGCACGCGACATAGCTTTGCAGTCGATAAGTACAACCGTTTTAGACATAAATGCGGCCAATATGACGATCTGGCTTTAAGTGGATTCGATAACAAATGACGAAAACGGACGGATTTCTAGGTTTTTACTACATATGAACACTTTTCACATTCTCTGGTACAACTCGGCTGATAGTCCTCCTTTCATGCAGAATCTTAAGGTCCTAGCTCATGGCCAAGGCACCAAAGCCAGCTAAAAAGTCAATAATCGATACCTAAAACTTGAATTGTGCTACTTCTTACTGGCTATTACATCAACTTAGAAGCTTCATCTGTGTTCTACTATGGATCTTTTAGTGTCTCGGCATACCGCAGCACGCGACGTAGCTTTGCAGACGATAAGTACAACCGTTTCAGAGAGAAGAGCGGCCAATGTGACGATCTGGCTTAAGTCGATTCGATAACAAATGACGAAAACGGACGGATTTCTAGGTTTTAACTACATATGAACACATTCCACATTCTTCCGTGCAACTCGGCTGCTAGTCCTCCTTTCATGCAGAATCTTAAGGTCCTAGCTCATGTCCAAGGCACCAAAGCCAGCTAAAAAGTGAATAATCGATACCTAAAACTTGAATTGTACTATATCTTACTGGCTATTACATCAACTTAGAAGCTTCATCTGTTTTCTACTATGGTGCTTTTAGTGTCTCCGCATACCGGAGCACGAGACATAGCTTTGCAGACGATAATTAGGACCGTTTCAGAGAGAAGAGCGGCCAATGTGAAGATCTGGCTTTAAGTCGATTCGATAACAAATGACGAAAACGGACGGATTTCTCAGGTTTTTACTACATATGAACACTTTTCACATTCTCCCGTGCAACTCGGCAGCTAGTCCTCCTTTCATGCAGAATCTTAAGTTTCTAGCTCATGTCCAAGGAACCAAAGCCAGCTAAAAAGTCAATAATCGATACCTAAAACTTGAATTGGTCTACTTCTTACTGGCTATTACATCAACTTAGAACCTTCGTCTGTGTTCTACTATGGTGCTTTTAGTGTCTCCGCATACCGCAGCACGCGACATAGCTTTGCAGACGATAAGTACAATCGTTTCAGAGAGAAGAGCGACCAATGTGACGATCTGGCTTTAAGTCGATTCGATAACAAATGACAAAAACGGACGGATTTCTAGGTTTTTACTACAAATGAACACTTTTCACATTCTCCCGTGCAACTCGGTTGCTAGTCCTCCTTTCATGCAGAATCTTAAGGTCCTAGCTCATGTCCAAGGCACCAAAGCCAGCTAAAAAGTCAATAATCGATAAATAAAACTTGAATTGGACTACTTCTTACTGGCTGTTACATCAACTTAGAACCTTCATCTGTGTTCTACTATGGTGCTTTTAGTGTCTCCGCATACCGCAGCACGCGACATAGCTTTGCAGACGATAAGTACAACCGTTTCAGAGAGAAGAGCGGCCAATATGAAGATCTGGCTTTAAGTCGAGTCGATAACAAATGACGAAAACGGACGGATTTCTCAGGTTTTTACTACATATGAACACCTTTCACATTCTCCCGTGCAAATCAGCTGCTAGTCCTCCTTTCATGCAGAATCTTAAGGTCCTAGCTCATGTCCAAGGCACCAAAGATAGCTATAAAGTCAATAATCGATACCTAAAACTTGAATTGTACTACTTCTTACTGTCTATTACATCAACTTAGAAGCTTCATCTGTGTTCTACTATGATGCTTTTAGTGTCTCCGCATACCGCAGCACGGGACATAGCTTTGCAGACGATAAGTACAACCGTTTTAGACATAAATGCGGCCAATATGACGATCTGGCTTTAAGTGGATTCGATAACAAATGACGAAAACGGACGGATTTCTACGTTTTTACTACATATGAACACTTTTCACATTCTCCCGTACAACTCGGCTGATAGTCCTCCTTTCATGCAGAATCTTAAGGTCCTAGCTCATGTCCAAGGCACCAAAGCCAGCTAAAAAGTCAATAATCGATACCTAAAACTTGAATTGTGCTACTTCTTACTGGCTATTACATCAACTTAGAAGCTTCATCTGTGTTCTACAATGGATCTTTTAGTGTCTCGGCATACCGTAGCACGCGACGTAGCTTTGCAGACGATAAGTACAACCGTTTCAGAGAGAAGAGCGGCCAATGTGACGATCTGGCTTAAGTCGATCCGATAACAAATGACGAAAACGGACGGATTTCTAGGTTTTTACTACATATGAACACATTCCACATTCTTCCGTGCAACTCGGCTGCTAGTCCTCCTTTCATAAAGAATCTTAAGGTCCTAGCTCATGTCCAAGGTACCAAAGCCAGCTAAAAAGTCAATAATCGATACCTAAAACTTGAATTGTACTATATCTTACTAGCTATTACATCAACTTAGAAGCTTCATCTGTTTTCTACTATGGTGCTTTTAGTGTCTCCGCATACCGGAGCACGAGACATAGCTTTGCAGACGATAATTAGGACCGTTTCAGAGAGAAGAGCGGCCAATGTGATGATCTGGCTTTAAGTCGAGTCGATAACAAATGACGAAAACGGACGGATTTCTCAGGTTTTTACTACATATGAACACTTTTCACATTCTCCCGTGTAACTCTGCAGCTAGGCCTCCTTTCATGCAGAATCTTAAGGTCCTAGCTCATGTCCAAGGCACCAAAGCCAGCTAAAAAGTCAATAATCGATACCTAAAACTTGAATTGTGCTACTTCTTACTGGCTATTACATCAACTTAGAAGCTTCATCTGTGTTCTACTATGGATCTTTTAGTGTCTCGGCATACCGCAGCACGCGACGTAGCTTTGCAGACGATAAGTACAACCGTTTCAGAGAGAAGAGCGGCCAATGTGACGATCTGGCTTAAGTCGATAAGATAACAAATGACGAAAACGGACGGATTTCTAGGTTTTTACTACATATGAACACATTCCACATTCTTCCGTGCAACTCGGCTGCTAGTCCTCCTTTCATGCAGAATCTTAAGGTCCTAGCTCATGTCCAAGGTACCAAAGCCAGCTAAAAAGTCAATAATCGATACCTAAAACTTGAATTGTACTATATCTTACTAGCTATTACATCAACTTAGAAGCTTCATCTGTTTTCTACTATGGTGCTTTTAGTGTCTCCGCATACCGGAGCACGAGACATAGCTTTGCAGACGATAATTAGGACCGTTTCAGAGAAAAGAGCGGCCAATGTGAAGATCTGGCTTTAAGTCGATTCGATAACAAATGACGAAAACGGACGGATTTCTCAGGTTTTTACTACATATGAACACTTTTCACATTCTCCCGTACAACTCTGCTGATAGTCCTCCTTTCATGCAGAATCTTAAGGTCCTAGCTCATATCCAAGGCACCAAAGCCAGCTAAAAAGTCCATAATCGATACCTAAAACTTGAATTGTACTACTTCTTACTGGCTATTACATTAAATTAGATGCTTCATCTGTGTTTTACTATGGTGGTTGTAGTGTCTCCGCATACAGCAGCACACGTCATATCTTTGCAGACGATAAGTACAACCATTTCAGAGAGAAGAGCGGCCAATGTGACGATCTGGCCTTATGTCGATTCGATAAAAAATGACGATAACAAACGGATTTTTAGGGTTTTTACTGCATATGAACACTTTTCACATTCTCCCGTCCAACTCGGCTGCTAGTCCTCCTTTCATGCAGAATCTTAAGGTCCTAGCTCATGTCCAAGGCACCAAAGCCAGCTAAAAAGTCAATAATCGATACCTAGAACTAGAATTGTACTATATCTTACTGGCTATTACATCAACTTAGAAGCTTCATCTGTTTTCTACTATGGTGCTTTTAGTGTCTCCGCATACTGGAGCACGAGACATAGCTTTGCAGACGATAATTACGACCGTTTCAGAGAGAAGAGCGGCCAATGTGATGATCTGGCTTTAAGTGGAGTCGATAACAAATGACGAAAACGGACGGATTTCTCAGGTTTTTACTACATATGAACCCTTTTCACATTCTCCCGTGCAACTCCGGTGCTAGTTCTCCTTTCATGCAGAATCTTAAGGTCTTAGCTCACGTCCAAGGCACCAAAGCCAGCTAAAAAGTCAATAATCGGTACCTAAAACTTAAATTGTACTACTTCTTACTGGCTATTACATCAACTTAGAAGCTTCATCTGTTTTCTACTATGGTGCTTTTAGTGTCTGCGCATACCGCAGCACGCGACATCGCTTTGCAGACGATAAGTACAACCGTTTCAGAGAGAAGAGCGGCCAATGTGACGATCTGGCTTTAAGTCGATTCGATAAAAAATGACGAAAACGGACGGATTTCTCAGGTTTTTACTACATATGAACACTTTTCACATTCTCCCGTGCAACTCGGCTGCTAGTCCTCCTTTCATGCAGAATCTTAAGGTCCTAGCTCTTGCCCAAGTCACCAAAGCCAGCTAAAAAGTCCATTATCGATACCTAAAACTTGAATTGTGCTACTTCTTACTGGCTATTACATCAACTAAGAAGCTTCATCTGTGTTCTACTATGGATCTTTTAGTGTCTCGGCATACCGCAGCACGCGACGTAGCTTTGCAGACGATAAGTACAACCGTTTCAGAGAGAAGAGCGGCCAATGTGACGATCTGGCTTAAGTCGATCCGATAACAAATGACAAAAACAGACGGATTTCTAGGTTTTTACTACAAATGAACACTTTTCACATTCTCCCGTGCAACTCGGTTGCTAGTCCTCCTTTCATGCAGAATCGTAAGGTCCTAGCTCATGTCCAAGGCACCAAAGCCAGCTAAAAGGTCAATAATCGATAAATAAAACTTGAATTGGACTACTTCTTACTGGCTGTTACATCAACTTAGAACCTTCATCTGTGTTCTACTATGGTGCTTTTAGTGTCTCCGCATACCGCAGCACGCGACATAGCTTTGCAGACGATAAGTACAACCGTTTCAGAGAGAAGAGCGGCCAATGTGAAGATCTGGCTTTAAGTCGAGTCGATAACAAATGACGAAAACGGACGGATTTCTCAGGTTTTTACTACATATGAACACCTTTCACATTCTCCCGTGCAAATCAGCTGCTAGTCCTCCTTTCATGCAGAATCTTAAGGTCCTAGCTCATGTCCAAGGCACCAAAGATAGCTATAAAGTCAATAATCGATACCTAAAACTTGAATTGTACTACTTCTTACTGTCTATTACATCAACTTAGAAGCTTCATCTGTGTTCTACTATGATGCTTTTAGTGTCTCCGCATACCGCAGCACGGGACATAGCTTTGCAGACGATAAGTACAACCGTTTTAGACATAAATGCGGCCAATATGACGATCTGGCTTTAAGTGGATTCGATAACAAATGACGAAAACGGACGGATTTCTACGTTTTTACTACATATGAACACTTTTCACATTCTCCCGTACAACTCGGCTGATAGTCCTCCTTTCATGCAGAATCTTAAGGTCCTAGCTCATATCCAAGGCACCAAAGCCAGCTAAAAAGTCAATAATCGATACTTAAAACTTGAATTGTGCTACTTCTTACTGGCTATTACATCAACTTTCAAGCTTCATCTGTGTTATACTATGGATCTTTTAGTGTCTCCGCATATCGCAGCACGCTACGTAGCTTTGCAGACGATAAGTACAACCGTTTCAGAGAGAAGAGCGGCCAATGTGACGATCTGGCTTTAAGTCGATTCTATAACAAATGACGAAAACGGACGGATTTCTAGGTTTTTACTACATATGAACACATTCCACATTCTTCCGTGCAACTAGGCTGCTAGTCCTCCTTTCATGCAGAATCTTAAGGTCCTAGCTCATGTCCAAGGCACCAAAGCCAGCTAAAAAGTCAATAATCGAAACCTAAAACTTGAATTGTACTATATCTTACTGGCTATTACATCAACTTAGAAGCTTCATCTGTGTTCTACTATGGTGCTTTTAGTGTCTCCGCATACCGGAGCACGAGACATAGCTTTGCAGACGATAATTAGGACCGTTTCAGAGAGAAGAGCGGCCAATGTGATGATCTGGCTTTAAGTCGAGTCGATAACAAATGACGAAAACGGACGGATTTCTCAGGTTTTTACTACATATGAACACTTTTCACATTCTCCCGTGCAACTCTGCAGCTAGGCCTCCTTTCATGCAGAATCTTAAGGTCCTAGCTCATGTCCAAGGCACCAAAGCCAGCTAAAAAGTCAATAATCGATACCTAAAACTTGAATTGTGCTACTTCTTACTGGCTATTACATCAACTTAGAAGCTTCATCTGTGTTCTACTATGGATCTTTTAGTGTCTCGGCATACCGCAGCACGCGACGTAGCTTTGCAGACGATAAGTACAACCGTTTCAGAGAGAAGAGCGGCCAATGTGACGATCTGGCTTAAGTCGATCCGATAACAAATGACGAAAACGGACGGATTTCTAGGTTTTTACTACATATGAACACATTCCACATTCTTCCGTGCAACTCGGCTGCTAGTCCTCCTTTCATAAAGAATCTTAAGGTCCTAGCTCATGTCCAAGGTACCAAAGCCAGCTAAAAAGTCAATAATCGATACCTAAAACTTGAATTGTACTATATCTTACTAGCTATTACATCAACTTAGAAGCTTCATCTGTTTTCTACTATGGTGCTTTTAGTGTCTCCGCATACCGGAGCACGAGACATAGCTTTGCAGACGATAATTAGGACCGTTTCAGAGAGAAGAGCGGCCAATGTGATGATCTGGCTTTAAGTCGAGTCGATAACAAATGACGAAAACGGACGGATTTCTCAGGTTTTTACTACATATGAACACTTTTCACATTCTCCCGTGTAACTCTGCAGCTAGGCCTCCTTTCATGCAGAATCTTAAGGTCCTAGCTCATGTCCAAGGCACCAAAGCCAGCTAAAAAGTCAATAATCGATACCTAAAACTTGAATTGTGCTACTTCTTACTGGCTATTACATCAACTTAGAAGCTTCATCTGTGTTCTACTATGGATCTTTTAGTGTCTCGGCATACCGCAGCACGCGACGTAGCTTTGCAGACGATAAGTACAACCGTTTCAGAGAGAAGAGCGGCCAATGTGACGATCTGGCTTAAGTCGATCCGATAACAAATGACGAAAACGGACGGATTTCTAGGTTTTTACTACATATGAACACATTCCACATTCTTCCGTGCAACTCGGCTGCTAGTCCTCCTTTCATGCAGAATCTTAAGGTCCTAGCTCATGTCCAAGGTACCAAAGCCAGCTAAAAAGTCAATAATCGATACCTAAAACTTGAATTGTACTATATCTTACTAGCTATTACATCAACTTAGAAGCTTCATCTGTTTTCTACAATGGTGCTTTTAGTGTCTCCGCATACCGGAGCACGAGACATAGCTTTGCAGACGATAATTAGGACCGTTTCAGAGAGAAGAGCGGCCAATGTGAAGATCTGGCTTTAAGTCGATTCGATAACAAATGACGAAAACGGACGGATTTCTCAGGTTTTTACTACATATGAACACTTTTCACATTCTCCCGTACAACTCTGCTGATAGTCCTCCTTTCATGCAGAATCTTAAGGTCCTAGCTCATATCCAAGGCACCAAAGCCAGCTAAAAAGTCCATAATCGATACCTAAAACTTGAATTGTACTACTTCTTACTGGCTATTACATTAAATTAGATGCTTCATCTGTGTTTTACTATGGTGGTTGTAGTGTCTCCGCATACCGCAGAACGCGACATAGCTTTGTAGACGATAAGTACAACCGTTCCAGAGAGAAGAGCGGCCAATGTGACGATCTGGCTTTAAGTCGATTCGATAAAAAATGACGAAAACGGACGGATTTCTCAGGTTTTTACTACATATGAACACTTTTCACATTCTCCCGTGCAACTCGGCTGCTAGTCCTCCTTTCATGCAGAATCTTAAGGTCCTAGCTCTTGCCCAAGTCACCAAAGCCAGCTAAAAAGTCCATTATCGATACCTAAAACTTGAATTGTGCTACTTCTTACTGGCTATTACATCAACTTAGAAGCTTCATCTGTGTTCTACTATGGATCTTTTAGTGTCTCGGCATACCGCAGCACGCGACGTAGCTTTGCAGACGATAAGTACAACCGTTTCAGAGAGAAGAGCGGCCAATGTGACGATCTGGCTTAAGTCGATCCGATAACAAATGACGAAAACGGACGGATTTCTAGGTTTTTACTACATATGAACACATTCCACATTCTTCCGTGCAACTCGGCTGCTAGTCCTCCTTTCATGCAGAATCTTAAGGTCCTAGCTCATGTCCAAGGTACCAAAGCCAGCTAAAAAGTCAATAATCGATACCTAAAACTTGAATTGTACTACTTCTTACTTTCTATTACATTAAATTAGATGCTTCATCTGTGTTTTACTATGGTGCTTTTAGTGTCTCCGCATACCGCAGCACACGTCATAGCTTTGCAGACGATAAGTACAACCGTTTCAGAGAGAAGAGCGGCCAATGTGAAGATCTGGCTTTAAGTCGAGTCGATAACAAATGACGAAAACGGACGGATTTCTCAGGTTTTTACTACATATGAACACCTTTCACATTCTCCTGTGCAAATCAGCTGCTAGTCCTCCTTTCATGCAGAATCTTAAGGTCCTAGCTCATGTCCAAGGCACCAAAGATAGCTATAAAGTCAATAATCGATACCTAAAACTTGAATTATACTACTTCTTACTGTCTATTACATCAACTTAGAAGCTTCATCTGTGTTCTACTATGATGCTTTTAGTGTCTCCGCATACCGCAGCACGCGACATAGCTTTGCAGTCGATAAGTACAACCGTTTTAGACATAAATGCGGCCAATATGACGATCTGGCTTTAAGTGGATTCGATCACAAATGACGAAAACGGACGGATTTCTAGGTTTTTACTACATATGAACACTTTTCACATTCTCCGGTACAACTCGGCTGATAGTCCTCCTTTCATGCAGAATCTTAAGGTCCTAGCTCATGTCCAAGGCACCAAAGCCAGCTAAAAAGTCAATAATCGATACCTAAAACTTGAATTGTGCTACTTCTTACTGGCTATTACATCAACTTAGAAGCTTCATCTGTGTTCTACTATGGATCTTTTAGTGTCTCGGCATACCGCAGCACGCGACGTAGCTTTGCAGACGATAAGTACAACCGTTTCAGAGAGAAGAGCGGCCAATGTGACGATCTGGCTTAAGTCGATCCGATAACAAATGACGAAAACGGACGGATTTCTAGGTTTTTACTACATATGAACACATTCCACATTCTTCCGTGCAACTCGGCTGCTAGTCCTCCTTTCATGCAGAATCTTAAGGTCCTAGCTCATGTCCAAGGCACCAAAGCCAGCTAAAAAGTCAATAATCGATACCTAAAACTTGAATTGTACTATATCTTACTGGCTATTACATCAACTTAGAAGCTTCATCTGTTTTCTACTATGGTGCTTTTAGTGTCTCCGCATACTGGAGCACGAGACATAGCTTTGCAGACGATAATTACGACCGTTTCAGAGAGAAGAGCGGCCAATGTGATGATCTGGCTTTAAGTGGAGTCGATAACAAATGACGAAAACGGACGGATTTCTCAGGTTTTTACTACATATGAACCCTTTTCACATTCTCCCGTGCAACTCCGGTGCTAGTTCTCCTTTCATGCAGAATCTTAAGGTCTTAGCTCACGTCCAAGGCACCAAAGCCAGCTAAAAAGTCAATAATCGGTACCTAAAACTTAAATTGTACTACTTCTTACTGGCTATTACATCAACTTAGAAGCTTCATCTGTTTTCTACTATGGTGCTTTTAGTGTCTGCGCATACCGCAGCACGCGACATCGCTTTGCAGACGATAAGTACAACCGTTTCAGAGAGAAGAGCGGCCAATGTGACGATCTGGCTTTAAGTCGATTCGATAACAAATGACGAAAACGGACGGATTTCTCAGGTTTTTACTACATATGAACACTTTTCACATTCTCCCGTGCAACTCGGCTGCTAGTCCTCCTTTTGATGCAGAATCTTAAGGTCCTAGCTCTTGCCCAAGTCACCAAAGCCAGCTAAAAAGTCCATTATCGATACCTAAAACTTGAATTGTGCTACTTCTTACTGGCTATTACATCAACTTAGAAGCTTCATCTGTGTTCTACTATGGATCTTTTAGTGTCTCGGCATACCGCAGCACGCGACGTAGCTTTGCAGACGATAAGTACAACCGTTTCAGAGAGAAGAGCGGCCAATGTGACGATCTGGTTTAAGTCGATCCGATAACAAATGACGAAAACGGACGGATTTCTAGGTTTTTACTACATATGAACACATTCCACATTCTTCCGTGCAACTCGGCTGCTAGTCCTCCTTTCATGCAGAATCTTAAGGTCCTAGCTCATGTCCAAGGTACCAAAGCCAGCTAAAAAGTCAATAATCGATACCTAAAACTTGAATTGTACTACTTCTTACTTTCTATTACATTAAATTAGATGCTTCATCTGTGTTTTACTATGGTGCTTTTAGTGTCTCCGCATACCGCAGCACACGTCATAGCTTTGCAGACGATAAGTACAACCGTTTCAGAGAGAAGAGCGGCCAATGTGAAGATCTGGCTTTAAGTCGAGTCGATAACAAATGACGAAAACGGACGGATTTCTCAGGTTTTTACTACATATGAACACCTTTCACATTCTCCTGTGCAAATCAGCTGCTAGTCCTCCTTTCATGCAGAATCTTAAGGTCCTAGCTCATGTCCAAGGCACCAAAGATAGCTATAAAGTCAATAATCGATACCTAAAACTTGAATTATACTACTTCTTACTGTCTATTACATCAACTTAGAAGCTTCATCTGTGTTCTACTATGATGCTTTTAGTGTCTCCGCATACCGCAGCACGCGACATAGCTTTGCAGTCGATAAGTACAACCGTTTTAGACATAAATGCGGCCAATATGACGATCTGGCTTTAAGTGGATTCGATCACAAATGACGAAAACGGACGGATTTCTAGGTTTTTACTACATATGAACACTTTTCACATTCTCCGGTACAACTCGGCTGATAGTCCTCCTTTCATGCAGAATCTTAAGGTCCTAGCTCATGTCCAAGGCACCAAAGCCAGCTAAAAAGTCAATAATCGATACCTAAAACTTGAATTGTGCTACTTCTTACTGGCTATTACATCAACTTAGAAGCTTCATCTGTGTTCTACTATGGATCTTTTAGTGTCTCGGCATACCGCAGCACGCGACGTAGCTTTGCAGACGATAAGTACAACCGTTTCAGAGAGAAGAGCGGCCAATGTGACGATCTGGCTTAAGTCGATCCGATAACAAATGACGAAAACGGACGGATTTCTAGGTTTTTACTACATATAAACACATTCCACATTCTTCCGTGCAACTCGGCTGCTAGTCCTCCTTTCATGCAGAATCTTAAGGTCCTAGCTCATGTCCAAGGTACCAAAGCCAGCTAAAAAGTCAATAATCGATACCTAAAACTTGAATTGTACTATATCTTACTAGCTATTACATCAACTTAGAAGCTTCATCTGTTTTCTACTATGGTGCTTTTAGTGTCTCCGCATACCGGAGCACGAGACATAGCTTTGCAGACGATAATTAGGACCGTTTAAGAGAGAAGAGCGGCCAATGTGAAGATCTGGCTTTAAGTCGATTCGATGACAAATGACGAAAACGGACGGATTTCTATGGTTTTTACTACATATGAACGCTTTTCACATTCTCCCGTACAACTCTGCTGATAGTCCTCCTTTCATGCAGAATCTTAAGGTCCTAGCTCATATCCAAGGCACCAAAGCCAGCTAAAAAGTCAATAATCGATACTTAAAACTTGAATTGTGCTACTTCTTACTGGCTATTACATCAACTTTCAAGCTTCATCTGTGTTATACTATGGATCGTTTAGTGTCTCCGCATATCACAGCACGCTACGTAGCTTTGCAGACGATAAGTACAACCGTTTCAGAGAGAAGAGCGGCCAATGTGACGATCTGGCTTTAAGTCGATTCTATAACAAATGACGAAAACGGACGGATTTCTAGGTTTTTACTACATATGAACACATTCCACACTCTTCCGTGCAACTCGGCTGCTAGTCCTCCTTTCATGCAGAATCTTAAGGTCCTAGCTCATGTCCAAGGCACCAAAGCCAGCTAAAAAGTCAATAATCGAAACCTAAAACTTGAATTGTACTATATCTTACTGGCTATTACATCAACTTAGAAGCTTCATCTGTGTTCTACTATGATGCTTTTAGTGTCTCCGCATACCGGAGCACGAGACATAGCTTTGCAGACGATAATTAGGACCGTTTCAGAGAGAAGAGCGGCCAATGTGATGATCTGGATTTAAGTCGAGTCGATATCAAATGACGAAAACGGACGGATTTCTCAGGTTTTTACTACATATGAACACTTTTCACATTCTCCCGTGCAACGCTGCAGCTAGGCCTCCTTTCATGCAGAATCTTAAGGTCCTAGCTCATGTCCAAGGAACCAAAGCCAGCCAAAAAGTCAATAATCGATACATAAAACTTGAATTGTACTACTTCTTACTGGCTATTACATCAACTTAGAAGCTTCATCTGTGTTCTACTATGGTGCTTTTAGTGTCTCCGCATACCGCAGCACGGAACATAGCTTTGCAGACGATAAGTACAACCGTTTCAGAGAGAAGAGCGGCCAATGTGACGATCTGGCTTTAAGTCGATTCGGTAACAAATGACGAAAACGGACGGATTCCTAGGTTTTAACTACATATGAACACATTCCACATTCTCCCGTGCAACTCGGCTGCTAGTCCTCCTTTCATGCAGAATCTTAAGGTCCTAGCACATGTCCAAGGCACCAAAGCCAGCTAAAAAGTCAATAATCGAAACCTAAAACTTGAATTGTACTATATCTTACTGGCTATTACATCAACTTAGAAGCTTCATCTGTTTTCTACTATGGTGCTTTTAGTGTCTCCGCATACGGCAGCACGCGACATAGCTTGGCAGACGATAAGTACAATCGTTTCAGAGAGAAGAGCGACCAATTTGACGATCTGGCTTTAAGTCGTTTCGATAACAAATGACGAATACGGACGGATTTCTCAGGTTTTTACTACATATGAACACTTTTCACATTCTCCCGTGCAACTCGGCTGCTAGTCCTCCTTTCATGCAGAATCTTAAGGTCCTAGCTATGTCCAAGTCTCCAGAGCCAGCTATAAAGTCAATAATCGATACCTGAAACTTGAATTGTACTATATCTTACTGGCTATTACATCAACTTAGAAGCTTCATATGTGTTCTACAATGGTGCTTTTAGTGTCTCCACATACCGCAGCAAGCAACATAGCTTTGCAGACGATAAGTACAACCGTTTTAGACAGAAATGCGGTCAATGTGAAGATCTGGCTTTAAGTCGAGTCGATAACAAATGACGAAAACGGACGAATTTCTCAGGTTTTTACTACATATGAACACTTTTCACATTCTCCCGTGCAAATCAGCTGCTAGTCCTCTTTTCATGCAGAATCTTAAGGTCCTAGCTCATGTCCAAGGCACCAAAGATAGCTATAAAGTCAATAATCGATACCTAAAACTTGAATTGTACTACTTCTTACTGTCTATTACGTCAACTTAGAAGCTTCATCTGTGTTCTACTATGATGCTTTTAGTGTCTCCGCATACCGCAGCACGCGACATAGCTTTGCAGTCGATAAGTACAACCGTTTTAGACATAAATGCGGCCAATATGACGATCTGGCTTTAAGTGGATTCGATAACAAATGACGAAAACAGACGGATTTCTAGGTTTTTACTACATATGAACACTTTTCACATTCTCCGGTACATTTCGGCTGATAGTCCTCCTTTCATGCAGAATCTTAAGGTCCTAGCTCATGTCCAAGGCACCAAAGCCAGCTAAAAAGTCAATAATCGATACCTAAAACTTGAATTGTGCTACTTCTTACTGGCTATTACATCAACTTTCAAGCTTCATCTGTGTTCTACTATGGATCTTTTAGTGTCTCCGCATACCGCAGCACGCGACGTAGTTTTGCAGACGATAAGTACAACCGTTTCAGAGAGAAGAGCGGCCAATGTGACGATCTGGCTTAAGTCGATTCGTTAAGAAATGACGAAAACGGACGGATTTCTAGGTTTTTACTACATATGAACACATTCCACATTCTTCCGTGCAACTCGGCTGCTAGTCCTCCTTTCATGCAGAATCTTAAGGTCCTAGCTCATGCCCAAGGCACCAAAGCCAGCTAAAAAGTCAATAATCGATACCTAAAACTTGAATTGTACTATATCTTACTGGCTATTACATCAACTTAGAAGCTTCATCTGTGTTCTACTATGGTGCTTTTAGTGTCTCCGCATACCGGAGCACGAGACATAGCTTTGCAGACGATAATTAGGACCGTTTCAGAGAGAAGAGCGGCCAATGTGAAGATCTGGCTTTAAGTCGAGTCGATAACAAATGACGAAAACGGACGGATTTCTCAGGTTTTTATTACATATGAACACTTTTCACATTCTCCCGTGCAACTCGGCAGCTAGTCCTCCTTTCATGCAGAATCTTAAGTTCCTAGCTCATGTCCAAGGAACCAAAGCCATCTAAAAAGTCAATAATCGATACCTAAAACTTGAATTGGTCTACTTCTTACTGGCTATTACATCAACTTAGAACCTTCATCTGTGTTCTACTATGGTGCTTTTAGTGTCTCCGCATACCACAGCACGCGACATAGCTTTGCAGACGATAAGTACAATCGTTTCAGAGAGAAGAGCGACCAATGTGACGATCTGGCTTTAAGTCGATTCGATAACAAATGACAAAAACGGACGGATTTCTAGGTTTTTACTACAAATGAACACTTTTCACATTCTACCGTGCAACTCGGCGGCTAGTCCTCCTTTCATGCAGAATCTTAAGGTCCTAGCTCATGTCCAAGGCACCAAAGCCAGCTAAAAAGTCAATAATCGAAAATAAAACTTGAATTGGACTACTTCTTACTGGCTATTACATCAACTTAGAAGCTTCATCTGTGTTCTACGATGATGCTTTTAGTGTCTCCGCATACCGCAGCACGCGACATAGCTTTGCAGACGATAAGTACAACCGTTTTAGACATAAATGCGGCCAATATGACGATCTGGCTTTAAGTGGATTCGATAACAAATGACGAAAACGGACGGATTTCTAAGTTTTTACTACATATGAACACTTTTCACATTCTCCCGTACAACTCGGCTGATAGTCCCCCTTTCATGCAGAATCTTAAGGTCCTAGCTCATGTCCAAGGCACCAAAGCCAGCTAAAAAGTCAATAATCGATACTTAAAACTTGAATTGTGCTACTTCTTACTGGCTATTACATCAACTTTCAAGCTTCATCTGTGTTATACTATGGATCTTTTAGTGTCTCCGCATATCGCAGCACGCGACGTAGCTTTGCAGAAGATAAGTACAACCGTTTCAGAGAGAAGAGCGGCCAATGTGACGATCTGGCTTTACGTCGATTCTATAACAAATGACGAAAACGGACGGATTTCTAATTTTTTACTACATATGAACTCATTCCACATTCTTCCGTGCAACTCGGCTGCTAGTCCTCCTTTCATGCAGAATCTTAAGGTCCTAGCTCATGTCCAAGGCACCAAAGCCAGCTAAAAAGTCAATAATCGATACCTAAAACTTGAATTGTACTATATCTTACTGGCTATTACATCAAC
The DNA here is from genome assembly GCF_023897955.1 of Schistocerca gregaria. Classification (NCBI taxonomy): domain Eukaryota; kingdom Metazoa; phylum Arthropoda; class Insecta; order Orthoptera; family Acrididae; genus Schistocerca; species Schistocerca gregaria. The sequence continues at coordinate 100,013 of NW_026061770.1, forward strand.
TTAGAAGCTTCATCTGTTTTCTACTATGGTGCTTTTAGTGTCTCCACATACCGGAGCACGAGACATAGCTTTGCAGACGATAATTAGGACCGTTTCAGAGAGAAGAGCGGCCAATGTGATGATCTGGCTTTAAGTCGAGTCGATAACAAATGACGAAAACGGACGGATTTCTCAGGTTTTTACTACATATGAACACTTTTCACATTCTCCCGTGCAACTCTGCAGCTAGGCCTCCTTTCATGCAGAATCTTAAGGTCCTAGCTCATGTCCAAGGCACCAAAGCCAGCTAATAAGTCAATAATCGATACCTAAAACTAGAATTGTACTATATCTTACTTGCTATTACATCAACTTAGAAGCTTCATCTGTGTTCTACTATGGTGCTTTTAGTGTCTCCGCATTCCGGAGCACGAGACATAGCTTTGCAGACGATAATTACGACGATTTCAGAGAGAAGAGCGGCCAATGTGATGATCTGGCTTTAAGTCGAGTCGATAACAAATGACGAAAACGGACGGATTTCTCAGGTTTTTACAACATATGAACACTTTTCAAATTCTCCCGTGCAACTCGGCTGCTAGTCCTCCTTTCATGCAGAATCTTAAGGTCTTAGCTCATGTCCAAGGAACCAATGCCAGCTAAAAAGTCAATAATCGATACCTAAAACTTGAATTGGTCTACTTCTTACTGGCTATTACATCAACTTAGAACCTTCATCTGTGTTCTACTGTGGTGGTTTTTTGTGTCCCCGCATACCGCAGCACGCGACATAGCTTAGTAGACGATAAGTACATTCGTTTCAGAGAGTAGAGCCTCCAATGTGACGATCTGGCTTTAAGTCGATTCGATAACAGATGACGAAAACATACGGATTTCTCAGGTTTTTATTACATATGAACACTTTTCACATTCTCCCGTGCAACTCGGCTGCTAGTCCTCCTTTCATGCAGATTCTTAAGGTCCTAGCTCATGTCCAAGGCACCAAAGCCAGCTAAAAAATTAATAATCGATACCTAAAACTTGAATTGGACTACTTCTTACTGGCTATTACATTAAATTAGATGCTTCATCTATGTTTTACCATTGTGGTTTTAGTGTCTCCGCATACCGCAGCACACGTCATAGCTTTGCAGACGATAAGAACAACCGTTTCAGAGAGAAGAGCGGCCAATGTGACTTTCTGGCTTTAAGTCGATTCGATAACAAATGACGAAAACGGACGGATTTCTCAGGTTTTTACCTCATATGAACACTTCTCACATTCTCCCGTGCAACGCGGCGGCTAGTCCTCCTTTCATGCAGAATCTTAAGGTCCTAGCTCATGTCCAAGGAACCAAAGCCAGCTAAAAAGTCAATAATCGATACCTGTAACTAGAATTGTACTATATCTTACTGGCTATTACATCAACTTAGAAGCTTCATCTGTGTTTTACTATCGTGGTTTTAGTGTCTCCGCATACCGCAGCACACGTCATAGCTTTGCAGACGATAAGTACAACCGTTTCAGAGAGAAGAGCGACCAATGTGAAGATCTGGCTTTAAGTCGAGTCGATAACAAATGACGAAAACGGACGTATTTCTCAGGTTTTTACTACATATGAACACTTTTCACATTCTCCCGTGCTAATCAGCTGCTAGTCCTCCTTTCATGCAGAATCTTAAGGTCCTAGCTCATGTCCAAGGCACCAAAGATAGCTATTAAGTCAATAATCGATACCTAAAACTAGAATTGTACTATATCTTACTGGCTATTACATCAACTTAGAAGCTTCATCTGTTTTCTACTATGGTGCTTTTAGTGTCTCCGCATACCGTAGCACGCGACATAGCTTTGCAGTCGATAAGTACAATTGTTTCAGAGAGAAGAGCGACCATTGTGACGATCTGGCTTTAAGTCGATTCGGTAACAAATGACGAATACGGACGGATTTCTCAGGTTTTTACTACATATGAACACTTTTCACATTCTCCCGTGCAACTCGGCTGCAAGTCCTCCTTTCATGCAGATTCTTAAGGTCCTAGCTCATGTCCAAGTCACCAAAGCCAGCTAAAAAGTCCATAATCGATACCTAAAACTTTAATTGTTCTACTTCTTACTGGCTATTACATTAAATTAGATGCTTCATCAGTCTTTTACTATGGTGGTTTTAGTGTCTCCGCATACCGCAGCACACGTCATAGCTTTGCAGACGATAAGTACAACCTTTTCAGAGAGAAGACCGGCCAATGTGACGATCTGGCTTTATGTCAATTCGATAAAAAAATGACGATAACGAACGGATTTTTCGGGTTTTTACTGCATATGAACACTTTTCACATTCACCCGTGCAACTCAGCTGCTAGTCCTCCTTTCATGCAGAATCTTAAGGTCCTAGCTCATGTCCAAGGAACCAAAGCCAGCTATAAAGTCAATAATCGATACCTAAAACTAGAATTGTACTATATCTTATTGGCTATTACATCAACTTAGAAGCTTCATCTGTGTTTTGCTATGGTGGTTTTAGTGTCTCCGCATAACGCAGCACACGTCATAGCTTAGCAGACGATAAGTACAACCGTTTCAGAGAGAAGAGCGGCCAATGTGACGATCTGGCTTTAAGCCGAGTCGATAACAAATGACGAAAAGGGACGGATTTCTCAGGTTTCTACTACATATGAACACTTTTCACATTCTCCCGTGCAACTCGGCAGCTAGTCCTCCTTTCATGCAGAATCTTAAGTTCCTAGCTCATGTCCAAGGAACCAAAGCCAGCTAAAAAGTCAATAATCTATACCTAAAACTTGAATTGGTCTACTTCTTACTGGCTATTACATCAACTTAGAACCTTCATCTGTGTTCTACTATGGTGCTTTTAGTGTCTCCGCATACCGCAGCACGCGACATAGCTTTGCAGACGATAAGTACAATCGTTTCAGAGAGAAGAGCGACCAATGTGACGATCTGGCTTTAAGTCGATTCGATAACAAATGACGAAAACGGTCGGATTTCTAGGTTTTTACTACATATGAACACTTTTCACATTCTCCCGTGCAACTCGGCTGCTAGTCCTCCTTTCATGCAGATTCTTAAGGTCCTAGCTCATGTCCAAGGCACCAAAGCCAGCTAAAAAGTCCATAATCGATACCTAAAACTTGAATTGTACTACTTCTTACTGGCTATTACATAAAATTAGATTCTTCATCTGTGTTTTACTATGGTGGTTTTAGTGTCTCCGCATACCGCAGCACACGTCATAGTTTTGAAGACGATAAGTACAACCATTTCAGAGAGAAGAGCGGCCAATGTGACGATCTGGCTTTATGTCGATTCGATAAAAAAATGACGATAACGAACGGATTTTTCGGGTTTTTACTGCATATGAACACTTTTCACATTCTCCCGTGCAACTCAGCTGCTAGTCCTCCTTTCATGCAGAATCTTAAGGTCCTAGCTCAAGTCCAAGGCACGAAAGCCACCTAAAAATCAATAATCGATACCTAAAACTTGTATTGTACTACTTCTTACTGGCTATTACATCAACTTAGAAGCTTCATCTGTGTTCTACTATGGTGCTTTTAGTGTCTCCGCATACCGCAGCACCCGACATAGCTTTGCAGACGATAAGTACAACCGTTTCAGAGAGAAGAGCGGCCAATGTGACGATCTGGCTTTAAGTCGATTCGGTAACAAATGACGAAAACGGACGGATTTCTAGGTTTTTACTACATATGAACACATTCCACATTCTCCCGTGCAACTCGGCTGCTAGTCCTCCTTTCATGCAGAATCTTAAGGTCCTAGCTCCTGTCCAAGGCTCCAGAGCCAGCTATAAAGTCAATAATCGATACCTGAAACTTGAATTGTACTATATATTACTGGCTATTACATCAACTTAAAAGCTTCATCTGTTTTCTACTGTGGTGCTTTTAGTGTCTCCGCATTCCGGAGCACGAGACATAGCTTTGCAGACGATAATTACGACGATTTCAGAGAGAAGAGCGGCCAATGTGATGATCTGGCTTTAAGTCGAGTCGATAACAAATGACGAAAACGGACGGATTTCTCAAGTTTTTACTACATATGAACACTTTTCACATTCTCCCGCGCAACTCGGCTGCTAGGCCTCCTTTCATGCAGAATCTTAAGGTCCTAGCTCATGTCCAAGGCACCAAAGCCCGCTAAAAAGTCAATTATCGATACCTAAAACTTGATTTGTACTACTTCTTACTGGCTATTACATCAACTTAGAAGCTTCATCTGTGTTCTACTATGGTGCTTTTAGTGTCTCCGCATACCGCAGCACGCGACATAGCTTTGCAGACGATAAGTACAACCGTTTCAGAGAGAAGAGCGGCAAATGTGACGATCGGGCTTTAAGTTGATTCGATAACAAATGACGAAAACGGACGGATTTCTCAGGTTTTTACTCCATGTGAACACTTTTCACACTCTCCCGTGCAACTCTGCTGCTAGTCCTCCTTTCATGCAGAATCTTAAGGTCCTAGCGCATGTCCAAGGCACCAAAGCCAGCTAAAAAGTCAATAATCAGTACCAAAACATAAAATTGTACTACATCTTACTTGCTATTACATCAACTTAGAAGCTTCATCTGTGTTCTACTATGGTGCTTTTTGTGTCTCCGCATACCGCAGCACGCGACATAGCTTTGCAGACGATAAGTACAACCGTTTCAGAGAGAAGAGCGGCCAATGTGACGATCTGGCTTTAAGTCGATTCGATAACAAATGACGAAAACGGACGGATTTCTCAGGTTTTTACTACATATGAACACTTTTCACATTCTCCCGTGCAACTCGGCTGCTAGTCCTCCTTTCATGCAGAATCTTAAGGTCCTAGCTCATGTCCAAGGCACCAAATCCAGCTAAAAAGTCAATAATCACTGATTAAAACTTGAATTGTACTACTTCTTACCTGCTATTACATAAACTTAGAAGCTTCATCTGTGTTCTACTATGGTGCATTTAGTGCCTCCGCATACCGCAGCACGCGACATAGCTTTGAAGACGATAAGTACAACCGTTCCAGATAGAAGAGCGGCCAATGTGACGATCTGGCTTTAAGTCGATTCGATAACAAATGACGAAAACGGACGGATTTCTCAGGTTTTTACTACATATGAACACTTTTCACATTCTCCCGTGCAATTCGGCTGCTAGTCCTCCTTTCATGCAGATTCTTAAGGTCCTTGCTCATGTCCAAGTCACCAAAGAAGGATAAAAAGTCAATAATCGATACCTAAAACTTGAACTGTACTATATCCTACTGGCTATTACATCAACTTAGAAGCTTCATCTGTTTTCTACTATGGTGCTTTTAGTGTCTCCGCATTCCGGAGCACGAGACATAGCTTTGCAGAAGATAATTACGACGATTTCAGAGAGAAGAGCGGCCAATGTCATGATCTGGCTTTAAGTCGATTCGATAACAAATGACGAAAACGGACGGATTTGTCTGGTTTTTACTACATATGAACACTTTTCACATTCTCCCGTGCAACTCGGCTGCTAGTCCTCCTTTCATGCAGAATCTTAAGGTCGTAGCTCATGTCCAAGGCACCAAAGCCCGCTAAAAAGTCAATAATCGATACCTAAAACTTGAATTGTACTACTTCTCACTGGCTATCACATCAACTTAGGAGCTTCATCTGTGTTCTACTATGGTGCTTTTAGTGACTCCGCATACCGCAGCACGCGACATAGCTTTGCAGACGATAAGTACAACCGTTTCAGAGAGAAGAGGGGCCAATGTGACGATCTGGCTTTAAGTCGATTCGATAACAAATTACGAAAACGGACGGATTTCTCAGGTTTTTACTACATATGAACACTTTTCACATTCTCCCGTGCAACTCGGCTGCTAGTCCTCCTTTCATGCAGATTCTTAAGGTCCTAGCTCATGCCCAAGGCACCAAAGCCAGCTAAAAAGTCCATAATCGATATTTAAAACTTGAATTGTACTACTTCTTACTGTCTATTACATTAAATTAGATGCTTCATCTGTGTTTTACTATGGTGGTTTTAGTGTCTCCGCATACCGCAGCACGCGACATAGCTTTGCAGACGATAAGTACAACTGTTTCAGAGAGAAGAGCGGCCAATGTGACGATCTGGCTTTAAGTCGATTCGATAACAAATGACGAAAACGGACGGATTTTTCGGGTTTTTACTACATATGAACACTTTTCACATTCTCCCGTGCCACTCGGCTGCTAGTCCTCCTTTCATGCAGAATCTTAAGGTCCTAGCTCATGTCCAAAGCGCCAAAGCCAGCTAAAAAGCCAATAATCGATACCTAAAACTTGAATGGTACTACTTCTTACTGTCTATTACATTAAATTAGATGCTTCATCTGTGTTTTACTATGGTGGTTTTAGTGTCTCCGCATACCGCAGCACGCGACATAGCTTTGCAGACGATAAGTACAACTGTTTCAGAGAGAAGAGCGGCCAATGTGACGATCTGGCTTTAAGTCGATTCGATAACGAATGACGAAAACGGACGGATTTTTCGGGTTTTTACTGCATATGAACACTTTTCACATTCTCCCGTGCCACTCGGCTGCTAGTCCTCCTTTCATGCAGAATCTTAAGGTCCTAGCTCATGTCCAAGGCTCCAGAGCCAGCTATAAAGTCAATAATCGATACCTGAAACTTGAATTGTACTATATATTACTGGCTATTACATCAACTTAGAAGCTTCATCTGTTTTCTACTGTGGTGCTTTTAGTGTCTCCGCATTCCGGAGCACGAGACATAGCTTTGCAGACGATAATTACGACGATTTCAGAGAGAAGAGCGGCCAATGTGATGATCTGGCTTTAAGTCGAGTCGATAACAAATGACGAAAACGGACGGATTTCTCAAGTTTTTACTACATATGAACACTTTTCACATTCTCCCGCGCAACTCGGCTGCTAGGCCTCCTTTCATGCAGAATCATAAGGTCCTAGCTCATGTCCAAGGCACCAAAGCCCGCTAAAAAGTCAATTATCGATACCTAAAACTTGAATTGTACTACTTCTTACTGGCTATTACATCAACTTAGAAGCTTCATCTGTGTTCTACTATGGTGCTTTTAGTGTCTCCGCATACCGCAGCACGCGACATAGCTTTGCAGACGATAAGTACAATCGTTTCAGAGAGAAGAGCGACCAATGTGACGATCTGGCTTTAAGTCGATTCGATAACAAATGACGAAAACGGTCGGATTTCTAGGTTTTTACTACATATGAACACTTTTCACATTCTCCCGTGCAACTCGGCTGCTAGTCCTCCTTTCATGCAGATTCTTAAGGTCCTAGCTCATGTCCAAGGCACCAAAGCCAGCTAAAAAGTCCATAATCGATACCTAAAACTTGAATTGTACTACTTCTTACTGGCTATTACATAAAATTAGATTCTTCATCTGTGTTTTACTATGGTGGTTTTAGTGTCTCCGCATACCGCAGCACACGTCATAGTTTTGAAGACGATAAGTACAACCATTTCAGAGAGAAGAGCGGCCAATGTGACGATCTGGCTTTATGTCGATTCGATAAAAAAATGACGATAACGAACGGATTTTTCGGGTTTTTACTGCATATGAACACTTTTCACATTCTCCCGTGCAACTCAGCTGCTAGTCCTCCTTTCATGCAGAATCTTAAGGTCCTAGCTCAAGTCCAAGGCACGAAAGCCACCTAAAAATCAATAATCGATACCTAAAACTTGTATTGTACTACTTCTTACTGGCTATTACATCAACTTAGAAGCTTCATCTGTGTTCTACTATGGTGCTTTTAGTGTCTCCGCATACCGCAGCACCCGACATAGCTTTGCAGACGATAAGTACAACCGTTTCAGAGAGAAGAGCGGCCAATGTGACGATCTGGCTTTAAGTCGATTCGGTAACAAATGACGAAAACGGACGGATTTCTAGGTTTTTACTACATATGAACACATTCCACATTCTCCCGTGCAACTCGGCTGCTAGTCCTCCTTTCATGCAGAATCTTAAGGTCCTAGCTCATGTCCAAGGCTCCAGAGCCAGCTATAAAGTCAATAATCGATACCTGAAACTTGAATTGTACTATATATTACTGGCTATTACATCAACTTAGAAGCTTCATCTGTTTTCTACTGTGGTGCTTTTAGTGTCTCCGCATTCCGGAGCACGAGACATAGCTTTGCAGACGATAATTACGACGATTTCAGAGAGAAGAGCGGCCAATGTGATGATCTGGCTTTAAGTCGAGTCGATAACAAATGACGAAAACGGACGGATTTCTCAAGTTTTTACTACATATGAACACTTTTCACATTCTCCCGCGCAACTCGGCTGCTAGGCCTCCTTTCATGCAGAATCTTAAGGTCCTAGCTCATGTCCAAGGCACCAAAGCCCGCTAAAAAGTCAATTATCGATACCTAAAACTTGAATTGTACTACTTCTTACTGGCTATTACATCAACTTAGAAGCTTCATCTGTGTTCTACTATGGTGCTTTTAGTGTCTCCGCATACCGCAGCACGCGACATAGCTTTGCAGACGATAAGTACAACCGTTTCAGAGAGAAGAGCGGCAAATGTGACGATCGGGCTTTAAGTTGATTCGATAACAAATGACGAAAACGGACGGATTTCTCAGGTTTTTACTCCATGTGAACACTTTTCACACTCTCCCGTGCAACTCTGCTGCTAGTCCTCCTTTCATGCAGAATCTTAAGGTCCTAGCGCATGTCCAAGGCACCAAAGCCAGCTAAAAAGTCAATAATCAGTACCAAAACATAGAATTGTACTACATCTTACTTGCTATTACATCAACTTAGAAGCTTCATCTGTGTTCTACTATGGTGCTTTTTGTGTCTCCGCATACCGCAGCACGCGACATAGCTTTGCAGACGATAAGTACAACCGTTTCAGAGAGAAGAGCGGCCAATGTGACGATCTGGCTTTAAGTCGATTCGATAACGAATGACGAAAACGGACGGATTTTTCGGGTTTTTACTGCATATGAACACTTTTCACATTCTCCCGTGCCACTCGGCTGCTAGTCCTCCTTTCATGCAGAATCTTAAGGTCCTAGCTCATGTCCAAGGCTCCAGAGCCAGCTATAAAGTCAATAATCGATACCTGAAACTTGAATTGTACTATATATTACTGGCTATTACATCAACTTAGAAGCTTCATCTGTTTTCTACTGTGGTGCTTTTAGTGTCTCCGCATTCCGGAGCACGAGACATAGCTTTGCAGACGATAATTACGACGATTTCAGAGATAAGAGCGGCCAATGTGATGATCTGGCTTTAAGTCGAGTCGATAACAAATGACGAAAACGGACGGATTTCTCAAGTTTTTACTACATATGAACACTTTTCACATTCTCCCGCGCAACTCGGCTGCTAGGCCTCCTTTCATGCAGAATCATAAGGTCCTAGCTCATGTCCAAGGCACCAAAGCCCGCTAAAAAGTCAATTATCGATACCTAAAACTTGAATTGTACTACTTCTTACTGGCTATTACATCAACTTAGAAGCTTCATCTGTGTTCTACTATGGTGCTTTTAGTGTCTTCGCATACCGCAGCACGCGACATAGCTTTGCAGACGATAAGTACAACCGTTTCAGAGAGAAGAGCGGCCAATGTGACGATCTGGCTTTAAGTCGATTCGATAACAAATGACGAAAACGGACGGATTTTTCGGGTTTTTACTGCATATGAACACTTTTCACATTCTCCCGTGCAACTCGGCTGCTAGTCCTCCTTTCATGCAGAATCTTAAGATCCTAGCTCATGTCCAAGTCACCAAAGCCAGTTAAAAAGTCAATAATCGATACCTAAAACTTGAATTGTACTACTTCTTACTGGCTATTACATCAACTTAGAAGCTTCATCTGTGTTCTACTTTGGTGCTTTTAGTGTCTCCGCATACCGCAGCACGCGACATAGCTTTGCAGACGATAAGTACAACCGTTTCAGAGAGAAGAGCGGCAAATGTGACGATCGGGCTTTAAGTTGATTCGATAACAAATGACGAAAACGGACGGATTTCTCAGGTTTTTACTCCATGTGAACACTTTTCACACTCTCCCGTGCAACTCTGCTGCTAGTCCTCCTTTCATGCAGAATCTTAAGGTCCTAGCGAATGTCCATGGCACCAAAGCCAGCTAAAAAGTCAATAATCAGTACCAAAACATAGAATTGTACTACATCTTACTTGCTATTACATCAACTTAGAAGCTTCATCTGTGTTCTACTATGGTGCTTTTTGTGTCTCCGCATACCGCAGCACGCGACATAGCTTTGCAGACGATAAGTACAACCGTTTCAGAGAGAAGAGCGGCCAATGTGACGATCTGGCTTTAAGTCGATTCGATAACAAATGACGAAAACGGACGGATTTCTCAGGTTTTTACTACATATGAACACTTTCACATTCTCCCGTGCAACTCGGCTGCTAGTCCTCCTTTCATGCAGAATCTTAAGGTCCTAGCTCATGTCCAAGGCACCAAATCCAGCTAAAAAGTCAATAATCACTGATTAAAACTTGAATTGTACTACTTCTTACCTGCTATTACATAAACTTAGAAGCTTCATCTGTGTTCTACTATGGTGCATTTAGTGCCTCCGCATACCGCAGCACGCGACATAGCTTTGAAGACGATAAGTACAACCGTTCCAGATAGAAGAGCGGCCAATGTGACGATCTGGCTTTAAGTCGATTCGATAACAAATGACGAAAACGGACGGATTTCTCATGTTTTTACTACATATGAACACTTTTCACATTCTCCCGTGCAATTCGGCTGCTAGTCCTCCTTTCATGCAGATTCTTAAGGTCCTTGCTCATGTCCAAGTCACCAAAGAAGGATAAAAAGTCAATAATCGATACCTAAAACTTGAACTGTACTATATCCTACTGGCTATTACATCAACTTAGAAGCTTCATCTGTTTTCTACTATGGTGCTTTTAGTGTCTCCGCATTCCGGAGCACGAGACATAGCTTTGCAGAAGATAATTACGACGATTTCAGAGAGAAGAGCGGCCAATGTCATGATCTGGCTTTAAGTCGATTCGATAACAAATGACGAAAACGGACGGATTTGTCTGGTTTTTACTACATATGAACACTTTTCACATTCTCCCGTGCAACTCGGCTGCTAGTCCTCCTTTCATGCAGAATCTTAAGGTCGTAGCTCATGTCCAAGGCACCAAAGCCCGCTAAAAAGTCAATAATCGATACCTAAAACTTGAATTGTACTACTTCTCACTGGCTATCACATCAACTTAGGAGCTTCATCTGTGTTCTACTATGGTGCTTTTAGTGACTCCGCATACCGCAGCACGCGACATAGCTTTGCAGACGATAAGTACAACCGTTTCAGAGAGAAGAGGGGCCAATGTGACGATCTGGCTTTAAGTCGATTCGATAACAAATTACGAAAACGGACGGATTTCTCAGGTTTTTACTACATATGAACACTTTTCACATTCTCCCGTGCAACTCGGCTGCTAGTCCTCCTTTCATGCAGATTCTTAAGGTCCTAGCTCATGCCCAAGGCACCAAAGCCAGCTAAAAAGTCCATAATCGATATTTAAAACTTGAATTGTACTACTTCTTACTGTCTATTACATTAAATTAGATGCTTCATCTGTGTTTTACAATGGTGGTTTTAGTGTCTCCGCATACCGCAGCACGCGACATAGCTTTGCAGACGATAAGTACAACTGTTTCAGAGAGAAGAGCGGCCAATGTGACGATCTGGCTTTAAGTCGATTCGATAACAAATGACGAAAACGGACGGATTTTTCGGGTTTTTACTGCATATGAACACTTTTCACATTCTCCCGTGCCACTCGGCTGCTAGTCCTCCTTTCATGCAGAATCTTAAGGTCCTAGCTCATGTCCAAGGCGCCAAAGCCAGCTAAAAAGCCAATAATCGATACCTAAAACTTGAATTGTACTACTTCTTACTGGCTATTACATCAACTTAGAAGCTCCATCTGTGTTCTACTATGGTGCTTTTAGTGTCTCCGCATACCGCAGCACGCGACATAGCTTTGCAGACGATAAGTACAACTGTTTCAGAGAGAAGAGCGGCCAATGTGACGATCTGGCTTTAAGTAGATTCGATAACAAATGACGAAAACGGACGGATTTTTCGGGTTTTTACTGCATATGAACACTTTTCACATTCTCCCGTGCTACTCGGCTGCTAGTCCTCCTTTCATGCAGAATCTTAAGGTCCTAGCTCATGTCCAAGGCACCAAAGCCAGCTAAAAAGTCAATAATCGATACCTAAAACTTGAATTGTACTACTTCTCACTGGCAATTACTTCATCCTAGAGGCTTCATCTGTGTTCTACTATGGTCCTTTTAGTGTCTCCACATACCGCAGCACGCGACATAGCTTTGCAGACGATAAGTACAACCGTTTAAGAGAGAAGAGCGGCCAATGTGACGATCTGGCTTTAAGTCGATTCGATAACAAATGACGAAAACGGACGGATATCTCAGGTTTTTACTACATATGAACACTTTTCACATTGTCCCGTGCAACTCTGCTTCAGGTCCTCGTTTCATGCAGAATCTTAAGGTCCTAGCTCATGTCCAAGGCACCATAGCCAGCTAAAAAGTCAATAATCAGTACCAAAACATAGAATTGTACTTCTTCTTACTTGCTATTACATCAACTTAGAAGCTTCATCTGTGTTCTACTATGGTGCTTTTTGTGTCTCCGCATGCCACAGCACGCGACATAGCTTTGCAGACGATAAGTACAACCGTTTCAGAGAGAAGAGCGGCAAATGTGACGATCTGGCTTTAAGTCGATTCGATAACAAATGACGAAAACGGACGGATTTCTCATGTTTTTACTACATATGTACACTTTTCACATTGTCCCGTGCAACTCGGCTGCTAGTCCTCCTTTCATGCAGAATCTTAAGGTCCTAGCTCATGTCCAAGGCACCAAAGCCAGCTAAAAAGTCAATAATCACTACCTAAAACTTGAATTGTACTACTTCTTACTGGCTGTTACATCAACTTAGAAGCTTCATCTGTGTTCTACTATGGTGCATTTAGTGTCTCCGCATACCGCAGCACGCGACATAGCTTTGCAGACGATAAGTACAACCGTTCCAGAGAGAAGAGCGGCCAATGTGACGATCAGGCTTTAAGTCGATTCGATAACAAATGACGAAAACGGACGGATTTCTCAGGATTTTACTATATATGAACACTTTTCACATTCTCCCGTGCAACTCGGCTGCTAGTTCTCCTTTCATGCAGAATCTTAAGGTCCTAGCTCATCTCCAAGGCACCAAAGCCAGCTAAAAAGTCAATAATGGATTCCTAAAACTTGAATTGGATTACTTCTTACTGGCTATTACATCAACTTAGAACCTTCATCTATGTTCTACTATGGTGCTTTTAGTGTCTCCGCATACCGCAGCACGCGACATAGCTTTGCAGACGATAAGTACAATCGTTTCAGAGAAAAGAGCGACCAATGTGACGATCTGGTTTTAAGTCGATTCGATAACAAATGACGAAAACGGACGAATTTCTCAGGTTTTTACTACATATGAACACTTTTCACTTTCTCCCGTGAACCTCGGCTGCTAGTCCTCCTTTCATGCGGATTCTTAAGGTCCTAGCTCATGTCCAAGGCACCAAAGCCAGCTAAAAGGTCCATACTCGATACCTAAAACTTGAATTGTACTACTTCTTACTGGCTATTACATCAACATAGAAGCTTCATCTGTGTTCTGCTATGGTGCTTTTAGTGTCTCCATATACCGCAGCGCGCGCCATAGCTTTGCAGACGATACGTACAACCGTTTCAGAGAGAAGAGCGGCCAATGTGACGATCTGGCTTTAAGTCGATTCGATAACAAATGACGAAATCGGACGGATTTCTCAGGTGTTTACTACATATGAACACTTTTCACATTCTCCCGTGCAACTCGGCTGCTAGTCCTCCTTTCATGCAGATTCTTAAGGTCCTAGCTCATGTCCAAGGCACCAAAGCCAGCTAAAAAGTCAATAATCAATACCTAAAACTTGAATTGTACTACTTCTTACTGGCTATTACATCAACTTAGAAGCTTCATCTGTGTTCTACTATGGTGCTTTTAGTGTCTCCGCATACCGCAGCACGCGACATAGCTTTGCAGACGATAAGTACAATGGTTCCAGAGAGAAGAGCGGCCAATGTGACGATCTGGCTTTAAGTCGATTCGATAACAAATGACGAAAACGGACGGATTTCTCAGGTTTTTACTACATATGAACACTTTTCACATTCTCCCGTGCATCTCGGCTGCTAGTCCTCCTTTCATGCAGAATCTTAAGGTCCTAGCTCATGTCCAAAGCACCAAAGCCAGCTATAAAGTAAATAATCAGTACCTAAAATTTGATTTATACTACTTCTTACTGGCTATTACATCAACTTAGAAGCTTCATCTGTGTTCTACTATGGTGCTTTTAGTGTCTCCGCATACCGCAGCACGCGACATGGCTTTGCAGACGATAAGTACAACCGTTTCAGAGAGAAGAGCGGCCAAGTACGATCTGGCTATAAGTCGATTCGATAACAAATGACGAAAACGGACGGAAATTTGCAGGTTTTTACTACATATGAACACTTTTCACATCCTCCCGTGCAACTCGGCTGCTAGTCCTCCTTTCATGCAGAATCTTAAGGTCCTAGCTCATTTCCAAGGCACCAAAGCCAGCAAAGAAGTCAATAATCGATACCTAAAACTTGAATTGCACTACTTCCTACTGGCTATTACATCAACTTAGAAGCTTCATCTGTGTTCTACTATGGTGCTTTTAGTGTCTCCGCATACCGCAGCACGCGACATAGCTTTGCAGACGATAAGTACAACCGTTTCAGAGAGAAGAGCGGCAAATGTGACGATCGGGCTTTAAGTTGATTCGATAACAAATGACGAAAACGGACGGATTTCTCAGGTTTTTACTCCATGTGAACACTTTTCACACTCTCCCGTGCAACTCTGCTGCTAGTCCTCCTTTCATGCAGAATCTTAAGGTCCTAGCGAATGTCCAAGGCACCAAAGCCAGCTAAAAAGTCAATAATCAGTACCAAAACATAGAATTGTACTACATCTTACTTGCTATTACATCAAATTAGAAGCTTCATCTGTGTTCTACTATGGTGCTTTTTGTGTCTCCGCATACCGCAGCACGCGACATAGCTTTGCAGACGATAAGTACAACCGTTTCAGAGAGAAGAGCGGCCAATGTGACGATCTGGCTTTAAGTCGATTCGATAACAAATGACGAAAACGGACGGATTTCTCAGGTTTTTACTACATATGAACACTTTCACATTCTCCCGTGCAACTCGGCTGCTAGTCCTCCTTTCATGCAGAATCTTAAGGTCCTAGCTCATGTCCAAGGCACCAAATCCAGCTAAAAAGTCAATAATCACTGATTAAAACTTGAATTGTACTACTTCTTACCTGCTATTACATAAACTTAGAAGCTTCATCTGTGTTCTACTATGGTGCATTTAGTGCCTCCGCATACCGCAGCACGCGACATAGCTTTGAAGACGATAAGTACAACCGTTCCAGATAGAAGAGCGGCCAATGTGACGATCTGGCTTTAAGTCGATTCGATAACAAATGACGAAAACGGACGGATTTCTCATGTTTTTACTACATATGAACACTTTTCACATTCTCCCGTGCAATTCGGCTGCTAGTCCTCCTTTCATGCAGATTCTTAAGGTCCTTGCTCATGTCCAAGTCACCAAAGAAGGATAAAAAGTCAATAATCGATACCTAAAACTTGAACTGTACTATATCCTACTGGCTATTACATCAACTTAGAAGCTTCATCTGTTTTCTACTATGGTGCTTTTAGTGTCTCCGCATTCCGGAGCACGAGACATAGCTTTGCAGAAGATAATTACGACGATTTCAGAGAGAAGAGCGGCCAATGTCATGATCTGGCTTTAAGTCGATTCGATAACAAATGACGAAAACGGACGGATTTGTCTGGTTTTTACTACATATGAACACTTTTCACATTCTCCCGTGCAACTCGGCTGCTAGTCCTCCTTTCATGCAGAATCTTAAGGTCGTAGCTCATGTCCAAGGCACCAAAGCCCGCTAAAAAGTCAATAATCGATACCTAAAACTTGAATTGTACTACTTCTCACTGGCTATCACATCAACTTAGGAGCTTCAACTGTGTTCTACTATGGTGCTTTTAGTGACTCCGCATACCGCAGCACGCGACATAGCTTTGCAGACGATAAGTACAACCGTTTCAGAGAGAAGAGGGGCCAATGTGACGATCTGGCTTTAAGTCGATTCGATAACAAATTACGAAAACGGACGGATTTCTCAGGTTTTTACTACATATGAACACTTTTCACATTCTCCCGTGCAACTCGGCTGCTAGTCCTCCTTTCATGCAGATTCTTAAGGTCCTAGCTCATGCCCAAGGCACCAAAGCCAGCTAAAAAGTCCATAATCGATATTTAAAACTTGAATTGTACTACTTCTTACTGTCTATTACATTAAATTAGATGCTTCATCTGTGTTTTACAATGGTGGTTTTAGTGTCTCCGCATACCGCAGCACGCGACATAGCTTTGCAGACGATAAGTACAACTGTTTCAGAGAGAAGAGCGGCCAATGTGACGATCTGGCTTTAAGTCGATTCGATAACAAATGACGAAAACGGACGGATTTTTCGGGTTTTTACTGCATATGAACACTTTTCACATTCTCCCGTGCCACTCGGCTGCTAGTCCTCCTTTCATGCAGAATCTTAAGGTCCTAGCTCATGTCCAAGGCGCCAAAGCCAGCTAAAAAGCCAATAATCGATACCTAAAACTTGAATTGTACTACTTCTTACTGGCTATTACATCAACTTAGAAGCTCCATCTGTGTTCTACTATGGTGCTTTTAGTGTCTCCGCATACCGCAGCACGCGACATAGCTTTGCAGACGATAAGTACAACTGTTTCAGAGAGAAGAGCGGCCAATGTGACGATCTGGCTTTAAGTAGATTCGATAACAAATGACGAAAACGGACGGATTTTTCGGGTTTTTACTGCATATGAACACTTTTCACATTCTCCCGTGCTACTCGGCTGCTAGTCCTCCTTTCATGCAGAATCTTAAGGTCCTAGCTCATGTCCAAGGCACCAAAGCCAGCTAAAAAGTCAATAATCGATACCTAAAACTTGAATTGTACTACTTCTCACTGGCAATTACTTCATCCTAGAGGCTTCATCTGTGTTCTACTATGGTCCTTTTAGTGTCTCCACATACCGCAGCACGCGACATAGCTTTGCAGACGATAAGTACAACCGTTTAAGAGAGAAGAGCGGCCAATGTGACGATCTGGCTTTAAGTCGATTCGATAACAAATGACGAAAACGGACGGATATCTCAGGTTTTTACTACATATGAACACTTTTCACATTGTCCCGTGCAACTCTGCTTCAGGTCCTCGTTTCATGCAGAATCTTAAGGTCCTAGCTCATGTCCAAGGCACCATAGCCAGCTAAAAAGTCAATAATCAGTACCAAAACATAGAATTGTACTTCTTCTTACTTGCTATTACATCAACTTAGAAGCTTCATCTGTGTTCTACTATGGTGCTTTTTGTGTCTCCGCATGCCACAGCACGCGACATAGCTTTGCAGACGATAAGTACAACCGTTTCAGAGAGAAGAGCGGCAAATGTGACGATCTGGCTTTAAGTCGATTCGATAACAAATGACGAAAACGGACGGATTTCTCATGTTTTTACTACATATGTACACTTTTCACATTGTCCCGTGCAACTCGGCTGCTAGTCCTCCTTTCATGCAGAATCTTAAGGTCCTAGCTCATGTCCAAGGCACCAAAGCCAGCTAAAAAGTCAATAATCACTACCTAAAACTTGAATTGTACTACTTCTTACTGGCTGTTACATCAACTTAGAAGCTTCATCTGTGTTCTACTATGGTGCATTTAGTGTCTCCGCATACCGCAGCACGCGACATAGCTTTGCAGACGATAAGTACAACCGTTCCAGAGAGAAGAGCGGCCAATGTGACGATCAGGCTTTAAGTCGATTCGATAACAAATGACGAAAACGGACGGATTTCTCAGGATTTTACTATATATGAACACTTTTCACATTCTCCCGTGCAACTCGGCTGCTAGTTCTCCTTTCATGCAGAATCTTAAGGTCCTAGCTCATCTCCAAGGCACCAAAGCCAGCTAAAAAGTCAATAATGGATTCCTAAAACTTGAATTGGATTACTTCTTACTGGCTATTACATCAACTTAGAACCTTCATCTATGTTCTACTATGGTGCTTTTAGTGTCTCCGCATACCGCAGCACGCGACATAGCTTTGCAGACGATAAGTACAATCGTTTCAGAGAAAAGAGCGACCAATGTGACGATCTGGTTTTAAGTCGATTCGATAACAAATGACGAAAACGGACGAATTTCTCAGGTTTTTACTACATATGAACACTTTTCACTTTCTCCCGTGAACCTCGGCTGCTAGTCCTCCTTTCATGCGGATTCTTAAGGTCCTAGCTCATGTCCAAGGCACCAAAGCCAGCTAAAAGGTCCATACTCGATACCTAAAACTTGAATTGTACTACTTCTTACTGGCTATTACATCAACATAGAAGGTTCATCTGTGTTCTGCTATGGTGCTTTTAGTGTCTCCATATACCGCAGCGCGCGCCATAGCTTTGCAGACGATACGTACAACCGTTTCAGAGAGAAGAGCGGCCAATGTGACGATCTGGCTTTAAGTCGATTCGATAACAAATGACGAAATCGGACGGATTTCTCAGGTGTTTACTACATATGAACACTTTTCACATTCTCCCGTGCAACTCGGCTGCTAGTCCTCCTTTCATGCAGATTCTTAAGGTCCTAGCTCATGTCCAAGGCACCAAAGCCAGCTAAAAAGTCAATAATCAATACCTAAAACTTGAATTGTACTACTTCTTACTGGCTATTACATCAACTTAGAAGCTTCATCTGTGTTCTACTATGGTGCTTTTAGTGTCTCCGCATACCGCAGCACGCGACATAGCTTTGCAGACGATAAGTACAATGGTTCCAGAGAGAAGAGCGGCCAATGTGACGATCTGGCTTTAAGTCGATTCGATAACAAATGACGAAAACGGACGGATTTCTCAGGTTTTTACTACATATGAACACTTTTCACATTCTCCCGTGCATCTCGGCTGCTAGTCCTCCTTTCATGCAGAATCTTAAGGTCCTAGCTCATGTCCAAAGCACCAAAGCCAGCTATAAAGTAAATAATCAGTACCTAAAATTTGATTTATACTACTTCTTACTGGCTATTACATCAACTTAGAAGCTTCATCTGTGTTCTACTATGGTGCTTTTAGTGTCTCCGCATACCGCAGCACGCGACATGGCTTTGCAGACGATAAGTACAACCGTTTCAGAGAGAAGAGCGGCCAAGTACGATCTGGCTATAAGTCGATTCGATAACAAATGACGAAAACGGACGGAAATTTGCAGGTTTTTACTACATATGAACACTTTTCACATCCTCCCGTGCAACTCGGCTGCTAGTCCTCCTTTCATGCAGAATCTTAAGGTCCTAGCTCATTTCCAAGGCACCAAAGCCAGCAAAGAAGTCAATAATCGATACCTAAAACTTGAATTGCACTACTTCCTACTGGCTATTACATCAACTTAGAAGCTTCATCTGTGTTCTACTATGGTGCTTTTAGTGTCTCCAAATACCGCAGCACGCGACATAGCTTTGCAGACGATAAGTACAACCGTTTCAGAGAGAAGAGCGCCAATGTGACGATTTGGCTTTAAGTCGATTCGATAACAAATGTCGAAAACGGACGGATTTCTCAGGTTTTTACTACATATGAACACTTTTCACATTCTCCCGTGCAACTCGGCTGCTAGTTCTCCTTTCATGCAGAATCTTAAGGTCCTAGCTCATGTCCAAGGAACCAAAGCCAGCTAAAATGTCAATAATCAATACCTAAAACTTGAATTGTACTACTTCTTACTGGCTATTACATCAACATAGAAGCTTCATCTGTGTTCTACTATGGTGCTTTTAGTGTCACCACATACCGCAGCACGCGACATAGCTTTGCAGACGATAAGTACAACCGTTTCAGAGAGAAGAGCGGCCAATGTGACGATCTGGCTTGAAGTCGATTCGATAACACATGACGAAAACGGACGGATTTCTCAGGTTTTTACTACATATGAACCCTTTTCAAATTCTCCCATGCAACTCGGCTGCTAGTTCTCCTTTCATGCAGAATCTTAAGGTCCTAGCTCATGTCCAAGGCACCAAAGCCAGCTAAAAAGTCAATAATCGATACCTAAAACTTGAATTGTACTACTTCTTACTGGCTATTACATCAACTTAGAAGCTTCATCTGTGTTCTACTATGGTGCATGTAGTGTCTCCGCATACCGCAGAACGCGACATAGCTTTGTAGACGATAAGTACAACCGTTCCAGAGAGAAGAGCGGCCAATGTGACGATCTGGCTTTAAGTCGATTCTATAACAAATGACGAAAACGGACGGATTTCTCAGGTTTTTACTACATATGAACAATTTTCACATTCTCCCGTGCAACTCGGCTGCTAGTCCTCCTTTCATGCAGAATCTTAAGGTCCTAGCTCATGTCCAAGGCACCAATGCCAGCTAAAAAGTCAATAATCGATACCTAAAACTTGAATTGGACTACTTCTTACTGGCTATTACATCAACTTAGAACCTTCGTCTGTGTTCTACTATGGTGCTTTTAGTGTCTCCGCATACCGCAGCACGCGACTGAACTTTGCAGACGATAAGTACAATCGTTTCAGAGGAAAGAGCGGCAAATGTGACGATCTGGCTTTAAGTCGATTCGATAACAAATGACGAAAACGGACGGATTTCTCAGGTTTTTACTACATGTGAACACTTTTCACACTCTCCCGTGCAACTCGGCTGCTAGTCATCCTTTCATGCAGAATCTTAAGGTCCTAGCTCATGTCCAATGCACCAAAGCCAGCTAAAAAGTCAATAATCGATACCTAAAACTTGAATTGTACTACTTCTCACTGGCAATTACTTTATCTTAGAGGCTTCATCTGTGTTCTACTATGGTCCTTTTAGTGTCTCCACATACCGCAGCACGCGACATAGCTTTGCAGACGATAAGTACAACCGTTTCAGAGAGAAGAGCGGCCAATGTGACGATCTGGCTTTAAGTCGATTCGATAACAAATGACGAAAACGGACGGATATCTCAGGTTTTTACTACATATGAACACTTTTCACATTGTCCCGTGCAACTCTGCTGCAGGTCCTCGTTTCATGCAGAATCTTAAGGTCCTAGCTCATGTCCAAGGCACCAAAGCCAGCTAAAAAGTCAATAATCAGTACCAAAACATAGAATTGTAATTCTTCTTACTTGCTATTACATCAACTTAGAAGCTTCATCTGTGTTCTACTATGGTGCTTTTTGTGTCTCCGCATGCCGCAGCACGCGACATAGCTTTGCAGACGATAAGTACAACCGTTTCAGAGAGAAGAGCGCCCAATGTGACGATCTGGCTTTAAGTCCATTCGATAACATATGACGAAAATGGACGGATTTCTCAGGTTTTTACTACATATGTACACTTTTCACATTGTCCCGTGCAACTCGGCTGCTAGTCCTCCTTTCATGCAGAATCTTAAGGTCCTAGCTCATGTCCAAGGCACCAAAGCCAGCTAAAAAGTCAATAATCACTACCTAAAACTTGAATTGTACTACTTCTTACTGGCTATTACATCAACTTAGAAGCTTCATCTGTGTTCTACTATGGTGCATTTAGTGTCTCCGCATACCGCAGCACGCGACATAGCTTTGCAGACGATAAGTACAACCGTTCCAGAGAGAAGAGCGGCCAATGTGACGATCTGGCTTTAAGTCGATTCGATAACAAATGACGAAAACGGACGGATTTCTCAGGATTTTACTACATATGAACACTTTTCACATTCTCCCGTGCAACTCGGCTGCTAGTTCTCCTTTCATGCAGAATCTTAAGGTCCTAGCTCATGTCCAAGGCACCAAAGCCAGCTAAAAAGTCAATAATCGATACCTAAAACTTGAATTGTACTACTTCTCACTGGCAATTACTTCATCTTAGAGGCTTCATCTGTGTTCTACTATGGTCCTTTTAGTGTCTCCACATACCGCAGCACGCGACATAGCTTTGCAGACGATAAGTACAACCGTTTCAGAGAGAAGAGCGGCCAATGTGACGATCTGGCTTTAAGTCGATTCGATAACAAATGACGAAAACGGACGGATATCTCAGGTTTTTACTACATATGAACACTTTTCACATTGTCCCGTGCAACTCTGCTTCAGGTCCTCGTTTCATGCAGAATCTTAAGGTCCTAGCTCATGTCCAAGGCACCATAGCCAGCTAAAAAGTCAATAATCAGTACCAAAACATAGAATTGTACTTCTTCTTACTTGCTATTACATCAACGTAGAAGCTTCATCTGTGTTCTACTATGGTGCTTTTTGTGTCTCCGCATGCCGCAGCACGCGACATAGCTTTGCAGACGATAAGTACAACCGTTTCAGAGAGAAGAGCGGCCAATGTGACGATCTGGCTTTAAGTCGATTCGATAACAAATGACGAAAACGGACGGATTTCTCATGTTTTTACTACATATGTACACTTTTCACATTGTCCCGTGCAATTCGGCTGCTAGTCCTCCTTTCATGCAGAATCTTAAGGTCCTAGCTCATGTCCAAGGCACCAAAGCCAGCTAAAAAGTCAATAATCACTACCTAAAACTTGAATTGTACTACTTCTTACTGGCTATTACATCAACTTAGAAGCTTCATCTGTGTTCTACTATGGTGCATTTAGTGTCTCCGCATACCGCAGCACGCGACATAGCTTTGCAGACGATAAGTACAACCGTTCCAGAGAGAAGAGCGGCCAATGTGACGATCAGGCTTTAAGTCGATTCGATAACAAATGACGAAAACGGACGGATTTCTCAGGATTTTACTACATATGAACACTTTTCACATTCTCCCGTGCAACTCGGCTGCTAGTTCTCCTTTCATGCAGAATCTTAAGGTCCTAGCTCATGTCCAAGGCACCAAAGCCAGCTAAAAAGTCAATAATGGATTCCTAAAACTTGAATTGGATTACTTCTTACTGGCTATTACATCAACTTAGAACCTTCATCTATGTTCTACTATGGTGCTTTTAGTGTCTCCGCATACCGCAGCACGCGACATAGCTTTGCAGACGATAAGTACAATCGTTTCAGAGAAAAGAGCGACCAATGTGACGATCTGGTTTTAAGTCGATTCGATAACAAATGACGAAAACGGACGAATTTCTCAGGTTTTTACTACATATGAACACTTTTCACTTTCTCCCGTGAACCTCGGCTGCTAGTCCTCCTTTCATGCGGATTCTTAAGGTCCTAGCTCATGTCCAAGGCACCAAAGCCAGCTAAAAGGTCCATACTCGATACCTAAAACTTGAATTGTACTACTTCTTACTGGCTATTACATCAACATAGAAGGTTCATCTGTGTTCTGCTATGGTGCTTTTAGTGTCTCCATATACCGCAGCGCGCGCCATAGCTTTGCAGACGATACGTACAACCGTTTCAGAGAGAAGAGCGGCCAATGTGACGATCTGGCTTTAAGTCGATTCGATAACAAATGACGAAATCGGACGGATTTCTCAGGTGTTTACTACATATGAACACTTTTCACATTCTCCCGTGCAACTCGGCTGCTAGTCCTCCTTTCATGCAGATTCTTAAGGTCCTAGCTCATGTCCAAGGCACCAAAGCCAGCTAAAAAGTCAATAATCAATACCTAAAACTTGAATTGTACTACTTCTTACTGGCTATTACATCAACTTAGAAGCTTCATCTGTGTTCTACTATGGTGCTTTTAGTGTCTCCGCATACCGCAGCACGCGACATAGCTTTGCAGACGATAATTACAATGGTTCCAGAGAGAAGAGCGGCCAATGTGACGATCTGGCTTTAAGTCGATTCGATAACAAATGACGAAAACGGACGGATTTCTCAGGTTTTTACTACATATGAACACTTTTCACATTCTCCCGTGCATCTCGGCTGCTAGTCCTCCTTTCATGCAGAATCTTAAGGTCCTAGCTCATGTCCAAGGCACCAAAGCCAGCTATAAAGTAAATAATCAGTACCTAAAATTTGATTTATACTACTTCTTACTGGCTATTACATCAACTTAGAAGCTTCATCTGTGTTCTACTATGGTGCTTTTAGTGTCTCCGCATACCGCAGCACGCGACATGGCTTTGCAGACGATAAGTACAACCGTTTCAGAGAGAAGAGCGGCCAAGTACGATCTGGCTATAAGTCGATTCGATAACAAATGACGAAAACGGACGGAAATTTGCAGGTTTTTACTACATATGAACACTTTTCACATCCTCCCGTGCAACTCGGCTGCTAGTCCTCCTTTCATGCAGAATCTTAAGGTCCTAGCTCATTTCCAAGGCACCAAAGCCAGCAAAGAAGTCAATAATCGATACCTAAAACTTGAATTGCACTACTTCCTACTGGCTATTACATCAACTTAGAAGCTTCATCTGTGTTCTACTATGGTGCTTTTAGTGTCTCCAAATACCGCAGCACGCGACATAGCTTTGCAGACGATAAGTACAACCGTTTCAGAGAGAAGAGCGCCAATGTGACGATTTGGCTTTAAGTCGATTCGATAACAAATGTCGAAAACGGACGGATTTCTCAGGTTTTTACTACATATGAACACTTTTCACATTCTCCCGTGCAACTCGGCTGCTAGTTCTCCTTTCATGCAGAATCTTAAGGTCCTAGCTCATATCCAAGGAACCAAAGCCAGCTAAAATGTCAATAATCAATACCTAAAACTTGAATTGTACTACTTCTTACTGGCTATTACATCAACATAGAAGCTTCATCTGTGTTCTACTATGGTGCTGTTAGTGTCACCACATACCGCAGCACGCGACATAGCTTTGCAGACGATAAGTACAACCGTTTCAGAGAGAAGAGCGGCCAATGTGACGATCTGGCTTTAAGTCGATTCGATAACAAATGACGAAAACGGACGGATTTCTCATGTTTTTACTACATATGTACACTTTTCACATTGTCCCGTGCAACTCGGCTGCTAGTCCTCCTTTCATGCAGAATCTTAAGGTCCTAGCTCATGTCCAAGGCACCAAAGCCAGCTAAAAAGTCAATAATCACTACCTAAAACTTGAATTGTACTACTTCTTACTGGCTATTACATCAACTTAGAAGCTTCATCTGTGTTCTACTATGGTGCATTTAGTGTCTCCGCATACCGCAGCACGCGACATAGCTTTGCAGACGATAAGTACAACCGTTCCAGAGAGAAGAGCGGCCAATGTGACGATCAGGCTTTAAGTCGATTCGATAACAAATGACGAAAACGGACGAATTTCTCAGGATTTTACTACATATGAACACTTTTCACATTCTCCCGTGCAACTCGGCTGCTAGTTCTCCTTTCATGCAGAATCTTAAGGTCCTAGCTCATGTCCAAGGCACCAAAGCCAGCTAAAAAGTCAATAATGGATTCCTAAAACTTGAATTGGATTACTTCTTACTGGCTATTACATCAACTTAGAACCTTCATCTATGTTCTACTATGGTGCTTTTAGTGTCTCCGCATACCGCAGCACGCGACATAGCTTTGCAGACGATAAGTACAATCGTTTCAGAGAAAAGAGCGACCAATGTGACGATCTGGTTTTAAGTCGATTCGATAACAAATGACGAAAACGGACGAATTTCTCAGGTTTTTACTACATATGAACACTTTTCACTTTCTCCCGTGAACCTCGGCTGCTAGTCCTCCTTTCATGCGGATTCTTAAGGTCCTAGCTCATGTCCAAGGCACCAAAGCCAGCTAAAAGGTCCATACTCGATACCTAAAACTTGAATTGTACTACTTCTTACTGGCTATTACATCAACATAGAAGGTTCATCTGTGTTCTGCTATGGTGCTTTTAGTGTCTCCATATACCGCAGCGCGCGCCATAGCTTTGCAGACGATACGTACAACCGTTTCAGAGAGAAGAGCGGCCAATGTGACGATCTGGCTTTAAGTCGATTCGATAACAAATGACGAAATCGGACGGATTTCTCAGGTGTTTACTACATATGAACACTTTTCACATTCTCCCGTGCAACTCGGCTGCTAGTCCTCCTTTCATGCAGATTCTTAAGGTCCTAGCTCATGTCCAAGGCACCAAAGCCAGCTAAAAAGTCAATAATCAATACCTAAAACTTGAATTGTACTACTTCTTACTGGCTATTACATCAACTTAGAAGCTTCATCTGTGTTCTACTATGGTGCTTTTAGTGTCTCCGCATACCGCAGCACGCGACATAGCTTTGCAGACGATAATTACAATGGTTCCAGAGAGAAGAGCGGCCAATGTGACGATCTGGCTTTAAGTCGATTCGATAACAAATGACGAAAACGGACGGATTTCTCAGGTTTTTACTACATATGAACACTTTTCACATTCTCCCGTGCATCTCGGCTGCTAGTCCTCCTTTCATGCAGAATCTTAAGGTCCTAGCTCATGTCCAAGGCACCAAAGCCAGCTATAAAGTAAATAATCAGTACCTAAAATTTGATTTATACTACTTCTTACTGGCTATTACATCAACTTAGAAGCTTCATCTGTGTTCTACTATGGTGCTTTTAGTGTCTCCGCATACCGCAGCACGCGACATGGCTTTGCAGACGATAAGTACAACCGTTTCAGAGAGAAGAGCGGCCAAGTACGATCTGGCTATAAGTCGATTCGATAACAAATGACGAAAACGGACGGAAATTTGCAGGTTTTTACTACATATGAACACTTTTCACATCCTCCCGTGCAACTCGGCTGCTAGTCCTCCTTTCATGCAGAATCTTAAGGTCCTAGCTCATTTCCAAGGCACCAAAGCCAGCAAAGAAGTCAATAATCGATACCTAAAACTTGAATTGCACTACTTCCTACTGGCTATTACATCAACTTAGAAGCTTCATCTGTGTTCTACTATGGTGCTTTTAGTGTCTCCAAATACCGCAGCACGCGACATAGCTTTGCAGACGATAAGTACAACCGTTTCAGAGAGAAGAGCGCCAATGTGACGATTTGGCTTTAAGTCGATTCGATAACAAATGTCGAAAACGGACGGATTTCTCAGGTTTTTACTACATATGAACACTTTTCACATTCTCCCGTGCAACTCGGCTGCTAGTTCTCCTTTCATGCAGAATCTTAAGGTCCTAGCTCATATCCAAGGAACCAAAGCCAGCTAAAATGTCAATAATCAATACCTAAAACTTGAATTGTACTACTTCTTACTGGCTATTACATCAACATAGAAGCTTCATCTGTGTTCTACTATGGTGCTGTTAGTGTCACCACATACCGCAGCACGCGACATAGCTTTGCAGACGATAAGTACAACCGTTTCAGAGAGAAGAGCGGCCAATGTGACGATCTGGCTTTAAGTCGATTCGATAACAAATGACGAAAACGGACGGATTTCTCATGTTTTTACTACATATGTACACTTTTCACATTGTCCCGTGCAACTCGGCTGCTAGTCCTCCTTTCATGCAGAATCTTAAGGTCCTAGCTCATGTCCAAGGCACCAAAGCCAGCTAAAAAGTCAATAATCACTACCTAAAACTTGAATTGTACTACTTCTTACTGGCTATTACATCAACTTAGAAGCTTCATCTGTGTTCTACTATGGTGCATTTAGTGTCTCCGCATACCGCAGCACGCGACATAGCTTTGCAGACGATAAGTACAACCGTTCCAGAGAGAAGAGCGGCCAATGTGACGATCAGGCTTTAAGTCGATTCGATAACAAATGACGAAAACGGACGAATTTCTCAGGATTTTACTACATATGAACACTTTTCACATTCTCCCGTGCAACTCGGCTGCTAGTTCTCCTTTCATGCAGAATCTTAAGGTCCTAGCTCATGTCCAAGGCACCAAAGCCAGCTAAAAAGTCAATAATGGATTCCTAAAACTTGAATTGGATTACTTCTTACTGGCTATTACATCAACTTAGAACCTTCATCTATGTTCTACTATGGTGCTTTTAGTGTCTCCGCATACCGCAGCACGCGACATAGCTTTGCAGACGATAAGTACAATCGTTTCAGAGAAAAGAGCGACCAATGTGACGATCTGGTTTTAAGTCGATTCGATAACAAATGACGAAAACGGACGAATTTCTCAGGTTTTTACTACATATGAACACTTTTCACTTTCTCCCGTGAACCTCGGCTGCTAGTCCTCCTTTCATGCGGATTCTTAAGGTCCTAGCTCATGTCCAAGGCACCAAAGCCAGCTAAAAGGTCCATACTCGATACCTAAAACTTGAATTGTACTACTTCTTACTGGCTATTACATCAACATAGAAGGTTCATCTGTGTTCTGCTATGGTGCTTTTAGTGTCTCCATATACCGCAGCGCGCGCCATAGCTTTGCAGACGATACGTACAACCGTTTCAGAGAGAAGAGCGGCCAATGTGACGATCTGGCTTTAAGTCGATTCGATAACAAATGACGAAATCGGACGGATTTCTCAGGTGTTTACTACATATGAACACTTTTCACATTCTCCCGTGCAACTCGGCTGCTAGTCCTCCTTTCATGCAGATTCTTAAGGTCCTAGCTCATGTCCAAGGCACCAAAGCCAGCTAAAAAGTCAATAATCAATACCTAAAACTTGAATTGTACTACTTCTTACTGGCTATTACATCAACTTAGAAGCTTCATCTGTGTTCTACTATGGTGCTTTTAGTGTCTCCGCATACCGCAGCACGCGACATAGCTTTGCAGACGATAAGTACAATGGTTCCAGAGAGAAGAGCGGCCAATGTGACGATCTGGCTTTAAGTCGATTCGATAACAAATGACGAAAACGGACGGATTTCTCAGGTTTTTACTACATATGAACACTTTTCACATTCTCCCGTGCATCTCGGCTGCTAGTCCTCCTTTCATGCAGAATCTTAAGGTCCTAGCTCATGTCCAAGGCACCAAAGCCAGCTATAAAGTAAATAATCAGTACCTAAAATTTGATTTATACTACTTCTTACTGGCTATTACATCAACTTAGAAGCTTCATCTGTGTTCTACTATGGTGCTTTTAGTGTCTCCGCATACCGCAGCACGCGACATGGCTTTGCAGACGATAAGTACAACCGTTTCAGAGAGAAGAGCGGCCAAGTACGATCTGGCTATAAGTCGATTCGATAACAAATGACGAAAACGGACGGAAATTTGCAGGTTTTTACTACATATGAACACTTTTCACATCCTCCCGTGCAACTCGGCTGCTAGTCCTCCTTTCATGCAGAATCTTAAGGTCCTAGCTCATTTCCAAGGCACCAAAGCCAGCAAAGAAGTCAATAATCGATACCTAAAACTTGAATTGCACTACTTCCTACTGGCTATTACATCAACTTAGAAGCTTCATCTGTGTTCTGCTATGGTGCTTTTAGTGTCTCCATATACCGCAGCGCGCGCCATAGCTTTGCAGACGATACGTACAACCGTTTCAGAGAGAAGAGCGGCCAATGTGACGATCTGGCTTTAAGTCGATTCGATAACAAATGACGAAATCGGACGGATTTCTCAGGTGTTTACTACATATGAACACTTTTCACATTCTCCCGTGCAACTCGGCTGCTAGTCCTCCTTTCATGCAGATTCTTAAGGTCCTAGCTCATGTCCAAGGCACCAAAGCCAGCTAAAAAGTCAATAATCAATACCTAAAACTTGAATTGTACTACTTCTTACTGGCTATTACATCAACTTAGAAGCTTCATCTGTGTTCTACTATGGTGCTTTTAGTGTCTCCGCATACCGCAGCACGCGACATAGCTTTGCAGACGATAATTACAATGGTTCCAGAGAGAAGAGCGGCCAATGTGACGATCTGGCTTTAAGTCGATTCGATAACAAATGACGAAAACGGACGGATTTCTCAGGTTTTTACTACATATGAACACTTTTCACATTCTCCCGTGCATCTCGGCTGCTAGTCCTCCTTTCATGCAGAATCTTAAGGTCCTAGCTCATGTCCAAGGCACCAAAGCCAGCTATAAAGTAAATAATCAGTACCTAAAATTTGATTTATACTACTTCTTACTGGCTATTACATCAACTTAGAAGCTTCATCTGTGTTCTACTATGGTGCTTTTAGTGTCTCCGCATACCGCAGCACGCGACATGGCTTTGCAGACGATAAGTACAACCGTTTCAGAGAGAAGAGCGGCCAAGTACGATCTGGCTATAAGTCGATTCGATAACAAATGACGAAAACGGACGGAAATTTGCAGGTTTTTACTACATATGAACACTTTTCACATCCTCCCGTGCAACTCGGCTGCTAGTCCTCCTTTCATGCAGAATCTTAAGGTCCTAGCTCATTTCCAAGGCACCAAAGCCAGCAAAGAAGTCAATAATCGATACCTAAAACTTGAATTGCACTACTTCCTACTGGCTATTACATCAACTTAGAAGCTTCATCTGTGTTCTACTATGGTGCTTTTAGTGTCTCCAAATACCGCAGCACGCGACATAGCTTTGCAGACGATAAGTACAACCGTTTCAGAGAGAAGAGCGCCAATGTGACGATTTGGCTTTAAGTCGATTCGATAACAAATGTCGAAAACGGACGGATTTCTCAGGTTTTTACTACATATGAACACTTTTCACATTCTCCCGTGCAACTCGGCTGCTAGTTCTCCTTTCATGCAGAATCTTAAGGTCCTAGCTCATGTCCAAGGAACCAAAGCCAGCTAAAATGTCAATAATCAATACCTAAAACTTGAATTGTACTACTTCTTACTGGCTATTACATCAACATAGAAGCTTCATCTGTGTTCTACTATGGTGCTGTTAGTGTCACCACATACCGCAGCACGCGACATAGCTTTGCAGACGATAAGTACAACCGTTTCAGAGAGAAGAGCGGCCAATGTGACGATCTGGCTTTAAGTCGATTCGATAACAAATGACGAAAACGGACGGATTTCTCATGTTGTTACTACATATGTACACTTTTCACATTGTCCCGTGCAACTCGGCTGCTAGTCCTCCTTTCATGCAGAATCTTAAGGTCCTAGCTCATGTCCAAGGCACCAAAGCCAGCTAAAAAGTCAATAATCACTACCTAAAACTTGAATTGTACTACTTCTTACTGGCTATTACATCAACTTAGAAGCTTCATCTGTGTTCTACTATGGTGCATTTAGTGTCTCCGCATACCGCAGCACGCGACATAGCTTTGCAGACGATAAGTACAACCGTTCCAGAGAGAAGAGCGGCCAATGTGACGATCAGGCTTTAAGTCGATTCGATAACAAATGACGAAAACGGACGAATTTCTCAGGATTTTACTACATATGAACACTTTTCACATTCTCCCGTGCAACTCGGCTGCTAGTTCTCCTTTCATGCAGAATCTTAAGGTCCTAGCTCATGTCCAAGGCACCAAAGCCAGCTAAAAAGTCAATAATGGATTCCTAAAACTTGAATTGGATTACTTCTTACTGGCTATTACATCAACTTAGAACCTTCATCTATGTTCTACTATGGTGCTTTTAGTGTCTCCGCATACCGCAGCACGCGACATAGCTTTGCAGACGATAAGTACAATCGTTTCAGAGAAAAGAGCGACCAATGTGACGATCTGGTTTTAAGTCGATTCGATAACAAATGACGAAAACGGACGAATTTCTCAGGTTTTTACTACATATGAACACTTTTCACTTTCTCCCGTGAACCTCGGCTGCTAGTCCTCCTTTCATGCGGATTCTTAAGGTCCTAGCTCATGTCCAAGGCACCAAAGCCAGCTAAAAGGTCCATACTCGATACCTAAAACTTGAATTGTACTACTTCTTACTGGCTATTACATCAACATAGAAGGTTCATCTGTGTTCTGCTATGGTGCTTTTAGTGTCTCCATATACCGCAGCGCGCGCCATAGCTTTGCAGACGATACGTACAACCGTTTCAGAGAGAAGAGCGGCCAATGTGACGATCTGGCTTTAAGTCGATTCGATAACAAATGACGAAATCGGACGGATTTCTCAGGTGTTTACTACATATGAACACTTTTCACATTCTCCCGTGCAACTCGGCTGCTAGTCCTCCTTTCATGCAGATTCTTAAGGTCCTAGCTCATGTCCAAGGCACCAAAGCCAGCTAAAAAGTCAATAATCAATACCTAAAACTTGAATTGTACTACTTCTTACTGGCTATTACATCAACTTAGAAGCTTCATCTGTGTTCTACTATGGTGCTTTTAGTGTCTCCGCATACCGCAGCACGCGACATAGCTTTGCAGACGATAAGTACAATGGTTCCAGAGAGAAGAGCGGCCAATGTGACGATCTGGCTTTAAGTCGATTCGATAACAAATGACGAAAACGGACGGATTTCTCAGGTTTTTACTACATATGAACACTTTTCACATTCTCCCGTGCATCTCGGCTGCTAGTCCTCCTTTCATGCAGAATCTTAAGGTCCTAGCTCATGTCCAAGGCACCAAAGCCAGCTATAAAGTAAATAATCAGTACCTAAAATTTGATTTATACTACTTCTTACTGGCTATTACATCAACTTAGAAGCTTCATCTGTGTTCTACTATGGTGCTTTTAGTGTCTCCGCATACCGCAGCACGCGACATGGCTTTGCAGACGATAAGTACAACCGTTTCAGAGAGAAGAGCGGCCAAGTACGATCTGGCTATAAGTCGATTCGATAACAAATGACGAAAACGGACGGAAATTTGCAGGTTTTTACTACATATGAACACTTTTCACATCCTCCCGTGCAACTCGGCTGCTAGTCCTCCTTTCATGCAGAATCTTAAGGTCCTAGCTCATTTCCAAGGCACCAAAGCCAGCAAAGAAGTCAATAATCGATACCTAAAACTTGAATTGCACTACTTCCTACTGGCTATTACATCAACTTAGAAGCTTCATCTGTGTTCTACTATGGTGCTTTTAGTGTCTCCAAATACCGCAGCACGCGACATAGCTTTGCAGACGATAAGTACAACCGTTTCAGAGAGAAGAGCGCCAATGTGACGATTTGGCTTTAAGTCGATTCGATAACAAATGTCGAAAACGGACGGATTTCTCAGGTTTTTACTACATATGAACACTTTTCACATTCTCCCGTGCAACTCGGCTGCTAGTTCTCCTTTCATGCAGAATCTTAAGGTCCTAGCTCATGTCCAAGGCACCAAAGCCAGCTAAAAAGTCAATAATGGATTCCTAAAACTTGAATTGGATTACTTCTTACTGGCTATTACATCAACTTAGAACCTTCATCTATGTTCTACTATGGTGCTTTTAGTGCCTCCGCATACCGCAGCACGCGACATAGCTTTGCAGACGATAAGTACAATCGTTTCAGAGAAAAGAGCGACCAATGTGACGATCTGGTTTTAAGTCGATTCGATAACGAATGACGAAAACGGACGAATTTCTCAGGTTTTTACTACATATGAACACTTTTCACTTTCTCCCGTGAACCTCGGCTGCTAGTCCTCCTTTCATGCGGATTCTTAAGGTCCTAGCTCATGTCCAAGGCACCAAAGCCAGCTAAAAGGTCCATACTCGATACCTAAAACTTGAATTGTACTACTTCTTACTGGCTATTACATCAACATAGAAGGTTCATCTGTGTTCTGCTATGGTGCTTTTAGTGTCTCCATATACCGCAGCGCGCGCCATAGCTTTGCAGACGATACGTACAACCGTTTCAGAGAGAAGAGCGGCCAATGTGACGATCTGGCTTTAAGTCGATTCGATAACAAATGACGAAATCGGACGGATTTCTCAGGTGTTTACTACATATGAACACTTTTCACATTCTCCCGTGCAACTCGGCTGCTAGTCCTCCTTTCATGCAGATTCTTAAGGTCCTAGCTCATGTCCAAGGCACCAAAGCCAGCTAAAAAGTCAATAATCAATACCTAAAACTTGAATTGTACTACTTCTTACTGGCTATTACATCAACTTAGAAGCTTCATCTGTGTTCTACTATGGTGCTTTTAGTGTCTCCGCATACCGCAGCACGCGACATAGCTTTGCAGACGATAAGTACAATGGTTCCAGAGAGAAGAGCGGCCAATGTGACGATCTGGCTTTAAGTCGATTCGATAACAAATGACGAAAACGGACGGATTTCTCAGGTTTTTACTACATATGAACACTTTTCACATTCTCCCGTGCATCTCGGCTGCTAGTCCTCCTTTCATGCAGAATCTTAAGGTCCTAGCTCATGTCCAAGGCACCAAAGCCAGCTATAAAGTAAATAATCAGTACCTAAAATTTGATTTATACTACTTCTTACTGGCTATTACATCAACTTAGAAGCTTCATCTGTGTTCTACTATGGTGCTTTTAGTGTCTCCGCATACCGCAGCACGCGACATGGCTTTGCAGACGATAAGTACAACCGTTTCAGAGAGAAGAGCGGCCAAGTACGATCTGGCTATAAGTCGATTCGATAACAAATGACGAAAACGGACGGAAATTTGCAGGTTTTTACTACATATGAACACTTTTCACATCCTCCCGTGCAACTCGGCTGCTAGTCCTCCTTTCATGCAGAATCTTAAGGTCCTAGCTCATTTCCAAGGCACCAAAGCCAGCAAAGAAGTCAATAATCGATACCTAAAACTTGAATTGCACTACTTCCTACTGGCTATTACATCAACTTAGAAGCTTCATCTGTGTTCTACTATGGTGCTTTTAGTGTCTCCAAATACCGCAGCACGCGACATAGCTTTGCAGACGATAAGTACAACCGTTTCAGAGAGAAGAGCGCCAATGTGACGATTTGGCTTTAAGTCGATTCGATAACACATGACGAAAACGGACGGATTTCTCAGGTTTTTACTACATATCAACCCTTTTCAAATTCTCCCATGCAACTCGGCTGCTAGTTCTCCTTTCATGCAGAATCTTAAGGTCCTAGCTCATGTCCAAGGCACCAAAGCCAGCTAAAAAGTCAATAATCAGTAACTAAAACTTGAATTGTACTACTTCTTACTGGCAATTACATCATCTTTGAAGCTTCATCTGCGTTCTAGTATGGTGCTTTTAGTGTCTCCACATACCGCAGCACGCGACATAGCTTTGCAGACGATAAGTACAACCGTTTCAGAGAGAAGAGCGGCCAATGTGACGATCTGGCTTTAAGTCGATTCGATAACAAATGACAACAACGGACGGATTTCTCAGGTTTTTACTACATATAAACACTTTTCACACTCTCCCGTGCAACTCGGCTGCTAGTGCTCCTTTCATGCAGAATCTTAAGGTCCTAGCTCATGTCCAAGGCACCAAAGCCAGCTAAAAAGTCAATAATCAATACCTAAAACTTGAATTGTACTACTTCTTACTGGCTATTACATCAACTTAGAAGCTTCATCTGTGTTCTACTATGGTGCTTTTAGGGTCTCCGCATACCGCAGCACGCGACATAGCTTTGCAGACGATAAGTACAACCGTTTCAGAGAGAAGAGCGGCAAATGTGACGATCTGGCTTTAAGTCGATTCGATAACAAATGACGAAAACGGACGGATTTCTCAGGTTTTTACTACAAATGAACAATTTTCACATTCTCCCGTGCAACTCGGCTGCTAGTCCTCCTTTCATGCAGAATCTTAAGGTCCTACGTCATGTCCAAGGCACCAAAGCCAGCTAAAAATTCAATAATCGATACCTAAAACTTGAATTGGACTACTTCTTACTGGCTATTACATCAACTTAGAACCATCGTCTGTGTTCTACTATGGTGCTTTTAGTGTCTCCGCATACCGCAGCACGCGACATAGCTTTGCAAACGATAAGTACAATCGTTTCAGAGAAAAGAGCGGCAAATGTGACGATCTGGCTTTAAGTCGATTCGATAATAAATGACGAAAACGGACGGATTTCTCAGGTTTTTACTACATGTGAACACTTTTCACACTCTCCCGTGCAGCTCGGCTGCTAGTCCTCCTTTCATGCAGAATCTTAAGGTCCTAGCTCATGTCCAAGGCACCAAAGCCAGCTAAAAAGTCAATAATCGATACCTAAAACCTGAATTGTACTACTTCTTACAGGCAATTACTTCATCTTAGAGGCTTCATCTGTGTTCTACTATGGTCCTTTTAGTGTCTCCGCATACCGCAGCACGCGACATAGCTTTGCAGACGATAAGTACAACCGTTTCAGAGAGAAGAGCGGCCAATGTGACGATCTGGCTTTAAGTCGATTCGATAACAAATGACGAAAACGGACGGATATCTCAGGTTTTTACTACATATGAACACTTTTCACATTGTCCCGTGAAACTCTGCTGCTAGTACTCGTTTCATGCAGAATCTTAAGGTCCTAGCTCATGTCCAAGGCACCAAAGCATGCTAAAAAGTCAATAATCAGTACAAAAACATAGAATTGTACTTCTTCTTACTTGCTATTACATCAACTTAGAAGCTTCATCTGTGTTCTACTATGGTGCTTTTTGTGTCTCCGCATGCCGCAGCACGCGACATAGCTTTGCAGACGATAAGTACAACCGTTTCAGAGAGAAGAGCGGCCAATGTGACGATCTGGCATTAAGTCGATTCCATAACAAATGACGAAAACGGACGGATTTCTCAGGTTTTTACTACATATGAACACTTTTCACATTGTCCCGTGCACTCGGCTGCTAGTTCTCCTTTCATGCAGAATCTTAAGGTCCTAGCTCATGTCCAAGGCACCAAAGCCAGCTAAAAAGTCAATAATCAGTAACTAAAACTTGAATTGTACTACTTCTTACTGGCAATTACATCATCTTACAAGCTTCATCTGTGTTCTACTATGGTCCTTTTAGTGTCTCCGCATACCGCAGCACACGTCATAGCTTTGCAGACGATAAGAACAACCGTTTCAGAGAGAAGAGCGGCCAATGTGAAGATCTGGCTTTAAGTCGATTCGATAACAAATGACGATAACGGGCGAATATCTAGGTTTTTACTACATATGAATACATTCCTCACTTTTCCGTGCAACTCGGCTGCTAGTCCTCCTTTCATGCAGAATCTTAAGGTCCTAGCTCATGTCCAAGGCACCAAAGCCATCTAAAAAGTCAATAATCGATACCTAAAACTTGAATTGTACTACTTCTTACTGGTTTATACATCAACTTAGAAGCTACATCTGTGTTCTGCTATGGTGCTATTAGTGTCTCCACATACCGCAGCACGCGACATAGCTTTGCAGACCATAAGTACAACCGTTTCAGAGATAAGGGCGGCCAATGTGACAATTTGGCTTTAAGTCGATTCAATAACAAATGTCGAAAACGGACGGATTTCTCAGGTTTTTACTACATATGAACACTTTTCACATTCTCCTGTGCAACTCGGCTGCTAGTTCTCCTTTCATGCAGAATGTTAAGGTCCTAGCTCATGTCCAAGGAACCAAAGTAAGCTAAAATGTCAATAATCAATACCTAAAACTTGAATTGTACTACTTCTTACTGGCTATTACATCAACTTAGAAGCTTCATCTGTGTTCTACTATGGTGCTTTTAGTGTCTCCGCATACCGCAGCACGCGACATAGCTTTGCAGACGATAAGTACAATGGTTCCAGAGAGAAGAGCGGCCAATGTGACGATCTGGCTTTAAGTCGATTCGATAACAAATGACGAAAACGGACGGATTTCTCAGGTTTTTACTACATATGAACACTTTTCACATTCTCCCGTGCATCTCGGCTGCTAGTCCTCCTTTCATGCAGAATCTTAAGGTCCTAGCTCATGTCCAAGGCACCAAAGCCAGCTATAAAGTAAATAATCAGTACCTAAAATTTGATTTATACTACTTCTTACTGGCTATTACATCAACTTAGAAGCTTCATCTGTGTTCTACTATGGTGCTTTTAGTGTCTCCGCATACCGCAGCACGCGACATGGCTTTGCAGACGATAAGTACAACCGTTTCAGAGAGAAGAGCGGCCAAGTACGATCTGGCTATAAGTCGATTCGATAACAAATGACGAAAACGGACGGAAATTTGCAGGTTTTTACTACATATGAACACTTTTCACATCCTCCCGTGCAACTCGGCTGCTAGTCCTCCTTTCATGCAGAATCTTAAGGTCCTAGCTCATTTCCAAGGCACCAAAGCCAGCAAAGAAGTCAATAATCGATACCTAAAACTTGAATTGCACTACTTCCTACTGGCTATTACATCAACTTAGAAGCTTCATCTGTGTTCTACTATGGTGCTTTTAGTGTCTCCAAATACCGCAGCACGCGACATAGCTTTGCAGACGATAAGTACAACCGTTTCAGAGAGAAGAGCGCCAATGTGACGATTTGGCTTTAAGTCGATTCGATAACAAATGTCGAAAACGGACGGATTTCTCAGGTTTTTACTACATATGAACACTTTTCACATTCTCCCGTGCAACTCGGCTGCTAGTTCTCCTTTCATGCAGAATCTTAAGGTCCTAGCTCATGTCCAAGGAACCAAAGCCAGCTAAAATGTCAATAATCAATACCTAAAACTTGAATTGTACTACTTCTTACTGGCTATTACATCAACATAGAAGCTTCATCTGTGTTCTGCTATGGTGCTTTTAGTGTCTCCATATACCGCAGCGCGCGCCATAGCTTTGCAGACGATACGTACAACCGTTTCAGAGAGAAGAGCGGCCAATGTGACGATCTGGCTTTAAGTCGATTCGATAACAAATGACGAAATCGGACGGATTTCTCAGGTGTTTACTACATATGAACACTTTTCACATTCTCCCGTGCAACTCGGCTGCTAGTCCTCCTTTCATGCAGATTCTTAAGGTCCTAGCTCATGTCCAAGGCGTCAAAGCCAGCTAAAAAGTCAATAATCAATACCTAAAACTTGAATTGTACTACTTCTTACTGGCTATTACATCAACTTAGAAGCTTCATCTGTGTTCTACTATGGTGCTTTTAGTGTCTCCGCATACCGCAGCACGCGACATAGCTTTGCAGACGATAAGTACAATGGTTCCAGAGAGAAGAGCGGCCAATGTGACGATCTGGCTTTAAGTCGATTCGATAACAAATGACGAAAACGGACGGATTTCTCAGGTTTTTACTACATATGAACACTTTTCACATTCTCCCGTGCATCTCGGCTGCTAGTCCTCCTTTCATGCAGAATCTTAAGGTCCTAGCTCATGTCCAAGGCACCAAAGCCAGCTATAAAGTAAATAATCAGTACCTAAAATTTGATTTATACTACTTCTTACTGGCTATTACATCAACTTAGAAGCTTCATCTGTGTTCTACTATGGTGCTTTTAGTGTCTCCGCATACCGCAGCACGCGACATGGCTTTGCAGACGATAAGTACAACCGTTTCAGAGAGAAGAGCGGCCAAGTACGATCTGGCTATAAGTCGATTCGATAACAAATGACGAAAACGGACGGAAATTTGCAGGTTTTTACTACATATGAACACTTTTCACATCCTCCCGTGCAACTCGGCTGCTAGTCCTCCTTTCATGCAGAATCTTAAGGTCCTAGCTCATTTCCAAGGCACCAAAGCCAGCAAAGAAGTCAATAATCGATACCTAAAACTTGAATTGCACTACTTCCTACTGGCTATTACATCAACTTAGAAGCTTCATCTGTGTTCTACTATGGTGCTTTTAGTGTCTCCAAATACCGCAGCACGCGACATAGCTTTGCAGACGATAAGTACAACCGTTTCAGAGAGAAGAGCGCCAATGTGACGATTTGGCTTTAAGTCGATTCGATAACAAATGTCGAAAACGGACGGATTTCTCAGGTTTTTACTACATATGAACACTTTTCACATTCTCCCGTGCAACTCGGCTGCTAGTTCTCCTTTCATGCAGAATCTTAAGGTCCTAGCTCATGTCCAAGGAACCTAAGCCAGCTAAAATGTCAATAATCAATACCTAAAACTTGAATTGTACTACTTCTTACTGGCTATTACATCAACATAGATGCTTCATCTGTGTTCTACTATGGTGCTTTTAGTGTCACCACATACCGCAGCACGCGACATAGCTTTGCAGACGATAAGTACAACCGTTTCAGAGAGAAGAGCGGCCAATGTGACGATCTGGCTTGAAGTCGATTCGATAACACATGACGAAAACGGACGGATTTCTCAGGTTTTTACTACATATGAACCCTTTTCAAATTCTCCCATGCAACTCGGCTGCTAGTTCTCCTTTCATGCAGAATCTTAAGGTCCTAGCTCATGTCCAAGGCACCAAAGCCAGCTAAAAAGTCAATAATCAGTAACTAGAACTTGAATTGTACTACTTCTTACTGGCAATTACATCATCTTTGAAGCTTCATCTGCGTTCTAGTATGGTGCTTTTAGTGTCTCCACATACCGCAGCACGCGACATAGCTTTGCAGACGATAAGTACAACCGTTTCAGAGAGAAGAGCGGCCAATGTGACGATCTGGCTTTAAGTCGATTCGATAACAAATGACAACAACGGACGGATTTCTCAGGTTTTTACTACTAATAAACACTTTTCACACTCTCCCGTGCAACTCGGCTGCTAGTGCTCCTTTCATGCAGAATCTTAAGGTC
The DNA here is from genome assembly GCF_023897955.1 of Schistocerca gregaria. Classification (NCBI taxonomy): domain Eukaryota; kingdom Metazoa; phylum Arthropoda; class Insecta; order Orthoptera; family Acrididae; genus Schistocerca; species Schistocerca gregaria. The sequence goes on from NW_026061770.1 coordinate 140,726, forward strand.
CTAGCTCATGTCCAAGGCACCAAAGCCAGCTAAAAAGTCAATAATCAATACCTAAAACTTGAATTGTACTACTTCTTACTGGCTATTACATCAACTTAGAAGCTTCATCTGTGTTCTACTATGGTGCTTTTAGGGTCTCCGCATACCGCAGCACGCGACATAGCTTTGCAGACGATAAGTACAACCGTTTCAGAGAGAAGAGCGGCAAATGTGACGATCTGGCTTTAAGTGATTCGATAACAAATGACGAAAACGGACGGATTTCTCAGGTTTTTACTACAAATGAACAATTTTCACATTCTCCCGTGCAACTCGGCTGCTAGTCCTCCTTTCATGCAGAATCTTAAGGTCCTACGTCATGTCCAAGGCACCAAAGCCAGCAAAAAATTCAATAATCGATACCTAAAACTTGAATTGGACTACTTCTTACTGGCTATTACATCAACTTAGAACCATCGTCTGTGTTCTACTATGGTGCTTTTAGTGTCTCCGCATACCGCAGCACGCGACATAGCTTTGCAAACGATAAGTACAATCGTTTCAGAGAAAAGAGCGGCAAATGTGACGATCTGGCTTTAAGTCGATTCGATAACAAATGACGAAAACGGACGGATTTCTCAGGTTTTTACTACATGTGAACACTTTTCACACTCTCCCGTGCAGCTCGGCTGCTAGTCCTCCTTTCATGCAGAATCTTAAGGTCCTAGCTCATGTCCAAGGCACCAAAGCCAGCTAAAAAGTCAATAATCGATACCTAAAACTTGAATTGTACTACTTCTTACTGGCAATTACTTCATCTTAGAGGCTTCATCTGTGTTCTACTATGGTCCTTTTAGTGTCTCCGCATACCGCAGCACGCGACATAGCTTTGCAGACGATAAGTACAACCGTTTCAGAGAGAAGAGCGGCCAATGTGACGATCTGGCTTTAAGTCGATTCGATAACAAATGACGAAAACGGACGGATATCTCAGGTTTTTACTACATATGAACACTTTTCACATTGTCCCGTGAAACTCTGCTGCTAGTACTCGTTTCATGCAGAATCTTAAGGTCCTAGCTCATGTCCAAGGCACCAAAGCATGCTAAAAAGTCAATAATCAGTACCAAAACATAGAATTGTACTTCTTCTTACTTGCTATTACATCAACTTAGAAGCTTCATCTGTGTTCTACTATGGTGCTTTTTGTGTCTCCGCATGCCGCAGCACGCGACATAGCTTTGCAGACGATAAGTACAACCGTTTCAGAGAGAAGAGCGGCCAATGTGACGATCTGGCATTAAGTCGATTCCATAACAAATGACGAAAACGGACGGATTTCTCAGGTTTTTACTACATATGAACACTTTTCACATTGTCCCGTGCACTCGGCTGCTAGTTCTCCTTTCATGCAGAATCTTAAGGTCCTAGCTCATGTCCAAGGCACCAAAGCCAGCTAAAAAGTCAATAATCAGTAACTAAAACTTGAATTGTACTACTTCTTACTGGCAATTACATCATCTTACAAGCTTCATCTGTGTTCTACTATGGTCCTTTTAGTGTCTCCGCATACCGCAGCACACGTCATAGCTTTGCAGACGATAAGAACAACCGTTTCAGAGAGAAGAGCGGCCAATGTGAAGATCTGGCTTTAAGTCGATTCGATAACAAATGACGATAACGGGCGAATATCTAGGTTTTTACTACATATGAATACATTCCTCACTTTTCCGTGCAACTCGGCTGCTAGTCCTCCTTTCATGCAGAATCTTAAGGTCCTAGCTCATGTCCAAGGCACCAAAGCCATCTAAAAAGTCAATAATCGATACCTAAAACTTGAATTGTACTACTTCTTACTGGTTTATACATCAACTTAGAAGCTACATCTGTGTTCTGCTATGGTGCTATTAGTGTCTCCACATACCGCAGCACGCGACATAGCTTTGCAGACCATAAGTACAACCGTTTCAGAGATAAGGGCGGCCAATGTGACAATTTGGCTTTAAGTCGATTCAATAACAAATGTCGAAAACGGACGGATTTCTCAGGTTTTTACTACATATGAACACTTTTCACATTCTCCTGTGCAACTCGGCTGCTAGTTCTCCTTTCATGCAGAATGTTAAGGTCCTAGCTCATGTCCAAGGAACCAAAGTAAGCTAAAATGTCAATAATCAATACCTAAAACTTGAATTGTACTACTTCTTAGTGGCTATTACGTCAACTTAGAATCTTCATCTGTGTTCTACTGTGGTGCTTTTAGTGTCTCCGCATACCGCAGCACGCGACATAGCTCTGCAGACGATAAGTACAACCGTTTCAGAGAGAAGAGCGGCCAATGTGACGATCTGGCTTTAAGTCGATTCGATAACAAATGACGAAATCGGACGGATTTCTCAGGTGTTTACAACATATGAACACTTTTCACATTCTCCCGTGCAACTCGGCTGCTAGTCCTCCTTTCATGCAGAATCTTAAGGTCCTAGCTCATGTCCAAGGAACCAAAGCCAGCTAAAATGTCAATAATCAATAACTAAAACTTGAATTGTACTACTTCTTACTGGCTATTACATCAACTTAGAAGCTTCATCTGTGTTCTACTATGGTGCGTTTAGTGTCTCCATATACCGCAGCACGCGACATAGCTTTGCAGACGATAAGTACAACCGTTTCAGAGAGGAGAGCGGCCAATGTGAGGATCTGGCTTTAAGTCGATTCGATAACAAATGACGAAAACGGACGGATTTCTCAGGTTTTTACTACATATAAACACTTTTCACACTCTCCCGTGCCCCTCGGCTGTTAGTCCTCCTTTAATGCAGAATCTTACGGTCCTAGCTCATGTCCAAAGCACCAAAGCCAGCTAAAAAGTCAATAATCAGTACCAAAACATAGAATTGTACTTCTTCTTACTTGCTATTACATCAACTTAGAAGCTTCATCTGTGTTCTTCTATGGTGCTTTTTGTGTCTCCGCATGCCGCAGCACGCGACATAGCTCTGCAGACGATAAGTACAACCGTTTCAGAGAGAAGAGCGGCCAATGTGACGATCTGGCTTTAAGTCGAATCGATAACAAATGACGAAATCGGACGGATTTCTCAGGTGTTTACTACATATGAACACTTTTCACATTCTCCCGTGCAACCCGGCTGCTAGTCCTCCTTTCATGCAGATTCTTAAGGTCCTAGCTCATGTCCAAGGCACCAAAGCCAGCTAAAAAGTCAATAATCAATACCTAAAACTTGAATTGTACTACTTGTTACTGGCTATTACATCAACTTAGAAGCTTCATCTGTGTTCTACTATGGTGCTTTTAGTGTCTCCGCATACCGCAGCACGCGACATAGCTTTGCAGACGATAAGTTTAACGGTTCCAGAGAGAAGAGCGGCCAATTTGACGATCTGGCTTTTAGTCGATTCGATAACAAATGACGAAAACGGACGGATTTCTCAGGTTTTTACTACATATGAACTCTTTTCACATTCTCCCGTGCAACTCGGCTGCTAGTCCTCCTTTCATGCAGAATCTTAAGGTCCTAGCTCATATCCAAGGCACCAAAGCCAGCTATAAAGTAAATAATCAGTACCTAAAACTTGTATTGTACTACTTCTTACTGGCTATTACATCAACTTAGAAGCTTCATCTGTGTTCTACTATGGTGCTTTTAGTGTCTCCGCATACCGCAGCATTCGACATAGCTTTGCAGACGATAAGTACAACCGTTTCAGAGAGAATAGCGGCCAAGTACGATCTGGCTTTAAGTCGATTCGATAACAAATGACGAAAACGGACGGATTTCTCAGGTTATTACTACATATGAACACTTTTCACATTCTCCCGTGCAACTCGGCTGCTAGTCCTCCTTACATGCAGAATCTTAAGGTCCTAGCTCATTTCCAAGGCACCAAAGCCAGATAAGAAGTCAATAATCGATACCAAAAACTTGAATTGCACTACTTCCTACTGGCTATTACATCAACTTAGAAGTTTCATCTGTGTTCTACTATGGTGCTTTTAGTGTCTCCACATACCGCAGCACGCGACATAGCTTTGCAGACGATAAGTACAACCGTTTCAGAGAGAAGAGCGGCCAATGTGACGATTTGGCTTTAAGTCGATTCGATAACAAATGTCGAAAACGGACGGATTTCTCAGGTTTTTACTACATATGAACAGTTTTCACATTCTCCCGTGCAACTCGGCTGCTAGTTCTCCTTTCATGCAGAATCTTAAGGTCCTAGCTCATGTCCAAGGAACCAAAGCCAGCTAAAATGTCAATAATCAGTACCTAAAACTTGAATTGTACTACTTCTCACTGGCTATTACATCAACTTAGAAGCTTCATCTGTGTTCTACTATGGTGCTTTTAGTGCCTCCACATACCGCAGCACGCGACATAGCTTTGCAGACGATAAGTACAACCGTTTCAGAGAGAAGAGCGGCCAATGAGACGATCTGGCTTTAAGTCGATTCGATAACAAATGACGAAAACGGACGGATTTCTCAGGTTTTTACTACATATAAACACTTTTCACACTCTCCCGTGCAACTCGGCTGCTAGTCCTCCTTTCATGCAGAATCTTAAGGTCCTAGCTCATGTCCAAGGCACCAAAGCCAGCTAAAAAGTCAATAATCAGTAACTAAACTTGAATTGTACTACTTCTTACTGGCAATTACATCATCTTAGAAGCTTCATCTGTGTTCTACTATGGTCCTTTTAGTGTCTCCGCATACCGCAGCACGCGACATAGCTTTGCAGACGATAAGTACAACCGTTTCAGAGAGAAGAGCGACCAATGTTACGATCTGGCTTTAAGTCGATTCGATAACAAATTACGAAAACGGACGGATTTCTCAGGTTTTTACTACATATGAACACTTTTCACACTGTCCCGTGCAACTCGGCTGCTAGTCCTCCTTTCATGCAGAATCTCAAGGTCCTAGCTCATGTCCAAGGCACCAAAGCCAGCTAAAAAGTCAATAAACGATACCTAAAACTTGAGTTGTACTACTTCTTACTGGCTGTTACAGCAACTTAGAAGCTTCATCTGTGTTTTACTATGGTGGTTTTAGTGTCTCCGCATACCGCAGCACACGTCATAGCTTTGCAGACGATAAGAACAACCGTTTCAGAGAGAAGAGCGGCCAATGTGAAGATCTGGCTTTAAGTCGATTCGATAACAAATGACGATAACGGGCGAATATCTAGGTTTTTACTACATATGAATACATTCTACATTCGCCCGTGCAACTCGGCTGCTAGTCCTCCTTTCATGCAGAATCTTAAGGTCCTAGCTCATGTCCAAGGCACCAAAGCCATTCAAAAAGTCAATAATCAGTACCTAAAACTTGAATTGTACTACTTCCTACTTGCTATTACATCAACTTAGAAGCTTCATCTGTGTTCTACTATGGTGCTTTTAGTGTCTCCGCATACCGCAGCACGCGACATAGCTTTGCAGACGATAAGTACAACCGTTCCAGAGAGAAGAGCGGCCAAGTGACGATCTGGCTTTAAGTCGATTCGATAACAAATGACGAAAACGGTCGGATTTCTCAGGTTTTTACTACATATGAACACTTCTCACATTCTCCCGTGCAACGCGGCTGCTAGTCCTCCTTTCATGCAGATTCGTAAGGTCCTAGCTCATGTCCAAGGCACAAAAAGCCAGCTAAAAGGTCAATAATCGGTACCTAAAACTTGAATTGTACTACTTCTTAGTGGCTATTACGTTAACTTAGAATCTTCATCTGTGTTCTACAATGGTGCTTTTAGGTCTCCGCATACCGCAGCACGCGACATAGCTCTGCAGACGATAAGTACAACCGTTTCAGAGAAAAGAGCGGCCAATGTGGCGATCTGGCTTTAAGTCGATTCGATAACAAATGACGAAAACGGACGGATTTCTCAGGTTTTTACTACATATAAACACTTTTCACACTCTCCCGTGCAACTCGGCTGCTAGTCCTCCTTTCATGCAGACTCTTAAGGTCCTAGCTCATGTCCAAGGCACCAAAGCCAGCTAAAAAGTCAATAATCAGTAACTAAACTTGAATTGTACTACTTCTTACTGGCAATTACATCATCTTAGAAGCTTCATCTGTGTTCTACTATGGTCCTTTTAGTGTCTCCGCATACCGCAGCACGCGACATAGCTTTGCAGACGATAAGTACAACCGTTTCAGAGAGAAGAGCGACCAATGTGACGATCTGGCTTTAAGTCGATTCGATAACAAATTACGAAAACGGACGGATTTCTCAGGTTTTTACTACATATGAACACTTTTCACACTGTCCCGTGCAACTCGGCTGCTAGTCCTCCTTTCATGCAGAATCTCAAGGTCCTAGCTCATGTCCAAGGCACCAAAGCCAGCTAAAAAGTCAATAAACGATACCTAAAACTTGAGTTGTACTACTTCTTACTGGCTGTTACATCAACTTAGAAGCTTCATCTGTGTTTTACTATGGTGGTTTTAGTGTCTCCGCATACCGCAGCACACGTCATAGCTTTGCAGACGATAAGAACAACCGTTTCAGAGAGAAGAGCGGCCAATGTGAAGATCTGGCTTTAAGTCGATTCGATAACAAATGACGATAACGGGCGAATATCTAGGTTTTTACTACATATGAATACATTCTACATTCGCCCGTGCAACTCGGCTGCTAGTCCTCCTTTCATGCAGAATCTTAAGGTCCTAGCTCATGTTCAAGGCACCAAAGCCATTCAAAAAGTCAATAATCAGTACCTAAAACTTGAATTGTACTACTTCCTACTTGCTATTACATCAACTTAGAAGCTTCATCTGTGTTCTACTATGGTGCTTTTAGTGTCTCCGCATACCGCAGCACGCGACATAGCTTTGCAGGCGATAAGTACAACCGTTCCAGAGAGAAGAGCGGCCAAGTGACGATCTGGCTTTAAGTCGATTCGATAACAAATGACGAAAACGGTCGGATTTCTCAGGTTTTTACTACATATGAACACTTCTCACATTCTCCCGTGCAACGCGGCTGCTAGTCCTCCTTTCATGCAGATTCGTAAGGTCCTAGCTCATGTCCAAGGCACAAAAAGCCAGCTAAAAGGTCAATAATCGGTACCTAAAACTTGAATTGTACTACTTCTTAGTGGCTATTACGTTAACTTAGAATCTTCATCTGTGTTCTACAATGGTGCTTTTAGGTCTCCGCATACCGCAGCACGCGACATAGCTCTGCAGACGATAAGTACAACCGTTTCAGAGAAAAGAGCGGCCAATGTGGCGATCTGGCTTTAAGTCGATTCGATAACAAATGACGAAAACGGACGGAGTTCTCAGGTTTTTACTACATATGAACACTTTTCACATTCTCCCATGCAACTCGGCTGCTAGTCCTCCTTTCATGCAGATTCTTAAGGTCCTAGCTCATGTCGAAGGCACCAAAGCCAGCTAAAAAGTCAATAATCAATACCTATTACTTGAATTGTACTACTTCTTACTGGCTATTACATCAACTTAGAAGCTTCATCTGTGTTCTACTATGGTGCTTTTAGTGTCTCCGCATACCGCAGCACGCGACATAGCTTTGCAGACGATAAGTACAACCGTTTCAGAGAGAAGAGCGGCCAATGTGACGATCAGGCTTTAAGTCGATTCGACAACAAATGACGAAAACGGACGGATTTCTCAGGTTTTTACTACATATGAACACTTTTCACACTGTCCCGTGCAACTCGGCTGCTAGTCCTCCTTTCATGCAGAATCTCAAGGTCCTAGCTCATGTCCAAGGCACCAAAGACAGCTAAAAAGTCAATAAACGATACCTAAAACTTGAGTTGTACTACTTCTTACTGGCTGTTACATCAACTTAGAAGCTTCATCTGTGTTTTACTATGGTGGTTTTAGTGTCTCCGCATACCGCAGCACACGTCATAGCTTTGCAGACGATAAGAACAACCGTTTCAGAGAGAAGAGCGGCCAATGTGAAGATCTGGCTTTAAGTCGATTCGATAACAAATGACGATAACGGGCGAATATCTAGGTTTTTACTACATATGAATACATTCCACATTCGCCCGTGCAACTCGGCTGCTAGTCCTCCTTTCATGCAGAATCTTAAGGTCCTAGCTCATGTCCAAGGCACCAAAGCCATTCAAAAAGTCAATAATCACTACCTAAAACTTGAATTGTACTACTTCCTACTTGCTATTACATCAACTTAGAAGCTTCATCTGTGTTCTACTATGGTGCTTTTAGTGTCTCCGCATACCGCAGCACGCGACATAGCTTTGCAGACGATAAGTACAACCGTTCCAGAGAGAAGAGCGGCCAAGTGACGATCTGGCTTTAAGTCGATTCGATAACAAATGACGAAAACGGTCGGATTTCTCAGGTTTTTACTACATATGAACACTTCTCACATTCTCCCGTGCAACTCGGCTGCTAGTCCTCCTTTCATGCAGATTCGTAAGGTCCTAGCTCATGTCCAAGGCACAAAAAGCCAGCTAAAAGGTCAATAATCGGTACCTGAAACTTGAATTGTACTACTTCTTAGTGGCTATTACGTTAACTTAGAATCTTCATCTGTGTTCTACAATGGTGCTTTTAGGTCTCCGCATACCGCAGCACGCGACATAGCTCTGCAGACGATAAGTACAACCGTTTCAGAGAAAAGAGCGGCCAATGTGGCAATCTGGCTTTAAGTCGATTCGATAACAAATGACGAAAACGGACGGATTTCTCAGGTTTTTACTACATATGAACACTTTTCACATTCTCCCATGCAACTCGGCTGCTAGTCCTCCTTTCATGCAGATTCTTAAGGTCCTAGCTCATGTCGAAGGCACCAAAGCCAGCTAATAAGTCAATAATCAATACCTATTACTTGAATTGTACTACTTCTTACTGGCTATTACATCAACTTAGAAGCTTCATCTGTGTTCTACTATGGTGCTTTTAGTGTCTCCGCATACCGCAGCACGCGACATAGCTTTGCAGACGATAAGTACAACCGTTTCAGAGAGAAGAGCGGCCAATGTGACGATCAGGCTTTAAGTCGATTCGACAACAAATGACGAAAACGGACGGATTTCTCAGGTTTTTACTACATATGAACACTTTTCACATTCTCCCGTGCAACTCGGCTGCTAGTCCTCCTTTCATGCAGAATCTTAAGGTCCTAGCTCATGTCCAAGCACCAAAGCCAGCTAAGAAGTCAATAATCGATACCTAAAACTTGAATTGCACTACTTCCTACTGGCTATTACATCAACTTAGAAGCTTCATCTGTGTTCTGCTATGGTGCTTTTAGTGTCTCCGCATAACGCAGCACGCGACATAGCTTTGAGGACGATAAGTACAACCGTTTCAGAGAGAAGAGCGGCCAATGTGGCGGTCTGGCTTTAAGTCGACTCGATAACAAATGACGAAAACGGACGGAGTTCACAGGTTTTTACTACATATGAACACTTTTCACATTTTCCTGTGCAACTCGGCTGCTAGTCCTCCTTTCATGCAGAATCTTAAAGTCCTAGCTCATGTCCAAGGCACCAAAGCCAGCTAAAAAGTCAATAATGGATACCTAAAACTTGATTTGTACTACTTCTTACTGGCTATTACATCATCTTAGAAGCTTCATCTGTATTCTACTACGGTGAGTTTAGTGCCTCCGCATACCGCAGCACGCGACATATCTTTGCAGACGATAAGTACAACCGTTTCAGAGAGAAGAGCGGCCAATGTGACGATCTGCCTTTAAGTCGATTCGATAACAAATGACGAAAACGGACGGATTTCTCAGGTTTTTACTACATATGAACACTTTTCACGTTGTCCCGTGCAACTCGGCTGCTAGTCCTCCTTTCATGCAGAATCTTAAGGTTCTAGCTCATGTCCAAGGCACCAAAGCCAGCTAAAATTCAATAATCGATAAATAAAACTTGAATTGTACTACTTCTTACTGGCAATTACATCATCTTAGAGGCTTCATCTCTGTTCTGCTATGGTGCTTTTAGAGTCTCCGCATACCGCAGCAAGCGACATAGCTTTGAGGACGATAAGTACAACCGTTTCAGAAAGAGGAGCGGCCAATGTGACGTTCTGGCATTAAGTCGATTCGATGACAAATGACGAAAACGGACGGATTTCTCAGGTTTTTACTACATATGAACACTTTTCACATTCTCCCGTGCAACTCGGCTGCTAGTCCTCCTTTCATGCAGAATCTTAAGGTCCTAGCTCATGTCCAGGTCACCAAAGCCAGCTAAAAAGTCAATAATCGATACATAAAACTTGAATTGTACTACTTCTTACTGGCTATTACATCAACTTAGAAGCTTCATCTGTGTTCTACTATGGTGCTTTTAGTGTCTCCGCATACCGCAGCACGCGACATAGCTTTCCAGACGATAAGTACAACCGTTTCAGAGAGAAGAGCGGCCAATGTGACGATCTGGCTTTAAGTCGATTCGATAACAAATGACGAAAACGGACGGATTTCTCATGTTTTTACTACATATGAACACTTTTCACATTCTCCCGTGCAACTCGGCTGCTAGTCCTCCTTTTGATGCAGAATCTTAAGGTCCTAGCTCATGTCCAAGGCACGAAAGCCAGCTAAAAAGTCAATAATCGATACCTAAAACTTGAAGTGTACTACTTCTTACTGGCTATTATATCAACTTAGAAGCTTCATCTGTGTTCTACTATGGTGATTTTATTGTCTCCGCATACCGCAGCTCGCGACATAGCTTTGCAGACGATAAGTACAACCGTTTCAGAGAAAAGAGGGGCCAATTTGACGATCTGGTCTTTAAGTCGATTCGATAACAAATGACGAAAACGGACGGATTTCTCAGGTGTTTACTACATATGAACATTTTCACATTCTCCCATGCAACTCGGCTGCTAGTTCTCCTTTCATGCAGAATCTTAAGGTCCTAGCTCATGTCCAAGGCACCAAAGACAGCTAAAAAGTCAATAATCGATACCTAAAACTTGAATTGTACTACTTCTCACTGGCTATTACATCAACTTAGAAGCTTCATCAGTGTTCTACTATGGTGCTTTTAGTGTCTCCGCATACCGCAGCACGCGACATAGCTTTGCAGACGACAAGTACAACCGTTTCAGAGGTAAGAGCGGCCAATGTGACGATCGGGCTTTAAGTCGATTCGATAACAAATTACGAAAACGGACGGATTTCTCAGGTTTCTACTACATATGAACACATTTCACATTCTCCCGTTCAACGCGGCTGCTAGTCCTCCTTTAATGCAGAATCTTAAAGTCCTAGCTCATGTCCAAGGCACCAAAGCCAGCTAAAAAGTCAATAATCGATACCTAAAACTTGAATTGTACTACTTCTTACTTTCTATTACATCAACTTAGAAGCTTCATCTGTGTTCTACTATGGTGCTTTTAGTGTCTCCACATACCGCAGCATGCGACATAGCTTTGCAGATGGTAAGTACAACCGTTTCAGAGAGAAGAGCAGCCAAGTGACGATCTGGCTTTAAGTCGATTCGATAACAAATGACGAAAACGGACGGATTTCTCAGGTTTTTACTACATATGAACACTTTTCACATTCTCCCGTGCAACTCGGCTGCTAGTCCTCCTTTTGATGCAGAATCTTAAGGTCTTAGCTCATGTCCAAGCCACCAAAGCCAGCTAAAAAGTCAATAATCGATACCTAAAACTTGAAGTGTACTACTTCTTACTGGCTATTATATCAACTTAGAAGATTCATCTGTGTTCTACTATGGTGATTTCATTGTTACCGCATACCGCAGCACGCGACATAGCTTTGCAGACGATAAGTACAACCGGTTCAGAGAAAAGAGGGGCCAATTTGACGATCTGGCTTTAAGTCGATTCGATAACAAATGACGAAAACGGACGGATTTCTCAGATTTTTAATACATATGAACACTTTTCACATTCTCCCGTGCAACTCGGCTGCTAGTCCTCCTTTCATGCAGAATCTTAAGGTCCTAGGTCACGTCCAAGGCACCGAAGCCAGCTAAAAAGTCAACAATCGATACCTAAAACTTGAATTGTACTATTTCTTACTGGCTATTACATCATCTTAGAAGCTTCATCTGTGTTCTACTATGATGCTTTTAGTGTCTCCGAATACCGCAGTACGCGACATAGCTTTGCAGACGATAAGTACAACCGTTTCAGAGAGCCGAGCGGCCAATGTGACGATTTGGCTTTAAGTCGATTCGATAACAAATGACGAAAACGGACGGATTTCTCAGGTTTTTACTACATATGAACACTTTTCACATTCTCCCGTGCAACTCGGCTGCTAGTCCTCCTTTTGAAGCAGAATCTTAACGTCCTAGCTCATGTCCAAGGCACCAAAGCCAGCTAAAAAGTCAATAATCGATACCTAAAACTTGAAGTGTACTACTTCTTACTGGCTATTACATCAACTTAGAAGCTTCATCTGTGTTCTACTATGGTGCTTTTAGTGTCTCCGCATACCGCAGCACGCGAGATAGCTTTGCAGACGAGAAGTACAACCGTTTCAGAGAGAAGAGCGGCCAATGTGACGATCGGGCTTTAAGTCGATTCGATAACAAATGACGAAAATGGACGCATTTCTCAGGTTTCTACTACATATGAACACATTTCACATTCTCCCGTGCAACGCGGCTGCTAGTCCTCCTTTAATGCGGAATCTTAAGGTCCTAGCTCATGTCCAAGGCACCAAAGCCAGCTAAAAAGTCAATAATCGATACCTAAAACTTGAATTGTACTACTTCTTACTGGCTATTACATCATCTTAGAAGCTTCATCTGTGTTCTACTATGGTGATTTTATTGTCTCCGCATACCGCAGCACGCGACATAGCTTTGCAGACGATAAGTACAACCGTTCCAGAGAGAAGAGCGGCAAATGTGACGATCGGGCTTTAAGTCGATTCGATAACAAATGACGAAAACGGACGTATTTCTCAGGTTTCTACTATATATGAACACATTTCACATTCTCCCGTGCAACTCGGCTGCTAGTCCTCCTTTAATGCAGAATCTTAAGGTCCTAGCTCATGTCCAGAGCACCAAAGCCAGCTAAAAAGTCAATAATCGATACCTAAAACTTGAATTGTACTACTTCTTACTGTCTATTACATCAACTTAGAAGCTTCATCTGTGTTCTACTATGGTGCTTTTAGTGTCTCCGCATACCGCAGCACGCGACACAGCTTTACAGACGATAAGTACAACCGTTTCAGAGAGAAGAGCGGCCAAGTACGAACTGGCTTTAAGTCGATTCGATAACAAACGACAAAAACGGACGGATTTCTCAGGTTTTTACTACATATGAACACTTTTCACATTCTACCGTGCAACTCGGCTGCTAGTCCTAATTTCATGCAGAATCATAAGGTCCTATCTCATTTCCAAGGCACCAAAGCCAGCTAAGAAATCAATAATCGATACCTAAAACTTGAATTGCACTACTTCCTACTGTCTATTACATTAACTTAGAAGCTTCATCTGTGTTCTACTATGGTGCTTTTAGTGTCTCCGCATAACGCATCACGCTACATAGCTTTGCAGACGATAAGTACAACCGTTTCAGAGAGAAGAGCGGCCAATGTGGCGATCTGGCTTTAAGTCGATTCGATAACAAATGACGAAAACGGACGGATTTCTCAGGTTTTTACTACATATGAACACTTTTCACATTGTCCCGTGCAACTCGGCTGCTAGTCCTCCTTTCATGCAGAATCTTAAGGATCTAGCTCATGTCCAAGGCACCAAAGCCAGCTAAAATTCAATAATCGATAAATAAAACTTCAATTGTACTACTTCTTACTGGCAATTACATCATCTTAGAGGCTTCATCTGTGTTCTGCCATGGTGCTTTTAGAGTCTCCGCATACCGCAGCAAGCGACATAGCTTTCCAGACGATAAGTACAACCGTTTCAGAGAGAAGAGCGGCCAATGTGACGATCTGGCTTTAAGTCGATTCGATAACAAATGACGAAAACGGACGGATTTCTCAGGTTTTTACTACATATGAACACTTTTCACATTCTCCCGTGCAACTCGGCTGCTAGTCCTCCTTTTGATGCAGAATCTTAAGGTCCTAGCTCATGTCCAAGGCACGAAAGCCAGACAAAAATTCAATAATCGATACCTAAACTTGAAGTGTACTACTTCTTACTGGCTATTATATCAACTTAGAAGCTTCATCTGTGTTCTACTATGGTGATTTTATTGTCTCCGCATACCGCAGCACGCGACATAGCTTTGCAGACGATAAGTACAACCGTTTCAGAGAAAAGAGGGGCCAATTTGACGATCTGGTCTTTAAGTCGATTCGATAACAAATGACGAAAACGGACGGATTTCTCAGGTTTTTACTACATATGAACACTTTTCACATTCTCCCATGCAACTCGGCTGCTAGTTCTCCTTTCATGTAGAATCTTAAGGTCCTTGCTCATGTCCAAGGCACCAAAGACAGCTAAAAAGTCAATAATCGATACCTAAAACTTGAATTGTACTACTTCTCACTGGCTATTACATCAACTTAGAAGCTTCATCAGTGTTCTACTATGGTGCTTTTAGTGTCTCCGCATACCGCAGCACGCGACATAGCTTTGCAGACGACAAGTACAACCGTTTCAGAGGTAAGAGCGGCCAATGTGACGATCGGGCTTTAAGTCGATTCGATAACAAATGACGAAAACGGACGGATTTCTCAGGTTTTTACTACATATGAACACTTTTCACATTGTCCCGTGCAACTCGGCTGCTAGTCCTCCTTTCATGCAGAATCTTAAGGTTCTAGCTCATGTCCAAGGCACCAAAGCCAGCTAAAATTCAATAATCGATAAATAAAACTTCAATTGTACTACTTCTTACTGACAATTACATCATCTTAGAGGCTTCATCTGTGTTCTGCTATGGTGCTTTTAGAGTCTCCGCATACCGCAGCAAGCGACATAGCTTTCCAGACGATAAGTACAACCGTTTCAGAGAGAAGAGCGGCCAATGTGACGATCTGGCTTTAAGTCGATTCGATAACAAATGACGAAAACGGACGGATTTCTCAGGTTTTTACTACATATGAACACTTTTCACATTCTCCCGTGCAACTCGGCTGCTAGTCCTCCTTTTGATGCAGAATCTTAAGGTCCTAGCTCATGTCCAAGGCACGAAAGCCAGCCAAAAAGTCAATAATCGATACCTAAAACTTGAAGTGTACTACTTCTTACTGGCTATTATATCAACTTAGAAGCTTCATCTGTGTTCTACTATGGTGATTTTATTGTCTCCGCATACCGCAGCACGCGACATAGCTTTGCAGACGATAAGTACATCCGTTTCAGAGAAAAGAGGGGCCAATTTGACGATCTGGTCTTTAAGTCGATTCGATAACAAATGACGAAAACGGACGGATTTCTCAGGTTTTTACAACATATGAACACTTTTCACATTCTCCCATGCAACTCGGCTGCTAGTTCTCCTTTCATGTAGAATCTTAAGGTCCTTGCTCATGTCCAAGGCACCAAAGACAGCTAAAAAGTCAATAATCGATACCTAAAACTTGAATTGTACTACTTCTCACTGGCTATTACATCAACTTAGAAGCTTCATCAGTGTTCTACTATGGTGCTTTTAGTGTCTCCGCATACCGCAGCACGCGACATAGCTTTGCAGACGACAAGTACAACCGTTTCAGAGGTAAGAGCGGCTAATGTGACGATCGGGCTTTAAGTCGATTCGATAACAAATGACGAAAACGGACGGATTTCTCAGGTTTTTACTACATATGAACACTTTTCACATTCTCCCGTGCAACTCGGCTGCTAGTCCTCCTTTCATGCAGAATCTTAAGGTCCTAGCTCATGTCCAAGGCACCAAAGCCAGCTAAGAAGTCAATAATCGATACCTAAAACTTGAATTGCACTACTTCCTACTGGCTATTACATCAACTTAGAAGCTTCATCTGTGTTCTGCTATGGTGCTTTTAGTGTCTCCGCATAACGCAGCACGCGACATAGCTTTGAGGACGATAAGTACAACCGTTTCAGAGAGAAGAGCGGCCAATGTGGCGGTCTGGCTTTAAGTCGATTCGATAACAAATGACGAAAACGGACGGAGTTCTCAGGTTTTTACTACATATGAACACTTTTCACATTTTCCCGTGCAACTCGGCTGCTAGTCCTCCTTTCATGCAGAATCTTAAGGTCCTAGCTCATGTCCAAGGCACCAAAGCCAGCTAAAAAGTCAATAATCGATACCTAAAACTTGAATTGTACTACTTCTTACTGGCTATTACATCATCTTAGAAGCTTCATCTGTATTCTACTACGGTGCGTTTAGTGTCTCCGCATACCGCAGCACGCGACATATCTTTGCAGACGATAAGTACAACCGTTTCAGAGAGAAGAGCAGCCAATGTGACGATCTGACTTTAAGTCGATTCGATAACAAATGACGAAAACGGACGGATTTCGCAGGTTTTTACTACATATGAACACTTTTCACATTCTCCCGTGCAACTCGGCTGCTAGTCCTCCTTTCATGCAAATCTTAAGGTCCTAGCTCATGTCCAAGGCACCAAAGCCAGCTAAAAAAAAAATAATCAGAACCTAAAACTTGAATTGTACTACTTCTTACTGGCTATTACATCAACTTAGAAGCTTAATCTGTGTTCTACTATGGTGCTTTTAGTGTCTCCGCCTACCGCAGCACGCGACATATCTTTGCAGACGATAAGTACAACCGTTTCAGAGAGAAGAACGGCCAAGTGACGATCTGGCTTTAAATCGATTCGATAACAAATGACGAAAACGGACGGATTTCTCAGGTTTTTACTACATATGAACACTTTTCACCTTCTCCCGTGCAACTCGGCTGCTAGTCCTCCTTTCATGCAGAATCTTAAGGTCCTAGCTCATGTCCAAGGCACCAAATCCATCTAAGAAGTCAATAATCGATACCTAAAACTTGAATTGTACTACATCTTACTGGCTATTACATCAACTTAGAAGCTTCATCTGTGTTCTGCTATGGTGCTTTTAGTGTCTCCGCATACCGCAGCACACGACACAGCTTTGCAGACGATAAGTACAACCGTTTCAGAGAGAAGAGCGGCCAAGTACGAACTGGCTTTAAGTCGATTCGATAACAAATGACGAAAACGGAC
This sequence comes from Schistocerca gregaria, assembly GCF_023897955.1. NCBI lineage: Eukaryota > Metazoa > Arthropoda > Insecta > Orthoptera > Acrididae > Schistocerca > Schistocerca gregaria. The sequence continues at coordinate 157,863 of NW_026061770.1, forward strand.
GGATTTCTCAGGTTTTTACTACATATGAACACTTTTCACATTCTACCGTGCAACTCGGCTGCTAGTCCTCCTTTTGATGCAGAATCTTAAGGTCCTACCTCATGTCCAAGGCACGAAAGCCAGCTAAAAAGTCAATAATCGATACCTAAAACTTGAAGTGTACTACTTCTTACTGGCTATTATATCAACTTAGAAGCTTCATCTGTGTTCTACTATGGTGATTTTATTGTCTCCGCATACCGCAGCACGCGACATAGCTTTGCAGACGATAAGTACAACCGTTTCAGAGAAAAGAGTGGCCAATTTGACGATCTGGTCTTTAAGTCGATTCGATAACAAATGACGAAAACGGACGGATTTCTCAGGTTTTTACTACATATGAACACTTTTCACATTCTACCGTGCAACTCGGCTGCTAGTCCTCCTTTCATGCAGAATCTTAAGGTCCTATCTCATTTCCAAGGCACCAAAACCAGCTAAGAAATCAATAATCGATACCTAAAACTTGAATTGCACTACTTCCTACTGGCTATTACATTAACTTAGAAGCTTCATCTGTGTTCTACTACGGTGCTTTTAGTGTCTCCGCATAACGCAGCACGCTACATAGCTTGATAACGATAAGTACAACCGTTTCAGAGAGAAGAGCGGCCAATGTGACTATCTGGCTTTAAGTCGATTCGATAACAAATGACGAAAACGGACGGATTTCTCAGGTTTTTACTACATATGAACACTTTTCACATTGTCCCGTGCCACTCGGCTGTTGGTCCTCCTTTCATGCAGAATCTTAAGGCTCTAGCTCATGTCCAAGGCACCAAAGCCAGCTAAAATTCAATAATCGATAAATAAAACTTGAATTGTACTACTTCTTACTGGCAATTACATCATCTTAGAGGCTTCATCACTGTTCTGCTATGATGCTTTTAGAGTCTCCGCATACCGCAGCAAGCGACATAGCTTTGAGGACGATAAGTACAACCGTTTCAGAGAGAGGAGCGGCCAATGTGACGTTCTGGCATTAAGTCGATTCGATGACAAATGACGAAAACGGACGGATTTCTCAGGTTTTTACTACATATGAACACTTATCACATTCTCCCGTGCAACTCGGCTGCTAGTCCTCCTTTTGATGCAGAATCTTAAGGTCCTACCTCATGTCCAAGGCACGAAAGCCAGCTAAAAAGTCAATAATCGATACCTAAAACTTGAAGTGTACTACTTCTTACTGGCTATTATATCAACTTAGAAGCTTCATCTGTGTTCTACTATGGTGATTTTATTGTCTCCGCATACCGCAGCACGCGACATAGCTTTGCAGACGATAAGTACAACCGTTTCAGAGAAAAGAGTGGCCAATTTGACGATCTGGTCTTTAAGTCGATTCGATAACAAATGACAAAAACGGATGGATTTCTCAGGTTTTTACTACATATGAACACTTTTCACATTCTCCCATGCAACTCGGCTGCTAGTTCTCCTTTCATGCAGAATCTTAAGGTCCTAGCTCATGTCCAAGGCACCAAAGACAGCTAAAAAGTCAATAATCGATACCTAAAACTTGAATTGTACTACTTCTCACTGGCTATTACATCAACTTAGAAGCTTCATCAGTGTTCTACTATGGTGCTTTTAGTGTCTCCGCATACCGCAGCACGCGACATAGCTTTGCAGACGACAAGTACAACCGTTTCAGAGGTATGAGCGGCCAATGTGACGATCGGGCTTTAAGTCGATTCGATAACAAATTACGAAAACGGACGGATTTCTCAGGTTTCTACTACATATGAACACATTTCACATTCTCCCGTTCAACGCGGCTGCTAGTCCTCCTTTAATGCAGAATCTTAAGGTCCTAGCTCATGTCCAAGGCACCAAAGCCAGCTAAAAATCAAAAATCGATACCTAAAACTTGAATTGTACTACTTCTTACTTTCTATTACATCAACTTAGAAGCTTCATCTGTGTTCTACTATGGTGCTTTTAGTGTCTCCGCATACCGCAGCAAGCGACATAGCTTTGCAGGCGGTAAGTACAACCGTTTCAGAGAGAAGAGCAGCCAAGTGACGATCTGGCTTTAAGTCGATTCGATAACAAATGACGAAAACGGACGGATTTCGCAGGTTTTTACTACATATGAACACTTTTCACATTCTCCCGTGCAACTCGGCTGCTAGTCCTCCTTTTGATGCAGAATCTTAAGGTCTTAGCTCATGTCCAAGCCACCAAAGCCAGCTAAAAAGTCAATAATCGATACCTAAAACTTGAAGTGTACTACTTCTTACTGGCTATTATATCAACTTAGAAGCTTCATCTGTGTTCTACTATGGTGCTTTTAGTGTCTCCGAATACCGCAGTACGCGACATAGCTTTGCAGACGATAAGTACAACCGTTTCAGAGAGAAGAGCGGCCAATGTGACTATCGGGCTTTAAGTCGATTCGATAACAAATGACGAAAATGGACTTATTTCTCAGGTTTCTACTACATATGAACACATTTCACATTCTCCCGTGTAACGCCTCTGCTAGTCCTCCTTTAATGCAGAATCTTAAGGTCCTAGCTCATGTCCAAGGCACCAAAGCCAGCTAAAAAGTCAATAATCGATACCTAAAACTTGAATTGTACTACTTCTTATTGGCTATTACATCATCTTAGAAGCTTCATCTGTGTTCTACTATGGTGATTTTATTGTCTCCGCATACCGCAGCACGCGACATAGCTTTGCAGACGATAAGTACAACCGTTTCAGAGAGAAGAGCGGCCAATGTGACGATCGGGCTTTAAGTCGATTCGATAACAAATGACGAAAACGGACGTATTTCTCAGGTTTCTACTACATATGAACACATTTCACATTCTCCCGTGCAACGCGGCTGCTAGTCCTCCTTTAATGCAGAATCTTAAGGTCCTAGCTCATGTCCAGAGCACGAAAGCCAGCTAAAAAGTCAATAATCGATACATAAAACTTGAATTGTACTACTTCTTACTGGCTATTACATCAACTTATAAGCTTCATCTGTGTTCTGCTATGGTGCTTTTAGTGTCTCCGCATACCGCAGCACGCGACACAGCTTTGCAGACGATAAGTACAACCGTTTCAGAGAGAAGAGCGGCCAAGTACGAACTGGCTTTAAGTCGATTCGATAACAAATGACGAAAACGGACGGATTTCTCAGGTTTTTACTACATATGAACACTTTTCACATTCTACCGTGCAACTCGGCTGCTAGTCCTCCTTTCATGCAGAATCTTAAGGTCCTATCTCATTTCCAAGGCACCAAAGCCAGCTAAGAAATCAATAATCGATACCTAAAACTTGAATTGCACTACTTCCTACTGGCTATTACATTAACTTAGAAGCTTCATCTGTGTTCTACTATGGTGCTTTTAGTGTCTCCGCATAACGCATCACGCTACATAGCTTTGAGGACGATAAGTACAACCGTTTCAGAGAGAAGAGCGGCCAATGTGACGATCTGGCTTTAAGTCGTTTCGATAACAAATGACGAAAACGGACGGATTTCTCAGGTTTTTACTACATATGAACACTTTTCACATTGTCCCGTGCAACTCGGCTGCTAGTCCTCCTTTCATGCAGAGTCTTAAGGTTCTAGCTCATGTCCAAGGCACCAAAGCCAGCTAAAATTCAATAATCGATAAATAAAACTTCAATTGTACTACTTCTTACTGGCAATTACATCATCTTAGAGGCTTCATCTGTGTTCTGCTATGGTGCTTTTAGAGTCTCCATATACCGCAGCATGCGACATAGCTTTGCAGACGGTAAGTACAACCGTTTCAGAGAGAAGAGCAGCCAAGTGACGATCTGGCTTTAAGTCGATTCGATAACAAATGACGAAAACGGACGGATTTCTCAGGTTTTTACTACATATGAACACTTTTCACATTCTCCCGTGCAACTCGGCTGCTAGTCCTCCTTTTGATGCAGAATCTTAAGGTCCTAGCTCATGTCCAAGCCACCAAAGCCAGCTAAAAAGTCAATAATCGATACCTAAAACTTGAAGTGTACTACTTCTTACTGGCTATTATATCAACTTAGAAGCTTCATCTGTGTTCTACTATGGTGATTTTATTGTCTCCGCATACCGCAGCACGCGACATAGCTTTGCTGACGATAAGTACAACCGGTTCAGAGAAAAGAGGGGCCAATTTGACGATCTGGCTTTAAGTCGATTCGATAACAAATGACGAAAATGGACGGATTTCTCAGGTTTTTACTACATATGAACACTTTTCACATTCTCCCGTGCAACTCGGCTGCTAGTCCTCCTTTTGATGCAGAATCTTAAGGTCCTAGCTCATGTCCAAGGCACGAAAGCCAGCTAAAAAGTCAATAATCGATACCTAAAACTTGAAGTGTACTACTTCTTACTGGCTATTATATCAACTTAGAAGCTTCATCTGTGTTCTACTATGGTGATTTTATTGTCTCCGCATACCGCAGCACGCGACATAGCTTTGCAGACGATAAGTACAACCGTTTCAGAGAAAAGAGTGGCCAATTTGACGATCTGGTCTTTAAGTCGATTCGATAACAAATGACAAAAACGGACGGATTTCTCATGTTTTTACTACATATGAACACTTTTCACATTCTCCCATGCAACTCGGCTGCTAGTTCTCCTTTCATGCAGAATCTTAAGGTCCTAGCTCATGTCCAAGGCACCAAAGACAGCTAAAAAGTCAATAATCGATACCTAAAACTTGAATTGTACTACTTCTCACTGGCTATTACATCAACTTAGAAGCTTCATCAGTGTTCTACTATGGTGCTTTTAGTGTCTCCGCATACCGCAGCACGCGACATAGCTTTGCAGACGACAAGTACAACCGTTTCAGAGGTATGAGCGGCCAATGTGACGATCGGGCTTTAAGTCGATTCGATAACAAATTACGAAAACGGACGGATTTCTCAGGTTTCTACTACATATGAACACATTTCACATTCTCCCGTTCAACGCGGCTGCTAGTCCTCCTTAAATGCAGAATCTTAAGGTCCTAGCTCATGTCCAAGGCACCAAAGCCAGCTAAAAAGTCATTAATCGATACCTAAAACTTGAATTGTACTACTTCTTACTTTCTATTACATCAACTTAGAAGCTTCATCTGTGTTCTACTATGGTGCTTTTAGTGTCTCCGCATACCGCAGCAAGCGACATAGCTTTGCAGACGGTAAGTACAACCGTTTCAGAGAGAAGAGCAGCCAAGTGACGATCTGGCTTTAAGTCGATTCGATAACAAATGACGAAAACGGACGGATTTCTCAGGTTTTTACTACATATGAACACTTTTCACATTCTCCCGTGCAACTCGGCTGCTAGTCCTCCTTTTGATGCAGAATCTTAAGGTCTTAGCTCATGTCCAAGGCACCAAAGCCAGCTAAAAAGTCAATAATCGATACCTAAAACTTGAAGTGTACTACTTCTTACTGGCTATTATATCAACTTAGAAGCTTCATCTGTGTTCTACTATGGTGCTTTTAGTGTCTCCGAATACCGCAGTACGCGACATAGCTTTGCAGACGATAAGTACAACCGTTTCAGAGAGCAGAGCGGCCAATGTGACGATTTGGCTTTAAGTCGATTCGATAACAAATTACGAAAACGGACGGATTTCTCAGGTTTTTACTACATATGAACACTTTTCACATTCTCCCGTGCAACTCGGCTGCTAGTCCTCCTTTTGATGCAGAATCTTAAGGTCTTAGCTCATGTCCAAGCCACCAAAGCCAGCTAAAAAGTCAATAATCGATACCTAAAACTTGAATTGTACTACTTCTTACTGGCTATTACATCATCTTAGAAGCTTCATCTGTGTTCTACTATGGTGATTTTATTGTCTCCGCATACCGCAGCACGCGACATAGCTTTGCAGACGATAAGTACAACCGTTTCAGAGAGAAGAGCGGCCAATGTGACGATCGGGCTTTAAGTCGATTCGATAACAAATGACGAAAACGGACGTATTTCTCAGGTTTCTACTACATATGAACACATTTCACATTCTCCCGTGCAACGCGGCTGCTAGTCCTCCTTTAATGCAGAATCTTAAGGTCCTAGCTCATGTCCAGAGCACGAAAGCCAGCTAAAAAGTCAATAATCGATACCTAAAACTTGAATTGTACTACTTCTTACTGGCTATTACATCAACTTATAAGCTTCATCTGTGTTCTGCTATGGTGCTTTTAGTGTCTCCGCATACCGTAGCACGCGACACAGCTTTGCAGACGATAAGTACAACCGTTTCAGAGAGAAGAGCGGCCAAGTACGAACTGGCTTTAAGTCGATTCGATAACAAATGACGAAAACGGACGGATTTCTCAGGTTTTTACTACATATGAACACTTTTCACATTCTACCGTGCAACTCGGCTGCTAGTCCTCCTTTCATGCAGAATCTTAAGGTCCTATCTCATTTCCAAGGCACCAAAGCCAGCTAAGAAATCAATAATCGATACCTAAAACTTGAATTGCACTACTTCCTACTGGCTATTACATTAACTTAGAAGCTTCATCTGTGTTCTACTATGGTGCTTTTAGTGTCTCCGCATAACGCATCACGCTACATAGCTTTGAGGACGATAAGTACAACCGTTTCAGAGAGAAGAGCGGCCAATGTGACGATCTGGCTTTAAGTCGATTCGATAACAAATGACGAAAACGGACGGATTTCTCAGGTTTTTACTACATATGAACACTTTTCACAATGTCCCGTGCAACTCGGCTGCTAGTCCTCCTTTCATGCAGAATCTTAAGGTTCTAGCTCATGTCCAAGGCACCAAAGCCAGCTAAAATTCAATAATCGATAAATAAAACTTCAATTGTACTACTTCTTACTGGCAATTACATCATCTTAGAGGCTTCATCTGTGTTCTGCTATGGTGCTTTTAGAGTCTCCGCATACCGCAGCATGCGACATAGCTTTGCAGACGGTAAGTACAACCGTTTCAGAGAGAAGAGCAGCCAAGTGACGATCTGGCTTTAAGTCGATTCGATAACAAATGACGAAAACGGACGGATTTCTCAGGTTTTTACTGCATATGAACACTTTTCACATTCTCCCGTGCAACTCGGCTGCTAGTCCTCCTTTTGATGCAGAATCTTAAGGTCCTAGCTCATGTCCAAGCCAGCAAAGCCAGCTAAAAAGTCAATAATCGATACCTAAAACTTGAAGTGTACTACTTCTTACTGGCTATTATATCAACTTAGAAGCTTCATCTGTGTTCTACTATGGTGATTTTATTGTCTCCGCATACCGCAGCACGCGACATAGCTTTGCAGACGATAAGTACAACCGGTTCAGAGAAAAGAGGGGCCAATTTGACGATCTGGCTTTAAGTCGATTCGATAACAAATGACGAAAACGGACGGATTTCTCAGGTTTTTACTACATATGAACACTTTTCACATTCTCCCATGCAACTCGGCTGCTAGTCCTCCTTTCATGCAGAATCTTAAGGTCCTAGCTCATGTCCAAGGCACGAAAGCCAGCTAAAAAGTCAATAATCGATACCTAAAACTTGAAGTGTACTACTTCTTACTGGCTATTATATCAACTTAGAAGCTTCATCTGTGTTCTACTATGGTGATTTTATTGTCTCCGCATACCGCAGCACGCGACATAGCTTTGCAGACGATAAGTACAACCGTTTCAGAGAAAAGAGTGGCCAATTTGACGATCTGGTCTTTAAGTCGATTCGATAACAAATGACAAAAACGGACGGATTTCTCATGTTTTTACTACATATGAACACTTTTCACATTCTCCCATGCAACTCGGCTGCTAGTTCTCCTTTCATGCAGAATCTTAAGGTCCTAGCTCATGTCCAAGGCACCAAAGACAGCTAAAAAGTCAATAATCGATACCTAAAACTTGAATTGTACTACTTCTCACTGGCTATTACATCAACTTAGAAGCTTCATCAGTGTTCTACTATGGTGCTTTTAGTGTCTCCGCATACCGCAGCACGCGACATAGCTTTGCAGACGACAAGTACAACCGTTTCAGAGGTATGAGCGGCCAATGTGACGACCGGGCTTTAAGTCGATTCGATAACAAATTACGAAAACGGACGGATTTCTCAGGTTTCTACTACATATGAACACATTTCACATTCTCCCGTTCAACGCGGCTGCTAGTCCTCCTTAAATGCAGAATCTTAAGGTCCTAGCTCATGTCCAAGGCACCAAAGCCAGCTAAAAAGTCATTAGTCGATACCTAAAACTTGAATTGTACTACTTCTTACTTTCTATTACATCAACTTAGAAGCTTCATCTGTGTTCTACTATGGTGCTTTTAGTGTCTCCGCATACCGCAGCACACGACACAGCTTTGCAGACGATAAGTACAACCGTTTCAGAGAGAAGAGCGGCCAAGTACGAACTGGCTTTAAGTCGATTCGATAACAAATGACGAAAACGGACGGATTTCTCAGGTTTTTACTACATATGAACACTTTTCACATTCTACCGTGCAACTCGGCTGCTAGTCCTCCTTTCATGCAGAATCTTAAGGTCCTATCTCATTTCCAAGGCACCAAAACCAGCTAAGAAATCAATAATCGATACCTAAAACTTGAATTGCACTACTTCCTACTGGCTATTACATTAACTTAGAAGCTTCATCTGTGTTCTACTACGGTGCTTTTAGTGTCTCCGCATAACGCAGCACGCTACATAGCTTGATAACGATAAGTACAACCGTTTCAGAGAGAAGAGCGGCCAATGTGACTATCTGGCTTTAAGTCGATTCGATAACAAATGACGAAAACGGACGGATTTCTCAGGTTTTTACTACATATGAACACTTTTCACATTGTCCCGTGCCACTCGGCTGTTGGTCCTCCTTTCATGCAGAATCTTAAGGCTCTAGCTCATGTCCAAGGCACCAAAGCCAGCTAAAATTCAATAATCGATAAATAAAACTTGAATTGTACTACTTCTTACTGGCAATTACATCATCTTAGAGGCTTCATCACTGTTCTGCTATGATGCTTTTAGAGTCTCCGCATACCGCAGCAAGCGACATAGCTTTGAGGACGATAAGTACAACCGTTTCAGAGAGAGGAGCGGCCAATGTGACGTTCTGGCATTAAGTCGATTCGATGACAAATGACGAAAACGGACGGATTTCTCAGGTTTTTACTACATATGAACACTTATCACATTCTCCCGTGCAACTCGGCTGCTAGTCCTCCTTTTGATGCAGAATCTTAAGGTCCTACCTCATGTCCAAGGCACGAAAGCCAGCTAAAAAGTCAATAATCGATACCTAAAACTTGAAGTGTACTACTTCTTACTGGCTATTATATCAACTTAGAAGCTTCATCTGTGTTCTACTATGGTGATTTTATTGTCTCCGCATACCGCAGCACGCGACATAGCTTTGCAGACGATAAGTACAACCGTTTCAGAGAAAAGAGTGGCCAATTTGACGATCTGGTCTTTAAGTCGATTCGATAACAAATGACAAAAACGGATGGATTTCTCAGGTTTTTACTACATATGAACACTTTTCACATTCTCCCATGCAACTCGGCTGCTAGTTCTCCTTTCATGCAGAATCTTAAGGTCCTAGCTCATGTCCAAGGCACCAAAGACAGCTAAAAAGTCAATAATCGATACCTAAAACTTGAATTGTACTACTTCTCACTGGCTATTACATCAACTTAGAAGCTTCATCAGTGTTCTACTATGGTGCTTTTAGTGTCTCCGCATACCGCAGCACGCGACATAGCTTTGCAGACGACAAGTACAACCGTTTCAGAGGTATGAGCGGCCAATGTGACGATCGGGCTTTAAGTCGATTCGATAACAAATTACGAAAACGGACGGATTTCTCAGGTTTCTACTACATATGAACACATTTCACATTCTCCCGTTCAACGCGGCTGCTAGTCCTCCTTTAATGCAGAATCTTAAGGTCCTAGCTCATGTCCAAGGCACCAAAGCCAGCTAAAAATCAATAATCGATACCTAAAACTTGAATTGTACTACTTCTTACTTTCTATTACATCAACTTAGAAGCTTCATCTGTGTTCTACTATGGTGCTTTTAGTGTCTCCGCATACCGCAGCAAGCGACATAGCTTTGCAGGCGGTAAGTACAACCGTTTCAGAGAGAAGAGCAGCCAAGTGACGATCTGGCTTTAAGTCGATTCGATAACAAATGACGAAAACGGACGGATTTCGCAGGTTTTTACTACATATGAACACTTTTCACATTCTCCCGTGCAACTCGGCTGCTAGTCCTCCTTTTGATGCAGAATCTTAAGGTCTTAGCTCATGTCCAAGCCACCAAAGCCAGCTAAAAAGTCAATAATCGATACCTAAAACTTGAAGTGTACTACTTCTTACTGGCTATTATATCAACTTAGAAGCTTCATCTGTGTTCTACTATGGTGCTTTTAGTGTCTCCGAATACCGCAGTACGCGACATAGCTTTGCAGACGATAAGTACAACCGTTTCAGAGAGAAGAGCGGCCAATGTGACTATCGGGCTTTAAGTCGATTCGATAACAAATGACGAAAATGGACTTATTTCTCAGGTTTCTACTACATATGAACACATTTCACATTCTCCCGTGTAACGCCTCTGCTAGTCCTCCTTTAATGCAGAATCTTAAGGTCCTAGCTCATGTCCAAGGCACCAAAGCCAGCTAAAAAGTCAATAATCGATACCTAAAACTTGAATTGTACTACTTCTTATTGGCTATTACATCATCTTAGAAGCTTCATCTGTGTTCTACTATGGTGATTTTATTGTCTCCGCATACCGCAGCACGCGACATAGCTTTGCAGACGATAAGTACAACCGTTTCAGAGAGAAGAGCGGCCAATGTGACGATCGGGCTTTAAGTCGATTCGATAACAAATGACGAAAACGGACGTATTTCTCAGGTTTCTACTACATATGAACACATTTCACATTCTCCCGTGCAACGCGGCTGCTAGTCCTCCTTTAATGCAGAATCTTAAGGTCCTAGCTCATGTCCAGAGCACGAAAGCCAGCTAAAAAGTCAATAATCGATACATAAAACTTGAATTGTACTACTTCTTACTGGCTATTACATCAACTTATAAGCTTCATCTGTGTTCTGCTATGGTGCTTTTAGTGTCTCCGCATACCGCAGCACGCGACACAGCTTTGCAGACGATAAGTACAACCGTTTCAGAGAGAAGAGCGGCCAAGTACGAACTGGCTTTAAGTCGATTCGATAACAAATGACGAAAACGGACGGATTTCTCAGGTTTTTACTACATATGAACACTTTTCACATTCTACCGTGCAACTCGGCTGCTAGTCCTCCTTTCATGCAGAATCTTAAGGTCCTATCTCATTTCCAAGGCACCAAAGCCAGCTAAGAAATCAATAATCGATACCTAAAACTTGAATTGCACTACTTCCTACTGGCTATTACATTAACTTAGAAGCTTCATCTGTGTTCTACTATGGTGCTTTTAGTGTCTCCGCATAACGCATCACGCTACATAGCTTTGAGGACGATAAGTACAACCGTTTCAGAGAGAAGAGCGGCCAATGTGACGATCTGGCTTTAAGTCGTTTCGATAACAAATGACGAAAACGGACGGATTTCTCAGGTTTTTACTACATATGAACACTTTTCACATTGTCCCGTGCAACTCGGCTGCTAGTCCTCCTTTCATGCAGAGTCTTAAGGTTCTAGCTCATGTCCAAGGCACCAAAGCCAGCTAAAATTCAATAATCGATAAATAAAACTTCAATTGTACTACTTCTTACTGGCAATTACATCATCTTAGAGGCTTCATCTGTGTTCTGCTATGGTGCTTTTAGAGTCTCCATATACCGCAGCATGCGACATAGCTTTGCAGACGGTAAGTACAACCGTTTCAGAGAGAAGAGCAGCCAAGTGACGATCTGGCTTTAAGTCGATTCGATAACAAATGACGAAAACGGACGGATTTCTCAGGTTTTTACTACATATGAACACTTTTCACATTCTCCCGTGCAACTCGGCTGCTAGTCCTCCTTTTGATGCAGAATCTTAAGGTCCTAGCTCATGTCCAAGCCACCAAAGCCAGCTAAAAAGTCAATAATCGATACCTAAAACTTGAAGTGTACTACTTCTTACTGGCTATTATATCAACTTAGAAGCTTCATCTGTGTTCTACTATGGTGATTTTATTGTCTCCGCATACCGCAGCACGCGACATAGCTTTGCTGACGATAAGTACAACCGGTTCAGAGAAAAGAGGGGCCAATTTGACGATCTGGCTTTAAGTCGATTCGATAACAAATGACGAAAATGGACGGATTTCTCAGGTTTTTACTACATATGAACACTTTTCACATTCTCCCGTGCAACTCGGCTGCTAGTCCTCCTTTTGATGCAGAATCTTAAGGTCCTAGCTCATGTCCAAGGCACGAAAGCCAGCTAAAAAGTCAATAATCGATACCTAAAACTTGAAGTGTACTACTTCTTACTGGCTATTATATCAACTTAGAAGCTTCATCTGTGTTCTACTATGGTGATTTTATTGTCTCCGCATACCGCAGCACGCGACATAGCTTTGCAGACGATAAGTACAACCGTTTCAGAGAAAAGAGTGGCCAATTTGACGATCTGGTCTTTAAGTCGATTCGATAACAAATGACAAAAACGGACGGATTTCTCATGTTTTTACTACATATGAACACTTTTCACATTCTCCCATGCAACTCGGCTGCTAGTTCTCCTTTCATGCAGAATCTTAAGGTCCTAGCTCATGTCCAAGGCACCAAAGACAGCTAAAAAGTCAATAATCGATACCTAAAACTTGAATTGTACTACTTCTCACTGGCTATTACATCAACTTAGAAGCTTCATCAGTGTTCTACTATGGTGCTTTTAGTGTCTCCGCATACCGCAGCACGCGACATAGCTTTGCAGACGACAAGTACAACCGTTTCAGAGGTATGAGCGGCCAATGTGACGATCGGGCTTTAAGTCGATTCGATAACAAATTACGAAAACGGACGGATTTCTCAGGTTTCTACTACATATGAACACATTTCACATTCTCCCGTTCAACGCGGCTGCTAGTCCTCCTTAAATGCAGAATCTTAAGGTCCTAGCTCATGTCCAAGGCACCAAAGCCAGCTAAAAAGTCATTAATCGATACCTAAAACTTGAATTGTACTACTTCTTACTTTCTATTACATCAACTTAGAAGCTTCATCTGTGTTCTACTATGGTGCTTTTAGTGTCTCCGCATACCGCAGCAAGCGACATAGCTTTGCAGACGGTAAGTACAACCGTTTCAGAGAGAAGAGCAGCCAAGTGACGATCTGGCTTTAAGTCGATTCGATAACAAATGACGAAAACGGACGGATTTCTCAGGTTTTTACTACATATGAACACTTTTCACATTCTCCCGTGCAACTCGGCTGCTAGTCCTCCTTTTGATGCAGAATCTTAAGGTCTTAGCTCATGTCCAAGGCACCAAAGCCAGCTAAAAAGTCAATAATCGATACCTAAAACTTGAAGTGTACTACTTCTTACTGGCTATTATATCAACTTAGAAGCTTCATCTGTGTTCTACTATGGTGCTTTTAGTGTCTCCGAATACCGCAGTACGCGACATAGCTTTGCAGACGATAAGTACAACCGTTTCAGAGAGCAGAGCGGCCAATGTGACGATTTGGCTTTAAGTCGATTCGATAACAAATTACGAAAACGGACGGATTTCTCAGGTTTTTACTACATATGAACACTTTTCACATTCTCCCGTGCAACTCGGCTGCTAGTCCTCCTTTTGATGCAGAATCTTAAGGTCTTAGCTCATGTCCAAGCCACCAAAGCCAGCTAAAAAGTCAATAATCGATACCTAAAACTTGAATTGTACTACTTCTTACTGGCTATTACATCATCTTAGAAGCTTCATCTGTGTTCTACTATGGTGATTTTATTGTCTCCGCATACCGCAGCACGCGACATAGCTTTGCAGACGATAAGTACAACCGTTTCAGAGAGAAGAGCGGCCAATGTGACGATCGGGCTTTAAGTCGATTCGATAACAAATGACGAAAACGGACGTATTTCTCAGGTTTCTACTACATATGAACACATTTCACATTCTCCCGTGCAACGCGGCTGCTAGTCCTCCTTTAATGCAGAATCTTAAGGTCCTAGCTCATGTCCAGAGCACGAAAGCCAGCTAAAAAGTCAATAATCGATACCTAAAACTTGAATTGTACTACTTCTTACTGGCTATTACATCAACTTATAAGCTTCATCTGTGTTCTGCTATGGTGCTTTTAGTGTCTCCGCATACCGTAGCACGCGACACAGCTTTGCAGACGATAAGTACAACCGTTTCAGAGAGAAGAGCGGCCAAGTACGAACTGGCTTTAAGTCGATTCGATAACAAATGACGAAAACGGACGGATTTCTCAGGTTTTTACTACATATGAACACTTTTCACATTCTACCGTGCAACTCGGCTGCTAGTCCTCCTTTCATGCAGAATCTTAAGGTCCTATCTCATTTCCAAGGCACCAAAGCCAGCTAAGAAATCAATAATCGATACCTAAAACTTGAATTGCACTACTTCCTACTGGCTATTACATTAACTTAGAAGCTTCATCTGTGTTCTACTATGGTGCTTTTAGTGTCTCCGCATAACGCATCACGCTACATAGCTTTGAGGACGATAAGTACAACCGTTTCAGAGAGAAGAGCGGCCAATGTGACGATCTGGCTTTAAGTCGATTCGATAACAAATGACGAAAACGGACGGATTTCTCAGGTTTTTACTACATATGAACACTTTTCACAATGTCCCGTGCAACTCGGCTGCTAGTCCTCCTTTCATGCAGAATCTTAAGGTTCTAGCTCATGTCCAAGGCACCAAAGCCAGCTAAAATTCAATAATCGATAAATAAAACTTCAATTGTACTACTTCTTACTGGCAATTACATCATCTTAGAGGCTTCATCTGTGTTCTGCTATGGTGCTTTTAGAGTCTCCGCATACCGCAGCATGCGACATAGCTTTGCAGACGGTAAGTACAACCGTTTCAGAGAGAAGAGCAGCCAAGTGACGATCTGGCTTTAAGTCGATTCGATAACAAATGACGAAAACGGACGGATTTCTCAGGTTTTTACTGCATATGAACACTTTTCACATTCTCCCGTGCAACTCGGCTGCTAGTCCTCCTTTTGATGCAGAATCTTAAGGTCCTAGCTCATGTCCAAGCCAGCAAAGCCAGCTAAAAAGTCAATAATCGATACCTAAAACTTGAAGTGTACTACTTCTTACTGGCTATTATATCAACTTAGAAGCTTCATCTGTGTTCTACTATGGTGATTTTATTGTCTCCGCATACCGCAGCACGCGACATAGCTTTGCAGACGATAAGTACAACCGGTTCAGAGAAAAGAGGGGCCAATTTGACGATCTGGCTTTAAGTCGATTCGATAACAAATGACGAAAACGGACGGATTTCTCAGGTTTTTACTACATATGAACACTTTTCACATTCTCCCATGCAACTCGGCTGCTAGTCCTCCTTTCATGCAGAATCTTAAGGTCCTAGCTCATGTCCAAGGCACGAAAGCCAGCTAAAAAGTCAATAATCGATACCTAAAACTTGAAGTGTACTACTTCTTACTGGCTATTATATCAACTTAGAAGCTTCATCTGTGTTCTACTATGGTGATTTTATTGTCTCCGCATACCGCAGCACGCGACATAGCTTTGCAGACGATAAGTACAACCGTTTCAGAGAAAAGAGTGGCCAATTTGACGATCTGGTCTTTAAGTCGATTCGATAACAAATGACAAAAACGGACGGATTTCTCATGTTTTTACTACATATGAACACTTTTCACATTCTCCCATGCAACTCGGCTGCTAGTTCTCCTTTCATGCAGAATCTTAAGGTCCTAGCTCATGTCCAAGGCACCAAAGACAGCTAAAAAGTCAATAATCGATACCTAAAACTTGAATTGTACTACTTCTCACTGGCTATTACATCAACTTAGAAGCTTCATCAGTGTTCTACTATGGTGCTTTTAGTGTCTCCGCATACCGCAGCACGCGACATAGCTTTGCAGACGACAAGTACAACCGTTTCAGAGGTATGAGCGGCCAATGTGACGACCGGGCTTTAAGTCGATTCGATAACAAATTACGAAAACGGACGGATTTCTCAGGTTTCTACTACATATGAACACATTTCACATTCTCCCGTTCAACGCGGCTGCTAGTCCTCCTTAAATGCAGAATCTTAAGGTCCTAGCTCATGTCCAAGGCACCAAAGCCAGCTAAAAAGTCATTAGTCGATACCTAAAACTTGAATTGTACTACTTCTTACTTTCTATTACATCAACTTAGAAGCTTCATCTGTGTTCTACTATGGTGCTTTTAGTGTCTCCGCATACCGCAGCAAGCGACATAGCTTTGCAGACGGTAAGTACAACCGTTTCAGAGAGAAGAGCAGCCAAGTGACGATCTGGCTTTAAGTCGATTCGATAACAAATGACGAAAACGGACGGATTTCTCAGGTTTTTACTACATATGAACACTTTTCACATTCTCCCGTGCAACTCGGCTGCTAGTCCTCCTTTTGATGCAGAATCTTAAGCTCTTAGCTCATGTCCAAGGCACCAAAGCCAGCTAAAAAGTCAATAATCGATACCTAAAACTTGAAGTGTACTACTTCTTACTGGCTATTATATCAACTTAGAAGCTTCATCTGTGTTCTACTATGGTGATTTTATTGTCTCCGCATACCGCAGCACGCGACATAGCTTTGCAGACGATAAGTACAACCGTTTCAGAGAAAAGAGGGGCCTATTTGACGATCTGGCTTTAAGTCGATTCGATAACAAATGACGAAAACGGACAGTTTTCTAAGGTTTTTACTACATATGAACACTTTTCACATTCTCCCGTGCAACTCGGCTGCTAGTCCTCCTTTTGATGAAGAATCTTAAGGTCCTAGCTCATGTCCAAGGCTCCAAAGCCAGCTAAAAAGTCAATAATCGATACCTAAAACTTGTATTGTACTACTTCTTACTGGCTATTATATCAACTTAGAAGCTTCATCTGTGTTCTACTGTGGTGATTTTATTGTCTCCGCATACCGCAGCACGCGACATAGCTTTGCAGGCGATAAGTACAACCGTTTCTGAGAGAAGAGCGGCCAATGTGACGATCGGGCTTTAAGTCGATTCGATAACAAATGACGAAAACGGACGGATTTCTCAGGTTCTTACTACATATGAACACTTTTCACATTCTCCCGTGCAGCTTGGCTGCTAGTCCTCCTTTCATGCAGAACTTTAAGGTCCTAGCTCAAGTCCAAGGCACCAAAGCCAGCTAAAAAGTAATTAATCAGTACCTAAAACTTGAATTGTACTACTTCTTACTGGCTATTACATCAACTTAGAAGCTTCATCTGTGTTCTACTATGGTGCTCTTAGTGTCTCCGCATACCGCAGCATGCGACATAGCTTTGCAGACGATAAGTAAAACCGTTTCAGAGAAAAGAGGGGCCAATTTGACGATCTGGCTTTAAGTCGATTCGATAACAAATGACGAAAACGGACGGATTTCTCAGGTTTTTACTACATATGAACACTTTTCACATTCTCCCATGCAACTCGGCTGCTAGTCCTCCTTTTGATGCAGAATCTTAAGGTCCTAGATCATGTCCAAGGCACCAAAGCCAGCTAAAAAGTCAATAATCGATACCTAAAACTTGAAGTGTACTACTTCTTACTGGCTATTATATCAACTTAGAAGCTTCATCTAAGTTCTACTATGGTGATTTTATTGTCTCCGCATACCGCAGCACGCGACATAGCTTTGCAGGCGATAAGTACAACCGTTTCTGAGAGAAGAGCGGCCAATGTGACGATCGGGCTTTAAGTCGATTCGATAACAAATGACGAAAACGGACGGATTTCTCAGGTTCTTACTACATATGAACACTTTTCACATTCTCCCGTGCAACTCGACTGCTAGTCCTCCTTTTGATGCTGAATCTTAAGGTCCTAGCTCATGTCCAGATCACCAAAGCCAGCTAAAAAGTCAATAATCGATACCTAAAACTTGAAATGTACTACTTCTTACTGGCTATTACATCATCTTAGAAGCTTCATCTGTGTTCTACTATGGTGATTTTATTGTCTCCGCATACCGCAGCACGCGACATAACTTTGCAGACGATAAGTACAACCGTTTCAGAGAGAAGAGCGGCCAATGTGACGATCTGGCTTTAAGTCGATTCGATAACAAATGACGAAAACGGACGGATTTCTCAGGTTTCTACTACATATGAACACTTTTCACATTCTCCCGTGCAACTCGGCTGCTAGTCCTCCTTTTGATGCAGAATCTTAAGGTCCTATCTCATGTCCAGATCACCAAAGCCAGCTAAAAAGTCAATAATCGATACCTAAAACTTGAAGTGTACTACTTCTTACTGGCTATTATATCAACTTAGAAGCTTCATCTGTGTTCTACTATGGTGATTTTATTGTCTCCGCATACCGCAGCACGCGACATAGCTTTGCAGACGATAAGTACAACCGTTTCAGAGAAAAGAGGGGCCAATTTCACGATCTGGCTTTAAGTCGATTCGATAACAAATGACGAAAACGGACGGATTTCTCAGGTTTTTACTACATCTGAACACTTTTCACATTCTCCCGTGCCACTCGGCTGCTAGTCCTCCTTTCATGCAGAATCTTAAGGTCCTAGCTCATGTCCAGATCACCAAAGCCAGCTAAAAAGTCAATAATCGATACCTAAAACTTGAATTTTACTACTTCTTACTGGCTATTACACCATCTTAGAAGCTTAATCTGTGTTCTACTGTGGTGCTTTTAGTGTCTCCGCATACCGCAGCACGCGACATAGCTTTCCAGACGATAAGTACAACCGTTTCAGAGAGAAGAGCGGCCAATGTGACAATCTGGCTTTAAGTCGATTCGATAAAAAATGACGAAAACGGACGGATTTCTCAGGTTTTTACTACATATGAACACTTTTCACATTCTCCCGTGCAACTCGGCTGCTAGTCCTCCTTTCATGCAGAATCTTAAGGTCCTAGCTCATGTCCAGATCACCAAAGCCAGCTAAAAAGTCAATAATCGATACGTAAAACTTGACTTATAATACTTCTTACTGGCTATTACATCATCTTGGAAGCTTCATCTGTGTTCTACTATGGTGCTTTTAGTGTCTCCGCATACCGCAGCACGCGACATAGCTTTCCAGACGATAAGTACAACCGTTTCAGAGAGAAGAGCGGCCAATGTGACGATCTGGCTTTAAGTCGATTCGATAACAAATGACGAAAACGGACGGATTTCTCAGGTTTTTACTACATATGAACACTTTTCACATTCTCCCGTGCAACTCGTCTGCTAGTCCTCCTTTTGATGCAGAATCTTAAGGTCCTAGCTCATGTCCAAGGCACCAAAGCCAGCTAAAAAGTCAATCATCGATACCTATAACTTGAAGTGTACTACTTCTTACTGGCTATTACATCAACTTACAAGCTTCATCTGTGTTCTACTATGGTGCTTTTAGTGTCTCCGCACACCGCAGCACGCGACATAGCTTTGCAGACGATAAGTACAACCGATTCAGAGAAAAGAGGGGCCAATGTGACGATCTGGCTTTAAGTCGATTCGATAACAAATGACGAAAACGGACAGGTTTCTCAGGTTTTTACTACATATGAACACTTTTCACACTCTCCCGTGCAGCTCGGCTGCTAGTCCTCCTTTCATGCA
Organism: Schistocerca gregaria; assembly: GCF_023897955.1. Classification (NCBI taxonomy): domain Eukaryota; kingdom Metazoa; phylum Arthropoda; class Insecta; order Orthoptera; family Acrididae; genus Schistocerca; species Schistocerca gregaria. Next base: position 177,654 of record NW_026061770.1, read on the forward strand.
AATCTTAAGGTCCTAGCTCATGTCCAAGGCACCAAAGCCAGCTAATAAGTAAATAATCAGTACCTAAAACTTGAATTGTACTAATTCTTACTGGCTATTACATCAACTTAGAAGCTTCATCTGTATTCTACTATGGTGCTTTTAGTGTCTCCGCATACCGCAGCATGCGACATAGCTTTGCAGACGATAAGTTGAACCGTTTCAGAGAGAAGAGCAGCCAAGTGACGATCTGGCTTTAAGTCGATTCGATAACAAATGAAGAAAACGGACGGATTTCTCAGGTTTTTACTACATGTGAACACTTTTCACATTCTCCCGTGCAACTCGGCTGCTAGTCCTAATTTCATGCAGAATCTTAAGGTCCTAGCTCATGTCCAAGGCACCAAAGCCAGCTAAGAAGTCAATAATCAATACATAAAACTTGAATTGTACTACTTCTTACTGGCTATTACATCAACTTAGAAGCTTCATCTGTGTTCTACTATGGTGGTTTTACAGTCTCCGCATACCTCAGCACACGACATTGCTTTGCAGACGATAAGTACAACCGTTTCAGAGGGAAGAGCGGCCATTGTGACGATCGGGCTTTAAGTCGATTCGATAACAAATGACGAAAACGGACGGATTTCTCAGGTTTTTACTACATATGAACACTTTTCACATTGTCCCGTGCAACTCGGCTGCTAGTCCTCCTTTCATGCAGAATCTTAATGTCCTAGCTCATGTCCAAGGCACCAAAGGGAGCTAAAAAGTCAATAATCACTACTTAAAACTTGAATTGTACTACTTCTTACTGGCTATTACATCAACTTAGAAGCTTCATCTGTGTTCTACTATGGTGCTTTTAGTGTCTCCGCATACCGCAGCACGCGACATAGCTTTGCAGACGATAAGTACAACCGTTTCAGAGAGAAGAGCGGCCAATGTGACGATCTGGCTTTAAGTCGATTCGATAACAAATGACGAAAACGGACGGATTTCTCAGGTTTTTACTACATATGAACACTTTTCACATACTCCCGTGCAACTCGGCTGCTAGTCCTCCTTTCATGCAGATTCTTAAGGTCCTAGCTCATTTTCAAGGCACCAAAACCAGATAAAAAGTCAATAATCAATACCTAAAAATTGAATTGTACTACTTCTTACTCGCTATCACATCAACTTAGATGCTTCATCTGTGTTCTACTGTGGTGGTTTTAGTGTCTCCACATACCGCAGCATACGACATAGCTTTGCAGACGATAAGTACAACCGTTTCAGAGAGAAGAGCGGCCAATGTGACGATCGGGCTTTAAGTCGATTCGATAACAAATGACGAAAACGGACGGATTTCTCAGGTTTTTACTACATATGAACACATTTCACATTCTCCCGTGAAACGCTGCTGCTAGTCCTCCATTCATGCAGAATCTTAAGGTCCTAGCTCATGTTCAAGGCAGCAAAGCCAGCTAAAAAGCAAATAATCAGTACCTAAAACTTGAATTGTACTACTTCTTACTGGCTATTACATCAACTTAGAACCTTCATCTGTGTTCTACTATGGTGCTTTTAGTGTCTCCGCATACCGCAGCACGCGACATAGCTTTGCAGACGATAAGTACAACCGTTTCAGGGATAAGAGCGGCCAAGTGACGATCTGGCTTTAAGTCGATTCGATAACAAATGACGAAAACTGACGGATTTCTCAGGTTTTTACTACATATGAACACGTTTCACATTCTCCCGTGCAACTCGGCAGCTAGTCCTCCTTTCATGGGGAATCTTAAGGTCCTAGATCATGTCCAAGGCACCAAAGCCAGCTAAACAGTCAATAATCGATACCTAAAACTTAAATTGTACTACTTCTTACTGGCTATTACATCAACTTAGAAGCTTCATCTGTGTTCTACTATAGTGCTTTTAGGGTCTCCGCGTACCGCAGCACGCGAAATAGCTTTGCAGACGATAAGTACAACCGTTTCAGAGAGAAGAGCGGCCAATGTTACGATCTGGCTTTAAGTCTATTCGATAACAAATGACGAAAACGGACGGATTTCTCAGGTTTTTACTACATATGAACACTTTTTACATTCTCCCGTGTAACTCGGCTGCTAGTCCTCCTGTCATGCAGATTCTTAAGGTCCTAGCTCATGTCCAAGGCACCAAAGCCAGCTAAAAAGTCAATAATCAATACCTAAAACTTGAATTGTACTACTTCTTACTGGGTATTACATCAACTTAGAAGCTTCATCTGTGTTCTACTGTGGTGGTTTTAGTGTCTCCGCATACCGCAGCATACGACATAGCTTTGCAAACGATAAGTACAACCGTTTCAGAGAGAAGAGCGGCCAATGTGACGATCGGGCTTTAAGTCGATTCGATAACAAATGACGAAAACGAACGGATTTCTCAGGTTTCTACTACATATGAACACATTTCACATTCTCCCGTGCAACGCGGCTGCTAGTCCTCCTTCTATGCAGAATCCTAAGGTCCTAGCTCATGTCCAAGGCAACAAAGCCAGCTAAAAAGTCAATAATCGATACCTAAAACTTGAATTGTACTACTTGTTACTGGATATTACATCAACTTAGAAGCTTCATCTGTGTTCTACTATGGTGCTTTTAGTGTCTCCGCACACCGCAGCACGCGACATAGCTTTGCAGACGATAAGTACAACCGTTTCAGAGAAAAGAGGGGCCAATGTGACGATCTGGCTTTAAGTCGATTCGATAACAAATGACGAAAACGGACGATTTCTCAAGTTTTTACTACATATGAACACTTTTCATATTCTCCCGTGCAACAAGGCTGCTAGTCCTCCTTTCATGCAGAATCTTAAGGTCATAGCTCATGTCCAAATAACCAAAGCTAGCTAAAAAGTCAATAATCGATACCTAAAACTTGAATTGTACTATATATTACTGGCTATTACATCAACTTTGAAGCTTCATCTGTGTTCTACTATGGTGCTTTTAGTGTCTCCGCATACCGCAGCACGCGACACAGCTTTGAAGACGATACGTACAACCGTTTCAGAGAGAAGAGCGGCCAATGTAACGATCTGGCTTTAAGTCGATTCGATAACAAATGACGAAAACGGACGGATTTCTCAGGTTTTTACTACATATGAACACTTTTCACATTCTCCCGTGCAACTCGGCTGCTAGACCTCCTTTCATGCAGAAACTTAAGGTCCTAGCTCATGTCCAAGGCACCAAAGTAAGCTAAAAAGTAAATAATCAGTACCTAAAACTTGAATTGTACTACTTCTTACTGGCTATTACATCAGCTTAGAAGCTTCATCTGTGTTCTACTATGGTGCATTTGGTGTATCCGCACACCGCAGCACGCGACATTGCTTTGCAGACGATATGTACAACCGTTTCAGAGAGAAGAGCGGCCAATGTGACGATCTGGCTTTACGTCGATTCGATAACAAATGAAGAAAACGGACGGATTTCTCAGGTTTTTACTACATATGAACATTTTTCACATTCTCCCGTGTAACTCGGCTGCTAGACCTCCTTTCATGCAGAAACTTAAGGTCCTAGCTCATGTCCAAGGCACCAAAGTAAGCTAGAAAGTAAATAATCAGTACCTAAAACTTGAATTGTACTACTTCTTACTGGCTATTACATCAACTTAGAAGCTTCATCTGTGTTCTACTATGGTGCTTTTAGTGTCTCCGCATACCGCAGCACGAGACATAGCTTTGCAGACGATAAGTACAACCGTTTCAGGGATAAAATCGGCCAAGTTACGATCAGGCTTTAAGTCGATTCGATAACAAATGACGAAAACTGACGGATTTCTCACGTTTTTACTACATATGAACACGTTTCACATTCTCCCATGCAACTCGGCTGCTAGTCCTCCTTTCATGGAGAATCTTAAGGTCCTAGATCATGTCCAAGGCACCAAAGCCAGCTAAACAGTCAATAATCGATACCTAAAACTCGAATTGTACTACTTCTTACTGGCTATTACATCAACTTAGAAGCTTCATCTGTGTTCTACTATGGTGCTTTTAGAGTCTCCGCGTACCGCAGCACGCGAAATAGCTTTGCAGGCGATAAGTACAACCGTTTCAGAGAGAAGAGCGGCCAATGTTACGATCTGGCTTTAAGTCGATTCGATAACAAATGACGAAAACGGACGGATTTCTCAGGTTTTTACTACATACGACCACTTTTTACATTCTCCCGTGCAACTCGGCTGCTAGTCCTCCTTTCATGCAGATTCTTAAGGTCCTAGCTCATGTCCAAGGCACCAAAGCCTGCTAAAAACTCAATAATTGATACCTAAAACTTGAATTGTACTACTTCTTACTGGCTATTACATCAACTTAGAAGCTTCATCTGTGTTCTACTGTGGTGGATTTAGTGTCTCCGCATACCGCAGCATACGACATAGCTTTGCAAACGATAGGTACAACCGTTTCAGAGAGAAGAGCGGCCAATGTGACGATCGGGCTTTAAGTCGATTCGATAACAAATGACGAAAACGGACGGATTTCTCAGGTTTCTACTACATATTAACACGTTTCACATTCTCCCGTGCGACGCGGCTGCTAGTCCTCCTTCTATGCAGAATCTTAAGGTCCTAGCTCATGTCCAAGGCACCAAAGCCAGCTAAAAAGTCAATAACTGATACCTAAAACTTGAATTGTACTACTTCTTACTGGCTATTACATCAACTTAGAAGCTTCATCTGTGTTCTACTATGGTGCTTTCAGTGTCTCCGCACACCGCAGCACGCGACATAGCTTTGCAAACGATAAGTACAACCGTTTCAGAGAAAAGAGGGGCCAATGTGACGATCTGGCTTTAAGTCGATTCGATAACAAATGACGAAAACGGACAGGTTTCTCAGGTTTCTACTACATATGAACACTTTTCACACTCTCCCGTGCAGCTCGGCTGCTAGTTCTCCTTTCATGCAAATCTTAAGGTCCTAGCTCATGTCCAAGGCACCAAAGCCAGCTAAAAAGTAAATAATCAGTACCTAAAACTTGAATTGTACTACTTCTTACTGGCTATTACATCAACTTAGAAGCTTCATCTGTGCTCTACTATGGTGCTTTTAGTGTCTCCGCATACCGCAGCATGCGACATGGCTTTGCAGACGATAAGTAGAACCGTTTCAGAGAGAAGAGCAGCCAAGTGACGATCTGGCTTTAAGTCGATTCGATAACAAATGACGAAATCGGACGGAATTCTCAGGTTTTAACTACATATGAACACTTTTCACATTCTCCCGTGCAACTCGGCTGCTAGTCCTCCTTTCATGCAGAATCTTAAGGTCCTAGCTCATGTCCAAGTCACCAAAGCCAGCTAAAAAGTCAATAATCAGTACCTAAAACTTGAATTTTACTACTTCTTACTTGCTATTACATTTACTTAAATGCTTCATCTGTGTTCTACTATGGTGCTTTTCGTGTCTCCGTATACCGCAGCACGCGACATAGCTTTGCAGACGATAAGTACAACCGTTTCAGAGAGAAGAGCAGCCAATGTGACGATCTGGCTTTAAGTCTATTCGATAACAAGTGACGAAATCGGACGGATTTCTCAGGTGTTTACTACATATGAACACTTTTCACATTCTCCCGTGTAACTCGGCTGCTAGTCCTCCTTTCATGCAGATTCTTAAGGTCCTAGCTCATTTCCAAGGCACCAAAACCAGCTAAAAAGTCAATAATCAATACCTAAAAATTGAATTGTACCACTTCTTACTGGCTATCACATCAACTTAGAAGCTTCATCTGTGTTCTACTGTGGTGGTTTTAGTGTCTCCACATACCGCAGCATACGACATAGCTTTGCAGACGATAAGTACAACCGTTTCAGAGAGAAGAGCGGCCAATGTGACGATCGGGCTTTAAGTCGATTCGATAACAAATGACGAAAACGGACGGATTTCTCAGGTTTTTACTACATATGAACACATTTCACACTCTCCCGTGAAACGCTGCTGCTAGTCCTCCAATCATGCAGAATATTAAGGTCCTAGCTCATGTTCAAGGCAGCAAAGCCAGCTAAAAAGTAAATAGTCAGTACCTAAAACTTGAATTGTACTATTTCTTACTGGCTATTACATCAACTTAGAATCTTCATCTGTGTTCTACTATGGTGCTTTTAGTGTCTCCGCATACCGCAGCACGCGACATAGCTTTGCAGACGATAAGTACAACCGTTTCAGGGATAAGAGCAGCCAAGTGACGATCTGGCTTTAAGTCGATTCGATAACAAATGACGAAAACTGACGGATTTCTCAGGTTTTTACTACATATGAACACGTTTCACATTCTCCCGTGCAACTCGGCTGCTACTCCTCCTTTCATGCAGAATCTTAAGGTCGTAGCTCATGTCCAAGGCACCAAAGCCAGCTAAAAAGTCAATAATCGATACCTAAAACTTGAATTGTACTACTTCTTACTGTCTATTACATCAACTTAGAAGCTTCATCTGTGTTCTACTATGGTGCTTTTAGTGTCTCCGCACACCGCAGCACGCGACATAGCTTTGCAGACGATACGTACAACCGTTTCAGAGAGAAGAGCAGCCAATGTGACGATCTGGCTTTAAGTAGATTGGATAACAAATGACGAAAACGGACGGACTTCTCAGGTTTTTACTACATATGAACACTTTTCACATTCTCCCGTGCAACTCGGCTGCTAGTCCTCCTTTTGATGCAGAATCTTAAGGTCCTAGCTCATGTCCAAGGCACCAAAGCCAGCTAAAAAATCAATAATCGATACCTAAAACTTGAATTGTACTACTTATTACTGGCTATTACATCAACTTAGAAGCTTCATCTGTGTTATACTATGGTGCTTTTAGTGTCTCCGCATACCGCAGCACGCGACATAGCTTTGAAGACGATACGTACAACCGTTTCAGAGAGAAGAGCGGCCAATGTGACGATCTGGCTTTAAGTCGATTCGATAACAAATGACGAAAACGGACGGTTTTCTCAGGTTTTTACTACATATGAACACTTTTCACATTCTCCCGTGCAACTCGGCTGCTAGTCCTCCTTTCATGCAGAATCTTAAGGTCATAGCTCATGTCCAGATAACGAAAGCCAGCTAAAAAGTCAATAATCGATACCTAAAACTTGAATTGTACTACTTCTTACTGGCTATTACATCGACTTAAAACTTCATCTGTGTTCTACTATGGTGATTTTATTGTCTCCACATTCCGCAGCACGCGACATAGCTTTGCAGACGATAAGTACAACCGTTTCAGAGAGAAGAGCTTCCAATGTGACGATCAAGCTTTAAGTCGATTCGATAACAAATGACGAAAACGGACGGATTTCTTAGGTTTCTACTACATATGAACACATTTCACATTCTCCCGTGCAACGCGGCTACTAGTCCTCCTTTCATGCAGAAACTTAAGGTCCTAGCTCATGTCCAAGGCACCAAAGCCAGCTAAAAAGTCAATAATCGATACCTAAAACTTGAAGTGTACTACTTCTTACTGGCTATTATATCAACTTAGAAGCTTCATCTGTGTTCTACTATGGTGATTTTATTGTCTCCGCATACCGCAGCACGCGACATAGCTTTGCAGACGATAAGTACAACCGTTTCAGAGAAAGGAGGGGCCAATTTGACGATCTGGCTTTAAGTCGATTCGATAACAAATGACGAAAACGGACAGATTTCTCAGGTTTTTACTACATATGAACACTTTTCACATTCTCCCGTGCAGCTCGGCTGCTAGTCCTCCTTTCATGCAGAATCTTAAGGTCCTAGCTCATGTCCAAGGCACCAAAGCCAGCTAAAAAGTAAATAATCAGTACCTAAAACTTGAATTGTACTACTTCTTACTGGCTATTACATCAACTTAGAAGCTTCATCTGTGTTCTACTATGGTGCTTATAGTGTCTCCGCATACCGCAGCACGCGACATAGCTTTGAAGACGATACATACAACCGTTTCAGAGAGAACAGCGGCCAATGTGACGATCTGGCTTTAAGTCGATTCGATAACAAATGACGAAAACGGACGGATTTCTCAGGTTTTTACTACATATGAACACTTTTCACATTCTCCCGTGCAAGTCGGCTGCTAGTCCTCCTTTCATGTAGTATCTTAAGGTCCTAGCTAATGTCCAAGGCACGAAAGCCAGCTAAAAAGTCAATAATCGATACCTAAAACTTGTATTGTACTACTTCTTACAGGCTATTACATCAACTTAGAAGCTTCATCCGTGTTCTACTATGGTGCTTTTAGTGTCTCCGCATACCGCAGCACGCGACATAGCTTTGCAAACGATAAGTACAACCGTTCCAGAGAGAAGAGCGGCCAATGTGACGATCTGGCTTTAAGTCGATTCGATCACAAATCTACATCTGCATCTACATCTACATCCGTACTCCGCAAGCCACCTGACGGTGTGTGGCGGAGGGTACCCTGAGTACCTCTATCGGTTCTCCCTTCTATTCCAGTCTCGTATTGTACGTGGAAAGAAGGATTGTCGGTATGCTTCTGTGTGGGCTCTAATCTCTCTGATTTTATCCTCATGGTCTCTTCGCGAGATATACGTAGGAGGGAGCAATATACTGCTTGACTCTTCGGTGAAGGTATGTTCTCGAAACTTCAACAAAAGCCCGTACCGAGCTACTGAGCGTCTCTCCTGCAGAGTCTTCCACTGGAGTTTATCTATCATCTCCGTAACGCTTTCGCAATTACTAAATGATCCTGTAACGAAGCGCGCTGCTCTCCGTTGGATCTTCTCTATCTCTTCTATCAACCCTGCTGAGCAGTATTCAAGCATTGGGCGAACAAGCGTACTGTAACCTACTTCCTTTGTTGTCGGATTGCATTTCCTTAGGATTCTTCCAATGAATCTCAGTCTGGCATCTGCTTTACCGACGATCAACTTTATATGATCATTCCATTTTAAATCACTCCTAATGCGTACTCCCAGATAATTTATGGAATTAACTGCTTCCAGTTGCTGACCTGCTATTTTGTAGCTAAATGATAAGGGACCTATCTTTCTATGTATTCGCATCACATTACACTTCGCTACATTGAGATTCAATTGCCATTCCGTGCACCATACGTCAATTCGCTGCAGATCCTCCTGCATTTCAGTACAATTTTCCATTGTTGCAACCTCTCGATACACCACAGCATCATCTGCAAAAAGCCTCAGTGAACTTCCGATGTCATCCACCAGGTCATTTATGTATATTGTGAATAGCAACGGTCCTATGACACTCCCCTGCGGCACACCTGAAATCACTCTTACTTCGGAAGACTTCTCTCCATTGAGAATGACGTGCTGCGTTCTGTTATCTAGGAACTCCTCAATCCAATCACACAATTGATCTGATAGTCCGTATGCTCTTACTTTGTTCATTAAACGACTATGGGGAACTGTGTCAAACGCCTTGCGGAAGTCAAGAAACACGGCATCTACCTGTGAACCCGTGTCTAAGGCCCTCTGAGTCTCGTGGACGAATAGCGCGAGCTGGGTTTCACACGATCGTCTTTTTCGAAACCCATGCTGATTCCTACAGAGTAGATTTCTAGTCTCCAGAAAAGACATTATACTCGAACATAATACGTGTTCCAAAATTCTACAACTGATCGACGTTAGAGATATAGGTCTATAGTTCTGCACATCTGTTCGACGTCCCTTCTTGAGAACGGGGATGACCTGTGCCCTTTTCCAATCCTTTGGAACGCTTCGCTCTTCTAGAGACCTACGGTACACCGCTGCAAGAAGGGGGGCAAGTTCCTTCGCGTACTCTGTGTAAAATCGAACTGGTATCCCATCAGGACCAGCGGCCTTTCCTCTTTTGAGCGATTTTAATTGTTTCTCTATCCCTCTGTCGTCTACTTCGATATCTACCATTTTGTCAAATGACGAAAACGGACGGATTTCTCAGGTTTCTACTACATATGAACACGTTTCACATTCTCCCGTGCAACGCGGCTACTAGTCCTCCTTTCATGCAGAATCTTAAGGTCCTAGCTCATGTCCAAGGCACCAAAGCCAGCTAAAAAGTCAATAATCGATACCTAAAACTTGAATTGCACTACTTCTTACAGGCTATTACATCGACTTAAAACTTCATCTGTGTTCTACTATGGTGATTTTATTGTCTCCACATACCGCAGCACGCGACATAGCTTTGCAGACGATAAGTACAACCGTTTCAGAGACAAGAGCGGCCAATGTGACGATCGGGCTTTAAGTCGATTCGATAACAAATGACGAAAACGTACGGATTTCTCAGGTTTCTACTACATATGAACACATTTCACATTCTCCCGTGCAACGCGGCTACTAGTCCTCCTTTCATGCAGAATCTTAAGGTCCTAGCTCATGTCCAAGGCACCAAAGCCAGCTAAAAAGTCAATAATCGATACCTAAAACTTGAATTGTACTACTTCTTACTGGCTCTTACATCAACTTAGAAGCTTCATCTGTGTTCTACTATGGTGCTTTTAGTGTCTCCGCATACCGCAGCACGCGACATAGCTTTGAAGACGATAAGTACAACCGTTTCAGAGAGAAGAGCGGCCAATGTGACGATCTGGCTTTAAGTCGATTCGATAACAAATGACGAAAACTGACGGATTTCTCAGGTTTTTACTACATATGAACACGTTTCACATTCTCCCGTGCAACTCGGCTGCTAGTCCTCCTTTCATGCAGAATCTTAAGGTCGTAGCTCATGTCCAAGGCACCAAAGCCAGCTAAAAAGTCAATAATCGATACCTAAAACTTGAATTGTACTACTTCTTACTGTCTATTACATCAACTTAGAAGCTTCATCTGTGTTCTACTATGGTGCTTTTAGTGTCCCCGCACACCGCAGCACGCGACATAGCTTTGCAGACGATAAGTACAACCGTTTCAGAGAGAAGAGCAGCCAATGTGACAATCTGGCTTTAAGTAGATTGGATAACAAATGACGAAAACGGACGGACTTCTCAGGTTTTTACTACATATGAACACTTTTCACATTCTCCCGTGCAACTCGGCTGCTAGTCCTCCTTTTGATGCAGAATCTTAAGGTCCTAGCTCATGTCCAAGGCACCAAAGCCAGCTAAAAAATCAATAATCGATACCTAAAACTTGAATTGTACTACTTATTACTGGCTATTACATCAACTTAGAAGCTTCATCTGTGTTATACTATGGTGCTTTTAGTGTCTCCGCATACCGCAGCACGCGACATAGCTTTGAAGACGATACGTACAACCGATTCAGAGAGAAGAGCGGCCAATGTGACGATCTGGCTTTAAGTCGATTCGATAACAAATGTCGAAAACGGACGGATTTCTCAGGTTTTTACTACATATGAACACTTTTCACATTCTCCCGTGCAACTCGGCTGCTAGTCCTCCTTTCATGCAGAATCTTAAGGTCATAGCTCATGTCCAGATAACGAAAGCCAGCTAAAAAGTCAATAATCGATACCTAAAACTTGAATTGTACTACTTCTTACTGGCTATTACATCGACTTAAAACTTCATCTGTGTTCTACTATGGTGATTTTATTGTCTCCACATTCCGCAGCACGCGACATAGCTTTGCAGACGATAAGTACAACCGTTTCAGAGAGAAGAGCTTCCAATGTGACGATCAAGCTTTAAGTCGATTCGATAACAAATGACGAAAACGGACGGATTTCTTAGGTTTCTAGTACATATGAACACATTTCACATTCTCCCGTGCAACGCGGCTACTAGTCCTCCTTTCATGCAGAAACTTAAGGTCCTTGCTCATGTCCAAGGCACCAAAGCCAGCTAAAAAGTCAATAATCGATACCTAAAACTTGAAGTGTACTACTTCTTACTGGCTATTATATCAACTTATAAGCTTCATCTGTGTTCTACTATGGTGATTTTATTGTCTCCGCATACCGCAGCACGCGACATAGCTTTGCAGACGATAAGTACAACCGTTTCAGAGAAAGGAGGGGCCAATTTGACGATCTGGCTTTAAGTCGATTCGATAACAAATGACGAAAACGGACAGATTTCTCAGGTTTTTACTACATATGAACACTTTTCACATTCTCCCGTGCAGCTCGGCTGCTAGTCCTCCTTTCATGCAGAATCTTAAGGCCCTAGCTCATGTGCAAGGCACCAAAGCCAGCTAAAAAGTAAATAATCAGTACCTAAAACTTGAATTGTACTACTTCTTACTGGCTATTACATCAACTTAGAAGCTTCATCTGTGTTCTACTATGGTGATTTTAGTGTCTCCGCATACCGCAGCACGCGACATAGCTTTGAAGACGAAACATACAACCGTTTCAGAGAGAACAGCGGCCAATGTGACGATCTGGCTTTAAGTCGATTCGATAACAAATGACGAAAACGGACGGATTTCTCAGGTTTTTACTACATATGAACACTTTTCACATTCTCCCGTGCAAGTCGGCTGCGAGTCCTCCTTTCATGTAGTATCTTAAGGTCCTAGCTAATGTCCAAGGCACGAAAGCCAGCTAAAAAGTCAATAATCGATACCTAAAACTTGTATTGTACTACTTCTTACAGGCTATTACATCAACTTAGAAGCTTCATCCGTGTTCTACTATGGTGCTTTTAGTGTCTCCGCATACCGCAGCACGCGACATAGCTTTGCAGACGATAAGTACAACCGTTCCAGAGAGAAGAGCGGCCAATGTGACGATCTGGCTTTAAGTCGATTCGATCACAAATGACGAAAACGGACGGATTTCTCAGGTTTCTACTACATATGAACACGTTTCACATTCTCCCGTGCAACGCGGCTACTAGTCCTCCTTTCATGCAGAATCTTAAGGTCCTAGCTCATGTCCAAGGCACCAAAGCCAGCTAAAAAGTCAATAATCGATACCTAAAACTTGAATTGCACTACTTCTTACAGGCTATTACATCGACTTAAAACTTCATCTGTGTTCTACTATGGTGATTTTATTGTCTCCACATACCGCAGCACGCGACATAGCTTTGCAGACGATAAGTACAACCGTTTCAGAGAGAAGAGCGGCCAATGTGACGATCGGGCTTTAAGTCGATTCGATAACAAATGACGAAAACGTACGGATTTCTCAGGTTTCTACTACATATGAACACATTTCACATTCTCCCGTGCAACGCGGCTACTAGTCCTCCTTTCATGCAGAATCTTAAGGTCCTAGCTCATGTCCAAGGCACCAAAGCCAGCTAAAAAGTCAATAATCGATACCTAAAACTTGAATTGTACTACTTCTTACTGGCTCTTACATCAACTTAGAAGCTTCATCTGTGTTCTACTATGGTGCTTTTAGTGTCTCCGCATACCGCAGCACGCGACATAGCTTTGAAGACGATAAGTACAACCGTTTCAGAGAGAAGAGCGGCCTATGTGACGATCTGGCTTTAAGTCGATTCGATAACAAATGACGAAAACGGACGGATTTCTCAGGTTTTTACTACATATGAACACTTTTCACATTCTCCCCTGCATCTCGGCTGCTAGTCCTCCTTTCTTGCAGAATCTTAAGGTCCTAGCTCATGTCCAAGGCAACAAAGCCAGCTAAAAAATCAATAATCGATACCTAAAACTTGAATTGTACTACTTCTTACTGGCTATTACATCAACTTAGAAGCTTCATCTGTGTTCTACTATGGTGCTTTTAGTGTCTCCGCATACCGCAGCACGCGACATAGCTTTGAAGACGATAAGTACAATCGTTTTAGAGAGAAGAGCGGCCAATGTGACGATCTGGCATTAAGTCGATTCGATAACAAATGACGAAAACGGACGGATTTCTCAGTTTTTTACTACATTTGAATACTTTTCACATTCTCCCGTGCAACTCGGCTGCTAGTCCTCCTTTCATGCAGAATCTTAAGGTCCTAGCTCATGTCCAAGGCACCAAAGCCAGCTAAAAAGTCAATAATCGATACCTAAAACTTGAATTGTAATACTTCTTACTGGCTATTACATCAACTTAGAAGCTTCATCTGTGTTCTACTATGGTGCTTTTAGTGTCTCCGCATACCGCATCACGCGACATAGCTTTGCAGGCGATAAGTACAACCGTTTCAGAGAGAAGAGTGGCCAATGTGACGATCTGGCTTTAAGTCGATTCGATAACAAATGACGAAAACGGACAGATTTCTCAGGTTTTTACTACATATGAACACTTTTCACATTCTCCCATCCAACGCGGCTGCTAGTCCTCCTTTCATGCAGAATCTTAAGGTCCTAGCTCATGTCCAAGGCACCAAAGCCAGCTAAAAAGTCAATAATCGATACCTAAAACTTGAATTGTACTACATCTTACTGGCTATTACATCAAATTAGAAGCTTCATCTGTGTTCTACTGTGGTGGTTTCAGTGTCTCCGCCTACCACAGCATACGACATAGCTTTGCAGGCGATAAGTACAACCGTTTCAGGGAGAAGAGCGGCCAATGTGACGATCTGGCTTTAAGTCGATTCGATAACAAATGACGAAAACTGACGGATTTCTCAGGTTTTTACTACATATGAACACTTTTCACATTCTCCCATCCAACGCGGCTGCTAGTCCTCCTTTCATGCAGAATCTTAAGGTCCTAGCTCATGTCCAAGGCACCAAAGCCAGCTAAAAAGTCAATAATCGATACCTAAAACTTGAATTGTACTACTTCTTACTGGCTATTACATCAAATTAGAAGCTTCATCTGTGTTCTACTGTGGTGGTTTCAGTGTCTCCGCCTACCACAGCATACGACATAGCTTTGCAGACGATAAGTACAGCCGTTTCAGAGAGAAGAGCGGCCAAGTGACGATCTAGCTTTAAGGCGATTCGATAACAAATGACGAAAACGGACGGATTTCTCAGGTTTTTTCTACATATGAACACTTTTCATATTGTCCCGTGCAACGCGGCTGCTAGTCCTATTTTCATGCAGAATCTTAAGGTCCTAGCTCATGTCCAAGGCACCAAAGCCAGCTAAAAAGTCAGTAATCGATACCTAAAACTTGAATTGTACTACTTCTTACTGGATATTACATCAACTTAGAAGCTTCATCTGTGTTCTACTATGGTGCTTTTAGAGTCTCCGCATACCGCAGCACGCGACATAGCTTTGCAGACGATAAGTATAACCGTTTCAGAGATAAGGGCGGCCAATGTGACGATCTGGCTTTAAGTCGATTCGATAACAAATGACGAAAACGGACGGATTTCTCAGGTTTTTACTACATATGAACACTTTTCACATTCTTCCCTGCAACTCGGCTGCTAGTCCTCCTTTCATGCAGAATCTTAAGGTCCTAGCTCATGTCCAAGGCACCAAAGCCAGCTAAAAACTCAATAATCGATAACTAAAACTTGAATTGTACTACTTCTTACTGGCTATTACATCAACTTAGAAGCTTCATCTGTGTTCTACTATGGTGCTTTTAGTGTCTCCGCATACCGCATCACGCGACATAGCTTTGCAGGCGATAAGTACAACCGTTTCAGAGAGAAGAGTGGCCAATGTGACGATCTGGCTTTAAGTCGATTCGATAACAAATGACAACAACGGACGGATTTCTCAGGTTTTTACTACATATGAACAATTTTCACATTCTCCCATCCAACGCGGCTGCTAATCCTCCTTTCATGCAGAATCTTAAGGTCCTAGCACATGTCCAAGGCACCAAAGCCAGCTAAAAAGTCAATAATCGATACCTAAAACTTTAATTGTACTACTACTTACTGGCTATTACATCATCATAGAAGCTTCATCTGTGTTCTACTATGGTGCTTTTAGTGTCTCCGCATACCGCAGCACGCGACATAGCTTTGCAGACGATAAGTACAACCGTTTCAGAGAGAAGAGCGGCCAATGTGACGATCTGGCTTTAAGTCGATTGGATAACAAATGACGAAAACGGACGGATTTCTCAGGTTTTTACTACATATGAACACTTTTCACATTCTCCCTTGCAACTCGGCTGCTAGTCCTCCTTTCATGCAGAATCTTAAGGTCCTAGCTCATGTCCAAGACACCAAAGCCAGCTAAAAAGTCAATAATCAGTACCTAAAACTTGAATTGTACTACTTCTTACTGGCTATTACATCAACTTAGAAGCTTAATCTGTGTTCTACTATGGTGCTTTTAGTGTCTCCGCATACCGCAGCACGCCACATAGCTTTGCAGACGATAAGTACAGCCGTTTCAGAGAGAAGAGCGGCCAAGTGACGATCTGGCTTTAAGGCGATTCGATAACAAATGACGAAAACGGACGGATTTCTCAGGTTTTTACTACATATGAACACTTTTCATATTGTCCCGTGCAACTCGGCTGCTAGTCCTCCTTTCATGCAGAATCTTAAGGTCCTAGCTCATGTCCAAGGCACCAAAGCCAGCTAAAAAGTCAATAATCAGTACCTAAAACTTGAATTGTAATACTTCTTACTGGCTATTACATCAACTTAGAAGCTTCATCTGTGTTCTACTATGGTGCTTTTAGTGTCTCCGCATACCGCATCACGCGACATAGCTTTGCAGGCGATAAGTACAACCGTTTCAGAGAGAAGAGCGGCCAATGTGACGATCTGGCTTTAAGTCGATTCGATAACAAATGACGAAAACGGACGGATTTCTCAGGTTTGTACTACATATGAACACTTTTCACATTCTCCCATCCAACGCGGCTGCTAGTCCTCCTTTCATGCAGAATCTTAAGGTCCTAGCTCATGTCCAAGGCACCAAAGCCAGCTAAAAAGTCAATAATCGATACCTAAAACTTGAATTGTACTACTTCTTACTGGCTATTACATCAAATTAGAAGCTTCATCTGTGTTCTACTGTGGTGGTTTCAGTGTCTCTGCCTACCGCAGCATACGACATAGCTTTTCAGACGATAAGTACAACCTTTTCAGAGAGAAGAGCGGCCAATGTGACGATCTGGCTTTAAGTCCATTCGATAACACATGACGAAAACGGACGGATTTCTCAGGTTTTTACTACATATGAACACTTTTCACATTCTCCCATCCAACGCGGCTGCTAGTCCTCCTTTTGATGCAGAATCTTAAGGTCCTAGCTCATGTTCAAGGCACCAAAGCCAGCTAAAAAGTCAATAATCAGTACCTAAAACTTGAATTCTACTACTTCTTACTGGCTATTACATCTACTTAGAAGCTTAATCTGTGTTCTACTATGGTGCTTTTAGTGTCTCCGCATACCGCAGCACGCCACATAGCTTTGCAAACGATAAGTACAGCCGTTTCAGAGAGAAGAGCGGCCAAGTGACGATCTAGCTTTAAGGCGATTCGATAACAAATGACGAAAACGGACGGATTTCTCAGGTTTTTTTCTACATATGAACACTTTTCATATTGTCCCGTGCAACTCGGCTGCTAGTCCTCCTTTCATGCAGAATCTTAAGGTCCTAGCTCATGTCCAAGGCACCAAATCCATCTAAGAAGTCAATAATCGATACCTAAAACTTGAATTGTACTACTTCTTACTAGCTATTACATCAACTTAGAAGCTTCATCTGTGTTCTACTATGGTGCTTTTAGTGTCTCCGCATACCGCATCACGCGACATAGCTTTGCAGGCGATAAGTACAACCGTTTCAGAGAGAAGAGCGGCCAATGTGACGATCGGGCTTTAAGTCGATTCGACAACAAATGACGAAAACGGACGGATTTCTCAGGTTTTTACTACATATGAACACATTTCACATTCTCCCGTGCAACGTGGCTGCTAGTCCTCCTTTCATGCAGAATATTAAGGTCCTAGCTCATGTCCAAGGCTCCAAAGTCAGCTAAAAAGTCAATAATCGATACCTAAAACTTGAAGTGTACTACTTCTTACTGGCTATTATATCAACTTATAAGCTTCATCTGTGTTCTACTATGGTGATTTTATTGTCTCCGCATACCGCAGCACGCGACATAGCTTTGCAGACGATAAGTACAACCGTTTCAGAGAAAGGAGGGGCCAATTTGACGATCTGGCTTTAAGTCGATTCGATAACAAATGACGAAAACGGACAGATTTCTCAGGTTTTTACTACATATGAACACTTTTCACATTCTCCCGTGCAGCTCGGCTGCTAGTCCTCCTTTCATGCAGAATCTTAAGGTCCTAGCTCATGTCCAAGGCACCAAAGCCAGCTAAAAAGTCAATAATCAGTACCTAAAACTTGTATTGTACTACTTCTTACAGGCTATTACATCAACTTAGAAGCTTCATCCGTGTTCTACTATGGTGCTTTTAGTGTCTCCGCATACCGCAGCACGCGACATAGCTTTGCAGACGATAAGTACAACCGTTCCAGAGAGAAGAGCGGCCAATAAGACGATCTGGCTTTAAGTCGATTCGATCACAAATGACGAAAACGGACGGATTTCTCAGGTTTCTACTACATATGAACACGTTTCACATTCTCCCGTGCAACGCGGCTACTAGTCCTCCTTTCATGCAGAATCTTAAGGTCCTAGCTCATGTCCAATGCACCAAAGCCAGCTAAAAAGTCAATAATCGATACCTAAAACTTGAATTGCACTACTTCTTACAGGCTATTACATCGACTTAAAACTTCATCTGTGTTCTACTATGGTGATTTTATTGTCTCCGCATACCGCAGCACGCGACATAGCTTTGCAGACGATAAGTACAACCGTTTCAGAGAGAAGAGCGGCCAATGTGACGATCGGGCTTTAAGTCGATTCGATAACAAATGACGAAAACGTACGGATTTCTCAGGTTTCTACTACATATGAACACATTTCACATTCTCCCGTGCAACGCGGCTACTAGTCCTCCTTTCATGCAGAATCTTAAGGTCCTAGCTCATGTCCAAGGCACCAAAGCCAGCTAAAAAGTCAATAATCGATACCTAAAACTTGAATTGTACTACTTCTTACTGGCTCTTACATCAACTTAGAAGCTTCATCTGTGTTCTACTATTGTGCTTTTAGTGTCTCCGCATACCGCAGCACGCGACATAGCTTTGAAGACGATAAGTACAACCGTTTCAGAGAGAAGAGCGGCCTATGTGACGATCTGGCTTTAAGTCGATTCGATAACAAATGACGAAAACGGACGGATTTCTCAGGTTTTTACTACATATGAACACTTTTCACATTCTCCCCTGCATCTCGGCTGCTAGTCCTCCTTTCTTGCAGAATCTTAAGGTCCTAGCTCATGTCCAAGGCAACAAAGCCAGCTAAAAAATCAATAATCGATACCTAAAACTTGAATTGTACTACTTCTTACTGGCTATTACATCAACTTAGAAGCTTCATCTGTGTTCTACTATGGTGCTTTTAGTGTCTCCGCATACCGCAGCACGCGACATAGCTTTGAAGACGATAAGTACAATCGTTTCAGAGAGAAGAGCGGCCAATGTGACGATCTGGCATTAAGTCGATTCGATAACAAATGACGAAAACAGACGGATTTCTCAGGTTTTTACTACATTTGAATACTTTTCACATTCTCCCGTGCAACTCGGCTGCTAGTCCTCCTTTCATGCAGAATCTTAAGGTCCTAGCTCATGTCCAAGGCACCAAAGCCAGCTAAAAAGTCAATAATCGATACCTAAAACTTGAATTGTAATACTTCTTACTGGCTATTACATCAACTTAGAAGCTTCATCTGTGTTCTACTATGGTGCTTTTAGTGTCTCCGCATACCGCATCACGCGACATAGCTTTGCAGGCGATAAGTACAACCGTTTCAGAGAGAAGAGTGGCCAATGTGACGATCTGGCTTTAAGTCGATTCGATAACAAATGACGAAAACGGACAGATTTCTCAGGTTTTTACTACATATGAACACTTTTCACATTCTCCCATCCAACGCGGCTGCTAGTCCTCCTTTCATGCAGAATCTTAAGGTCCTAGCTCATGTCCAAGGCACCAAAGCCAGCTAAAAAGTCAATAATCGATACCTAAAACTTGAATTGTACTACTTCTTACTGGCTATTACATCAAATTAGAAGCTTCATCTGTGTTCTACTGTGGTGGTTTCAGTGTCTCCGCCTACCACAGCATACGACATAGCTTTGCAGGCGATAAGTACAACCGTTTCAGGGAGAAGAGCGGCCAATGTGACGATCTGGCTTTAAGTCGATTCGATAACAAATGACGAAAACGGACGGATTTCTCAGGTTTTTACTACATATGAACACTTTTCACATTCTCCCGTGCAGCTCGGCTGCTAGTCCTCCTTTCATGCAGAATCTTAAGGTCCTAGCTCATGTCCAAGGCACCAAAGCCAGCTAAAAAGTCAATAATCAGTACCTAAAACTTGTATTGTACTACTTCTTACAGGCTATTACATCAACTTAGAAGCTTCATCCGTGTTCTACTATGGTGCTTTTAGTGTCTCCGCATACCGCAGCACGCGACATAGCTTTGCAGACGATAAGTACAACCGTTCCAGAGAGAAGAGCGGCCAATGTGACGATCTGGCTTTAAGTCGATTCGATCACAAATGACGAAAACGGACGGATTTCTCAGGTTTCTACTACATATGAACACGTTTCACATTCTCCCGTGCAACGCGGCTACTAGTCCTCCTTTCATGCAGAATCTTAAGGTCCTAGCTCATGTCCAATGCACCAAAGCCAGCTAAAAAGTCAATAATCGATACCTAAAACTTGAATTGCACTACTTCTTACAGGCTATTACATCGACTTAAAACTTCATCTGTGTTCTACTATGGTGATTTTATTGTCTCCGCATACCGCAGCACGCGACATAGCTTTGCAGACGATAAGTACAACCGTTTCAGAGAGAAGAGCGGCCAATGTGACGATCGGGCTTTAAGTCGATTCGATAACAAATGACGAAAACGTACGGATTTCTCAGGTTTCTACTACATATGAACACATTTCACATTCTCCCGTGCAACGCGGCTACTAGTCCTCCTTTCATGCAGAATCTTAAGGTCCTAGCTCATGTCCAAGGCACCAAAGCCAGCTAAAAAGTCAATAATCGATACCTAAAACTTGAATTGTACTACTTCTTACTGGCTCTTACATCAACTTAGAAGCTTCATCTGTGTTCTACTATTGTGCTTTTAGTGTCTCCGCATACCGCAGCACGCGACATAGCTTTGAAGACGATAAGTACAACCGTTTCAGAGAGAAGAGCGGCCTATGTGACGATCTGGCTTTAAGTCGATTCGATAACAAATGACGAAAACGGACGGATTTCTCAGGTTTTTACTACATATGAACACTTTTCACATTCTCCCCTGCATCTCGGCTGCTAGTCCTCCTTCCTTGCAGAATCTTAAGGTCCTAGCTCATGTCCAAGGCAACAAAGCCAGCTAAAAAATCAATAATCGATACCTAAAACTTGAATTGTACTACTTCTTACTGGCTATTACATCAACTTAGAAGCTTCATCTGTGTTCTACTATGGTGCTTTTAGTGTCTCCGCATACCGCAGCACGCGACATAGCTTTGAAGACGATAAGTACAATCGTTTCAGAGAGAAGAGCGGCCAATGTGACGATCTGGCATTAAGTCGATTCGATAACAAATGACGAAAACGGACGGATTTCTCAGGTTTTTACTACATTTGAATACTTTTCACATTCTCCCGTGCAACTCGGCTGCTAGTCCTCCTTTCATGCAGAATCTTAAGGTCCTAGCTCATGTCCAAGGCACCAAAGCCAGCTAAAAAGTCAATAATCGATACCTAAATCTTGAATTGTAATACTTCTTACTGGCTATTACATCAACTTAGAAGCTTCATCTGTGTTCTACTATGGTGCTTTTAGTGTCTCCGCATACCGCATCACGCGACATAGCTTTGCAGGCGATAAGTACAACCGTTTCAGAGAGAAGAGTGGCCAATGTGACGATCTGGCTTTAAGTCGATTCGATAACAAATGACGAAAACGGACAGATTTCTCAGGTTTTTACTACATATGAACACTTTTCACATTCTCCCATCCAACGCGGCTGCTAGTCCTCCTTTCATGCAGAATCTTAAGGTCCTAGCTCATGTCCAAGGCACCAAAGCCAGCTAAAAAGTCAATAATCGATACCTAAAACTTGAATTGTACTACTTCTTACTGGCTATTACATCAAATTAGAAGCTTCATCTGTGTTCTACTGTGGTGGTTTCAGTGTCTCCGCCTACCACAGCATACGACATAGCTTTGCAGACGATAAGTACAGCCGTTTCAGAGAAAAGAGCGGCCAAGTGACGATCTAGCTTTAAGGCGATTCGATAACAAATGACGAAAACGGACGGATTTCTCAGGTTTTTTCTACATATGAACACTTTTCATATTGTCCCGTGCAACTCGGCTGCTAGTCCTCCTTTCATGCAGAATCTTAAGGTCCTAGCTCATGTCCAAGGCACCAAAGCCAGCTAAAAAGTCAGTAATCGATACCTAAAACTTGAATTGTACTACTTCTTACTGGATATTACATCAACTTAGAAGCTTCATCTGTGTTCTACTATGGTGCTTTTAGAGTCTCCGCATACCGCAGCACGCGACATAGCTTTGCAGACGATAAGTATAACCGTTTCAGAGATAAGGGCGGCCAATGTGACGATCTGGCTTTAAGTCGATTCGATAACAAATGACGAAAACGGACGGATTTCTCAGGTTTTTACTACATATGAACACTTTTCACATTCTTCCCTGCAACTCGGCTGCTAGTCCTCCTTTCATGCAGAATCTTAAGGTCCTAGCTCATGTCCAAGGCACCAAAGCCAGCTAAAAACTCAATAATCGATAACTAAAACTTGAATTGTACTACTTCTTACTGGCTATTACATCAACTTAGAAGCTTCATCTGTGTTCTACTATGGTGCTTTTAGTGTCTCCGCATACCGCATCACGCGACATAGCTTTGCAGGCGATAAGTACAACCGTTTCAGAGAGAAGAGTGGCCAATGTGACGATCTGGCTTTAAGTCGATTCGATAACAAATGACAACAACGGACGGATTTCTCAGGTTTTTACTACATATGAACAATTTTCACATTCTCCCATCCAACGCGGCTGCTAGTCCTCCTTTCATGCAGAATCTTAAGGTCCTAGCACATGTCCAAGGCACCAAAGCCAGCTAAAAAGTCAATAATCGATACCTAAAACTTTAATTGTACTACTACTTACTGGCTATTACATCATCATAGAAGCTTCATCTGTGTTCTACTATGGTGCTTTTAGTGTCTCCGCATACCGCAGCACGCGACATAGCTTTGCAGACGATAAGTACAACCGTTTCAGAGAGAAGAGCGGCCAATGTGACGATCGGGCTTTAAGTCGATTCGATAACAAATGACGAAAACGTACGGATTTCTCAGGTTTCTACTACATATGAACACATTTCACATTCTCCCGTGCAACGCGGCTACTAGTCCTCCTTTCATGCAGAATCTTAAGGTCCTAGCTCATGTCCAAGGCACCAAAGCCAGCTAAAAAGTCAATAATCGAGACCTAAAACTTGAATTGTACTACTTCTTACTGGCTCTTACATCAACTTAGAAGCTTCATCTGTGTTCTACTATTGTGCTTTTAGTGTCTCCGCATACCGCAGCACGCGACATAGCTTTGAAGACGATAAGTACAACCGTTTCAGAGAGAAGAGCGGCCTATGTGACGATCTGGCTTTAAGTCGATTCGATAACAAATGACGAAAACGGACGGATTTCTCAGGTTTTTACTACATATGAACACTTTTCACATTCTCCCCTGCATCTCGGCTGCTAGTCCTCCTTTCTTGCAGAATCTTAAGGTCCTAGCTCATGTCCAAGGCAACAAAGCCAGCTAAAAAATCAATAATCGATACCTAAAACTTGAATTGTACTACTTCTTACTGGCTATTACATCAACTTAGAAGCTTCATCTGTGTTCTACTATGGTGCTTTTAGTGTCTCCGCATACCGCAGCACGCGACATAGCTTTGAAGACGATAAGTACAATCGTTTCAGAGAGAAGAGCGGCCAATGTGACGATCTGGCATTAAGTCGATTCGATAACAAATGACGAAAACGGACGGATTTCTCAGGTTTTTACTACATTTGAATACTTTTCACATTCTCCCGTGCAACTCGGCTGCTAGTCCTCCTTTCATGCAGAATCTTAAGGTCCTAGCTCATGTCCAAGGCACCAAAGCCAGCTAAAAAGTCAATAATCGATACCTAAATCTTGAATTGTAATACTTCTTACTGGCTATTACATCAACTTAGAAGCTTCATCTGTGTTCTACTATGGTGCTTTTAGTGTCTCCGCATACCGCATCACGCGACATAGCTTTGCAGGCGATAAGTACAACCGTTTCAGAGAGAAGAGTGGCCAATGTGACGATCTGGCTTTAAGTCGATTCGATAACAAATGACGAAAACGGACAGATTTCTCAGGTTTTTACTACATATGAACACTTTTCACATTCTCCCATCCAACGCGGCTGCTAGTCCTCCTTTCATGCAGAATCTTAAGGTCCTAGCTCATGTCCAAGGCACCAAAGCCAGCTAAAAAGTCAATAATCGATACCTAAAACTTGAATTGTACTACTTCTAACTGGCTATTACATCAAATTAGAAGCTTCATCTGTGTTCTACTGTGGTGGTTTCAGTGTCTCCGCCTACCACAGCATACGACATAGCTTTGCAGACGATAAGTACAGCCGTTTCAGAGAAAAGAGCGGCCAAGTGACGATCTAGCTTTAAGGCGATTCGATAACAAATGACGAAAACGGACGGATTTCTCAGGTTTTTTCTACATATGAACACTTTTCATATTGTCCCGTGCAACTCGGCTGCTAGTCCTCCTTTCATGCAGAATCTTAAGGTCCTAGCTCATGTCCAAGGCACCAAAGCCAGCTAAAAAGTCAGTAATCGATACCTAAAACTTGAATTGTACTACTTCTTACTGGATATTACATCAACTTAGAAGCTTCATCTGTGTTCTACTATGGTGCTTTTAGAGTCTCCGCATACCGCAGCACGCGACATAGCTTTGCAGACGATAAGTATAACCGTTTCAGAGATAAGGGCGGCCAATGTGACGATCTGGCTTTAAGTCGATTCGATAACAAATGACGAAAACGGACGGATTTCTCAGGTTTTTACTACATATGAACAATTTTCACATTCTCCCATCCAACGCGGCTGCTAGTCCTCCTTTCATGCAGAATCTTAAGGTCCTAGCACATGTCCAAGGCACCAAAGCCAGCTAAAAAGTCAATAATCGATACCTAAAACTTTAATTGTACTACTACTTACTGGCTATTACATCATCATAGAAGCTTCATCTGTGTTCTACTATGGTGCTTTTAGTGTCTCCGCATACCGCAGCACGCGACATAGCTTTGCAGACGATAAGTACAACCGTTTCAGAGAGAAGAGCGGCCAATGTGACGATCTGGCTTTAAGTCGATTGGATAACAAATGACGAAAACGGACGGATTTCTCAGGTTTTTACTACATATGAACACTTTTCACATTCTCCCTTGCAACTCGGCTGCTAGTCCTCCTTTCATGCAGAATCTTAAGGTCCTAGCTCATGTCCAAGACACCAAAGCCAGCTAAAAAGTCAATAATCAGTACCTAAAACTTGAATTGTACTACTTCTTACTGGCTATTACATCAACTTAGAAGCTTAATCTGTGTTCTACTATGGTGCTTTTAGTGTCTCCGCATACCGCAGCACGCCACATAGCTTTGCAGACGATAAGTACAGCCGTTTCAGAGAGAAGAGCGGCCAAGTGACGATCTGGCTTTAAGGCGATTCGATAACAAATGACGAAAACGGACGGATTTCTCAGGTTTTTACTACATATGAACACTTTTCATATTGTCCCGTGCAACTCGGCTGCTAGTCCTCCTTTCATGCAGAATCTTAAGGTCCTAGCTCATGTCCAAGGCACCAAATCCATCTAAGAAGTCTATAACCGATACCTAAAACTTGAATTGTACTACTTCTTACTGGCTATTACATCGACTTAGAAGCTTCATCTGTGTTCTACTATGGTGATTTTATTGTCTCCGCATACCGCAGCACGCGACTTAGCTTTGCAGACGATAAGTACAACCGTTTCAGAGAGAAGAGCGGCCAATGTGACGATCTGGCTCTAAGTCGATTCGATAACAAATGACGAAAACGGACGGATTTCTCAGGTTTCTACTACATATGGACACATTTCACATTCTCCCGTGCAACGCGGCTGCTAGTCCTCCTTTCATGCAGAATCTTAAGGTCCTAGCTCATGTCCAAGGCACCAAAGCCAGCTAAAAAGTCAATAATCAGTACCTAAAACTTGAATTGTAATACTTCTTACTGGCTATTACATCAACTTAGAAGCTTCATCTGTGTTCTACTATGGTGCTTTTAGTGTCTCCGCATACCGCATCACGCGACATAGCTTTGCAGGCGATAAGTACAACCGTTTCAGAGAGAAGAGCGGCCAATGTGACGATCTGGCTTTAAGTCGATTCGATAACAAATGACGAAAACGGACGGATTTCTCAGGTTTGTACTACATATGAACACTTTTCACATTCTCCCATCCAACGCGGCTGCTAGTCCTCCTTTCATGCAGAATCTTAAGGTCCTAGCTCATGTCCAAGGCACCAAAGCCAGCTAAAAAGTCAATAATCGATACCTAAAACTTGAATTGTACTACTTCTTACTGGCTATTACATCAAATTAGAAGCTTCATCTGTGTTCTACTGTGGTGGTTTCAGTGTCTCTGCCTACCGCAGCATACGACATAGCTTTTCAGACGATAAGTACAACCTTTTCAGAGAGAAGAGCGGCCAATGTGACGATCTGGCTTTAAGTCCATTCGATAACACATGACGAAAACGGACGGATTTCTCAGGTTTTTACTACATATGAACACTTTTCACATTCTCCCATCCAACGCGGCTGCTAGTCCTCCTTTCATGCAGAATCTTAAGGTCCTAGCTCATGTTCAAGGCACCAAAGCCAGCTAAAAAGTCAATAATCAGTACCTAAAACTTGAATTCTACTACTTCTTACTGGCTATTACATCTACTTAGAAGCTTAATCTGTGTTCTACTATGGTGCTTTTAGTGTCTCCGCATACCGCAGCACGCTACATAGCTTTGCAAACGATAAGTACAGCCGTTTCAGAGAGAAGAGCGGCCAAGTGACGATCTAGCTTTAAGGCGATTCGATAACAAATGACGAAAACGGACGGATTTCTCAGGTTTTTTTCTACATATGAACACTTTTCATATTGTCCCGTGCAACTCGGCTGCTAGTCCTCCTTTCATGCAGAATCTTAAGGTCCTAGCTCATGTCCAAGGCACCAAATCCATCTAAGAAGTCAATAATCGATACCTAAAACTTGAATTGTACTACTTCTTACTAGCTATTACATCAACTTAGAAGCTTCATCTGTGTTCTACTATGGTGCTTTTAGTGTCTCCGCATACCGCATCACGCGACATAGCTTTGCAGGCGATAAGTACAACCGTTTCAGAGAGAAGAGCGGCCAATGTGACGATCGGGCTTTAAGTCGATTCGACAACAAATGACGAAAACGGACGGATTTCTCAGGTTTTTACTACATATGAACACATTTCACATTCTCCCGTGCAACGTGGCTGCTAGTCCTCCTTTCATGCAGAATATTAAGGTCCTAGCTCATGTCCAAGGCTCCAAAGCCAGCTAAAAAGTAAATAATCAGTACCTAAAACTTGAATTGTACTACTTCTTACTGGCTATTACATCAACTTAGAAGCTTCATCTGTGTTCTACCTTGGTGTTTTTAGAGTCTCCGCATACCGCAGCACGCGACATAGCTTTGCAGACGATAAGTACAACCGTTTCAGAGAGAAGAGCGGCCAATGTGACGATCTGGCTTTAAGGCGATTCGATAACAAATGACGAAAACGGACGGATTTCTCAGGTTTTTACTACATATGAACACTTTTCACATTCTTCCCTGCAACTCGGCTGCTAGTCCTCCTTTCATGCAGATTCTTAAGGTCCTAGCTCATGTCCAAGGCATCAAAGCCAGCTAAAAAGTCAATAATCGATACCTAAAACTTGAATTGTACTACTTCTTACTGGCTATTACATCAACTTAGAAGCTTCATCTGTGTTCTACTACGGTGCTTTTAGAGTCTCCGCATACCGCAGCACGCGACATAGCTTTGCAGACGATAAGTACAACCGTTTCAGAGAGAAGAGCGGCCAATGTGACGATCTGGCTTTAAGTCGATTCGATAACAAATGACGAAAACGGACTGATTTCTCTGGTTTTTACTACATATGAACACTTTTCACATTCTCCCATCCAACGCGGCTGCTAGTCCTCCTTTCATGCAGAATCTTAAGGTCCTAGCTCATGTCCAAGGCACCAAAGCCAGCTAAAAAGTCAATAATCGATACCTAAAACTTGAATTGTACTACTTCTTACTGGCTATTACATCATCATAGAAGCTTCATCTGTGTTCTACTATGGTGCTTTTAGTGTCTCCGCATACCGCAGCACGCGACATAGCCTTGCAGAGAATAAGTACAACCGTTTCAGAGAGAAGAGCGGCCAATGTGACGATCTGGCTTTAAGTCGATTCGATAACAAATGACGAAAACGGACGGATTTCTCTGGTTTTTACTACATATGAACACTTTTCACATTCTCCCATCCAACGCGGCTGCTAGTCCTCCTTTCATGCAGAATCTTAAGGTCCTAGCTCATGTCCAAGGCACCAAAGCCAGCTAAAAAGTCAATAATCGATACCTAAAACTTGAATTGTACTACTTCTTACTGGCTATTACATCATCATAGAAGCTTCATCTGTGTTCTACTATGGTGCTTTTAGTGTCTCCGCATACCGCAGCACGCGACATAGCCTTGCAGAGAATAAGTACAACCGTTTCAGAGACAAGAGCGCCCAATGTGACGATCTGGCTTTAAGTCGATTCAATAACAAATGACGAAAACGGACGGATTTCTCAGGTTTTTACTACATATGAACACTTTTCACATTCTCCTATCCAACGCGGCTGCTAGTCCTCCTTTCATGCAGAATCTTAAGGTCCTAGCTCATGTCCAAGGCACCAAAGCCAGCTAAAAAGTCAATAATCGATATCTAAAACTTGAATTGTACTATTTCTTACTGGCTATTACATCATCTTAGAAGCTTCATCTGTGTTCTACTATGGTGCTTTTAGTGTCTCCGCATACCGCAGCACGCGACAAAGCTTTCCAGACGATAAGTACAACCGTTTCAGAGAGAAGAGCAGCCAATGCGACGATCTGGCTTTAAGTCGATTCGATAACAAATGACGAAAACGGACGGATTTCTCAGGTTTTTACTACATATGAACACTTTTCACATTCTCCTATCCAACGCGGCTGTTAGTCCTCCTTTCATGCAGAATCTTAAGGTCCTAGCTCATGTCCAAGGCACCAAAGCCAGCTAAAAAGTCAATAATCGATACCTAAAACTTGAATTGTACTACTTCTTACTGGCTATTACATCATCATAGAAGCTTCATCTGTGTTCTACTATGGTGCTTTTAGTGTCTCCGCATACCGCAGCTCGCGACATAGCTTTGCAGACGATAAGTACAACCGTTTCAGAGAGAAGAGCGGCCAATGTGACGATCTGGCTTTAAGTCGATTCGATAACAAATGACGAAAACGGACGGATTTCTCAGGTTTTTACTACATATGAACACCTTTCACATTCTCCCCTGCAACTCGGCTGCTAGTCCTCCTTTCATGCAGAATCTTAAGGTCCTAGCTCATGCCCAAGGCACCAAAGCCAGCTAAAAAGTCAATAATCGATACCTAAAACTTGAATTGTACTACTTCTTACTGGCTATTACATCAACTTAGAAGCTTCATCTATGTTCTACTATGGTGCTTTTAGAGTCTCCGCATACCGCAGCACGCGACATAGCTTTGCAGACGATAAGTACAACCGTTTCAGAGAGAAGAGCGGCCAATGTGACGATCTGGCTTTAAGTCGATTCGATAACAAATGACGAAAACGGACGGATTTCTCAGGTTTCTACTACATATGAACACATTTCACATTCTCCCGTGCAACGCGGCTGCTAGTCCTCCTTTCATGCAGAATCTTAAGGTCCTAACTCATGTCCAAGGCACCAAAGCCAGCTAAAAAATCAATAATCGATACCTAAAACTTGAATTGTACTACTTCTTACTGGCTATTACATCAACTTAGAAGCTTCATCTGTGTTCTACTATGGTCCTTTTAGTGTCTCCGCATACCGCAGCACGCGACATAGCTTTGCAAACGATAAGTACAACCGTTTCAGAGAGAAGAGCTGCCAATGTGACGATCTGGCTTTAAGTCGATTCGATGACAAATGACGAAAACGGACGGATTTCTCAGGTTTTTAATACATATGAATACTTTTCACATTCTCCCGTGCAACTCGGCTGCTAGTCCTCCTTTAATGCAGAATCTTAAGGTCCTAGCTCATGTCCAAGGCACCAAAGCCAGCAAAATGTCAATAATCGATACCTAAAACTTGAATTGTACTACTTCTTACTGGCTATTACATCAACTTAGAAGCTTCATCTGTGTTCTACTATGGTGCTTTTAGTGTGTCCGCATACCGCATCACGCGACATAGCTTTGCAGGCGATAAGTACAACCGTTTCAGAGAGAAGAGCGGCCAATGTGACGATCTCGCTTTAAGTCGATTCGATAACAAATGACGAAAACTGACGGATTTCTCAGGTTTTTACTACATATGAACACTTTTCACATTCTCCTATCCAACGCGGCTGCTAGTCCTCCTTTCATGCAGAATCTTAAGGTCCTAGCTCATGTCCAAGGCACCAAAGCCAGCTAAAAAGTCAATAATCAGTACCTAAAACTTGAATTGTACTACTTCTTACTGGCTATTACATCGACTTAGAAGCTTCATCTGTGTTCTACTATGGTGATTTTATTGTCTCCGCATACCGCAGCACGCGACATAGCTTTGAAGGCGATAAGTACAACCGTTTCAGAGAGAAGAGCGGCCAATGTGACGATCTGGCTTTAAGTCGATTCGATAACAAATGACGAAAACGGACGGATTTCTCAGGTTTCTACTACATATGAACACATTTCACATTCTCCCGTGCAACGCGGCTGCTAGTCCTCCTTTCATGCAGAATCTTAAGGTCCTAGCTCATGTCCAAGGCACCAAAGCCAGCTAAAAAGTCAATAATCGATACCTAAAACTTGAATTGTACTACTTCTTACTGGCTATTACATCAACTTAGAAGCTTCGTCTGTGTTCTACTATGGTGCTTTTAGTGTCTCCGCACACCGCAGCACGCGACATAGCTTTGCAGACGATAAGTACAACCGTTTCAGAGAGAAGAGCGGCCAATGTGACGATCTGGCTTTAAGTCGATTCGATAACAAATGACGAAAACGGACGGATTTCTCAGGTTTTTACTACATATGAACACTTTTCACATTCTCCCGTGCAACTCGGCTGCTAGTCCTCCTTTCATGCAGAATCTTAAGGTCCTAGCTCATGTCCAAGGCACCAAAGGCAGCTAAAAAGTCAATAATCGATACCTAAAACTGGAATTGTACTACTTCTTACCGGCTATCACATCAACTTAGAAGCTTCATCTGTGTTCTACTATGGTGCTTTTAGTGTCTCCGCATACCGCAGCACGCGACATAGCTCTGCAGACGATAAGTACAACCGTTTCAGACAGAAGAGCGCCAATGTGACGATCTGGCTTTAAGTCGATTCGATAACAAATGACGAAAACGGACGGATTTCTCAGGTTTTTACTACATATGAACACTTTTCACATTCTCCCATCCAACGCGGCTGCTAGTCCTCCTTTCATGCAGAATATTAAGGTCCTAGCTCATGTCCAAGGCACCAAAGCCAGCTATAAAGTCAATAATCGATACCTAAAACTTGAATTGTACTACTTCTTACTGGCTATTACATCAACTTAGAAGCTTCATCTGTGTTCTACTATGGTGCTTTTAGTGTCTCCGCATACCGCAGCACGCGACATAGCTTTGCAGACGATAAGTACAACCGTTTCAGAGAGAAGAGCGGCCAATGTGACGATCTGGCTTTAAGTCGATTCGATGACAAATGACGAAAACGGACGGATTTCTCAGGTTTTTACTACATATGAACACTTTTCACATTGTCCCGTGCAACTCGGCTGCTAGTCCTCATTTTGATGCAGAATCTTAAGGTCCTAGCTCATGTCCAAGGCACCAAAGCCAGCTAAAAAATCAATAATCGATACCTAAAACTTGAATTGTACTACTTCTTACTGGCTATTACATCGACTTAGAAGCTTCATCTGTGTTCTACTATGGTGATTTTATTGTCTCCGCATACCGCAGCACGCGACATAGCTTTGCAGACGATAAGTACAACCGTTTCAGAGAGAAGAGCGGCCAATGTGACGATCGGGCTTTAAGTCGATTCGATAACATATGACGAAAACGGACGGATTTCTCAGGTTTCTACTACATATGAACACATTTCACATTCTCCCGTGCAACGCGGCTGCTAGTCCTCCTTTCATGCAGAATCTTAAGGTCCTAGCTCATGTCCAAGTCACCAAAGCCAGCTAAAAAGTCAATAATCGATACCTAAAACTTGAATTGTACTACTTCTTACTGGCTATTACATCAACTTAGAAGCTTCATCTGTGTTCTACCATGGTGCTTTTAGTGTCTCCGCACACCGCAGCACGCGACATAGCTTTGCAGACGATAAGTACAACCGTTTCAGAGAAAAGAGGGGCCAATGTGACGATCTGGCTGTAAGTCGATTCGATAACAAATGACGAAAACGGACGGATTTCTCATTTTTTTACTAAATATGAACACTTTTCACATTCTCCCGTGCAACTCGGCTGCTAGTCCTCCTTTCATGCAGAATCTTAAGGTCGTAGCTCATGTCCAAGGCACCAAAGCCAGCTAAAAAGTCAATAATCGATACCTAAAACTTGAATTGTACTACTTCTTACTGGCTATTACATCATCTTAGAAGCTTCATCTGTGTTCTACTATGGTGCTTTTAGTGTCTCCGCATACCGCAGCACGCGAAAAAGCTTTCCAGACGATAAGTACAACCGTTTCAGAGAGAGGAGCAGCCAATGTGACGATCTGGCTTTAAGTCGATTCGATAACAAATGACGAAAACGGACGGATTTCTCAGGTTTTTACTACATATGAACACTTTTCACATTCTGCCGTACAACGCGGCTGCTAGTCCTCCTTTCATGCAGAATCTTAAGGTCCTAGCTCATGTCCAAGGCACCAAAGCCAGCTAAAAAGTCAATAATCGATACCTAAAACTTGATTTGTACTACTTCTTACTGGCTATCACATCAACTTAGAAGCTTCATCTGTGTTCTACTATGGTGCTTTTAGTGTCTCCGCATACCGCAGCACGCGACATAGCTTTGAAGACGATAAGTACAACCGTTTCAGAGAGAAGAGCGGCCAATGTGACGATCTGGCTTTAAGTCGATTCGATAACAAATGACGAAAAGGGACGGATTTCTCAGGTTTTTACTACATATGAACACTTTTCACATTCTCCCGTGCAACTCGGCTGCTAGTCCTCCTTTAATGCAGAATCTTAAGGTCCTAGCTCTTGTCCAAGGCAGCAAAGCCAGCTAAAAAGTCAATAATCGATACCTAAAACTTGAAGTGTACTACTTCTTACTGGCTATTACATCAAATTAGGAGCTTCATCTGTGTTCAATTGTGGTGGTTTTAGTGTCTCCGCCTACCGCAGCATACGACATAGCTTTGCAGACGATAAGTACAACCGTTTCAGAGAGAAGAGCGGCCAATGTGACGATCTGGCTTTAAGTCGATTCGATAACAAATGACGAAAACGGACGGATTTCTCAGGTTTTTACTACATATGAACACTTTTCACATTGTCCCGTGCAACTCGGCTGCTAGTCCTCCTTTTGATGCAGAATCTTAAGGTCCTAGCTCATGTCCAAGGCATCAAAGCCAGCTAAAAAATCAATAATCGATACCTAAAACTTGAATTGTACTATTTCTTACTGGTTATTACATCAACTTAGAAGCTTCATCTGTGTTCTACTGTGGTGGTTTTAGTGTCTCCGCCTACCGCAGCATACGACATAGCTTTGCAGACGATAAGTACAACCGTTTCAGAGAGAAGAGCGGCCAATGTGTCGATCTGGCTTTAAGTCGATTCGATAACAAATGACGAAAACGGACGGATTTCTCAGGTTTTTACTACATATGAACACTTTTCACATTCTCCCGTGCAACTCGGATGCTAGTCCTCCTTTCATGCAGAATCTTAAGGTCCTAGCTCATGTCAAAGGCACCAAAGCCAGCTAAAAAGTCAATAGTCGATACCTAAAACTTGAATTGTACTACTTCTTACTGGCTATTACATCAAATTAGAAGCTTCATCTGTGTTCTACTATGGTGCTTTTAGTGTCTCCGCATACCGCATCACGCGACATAGCTTTGCAGACGATAAGTACAACCGTTTCAGAGAGAAGAGCGGCCAATGTGACGATCGGGCTTTAAGTCGATTCGATAACAAATGACGAAAACGGACGGATTTCTCAGGTTTTTACTACATATGAACACTTTTCACATTCTCCCGTGCATCTCGGCTGCTATTCCTCCTTTCATGCAGAATCTTAAGGTAATAGCTCATGTCCAAGGCACCAAAGCCAGCTAAAAAGTCAATAATCAGTACCTAAAACTTGAATTGTACTACTTCTTACTGGCTATTACATCGACTTAGAAGCTTCATCTGTGTTCTACTATGGTGATTTTATTGTCTCCGCATACCGCAGCACGCGACATAGCTTTGCAGACGATAAGTACTACCGTTTCAGAGAGAAGAGCGGCCAAGTGACGATCGGGCTTTAAGTCGATTCGATAACAAATGACGAAAACGGACGGATTTCTCAGGTTTCTACTACATATGAACACATTTCACATTCTCCCGTGCAACGCGGCTGCTAGTCCTCCTTTCATGCAGAATCTTAAGGTCCTAGCTCATGTCCAAGGCATCAAAGCCAGCTAAAAAGTCAATAATCGATACCTAAAACTTGAATTTACTATTTCTTACTGGCTATTACATCAACTTAGAAGCTTCATCTGTGTTCTACCATGGTGCTTTTAGGGTCTCCGCACACCGCAGCACGCGACATAGCTTTGCAGACGATAATTACAACCGTTTCAGAGAAAGGAGGGGCCAATTTGACGATCTGGCTTTAAGTCGATTCGATAACAAATGACGAAAACGGACGGATTTCTCAGGTTTTTACTACTTATGAACACTTTTCACATTGTCCCGTGCAACTCGGCTCCTAGTCCTCCTTTTGATGCAGAATCGTAAGGTCGTAGCTCATGTCCAAGGCACCAAAGCCAGCTAAAAAGTCAATAATCAATACCTAAAACTTGAATTGTACTACTTCTTACTGGCTATTACATCATCTTAGAAGCTTCATCTGTGTTCTACAATGGTGCTTTTAGTGTCTCCGCATACCGCAGCACGCGACAAAGCTTTCCAGACGATAAGTACAACCGTTTCAGAGAGAAGAGCAGCCAATGTGACGATCTGGCTTTAAGTCGATTTGATAACAAATGACGAAAACGGACGGATTTCTCAGGTTTTTACTACATATGAACACATTTCACATTCTCCCGTACAACGCGGCTGCTAGTCCTCCTTTCATGCAGAATCTTAAGGTCCTAGCTCATGTCCAAGGCACCAAAGGCAGCTAAAAAGTCAATAATCAATACCTAAGACTTGAATTGTACTACTTCTTACTGGCTATCACATCAACTTAGAAGCTTCATCTGTGTTGTACTTGGTGCTTTTAGTGTCTCCGCATACCGCAGCACGCGACATAGCTTTGAAGACGATAAGTACAACCGTTTCAGAGAGCAGAGCGGCCAATGTGACGATCTGGCTTTAAGTCGATTCGATAACAAATGACGAAAAGGGACGGATTTCTCAGGTTTTTACTACGTATGAACACTTTTCACATTGTCCCGTGCAACTCGGCTGCTAGTCCTCCTTTTGATGCAGAATCTTAAGATCCTAGCTCATGTCCAAGGCACTAAAGGCAGCTAAAAAATCAATAATCGATACCTAAAACTTGAATTGTACTACTTCTTACTGGCTATTACATCAACTTAGAAGCTTCATCTGTGTTCTACTATGGTGCTTTTAGTGTCTCCGCATACCGCAGCACGCGACATAGCTTTGGAGACGATAAGTACAACCGTTTCAGACAGAAGAGCGGCCAATGTGACGATCTGGCTTTAAGTCGATTCGATAACAAATGACGAAAACGGACGGATTTCTCAGGTTTTTACTACGTATGAACACTTTTCACATTGTCCCGTGCAACTCGGCTGCTAATCCTCCTTTCATGCAGATTCTTAAGGTCCTAGATCATGTCCAAGGCATCAAAGCCAGCTTAAAAGTCAATAATCAGTACCTAAAAACTTGAATTGTACTACTTCTTACTGGCTATTACATCAACTTAGAAGCTTCATCTGTGTTCTACTATGGTGCTTTTAGTGTCTCCGCATACCGCAGCACGCGACATAGCTTTGAAGACGATAAGTACAACCGTTTCTGAGAGAAGAGCGGCCAATGTGACGATCTGGCTTTAAGTCGATTCGATAACAAATGACGAAAACGGACGGATTTCTCAGGTTTTTACTACATATGAACACTTTTCACATTCTCCCATGAAGCTCGGCTGCTAGTCCTCCTTTCATGCAGATTCCTAAGGTCCTAGCTCATGTCCAAGGCATCAAAGCCAGCTTAAAAGTCAATAATCAATACCTAAAACTTGAATTGTACTACATCTTACTGGCTATTACATCAAATTAGAAGCTTCATCTGTGTTCTACTGTGGTGGTTTTAGTGTCTCCGCCTACCGCAGCATACGACATAGCTTTGCAGACGATAAGTACAACCGTTTCAGAGAGAAGAGCGGCCAATATGACGATCTGGCTTTAAGTCGATCCGATAACAAATGACGAAAACGGACGGATTTCTCAGGTTTTTACTACGTATGAACACTTTTCACATTGTCCCGTGCAACTCGGCTGCTAGTCCTCCTTTTGATACAGAATCTTAAGATGCTAGCTCATGTCCAAGGCACCAAAGGCAGCTAAAAAATCAATAATCGATACATAAACTTTAATTGTACTACTTCTTACTGGCTATTACATCAACTTAGAAGCTTCATCTGTGTTCTACTATGGTGCTTTTAGTGTCTCCGCATACCGCAGCACGCGACATAGCTTTGAAGACGATAAGTACAACCGTTTCAGAGAGAAGAGCGGCCAATGTGACGATCTGGCTTTAAGTCGATTCGATAACAAATGACGAAAACGGACGGATTTCTCAGGTTTTTACTACATATGAACACTTTTCACATTCTCCCGTGCAACTCGGCTGCTAAACCTCCTTTCATGCAGATTCTTAAGGTCCTAGCTCATGTCCAAGGCATCAAAGCCAGCTTAAAAGTCAATAATCAATACCTAAAACTTGAATTGTACTACTTCTTACTGGCTATTACATCAACTTAGAAGCTTCATCTGTGTTCTACTATGGTGCTTTTAGTGTCTCCGCATACCGCAGCACGCGACATAGCTTTGAAGACGATAAGTACAACCGTTTCAGAGAGAAGAGCGGCCAATGTGACGATCTGGCTTTAAGTCGATTCGATAACAAATAACGAAAACGGACGGATTTCTCAGGTTTTTACTACATATGAACACTTTTCACATTCTCCCCTGCAACTCGGCTGCTAGTCCTCCTTCATGCAGAATCTTAAGGTCCTAGCTCATGTCCAAGTCACCAAAGCCAGCTAAAAAGTCAATAATCGATACCTAAAACTTGAATTGTACTACTTCTTACTGGCTATTACATCATCTTAGAAGCTTCATCTGTGTTCTACTATGGTGCTTTTAGTGTCTCCGCATACCGCAGCACGCGACAAAGCTTTCCAGACGATAAGTACAACCGTTTCAGAGAGAAGAGCAGCCAATGTGACGATCTGGCTTTAAGTCGATTTGATAACAAATGACGAAAACGGACGGATTTCTCAGGTTTTTACTACATATGAACACATTTCACATTCTCCCGTACAACGCGGCTGCTAGTCCTCCTTTCATGCAGAATCTTAAGGTCCTAGCTCATGTCCAAGGCACCAAAGCCACCTAAAAAGTCAATAATCAATACCTAAAACTTGAAGTGTACTACTTCTTACTGGCTATCACATCAACTTAGAAGCTTCATCTGTGTTGTACTATGGTGCTTTTAGTGTCTCCGCATACCGCAGCACTCGACATAGCTTTGAAGACGATAAGTACAACCGTTTCAGAGAGAAGAGCGGCCAATGTGACGATCTGGCTTTAAGTCGATTCGATAACAAATGACGAAAACGGACGGATTTCTCAGGTTTTTACTACATATGAACACTTTTCACATTGTCCCGTGCAACTCGGCTGCTAGTCCTCCTTTTGAAGCGGAATCTTAAGATGCTAGCTCATGTCCAAGGCACCAAAGCCAGCTAAAAAGTCAATAATCAATACCTAAAACTTGAATTGTACTACTTCTTACTGGCTATCACATCAACTTAGAAGCTTCATCTGTGTTCTACTATGGTGCTTTTAGTGTCTCCGCATACCGCAGCATACGACATAGCTTTGCAGACGATAAGTACAACCGTTTCAGAGAGAAGAGCGGCCAATGTGTCGATCTGGCTTTAAGTCGATTCGATAACAAATGACGAAAACGGACGGATTTCTCAGGTTTTTACTACATATGAACACTTTTCACATTCTCCCGTGCAAATCGGATGCTAGTCCTCCTTTCATGCAAAATCTTAAGGTCCTAGCTCATGTCCAAGGCACCAAAGCCAGCTAAAAAGTCAATAATCGATACCTAAAACTTGAATTGTACTACTTCTTACTGGCTATTACATCAAATTAGAAGCTTCATCTGTGTTCTACTGTGGTGGTTTTAGTGTCTCCGCCTACCGCAGCATACGACATAGCTTTGCAGACGATAAGTACAACCGTTTCAGAGAGAAGAGCGGCCAATATGACGATCTGGCTTTAAGTCGATTCGATAACAACTGACGAAAACGGACGGATTTCTCAGGTTTTTACTACGTATGAACACTTTTCACATTGTCCCGTGCAACTCGGCTGCTAGTCCTCCTTTTGATGCAGAATCTTAAGGTCCTAGCTCATGTCCAAGGCACCAAAGCCAGCTAAAAAATCAATAATCGATACCTAAAACTTGAATTGTACTATTTCTTACTGGTTATTACATCAACTTAGAAGCTTCATCTGTGTTCTACTGTGGTGGTTTTAGTGTCTCCGCCTACCGCAGCATACGACATAGCTTTGCAGACGATAAGTACAACCGTTTCAGAGAGAAGAGCGGCCAATGTGTCGATCTGGCTTTAAGTCGATTCGATAACAAATGACGAAAACGGACGGATTTCTCAGGTTTTTACTACATATGAACACTTTTCACATTCTCCCGTGCATCTCGGCTGCTAGTCCTCCTTTCATGCAGAATCTTAAGGTCCTAGCTCATGTCCAAGGCATCAAAGCCAGCTAAAAAGTCAATAATCGATACCTAAAACTTGAATTTACTACTTCTTACTGGCTATTACATCAACTTAGAAGCTTCATCTGTGTTCTACCATGGTGCTTTTAGGGTCTCCGCACACCGCAGCACGCGACATAGCTTTGCAGACGATAAGTACAACCGTTTCAGAGAAAGGAGGGACCAATTTGACGATCTGGCTTTAAGTCGATTCGATAACAAATGACGAAAACGGACGGATTTCTCAGGTTTTTACTACATATGAACACTTTACACATTGTCCCGTGCAACTCGGCTCCTAGTCCTCCTTTTGATGCAGAATCGTAAGGTCGTAGCTCATGTCCAAGGCACCAAAGCCAGCTAAAAAGTCAATAATCGATACCTAAAACTTTAATTGTCCTACTTCTTACTGGCTATTACATCAACTTAGAAGCTTCATCTGTGTTCTACTATGGTGCTTTTAGTGTCTCCGCATACCGCAGCACGCGACATAGCTTTGAAGACGATAAGTACAACCGTTTCAGAGAGAAGAGCGGCCAATGTGACGATCTGGCTTTAAGTCGATTCGATAACAAATGACGAAAACGGACGGATTTCTCAGGTTTTTACTACATATGAACACTTTTCACATTGTCCCGTGCAACTCGGCTGCTAATCCACCTTTCATGCAGATTCTTAAGGTCCTAGATCATGTCCAAGGCATCAAAGCCAGCTTAAAAGTCAATAATCAATACCTAAAAACTTGAATTGTACTACTTCTTACTGGCTATTACATCAACTTAGAAGCTTCATCTGTGTTCTACTATGGTGCTTTTAGTGTCTCCGCATACCGCAGCACGCGACATAGCTTTGAAGACGATAAGTACAACCGTTTCTGAGAGAAGAGCGGCCAATGTGACGATCTGGCTTTAAGTCGATTCGATAACAAATGACGAAAACGGACGGATTTCTCAGGTTTTTACTACATATGAACACTTTTCACATTCTCCCATGAAGCTCGGCTGCTAGTCCTCCTTTCATGCAGATTCCTAAGGTCCTAGCTCATGTCCAAGGCATCAAAGCCAGCTTAAAAGTCAATAATCAATACCTAAAACTTGAATTGTACTACTTCTTACTGGCTATTACATCAAATTAGAAGCTTCATCTGTGTTCTACTGTGGTGGTTTTAGTGTCTCCGCCTACCGCAGCATACGACATAGCTTTGCAGACGATAAGTACAACCGTTTCAGAGAGAAGAGCGGCCAATATGACGATCTGGCTTTAAGTCGATCCGATAACAAATGACGAAAACGGACGGATTTCTCAGGTTTTTACTACATATGAACACTTTTCACATTGTCCCGTGCAACTCGGCTGCTAGTCCTCCTTTTGATGCAGAATCTTAAGATGCTAGCTCATGTCCAAGGCACCAAAGGCAGCTAAAAAATCAATAATCGATACCTAAAACTTTAATTGTACTACTTCTTACTGGCTATTACATCAACTTAGAAGCTTCATCTGTGTTCTACTATGGTGCTTTTAGTGTCTCCGCATACCGCAGCACGCGACATAGCTTTGAAAACGATAAGTACAACCGTTTCAGAGAGAAGAGCGGCCAATGTGACGATCTGGCTTTAAGTCGATTCGATAACAAATGACGAAAACGGACGGATTTCTCAGGTTTTTACTACATATGAACACTCTTCACATTCTCCCGTGCAACTCGGCTGCTAAACCTCCTTTCATGCAGATTCTTAAGGTCCTAGCTCATGT
The DNA here is from genome assembly GCF_023897955.1 of Schistocerca gregaria. NCBI lineage: Eukaryota > Metazoa > Arthropoda > Insecta > Orthoptera > Acrididae > Schistocerca > Schistocerca gregaria. Next base: position 218,971 of record NW_026061770.1, read on the forward strand.
CCAAGGCATCAAAGCCAGCTTAAAAGTCAATAATCAATACCTAAAACTTGAATTGTACTACTTCTTACTGGCTATTACATCAACTTAGAAGCTTCATCTGTGTTCTACTATGGTGCTTTTAGTGTCTCCGCATACCGCAGCACGCGACATAGCTTTGAAGACGATAAGTACAACCGTTTCAGAGAGAAGAGCGGCCAATGTGACGATCTGGCTTTAAGTCGATTCGATAACAAATAACGAAAACGGACGGATTTCTCAGGTTTTTACTACATATGAACACTTTTCACATTCTCCCCTGCAACTCGGCTGCTAGTCCTCCTTCATGCAGAATCTTAAGGTCCTAGCTCATGTCCAAGTCACCAAAGCCAGCTAAAAAGTCAATAATCGATACCTAAAACTTGAATTGTACTACTTCTTACTGGCTATCACATCAACTTAGAAGCTTCATCTGTGTTCTACTATGGTGCTTTTAGTGTCTCCGCATACCGCAGCATACGACATAGCTTTGCAGACGATAAGTACAACCGTTTCAGAGAGAAGAGCGGCCAATGTGTCGATCTGGCTTTAAGTCGATTCGATAACAAATGACGAAAACGGACGGATTTCTCAGGTTTTTACTACATATGAACACTTTTCACATTCTCCCGTGCAACTCGGATGCTAGTCCTCCTTTCATGCAAAATCTTAAGGTCCTAGCTCATGTCCAAGGCACCAAAGCCAGCTAAAAAGTCAATAATCGATACCTAAAACTTGAATTGTACTACTTCTTACTGGCTATTACATCAAATTAGAAGCTTCATCTGTGTTCTACTGTGGTGGTTTTAGTGTCTCCGCCTACCGCAGCATACGACATAGCTTTGCAGACGATATGTACAACCGTTTCAGAGAGAAGAGCGGCCAATATGACGATCTGGCTTTAAGTCGATTCGATAACAAATGACGAAAACGGACGGATTTCTCAGGTTTTTACTACGTATGAACACTTTTCACATTGTCCCGTGCAACTCGGCTGCTAGTCCTCCTTTTGATGCAGAATCTTAAGGTCCTAGCTCATGTCCAAGGCACCAAAGCCAGCTAAAAAATCAATAATCGATACCTAAAACTTGAATTGTACTATTTCTTACTGGTTATTACATCAACTTAGAAGCTTCATCTGTGTTCTACTGTGGTGGTTTTAGTGTCTCCGCCTACCGCAGCATACGACATAGCTTTGCAGACGATAAGTACAACCGTTTCAGAGAGAAGAGCGGCCAACGTGTCGATCTGGCTTTAAGTCGATTCGATAACAAATGACGAAAACGGACGGATTTCTCAGGTTTTTACTACATATGAACACTTTTCACATTCTCCCGTGCATCTCGGCTGCTAGTCCTCCTTTCATGCAGAATCTTAAGGTCCTAGATCATGTCCAAGGCATCAAAGCCAGCTAAAAAGTCAATAATCGATACCTAAAACTTGAATTTACTACTTCTTACTGGCTATTACATCAGTTTAGAAGCTTCATCTGTGTTCTACCATGGTGCTTTTAGGGTCTCCGCACACCGCAGCACGCGACATAGCTTTGCAGACGATAAGTACAACCGTTTCAGAGAAAGGAGGGGCCAATTTGACGATCTGGCTTTAAGTCGATTCGATAACAAATGACGAAAACGGACGGATTTCTCAGGTTTTTACTACATATGAACACTTTTCACATTGTCCCGTGCAACTCGGCTCCTAGTCCTCCTTTTGATGCAGAATCGTAAGGTCGTAGCTCATGTCCAAGGCACCAAAGCCAGCTAAAAAGTCAATAATCGATACCTAAAACTTTAATTGTCCTACTTCTTACTGGCTATTACATCAACTTAGAAGCTTCATCTGTGTTCTACTATGGTGCTTTTAGTGTCTCCGCATACCGCAGCACGCGACATAGCTTTGAAGACGATAAGTACAACCGTTTCAGAGAGAAGAGCGGCCAATGTGACGATCTGGCTTTAAGTCGATTCGATAACAAATGACGAAAACGGACGGATTTCTCAGGTTTTTACTACATATGAACACTTTTCACATTCTCCCGTGCAACTCGGCTGCTAATCCTCCTTTCATGCAGATTCTTAAGGTCCTAGCTCATGTCCAAGGCATCAAAGCCAGCTTAAAAGTCAATAATCAATACCTAAAACTTGAATTGTACTACTTCTTACTGGCTATTACATCAACTTAGAAGCTTCATCTGTGTTCTACTATGGTGCTTTTAGTGTCTCCGCATACCGCAGCACGCGACATAGCTTTGAAGACGATAAGTACAACCGTTTCAGAGAGAAGAGCGGCCAATGTGACGATCTGGCTTTAAGTCGATTCGATAACAAATAACGAAAACGGACGGATTTCTCAGGTTTTTACTACATATGAACACTTTTCACATTCTCCCCTGCAACTCGGCTGCTAGTCCTCCTTCATGCAGAATCTTAAGGTCCTAGCTCATGTCCAAGTCACCAAAGCCAGCTAAAAAGTCAATAATCGATACCTAAAACTTGAATTGTACTACTTCTTACTGGCTATTACATCATCTTAGAAGCTTCATCTGTGTTCTACTATGGTGCTTTTAGTGTCTCCGCATACCGCAGCACGCGACAAAGCTTTCCAGACGATAAGTACAACCGTTTCAGAGAGAAGAGCAGCCAATGTGCCGATCTGGCTTTAAGTCGATTTGATAACAAATGACGAAAACGGACGGATTTCTCAGGTTTTTACTACATATGAACACATTTCACATTCTCCCGTACAACGCGGCTGCTAGTCCTCCTTTCATGCAGAATCTTAAGGTCCTAGCTCATGTCCAAGGCACCAAAGCCAGCTAAAAAGTCAATAATCAATACCTAAAACTTGAAGTGTACTACTTCTTACTGGCTATCACATCAACTTAGAAGCTTCATCTGTGTTGTACTATGGTGCTTTTAGTGTCTCCGCATACCGCAGCACGCGACATAGCTTTGAAGACGATAAGTACAACCAGTTCAGAGAGAAGAGCGGCCAATGTGACGATCTGGCTTTAAGTCGATTCGATAACAAATGACGAAAACGGACGGATTTCTCAGGTTTTTACTACGTATGAACACTTTTCACATTGTCCCGTGCAACTCGGCTGCTAGTCCTCCTTTTGATGCAGAATCTTAAGATCCTAGCTCATGTCCAAGGCACCAAAGGCAGCTAAAAAATCAATAATCGATACCTAAAACTTGAATTGTACTACTTCTTACTGGCTATTACATCAACTTAGAAGCTTCATCTGTGTTCTACTATGGTGCTTTTAGTGTCTCCGCATACCGCAGCACGCGACATAGCTTTGAAGACGATAAGTACAACCGTTTCTGAGAGAAGAGCGGCCAATGTGACGATCTGGCTTTAAGTCGATTCGATAACAAATGACGAAAACGGACGGATTTCTCAGGTTTTTACTACATATGAACACTTTTCACATTCTCCCATGAAGCTCGGCTGCTAGTCCTCCTTTCATGCAGATTCCTAAGGTCCTAGCTCATGTCCAAGGCATCAAAGCCAGCTTAAAAGTCAATAATCAATACCTAAAACTTGAATTGTACTACTTCTTACTGGCTATTACATCAAATTAGAAGCTTCATCTGTGTTCTACTGTGGTGGTTTTAGTGTCTCCGCCTACCGCAGCATACGACATAGCTTTGCAGACGATAAGTACAACCGTTTCAGAGAGAAGAGCGGCCAATATGACGATCTGGCTTTAAGTCGATCCGATAACAAATGACGAAAACGGACGGATTTCTCAGGTTTTTACTACATATGAACACTTTTCACATTGTCCCGTGCAACTCGGCTGCTAGTCCTCCTTTTGATGCAGAATCTTAAGATGCTAGCTCATGTCCAAGGCACCAAAGGCAGCTAAAAAATCAATAATCGATACCTAAAACTTTAATTGTACTACTTCTTACTGGCTATTACATCAACTTAGAAGCTTCATCTGTGTTCTACTATGGTGCTTTTAGTGTCTCCGCATACCGCAGCACGCGACATAGCTTTGAAAACGATAAGTACAACCGTTTCAGAGAGAAGAGCGGCCAATGTGACGATCTGGCTTTAAGTCGATTCGATAACAAATGACGAAAACGGACGGATTTCTCAGGTTTTTACTACATATGAACACTTTTCACATTCTCCCGTGCAACTCGGCTGCTAAACCTCCTTTCATGCAGATTCTTAAGGTCCTAGCTCATGTCCAAGGCATCAAAGCCAGCTTAAAAGTCAATAATCAATACCTAAAACTTGAATTGTACTACTTCTTACTGGCTATTACATCAACTTAGAAGCTTCATCTGTGTTCTACTATGGTGCTTTTAGTGTCTCCGCATACCGCAGCACGCGACATAGCTTTGAAGACGATAAGTACAACCGTTTCAGAGAGAAGAGCGGCCAATGTGACGATCTGGCTTTAAGTCGATTCGATAACAAATAACGAAAACGGACGGATTTCTCAGGTTTTTACTACATATGAACACTTTTCACATTCTCCCCTGCAACTCGGCTGCTAGTCCTCCTTCATGCAGAATCTTAAGGTCCTAGCTCATGTCCAAGTCACCAAAGCCAGCTAAAAAGTCAATAATCGATACCTAAAACTTGAATTGTACTACTTCTTACTGGCTATCACATCAACTTAGAAGCTTCATCTGTGTTCTACTATGGTGCTTTTAGTGTCTCCGCATACCGCAGCATACGACATAGCTTTGCAGACGATAAGTACAACCGTTTCAGAGAGAAGAGCGGCCAATGTGTCGATCTGGCTTTAAGTCGATTCGATAACAAATGACGAAAACGGACGGATTTCTCAGGTTTTTACTACATATGAACACTTTTCACATTCTCCCGTGCAACTCGGATGCTAGTCCTCCTTTCATGCAAAATCTTAAGGTCCTAGCTCATGTCCAAGGCACCAAAGCCAGCTAAAAAGTCAATAATCGATACCTAAAACTTGAATTGTACTACTTCTTACTGGCTATTACATCAAATTAGAAGCTTCATCTGTGTTCTACTGTGGTGGTTTTAGTGTCTCCGCCTACCGCAGCATACGACATAGCTTTGCAGACGATATGTACAACCGTTTCAGAGAGAAGAGCGGCCAATATGACGATCTGGCTTTAAGTCGATTCGATAACAAATGACGAAAACGGACGGATTTCTCAGGTTTTTACTACGTATGAACACTTTTCACATTGTCCCGTGCAACTCGGCTGCTAGTCCTCCTTTTGATGCAGAATCTTAAGGTCCTAGCTCATGTCCAAGGCACCAAAGCCAGCTAAAAAATCAATAATCGATACCTAAAACTTGAATTGTACTATTTCTTACTGGTTATTACATCAACTTAGAAGCTTCATCTGTGTTCTACTGTGGTGGTTTTAGTGTCTCCGCCTACCGCAGCATACGACATAGCTTTGCAGACGATAAGTACAACCGTTTCAGAGAGAAGAGCGGCCAATGTGTCGATCTGGCTTTAAGTCGATTCGATAACAAATGACGAAAACGGACGGATTTCTCAGGTTTTTACTACATATGAATACTTTTCACATTCTCCCGTGCATCTCGGCTGCTAGTCCTCCTTTCATGCAGAATCTTAAGGTCCTAGCTCATGTCCAAGGCATCAAAGCCAGCTAAAAAGTCAATAATCGATACCTAAAACTTGAATTTACTACTTCTTACTGGCTATTACACCAGTTTAGAAGCTTCATCTGTGTTCTACCATGGTGCTTTTAGGGTCTCCGCACACCGCAGCACGCGACATAGCTTTGCAGACGATAAGTACAACCGTTTCAGAGAAAGGAGGGGCCAATTTGACGATCTGGCTTTAAGTCGATTCGATAACAAATGACGAAAACGGACGGATTTCTCAGGTTTTTACTACATATGAACACTTTTCACATTGTCCCGTGCAACTCGGCTCCTAGTCCTCCTTTTGATGCAGAATCGTAAGGTCGTAGCTCATGTCCAAGGCACCAAAGCCAGCTAAAAAGTCAATAATCGATACCTAAAACTTTAATTGTCCTACTTCTTACTGGCTATTACATCAACTTAGAAGCTTCATCTGTGTTCTACTATGGTGCTTTTAGTGTCTCCGCATACCGCAGCACGCGACATAGCTTTGAAGACGATAAGTACAACCGTTTCAGAGAGAAGAGCGGCCAATGTGACGATCTGGCTTTAAGTCGATTCGATAACAAATGACGAAAACGGACGGATTTCTCAGGTTTTTACTACATATGAACACTTTTCACATTCTCCCGTGCAACTCGGCTGCTAATCCTCCTTTCATGCAGATTCTTAAGGTCCTAGCTCATGTCCAAGGCATCAAAGCCAGCTTAAAAGTCAATAATCAATACCTAAAACTTGAATTGTACTACTTCTTACTGGCTATTACATCAACTTAGAAGCTTCATCTGTGTTCTACTATGGTGCTTTTAGTGTCTCCGCATACCGCAGCACGCGACATAGCTTTGAAGACGATAAGTACAACCGTTTCAGAGAGAAGAGCGGCCAATGTGACGATCTGGCTTTAAGTCGATTCGATAACAAATAACGAAAACGGACGGATTTCTCAGGTTTTTACTACATATGAACACTTTTCACATTCTCCCCTGCAACTCGGCTGCTAGTCCTCCTTCATGCAGAATCTTAAGGTCCTAGCTCATGTCCAAGTCACCAAAGCCAGCTAAAAAGTCAATAATCGATACCTAAAACTTGAATTGTACTACTTCTTACTGGCTATTACATCATCTTAGAAGCTTCATCTGTGTTCTACTATGGTGCTTTTAGTGTCTCCGCATACCGCAGCACGCGACAAAGCTTTCCAGACGATAAGTACAACCGTTTCAGAGAGAAGAGCAGCCAATGTGCCGATCTGGCTTTAAGTCGATTTGATAACAAATGACGAAAACGGACGGATTTCTCAGGTTTTTACTACATATGAACACATTTCACATTCTCCCGTACAACGCGGCTGCTAGTCCTCCTTTCATGCAGAATCTTAAGGTCCTAGCTCATGTCCAAGGCACCAAAGCCAGCTAAAAAGTCAATAATCAATACCTAAAACTTGAAGTGTACTACTTCTTACTGGCTATCACATCAACTTAGAAGCTTCATCTGTGTTGTACTATGGTGCTTTTAGTGTCTCCGCATACCGCAGCACGCGACATAGCTTTGAAGACGATAAGTACAACCAGTTCAGAGAGAAGAGCGGCCAATGTGACGATCTGGCTTTAAGTCGATTCGATAACAAATGACGAAAACGGACGGATTTCTCAGGTTTTTACTACGTATGAACACTTTTCACATTGTCCCGTGCAACTCGGCTGCTAGTCCTCCTTTTGATGCAGAATCTTAAGATCCTAGCTCATGTCCAAGGCACCAAAGGCAGCTAAAAAATCAATAATCGATACCTAAAACTTGAATTGTACTACTTCTTACTGGCTATTACATCAACTTAGAAGCTTCATCTGTGTTCTACTATGGTGCTTTTAGTGTCTCCGCATACCGCAGCACGCGACATAGCTTTGAAGACGATAAGTACAACCGTTTCTGAGAGAAGAGCGGCCAATGTGACGATCTGGCTTTAAGTCGATTCGATAACAAATGACGAAAACGGACGGATTTCTCAGGTTTTTACTACATATGAACACTTTTCACATTCTCCCATGAAGCTCGGCTGCTAGTCCTCCTTTCTTGCAGAATCCTAAGGTCCTAGCTCATGTCCAAGGCATCAAAGCCAGCTTAAAAGTCAATAATCAATACCTAAAACTTGAATTGTACTACTTCTTACTGGCTATTACATCAAATTAGAAGCTTCATCTGTGTTCTACTGTGGTGGTTTTAGTGTCTCCGCCTACCGCAGCATACGACATAGCTTTGCAGACGATAAGTACAACCGTTTCAGAGAGAAGAGCGGCCAATATGACGATCTGGCTTTAAGTCGATCCGATAACAAATGACGAAAACGGACGGATTTCTCAGGTTTTTACTACATATGAACACTTTTCACATTGTCCCGTGCAACTCGGCTGCTAGTCCTCCTTTTGATGCAGAATCTTAAGATGCTAGCTCATGTCCAAGGCACCAAAGGCAGCTAAAAAATCAATAATCGATACCTAAAACTTTAATTGTACTACTTCTTACTGGCTATTACATCAACTTAGAAGCTTCATCTGTGTTCTACTATGGTGCTTTTAGTGTCTCCGCATACCGCAGCACGCGACATAGCTTTGAAAACGATAAGTACAACCGTTTCAGAGAGAAGAGCGGCCAATGTGACGATCTGGCTTTAAGTCGATTCGATAACAAATGACGAAAACGGACGGATTTCTCAGGTTTTTACTACATATGAACACTTTTCACATTCTCCCGTGCAACTCGGCTGCTAAACCTCCTTTCATGCAGATTCTTAAGGTCCTAGCTCATGTCCAAGGCATCAAAGCCAGCTTAAAAGTCAATAATCAATACCTAAAACTTGAATTGTACTACTTCTTACTGGCTATTACATCAACTTAGAAGCTTCATCTGTGTTCTACTATGGTGCTTTTAGTGTCTCCGCATACCGCAGCACGCGACATAGCTTTGAAGACGATAAGTACAACCGTTTCAGAGAGAAGAGCGGCCAATGTGACGATCTGGCTTTAAGTCGATTCGATAACAAATAACGAAAACGGACGGATTTCTCAGGTTTTTACTACATATGAACACTTTTCACATTCTCCCCTGCAACTCGGCTGCTCGTCCTCCTTCATGCAGAATCTTAAGGTCCTAGCTCATGTCCAAGTCACCAAAGCCAGCTAAAAAGTCAATAATCGATACCTAAAACTTGAATTGTACTACTTCTTACTGGCTATTACATCATCTTAGAAGCTTCATCTGTGTTCTACTATGGTGCTTTTAGTGTCTCCGCATACCGCAGCACGCGACAAAGCTTTCCAGACGATAAGTACAACCGTTTCAGAGAGAAGAGCAGCCAATGTGACGATCTGGCTTTAAGTCGATTTGATAACAAATGACGAAAACGGACGGATTTCTCAGGTTTTTACTACATATGAACACATTTCACATTCTCCCGTACAACGCGGCTGCTAGTCCTCCTTTCATGCAGAATCTTAAGGTCCTAGCTCATGTCCAAGGCACCAAAGCCAGCTAAAAAGTCAATAATCAATACCTAAAACTTGAAGTGTACTACTTCTTACTGGCTATCACATCAACTTAGAAGCTTCATCTGTGTTGTACTATGGTGCTTTTAGTGTCTCCGCATACCGCAGCACGCGACATAGCTTTGAAGACGATAAGTACAACCGTTTCAGAGAGAAGAGCGGCCAATGTGACGATCTGGCTTTAAGTCGATTCGATAACAAATGACGAAAACGGACGGATTTCTCAGGTTTTTACTACATATGAACACTTTTCACATTGTCCCGTGCAACTCGGCTGCTAGTCCTCCTTTTGAAGCAGAATCTTAAGATGCTAGCTCATGTCCAAGGCACCAAAGCCAGCTAAAAAGTCAATAATCAATACCTAAAACTTGAATTGTACTACTTCTTACTGGCTATCACATCAACTTAGAAGCTTCATCTGTGTTCTACTATGGTGCTTTTAGTGTCTCCGCATACCGCAGCATACGACATAGCTTTGCAGACGATAAGTACAACCGTTTCAGGGAGAAGAGCGGCCAATGTGTCGATCTGGCTTTAAGTCGATTCGATAACAAATGACGAAAACGGACGGATTTCTCAGGTTTTTACTACATATGAACACTTTTCACATTCTCCCGTGCAACTCGGATGCTAGTCCTCCATTCATGCAAAATCTTAAGGTCCTAGCTCATGTCCAAGGCACCAAAGCCAGCTAAAAAGTCAATAATCGATACCTAAAACTTGAATTGTACTACTTCTTACTGGCTATTACATCAAATTAGAAGCTTCATCTGTGTTCTACTGTGGTGGTTTTAGTGTCTCCGAATACCGCAGCATACGACATAGCTTTGCAGACGATAAGTACAACCGTTTCAGAGAGAAGAGCGGCCAATATGACGATCTGGCTTTAAGTCGATTCGATAACAAATGACGAAAACGGACGGATTTCTCAGGTTTTTACTACGTATGAACACTTTTCACATTGTCCCGTGCAACTCGGCTGCTAGTCCTCCTTTTGATGCAGAATCTTAAGGTCCTAGCTCATGTCCAAGGCACCAAAGCCAGCTAAAAAATCAATAATCGATACCTAAAACTTGAATTGTACTATTTCTTACTGGTTATTACATCAACTTAGAAGCTTCATCTGTGTTCTACTGTGGTGGTTTTAGTGTCTCCGCCTACCGCAGCATACGACATAGCTTTGCAGACGATAAGTACAACCGTTTCAGAGAGAAGAGCGGCCAATGTGTCGATCTGGCTTTAAGTCGATTCGATAACAAATGACGAAAACGGACGGATTTCTCAGGTTTTTACTACATATGAACACTTTTCACATTCTCCCGTGCATCTCGGCTGCTAGTCCTCCTTTCATGCAGAGTCTTAAGGTCCTAGCTCATGTCCAAGGCATCAAAGCCAGCTAAAAAGTCAATAATCGATACCTAAAACTTGAATTTACTACTTCTTACTGGCTATTACATCAACTTAGAAGCTTCATCTGTGTTCTACCATGGTGCTTTTAGGGTCTCCGCACACCGCAGCACGCGACATAGCTTTGCAGACGATAAGTACAACCGTTTCAGAGAAAGGAGGGGCCAATTTGACGATCTGGCTTTAAGTCGATTCGATAACAAATGACGAAAACGGACGGATTTCTCAGGTTTTTACTACATATGAACACTTTTCACATTGTCCCGTGCAACTCGGCTCCTAGTCCTCCTTTTGATGCAGAATCGTAAGGTCGTAGCTCATGTCCAAGGCACCAAAGCCAGCTAAAAAGTCAATAATCGATACCTAAAACTTTAATTGTCCTACTTCTTACTGGCTATTACATCAACTTAGAAGCTTCATCTGTGTTCTACTATGGTGCTTTTAGTGTCTCCGCATACCGCAGCACGCGACATAGCTTTGAAGACGATAAGTACAACCGTTTCAGAGAGAAGAGCGGCCAATGTGACGATCTGGCTTTAAGTCGATTCGATAACAAATGACGAAAACGGACGGATTTCTCAGGTTTTTACTACATATGAACACTTTTCACATTCTCCCGTGCAACTCGGCTGCTAATCCTCCTTTCATGCAGATTCTTAAGGTCCTAGCTCATGTCCAAGGCATCAAAGCCAGCTTAAAAGTCAATAATCAATACCTAAAACTTGAATTGTACTACTTCTTACTGGCTATTACATCAACTTAGAAGCTTCATCTGTGTTCTACTATGGTGCTTTTAGTGTCTCCGCATACCGCAGCACGCGACATAGCTTTGAAGACGATAAGTACAACCGTTTCAGAGAGAAGAGCGGCCAATGTGACGATCTGGCTTTAAGTCGATTCGATAACAAATGACGAAAACGGACGGATTTCTCAGGTTTTTACTACGTATGAACACTTTTCACATTGTCCCGTGCAACTCGGCTGCTAGTCCTCCTTTTGATGCAGAATCTTAAGATCCTAGCTCATGTCCAAGGCACCAAAGGCAGCTAAAAAATCAATAATCGATACCTAAAACTTGAATTGTACTACTTCTTACTGGCTATTACATCAACTTAGAAGCTTCATCTGTGTTCTACTATGGTGCTTTTAGTGTCTCCGCATACCGCAGCACGCGACATAGCTTTGAAGACGATAAGTACAACCGTTTCAGAGAGAAGAGCGGCCAATGTGACGATCTGGCTTTAAGTCGATTCGATAACAAATGACGAAAACGGACGGATTTCTCAGGTTTTTACTACATATGAACACTTTTCACATTCTCCCGTGCAACTCGGCTGCTAATCCTCCTTTCATGCAGATTCTTAAGGTCCTAGCTCATGTCCAAGGCATCAAAGCCAGCTTAAAAGTCAATAATCAATACCTAAAACTTGAATTGTACTACTTCTTACTGGCTATTACATCAAATTAGAAGCTTCATCTGTGTTCTACTGTGGTGGTTTTAGTGTCTCCGCCTACCGCAGCATACGACATAGCTTTGCAGACGATAAGTACAACCGTTTCAGAGAGAAGAGCGGCCAATATGACGATCTGGCTTTAAGTCGATTCGATAACAAATGACGAAAACGGACGGATTTCTCAGGTTTTTACTACGTATGAACACTTTTCACATTGTCCCGTGCAACTCGGCTGCTAGTCCTCCTTTTGAAGCAGAATCTTAAGATGCTAGCTCATGTCCAAGGCACCAAAGCCAGCTAAAAAGTCAATAATCAATACCTAAAACTTGAATTGTACTACTTCTTACTGGCTATCACATCAACTTAGAAGCTTCATCTGTGTTCTACTATGGTGCTTTTAGTGTCTCCGCATACCGCAGCATACGACATAGCTTTGCAGACGATAAGTACAACCGTTTCAGAGAGAAGAGCGGCCAATGTGTCGATCTGGCTTTAAGTCGATTCGATAACAAATGACGAAAACGGACGGATTTCTCAGGTTTTTACTACATATGAACACTTTTCACATTCTCCCGTGCAACTCGGATGCTAGTCCTCCTTTCATGCAAAATCTTAAGGTCCTAGCTCATGTCCAAGGCACCAAAGCCAGCTAAAAAGTCAATAATCGATACCTAAAACTTGAATTGTACTACTTCTTACTGGCTATTACATCAAATTAGAAGCTTCATCTGTGTTCTACTGTGGTGGTTTTAGTGTCTCCGCCTACCGCAGCATACGACATAGCTTTGAAGACGATAAGTACAACCGTTTCAGAGAGAAGAGCGGCCAAGTGACGATCGGGCTTTAAGTCGATTCGATAACAAATGACGAAAACGGACGGATTTCTCAGGTTTCTACTACATATGAACACATTTCACATTCTCCCGTGCAACGCGGCTGCTAGTCCTCCTTTCATGCAGAATCTTAAGGTCCTAGCTCATGTCCAAGGCATCAAAGCCAGCTAAAAAGTCAATAATCGATACCTAAAACTTGAATTTACTACTTCTTACTGGCTATTACATCAACTTAGAAGCTTCATCTGTGTTCTACCATGGTGCTTTTAGGGTCTCCGCACACCGCAGCACGCGACATAGCTTTGCAGACGATAAGTACAACCGTTTCAGAGAGAAGAGCGGCCAATGTGACGACCTGGCTTTAAGTCGATTCGATAACAAATGACGAATACGGACGGATTTCTCAGGTTTTTACTACATATGAACACTTTTCACATTCTCCCATGAAGCTCGGCTGCTAGTCCTCCTTTCATGCAGATTCCTAAGGTCCTACCTCATGTCCAAGGCATCAAAGCCAGCTTAAAAGTCAATAATCAATACCTAAAACTTGAATTGTACTAATTCTTACTGGCTATTACATCAAATTAGAAGCTTCATCTGTGTTCTACTGTGGTGGTTTTAGTGTCTCCGCCTACCGCAGCATACGACATAGCTTTGCAGACGATAAGTACAACCGTTTCAGAGAGAAGAGCGGCCAATATGACGATCTGGCTTTAAGTCGATTCGATAACAAATGACGAAAACGGACGGATTTCTCAGGTTTTTACTACATATGAACACTTTTCACATTGTCCCGTGCAACTCGGCTGCTAGTCCTCCTTTTGATGCAGAATCTTAAGATGCTAGCTCATGTCCAAGGCACCAAAGGCAGCTAAAAAATCAATAATCGATACCTAAAACTTGAATTGTACTACTTCTTACTGGCTATTACATCAACTTAGAAGCTTCATCTGTGTTCTACTATGGTGCTTTTAGTGTCTCCGCATACCGCAGCACGCGACATAGCTTTGAAGACGATAAGTACAACCGTTTCAGAGAGAAGAGCGGCCAATGTGACGATCTGGCTTTAAGTCGATTCGATAACAAATGACGAAAACGGACGGATTTCTCAGGTTTTTACTACATATGAACACTTTTCACATTCTCCCGTGCAACTCGGCTGCTGATCCTCCTTTCATGCAGATTCTTAGGGTCCTAGCTCATGTCCAAGGCATCAAAGCCAGCTTAAAAGTCAATAATCAATACCTAAAATTTGAATTGTACTACTTCCTACTGGCTATTACATCAACTTAGAAGCTTCATCTGTGTTCTACTATGGTGCTTTTAGTGTCTCCGCATACCGCAGCACGCGACATAGCTTTGAAGGCGATAAGTACAACCGTTTCAGAGAGAAGAGCGGCCAATGTGACGATCTGGCTCTAAGTCGATTCGATAACAAATGACGAAAACGGACGGATTTCTCAGGTTTTTACTACATATGAACACTTTTCACATTCTCCCCTGCAACTCGGCTGCTAGTCCTCCTTCATGCAGAATCTTAAGGTCCTAGCTCATGTCCAAGTCACCAAAGCCAGCTAAAAAGTCAATAATCGATACCTAAAACTTGAATTGTACTACTTCTTACTGGCTATTACATCAACTTAGAAGCTTCATCTGTGTTCTACTATGGTGCTTTTAGTGTCTCCGCATACCGCAGCACGCGACATAGCTTTGAAGACGATAAGTACAACCGTTTCAGAGAGAAGAGCGGCCAATGTGACGATCTGGCTTTAAGTCGATTCGATAACAAATGACGAAAACGGACGGATTTCTCAGGTTTTTACTACATATGAACACTTTTCACATTCTCCCGTGAACTCGGCTGCTAATCCTCCTTTCAAGCAGATTCTTAAGGTCCTAGCTCATGTCCAAGGCATCAAAGCCAACTTAAAAGTCAAAAATCAATACCTAAAACTTGAATTGTACTACTTCTTACTGGCTATTACATCAAATTAGAAGCTTCATCTGTGTTCTACTGTGGTGGTTTTAGTGTCTCCGCCTACCGCAGCATACGACATAGCTTTGCAGACGATAAGTACAACCGTTTCAGAGAGAAGAGCGGCCAATATGACGATCTGGCTTTAAGTCGATTCGATAACAAATGACGAAAACGGACGGATTTCTCAGGTTTTTACTACATATGAACACTTTTCACATTCTCCCGTGCAACTAGGATGCTAGTCCTCCTTTCATGCAAAATCTTAAGGTCCTAGCTCATGTCCAAGGCACCAAAGCCAGCTAAAAAGTCAATAATCGATACCTAAAACTTGAATTGTACTACTTCTTACTGGCTATTACATCAAATTAGAAGCTTCATCTGTGTTCTACTGTGGTGGTTTTAGTGTCTCCGCCTACCGCAGCATACGACATAGCTTTGCAGACGATAAGTACAACCGTTTCAGAGAGAAGAGCGGCCAATATGACGATCTGGCTTTAAGTCGATTCGATAACAAATGACGAAAACGGACGGATTTCTCAGGTTTTTACTACGTATGAACACTTTTCACACTGTCCCGTGCAACTCGGCTGCTAGTCCTCCTTTTGATGCAGAATCTTAAGGTCCTAGCTCATGTCCAAGGCACCAAAGCCAGCTAAAAAATCAATAATCGATACCTAAAACTTGAATTGTACTATTTCTTACTGGTTATTACATCAACTTAGAAGCTTCATCTGTGTTCTACTGTGGTGGTTTTAGTGTCTCCGCCTACCGCAGCATACGACATAGCTTTGCAGACGATAAGTACAACCGTTTCAGAGAGAAGAGCGGCCAATGTGTCGATCTGGCTTTAAGTCGATTCGATAACAAATGACGAAAACGGACGGATTTCTCAGGTTTTTACTACATATGAACACTTTTCACATTCTCCCGTGCAACTCGGATGCTAGTCCTCCTTTCATGCAGAATCTTAAGGTCCTAGCTCATGTCCAAGGCACCAAAGCCAGCTAAAAAGTCAATAATCGATACCTAAAACTTGAATTGTACTACTTCTTACTGGCTATTACATCAAATTAGAAGCTTCATCTGTGTTCTACTATGGTGCTTTTAGTGTCTCCGCATACCGCATCACGCGACATAGCTTTGCAGACGATAAGTACAACCGTTTCAGAGAGAAGAGCGGCCAATGTGACGATCGGGCTTTAAGTCGATTCGATAACAAATGACGAAAACGGACGGATTTCTCAGGTTGTTACTACATATGAACACTTTTCACATTCTCCCGTGCATCTCGGCTGCTATTCCTCCTTTCATGCAGAATCTTAAGGTAATAGCTAATGTCCAAGGCACCAAAGCCAGCTAAAAAGTCAATAATCAGTACCTAAAACTTGAATTGTACTACTTCTTACTGGCTATTACATCGACTTAGAAGCTTCATCTGTGTTCTACTATGGTGATTTTATTGTCTCCACATACCGCAGCACGCGACATAGCTTTGCAGACGATAAGTACTACCGTTTCAGAGAGAAGAGCGGCCAAGTGACGATCGGGCTTTAAGTCGATTCGATAACAAATGACGAAAACGGACGGATTTCTCAGGTTTCTACTACATATGAACACATTTCACATTCTCCCGTGCAACGCGGCTGCTAGTCCTCCTTTCATGCAGAATCTTAAGGTCCTAGCTCATGTCCAAGGCATCAAAGCCAGCTAAAAAGTCAATAATCGATACCTAAAACTTGAATTTACTACTTCTTACTGGCTATTACATCAACTTAGAAGCTTCATCTGTGTTCTACCATGGTGCTTTTAGTGTCTCCGCACACCGCAGCACGCGACATAGCTTTGCAGACGATAAGTACAACCGTTTCAGAGAAAGGAGGGGCCAATTTGACGATCTGGCTTTAAGTCGATTCGATAACAAATGACGAAAACGGACGGATTTCTCAGGTTTTTACTACATATGAACACTTTTCACATTGTCCCGTGCAACTCGGCTCCTAGTCCTCCTTTTGATGCAGAATCGTAAGGTCGTAGCTCATGTCCAAGGCACCAAAGCCAGCTAAAAAGTCAATAATCAATACCTAAAACTTGAATTGTACTACTTCTTACTGGCTATTACATCATCTTAGAAGCTTCATCTGTGTTCTACTATGGTGCTTTTAGTGTCTCCGCATACCGCAGCACGCGACAAAGCTTTCCAGACGATAAGTACAACCGTTTCAGAGAGAAGAGCAGCCAATGTGACGATCTGGCTTTAAGTCGATTTGATAACAAATGACGAAAACGGACGGATTTCTCAGGTTTTTACTACATATAAACACATTTCACATTCTCCCGTACAACGCGGCTGCTAGTCCTCCTTTCATGCAGAATCTTAAGGTCCTAGCTCATGTCCAAGGCACCAAAGCCAGCTAAAAAGTCAATAATCAATACCTAAAACTTGAATTGTACTACTTCTTACTGGCTATCACATCAACTTAGAAGCTTCATCTGTGTTGTACTTGGTGCTTTTAGCGTCTCCGCATACCGCAGCACGCGACATAGCTTTGAAGACGATAAGTACAACCGTTTCAGACAGAAGAGCGGCCAATGTGACGATCTGGCTTTAAGTCGATTCGATAACAAATGACGAAAACGGACGGATTTCTCAGGTTTTTACTACATATGAACACTTTTCACATTGTCCCGTGCAACTCGGCTGCTAATCCTCCTTTCATGCAGATTCTTAAGGTCCTAGATCATGTCCAAGGCATCAAAGCCAGCTTAAAAGTCAATAATCAATACCTAAAAACTTGAATTGTACTACTTCTTACTGGCTATTACATCAACTTAGAAGCTTCATCTGTGTTCTACTATGGTGCTTTTAGTGTCTCCGCATACCGCAGCACGCGACATAGCTTTGAAGACGATAAGTACAACCGTTTCTGAGAGAAGAGCGGCCAATGTGACGATCTGGCTTTAAGTCGATTCGATAACAAATGACAAAAACGGACGGATTTCTCAGGTTTTTACTACATATGAACACTTTTCACATTCTCCCCTGCAACTCGGCTGCTAGTCCTCCTTTCATGCAGAATCTTAAGGTCCTAGCTCATGTCCAAGGCACCAAAGCCAGCTAAAAAGTCAATAATCGATACCTAAAACTTGAATTGTACTACTTCTTACTGGCTATTACATCATCTTAGAAGCTTCATCTGTGTTCTACTATGGTGCTTTTAGTGTCTCCGCACACCGCAGCACGCGACATAGCTTTGCAGACGATAAGTACAACCGTTTCAGAGAGAAGAGCGGCCAATGTGACGACCTGGCTTTAAGTCGATTCGATAACAAATGACGAATACGGAAGGATTTCTCAGGTTTTTACTACATATGAACACTTTTCACATTCTCCCATGAAGCTCGGCTTCTAGTCCTCCTTTCATGCAGATTCCTAAGGTCCTAGCTCATGTCCAAGGCATCAAAGCCAGCTTAAAAGTCAATAATCAATACCTAAAACTTGAATTGTACTACTTCTTACTGGCTATTACATCAAATTAGAAGCTTCATCTGTGTTCTACTGTGGTGGTTTTAGTGTCTCCGCCTACCGCAGCATACGACATAGCTTTGCAGACGATAAGTACAACCGTTTCAGAGAGAAGAGCGGCCAATATGACGATCTGGCTTTAAGTCGATTCGATAACAAATGACGAAAACGGACGGATTTCTCAGGTTTTTACTACATATGAACACTTTTCACATTGTCCCGTGCAACTCGGCTGCTAGTCCTCCTTTTGATGCAGAATCTTAAGATGCTAGCTCATGTCCAAGGCACCAAAGGCAGCTAAAAAATCAATAATCGATACCTAAAACATTAATTGTACTACTTCTTACTGGCTATTACATCAACTTAGAAGCTTCATCTGTGTTCTACTATGGTGCTTTTAGTGTCTCCGCATACCGCAGCACGCGACATAGCTTTGAAGACGATAAGTACAACCGTTTCAGAGAGAAGAGCGGCCAATGTGACGATCTGGCTTTAAGTCGATTCGATAACAAATGACGAAAACGGACGGATTTCTCAGGTTTTTACTACATATGAACACTTTTCACATTCTCCCGTGCAACTCGGCTGCTGATCCTCCTTTCATGCAGATTCTTAGGGTCCTAGCTCATGTCCAAGGCATCAAAGCCAGCTTAAAAGTCAATAATCAATACCTAAAACTTGAATTGTACTACTTCCTACTGGCTATTACATCAACTTAGAAGCTTCATCTGTGTTCTACTATGGTGCTTTTAGTGTCTCCGCATACCGCAGCACGCGACATAGCTTTGAAGGCGATAAGTACAACCGTTTCAGAGAGAAGAGCGGCCAATGTGACGATCTGGCTTTAAGTCGATTCGATAACAAATGACGAAAACGGACGGATTTCTCAGGTTTTTACTACATATGAACACTTTTCACATTCTCCCCTGCAACTCGGCTGCTAGTCCTCCTTCATGCAGAATCTTAAGGTCCTAGCTCATGTCCAAGTCACCAAAGCCAGCTAAAAAGTCAATAATCGATACCTAAAACTTGAAATGTACTACTTCTTACTGGCTATTACATCAACTTAGAAGCTTCATCTGTGTTCTACTATGGTGCTTTTAGTGTCTCCGCATACCGCAGCACGCGACATAGCTTTGAAGACGATAAGTACAACCGTTTCAGAGAGAAGAGCGGCCAATGTGACGATCTGGCTTTAAGTCGATTCGATAACAAATGACGAAAACGGACGGATTTCTCAGGTTTTTACTACATATGAACACTTTTCACATTCTCCCGTGCAACTCGGCTGCTAATCCTCCTTTCAAGCAGATTCTTAAGGTCCTAGCTCATGTCCAAGGCATCAAAGCCAACTTAAAAGTCAAAAATCAATACCTAAAACTTGAATTGTACTACTTCTTACTGGCTATTACATCAAATTAGAAGCTTCATCTGTGTTCTACTGTGGTGGTTTTAGTGTCTCCGCCTACCGCAGCATACGACATAGCTTTGCAGACGATAAGTACAACCGTTTCAGAGAGAAGAGCGGCCAATATGACGATCTGGCTTTAAGTCGATTCGATAACAAATGACGAAAACGGACGGATTTCTCAGGTTTTTACTACATATGAACACTTTTCACATTCTCCCGTGCAACTCGGCTGCTAATCCTCCTTTCATGCAGATTCCTAAGGACCTAGCTCATGTCCAAGGCATCAAAGCCAGCTTAAAAGTCAATAATCAATACCTAAAACTTGAATTGTACTACTTCTTACTGGCTATTACATCAAATTAGAAGCTTCATCTGTGTTCTACTGTGGTGGTTTTAGTGTCTCCGCCTACCGCAGCATACGACATAGCTTTGCAGACGATAAGTACAAAAGTTTCAGAGAGAAGAGCGGCCAATATGACGATCTGGCTTTAAGTCGATTCGATAACAAATGACGAAAACGGACGGATTTCTCAGGTTTTTACGACGTATGAACACTTTTCACATTGTCCCATGCAACTCGGCTGCTAGTCCTCCTTTTGAAGCAGAATCTTAAGATGCTAGCTCATGTCCAAGGCACCAAAGCCAGCTAAAAAGTCAATAATCGATACCTAAAACTTGAATTGTACTACTTCTTACTGGCTATCACATCAACTTAGAAGCTTCATCTGTGTTCTACTATGGTGCTTTTAGTGTCTCCGCATACCGCAGCACGCGACATAGCTTTGCAGACGACAAGTACAACCGTTTCAGACAGAAGAGCGGCCAATGTGACGATCTGGCTTTAAGTCGATTCGATAACAAATGACGAAAACGGACGGATTTCTCAGGTTTTTACTACATATGAACACTTTTCACATTCTCCCGTGCAACACGGCTGCTAGTCCTCCTTTTGATGCAGAATCTTAAGGTCGTAGCTCATGTCCAAGGCACCACAGCCAGCTAAAAAATCAATAATCGATACATAAAACTTGAATTGTAGTACTTCTTAATGGCTATTACATCAACTTAGAAGCTTAATCTGTGTTCTACTATGGTGCTTTTAGTGTCTCCGCTTTCCGCAGCACGCGACATAGCTTTGAAGACGATAAGTACAACCGTTTCAGAGAGAAGAGCGGCCAATGTGACGATCTGGCTTTAAGTCGATTCGATAACAAATGACGAAAACGGACGGATTTCTCAGGTTTTTACTACATATGAATACTTTTCACATTCTCCCGTGCAACTCGGCTGCTAGTCCTCCTTTAATGCAGAATGTTAAGGTCCTAGCTCTTGTCCAAGGCACCAAAGCCAGCTAAAAAGTCAATAATCGATACCTAAAACTTGAAGTGTACTACTTCTTACTGGCTATTACATCAAATTAGAAGCTTCATCTGTGTTCAATTGTGGTGGTTTTAGTGTCTCCGCCTACCGCAGCATACGACATAGCTTTGCAGACGGTAAGTACAACCGTTTCAGAGAGAAGAGCGGCCAATGTGACGATCTGGCTTTAAGTCGATTCGATAACAAACGACGAAAACGGACGGATTTCTCAGGTTTTTACTACATATGAACACTTTTCACATTGTCCCGTGCAACTCGGCTGCTAGTCCTAATTTTGATGCAGAATCTTAAGGTCCTAGCTCATGTCCAAGGCACCAAAGCCAGCTAAAAAATCAATAATCGATACCTAAAACTTGAATTGTACTATTTCTTACTGGCTATTACATCAACTTAGAAGCTTCATCTGTGTTCTACTGTGGTGGTTTTAGTGTCTCCGCCTACCGCAGCATACGACATAGCTTTGCAGACGATAAGTACAACCGTTTCAGAGAGAAGAGCGGCCAATGTGTCGATCTGGCTTTAAGTCGATTCGATAACAAATGACGAAAACGGACGGATTTCTCAGGTTTTTACTACATATGAACACTTTTCACATTCTCCCGTGCAACTCGGATGCTAGTCCTCCTTTCATGCAGAATCTTAAGGTCCTAGCTCATGTCCAAGGCACCAAAGCCAGCTAAAAAGTCAATAATCGATACCTAAAACTTGAATTGTACTACTTCTTACTGGCTATTACATCAAATTAGAAGCTTCATCTGTGTTCTACTATGGTGCTTTTGGTGTCTCCGCATACCGCATCACGCGACATAGCTTTGCAGACGATAAGTACAACCGTTTCAGAGAGAAGAGCGGCCAATGTGACGATCGGGCTTTAAGTCGATTCGATAACAAATGACGAAAACGGACGGATTTCTCAGGTTTTTACTACATATGAACACTTTTCACATTCTCCCGTGCATCTCGGCTGCTATTCCTCCTTTCATGCAGAATCTTAAGGTAATAGCTCATGTCCAAGTCACCAAAGCCAGCTAAAAAGTCAATAATCAGTACCTAAAACTTGAATTGTACTACTTCTTACTGGCTATTACATCGACTTAGAAGCTTCATCTGTGTTCTACTATGGTGATTTTATTGTCTCCGCATACCGCAGCACGCGACGTAGCTTTGCAGACGATAAGTACTACCGTTTCAGAGAGAAGAGCGGCCAAGTGACATTCGGGCTTTAAGTCGATTCGATAACAAATGACGAAAACGGACGGATTTCTCAAGTTTCTACTACATATGAACACATTTCACATTCTCCCGTGCAACGCGGCTGCTAGTCCTCCTTTCATGCAGAATCTTAAGGTCCTAGCTCATGTCCAAGGCATCAAAGCCAGCTAAAAAGCCAATAATCGATACCTAAAACTTGAATTTACTACTTCTTACTGGCTATTACATCAACTTAGAAGCTTCATCTGTGTTGTACTATGGTGCTTTTAGTGTCTCCGCATACCGCAGCACGCGACATAGCTTTGAAGACGATAAGTACAACCGTTTCAGAGAGAAGAGCGGCCAATGTGACGATCTGGCTTTAAGTCGATTCCATAACAAATGAAGAATACGGACGGATTTCTCAGGTTTTTACTACATATGAACACTTTTCACATTCTCCCATGCAGCTCGGCTGCTAGTCCTCATGCATGTAAAATCTTAAGGTCCTAGCTCATGTCCAAGGCATCAAAGCCAGCTTAAAAGTCAATAATCAATACCTAAAACTTGAATTGTACTACTTCTTACTGGCTATTACATCAAATTAGAAGCTTCATCTGTGTTCTACTGTGGTGGTTTTAGTGTCTCCGCCTACCGCAGCATACGACATAGCTTTGCAGACGATAAGTACAACCGTTTCAGAGAGAAGAGCGGCCAATATGACGATCTGGCTTTAAGTCGATTCGATAACAAATGACGAAAACGGACGGATTTCTCAGGTTTTTACTACGTATGAACACTTTTCACATTGTCCCGTGCAACTCGGCTGCTAGTCCTCCTTTTGATGCAGAATCTTAAGATGCTAGCTCATGTCCAAGGCACCAAAGGCAGCTAAAAAATCAATAATCGATACCTAAAACTTTAATTGTACTACTTCTTACTGGCTATTACATCAACTTAGAAGCTTCATCTGTGTTCTACTATGGTGCTTTTAGTGTCTCCGCATACCGCAGCACGCGACATAGCTTTGAAGACGATAAGTACAACCGTTTCAGATAGAAGAGCGGCCAATGTGACGATCTGGCTTTAAGTCGATTCGATAACAAATGACGAAAACAGACGGATTACTCAGGTTTTTACTACATATGAACACTTTTCACATTCTCCCGTGCAACTCGGCTGCTAATCCTCCTTTCATGCAGATTCTTAAGGTCCTAGCTCATGTCCAAGGCATCAAAGCCAGCTTAAAAGTCAATAATCAATACCTAAAACTTGAATTGTACTACTTCTTACTGGCTATTACATCAACTTAGAAGCTTTATCTGTGTTCTACTATGGTGCTTTTAGTGTCTCCGCATACCGCAGCACGCGACATAGCTTTGAAGACGATAAGTACAACCGTTTCAGAGAGAAGAGCGGCCAATGTGACGATCTGGCTTTAAGTCGATTCGATAACAAATGACGAAAACGGACGGGTTTCTCAGGTTTTTACTACATATGGACACTTTTCACATTCTCCCATCCAACGGGGCTGCTAGTCCTCCTTTCATGCAGAATCTTAAGGTCCTAGCTCATGTCCAAGGCACCAAAGGCAGCTAAAAAATCAATAATCGATACCTAAAACTTTAATTGTACTACTTCTTACTGGCTATTACATCAACTTAGAAGCTTCATCTGTGTTCTACTATGGTGCTTTTAGTGTCTCCGCATACCGCAGCACGCGACATAGCTTTGAAGACGATAAGTACAACCGTTTCAGAGAGAAGAGCGGCCAATGTGACGATCTGGCTTTAAGTCGATTCGATAACAAATGACGAAAACGGACGGATTTCTCAGGTTTTTACTACATATGAACACTTTTCACATTCTCCCGTGCAACTCGGCTGCTAATCCTCCTTTCATGCAGATTCTTAAGGTCCTAGCTCATGTCCAAGGCATCAAAGCCAGCTTAAAAGTCAATAATCAATACCTAAAACTTGAAATGTACTACTTCTTACTGGCTATTACATCAACGTAGAAGCTTTATCTGTGTTCTACTATGGTGCTTTTAGTGTCTCCGCATACCGCAGCACGCGACATAGCTTTGAAGACGATAAGTACAACCGTTTCAGAGAGAAGAGCGGCCAATGTGACGATCTGGCTTTAAGTCGATTCGATAACAAATGACGAAAACGGACGGATTTCTCAGGTTTTTACTACATATGAACACTTTTCACATTCTCCCCTGCAACTCGGCTGCTAGTCCTCCTTTCATGCAGAATCTTAAGGTCCTAGCTCATGTCCAAGTCACCAAAGCCAGCTAAAAAGTCAATAATCGATACCTAAAACTTGAATTGTACTACTTCTTACTGGCTATTACATCATCTTAGAAGCTTCATCTGTGTTCTACTATGGTGCTTTTAGTGTCTCCGCATACCGCAGCACGCGACAAAGCTTTGCAGACGATAAGTACAACCGTTTCAGAGAGAAGAGCAGCCAATGTGACGATCTGGCTTTAAGTCGATTTGATAACAAATGACGAAAACGGACGGGTTTCTCAGGTTTTTCTACATATGAACACATTTCACATTCTCCCGTACAACGCGGCTGCTAGTCCTCCTTTCATGCAGAATCTTAAGGTCCTAGCTCATGTCCAAGGCACCAAAGCCAGCTAAAAAGTCAATAATCAATACCTAAAACTTGAATTGTACTACTTCTTACTGGCTATCACATCAACTTAGAAGCTTCATCTGTGTTGTACTATGGTGCTTTTAGTGTCTCCGCATACCGCAGCACGCGACATAGCTTTGAAGACGATAAGTACAACCAGTTCAGAGAGAAGAGCGGCCAATGTGACGATCTGGCTTTAAGTCGATTCGATAACAAATGACGAAAACGGACGGATTTCTCAGGTTTTTACTACGTATGAACACTTTTCACATTGTCCCGTGCAACACGGCTGCTAGTCCTCCTTTTGATGCAGAATCTTAAGATCCTAGCTCATGTCCAAGGCACCAAAGGCAGCTAAAAAATCAATAATCGATACCTAAAACTTGAATTGTACTACTTCTTACTGGCTATTACATCAACTTAGAAGCTTCATCTGTGTTCTACTATGGTGCTTTTAGTGTCTCCGCATACCGCAGCACGCGACATAGCTTTGAAGACGATAAGTACAACCGTTTCAGAGAGAAGAGCGGCCAAATTGACGATCTGGCTTTAAGTCGATTCGATAACAAATGACGAAAACGGACGGATTTCTCAGGTTTTTACTACATATGAACACTTTTCACATTCTCCCGTGCAACTCGGCTGCTAATCCTCTTTCATGCAGATTCTTAAGGTCCTAGCTCATGTCCAAGGCATCAAAGCCAGCTTAAAAGTCAATAATCAATACCTAAAACTTGAATTGTACTACTTCTTACTGGCTATTACATCAAATTAGAAGCTTCATCTGTGTTCTACTGTGGTGGTTTTAGTGTCTCCGCCTACCGCAGCATACGACATAGCTTTGCAGACGATAAGTACAACCGTTTCAGAGAGAAGAGCGGCCAATATGACGATCTGGCTGTAAGTCGATTCGATAACAAATGACGAAAACGGACGGATTTCTCAGGTTTTTACTACGTATGAACACTTTTCACATTGTCCCGTGCAACTCGGCTGCTAGTCCTCCTTTTGATGCAGAATCTTAAGGTGCTAGCTCATGTCCAAGGCACCAAAGGCAGCTAAAAAATCAATAATCGATACCTAAAACTTTAATTGTACTACTTCTTACTGGCTATTACATCAACTTAGAAGCTTCATCTGTGTTCTACTATGGTGCTTTTAGTGTCTCCGCATACCGCAGCACGCGACATAGCTTTGAAGACGATAAGTACAACCGTTTCAGAGAGAAGAGCGGCCAATGTGACGATCTGGCTTTAAGTCGATTCGATAACAAATGACGAAAACGGACGAATTTCTCAGGTTTTTACTACATATGAACACTTTTCACATTTTCCCGTGCAACTCGGCTGCTAATCCTCCTTTCATGCAGATTCTTAAGGTCCTAGCTCATGTCCAAGGCATCAAAGCCAGCTTAAAAGTCAATAATCAATACCTAAAACTTGAATTGTACTACTTCTTACTGGCTATTACATCAAATTAGAAGCTTCATCTGTGTTCTACTGTGGTGGTTTTAGTGTCTCCGCCTACCGCAGCATACGACATAGCTTTGCAGACGATAAGTACAACCGTTTCAGAGAGAAGAGCGGCCAATATGGCGATCTGGCTTTAAGTCGATTCGATTACAAATGACGAAAACGGACGGATTTCTCAGGTTTTTACTACATATCAACACTTTTCACATTCTCCCGTGCAACTCGGCTGCTAGTCCTCCTTTCATGCAGAATCTTAAGGTACTAGCTCATGTCCAAGGCACCAAAGCCGGCTAAAAAGTCAATAATCGATACCTAAAACTTGAATTGTACTACTTCTTACTGGCTATTATATCAAATTAGAAGCTTCATCTGTGTTCCACTAGGGTGATTTTAGTGTCTCCGCATGCCGCAGCACGCGACATAGCTTTGCAGACGATAAGTACAACCGTTTCAGAGAGAAGAGCGGCCAATGTGACGATCTGGCTTTAAGTCGATTCGATAACAAATGACGAAAACGGACGGATTTCTCAGGTTTTTACAACATATAAACACTTTTCACATTCTCCTGTGTAACTCGGCTGCTAGTCCTCCTTTCATGCAGAATCTTAAGGTCCTAGCTCATGTCCAAGTCTCCAAAGCCAGCTAAAATGTCAATAATCAGTAGCTAAAACTTGAATTGTACTACATCTTACTGGCTATTACATCAACTTAGAAGCTTCATCTGTGTTCTACTATGGTGCTTTTAGTGTCTCCGCAGGCCGCAGCATGCGACATAGCTTTGCAGACGATAAGTACAACCGTTTCGGAGGGAAGAGCGGCCAATGTGACAATCTGGCTTTAAGTCGATTCGATAACAAATGACGAAAAAAAGACGGATTTCTCAGGTTTTTACTACATATAGACACTTTTCACATTCTCCTGTGTAACTGGGCTGCTAGTCCTCCTTTCATGCAGAATCTTAAGGTCCTAGCTCATGTCCAAGGCACCAAAGCCAGCTAAAAAGTCAATAATCGATACCTAAAACTTGAATTGTACTACTTCTTACTGGCTATTACATCAACTTAGAAGCTTTTAGTGTCTCCGCATACCGCAGCACGCGACGTAGCTCTGCTCACGATAAGTACAACCGTTTCAGAGAGAAGAGCGGCCAATGTGACGATCTGGCTTTAAGTCGATTCGATAACAAATGACGAAAATGGACGGATTTCTCAGGTTTTTACTCTATTTGAACACTTTTCACATTCTCCCGTGCAACTCGGCTGCTAGTCCTCCTTTAATGCAGATTCTTAAGGTCCTAGCTCATGTCCAAAGCACCAAAGCCAGCTAAAAAGACAATAATCGATACCTAAAACTTGAATTGTACTACTACTTACTGGCTATTACATCAACTTAGAAGCTTCATCTGTGTTCTACTATGGTGCTTTTAGAGTCTCCGCATACCGCAGCACGCGACATAGCTTTGCAGACGATAAGTACAACCGTTTCATAGAGAAGAGCGGCCAATGTGACGATCTGGCTTTAAGTCGATTCTATAACAAATGACGAAAACGGACGGATTTCTCAGGTTTTTACTACATATGAACACTTTTCACATTCTCCCCTGCAACTCGGCTGCTAGTCCTCCTTTCATGCAGAATCTTAAGGTCCTAGCTCATGTCCAAGGCACCAAAGCCAGCTAAAAAGTCAATAATCGATACCTAAAACTTGAATTGTACTACTTCTTACTGGCTATTACATCATCTTAGAAGCTTCATCTGTGTTCTACTATGGTGCTTTTAGTGTCTCCGCATACCGCAGCACGCGACAAAGCTTTCCAGACGATAAGTACAACCGTTTCAGAGAGAAGAGCGGCCAATGTGACGATCTGGCTTTAAGTCGATTAGATAACAAATGACAAAAACGGACGGATTTCTCAGGTTTTTACTACATATAAACATTTTTCACGTTCTCCTGTGTAACTCGGCTGCTAGCCCTCCTTTCATACAGAATCTTAAGGTCCTAGCTCATGTCCAAGGCACCAAAGCCAGCTAAAATGTCAATAATCAGTAACTAAAACTTGAATTGTACTACTTCTTACTGGCTATTACATTAACTTGGAAGTGTCATCTGTGTTCTACTATGGTGCTTTTAGTGTCTCTGCATACCGCAGCACGCGACATAGCTCTGCACACGATAAGTACAACCGTTTCAGAGAGAAGAGCGGCCAATGTGACGATCTGGCTTTAAGTCGATTCGATAACAAATGACGAAAATGGACGGATTTCTCAGGTTTTTACTACATACGAACACTTTTCACATTCTCCCCTGCAACTCGGCTGCTAGTCCTCCTTTCATGCAGAATCTTAAGGTCCTAGCTCATGTCCAAGTCACCAAAGCCAGCTAAAAAGTCAATAATCGATAACTAAAACTTGAATTGTACTACTTCTTACTGGCTATTACATCATCTTAGAAGCTTCATCTGTGTTCTACTATGGTGATTTTAGTGTCTCCGCATACCGCCGTTCGCGACATAGCTTTGAAGACGATAAGTACAACGGTTTCAGAGAGAAGAGCGGCCAATGTGACGATCTGGCTTTAAGTCGATTCGATAACAAATGACGAAAACGGAGGGATTTCTCAGGTTTTTACTACATATAAACACTTTTCACATTCTCCTGTGCAACTCGGCTGCTAGCCCTCCTTTCATGCAGAATCTTAACTTCCTATCTCATGTCCAAGGCACCAAAGCCAGCTAAAATGTCAATAATCAGTAACTAAAACTTGAATTGTACTACTTCTTACTGGCTATTACATCAACTTGGAAGTGTCATCTGTGTTCTACTATGGTGCTTTTAGTGTCTCTGCATACCGCAGCACACGACATATCTCTGCACACGATAAGTACAACCGTTTCAGAGAGAAGAGCGGCCAATGTGACGATCTGGCTTTAAGTCGATTCGATAACAAATGACGAAAACGGACGGATTTCTCAGGTTTTTACTACATATGAACACTTTTCACATTCTCCCCTGCAACTCGGCTGCTAGTCCTCCTTTCATGCAGAATCTTAAGGTCCTAGCTCATGTCCAAGGCACCAAAGCCAGCTAAAAAGTCAATAATCGATACCTAAAACTTGAATTGTACTACTTCTTACTGGCTATTACATAATCTTAGAAGCTTCATCTGTGTTCTACTATGGTGCTTTTAGTGTCTCCGCATACCGCAGCACGCGACAAAGCTTTCCAGACGACAAGTACAACCGTTTCAGAGAGAAGAGCAGCCAATGTGACGATCTGGCTTTAAGTCGATTTGATAACAAATGACGAAAACGGACGGATTTCTCAGGTTTTTACTACATATGAACACATTTCACATTCTCCCGTACAACGCGGCTGCTAGACCTCCTTTCATGCAGATTCTTAAGGTCCTAGCTCATGTCCAAGGCACCAAAGCCAGCTAAAAAGTCAATAATCGATACTTAAAACTTGAATTGTACTACTTCTTACTGGCTATTACATCATCTTAGAAGCTTCATCTGTGTTCTACTATGGTGATTTTAGTGTCTCCGCATACCGCCGTTCGCGAAATAGCTTTGAAGACGGTAAGTACAACGGTTTCAGAGAGAAGAGCGGCCAATGTGACGATCTGGCTTTAAGTCGATTCGATAACAAATGACGAAAACGGACGGATTTCTCAGGTTTTTACTACATATAAACACTTTTCACATTCTCCTGTGTAACTCGGCTGCTAGCCCTCCTTTCATGCAGAATCTTAAGGTCCTAGCTCATGTCCAAGGCACCAAAGCCAGCTAATATGTCAATAATCGATACCTAAAACTTGAATTGTACTACTTCTTACTGGCTATTACATCATCTTAGATTCATCTGTGTTCTACTATGGAGCTTTTAGTGTCTCCGCATACCGCAGCACGCGACATATCTCTGCACACGATAAGTACAACCGTTTCAGAGAGAAGAGCGGCCAATGTGACGATCTGGCTTTAAGTCGATTCGATAACAAATGACGAAAACGGACGGATTTCTCAGGTTTTTACTACATATGAACACTTTACACATTCTCCTGTGCAACTCGGCTGCTAGTCCTCTTGCATGTAAAATCTTAAGTTCCTAGCTCATGTCCAAGGCACCAAACAAGGGTAAAAAGTCAATAACCGATTCCTAAAACTTGAATTGTACTATTTCTTATTGGCTATTACATCATCTTAGAAGCTACATCTGTGATCTACAATGGTGCTTTTAGTGTCTCCGAATACCGCCGTTCGCGACATAGCTTTGCAGACGATAAGTACAACCGTTTCCGAGAGCAGAGCGGCCAATGTGACGATTTGGTTTTAAGTCGATTCGATAAAAATGACGAAAACGGACGGATTTCTCAGGTTTTTACTCTATTTGAACACTTTTCACATTCTCCCGTGCAACTCGGCTGCTAGTCCTCCTTTAATGCAGATTCTTAAGGTCCTAGCTCATGTCCAAGGCACCAAAGCCAGCTAAAAAGTCAATAATCGATACCTAAAACTTGAATTGTACTACTTCTTACTGGCTATTACATCAACGTAGAAGCTTCATCTGTGTTCTACTATGGTGCTTTTAGAGTCTCCGCATACCGCAGCACGCGACATAGCTTTGCAGACGATAAGTACAACCGTTTCAGAGAGAAGAGCGGCCAATGTGACGATCTGGCTTTAAGTCGATTCGATAACAAATGACGAAAACGGACGGATTTCTCAGGTTTTTCTACATATGAACACTTTTCACATTCTCCCGTGCAACTCGGCTGCTAGTCCTCCTTCTATGCAGAATCGTAAGGTCCTAGCCCATGTCCAAGGCATCAAAGCCAGCTAAAAAGTCAATAATCAATACCTAAAACTAAAATTGTACTACTTCTTACTGGCTATTACATCAAATTAGAAGCTTCATCTGTGTTCTACTGTGGTGGTTTTAGTGTCTCCGCATACCGCAGCACGCGACATAGCTTTGAAGACGATAAGTACAACCGTTTCAGAGAGAAGAGCGGCCAATGTGACGATCTGGCTTTAAGTCGATTCGATAACAAATCACGAAACCGGACGGATTTCTCAGGTTTTTTCTACATATGAACACTTTTCACATTCTCCCCTTCAACTCGGCTGCTAGTCCTCCTTTCATGCAGAATCTTAAGGTCCTAGCTCATGTCCAAGGCACCAAAGCCAGCTAAAAAGTCAATAATCGATACCTAAAACTTGAATTGTACTATTTCTTACTGGCTATTACATCAACTTAGAAGCTTCATCTGTGTTCCACTATGGTGCTTTTAGTGTCTCCGCATACCGCAGCACGCGACATAGCTTTGAAGACGATAAGTACAACCGTTTCAGAGAGAAGAGCGGAGAATGTGACGATCTGGCTTTAAGTCGATTCGATAACAAATGACGAAAACGGACGGATTTCTCAGGTTTTTACTACATATGAACACTTTTCACATTCTCCCGTGCAACTCGGCTGCTAGTCCTCCTTTCATGCAGAATCTTAAGGTCCTAGCTCATGTCCAAGGCTCCAAGGCCAGCTAAAAAGTCAATAATCAGTAGCTAAAACTTGAATTGTACTACATCTTACTGGCTATTACATCATCATAGAAGCTTCATCTGTGTTCTACTATGGTGCTTTTAGTGTCTCCGCATACCGCAGCACGCGACATAGCTTTGCAGACGATAAGTACAACCGTTTCAGAGAGAAGAGCGGCCAATGTGACGATCTGGCGAGTCGATAACAAATGACGAAAACGGACGGATTTCTCAGGTTTTTACTACATATGAACACTTTTCACATTCTCCCGTGCAACTCGGCTGCTAGTCCTCCTTTCATGCAGAATCTTAAGGTCCTAGCTCATGTCCAAGGCACCAAATCCATCTAAGAAGTCAATAATCGATACCTTAAACTTGAATTGTACTACTTCTTACTGGCTATTACATCAACTTAGAAGCTTCATCTGTGTTCTACTATGGTGCTTTTAGTGTCTCCGCATACCGCAGCACGCGACATAGCTTTGAAGACGATAAGTACAACCGTTTCCGAGAGAAGAGCGGCCAATGTGACGATCTGGCTTTAAGTCGATTCGATAACAAATGACGAAAACGGACGGATTTCTCAAGTTTGTACTACGTATGAACACTTTTCACATTCTCCCGTGCAACTCGGCTGCTACTCCTCCTTTCATGCAGAATCTTATGGTCCAAGCTCATCTCCAAGGCACCAAAGCCAGCTAAAAAGTCAATAATCGATACCTAAAACTTGAATTGTACTACTTCTTACTGGCTATTACACCTTCTTAGAAGCTTCATATGTGTTCTACTATGGTGCTTTTAGTGTCTCCGCATACCGCAGCACGCGACATAGCTTTGCAGACGATAAGTACAACCGTTTCAGAGAGAAGAGCGGCCAATGTGCCGATCTGGCTGAAAGTCGATTCGATAACAAATGACGAAAACGGACGGATTTCTCAGGATTTTACTACATATAAACACTTTTCACATTCTCCTGTGTACTCAGCTGCTAGTCCTCCTTTCATGCAGAATCTTAAGGTCCTAGCTCATGTCCAAGGCTCCAAAGCCAGCTAAAAAGTCAATAATCAGTAGCTAAAACTTGAATTGTACTACATCTTACTGGCTATTACATCAACTTAGAAGCTTCATCTGTGTTCTACTATGGTGCTTTTAGTGTCTCCGCATACCGCAGCATGCGACATAGCTTTGCAGACGATAAGTACAACCGTTTCGGAGGGAAGAGCGGCCAATGTGACGATCTGGCTTTAAGTCGATTCGATAACAAATGACGAAAACTGACGGATTTCTCAGGTTTTTACTACATATGAACACTTTTCACATTCTCCTGGGCAACTCGGCTGCTAGTCCTCCTTTCATGCAGAATCTTAAGGTCCTAGCTCATGTCCAAGGCACCAAATCCATCTAAGAAGTCAATAATCGATACCTTAAACTTGAAGTGTACTACTTCTTACTGGCTATTACATCAACTTAGAAGCTTCATCTGTGTTCCTATATGGTGCTTTTATGTCTCCGCATACCGCAGCACGCGATATAGCTTTGCTGACGATAAGTACAACCGTTTCAGAGAGAAGAGCGGCCAATGTGACAATCAGGCTTTAAGTCGATTCGATATCAAATGACGAAAACGAACGGATTTCTCAGGTTTTTACTACATATGAACACTTTACACATTCTCCCGTGCAACTCGGCTGCTAGTCCTCATGCATGTAAAATCTTAAGGTCCTAGCTCATGTCCAAGGCATCAAAGCCAGCTAAAAAGTCAACAATCAATACCTAAAACTTGAATTTTACTACTTTTTACTGGCTATTACATCAAATTAGAAGCTTCATCTGTGTTCTACTGTGGTGGTTTTAATGTCTCCGCCTACCGCAGCATACGACATAGCTTTGCAGACGATAAGTACAACCGTTTCAGAGAGAAGAGCGGCCAATGTGACGATCTGGCTTTAAGTCGATTCGATAACAAATGACGAAAATGGACGGATTTCTCAGGTTCTTACTACATATGAACACTTTTCACATTCTCCTGGGCAACTCGGCTGCTAGTCCTCCTTTCATGCAGAATCTTAAGGTCCTAGCTCATGTCCAAGGCACCAAATCCATCTAAGAAGTCAATAATCGATACCTTAAACTTGAAGTGTACTACTTCTTACTGGCTATTACATCAACTTAGAAGCTTCATCTGTGTTCCTATATGGTGCTTTTATGTCTCCGCATACCGCAGCACGCGACACAGCTTTGCAGACGATAAGTACAACCGTTTCAGAGAGAAGAGCGGCCAATGTGACAATCAGGCTTTAAGTCGATTCGATAACAAATGACGAAAATGGACGGATTTCTCAGGTTTTTACTACATATGAACACTTTTCACATTCTCCCGTGCAACTAGGCTGCTAGTCCTCCTTTCATGCAGAATCTTAAGGTAATAGCTCATGTCCATGGCACCAAAGCCAGCTATAAAGTCAATAATCAGAAGCTAAAACTTGAATTGTACTACATCTTACTGGCTATTACATCAACTTAGAAGCTTCTTCGGTGTTCTACTATGGTGCTTTTAGTGTCTCCGCATACCGCAGCATGCGACATAGCTTTGCAGACGATAAGTACAACCGTTTCGGAGGGAAGAGCGGCCAATGTGACGATCTGGCTTTAAGTCGATTCGATAACAAATGACGAAAACGGACGGATTTCTCAGGTTTTTACTACATATGAACACTTTTCACATTCTCCCGTGCAACTCGGCTGCTAGTCCTCCTTTCATGCAGAATCTTAAGGTAATAGCTCATGTCCAAGGCACCAAAGCCAACTAAGAAGTCAATAATCGATACCTAAAAGTTGAATTGTACTACCTCTTACTGGCTATTACATCAAATTAGAAACTTCATCTGTGTTCTAGTATGGTGATTTTAGTGTCCCCGCATACCGCAGCACGCGACATAGCTTTGCAGACGATAAGTACAACCGTTTCAGAGAGAAGAGTGGCCAATGTGACGATTTGGCTTTAAGTCGATTCGATAACAATGATCAAAACGGACGGATTTCTCAGGTTTTTACTACATATGAACACTTTTCACATTCACCTGTGCAACTCGGATGCTAGTCCTCCTTTCATGCAGAATGTTAAGGTTCTAGCCCATGTCCAAGGCTCCAAAGCCAGCTAAAAAGTCAATAATCAGTAGCTAAAACTTGAATTGTACTACATCTTACTGGCTATTACATCAACTTAGAAGCTTCATCGGTGTTTTACTATGGTGCTTTTACTGTCTCCGCATACCGCAGCATGCGACATAGCTTTGCAGACGATAAGTACAACCGTTTCAGAGAGAAGAGTGGCCAGTGTGACGATCTGGCTTTAAGTCGATACGATAACAAATGACGAAAACGGACGGATTTCTCAGGTTTTTCTACATATGAACACTTTTCACATTCTCCCGTGCAACTCGGCTGCTAGTCCTCCTTCTATGCAGAATCGTAAGGTCCTAGCCCATGTCCAAGGCATTAAAGCCAGCTAAAAAGTCAATAATCAATACCTAAAACTAAAATTGTACTACTTCTTACTGGCTATTACATCAAATTAGAAGCTTCATCTGTGTTCTACTGTGGTGGTTTTAGTGTCTCCGCATACCGCAGCACGCGACATAGCTTTGAAGACGATAAGTACAACCGTTTCAGAGAGAAGAGCGGCCAATATGACGATCTGGCTTTAAGTCGATTCGATTACAAATGACGAAACCGGACGGATTTCTCAGGTTTTTACTACATATGAACACTTTTCACATTCTCCCCTGCAACTCGGCTGCTAGTCCTCCTTTGATGCAGAATCTTAAGGTCCTAGCTCATGTCCAAGGCACCAAAGCCAGCTAAAAAGTCAATAATCGATACCTAAAACTTGAATTGTACTACTTCTTACTGGCTATTACATCAACTTAGAAGCTTCATCTGTGTTCCACTATGGTGCTTTTAGTGTCTCCGCATACCGCAGCACGCGACATAGCTTTGAAGACGATAAGTACAACCGTTTCAGAGAGAAGAGCGGAGAATGTGACGATCTGGCTTTAAGTCGATTCGATAACAAATGACGAAAACGGACGGATTTCTCAGGTTTTTACTACATATGAACACTTTTCACATTCTCCCCTGCAACTCGGCTGCTAGTCCTCCTTTCATGCAGAACCTTAAGGTCCTAGCTCATGTCCAAGGCTCCAAGGCCAGCTAAAAAGTCAATAATCAGTAGCTAAAACTTGAATTGTACTACATCTTACTGGCTATTACATCAACTTAGAAGCTCCATCTGTGTTCTACTATGGTGCTTTTAGTGTCTCCGCATACCGTAGCATGCGACATAGCTTTGCAGACGATAAGTACAACCGTTTCGGAGGGAAGAGCAGCCAATGTGACGATCTGGCTTTAAGTCGATTCGATAACAAATGACGAAAACGGACGGATTTCTCAGGTTTTTACTACATATGAACACTTTTCACATTCTCCCGTGCAACTCGGCTGCTAGTCCTCCTTTCATGCCGAATCTTAAGGTCCTAGCTCATGTCCAAGGCTCCAAGGCCAGCTAAAAAGTCAATAATCAGTAGCTAAAACTTGAATTGTACTACATCTTACTGGCTATTACATCATCATAGAAGCTTCATCTGTGTTCTACTATGGTGCTTTTAGTGTCTCCGCATACCGCAGCACGCGACATAGCTTTGCAGACGATAAGTACAACCGTTTCAGAGAGAAGAGCGGCCAATGTGACGATCTGGCGAGTCGATAACAAATGACGAAAACGGACGGATTTCTCAGATTTTTACTACATATGAACACTTTTCACATTCTCCCGTGCAACTCGGCTGCTAGTCCTCCTTTCATGCAGAATCTTAAGGTCCTAGCTCATGTCCAAGGCACCAAATCCATCTAAGAAGTCAATAATCGATACCTTAAACTTGAATTGTACTACTTCTTACTGGCTATTACATCAACTTAGAAGCTTCATCTGTGTTCTACTATGGTGCTTTTAGTGTCTCCGCATACCGCAGCACGCGACATAGCTTTGAAGACGATAAGTACAACCGTTTCCGAGAGAAGAGCGGCCAATGTGACGATCTGGCTTTAAGTCGATTCGATAACAAATGACGAAAACGGACGGATTTCTCAAGTTTGTACTACGTATGAACACTTTTCACATTCTCCCGTGCAACTCGGCTGCTACTCCTCCTTTCATGCAGAATCTTATGGTCCAAGCTCATCTCCAAGGCACCAAAGCCAGCTAAAAAGTCAATAATCGATACCTAAAACTTGAATTGTACTACTTCTTACTGGCTATTACATCTTCTTAGAAGCTTCATATGTTTTCTACTATGGTGCTTTTACTGTCTCCGCATACCGCAGCATGCGACATAGCTTTGCAGACGATAAGTACAACCGTTTCAGAGAGAAGAGTGGCCAGTGTGACGATCTGGCTTTAAGTCGATACGATAACAAATGACGAAAACGGACGGATTTCTCAGGTTTTTCTACATATGAACACTTTTCACATTCTCCCGTGCAACTCGGCTGCTAGTCCTCCTTCTATGCAGAATCGTAAGGTCCTAGCCCATGTCCAAGGCATTAAAGCCAGCTAAAAAGTCAATAATCAATACCTAAAACTAAAATTGTACTACTTCTTACTGGCTATTACATCAAATTAGAAGCTTCATCTGTGTTCTACTGTGGTGGTTTTAGTGTCTCCGCATACCGCAGCACGCGACATAGCTTTGAAGACGATAAGTACAACCGTTTCAGAGAGAAGAGCGGCCAATATGACGATCTGGCTTTAAGTCGATTCGATTACAAATGACGAAACCGGACGGATTTCTCAGGTTTTTACTACATATGAACACTTTTCACATTCTCCCCTGCAACTCGGCTGCTAGTCCTCCTTTGATGCAGAATCTTAAGGTCCTAGCTCATGTCCAAGGCACCAAAGCCAGCTAAAAAGTCAATAATCGATACCTAAAACTTGAATTGTACTACTTCTTACTGGCTATTACATCAACTTAGAAGCTTCATCTGTGTTCCACTATGGTGCTTTTAGTGTCTCCGCATACCGCAGCACGCGACATAGCTTTGAAGACGATAAGTACAACCGTTTCAGAGAGAAGAGCGGAGAATGTGACGATCTGGCTTTAAGTCGATTCGATAACAAATGACGAAAACGGACGGATTTCTCAGGTTTTTACTACATATGAACACTTTTCACATTCTCCCCTGCAACTCGGCTGCTAGTCCTCCTTTCATGCAGAACCTTAAGGTCCTAGCTCATGTCCAAGGCTCCAAGGCCAGCTAAAAAGTCAATAATCAGTAGCTAAAACTTGAATTGTACTACATCTTACTGGCTATTACATCAACTTAGAAGCTTCATCTGTGTTCTACTATGGTGCTTTTAGTGTCTCCGCATACCGCAGCATGCGACATAGCTTTGCAGACGATAAGTACAACCGTTTCGGAGGGAAGAGCGGCCAATGTGACGATCTGGCTTTAAGTCGATTCGATAACAAATGACGAAAACTGACGGATTTCTCAGGTTTTTACTACATATGAACACTTTTCACATTCTCCTGGGCAACTCGGCTGCTAGTCCTCCTTTCATGCAGAATCTTAAGGTCCTAGCTCATGTCCAAGGCACCAAATCCATCTAAGAAGTCAATAATCGATACCTTAAACTTGAAGTGTACTACTTCTTACTGGCTATTACATCAACTTAGAAGCTTCATCTGTGTTCCTATATGGTGCTTTTATGTCTCCGCATACCGCAGCACGCGATATAGCTTTGCTGACGATAAGTACAACCGTTTCAGAGAGAAGAGCGGCCAATGTGACAATCAGGCTTTAAGTCGATTCGATATCAAATGACGAAAACGAACGGATTTCTCAGGTTTTTACTACATATGAACACTTTACACATTCTCCCGTGCAACTCGGCTGCTAGTCCTCATGCATGTAAAATCTTAAGGTCCTAGCTCATGTCCAAGGCATCAAAGCCAGCTAAAAAGTCAATAATCAATACCTAAAACTTGAATTTTACTACTTTTTACTGGCTATTACATCAAATTAGAAGCTTCATCTGTGTTCTACTGTGGTGGTTTTAGTGTCTCCGCCTACCGCAGCATACGACATAGCTTTGCAGACGATAAGTACAACCGTTTCAGAGAGAAGAGCGGCCAATGTGACGATCTGGCTTTAAGTCGATTCGATAACAAATGACGAAAATGGACGGATTTCTCAGGTTCTTACTACATATGAACACTTTTCACATTCTCCCGTGCAACTCGGCTGCTAGTCCTCCTTTCATGCAGAAACTTAAGGTCCTAGCTCATGTCCAAGGCACCAAATCCATCTAAGAAGTCAATAATCGATACCTTAAACTTGAAGTGTACTACTTCTTACTGGCTATTACATCAACTTAGAAGCTTCATCTGTGTTCTACTATGGTGCTTTTAGTTTCTCCGCATACCGCAGCACGCGACACAGCTTTGCAGACGATAAGTACAACCGTTTCAGAGAGAAGAGCGGCCAATGTGACAATCAGGCTTTAAGTCGATTCGATAACAAATGACGAAAATGGACGGATTTCTCAGGTTTTTACTACATATGAACACTTTTCACATTCTCCCGTGCAACTAGGCTGCTAGTCCTCCTTTCATGCAGAATCTTAAGGTAATAGCTCATGTCCATGGCACCAAAGCCAGCTATAAAGTCAATAATCAGAAACTAAAACTTGAATTGTACTACATCTTACTGGCTATTACATCAACTTAGAAGCTTCATCGGTGTTCTACTATGGTGCTTTTAGTGTCTCCGCATACCGCAGCATGCGACATAGCTTTGCAGACGATAAGTACAACCGTTTCGGAGGGAAGAGCGGCCAATGTGACGATCTGGCTTTAAGTCGATTCGATAACAAATGACGAAAACGGACGGATTTCTCAGGTTTTTACTACATATGAACACTTTTCACATTCTCCCGTGCAACTCGGCTGCTAGTCCTCCTTTCATGCAGAATCTTAAGGTAATAGCTCATGTCCAAGGCACCAAAGCCAACTAAGAAGTCAATAATCGATACCTAAAACTTGAATTGTACTACTTCTTACTGGCTATTACATCAAATTAGAACCTTCATCTGTGTTCTAGTATGGTGGTTTTAGTGTCCCCGCATACCGCAGCACGCGACATAGCTTTGCAGACGATAAGTACAACCGTTTCAGAGAGAAGAGCGGCCAATGTGACGATTTGGCTTTAAGTCGATTCGATAACAATGACCAAAACGGACGGATTTCTCAGGTTTTTACTACATATGAACACTTTTCACATTCACCTGTGCAACTCGGCTGCTAGTCCTCCTTTCATGCAGAATGTTAAGGTTCTAGCCCATGTCCAAGGCTCCAAAGCCAGCTAAAAAGTCAATAATCGGTAGCTATAACTTGAATTGTACTACATCTTACTGGCTATTACATCAACTTAGAAGCTTCATCGGTGTTTTACTATGGTGCTTTTACTGTCTCCGCATACCGCAGCATGCGACATAGCTTTGCAGACGATAAGTACAACCGTTTCAGAGAGAAGAGTGGCCAGTGTGACGATCTGGCTTTAAGTCGATACGATAACAAATGACAAAAACGGACGGATTTCTCAGGTTTTTACTACATATGAACACTTTTCACATTCTCCCGTGCAACTCGGCTGTTAGTCCTCCTTTCATGCAGAATCTTAAGGTCCTAGCTCATGTCCAAGGCACAAAAGCCAGCTAAAAAGTCAATAATCGATACCTAAAACTTGAATTGTTCTACTTCTTACTGGCTATTACATCAACTTAGAAGCTTCATCTGTGTTCTACTATGGTGCTTTTAGTTTCTCCGCATACCGCAGCACGCGACACAGCTTTGCAGACGATAAGTACAAACGTTTCAGAGAGAAGAGCGGCCAATGTGACAATCAGGCTTTAAGTCGATTCGATAACAAATGACGTAAACGGACGGATTTCTCAGGTTTTTACTACATATGAACACTTTTCAAATTCTCCCGTGCAACTCGGATGCTAGTCCTCCTTTCATGCAGAATCTTAAGGTCCTAGCTGATGTCCAAGGCGTCAAAGCCAGCTAAAAAGTCAATAATCGATACCTAAAACTTGAATTGTACTACTTCTTACTGTCTATTACATCAACTTAGAAGCTTCATCTGTGTTCCACTATGGTGCTTTTAGTGTCTCCGCATACCGGAGCACGCGACATAGCTTTGCAGAC
The DNA here is from genome assembly GCF_023897955.1 of Schistocerca gregaria. NCBI lineage: Eukaryota > Metazoa > Arthropoda > Insecta > Orthoptera > Acrididae > Schistocerca > Schistocerca gregaria. The sequence continues at coordinate 260,265 of NW_026061770.1, forward strand.
GATAAGTACAACCGTTTCAGAGAGGAGAGCGGCCAATGTGACGATTTGGCTTTATGTCGATTCGATAACAAATGACCAAAACGGACGGATTTCTCAGGTTTTTACTACATATGAACACTTTTCACATTCTCCTGTGCAACTCGGCTGCTAGTCCTCCTTTCATGCAGAATCTTAAGGTCCTAGCCCATGTCCAAGGCTCCAAAGCCAGCTAAAAAGTCAATAATCAGTAGCTAAAACTTGAATTATACTATATCTTACTGGCTATTACATCAACTTAGAAGCTTCATCTGTGTTCTACTATGGTGCTTTTAGTGTCTCCGCATACCGCAGCATGCGACATAGCTTTGCAGACGATAAGTACAACCGTTTCGGAGGGAAGAGCGGCCAATGTGACGATCTGGCTTTAAGTCGATTCGATAACAAATGACGAAAACTGACGGATTTCTCAGGTTTTTACTACATATGAACACTTTTCACATTCTCCTGGGCAACTCGGCTGCTAGTCCTCCTTTCATGCAGAATCTTAAGGTCCTAGCTCATGTCCAAGGCACCAAATCCATCTAAGAAGTCAATAATCGATACCTTAAACTTGAAGTGTACTACTTCTTACTGGCTATTACATCAACTTAGAAGCTTCATCTGTGTTCCTATATGGTGCTTTTATGTCTCCGCATACCGCAGCACGCGATATAGCTTTGCTGACGATAAGTACAACCGTTTCAGAGAGAAGAGCGGCCAATGTGACAATCAGGCTTTAAGTCGATTCGATATCAAATGACGAAAACGAACGGATTTCTCAGGTTTTTACTACATATGAACACTTTACACATTCTCCCGTGCAACTCGGCTGCTAGTCCTCATGCATGTAAAATCTTAAGGTCCTAGCTCATGTCCAAGGCATCAAAGCCAGCTAAAAAGTCAATAATCAATACCTAAAACTTGAATTTTACTACTTTTTACTGGCTATTACATCAAATTAGAAGCTTCATCTGTGTTCTACTGTGGTGGTTTTAGTGTCTCCGCCTACCGCAGCATACGACATAGCTTTGCAGACGATAAGTACAACCGTTTCAGAGAGAAGAGCGGCCAACGTGACGATCTGGCTTTAAGTCGATTCGATAACAAATGACGAAGATGGACGGATTTCTCAGGTTCTTACTACATATGAACACTTTTCACATTCTCCCGTGCAACTCGGCTGCTAGTCCTCCTTTCATGCAGAAACTTAAGGTCCTAGCTCATGTCCAAGGCACCAAATCCATCTAAGAAGTCAATAATCGATACCTTAAACTTGAAGTGTACTACTTCTTACTGGCTATTACATCAACTTAGAAGCTTCATCTGTGTTCTACTATGGTGCTTTTAGTTTCTCCGCATACCGCAGCACGCGACACAGCTTTGCAGACGATAAGTACAACCGTTTCAGAGAGAAGAGCGGCCAATGTGACAATCAGGCTTTAAGTCGATTCGATAACAAATGACGAAAATGGACGGATTTCTCCGGTTTTTACTACATATGAACACTTTTCACATTCTCCCGTGCAACTAGGCTGCTAGTCCTCCTTTCATGCAGAATCTTAAGGTAATAGCTCATGTCCATGGCACCAAAGCCAGCTATAAAGTCAATAATCAGAAACTAAAACTTGAATTGTACTACATCTTACTGGCTATTACATCAACTTAGAAGCTTCATCGGTGTTCTACTATGGTGCTTTTAGTGTCTCCGCATACCGCAGCATGCGACATAGCTTTGCAGACGATAAGTACAACCGTTTCGGAGGGAAGAGCGGCCAATGTGAGGATCTGGCTTTAAGTCGATTCGATAACAAATGACGAAAACGGACGGATTTCTCAGGTTTTTACTACATATGAACACTTTTCACATTCTCCCGTGCAACTCGGCTGTTAGTCCTCCTTTCATGCAGAATCTTAAGGTCCTAGCTCATGTCCAAGGCACCAAAGCCAGCTAAAAAGTCAATAATCGATACCTAAAACTTGAATTGTTCTACTTCTTACTGGCTATTACATCAACTTAGAAGCTTCATCTGTGTTCTACTATGGTGCTTTTAGTTTCTCCGCATACCGCAGCACGCGACACAGCTTTGCAGACGATAAGTACAAACGTTTCAGAGAGAAGAGCGGCCAATGTGACAATCAGGCTTTAAGTCGATTCGATAACAAATGACGTAAACGGACGGATTTCTCAGGTTTTTACTACATATGAACACTTTTCAAATTCTCCCGTGCAACTCGGATGCTAGTCCTCCTTTCATGCAGAATCTTAAGGTCCTAGCTGATGTCCAAGGCGTCAAAGCCAGCTAAAAAGTCAATAATCGATACCTAAAACTTGAATTGTACTACTTCTTACTGTCTATTACATCAACTTAGAAGCTTCATCTGTGTTCCACTATGGTGCTTTTAGTGTCTCCGCATACCGCAGCACGCGACATAGCTTTGCAGACGATAAGTACAACCGTTTCAGAGAGGAGAGCGGCCAATGTGACGATCTGGCTTTAAGTCGATTCGATAAAAATTGACGAAAACGGACGGATTTCTCAGGTGTTTACTACATATGAACACTTATCAAATTCTCCCGTGCAACTTGGCTGCTAGTCCTACTTTCATGCAGAATATTAAGGTCCTAGCTCATGTCCAAGGCTTCAAAGCCAGCTAAAAAGTCAATAATCGATACCTAAAACTTGAATTGTACTACTTCTTACTGGCTATTACATCAACTTAGAAGCTTCATCTGTGTTCCACTATGGTGATTTTAGTGTCCCCGCATGCCGCAGCACGCGACATAGCTTTGCAGACGATAAGTACAACCGTTTCAGAGCGAAGAGCGGCCAATGTGACGATTTGGCTTTATGTCGATTCGATAACAAATGACCAAAACGGACGGATTTCTCAGGTTTTTACTACATATGAACACTTTTCACATTCTCCTGTGCAACTCGGCTGCTAGTCCTCCTTTCATGCAGAATCTTAAGGTCCTAGCCCATGTCCAAGGCTCCAAAGCCAGCTAAAAAGTCAATAATCAGTAGCTAAAACTTGAATTATACTATATCTTACTGGCTATTACATCAACTTAGAAGCTTCATCTGTGTTCTACTATGGTGCTTTGAGTTTCTCCGCATACCGCAGCACGCGACACAGCTTTGCAGACGATAAGTACAACCGTTTCAGAGAGAAGAGCGGCCAATGTGACAATCAGGCTTTAAGTCGATTCGATAACAAATGACGAACATGGACGGATTTCTCAGGTTTTTACTACATATGAACACTTTTCACATTCTCCCGTGCACCTAGGCTGCTAGTCCTCCTTTCATGCAGAATCTTAAGGTAATAGCTCATGTCCATGGCACCAAAGCCAGCTATAAAGTCAACAATCAGAAGCTAAAACTTGAATTGTACTACATCTTACTTGCTATTACATCAACTTAGAAGCTTCATCGGTGTTCTACTATGGTGCTTTTAGTGTCTCCGCATACCGCAGCATGCGACATAGCTTTGCAGACGATAAGTACAACCGTTTCGGAGGGAAGAGCGGCCAATGTGACGATCTGGCTTTAAGTCGATTCGATAACAAATGACGAAAACGGACGGATTTCTCAGGTTTTTACTACATATGAACACTTTTCACATTCTCCCGTGCAACTCGGCTGCTAGTCCTCCTTTCATGCAGAATCTTAAGGTAATAGCTCATGTCCAAGGCACCAAAGCCAAATAAGAAGTCAATAATCGATACCTAAAACTTGAATTGTACTACTTCTTACTGGCTATTACATCAAATTAGAACCTTCATCTGTGTTCTAGTATGGTGATTTTAGTGTCCCCGCATACCGCAGCACGCGACATAGCTTTGCAGACGATAAGTACAACCGTTTCAGAGAGAAGAGCGGCCAATGTGACGATTTGGCTTTAAGTCGATTCGATAACAATGACCAAAACGGACGGATTTCTCAGGTTTTTACTACATATGAACACTTTTCACATTCACCTGTGCAACTCGGCTGCTAGTCCTCCTTTCATGCAGAATGTTAAGGTTCTAGCCCATGTCCAAGGCTCCAAAGCCAGCTAAAAAGTCAATAATCAGTAGCTAAAACTTGAATTGTACTACATCTTACTGGCTATTACATCAACTTAGAAGCTTCATCGGTGTTTTACTATGGTGCTATTACTGTCTCCGCATACCGCAGCACGCGACACAGCTTTGCAGACGATAAGTACAAACGTTTCAGAGAGAAGAGCGGCCAATGTGACAATCAGGCTTTAAGTCGATTCGATAACAAATGACGTAAACGGACGGATTTCTCAGGTTTTTACTACATATGAACACTTTTCAAATTCTCCCGTGCAACTCGGATGCTAGTCCTCCTTTCATGCAGAATCTTAAGGTCCTAGCTGATGTCCAAGGCGTCAAAGCCAGCTAAAAAGTCAATAATCGATACCTAAAACTTGAATTGTACTACTTCTTACTGTCTATTACATCAACTTAGAAGCTTCATCTGTGTTCCACTATGGTGCTTTTAGTGTCTCCGCATACCGCAGCACGCGACATAGCTTTGCAGACGATAAGTACAACCGTTTCAGAGAGGAGAGCGGCCAATGTGACGATCTGGCTTTAAGTCGATTCGATAACAATTGACGAAAACGGACGGATTTCTCAGGTTTTTACTACATATGAACACTTATCAAATTCTCCCGTGCAACTTGGCTGCTAGTCCTACTTTCATGCAGAATATTAAGGTCCTAGCTCATGTCCAAGGCATCAAAGCCAGCTAAAAAGTCAATAATCGATACCTAAAACTTGAATTGTACTACTTCTTACTGGCTATTACATCAACTTAGAAGCTTCATCTGTGTTCCACTATGGTGATTTTAGTGTCCCCGCATGCCGCAGCACGCGACATAGCTTTGCAGACGATAAGTACAACCGTTTCACAGAGAAGAGCGGCCAATGTGACGATTTGGCTTTATGTCGATTCGATAACAAATGACCAAAACGGACGGACTTCTCAGGTTTTTACTACATATGAACACTTTTCACATTCTCCCGTGCAACTCGGCTGCTAGTCCTCCTTTCATGCAGAATCTTAAGGTCCTAGCCCATGTCCAAGGCTCCAAAGCCAGCTAAAAATCAATAATCAGTAGCTAAAACTTGAATTATACTATATCTTACTGGCTATTACATCAACTTAGAAGCTTCATCTGTGTTCTACTATGGTGCTTTGAGTTTCTCCGCATACCGCAGCACGCGACACAGCTTTGCAGACGATAAGTACAACCGTTTCAGAGAGAAGAGCGGCCAATGTGACAATCAGGCTTTAAGTCGATTCGATAACAAATGACGAACATGGACGGATTTCTCAGGTTTTTACTACATATGAACACTTTTCACATTCTCCCGTGCAACTAGGCTGCTAGTCCTCCTTTCATGCAGAATCTTAAGGTAATAGCTCATGTCCATGGCACCAAAGCCAGCTATAAAGTCAACAATCAGAAGCTAAAACTTGAATTGTACTACATCTTACTTGCTATTACATCAACTTAGAAGCTTCATCGGTGTTCTACTATGGTGCTTTTAGTGTCTCCGCATACCGCAGCATGCGACATAGCTTTGCAGACGATAAGTACAACCGTTTCGGAGGGAAGGGCGGCCAATGTGACGATCTGGCTTTAAGTCGATTCGATAACAAATGACGAAAACGGACGGATTTCTCAGGTTTTTACTACATATGAACACTTTTCACATTCTCCCGTGCAACTCGGCTGCTAGACCTCCTTTCATGCAGAATCTTAAGGTAATAGCTCATGTCCAAGGCACCAAAGCCAAATAAGAAGTCAATAATCGATACCTAAAACTTGAATTGTACTACTTCTTACTGGCTGTTACATCAAATTAGAACCTTCATCTGTGTTCTAGTATGGTGATTTTAGTGTCCCCGCATACCGCAGCACGCGACATAGCTTTGCAGACGATAAGTACAACCGTTTCAGAGAGAAGAGCGGCCAATGTGACGATTTGGCTTTAAGTCGATTCGATAACAAATGACCAAAACGGACGGATTTCTCAGGTTTTTACTACATATGAACACTATTCACATTCTCCTGTGCAACTCGGCTGCTAGTCCTCCTTTCATGCAGAATCTTAAGGTCCTAGCCCATGTCCAAGGCTCCAAAGCCAGCTAAAAAGTCAATAATCAGTAGCTAAAACTTGAATTGTACTACATCTTACTGGCTATTACATCAACTTAGAAGCTTCATCGGTGTTTTACTATGGTGCTTTTACTGTCTCCGCATACCGCAGCACTCGACATACCTTTGCAGACGATAAGTACAACCGTTTCAGAGAGAAGAGTGGCCAGTGTGACGATCTGGCTTTAAGTCGATACGATAACAAATGACAAAAACGGACGGATTTCTCAGGTTTTTACTACATATGAACACTTTTCACATTCTCCCGTGCAACTCGGCTGTTAGTCCTCCTTTCATGCAGAATCTTAAAGTCCTAGCTCATGTCCAAGGCACCAAAGCCAGCTAAAAAGTCAATAATCGATACCTAAAACTTGAATTGTTCTACTTCTTACTGGCTATTGCATCAACTTAGAAGCTTCATCTGTGTTCTACTATGGTGCTTTTAGTTTCTCCGCATACCGCAGCACGCGACACAGCTTTGCAGACGATAAGTACAAACGTTTCAGAGAGAAGAGCGGCCAATGTGACAATCAGGCTTTAAGTCGATTCGATAACAAATGACGTAAACGGACGGATTTCTCAGGTTTTTACTACATATGAACACTTTTCAAATTCTCCCGTGCAACTCGGATGCTAGTCCTCCTTTCATGCAGAATCTTAAGGTCCTAGCTGATGTCCAAGGCGTCAAAGCCAGCTAAAAAGTCAATAATCGATACCTAAAACTTGAATTGTACTACTTCTTACTGTCTATTACATCAACTTAGAAGCTTCATCTGTGTTCCACTATGGTGCTTTTAGTGTCTCCGCATACCGCAGCACGCGACATAGCTTTGCAGACGATAAGTACAACCGTTTCAGAGAGGAGAGCGGCCAATGTGACGATCTGGCTTTAAGTCGATTCGATAACAATTGACGAAAACGGACGGATTTCTCAGGTGTTTACTACATATGAACACTTATCAAATTCTCCCGTGCAACTTGGCTGCTAGTCCTACTTTCATGCAGAATATTAAGGTCCTAGCTCATGTCCAAGGCTTCAAAGCCAGCTAAAAAGTCAATAATCGATACCTAAAACTTGAATTGTACTACTTCTTACTGGCTATTACATCAACTTAGAAGCTTCATCTGTGTTCCACTATGGTGATTTTAGTGTCCCCGCATGCCGCAGCACGCGACATAGCTTTGCAGACGATAAGTACAACCGTTTCAGAGCGAAGAGCGGCCAATGTGACGATTTGGCTTTATGTCGATTCGATAACAAATGACCAAAACGGACGGATTTCTCAGGTTTTTACTACATATGAACACTTTTCACATTCTCCTGTGCAACTCGGCTGCTAGTCCTCCTTTCATGCAGAATCTTAAGGTCCTAGCCCATGTCCAAGGCTCCAAAGCCAGCTAAAAAGTCAATAATCAGTAGCTAAAACTTGAATTATACTATATCTTACTGGCTATTACATCAACTTAGAAGCTTCATCTGTGTTCTACTATGGTGCTTTGAGTTTCTCCGCATACCGCAGCACGCGACACAGCTTTGCAGACGATAAGTACAACCTTTTCAGAGAGAAGAGCGGCCAATGTGACAATCAGGCTTTAAGTCGATTCGATAACAAATGACGAACATGGACGGATTTCTCAGGTTTTTACTACATATGAACACTTTTCACATTCTCCCGTGCACCTAGGCTGCTAGTCCTCCTTTCATGCAGAATCTTAAGGTAATAGCTCATGTCCATGGCACCAAAGCCAGCTATAAAGTCAACAATCAGAAGCTAAAACTTGAATTGTACTACATCTTACTTGCTATTACATCAACTTAGAAGCTTCATCGGTGTTCTACTATGGTGCTTTTAGTGTCTCCGCATACCGCAGCATGCGACATAGCTTTGCAGACGATAAGTACAACCGTTTCGGAGGGAAGAGCGGCCAATGTGACGATCTGGCTTTAAGTCGATTCGATAACAAATGACGAAAACGGACGGATTTCTCAGGTTTTTACTACATATGAACACTTTTCACATTCTCCCGTGCAACTCGGCTGCTAGTCCTCCTTTCATGCAGAATCTTAAGGTAATAGCTCATGTCCAAGGCACCAAAGCCAAATAAGAAGTCAATAATCGATACCTAAAACTTGAATTGTACTACTTCTTACTGGCTATTACATCAAATTAGAACCTTCATCTGTGTTCTAGTATGGTGATTTTAGTGTCCCCGCATACCGCAGCACGCGACATAGCTTTGCAGACGATAAGTACAACCGTTTCGGAGGGAAGGGCGGCCAATGTGACGATCTGGCTTTAAGTCGATTCGATAACAAATGACGAAAACGGACGGATTTCTCAGGTTTTTACTACATATGAACACTTTTCACATTCTCCCGTGCAACTCGGCTGCTAGTCCTCCTTTCATGCAGAATCTTAAGGTCCTAGCCCATGTCCAAGGCTCCAAAGCCAGCTAAAAAGTCAATAATCAGTAGCTAAAACTTGAATTGTACTACATCTTACTGGCTATTGCATCAACTTAGAAGCTTCATCGGTGTTTTACTATGGTGCTTTTACTGTCTCCGCATACCGCAGCATGCGGCATAGCTTTGCAGACGATAAGTACAACCGTTTCAGAGAGAAGAGTGGCCAGTGTGACGATCTGGCTTTAAGTCGATACGATAACAAATGACAAAAACGGACGGATTTCTCACGTTTTTACTACATATGAACACTTTTCACATTCTCCCGTGCAACTCGGCTGTTAGTCCTCCTTTCATGCAGAATCTTAAGGTCCTAGCTCATGTCCAAGGCACCAAAGCCTGCTAAAAAGTCAATAATCGATACCTAAAACTTGAATTGTACTACTTCTTACTGGCTATTACATCAACTTAGAAGCTTCATCTGTGTTCTACTATGGTGCTTTTAGTTTCTCCGCATACCGCAGCACGCGACACAGCTTTGCAGACGATAAGTACAAACGTTTCAGAGAGAAGAGCGGCCAATGTGACAATCAGGCTTTAAGTCGATTCGATAACACATGACGTAAACGGACGGATTTCTCAGGTTTTTACTACATATGAACACTTTTCAAATTCTCCCGTGCAACTCGGATGCTAGTCCTCCTTTCATGCAGAATCTTAAGGTCCTAGCTGATGTCCAAGGCGTCAAAGCCAGCTAAAAAGTCAATAATCGATACCTAAAACTGGAATTGTACTACTTCTTACTGTCTATTACATCAACTTAGAAGCTTCATCTGTGTTCCACTATGGTGCTTTTAGTGTCTCCGCATACCGCAGCACGCGACATAGCTTTGCAGACGATAAGTACAACCGTTTCAGAGAGGAGAGCGGCCAATGTGACGATCTGGCTTTAAGTCGATTCGATAACAATTGACGAAAACGGACGGATTTCTCAGGTTTTTACTACATATGAACACTTATCAAATTCTCCCGTGCAACTTGGCTGCTAGTCCTACTTTCATGCAGAATATTAAGGTCCTAGCTCATGTCCAAGGCATCAAAGCCAGCTAAAAAGTCAATAATCGATAACTAAAACTTGAATTGTACTACTTCTTACTGGCTATTACATCAACTTAGAAGCTTCATCTGTGTTCCACTATGGTGATTTTAGTGTCCCCGCATGCCGCAGCACGCGACATAGCTTTGCAGACGATAAGTACAACCGTTTCAGAGAGAAGAGCGGCCAATGTGACGATCTGGCTTTAAGTCGATTCGATAACAAAGGACGAAAACGAACGGATTTCTCAGGTTTTTACTACATATGAACACTTTACACATTCTCCCGTGCAACTCGTCTGCTAGTCCTCCTGCATGTAAAATCTTAAGTTCCTAGCTCATGTCCAAGGCACCAAACAAGGGTAAAAAGTCAATAACCGATTCCTAAAACTTGAATGGTACTATTTCTTACTGGCTATTACATCATCTTAGAAGCTACATCTGTGTTCTACTATGGTGCTTTTAGTGTCTCCGAATACCGCAGTACGCGACATAGCTTTGCAGACGATACGTACAACCGTTTCAGAGAGCAGAGCGGCCAATGTGACGATTTGGCTTTAAGTCGATTCGATAAAAATGACGAAAACGGACGAATTTCTCAGGTTTTTACTCTATTTGAACACTTTTCACATTCTCCCGTGCAACTCGGCTGCTAGTCCTTCTTTCATGCAGAATCTTAAGGTCCTAGCTCATGTCCAAGGCACCAAAGCCAGCTAAAAAGTCAATAATCGATACCTAAAACTTGAATTGTACTACATCTTACTGGCTATTACATCAACTTAGAAGCTTCATCTGTGTTCTACTATGGTGCGTTTAGTTTCTCCGCATACCGCAGCACGCGACACAGCTTTGCAGACGATAAGTACAACCGTTTCAGAGAGAAGAGCGGCCAATGTGCCAATCAGGCTTTAAGTCGATTCAATAACAAATGACGAAAATGGACGGATTTCTCAGGTTTTTACTACATATGAACACTTTTCACATTCTCCCGTGCAACTCGGCTGCTAGTCCTCCTTTAATGCAGAATCTTAAGGTAATAGCTCATGTCCAAGGCACCAAAGCCAACTAAGAAGTCAATAATCGATACGTAAAACTTGAATTGTACTACTTCTTACTGGCTATTACATCAAATTAGAACCTTCATCTGTGTTCTAGTATGGTGATTTTAGTGTCCCCGCATACCGCAGGACGCGACATAGCTTTGCAGACGATAAGTACAACCGTTTCAGAGAGAAGAGCGGCCAATGTGACGATTTGGCTTTAAGTCGATTCGATAACAAATGACCAAAACGGACGAATTTGTCAGGTTTTTACTACATATGAACACTTTTCACATTCTCCTGTGCAACTCGGCTGCTAGTCCTCCTTTCATGCAGAATCTTAAGGTCCTAGCCGATGTCCAAGGCTCCAAAGCCAGCTAAAAAGTCAATAATCAGTACCTAAAACTTGAATTCTACTACTTCTTACTCGCTATTACATCGACTTAGAAGCTTCATCGGTGTTTTACTATGGTGCTTTTACTGTCTCCGCATACCGCAGCATGCGACATAGCTTTGCAGACGATAAGTACAACCGTTTCAGAGAGAAGAGTGGCCAGTGTGACGATCTGGCTTTAAGTCGATACGATAACAAATGACAAAAACGGACGGATTTCTCACGTTTTTACTACATATGAACACTTTTCACATTCTCCCGTGCAACTCGGCTGTTAGTCCTCCTTTCATGCAGAATCTTAAGGTCCTAGCTTATGTCCAAGGCACCAAAGCCAGCTAAAAAGTCAATAATCGATACCTAAAACTTGAATTGTACTACTTCTTACTGGCTATTACATCAACTTAGAAGCTTCATCTGTGTTCTACTATGGTGCTTTTAGTTTCTCCGTATACCGCAGCACGCGACACAGCTTTGCAGACGATAAGTACAAACGTTTCAGAGAGAAGAGCGGCCAATGTGACAATCAGGCTTTAAGTCGATTCGATAACAAATGACGTAAACGGACGGATTTCTCAGGTTTTTACTACATATGAACACTTTACACATTCTCCCGTGCAACTAGTCTGCTAGTCCTCCTGCATGTAAAATATTAAGTTCCTAGCTCATGTCTAAGGCACCAAACAAGGGTAAAAAGTCAATAACCGATTCCTAAAACTTGAATGGTACTATTTCTTACTGGCTATTACATCATCTTAGAAGCTACATCTGTGTTCTACTATGGTGCTTTTAGTGTCTCCGAATACCGCAGTACGCGACATAGCTTTGCAGACGATACGTACAACCGTTTCAGAGAGCAGAGCGGCCAATGTGACGATTTGGCTTTAAGTCGATTCGATAAAAATGACGAAAACGGACGGATTTCTCAGGTTTTTACTCTATTTGAACACTTTTCAAATTCTCCCGTGCAACTCGGCTGCTAGTCCTTCTTTCATGCAGAATCTTGAGGTCCTAGCTCATGTCCAAGGCACCAAAGCCAGCTAATAAGTCAATAATCGATACCTAAAACTTGAATTGTACTACTTCTTACTGGCTATTACATCAACTTAGAAGCTTCATCTGTGTTCTACTATGGTGATTTTAGTGTCTCCGCATAGCGCAGCACGCGACATAGCATTGCAGACGATAAGTACAGCCGTTTCAGAGGGAAGAGCGGCCAATAAGACAATCTGGCTTTAAGTCGATTCGATAACAAATGACGAAAACGGACAGATTTCTCAGGTATTTACTACATATGAACACTTTTCAAATTCTCCCGTGCACCTCGGCTGCTAGTCCTCCTTTCATGGAGAATCTTAAGGTCCTAGCTCATGTCCAAGGCATCAAAGCCAGCTAAAAAGTCATTAATCGATACCTAAAACTTGAATTATACTACTTCTTACTGACTATTACATCAACTTAGAAGCCTCATCTGTGTTCCACTATGGTGATTTTAGTGTCTCCGCATACCGCATCACGCGACATAGCTTTGCAGACGATAAGTACAACCGTTTCAGACAGAAGAGCAGCCAATGTGACGATCTGGCTTTAAGTCGATTGGATAACAAATGACGAAAACGAACGGATTTCTCATGTTTTTACTACATATAAACACTTTTCACATTCTCCTGTGTAACTCGGCTGCTAGTCCTCCTTTCATGCAGAATCTTAAGGTCCTAGCTCAAGTCCAAGGCACCAAAGCCAGCTAAAAAGTCAATAATCAGTAACTAAAACTTGAATTGTACTACTTCTTACTGGCTATTACATCAACTTGGAAGCGTCATCTGTGTTCTACCATGGTGCTTTTAGTGTCCCTGCATACCGCAGCACGCGACATAGCTCTGCACACGATAAGTACAACCGTTTCAGAGAGAAGAGTGGCCAATGTGACGATCTGGCTTTAAGTCGATTCGATAACAAATGACGAAAACGGACGGATTTCTGAGGTTTTTACTACATATGAACACTTTTCACATTCTCCCGTGCAACTCGGCTGCTAGTCCTCCTTTCTGCAGAATCTTAAGGTAACAGCTCATGTCCAAGGCACCAAAGCCAGCTAAAAAGTCAATAATCGATACCTAAAACTTGAATTGTACTACTTCTTACTGGCTATTACATCATCATAGAAGCTTCATCTGTGTTCTACTATGGTGCTTTTAGTGTCTCCGCATACCGCAGCACTCGACATAGCTTTGCAGACGATAAGTACAACCGTTTCAGACAGAAGAGCAGCCAATGTGACGATCTGGCTTTAAGTCGATTGGATAACAAATGACGAAAACGAACGGATTTCTCATGTTTTTACTACATATAAACACTTTTCACATTCTCCTGTGTAACTCGGCTGCTAGTCCTCCTTTCATGCAGAATCTTAAGGTCCTAGCTCATGTCCAAGGCACCAAAGCCAGCTAAAAAGTCATTAATCAGTAACTAAAACTTGAATTGTACTACTTCTTACTGGCTATTACATCAACTTGGAAGTGTCATCTGTGTTCTACCATGGTGCTTTTAGTGTCCCTGCATACCGCAGCACGCGACATAGCTCTGCACACGATAAGTACAACCGTTTCAGAGAGAAGAGTGGCCAATGTGACGATCTGGCTTTAAGTCGATTCGATAACAAATGACGAAAACGGACGGATTTCTGAGGTTTTTACTACATATGAACACTTTTCACATTCTCCCGTGCAACTCGGCAGCTAGTCCTCCTTTCTGCAGAATCTTAAGGTAACAGCTCATGTCCAAGGCACCAAAGCCAGCTAAAAATTCAATAATCGATACCTAAATCTTGAATTGTACTACTTCTTACTGGCTATTACATCATCATAGAAGCTTCATCTGTGTTCTACTATGGTGCTTTTAGTGTCTCCGCATACCGCAGCACTCGACATAGCTTTGCAGACGATAAGTACAACCGTTTCAGAGAGAAGAGCGGCAAATGTTACGATCTGGCGAGTCGATAACAAATGAAGAAAAATGACGGATTTTTCAGGTTTTTACTACATATGAACACTTTTCACATTCTCCCGTGCAACTCGGCTGCTAGTCCTCCTTCCATGCGGAATCTTAAGGTCCTAGCTCATGTCCAAGGCACCAAATCCATCTAAGAAATCAATAATCGATATCTTAAACTTGAATTGTACTACTTCTTACTGGCTATTACATCAACTTAGAAGCTTCATCTGTGTTCTACTATGGTGCTTTTAGTGTCTCCGCATACCGCAGCACGCGACATAGCTTTGAAGACGGTAAGTACAACCGTTTCCGAGAGAAGAGCGGCCAATGTGACGATCTGGCTTTAAGTCGATTCGATAACAAATGACGAAAACGGACGGATTTCTCAAGTTTGTACTACATATGAACACTTTTCACATTCTCCCGTGCAACTCGGCTGCTAGTCCTCCTTTCATGGAGAATCTTAAGGTCCTAGCTCATGTCCAAGGCATCAAAACCAGCTAAAAAGTCAATAATCGATACCTAAAACTTGAATTATACTGCTTCTTACTGACTATTACATCAACTTAGAAGCCTCATCTGTGTTCCACTATGGTGATTTTAGTGTCTCCGCATACCGCATCACGCGACATAGCTTTGCAGACGATAAGTACAACCGTTTCAGAGAAAAGAGGGGCCAATTTGACGATCTGGCTTTAAGTCGATTCGATAACAAATGACGAAAACGGACGGATTTCTCATGTTTTTACTACATATAAACACTTTTCACATTCTCCTGTGTAACTCGGCTGCTAGTCCTCCTTTCATGCAGAATCTTAAGGTCCTAGCTCATGTCCAAGGCACCAAAGCCAGCTAAAAAGTCAATAATCAGTAACTAAAACTTGAATTGTACTACTTCTTACTGGCTATTACATCAACTTGGAAGTGTCATCTGTGTTCTACCATGGTGCTTTTAGTGTCCCTGCATACCGCAGCACGCGACATAGCTCTGCACACGATAAGTACAACCGTTTCAGAGAGAAGAGTGGCCAATGTGACGATCTGGCTTTAAGTCGATTCGATAACAAATGACGAAAAGGGACGGATTTCTCAGGTTTTTACTACATATGAACACTTTTCACATTCTCCCGTGCAACTCGGCTGCTAGTCCTCCTTTCTGCAGAATCTTAAGGTAACAGCTCATGTCCAAGGCACCAAAGCCAGCTAAAAAGTCAATAATCGATACCTAAAACTTGAATTGTACTACTTCTTACTGGCTATTACATCAACTTAGATGCTTCATCTGTGTTCTACTATGGTGATTTTAGTGTCTCCGCATACCGCAGCACTCGACATAGCTTTGCAGACGATAAGTACAACCGTTTCAGAGAGAAGAGCGGCAAATGTTACGATCTGGCGAGTCGATAACAAATGACGAAAAATGACGGATTTTTCAGGTTTTTACTACATATGAACACTTTTCACATTCTCCCGTGCAACTCGGCTGCTAGTCCTACTTTCATGCAGAATCTTAAGGTCCTAGCTCATGTCCAAGGCACCAAATCCATTTAAGAAATCAATAATCGATACCTTTAACTTGAATTGTACTACTTCTTACTGGCTATTACATCAACTTAGAAGCTTCATCTGTGTTCTACTATGGTGCTTTTAGTGTCTCCGCATACCGCAGCACGCGACATAGCTTTGAAGACGATAAGTACAACCGTTTCCGAGAGAAGAACGGCCAATGTGACGATCTGGCTTTAAGTCGATTCGATAACAAATGACGAAAACGGACGGATTTCTCAAGTTTGTACTACATATGAACACTTTTCACATTCTCCCGTGCAACTCGGCTGCTACTCCTCCTTTCATGCAGAATCTTAAGGTCCTAGCTCATGTCCAAGGCACCAAATCCATCTAAGAAATCAATAATCGATACCTTAAACTTGAATTGTACTACTTCTTACTGGCTATTACATCAACTTAGAAGCTTCATCTGTGTTCTACTATGGTGCTTTTAGTGTCTCCGCATACCGCAGCACGCGACATAGCTTTGAAGACGGTAAGTACAACCGTTTCCGAGAGAAGAGCGGCCAATGTGACGATCTGGCTTTAAGTCGATTCGATAACAAATGACGAAAACGGACGGATTTCTCAAGTTTGTACTACATATGAACACTTTTCACATTCTCCCGTGCAACTCGGCTGCTAGTCCTCCTTTCATGTAGAATCTTAAGGTCCTAGCTCATGTCCAAGGCATCAAAACCAGCTAAAAAGTCAATAATCGATACCTAAAACTTGAATTATACTGCTTCTTACTGACTATTACATCAACTTAGAAGAATCATCTGTGTTCCACTATGGTGATTTTAGTGTCTCCGCATACCGCATCACGCGACATAGCTTTGCAGACGATAAGTACAACCGTTTCAGAGAAAAGAGGGGCCAATTTGACGATCTGGCTTTAAGTCGATTCGATAACAAATGACGAAAACGGACGGATTTCTCATGTTTTTACTACATATAAACACTTTTCACATTCTCCTGTGTAACTCGGCTGCTAGTCCTCCTTTCATGCAGAATCTTAAGGTCCTAGCTCATGTCCAAGGCACCAAAGCCAGCTAAAAAGTCAATAATCAGTAACTAAAACTTGAATTGTACTACTTCTTACTGGCTATTACATCAACTTAGAAGTGTCATCTGTGTTCTACCATGGTGCTTTTAGTGTCCCTGCATACCGCAGCACGCGACATAGCTCTGCACACGATAAGTACAACCGTTTCAGAGAGAAGAGTGGCCAATGTGACGATCTGGCTTTAAGTCGATTCGATAACAAATGACGAAAAGGGACGGATTTCTCAGGTTTTTACTACATATGAACACTTTTCACATTCTCCCGTGCAACTCGGCTGCTAGTCCTCCTTTCTGCAGAATCTTAAGGTAACAGCTCATGTCCAAGGCACCAAAGCCAGCTAAAAAGTCAATAATCGATACCTAAAACTTGAATTGTACTACTTCTTACTGGCTATTACATCATCATAGAAGCTTCATCTGTGTTCTACTATGGTGCTTTTAGTGTCTCCGCATACCGCAGCACTCGACATAGCTTTGCAGACGATAAGTACAACCGTTTCAGAGAGAAGAGCGGCAAATGTTACGATCTGGCGAGTCGATAACAAATGACGAAAAATGACGGATTTTTCAGGTTTTTACTACATATGAACACTTTTCACATTCTCCCGTGCAACTCGGCTGCTAGTCCTACTTTCATGCAGAATCTTAAGGTCCTAGCTCATGTCCAAGGCACCAAATCCATTTAAGAAATCAATAATCGATACCTTAAACTTGAATTGTACTACTTCTTACTGGCTATTACATCAACTTAGAAGCTTCATCTGTGTTCTACTATGGTGCTTTTAGTGTCTCCGCATACCGCAGCACGCGACATAGCTTTGAAGACGATAAGTACAACCGTTTCCGAGAGAAGGACGGCCAATGTGACGATCTGGCTTTAAGTCGATTCGATAACAAATGACGAAAACGGACGGATTTCTCAAGTTTGTACTACATATGAACACTTTTCACATTCTCCCGTGCAACTCGGCTGCTACTCCTCCTTTCATGCAGAATCTTATGGTCCAAGCTCATCTCCAAGGCACCAAAGCCAGCTAAAAAGTCAATAATCGATACCTAAAACTTGAATTGTACTACTTCTTACTGGCTATTACATCTTCTTAGATGCTTAATATGTGTTCTACTATGGTGCTTTTAGTGTCTCCGCATACCGCAGCACGCGACATAGCTTTGCAGACGATAAGTACAACCGTTTCAGAGAGAAGAGCGGCCAATGTGACGATCTGGCTTAAAGTCGATTCGATAACAAATGAAGAAAACGGACGGATTTCTCAGGATTTTACTACATATAAACACTTTTCACATTCTCCTGTGTAACTCGGCTGCTAGTCCTCCTTTCATGCAGAATATTAAGGTCCTAGCTCATGTCCAAGGCTCCAAAGCCAGCTAAAAAGTCAATAATCAGTAGCTAAAACTTGAATTGTACTACATCTTACTGGCTATTTAATCAACTTAGAAGCTTCATCTGTGTTCTACTATGGTGCTTTTAGTGTCTCCGCATACCGCAGCACGCGACATAGCTTTGCAGACGATAAGTACAACCGTTTCAGAGAGGAGAGCGGCCAATGTGACGATCTGGCTTTAAGTCGATTCGATAACAAATGACGAAAACGGACGGATTTCTCAGGTTTTTACTACATATGAACACTTTTCACATTCTCCCGTGCAACTCGGCTGCTAGTCCTCCTTTCATGCAGAATCTTAAGGTAATAGCTCATGTCCAAGGCACCATAGCCAGCTAAAAAGTCAATAATCAGAAGCTAAAACTTGAGTTGTACTACATCTTACTGGCTATTACATCAACTTAGAAGCTTCATCGGTGTTCTACTATGGTGCTTTTAGTGTCTCCGCATACCACAGCATGCGACATAGCTTTGCAGACGATAAGTACAACCGTTTCGGAGGGAAGAGCGGCCAATGTGACGATCTGGCTTTAAGTCGATTCGATAACAAATGACGAAAACGGACGGATTTCTCAGGTTTTTACTACATATGAACACTTTACACATTCTCCCGTGCAACTCGTCTGCTAGTCCTCCTGCATGTAAAATCTTAAGTTCCTAGCTCATGTCCAAGGCACCAAAAAAGGGTAAAAAGTCAGTAACCGATTCCTAAAACTTGAATGGTACTATTTCTTACTGGCTATTACATCATCTTAGAAGCTACATCTGTGTTCTACTATGGTGCTTTTAGTGTCTCCGAATACCGCAGTACGCGACATAGCTTTGCAGACGATAAGTACAACCGTTTCAGAGAGCAGAGCGGCCAATGTGACGATTTGGCTTTAAGTCGATTCGATAAAAATGAAGAAAACGGACGGATTTCTCAGCTTTTTACTCTCTTTGAACACTTTTCACATTCTCCCGTGCAACTCGGCTGTTAGTCCTCCTTTCATGCAGAATCTTAAGGTAATAGCTCATGTCCAAGGCACCAAAGCCAGCTAAAAAGTCAATAATCGATACCTAAAACTTGAATTGTACTACTTCTTACCGGCTATTACATCAACTTAGAAGCTTCATCTGTGTTCTACTATGGTGCTTTTAGTGTCTCCGCATAGCGCAGCACGCGACATAACATTGCAGACGATAAGTACAACCGTTTCAGAAAGAAGAGCGGCCAATGTGACAATCTGGCTTTAAGTCGATATCGATAACAAATGACGAAAACGGACGGATTTCTCAGGTTTTTACTACATATGAAAACTTTTCAAATTCTCCCGTGCAACTCGGCTGCTAGTCCTCCTTTCATGGAGAATCTTAAGGTCCTAGCTCATGTCCAAGGCATCAAAGCCAGCTAAAAAGTCAATAATCGATACCTAAAACTTGAATTATACTGCTTCTTACTGACTATTACATCAACTTAGAAGCCTCATCTGTGTTCCACTATGGTGATTTTAGTGTCTCCGCATATCGCATCACGCGACATAGCTTTGCAGACGATAAGTACAACCGTTTCAGAGAAAAGAGGGGCCAATTTGACGATCTGGCTTTAAGTCGATTCGATAACAAATGACGAAAACGGACGGATTTCTCATGTTTTTACTACATATAAACACTTTTCACATTCTCCTGTGTAACTCGGCTGCTAGTCCTCCTTTCATGCAGAATCTTAAGGTCCTAGCTCATGTCCAAGGCACCAAAGCCAGCTAAAAAGTCAATAATCAGTAACTAAAACTTGAATTGTACTACTTCTTACTGGCTATTACATCAACTTGGAAGTGTCATCTGTGTTCTACCATGGTGCTTTTAGTGTCCCTGCATACCGCAGCACGCGACATAGCTCTGCACACGATAAGTACAACCGTTTCAGAGAGAAGAGTGGCCAATGTGACGATCTGGCTTTAAGTCGATTCGATAACAAATGACGAAAAGGGACGGATTTCTCAGGTTTTTACTACATATGAACACTTTTCACATTCTCCCGTGCAACTCGGCTGCTAGTCCTCCTTTCTGCAGAATCTTAAGGTAACAGCTCATGTCCAAGGCACCAAAGCCAGCTAAAAAGTCAATAATCGATACCTAAAACTTGAATTGTACTACTTCTTACTGGCTATTACATCATCATAGAAGTTTCATCTGTGTTCTACTATGGTGCTTTTAGTGTCTCCGCATACCGCAGCACTCGACATAGCTTTGCAGACGATAAGTAAAACCGTTTCAGAGAGAAGAGCGGCAAATGTTACGATCTGGCGAGTCGATAACAAATGACGAAAAATGACGGATTTTTCAGGTTTTTACTACATATGAACACTTTTCACATTCTCCCGTGCAACTCGGCTGCTAGTCCTACTTTCATGCAGAATCTTAAGGTCCTAGCTCATGTCCAAGGCACCAAATCCATTTAAGAAATCAATAATCGATACCTTAAACTTGAATTGTACTACTTCTTACTGGCTATTACATCAACTTAGAAGCTTCATCTGTGTTCTACTATGGTGCTTTTAGTGTCTCCGCATACCGCAGCACGCGACATAGCTTTGAAGACGATAAGTACAACCGTTTCCGAGAGAAGAACGGCCAATGTGACGATCTGGCTTTAAGTCGATTCGATAACAAATGACGAAAACGGACGGATTTCTCAGGATTTTATTACATATGAACACTTTTCACATTCTCCCGTGCAACTCGGCTGCTACTCCTCCTTTCATGCAGAATCTTATGGTCCAAGCTCATCTCCAAGGCACCAAAGCCAGCTAAAAAGTCAATAATCGATACCTAAAACTTGAATTGTACTACTTCTTACTGGCTATTACATCTTCTTAGAAGCTTAATATGTGTTCTACTATAGTGCTTTTAGTGTCTCCGCATACCGCAGCACGCGACATAGCTTTGCAGACGATAAGTACAACCGTTTCAGAGAGAAGAGCGGCCAATGTGACAATCTGGCTTAAAGTCGATTCGATAACAAATGACGAAAACGGACGGATTTCTCAGGTTTTTACTACATATAAACACTTTTCACATTCTCCTGTGTAACTCGGCTGCTAGTCCTCCTTTCATGCAGAATCTTAAGGTCCTAGCTCATGTACAAGGCTCCAAAGCCAGCTAAAAAGTCAATAATCAGTAGCTAAAACTTGAATTGTACTACATCTTACTGGCTATTACATCAACTTAGAAGCTTCATCTGTGTTCTACTATGGTGCTTTTAGTGTCTCCGCATACCGCAGCATGCGACATAGCTTTGCAGACGATAAGTACAACCTTTTCGGAGGGAAGAGCGGCCAATGTGACGATCTGGCTCTAAGTCGAGTCGATAACAAATGACGAAAACGGACGGATTTCTCAGGTTTTTACTACATATGAACACTTTTCACATTCTCCTGGGCAACTCGGCTGCTAGTCCACCTTTCATGCAGAATCTTAAGGTTCTAGCTCATGTCCAAGGCACCAAATCCATCTAAGAAGTCAATAATCGATACCTTACACTTGAAGTGTACTACTTCTTACTGGCTATTACATCAACTTAGAAGCTTCATCTGTGTTCCAATATGGTGCTTTTAGTGTCTCCGCATACCGCAGCACGCGACATAGCTTTGCAGACGATAAGTACAACCGTTTCAGAGAGAAGAGCGGCCAATGTGACAATCAGGCTTTAAGTCGATTCGATAACAAATGACGAAAACGAACGGATTTCTCAGGTTTTTACTACATATGAACACTTTACACATTCTCCCGTGCAACTAGGCTGCTAGTCCTCCTGCATGTAAAATCTTAAGGTCCTAGCTCATGTCCAAGGCATCAAAGCCAGCTAAAAAGTCAATAATCAATACCTAAAACTTGAATTGTACTACTTCTTACTGGCTATTACATCAAATTAGAAGCTTCATCTGTGTTCTACTGTGGTGGTTTTAGTGTCTCCGCCTACCGCAGCATACGACATAGCTTTGCAGACGATAAGTACAACCGTTTCAGAGAGAAGAGCGGCCAATGTGACGATCTGGCTATAAGTCGATTCGATAACAAATGACGAAAATGGACGGATTTCTCAGGTTTTTACTACATATGAACACTTTACATATTCTCCCGTGCAACTCGGCTGCTAGTCCTCCTTTCATGCAGAATCTTAAGGTCTTAGCTCATGTCCAAGGCACCAAATCCATCTAAGAAGTCAATAATCGATACCTAAAACTTGAATTGTACTACTTCTTACTGGCTATTACATCAACTTAGAAGCTTCATCTGTGTTCTACTATGGTGCTTTTAGTGTCTCCGCATACCGGAGCAAGAGACATAGCTTTGCAGACGATAAGTACAACCGTTTCAGAGAGAAGAGCTGCCAATGTGACGATCTGGCTTAAAGTCGATTCGATAACAAATGAAGAAAACGGACGGATTTCTCAGGATTTTACTACATATAAACACTTTTCACATTCTCCTGTGTAACTCGGCTGCTAGTCCTCCTTTCATGCAGAATATTAAGGTTCTAGCTCATGTCCAAGGCTCCAAAGCCAGCTAAAAAGTCAATAATCAGTAGCTAAAACTTGAATTGTACTACATCTTACTGGCTATTTAATCAACTTAGAAGCTTCATCTGTGTTCTACTATGGTGCTTTTAGTGTCTCCGCATACCGCAGCACGCGACATAGCTTTGCAGACGATAAGTACAACCGTTTCAGAGAGCAGAGCGGCCAATGTGACGATTTGGCTTTAAGTCGATTCGATAAAAATGAAGAAAACGGACGGATTTCTCAGCTTTTTACTCTATTTGAACACTTTTCACATTCTCCCGTGCAACTCGGCTGTTAGTCCTCCTTTCATGCAGAATCTTAAGGTAATAGCTCATGTCCAAGGCACCAAAGCCAGCTAAAAAGTCAATAATCGATACCTAAAACTTGAATTGTACTACTTCTTACTGGCTATTACATCAACTTAGAAGCTTCATCTGTGTTCTACTATGGTGCTTTTAGTGTCTCCGCATAGCGCAGCACGCGACATAACATTGCAGACGATAAGTACAACCGTTTCAGAAAGAAGAGCGGCCAATGTGACAATCTGGCTTTAAGTCGATATCGATAACAAATGACGAAAACGGACGGATTTCTCAGGTTTTTACTACATATAAACACTTTTCACATTCTCCTGTGTAACTCGGCTCTACGTCCTCCTTTCATGCAGAATCTTAAGGTCCTAGCTCATGTCCAAGGCTCCAAAGCCAGCTAAAAAGCAAATAATCAGTAGCTAAAACTTGAATTGTACTACATCTTACTGGCTATTACATCAACTTAGAAGCTTCATCTGTGTTCTACTATGGTGCTTTTAGTGTCTCCGCATACCGCAGCATGCGACATAGCTTTGCAGACGATAAGTACAACCGTTTCGGAGGGAAGAGCGGCCAGTGTGACGATCTGGCTTTAAGTCGATTCGATAACAAATGACGAAAACGGACGGATTTCTCAGGATTTTACTACATATGAACACTTTTCACATTCTCCCGTGCAACTCGCTGCTAGTCCTCCTTTCATGCAGAATCTTAAGGTCCTAGCTCATGTCCAAGGCACCAAAGCCAGCTAAAAAGTCAATAATCAGTAACTAAAACTTGAATTGTACTACTTCTTACTGGCTATTACATCAACTTGGAAGTGTCATCTGTGTTCTACTATGGTGCTTTTAGTGTCTCTGCATACCGCAGCACGCGACATAGCTCTGCAGACGATAAGTACAACTGTTTCAGAGAGAAGAGCAGCCAATGTGACGATCTGGCTTTAAGTCGATTCGATAACAAAGACGAAAACGAACGGATTTCTCAGGTTTTTACTACATATGAACACTTTACACATTCTCCCGTGCAACTCGGCTGCTGGTCCTCCTGCATGTAAAATCTTAAGTTCCTAGCTCATGTCCAAGGCACCAAACAAGGGTAAAAAGTCAATAACCGATTAATAAAACTAGAATTGTACTATTTCTTACTGGCTATTACATCATCTTAGAAGCTACATCTGTGTTCTACTATGGGGCTTTTAGTGTCTCCGAATACCGCCGTACGCGACATTGCTTTGCAGACGATAAGTACAACCGTTTCAGAGAGCAGAGCGGCCAATGTGACGATTTGGATTTAAGTAGATTCGATAAAAATGACTAAAACGGACGGATTTCTCAGGTTTTTACCCTATTTGAACACTTTTCACATTCTCCCGTGCAACTCGGCTGCTAGTCCTCCTTTAATGCAGATTCTTAAGGTCCTAGCTCATGTCCAAGGCACCAAAGCCAGCTAAAAAGTCAATAATCGATACCTAAAACTTGAATTGTACTACTACTTACTGGCTATTACATCAACTTAGAAGCTTCATCTGTGTTCTACTATGGTGCTTTTAGTGTCTCCGCATACCGCAGCATGCGACATAGCTTTGCAGACGATAAGTACAACCGTTTCAGAGAGAAGAGCGGCCAATGTGACAATCTGGCTTAAAGTCGATTCGATAACAAATGACGAAAACGGACGGATTTCTCAGGTTTTTACTACATATAAACACTTTTCACATTCTCCTGTGTAACTCGGCTGCTAGTCCTCCTTTCATGCAGAATCTTAAGGTCCTAGCTCATGTACAAGGCTCCAAAGCCAGCTAAAAAGTCAATAATCAGTAGCTAAAACTTGAATTGTACTACATCTTACTGGCTATTACATCAACTTAGAAGCTTCATCTGTGTTCTACTATGGTGCTTTTAGTGTCTCCGCATACCGCAGCATGCGACATAGCTTTGCAGACGATAAGTACAACCTTTTCGGAGGGAAGAGCGGCCAATGTGACGATCTGGCTTTAAGTCGAGTCGATAACAAATGACGAAAACGGACGGATTTCTCAGGTTTTTACTACATATGAACACTTTTCACATTCTCCTGGGCAACTCGGCTGCTAGTCCACCTTTCATGCAGAATCTTAAGGTTCTAGCTCATGTCCAAGGCACCAAATCCATCTAAGAAGTCAATAATCGATACCTTACACTTGAAGTGTAGTACTTCTTACTGGCTATTACATCAACTTAGAAGCTTCATCTGTGTTCCAATATGGTGCTTTTAGTGTCTCCGCATACCGCAGCACGCGACATAGCTTTGCAGACGATAAGTACAACCGTTTCAGAGAGAAGAGCGGCCAATGTGACAATCAGGCTTTAAGTCGATTCGATAACAAATGACGAAAACGAACGGATTTCTCAGGTTTTTACTACATATGAACACTTTACACATTCTCCCGTGCAACTAGGCTGCTAGTCCTCCTGCATGTAAAATCTTAAGGTAATAGCTCATGTCCAAGGCACCATAGCCAGCTAAAAAGTCAATAATCAGAAGCTAAAACTTGAGTTGTACTACATCTTACTGGCTATTACATCAACTTAGAAGCTTCATCTGTGTTCTACTATGGTGCTTTTAGTGTCTCCGCATACCGCAGCACGCGACATAGCTTTGCAGACGATAAGTACAACCGTTTCAGAGAGGAGAGCGGCCAATGTGACGATCTGGCTTTAAGTCGATTCGATAACAAATGACGATAACGGACGGATTTCTCATGTTTTTACTACATATGAACACTTTTCACATTCTCCCGTGCAACTCGGCTGCTAGTCCTCCTTTCATGCAGAATCTTAAGGTAATAGCTCATGTCCAAGGCACCATAGCCAGCTAAAAAGTCAATAATCAGAAGCTAAAACTTGAGTTGTACTACATCTTACTGGCTATTACATCAACTTAGAAGCTTCATCGGTGTTCTACTATGGTGCTTTTAGTGTCTCCGCATACCACAGCATGCGACATAGCTTTGCAGACGATAAGTACAACCGTTTCGGAGAGCAGAGCGGCCAATGTGACGATTTGGCTTTAAGTCGATTCGATAAAAATGAAGAAAACGGACGGATTTCTCAGCTTTTTACTCTATTTGAACACTTTTCACATTCTCCCGTGCAACTCGGCTGTTAGTCCTCCTTTAATGCAGAATCTTAAGGTAATAGCTCATGTCCAAGGCACCAAAGCCAGCTAAAAAGTCAATAATCGATACCTAAAACTTGAATTGTACTATTTCTTACTGGCTATTACATCATCTTAGAAGCTACATCTGTGTTCTACTATGGTGCTTTTAGTGTCTCCGAATACCGCAGTACGCGACATAGCTTTGCAGACGATAAGTACAACCGTTTCAGAGAGCAGAGCGGCCAATGTGACGATTTGGCTTTAAGTCGATTCGATAAAAATGAAGAAAACGGACGGATTACTCAGCTTTTTACTCTATTTGAACACTTTTCACATTCTCCCGTGCAACTCGGCTGTTAGTCCTCCTTTCATGCAGAATCTTAAGGTAATAGCTCATGTCCAAGGCACCAAAGCCAGCTAAAAAGTCAATAATCGATACCTAAAACTTGAATTGTACTACTTCTTACTGGCTATTACATCAACTTAGAAGCTTCATCTGTGTTCTACTATGGTGCTTTTAGTGTCTCCGCATAGCGCAGCACGCGACATAACATTGCAGACGATAAGTACAACCGTTTCAGAAAGAAGAGCGGCCAATGTGACAATCTGGCTTTAAGTCGATATCGATAACAAATGACGAAAACGGACGGATTTCTCAGGTTTTTACTACATATGAAAACTTTTCAAATTCTCCCGTGCAACTCGGCTGCTAGTCCTCCTTTCATGGAGAATCTTAAGGTCCTAGCTCATGTCCAAGGCATCAAAGCCAGCTAAAAAGTCAATAATCGATACCTAAAACTTGAATTATACTACTTCTTACTGGCTATTACATCAACTTAGAAGCTTCATCTGTGTTCCACTATGGTGATTTTAGTGTCCCAGCATGCCGCAGCACGCGACATAGCTTTGCAGACGATAAGTACAACCGTTTCAGAGAGAAGAGCGGCCAATGTGACGATCTGGCTTTAAGTCGATTCGATAACAAATGACGAAAACGGACGGATTTCTCAGGTTTTTACTACATATAAACACTTTTCACATTCTCCTGTGTAACTCGGCTGCTAGTCCTCCTTTCATGCAGAATCTTAAGGTCCTAGCTCATGTCCAAGGCTCCAAAGCCAGCTAAAAAGCAAATAATCAGTAGCTAAAACTTGAATTGTACTACATCTTACTGGCTATTACATCAACTTAGAAGCTTCATCTGTGTTCTACTATGGTGCTTTTAGTGTCTCCGCATACCGCAGCATGCGACATAGCTTTGCAGACGATAAGTACAACCGTTTCGGAGGGAAGAGCGGCCAGTGTGACGATCTGGCTTTAAGTCGATTCGATAACAAATGACGAAAACGGACGGATTTCTCAGGATTTTACTACATATGAACACTTTTCACATTCTCCCGTGCAACTCGCTGCTAGTCCTCCTTTCATGAAGAATCTTAAGGTCCTAGCTCATGTCCAAGGCATCAAAGCCAGCTAAAAAGTCAATAATCAATACCTAAAACTTGAATTGTACTACTTCTTACTGGCTATTACATCAACTTAGAAGCTTCATCTGTGTTCCACTATGGTGATTTTAGTGTCCCAGCATGCCGCAGCACGCGACATAGCTCTGCAGACGATAAGTACAACTGTTTCAGAGAGAAGAGCAGCCAATGTGACGATCTGGCTTTAAGTCGATTCGATAACAAAGACGAAAACGAACGGATTTCTCAGGTTTTTACTACATATGAACACTTTACACATTCTCCCGTGCAACTCGGCTGCTGGTCCTCCTGCATGTAAAATCTTAAGTTCCTAGCTCATGTCCAAGGCACCAAACAAGGGTAAAAAGTCAATAACCGATTAATAAAACTAGAATTGTACTATTTCTTACTGGCTATTACATCATCTTAGAAGCTACATCTGTGTTCTACTATGGGGCTTTTAGTGTCTCCGAATACCGCCGTACGCGACATTGCTTTGCAGACGATAAGTACAACCGTTTCAGAGAGCAGAGCGGCCAATGTGACGATTTGGCTTTAAGTAGATTCGATAAAAATGACTAAAACGGACGGATTTCTCAGGTTTTTACTCTATTTGAACACTTTTCACATTCTCCCGTGCAACTCGGCTGCTAGTCCTCCTTTAATGCAGATTCTTAAGGTCCTAGCTCATGTCCAAGGCACCAAAGCCAGCTAAAAAGTCAATAATCGATACCTAAAACTTGAATTGTACTACTACTTACTGGCTATTACATCAACTTAGAAGCTTTATCTGTGTTCTACTATGGTGCTTTTAGAGTCTCCGCATACCGCAGCACGCGACATAGCTTTGCAGACGATAAGTACAACCGTTTCAGAGAGAAGAGCGGCCAATGTGACGATCTGGCTTTAAGGAGATTCGATAACAAATGACGAAGACGGACGGATTTCTCAGGTTTTTACTACATATGAACACTTTTCACATTCTCCCGTGCAACGCGGCTGCTAGTCCTTCTTCTATGCAGAATCTTAAGGTCCTAGCTCATGTCCAAGGCATCAAAGCCAGCTAAAAAGTCAATAATCAATACCTAAAACTTGAATTGTACTACTTCTTACTGGCTATTACATCAAATTAGAAGCTTCATCTGTGATCTACTGTGGTGGTTTTAATGTCTCCGCCTACCGCAGCATACGACATAGCTTTGCAGACGATAAGTACAACCTTTTCAGAGAGAAGAGCGGCCAATGTGACGATCTGGCTTTAAGTCGATTCGATAACAAATGACGAAAACGAACGGATTTCTCAGGTTTTTACTACATATGAACACTTTTCACATTCTCCCGTGCAACTCGGCTGCTAGTCCTCCTTTCATGCAGAATCTTAAGGTCCTAGCCCATGTCCAAGGCTCCAAAGCCAGCTAAAAAGCAAATAATCAGTAGCTAAAACTTGAATTGTACTACATCTTACTGGCTATTACATCAACTTAGAAGCTTCATCTGTGTTCTACTATGGTGCTTTTAGTGTCTCCGCATACCGCAGCATGCGACATAGCTTTGCAGACGATAAATACAACCGTTTCGGAGGGAAGAGCGGCCATTGTGACGATCTGGCTTTAAGTCGATTCGATAACAAATGACGAAAACGGACGGATTTCTCAGGATTTTACTACATATGAACACTTTTCACATTCTCCCGTGCAACTCGGCTGCTAGTCCTCCTTTCACGCAGAATCTTAAGGTCCTAGCTCATCTCCAAGGCACCAAAGCCAGCTAAAAAGTCAATAATCAGTAACTACAACTTGAATTGTACTACTTCTTACTGGCTATTACATCAACTTGGAAGTGTCATCTGTGTTCTACTATGGTGCTTTTAGTGTCTCTGCATACCGCAGCACGCGACATAGCTCTGCAGACGATAAGTACAACCGTTTCAGAGAGAAGAGCAGCCAATCTGACGATCTGGCTTTAAGTCGATTCGATAACAAAGACGAAAACGAACGGATTTCTCAGGTTTTTACTACATATGAACACTTTACACATTCTCCCGTGCAACTCGGCTGCTAGTCCTCCTGCATGTAAAATCTTAAGTTCCTAGCTCATGTCCAAGGCACCAAACAAGGGTAAAAAGTCAATAACCGATTAATAAAACTAGAATTGTACTATTTCTTACTGGCTATTACATCATCTTAGAAGCTACATCTGTGTTCTACTATGGGGCTTTTAGTGTCTCCGAATACCGCCGTACGCGACATTGCTTTGCAGACGATAAGTACAACCGTTTCAGAGAGCAGAGCGGCCAATGTGACGATTTGGCTTTAAGTCGATTCGATAAAAATGACTAAAACGGACGGATTTCTCAGGTTTTTACTCTATTTGAACACTTTTCACATTCTCCCGTGCAACTCGGCTGCTAGTCCTCCTTTAATGCAGATTCTTAAGGTCCTAGCTCATGTCCAAGGCACCAAAGCCAGCTAAAAAGTCAATAATCGATACCTAAAACTTGAATTGTACTACTACTTACTGGCTATTACATCAACTTAGAAGCTTTATCTGTGTTCTACTATGGTGCTTTTAGAGTCTCCGCATACCGCAGCACGCGACATAGCTTTGCAGACGATAAGTACAACCGTTTCAGAGAGAAGAGCGGCCAATGTGACGATCTGGCTTTAAGGAGATTCGATAACAAATGACGAAGACGGACGGATTTCTCAGGTTTTTACTACATATGAACACTTTTCACATTCTCCCGTGCAACACGGCTGCTAGTCCTCCTTCTATGCAGAATCTTAAGGTCCTAGCTCATGTCCAAGGCATCAAAGCCAGCTAAAAAGTCAATAATCAATACCTAAAACTTGAATTGTACTACTTCTTACTGGCTATTACATCAAATTAGAAGCTTAATCTGTCTTCTACTGTGGTGGTTTTAGTGTCTCCGCCTACCGCAGCATACGACATAGCTTTGCAGACGATAAGTACAACCTTTTCAGAGAGAAGAGCGGCCAATGTGACGATCTGGCTTTAAGTCGATTCGATAACAAATGACGAAAACGGACGGATTTCTCAGGTTTTTACTACATATGAACACTTTTCACATTCTCCCGTGCAACTCGGCTGCTAGTCCTCCTTTCATGCAGAATCTTAAGGTAATAGCTCATGTCCAAGGCACCAAAGCCAGCTAAAAAGTCAATAATCAGAAGCTAAAACTTGAATTGTACTACATCTTACTGGCTATTACATCAACTTAGAAGCTTCATCGGTGTTCTACTATGGTGCTTTTAGTGTCTCCGCATACCGCAGCATGCGACATAGCTTTGCAGACGATAAGTACAACCGTTTCAGAGGGAAGAGCGGCCAATGTGACGATCTGGCTTTAAGTCGATTCGATAACAAATGACGAAAACGGACGGATTTCTCAGGATTTTACTACATATGAACACTTTTCACATTCTCCCGTGCAACTCCGCTGCTAGTCCTCCTTTCATGCAGAATCTTAAGGTAATAGCTCATGTCCAAGGCACCAAAGCCAACTAAGAAGTCAAAAATCGATACCTAAAACTTGAATTGTACTACTTCTTACTGGCTATTACATCAACTTAGAAGCTTCATCTGTGTTCCACTATGGTGATTTTAGTGTCCCCGCATACCGCAGCATGCGACATAGCTTTGCAGACGATAAGTACAACCGTTTCAGAGGGAAGAGCGGCCAATGTGACGATCTGGCTTTAAGTCGATTCGATAACAAATGACGAAAACGGACGGATTTCTCAGGTTTTTACTACATATGAACACTTTTCACATTCTCCCGTGCAACTCGGCTGCTAGTCCTCCTTTCATGCAGAATCTTAAGGTAATAGCTCATGTCCAAGGCACCAAAGCCAGCTAAAAAGTCAATAATCAGAAGCTAAAACTTGAATTGTACTACTTCTTACTGGCTATTACATCAACTGAGAAGCTTCATCTGTGTTCTAGTATGGTGATTTTAGTGTCCCCGTATACCGCAGCACGCGACATAGCTTTACAGACGATAAGTACAACCGTTTCAGAGAGAAGAGCGGCCAATGTGACGATTTGGCTTTAAGTCGATACGATAACAAATGACCAAAACGGACGGTTTTCTCAGGTTTTTACTACATATGAACACTTTTCACATTCTCCTGTGCAACTCGGCTGCTAGTCCTCCTTTCATGCAGAATCTTAAGGTCCTAGCCCATGTCCAAGGCTCCAAAGCCAGTTAAAAAGTCAATAATCAGTAGCTAAAACTTGAATTGCACTACATCTTACTGGCTATTACATCAACTTAGAAGCTTCATCTGTGTTCTACTATGGTGCTTTTAGTTTCTTCGCATACCGCAGCACGCGACACAGCTTTGCAGACGATAAGTACAACCGTTTCAGAGAGAAGAGCGGCCAATGTGACAATCATGCTTTAAGACGATTCGATAACAAATGACGTAAACGGACGGATTTCTCAGGTTTTTACTACATATGAACACTTTTCAAATTCTCCCGTGCAACTCGGATGCTAGTCCTCCTTTCATGCAGAATCTTAAGGTCCTAGCTGATGTCCAAGGCGTCAAAGCCAGCTAAAAAGTCAATAATCGATACCTAAAACTTGAATTGTACTACTTCTTACTGGCTATTACATCAACTTAGAAGTTTCATCTGTGTTCCACTCTGGTGCTTTTAGTGTCTCCGCATAGCGCAGCACGCGACATAGCATTGCAGACGATAAGTACAACCGTTTCTGAGAGAAGAGCGGCAAATGTGACAATCTGGCTTTAAGTCGATTCGATAACAAATGACGAAAACGGACGGATTTCACAGGTTTTTACTACATATGAACACTTTTCAAATTCTCCCGTGCAACTTGGCTGCTAGTCCTCCTTTCATGCAGAATATTAAGGTCCTAGCTCATGTCCAAGGCATCAAAGAAAGCTAAAAAGTCAATAATAGATAACTAAAACTTGAATTGTACTACTTCTTACTGGCTATTACATCAACTTAGAAGCTTCATCTGTGTTCCACTATGGTGATTTTAGTGTCCCCGCATGCCGCAGCACGCGACATAGCTTTGCAGACGATAAGTACAACCGTTTCAGAGAGAAGAGCGGCCAATGTGACGATCTGGCTTTAAGTCGATTCGATAACAAATGACGAAAACGAACGGATTTCTCAGGTTTTTACTACATATGAACACTTTACACATTCTCCCGTGCAACTCGTCTGCTAGTGCTCCTGCACGTAAAATATTAAGTTCCTAGCTCATGTCCAAGGCACCAAACAAGGGTAAAAAGTCAATAACCGATTCCTAAAACTTGAATGGTACTATTTCTTACTGGCTATTACATCATCTTAGAAGCTACATCTGTGTTCTACTATGTTGCTTTTAGTGTCTCCGAATACCGCAGTACGCGACATAGCTTTGCAGACGATAAGTACAACCGTTTCAGAGAGCAGAGCGGCCCATGTGACGATTTGGCTTAAAGTCGATTTGATAAAAATGACGAAAACGGACGGATTTCTCAGGTTTTTACTCTATTTGAACACTTTTCACATTCTCCCGTGCAACTCGGCTGCTAGTCCTCCTTTCATGCAGAATCTTAAGGTCCTAGCTCATGTCCAAGGCACCAAAGCCAGCTAAAAAGTCAATAATCGATACCTAAAACTTGAATTGTACTACTTCTTACTGGCTATTACATCAACTTAGAAGCTTCGTCTGTGTTCTACTATGGTGCTTTTAGTGTCTCCGCATAGCGCAGCACGCGACATAGCATTGCAGACGATAAGTACAACCGTTTCAGAGAGAAAAGCGGCCAATGTGACAATCTGGCTTTAAGTCGATTCGATAACAAATGACGAAAACGGACGGATTTCTCAGGTTTTTACTACATGTGAAAACTTTTCAAATTCTCCCGTGCAACTCGGCTGCTAGTCCTCCTGCATGTAAAATCTTAAGTTCCTAGCTCATGTCCAAGGCACCAAACAAGGGTAAAAAGTCAATAACCGATTAATAAAACTAGAATTGTACTATTTCTTACTGGCTATTACATCATCTTAGAAGCTACATCTGTCTTCTACTGTGGTGCTTTTAGTGTCTCCGAATACCGCCATACGTACATAGCTTTGCAGACGATAAGTACAACAGTTTCAGAGAGCAGAGCGGCCAATGTGACGATTTGGCTTTAAGTCGATTCGATAAAAATGACTAAAACGGACGGATTTCTCAGGTTTTTACTCTATTTGAACACTTTTCACATTCTCGCGTGCAACTCGGCTGCTAGTCCTCCTTTAATGCAGATTCTTAAGGTCCTAGCTCTTGTCCAAGGCACCAAAGCCAGCTAAAAAGTCAATAATCGATACCTAAAACTTGAATTTAACTGCTACTTATTGGCTATTACATCAACTTAGAAGCTTTATCTGTGTTCTACTATGGTGCTTTTAGAGTCTCCGCATAACGCAGCACGCGACATAGCTTAGCAGACGATAAGTACAACCGTTTCAGACAGAAGAACGGCCAATGTGACGATCTGGCTTTAAGTCGATTCGATAACAAATGACGAAGACGGACGGATTTCTCAGGTTTGTACTACATATGAACACTTTTCACATTCTCCCGTGCAACTCGGCTGCTAGTCCTCCTTCTATGCAGAATCTTAAGGTCCTAGCTCATGTCCAAGGCATCAAAGCCAGCTAAAAAGTCAATAATCAATACCTAAAACTTGAATTGTACTACTTCTTACTGTCTATTACATCAACTTAGAAGCTTCATCTGTGTTCTACTGTGGTGGTTTTAGTGTCTTCGCCTACCGCAGCATACGACATAGCTTTGCAGACGATAAGTACAACCGTTTCAGAGAGAAGGGCGGACAATGTGACGATCTGGCTTTAAGTCGATTCGATAACA
Organism: Schistocerca gregaria; assembly: GCF_023897955.1. Classification (NCBI taxonomy): domain Eukaryota; kingdom Metazoa; phylum Arthropoda; class Insecta; order Orthoptera; family Acrididae; genus Schistocerca; species Schistocerca gregaria. The sequence continues at coordinate 294,766 of NW_026061770.1, forward strand.
AATGACGAAAACGGACGGATTTCTCAGGTTTTTACTACATATGAACACTTTTCACATTCTCCCGTGCAACTCGGCTGCTAGTCCTCCTTTATTGCAGAATCTTAAGCCCCAAGCTCATCTCCAAGGCACCATAGCCAGCTAAAAAGTAAATAATCGGTACCTAAAACTTGAATTGTACTACTTCTTACTGGCTATTACATCACCTTAGAAGCTTCATATGTGTTCTACTATGGTGCTTTTAGTGTCTCCGCATACCGCAGCTCGCGACATAGCTTTGCAGACGATAAGTACAACCGTTTCAGAGAGAAGAGCGGCCAATGTGACGATCTGGCTTTATGTCGATTCGATAACAAATGACGAAAACGGACGAATTTCTCAGTTTGGTTTTTACTACATTTGAACACTTTTCACATTCTCCCGTGCAACGCGGCTGCTAGTCCTCCTTTCATGCAGAATCTTAAGGTCCTAGCTCATGTCAAAGGCACCAAAGCCAGCTAAAAAGTCAATAATCGATACCTAAAACTTGAATTGTACTACTTCTTACTGGCTATTACATCAACTTAGAAGCTTCATCTGTGTTCCACTATGGTGCTTTTAGTGTCTCCGCATACCGCAGCATACGACATAGCTTTGCAGACGATAAGTACAACCGTTTCGGAGGGAAGAGCGGCCAATGTGACGATCTGGCTTTAAGTCGATTTGATAACAAATGACGAAAACGGACGGATTTCTCAGGATTTTACTACATATGAACACTTTTCACATTCTCCCGTGCAACTCGGCTGCTAGTCCTCCTTCTATGCAGAATCTTAAGGTCCTAGCTCATGTCCAAGGCATCAAAGCCAGCTAAAAAGTCAATAATCAATACCTAAAACTTGAATTGTACTACTTCTTACTGTCTATTACATCAACTTAGAAGCTTCATCTGTGTTCTACTGTGGTGGTTTTAGTGTCTTCGCCTACCGCAGCATACGACATAGCTTTGCAGACGATAAGTACAACCGTTTCAGAGAGAAGAGCGGCCAATGTGACAATCATGCTTTAAGACGATTCGATAACAAATGACGTAAACGGACGGATTTCTCAGGTTTTTACTACATATGAACACTTTTCAAATTCTCCCGTGCAACTCGGATGCTAGTCCTCCTTTCATGCAGAATCTTAAGGTCCTAGCTGATGTCCAAGGCGTCAAAGCCAGCTAAAAAGTCAATAATCGATACCTAAAACTTGAATTGTACTACTTCTTACTGGCTATTACATCAACTTAGAAGTTTCATCTGTGTTCCACTCTGGTGCTTTTAGTGTCTCCGCATAGCGCAGCACGCGACATAGCATTGCAGACGATAAGTACAACCGTTTCTGAGAGAAGAGCGGCAAATGTGACAATCTGGCTTTAAGTCGATTCGATAACAAATGACGAAAACGGACGGATTTCACAGGTTTTTACTACATATGAACACTTTTCAAATTCTCCCGTGCAACTTGGCTGCTAGTCCTCCTTTCATGCAGAATATTAAGGTCCTAGCTCATGTCCAAGGCATCAAAGCCAGCTAAAAAGTCAATAATAGATAACTAAAACTTGAATTGTACTACTTCTTACTGGCTATTACATCAACTTAGAAGCTTCATCTGTGTTCCACTATGGTGATTTTAGTGTCCCCGCATGCCGCAGCACGCGACATAGCTTTGCAGACGATAAGTACAACCGTTTCAGAGAGAAGAGCGGCCAATGTGACGATCTGGCTTTAAGTCGATTCGATAACAAATGACGAAAACGAACGGATTTCTCAGGTTTTTACTACATATGAACACTTTACACATTCTCCCGTGCAACTCGTCTGCTAGTGCTCCTGCACGTAAAATATTAAGTTCCTAGCTCATGTCCAAGGCACCAAACAAGGGTAAAAAGTCAATAACCGACTCCTAAAACTTGAATGGTACTATTTCTTACTGGCTATTACATCATCTTAGAAGCTACATCTGTGTTCTACTATGGTGCTTTTAGTGTCTCCGAATACCGCAGTACGCGACATAGCTTTGCAGACGATAAGTACAACCGTTTCAGAGAGCAGAGCGGCCCATGTGACGATTTGGCTTAAAGTCGATTTGATAAAAATGACGAAAACGGACGGATTTCTCAGGTTTTTACTCTATTTGAACACTTTTCACATTCTCACGTGCAACTCGGCTGCTAGTCCTCCTTTCATGCAGAATCTTAAGGTCCTAGCTCATGTCCAAGGCACCAAAGCCAGCTAAAAAGTCAATAATCGATACCTAAAACTTGAATTGTACTACTTCTTACTGGCTATCACATCAACTTAGAAGCTTCGTCTGTGTTCTACTATGGTGCTTTTAGTGTCTCCGCATAGCGCAGCACGCGACATAGCATTGCAGACGATAAGTACAACCGTTTCAGAGAGAAAAGCGGCCAATGTGACAATCTGGCTTTAAGTCGATTCGATAACAAATGACGAAAACGGACGGATTTCTCAGGTTTTTACTACATGTGAAAACTTTTCAAATTCTCCCGTGCAACTCGGCTGCTAGTCCTCCTGCATGTAAAATCTTAAGTTCCTAGCTCATGTCCAAGGCACCAAACAAGGGTAAAAAGTCAATAACCGATTAATAAAACTAGAATTGTACTATTTCTTACTGGCTATTACATCATCTTAGAAGCTACATCTGTCTTCTACTGTGGTGCTTTTAGTGTCTCCGAATACCGCCATACGTACATAGCTTTGCAGACGATAAGTACAACAGTTTCAGAGAGCAGAGCGGCCAATGTGACGATTTGGCTTTAAGTCGATTCGATAACAAATGACGAAAACGGACGGATTTCTCAGTTTTTTACTACATTTGAATACTTTTCACATTCTCCCGTGCAACTCGGCTGCTAGTCCTCCTTTCATGCAGAATCTTAAGGTCCTAGCTCATGTCCAAGGCACCAAAGCCAGCTAAAAAGTCAATAATCGATACCTAAAACTTGAATTGTACTACTTCTTACTGGCTATTACATCAACTTAGAAGCTTCATCTGTGTTCCACTATGGTGCTTTTAGTGTCTCCGCATACCGCAGCATACGACATAGCTTTGCAGACGATAAGTACAACCGTTTCGGAGGGAAGAGCGGCCAATGTGACGATCTGGCTTTAAGTCGATTTGATAACAAATGACGAAAACGGACGGATTTCTCAGGATTTTACTACATATGAACACTTTTCACATTCTCCCGTGCAACTCGGCTGCTAGTCCTCCTTCTATGCAGAATCTTAAGGTCCTAGCTCATGTCCAAGGCATCAAAGCCAGCTAAAAAGTCAATAATCAATACCTAAAACTTGAATTGTACTACTTCTTACTGTCTATTACATCAACTTAGAAGCTTCATCTGTGTTCTACTGTGGTGGTTTTAGTGTCTTCGCCTACCGCAGCATACGACATAGCTTTGCAGACGATAAGTACAACCGTTTCAGAGAGAAGAGCGGCCAATGTGACGATCTGGCTTTAAGTCGATTCGATAACAAATGACGAAAACGGACGGATTTCTCAGGTTTTTACTACATATGAACACTTTTCACATTCTCCCGTGCAACTCGGCTGCTAGTCCTCCATTAATGCAGAATCTTAAGCCCCAAGCTCATCTCCAAGGCACCATAGCCAGCTAAAAAGTAAATAATCGGTACCTAAAACTTGAATTGTACTACTTCTTACTGGCTATTACATCACCTTAGAAGCTTCATATGTGTTCTACTATGGTGCTTTTAGTGTCTCCGCATACCGCAGCTCGCGACATAGCTTTGTAGACGATAAGTACAACCGTTTCAGAGAGAAGAGCGGCCAATGTGACGATCTGGCTTTGTGTCGATTCGATAACAAATGACGAAAACGGACGGATTTCTCAGTTTGGTTTTTACTACATTTGAACACTTTTCACATTCTCCCGTGCAACGCGGCTGCTAGTCCTCCTTTCATGCAGAATCTTAAGGTCCTAGCTCATGTCAAAGGCACCAAAGCCAGCTAAAAAGTCAATAATCGATACCTAAAACTTGAATTGTACTACTTCTTACTGGCTATTACATCAACTTAGAAGCTTCATCTGTGTTCCACTATGGTGCTTGTAGTGTCTCCGCATACCGCAGCATACGACATAGCTTTGCAGACGATAAGTACAACCGTTTCGGAGGGAAGAGCGGCCAATGTGACGATCTGGCTTTAAGTCGATTTGATAACAAATGACGAAAACGGACGGATTTCTCAGGATTTTACTACATATGAACACTTTTCACATTCTCCCGTGCAACTCGCCTGCTAGTCCTCCTTTCATGCAGAATCTTAAGGTAATAGCTCATGTCCAAGGCACCAAAGCCAACTAAGAAGTCAAAAATCGATACCTAAAACTTGAATTGTACTACTTCTTACTGGCTATTACATCAACTTAGAAGCTTCATCTGTGTTCTAGTATGGTGATTTTAGTGTCCCCGTATACCGCAGCACGCGACATAGCTTTACAGACGATAAGTACAACCGTTTCAGAGAGAAGAGCGGCCAATGTGACGATTTGGCTTTAAGTCGATACGATAACAAATGACCAAAACGGACGGATTTCTCAGGTTTTTACTACATATGAACACTTTTCACATTCTCCTGTGCAACTCGGTTGCTAGTCCTCCTTTCAGGAAGAATCTCAAGGTCCTAGCTCATGTCCAAGGCACCAAAGCCAGCTAAAAAGTCAATAATCGATACCTAAAACTTGAATTGTACTACTTCTTACTGGCTATTACATCAACTTAGAAGCTTCATCTGTGTTCTACTATGGTGCTTTTAGTTTCTCCGCATACCGCAGCACGCGACACAGCTTTGCAGACGATAAGTACAACCGTTTCAGAGAGAAGAGCGGCCAATGTGACAATCATGCTTTAAGACTATTCGATAACAAATGACGTAAACGGACGGATTTCTCAGGTTTTTACTACATATGAACACTTTTCAAATTCTCCCGTGCAACTCGGATGCTAGTCCTCCTTTCATGCAGAATCTTAAGGTCCTAGCTGATGTCCAAGGCGTCAAAGCCAGCTAAAAAGTCAATAATCGATACCTAAAACTTGAATTGTACTACTTCTTACTGGCTATTACATCAACTTAGAAGCTTCATCTGTGTTCCACTATGGTGCTTTTAGTGTCTCCGCATAGCGCAGCACGCGACATAGCATTGCAGACGATAAGTACAACAGTTTCTGAGAGAAGAGCGGCAAATGTGACAATCTGGCTTTAAGTCGATTCGATAACAAATGACGAAAACGGACGGATTTCTCAGGTTTTTACTACATATGAACACTTTTCAAATTCTCCCGTGCAACTTGGCTGCTAGTCCTCCTTTCATGCAGAATATTAAGGTCCTAGCTCATGTCCAAGGCATCAAAGCCAGCTAAAAAGTCAATAATAGATAACTAAAACTTGAATTGTACTACTTCTTACTGGCTATTACATCAACTTAGAAGCTTCATCTGTGTTCCACTATGGTGATTTTAGTTTCCCCGCATGCCGCAGCACGCGACATAGCTTTGCAGACGATAAGTACAACCGTTTCAGAGAGAAGAGCGGCCAATGTGACGATCTGGCTTTAAGTCGATTCGATAACAAATGACGAAAACGGACGGATTTCTCAGGTTTTTACTACATACGAACACTTTTCACATTCTCCCGTGCAACTCGGCTGCTAGTCCTCCTTTAATGCAGAATCTTAAGGCCCTAGCTCATCTCCAAGGCACCATAGCCAGCTAAAAAGTAAATAATCGGTACCTAAAACTTGAATTGTACTACTTCTTACTGGCTATTACATCATCTTAGAAGCTTCATATGTGTTCTACTATGGTGCTTTTAGTGTCTCCGCATACCGCAGCTCGCGACATAGCTTTGCAGACGATAAGTACAACCGTTTCAGAGAGAAGAGCGGCCATTGTGACGATCTGGCTTTAAGTCGATTCGATAACAAATGACGAAAACGGACGGATTTCTCAGTTTGGTTTTCACTACATTTGAACACTTTTCACATTCTCCCGTGCAACGCGGCTGCTAGTCCTCCTTTCATGCAGAATCTTAAGGTCCTAGCTCATGTCAAAGGCACCAAAGCCAGCTAAAAAGTCAATAATCGATACCTAAAACTTGAATTGTACTACTTCTTACTGGCTATTACATCAACTTAGAAGCTTCATCTGTGTTCCACTATGGTGCTTGTAGTGTCTCCGCATACCGCAACATACGACATAGCTTTGCAGACGATAAGTACAACCGTTTAGGAGGGAAGAGCGGCCAATGTGACGATCTGGCTTTAAGTCGATTTGATAACAAATGATGAAAACGGACGGATTTCTCAGGATTTTACTACATATGAACACTTTTCACATTCTCCCGTGCAACTCGGCTGCTAGTCCTCCTTTCATGCAGAATCTTAAGGTAATAGCTCATGTCCAAGGCACCAAAGCCAACTAAGAAGTCAAAAATCGATACCTAAAACTTGAATTGTACTACTTCTTACTGGCTATTACATCAACTTAGAAGCTTCATCTGTGTTCTAGTATGGTGATTTTAGTGTCTTAGCATACGGCAGCACGCGACATAGGTTTGCAGACGATAAGTACAACCGTTTCTGAGAGAAGAGCGGCAAATGTGACAATCTGGCTTTAAGTCGATTCGATAACAAATGACGAAAACGGACGGATTTCTCAGGTTTTTACTACATATGAACACTTTTCAAATTCTCCCGTGCAACTTGGCTGCTAGTCCTCCTTTCATGCAGAATATTAAGGTCCTAGCTCATGTCCAAGGCATCAAAGCCAGCTAAAAAGTCAATAATAGATAACTAAAACTTGAATTGTACTACTTCTTACTGGCTATTACATCAACTTAGAAGCTTCATCTGTGTTCCACTATGGTGATTTTAGTGTCCCCGCATGCCGCAGCACGCGACATAGCTTTGCAGACGATAAGTACAACCGTTTCAGAGAGAAGAGCGGCCAATGTGACGATCTGGCTTTAAGTCGATTCGATAACAAATGACGAAAACGGACGGATTTCTCAGGTTTTTACTACATATGAACACTTTTCACATTCTCCCGTGCAACTCGGCTGCTAGTCCTCCTTTAATGCAGAATCTTAAGGCCCTAGCTCATCTCCAAGGCACCATAGCCAGCTAAAAAGTAAATAATCGGTACCTAAAACTTGAATTGTACTACTTCTTACTGGCTATTACATCATCTTAGAAGCTTCATATGTGTTCTACTATGGTGCTTTTAGTGTCTCCGCATACCGCAGCTCGCGACATAGCTTTGCAGACGATAAGTACAACCGTTTCAGAGAGAAGAGCGGCCATTGTGACGATCTGGCTTTAAGTCGATTCGATAACAAATGACGAAAACGGACGGATTTCTCAGTTTGGTTTTTACTACATTTGAACACTTTTCACATTCTCCCGTGCAACGCGGCTGCTAGTCCTCCTTTCATGCAGAATCTTAAGGTCCTAGCTCATGTCAAAGGCACCAAAGCCAGCTAAAAAGTCAATAATCGATACCTAAAACTTGAATTGTACTACTTCTTACTGGCTATTACATCAACTTAGAAGCTTCGTCTGTGTTCTACTATGGTGCTTTTAGTGTCTCCGCATAGCGCAGCACGCGACATAGCATTGCAGACGATAAGTACAACCGTTTCAGAGAGAAGAGCGGCCAATGTGACGATCTGGCTTTAAGTCGATTCGATAACACATGACGAAAACGGACGGATTTCTCAGGTTTTTACTACATATGAACACTTTTCACATTCTCCTGGGCAACTCGGCTGCTAGTCCTCCTTTCATGCAGAATCTTAAGGTCCTAGCTCATGTCCAAGGCACCAAAGCCAGCTAAAAAGTCAATAATCAGTAACTAAAACTTGAATTGTACTACTTCTTACTGGCTATTACATCAACTTGGAAGTGTCATCTGTGTTCTACTATGGTGCTTTTAGTGTGTCTGCATACCGCAGCACGCGACATAGCTCTGCAGACGATAAGTACAACCGTTTCAGAGAGAAGAGCGGCCAATGTGACGATCTGGCTTTAAGTCGATTCGATAACAAATGACGAAAACGAACGGATTTCTCAGGTTTTTACTACATATGAACACTTTTCACATTCTCCCGTGCAACTCGGCTGCTAGTCCTCCTTTAATGCAGAATCTTAAGGTCCTAGCTCATGTCCACGTCACCAAAGCTAGCTAAAAAGTCAATAATCGATATCTAAAACTTGAATTGTACTACTACTTACTGGCTATTACATCAACTTAGAAGCTTCATCTGTGTTCTACTATGGTGCTTTTAGAGTCTCCGCATACCGCAGCACGCGACATAGCTTTGCAGACGATAAGTACAACCGTTTCCGAGAGAAGAGCGGCCAATGTGACGACCTGGTTTTAAGTCGATTCGATAACAAATGACGAAAACGGACGGATTTCTCAGGTTTTTACTACATATGAACACTTTTCACATTCTCCCGTGCAACTCGGCTGCTAGTCCTCCTTTAATGCAGAATCGTAAGGCCCTAGCTCATCTCCAAGGCACCATAGCCAGCTAAAAAGTAAATAATCGGTACCTAAAACTTGAATTGTACTACTTCTTACTGGCTATTACATCATCTTAGAAGCTTCATATGTGTTCTACTATGGTGCTTTTAGTGTCTCCGCATACCGCAGCTCGCGACATAGCTTTGCAGACGATAAGTACAACCGTTTCAGAGAGAAGAGCGGCCAATGTGACGATCTGGCTTTAAGTCGATTCGATAACAAATGACGAAAACGGACGGATTTCTCAGTTTGGTTTTTACTACATTTGAACACTTTTCACATTCTCCCGTGCAACGCGGCTGCTAGTCCTCCTTTCATGCAGAATCTTAAGGTCCTCGCTCATGTCAAAGGCACCAAAGCCAGCTAAAAATTCAATAATCGATACCTAAAACTTGAATTGTACTACTTCTTACTGGCTATTACATCAACTTTGAAGCTTCATCTGTGTTCCACTATGGTGCTTTTAGTGTCTCCGCATACCGCAGCACGCGACATAGCTTTGCAGACGATAAGTACAACCGTTTCAGAGAGGAGAGCGGCCAATGTGACGATCTGGCTTTAAGTCGATTCGATAACAAATGACGAAAACGAACGGATTTCTCAGGTTTTTACTACATATGAACACTTTTCACATTCTCCCGTGCAACTCGGCTGCTAGTCCTCCTTTCATGCAGAATCTTAAGGTAATAGCTCATGTCCAAGGCACCAAAGCCAGCTAAAAAGTCAATAATCGATACCTAAAACTTGAATTGTACTACTTCTTACTGGCTATTACATCAACTTAGAAGCTTTATCTGTGTTCTACTATGGTGCTTTTAGTGTCTCCGCATAGCGCAGCATGCGACATAGCATTGCAGACGATAAGTACAACCGTTTCAGAGAGAAGAGCGGCCAATGTGACAATCTGGCTTTAAGTCGATTCGATAACAAATGACGAAAACGGACGGATTTCTCAGGTTTTTACTACATATGAACACTTTTCAAATTCTCCCGTGCAACTCGGCTGCTAGTCCTCCTTTCATGCAGAATCTTAAGGTCCTAGCTCATGTCCAAGGCATCAAAGCCAGCTAAAAAGTCAATAATCGATACCTAAAACTGGAATTGTACTACTTCTTACTGGCTATTACGTCAACTTGGAAGCTTCATCTGTGTTCCACTATGGTGATTTTAGTGTCCCCGCATGCCGCAGCACGCGACATAGCTTTGCAGACGATAAGTACAACCGTTTCGGAGAGAAGAGCGGCCAATATGACGATCTGGCTTTAAGTCGATTCGATAACAAATGACGAAAACGGACGGATTTCTCAGTTTGGTTTTTACTACATTTGAACACTTTTCACATTCTCCTGGGCAACTCGGCTGCTAGTCCTCCTTTCATGCAGAATCTTAAGGTCCTAGCTCATGTCCAAGGCACCAAAGCCAGCTAAAAAGTCAATAATCAGTAACAAAAACTTGAATTGTACTACTTCTTACTGGCTATTACATCAACTTGGAAGTGTCATCTGTGTTCTACTATGGTGCTTTTAGTGTCTCTGCATACCGCAGCACGCGACATAGCTCTGCAGACGATAAGTACAACCGTTTCAGAGAGAAGAGCGGCCAATGTGACAATCTGGCTTTAAGTCGATTCGATAACAAATGACGAAAACGGACGGATTTCTCAGGTTTTTACTACATATGAACACTTTTCAAATTCTCCCGTGCAACTCGGCTGCTAGTCCTCCTTTCATGCAGAATCTTAAGGTCCTAGCTCATGTCCAAGGCACCAAAGCCAGCTAAAAAGTCAATAATCGATACCTAAAACTTGAATTGTACTACTTCTTACTGGCTATTACATCAACTTAGAAGCTTCATCTGTGTTCTACTATGGTGCTTTTAGTGTCTCCGCATAGCGCAGCACGCGACATAGCATTGCAGACGATAAGTACAACCGTTTCAGAGAGAAGAGCGGCCAATGTGACAATCTGGCTTTAAGTCGATTCGATAACAAATGACGAAAACGGACGGATTTCTCAGGTTTTTACTACATATGAACACTTTTCAAATTATCCCGTGCAACTCGGCTGCTAGTCCTCCTTTCATGCAGAATCTTAAGGTCCTAGCTCATGTCCAAGGCATCAAAGCCAGCTAAAAAGTCAATAATCGATACCTAAAACTGGAATTGTACTACTTCTTACTGGCTATTACGTCAACTTGGAAGCTTCATCTGTGTTCCACTATGGTGATTTTAGTGTCCCCGCATGCCGCAGCACGCGACATAGCTTTGCAGACGATAAGTACAACCGTTTCGGAGAGAAGAGCGGCCAATATGACGATCTGGCTTTAAGTCCATTCGATAACAAATGACGAAAACGGACTCATTTCTCAGGTTTTTACTACATATGAACACTTTTCACATTCTCCTGGGCAACTCGGCTGCTACTCCTCCTTTCATGCAGAATCTTAAGGTCCTACCTCATGTCCAATGCACCAAAGCCAGCTAAAAAGTCAATAACCAGTAACTAAAACTTGAATTGTACTACTTCTTACTGGCTATTACATCAACTTGGAAGTGTCATCTGTGTTCTACTATGGTGCGTTTAGTGTCTCTGCATACCGCAGCACGCGACGTAGCTCTGCAGACGATAAGTACAACCGTTTCAGAGAGAAGAGCGGCCAATGTGGCGATTTGACTTTAAGTCGATTCGATAAAAATGACGAAAACGGACGGATTTCTCAGGTTTTTACTGTATTTGAACACTTTTGACATTCTCCCGTGCAACTCGGCTGCTAGTCCTCCTTTCATGCAGAATCTTAAGGTCCTAGCTCATGTCCAAGGCACCAAAGCCACATAAAAATTCAATAATCGATACCTAAAACTTGAATTGTACTACTTCTTACTGGCTATTACATCAACTTAGAAGCTTCATCTGTGTTCTACTATGGAGATTTTAGTGTATCCGCATACCGCAGCACGCGACATAGCATTGCAGACGATAAGTACAACCGTTTCAGAGAGAAGAGCGGCCAATGTGACGATCGGGCTTTAAGTCGATTCGATAACAAATGACGAAAACGGACGGATTTCTCAGGTTTTTACTACATATGAACACTTTTCACATTCTCCCATGCAACTCGGCTGCTAGTCCTCCTTTCATGCAGAATCTTAAGGTAATAGCTCATGTCCAAGGCGCCAAAGCCAACTAAGAAGTCAATAATCGATACCTAAAACTTGAATTGTACTACTTCTTACTGGCTATTACATCAACTTAGAAGCTTCATCTGTGTTCTACTATGGTGATTTTAGTGTCCCCGCATACCGCAGCACGCGACATAGCTTAACAGACGATAAGTACAACCGTTTCAGAGTGAAGAGCGGCCAATGTGACGATTTGGCTTTAAGTCGATTCGATAACAAATGACGAAAACGGACGGATTTCTCAGGTTTTTACGACATATGAACACATTTCACATTCTCCTGTGTAACTCGGCTGCTAGTCCTCCTTTCATGCAGAATCTTAAGGTCCTAGCTCATGTCCAAGGTACCAAAGCCAACAAAAAAGTCAATAATCGATACCAAAAACTTGAATTCTACTACTTCTTACTGGCTATTACTTCAACTTAGAAGCTTCATCGGTGTTCTACTATGGTGCTTTTAGTGTCTCTTTATACCGCAGCATGCGACATAGCTTTGCAGACGATAAGTACAACCGTTTCGGAGAGAAGAGCGGCCAATGTGACGATCTGGCTTTAAGTCGATTCGATAACAAATGACGAAAACGGACGGATTTCTCAGGTTTTTACTACATATGAACACTTTTCACATTCTCCTGGGCAACTCGGCTGCTAGTCCTCCTTTCATGCAGAATCTTAAGGTCCTAGCTCATGTCCAAGGCACCAAAGCCAGCTAAAAAGTCAATAATCAGTAACAAAAACTTGAATTGTACTACTTCTTACTGGCTATTACATCAACTTGGAAGTGTCATCTGTGTTCTACTATGGTGCTTTTAGTGTCTCTGCATACCGCAGCACGCGACATAGCTCTGCAGACGATAAGTACAACCGTTTCAGAGAGAAGAGCGGCCAATGTGACAATCTGGCTTTAAGTCGATTCGATAACAAATGACGAAAACGGACGGATTTCTCAGGTTTTTACTACATATGAACACTTTTCAAATTCTCCCGTGCAACTAGGCTGCTAGTCCTCCTTTCATGCAGAATCTTAAGGTCCTAGCTCATGTCCAAGGCACCAAAGCCAGCTAAAAAGTCAATAATCGATAACTAAAACTTGAATTGTACTACTTCTTACTGGCTATTACATCAACTTAGAAGCTTCATCTGTGTTCTACTATGGTGCTTTTAGTGTCTCCGCATAGCGCAGCACGCGACATAGCATTGCAGACGATAAGTACAACCGTTTCAGAGAGAAGAGCGGCCAATGTGACAATCTGGCTTTAAGTCGATTCGATAACAAATGACGAAAACGGACGGATTTCTCAGGTTTTTACTACATATGAACACTTTTCAAATTCTCCCGTGCAACTCGGCTGCTAGTCCTCCTTTCATGCAGAATCTTAAGGTCCTAGCTCATGTCCAAGGCATCAAAGCCAGCTAAAAAGTCAATAATCCATACCTAAAACTGGAATTGTACTAATTCTTACTGGCTATTACTTCAACTTAGAAGTGTCATCTGTGTTCTACTATGGTGCGTTTAGTGTCTCTGCATACCGCAGCACGCGACGTAGCTCCGCAGACGATAAGTACAACCGTTTCAGAGAGAAGAGCGGCCAATGTGACGATTTGGCTTTAAGTCGATTCGATAAAAGAGACGAAAACGGACGGATTTCTCAGGTTTTTACTCTATTTGAACACTTTTCACATTCTCCCGTGCAACTCGGCTGCTAGTCCTCCTTTCATGCAGAATCTTAAGGTCCTAGCTCATGTCCAAGGTACCAAAGCCAACAAAAAAGTCAATAATCGATACCAAAAACTTGAATTCTACTACTTCTTACTGGCTATTACTTCAACTTAGAAGCTTCATCGGTGTTCTACTATGGTGCTTTTAGTGTCTCCGCATACCGCAGCATGCGACATAGCTTTGCAGACGATAAGTACAACCGTTTCGGAGAGAAGAGCGGCCAATGTGACGATCTGGCTTTAAGTCGATTCGATAACAAATGACGAAAACGGACGGATTTCTCAGGTTTTTACTACATATGAACACTTTTCACATTCTCCCGTGCAACTCGGCTGCTAGTCCTCCTTTCATGCAGAATCTTAAGGTAATAGCTCATGTCCAAGGCACCAAAGCCACCTAAGAAGTCAATAATCGATACCTAAAACTTGAATTGTACTACTTCTTACTGGCTATTACATCAACTTAGAAGCTTCATCTGTGTTCTACTATGGAGATTTTAGTGTCTCCGCATACCGCAGCACGCGACGTAGCTCTGCAGACGATAAGTACAACCGTTTCAGAGAGAAGAGCGGCCAATGTGACGATCTGGCTTTAAGTCGATTCGATAACAAATGACGAAAACGGACGGATTTCTCATGTTTTTACTACATATGAACACTTTTCACATTCTCCCGTGCAACTCGGCTGCAAGTCCTCCTTTCATGCAGAATCTTAAGGTAATAGCTCATGTCCAAGGCACCAAAGCCAACTAAGAAGTCAATAATCGATACCTAAAACTTGAATTGAACTACTTCTTACTGGCTATTACATCAACTTAGAAGCTTCATCTGTGTTCTAGTATGGTGATTTTAGTGTCCCCGCATACCGCAGCACGCGACATAGCTTTGCAGACGATAAGTACAACCGTTTCAGAGAGAAGAGCGGCCGATGTGACGATTTGGCTTTAAGTCGATTCGATAACAAATGACGAAAACGGACGGATTTCTCAGGTTTTTACTACATATGAACACTTCTCACATTCCCCTGTGCAACTCGGCTGCTAGTCCTCCTTTCATGCAGAATCTTAAGGTCCTAGCTCATGTCCAAGGCACCAAAGCCACATAAAAATTCAATAATCGATACCTAAAACTTGAATTGTACTACTTCTTACTGGCTATTACATCAACTTAGAAGCTTCATCTGTGTTCTACTATGGAGATTTTAGTGTCTCCGCATACCGCAGCACGCGACATAGCATTGCAGACGATAAGTACAACCGTTTCAGAGAGAAGAGCGGCCAATGTGACGATCGGGCTTTAAGTTGATTCGATAACAAATGACGAAAACGGACGGATTTCTCAGGTTTTTACTACATATGAACACTTTTCACATTCTCCCGTGCAACTCGGCTGCTAGTCCTCCTTTCATGCAGAATCTTAAGGTAATAGCTCATGTCCAAGGCACCAAAGCCAACTAAGAAGTCAATAATCGATACCTAAAACTTGAATTGTACTACCTCTTACTGGCTATTACATCAACTTAGAAGCTTCATCTCTGTTCTAGTATGGTGATTTTAGTGTCCCCGCATACCGCAGCACGCGACATACCTCTGCAGACGGTAAGTACAACCGTTTCAGAGAGAAGAGCGGCCAATGTGACCATCTGGCTTTAAGTCGATTCGATAACAAATGCCGAAAACATACGGATTTCTCAGGTTTTTACTCTATATTAACACTTTTCACATTCTCCCGTGGTATTAGGCGGCTAGTCCTCCTTTCATGCAGAATCTTAAGGTCCTAGCTCATGTCCAAGACACCAAAGCCAGCTATAAACTCAATAATCGATACCTAAAACTTGAATTGTACTAGTTCTTACTGGCTATTCCATCAACTTAGAAGCTTCATCTGTGTTCTACTATGATGTTTTTCGTGTCTCCGCATACCGCAGCACGCGATATAGTTTTGCAGACGATAAGTACAACCGTTTCAGAGAGAAGAGCGGCCAGTGTGACGATCTGGCTTTAAGTCGATTCGATAACAAATGACGAAAACGGACGGATTTCTCAGGTTTTTACTACATATGAACACTTTTCACATTCTCCCGTGCAACTCGGCTGCTAGTCCTCCTTTCATGCAGAATCGTAAGGTCATAGCTCATGTCCAAGGCACCAAAGCAAGCTAAAAAGTCAATAATCGATACCTAAAACTTGAATTGTACTATTTCTTACTGGCTATTACATCAACTTAGAAGCTTCATCTGTGTTCTACTATGGTGCTTTTAGTGTCTCCGCATACCGCAGCACGCGACATAGCTTTGCAGACGATAAGTACAACGGTTTCAGAGAGAAGAGCGGCCAATGTGACGATCTGGATTTAAGTCGATTTGATAACAAATGACGAAAACGGACGGATTTCTCAGGTTTTTACTACATATGAACACTTTTCACATTCCTCCGTGCAACTCGGCTGCTAGTCCTCCTTTGATGCAGAATCTTAAGGTCCTAGCTCATGTCCAAGGCACCAAAGCCAGCTAAAAAGTCAATAATCGATACCTAAAACTTGAATTGGACTAGTTCTTACTGGCTATTACATCAACTTTGAAGCTTCATCTGTGTTCTACTATGATGTTTTTCGTGTCTTTGCATACCGCAGCACGCGACATAGTTTTGCAGACGATAAGTTCAACCGTTTCAGAGAGAAGAGCGGCCAATGTGACGATCTGGCTTTAAGTCAATTCGATAACAAATGACGAAAACGGACGGATTTCTCAGGTTTTTACTACATATGAACACTTTTCACATTCTCCCATGCAACTCGGCTGCTAGTCCTCCTTTCATGCAGAATCTTAAGGTCATAGCTCATGTCCAAGGCACCAAAGCCAGCTAAAAAGTCAATAAGTATACCTAAAACTTGAATTCTACTATTTCTTACTGGCTATTATATCATCTTAGAAGCTTCATCTGTGTTCTACTATGGTGCGTTAAGTGTCTCCGAATACAACAGTACGCGACATAGCTTTGCAGACGATAAGTACAACCGTTTCAGAGAGAAGAGCGGCCAATGTGACGATCGGGCTTTAAGTCGATTCGATAACAAATGACGAAAACTGACGGATTTCTCAGGTTTTTACTACATATGAACACTTTTCACATTCTCCCGTGCAACTCGGCTGCTAGTCCTCCTTTCATGCAGAATCTTAAGGTAATAGCTCATGTCCAAGGCACCAAAGCCAACTAAGAAGTCAATAATCGATACCTAAAACTTGAATTGTACTACTTCTTACTGGCTATTACATCAACTTAGAAGCTTCATCTCTGTTCTAGTATGGTGATTTTAGTGTCCCCGCATACCGCAGCACGCGACATACCTCTGCAGACGGTAAGTACAACCGTTTCAGAGAGAAGAGCGGCCAATGTGACCATCTGGCTTTAAGTCGATTCGATAACAAATGCCGAAAACATACGGATTTCTCAGGTTTTTACTCTATATTAACACTTTTCACATTCTCCCGTGGTATTAGGCAGCTAGTCCTCCTTTCATGCAGAATCTTAAGGTCCTAGCTCATGTCCAAGACACCAAAGCCAGCTATAAACTCAATAATCGATACCTAAAACTTGAATTGTACTAGTTCTTACTGGCTATTCCATCAACTTAGAAGCTTCATCTGTGTTCTACTATGATGATTTTCGTGTCTCCGCATACCGCAGCACGCGATATAGTTTTGCAGACGATAAGTACAACCGTTTCAGAGAGAAGAGCGGCCAGTGTGACGATCTGGCTTTAAGTCGATTCGATAACAAATGACGAAAACGGACGGATTTCTCAGGTTTTTACTACATATGAACACTTTTCACATTCTCCCGTGCAACTCGGCTGCTAGTCCTCCTTTCATGCAGAATCGTAAGGTCATAGCTCATGTCCAAGGCACCAAAGCAAGCTAAAAAGTCAATAATCGATACCTAAAACTTGAATTGTACTATTTCTTACTGGCTATTACATCAACTTAGAAGCTTCATCTGTGTTCTACTATGGTGCTTTTAGTGTCTCCGCATACCGCAGCACGCGACATAGCTTTGCAGACGATAAGTACAACGGTTTCAGAGAGAAGAGCGGCCAATGTGACGATCTGGATTTAAGTCGATTTGATAACAAATGACGAAAACGGACGGATTTCTCAGGTTTTTACTACATATGAACACTTTTCACATTCCTCCGTGCAACTCGGCTGCTAGTCCTCCTTTGATGCAGAATCTTAAGGTCCTAGCTCATGTCCAAGGCACCAAAGCCAGCTAAAAAGTCAATAATCGATACCTAAAACTTGAATTGGACTAGTTCTTACTGGCTATTACATCAACTTTGAAGCTTCATCTGTGTTCTACTATGATGTTTTTCGTGTCTTTGCATACCGCAGCACGCGACATAGTTTTGCAGACGATAAGTTCAACCGTTTCAGAGAGAAGAGCGGCCAATGTGACGATCTGGCTTTAAGTCAATTCGATAACAAATGACGAAAACGGACGGATTTCTCAGGTTTTTACTACATATGAACACTTTTCATATTGTCCCGTGAAACTCGGCTGCTAGTCCTCCTTTCATGCAGAATCTTAAGGTCCTAGCTCATGTCCAAGGCACCAAATCCATCTAAGAAGTCAATAATCGATACCTAAAACTTGAATTGTACTACTTCTTACTGGCTATTACATCGACTTAGAAGCTTCGTCTGTGTTCTACTATGGTGATTTTATTGTCTCCGCATACCGCAGCACGTGACATAGCTTTGCAGACGATAAGTACAACCGTTTCAGAGGGAAGAGCGGCCAATGTGACGATCTGGCTTTAAGGCGATTCGATAACAAATGACGAAAACGGACGGATTTCTCAGGTTTTTACTACATATGAACACTTTTCATATTGTCCCGTGAAACTCGGCTGCTAGTCCTCCTTTCATGCAGAATCTTAAGGTCCTAGCTCATGTCCAAGGCACCAAATCCATCTAAGAAGTCAATAATCGATACCTAAAACTTGAATTGTACTACTTCTTACTGGCTATTACATCGACTTAGAAGCTTCGTCTGTGTTCTACTATGGTGCTTTTAGTGTCTCCGCATACCGCAGCACGCGACATATCTTTGAAGAAGATAAGTACAACCGTTTCAGAGAGAAGAGCGGCCAATGTGACGATCTGGCTTTAAGTCGATTCGATAACAAATGACGAAAACGGACGGATTTCTCATGTTTTTACTACATATGAACACTTTTCACATTCTCCCGTGCAACTCGGCTGCAAGTCCTCCTTTCATGCAGAATCTTAAGGTAATAGCTCATGTCCAAGGCACCAAAGCCAACTAAGAAGTCAATAATCGATACCTAAAACTTGAATTGAACTACTTCTTACTGGCTATTACATCAACTTAGAAGCTTCATCTGTGTTCTAGTATGGTGATTTTAGTGTCCCCGCATACCGCAGCACGCGACATAGCTTTGCAGACGATAAGTACAACCGTTTCAGAGAGAAGAGCGGCCGATGTGACGATTTGGCTTTAAGTCGATTCGATAACAAATGACGAAAACGGACGGATTTCTCAGGTTTTTACTACATATGAACACTTCTCACATTCCCCTGTGCAACTCGGCTGCTAGTCCTCCTTTCATGCAGAATCTTAAGGTCCTAGCTCATGTCCAAGGCACCAAAGCCACATAAAAATTCAATAATCGATACCTAAAACTTGAATTGTACTACTTCTTACTGGCTATTACATCAACTTAGAAGCTTCATCTGTGTTCTACTATGGAGATTTTAGTGTCTCCGCATACCGCAGCACGCGACATAGCATTGCAGACGATAAGTACAACCGTTTCAGAGAGAAGAGCGGCCAATGTGACGATCGGGCTTTAAGTTGATTCGATAACAAATGACGAAAACGGACGGATTTCTCAGGTTTTTACTACATATGAACACTTTTCACATTCTCCCGTGCAACTCGGCTGCTAGTCCTCCTTTCATGCAGAATCTTAAGGTAATAGCTCATGTCCAAGGCACCAAAGCCAACTAAGAAGTCAATAATCGATACCTAAAACTTGAATTGTACTACCTCTTACTGGCTATTACATCAACTTAGAAGCTTCATCTCTGTTCTAGTATGGTGATTTTAGTGTCCCCGCATACCGCAGCACGCGACATACCTCTGCAGACGGTAAGTACAACCGTTTCAGAGAGAAGAGCGGCCAATGTGACCATCTGGCTTTAAGTCGATTCGATAACAAATGCCGAAAACATACGGATTTCTCAGGTTTTTACTCTATATTAACACTTTTCACATTCTCCCGTGGTATTAGGCGGCTAGTCCTCCTTTCATGCAGAATCTTAAGGTCCTAGCTCATGTCCAAGACACCAAAGCCAGCTATAAACTCAATAATCGATACCTAAAACTTGAATTGTACTAGTTCTTACTGGCTATTCCATCAACTTAGAAGCTTCATCTGTGTTCTACTATGATGTTTTTCGTGTCTCCGCATACCGCAGCACGCGATATAGTTTTGCAGACGATAAGTACAACCGTTTCAGAGAGAAGAGCGGCCAGTGTGACGATCTGGCTTTAAGTCGATTCGATAACAAATGACGAAAACGGACGGATTTCTCAGGTTTTTACTACATATGAACACTTTTCACATTCTCCCGTGCAACTCGGCTGCTAGTCCTCCTTTCATGCAGAATCGTAAGGTCATAGCTCATGTCCAAGGCACCAAAGCAAGCTAAAAAGTCAATAATCGATACCTAAAACTTGAATTGTACTATTTCTTACTGGCTATTACATCAACTTAGAAGCTTCATCTGTGTTCTACTATGGTGCTTTTAGTGTCTCCGCATACCGCAGCACGCGACATAGCTTTGCAGACGATAAGTACAACGGTTTCAGAGAGAAGAGCGGCCAATGTGACGATCTGGATTTAAGTCGATTTGATAACAAATGACGAAAACGGACGGATTTCTCAGGTTTTTACTACATATGAACACTTTTCACATTCCTCCGTGCAACTCGGCTGCTAGTCCTCCTTTGATGCAGAATCTTAAGGTCCTAGCTCATGTCCAAGGCACCAAAGCCAGCTAAAAAGTCAATAATCGATACCTAAAACTTGAATTGGACTAGTTCTTACTGGCTATTACATCAACTTTGAAGCTTCATCTGTGTTCTACTATGATGTTTTTCGTGTCTTTGCATACCGCAGCACGCGACATAGTTTTGCAGACGATAAGTTCAACCGTTTCAGAGAGAAGAGCGGCCAATGTGACGATCTGGCTTTAAGTCAATTCGATAACAAATGACGAAAACGGACGGATTTCTCAGGTTTTTACTACATATGAACACTTTTCACATTCTCCCATGCAACTCGGCTGCTAGTCCTCCTTTCATGCAGAATCTTAAGGTCATAGCTCATGTCCAAGGCACCAAAGCCAGCTAAAAAGTCAATAAGTATACCTAAAACTTGAATTCTACTATTTCTTACTGGCTATTATATCATCTTAGAAGCTTCATCTGTGTTCTACTATGGTGCGTTAAGTGTCTCCGAATACAACAGTACGCGACATAGCTTTGCAGACGATAAGTACAACCGTTTCAGAGAGAAGAGCGGCCAATGTGACGATCGGGCTTTAAGTCGATTCGATAACAAATGACGAAAACTGACGGATTTCTCAGGTTTTTACTACATATGAACACTTTTCACATTCTCCCGTGCAACTCGGCTGCTAGTCCTCCTTTCATGCAGAATCTTAAGGTAATAGCTCATGTCCAAGGCACCAAAGCCAACTAAGAAGTCAATAATCGATACCTAAAACTTGAATTGTACTACTTCTTACTGGCTATTACATCAACTTAGAAGCTTCATCTCTGTTCTAGTATGGTGATTTTAGTGTCCCCGCATACCGCAGCACGCGACATACCTCTGCAGACGGTAAGTACAACCGTTTCAGAGAGAAGAGCGGCCAATGTGACCATCTGGCTTTAAGTCGATTCGATAACAAATGCCGAAAACATACGGATTTCTCAGGTTTTTACTCTATATTAACACTTTTCACATTCTCCCGTGGTATTAGGCAGCTAGTCCTCCTTTCATGCAGAATCTTAAGGTCCTAGCTCATGTCCAAGACACCAAAGCCAGCTATAAACTCAATAATCGATACCTAAAACTTGAATTGTACTAGTTCTTACTGGCTATTCCATCAACTTAGAAGCTTCATCTGTGTTCTACTATGATGATTTTCGTGTCTCCGCATACCGCAGCACGCGATATAGTTTTGCAGACGATAAGTACAACCGTTTCAGAGAGAAGAGCGGCCAGTGTGACGATCTGGCTTTAAGTCGATTCGATAACAAATGACGAAAACGGACGGATTTCTCAGGTTTTTACTACATATGAACACTTTTCACATTCTCCCGTGCAACTCGGCTGCTAGTCCTCCTTTCATGCAGAATCGTAAGGTCATAGCTCATGTCCAAGGCACCAAAGCAAGCTAAAAAGTCAATAATCGATACCTAAAACTTGAATTGTACTATTTCTTACTGGCTATTACATCAACTTAGAAGCTTCATCTGTGTTCTACTATGGTGCTTTTAGTGTCTCCGCATACCGCAGCACGCGACATAGCTTTGCAGACGATAAGTACAACGGTTTCAGAGAGAAGAGCGGCCAATGTGACGATCTGGATTTAAGTCGATTTGATAACAAATGACGAAAACGGACGGATTTCTCAGGTTTTTACTACATATGAACACTTTTCACATTCCTCCGTGCAACTCGGCTGCTAGTCCTCCTTTGATGCAGAATCTTAAGGTCCTAGCTCATGTCCAAGGCACCAAAGCCAGCTAAAAAGTCAATAATCGATACCTAAAACTTGAATTGGACTAGTTCTTACTGGCTATTACATCAACTTTGAAGCTTCATCTGTGTTCTACTATGATGTTTTTCGTGTCTTTGCATACCGCAGCACGCGACATAGTTTTGCAGACGATAAGTTCAACCGTTTCAGAGAGAAGAGCGGCCAATGTGACGATCTGGCTTTAAGTCAATTCGATAACAAATGACGAAAACGGACGGATTTCTCAGGTTTTTACTACATATGAACACTTTTCACATTCTCCCATGCAACTCGGCTGCTAGTCCTCCTTTCATGCAGAATCTTAAGGTCATAGCTCATGTCCAAGGCACCAAAGCCAGCTAAAAAGTCAATAAGTATACCTAAAACTTGAATTCTACTATTTCTTACTGGCTATTATATCATCTTAGAAGCTTCATCTGTGTTCTACTATGGTGCGTTAAGTGTCTCCGAATACAACAGTACGCGACATAGCTTTGCAGACGATAAGTACAACCGTTTCAGAGAGAAGAGCGGCCAATGTGACGATCTGGCTTTAAGTCGATTCGATAACAAATGACAAAAACGGACGGATTTCTCACGTTTTTACTACATATGAACACTTTTCACATTCTCCCGTGCAACTCGGCTGCTAGTCCAAATTTCATGCAGAATCTTAAGGTCCTAGCTCATGTCCAAGGTACCAAAGCCAACAAAAAAGTCAATAATCGATACCAAAAACTTGAATTCTACTACTTCTTACTGGCTATTACTTCAACTTAGAAGCTTCATCGGTGTTCTACTATGGTGCTTTTAGTGTCTCTTTATACCGCAGCATGCGACATAGCTTTGCAGACGATAAGTACAACCGTTTCGGAGAGAAGAGCGGCCAATGTGACGATCTGGCTTTAAGTCGATTCGATAACAAATGACGAAAACGGACGGATTTCTCAGGTTTTTACTACATATGAACACTTTTCACATTCTCCTGGGCAACTCGGCTGCTAGTCCTCCTTTCATGCAGAATCTTAAGGTCCTAGCTCATGTCCAAGGCACCAAAGCCAGCTAAAAAGTCAATAATCGATACCTAAAACTGGAATTGTACTACTTATTACTGGCTATTACATCAACTTGGAAGTGTCATCTGTGTTCTACTATGGTGCTTTTAGTGTCTCTGCATACCGCAGCACGCGACATAGCTCTGCAGACGATAAGTACAACCGTTTCAGAGAGAAGAGCGGCCAATGTGACAATCTGGCTTTAAGTCGATTCGATAACAAATGACGAAAACGGACGGATTTCTCAGGTTTTTACTACATATGAACACTTTTCAAATTCTCCCGTGCAACTAGGCTGCTAGTCCTCCTTTCATGCAGAATCTTAAGGTCCTAGCTCATGTCCAAGGCACCAAAGCCAGCTAAAAAGTCAATAATCGATAACTAAAACTTAAATTGTACTACTTCTTACTGGCTATTACATCAACTTAGAAGCTTCATCTGTGTTCTACTATGGTGCTTTTAGTGTCTCCGCATAGCGCAGCACGCGACATAGCATTGCAGACGATAAGTACAACCGTTTCAGAGAGAAGAGCGGCCAATGTGACAATCTGGCTTTAAGTCGATTCGATAACAAATGACGAAAACGGACGGATTTCTCAGGTTTTTACTACATATGAACACTTTTCAAATTCTCCCGTGCAACTCGGCTGCTAGTCCTCCTTTCATGCAGAATCTTAAGGTCCTAGCTCATGTCCAAGGCATCAAAGCCAGCTAAAAAGTCAATAATCCATACCTAAAACTGGAATTGTACTAATTCTTACTGGCTATTACTTCAACTTAGAAGTGTCATCTGTGTTCTACTATGGTGCGTTTAGTGTCTCTGCATACCGCAGCACGCGACGTAGCTCTGCAGACGATAAGTACAACCGTTTCAGAGAGAAGAGCGGCCAATGTGACGATTTGGCTTTAAGTCGATTCGATAAAAGAGACGAAAACGGACGGATTTCTCAGGTTTTTACTCTATTTGAACACTTTTCACATTCTCCCGTGCAACTCGGCTGCTAGTCCTCCTTTCATGCAGAATCTTAAGGTCCTAGCTCATGTCCAAGGTACCAAAGCCAACAAAAAAGTCAATAATCGATACCAAAAACTTGAATTCTACTACTTCTTACTGGCTATTACTTCAACTTAGAAGCTTCATCGGTGTTCTACTATGGTGCTTTTAGTGTCTCCGCATACCGCAGCATGCGACATAGCTTTGCAGACGATAAGTACAACCGTTTCGGAGAGAAGAGCGGCCAATGTGACGATCTGGCTTTAAGTCGATTCGATAACAAATGACGAAAACGGACGGATTTCTCAGGTTTTTACTACATATGAACACTTTTCACATTCTCCCGTGCAACTCGGCTGCTAGTCCTCCTTTCATGCAGAATCTTAAGGTAATAGCTCATGTCCAAGGCACCAAAGCCACCTAAGAAGTCAATAATCGATACCTAAAACTTGAATTGTACTACTTCTTACTGGCTATTACATCAACTTAGAAGCTTCATCTGTGTTCTACTATGGAGATTTTAGTGTCTCCGCATACCGCAGCACGCGACGTAGCTCTGCAGACGATAAGTACAACCGTTTCAGAGAGAAGAGCGGCCAATGTGACGATCTGGCTTTAAGTCGATTCGATAACAAATGACGAAAACGGACGGATTTCTCATGTTTTTACTACATATGAACACTTTTCACATTCTCCCGTGCAACTCGGCTGCTAGTCCTCCTTTCATGCAGAATCTTAAGGTCCTAGCTCATGTCCAAGGCACCAAAGCCAGCTAAAAAGTCAATAATCAGTACATAAAAATTGAATTTTACTACTTCTTACTGGCTATTACATCAACTTGGAAGTATCATATGTGTTCTACAATGGTGCTTTTAGTGTCTCAGCATACCGCAGCACGCGACATAGCTCTGCAGACGGTAAGTACAACCGTTTCAGACAGAAGAGTGGCCAATGTGACCATCTGGCTTTAAGTCGATTCGATAACAAATGACGAAAACGAACGGATTTCTCAGGTTTTTACTACATATGAACACTTTACACATTCTCCCGTGCAACTCGGCTGCTAGTCCTCCTTTCATGCAGAATCTTAAGGTGCTAGCTCATGTCCAAGTCACCAAACAAGGGTAAAAAGTCAATAACCGATTCCTAAAACTTGATTTGTACTATTTCTTACTGCCTATTACATCATCTTAGAAGCTTCATCTGTGTTCTACTATGGTGCTTTTAGTGTCTCCGAATACCGCAGTACGCGACATAGCTTTGCAGACGATAAGTACAACCGTTTCAGAGAGAAGAGCGGCCAATGTGACGATTTGGCTTTAAGTCGATTCGATAACAAATGACGAAAACGAACGGATTTCTCAGGTTTTTACTCTATATGAACACTTTTCACATTCTCCCGTGCAATTAGGCTGCTAGTCCTCCTTTCATGCAGAATCTTAAGGTCCTAGCTCATGTCCAAGGCACCAAAGCCAGATAAAAAGTCAATAATCAGTACCTAAGAGTTGAATTTTACTATTACTTACTGGCTATTACATTAACTTGGAAGTATCATCTGTGTTCTACTATGGTGCTTTTAGTGTCTCTGCATACCGCAGCACGCGACATAGCTCTGCAGGCGGTAAGTACAACTGTTTCAGAGAGAAGAGCGGCCAATGTGACGATCGGGCTTTAAGTCGATTCGATAACAAATGACGAAAACGGACGGATTTCTCAGGTTTTTACTACATATGAACACTTTTCACATTCTCCCGTGCAACTCGGCTGCAAGTCCTCCTTTCATGCAGAATCTTAAGGTAATAGCTCATGTCCAAGGCACCAAAGCCAACTAAGAAGTCAATAATCGATACCTAAAACTTGAATTGAACTACTTCTTACTGGCTATTACATCAACTTAGAAGCTTCATCTGTGTTCTAGTATGGTG
Organism: Schistocerca gregaria; assembly: GCF_023897955.1. Lineage (NCBI taxonomy): Eukaryota > Metazoa > Arthropoda > Insecta > Orthoptera > Acrididae > Schistocerca > Schistocerca gregaria. The sequence continues at coordinate 321,063 of NW_026061770.1, forward strand.
ATTTTAGTGTCCCCGCATACCGCAGCACGCGACATAGCTTTGCAGACGATAAGTACAACCGTTTCAGAGAGAAGAGCGGCCGATGTGACGATTTGGCTTTAAGTCGATTCGATAACAAATGACGAAAACGGACGGATTTCTCAGGTTTTTACTACATATGAACACTTCTCACATTCCCCTGTGCAACTCGGCTGCTAGTCCTCCTTTCATGCAGAATCTTAAGGTCCTAGCTCATGTCCAAGGCACCAAAGCCAACTAAGAAGTCAATAATCGATACCTAAAACTTGAATTGTACTACTTCTTACTGGCTATTACATCAACTTAGAAGCTTCATCTCTGTTCTAGTATGGTGATTTTAGTGTCCCCGCATACCGCAGCACGCGACATACCTCTGCAGACGGTAAGTACAACCGTTTCAGAGAGAAGAGCGGCCAATGTGACCATCTGGCTTTAAGTCGATTCGATAACAAATGCCGAAAACATACGGATTTCTCAGGTTTTTACTCTATATTAACACTTTTCACATTCTCCCGTGGTATTAGGCAGCTAGTCCTCCTTTCATGCAGAATCTTAAGGTCCTAGCTCATGTCCAAGACACCAAAGCCAGCTATAAACTCAATAATCGATACCTAAAACTTGAATTGTACTAGTTCTTACTGGCTATTCCATCAACTTAGAAGCTTCATCTGTGTTCTACTATGATGATTTTCGTGTCTCCGCATACCGCAGCACGCGATATAGTTTTGCAGACGATAAGTACAACCGTTTCAGAGAGAAGAGCGGCCAGTGTGACGATCTGGCTTTAAGTCGATTCGATAACAAATGACGAAAACGGACGGATTTCTCAGGTTTTTACTACATATGAACACTTTTCACATTCTCCCGTGCAACTCGGCTGCTAGTCCTCCTTTCATGCAGAATCGTAAGGTCATAGCTCATGTCCAAGGCACCAAAGCAAGCTAAAAAGTCAATAATCGATACCTAAAACTTGAATTGTACTATTTCTTACTGGCTATTACATCAACTTAGAAGCTTCATCTGTGTTCTACTATGGTGCTTTTAGTGTCTCCGCATACCGCAGCACGCGACATAGCTTTGCAGACGATAAGTACAACGGTTTCAGAGAGAAGAGCGGCCAATGTGACGATCTGGATTTAAGTCGATTTGATAACAAATGACGAAAACGGACGGATTTCTCAGGTTTTTACTACATATGAACACTTTTCACATTCCTCCGTGCAACTCGGCTGCTAGTCCTCCTTTGATGCAGAATCTTAAGGTCCTAGCTCATGTCCAAGGCACCAAAGCCAGCTAAAAAGTCAATAATCGATACCTAAAACTTGAATTGGACTAGTTCTTACTGGCTATTACATCAACTTTGAAGCTTCATCTGTGTTCTACTATGATGTTTTTCGTGTCTTTGCATACCGCAGCACGCGACATAGTTTTGCAGACGATAAGTTCAACCGTTTCAGAGAGAAGAGCGGCCAATGTGACGATCTGGCTTTAAGTCAATTCGATAACAAATGACGAAAACGGACGGATTTCTCAGGTTTTTACTACATATGAACACTTTTCACATTCTCCCATGCAACTCGGCTGCTAGTCCTCCTTTCATGCAGAATCTTAAGGTCATAGCTCATGTCCAAGGCACCAAAGCCAGCTAAAAAGTCAATAAGTATACCTAAAACTTGAATTCTACTATTTCTTACTGGCTATTATATCATCTTAGAAGCTTCATCTGTGTTCTACTATGGTGCGTTAAGTGTCTCCGAATACAACAGTACGCGACATAGCTTTGCAGACGATAAGTACAACCGTTTCAGAGAGAAGAGCGGCCAATGTGACGATCGGGCTTTAAGTCGATTCGATAACAAATGACGAAAACTGACGGATTTCTCAGGTTTTTACTACATATGAACACTTTTCACATTCTCCCGTGCAACTCGGCTGCTAGTCCTCCTTTCATGCAGAATCTTAAGGTAATAGCTCATGTCCAAGGCACCAAAGCCAACTAAGAAGTCAATAATCGATACCTAAAACTTGAATTGTACTACTTCTTACTGGCTATTACATCAACTTAGAAGCTTCATCTCTGTTCTAGTATGGTGATTTTAGTGTCCCCGCATACCGCAGCACGCGACATACCTCTGCAGACGGTAAGTACAACCGTTTCAGAGAGAAGAGCGGCCAATGTGACCATCTGGCTTTAAGTCGATTCGATAACAAATGCCGAAAACATACGGATTTCTCAGGTTTTTACTCTATATTAACACTTTTCACATTCTCCCGTGGTATTAGGCAGCTAGTCCTCCTTTCATGCAGAATCTTAAGGTCCTAGCTCATGTCCAAGACACCAAAGCCAGCTATAAACTCAATAATCGATACCTAAAACTTGAATTGTACTAGTTCTTACTGGCTATTCCATCAACTTAGAAGCTTCATCTGTGTTCTACTATGATGATTTTCGTGTCTCCGCATACCGCAGCACGCGATATAGTTTTGCAGACGATAAGTACAACCGTTTCAGAGAGAAGAGCGGCCAGTGTGACGATCTGGCTTTAAGTCGATTCGATAACAAATGACGAAAACGGACGGATTTCTCAGGTTTTTACTACATATGAACACTTTTCACATTCTCCCGTGCAACTCGGCTGCTAGTCCTCCTTTCATGCAGAATCGTAAGGTCATAGCTCATGTCCAAGGCACCAAAGCAAGCTAAAAAGTCAATAATCGATACCTAAAACTTGAATTGTACTATTTCTTACTGGCTATTACATCAACTTAGAAGCTTCATCTGTGTTCTACTATGGTGCTTTTAGTGTCTCCGCATACCGCAGCACGCGACATAGCTTTGCAGACGATAAGTACAACGGTTTCAGAGAGAAGAGCGGCCAATGTGACGATCTGGATTTAAGTCGATTTGATAACAAATGACGAAAACGGACGGATTTCTCAGGTTTTTACTACATATGAACACTTTTCACATTCCTCCGTGCAACTCGGCTGCTAGTCCTCCTTTGATGCAGAATCTTAAGGTCCTAGCTCATGTCCAAGGCACCAAAGCCAGCTAAAAAGTCAATAATCGATACCTAAAACTTGAATTGGACTAGTTCTTACTGGCTATTACATCAACTTTGAAGCTTCATCTGTGTTCTACTATGATGTTTTTCGTGTCTTTGCATACCGCAGCACGCGACATAGTTTTGCAGACGATAAGTTCAACCGTTTCAGAGAGAAGAGCGGCCAATGTGACGATCTGGCTTTAAGTCAATTCGATAACAAATGACGAAAACGGACGGATTTCTCAGGTTTTTACTACATATGAACACTTTTCACATTCTCCCATGCAACTCGGCTGCTAGTCCTCCTTTCATGCAGAATCTTAAGGTCATAGCTCATGTCCAAGGCACCAAAGCCAGCTAAAAAGTCAATAAGTATACCTAAAACTTGAATTCTACTATTTCTTACTGGCTATTATATCATCTTAGAAGCTTCATCTGTGTTCTACTATGGTGCGTTAAGTGTCTCCGAATACAACAGTACGCGACATAGCTTTGCAGACGATAAGTACAACCGTTTCAGAGAGAAGAGCGGCCAATGTGACGATCGGGCTTTAAGTCGATTCGATAACAAATGACGAAAACTGACGGATTTCTCAGGTTTTTACTACATATGAACACTTTTCACATTCTCCCGTGCAACTCGGCTGCTAGTCCTCCTTTCATGCCGAATCTCAAGGTCCTAGCTCATGTCCAATGCACCAAAGCCAGCTAAAAAGTCACTAATCGATACCTAAAACTTGAATTGTACTATTTCTTAGTGGCTATTACATCAACTTAGAAGCTTCATCTGTGTTCTACTATGGTGATTTTAGTGTCTCCACATACCGCAGCACGCGACATAGCTCTGCAGACGATAAGTACAACCGTTTAAGAGAGAAGAGCGGCCAATGTGTCCATCTGGCTTTAAGTCGATTCGATAACAAATGACGAAAACGGACGGATTTCTCAGGTTTTTACTACATATGAACACTTTTCACATTATCCCGTGCAACTCGGCTGCTAGTCCTCCTTTCATGCAGAATCTTAAGGTCCTAGCTCATGTCCAAGGCACCAAAGAAGGGTAAAAAGTCAATAATCGATACCTAAAACTTGAATTGTACTACTTCTTACTGGCTATTACATCAACTTAAAAGCTTCATCTGTGTTCTACTATGGTGCTTTTAGTGTCTCCGAATACCGCAGTACGCGACATAGCTTTGCAGACGATAAGAGCAACCGTTTCAGAGAGCAGAGCTGCCAATGTGATGATTTTCTTTAAGTCGATTCGATAACAAATGACGAAAACGGACGGATTTCTCAGGTTTTTACTACATATGAACACTTTTCACATTCACCCGTGCAACTCGGCTGCTAGTCCTTCTTTCATGCAGAATCTTATGTCATAGCTCATGTCCAAGGCACCAAAGCCAGCTAAAAAGTCAATAATCAATATCTAAAACTTGAATTGTACTACTTCTTACTGGCTATTACACCAACTTAGAAGTTTCATCTGTGTTCTACTATGGTGCTTTTAGTGTCTCCGCATACCGCAGCACGCGACATAGCTTTGCAGACGATAAGTACAACGGATTCAGAGAGAAGAACGGCAAATGTGACGATCGATTCGATAACAAATGACGAAAACGGACGGATTTCTCAGGTTTTTACTACATTTGAACACTTTTCACATTCTCCCGTGCAACTCGGCTGCTACTCCTACTTTCATGCTGAATCTTAAGGTCCTAGCTCATGTCCAAGGCACCAAAACCCGCTAAAAAGTCAATAATCGATACCTAAAACTTGAATTGTACTACTTCTTACTGGCTATTACATCAACTTAGAAGCTTTATCTGTGTTCTACTCTGATGATTTTCGTGTCTCCGCATACCGCAGCACGCGACATAACTTTGCAGACAATAAGTACAACCGTTTCTGAGAGAAGAGTGGCCAATGTGACGATCTGGCTTTAAGTCGATTCGATAACAAATGACGAAAACGGACGGATTTCTCAGGTTTTTACTACATATGAATAGTTTTCACATTCTCCCGTGCAACTCGGCTGCTAGTCCTCCTTTCATGCAGAATCTTAAGGTCCTGGCTCATGTCCAAGGCACCAAAGCCAGCTAAAAAGTCAATAACCGATACCTAAAAATTGAATTGTACTACTTCTTACTGGCTATTACATCATCTTAAAAGCTTCATCTGTGTTCTACTATGGTGTTTTTAGTGTCTCCGAATATCGCAGTACGTTTCATAGCTTTGCAGACGATAAGTACAACCGTTTCAGAGAGAAGAGCGGCCAAAGTGACGATCTGGCTTTAAGTCGAGTCGATAACAAATGACGAAAACGGACGGATTTCTCAGGTTTTTACTACATATGAACACTTTTCACAATGTCCCGTGCAACTCGGCTGCTAGTCCTCCTTTCAGGAAGAATCTCAAGGTCCTAGCTCATGTCCAAGGCACCAAAGCCAGCTAAAAAGTCAATAATCCATACCTAAAACTTGAATTGTACTACTTCTTACTGGCTATTACATCAACTTAGAAGCTTCATCTGCGTTCTACTATGGTGATTTTATTGTCTCCACTTACCGCAGCATGCGACATAGCTTTGCAGACGATAAGTACAACCGTTTCAGAGAGAAGAGCGGTCAATGTGACCATCTGGCTTTAAGTCAATTCGATAACAAATGACGAAAACTGACGGATGTCTCAGGTTTTTATTACATATGAACACTTTTCACATTCTCACGTGCAACTCGGCTGCTAGTCCTCCTTTTATGCAGAATCTTAAGGTCCTAGCTCATGTCCAAGGCACCAAAGCCAGCTAAAAAGTCAATAATCGATACCTAAAACTTGAATTGGACTACTTCTTACTGGCTATTACATCAACTTAGAAGCTTCATCTGTGTTCTACTATGGTGCTTTTAGTGTCTCCGTATACCGCAGCACGCGACATAGCTTTGCAGACGATAAGTACAACGGTTTCAGAGAGAAGAACGGCAAATGTGACGATCTGGCTTTAAGTCGATTAGATAACAAATGACGAAAACGGACGGATTTCTCAGGTTTTTTCTACATATGAACACTTTTCACATTCTCCCGTGCAACTCGGGTCCTAGTCCTCCTTTCATGCAAAATCTTAAGGTCATAGCTCATGTCCAAGGCACCAAAGCCAGCTAAAAAGTCAATAAGTATACCTAAAACTTGAATTCTACTATTTCTTACTGGCTATTATATCATCTTAGAAGCTTCATCTGTGTTCTACTATGGTGCGTTTAGTGTCTCCGAATACAACAGTACGCGACATAGCTTTGCAGACGATAAGTACAACCGTTTCAGAGAGAAGAGCGGCCAATGTGACGATCGGGCTTTAAGTCGATTCGATAACAAATGACGAAAACTGACGGATTTCTCAGGTTTTTACTACATATGAACACTTTTCACATTCTCCCGTGCAACTCGGCTGCTAGTCCTCCTTTCATGCCGAATCTCAAGGTCCTAGCTCATGTCCAAGGCACCAAAGCCAGCTAAAAAGTCACTAATCGATACCTAAAACTTGAATTGTACTATTTCTTAGTGGCTATTACATCAACTTAGAAGCTTCATCTGTGTTCTACTATGGTGATTTTAGTGTCTCCACATACCGCAGCACGCGACATAGCTCTGCAGACGATAAGTACAACCGTTTAAGAGAGAAGAGCGGCCAATGTGTCCATCTGGCTTTAAGTCGATTCGATAACAAACGACGAAAACGGACGGATTTCTTAGGTTTTTACTACATATGAACACTTTTCACATTCACCCTTGCAACTCGGCTGCTAGTCCTCCTTTCATGCAAAATCTTAAGGTCATAGCTCATGTCCAAGGTACCAAAGCCAGCTAAAAAGTCAATAAGTATACCTAAAACTTGAATTCTACTACTTCTTACTGGCTATTACATCAACTTAAAAGCTTCATCTGTGTTCTACTATGGTGCTTTTAGTGTCTCCGCATACCGCAGCACGCGACATATCTTTGCAGACGATAAGTACAACGGTTTCAGAGAGAAGAGCGGCCAATGTGACGATCTGGCTTTAAGTCTATTCGATAACAAATGACGAAAACGGACGGATGTCTCAGGTTTTTACTACATATGAACACTTTTCACATTCTCCCGTGCAACTGGGCAGCTAGTCCTCCTTTTATGCAGAATCTTAAGGTCCTAGCTCATGTCTAAGGCACCAAAGCCAGCTAAAAAGTCAATAATCGATACCTAAAACTTGAATTGGATTACTTCTTACTGGCTATTACATCAACTTAGAAGCTTCATCTGTGTTCTACTATGGTGCTTTTAGTGTCTCCGCATACCGCAGCACGCGACCTAGCTTTGCAGACGATAAGTACAACCGTTCCAGAGAGAGAAGAGCGGCCAATGTGACGATCTGGCTTTAAGTCGATTCGATAACAAATGACGAAAACGGACGGATTTCTAAGGTTGGTTTTTACTACATATGAACAGTTTTCACATTCTCCCGTGCAACTGGGCTGCTAGTCCTCCTTTCATACAGAATCTTAAGGTCCTAGCTCATGTTCAAGGCACCAAAGCCAGCTAAAAATTCAATAACCGATACCTAAAACTTGAATTGTACTACTTCTTACTGGCTATTATATCATCTTAGAAGCTTCATCTGTGTTCTACTATGGTGCTTTTAGTGTCTCCGAATACCGCAGTACGCGACATAGCTTTGCAGACGATAAGTACAACCGTTTCAGAGATAAGAGCGGCCAATGTGATGATCTGGCTTTAAGTCGATTCGATAACAAATGACGAAAACGGACGGATTTCTCAGGTTTTTACTACATATGAACTGTTTTCACATTGTCCCGTGCAACTCGGCTGCTATTCCTCCTTTCATGCAGAATCTCAAGGTCCTTGCTCATGTCCAAGGCACCAAAGCCAGCTAAAAAGTCAATAATCGATACCTAGAACTTGAATTGTACTACTTCTTACTGGCTATTACATCAACTTAGAAGCTTCATCTGTGTTCTACTATGGTGATTTTAGTGTCTCCACATACCGCAGCACGCGACATAGCTTTGCAGATGATAAGTACAACCGTTTCAGAGAGAAGAGCGGCCAATGTGACGATCTGGCTTTAAGTCGATTCGATAACAAATGACGAAAACGGACGGATATCTCATGTTTTTACTACATATGAACACTTTTCACATTCTCCCGTGCAACTCGGCTGCTAGTCCTCCTTTCATGCAGAATCTTAAGGTCCTAGCTCATGTCCAAGACTCCAAAGCCACCTAAAAAGTCAATAATCGATACCTAAAACTTGAATTCTACTACTTCTTACTGGCCATTACATCAACTTAGAAGCTTCATCTGTGTTCTACTATGGTGCTTTTAGTGTCTCCGAATACCGCAGTACGCGACATAGCTTTGCAGACGATAAGAACAACCGTTTCAGAGAGCAGAGCTGCCAATGTGATGATTTTCTTTAAGTCGATTCGATAACAAATGACGAAAACGGACGGATTTCTCAGGTTTTTACTACATATGAACACTTTTCACATTCACCCGTGCAACTCGGCTGCTAGTCCTTCTTTCATGCAGTATCTTAAGGTCATAGCTCATGTCCAAGGCACCAAAGCCAGCTAAAAAGTCAATAATCAATATCTAAAACTTAAATTGTACTACTTCTTACTGGCTATTACATCAACTTAGAAGTTTCATCTGTGTTCTACTATGGTGCTTTTAGTGTCTCCGCATACCGCAGCACGCGACATAGCTTTGCAGACGATAAGTACAACGGATTCAGAGAGAAGAACGGCAAATGTGACGATCTGGCTTTAAGTCGATTCGATAACAACTGACGAAAACGGACGGATATCTCAGGTTTTTACTACATTTGAACACTTTTCACATTCTCCCATGCAACTCGGCTGCTACTCCTACTTTCATGCTGAATCTTAAGGTCCTAGCTCCTGTCCAAGGCACCAAAACCCGCTAAAAAGTCAATAATCGATACCTAAAACTTGAATTGTACTACATCTTACTGGCTATTACATCAACTTAGAAGCTTTATCTGTGTTCTACTCTGATGATTTTCGTGTCCCCGCATACCGCAGCACGCGACATAACTTTGCAGACAATAAGTACAACCGTTACTGAGAGAAGAGTGGCCAATGTGACGATCTGGCTTTAAGTCGATTCGATAACAAATGACGAAAACGGACTGATTTCTCAGGTTTTTACTACTTATGAATAGTTTTCACATTCTCCCGTGCAACTCGGCTGCTAGTCCTCCTTTCATGCAGAATCTTAAGGTCCTGGCTCATGTCCAAGGCACCAAAGCCAGCTAAAAAGTCAATAACCGATACCTAAAAATTGAATTGTACTACTTCTTACTGGCTATTACATCATCTTAAAAGCTTCATCTGTGTTCTACTATGGTGTTTTTAGTGTCTCCGAATATCGCAGTACGCGTCATAGCTTTGCAGACGATAAGTACAACCGTTTCAGAGAGAAGAGCGGCCAATGTGACGATCTGGCTTTAAGTCGAGTCGATAACAAATGACGAAAACGGACGGATTTCTCAGGTTTTTACTACATATGAACGCTTTTCACATTCTCCCGTGCAACTCGGCTGCTAGTCCTCCTTCATGCCGAATCTCAAGGTCCTAGCTCATGTCCAAGGCACCAAAGCCAGCTAAAAAGTCAATAATCGATACCTAAAACTTTAATTGTACTATTTCTTACTGGCTATTACATCAACTTAGAAGCTTCATCTGTGTTCTACTATGGTGATTTTAGTGTCTCCACATACCGCAGCACGCGACATAGCTCTGCAGACGATAAGTACAACCGTTTAAGAGAGAAGAGCGGCCAATGTGTCCATCTGGCTTTAAGTCGATTCGATAACAAATGACGAAAACGGACGGATTTCTCAGGTTTTTACTACATATGAACACTTTTCACATTCTCCCGTGCAACTCGGCTGCTAGTCCTCCTCTCATGCAGAATCTTATGGTCCTAGCTCATGTCCAAGGCACCGAAGCCAGCTAAAAAGTCAATAATCGATACCTAATACATGAATTGTACTACTTCTTACTGGCTATTGCATCAACTTAGAAGCTTCATCTGTGTTCTACTGTGGTGATTTTAGCGTCCCTGCATTCCGCAGCACGCGACATAGCTTTGCAGACGATAAGTACAACCGTTTCAGAGAGAAGAGCGGCCAATTTGACGATCTGGCTATAAGTCGATTCGATAACAAATGACGAAAACGGACCGATTTCTCAGGTTTTTACTACATATGAACACCTTTCACATTCTCCCGTGCAACTCGGCTGCTAGTCCTAATTTGATGCAGAATCTTAAGGTCCTAGCTCAGGGCCAAGGCACCGAAGCCAGCTAAAAATCAATAATCGATACCTAAAACTTGAATTCTACTACTTCTTACTGGCTATTACATCAACTTAAAAGCTTCATCTGTGTTCTACTATGGTGCTTTTAGTGTCTCCGCATACCGCAGCACGCGACATAGCTTTGCAGACGATAAGTACAACCGTTTTAGAGAGAAGAGCGGCCAATGTTACGATCTGGCTTTAAGTCGATTCGATAACAAATGACGAAAACGGACGGATATCTCAGGTTTTTACTACATATGAACACTTTTCACATTCTCCCGTGCAACTCGGATGCTAGTCCTCCTTTTATGCAGAATCTTAAGGTCCTAGCTCATGTCCAAGGCACCAAAGCCAGCTAAAAAGTCAATAATCGATTCTTAAAACTTGAATTGGACTACTTCTTACTGGCTATTACATCAACTTAGAACCTTCATCTGTGTTCTACTACGGTGCTTTTCGTTTCTCCGCATACCGCAGCACGCGACATAGTTTTGCAGACGATAAGTACAACCGTTTCTGAGAGAAGAGCGGCCAATGTGACGATCTGGCTTTAAGTCGATTGGATAACAAATGACGAAAACGGACGGATTTCTGAGGTTTTTACTACATATGAACACTTTTCACATTCTCCCGTGCAACTCAGCTGCCAGTCCTTCTTTCATGCAGAATCTTAAGGTCCTAGATCATGTCCAAGTCCCCAAAGCCAGCTAAAGTGTCAATAATCAATATCTAAAACTTGAATTGTACTACTTCTTACTGGCTATTACATCAACTTAGAAGCTTCATCTGTGTTCTACTATGGTGCTTTTAGTGTCTCCGCATATCGCAGCACGCGACATAGCTTTGCAGACGATAAGTACAACGGTTTCAGCGAGAAGAGCGGCAAATGTGACGATCTGGCTTTAAGTCGATTCGATAACAAATGACGCAAACGGACGGATTTCTCAGGTTTTTACTAGATATGAACACTTTTCACATTCTCCCGTGCAACTCGGCTGCTAGTCCTCCTTTCATGCATAATCTTAAGGTCATAGCTCATGTCCAAGGCACCAAAGCCAGCTAAAAAGTCAATAACGATATCTAACACTTGAATTGTACTACTTCTTACTGGCTATTACATCAACGTAGAAGTTTCATCTGTGTTCTACTATGGTGCTTTTAGTGTCTCCGCATACCGCAGCACGCGACGTAGCTTTGCAGACGATAAGTACAACGGATTCAGAGAGAAGAACGGCAAATGTGACGATCTGGCTTTAAGTCGATTCGATAACAATTGACGAAAACGGACGGATTTCGGAGGTTTTTACTACATATGAACACTTTTCACATTCTCCCGTGCAACTCGAGTGCTAGTCCTCCTTTCATGCAGAATCTTAAGGTCATAGCTCATGTCCAAGGCACCAAAGCCAGCTAAAAATTCAATAACTATACCTAAAACTTGAATTGTACTATTTCTTACTGGCTATTATATCATCTTAGAAGCTTCATCTGTGTTCTACTATGGTGCGTTTAGTGTCTCCGCATACCGCAGTACGCGACATAGCTTTGCAGACGATAAGTACATACGTTTCAGAGAGCAGAGCGGCCAATGTGCCGATTTGGCTTTAAGTCGATTCGATAACAAATGACGAAAACGGACGGATTTCTCAGGTTTTTACTACATTTGAACACTTTTCACATTCTCCCGTGCAACTCGGCCGCTAGTCCTACTTTCATGCTGAATCTTAAGGTCCTAGCTCATGTCCAAGGCACCAAAGCCAGCTAAAAAGTCAATAATCGATACCTAAAACTTGAATTGTACTATTTCTTACTGGCTATTACATCAACTTAGAAGCTTCATCTGTGTTCTACTATGGTGATTTTAGTGTCTCCACATACCGCAGCACGCGACATAGCTCTGCAGACGATAAGTACAACCGTTTCAGAGAGAAGAGCGGCCAATGTGTCCATCTGGCTTTAAGTCGATTCGATAACAAATGACGAAAACGGACGGATTTCTCAGGTTTTTACTACATATGAACACTTTTCACATTCTCCCGTGCAACTCGGCTGCTAGTCCTCCTCTCATGCAGAATCTTAAGGTCCTAGCTCATGTCCAAGGCACCGAAGCCAGCTAAAAAGTCAATAATCGATACCTAAAACATGAATTTTACTACTTCTTACTGGCTATTGCATCAACTTAGAAGCTTCATCTGTGTTCTACTATGGTGATTTTAGCGTCCCTGCATACCGCAGCACGCGACATAGCTTTGCAGACGATAAGTACAAACGTTTCAGAGATAAGAGCGGCCAATGTGACGATCTGGCTATAAGTCGATTCGATAACAAATGACGAAAACGGACCGATTTCTCAGGTTTTTACTACATATGAACACCTTTCACATTCTCCCGTGCATTTCGGCTGCTAGTCCTTCTTTCATGCAGAATCTTAAGGTCCTAGCTCATGTCCAAGTCACCAAAGCCAGCTAAAAAGTCAATAACGATATCTAAAACATGAATTGTACTATTTCTTACTGGCTATTACATCATCTTAGAAGCTTCATCTGTGTTCTACTATGGTGCGTTTAGTGTCTTCGAATACCGCAGTACGCGACATAGCTTTGCAGACGATAAGTACAACCGTTCAGAGAGAAGAGCGGCCAATGTGACGATCTGGCTTTAAGTCGATTCGATAACAAATGACGAAAACGGACGGATTTCTCAGGTTTTTACTACATATGAACACTTTTCACATTCTCCCGTGCAACTCGGCTGCTAGTCCTCCTTTCATGCAGAATCTTAAGGTCCTAGCTCATGTCCAAGTCACCAAAGCCAGCTAAAAAGTCAATAATCGATACCTAAAACTTGAATTGGACTACTTCTTACTGGCTATTACATCAACTTAGATGCTTCATCTGTGTTCTACTATGGTGATTTTAGTGTCTCCGCATACCGCAGCACGCGACATAGCTTTGCAGACGATAAGTACAACCGTTTCAGAGAGAAGAGCGGCCAATGTTACGATCTGGCTTTAAGTCGATTCGATAACAAATGACGAAAACGGACGGATTTCTTAGGTTTTTACTACATATGAACACTTTCACATTCTCCCGTGCAACTCGGCTGCTAGTCCTCCTTTTATGCAGAATCTTAAGATCCTAGCTCATGTCCAAGGCACCAAAGCCAGCTAAAAAGTCAATAATCGATACCTAAAACTTGAATTGGACTACTTCTTACTGGCTATTACATCAACTTAGAACCTTCATCAATGTTCTACTACGGTGCTTTTAGTTTCTCCGCATACCGCAGCACGCGACACAGCTTTTCAGACGATAAGTACAACCGTTTTAGAGAGAAGAGCGGCCAATGTTACGATCTGGCTTTAAGTCGATTCGATAACAAATGACGAAAACGGACGGATGTCTCAGGTTTTTACTACATATGAACACTTTTCACATTCTCCCGTGCAACTCGGCTGCTAGTCCTCCTTTTATGCAGAATCTTAAGGTCCTAGCTCATGTCCAAGGCACCAAAGCCAGCTAAAAAGTCAATAATCGATACCTAAAACTTGAATTGGACTACTTCTTACTGGCTATTACATCAACTTAGAACCTTCATCTATATTCTACTACGGTGCTTTTAGTTTCTCCGCATACCGCAGCACGCGACATAGTTTTGCAGACGATAAGTACAACCGTTTCAGAGAGAAGAGCGGCCAATGTGACGATCTGGCTTTAAGTCGATTGGATAAAAAAATGACGAAAACAGACGGATTTCTAAGGTTTTTACTACATATGAACACTTTTCACATTCTCCCGGGCAACTCGGCTGCTAGTCCTTCTATCATGCAGAATCTTAAGGTCCTAGATCATGTCCAAGGCACCAAAGCCAGCTAAAAAGTCAATAATCAATATCTAAAACTTGAATTGTACTACTTCTTACTGGCTATTACATCAACTTAGAAGCTTCATCTGTGTTCTACTATGGTGCGTTTAGTGTCTCCGTATACCGCAGTACGCGACATAGCTTTGCAGACGATAAGTACAACCGTTTCAGAGAGCAGAGCGGCCAATGTGACGATTTGGCTTTAAGTCGATTCGATAACAAATGAGGAAAACGGACGGATTTCTCAGGTTTTTACTACATATAAACACTTTTCACATTCTCCCGTGCAACTCGGCTGCTAGTCCTCCTTTCATGCAGAATCGTAAGGTCCTAGCTCTTGTCCAAGGCACCAAAGCCAGCTAAAAAGTCAATAATCAATATCTAAAACTTGAATTGTACTACTTCTTACTGGCTATTACATCAACTTAGAAGCTTCATCTGTGTTCTACTATGGTGCTTTTAGTGTCTCCGCATATCGCAGCACGCGACATAGCTTTGCAGACGATAAGTACAACGGTTTCAGAGAGAAGAGCGGCCAATGTGACGATCTGGCTTTAAGTCGATTAGATAACAAATGACGCAAACGGACGGATTTCTCAGGTTTTTACTAGATATGAACACTTTTCACATTCTCCCGTGCAACTCGGCTGCTAGTCCTCCTTTCATGCAGAATCTTAAGGTCATAGCCCATGTCCAAGGCACCAAAGCCAGCTAAAAAGTCAAAAACGATATCTAAAACTTGTTTTGTACTATTTCTTACTGGCTATTACATCATCTTAGAAGCTTCATCTGTGTTCTACTATGGTGCGTTTAGTGTCTCCGAATACCGCAGTACGCGACATAGCTTTGCAGACGATAAGTACAACCGTTTCAGAGAGCAGAGCGGCCAATGTGTCGATTTGGCTTTAAGTCGATTCGATAACAAATGACGAAAACGGTCGGATGTCTCAGGTTTTTACTACATATAAACACTTTTCACATTCTCCCGTGCAACTCGGCTGCTAGTCCTCCTTTCATGCAGGATCGTAAGGTCCTAGCTCATGTTCAAGGCACCAAAGCCAGCTAAAAAGTCAATAATCGATACCTAAAACTTGAATTGTACTAGTTCTTACTGGCTATTACATCAACTTAGAAGCTTTATCTGTGTTCTACTATGATGATTTTCGTGTCTCCGCATACCGCAGCACGCGACATAGCTCTGCAGTCGGTAAGTACAGCCGTTTCAGAGAGAAGAGCGGCCAATGTAACCATCTGGCTTTAAGTCGATTCGATAACAAATGGCGAAAACGGACGGATTTCTCAGGTTTTTACTACATATGAACACTTTCCACATTCTCCCGTGCAACTCGGCTGCTAGTCCTCCTTTCATGCAGAATCTTAAGGTCCTAGCTCATGTCCAAGGCACCGAAGCCAGCTAAAAAGTCAATAATCGATACATAAAACTTGAATTGTACTACTTCTTATTGGCTATTGCATCAACTTAGAAGCTTCATCTGTGTTCTACTATGGTGCTTTTAGTGTCTCCGCATACCGCAGCACGCGACATAGCTTTGCAGACGATAAGTACAACGGTTTCAGAGATAAGAGCGGCCAATGTGACGATCTGGCATTAAGTCGATTCGATAACAAATGACGAAAACAGACGGATTTCTCAGGTTTATACTACGTATGAACACTTCTCATATTCAACCGTGCAACTCCTCTGCTAGTCCTCCTTTCATGCAGAATCTTAAGGTCCTAGCTCATGTCCAAGGCATCAAAGCCAGCTAAAAAGTCAATATTCGATAACTAAAACTTGAATTGTACTACTTCTTACTGGCTATTACATCAGCTTAGATGCTTCATCTGTGTTCTACTATGGTGATTTTAGTGTCTCCGCATACCGCAGCACACGACATAGCTTTGCAGACGATTAGTACAACCGTTTCAGAGAGAAGAGCGGCCAATGTGACGATCTGGCTATAAGTCGATTCGATAACAAATGACGAAAACGCACGGATTTCTCAGGTTTTTACTACATGCGAACACTTTTCACATTCTCCCGTACAACTCTGCTGATAGTCCTCCTTTCATGCAGAATCTCAAGGTCCTAGCTCATGTCCAAGGCACCAAGGCAGCTAAAAGGTCAATAATCAATACTTAAAACTTGAATTGTACTACTACTTACTGGCTATTACATCAACTTAGAAGCTTCATCTGTGTTCTACTATGGTGCCTTTAGTGTCTCCGCATACCGCAGCAGGCGACATAGCTTTGCAGACGATAAGTACAACCGTTTCAGAGAGAAGAGCGGTCAATGTGACGATCTGGCTTTAAGTCGATTCGATAACAAATGACGAAAACGGACGGATTTCTCAGGTTTTTATTACATATGAACACTTTTCACATTCTACCGTGCAACTCGGTTGCTAGTCCTCCTTTCATATAGAACCTTAAGGTCCTAGCTCATGTCCAAGTCACCAAAGCCAGCTAAAAAGTCAATAATCGATAGCTAAAACTTGAATTGGACTACTTCTTACTGGCTATTACATTAACTTAGATGCTTCATCTGTGTTCTACTATGGTGATTTTAGTGTCTCCGCATACCGCAGCACGCGACATAGCTTTGCAGACGATAAGTACAACCGTTTCAGAGAGAAGAGCGGCCAATGTGACGATCTGGCTATAAGTCGATTCGATAACAAATGACGAAAACGGACGGATTTCTCAGGTTTTTACTACATGCGAACACTTTTCACATTCTCCCGTGCAACTCGGCTGCTAGTCCTCCTTTCATGCAGAATCTCAAGGTCCTAGCTCATGTCCAAGGCACCAAGGCAGCTAAAAGGTCAATAATCAATACTTAAAACTTGAATTGTACTACTTCTTACTGGCTATTACATCAACTTAGAAGCTTCATCTGTGTTCTACTATGGTGCTTTTAATGTCTCCGCATACCGCAGGACGCGACATAGCTTTGCAGACGATAAGTACAACCGTTTCAGAGAGAAGAACGGTCAATGTGACGATCTGGCTTTACGACGATTCGATAACAAATGACGAAAACGGACGGATTTCTTGGGTTTATACTACATATGAACACTTTTCACATTCTCCCGTGCAACTCGGCAGCTAGTCCTCCTTTCATGCAGAATCTTAAGGTCCTAGCTCATGTCCAAGTCACCAAAGCCAGCTAAAAAGTCAATAATCGATACCTAAATTTGAATTGGACTACTTCTTACTGACTATTACATCAACTTAGATGCTTCATCTGTGTTCTACTATGGTGATTTTAGTGTCTCCGCATACCGCAGCACGCGAAATAGCTTTGCAGACGATAAGTACAACCGTTTCAGAGAGAAGAGCGGCCAATGTGACGATCTGGCTTTAAGTCGATTCGATAACAAATGACGAAAACGGACGGATTTCTCAGGATTTTATTACATATGAACACTTTTCACATTCTCCCGTGGAACTCGGCTGCTAGTCCTCCTTTCATGCAGAATCTTAAGGTCCTAGCTCATGTCCAAGGCACCAAAGCCAGCTAAAAAGTCAATAATCAATACCTAAAACTTGAAATCTACTACTTCTTACTGGCTATTACATCAACTTAGAAGCTTCATCTCTGTTCTACTATGGTGCTTTTAGTGTCTCCACATACCGCAGCACGCGACGTAGCTTTGCAGAAGATAAGTACTACCGTTTCAGAGAGAAGGGCGGCCAATTTGACGATCTGGCTAAAAGTCGATTCGATAACAAATGACGAAAACGGACGGATTTCTCAGGTTTTTACTACATATGAACACTTTTCACATTCTCCCGGGCAACTCGGCTGCTAGTCCTTCTTTCATGCAGATTCTTAAGGTCCTAGATCATGTCCAAGGCACCAAAGCCAGCTAAAAAGTCAATAATCAATATCTAAAACTTGAATTGTACTACTTCTTACTGGCTATTACATTAACTTAGAAGCTTCATCTGTGTTCTACTATGGTGCTTTTAGTGTCTTCGCATATCGCAGCACGCGACATAGCTTTGCAGACGATAAGTACAATGGTTTCAGAGAGAAGAGCGGCAAATGTGACGATCTGACTTTAAGTCAATTCGATAACAAATGACGAAAACAGACGGATTTCTCAGGATTTTATTACATATGAACACTTTTCACATTCTCCCGTGCAACTCGGCTGCTTGTCCTCCTTTCATGCAGAATCTTAAGGTCCTAGCTCATGTCCAAGGGACCAAAGCCAGCTAAAAAGTCAATAATCAATACCTAAAACTTGAATTCTACTACTTCTTACTGGCTATTACATCAACTTAGAAGCTTCATCTCTGTTCTACTATGGTGCTTTTAGTGTCTCCACATACCGCAGCACGCGACATAGCTTTGCAGAAGATAAGTACAACCGTTTCAGAGAGAAGAGCGGCCAATGTGACGATCTGGCTAAAAGTCGATTCGATAACAAATGACGAAAACGGACGGATTTCTCAGGTTTTTACTACATATGAACACTTTTCACATTCTTCCGGGCAACTCGGCTGCTAGTCCTTCTTTCATGCAGATTCTTAAGGTCCTAGATCATGTCCAAGGCACCAAAGCCAGCTAAAAAGTCGATAAACAATATCTAAAACTTGAATTGTACTGCTTCTTACTGGCTATTACATTAACTTAAAAGCTTCATCTGTGTTCTACTATGGTGCTTTTAGTGTCTCCGCATACCGCAGCACGCGACATAGCTTTGCAGACGATAAGTACAACGGTTTCAGAGAGAAGAGCGGCCAATGTGACGATCTGGCTTTAAGTCGATTCGATAACAAATGACGAAAACGGACGGATTTCTCAGGTTTTTACTACGTATGAACACTTCTCATATTCAACCGTGCAACTCCTCTGCTAGTCCTCCTTTCATGCAGAATCTTAAGGTCCTAGCTCATGTCCAAGTCACCAAAGCCAGCTAAAAAGTCAATAATCGATACCAAAAACTTCAATTGGACTACTTCTGACTGGCTATTACATCAACTTAGATGCTTCATCTGTGTTCTACTATGGTGATTTTAGTCTCCGCATACCGCAGCACGCGACATAGCTTTGCAGACGATAAGTACAACCGTTTCAGAGAGAAGAGCGGCCAATGTGACGATCTGGCTATAAGTCGATTCGATAACAAATGACGAAAACGCACGGATTTCTCAGGTTTTTACTACATGCGAACACTTTTCACATTCTCCCGTGCAACTCGGCTGCTAGTCCTCCTTTCATGCAGAATCTCAAGGTCCTAGCCCATGTCCAAGGCACCAAGGCAGCTAAAAGGTCAATAATCAATACTTAAAACTTGAATTGTACTACTTCTTACTGGCTATTACATCAACTTAGAAGCTTCATCTGTGTTCTACTATGGTGCCTTTAGTGTCTCCGCATACCGCAGCAAGCGACATAGCTTTGCAGACGATAAGTACAACCGTTTCAGAGAGAAGAGCGGTCAATGTGACGATCTGGCTTTAAGTCGATTCGATAACAAATGACGAAAACGGACGGATTTCTCAGGTTTTTATTACATATGAACACTTTTCACATTCTACCGTGCAACTCGGTTGCTAGTCCTCCTTTCATATAGAACCTTAAGGTCCTAGCTCATGTCCAAGTCACCAAAGCCAGCTAAAAACTCAATAATCGATACCTAAAACTTGAATTGGACTACTTCTTACTGGCTATTACATCAACTTAGATGCTTCATCTGTGTTCTACTATGGTGATTTTAGTGTCTCCGCATACCGCAGCACGCGACGTAGCTTTGCAGACGATAAGTACAACCGTTTCAGAGAGAAGAGCGGCCAATGTGACGATCTGGCTATAAGTCGATTCGATAACAAATGACGAAAACGGACGGATTTCTCAGGTTTTTACTACATGCGAACACTCTTCACATTCTCCCGTGCTACTCGGTTGCTAGTCCTCCTTTCATGCAGAATCTCAAGGTCCTAGCTCATGTCCAAGGCACCAAGGCAGCTAAAAGGTCAATAATCAATACTTAAAACTTGAATTGTACTACTTCTTACTGGCTATTACATCAACTTAGAAGCTTCATCTGTGTTCTACAATGGTGATTTAATGTCTCCGCATACCGCAGCACGCGACATAGCTTTGCAGACGATAAGTACAACCGTTTCAGAGAGAAGAGCGGTCAATGTGACGATCTGGCTTTAAGACGATTCGATAACAAATGACGAAAACGGACGGATTTCTTGGGTTTTTACTACATATGAACACTTTTCACATTCTCCCGTGCAACTCGGCAGCTAGTCCTCCTTTCATGCAGAATCTTAAGGTCCTAGCTCATGTCCAAGGCACCAAAGCCAGCTAAAAAGTCAATATCCGATACCTAAAACTTGAATTGTACTACTTCTTACTGGCTATTACATCAACTTAGAAGTTTCATCTGTGTTCTACTATGGTGCTTTTAGTGTCTCCGCATACCGCAGCACGCGACATAGCTTTGTAGACGATAAGTACAACCGTTTCAGAGAGAAGATCGGCCAATGTGACGATCTGGCTTTAAGTCGATTCGATAACAAATGACGAAAACGGACTTATTTCTCAGGTTTTTATTACATATGAACACTTTTCACATTCTCCCGTGCAACTCGGTTGCTAGTCCTCCTTTCATGCAGAATCTTAAGGTCCTAGCTCATGTCCAAGGCACCAAAGCCAGCTAAAAAGTCAATAATCAATACCTAAATCTTGAAATCTACTACTTCTTACTGGCTATTACATCAACTTAGAAGCTTCATCTCTGTTCTACTATGGTGCTTTTAGTGTCTCCACATACCGCAGCACGCGACGTAGCTTTGCAGAAGATAAGTACAACCGTTTCAGAGAGAAGAGCGGCCAATGTGACGATCTGGCTAAAAGTCGATTCGATACCAAATGACGAAAACGGACGGATTTCTCAGGTTTTTACTACATATGAACACTTTTCACATTCTCCCGGGCAACTCGGCTGCTAGTCCTTCTTTCATGCAGATTCTTAAGGTCCTAGATCATGTCCAAGGCACCAAAGCCAGCTAAAAAGTCAATAATCAATATCTAAAACTTGAATTGTACTACTTCTTACTGGCTATTACATTAACTTAGAAGCTTCATCTGTGTTCTACTATGGTGCTTTTAGTGTCTCCGCATATCGCAGCACGCGACATAGCTTTGCAGACGATAAGTACAATGGTTTCAGAGAGAAGAGCGGCAAGTGTGACGATCTGACTTTAAGTCAATTCGATAACAAATGACGAAAACAGACGGATTTCTCAGGATTTTATTACATATGAACACTTCTCATATTCAACCGTGCAACTCGGCTGCTTGTCCTCCTTTCATGCAGAATCTTAAGGTCCTAGCTCATGTCCAAGGGACCAAAGCCAGCTAAAAAGTCAATAATCAATACCTAAAACTTGAATTATACTACTTCTTACTGGCTATTACATCAACTTAGAAGCTTCATCTCTGTTCTACTATGGTGCTTTTAGTGTCTCCACATACCGCAGCACGCGACATAACCTTGCAGAAGATAAGTACAACCGTTTCAGAGAGAAGAGCGGCCAATGTGACGATCTGGCTAAAAGTCGATTCGATAACAAATGACGAAAACGGACGGATTTCTCAGGTTTTTACTACATATGAACACTTTTCACATTCTTCCGGGCAACTCGGTTGCTAGTCCTTCTTTCATGCAGATTCTTAAGGTCCTAGATCATGTCCAAGGCACCAAAGCCAGCTAAAAAGTCGATAATCAATATCTAAAACTTGAATTGTACTGCTTCTTACTGGCTATTACATTAACTTAGAAGCTTCATCTGTGTTCTACTATGGTGCTTTTAGTGTCTCCGCATACCGCAGCACGCGACATAGCTTTGCAGACGATAAGTACAACGGTTTCAGAGAGAAGAGCGGCCAATGTGACGATCTGGCTTTAAGTCGATTCGATAACAAATGACGAAAACGGACGGATTTCTCAGGTTTTTACTACGTATGAACACTTCTCATATTCAACCGTGCAACTCCTCTGCTAGTCCTCCTTTCATGCAGAATCTTAAGGTCCTAGCTCATGTCCAAGTCACCAAAGCCAGCTAAAAAGTCAATAATCAATACCTAAAACTTCAATTGGACTACTTCTGACTGGCTATTACATCAACTTAGATGCTTCATCTGTGTTCTACTATGGTGATTTTAGTCTCCGCATACCGCAGCACGCGACATAGCTTTGCAGACGATAAGTACAACCGTTTCAGAGAGAAGAGCGGCCAATGTGACGATCTGGCTTTAAGTCGATTCGATAACAAATGACGAAAACGGACGGATTTCTCAGGATTTTATTACATATGAACACTTTTCACATTCTCCCGTGGAACTCGGCTGCTAGTCCTCCTTTCATGCAGAATCTTAAGGTCCTAGCTCATGTCCAAGGCACCAAAGCCAGCTAAAAAGTCAATAATCAATACCTAAAACTTGAAATCTACTACTTCTTACTGGCTATTACATCAACTTAGAAGCTTCATCTCTGTTCTACTATGGTGCTTTTAGTGTCTCCACATACCGCAGCACGCGACGTAGCTTTGCAGAAGATAAGTACTACCGTTTCAGAGAGAAGGGCGGCCAATGTGACGATCTGGCTAAAAGTCGATTCGATAACAAATGAAGAAAACGGACGGATTTCTCAGGTTTTTACTACATATGAACACTTTTCACATTCTCCCGGGCAACTCGGCTGCTAGTCCTTCTTTCATGCAGATTCTTAAGGTCCTAGATCATGTCCAAGGCACCAAAGCCAGCTAAAAAGTCAATAATCAATATCTAAAACTTGAATTGTACTACTTCTTACTGGCTATTACATTAACTTAGAAGCTTCATCTGTGTTCTACTATGGTGCTTTTAGTGTCTCCGCATATCGCAGCACGCGACATAGCTTTGCAGACGATAAGTACAATGGTTTCAGAGAGAAGAGCGGCAAATGTGACGATCTGACTTTAAGTCAATTCGATAACAAATGACGAAAACAGACGGATTTCTCAGGATTTTATTACATATGAACACTTTTCACATTCTCCCGTGCAACTCGGCTGCTTGTCCTCCTTTCATGCAGAATCTTAAGGTCCTAGCTCATGTCCAAGGGACCAAAGCCAGCTAAAAAGTCAATAATCAATACCTAAAACTTGAATTCTACTACTTCTTACTGGCTATTACATCAACTTAGAAGCTTCATCTCTGTTCTACTATGGTGCTTTTAGTGTCTCCACATACCGCAGCACGCGACATAGCTTTGCAGAAGATAAGTACAACCGTTTCAGAGAGAAGAGCGGCCAATGTGACGATCTGGCTAAAAGTCGATTCGATAACAAATGACGAAAACGGACGGATTTCTCAGGTTTTTACTACATATGAACACTTTTCACATTCTTCCGGGCAACTCGGCTGCTAGTCCTTCTTTCATGCAGATTCTTAAGGTCCTAGAACATGTCCAAGGCACCAAAGCCAGCTAAAAAGTCGATAAACAATATCTAAAACTTGAATTGTACTGCTTCTTACTGGCTATTACATTAACTTAAAAGCTTCATCTGTGTTCTACTATGGTGCTTTTAGTGTCTCCGCATACCGCAGCACGCGACATAGCTTTGCAGACGATAAGTACAACGGTTTCAGAGAGAAGAGCGGCCAATGTGACGATCTGGCTTTAAGTCGATTCGATAACAAATGACGAAAACGGACGGATTTCTCAGGTTTTTACTACGTATGAACACTTCTCATATTCAACCGTGCAACTCCTCTGCTAGTCCTCCTTTCATGCAGAATCTTAAGGTCCTAGCTCATGTCCAAGTCACCAAAGCCAGCTAAAAAGTCAATAATCGATACCAAAAACTTCAATTGGACTACTTCTGACTGGCTATTACATCAACTTAGATGCTTCATCTGTGTTCTACTATGGTGATTTTAGTCTCCGCATACCGCAGCACGCGACATAGCTTTGCAGACGATAAGTACAACCGTTTCAGAGAGAAGAGCGGCCAATGTGACGATCTGGCTATAAGTCGATTCGATAACAAATGACGAAAACGCACGGATTTCTCAGGTTTTTACTACATGCGAACACTTTTCACATTCTCCCGTGCAACTCGGCTGCTAGTCCTCCTTTGATGCAGAATCTCAAGGACCTAGCCCATGTCCAAGGCACCAAGGCAGCTAAAAGGTCAATAATCAATACTTAAAACTTGAATTGTACTACTTCTTACTGGCTATTACATCAACTTAGAAGCTTCATCTGTGTTCTACTATGGTGCCTTTAGTGTCTCCGCATACCGCAGCAAGCGACATAGCTTTGCAGACGATAAGTACAACCGTTTCAGAGAGAAGAGCGGTCAATGTGACGATCTGGCTTTAAGTCGATTCGATAACAAATGACGAAAACGGACGGATTTCTCAGGTTTTTATTACATATGAACACTTTTCACATTCTACCGTGCAACTCGGTTGCTAGTCCTCCTTTCATATAGAACCTTAAGGTCCTAGCTCATGTCCAAGTCACCAAAGCCAGCTAAAAAGTCAATAATCGATACCTAAAACTTGAATTGGACTACTTCTTACTGGCTATTACATCAACTTAGATGCTTCATCTGTGTTCTACTATGGTGATTTTAGTGTCTCCGCATACCGCAGCACGCGACATAGCTTTGCAGACGATAAGTACAACCGTTTCAGAGAGAAGAGCGGCCAATGTGACGATCTGGCTATAAGTCGATTCGATAACAAATGACGAAAACGGACGGATTTCTCAGGTTTTTACTACATGCGAACACTCTTCACATTCTCCCGTGCTACTCGGTTGCTAGTCCTCCTTTCATGCAGAATCTCAAGGTCCTAGCTCATGTCCAAGGCACCAAGGCAGCTAAAAGGTCAATAATCAATACTTAAAACTTGAATTGTACTACTTCTTACTGGCTATTACATCAACTTAGAAGCTTCATCTGTGTTCTACAATGGTGATTTAATGTCTCCGCATACCGCAGCACGCGACATAGCTTTGCAGACGATAAGTACAACCGTTTCAGAGAGAAGAGCGGTCAATGTGACGATCTAGCTTTAAGACGATTCGATAGCAAATGACGAAAACGGACGGATTTCTTGGGTTTTTACTACATATGAACACTTTTCACATTCTCCCGTGCAACTCGGCAGCTAGTCCTCCTTTCATGCAGAATCTTAAGGTCCTAGCTCATGTCCAAGGCACCAAAGCCAGCTAAAAAGTCAATAACCGATAACTAAAACTTGAATTGTACTACTTCTTACTGGCTATTACATCAACTTAGAAGTTTCATCTGTGTTCTACTATGGTGCTTTTAGTGTCTCCGCATACCGCAGCACGCGACATAGCTTTGTAGACGATAAGTACAACCGTTTCAGAGAGAAGATCGGCCAATGTGACGATCTGGCTTTAAGTCGATTCGATAACAAATGACGAAAACGGACTTATTTCTCAGGTTTTTATTACATATGAACACTTTTCACATTCTCCCGTGCAACTCGGTTGCTAGTCCTCCTTTCATGCAGAATCTTAAGGTCCTAGCTCATGTCCAAGGCACCAAAGCCAGCTAAAAAGTCAATAATCAATACCTAAAACTTGAAATCTACTACTTCTTACTGGCTATTACATCAACTTAGAAGCTTCATCTCTGTTCTACTATGGTGCTTTTAGTGTCTCCACATACCGCAGCACGCGACGTAGCTTTGCAGAAGATAAGTACAACCGTTTCAGAGAGAAGAGCGGCCAATGTGACGATCTGGCTAAAAGTCGATTCGATACCAAATGACGAAAACGGACGGATTTCTCAGGTTTTTACTACATATGAACACTTTTCACATTCTCCCGGGCAACTCGGCTGCTAGTCCTTCTTTCATGCAGATTCTTAAGGTCCTAGATCATGTCCAAGGCACCAAAGCCAGCTAAAAAGTCAATAATCAATATCTAAAACTTGAATTGTACTACTTCTTACTGGCTATTACATTAACTTAGAAGCTTCATCTGTGTTCTACTATGGTGCTTTTAGTGTCTCCGCATATCGCAGCACGCGACATAGCTTTGCAGACGATAAGTACAATGGTTTCAGAGAGAAGAGCGGCAAGTGTGACGATCTGACTTTAAGTCGATTCGATAACAAATGACGAAAACAGACGGATTTCTCAGGATTTTATTACATATGAACACTTCTCATATTCAACCGTGCAACTCGGCTGCTTGTCCTCCTTTCATGCAGAATCTTAAGGTCCTAGCTCATGTCCAAGGGACCAAAGCCAGCTAAAAAGTCAATAATCAATACCTAAAACTTGAATTCTACTACTTCTTACTGGCTATTACATCAACTTAGAAGCTTCATCTCTGTTCTACTATGGTGCTTTTAGTGTCTCCACATACCGCAGCACGCGACATAACCTTGCAGAAGATAAGTACAACCGTTTCAGAGAGAAGAGCGGCCAATGTGACGATCTGGCTAAAAGTCGATTCGATAACAAATGACGAAAACGGACGGATTTCTCAGGTTTTTACTACATATGAACACTTTTCACATTCTTCCGGGCAACTCGGTTGCTAGTCCTTCTTTCATGCAGATTCTTAAGGTCCTAGATCATGTCCAAGGCACCAAAGCCAGCTAAAAAGTCGATAATCAATATCTAAAACTTGAATTGTACTGCTTCTTACTGGCTATTACATTAACTTAGAAGCTTCATCTGTGTTCTACTATGGTGCTTTTAGTGTCTCCGCATACCGCAGCACGCGACATAGCTTTGCAGACGATAAGTACAACGGTTTCAGAGAGAAGAGCGGCCAATGTGACGATCTGGCTTTAAGTCGATTCGATAACAAATGACGAAAACGGACGGATTTCTCAGGTTTTTACTACGTATGAACACTTCTCATATTCAACCGTGCAACTCCTCTGCTAGTCCTCCTTTCATGCAGAATCTTAAGGTCCTAGCTCATGTCCAAGTCACCAAAGCCAGCTAAAAAGTCAATAATCAATACCTAAAACTTCAATTGGACTACTTCTGACTGGCTATTACATCAACTTAGATGCTTCATCTGTGTTCTACTATGGTGATTTTAGTCTCCGCATACCGCAGCACGCGACATAGCTTTGCAGACGATAAGTACAACCGTTTCAGAGAGAAGAGCGGCCAATGTGACGATCTGGCTATAAGTCGATTCGATAACAAATGACGAAAACGCACGGATTTCTCAGGTTTTTACTACATGCGAACACTTTTCACATTCTCCCGTGCAACTCGGCTGCTAGTCCTCCTTTCATGCAGAATCTCAAGGTCCTAGCTCATGTCCAAGGCACCAAAGCCAGCTAAAAAGTCAATAATCGATACCTAAAACTTGAATTGGACTACTTCTTACTGGCTATTACATCAACTTAGATGCTTCATCTGTGTTCTACTATGGTGATTTTAGTGTCTCCGCATACCGCAGCACGCGACATAGCTTTGCAGACGATAAGTTCAACCGTTTCAGAGAGAAGAGCGGCCAATGTGACGATCTGGCTATAAGTCGATTCGATAACAAATGACGAAAACGGACGGATTTCTCAGGTTTTTACTACATGCGAACACTCTTCACATTCTCCCGTGCAACTCGGTTGCTAGTCCTCCTTTCATGCAGAATCTCAAGGTCCTAGCTCATGTCCAAGGCACCAAGGCAGCTAAAAGGTCAATAATCAATACTTAAAACTTGAATTGTACTACTTCTTACTGGCTATTACATCAACTTAGAAGCTTCATCTGTGTTCTACTATGGTGCTTTTAATGTCTCCGCATACCGCAGCACGCGACATAGCTTTGCAGACGATAAGTACAACCGTTTCAGAGAGAAGAGCGGTCAATGTGACGATCTGGCTTTAAGACGATTCGATAACAAATGACGAAAACGGACGGATTTCTTGGGTTTTTACTACATATGAACACTTTTCACATTCTCCCGTGCAACTCGGCAGCTAGTCCTCCTTTCATGCAGAATCTTAAGGTCCTAGCTCATGTCCAAGGCACCAAAGCCAGCTAAAAAGTCAATAACCGATAACTAAAACTTGAATTGTACTACTTCTTACTGGCTATTACATCAACTTAGAAGTTTCATCTGTGTTCTACTATGGTGCTTTTAGTGTCTCCGCATACCGCAGCACGCGACATAGCTTTGTAGACGATAAGTACAACCGTTTCAGAGAGAAGATCGGCCAATGTGACGATCTGGCTTTAAGTCGATTCGATAACAAATGACGAAAACGGACTTATTTCTCAGGTTTTTATTACATATGAACACTTTTCACCTTCTCCCGTGCAACTCGGTTGCTAGTCCTCCTTTCATGCAGAATCTTAAGGTCCTAGCTCATGTCCAAGTCACCAAAGCCAGCTAAAAAGTCAATAATCGATACCTAAATTTGAATTGGACTACTTCTTACTGGCTATTACATCAACTTAGATGCTTCATCTGTGTTCTACTATGGTGATTTTAGTGTCTCCGCATACCGCAGCACGCGACATAGCTTTGCAGACGATAAGTACAACCGTTTCAGAGAGAAGAGCGGCCAATGTGACGATCTGGCTGTAAGTCGATTCGATAACAAATGACGAAAACGGACGGATTTCTCAGGTTTTTACTACATGCGAACACTCTTCACATTCTCCCGTGCAACTCGGCTGCTAGTCCTCCTTTCATGCAGAATCTCAAGTTCCTAGCACATGTCCAAGGCACCAAGGCAGCTAAAAGGTCAATAATCAATACTTAAAACTTGAATTGTACTACTTCTTACTGGCTATTATATCAACTTAGAAGCTTCATCTGTGTTCTACTATGGTGCTTTTAATGTCTCCGCATACCGCAGCACGCGACATAGCTTTGCAGACGATAAGTACAACCGTTTCAGAGAGAAGAGCGGTCAATGTGACGATCTGGCTTTAAGACGATTCGATAACAAATGACGAAAACGGACGGATTTCTTGGGTTTTTACTACATATGAACACTTTTCACATTCTCCCGTGCAACTCGGCAGCTAGTCCTCCTTTCATGCAGAATCTTAAGGTCCTAGCTCATGTCCAAGGCACCAAAGCCAGCTAAAAATTCAATAACCGATACCTAAAACTTGAATTGTACTACTTCTTACTGGCTATTACATCAACTTAGAAGTTTCATCTGTGTTCTACTATGGTGCTTTTAGTGTCTCCGCATACCGCAGCACGCGACATAGCTTTGTAGACGATAAGTACAACCGTTTCAGAGAGAAGAGCGGCCAATGTGACGATCTGGCTTTAAGTCGATTCGATAACAAATGACGAAAACGGACGGATTTCTCAGGATTTTATTACATATGAACACTTTTCACATTCTCCCGTGCAACTCGGCTGCTAGTCCTCCTTTCATGCAGAATCTTAAGGTAATAGCTCATGTCCAA
Source organism: Schistocerca gregaria (assembly GCF_023897955.1). Classification (NCBI taxonomy): domain Eukaryota; kingdom Metazoa; phylum Arthropoda; class Insecta; order Orthoptera; family Acrididae; genus Schistocerca; species Schistocerca gregaria. The sequence continues at coordinate 350,832 of NW_026061770.1, forward strand.
GGCACCAAAGCCAGCTAAAAAGTCAATAATCAATACCTAAAACTTGAATTCTACTACTTCTTACTGGCTATTACATCAACTTAGAAGCTTCATCTCTTTCTACTATGGTGCCTTTAGTGTCTCCACATACCGCAGCACGCGACATAGCTTTGCAGAAGATAAGTACAACCGTTTCAGAGAGAAGAGCGGCCAATGTGACGATCTGGCTAAAAGTCGATTCGATAACAAATGACGAAAACGGACGGATTTCTCAGGTTTTTACTACATATGAACACTTTTCACATTCTCCCGGGCAACTCGGCTGCTAGTCCTTCTTTCATGCAGATTCTTAAGGTCCTAGATCATGTCCAAGGCACCAAAGGCAGCTAAAAAGTCAATAATCAATATCTAAAACTTGAATTGTACTACTTCTTACTGGCTATTACATTAACTTAGAAGCTTCATCTGTGTTCTACTATGGTGCTTTTAGTGTCTCCGCATACCGCAGCACGCGACATAGCTTTGTAGACGATAAGTACAACAGTTTCAGAGAGAAGAGCGGCCAATGTGACGATCTGGCTTTAAGTCGATTCGATAACAAATGACGAAAACGGACGGATTTCTCAGGTTTTTATTACATATGAACACTTTTCACATTCTACCGTGTAACTCGGTTGCTAGTCCTCCTTTCATATAGAACCTTAAGGTCCTAGCTCATGTGCAAGTCACCAAAGCCAGCTAAAAAGTCAATAATCGATACCTAAAACTTGAATTGGACTACTTCTTACTGGCTATTACATCAACTTAGATGCTTCATCTGTGTTCTACTATGGTGATTTTAGTGTCTCCGCATACCGCAGCACGCGACATAGCTTTGCAGACGATAAGTACAACCGTTTCAGAGAGAAGAGCGGTCAATGAGACGATCTGGCTTTAAGACGATTCGATAACAAATGACGAAAACGAACGGATTTCTTGGGTTTTTACTACATATGAACACTTTTCACATACTCCCGTGCAACTCGGCAGCTAGTCCTCCTTTCATGCAGAATCTTAAGGTCATAGCCCATGTCCAAGGCACCAAAGCCAGCTAAAAAGTCAATAATCAATACCTAAAACTTGAATTCTACTACTTCTTACTGGCTATTACATCAACTTAGATGCTTCATCTGTGTTCTACTATGGTGATTTTAGTGTCTCCGCATACCGCAGCACGCGAAATAGCTTTGCAGACGATAAGTACAACCGTTTCAGAGAGAAGAGCGGCCAATGTGACGATCTGGCTTTAAGTCGATTCGATAACAAATGACGAAAACGGACGGATTTCTCAGGATTTTATTACATATGAACACTTTTCACATTCTCCCGTGCAACTCGGCTGCTAGTCCTCCTTTCATGCAGAATCTTAAGGTCCTAGCTCATGTCCAAGGCACCAAAGCCAGCTAAAAAGTCAATAATCAATACCTAAAACTTGAATTCTACTACTTCTTACTGGCTATTACATCAACTTAGAAGCTTCATCTGTGTTCTACTATGGTGCTTTTAGTGTCTCCACATACCGCAGCACGCGACATAGCTTTGCAGAAGATAAGTACAACCGTTTCAGAGAGAAGAGCGGCCAATGTGACGATCTGGCTAAAAGTCGATTCGATAACAAATGACGAAAACGGACGGATTTCTCAGGTTTTTACTACATATGAACACTTTTCACATTCTCCCGGGCAACTCGGCTGCTAGTCCTTCTTTCATGCAGAATCTTAAGGTACTAGATCATGTCCAAGGCACCAAAGCCAGCTAAAAAGTCAATAATCAATATCTAAAACTTGAATTGTACTGCTTCTTACTGGCTATTACATTAACTTAGAAGCTTCATCTGTGTTGTACTATGGTGCTTTTAGTGTCTCCGTATATCGCAGCACGCGACATAGCTTTGCAGACGATAAGTACAACGGTTTCAGAGAGAAGAGCGGCAAATGTGACGATCTGGCTTTAAGTCGATTCGATAACAAATGACGCAAACGGACGGATTTCTCAGGTTTTTACTACATATGAACACTTTTCACATTCTCCCGTGCAACTCGGCTGCTAGTCCTCCTTTCATGAAGAATCTTAAGGTCATAGCCCATGTCCAAGGCACCAAAGCCAGCTAAAAAGTCAATAACGATATCTAAAACTTGAATTGTACTATTTCTTACTGGCTATTACATCATCTTAGAAGCTTCATCTGTGTTCTACTATGGTGCTTTTAGTGTCTCCGCATAACGCAGCACGCGACCTAGCTTTGCAGACGATAAGTACAACCGTTTCAGAGAGAAGAGCGGTCAATGTGACGATCTGGCTTTAAGACGATTCGATAACAAGTGACGAAAACGGACGGATTTCTTGGGTTTTTACTACATATGAATACTTTTCACATTCTCCCGTGCAACTCGGCAGCTAGTCCTCCTTTCATGTAGAATCTTAATGTCCTAGCTCATGTCCAAGGCACCAAAGCCAGCTAAAAAGGCAATAACCGATACCTAAAACTAGAATTGTACTACTTCTTACTGGCTATTACATCAACTTAGAAGCTTGATCTGTGTTGTACTATGGTGCTTTTAGTGTCTCAGCATACCGCAGCACGCGACATAGCTTTGCAGACGATAAGTACAACCGTTTCAGAGAGAAGAGCGGCCAATGTGACGATCTGGCTTTAAGTCGATTCGATAACAAATGACGAAAGCGGACGGATTTCTCAGGTTGGTTTTTACTACATATGAACAGTTTTCACATTCTCCCGTGCAACTGGGCTGCTAGTCCTCCTTTCATACAGAATCTTAAGGTCCTAGCTCATGTTCAAGGCACCAAAGCCAGCTAAAAATTCTATAACCGATACCTAAAACTTGAATTGTACTGCTTCTTACTGGCTATTATATCATCTTAGAAGCTTCATCTGTGTTCTACTATGGTGTTTTTAGTGTCTCCGAATACCGCAGTACGCGACATAGCTTTGCAGACGATAAGTACAACCGTTTCAGAGATAAGAGCGGCCAATGTGATGATCTGGCTTTAAGTCGATTCGATAACAAATGACGAAAACGGACGGATTTCTCAGGTTTTTACTACGTATGAACACTTCTCATATTCAACCGTGCAACTCCTCTGCTAGTCCTCCTTTCATGCAGAATCTTAAGGTCCTAGCTCATGTCCAAGTCACCAAAGCCAGCTAAAAAGTCAATAATCGATAACAAAAACTTCAATTGGACTACTTCTGACTGGCTATTACATCAACTTAGATGCTTCATCTGTGTTCTACTATGGTGATTTTAGTCTCCGCATACCGCAGCACGCGACATAGCTTTGCAGACGATAAGTACAACCGTTTCAGAGAGAAGAGCGGCCAATGTGACGATCTGGCTATAAGTCGATTCGATAACAAATGACGAAAACGCACGGATTTCTCAGGTTTTTACTACATGCGAACACTTTTCACATTCTCCCGTGCAACTCGGCTGCTAGTCCTCCTTTCATGCAGAATCTCAAGGTCCTAGCTCATGTCCAAGGCACCAAGGCAGCTAAAAGGTCAATAATCAATACTTAAAACTTGAATTGTACTACTTCTTACTGGCTATTACATCAACTTAGAAGCTTCATCTGTGTTCTACTATGGTGCCTTTAGTGTCTCCGCATACCGCAGCAAGCGACATAGCTTTGCAGACGATAAGTACAACCGTTTCAGAGAGAAGAGCGGTCAATGTGACGATCTGGCTTTAAGTCGATTCGATAACAAATGACGAAAACGGACGGATTTCTCAGGTTTTTATTACATATGAACACTTTTCACATTCTACCGTGCAACTCGGTTGCTAGTCCTCCTTTCATATAGAACCTTAAGGTCCTAGCTCTTGTGCAAGTCACCAAAGCCAGCTAAAAAGTCAATAATCGATACCTAAAACTTGAATTGGACTACTTCTTACTGGCTATTACATCAACTTAGATGCTTCATCTGTGTTCTACTATGGTGATTTTAGTGTCTCCGCATACCGCAGCACGCGACATAGATTTGTAGACGATAAGTACAACCGTTTCAGAGAGAAGATCGGCCAATGTGACGATCTGGCTTTAAGTCGATTCGATAACAAATGACGAAAACGGACTTATTTCTCAGGTTTTTATTACATATGAACACTTTTCACATTCTCCCGTGCAACTCGGTTGCTAGTCCTCCTTTCATGCAGAATCTTAAGGTCCTAGCTCATGTCCAAGTCACCAAAGCCAGCTAAAAAGTCAATAATCGATACCTAAATTTGAATTGGACTACTTCTTACTGGCTATTACATCAACTTTGATGCTTCATCTGTGTTCTACTATGGTGATTTTAGTGTCTCCGCATACCGCAGCACGCGACATAGCTTTGCAGACGATAAGTACAACCGTTTCAGAGAGAAGAGCGGCCAATGTGACGATCTGGCTGTAAGTCGATTCGATAACAAATGACGAAAACGGACGGATTTCTCAGGTTTTTACTACATGCGAACACTCTTCACATTCTCCCGTGCAACTCGGCTGCTAGTCCTCCTTTCATGCAGATTCTTAAGGTCCTAGCTCATGTCCAAGGCACCAAGGCAGCTAAAAGGTCAATAATCAATACTTAAAACTTGAATTGTACTACTTCTTACTGGCTATTACATCAACTTAGAAGCTTCATCTGTGTTCTACTATGGTGCTTTTAATGTCTCCACATACCGCAGCACGCGACATAGCTTTGCAGACGATAAGTACAACCGTTTCAGAGAGAAGAGCGGTCAATGTGACGATCTGGCTTTAAGACGATTCGATAACAAATGACGAAAACGGACGGATTTCTTGGGTTTTTACTACATATGAACACTTTTCACATTCTCCCGTGCAACTCGGCAGCTAGTCCTCCTTTCATGCAGAATCTTAAGGTCCTAGCTCATGTCCAAGGCACCAAAGCCAGCTAAAAATTCAATAACCGATACCTAAAACTTGAATTGTACTACTTCTTACTGGCTATTACATCAACTTAGAAGTTTCATCTGTGTTCTACTATGGTGCTTTTAGTGTCTCCGCATACCGCAGCACGCGACATAGCTTTGTAGACGATAAGTACAACCGTTTCAGAGAGAAGAGCGGCCAATGTGACGATCTGGCTTTAAGTCGATTCGATAACAAATGACGAAAACGGACGGATTTCTCAGGATTTTATTACATATGAACACTTTTCACATTCTCCCGTGCAACTCGGCTGCTAGTCCTCCTTTCATGCAGAATCTTAAGGTCCTAGCTCATGTCCAAGGCACCAAAGCCAGCTAAAAAGTCAATAATCAATACCTAAAACTTGAATTCTACTACTTCTTACTGGCTATTACATCAACTTAGAAGCTTCATCTGTGTTCTACTATGGTGCTTTTAGTGTCTCCACATACCGCAGCACGCGACATAGCTTTGCAGAAGATAAGTACAACCGTTTCAGAGAGAAGAGCGGCCAATGTGACGATCTGGCTAAAAGTCGATTCGATAACAAATGACGAAAACGGACGGATTTCTCAGGTTTTTACTACATATGAACACTTTTCACATTCTCCCGGGCAACTCGGCTGCTAGTCCTTCTTTCATGCAGAATCTTAAGGTACTAGATCATGTCCAAGGCACCAAAGCCAGCTAAAAAGTCAATAATCAATATCTAAAACTTGAATTGTACTGCTTCTTACTGGCTATTACATTAACTTAGAAGCTTCATCTGTGTTGTACTATGGTGCTTTTAGTGTCTCCGTATATCGCAGCACGCGACATAGCTTTGCAGACGATAAGTACCACGGTTTCAGAGAGAAGAGCGGCAAATGTGACGATCTGGCTTTAAGTCGATTCGATAACAAATGACGCAAACGGACGGATTTCTCAGGTTTTTACTACATATGAACACTTTTCACATTCTCCCGTGCAACTCGGCTGCTAGTCCTCCTTTCATGAAGAATCTTAAGGTCATAGCCCATGTCCAAGGCACCAAAGCCAGCTAAAAAGTCAATAACGATATCTAAAACTTGAATTGTACTATTTCTTACTGGCTGTTACATCATCTTAGAAGCTTCATCTGTGTTCTACTATGGTGCTTTTAGTGTCTCCGCATAACGCAGCACGCGACCTAGCTTTGCAGACGATAAGTACAACCGTTTCAGAGAGAAGAGCGGTCAATGTGACGATCTGGCTTTAAGACGATTCGATAACAAGTGACGAAAACGGACGGATTTCTTGGGTTTTTACTACATATGAATACTTTTCACATTCTCCCGTGCAACTCGGCAGCTAGTCCTCCTTTCATGTAGAATCTTAATGTCCTAGCTCATGTCCAAGGCACCAAAGCCAGCTAAAAAGGCAATAACCGATACCTAAAACTAGAATTGTACTACTTCTTACTGGCTATTACATCAACTTAGAAGCTTGATCTGTGTTGTACTATGGTGCTTTTAGTGTCTCAGCATACCGCAGCACGCGACATAGCTTTGCAGACGATAAGTACAACCGTTTCAGAGAGAAGAGCGGCCAATGTGACGATCTGGCTTTAAGTCGATTCGATAACAAATGACGAAAGCGGACGGATTTCTCAGGTTGGTTTTTACTACATATGAACAGTTTTCACATTCTCCCGTGCAACTGGGCTGCTAGTCCTCCTTTCATACAGAATCTTAAGGTCCTAGCTCATGTTCAAGGCACCAAAGCCAGCTAAAAATTCTATAACCGATACCTAAAACTTGAATTGTACTGCTTCTTACTGGCTATTATATCATCTTAGAAGCTTCATCTGTGTTCTACTATGGTGTTTTTAGTGTCTCCGAATACCGCAGTACGCGACATAGCTTTGCAGACGATAAGTACAACCGTTTCAGAGATAAGAGCGGCCAATGTGATGATCTGGCTTTAAGTCGATTCGATAACAAATGACGAAAACGGACGGATTTCTCAGGTTTTTACTACGTATGAACACTTCTCATATTCAACCGTGCAACTCCTCTGCTAGTCCTCCTTTCATGCAGAATCTTAAGGTCCTAGCTCATGTCCAAGTCACCAAAGCCAGCTAAAAAGTCAATAATCGATAACAAAAACTTCAATTGGACTACTTCTGACTGGCTATTACATCAACTTAGATGCTTCATCTGTGTTCTACTATGGTGATTTTAGTCTCCGCATACCGCAGCACGCGACATAGCTTTGCAGACGATAAGTACAACCGTTTCAGAGAGAAGAGCGGCCAATGTGACGATCTGGCTATAAGTCGATTCGATAACAAATGACGAAAACGCACGGATTTCTCAGGTTTTTACTACATGCGAACACTTTTCACATTCTCCCGTGCAACTCGGCTGCTAGTCCTCCTTTCATGCAGAATCTCAAGGTCCTAGCTCATGTCCAAGGCACCAAGGCAGCTAAAAGGTCAATAATCAATACTTAAAACTTGAATTGTACTACTTCTTACTGGCTATTACATCAACTTAGAAGCTTCATCTGTGTTCTACTATGGTGCCTTTAGTGTCTCCGCATACCGCAGCAAGCGACATAGCTTTGCAGACGATAAGTACAACCGTTTCAGAGAGAAGAGCGGTCAATGTGACGATCTGGCTTTAAGTCGATTCGATAACAAATGACGAAAACGGACGGATTTCTCAGGTTTTTATTACATATGAACACTTTTCACATTCTACCGTGCAACTCGGTTGCTAGTCCTCCTTTCATATAGAACCTTAAGGTCCTAGCTCTTGTCCAAGTCACCAAAGCCAGCTAAAAAGTCAATAATCGATACCTAAAACTTGAATTGGACTACTTCTTACTGGCTATTACATCAACTTAGATGCTTCATCTGTGTTCTACTATGGTGATTTTAGTGTCTCCGCATACCGCAGCACGCGACATAGCTTTGCAGACGATAAGTACAACCGTTTCAGAGAGAAGAGCGGCCAATGTGACGATCTGGCTATAAGTCGATTCGATAACAAATGACGAAAACGGACGGATTTCTCAGGTTTTTACTACATGCGAACACTCTTCACATTCTCCCGTGCAACTCGGTTGCTAGTCCTCCTTTCATGCAGAATCTCAAGGTCCTAGCTCATGTCCAAGGCACCAAGGCAGCTAAGAGGTCAATAATCAATACTTAAAACTTGAATTGTACTACTTCTTACTGGCTATTACATCAACTTAGAAGCTTCATCTGTGTTCTACTATGGTGCTTTTAATGTCTCCGCATACCGCAGCACGCGACATAGCTTTGCAGACGATAAGTACAACCGTTTCAGAGAGAAGAGCGGTCAATGTGACGATCTGGCTTTAAGACGATTCGATAACAAATGACGAAAACGGACGGATTTCTTGGGTTTTTACTACATATGAACACTTTTCACATTCTCCCGTGCAACTCGGCAGCTAGTCCTCCTTTCATGCAGAATCTTAAGGTCCTAGCTCATGTCCAAGGCACCAAAGCCAGCTAAAAAGTCAATAACCGATACCTAAAACTTGAATTGTACTACTTCTTACTGGCTATTACATCAACTTAGAAGTTTCATCTGTGTTCTACTATGGTGCTTTTAGTGTCTCCGCATACCGCAGCACGCGACATAGCTTTGTAGACGATAAGTACAACCGTTTCAGAGAGAAGATCGGCCAATGTGACGATCTGGCTTTAAGTCGATTCGATAACAAATGACGAAAACGGACTTATTTCTCAGGTTTTTATTACATATGAACACTTTTCACATTCTCCCGTGCAACTCGGTTGCTAGTCCTCCTTTCATGCAGAATCTTAAGGTCCTAGCTCATGTCCAAGTCACCAAAGCCAGCTAAAAAGTCAATAATCGATACCTAAATTTGAATTGGACTACTTCTTACTGGCTATTACATCAACTTTGATGCTTCATCTGTGTTCTACTATGGTGATTTTAGTGTCTCCGCATACCGCAGCACGCGACATAGCTTTGCAGACGATAAGTACAACCGTTTCAGAGAGAAGAGCGGCCAATGTGACGATCTGGCTGTAAGTCGATTCGATAACAAATGACGAAAACGGACGGATTTCTCAGGTTTTTACTACATGCGAACACTCTTCACATTCTCCCGTAAAATTCGGCTGCTAGTCCTCCTTTCATGCAGAATCTCAAGTTCCTAGCTCATGTCCAAGGCACCAAGGCAGCTAAAAGGTCAATAATCAATACTTAAAACTTGAATTGTACTACTTCTTACTGGCTATTACATCAACTTAGAAGCTTCATCTGTGTTCTACTATGGTGCTTTTAATGTCTCCACATACCGCAGCACGCGACATAGCTTTGCAGACGATAAGTACAACCGTTTCAGAGAGAAGAGCGGTCAATGTGACGATCTGGCTTTAAGACGATTCGATAACAAATGACGAAAACGGACGGATTTCTTGGGTTTTTACTACATATGAACACTTTTCACATTCTCCCGTGCAACTCGGCAGCTAGTCCTCCTTTCATGCAGAATCTTAAGGTCCTAGCTCATGTCCAAGGCACCAAAGCCAGCTAAAAATTCAATAACCGATACCTAAAACTTGAATTGTACTACTTCTTACTGGCTATTACATCAACTTAGAAGTTTCATCTGTGTTCTACTATGGTGCTTTTAGTGTCTCCGCATACCGCAGCACGCGACATAGCTTTGTAGACGATAAGTACAACCGTTTCAGAGAGAAGAGCGGCCAATGTGACGATCTGGCTTTAAGTCGATTCGATAACAAATGACGAAAACGGACGGATTTCTCAGGATTTTATTACATATGAACACTTTTCACATTCTCCCGTGCAACTCGGCTGCTAGTCCTCCTTTCATGCAGAATCTTAAGGTCCTAGCTCATGTCCAAGGCACCAAAGCCAGCTAAAAAGGCAATAATCAATACCTAAAACTTGAATTCTACTACTTCTTACTGGCTATTACATCAACTTAGAAGCTTCATCTCTTTCTACTATGGTGCTTTTAGTGTCTCCACATACCGCAGCACGCGACATAGCTTTGCAGAAGATAAGTACAACCGTTTCAGAGAGAAGAGCGGCCAATGTGACGATCTGGCTATAAGTCGATTCGATAACAAATGACGAAAACGGACGGATTTCTCAGGTTTTTACTACATATGAACACTTTTCACATTCTCCCGGGCAACTCGGCTGCTAGTCCTTCTTTCATGCAGATTCTTAAGGTCCTAGATCATGTCCAAGGCACCAAAGGCAGCTAAAAAGTCAATAATCAATATCTAAAACTTGAATTGTACTACTTCTTACTGGCTATTACATTAACTTAGAAGCTTCATCTGTGTTCTACTATGGTGCTTTTAGTGTCTCCGCATACCGCAGTACGCGACATAGCTTTGTAGACGATAAGTACAACCGTTTCAGAGAGAAGAGCGGCCAATGTGACGATCTGGCTTTAAGTCGATTCGATAACAAATGACGAAAACGGACGGATTTCTTGGGTTTTTACTACATATGAACACTTTTCACATACTCCCGTGCAACTCGGCAGCTAGTCCTCCTTTCATGCAGAATCTTAAGGTCATAGCCCATGTCCAAGGCACCAAAGCCAGCTAAAAAGTCAATAATCAATACCTAAAACTTGAATTCTACTACTTCTTACTGGCTATTACATCAACTTAGATGCTTCATCTGTGTTCTACTATGGTGATTTTAGTGTCTCCGCATACCGCAGCACGCGACATAGCTTTGCAGACGATAAGTACAACCGTTTCAGAGAGAAGAGCGGCCAATGTGACGATCTGGCTTTAAGTCGATTCGATAACAAATGACGAAAACGGACGGATTTCTCAGGATTTTATTACATATGAACACTTTTCACATTCTCCCGTGCAACTCGGCTGCTAGTCCTCCTTTCATGCAGAATCTTAAGGTCCTAGCTCATGTCCAAGGAACCAAAGCCAGCTAAAAAGTCAATAATCAATACCTAAATCTTGAATTCTACTACTTCTTACTGGCTATTACATCAACTTAGAAGCTTCATCTGTGTTCTACTATGGTGCTTTTAGTGTCTCCACATACCGCAGCACGCGACATAGCTTTGCAGAAGATAAGTACAACCGTTTCAGAGAGAAGAGCGGCCAATGTGACGATCTGGCTAAAAGTCGATTCGATAACAAATGACGAAAACGGACGGATTTCTCAGGTTTTTACTACATATGAACACTTTTCACATTCTCCCGGGCAACTCGGCTGCTAGTCCTTCTTTCATGCAGAATCTTAAGGTACTAGATCATGTCCAAGGCACCAAAACCAGCTAAAAAGTCAATAATCAATATCTAAAACTTGAATTGTACTGCTTCTTACTGGCTATTACATTAACTTAGAAGCTTCATCTGTGTTGTACTATGGTGCTTTTAGTGTCTCCGCATACCGCAGTACGCGACATAGCTTTGTAGACGATAAGTACAACCGTTTCAGAGAGAAGAGCGGCCAATGTGACGATCTGGCTTTAAGTCGATTCGATAACAAATGACGAAAACGGACGGATTTCTTGGGTTTTTACTACATATGAACACTTTTCACATACTCCCGTGCAACTCGGCAGCTAGTCCTCCTTTCATGCAGAATCTTAAGGTCATAGCCCATGTCCAAGGCACCAAAGCCAGCTAAAAAGTCAATAATGAATACCTAAAACTTGAATTCTACTACTTCTTACTGGCTATTACATCAACTTAGATGCTTCATCTGTGTTCTACTATGGTGATTTTAGTGTCTCCGCATACCGCAGCACGCGACATAGCTTTGCAGACGATAAGTACAACCGTTTCAGAGAGAAGAGCGGCCAATGTGACGATCTGGCTTTAAGTCGATTCGATAACAAATGACGAAAACGGACGGATTTCTCAGGATTTTATTACATATGAACACTTTTCACATTCTCCCGTGCAACTCGGCTGCTAGTCCTCCTTTCATGCAGAATCTTAAGGTCCTAGCTCATGTCCAAGGAACCAAAGCCAGCTAAAAAGTCAATAATCAATACCTAAAACTTGAATTCTACTACTTCTTACTGGCTATTACATCAATATAGAAGCTTCATCTGTGTTCTACTATGGTGCTTTTAGTGTCTCCACATACCGCAGCACGCGACATAGCTTTGCAGAAGATAAGTACAACCGTTTCAGAGAGAAGAGCGGCCAATGTGACGATCTGGCTAAAAGTCGATTCGATAACAAATGACGAAAACGGACGGATTTCTCAGGTTTTTACTACATATGAACACTTTTCACATTCTCCCGGGCAACTCGGCTGCTAGTCCTTCTTTCATGCAGAATCTTAAGGTACTAGATCATGTCCAAGGCACCAAAGCCAGCTAAAAAGTCAATAATCAATATCTAAAACTTGAATTGTACTGCTTCTTACTGGCTATTACATTAACTTAGAAGCTTCATCTGTGTTGTACTATGGTGCTTTTAGTGTCTCCGTATATCGCAGCACGCGACATAGCTTTGCAGACGATAAGTACAACGGTTTCAGAGAGAAGAGCGGCAAATGTGACGATCTGGCTTTAAGTCGATTCGATAACAAATGACGCAAACGGACGGATTTCTCAGGTTTTTACTACATATGAACACTTTTCACATTCTCCCGTGCAACTCGGCTGCTAGTCCTCCTTTCATGAAGAATCTTAAGGTCATAGCCCATGTCCAAGGCACCAAAGCCAGCTAAAAAGTCAATAACGATATCTAAAACTTGAATTGTACTATTTCTTACTGGCTATTACATCATCTTAGGAGCTTCATCTGTGTTCTACTATGGTGCTTTTAGTGTCTCCGCATAACGCAGCACGCGACCTAGCTTTGCAGACGATAAGTACAACCGTTTCAGAGAGAAGAGCGGTCAATGTGACGATCTGGCTTTAAGACGATTCGATAACAAGTGACGAAAACGGACGGATTTCTTGGGTTTTTACTACATATGAATACTTTTCACATTCTCCCGTGCAACTCGGCAGCTAGTCCTCCTTTCATGTAGAATCTTAATGTCCTAGCTCATGTCCAAGGCACCAAAGCCAGCTAAAAAGGCAATAACCGATACCTAAAACTAGAATTGTACTACTTCTTACTGGCTATTACATCAACTTAGAAGCTTCATCTGTGTTGTACTATGGTGCTTTTAGTGTCTCAGCATACCGCAGCACGCGACATAGCTTTGCAGACGATAAGTACAACCGTTTCAGAGAGAAGAGCGGCCAATGTGACGATCTGGCTTTAAGTCGATTCGATAACAAATGACGAAAGCGGACGGATTTCTCAGGTTGGTTTTTACTACATATGAACAGTTTTCACATTCTCCCGTGCAACTGGGCTGCTAGTCCTCCTTTCATACAGAATCTTAAGGTCATAGCTTATGTTCAAGGCACCAAAGCCAGCTAAAAATTCAATAACCGATACCTAAAACTTGAATTGTACTGCTTCTTACTGGCTATTATATCATCTTAGAAGCTTCATCTGTGTTCTACTATGGTGTTTTTAGTGTCTCTGAATACCGCAGTACGCGACATAGCTTTGCAGACGATAAGTACAACCGTTTCAGAGATAAGAGCGGCCAATGTGATGATCTGGCTTTAAGTCGATTCGATAACAAATGACGAATACGGACGGATTTCTCAGGTTTTTACAACATATGAACTCTTTTCACATTGTCCCGTGCAACTCGGCTGTTAGTCCTCCTTTCATGCAGAATCTCAAGGTCCTTGCTCATGTCCAAGGGACCAAAGCCAGCTAAAAAGTCAATAATCGATACCTAGAACTTGAATTGTACTACTTCTTACTGGCTATTACATCAACTTAGAAGCTTCATCTGTGTTCTACTATGGTGATTTTAGTGTCTCCACATACCGCAGCACACGACATAGCTTTGCAGACGATAAGTACAGCCGTTTCAGAGAGAAGAGCGGCCAATGTGACCATCTGGCTTTAAGTCGATTCGATAACAAATGACGAAAACGGACGGATATCTCAGGTTTTTATTACATATGAACACTTTTCACATTCTCCCGTGCAACTCGGCTGCTAGTCCTCCTTTCATGCAGAATCTTAAGGTCCTAGCTCATGTCCAAGGCACCAAAGCCAGCTAAAAAGTCAATAATCAATACCTAAAACTTGAATTCTACTACTTCTTACTGGCTATTACATCAACTTAGAAGCTTCATCTGTGTTCTACTATGGTGCTTTTAGTGTCTCCACATACCGCAGCACGCGACATAGCTTTGCAGAAGATAAGTACAACCGTTTCAGAGAGAAGAGCGGCCAATGTGACGATCTGGCTAAAAGTCGATTCGATAACAAATGACGAAAACGGACGGATTTCTCAGGTTTTTACTACATATGAACACTTTTCACATTCTCCCGGGCAACTCGGCTGCTAGTCCTTCTTTCATGCAGAATCTTAAGGTACTAGATCATGTCCAAGGGACCAAAGCCAGCTAAAAAGTCAATAATCGATACCTAGAACTTGAATTGTACTACTTCTTACTGGCTATTACATCAACTTAGAAGCTTCATCTGTGTTGTACTATGGTGCTTTTAGTGTCTCCGTATATCGCAGCACGCGACATAGCTTTGCAGACGATAAGTACAACGGTTTCAGAGAGAAGAGCGGCAAATGTGACGATCTGGCTTTAAGTCGATTCGATAACAAATGACGCAAACGGACGGATTTCTCAGGTTTTTACTACATATGAACACTTTTCACATTCTCCCGTGCAACTCGGCTGCTAGTCCTCCTTTCATGTAGAATCTTAATGTCCTAGCTCATGTCCAAGGCACCAAAGCCAGCTAAAAAGGCAATAACCGATACCTAAAACTAGAATTGTACTACTTCTTACTAGCTATTACATCAACTTAGAAGCTTCATCTGTGTTGTACTATGGTGCTTTTAGTGTCTCAGCATACCGCAGCACGCGACATAGCTTTGCAGACGATAAGTACAACCGTTTCAGAGAGAAGAGCGGCCAATGTGACCATCTGGCTTTAAGTCGATTCGATAACAAATGACGAAAGCGGACGGATTTCTCAGGTTGGTTTTTACTACATATGAACAGTTTTCACATTCTCCCGTGCAACTGGGCTGCTAGTCCTCCTTTCATACAGAATCTTAAGGTCCTAGCTCATGTTCAAGGCACCAAAGCCAGCTAAAAATTCAATAACCGATACCTAAAACTTGAATTGTACTGCTTCTTACTGGCTATTATATCATCTTAGAAGCTTCATCTGTGTTCTACTATGGTGTTTTTAGTGTCTCTGAATACCGCAGTACGCGACATAGCTTTGCAGACGATAAGTACAACCGTTTCAGAGATAAGAGCGGCCAATGTGATGATCTGGCCTTAAGTCGATTCGATAACAAATGACGAATACGGACGGATTTCTCAGGTTTTTACTACATATGAACTCTTTTCACATTGTCCCGTGCAACTCGGCTGTTAGTCCTCCTTTCATGCAGAATCTCAAGGTCCTTGCTCATGTCCAATGGACCAAAGCCAGCTAAAAAGTCAATAATCGATACCTAGAACTTGAATTGTACTACTTCTTACTGGCTATTACATCAACTTAGAAGCTTCATCTGTGTTCTACTATGGTGATTTTAGTGTCTCCACATACCGCAGCACACGACATAGCTTTGCAGACGATAAGTACAGCCGTTTCAGAGAGAAGAGCGGCCAATGTGACCATCTGGCTTTAAGTCGATTCGATAACAAATGACGAAAACGGACGGATATCTCAGGTTTTTATTACATATGAACACTTTTCACATTCTCCCGTGCAACTCGGCTGCTAGTCCTCCTTTCATGCAGAATCTTAAGGTCCTAGCTCATGTCCAAGGCACCAAAGCCAGCTAAAAAGTCAATAATCAATACCTAAAACTTGAATTCTACTATTTCTTACTGGCTATTACATCAACTTAGAAGCTTCATCTGTGTTCTACTATGGTGCTTTTAGTGTCTCCACATACCGCAGCACGCGACATAGCTTTGCAGAAGATAAGTACAACCGTTTCAGAGAGAAGAGCGGCCAATGTGACGATCTGGCTAAAAGTCGATTCGATAACAAATGACGTAAACGGACGGATTTCTCAGGTTTTTACTACATATGAACACTTTTCACATTCTCCCGGGCAACTCGGCTGCTAGTCCTTCTTTCATGCAGAATCTTAAGGTACTAGATCATGTCCAAGGCACCAAAGCCAGCTAAAAAGTCAATAATCAATATCTAAAACTTGAATTGTACTGCTTCTTACTGGCTATTACATTAACTTAGAAGCTTCATCTGTGTTGTACTATGGTGCTTTTAGTGTCTCCGTATATCGCAGCACGCGACATAGCTTTGCAGACGATAAGTACAACGGTTTCAGAGAGAAGAGCGGCAAATGTGACGATCTGGCTTTAAGTCGATTCGATAACAAATGACGCAAACGGACGGATTTCTCAGGTTTTTACTACATATGAACACTTTTCACATTCTCCCGTGCAACTCGGCTGCTAGTCCTCCTTTCATGAAGAATCTTAAGGTCATAGCCCATGTCCAAGGCACCAAAGCCAGCTAAAAAGTCAATAACGATATCTAAAACTTGAATTGTACTATTTCTTACTGGCTATTACATCATCTTAGAAGCTTCATCTGTGTTCTACTATGGTGCTTTTAGTGTCTCCGCATAACGCAGCACGCGACCTAGCTTTGCAGACGATAAGTACAACCGTTTCAGAGAGAAGAGTGGTCAATGTGACGATCTGGCTTTAAGACGATTCGATAACAAGTGACGAAAACGGACGGATTTCTTGGGTTTTTACTACATATGAATACTTTTCACATTCTCCCGTGCAACTCGGCAGCTAGTCCTCCTTTCATGTAGAATCTTAATGTCCTAGCTCATGTCCAAGGCACCAAAGCCAGCTAAAAAGGCAATAACCGATACCTAAAACTAGAATTGTACTACTTCTTACTGGCTATTACATCAACTTAGAAGCTTCATCTGTGTTGTACTATGGTGCTTTTAGTGTCTCAGCATACCGCAGCACGCGACATAGCTTTGCAGACGACAAGTACAACCGTTTCAGAGAGAAGAGCGGCCAATGTGACGATCTGGCTTTAAGTCGATTCGATAACAAATGACGAAAGCGGACGGATTTCTCAGGTTGGTTTTTACTACATATGAACAGTTTTCACATTCTCCCGTGCAACTGGGCTGCTAGTCCTCCTTTCATACAGAATCTTAAGGTCCTAGCTCATGTTCAAGGCACCAAAGCCAGCTAAAAATTCAATAACCGATACCTAAAACTTGAATTGTACTGCTTCTTACTGGCTATTATATCATCTTAGAAGCTTCATCTGTGTTCTACTATGGTGTTTTTAGTGTCTCTGAATACCGCAGTACGCGACATAGCTTTGCAGACGATAAGTACAACCGTTTCAGAGATAAGAGCGGCCAATGTGATGATCTGGCTTTAAGTCGATTCGATAACAAATGACGAATACGGACGGATTTCTCAGGTTTTTACTACATATGAACTCTTTTCACATTGTCCCGTGCAACTCGGCTGTTAGTCCTCCTTTCATGCAGAATCTCAAGGTCGTTGCTCATGTCCAAGGGACCAAAGCCAGCTAAAAAGTCAATAATCGATACCTGGAACTTGAATTGTACTACTTCTTACTGGCTATTACATCAACTTAGAAGCTTCATCTGTGTTCTACTATGGTGATTTTAGTGTCTCCACATACCGCAGCACACGACATAGCTTTGCAGACGATAAGTACAGCCGTTTCAGAGAGAAGAGCGGCCAATGTGACCATCTGGCTTTAAGTCGATTCGATAACAAATGACGAAAACGGACGGATATCTCAGGTTTTTACTACATATGACCACTTTTCACATTCTCCCGTGCAACTCGGCTGCTAGTCCTCCTTTCATGCAGAATCTTAAGGTCCTAGATCATGTCCAAGGCTCCAAAGCCACCTAAAAAGTCAATAATCGATACCTAAAACTTGAATTCTACTACTTCTTACTGGCTATTACATCAACTTAGAAGCTTCATCTGTGTTCTACTATGGTGCTTTTAGTGTCTCCGCATAACGCAGCACGCGACATAGCTTTGCAGACGATAAGTACAACCGTTTCAGAGAGAAGAGCGGTCAATATGACGATCTGGCTTTAAGACGATTCGATAACAAATGACGAAAACGGACGGATTTCTTGGGTTTTTACTACATAGGAACACTTTTCACATTCTCCCGTGCAACTCGGCAGCTAGTCCTACTTTCATGCAGAATCTTAAGGTCCTAGCTCATGTCCAAGGCACCAAAGCCAGCTAAAAAGTCAATAACCGATACCTAAAACTTGAATTGTACTACTTCTTACTGGCTATTACATCAACTTAGAAGTTTCATCTGTGTTCTACTATGGTGCTTTTAGTGTCTCCGCATACCGCAGCACGCGACATAGCTTTGTAGACGATAAGTACAACCGTTTCAGAGAGAAGAGCGGCCAATGTGACGATCTGGCTTAAAGTCGATTCGATAACAAATGACGAAAACGGACTTATTTCTCAGGTTTTTATTACATATGAACACTTTTCACATTCTCCCGTGCAACTCGGTTGCTAGTCCTCCTTTCATGCAGAATCTTAAGGTCCTAGCTCATGTCCAAGTCACCAAAGCCAGCTAAAAAGTCAATAATCGATACCTAAATTTGAATTGGACTACTTCTTACTGGCTATTACATCATCTTAGGAGCTTCATCTGTGTTCTACTATGGTGATTTTAGTGTCTCCGCATATCGCAGCACGCGACATAGCTTTGCAGACGATAAGTACAACCGTTTCAGAGAGAAGAGCGGCCAATGTGACGATCTGGCTAAAAGTCGATTCGATAACAAATGACGAAAACGGACGGATTTCTCAGGTTTTTACTGCATATGAACACTTTTCACATACTCCCGGGCAACTCGGCTGCTAGTCCTTCTTTCATGCAGAATCTTAAGGTCCTAGATCATGTCCAAGGCACCAAAGCCAGCTAAAAAGTCAATAATCAATACCTAAAACTTGAATTGTACTACTTCTTACTGGCTATTACATTAACTTAGAAGCTTCATCTGTGTTCTACTATGGTGCTTTTAGTGTCTCCGCATATCGCAGCACGCGACATAGCTTTGCAGACGATAAGTACAACGGTTTCAGAGAGAAGAGCGGCAAATGTGACGATCTGGCTTTAAGTCGATTCGATAACAAATGACGCAAACGGACGGATTTCTCAGGTTTTTACTACATATGAACACTTTTCACATTCTCCCGTGCAACTCGGCTGCTAGTCCTCCTTTCATGAAGAATCTTAAGGTCATAGCCCATGTCCAAGACACCAAAGCCAGCTAAAAAGTCAATAACGATATCTAAAACTTGAATTGTACTATTTCTTACTGGCTATTACATCATCTTAGCAGCTTCATCTGTGTTCTGCTATGGTGCTTTTAGTGTCTCCGCATAACGCAGCACGCGACATAGCTTTGCAGACGATAAGTACAACCGTTTCAGAGAGAAGAACGGTCAATGTGACGATCTGGCTTTAAGACGATTCGATAACAAATGACGAAAACGGACGGATTTCTTGGGTTTTTACTACATATGAACACTTTTCACATTCTCCCGTGCAACTCGGCAGCTAGTCCTCCTTTCATGTAGAATCTTAAGGTCCTAGCTCATGTCCAAGGCACCAAAGCCAGCTAAAAAGTCAATAACCGATACCTAAAACTAGAATTGTACTACTTCTTACTGGCTATTACATCAACTTAGAAGCTTCATCTGTGTTCTACTATAGTGCTTTTAGTGTCTCAGCATACCGCAGCAGGCGACATAGCTTTGCAGACGATAAGTACAACCGTTTCAGAGAGAAGAGCGGTCAATGTGACGATCTGGCTTTAAGACGATTCGATAACAAATGACGAAAACGGACGGATTTCTTGGGTTTTTACTACATATGAACACTTTTCACATTCTCCCGTGCAACTCGGCAGCTAGTCCTCCTTTCATGCAGAATCTTAAGGTCCTAGCTCATGTCCAAGTCACCAAAGCCAGCTAAAATGTCAATAACCGATACCTAAAACTTGAATTGTACTACTTCTTATTGGCTATTACATCAACTTAGAAGCTTCACCTGTGTTCTATATTGGGCTTTTAGTGTCTCCGCATACCGCAGCACGCGACATAGCTTTGTAGACGATAAGTACAACCGTTTCAGAGAGAAGAGCGGTCAATGTGACGATCTGGCTTTAAGACGATTCGATAACAAATGACGAAAGCGGACGCATTTCTCAGGTTGGTTTTTACTACATATGAACAGTTTTCACATTCTCCCGTGCAACTGGGCAGCTAGTCCTCCTTTCATACAGAATCTTAAGGTCCTAGCTCATGTTCAAGGCACCAAAGCCAGCTAAAAATTCAATAACCGATACCTAAAACTTGAATTGTACTGCTTCTTACTGGCTATTATATCATCTTAGAAGCTTCATATGTGTTCTACTATGGTGTTATTAGTCTCTCCGAATATCGCAGCACGCGACATAGCTTTGCAGACGATAAGTACAACCGTTTCAGAGATAAGAGCGGCCAATGTGATGATCTGGCTTTAAGTCGATTCGATAACAAATGACGAAAACGGACGGATTTCTCAGGTTTTTACTACATATGAACTCTTTTCACATTGTCCCGTGCAACTCGGCTGTTAGTCCTCCTTTCATGCAGAATCTCAAGGTCCTTGCTCATGTCCAAGGCACCAAAGCCAGCTAAAAAGTCAATAATCGATACCTAGAACTTGAATTGTACTACTTCTTACTGGCTATTACATCAACTTAGAAGCTTCATCTGTGTTCTACTATGGTGATTTTAGTGTCTCCACATACCGCAGCACGCGACATAGCTTTGCAGACGATAAGTACAACCGTTTCAGAGAGAAGAGCGGCCAATGTGACGATCTGGCTTTAAGTCGATTCGATAACAAATGACGAAAACGGACGGATTTCTCAGGTTTTTACTACATATGAACACTTTTCACATTCTCCCGTGCAACTCGGCTGCTAGTCCTCCTTTCATGCAGAATCTTAAGGTCCTAGCTCATGTCCAAGGCCCCAAAGCCACCTAAAAAGTCAATAATCGATACGTAAAACTTGAATTCTACTACTTCTTACTGGCTATTACATCAACTTAGAAGCTTCATCTGTGTTCTACTATGGTGCTATTAGTGTCTCCGAATACCGCTGTACGCGACATAGCTTTGCAGACGATAAGTACAACCATTTCAGAGAGCAGAGCTGAAAATGTGATTATTTGGCTTTAAGTCGGTTCGATAACAAATGACGAAAACGGACGGATTTCTCAGGTTGGTTTTTACTACATATGAACACTTTTCACATTCTCCCGGGCAACTCGGCTGCTAGTCCTTCTTTCATGCAGAATCTTAAGGTACTAGATCATGTCCAAGGCACCAAAGCCAGCTAAAAAGTCAATAATCAATACCTAAAACTTGAATTCTACTACTTCTTACTGGCTATTACATCAACTTAGAAGCTTCATCTGTGTTCTACTATGGTGCTTTTAGTGTCTCCGCATACCGCAGCACGCGACATAGCTTTGCAGACGATAAGTACAACGGATTCAGAGAGAAGAACGGCAAATGTGACGATCTGGCTTTAAGTCGATTCGATAACAAATGACGAAAACGGACGGATTTCTGAGGTTTTTACTACATATGAACACTTTTCACATTCTCCCGTGCATCTTGAGTGCAAGTCCTCCTTTCATGCAGAATCTTAAGGTCCTAGCTCATGTCCAAGGCACCAAAGCCAGCTAAAAAGTCAATAACTATACCTAAAACTTGAATTGTACTATTTCTTACTGGCTATTATATCTTCTTAGAAGCTTCATCTGTGTTCTACTATGGTGCGTTTAGTGTCTCCGAATACCGCAGTACGCGACATAGCTTTGCAGACGATAAGAACAAACGTTTCAGAGAGCAGAGCGGCCAATGTGCCGATTTGGCTTTAAGTCGATTCGATAACAAATGACGAAAACGGACGGATTTCTCAGGTTTGTACTACATTTGAACACTTTTCACATTCTCCCGTGCAACTCGGCTGCTAGTCCTACTTTCATGCTGAATCTGAAGGTCCTAGCTCACGTCCAAGGCACCAAAGCCAGCTAAAAAGTCAATAATCGATACCTAAAACTTGAATTGTACTACTTCTTACTGGCTATTACATCAACTTAGAAGCTTCATCTGTGTTCTACTATGGTGATTTTAGTGTCTCCACATACCGCAGCACGCGACATAGCTGTGCAGACGATAAGTACAACCGTTTAAGAGAGAAGAGCGGCCAATGTGTCCATCTGGCTTTAAGTCGATTCGATAACAAATGACGAAAACGGACGGATTTCTCAGGTTTTTACTACATATGAACACTTTTAACATTCTCCCGTGCAACTCGGCGGCTAGTCCTCCTCTCATGCAGAATCTTAAGGTCCTAGCTCATGTCCAAGGCACCGAAGCCAGCTAAAAAGTCAATAATCGATACCTAAAACATGAATTGTACTACTTCTTACTGGCTATTGCATCAACTTAGAAGCTTCATCTGTGTTCTACTATGGTGATTTTAGCGTCCCTGCATACCGCAGCACGCGACATAGCTTTTCAGACGATAAGTACAACCGTTTCAGAGAGAAGAGCGGCCAATGTGACGATCTGGCTATAAGTCGATTCGATAACAAATGACGAAAACGGACCGATTTCTCAGGTTTTTACTACATATGAACACTTTTCACATTCTCCCGTGCAACTCGGCTGCTAGTCCTTCTTTCATGCAGAATCTTAAGGTCCTAGATCATGTCCAAGGCCCCAAAGCCAGCTAAAGAGTCAATAATCAATATCTAAAACTTGAATTGTACTACGTCTTACTGGCTATTACATCAACTTATAAGCTTCATCTGTGTTCTACTATGGTGCTTTTAGTGTCTCCGCATATCGCAGCACGCGACATAGCTTTGCAGACGATAAGTACAACGGTTTCAGAGAGAAGAGCGGCAAATGTGACGATCTGGCTTTAAGTCGATTCGATAACAAATGACGCAAACGGACGGATTTCTCAGGTTTTTACTAGATATGAACACTTTTCACATTCTCCCGTGCAACTCGGCTGCTAGTCCTACTTTCATGCATAATCTTAAGGTCATAGCTCATGTCCAAGGCACCAAAGCCAGCTAAAAAGTCAATAACGATATCTAAAACATGAATTGTACTATTTCTTACTGGCTATTACATCATCTTAGAAGCTTCATCTCTGTTCTACTATGGTGCGTTTAGTGTCTCCGAATACCGCAGTACGCGACATAGCTTTGCAGACGATAAGTACAACCGTTCAGAGAGAAGAGCGGCCAATGTGACGATCTGGCTTTAAGTCGATTCGATCACAAATGACGAAAACGGACGGATTTCTCAGGTTTTTACTACATATGAACACTTTTCACATTCTCCCGTGAAACTCGGCTGCTAGTCCTCCTTTCATGCAGAATCTTAAGGTCCTAGCTCATGTCCAAGTCACCAAAGCCAGCTAAAAAGTCAATAATCGATACCTAAAACTTGAATTGGACTACTTCTTACTGGCTATTACATCAACTTAGATGCTTCATCTGTGTTCTACTATGGTGATTTTAGTGTCTCCGCATACCGCAGCACGCGACATAGCTTTGCAGACGATAAGTACAACCGTTTTAGAGAGAAGAGCGGCCAATGTGACGATCTGGCTTTAAGTCGATTCGATAACAAATGACGAAAACGGACGGATTTCTCTGGTTTTTACTACATATGAACACTTTTCACATTCTCCCGTGCAACTCGGCTGCTAGTCCTCCTTTTATGCAGAATCTTAAGGTCCTAGCTCATGTCCAAGGCACCAAAGCCAGCTAAAAAGTCAATAATCGATACCTAAAACTTGAATTGGACTACTTCTTACTGGCTATTACATCAACTTAGAACCTTCATCAATGTTCTACTACGGTGCTTTTAGTTTCTCCGCATACCGCAGCACGCGACACAGCTTTGCAGACGATAAGTACAACCGTTTTAGAGAGAAGAGCGGCCAATGTTACGATCTGGCTTTAAGTCGATTCGATAACAAATGACGAAAACGGACGGATGTCTCAGGTTTTTACTACATATGAACACTTTTCACATTCTCCCGTGCAACTCGGCTGCTAGTCCTCTTTTTATGCAGAATCTTAAGATCCTAGCTCATGTCCAAGGCACCAAAGCCAGCTAAAAAGTCAATAATCGATACCTAAAACTTGAATTGGACTACTTCCTACTGGCTGTTACATCAACTTAGAACCTTCATCTATGTTCTACTACGGAGCTTTTAGTTTTGCCGCATACCGCAGCACGCGACATAGTTTTGCAGACGATAAGTACAACCGTTTCAGAGAGAAGAGCGGCCAACGTGACGATCTGGCTTTAACTCGATTGGATAAAAAAATGACGAAAACGGACGGATTTCTCAGGTTTTTACTACATATGAACACTTTTCACATTCTCCCGGGCAACTCGGCTGCTAGTCCTTCTTTCATGCAGAATCTTAAGGTCCTAGATCATGTCCAAGGCACCAAAGCCAGCTAGAAAGTCAATAATCAATATCTAAAACTTGAATTGTACTACTTCTTACTGGCTATTCCATCAACTTAGAAGCTTCATCTGTGTTCTACTCTGGTACTTTTACTGTCTCCGCATATCGCAGCACGCGACATAGCTTTGCAGACGATAAGTACAACGGTTTCAGAGAGAAGAGCGGCCAATGTGACGATCTGGCTTTAAGTCGATTCGATAACAAATGACGCAAACGGACGGATTTCTCAGGTTTTTACTACATATGAACACTTTTCACATTCTCCCGTGCAACTAGGCTGCTAGTCCTTCTTTCATGCAGAATCTTAAGGTCATAGCCCATGTCCAAGGCACCAAAGCCAGCTAAAAAGTCAATAACGATATCCAAAACTTGAATTGTACTATTTCTTACTGGCTATTACATCATCTTAGAAGCTTCATCTGTGTTCTGCTATGGTGCGTTTAGTGTCTCCGAATACCGCAGTACGCGACATAGCTTTGCAGACGATAAGTACAACCGTTTCAGAGAGCAGAGCGGCCAATGTGACGATTTGGCTTTAAGTCGATTCGATAACAAATGACGAAAACGGACGGATTTCTCAGGTTTTTACTACATATAAACACTTTTCACATTCTCCCGTGCAACTCGGCTGCTAGTCCTCCTTTCATGCATAATCTTAAGGTCATAGCTCATGTCCAAGGCACCAAAGCCAGCTAAAAAGTCAATAACGATATCTAAAACTTGAATTGTACTATTTCTTACTGGCTATTACATCATCTTAGAAGCTTCATCTCTGTTCTACTATGGTGCGTTTAGTGTCTCCGAATACCGCAGTACGCGACATAGCTTTGCAGACGATAAGTACAACCGTTCAGAGAGAAGAGCGGCCAATGTGACGATCTGGCTTTAAGTCGATTCGATAACAAATGATGAAAACCGACGGATTTCTCAGGTTTTTACTACATGTGAACACTTTTCACATTCTCCCGTGAAACTCGGCTGCTAGTCCTACTTTCATGCAGAATCTTAAGGTCCTAGCTCATGTCCAAGTCACCAAAGCCAGCTAAAAAGTCAATAATCGATACCTAAAACTTGAATTGGACTACTTCTTACTGGCTATTACATCAACTTAGATGCTTCATCTGTGTTCTACTATGGTGATTTTAGTGTCTCCGCATACCGCAGCACGCGACATAGCTTTGCAGACGATAAGTACAACCGTTTTAGAGAGAAGAGCGGCCAATGTGACGATCTGGCTTTAAGTCGATTCGATAACAAATGACGAAAACGGACGGATTTCTCAGGTTTTTACTACATATGAACACTTTTCACATTCTCCCGTGCAACTCGGCTGCTAGTCCTCCTTTTATGCAGAATCTTAAGGTCCTAGCTCATGTCCAAGGCACCAAAGCCAGCTAAAAAGTCAATAATCGATACCTAAAACTTGAATTGGACTACTTCTTACTGGCTATTACATCAACTTAGAACCTTCATCAATGTTCTACTACGGTGCTTTTAGTTTCTCCGCATACCGCAGCACGCGACACAGCTTTGCAGACGATAAGTACAACCGTTTCAGAGAGCAGAGCGGCCAATGTGACGATTTGGCTTTAAGTCGATTCGATAACAAATGACGAAAACGGACGGATTTCTCAGGTTTTTACTACATATAAACACTTTTCACATTCTCCCGTGCAACTCGGCTGCTAGTCCTCCTTTCATGCATAATCTTAAGGTCATAGCTCATGTCCAAGGCACCAAGGCCAGCTAAAAAGTCAATAACGATATCTAAAACTTGAATTGTACTATTTCTTACTGGCTATTACATCATCTTAGAAGCTTCATCTCTGTTCTACTATGGTGCGTTTAGTGTCTCCGAATACCGCAGTACGCGACATAGCTTTGCAGACGATAAGTACAACCGTTCAGAGAGAAGAGCGGCCAATGTGACGATCTGGCTTTAAGTCGATTCGATAACAAATGATGAAAACCGACGGATTTCTCAGGTTTTTACTACATGTGAACACTTTTCACATTCTCCCGTGAAACTCGGCTGCTAGTCCTACTTTCATGCAGAATCTTAAGGTCCTAGCTCATGTCCAAGTCACCAAAGCCAGCTAAAAAGTCAATAATCGATACCTAAAACTTGAATTGGACTACTTCTTACTGGCTATTACATCAACTTAGATGCTTCATCTGTGTTCTACTATGGTGATTTTAGTGTCTCCGCATACCGCAGCACGCGACATAGCTTTGCAGACGATAAGTACAACCGTTTTAGAGAGAAGAGCGGCCAATGTGACGATCTGGCTTTAAGTCGATTCGATAACAAATGACGAAAACGGACGGATTTCTCAGGTTTTTACTACATATGAACACTTTTCACATTCTCCCGTGCAACTCGGCTGCTAGTCCTCCTTTTATGCAGAATCTTAAGGTCCTAGCTCATGTCCAAGGCACCAAAGCCAGCTAAAAAGTCAATAATCGATACCTAAAACTTGAATTGGACTACTTCTTACTGGCTATTACATCAACTTAGAACCTTCATCAATGTTCTACTACGGTGCTTTTAGTTTCTCCGCATACCGCAGCACGCGACACAGCTTTGCAGACGATAAGTACAACCGTTTCAGAGAGCAGAGCGGCCAATGTGACGATTTGGCTTTAAGTCGATTCGATAACAAATGACGAAAACGGACGGATTTCTCAGGTTTTTACTACATATAAACACTTTTCACATTCTCCCGTGCAACTCGGCTGCTAGTCCTCCTTTCATGCATAATCTTAAGGTCATAGCTCATGTCCAAGGCACCAAGGCCAGCTAAAAAGTCAATAACGATATCTAAAACTTGAATTGTACTATTTCTTACTGGCTATTACATCATCTTAGAAGCTTCATCTCTGTTCTACTATGGTGCGTTTAGTGTCTCCGAATACCGCAGTACGCGACATAGCTTTGCAGACGATAAGTAAAACCGTTCAGAGAGAAGAGCGGCCAATGTGACGATCTGGCTTTAAGTCGATTCGATAACAAATGATGAAAACGGACGGATTTCTCAGGTTTTTACTACATATGAACACTTTTCACATTCTCCCGTGAAACTCGGCTGCTAGTCCTCCTTTCATGCAGAATCTTAAGGTCCTAGCTCATGTCCAAGTCACCAAAGCCAGCTAAAAAGTCAATAATCGATACCTAAAACTTGAATTGGACTACTTCTTACTGGCTATTACATCAACTTAGATGCTTCATCTGTGTTCTACTACGGTGATTTTAGTGTCTCCGCATACCGCAGCACGCGACATAGCTTTGCAGACGATAAGTACAACCGTTTTAGAGAGAAGAGCGGCCAATGTGACGATCTGGCTTTAAGTCGATTCGATAACAAATGACGAAAACGGACGGATTTCTCAGGTTTTTACTACATATGAACACTTTTCACATTCTCCCGTGCAACTCGGCTGCTAGTCCTCCTTTTATGCAGAATCTTAAGGTCCTAGCTCATGTCCAAGGCAACAAAGCCAGCTAAAAAGTCAATAATCGATACCTAAAACTTGAATTGGACTACTTCTTACTGGCTATTACGTCAACTTAGAACCTTCATCAATGTTCTACTACGGTGCTTTTAGTTTCTCCGCATACCGCAGCACGCGACACAGCTTTGCAGACGATAAGTACAACCGTTTTAGAGAGAAGAGCGGCCAATGTTACGATCTGGCTTTAAGTCGATTCGATAACAAATGACGAAAACGGACGGATGTCTCAGGTTTTTACTACATATGAACACTTTTCACATTCTCCCGTGCAACTCGGCTGCTAGTCCTCTTTTTATGCAGAATCTTAAGATCCGAGCTCATGTCCAAGGCACCAAAGCCAGCTAAAAAGTCAATAATCGATACCTAAAACTTGAATTGGACTACTTCTTACTGGCTGTTACGTCAACTTAGAACCTTCATCTATGTTCTACTACGGTGCTTTTAGTTTTGCCGCATACCGCAGCACGCGACATAGTTTTGCAGACGATAAGTACAACCGTTTCAGAGAGAAGAGCGGCCAATGTGACGATCTGGCTTTAAGTCGATTGGATAAATAAATTACGAAAACGGACAGATTTCTAAGGTTTTTACTACATATGAACACTTTTCACATTCTCCCGGGCAACTCGGCTGCTAGTCCTTCTTTCATGCAGAATCTTAAGGTCCTAGATCATGTCCAAGGCACCAAAGCCAGCGAGAAAGTCAATAATCAATATCTAAAACTTGAATTGTACTACTTCTTACTGGCTATTCCATCAACTTAGAAGCTTCATCTGTGATCTACTCTGGTACTTTTACTGTCTCCGCATATCGCAGCACGCGACATAGCTTTGCAGACGATAAGTACAACGGTTTCAGAGAGAAGAGCGGCCAATGTGACGATCTGGCTTTAAGTCGATTCGATAACAAATGACGCAAACGGACGGATTTCTCAGGTTTTTAGTAGATATGAACACTTTTCACATTCTCCCGTGCAACTCGGCTGCTAGTCCTTCTTTCATGCAGAATCTTAAGGTCATAGCCCATGTCCAAGGCACCAAAGCCAGCTAAAAAGTCAATAACGATATCTAAAACTTGAATTGTACTATTTCTTACTGGCTATTACATCATCTTAGAAGCTTCATCTGTGTTCTACTATGGTGCGTTTAGTGTCTCCGAATACCGCAGTACGCGACATAGCTTTGCAGACGATAAGTACAACCGTTTCAGAGAGCAGAGCGGCCAATGTGACGATTTGGCTTTAAGTCGATTCGATAACAAATGACGAAAACGGACGGATTTCTCAGGTTTTTACTACATATGAACACTTTTCACATTCTCCCGTGCAACTCGGCTGCTAGTCCTCCTTTCATGCAGAATCTTAAGGTCCTAGCTCATGTCCAAGGCTCCAAAGCCACCTAAAAAGTCAATAATCGATACCTAAAACTTGAATTCTACTACTTCTTACTGGCTATTACATCAACTTAGAAGCTTCATCTGTGTTCTACTATGGTGCTTTTAGTGTCTCCGAATACCGCTGTACGCGACATAGCTTTGCAGACGATAAGTACAACCATTTCAGAGAGCAGAGCTGAAAATGTGATTATTTGGCTTTAAGTCGGTTCGATAACAAATGACGAAAACGGACGGATTTCTCAGGTTGGTTTTTACTACATATGAACACTTTTCACATTCTCCCGTGCAACTCGGCTGCTAGTCCTTCTTTCATGCAGAATCTTAGGGTCCTAGATCATGTCCAAGGCACCAAAGCCAGCTAAAAAGTCAATAATCAATACCTAAAACTTGAATTCTACTACTTCTTACTGGCTATTACATCAACTTAGAAGCTTCATCTGTGTTCTACTATGGTGCTTTTAGTGTCTCCGCATACCGCAGCACGCGACATAGCTTTGCAGACGATAAGTACAACGGATTCAGAGAGAAGAACGGCAAATGTGACGATCTGGCTTTAAGTCGATTCGATAACAAATGACGAAAATGGACGGATTTCTGAGGTTTTTACTACATATGAACACTTTTCACATTCTCCCGTGCAACTCGAGTGCAAGTCCTCCTTTCATGCAGAATCTTAAAGTCCTAGCTCATGTCCAAGGCACCAAAGCCAGCTAAAAAGTCAATAACTATACCTAAAACTTGAATTGTACTATTTCTTACTGGCTATTATATCATCTTAGAAGCTTCATCTGTGTTCTACTATGGTGCGTTTAGTGTCTCCGAATACCGCAGTACGCGACATAGCTTTGCAGACGATAAGAACAAACGTTTCAGAGAGCAGAGCGGCCAATGTGCCGGTTTGGCTTTAAGTCGATTCGATAACAAATGACGAAAACGGACGGATTTCTCAGGTTTGTACTACATTTGAACACTTTTCACATTCTCCCGTGCAACTCGGCTGCTAGTCCTACTTTCATGCTGAATCTGAAGGTCCTAGCTCACGTCCAAGGCACCAAAGCCAGCTAAAAAGTCAATAATCGATACCTAAAACTTGAATTGTACTACTTCTTACTGGCTATTACATCAACTTAGAAGCTTCATCTGTGTTCTACTATGGTGATTTTAGTGTCTCCACATACCGCAGCACGCGACATAGCTCTGCAGACGATAAGTACAACCGTTTAAGAGAGAAGAGCGGCCAATGTGTCCATCTGGCTTTAAGTCGATTCGATAACAAATGACGAAAACGGACGGATTTCTCAGGTTTTTACTACATATGAACACTTTTCACATTCTCCCGTGCAACTCGGCGGCTAGTCTTCCTCTCATGCAGAATCTTAAGGTCCTAGCTCATGTCCAAGGCACCGAAGCCAGCTAAAAAGTCAATAATCGATACCTAAAACATGAATTGTACTACTTCTTACTGGCTATTGCATCAACTTAGAAGCTTCATCTGTGTTCTACTATGGTGATTTTAGCGTCCCTGTATACCGCAGCACGCGACATAGCTTTGCAGACGATAAGTACAACCGTTTTAGAGAGAAGAGCGGCCAATGTTACGATCTGGCTTTAAGTCGATTCGATAACAAATGACGAAAACCGACGGATGTCTCAGGTTTTTACTACATATGACACTTTTCACATTCTCCCGTGCAACTCGGCTGCTAGTCCTTCTTTTATGCAGAATCTTAAGGTCCTAGCTCATGTCCAAGGCACCAAAGCCAGCTACAAAGTCAATAATCGATTCCTAAAACTTGAATTGGACTACTTCTTACTGGCTATTACATCAACTTAGAAACTTCATCTGTGTTTTACTACGGTGCTTTTAGTTTCTCCGCATACCACAGCACGCGACATAGTTTTGCAGACGATAAGTACAACCGTTTCAGAGAGAAGAGCGGCCAATGTGACGATCTGGCTTTATGTCGATTGGATAACAAATGACGAAAACGGACGGATTTCTCAGGTTTTTACTACATATGAACACTTTTCACATTCTCCCGTGCAACTCGGCTGCTAGTCCTTCTTTCATGCAGAATCTTAAGGTCCTAGATCATGTCCAAGGCCCCAAAGCCAGCTAAAGAGTCAATAATCAATATCTAAAACTTGAATTGTACTACGTCTTACTGGCTATTACATCAACTTAGAAGCTTCATCTGTGTTCTACTATGGTGCTTTTAGTGTCTCCGCATATCGCAGCACGCGACATAGCTTTGCAGACGATAAGTACAACGGTTTCAGAGAGAAGAGCGGCAAATGTGACGATCTGGCTTTAAGTCGATTCGATAACAAATGACGCAAACGGACGGATTTCTCAGGTTTTTACTAGATATGAACACTTTTCACATTCTCCCGTGCAACTCGGCTGCTAGTCCTACTTTCATGCATAATCTTAAGGTCATAGCTCATGTCCAAGGCACCAAAGCCAGCTAAAAAGTCAATAACGATATCTAAAACTTGAATTGTACTATTTCTTACTGGCTATTACATCATCTTAGAAGCTTCATCTCTGTTCTACTATGGTGCGTTTAGTGTCTCCGAATACCGCAGTACGCGACATAGCTTTGCAGACGATAAGTACAACCGTTCAGAGAGAAGAGCGGCCAATGTGACGATCTGGCTTTAAGTCGATTCGATAACAAATGATGAAAACGGACGGATTTCTCAGGTTTTTACTACATATGAACACTTTTCACATTCTCCCGTGAAACTCGGCTGCTAGTCCTCCTTTCATGCAGAATCTTAAGGTCCTAGCTCATGTCCAAGTCACCAAAGCCAGCTAAAAAGTCAATAATCGATACCTAAAACTTGAATTGGACTACTTCTTACTGGCTATTACATCAACTTAGATGCTTCATCTGTGTTCTACTATGGTGATTTTAGTGTCTCCGCATACCGCAGCACGCGACATAGCTTTGCAGACGATAAGTACAACCGTTTTAGAGAGAAGAGCGGCCAATGTGACGATCTGGCTTTAAGTCGATTCGATAACAAATGACGAAAACGGACGGATTTCTCAGGTTTTTACTACATATGAACACTTTTCACATTCTCCCGTGCAACTCGGCTGCTAGTCCTCCTATTATGCAGAATCTTAAGGTCCTAGCTCATGTCCATGGCACCAAAGCCAGCTAAAAAGTCAATAATCGATACCTAAAACTTGAATTGGACTACTTCCTACTGGCTGTTACATCAACTTAGAACCTTCATCTATGTTCTACTACGGTGCTTTTAGTTTTGCCGCATACCGCAGCACGCGACATAGTTTTGCAGACGATAAGTACAACCGTTTCAGAGAGAAGAGCGGCCAATGTGACGATCTGGCTTTAAGTCGATTGGATAAATAAATTACGAAAACGGACGGATTTCTCAGGTTTTTACTACATATGAACACTTTTCACATTCTCCCGTGAAACTCGGCTGCTAGTCCTCCTTTCATGCAGAATCTTAAGGTCCTAGCTCATGTCCAAGTCACCAAAGCCAGCTAAAAAGTCAATAATCGATACCTAAAACTTGAATTGGACTACTTCTTACTGGCTATTACATCAACTTAGATGCTTCATCTGTGTTCTTCTATGGTGCTTTTAGTGTCTCCGCATACCGCAGCACGCGACATAGCTTTGCAGACGATAAGTACAACGGATTCAGAGAGAAGAACGGCAAATGTGACGATCTGGCTTTAAGTCGATTCGATAACAAATGACGAAAATGGACGGATTTCTGAGGTTTTTACTACATATGAACACTTTTCACATTCTCCCGTGCAACTCGAGTGCAAGTCCTCCTTTCATGCAGAATCTTAAGGTCCTAGCTCATGTCCAAGGCACCAAAGCCAGCTAAAAAGTCAATAACTATACCTAAAACTTGAATTGTACTATTTCTTACTGGCTATTATATCATCTTAGAAGCTTCATCTGTGTTCTACTATGGTGCGTTTAGTGTCTCCGAATACCGCAGTACGCGACATAGCTTTGCAGACGATAAGAACAAACGTTTCAGAGAGCAGAGCGGCCAATGTGCCGATTTGGCTTTAAGTCGATTCGATAACAAAAGACGAAAACGGACGGATTTCTCAGGTTTGTACTACATTTGAACACTTTTCACATTCTCCCGTGCAACTCGGCTGCTAGTCCTACTTTCATGCTGAATCTGAAGGTCCTAGCTCACGTCCAAGGCACCAAAGCCAGCTAAAAAGTCAATAATCGATACCTAAAACTTGAATTGTACTACTTCTTACTGGCTATTACATCAACTTAGAAGCTTCATCTGTGTTCTACTATGGTGATTTTAGTGTCTCCACATACCGCAGCACGCGACATAGCTCTGCAGACGATAAGTACAACCGTTTAAGAGAGAAGAGCGGCCAATGTGTCCATCTGGCTTTAAGTCGATTCGATAACAAATGACGAAAACGGACGGATTTCTCAGGTTTTTACTACATATGAACACTTTTCACATTCTCCCGTGCAACTCGGCGGCTAGTCTTCCTCTCATGCAGAATCTTAAGGTCCTAGCTCATGTCCAAGGCACCGAAGCCAGCTAAAAAGTCAATAATCGATACCTAAAACATGAATTGTACTACTTCTTACTGGCTATTGCATCAACTTAGAAGCTTCATCTGTGTTCTACTATGGTGATTTTAGCGTCCCTGCATACCGCAGCACGCGACATAGCTTTACAGACGATAAGTACAACCGTTTCAGAGAGAAGAGCGGCCAATGTGACGATCTGGCTATAAGTCGATTCGATAACAAATGACGAAAACGGACCGATTTCTCAGGTTTTTACTACATATGAACAATTTCCACATTCTCCCGTGGAACTCGGCTGCTAGTCCTAATTTCATGCAGAATCTTAAGGTCCTAGCTCATGTCCAAGGCACCGAAGCCAGCTAAAAATCAATAATCGATACCTAAAACTTGAATTCTACTACTTCTTACTGGCTATTACATCAACTTAAAAGCTTCATCTGTGTTCTACTATGGTGATTTTAGTGTCTCCGCATACCGCAGCACGCGACATAGCTTTGCAGACGATAAGTACAACCGTTTTAGAGAGAAGAGCGGCCAATGTTACGATCTGGCTTTAAGTCGATTCGATAACAAATGACGAAAACCGACGGATGTCTCAGGTTTTTACTACATATGAACACTTTTCACATTCTCCCGTGCAACTCGGCTGCTAGTCCTCCTTTTATGCAGAATCTTAAGGTCCTAGCTCATGTCCAAGGCACCAAAGCCAGCTACAAAGTCAATAATCGATTCCTAAAACTTGAATTGGACTACTTCTTACTGGCTATTACATCAACTTAGAAACTTCATCTGTGTTTTACTACGGTGCTTTTAGTTTCTCCGCATACCACAGCACGCGACATAGTTTTGCAGACGATAAGTACAACCGTTTCAGAGAGAAGAGCGGCCAATGTGACGATCTGGCTTTATGTCGATTGGATAACAAATGACGAAAACGGACGGATTTCTCAGGTTTTTACTACATATGAACACTTTTCACATTCTCCCGTGCAACTCGGCTGCTAGTCCTTCTTTCATGCAGAATCTTAAGGTCCTAGATCATGTCCAAGGCCCCAAAGCCAGCTAAAGAGTCAATAATCAATATCTAAAACTTGAATTGTACTACGTCTTACTGGCTATTACATCAACTTAGAAGCTTCATCTGTGTTCTACTATGGTGCTTTTAGTGTCTCCGCATATCGCAGCACGCGACATAGCTTTGCAGACGATAAGTACAACGGTTTCAGAGAGAAGAGCGGCAAATGTGACGATCTGGCTTTAAGTCGATTCGATAACAAATGACGCAAACGGACGGATTTCTCAGGTTTTTACTAGATATGAACACTTTTCACATTCTCCCGTGCAACTCGGCTGCTAGTCCTACTTTCATGCATAATCTTAAGGTCATAGCTCATGTCCAAGGCACCAAAGCCAGCTAAAAAGTCAATAACGATATCTAAAACTTGAATTGTACTATTTCTTACTGGCTATTACATCATCTTAGAAGCTTCATCTCTGTTCTACTATGGTGCGTTTAGTGTCTCCGAATACCGCAGTACGCGACATAGCTTTGCAGACGATAAGTACAACCGTTCAGAGAGAAGAGCGGCCAATGTGACGATCTGGCTTTAAGTCGATTCGATAACAAATGATGAAAACGGACGGATTTCTCAGGTTTTTACTACATATGAACACTTTTCACATTCTCCCGTGAAACTCGGCTGCTAGTCCTCCTTTCATGCAGAATCTTAAGGTCCTAGCTCATGTCCAAGTCACCAAAGCCAGCTAAAAAGTCAATAATCGATACCTAAAACTTGAATTGGACTACTTCTTACTGGCTATTACATCAACTTAGATGCTTCATCTGTGTTCTACTATGGTGATTTTAGTGTCTCCGCATACCGCAGCACGCGACATAGCTTTGCAGACGATAAGTACAACCGTTTCAGAGAGAAGAGCGGCCAATGTGACGATCTGGCTTTAAGTCGATTGGATAAATAAATTACGAAAACGGACAGATTTCTAAGGTTTTTACTACATATGAACACTTTTCACATTCTCCCGGGCAACTCGGCTGCTAGTCCTTCTTTCATGCAGAATCTTAAGGTCCTAGCTCATGTCCAAGTCACCAAAGCCAGCTAAAAAGTCAATAATCGATACCTAAAACTTGAATTGGACTACTTCTTACTGGCTATTACATCAACTTAGATGCTTCATCTGTGTTCTACTATGGTGCATTTAGTGTCTCCGCATACCGCAGCACGCGACATAGCTTTGCAGACGATAAGTACAACGGATTCAGAGAGAAGAACGGCAAATGTGACGATCTGGCTTTAAGTCGATTCGATAACAAATGACGAAAATGGACGGATTTCTGAGGTTTTTACTACATATGAACACTTTTCACATTCTCCCGTGCAACTCGAGTGCAAGTCCTCCTTTCATGCAGAATCTTAAGGTCCTAGCTCATGTCCAAGGCACCAAAGCCAGCTAAAAAGTCAATAACTATACCTAAAACTTGAATTGTACTATTTCTTACTGGCTATTATATCATCTTAGAAGCTTCATCTGTGTTCTACTATGGTGCGTTTAGTGTCTCCGAATACCGCAGTACGCGACATAGCTTTGCAGACGATAAGAACAAACGTTTCAGAGAGCAGAGCGGCCAATGTGCCGATTTGGCTTTAAGTCGATTCGATAACAAATGACGAAAACGGACGGATTTCTCAGGTTTGTACTACATTTGAACTCTTTTCACATTCTCCCGTGCAACTCGGCTGCTAGTCCTACTTTCATGCTGAATCTGAAGGTCCTAGCTCACGTTCAAGGCACCAAAGCCAGCTAAAAAGTCAATAATCGATACCTAAAACTTGAATTGTACTACTTCTTACTGGCTATTACATCAACTTAGAAGCTTCATCTGTGTTCTACTATGGTGATTTTAGTGTCTCCACATACCGCAGCACGCGACATAGCTCTGCAGACGATAAGTACAACCGTTTAAGAGAGAAGAGCGGCCAATGTGTCCATCTGGCTTTAAGTCGATTCGATAACAAATGACGAAAACGGACGGATTTCTCAGGTTTTTACTACATATGAACACTTTTCACATTCTCCCGTGCAACTCGGCGGCTAGTCTTCCTCTCATGCAGAATCGTAAGGTCCTAGCTCATGTCCAAGGCACCGAAGCCAGCTAAAAAGTCAATAATCGATACCTAAAACATGAATTGTACTACTTCTTACTGGCTATTGCATCAACTTAGAAGCTTCATCTGTGTTCTACTATGGTGATTTTAGCGTCCCTGCATACC
The DNA here is from genome assembly GCF_023897955.1 of Schistocerca gregaria. Lineage (NCBI taxonomy): Eukaryota > Metazoa > Arthropoda > Insecta > Orthoptera > Acrididae > Schistocerca > Schistocerca gregaria. Next base: position 388,272 of record NW_026061770.1, read on the forward strand.
GCAGCACGCGACATAGCTTTACAGACGATAAGTACAACCGTTTCAGAGAGAAGAGCGGCCAATGTGACGATCTGGCTATAAGTCGATTCGATAACAAATGACGAAAACGGACCGATTTCTCAGGTTTTTACTACATATGAACAATTTCCACATTCTCCCGTGGAACTCGGCTGCTAGTCCTAATTTCATGCAGAATCTTAAGGTCCTAGCTCATGTCCAAGGCACCGAAGCCAGCTAAAAATCAATAATCGATACCTAAAACTTGAATTCTACTACTTCTTACTGGCTATTACATCAACTTAAAAGCTTCATCTGTGTTCTACTATGGTGATTTTAGTGTCTCCGCATACCGCAGCACGCGACATAGCTTTGCAGACGATAAGTACAACCGTTTTAGAGAGAAGAGCGGCCAATGTTACGATCTGGCTTTAAGTCGATTCGATAACAAATGACGAAAACCGACGGATGTCTCAGGTTTTTACTACATATGAACACTTTTCACATTCTCCCGTGCAACTCGGCTGCTAGTCCTCCTTTTATGCAGAATCTTAAGGTCCTAGCTCATGTCCAAGGCACCAAAGCCAGCTACAAAGTCAATAATCGATTCCTAAAACTTGAATTGGACTACTTCTTACTGGCTATTACATCAACTTAGAAACTTCATCTGTGTTTTACTACGGTGCTTTTAGTTTCTCCGCATACCACAGCACGCGACATAGTTTTGCAGACGATAAGTACAACCGTTTCAGAGAGAAGAGCGGCCAATGTGACGATCTGGCTTTATGTCGATTGGATAACAAATGACGAAAACGGACGGATTTCTCAGGTTTTTACTACATATGAACACTTTTCACATTCTCCCGTGCAACTCGGCTGCTAGTCCTTCTTTCATGCAGAATCTTAAGGTCCTAGATCATGTCCAAGGCCCCAAAGCCAGCTAAAGAGTCAATAATCAATATCTAAAACTTGAATTGTACTACGTCTTACTGGCTATTACATCAACTTAGAAGCTTCATCTGTGTTCTACTATGGTGCTTTTAGTGTCTCCGCATATCGCAGCACGCGACATAGCTTTGCAGACGATAAGTACAACGGTTTCAGAGAGAAGAGCGGCAAATGTGACGATCTGGCTTTAAGTCGATTCGATAACAAATGACGCAAACGGACGGATTTCTCAGGTTTTTACTAGATATGAACACTTTTCACATTCTCCCGTGCAACTCGGCTGCTAGTCCTACTTTCATGCATAATCTTAAGGTCATAGCTCATGTCCAAGGCACCAAAGCCAGCTAAAAAGTCAATAACGATATCTAAAACTTGAATTGTACTATTTCTTACTGGCTATTACATCATCTTAGAAGCTTCATCTCTGTTCTACTATGGTGCGTTTAGTGTCTCCGAATACCGCAGTACGCGACATAGCTTTGCAGACGATAAGTACAACCGTTCAGAGAGAAGAGCGGCCAATGTGACGATCTGGCTTTAAGTCGATTCGATAACAAATGATGAAAACGGACGGATTTCTCAGGTTTTTACTACATATGAACACTTTTCACATTCTCCCGTGAAACTCGGCTGCTAGTCCTCCTTTCATGCAGAATCTTAAGGTCCTAGCTCATGTCCAAGTCACCAAAGCCAGCTAAAAAGTCAATAATCGATACCTAAAACTTGAATTGGACTACTTCTTACTGGCTATTACATCAACTTAGATGCTTCATCTGTGTTCTACTATGGTGATTTTAGTGTCTCCGCATACCGCAGCACGCGACATAGCTTTGCAGACGATAAGTACAACCGTTTTAGAGAGAAGAGCGGCCAATGTGACGATCTGGCTTTAAGTCGATTCGATAACAAATGACGAAAACGGACGGATTTCTCAGGTTTTTACTACATATGAACACTTTTCACATTCTCCCGTGCCACTCGGCTGCTAGTCCTCCTTTTATGCAGAATCTTAAGGTCCTAGCTCATGTCCATGGCACCAAAGCCAGCTAAAAAGTCAATAATCGATACCTAAAACTTGAATTCGACTACTTCCTACTGGCTGTTACATCAACTTAGAACCTTCATCTATGTTCTACTACGGTGCTTTTAGTTTTGCCGCATACCGCAGCACGCGACATAGTTTTGCAGACGATAAGTACAACCGTTTCAGAGAGAAGAGCGGCCAATGTGACGATCTGGCTTTAAGTCGATTGGATAAATAAATTACGAAAACGGACAGATTTCTAAGGTTTTTACTACATATGAACACTTTTCACATTCTCCCGGGCAACTCGGCTGCTAGTCCTTCTTTCATGCAGAATCTTAAGGTCCTAGCTCATGTCCAAGTCACCAAAGCCAGCTAAAAAGTCAATAATCGATACCTAAAACTTGAATTGGACTACTTCTTACTGGCTATTACATCAACTTAGATGCTTCATCTGTGTTCTACTATGGTGCTTTTAGTGTCTCCGCATACCGCAGCACGCGACATAGCTTTGCAGACGATAAGTACAACGGATTCAGAGAGAAGAACGGCAAATGTGACGATCTGGCTTTAAGTCGATTCGATAACAAATGACGAAAATGGACGGATTTCTGAGGTTTTTACTACATATGAACACTTTTCACATTCTCCCGTGCAACTCGAGTGCAAGTCCTCCTTTCATGCAGAATCTTAAGGTCCTAGCTCATGTCCAAGGCACCAAAGCCAGCTAAAAAGTCAATAACTATACCTAAAACTTGAATTGTACTATTTCTTACTGGCTATTATATCATCTTAGAAGCTTCATCTGTGTTCTACTATGGTGCGTTTAGTGTCTCCGAATACCGCAGTACGCGACATAGCTTTGCAGACGATAAGAACAAACGTTTCAGAGAGCAGAGCGGCCAATGTGCCGATTTGGCTTTAAGTCGATTCGATAACAAATGACGAAAACGGACGGATTTCTCAGGTTTGTACTACATTTGAACTCTTTTCACATTCTCCCGTGCAACTCGGCTGCTAGTCCTACTTTCATGCTGAATCTGAAGGTCCTAGCTCACGTTCAAGGCACCAAAGCCAGCTAAAAAGTCAATAATCGATACCTAAAACTTGAATTGTACTACTTCTTACTGGCTATTACATCAACTTAGAAGCTTCATCTGTGTTCTACTATGGTGATTTTAGTGTCTCCACATACCGCAGCACGCGACATAGCTCTGCAGACGATAAGTACAACCGTTTAAGAGAGAAGAGCGGCCAATGTGTCCATCTGGCTTTAAGTCGATTCGATAACAAATGACGAAAACGGACGGATTTCTCAGGTTTTTACTACATATGAACACTTTTCACATTCTCCCGTGCAACTCGGCGGCTAGTCTTCCTCTCATGCAGAATCTTAAGGTCCTAGCTCATGTCCAAGGCACCGAAGCCAGCTAAAAAGTCAATAATCGATACCTAAAACATGAATTGTACTACTTCTTACTGGCTATTGCATCAACTTAGAAGCTTCATCTGTGTTCTACTATGGTGATTTTAGCGTCCCTGCATACCGCAGCACGCGACATAGCTTTACAGACGATAAGTACAACCGTTTCAGAGAGAAGAGCGGCCAATGTGACGATCTGGCTATAAGTCGATTCGATAACAAATGACGAAAACGGACCGATTTCTCAGGTTTTTACTACATATGAACAATTTTCACATTCTCCCGTGGAACTCGGCTGCTAGTCCTAATTTCATGCAGAATCTTAAGGTCCTAGCTCATGTCCAAGGCACCGAAGCCAGCTAAAAATCAATAATCGATACCTAAAACTTGAATTCTACTACTTCTTACTGGCTATTACATCAACTTAAAAGCTTCATCTGTGTTCTACTATGGTGATTTTAGTGTCTCCGCATACCGCAGCACGCGACATAGCTTTGCAGACGATAAGTACAACCGTTTTAGAGAGAAGAGCGGCCAATGTTACGATCTGGCTTTAAGTCGATTCGATAACAAATGACGAAAACCGACGGATGTCTCAGGTTTTTACTACATATGAACACTTTTCACATTCTCCCGTGCAACTCGGCTGCTAGTCCTCCTTTTATGCAGAATCTTAAGGTCCTAGCTCATGTCCAAGGCACCAAAGCCAGCTACAAAGTCAATAATCGATTCCTAAAACTTGAATTGGACTACTTCTTACTGGCTATTACATCAACTTAGAAACTTCATCTGTGTTTTACTACGGTGCTTTTAGTTTCTCCGCATACCACAGCACGCGACATAGTTTTGCAGACGATAAGTACAACCGTTTCAGAGAGAAGAGCGGCCAATGTGACGATCTGGCTTTATGTCGATTGGATAACAAATGACGAAAACGGACGGATTTCTCAGGTTTTTACTACATATGAACACTTTTCACATTCTCCCGTGCAACTCGGCTGCTAGTCCTTCTTTCATGCAGAATCTTAAGGTCCTAGATCATGTCCAAGGCCCCAAAGCCAGCTAAAGAGTCAATAATCAATATCTAAAACTTGAATTGTACTACGTCTTACTGGCTATTACATCAACTTAGAAGCTTCATCTGTGTTCTACTATGGTGCTTTTAGTGTCTCCGCATATCGCAGCACGCGACATAGCTTTGCAGACGATAAGTACAACGGTTTCAGAGAGAAGAGCGGCAAATGTGACGATATGGCTTTAAGTCGATTCGGTAACAAATGACGCAAACGGACGGATTTCTCAGGTTTTTACTAGATATGAACACTTTTCACATTCTCCCGTGCAACTCGGCTGCTAGTCCTACTTTCATGCATAATCTTAAGGTCATAGCTCATGTCCAAGGCACCAAAGCCAGCTAAAAAGTCAATAACGATATCTAAAACTTGAATTGTACTATTTCTTACTGGCTATTACATCATCTTAGAAGCTTCATCTCTGTTCTACTATGGTGCGTTTAGTGTCTCCGAATACCGCAGTACGCGACATAGCTTTGCAGACGATAAGTACAACCGTTCAGAGAGAAGAGCGGCCAATGTGACGATCTGGCTTTAAGTCGATTCGATAACAAATGATGAAAACGGACGGATTTCTCAGGTTTTTACTACATATGAACACTTTTCACATTCTCCCGTGAAACTCGGCTGCTAGTCCTCCTTTCATGCAGAATCTTAAGGTCCTAGCTCATGTCCAAGTCACCAAAGCCAGCTAAAAAGTCAATAATCGATACCTAAAACTTGAATTGGACTACTTCTTACTGGCTATTACATCAACTTAGATGCTTCATCTGTGTTCTACTATGGTGATTTTAGTGTCTCCGCATACCGCAGCACGCGACATAGCTTTGCAGACGATAAGTACAACCGTTTTAGAGAGAAGAGCGGCCAATGTGACGATCTGGCTTTAAGTCGATTCGATAACAAATGACGAAAACGGACGGATTTCTCAGGTTTTTACTACATATGAACACTTTTCACATTCTCCCGTGCCACTCGGCTGCTAGTCCTCCTTTTATGCAGAATCTTAAGGTCCTAGCTCATGTCCATGGCACCAAAGCCAGCTAAAAAGTCAATAATCGATACCTAAAACTTGAATTGGACTACTTCCTACTGGCTGTTACATCAACTTAGAACCTTCATCTATGTTCTACTACGGTGCTTTTAGTTTTGCCGCATACCGCAGCACGCGACATAGTTTTGCAGACGATAAGTACAACCGTTTCAGAGAGAAGAGCGGCCAATGTGACGATCTGGCTTTAAGTCGATTGGATAAATAAATTACGAAAACGGACAGATTTCTAAGGTTTTTACTACATATGAACACTTTTCACATTCTCCCGGGCAACTCGGCTGCTAGTCCTTCTTTCATGCAGAATCTTAAGGTCCTAGATCATGTCCAAGGCACCAAAGCCAGCTAAAAAGTCAATAATCAATATCTAAAACTTGAATTGTACTACTTCTTACTGGCTATTACATCAACTTAGAAGCTTCATCTGTGTTCTACTATGGTGCGTTTAGTGTCTCCGAATACCGCAGTACGCGACATAGCTTTGCAGACGATAAGTACAACCGTTTCAGAGAGCAGAGCGGCCAATGTGACGATTTGGCTTTAAGTCGATTCGATAACAAATGACGACAACGGACGGATTTCTCAGGTTTTTACTACATATGAACACTTTTCACATTCTCCCGTGCAACTCGGCTGCTAGTCCTCCTTTCATGCAGAATCTTAAGGTCCTAGCTCATGTCCAAGTCACCAAAGCCATCTAAAAAGTCAATAATCTATACCTAAAACTTGAATTGGACTACTTCTTACTGGCTATTACATCAACTTAGAACCTTCATCTATGTTCTACTGCGGTGCTTTTAGTTTCTCCGCATACCGCAGCACGCGACATAGTTTTGCAGACGATAAGTACAACCGTTTCAGAGAGAAGAGCGGCCAACGTGACGATCTGCCTTTAACTCGATTGGATAAAAAAATGACGAAAACGGACGGATTTCTCAGGTTTTTACTACATATGAACACTTTTCACATTCTCCCGGGCAACTCGGCTGCTAGTCCTTCTTTCATGCAGAATCTTAAGGTCCTAGATCATGTCCAAGGCACCAAAGCCAGCTAGAAAGTCAATAATCAATATCTAAAACTTGAATTTTACTACTTCTTACTGGCTATTCCATCAACTTAGAAGCTTCATCTGTGTTCTACTCTGGTACTTTTACTGTCTCCGCATATCGCAGCACGCGACATAGCTTTGCAGACGATAAGTACAACGGTTTCAGAGAGAAGAGCGGCCAATGTGACGATCTGGCTTTAAGTCGATTCGATAACAAATGACGCAAACGGACGGATTTCTCAGGTTTTTACTACATATGAACACTTTTCACATTCTCCCGTGCAACTCGGCTGCTAGTCCTTCTTTCATGCAGAATCTTAAGGTCATAGCCCATGTCCAAGGCACCAAAGCCAGCTAAAAAGTCAATAACGATATCTAAAACTTGAATTGTACTATTTCTTAATGGCTATTACATCATCTTAGAAGCTTCATCTGTGTTCTACTATGGTGCGTTTAGTGTCTCCGAATACCGCAGTACGCGACATAGCTTTGCAGACGATAAGTACAACCGTTTCAGAGAGCAGAGCGGCCAATGTGACGATTTGGCTTTAAGTCGATTCGATAACAAATGACGAAAACGGACGGATTTCTCAGGTTTTTACTACATATAAACACTTTTCACATTCTCCCGTGCAACTCGGCTGCTAGTCCTCCTTTCATGCATAATCTTAAGGTCATAGCTCATGTCCAAGGCACCAAAGCCAGCTAAAAAGTCAATAACGATATCTAAAACTTGAATTGTACTATTTCTTACTGGCTATTACATCATCTTAGAAGCTTCATCTCTGTTCTACTATGGTGCGTTTAGTGTCTCCGAATACCGCAGTACGCGACATAGCTTTGCAGACGATAAGTACAACCGTTCAGAGAGAAGAGCGGCCAATGTGACGATCTGGCTTTAAGTCGATTCGATAACAAATGATGAAAACGGACGGATTTCTCAGGTTTTTACTACATATGAACACTTTTCACATTCTCCCGTGAAACTCGGCTGCTAGTCCTACTTTCATGCAGAATCTTAAGGTCCTAGCTCATGTCCAAGTCACCAAAGCCAGCTAAAAAGTCAATAATCGATACCTAAAACTTGAATTGGACTACTTCTTACTGGCTATTACATCAACTTAGATGCTTCATCTGTGTTCTACTATGGTGATTTTAGTGTCTCCGCATACCGCAGCACGCGACATAGCTTTGCAGACGATAAGTACAACCGTTTTAGAGAGAAGAGCGGCCAATGAGACGATCTGGCTTTAAGTCGATTCGATAACAAATGACGAAAACGGACGGATTTCTCAGGTTTTTACTACATATGAACACTTTTCACATTCTCCCGTGCAACTCGGCTGCTAGTCCTCCTTTTATGCAGAATCTTAAGTCCTAGCTCATGTCCAAGGCACCAAAGCCAGCTAAAAAGTCAATAATCGATACCTAAAACTTGAATTGGACTACTTCTTACTGGCTATTACATCAACTTAGAATCTTTATCAATGTTCTACTACGGTGCTTTTAGTTTCTCCGCATACCGCAGCACGCGACACAGCTTTGCAGACGATAAGTACAACCGTTTCAGAGAGCAGAGCGGCCAATGTGACGATTTGGCTTTAAGTCGATTCGATAACAAATGACGAAAACGGACGGATTTCTCAGGTTTTTACTACATATAAACACTTTTCACATTCTCCCGTGCAACTCGGCTGCTAGTCCTCCTTTCATGCATAATCTTAAGGTCATAGCTCATGTCCAAGGCACCAAGGCCAGCTAAAAAGTCAATAACGATATCTAAAACTTGAATTGTACTATTTCTTACTGGCTATTACATCATCTTAGAAGCTTCATCTCTGTTCTACTATGGTGCGTTTAGTGTCTCCGAATACCGCAGTACGCGACATAGCTTTGCAGACGATAAGTACAACCGTTCAGAGAGAAGAGCGGCCAATGTGACGATCTGGCTTTAAGTCGATTCGATAACAAATGATGAAAAAGGACGGATTTCTCAGGTTTTTACTACATATGAACACTTTTCACATTCTCCCGTGAAACTCGGCTGCTAGTCCTCCTTTCATGCAGAATCTTAAGGTCCTAGCTCATGTCCAAGTCACCAAAGCCAGCTAAAAAGTCAATAATCGATACCTAAAACTTGAATTGGACTACTTCTTACTGGCTATTACATCAACTTAGATGCTTCATCTGTGTTCTGCTATGGTGATTTTAGTGTCTCCGCATACCGCAGCACGCGACATAGCTTTGCAGACGATAAGTACAACCGTTTTAGAGAGAAGAGCGGCCAATGTGACGATCTGGCTTTAAGTCGATTCGATAACAAATGACGAAAACGGACGGATTTCTCAGGTTTTTACTACATATGAACACTTTTCACATTCTCCCGTGCAACTCGGCTGCTAGTCCTCCTTTTATGCAGAATCTTAAGGTCCTAGCTCATGTCCAAGGCACCAAAGCCAGCTAAAAAGTCAATAATCGATACCTAAAACTTGAATTGGACTACTTCTTACTGGCTATTACATCAACTTAGAACCTTCATCAATGTTCTACTACGGTGCTTTTAGTTTCTCCGCATACCGCAGCACGCGACACAGCTTTGCAGACGATAAGTACAACCGTTTTAGAGAGAAGAGCGGCCAATGTTACGATCTGGCTTTAAGTCGATTCGATAACAAATGACGAAAACGGACGGATGTCTCAGGTTTTTACTACATATGAACACTTTTCACATTCTCCCGTGCAACTCGGCTGCTAGTCCTCTTTTTATGCAGAATCTTAAGATCCGAGCTCATGTCCAAGGCACCAAAGCCAGCTAAAAAGTCAATAATCGATACCTAAAACTTGAATTGGACTACTTCTTACTGGCTGTTACGTCAACTTAGAACCTTCATCTATGTTCTACTACGGTGCTTTTAGTTTTGCCGCATACCGCAGCACGCGACATAGTTTTGCAGACGATAAGTACAACCGTTTCAGAGAGAAGAGCGGCCAATGTGACGATCTGGCTTTAAGTCGATTGGATAAATAAATTACGAAAACGGACAGATTTCTAAGGTTTTTACTACATATGAACACTTTTCACATTCTCCCGGGCAACTCGGCTGCTAGTCCTTCTTTCATGCAGAATCTTAAGGTCCTAGCTCATGTCCAAGTCACCAAAGCCAGCTAAAAAGTCAATAATCGATACCTAAAACTTGAATTGGACTACTTCTTACTGGCTATTACATCAACTTAGATGCTTCATCTGTGTTCTACTATGGTGCTTTTACTGTCTCCGCATATCGCAGCACGCGACATAGCTTTGCAGACGATAAGTACAACGGTTTCAGAGAGAAGAGCGGCCAATGTGACGATCTGGCTTTAAGTCGATTCGATAACAAATGACGCAAACGGACGGATTTCTCAGGTTTTTACTACATATGAACACTTTTCACATTCTCCCGTGCAACTCGGCTGCTAGTCCTTCTTTCATGCAGAATCTTAAGGTCATAGCCCATGTCCAAGGCACCAAAGCCAGCTAAAAAGTCAATAACGATATCTAAAACTTGAATTGTACTATTTCTTACTGGCTATTACATCATCTTAGAAGCTTCATCTGTGTTCTACTATGGTGCGCTTAGTGTCTCCGAATACCGCAGTACGCGACATAGCTTTGCAGACGATAAGTACAACCGTTTCAGAGAGCAGAGCGGCCAATGTGACGATTTGGCTTTAAGTCGATTCGATAACAAATGACGAAAACGGACGGATTTCTCAGGTTTTTACTACATATAAACACTTTTCACATTCTCCCGTGCAACTCGGCTGCTAGTCCTCCTTTCATGCATAATCTTAAAGTCATAGCTCATGTCCAAGGCACCAAGGACAGCTAAAAAGTCAATAACGATATCTAAAACTTGAATTGTACTATTTCTTACTGGCTATTACATCATCTTAGAAGCTTCATCTCTGTTCTACTATGGTGCGTTTAGTGTCTCCGAATACCGCAGTACGCGACATAGCTTTGCAGACGATAAGTACAACCGTTCAGAGAGAAGAGCGGCCAATGTGACGATCTGGCTTTAAGTCGATTCGATAACAAATGATGAAAACGGACGGATTTCTCAGGTTTTTACTACATATAAACACTTTTCACATTCTCCCGTGAAACTCGGCTGCTAGTCCTCCTTTCATGCAGAATCTTAAGGTCCTAGCTCATGTCCAAGTCACCAAAGCCAGCTAAAAAGTCAATAATCGATACCTAAAACTTGAATTGGACTACTTCTTACTGGCTATTACATCAACTTAGATGCTTCATCTGTGTTCTACTATGGTGATTTTAGTGTCTCCGCATACCGCAGCACGCGACATAGCTTTGCAGACGATAAGTACAACCGTTTTAGAGAGAAGAGCGGCCAATGTGACGATCTGGCTTTAAGTCGATTCGGTAACAAATGACGAAAACGGACGGATTTCTCAGGTTTTTACTACATATGAACACTTTTCACATTCTCCCGTGCAACTCGGCTGCTAGTCCTCCTTTTATGCAGAATCTTAAGGTCCTAGCTCATGTCCAAGGCACCAAAGCCAGCTAAAAAGTCAATAATCGATACCTAAAACTTGAATTGGACTACATCTTACTGGCTATTACAACAACTTAGAACCTTCATCAATGTTCTACTACGGTGCTTTTAGTTTCTCCGCATACCGCAGCACGCGACACAGCTTTGCAGACGATAAGTACAACCGTTTTAGAGAGAAAAGCGGCCAATGTTACGATCTGGCTTTAAGTCGATTCGATAACAAATGACGAAAACGGACGGATGTCTCAGGTTTTTACTACATATGAACACTTTTCACATTCTCCCGTGCAACTCGGCTGCTAGTCCACTTTTTATGCAGAATCTTAAGATCCTAGCTCATGTCCAAGGCACCAAAGCCAGCTAAAAAGTCAATAATCGATACCTAAAACTTGAATTGTACTAGATCTTACTGGCTATTACATCAACTTAGAAGCTTTATCTGTGTTCTACTATGATGATTTTCGTGTCTCCGCATACCGCAGCACGCGACATAGCTTTGCAGACGATAAGTACAACCGTTTCAGAGAGAAGAGCGGCCAATGTGACGATCTGGCTTTAAGTCGATTGGATAAATAAATTACGAAAACGGACAGATTTCTAAGGTTTTTACTACATATGAACAATTTTCACATTCTCCCGGGCAACTCGGCTGCTAGTCCTTCTTTCATGCAGAATCTTAAGGTCCTAGATCATGTCCAAGGCACCAAAGCCAGCGAGAAAGTCAATAATCAATATCTAAAACTTGAATTGTACTACTTCTTACTGACTATTCCATCAACTTAGAAGCTTCATCTGTGTTCTACTCTGGTACTTTTACTGTCTCCGCATATCGCAGCACGCGACATAGCTTTGCAGACGATAAGTACAACGGTTTCAGAGAGAAGAGCGGCCAATGTGACGATCTGGCTTTAAGTCGATTCGATAACAAATGACGCAAACGGACGGATTTCTCAGGTTTTTAGTAGATATGAACACTTTTCACATTCTCCCGTGCAACTCGGCTGCTAGTCCTTCTTTCATGCAGAATCTTAAGGTCATAGCCCATGTCCAAGGCACCAAAGCCAGCTAAAAAGTCAATAACGATATCTATAACTTGAATTGTACTATTTCTTACTGGCTATTACATCATCTTAGAAGCTTCATCTGTGTTCTACTATGGTGCGTTTAGTGTCTCCGAATACCGCAGTACGCGACATAGCTTTGCAGACGATAAGTACAACCGTTTCAGAGAGCAGAGCGGCCAATGTGACGATTTGGCTTTAAGTCGATTCGATAACAAATGACGAAAACGGACGGATTTCTCAGGTTTTTACTACATATAAACACTTTTCACATTCTCCCGTGCAACTCGGCTGCTAGTCCTCCTTTCATGCAGAATCGTAAGGTCCTAGCTCATGTCCAAGGCACCAAAGCCAGCTAAAAAGTCAATAATCGATACCTAAAACTTGAATTGTACTAGATCTTACTGGCTATTACATCAACTTAGAAGCTTTATCTGTGTTCTACTATGATGATTTTCGTGTCTCCGCATACCGCAGCACGCGACATAGCTTTGCAGACGATAAGTACAACCGTTTCAGAGAGAAGAGCGGCCAATGTGACGATCTGGCTTTAAGTCGATTGGATAAATAAATTACGAAAACGGACAGATTTCTAAGGTTTTTACTACATATGAACAATTTTCACATTCTCCCGGGCAACTCGGCTGCTAGTCCTTCTTTCATGCAGAATCTTAAGGTCCTAGATCATGTCCAAGGCACCAAAGCCAGCGAGAAAGTCAATAATCAATATCTAAAACTTGAATTGTACTACTTCTTACTGACTATTCCATCAACTTAGAAGCTTCATCTGTGTTCTACTCTGGTACTTTTACTGTCTCCGCATATCGCAGCACGCGACATAGCATTGCAGACGATAAGTACAACGGTTTCAGAGAGAAGAGCGGCCAATGTGACGATCTGGCTTTAAGTCGATTCGATAACAAATGACGCAAACGGACGGATTTCTCAGGTTTTTAGTAGATATGAACACTTTTCACATTCTCCCGTGCAACTCGGCTGCTAGTCCTTCTTTCATGCAGAATCTTAAGGTCATAGCCCATGTCCAAGGCACCAAAGCCAGCTAAAAAGTCAATAACGATATCTATAACTTGAATTGTACTATTTCTTACTGGCTATTACATCATCTTAGAAGCTTCATCTGTGTTCTACTATGGTGCGTTTAGTGTCTCCGAATACCGCAGTACGCGACATAGCTTTGCAGACGATAAGTACAACCGTTTCAGAGAGCAGAGCGGCCAATGTGACGATTTGGCTTTAAGTCGATTCGATAACAAATGACGAAAACGGACGGATTTCTCAGGTTTTTACTACATATAAACACTTTTCACATTCTCCCGTGCAACTCGGCTGCTAGTCCTCCTTTCATGCAGAATCGTAAGGTCCTAGCTCATGTCCAAGGCACCAAAGCCAGCTAAAAAGTCAATAATCGATACCTAAAACTTGAATTGTACTAGATCTTACTGGCTATTACATCAACTTAGAAGCTTTATCTGTGTTCTACTATGATGATTTTCGTGTCTCCGCATACCGCAGCACGCGACATAGCTTTGCAGACGATAAGTACAACCGTTTCAGAGAGAAGAGCGGCCAATGTGACGATCTGGCTTTAAGTCGATTCGATAACAAATGACGAAAACGGACGGATTTCTCAGGTTTTTACTACATGCGAACACTTTTCACATTCTCCCGTGCAACTCGGCTGCTAGTCCTCCTTTCATACAGAATCTCAAGGTCCTAGCTCATGTCCAAGGCACCAAGGCAGCTAAAAGGTCAATAATCAATACTTAAAACTTGAATTGTACTAGATCTTACTGGCTATTACATCAACTTAGAAGCTTCGTCTGTGTTCTACTATGGTGCTTTTCCTGTTTCCGCCTACGGCAACACGCGACATAGCTTTGCAGACGATAAGCACAACCGTTTCAGAGAGAAGAGCGGCCAATGTGACGATCTGGCTTTAAGTCGATTCGATAACAAATGACGAAAAAGGACGGATTTCTCAGGTTATTACTACATATGAACACTTTTCACATTCTCCCGTGCAACTCGGCTGCTAGTACTCCTTTCATGCAGAATCTTAAAGTCCTAGCTCATGTCCAAAGCACCAAAGCCAGCTAAAAAGTCAATAACGATATCTAAAACTTGAATTGTACTATTTCTTACTGGCTATTACATCATCTTAGAAGCTTCATCTGTGTTCTACTATGGTGCGTTTAGTGTCTCCGAATACCGCAGTACGCGACATAGCTTTGCAGACGATAAGTACAACCGTTTCAGAGAGCAGAGCGGCCAATGTGACGATTTGGCTTTAAGTCGATTCGATAACAAATGACGAAAACGGACGGATTTCTCAGGTTTTTACTACATATAAACACTTTTCACATTCTCCCGTGCAACTCGGCTGCTAGTCCTCCTTTCATGCATAATCTTAAGGTCATAGCTCATGTCCAAGGCACCAAGGACAGCTAAAAAGTCAATAACGATATCTAAAACTTGAATTGTACTATTTCTTACTGGCTATTACATCATCTTAGAAGCTTCATCTCTGTTCTACTATGGTGCGTTTAGTGTCTCCGAATACCGCAGTACGCGACATAGCTTTGCAGACGATAAGTACAACCGTTCAGAGAGAAGAGCGGCCAATGTGACGATCTGGCTTTAAGTCGATTCGATAACAAATGATGAAAACGGACGGATTTCTCAGGTTTTTACTACATATAAACACTTTTCACATTCTCCCGTGAAACTCGGCTGCTAGTCCTCCTTTCATGCAGAATCTTAAGGTCCTAGCTCATGTCCAAGTCACCAAAGCCAGCTAAAAAGTCAATAATCGATACCTAAAACTTGAATTGGACTACTTCTTACTGGCTATTACATCAACTTAGATGCTTCATCTGTGTTCTACTATGGTGATTTTAGTGTCTCCGCATACCGCAGCACGCGACATAGCTTTGCAGACGATAAGTACAACCGTTTTAGAGAGAAGAGCGGCCAATGTGACGATCTGGCTTTAAGTCGATTCGGTAACAAATGACGAAAACGGACGGATTTCTCAGGTTTTTACTACATATGAACACTTTTCACATTCTCCCGTGCAACTCGGCTGCTAGTCCTCCTTTTATGCAGAATCTTAAGGTCCTAGCTCATGTCCAAGGCACCAAAGCCAGCTAAAAAGTCAATAATCGATACCTAAAACTTGAATTGGACTACATCTTACTGGCTATTACAACAACTTAGAACCTTCATCAATGTTCTACTACGGTGCTTTTAATTTCTCCGCATACCGCAGCACGCGACACAGCTTTGCAGACGATAAGTACAACCGTTTTAGAGAGAAAAGCGGCCAATGTTACGATCTGGCTTTAAGTCGATTCGATAACAAATGACGAAAACGGACGGATGTCTCAGGTTTTTACTACATATGAACACTTTTCACATTCTCCCGTGCAACTCGGCTGCTAGTCCACTTTTTATGCAGAATCTTAAGATCCTAGCTCATGTCCAAGGCACCAAAGCCAGCTAAAAAGTCAATAATCGATACCTAAAACTTGAATTGGACTACTTCTTACTGGCTGTTACGTCAACTTAGAACCTTCATCTATGTTCTACTACGGTGCTTTTAGTTTTGCCGCATACCGCAGCACGCGACATAGTTTTGCAGACGATAAGTACAACCGTTTCAGAGAGAAGAGCGGCCAATGTGACGATCTGGCTTTAAGTCGATTGGATAAATAAATTACGAAAACGGACAGATTTCTAAGGTTTTTACTACATATGAACAATTTTCACATTCTCCCGGGCAACTCGGCTGCTAGTCCTTCTTTCATGCAGAATCTTAAGGTCCTAGATCATGTACAAGGCACCAAAGCCAGCGAGAAAGTCAATAATCAATATCTAAAACTTGAATTGTACTACTTCTTACTGACTATTCCATCAACTTAGAAGCTTCATCTGTGTTCTACTCTGGTACTTTTACTGTCTCCGCATATCGCAGCACGCGACATAGCTTCGCAGACGATAAGTACAACGGTTTCAGAGAGAAGAGCGGCCAATGTGACGATCTGGCTTTAAGTCGATTCGATAACAAATGACGCAAACGGACGGATTTCTCAGGTTTTTAGTAGATATGAACACTTTTCACATTCTCCCGTGCAACTCGGCTGCTAGTCCTTCTTTCATGCAGAATCTTAAGGTCATAGCCCATGTCCAAGGCACCAAAGCCAGCTAAAAAGTCAATAACGATATCTATAACTTGAATTGTACTATTTCTTACTGGCTATTACATCATCTTAGAAGCTTCATCTGTGTTCTACTATGGTGCGTTTAGGGTCTCCGAATACCGCAGTACGCGACATAGCTTTGCAGACGATAAGTACAACCGTTTCAGAGAGCAGAGCGGCCAATGTGACGATTTGGCTTTAAGTCGATTCGATAACAAATGACGAAAACGGACGGATTTCTCAGGTTTTTACTACATATAAACACTTTTCACATTCTCCCGTGCAACTCGGCTGCTAGTCCTCCTTTCATGCAGAATCGTAAGGTCCTAGCTCATGTCCAAGGCACCAAAGCCAGCTAAAAAGTCAATAATCGATACCTAAAACTTGAATTGTACTAGATCTTACTGGCTATTACATCAACTTAGAAGCTTTATCTGTGTTCTACTATGATGATTTTCGTGTCTCCGCATACCGCAGCACGCGACATAGCTTTGCAGACGATAAGTACAACCGTTTCAGAGAGAAGAGCGGCCAATGTGACGATCTGGCTTTAAGTCGATTCGATAACAAATGACGAAAACGGACGGATTTCTCAGGTTTTTACTACATGCGAACACTTTTCACATTCTCCCGTGCAACTCGGCTGCTAGTCCTCCTTTCATGCAGAATCTCAAGGTCCTAGCTCATGTCCAAGGCACCAAGGCAGCTAAAAGGTCAATAATCAATACTTAAAACTTGAATTGTACTACTTCTTACTGGCTATTACATCAACTTAGAAGCTTCATCTGTGTTCTACTATGGTGCTTTTAGTGTCTCAGCATACCGCAGCAGGCGACATAGCTTTGCAGACGATAAGTACAACCGTTTCAGAGAGAAGAGCGGTCAATGTGACGATCTGGCTTTAAGTCGATTCGATAACAAATGACGAAAACGGACGGATTTCTCGGGTTTTTACTACATATGAACACTTTTCACATTGTCCCGTGTAACTCGGCAGCTAGTCCTCTTTCATATAGAACCTTAAGGTCCTAGCTCATGTCCAAGTCACCAAAGCCAACTAAAAAGTCAATAATCGATACCTAAAACTTGAATTGGACTACTTCTTACTGGCTATTACATCAACTTAGATGCTTCATCTGTGTTCTACTATGGTGATTTTAGTGTCTCCGCATACCGCAGCAGGCGACATAGCTTTGCAGACGATAAGTACAACCGTTTCAGAGAGAAGAGCGGCCAATGTGACGACCTGGCTATAAGTCGATTCGATAACAAATGACGAAAACGGACGGATTTCTTAGGTTTTTACTACATGCGAACACTTTTCACATTCTCCCGTGCAACTCGGCTGCTAGTCCTCCTTTCATGCAGAATCTCAAGGTAATAGCTAATGTCCAAGGCACCAAAGCCAGCTAAAAAGTCAATAATCAATACCTAAAACTTGAATTCTACTACTTCTTACTGGCTACTACATCAACTTAGAAGCTTCATCTCTGTTCTACTATGGTGCTTTTAGTGTCTCCACATAACGCAGCACGCAACATAGCTTTGCAGAAGATAAGTACAACCGTTTCATAGAGAAGTGCGGCCAATGTGATGATCTGGCTTTAAGTCGATTCGATAACAAATGACGAAAACGGACGGATTTCTTGGGTTTTTACTACATATGAACACTTTTCACATTCTCCCGTGCAACTGGGCTGCTAGTCCTCCTTTTATGCAGAATCTTAAGGTCCTAGCTCATGTCCAAGGCACCAAAGCCAGCTAAAAGGTCAATATTCAATACCTAAAACTTGAATTGTACTACTTCTTATTGGCTATTACATCAACTTAGAAGCTTGATCTGTGTTGTACTATGGTGCTTTTAGTGTCTCAGCATACCGCAGCACGCGACATAGCTTTGCAGACGATAAGTACAACCGTTTCAGAGAGAAGAGCGGCCAATGTGACGATCTGGCTATAAGTCGATTCGATAACAAATGACGAAAACGGACGGATTTCTTAGGTTTTTACTACATGCGAACACTTTTCACATTCTCCCGTGCAACTCGGCTGCTAGTCCTCCTTTCATGCAGAATCTCAAGGTCCTAGCTCATGTCCAATGCACCAAGGCAGCTAAAAGGTCAATAATCAATACTTAAAACTTGAATTGTACTACTTCTTACTGGCTATTACATCAACTTAGAAGCTTCATCTGTGTTCTACTATGGTGCTTTTAGTGTCTCCGCATACCGCAGCAGGCGACATAGCTTTGCAGACGATAAGTACAACCGTTTCAGAGAGAAGAGCGGTCAATGTGACGATCTGGCTTTAAGACGATTCGATAACAAATGACGAAAACGGACGGATTTCTCGGGTTTTTACTACATATGAACACTTTTCACATTCTCCCGTGCAACTCGGCAGCTAGTCCTCCTTTCATATAGAACCTTAAGGTCCTAGCTCATGTCCAAGTCACCAAAGCCAGCTAAAAAGTCAATAATCGATACCTAAAACTTGAATTGGAATACTTCTTACTGGCTATTACATCATCTTAGATGCTTCATCTGTGTTCTACTATGGTGATTTTAGTGTCTCCGCCTACCGCAGCACGCGACATAGCTTTGCAGACGATAAGTACAACCGTTTCACAGAGAAGAGCGGCCAATGTGACGATCTGGCTATAAGTCGATTCGATAACAAATGACGAAAACGGACGGATTTCTTAGGTTTTTACTACATGCGAACACTTTTCACATTCTCCCGTGCAACTCGGCTGCTAGTCCTCCTTTCATGGAGAATCTCAAGGTCCTAGCTCATGTCCAAGGCACCAAGGCAGCTAAAAGGTCAATAATCAATACTTAAAACTTGAATTGTCCTACTTCTTACTGGCTATTACATCAACTTAGAAGCTTCATCTGTGTTCTACTATGGTGCTTTTAATGTCTCCGCATACCGCAGCACGCGACATAGCTTTGCAGACGATAAATACAACCGTTTCAGAGAGAAGAGCGGTCAATGTGACGATCTGGCTTTAAGACGATTCGATAACAAATGACGAAAACGGACGGATTTCTTGGGTTTTTACTACATATGAACACTTTTCACATTCTCCCGTGCAACTCGGCAGCTAGTCCTCCTTTCATGCAGAATCTTAAGGTCCTAGCTCATGACCAAGGCACCAAAGCCAGCTTAAAAGTCAATAACCGATACCTAAAACTTGAATTGTACTACTTCTTACTGGCTATTACATCAACTTAGAATCTTCATCTGTGTTCTACTATGGTGCTTTTAGTGTCTCCGCATACCGCAGCACGCGACATAGCTTTGTAGACGATAAGTACAACCGTTTCAGAGAGAAGAGCGGCCAATGTGACGATCTGGCTTTAAGTCGATTCGATAACAAATGACGAAAACGGACTTATTTCTCAGTTTTTTATTACATATGAACACTTTTCACATTCTCCCGTGCAACTCGGTTGCTAGTCCTCCTTTCATGCAGAATCTTAAGGTCCTAGCTCATGTCCAAGTCACCAAAGCCAGCTAAAAAGTCAATAATCGATACCTAAATTTGAATTGGACTACTTCTTACTGGCTATTACATCGACTTAGATGCTTCATCTGTGTTCTACTATGGTGATTTTAGTGTCTCCGCATACCGCAGCACGCGAAATAGCTTTGCAGACGATAAGTACAACCGTTTCAGAGAGAAGAGCGGCCAATGTGACGATCTGGCTTTAAGTCGATTCGATAACAAATGACGAAAACGGACGGATTTCTCAGGATTTTATTACATATGAACACTTTTCACATTCTCCCGTGAAACTCGGCTGCTAGTCCTCCTTTCATGCAGAATCTTAAGGTCCTAGCTCATGTCCAAGGCACCAAAGCCAGCTAAGAAGTCAATAATCAATACCTAAAACTAAAATTGTACTACTTCTTACTGGCTATTACATCAACTTAGAAGCTTGATCTGTGTTCTACTATGGTGCTTTTAGTGTCTCATCATACCGCAGTACGCGACATAGCTTTGCAGACGATAAGTACAACCGTTTCAGAGAGAAGAGCGGCCAATGTGACGATCTGGCTTTAAGTCGATTCGATAACAAATGACGAAAACGAACGGATTTCTCAGGTTTTTACTACATATGAACATTTTTCACATTCTCCCGTGCAACTCAGCTGCCAGTCCTCCATTCATGCAGAATCTTAAGGTCCTAGCTCATGTCCAAGGCACCAAAGCCAGCTAAAAAGTCAATAATCAATACCTAAAACTTGAATTGTACTACTTCTTACTGGCTATTACATTAACTTAGAAGCTTCATCTGTGTTCTACTATGGTGCTTTTAGTGTCTCCGCATATCGCAGCACGCGACATAGCTTTGCAGACGATAAGTACAACGGTTTCAGTGAGAAGAGCGGCAAATGTGACGATCTGGCTTTAAGTCGATTCGATAACAAATGACGCAAACGGACGGATTTCTCAGGTTTTTACTACATATGAACACTTTTCACATTCTCCCGTGCAACTCGGCTGCTAGTCCTCCTTTCATGCAGAATCTTAAGGTCATAGCCCATGTCCAAGGCACCAAAGCCAGCTAAAAAGTCAATAACGATATCCAAAACTTGAATTGTACTATTTCATACTGGCTATTACATCATCTTAGAAGCTTCATCTGTGTTCTACTATGGTGCTTTCAGTGTCTCCGCATACCGCAGCACGCGACATAGCTTTGCAGACGATAAGTACAACCGTTTCAGAGAGAAGAGCGGTGAATGTGAAGATCTGGCTTTAAGACGATTCGATAACAAATGACGAAAACGGACGGATTTCTTGGGTTTTTACTACATATGAACACTTTTCACATTCTCCCGTGCAACTCGGCAGCTAGTCCTCCTTTCATGTAGAATCTTAAGGTCCTAGCTCATGTCCAAGGCACCAAAGCCAGCTAAAAAGTCAATAACCGATACCTAAAACTAGAATTATACTACTTCTTACTGGGTATTACATCAACTTAGAAGCTTGATCTGTGTTGTACTATGGTGCTTTTAGTGTCTCAGCATACCGCAGCACGCGACATAGCTTTGCAGACGATAAGTACAACCGTTCAGAGAGAAGGGCGGCCAATGTGACGATCTGGCTTTAAGTCGATTCGATAACAAATGACAAAAACGGACGGATTTCTCAGGTTATTACTACATATGAACACTTTTCACATTCTCCCGTGCAACTCTGCTGCTAGCCCTCTTTTCATGCAGAATGTTAAGGTCCTAGCTCATGTCCAAGGCACCTAAGCCAGCTAAAAAGTCAATAATCGATACCTAAAACTTGAATTGTACTACTTCTTACTGGCTATTGCATCAACTTAGAAGCTTCATCTCTGTTCTACAATGGTGATTTTAGTGTATCCGCATACCGCAGCACGCGACATAGCTTTGCAGACGATAAGTACATCCGTTTCAGAGAGAAGAGCGGCCAATGTTACGATCTGGCTTTAAGTCGATTCGATAACAAATGACGAAAACTGACGGATTTCTCAGGTTTTTACTACATATGAACAGTTTTCACATTCTCCCGTGCAACTCGGCTGCTAGTCCTCCTTTCATGCAGAATCTTAAGGTCCTAGCTCATGTCCAAGGCATCAAAGCCAGCTACAAAGTCAGTAATCGATAACTAAAACTTCAATTGTACTACTTCTTACTGGCTATTACATCAACTTAGAAGCTTCGTCTGTGTTCTACTATGGTGCTTTTAGTGTCTCCGCATACCCCAGCACGCGACATAGATTTGCAGACGATAAGTACAACCGTTTCAGAGAGAAGAGCGGTCAATGTGACGATCTGGCTTTAAGACGATTCGATAACAAATGACGAAAACGGACGGATTTCTTGGGTTTTTACTACGTATGAACACTTCTCACATTCTCCCGTGCAACTCGGCAGCTAGTCCTCCTTTCATGCAGAATCTTAAGGTCCTAGCTCATGTCCAAGGCACCAAAGCCAGCTAAAAAGTCAATAATCGATACCTAAAACTTGAATTGTACTACTTCTTACTGGCTATTACATCAACTTAGAAGCTTCATCTGTGTTCTACTATGGTGCTTTTAGTGTCTCCGCATACCGCAGCACGCGACATAGCTTTGTAGACGATAAGTACAACCGTTTCAGAGAGAAGAGCGGTCAATGTGACGATCTGGCTTTAAGTCGATTCGATAACAAATGACGAAAACGGACGGATTTCTCAGGTTTTTATTACATATGAACACTTTTCACATTCTATCGTGCAACTCGGTTTCTAGTCCTCCTTTCATGCAGAATCTTAAGGTCCTAGCTCATGTCCAAGTCACCAAAGCCAGCTAAAAAGTCAATAATCGATACCTAAAACTTGAACTGTACTACTTCTTACTGGCTATTACATCAACTTAGAAGCTTCATCTGTGTGCTACTACGGTGCTTTTAGTTTCTCCGCATACCGCAGCACGCGACATAGTTTTGCAGACGATAAGCACAACCGTTTCAGAGAGAAGAGCGGCCAATGTGACGATCTGGCTTTAAGTCGATTCGATAACAAACGACGAAAACGGACGGATTTCTCAGGTTTTTACTACATGCGAACACTTTTCACATTCTCCCGTGCAACTCGGCTGCTAGTCCTCCTTTCACGCAGAATCTCAAGGTCCTAGCTCATGTCCAAAGCACCAAAGCCAGCTAAAATGTCAATAATCGATACCTAAAACTTGAATTGTACTACTTCTTACTGGCTATTACACCAACTTAGTAGCTTCATCTGTGTTCTACTATGATGATTTTCGTGTCTCCGCATAACGCAGCACGCGACATAGCTTTGCAGACGATAAGTACAACCGTTTCACAGAGAAGAGTGGCCAATGTGACGATCTGGCTATAAGTCGATTCGATAACAAATGACGAAAACGGACGGATTTCTCAGGATTTTACTACATATGAACACTTTTCACATTCTCCCATGCAACTCGGCTGCTAGTCCTCCTTTCATGCAGAATGTTAAGGTCCTAGCTCATGTCCAAGGCACCAAAGCCAGCTAAAAAGTCAATAATCGATACCTAACTTCTTACTGGCTGTTACATCAACTTAGAAGCTTCATCTGTGTTCCACTACGGTGCTTTTAGTTTCTCCGCATACCGCAGCACGCGACACAGCTTTGCAGACGATAAGTACAACCGTTTCAGAGAGAAGAGCGGCCAATGTGACGATCTGGCTTTAAGTCGATTCGATAACAAATGACGAAAACGGACGGATTTCTCAGGTTTTTACTACATATGAACACTTTTCAAATTCTCCCGTGCAACTCGGCTGCTAGTCCTACTTTCATGCAGAATCTTAAGGTAATAGCTCATGTCCAAGGCACCAAAGCCAGCTAAGAAGTCAATAATCGATACCTAAAACTTGAATGGTACTACTTCTTACTGGCTATTACATCAACTTAGAATCTTCATCTGTGTTCTACTATGGTGCTTTTAGTGTCTCCGCATACCGCAGCACGCGACATAGCTTTGTATAAGATAAGTACAACCGTTTCAGAGAGAAGAGCGGCCAAAGTGACGTCTGGCTTTAAGTCGATTCGATAACAAATGACGAAAACGGACGGATTTCTCAGGTTTTTATTACATATGAACACTTTTCACATTCTCCCGTGCAACTCGGTTGCTAGTCCTCCTTTCATGCAGAATCTTAAGGTCCTAGCTCATGTCCAAGTCACCAAAGCCAGCTAAAAAGTCAATTCTCGATACCTAAAACTTGAATTGGACTACTTCTTACTGGCTATTACATCAACTTAGAAGCTTCATCTGTGTTCTACTATGGTGCTTTTAGTGTCTCCGCATACCGCAGCACGCGACATAGCTTTGTAGAAGATAAGTACAACCGTTTCAGAGAGAAGAGCGGCCAAAGTGACGATCTGGCTTTAAGTCGATTCGATAACAAATGACGAAAACGGACGGATTTCTCAGGTTTTTATTACATATGAACACTTTTCACATTCTCCCGTGCAACTCGGCTGCTAGTCCTCCTTTCATGCAGAATGTTAAGGTCCTAGCTCATGTCCAAGGCACCAAAGCCAGCTAAAAAGTCAATAATCGATACCTAACTTCTTACTGGCTATTACATAAACTTAGAAGCTTCATCTGTGTTCTACTACGGTGCTTTTAGTTTCTCCGCATACCGCAGCACGCGACACACCTTTGCAGACGATAAGTACAACCGTTTCAGAGAGAAGAGCGGCCAAAGTGACGATCTGGCTTTAAGTCGATTCGATAACAAATGACGAAAACGGACGGATTTCTCAGGTTTTTATTACATATGAACACTTTTCACATTCTCCCGTGCATCTCGGTTGCTAGTCCTCCTTTCATGCAGAATCTTAAGGTCCTAGCTCATGTCCAAGTCACCAAAGCCAGCTAAAAAGTCAATACTCGATACCTAAAACTTGAATTGGACTACTTCTTACTGGCTATTACATCAACTTAGAAGCTTCATCTGTGTTCTACTATGGTGCTTTTAGTGTCTCCGCATATCGCAGCACGCGACATAGCTTTGTAGAAGATAAGTACAACCGTTTCAGAGAGAAGAGCGGCCAAAGTGACGATCTGGCTTTAAGTCGATTCGATAACAAATGACGAAAACGGACGGATTTCTCAGGTTTTTATTACATATGAACACTTTTCACATTCTCCCGTGCAACTCGGTTGCTAGTCCTCCTTTCATTCAGAATCTTAAGGTCCTAGCTCATGTCCAAGGCACCAAAGCCAGCTAAAAAGTCAATAATCAATACCTAAAACTTGAATTGTACTATTTCTTACTGGCTATTACATTAACTTAGAAGCTTCATCTGTGTTCTACTATGGTGCTTTTAGTGTCTCCGCATATCGCAGCACGCGACATAGCTTTGCAGACGATAAGTACAACGGTTTCAGAGAGAAGAGCGGCAAATGTGACGATCTGGCTTTAAGTCGATTCGATAACAAATGACGCAAACGGACGGATTTCTCAGGTTTTTACTACATATGAACACTTTTCACATTCTCCCGTGCAACTCGGCTGCTAGTCCTCCTTTCATGCAGAATCTTAAGGTCATAGCCCATGTCCAAGGCACCAAAGCCAGCTAAAAAGTCAATAACGATATCCAAAACTTGAATTGTACTATTTCTTACTGGCTATTACATCATCTTAGAAGCTTCATCTGTGTTCTACTATGGTGCTTTTAGTGTCTCCGCATACCGCAGCACGCGACATAGCTTTGCAGACGATAAGTACAACCGTTTCAGAGAGAAGAGCGGTGAATGTGAAGATCTGGCTTTAAGACGAATCGATAACAAATGACGAAAACGGACGGATTTCTTGGGTTTTTACTACATATGAACACTTTTCACATTCTCCCGTGCAACTCGGCAGCTAGTCCTCCTTTCATGTAGAATCTTAAGGTCCTAGCTCATGTCCAAGGCACCAAAGCCAGCTAAAAAGTCAATAACCGATACCTAAAACTAGAATTGTACTACTTCTTACTGGGTATTACATCAACTTAGAAGCTTGATCTGTGTTGTACTATGGTGCTTTTAGTGTCTCAGCATACCGCAGCACGCGACATAGCTTTGCAGACGATAAGTACAACCGTTCAGAGAGAAGAGCGGCCAATGTGACGATCTGGCTTTAAGTCGATTCGATAACAAATGAAAAAAACGGACGGATTTCTCAGGTTATTACTACATATGAACACTTTTCACATTCTCCCGTGCAACTCTGCTGCTAGCCCTCTTTTCATGCAGAATCTTAAGGTCCTAGCTCATGTCCAAGGCACCTAAGCCAGCTAAAAAGTCAATAATCGATACCTCAAACTTGAATTGTACTACTTCTTACTGGCTATTGCATCAACTTAGAAGCTTCATCTCTGTTCTACAATGGTGATTTTAGTGTATCCGCATACCGCAGCACGCGACATAGCTTTGCAGAGGATAAGTACATCCGTTTCAGAGAGAAGAGCGGCCAATGTTACGATCTGGCTTTAAGTCGATTCGATAACAAATGACGAAAACTGACGGATTTCCCAGGTTTTTACTACATACAAACAGTTTTCACATTCTCCCGTGCAACTCGGCTGCTAGTCCTCCTTTCATGCAGAATCTTAAGGTCATAGCCCATGTCCAAGGCACCAAAGCCAGCTAAAAAGTCAATAACGATATCCAAAACTTGAATTGTACTATTTCTTACTGGCTATTACATCATCTTAGAAGCTTCATCTGTGTTCTACTATGGTGCTTTTAGTGTCTCCGCATACCGCAGCACGCGACATAGCTTTGCAGACGATAAGTACAACCGTTTCAGAGAGAAGAGCGGTGAATGTGAAGATCTGGCTTTAAGACGATTCGATAACAAATGACGAAAACGGACGGATTTCTTGGGTTTTTACTACATATGAACACTTTTCACATTCTCCCGTGCAACTCGGCAGCTAGTCCTCCTTTCAATATAGAATCTTAAGGTCCTAGCTCATGTCCAAGGCACCAAAGCCAGCTAAAAAGTCAATAACCGATACCTAAAACTAGAATTGTACTACTTCTTACTGGGTATTACATCAACTTAGAAGCTTGATCTGTGTTGTACTATGGTGCTTTTAGTGTCTCAGCATACCGCAGCACGCGACATAGCTTTGCAGACGATAAGTACAACCGTTCAGAGAGAAGAGCGGCCAATGTGACGATCTGGCTTTAAGTCGATTCGATAACAAATGAAAAAAACGGACGGATTTCTCAGGTTATTACTACATATGAACACTTTTCACATTCTCCCGTGCAACTCTGCTGCTAGCCCTCTTTTCATGCAGAATCTTAAGGTCCTAGCTCATGTCCAAGGCACCTAAGCCAGCTAAAAAGTCAATAATCGATACCTCAAACTTGAATTGTACTACTTCTTACTGGCTATTGCATCAACTTAGAAGCTTCATCTCTGTTCTACAATGGTGATTTTAGTGTATCCGCATACCGCAGCACGCGACATAGCTTTGCAGAGGATAAGTACATCCGTTTCAGAGAGAAGAGCGGCCAATGTTACGATCTGGCTTTAAGTCGATTCGATAACAAATGACGAAAACTGACGGATTTCCCAGGTTTTTACTACATATAAACAGTTTTCACATTCTCCCGTGCAACTCGGCTGCTAGTCCTCCTTTCATGCAGAATCTTAAGGTCCTAGCTCATGTCCAAGGCATCAAAGCCAGCTACAAAGTCAGTAATCGATAACTAAAACTTCAATTGTACTACTTCTTACTGGCTATTACATCAACTTAGAAGCTTCATCTGTGTTCTACTATGGTGCTTTTAGTGTCTCCGCATACCAAAGCACGCGACATAGATTTGCAGACGATAAGTACAACCGTTTCAGAGAGAAGAGCGGTCAATGTGACGATCTGGCTTTAAGACGATTCGATAACAAATGACGAAAACGGACGGATTTCTTGGGTTTTTACTACATATGAACACTTCTCACATTCTCCCGTGCAACTCGGCAGCTAGTCCTCCTTTCATGCAGAATCTTGAGGTCCTAGCTCATGTCCAAGGCACCAAAGCCAGCTAAAAAGTCAATAACCGATACCTAAAACTTAAATTGTACTACTTCTTACTGGCTATTACATCAACTTAGAAGCTTGATCTGTGTTGTACTATGGTGCTTTTAGTGTCTCAGCATACCGCAGCACGCGACATAGCTTTGCAGACGATAAGTACAACCGTTTCACAGAGAAGAGCGGCCAATGTGACGATCTGGCTTTAAGTCGATTCGATAACAAATGAAGAAAACGGACGGCTTTCTCAGGTTTTTACTACATGCGAACACTTTTCACATTCTCCCGTGCAACTCTGCTGCTAGTCCTCCATTCACGCAGAATCTCAAGGTCGTAATTCATGTCCAAGGCACCAAAGCCAGCTAAAAAGTCAATAATCGATACCTAAAACTTGAATTGTACTACTTCTTACTGGCTATTACATCAACTTAGAAGCTTCATCTGTGTTCTACTATGGTGCTTTTAGTGTCTCCGCATACCGCAGCACGCGACATAGCTTTGTAGACGATAAGTACAACCGTTTCAGAGAGAAGAGCGGTCAATGTGACGATCTGGCTTTAAGTCGATTCGATAACAAATGACGAAAACGGACGGATTTCTCAGGTTTTTATTACATATGAACACTTTTCACATTCTCCCGTGCAACTCGGTTTCTAGTCCTTCTTTCATGCTGAATCTTAAGGTCCTAGCTCATGTCCAAGTCACCAAAGCCAGCTAAAAAGTCAATAACCGATACCTAAAACTTAAATTGTACTACTTCTTACTGGCTATTACATCAACTTAGAAGCTTGATCTGTGTTGTACTATGGTGCTTTTAGTGTCTCAGCATACCGCAGCACGCGACATAGTTTTGCAGACGAGAAGTACAACCGTTTCAGAGAGAAGAGCGGCCAATGTTACGATCTGGCTTTAAGTCGATTCGATAACAAATGACGAAAACGGACGGATTTACAAGGATTTTACTACATATGAACACTTTTCACATTCTCCCATGCAACTCGGCTGCTAGTCCTCCTTTCATGCAGAATGTTAAGGTCCTAGCTCATGTCCAAGGCTCCAAAGCCAGCTAAAAAGTCAATAATCGATACCTAACTTCTTACTGGCTATTACATCAACTTAGAAGCTTCATCTGTGTTCTACTACGGTGCTTTTAGTTTCTCCGCATACCGCAGCACGCGACACAGCTTTGCAGACGATAAGTACAACCGTTTCAGAGAGAAGAGCGGCCAATGTGACGATCTGGCTTTAAGTCGATTCGATAACAAATGACGAAAACGGACGGATTTCTCAGGTTTTTACTACATATGAACACTTTTCAAATTCTCCCGTGCAACTCGGCTGCTAGTCCTACTTTCATGCAGTATCTTAAGGTAATAGATCATGTCCAAGGCACCAAAGCCAGCTAAGAAGTCAATAATCGATACCTAAAACTTGAATTGTACTACTTCTTACTGGCTATTACATCAACTTAGAATCTTCATCTGTGTTCTACTATGGTGCTTTTAGTGTCTCCGCATACCGCAGCACGCGACATAGCTTTGTATAAGATAAGTACAACCGTTTCAGAGAGAAGAGCGGCCAATGTGACGATCTGGCTTTAAGTCGATTCGATAACAAATGACGAAAACGGACGGATTTCTCAGGTTTTTATTACATATGAACACTTTTCACATTCTCCCGTGCAACTCGGTTGCTAGTCCTCCTTTCATGCAGAATCTTAAGGTCCTAGCTCATGTCCAAGTCACCAAAGCCAGCTAAAAAGTCAATACTCGATACCTAAAACTTGAATTGGACTACTTCTTACTGGCTATTACATCAACTTAGAATCTTCATCTGTGTTCTACTATGGTGCTTTTAGTGTCTCCGCATACCGCAGCACGCGACATAGCTTTGTAGAAGATAAGTACAACCGTTTCAGAGAGAAGAGCGGCCAATGTGACGATCTGGCTTTAAGTCGATTCGATAACAAATGACGAAACCGGACGGATTTCTCAGGTTTTTACTACATATGAACACTTTTCACATTCTCCCGAGCAACGCGGCTGCTAGTCCTCCTTTCATGCAGAATGTTAAGGTCCTAGCTCATGTCCAAGGCACCAAAGCCAGCTAAAAAGTCAATAATCGATACCTAACATCTTACTGGCTATTACATCAACTTAGAAGCTTCATCTGTGTTCTACTACGGTGCTTTTAGTTTCTCCGCATACCGCAGCACGCGACACACCTTTGCAGACGATAAGTACAACCGTTTCAGAGAGAAGAGCGGCCAATGTGACGATCTGGCTTTAAGTCGATTCGATAACAAATGACGAAAATGGACGGATTTCTCAGGTTTTTACTACATATGAACACTTTTCACAGTCTCCCGTGCAACTCGGCTGCTAGTCCTACTTTCATGCAGAATCTTAAGGTAATAGCTCATGTCCAAGGCACCAAAGCCAGCAAAGAAGTCAATAATCGATACCTAAAACTTTAGTTGTACTACTTCTTACTGGCTATTACATCAACTTAGAAGCTTCATTTGTGTTCTACTATGGTGCTTTTAGTGCCTCCGATTAGCGCAGCACGCGACATAGCTTTGCAGACGATAAGTACAACCGTTTCAGAGAGAAGAGCGGCCAATGTGATGATCTGGCTTTAACTCGATTCGATAACAAATGACGAAAACGGACGGATTTCTCAGGTTTTTACTACATATGAACACTTTTCACATTCTCCCGTGCAAGGCGGCTGCTAGTCCTCCTTTCATGCAGAATCTTAAGGTCCTAGCTCATGTCCAAGGCACCAAAGCCAGCTACAAAGCCAATAACCGATACCTACAACTTGAATTGTACTACTTCTTACTGGCTATTACATCATCTTAGGAGCTTCATCTGTGTTCTACTATGGTGCTTTTAGTGTCTCCGCATACCGCAGCACGCGACATAGCTTTGCAGACGATAAATACAACCGTTTCAGAGAGAAGAGCGGCCAATGTGACGATCTGGCTTTAAGTCGATTCGATAACAAATGGTGAAAACGGACGGATTTCTCAGGTTTTTACTACATATGAAAACTTTTCACATTCTCTCGTGCAACTCGGCTGCTAGTCCACCTTTCATGCAGAATCTTAAGGTCCTTGCTCATGTCCAAGGCACCAAAGCCAGCTAAAAAGTCAATAATCGATACCTAAAACTTGAATTCTACTTCTTCTTACTGGCTATTACATCAACTTAGAAGCTTCATCTCTGTTCTACTATGGTGCTATTAGTGTGTCCACATACCGCAGCACGCGACATAGCTTTGCAGAAGATAAGTACAACCGTTTCAGAGAGAAGAGCGGCCAATGTGACGATCTGGCTTTAAGTCGATTCGATAACAAATGACGAAAATGGACGGATTTCTCAGGTTTTTACTACATATGAACACTTTTCACAGTCTCCCGTGCAACTCGGCTGCTAGTCCTACTTTCATGCAGAATCTTAAGGTAATAGCTCATGTCCAAGGCACCAAAGCCAGCTAAGAAGTCAATAATCGATACCTAAAAATTGAGTTGTACTACTTCTTACTGGCTATTACATCAACTTAGTAGCTTCATCTGTGTTCTGCTATGGTGCTTTTAGTGCCTCCGATTAGCGCAGCACGCGACATAGCTTTGCAGACGATAAGTACAACCGTTTCAGAGAGAAGAGCGGCCAATGTGACGATCTGGCTTTAACTCGATTCGATAACAAATGACGAAAACGGACGGATTTCTCAGGTTTTTACTACATATGAACACTTTTCACATTCTCCCGTGCAACTCGGCTGCTAGTCCTCCACTCATGCAGAATCTTAAGGTCCTAGCTCATGTCCAAGGCACCAAAGCCAGCTAAAAAGTCAATAACCGATACCTACAACTTGAATTGTACTACTTCTTACTGGCTATTACATCATCTTAGGAGCTTCATCTGTGTTCTACTATAGTGCTTTTAGTGTCTCCGAATACCGCAGTACGCGACATAGCTTTGCAGACAATAAGTACAACCGTTTCAGAGAGCAGAGCGGCCAATGTGACGATCTGGCTTTACGTCGATTCGATAACAAATGACGAAAATGGACGGATTTCTCAGGTTTTTACTACATATGAACACTTTTCACAGTCTCCCGTGCAACTCGGCTGCTAGTCCTCCTTTCATGCAGAATCTTAAGGTCCTTGCTCATGTCCAAGGCACCAAAGCCAGCTAAAAGGTCAATATTCAATTCCTAAAACGTGAACTGTACTACTTCTTACTGGCTATTACATCAAATTAGAAGCTTGATCTGTGTTCTACTATGGTGCTTTTAGTGTCTCCGCATACCGCAGCACGCGACATAGCTTTGCAGACGATAAATACAACCGTTTCAGAGAGAAGAGCGGCCAATGTGACGATCTGGCTTTAAGTCGATTCGATAACAAATGACGAAAACGGACGGATTTCTCAGGTTTTTACTACATATGAAAACTTTTCACATTCTCTCGTGCAACTCGGCTGCTAGTCCTCCTTTCATGCAGAATCTTAAGGTCCTAGCTCATGTCCAAGGCACCAAAGCCAGCTAAAAGGTCAATATTCATTACCTAAAACTTGAATTGTACTACATCTTACTGGCTATTACATCATCTTAGGAGCTTCATCTGTGTCCTACTATGGTACTTTTAGTGTCTCCGAATACCGCAGTACGCGACGTAGCTTTGCAGACGATACGTACAACCGTTTCAGAGAGAAGAGCGGCCAATGTCACGATCTGGCTTTAAGTCGATTCGATAGCAAATGACGAAAACGGACGGATTTCTCAGGTTTTTACTACATATGAACACTTTTCACATTCTCTCGTGCAACTCGGCTGCTAGTCCTCCTTTCATGCAGAATGTTAAGGTCCTAGCTCATGTCCAAGGCACCAAAGCCAGCTAAAAAGTCAATAATCGATACCTAACTTCTTACTGGCTATTACATCAACTTAGAAGCTTCATCTGTGTTCTACTATGGTGCTTTTAGTGCCTCCGCGTAGCGCAGCACGCAACATAGCTTTGCAGACGATAAGTACAACCGTTTCAGAGAGAAGAGCAGCCAATGTGACGATCTGGCTTTAACTCGATTCGATAACAAATGACGAAAACGGACGGATTTCTCAGGTTTTTACTACATATGAACACTTTTCACATTCTCCCGTGCATGTCGGCTGCTAGTCCTCCTTTCATGCAGAATCTTAAGGTCCTAGCTCATGTCCAAGGCACCAAAGCCAGCTAAAAAGTCAATAACCGATACCTACAACTTGAATCGTACTACTTCCTACTGGCAATTACATCATCTTAGGAGCTTCATCTGTGTTCTACTACGGTGCTTTTAGTGTCTCCGAATACCGCAGTACGCGACATAGCTTTGCAGACGATACGTACAACCGTTTCAGAGAGAAGAGCGGCCAATGTGACGATCTGGCTTTAAGTCGATTCGATAACAAATGACGAAAACGGACGGATTTCTCAGGTTTTTACTACATATGAACACTTTTCAAATTCTCCCGTGCAACTCGGCTGCTAGTAATACTTTCATGCAGAATCTTAAGGTAATAGCTCATGTCCAAGGCACCAAAGCCAGCTAAGAAGTCAATAATCGATACCTAAAACTTGAAATGTACTACTTCTTACTGGCTATTACATCAACTTAGAATCTTCATCTGTGTTCTACTATGGTGCTTTTAGTGTCTCCGCATACCGCAGCACGCGACATAGCTTTGTAGAAGATAAGTACAACCGTTTCAGAGAGAAGAGCGGCCAAAGTGACGATCTGGCTTTAAGTCGATTCGATAACAAATGACGAAAACGGACGGATTTCTCATTTTTTTATTACATATGAACACTTTTCACATTCTCCCGTGCAACTCGGTTGCTAGTCCTCCTTTCATGCAGAATCTTAAGGTCCTAGCTCATGTCCAAGTCACCAAAGCCAGCTAAAAAGTCAATAATCGATACCTAAAACTTGAATTGTACTACTTCTTACTGGCTATTACATCAACTTAGAAGCTTCATCTGTGTTCTACTATGGTGCTTTTAGTGCCTCCGCGTGGCGCAGCACGCGACATAGCTGTGCAGACGATAAGTACAACCGTTTCAGAGAGAAGAGCGGCCAATGTGACGATCTGGCTTTAAGTCGATTCGATAACAAATGACGAAAACGGACGGATTTCTCAGGTTTTTACTACATATGAACACTTTTCACATTCTCCCGAGCAACGCGGCTGCTAGTCCTCCTTTCATGCAGAATGTTAAGGTCCTAGCTCATGTCCAAGGCACCAAAGCCAGCTAAAAAGTCAATAATCGATACCTAACATCTTACTGGCTATTACATCAACTTAGAAGCTTCATCTGTGTTCTACTACGGTGCTTTTAGTTTCTCCGCATACCGCAGCACGCGACACACCTTTGCAGACGATAAGTACAACCGTTTCAGAGAGAAGAGCGGCCAATGTGACGATCTGGCTTTAAGTCGATTCGATAACAAATGACGAAAATGGACGGATTTCTCAGGTTTTTACTACATATGAACACTTTTCACAGTCTCCCGTGCAACTCGGCTGCTAGTCCTACTTTCATGCAGAATCTTAAGGTAATAGCTCATGTCCAAGGCACCAAAGCCAGCAAAGAAGTCAATAATCGATACCTAAAACTTTAGTTGTACTACTTCTTACTGGCTATTACATCAACTTAGAAGCTTCATTTGTGTTCTACTATGGTGCTTTTAGTGCCTCCGATTAGCGCAGCACGCGACATAGCTTTGCAGACGATAAGTACAACCGTTTCAGAGAGAAGAGCGGCCAATGTGATGATCTGGCTTTAACTCGATTCGATAACAAATGACGAAAACGGACGGATTTCTCAGGTTTTTACTACATATGAACACTTTTCACATTCTCCCGTGCAAGGCGGCTGCTAGTCCTCCTTTCATGCAGAATCTTAAGGTCCTAGCTCATGTCCAAGGCACCAAAGCCAGCTACAAAGCCAATAACCGATACCTACAACTTGAATTGTACTACTTCTTACTGGCTATTACATCATCTTAGGAGCTTCATCTGTGTTCTACTATGGTGCTTTTAGTGTCTCCGCATACCGCAGCACGCGACATAGCTTTGCAGACGATAAATACAACCGTTTCAGAGAGAAGAGCGGCCAATGTGACGATCTGGCTTTAAGTCGATTCGATAACAAATGGTGAAAACGGACGGATTTCTCAGGTTTTTACTACATATGAAAACTTTTCACATTCTCTCGTGCAACTCGGCTGCTAGTCCACCTTTCATGCAGAATCTTAAGGTCCTAGCTCATGTCCAAGGCACCAAAGCCAGCTAAAAAGTCAATAATCGATACCTAACTTCTTACTGGCTATTACATCAACTTAGAAGCTTCATCTGTGTTCTACTACGGTGCTTTTAGTTTCTCCGCATACCGCAGCACGCGACACAGCTTTGCAGACGATAAGTACAACCGTTTCAGAGAGAAGAGCGGCCAATGTGACGATCTGGCTTTAAGTCGATTCGATAACAAATGACGAAAACGGACGGATTTCTCAGGTTTTTACTACATATGAACACTTTTCACATTCTCCCGTGCAACTCGGCTGCTAGTCCTCCTTTCATGCAGAATCTTAAGGTCCTTGCTCATGTCCAAGGCACCAAAGCCAGCTAAAAAGTCAATAATCGATACCTAAAACTTGAATTCTACTTCTTCTTACTGGCTATTACATCAACTTAGAAGCTTCATCTCTGTTCTACTATGGTGCTATTAGTGTGTCCACATACCGCAGCACGCGACATAGCTTTGCAGAAGATAAGTACAACCGTTTCAGAGAGAAGAGCGGCCAATGTGACGATCTGGCTTTAAGTCGATTCGATAACAAATGACGAAAATGGACGGATTTCTCAGGTTTTTACTACATATGAACACTTTTCACAGTCTCCCGTGCAACTCGGCTGCTAGTCCTACTTTCATGCAGAATCTTAAGGTAATAGCTCATGTCCAAGGCACCAAAGCCAGCTAAGAAGTCAATAATCGATACCTAAAACTTGAGTTGTACTACTTCTTACTGGCTATTACATCAACTTAGTAGCTTCATCTGTGTTCTGCTATGGTGCTTTTAGTGCCTCCGATTAGCGCAGCACGCGACATAGCTTTGCAGACGATAAGTACAACCGTTTCAGAGAGAAGAGCGGCCAATGTGACGATCTGGCTTTAACTCGATTCGATAACAAATGACGAAAACGGACGGATTTCTCAGGTTTTTACTACATATGAACACTTTTCACATTCTCCCGTGCAACTCGGCTGCTAGTCCTCCACTCATGCAGAATCTTAAGGTCCTAGCTCATGTCCAAGGCACCAAAGCCAGCTAAAAAGTCAATAACCGATACCTACAACTTGAATTGTACTACTTCTTACTGGCTATTACATCATCTTAGGAGCTTCATCTGTGTTCTACTATAGTGCTTTTAGTGTCTCCGAATACCGCAGTACGCGACATAGCTTTGCAGACAATAAGTACATCCGTTTCAGAGAGCAGAGCGGCCAATGTGACGATCTGGCTTTACGTCGATTCGATAACAAATGACGAAAATGGACGGATTTCTCAGGTTTTTACTACATATGAACACTTTTCACAGTCTCCCGTGCAACTCGGCTGCTAGTCCTCCTTTCATGCAGAATCTTAAGGTCCTTGCTCATGTCCAAGGCACCAAAGCCAGCTAAAAGGTCAATATTCAATTCCTAAAACGTGAACTGTACTACTTCTTACTGGCTATTACATCAAATTAGAAGCTTGATCTGTGTTCTACTATGGTGCTTTTAGTGTCTCCGCATACCGCAGCACGCGACATAGCTTTGCAGACGATAAATACAACCGTTTCAGAGAGAAGAGCGGCCAATGTGACGATCTGGCTTTAAGTCGATTCGATAACAAATGACGAAAACGGACGGATTTCTCAGGTTTTTACTACATATGAAAACTTTTCACATTCTCTCGTGCAACTCGGCTGCTAGTCCTCCTTTCATGCAGAATCTTAAGGTCCTAGCTCATGTCCAAGGCACCAAAGCCAGCTAAAAGGTCAATATTCATTACCTAAAACTTGAATTGTACTACATCTTACTGGCTATTACATCATCTTAGGAGCTTCATCTGTGTCCTACTATGGTACTTTTAGTGTCTCCGAATACCGCAGTACGCGACGTAGCTTTGCAGACGATACGTACAACCGTTTCAGAGAGAAGAGCGGCCAATGTCACGATCTGGCTTTAAGTCGATTCGATAGCAAATGACGAAAACGGACGGATTTCTCAGGTTTTTACTACATATGAACACTTTTCACATTCTCTCGTGCAACTCGGCTGCTAGTCCTCCTTTCATGCAGAATGTTAAGGTCCTAGCTCATGTCCAAGGCACCAAAGCCAGCTAAAAAGTCAATAATCGATACCTAACTTCTTACTGGCTATTACATCAACTTAGAAGCTTCATCTGTGTTCTACTATGGTGCTTTTAGTGCCTCCGCGTAGCGCAGCACGCAACATAGCTTTGCAGACGATAAGTACAACCGTTTCAGAGAGAAGAGCAGCCAATGTGACGATCTGGCTTTAACTCGATTCGATAACAAATGACGAAAACGGACGGATTTCTCAGGTTTTTACTACATATGAACACTTTTCACATTCTCCCGTGCATGTCGGCTGCTAGTCCTCCTTTCATGCAGAATCTTAAGGTCCTAGCTCATGTCCAAGGCACCAAAGCCAGCTAAAAAGTCAATAACCGATACCTACAACTTGAATTGTACTACTTCCTACTGGCAATTACATCATCTTAGGAGCTTCATCTGTGTTCTACTACGGTGCTTTTAGTGTCTCCGAATACCGCAGTACGCGACATAGCTTTGCAGACGATACGTACAACCGTTTCAGAGAGAAGAGCGGCCAATGTGACGATCTGGCTTTAAGTCGATTCGATAACAAATGACGAAAACGGACGGATTTCTCAGGTTTTTACTACATATGAACACTTTTCAAATTCTCCCGTGCAACTCGGCTGCTAGTAATACTTTCATGCAGAATCTTAAGGTAATAGCTCATGTCCAAGGCACCAAAGCCAGCTAAGAAGTCAATAATCGATACCTAAAACTTGAAATGTACTACTTCTTACTGGCTATTACATCAACTTAGAATCTTCATCTGTGTTCTACTATGGTGCTTTTAGTGTCTCCGCATACCGCAGCACGCGACATAGCTTTGTAGAAGATAAGTACAACCGTTTCAGAGAGAAGAGCGGCCAAAGTGACGATCTGGCTTTAAGTCGATTCGATAACAAATGACGAAAACGGACGGATTTCTCATTTTTTTATTACATATGAACACTTTTCACATTCTCCCGTGCAACTCGGTTGCTAGTCCTCCTTTCATGCAGAATCTTAAGGTCCTAGCTCATGTCCAAGTCACCAAAGCCAGCTAAAAAGTCAATAATCGATACCTAAAACTTGAATTGTACTACTTCTTACTGGCTATTACATCAACTTAGAAGCTTCATCTGTGTTCTACTATGGTGCTTTTAGTGCCTCCGCGTGGCGCAGCACGCGACATAGCTGTGCAGACGATAAGTACAACCGTTTCAGAGAGAAGAGCGGCCAATGTGACGATCTGGCTTTAAGTCGATTCGATAACAAATGACGAAAACGGACGGATTTCTCAGGTTTTTACTACATATGAACACTTTTCACTTTCTCCCGTGACACTCGGCTGCTAGTCCTCCTTTCATGCAGAATCTTAAGGTCCTTGCTGATGTCCAAGGCACCAAAGCCAGCTAAAAAGTCAATAATCGATACCTAAAACTTGAATTCTACTTCTTCTTACTGGCTATTACATCAACTTAGAAGCTTCATCTCTGTCCTACTATGGTGCTATTAGTGTGTCCACATACCGCAGCACGCGACATAGCTTTGCAGAAGATAAGTACAACCGTTTCAGAGAGAAGAGCGGCCAATGTGACGATCTGGCTTTAAGTCGATTCGATATCAAATGACGAAAATGGACGGATTTCTCAGGTTTTTACTACATATGAACACTTTTCACAGTCTCCCGTGCAACTCGGCTGCTAGTCCTACTTTCATGCAGAATCTTAAGGTAATAGCTCATGTCCAAGGCACCAAAGCCAGCTAAGAAGTCAATAATCGATACCTAAAACTTGAGTTGTACTACTTCTTACTGGCTATTACATCAACTTAGATGCTTCATCTGTGTTCTACTATGGTGCTTTTAGTGCCTCCGATTAGCGCAGCACGCGACATAGCTTTGCAGACGATAAGTACAACCGTTTCAGAGAGAAGAGCGGCCAATGTGACGATCTGGCTTTAACACGATTCGATAACAAATGACGAAAACGGACGGATTTCTCAGGTTTTTACTACATATGAACACTTTTCACATTCTCCCGTGCAAGTCGGCTGCTAGTCCTCCTTTCATGCAGAATCTTAAGGTCCTAGCTCATGTCCAAGGCACCAAAGCCAGCTAAAAAGTCAATAACCGATACCTACAACTTGAATTGTACTACTTCTTACTGGCTATTACATCATCTTAGGAGCTTCATCTGTGTTCTACTATGGTGCTTTTAGTGTCTCCGAATACCGCAGTACGCGACATAGCTTTGCAGACAAGACAGCAGAGCGACCAATGTGACGATCTGGCTTTACGTCGATTCGATAACAAATGACGAAAATGGACGGATTTCTCAGGTTTTTACTACATATGAACACTTTTCACATTCTCTCGTGCAACTCGGCTGCTAGTCCTACTTTCATGCAGAATCTTAAGGTAATAGCTCATGTCCAAGGCACCAAAGCCAGCTAAAAAGTCAATAATCGATACCTAACTTCTTACTGGCTATTACATCAACTTAGAAGCTTCATCTGTGTTCTACTATGGTGCTTTTAGTGCCTCCGATTAGCGCAGCACGCGACATAGCTTTGCAGACGATAAGTACAACCGTTTCAGAGAGAAGAGCGGCCAATGTGACGATCTGGCTTTAACACGATTCGATAACAAATGACGAAAACGGACGGATTTCTCAGGTTTTTACTACATATGAACACTTTTCACATTCTCCCGTGCAAGTCGGCTGCTAGTCCTCCTTTCATGCAGAATCTTAAGGTCCTAGCTCATGTCCAAGGCACCAAAGCCAGCTAAAAAGTCAATAACCGATACCTACAACTTGAATTGTACTACTTCTTACTGGCTATTACATCATCTTAGGAGCTTCATCTGTGTTCTACTATGGTGCTTTTAGTGTCTCCGAATACCGCAGTACGCGACATAGCTTTGCAGACAAGACAGCAGAGCGACCAATGTGACGATCTGGCTTTACGTCGATTCGATAACAAATGACGAAAATGGACGGATTTCTCAGGTTTTTACTACATATGAACACTTTTCACATTCTCTCGTGCAACTCGGCTGCTAGTCCTACTTTCATGCAGAATCTTAAGGTAATAGCTCATGTCCAAGGCACCAAAGCCAGCTAAAAAGTCAATAATCGATACCTAACTTCTTACTGGCTATTACATCAACTTAGAAGCTTCATCTGTGTTCTACTATGGTGCTTTTAGTGCCTCCGCGTAGCGCAGCACGCAACATAGCTTTGCAGACGATAAGTACAACCGTTTCAGAGAGAAGAGCAGCCAATGTGACGATCTGGCTTTAACTCGATTCGATAACAAATGACGAAAAAGGACGGATTTCTCAGGTTTTTACTACATATGAACACTTATCACATTCTCCCGTGCAAATCGGCTGCTAGTCCTCCTTTCATGCAGAATCTTAAGGTCCTAGCTCATGTCCAAGGCACCAAAGCCAGCTAAAAAGTCAATAACCGATACCTACAACTTGAATTGTACTACTTCTTACTGGCTATTACATCATCTTAGGAGCTTCATCTATGTTTTACTATGGTGCTTTTAGTGTCTCCGAATACCGCAGTACGCGACATAGCTTTGCAGACGATACGTACAACCGTTTCAGAGAGAAGAGCGGCCAATGTGACGATCTGGCTTTAAGTCGATTCGATAGCAAATGACGAAAACGGACGGATTTCTCAGGTTTTTACTACATATGAACACTTTTCACATTCTCTCGTGCAACTCGGCTGCTAGTCCTCCTTTCATGCAGAATCTTAAGGTCCTAGCTCATGTCCAAGGCACCAAAGCCAGCTAAAAGGTCAATATTCATTAACTAAAACTTGAATTGTACTACTTCTTACTGGCTATTACATCATCTTAGGAGCTTAATCTGTGTTCTACTATGGTGCTTTTAGTGTCTCCGAATACCGCAGCACGCGACATAGCTTTGCAGACGATAAGTACAACCGTTTCAGAGAGAAGAGCGGCCAATGTGACGATCTGGCTTTAAGTCGATTCGATAACAAATGACGAAACCGGACGGATTTCTCACGTTTTTACTAGATATGAACACTTTTCACATTCTCCCGAGCAACGCGGCTGCTAGTCCTCCTTTCATGCAGAATGTTAAGGTCCTAGCTCATGTCCAAGGCACCAAAGCCAGCTAAAAAGTCAATAATCGATACCTAACTTCTTACTGGCTATTACATCAACTTAGAAGCTTCATCTGTGTTCTACTACGGTGCTTTTAGTTTCTCCGCATACCGCAGCACGCGACACAGCTTTGCAAGCGATAAGTACAACCGTTTCAGAGAGAAGAGCGGCCAATGTGACGATCTGGCTTTAAGTCGATTCAATAACAAATGTCGAAAACGGACGGATTTCTCAGGTTTTTACTACATATGAACACTTTTCAAATTCTCCCGTGCAACTCGGCTGCTAGTCCTACTTTCATGCAGAATCTTAAGGTAATAGCTCATGTCCAATGCACCAAAGCCAGCTAAGAAGTCAATAATCGATACCTAAAACTTGAAATGTACTACTTCTTACTGGCTATTACATCTACTTAGAATCTTCATCTGTGTTCTACTATGGTGCTTTTAGTGTCTCCGCATACCGCAGCACGCGACATAGCTTTGTAGACGATACGTACAACCGTTTCAGAGAGTAGAGCGGCCAAAGTGACGGTCTGGCTTTAAGTCGATTCGATAACAAATGACGAAAACGGACGGATTTCTCAGGTTTTTATTACATATGAACACTTTTCACATTCTCCCGTGCAACTTGGTTGCTAGTCTTCCTTTCATGCAGAATCTTAAGGTCCTAGCTCATGTCCAAGTCACCAAAGCCAGCTAAAAAGTCAATAATCGATACCTAAAACTTGAATTGGACTACTTCTTACTGGCTATTACATCAACTTAGATGCTTCATCTGTGTTCTACTATGGTGCTCTTAGTGTCTCAGCATACAGCAGCACGCGACATAGCTGTGCAGACGATAAGTACAACCGTTTCAGAGAGAAGAGCGGCCAAAGTGACGATCTGGCTTTAAGTCGATTCGATAACAAATGACGAAAACGGACGGATTTCTCAGGTTTTTACTACATATGAACACTTTTCACATTCTCCCGTGCAAGTCGGCTGCTAGTCCTCCTTTCATGCAGAATCTTAAGGTCCTAGCTCATGTCCAAGGCACCAAAGCCAGCTAAAAAGTCAATAACCGATACCTACAACTTGAATTGTACTACTTCTTACTGGCTATTACATCATCTTAGGAGCTTCATCTGTGTTCTACTATGGTGCTTTTAGTGTCTCCGAATACCGCAGTACGCGACATTGCTTTGCAGACAATAAGTACAACCGTTCCGAGAGCAGAGCGGCCAATGTGACGATCTGGCTTTACGTCGATTCGATAACAAAT
This sequence comes from Schistocerca gregaria, assembly GCF_023897955.1. NCBI lineage: Eukaryota > Metazoa > Arthropoda > Insecta > Orthoptera > Acrididae > Schistocerca > Schistocerca gregaria. Next base: position 431,077 of record NW_026061770.1, read on the forward strand.
GACGAAAATGGACGGATTTCTCAGGTTTTTACTACATATGAACACTTTTCACAGTCTCCCGTGCAACTCGGCTGCTAGTCCTCCTTTCATGCAGAATCTTAAGGTCCTTGCTCATGTCCAAGGCACCAAAGCCAGCTAAAAGGTCAATATTCAATACCTAAAACTTGAACTGTACTACTTCTTACTGGCTATTACATCAACTTAGAAGCTTGATCTGTGTTCTACTATGGTGATTTTAGTGCCTCCGCATACCGCAGCACGCGACATAGCTTTGCAGACGATAAATACAACCGTTTCAGAGAGAATAGCGGCCAATGTGACGATCTTGCTTTAAGTCGATTCGATAACAAATGACGAAAACGGACGGATTTCTCAGGTTTTTACTGCATATGAAAACTTTTCACATTCTCTCGTGCAACTCGGCTGCTAGTCCTCCTTTCATGCCGAATCTTAAGGTCCTAGCTCATGTCCAAGGCACCAAAGCCAGCTAAAAGGTCAATATTCATTACCTAAAACTTGAATTGTACTACTTCTTACTGGCTATTACATCATCTTAGGAGCTTCATCTGTGTTCTACTATGGTGCTATTAGTGTCTCCGAATACCGCAGTACGCGACATAGCTTTGCAGACGATACGTACAACCGTTTCAGAGGGAAGAGCGGCCAATGTGACGATGTGGCTTTAAGTCGATTCGATAGCAAATGACGAAATCGGACGGAGTTCTCAGGTTTTTACTACATATGAACACTTTTCACATTCTCTCGTGCAACTCGGCTGCTAGTCCACCTTTCATGCAGAATGTTAAGGTCCTAGCTCATGTCCAAGGCACCAAAGCCAGCTAAAAAGTCAATAATCGATACCTAACTTCTTACTGGCTATTACATCAACTTAGAAGCTTCATCTGTGTTCTACTACGGTGCTTTTAGTTTCTCCGCATACCGCAGCACGCGACACAGCTTTGCAGACGATAAGTACAACCGTTTCAGAGAGAAGAGCGGCCAATGTGACGATCTGGCTTTAAGTCGATTCGATAACAAATGACGAAAACGGACGGATTTCTCAGATTTTTACTACATATGAACACTTTTCACATTCTCCCGTGCAAGTCGGCTGCTAGTCCTCCTTTCATGCAGAATCTTAAGGTCCTAGCTCATGTCCAAGGCACCAAAGCCAGCTAAAAAGTCAATAACCGATACCTACAACTTGAATTGTACTACTTCTTACTGGCTTTTACATCATCTTAGGAGCCTCATCTGTGTTCTACTATGGTGCTTTTAGTGTCTCCGAATACCGCAGTACGCGACATAGCTTTGCAGACGATACGTACAACCGTTTCAGAGAGAAGAGCGGCCAATGTGACGATCTGGCTTTAAGTCGATTCGATAGCAAATGACGAAAATGGACGGATTTCTCAGGTTTTTACTACATATGAACACTTTTCACATTCTCTCGTGCAACTCGGCTGCTAGTCCTCCTTTCATGCAGAATCTTAAGGTCCTAGCTCATGTCCAAGGCACCAAAGCCAGCTAAAAGGTCAATATTCATTACCTAAAACTTGAATTGTACTACTTCTTACTGGCTATTACATCATCTTAGGAGCTTCATCTGTGTTCTACTATGGTGATTTTAGTGTCTCCGTATACCGCAGTACGCGACATAGCTTTGCAGACGATACGTACAACCGTTTCAGAAAGAAGAGCGGCCAATGTGACGATCTGGCTTTAAGTCGATTCGATAGCAAATGACGAAAACGGACGGATTTCTCAGGTTTTTACTACATATGAACACTTTTCAAATTCTCCCGTGCAACTCGACTGCTAGTCCTCCTTTCATGCACAATGTTAAGGTCCTAGCTCATGTCCAAGGCACCAAAGCCAGCTAAAAAGTCAATAATCGATACCTAAAACTTGAATTGTACTATTTCTTACTGGCTATTACATCATCTTAGAAGCTTCATCTGTGATCTACTATGGTGCTTTCAGTTTCTCCGCATACCGCAGCACGCGACATAGTTTTGCAGACGATAAGCACAACCGTTTCAGAGAGAAGAGCGGCCAATGTGACGATCTGGCTTTAAGTCGATTCGATAACAAATGAAGAAAACGGACGGATTTCTCAGGTTTTTACTGCATATGAACACTTTTCACATTCTGCCGTGCAACTCGGCTGCTAGTCCTCCTTTCATGCACAATGTTAAGGTCCTAGCTCATGTCCAAGGCACCAAAGCCAGCTAAAAAGTCAATAATCGATACCTAAAACTTGAATTGTACTATTTCTTACTGGCTATTACATCATCTTAGAAGCTTCATCTGTGATCTACTATGGTGCTTTAAGTTTCTCCGCATACCGCAGTACGCGACATAGCTTTGCAGACGATACGTACAACCGTTTCAGAGAGAAGAGCGGCCAATGTGACGATCTGGCTTTAAGTCGATTCGATAGCAAATGACGAAAACGGACGGATTTCTCAGGTTTTTACTACATATGAACACTTTTCACATTCTCTCGTGCAACTCGGCTGCTAGTCCTCCTTTCATGCAGAATCTTAAGGTCCTAGCTCATGTCCAAGGCACCAAAGCCAGCTAAAAGGTCAATATTCATTACCTAAAACTTGAATTGTACTACTTCTTACTGGCTATTACATCATCTTAGGAGCTTCATCTGTGTTCTACTATGGTGATTTTAGTGTCTCCGAATACCGCAGTACGCGACATAGTTTTGCAGACGATACGTACAACCGTTTCAGAGAGAAGAGCGGCCAATGTGACGATCTGGCTTTAAGTCGATTCGATAACAAATGACGAAAACGGACGGATTTCTCAGGTTTTTACTACATATGAACACTTTTCACATTCTCCCGTGCAACTCGGCTGCTAGTCCTCCTTTCATGCAGAATCTTAAGGTCCTAGCTCATGTCCAAGGCACCAAAGCCAGCTAAAAGGTCAATATTCATTACCTAAAACTTGAATTGTACTACTTCTTACTGGCTATTACATCATCTTAGGAGCTTCATCTGTGTTCTACTATGGTGCTTTTAGTGTCTCCGAATACCGCAGTACGCGACATAGCTTTGCAGACGATAAGTACAACCGTTTCAGAGAGCAGAGCGGCGAATGTGATGATCTTGCTTTAAGTCGATTCGATAACAAATGACGAAAACGGACGGATTTCTCAGGTTTTTACTACATATGTACACTTTTCACATTCTCCCGTGCAACTCGGCTGCTAGTCCACCTTTCATGCAGAATCTTAAGGTCCTTGCTCATGTCCAAGGCACCAAAGCCAGCTAAAAGGTCAATATTCAATACCTAAATCTTGAATTGGACTACTTCTTACTGGCTATTGCATCAACTTAGTAGCTTCATCTGTGTTCTACTATGGTGATTTTAGTGTCTCCGCATACCGCAGCACGCGACATAGCTTTGTAGACGATAAGTACAACCGTTTCAGAGAGACGAGCGGCCAATGTGACGATCTGGCTTTAAGTCGATTCGATAACAAATGACGAAACCGGACGGATTTCTCACGTTTTTACTAGATATGAACACTTTTCACATTCTCCCGAGCAACGCGGCTGCTAGTCCTCCTTTCATGCAGAATGTTAAGGTCCTAGCTCATGTCCAAGGCACCAAAGCCAGCTAAAAAGTCAATAATCGATACCTAACTTCTTACTGGCTATTACATCAACTTAGAAGCTTCATCTGTGTTCTACTACGGTGCTTTTAGTTTCTCCGCATACCGCAGCACGCGACACAGCTTTGCAAGCGATAAGTACAACCGTTTCAGAGAGAAGAGCGGCCAATGTGACGATCTGGCTTTAAGTCGATTCAATAACAAATGTCGAAAACGGACGGATTTCTCAGGTTTTTACTACATATGAACACTTTTCAAATTCTCCCGTGCAACTCGGCTGCTAGTCCTACTTTCATGCAGAATCTTAAGGTAATAGCTCATGTCCAATGCACCAAAGCCAGCTAAGAAGTCAATAATCGATACCTAAAACTTGAAATGTACTACTTCTTACTGGCTATTACATCTACTTAGAATCTTCATCTGTGTTCTACTATGGTGCTTTTAGTGTCTCCGCATACCGCAGCACGCGACATAGCTTTGTAGACGATACGTACAACCGTTTCAGAGAGTAGGGCGGCCAAAGTGACGGTCTGGCTTTAAGTCGATTCGATAACAAATGACGAAAACGGACGGATTTCTCAGGTTTTTATTACATATGAACACTTTTCACATTCTCCCGTGCAACTTGGTTGCTAGTCTTCCTTTCATGCAGAATCTTAAGGTCCTAGCTCATGTCCAAGTCACCAAAGCCAGCTAAAAAGTCAATAATCGATACCTAAAACTTGAATTGGACTACTTCTTACTGGCTATTACATCAACTTAGATGCTTCATCTGTGTTCTACTATGGTGCTCTTAGTGTCTCAGCATACAGCAGCACGCGACATAGCTGTGCAGACGATAAGTACAACCGTTTCAGAGAGAAGAGCGGCCAAAGTGACGATCTGGCTTTAAGTCGATTCGATAACAAATGACGAAAACGGACGGATTTCTCAGGTTTTTACTACATATGAACACTTTTCACATTCTCCCGTGCAAGTCGGCTGCTAGTCCTCCTTTCATGCAGAATCTTAAGGTCCTAGCTCATGTCCAAGGCACCAAAGCCAGCTAAAAAGTCAATAACCGATACCTACAACTTGAATTGTACTACTTCTTACTGGCTATTACATCATCTTAGGAGCTTCATCTGTGTTCTACTATGGTGCTTTTAGTGTCTCCGAATACCGCAGTACGCGACATTGCTTTGCAGACAATAAGTACAACCGTTCCGAGAGCAGAGCGGCCAATGTGACGATCTGGCTTTACGTCGATTCGATAACAAATGACGAAAATGGACGGATTTCTCAGGTTTTTACTACATATGAACACTTTTCACAGTCTCCCGTGCAACTCGGCTGCTAGTCCTCCTTTCATGCAGAATCTTAAGGTCCTTGCTCATGTCCAAGGCACCAAAGCCAGCTAAAAGGTCAATATTCAATACTTAAAACTTGAACTGTACTACTTCTTACTGGCTATTACATCAACTTAGAAGCTTGATCTGTGTTCTACTATGGTGATTTTAGTGCCTCCGCATACCGCAGCACGCGACATAGCTTTGCAGACGATAAATACAACCGTTTCAGAGAGAATAGCGGCCAATGTGACGATCTTGCTTTAAGTCGATTCGATAACAAATGACGAAAACGGACGGATTTCTCAGGTTTTTACTGCATATGAAAACTTTTCACATTCTCTCGTGCAACTCGGCTGCTAGTCCTCCTTTCATGCCGAATCTTAAGGTCCTAGCTCATGTCCAAGGCACCAAAGCCAGCTAAAAAGTCAATAACCGATACCTACAACTTGAATTGTACTACTTCTTACTGGCTTTTACATCATCTTAGGAGCCTCATCTGTGTTCTACTATGGTGCTTTTAGTGTCTCCGAATACCGCAGTACGCGACATAGCTTTGCAGACGATACGTACAACCGTTTCAGAGAGAAGAGCGGCCAATGTGACGATCTGGCTTTAAGTCGATTCGATAGCAAATGACGAAAATGGACGGATTTCTCAGGTTTTTACTACATATGAACACTTTTCACATTCTCTCGTGCAACTCGGCTGCTAGTCCTCCTTTCATGCAGAATCTTAAGGTCCTAGCTCATGTCCAAGGCACCAAAGCCAGCTAAAAGGTCAATATTCATTACCTAAAACTTGAATTGTACTACTTCTTACTGGCTATTACATCATCTTAGGAGCTTCATCTGTGTTCTACTATGGTGATTTTAGTGTCTCCGAATACCGCAGTACGCGACATAGCTTTGCAGACGATACGTACAACCGTTTCAGAAAGAAGAGCGGCCAATGTGACGATCTGGCTTTAAGTCGATTCGATAGCAAATGACGAAAACGGACGGATTTCTCAGGTTTTTACTACATATGAACACTTTTCAAATTCTCCCGTGCAACTCGACTGCTAGTCCTCCTTTCATGCACAATGTTAAGGTCCTAGCTCATGTCCAAGTCACCAAAGCCAGCTAAAAAGTCAATAATCGATACCTAAAACTTGAATTGTACTATTTCTTACTGGCTATTACATCATCTTAGAAGCTTCATCTGTGATCTACTATGGTGCTTTTAGTTTCTCCGCATACCGCAGCACGCGACATAGTTTTGCAGACGATAAGCACAACCGTTTCAGAGAGAAGAGCGGCCAATGTGACGATCTGGCTTTAAGTCGATTCGATAACAAATGAAGAAAACGGACGGATTTCTCAGGTTTTTACTGCATATGAACACTTTTCACATTCTGCCGTGCAACTCGGCTGCTAGTCCTCCTTTCATGCACAATGTTAAGGTCCTAGCTCATGTCCAAGGCACCAAAGCCAGCTAAAAAGTCAATAATCGATACCTAAAACTTGAATTGTACTATTTCTTACTGGCTATTACATCATCTTAGAAGCTTCATCTGTGATCTACTATGGTGCTTTTAGTTTCTCCGCATACCGCAGTACGCGACATAGCTTTGCAGACGATACGTACAACCGTTTCAGAGAGAAGAGCGGCCAATGTGACGATCTGGCTTTAAGTCGATTCGATAGCAAATGACGAAAACGGACGGATTTCTCAGGTTTTTACTACATATGAACACTTTTCACATTCTCTCGTGCAACTCGGCTGCTAGTCCTCCTTTCATGCAGAATCTTAAGGTCCTAGCTCATGTCCAAGGCACCAAAGCCAGCTAAAAGGTCAATATTCATTACCTAAAACTTGAATTGTACTACTTCTTACTGGCTATTACATCATCTTAGGAGCTTCATCTGTGTTCTACTATGGTGATTTTAGTGTCTCCGAATACCGCAGTACGCGACATAGCTTTGCAGACGATACGTACAACCGTTTCAGAGAGAAGAGCGGCCAATGTGACGATCTGGCTTTAAGTCGATTCGATAACAAATGACGAAAACGGACGGATTTCTCAGGTTTTTACTACATATGAACACTTTTCACATTCTCCCGTGCAACTCGGCTGCTAGTCCTCCTTTCATGCAGAATCTTAAGGTCCTAGCTCATGTCCAAGGCACCAAAGCCAGCTAAAAGGTCAATATTCATTACCTAAAACTTGAATTGTACTACTTCTTACTGGCTATTACATCATCTTAGGAGCTTCATCTGTGTTCTACTATGGTGCTTTTAGTGTCTCCGAATACCGCAGTACGCGACATAGCTTTGCAGACGATAAGTACAACCGTTTCAGAGAGCAGAGCGGCGAATGTGATGATCTTGCTTTAAGTCGATTCGATAACAAATGACGAAAACGGACGGATTTCTCAGGTTTTTACTACATATGTACACTTTTCACATTCTCCCGTGCAACTCGGCTGCTAGTCCACCTTTCATGCAGAATCTTAAGGTCCTTGCTCATGTCCAAGGCACCAAAGCCAGCTAAAAGGTCAATATTCAATACCTAAATCTTGAATTGGACTACTTCTTACTGGCTATTGCATCAACTTAGTAGCTTCATCTGTGTTCTACTATGGTGATTTTAGTGTCTCCGCATACCGCAGCACGCGACATAGCTTTGTAGACGATAAGTACAACCGTTTCAGAGAGACGAGCGGCCAATGTGACGATCTGGCTTTAAGTCGATTCGATAACAAATGACGAAAACGGACGGATTTCTCAGGTTTTTATTACATATGAACACTTTTCACATTCTCCCGTGCAACTCGGCTGCTAGTCCTCCTTTCATGCAGAATATTAAGGTCCTAGCTCATGTCCAAGGCACCAAAGCCAGCTAAATATTCAATATTCAGTTCCTAAAACTTGAATTGTACTACTTCTTACTGGCTATTACATCAACTTACAAGCTTCATCTCTGTTCTACTATGGTGCTTTTAGTGTCTCCACATACCGCAGCACGCGACATAGCTTTGCAGAAGATAAGTACAACCGTTTCAGAGAGAAGAGCGGCCAATGTGACGATCTGGCTTTAAGTTGATTCGATAACAAATGAAGAAAATGGACGGATTTCTCAGGTTTTTACAACATGCGAACACTTTTCACATTCTCCCGTGCAACTCTGCTGCCAGTCCTCCATTCACGCAGAATCTCAAGGTCGTAGCTCATGTCCAAGGCACCAAAGCCAGCTAAAAAGTCAATAACCGATACCTAAAACTTGAATTGTACTACTTCTTACTGGCTATTACATCAACTTAGAAGTTTCATCTGTGTTCTACTATGATGATTTTCGTGTCTCCGCATACCACTGCACGTGACATAGCATTGCAGACGATAAGTACAACCGTTTCACGGAGAAGAGTGGCCAATGTGACGATCTGGCATTAAGTTGATTCGATAACAAATGACGAAAACGGACGGATTTCTCAGGTTTTTACTACATATGAACACTTTTCACATTCTCCCGTGCAACTCGGCTGCTAGTCCTCCTCTCATGCAGAATCTTAAGGTCCTAGCTCATGTCCAAGGCACCAAAGCCAGCTAAAAAGTCAGTAACCGATACCTAAAACTTGAATTGTACTACTTCTTACTGGCTATTACATCAACTTAGAAGCTTCATCTGTGTTCTACTATGGTGCTTTTAGTGTCTCCGCATTCCGCAGCACGCGACATAGCTTTGTAGACGATAAGTACAACGGTTTCAGAGAGAAGAGCGGCCAATGTGACGATCTGGCTTTAAGTCGATTCGATAACAAATGAAAAAAACGGACGGATTTCTCAGGTTTTTACTGCATATGAACACTTTTCACATTCTGCCGTGCAACTCGGCTGCTAGTCCTCCTTTCATGCACAATGTTAAGGTCCTAGCTCATGTCCAAGGCATCAAAGAAAGCTAAAAAGTCAATAATCGATACCTAAAACTTGAATTGTACTACTTCTTACTGGCTAATACATCATATTAGAAGCTTCATCTGTGATCTACTATGGGGCTTTTAGTTTCTCCATATACCGCAGCACGCGACATAGTTTTGCAGACGATAAGTACAACCGTTTCAGAGAGAAGAGCGGCCAATGTGACGATCTGGCTTTAAGTCGATTCGATAACAAATGACGAAGACGGACGGATTTCTCAGGTTTTTACTGCATATGAACACTTTTCACATTCTCCCGTGCAACTGGGCTGCTAGTCCTCCTTTTATGCAGAATCTTAAGGTCCTAGCTCATGTCCAAGGTACCGAAGCCAGCTAAAAAGTCAATAATCGATACCTAAATCTTGAATTGGACTACTTCTTACTGGCTATTGCATCAATTTAGTAGCTTCAACTGTGTTCTACTATGGTGATTTTAGTGTCTCCGCATACCGCAGCACGTGACATAGCTTTGCAGACGATAAGTACAAGCACTTCAGAGAGAAGAGCGGCCAATGTGACTATCTGGCTTTCAGTCGATTCGATAACAAATGACGAAAACGGACGAATTTCTCCGGTTTTTACTACATATAAACACTTTTCACATTCTCCCGTGCAACTCGGCTGATACTCCTCCTTTCATGCAGAATCTTAAGGTCCTAGCTCATGTCCAAGGCACTAAAGCCGGCTAAGAAGTCAATAATCGATACCTAAAACTTGAATTGTACTACTTCTTACTGGCTATTACATCAACTTAGAAGTTTCATCTGTGTTCTACTATGGTGCTTTTAGTGTCTCCGCATAGCGCAGCACGCGACATAGCTTTGCAGACGATAAATACAACCGTTTCAGAGAGAAGAGCGGCCAATGTGACGATCTGGCTTTAAGTCGATTCGATAACAAATGACGAAAACGGACGGATTTCTCAGGTTTTTACTACATATGAACACTTTTCACATTCTCCCGTGCAACTCGGCTGCTAGTCCTCCTTTCATGCAGAATCTTAAGGTCCTAGCTCATGTCCAAGGCACCAAAGCCAGCTAAAAGGTCAATATTCATTACCTAAAACTTGAATTGTACTACTTCTTACTGGCTATTACATCATCTTAGGAGCTTCATCTGTGTTCTACTATGGTGCTTTTAGTGTCTCCGAATACCGCAGTACGCGACATACCTTTGCAGACGATAAGTACAACCGTTTCAGAGAGCAGAGCGGCGAATGTGATGATCTTGCTTTAAGTCGATTCGATAACAAATGACGAAAACGGACGGATTTCTCAGGTTTTTACTACATATGTACACTTTTCACATTCTCCCGTGCAACTCGGCTGCTAGTCCACCTTTCATGCAGAATCTTAAGGTCCTTGCTCATGTCCAAGGCACCAAAGCCAGCTAAAAGGTCAATATTCAATACCTAAATCTTGAATTGGACTACTTCTTACTGGCTATTGCATCAACTTAGTAGCTTCATCTGTGTTCTACTATGGTGATTTTAGTGTCTCCGCATACCGCAGCACGCGACATAGCTTTGTAGACGATAAGTACAACCGTTTCAGAGAGACGAGCGGCCAATGTGACGATCTGGCTTTAAGTCGATTCGATAACAAATGACGAAAACGGACGGATTTCTCAGGTTTTTATTACATATGAACACTTTTCACATTCTCCCGTGCAACTCGGCTGCTAGTCCTCCTTTCATGCAGAATATTAAGGTCCTAGCTCATGTCCAAGGCACCAAAGCCAGCTAAATATTCAATATTCAGTTCCTAAAACTTGAATTGTACTACTTCTTACTGGCTATTACATCAACTTACAAGCTTCATCTCTGTTCTACTATGGTGCTTTTAGTGTCTCCACATACCGCAGCACGCGACATAGCTTTGCAGACGATAAGTACAACCGTTTCAGAGAGAAGAGCGGCCAATGTGACGATCTGGCTTTAAGTCGATTCGATAACAAATGAAGAAAATGGACGGATTTCTCAGGTTTTTACTACATGCGAACACTTTTCACATTCTCCCGTGCAACTCTGCTGCCAGTCCTCCATTCACGCAGAATCTCAAGGTCGTAGCTCATGTCCAAGGCACCAAAGCCAGCTAAAAAGTCAATAACCGATACCTAAAACTTGAATTTTACTACTTCTTACTGGCTATTACATCACCTTAGGAGCTTCATCTGTGTTCTACTATGGTGATTTTAGTGTCTCCGAATACCGCAGTACGCGACATAGCTTTGCAGACGATACGTACAACCGTTTCAGAGAGAAGAGCGGCCAATGTGACGATCTGGCTTTAAGTCGATTCGATAGCAAATGACGAAAACGGACGGATTTCTCAGGTTTTTACTACATATGAACACTTTTCAAATTCTCCCGTGCAACTCGACTGCTAGTCCTCCTTTCATGCACAATGTTAAGGTCCTAGCTCATGTCCAAGGCACCAAAGCCAGCTAAAAAGTCAATAATCGATACCTAAAACTTGAATTGTACTATTTCTTACTGGCTATTACATCATCTTAGAAGCTTCATCTGTGATCTACTATGGTGCTTTTAGTTTCTCCGCATACCGCAGCACGCGACATAGTTTTGCAGACGATAAGCACAACCGTTTCAGAGAGAAGAGCGGCCAATGTGACGATCTGGCTTTATGTCGATTCGATAACAAATGAAGAAAACGGACGGATTTCTCAGGTTTTTACTGCATATGAACACTTTTCACATTCTGCCGTGCAACTCGGCTGCTAGTCCTCCTTTCATGCACAATGTTAAGGTCCTAGCTCATGTCCAAGGCACCAAAGCCAGCTAAAAAGTCAATAATCGATACCTAAAACTTGAATTGCACTACTTCTTACTGGCTAATACATCATATTAGAAGCTTCATCTGTGATCTACTATGGTGCTTTTAGTTTCTCCGCATACCGCAGCACGCGACATAGTTTTGCAGACGATAAATACAACCGTTTCAGAGAGAAGAGCGGCCAATGTGACGATCTGGCTTTAAGTCGATTCGATAACAAATGACGAAAACGGACGGATTTCTCAGGTTTTTACTACATATGAACACTTTTCACATTCTCCCGTGCAACTCGGCTGCTAGTCCTCCTTTCATGCAGAATCTTAAGGTCCTAGCTCATGTCCAAGGCACCAAAGCCAGCTAAAAGGTCAATATTCATTACCTAAAACTTGAATTGTACTACTTCTTACTGGCTATTACATCATCTTAGGAGCTTCATCTGTGTTCTACTATGGTGCTTTTAGTGTCTCCGAATACCGCAGTACGCGACATAGCTTTGCAGACGATAAGTACAACCGTTTCAGAGAGCAGAGCGGCGAATGTGATGATCTTGCTTTAAGTCGATTCGATAACAAATGACGAAAACGGACGGATTTCTCAGGTTTTTACTACATGCGAACACTTTTCACATTCTCCCGTGCAACTCTGCTGCCAGTCCTCCATTCACGCAGAATCGCAAGGTCGTAGCTCATGTCCAAGGCACCAAAGCCAGCTAAAAAGTCAATAACCGATACCTAAAACTTGAATTGTACTACTTCTTACTGGCTATTACATCAACTTAGAAGTTTCATCTGTGTTCTACTATGATGATTTTCGTGTCTCCGCATACCACTGCACGTGACATAGCATTGCAGACGATAAGTACAACCGTTTCACGGAGAAGAGTGGCCAATGTGACGATCTGGCATTAAGTTGATTCGATAACAAATGACGAAAACGGACGGATTTCTCAGGTTTTTACTACATATGAACACTTTTCACATTCTCCCGTGCAACTCGGCTGCTAGTCCTCCTCTCATGCAGAATCTTAAGGTCCTAGCTCATGTCCAAGGCACCAAAGCCAGCTAAAAAGTCAGTAACCGATACCTAAAACTTGAATTGTACTACTTCTTACTGGCTATTACATCAACTTAGAAGCTTCATCTGTGTTCTACTATGGTGCTTTTAGTGTCTCCGCATTCCGCAGCACGCGACATATCTTTGTAGACGATAAGTACAACGGTTTCAGAGAGAAGAGCGGCCAATGTGACGATCTGGCTTTAAGTCGATTCGATAACAAATGAAAAAAACGGACGGATTTCTCAGGTTTTTACTGCATATGAACACTTTTCACATTCTGCCGTGCAACTCGGCTGCTAGTCCTCCTTTCATGCACAATGTTAAGGACCTAGCTCATGTCCAAGGCACCAAAGAAAGCTAAAAAGTCAATAATCGATACCTAAAACTTGAATTGTACTACTTCTTACTGGCTAATACATCATATTAGAAGCTTCATCTGTGATCTACTATGGTGCTTTTAGTTTCTCCATATACCGCAGCACGCGACATAGTTTTGCAGACGATAAGTACAACCGTTTCAGAGAGAAGAGCGGCCAATGTGACGATCTGGCTTTAAGTCGATTCGATAACAAATGACGAAGACGGACGGATTTCTCAGGTTTTTACTGCATATGAACACTTTTCACATTCTCCCGTGCAACTGGGCTGCTAGTCCTCCTTTTATGCAGAATCTTAAGGTCATAGCTCATGTCCAAGGTACCGAAGCCAGCTAAAAAGTCAATAATCGATACCTAAATCTTGAATTGGACTACTTCTTACTGGCTATTGCATCAATTTAGTAGCTTCAACTGTGTTCTACTATGGTGATTTTAGTGTCTCCGCATACCGCAGCACGTGACATAGCTTTGCAGACGATAAGTACAAGCAGTTCAGAGAGAAGAGCGGCCAATGTGACTATCTGGCTTTCAGTCGATTCGATAACAAATGACGAAAACGGACGAATTTCTCCGGTTTTTACTACATATAAACACTTTTCACATTCTCCCGTGCAACTCGGCTGATACTCCTCCTTTCATGCAGAATCTTAAGGTCCTAGCTCATGTCCAAGGCACTAAAGCCGGCTAAGAAGTCAATAATCGATACCTAAAACTTGAATTGTACTACTTCTTACTGGCTATTACATCAACTTAGAAGTTTCATCTGTGTTCTACTATGGTGCTTTTAGTTTCTCCGCATAGCGCAGCACGCGACATAGCTTTGCAGACGATAAATACAACCGTTTCAGAGAGAAGAGCGGCCAATGTGACGATCTGGCTTTAAGTCGATTCGATAACAAATGACGAAAACGGACGGATTTCTCAGGTTTTTACTACATATGAACACTTTTCACATTCTCCCGTGCAACTCGGCTGCTAGTCCTCCTTTCATGCAGAATCTTAAGGTCCTAGCTCATGTCCAAGGCACCAAAGCCAGCTAAAAGGTCAATATTCATTACCTAAAACTTGAATTGTACTACTTCTTACTGGCTATTACATCATCTTAGGAGCTTCATCTGTGTTCTACTATGGTGATTTTAGTGTCTCCGAATACCGCAGTACGCGACATAGCTTTGCAGACGATACGTACAACCGTTTCAGAAAGAAGAGCGGCCAATGTGACGATCTGGCTTTAAGTCGATTCGATAGCAAATGACGAAAACGGACGGATTTCTCAGGTTTTCACTACATATGAACACTTTTCAAATTCTCCCGTGCAACTCGACTGCTAGTCCTCCTTTCATGCACAATGTTAAGGTCCTAGCTCATGTCCAAGGCACCAAAGCCAGCTAAAAAGTCAATAATCGATACCTAAAACTTGAATTGTACTATTTCTTACTGGCTATTACATCATCTTAGAAGCTTCATCTGTGATCTACTATGGTGCTTTTAGTTTCTCCGCATACCGCAGCACGCGACATAGTTTTGCAGACGATAAGCACAACCGTTTCAGAGAGAAGAGCGGCCAATGTGACGATCTGGCTTTAAGTCGATTCGATAACAAATGAAGAAAACGGACGGATTTCTCAGGTTTTTACTGCATATGAACACTTTTCACATTCTGCCGTGCAACTCGGCTGCTAGTCCTCCTTTCATGCACAATGTTAAGGTCCTAGCTCATGTCCAAGGCACCAAAGATAGCTAAAAAGTCAATAATCGATACCTAAAACTTGAATTGTACTATTTCTTACTGGCTATTACATCATCTTAGAAGCTTCATCTGTGATCTACTATGGTGCTTTTAGTTTCTCCGCATACCGCAGTACGCGACATAGCTTTGCAGACGATACGTACAACCGTTTCAGAGAGAAGAGCGGCCAATGTGACGATCTGGCTTTAAGTCGATTCGATAGCAAATGACGAAAACGGACGGATTTCTCAGGTTTTTACTACATATGAACACTTTTCACATTCTCTCGTGCAACTCGGCTGCTAGTCCTCCTTTCATGCAGAATCTTAAGGTCCTAGCTCATGTCCAAGGCACCAAAGCCAGCTAAAAGGTCAATATTCATTACCTAAAACTTGAATTGTACTACTTCTTACTGGCTATTACATCATCTTAGGAGCTTCATCTGTGTTCTACTATGGTGATTTTAGTGTCTCCGAATACCGCAGTACGCGACATAGCTTTGCAGACGATACGTACAACCGTTTCAGAGAGAAGAGCGGCCAATGTGACGATCTGGCTTTAAGTCGATTCGATAACAAATGACGAAAACGGACGGATTTCTCAGGTTTTTACTACATATGAACACTTTTCACATTCTCCCGTGCAACTCGGCTGCTAGTCCTCCTTTCATGCAGAATCTTAAGGTCCTAGCTCATGTCCAAGGCACCAAAGCCAGCTAAAAAGTCAGTAACCGATACCTAAAACTTGAATTGTACTACTTCTTACTGGCTATTACATCAACTTAGAAGCTTCATCTGTGTTCTACTATGGTGCTTTTAGTGTCTCCGCATTCCGCAGCACGCGACATAGCTTTGTAGACGATAAGTACAACGGTTTCAGAGAGAAGAGCGGCCAATGTGACGATCTGGCTTTAAGTCGATTCGATAACAAATGAAAAAAACGGACGGATTTCTCAGGTTTTTACTGCATATGAACACTTTTCACATTCTGCCGTGCAACTCGGCTGCTAGTCCTCCTTTCATGCACAATGTTAAGGTCCTAGCTCATGTCCAAGGCATCAAAGAAAGCTAAAAAGTCAATAATCGATACCTAAAACTTGAATTGTACTACTTCTTACTGGCTAATACATCATATTAGAAGCTTCATCTGTGATCTACTATGGTGCTTTTAGTTTCTCCATATACCGCAGCACGCGACATAGTTTTGCAGACGATAAGTACAACCGTTTCAGAGAGAAGAGCGGCCAATGTGACGATCTGGCTTTAAGTCGATTCGATAACAAATGACGAAGACGGACGGATTTCTCAGGTTTTTACTGCATATGAACACTTTTCACATTCTCCCGTGCAACTGGGCTGCTAGTCCTCCTTTTATGCAGAATCTTAAGGTCCTAGCTCATGTCCAAGGTACCGAAGCCAGCTAAAAAGTCAATAATCGATACCTAAATCTTGAATTGGACTACTTCTTACTGGCTATTGCATCAATTTAGTAGCTTCAACTGTGTTCTACTATGGTGATTTTAGTGTCTCCGCATACCGCAGCACGTGACATAGCTTTGCAGACGATAAGTACAAGCAGTTCAGAGAGAAGAGCGGCCAATGTGACTATCTGGCTTTCAGTCGATTCGATAACAAATGACGAAAACGGACGAATTTCTCCGGTTTTTACTACATATAAACACTTTTCACATTCTCCCGTGCAACTCGGCTGATACTCCTCCTTTCATGCAGAATCTTAAGGTCCTAGCTCATGTCCAAGGCACTAAAGCCGGCTAAGAAGTCAATAATCGATACCTAAAACTTGAATTGTACTACTTCTTACTGGCTATTGCATCAACTTAGTAGCTTCATCTGTGTTCTACTATGGTGATTTTAGTGTCTCCGAATACCGCAGTACGCGACATACCTTTGCAGACGATAAGTACAACCGTTTCAGAGAGCAGAGCGGCGAATGTGATGATCTTGCTTTAAGTCGATTCGATAACAAATGACGAAAACGGACGGATTTCTCAGGTTTTTACTACATATGTACACTTTTCACATTCTCCCGTGCAACTCGGCTGCTAGTCCACCTTTCATGCAGAATCTTAAGGTCCTTGCTCATGTCCAAGGCACCAAAGCCAGCTAAAAGGTCAATATTCAATACCTAAATCTTGAATTGGACTACTTCTTACTGGCTATTGCATCAACTTAGTAGCTTCATCTGTGTTCTACTATGGTGATTTTAGTGTCTCCGCATACCGCAGCATGCGACATAGCTTTGTAGACGATAAGTACAACCGTTTCAGAGAGACGAGCGGCCAATGTGACGATCTGGCTTTAAGTCGATTCGATAACAAATGACGAAAACGGACGGATTTCTCAGGTTTTTATTACATATGAACACTTTTCACATTCTCCCGTGCAACTCGGCTGCTAGTCCTCCTTTCATGCAGAATATTAAGGTCCTAGCTCATGTCCAAGGCACCAAAGCCAGCTAAATATTCAATATTCAGTTCCTAAAACTTGAATTGTACTACTTCTTACTGGCTATTACATCAACTTACAAGCTTCATCTCTGTTCTACTATGGTGCTTTTAGTGTCTCCACATACCGCAGCACGCGACATAGCTTTGCAGACGATAAGTACAACCGTTTCAGAGAGAAGAGCGGCCAATGTGACGATCTGGCTTTAAGTCGATTCGATAACAAATGAAGAAAATGGACGGATTTCTCAGGTTTTTACTACATGCGAACACTTTTCACATTCTCCGGTGCAACTCTGCTGCCAGTCCTCCATTCACGCAGAATCTCAAGGTCGTAGCTCATGTCCAAGGCACCAAAGCCAGCTAAAAAGTCAATAACCGATACCTAAAACTTGAATTTTACTACTTCTTACTGGCTATTACATCACCTTAGGAGCTTCATCTGTGTTCTACTATGGTGATTTTAGTGTCTCCGAATACCGCAGTACGCGACATAGCTTTGCAGACGATACGTACAACCGTTTCAGAGAGAAGAGCGGCGAATGTGATGATCTTGCTTTAAGTCGATTCGATAACAAATGACGAAAACGGACGGATTTCTCAGGTTTTTACTACATATGAACACTTTTCACATTCTCCCGTGCAACTCGGCTGCTAGTCCTCCTTTCATGCAGAATCTTAAGGTCCTAGCTCATGTCCAAGGCACCAAAGCCAGCTAAAAGGTCAATATTCATTACCTAAAACTTGAATTGTACTACTTCTTACTGGCTATTACATCATCTTAGGAGCTTCATCTGTGTTCTACTATGGTGCTTTTAGTGTCTCCGAATACCGCAGTACGCGACATAGCTTTGCAGACGATAAGTACAACCGTTTCAGAGAGCAGAGCGGCGAATGTGATGATCTTGCTTTAAGTCGATTCGATAACAAATGACGAAAACGGACGGATTTCTCAGGTTTTTACTACATGCGAACACTTTTCACATTCTCCCGTGCAACTCTGCTGCCAGTCCTCCATTCACGCAGAATCTCAAGGTCGTAGCTCATGTCCAAGGCACCAAAGCCAGCTAAAAAGTCAATAACCGATACCTAAAACTTGAATTGTACTACTTCTTACTGGCTATTACATCAACTTAGAAGTTTCATCTGTGTTCTACTATGATGATTTTCGTGTCTCCGCATACCACTGCACGTGACATAGCATTGCAGACGATAAGTACAACCGTTTCACGGAGAAGAGTGGCCAATGTGACGATCTGGCATTAAGTTGATTCGATAACAAATGACGAAAACGGACGGATTTCTCAGGTTTTTACTACATATGAACACTTTTCACATTCTCCCGTGCAACTCGGCTGCTAGTCCTCCTCTCATGCAGAATCTTAAGGTCCTAGCTCATGTCCAAGGCACCAAAGCCAGCTAAAAAGTCAGTAACCGATACCTAAAACTTGAATTGTACTACTTCTTACTGGCTATTACATCAACTTAGAAGCTTCATCTGTGTTCTACTATGGTGCTTTTAGTGTCTCCGCATTCCGCAGCACGCGACATATCTTTGTAGACGATAAGTACAACGGTTTCAGAGAGAAGAGCGGCCAATGTGACGATCTGGCTTTAAGTCGATTCGATAACAAATGAAAAAAACGGACGGATTTCTCAGGTTTTTACTGCATATGAACACTTTTCACATTCTGCCGTGCAACTCGGCTGCTAGTCCTCCTTTCATGCACAATGTTAAGGACCTAGCTCATGTCCAAGGTACCAAAGAAAGCTAAAAAGTCAATAATCGATACCTAAAACTTGAATTGTACTACTTCTTACTGGCTAATACATCATATTAGAAGCTTCATCTGTGATCTACTATGGTGCTTTTAGTTTCTCCATATACCGCAGCACGCGACATAGTTTTGCAGACGATAAGTACAACCGTTTCAGAGAGAAGAGCGGCCAATGTGACGATCTGGCTTTAAGTCGATTCGATAACAAATGACGAAGACGGACGGATTTCTCAGGTTTTTACTGCATATGAACACTTTTCACATTCTCCCGTGCAACTGGGCTGCTAGTCCTCCTTTTATGCAGAATCTTAAGGTCCTAGCTCATGTCCAAGGTACCGAAGCCAGCTAAAAAGTCAATAATCGATACCTAAATCTTGAATTGGACTACTTCTTACTGGCTATTGCATCAATTTAGTAGCTTCAACTGTGTTCTACTATGGTGATTTTAGTGTCTCCGCATACCGCAGCACGTGACATAGCTTTGCAGACGATAAGTACAAGCAGTTCAGAGAGAAGAGCGGCCAATGTGACTATCTGGCTTTCAGTCGATTCGATAACAAATGACGAAAACGGACGAATTTCTCCGGTTTTTACTACATATAAACACTTTTCACATTCTCCCGTGCAACTCGGCTGATACTCCTCCTTTCATGCAGAATCTTAAGGTTTTAGCTCATGTCCAAGGCACTAAAGCCGGCTAAGAAGTCAATAATCAATACCTAAAACTTGAATTGTACTACTTCTTACTGGCTATTACATCAACTTAGAAGTTTCATCTGTGTTCTACTATGGTGCTTTTAGTTTCTCCGCATAGCGCAGCACGCGACATAGCTTTGCAGACGATAAATACAACCGTTTCAGAGAGAAGAGCGGCCAATGTGACGATCTGGCTTTAAGTCGATTCGATAACAAATGACGAAAACGGACGGATTTCTCAGGTTTTTACTACATATGAACACTTTTCACATTCTCCCGTGCAACTCGGCTGCTAGTCCTCCTTTCATGCAGAATCTTAAGGTCCTAGCTCATGTCCAAGGCACCAAAGCCAGCTAAAAGGTCAATATTCATTACCTAAAACTTGAATTGTACTACTTCTTACTGGCTATTACATCATCTTAGGAGCTTCATCTGTGTTCTACTATGGTGCTTTTAGTGTCTCCGAATACCGCAGTACGCGACATAGCTTTGCAGACGATAAGTACAACCGTTTCAGAGAGCAGAGCGGCGAATGTGATGATCTTGCTTTAAGTCGATTCGATAACAAATGACGAAAACGGACGGATTTCTCAGGTTTTTACTACATATGTACACTTTTCACATTCTCCCGTGCAACTCGGCTGCTAGTCCACCTTTCATGCAGAATCTTAAGGTCCTTGCTCATGTCCAAGGCACCAAAGCCAGCTAAAAGGTCAATATTCAATACCTAAATCTTGATTTGGACTACTTCTTACTGGCTATTGCATCAACTTAGTAGCTTCATCTGTGTTCTACTATGGTGATTTTAGTGTCTCCGCATACCGCAGCACGCGACATAGCTTTGTAGACGATAAGTACAACCGTTTCAGAGAGACGAGCGGCCAATGTGACGATCTGGCTTTAAGTCGATTCGATAACAAATGACGAAAACGGACGGATTTCTCAGGTTTTTATTACATATGAACACTTTTCACATTCTCCCGTGCAACTCGGCTGCTAGTCCTCCTTTCATGCAGAATATTAAGGTCCTAGCTCATGTCCAAGGCACCAAAGCCAGCTAAATATTCAATATTCAGTTCCTAAAACTTGAATTGTACTACTTCTTACTGGCTATTACATCAACTTACAAGCTTCATCTCTGTTCTACTATGGTGCTTTTAGTGTCTCCACATACCGCAGCACGCGACATAGCTTTGCAGACGATAAGTACAACCGTTTCAGAGAGAAGAGCGGCCAATGTGACGATCTGGCTTTAAGTCGATTCGATAACAAATGAAGAAAATGGACGGATTTCTCAGGTTTTTACTACATGCGAACACTTTTCACATTCTCCCGTGCAACTCTGCTGCCAGTCCTCCATTCACGCAGAATCTCAAGGTCGTAGCTCATGTCCAAGGCACCAAAGCCAGCTAAAAAGTCAGTAACCGATACCTAAAACTTGAATTTTACTACTTCTTACTGGCTATTACATCACCTTAGGAGCTTCATCTGTGTTCTACTATGGTGATTTTAGTGTCTCCGAATACCGCAGTACGCGACATAGCTTTGCAGACGATACGTACAACCGTTTCAGAAAGAAGAGCGGCCAATGTGACGATCTGGCTTTAAGTCGATTCGATAGCAAATGACGAAAACGGACGTATTTCTCAGGTTTTTACTACATATGAACACTTTTCAAATTCTCCCGTGCAACTCGACTGCTAGTCCTCCTTTCATGCACAATGTTAAGGTCCTAGCTCATGTCCAAGGCACCAAAGCCAGCTAAAAAGTCAATAATCGATACCTAAAACTTGAATTGTACTATTTCTTACTGGCTATTACTTCATCTTAGAAGCTTCATCTGTGATCTACTATGGTGCTTTTAGTTTCTCCGCATACCGCAGCACGCGACATAGTTTTGCAGACGATAATCACAACCGTTTCAGAGAGAAGAGCGGCCAATGTGACGATCTGGCTTTAAGTCCATTCGATAACAAATGAAGAAAACGGACGGATTTCTCAGGTTTTTACTGCATATGAACACTTTTCACATTCTGCCGTGCAACTCGGCTGCTAGTCCTCCTTTCATGCACAATGTTAAGGTCCTAGCTCATGTCCAAGGCACCAAAGCCAGCTAAAAAGTCAATAATCGATACCTAAAACTTGAATTGTACTACTTCTTACTGGCTAATACATCATATTAGAAGCTTCATCTGTGATCTACTATGGTGCTTTTAGTTTCTCCGCATACCGCAGCACGCGACATAGTTTTGCAGACGATAAGTACAACCGTTTCAGAGAGAAGAGCGGCCAATGTGACGATCTGGCTTTAAGTCGATTCGATAACAAATGACGAAGACGGACGGATTTCTCAGGTTTTTACTGCATATGAACACTTTTCACATTCTCCCGTGCAACTGGGCTGCTAGTCCTCCTTTTATGCAGAATCTTAAGGTCCTAGCTCATGTCCAAGGTACCGAAGCCAGCTAAAAAGTCAATAATCGATACCTAAATCTTGAATTGGACTACTTCTTACTGGCTATTGCATCAATTTAGTAGCTTCACCTGTGTTCTACTATGGTGATTTTAGTGTCTCCGCATACCGCAGCACGTGACATAGCTTTGCAGACGATAAGTACAAGCGTTTCAGAGAGAAGAGCGGCCAACGTGACTATCTGGCTTTCAGTCGATTCGATAACA
Organism: Schistocerca gregaria; assembly: GCF_023897955.1. Taxonomy (NCBI): domain Eukaryota; kingdom Metazoa; phylum Arthropoda; class Insecta; order Orthoptera; family Acrididae; genus Schistocerca; species Schistocerca gregaria. The sequence goes on from NW_026061770.1 coordinate 453,569, forward strand.
AATGACGAAAACGGACGAATTTCTCCGGTTTTTACTACATATAAACACTTTTCACATTCTCCCGTGCAACTCGGCTGATACTCCTCCTTTCATGCAGAATCTTAAGGTCCTAGCTCATGTCCAAGGCACTAAAGCCGGCTAAGAAGTCAATAATCGATACCTAAAACTTGAATTGTACTACTTCTTACTGGCTATTACATCAACTTAGAAGTTTCATCTGTGTTCTACTATGGTGCTTTTAGTGTCTCCGCATAGCGCAGCACGCGACATAGCTTTGCAGACGATAAATACAACCGTTTCAGAGAGAAGAGCGGCCAATGTGACGATCTGGCTTTAAGTCGATTCGATAACAAATGACGAAAACGGACGGATTTCTCAGGTTTTTACTACATATGAACACTTTTCACATTCTCCCGTGCAACTCGGCTGCTAGTCCTCCTTTCATGCAGAAACTTAAGGTCCTAGCTCATGTCCAAGGCACCAATGCCAGCTAAAAGGTCAATATTCATTACCTAAAACTTGAATTGTACTACTTCTTACTGGCTATTACATCATCTTAGGAGCTTCATCTGTGTTCTACTATGGTGCTTTTAGTGTCTCCGAATACCGCAGTACGCGACATAGCTTTGCAGACGATAAGTACAACCGTTTCAGAGAGCAGAGCGGCGAATGTGATGATCTTGTTTTAAGTCGATTCGATAACAAATGACGAAAACGGACGGATTTCTCAGGTTTTTACTACATATGTACACTTTTCACATTCTCCCGTGCAACTCGGCTGCTAGTCCACCTTTCATGCAGAATCTTAAGGTCCTTGCTCATGTCCAGGGCACCAAAGCCAGCTAAAAGGTCAATATTCAATACCTAAATCTTGAATTGGACTACTTCTTACTGGCTATTGCATCAACTTAGTAGCTTCATCTGTGTTCTACTATGGTGATTTTAGTGTCTCCGCATACCGCAGCACGCGACATAGCTTTGTAGACGATAAGTACAACCGTTTCAGAGAGACGAGCGGCCAATGTGACGATCTGGCTTTAAGTCGATTCGATAACAAATGACGAAAACGGACGGATTTCTCAGGTTTTTATTACATATGAACACTTTTCACATTCTCCCGTGCAACTCGGCTGCTAGTCCTCCTTTCATGCAGAATATTAAGGTCCTAGCTCATGTCCAAGACACCAAAGCCAGCTAAATATTCAATATTCAGTTCCTAAAACTTGAATTGTACTACTTCTTACTGGCTATTACATCAACTTACAAGCTTCATCTCTGTTCTACTATGGTGCTTTTAGTGTCTCCACATACCGCAGCACGCGACATAGCTTTGCAGAAGATAAGTACAACCGTTTCAGAGAGAAGAGCGGCCAATGTGAAGATCTGGCTTTAAGTCGATTCGATAACAAATGATGAAAACGGACGGATTTCTAAGGTTTTTACTACATATGAACACTTTTCACATTCTCCCGTGCAACTCGGCTGCTAGTCCTCCTTTCATGCAGAATCTTAAGGTCCTAGCTCATGTCCAAGGCACCAAAGACAGCTAAAAAGTCAATAATTGATACCTAAAACTTGAACTGTACTAATTCTTACTGGCTATTGCATCAACTTAGAAGCTTCATCTGTGTTCTACTACGGTGCTTTTAGTTTCTCCGCATACCGCAGCACGCGACATAGTTTTGCAGACGATAAGCACAACCGTTTCAGAGAAAAGAGCGGCCAATGTGACGATCTGGCTTTAAGTCGATTCGATAACAAATGACGAAACCGGACGGATTTCTAAGGTTTTTACTACGTATGAACACTTTTCACATTCTCCCATGCAACTCGGCTGCTAGTCCTCCTTTCATGCAGAATCTTAAGGTCCTAGCTCATGTCCAAGGCACCAAAGCCAGCTAAAAAGTCAATAATCGATACCTAAAACTTGAATTGTACTACTTCTTACTGGCTATTACATCAACTTAGAAGCTTCATCTGTGTTCTACTATGGTGCTTTTAGTGTCTCAGCATACCGCAGCACGCGACATAGCTTTGCAGACGATAAGTATAACCGTTTCAGAGAGAAGAGCGGCCAATGTGACGATCTGGCTTTAAGTCGATTCGATAACAAATGACGAAAACGGACGGATTTCTCAGGTTTTTACTACATATGAGCACTTTTCACATTCTCCCGTGCAACTATGCTGCTAGTCCTCCTTTTATGCAGAATCTTAAAGTACTAGCTCATGTCCAAGACACCAAAGCCAGCTAAAAAGTCAATAATCGATACGTAAAACTTGAATTGGACTACTTCTTACTGGCTATTACATCAACTTAGAAGCTTGATCTGTGTTCTACTATGGTGCTTTTAGTGTCTCAGCATACCGCAGCACGCGACATAGCTTTGCAGACGATAAGTACAACCGTTTCAGAGAGAAGAGCGGCCAATGTGACGATCTGGCTTTAACTCGATTCGATAACAAATGACGAAACCGGACGGATTTCTCAGGTTTTTACTACATATGAACACTTTTCACATTCTCCCGAGCAACGCGGCTGCTAGTCCTCCTTTCATGCAGAATGTTAAGGTCCTAGCTCATGTCCAAGGCACCAAAGCCAGCTAAAAAGTCAATAATCGATACCTATCTTCTTACTGGCTATTACATCAACTTAGAAGCTTCATCTGTGTTCTACTACGGTGCTTTTAGTTTCTCCGCATACCGCAGCACGCGACACAGCTTTGCAGACGATAAGTACAACCGTTTCAGAGAGAAGAGTGGCCAATGTGACGATCTGGCTTTAAGTCAATTCGATAACAAATGACGAAAACGGACGGATTTCTCAGGTTTTTATTACATATGAACACTTTTCACATTCTCCCGTGCAATTCGGCTGCTAGTCCTCCTTTCATGCAGAATGTTAAGCTCCTAGCTCATGTCCAAGGCACTAATGCCAGCTAAAAAGTCAATAATCGATACCTAAAACTTGAATTGTACTACTTCTTACTGGCTATTACATCAAGTTAGAAGCTTCATCTGTGTTCTACTATGGTGCTTTTAGTGTCTCCACATACCGCAGCACGCGACATAGCTTTGTAGACGATAAGTACAACCGTTTCACAGAGAAGAGCGGCCAATGTGACGAACTGGCTTTAAGTCGATTCGATAACAAATGACGAAAACGGACGGATTTCTCAGGTTTTTACTACATAGGAACACTTTTCACATTCTCCCGTGCAACTGGGCTGCTAGTCCTCCTTTTATGCAGAATCTTAAAGTCTTAGCTCATGTCCAAGGCACCAAAGCCAGCTAAAAAGTCAATAAACGATACCTAAATCTTGAATTGGACTACTTCTTACTGACTATTACATCAACTTAGAAGCTTCATCTGTGTTCTACTACGGTGCTTTTAGTTTCTCCGCATATCGCAGCACGCGACATAGTTTTGCAGTCGATAAGCACAACCGTTTCAGAGAGAAGAGCGGCCAATGTGACGATGTGGCTTTAGGTCGATTCGATAACAAATGATGAAAACGGACGGATTTCTCAGGTTTTTACTACATATGAACACTTTTCACATTCTCCCGTGCAACTCGGCTGATAGTCCTCCTTTCATGCAGAATCTTAAGGTCCTTGCTCATGTCTAAGGCACAAAAGCCAGCTAAAAAGTCAATAATCGATACCTAAAACTTGAATTCTACTACTTCTTACTGGCTATTACATCAACTTAGAAGCTTCATCTGTGTTCTACTATGGTGCTTTTAGTGTCTCCACATACCGCAGCACGCGACATAGCTTTGCAGACGATAAGTACAACCGTTTCAGAGAGAAGAGTAGCCAATGTGACGATTTGGCTTTAAGTCGATTCGATAACAAATGACGAAAATGGACGGATTTCTCAGGTTTTTACTACTTATGAAAACTTTTCACAGTCTCCCGTGCAACTCGGCTGCTAGTCCTTTTTTCATGCAGAATGTCAGGGTCCTAGCTCATGTCCAAGGCACCAAAGCCAGCTAAAAAGTAAATAATCGATACCTAAAACTTGAATTGTACTACTTCTTACTGGCTATTACATCAACTTAGAAACTTCATCTGTGTTCTACTATGGTGCTTTTAGTGTCTCAGCATACCGCAGCACGCGACATAGCTTTGCAGACGATAAGTACAACCGTTTCAGAGAGAAGAGCGGCCAATGTGACGATCTGGCTTTAAGTCGATTCGATAACAAATGACGAAAACGGACGGATTTCTCAGGTTTTTACTACATATGAACACTTTTTACATTCTCTCGTGCAACTCGGCTGCTAGTCTTCCTTTCATGCAGAATCTTAAGGTCCTAGCTCATGTCCAAGGTACCGAAGCCAGCTAAAAAGTCAATAATCGATACCTAAAACTTGAATTGTTCTACTTCTTACTGGCTATTGCATCAACTTAGAAGCTTCATCTGTGTTCTACTATGGTGATTTTAGTGTCTCCGCATACCGCAGCACGCGACATAGCTTTGCAGACGATAAGTACAACCGTTTCAGAGAGAAGAGCGGCCAATGTGACGATCTGGCTTTAAGTCGATTCGATAACAAATGACGAAAACGGACGGATTTCTCAGGTTTTTACTACATATGAACACTTTTTACATTTTCTCGTGCAACTCGGCTGCTAGTCCTCCTTTCATGCAGAATCTTAACGTCCTAGCTCATGTCCAAGGTACCGAAGGCAGCTAAAAAGTCAATAATCGACACCTAAAACTTGAATTGTTCTACTTCTTACTGGCTATTGCATCAACTTAGAAGCTTCATCTGTGTTCTACTATGGTGATTTTAGTGTCTCCGCATACCGCAGCACGCGACATAGCTTTGCAGACGATAAGTACAACCGTTTCAGAGAGAAGAGCGGCCAATGTGACGATCTGGCTTTAAGTCGATTCGATAACAAATAACGAAAACGGACGGATTTCTCAGGTTTTTACTACATATGAACACTTTTCACATTCTCCCGTGCAACTCGGCTGCTAGTCCTCCTTTCATGCAGAATCTTAAGGTCCTAGCTCATGTCCAAGGCACCAAAGCCAGCTAAAAATCAATAACCGATACCTAAAACTTGAAATGTACTATTTCTTACTGGCTATTACGTCATCTTAGGAGCTTCATCTGTGTTCTACTATTGTGCTTTTAGTGTCTCCGAATAAAGCAGTACGCGACATAGCTTTGCAGACGATAAGTACAACCGTTTCAGAGAGCAGAGCGGCCAATGTGACGAACTGGCTTTAAGTCGATTCGATAACAAATAACGAAGACGGACGGATTTCTCAGGTTTTTACTACATGTGAACACTTTTCACATTCTCCCGTGCAACTGGGCTGCTAGTCATCCTTTTATGCAGAATCTTTATGTCCTAGCTCATGTCCAAGGCAAAAGCCAGCTAAAAAGTCAGTAATCGATTCCAAAAACTTGAATTGTACAACTTCTTACCGGCTATTACATCAACTTAGATGCTTCATCTGTGTTCTGCTATGGTGATTTTAGTGTCTCCACATACCGCTGCACGCGACATAGCTTTGCAGACGATATGTACAACCGTTTCAGAGAGAAGAGCGGCCAATGTGACGATCGGGCTTTATGTCGATTCAATAACAAATGACGAAAACGGACGGATTTCTCTGGATTTTTCTACATATGAACACTTTTCACATTCTCCCGTGCAACTCGGCTGCTAGTCCTCCTTTCATGCAGAATCTTAAGGTCCTAGCTCATGTCCAAGGCACCAAAGCCAGCTAAAAGGTCAATATTCAATACCTAAAACTTGAATTGTACTACTTCTTACTGGCTATTACATCAACTTAGAAGCTTGTTCTGTGTTCTACTATGGTGCTTTTAGTGTCTCAGCATACCGCAGTACGCGACATAGCTTTGCAGACGATAAGTACAACCGTTTCAGAGAGAAGAGCTGCCAATGTGACGATCTGGCTTGAAGTCGATTCGATAACAAATGACGAAAACGGACGGATTTCTCAGGTTTTTACTACATATGAACACTTTTCACATTCTCCCGTGCAACTCGGCTGCTAGTCCTCCTTTCATGCAGAATCTTAAGGTCCTAGCTCATGTCCAAGGCACCAAAGCCAGCTAAAAAGTCAATAACCGATACCTAAAACTTGAAATGTACTATTTCTTACTGGCTATTACGTCATCTTAGGAGCTTCATCTGTGTTCTACTGTGGTGCATTTAGTGTCTCCGAATACAGCAGTACGCGACATAGCTTTGCAGACGATAAGTACAACCGTTTCAGAGAGAAGAGCGGCCAATGTGACGATCTGACTTTAAGTCGATTCAATAACAAATGACGAAAACGGACGGATGTCTCAGGTTTTTACTACATATGAACACTTTTCACATTCTCCCGTGCAACTCGGCTGCTAGTTCTCCTTTCATGCAGAATCTTAAGGTCCTAGCTCATGTCCAAGGCACCAAAGCCAGCTAAAAAGTCAATAACCGATACCTAAAACTTGAAATGTACTACTTCTTACTGGCTATCACGTCATCTTAGGAGCTTCATCTGTGTTCTACTATGGTGCTTTTAGTGTCTCCGAATAAAGCAGTACGCGACATAGCTTTGCAGACGATAAGTACAACCGTTTCAGAGAGCAGAGCGGCCAATGTGACGAACTGGCTTTAAGTCGATTCGATAACAAATGACGAAGACGGACGGATTTCTCAGGTTTTTACTACATATGAACACTTTTCACATTCTCCCGTGCAACTCGGCTGCTAGTCCTCCTTTCATGCGGAATCTTAAGGTCCTAGCTCATGTCCAAGGCACCAAAGCCAGCTAAAAGGTCAATAATCGATTCCTAAAACTTGAATTGTACTACTTCTTACTGGCTATTACATCAATTTAGATGCTTCATCTGTGTTCTACTATGGTTCTTTTAGTGTCTCAGCATACCGCAGTACGCGACATAGATTTGCAGACGATAAGTACAACCGTTTCAGAGAGAAGAGCGGCCAATGTGACGATCTGGCTTTAAGCCGATTCAATAACAAATGACGAAAACGGACGGATTTCTCAGGTTTTTACTACATATGAACACTTTTTACATCTCTCGTGCAACTCGGATGCTAGTCCTCCTTTCATGCAGAATCTTAAGGTCCTAGCTCATGTCCAAGGTACCGAAGCCAGCTAAAAAGTCAATAATCGATACCTGAAACTTGAATTGTTCTACTTCTTACTGGCCTATTGCATCAACTTAGAAGCTTCATCTGTGTTCTACTATGGTGATTTTAGTGTCTCCGCATACCGCAGCACGCGACATAGCTTTGCAGACGATAAGTACAACCGTTTCAGAGAGAAGAGCGGCCAATGTGACGATCTGGCTTTAAGTCGATTCGATAACAAATGATGAAAACGGACGGATTTCTCAGGTTTTTACTACATATAAACACTTTTTACATTTTCTCGTGCAACTCGGCTGCTAGTCCTCCTTTCATGCAGAATCTTAAGGTCCTAGCTCATGTCCAAGGTACCGAAGCCAGCTAAAAGGTCAATAATCGATACCTAAAACTTGAATTGTTCTACTTCTTACTGGCTATTGCATCAACTTAGAAGCTTCATCTGTGTTCTACTATGGTGATTTTAGTGTCTCCGCATACCGCAGCACGCGACATAGCTTTGCAGACGATAAGTACAACCGTTTCAGAGAGAAGAGCGGCCAATGTGACGATCTGGCTTTAAGTCGATTCGATAACAAATGACGAAAACGGACGGATTTCTCAGGTTTTTACTACATATGAACACTTTTCACATTCTCCCGTGCAACTCGGCTGCTAGTCCTCCTTTCATGCAGAATCTTAACGTCCTAGCTCATGTCCAAGGTACCGAAGGCAGCTAAAAAGTCAATAATCGACACCTAAAACTTGAATTGTTCTACTTCTTACTGGCTATTGCATCAACTTAGAAGCTTCATCTGTGTTCTACTATGGTGATTTTAGTGTCTCCGCATACCGCAGCACGCGACATAGCTTTGCAGACGATAAGTACAACCGTTTCAGAGAGAAGAGCGGCCAATGTGACGATCTGGCTTTCAGTCGATTCGATAACAAATAACGAAAACGGACGGATTTCTCAGGTTTTTACTACATATGAACACTTTTCACATTCTCCCGTGCAACTCGGCTGCTAGTCCTCCTTTCATGCAGAATCTTAAGGTCCTAGCTCATGTCCAAGGCACCAAAGCCAGCTAAAAAGTCAATAACCGATACCTAAAACTTGAAATGTACTATTTCTTACTGGCTATTACGTCATCTTAGGAGCTTCATCTGTGTTCTACTATGGTGCTTTTAGTGTCTCCGAATAAAGCAGTACGCGACATAGCTTTGCAGACGATAAGTACAACCGTTTCAGAGAGCAGAGCGGCCAATGTGACGAACTGGCTTTAAGTCGATTCGATAACAAATAACGAAGACGGACGGATTTCTCAGGTTTTTACTACATGTGAACACTTTTCACATTCTCCCGTGCAACTGGGCTGCTAGTCATCCTTTTATGCAGAATCTTTAAGTCCTAGCTCATGTCCAAGGCAAAAGCCAGCTAAAAAGTCAATAATCGATTCCAAAAACTTGAATTGTACAACTTCTTACCGGCTATTACATCAACTTAGATGCTTCATCTGTGTTCTGCTATGGTGATTTTAGTGTCTCCACATACCGCTGCACGCGACATAGCTTTGCAGACGATATGTACAACCGTTTCAGAGAGAAGAGCGGCCAATGTGACGATCGGGCTTTATGTCGATTCAATAACAAATGACGAAAACGGACGGATTTCTCTGGATTTTTCTACATATGAACACTTTTCACATTCTCCCGTGCAACTCGGCTGCTAGTCCTCCTTTCATGCAGAATCTTAAGGTCCTAGCTCATGTCCAAGGCACCAAAGCCAGCTAAAAGGTCAATATTCAATACCTAAAACTTGAATTGTACTACTTCTTACTGGCTATTACATCAACTTAGAAGCTTGTTCTGTGTTCTACTATGGTGCTTTTAGTGTCTCAGCATACCGCAGTACGCGACATAGCTTTGCAGACGATAAGTACAACCGTTTCAGAGAGAAGAGCTGCCAATGTGACGATCTGGCTTGAAGTCGATTCGATAACAAATGACGAAAACGGACGGATTTCTCAGGTTTTTACTACATATGAACACTTTTCACATTCTCCCGTGCAACTCGGCTGCTAGTCCTCCTTTCATGCAGAATCTTAAGGTCCTAGCTCATGTCCAAGGCACCAAAGCCAGCTAAAAAGTCAATAACCGATACCTAAAACTTGAAATGTACTATTTCTTACTGGCTATTACGTCATCTTAGGAGCTTCATCTGTGTTCTACTGTGGTGCATTTAGTGTCTCCGAATACAGCAGTACGCGACATAGCTTTGCAGACGATAAGTACAACCGTTTCAGAGAGAAGAGCGGCCAATGTGACGATCTGACTTTAAGTCGATTCAATAACAAATGACGAAAACGGACGGATGTCTCAGGTTTTTACTACATATGAACACTTTTCACATTCTCCCGTGCAACTCGGCTGCTAGTTCTCCTTTCATGCAGAATCTTAAGGTCCTAGCTCATGTCCAAGGCACCAAAGCCAGCTAAAAAGTCAATAACCGATACCTAAAACTTGAAATGTACTACTTCTTACTGGCTATTACGTCATCTTAGGAGCTTCATCTGTGTTCTACTATGGTGCTTTTAGTGTCTCCGAATAAAGCAGTACGCGACATAGCTTTGCAGACGATAAGTACAACCGTTTCAGTGAGCAGAGCGGCCAATGTGACGAACTGGCTTTAAGTCGATTCGATAACAAATGACGAAGACGGACGGATTTCTCAGGTTTTTACTACATATGAACACTTTTCACATTCTCCCGTGCAACTCGGCTGCTAGTCCTCCTTTCATGCGGAATCTTAAGGTCCTAGCTCATGTCCAAGGCACCAAAGCCAGCTAAAAGGTCAATAATCGATTCCTAAAACTTGAATTGTACTACTTCTTACTGGCTATTACATCAATTTAGATGCTTCATCTGTGTTCTACTATGGTTCTTTTAGTGTCTCAGCATACCGCAGTACGCGACATAGATTTGCAGACGATAAGTACAACCGTTTCAGAGAGAAGAGCGGCCAATGTGACGATCTGGCTTTAAGCCGATTCAATAACAAATGACGAAAACGGACGGATTTCTCAGGTTTTTACTACATATGAACACTTTTTACATCTCTCGTGCAACTCGGATGCTAGTCCTCCTTTCATGCAGAATCTTAAGGTCCTAGCTCATGTCCAAGGTACCGAAGCCAGCTAAAAAGTCAATAATCGATACCTGAAACTTGAATTGTTCTACTTCTTACTGGCCTATTGCATCAACTTAGAAGCTTCATCTGTGTTCTACTATGGTGATTTTAGTGTCTCCGCATACCGCAGCACGCGACATAGCTTTGCAGACGATAAGTACAACCGTTTCAGAGAGAAGAGCGGCCAATGTGACGATCTGGCTTTAAGTCGATTCGATAACAAATGATGAAAACGGACGGATTTCTCAGGTTTTTACTACATATAAACACTTTTTACATTTTCTCGTGCAACTCGGCTGCTAGTCCTCCTTTCATGCAGAATCTTAAGGTCCTAGCTCATGTCCAAGGTACCGAAGCCAGCTAAAAGGTCAATAATCGATACCTAAAACTTGAATTGTTCTACTTCTTACTGGCTATTGCATCAACTTAGAAGCTTCATCTGTGTTCTACTATGGTGATTTTAGTGTCTCCGCATACCGCAGCACGCGACATAGCTTTGCAGACGATAAGTACAACCGTTTCAGAGAGAAGAGCGGCCAATGTGACGATCTGGCTTTAAGTCGATTCGATAACAAATGACGAAAACGGACGGATTTCTCAGGTTTTTACTACATATGAACACTTTTCACATTCTCCCGTGCAACTCGGCTGCTAGTCCTCCTTTCATGCAGAATCTTAAGGTCCTAGCTCATGTCCAAGGCACCAAAGCCAGCTAAAAAGTCAATAACCGATACCTAAAACTTGAAATGTACTACTTCTTACTGGCTATTACGTCATCTTAGGAGCTTCATCTGTGTTCTACCATGGTTCTTTTAGTGTCTCAGCATACCGCAGTACGCGACATAGAGTTGCAGACGATAAGTACAACGGTTTCAGAGAGCAGAGCGGCCAATGTGACGATCTGACTTTAAGTCGATTCAATAACAAATGACGAAAACGGACGGATGTCTCAGGTGTTTACTACATGTGAACACTTTTCACATTCTCCCGTGCAACTGGGCTGCTAGTCCTCCTTTTACGCAGAATCTTAAAGTGCTAGCTCATGTCCAAGGCACCAAAGCCAGCTAAAAAGTCAATAATCGATACCTAAAACTTGAATTGTTCTACTTCTTACTGGCTATTGCATCAACTTAGAAGCTTCATCTGTGTTCTACTATGGTGATTTTAGTGTCTCCGCATACCGCAGCACGCGACATAGCTTTGCAGACGATAAGTACAACCGTTTCAGAAAGAAGAGCTGCCAATGTGACGATCTGGCTTGAAGTCGATTCGATAACAAATGACGAAAACGGACGGATTTCTCAGGTTTTTACTACATATGAACACTTTTCACATTCTCCCGTGCAACTCGGCTGCTAGTCCTCCTTTCATGCAGAATCTTAAGGTCCTAGCTCATGTCCAAGGCACCAAAGCCAGCTAAAAAGTCAATAACCGATACCTAAAACTTGAAATGTACTACTTCTTACTGGCTATTACGTCATCTTAGGAGCTTCATCTGTGTTCTACTATGGTGCTTTTAGTGTCTCCGAATAAAGCAGTACGCGACATAGCTTTGCAGACGATAAGTACAACCGTTTCAGAGAGCAGAGCGGCCAATGTGACGAACTGGCTTTAAGTCGATTCGATAACAAATGACGAAGACGGACGGATTTCTCAGGTTTTTACTACATATGAACACTTTTCACATTCTCCCGTGCAACTCGGCTGCTAGTCCTCCTTTCATGCGGAATCTTAAGGTCCTAGCTCATGTCCAAGGCACCAAAGCCAGCTAAAAGGTCAATAATCGATTCTTAAAACTTGAATTGTACTACTTCTTACTGGCTATTACATCAATTTAGATGCTTCATCTGTGTTCTACTATGGTTCTTTTAGTGTCTCAGCATACCGCAGTACGCGACATAGATTTGCAGACGATAAGTACAACCGTTTCAGAGAGAAGAGCGGCCAATGTGACGATCTGGCTTTAAGCCGATTCAATAACAAATGACGAAAACGGACGGATTTCTCAGGTTTTTACTACATATGAACACTTTTTACATCTCTCGTGCAACTCGGCTGCTAGTCCTCCTTTCATGCAGAATCTTAAGGTCCTAGCTCATGTCCAAGGTACCGAAGCCAGCTAAAAAGTCAATAATCGATACCTAAAACTTGAATTGTTCTACTTCTTACTGGCTATTGCATCAACTTAGAAGCTTCATCTGTGTTCTACTATGGTGATTTTACTGTCTCCGCATACCGCAGCACGCGACATAGCTTTGCAGACGATAAGTACAACCGTTTCAGAGAGAAGAGCGGCCAATGTGACGATCTGGCTTTAAGACGATTCGATAACAAATGATGAAAACGGACGGATTTCTCAGGTTTTTACTACATATAAACACTTTTTACATTTTCTCGTGCAACTCGGCTGCTAGTCCTCCTTTCATGCAGAAACTTAAGGTCCTAGCTCATGTCCAAGGTACCGAAGCCAGCTAAAAAGTCAATAATCGATACCTAAAACTTGAATTGTTCTACTTCTTACTGGCTATTGCATCAACTTAGAAGCTTCATCTGTGTTCTACTATGGTGATTTTAGTGTCTCCGCATACCGCAGCACGCGACATAGCTTTGCAGACGATAAGTACAACCGTTTCAGAGAGAAGAGCGGCCAATGTGACGATCTGGCTTTAAGTCGATTCGATAACAAATGACGAAAACGGACGGATTTCTCAGGTTTTTACTACATATGAACACTTTTCACATTCTCCCGTGCAACTCGGCTGCTAGTTCTCCATTCATGCAGAATCTTAAGGTCCTAGCCCATGTCCAAGGCACCAAAGCCAGCTAAAAAGTCAATAACCGATACCTAAAACTTGAAATGTACTACTTCTTACTGGCTATTACGTCATCTTAGGAGCTTCATCTGTGTTCTACTATGGTGCTTTTAGTGTCTCCGAATAAAGCAGTACGCGACATAGCATTGCAGACGATAAGTACAACCGTTTCAGAGAGAAGAGCGGCCAATGTGACGAACTGGCTTTAAGTCGATTCGATAACAAATGACGAAGACGGACGGATTTCTCAGGTTTTTACTACATGTGAACACTTTTCACATTCTACCGTGCAACTGGGCTGCTAGTCCTCCTTTTATGCAGAATCTTAAAGTCCTAGCTCATGTCCAAGGCAAAAGCCAGCTAAAAAGTCAATAATCGATTCCTAAAACTTGAATTGTACTACTTCTTACTGGCTATTGCATCAACTTAGAAGCTTCATCTGTGTTCTACTATGGTGATTTTAGTGTCTCCGCATACCGCAGCACGCGACATAGCTTTGCAGACGATAAGTACAACCGTTTCAGAGAGAAGAGCGGCCAATGTGACGATCTGGCTTTAAGTCGATTCGATAACAAATGACGAAAACGGACGGATTTCTCAGGTTTTTACTACATATGAACACTTTTTACATTTTCTCGTGCAACTCGGCTGCTAGTCCTCCTTTCATGCAGAATCTTAACGTCCTAGCTCATGTCCAAGGTACCGAAGGCAGCTAAAAAGTCAATAATCGACACCTTAAACTTGAATTGTTCTACTTCTTACTGGCTATTGCATCAACTTAGAAGCTTCATCTGTGTTCTACTATGGTGATTTTAGTGTCTCCGCATACCGCAGCACGCGACATAGCTTTGCAGACGATAAGTACAACCGTTTCAGAGAGAAGAGCGGCCAATGTGACGATCTGGCTTTAAGTCGATTCGATAACAAATAACGAAAACGGACGGATTTCTCAGGTTTTTACTACATATGAACACTTTTCACATTCTCCCGTGCAACTCGGCTGCTAGTCCTCCTTTCATGCAGAATCTTAAGGTCCTAGCTCATGTCCAAGGCACCAAAGCCAGCTAAAAAGTCAATAACCGATACCTAAAACTTGAAATGTACTATTTCTTACTGGCTATTACGTCATCTTAGGAGCTTTATCTGTGTTCTACTATGGTGCTTTTAGTGTCTCCGAATAAAGCAGTACGCGACATAGCTTTGCAGACGATAAGTACAACCGTTTCAGAGAGCAGAGCGGCCAATGTGACGAACTGGCTTTAAGTCGATTCGATAACAAATAACGAAGACGGACGGATTTCTCAGGTTTTTACTACATGTGAACACTTTTCACATTCTCCCGTGCAACTGGGCTGCTAGTCATCCTTTAATGCAGAATCTTTAAGTCCTAGCTCATGTCCAAGGCAAAAGCCAGCTAAAAAGTCAATAATCGATTCCAAAAACTTGAATTGTACAACTTCTTACCGGCTATTACATCAACTTAGATGCTTCATCTGTGTTCTGCTATGGTGATTTTAGTGTCTCCACATACCGCTGCACGCGACATAGCTTTGCAGACGATATGTACAACCGTTTCAGAGAGAAGAGCGGCCAATGTGACGATCGGGCTTTATGTCGTTTCAATAACAAATGACGAAAACGGACGGATTTCTCTGGATTTTTCTACATATGAACACTTTTCACATTCTCCCGTGCAACTCGGCTGCTAGTCCTCCTTTCATGCAGAATCTTAAGGTCCTAGCTCATGTCCAAGGCACCAAAGCCAGCTAAAAGGTCAATATTCAATACCTAAAACTTGAATTGTACTACTTCTTACTGGCTATTACATCAACTTAGAAGCTTGTTCTGTGTTCTACTATGGTGCTTTTAGTGTCTCAGCATACCGCAGTACGCGACATAGCTTTGCAGACGATAAGTACAACCGTTTCAGAGAGAAGAGCTGCCAATGTGACGATCTGGCTTGAAGTCGATTCGATAACAAATGACGAAAACGGACGGATTTCTCAGGTTTTTACTACATATGAACACTTTTCACATTCTCCCGTGCAACTCGGCTGCTAGTCCTCCTTTCATGCAGAATCTTAAGGTCCTAGCTCATGTCCAAGGCACCAAAGCCAGCTAAAAAGTCAATAACCGATACCTAAAACTTGAAATGTACTATTTCTTACTGGCTATTACGTCATCTTAGGAGCTTCATCTGTGTTCTACTGTGGTGCATTTAGTGTCTCCGAATACAGCAGTACGCGACATAGCTTTGCAGACGATAAGTACAACCGTTTCAGAGAGAAGAGCGGCCAATGTGACGATCTGACTTTAAGTCGATTCAATAACAAATGACGAAAACGGACGGATGTCTCAGGTTTTTACTACATATGAACACTTTTCACATTCTCCCGTGCAACTCGGCTGCTAGTTCTCCTTTCATGCAGAATCTTAAGGTCCTAGCTCATGTCCAAGGCACCAAAGCCAGCTAAAAAGTCAATAACCGATACCTAAAACTTGAAATGTACTACTTCTTACTGGCTATTACGTCATCTTAGGAGCTTCATCTGTGTTCTACTATGGTGCTTTTAGTGTCTCCGAATAAAGCAGTACGCGACATAGCTTTGCAGACGATAAGTACAACCGTTTCAGAGAGCAGAGCGGCCAATGTGACGAACTGGCTTTAAGTCGATTCGATAACAAATGACGAAGACGGACGGATTTCTCAGGTTTTTACTACATATGAACACTTTTCACATTCTCCCGTGCAACTCGGCTGCTAGTCCTCCTTTCATGCGGAATCTTAAGGTCCTAGCTCATGTCCAAGGCACCAAAGCCAGCTAAAAGGTCAATAATCGATTCCTAAAACTTGAATTGTACTACTTCTTACTGGCTATTACATCAATTTAGATGCTTCATCTGTGTTCTACTATGGTTCTTTTAGTGTCTCAGCATACCGCAGTACGCGACATAGATTTGCAGACGATAAGTACAACCGTTTCAGAGAGAAGAGCGGCCAATGTGACGATCTGGCTTTAAGCCGATTCAATAACAAATGACGAAAACGGACGGATTTCTCAGGTTTTTACTACATATGAACACTTTTTACATCTCTCGTGCAACTCGGATGCTAGTCCTCCTTTCATGCAGAATCTTAAGGTCCTAGCTCATGTCCAAGGTACCGAAGCCAGCTAAAAAGTCAATAATCGATACCTGAAACTTGAATTGTTCTACTTCTTACTGGCCTATTGCATCAACTTAGAAGCTTCATCTGTGTTCTACTATGGTGATTTTAGTGTCTCCGCATACCGCAGCACGCGACATAGCTTTGCAGACGATAAGTACAACCGTTTCAGAGAGAAGAGCGGCCAATGTGACGATCTGGCTTTAAGTCGATTGGATAACAAATGATGAAAACGGACGGATTTCTCAGGTTTTTACTACATATAAACACTTTTTACATTTTCTCGTGCAACTCGGCTGCTAGTCCTCCTTTCATGCAGAATCTTAAGGTCCTAGCTCATGTCCAAGGTACCGAAGCCAGCTAAAAGGTCAATAATCGATACCTAAAACTTGAATTGTTCTACTTCTTACTGGCTATTGCATCAACTTAGAAGCTTCATCTGTGTTCTACTATGGTGATTTTAGTGTCTCCGCATACCGCAGCACGCGACATAGCTTTGCAGACGATAAGTACAACCGTTTCAGAGAGAAGAGCGGCCAATGTGACGATCTGGCTTTAAGTCGATTCGATAACAAATGACGAAAACGGACGGATTTCTCAGGTTTTTACTACATATGAACACTTTTCACATTCTCCCGTGCAACTCGGCTGCTAGTCCTCCTTTCATGCAGAATCTTAAGGTCCTAGCTCATGTCCAAGGCACCAAAGCCAGCTAAAAAGTCAATAACCGATACCTAAAACTTGAAATGTACTACTTCTTACTGGCTATTACGTCATCTTAGGAGCTTCATCTGTGTTCTACTATGGTTCTTTTAGTGTCTCAGCATACCGCAGTACGCGACATAGATTTGCAGACGATAAGTACAACCGTTTCAGAGAGCAGAGCGGCCAATGTGACGATCTGACTTTAAGTCGATTCAATAACAAATGACGAAAACGGACGGATGTCTCAGGTGTTTACTACATGTGAACACTTTTCACATTCTCCCGTGCAACTGGGCTGCTAGTCCTCCTTTTACGCAGAATCTTAAAGTGCTAGCTCATGTCCAAGGCACCAAAGCCAGCTAAAAAGTCAATAATCGATACCTAAAACTTGAATTGTTCTACTTCTTACTGGCTATTGCATCAACTTAGAAGCTTCATCTGTGTTCTACTATGGTGATTTTAGTGTCTCCGCATACCGCAGCACGCGACATAGCTTTGCAGACGATAAGTACAACCGTTTCAGAAAGAAGAGCTGCCAATGTGACGATCTGGCTTGAAGTCGATTCGATAACAAATGACGAAAACGGACGGATTTCTCAGGTTTTTACTACATATGAACACTTTTCACATTCTCCCGTGCAACTCGGCTGCTAGTCCTCCTTTCATGCAGAATCTTAAGGTCCTAGCTCATGTCCAAGGCACCAAAGCCAGCTAAAAAGTCAATAACCGATACCTAAAACTTGAAATGTACTACTTCTTACTGGCTATTACGTCATCTTAGGAGCTTCATCTGTGTTCTACTATGGTGCTTTTAGTGTCTCCGAATAAAGCAGTACGCGACATAGCTTTGCAGACGATAAGTACAACCGTTTCAGAGAGCAGAGCGGCCAATGTGACGAACTGGCTTTAAGTCGATTCGATAACAAATGACGAAGACGGACGGATTTCTCAGGTTTTTACTACATATGAACACTTTTCACATTCTCCCGTGCAACTCGGCTGCTAGTCCTCCTTTCATGCGGAATCTTAAGGTCCTAGCTCATGTCCAAGGCACCAAAGCCAGCTAAAAGGTCAATAATCGATTCCTAAAACTTGAATTGTACTACTTCTTACTGGCTATTACATCAATTTAGATGCTTCATCTGTGTTCTACTATGGTTCTTTTAGTGTCTCAGCATACCGCAGTACGCGACATAGATTTGCAGACGATAAGTACAACCGTTTCAGAGAGAAGAGCGGCCAATGTGACGATCTGGCTTTAAGCCGATTCAATAACAAATGACGAAAACGGACGGATTTCTCAGGTTTTTACTACATATGAACACTTTTTACATCTCTCGTGCAACTCGGCTGCTAGTCCTCCTTTCATGCAGAATCTTAAGGTCCTAGCTCATGTCCAAGGTACCGAATCCAGCTAGAAAGTCAATAATCGATAAATAAAACTTGAATTGTTCTACTTCTTACTGGCTATTGCATCAACTTAGAAGCTTCATCTGTGTTCTACTATGGTGATTTTAGTGTCTCCGCATACCGCAGCACGCGACATAGCTTTGCAGACGATAAGTACAACCGTTTCAGAGAGAAGAGCGGCCAATGTGACGATCTGGCTTTAAGACGATTCGATAACAAATGATGAAAACGGACGGATTTCTCAGGTTTTTACTACATATAAACACTTTTTACATTTTCTCGTGCAACGCGGCTGCTAGTCCTCCTTTCATGCAGAAACTTAAGGTCCTAGCTCATGTCCAAGGTACCGAAGCCAGCTAAAAAGTCAATAATCGATACCTAAAACTTGAATTGTTCTACTTCTTACTGGCTATTGCATCAACTTAGAAGCTTCATCTGTGTTCTACTATGGTGATTTTAGTGTCTCCGCATACCGCAGCACGCGACATAGCTTTGCAGACGATAAGTACAACCGTTTCAGAGAGAAGAGCGGCCAATGTGACGATCTGGCTTTAAGTCGATTCGATAACAAATGACGAAAACGGACGGATTTCTCAGGTTTTTACTACATATGAACACTTTTCACATTCTCCCGTGCAACTCGGCTGCTAGTCCTCCTTTCATGCAGAATCTTAAGGTCCTAGCTCATGTCCAAGGCACCAAAGCCAGCTAAAAGGTCAATAATCGATTCCTAAAACTAGATTTTGTACTACTTCTTACTGGCTATTACATCAACTTAGATGCTTCATCTGTGTTCTACTATGGTTCTTTTAGTGTCTCAGCATACCGCAGTACGCGACATAGATTTGCAGACGATAAGTACAACCGTTTCAGAGAGAAGAGCGGCCAATGTGACGATCTGGCTTTAAGTCGATTCGATAACAAATGACGAAAACGGACGGATTTCTCAGGTTTTTACTACATATGAACACTTTTTACATTTTCTCGTGCAACTCGGCTGCTAGTCCTCCTTTCATGCAGAATCTTAAGGTCCTAGCTCATGTCCAAGGTACCGAAGCCAGCTAAAAGGTCAATAATCGATACCTAAAACTTGAATTGTTCTACTTCTTACTGGCTATTGCATCAACTTAGAAGCTTCATCTGTGTTCTACTATGGTGATTTTAGTGTCTCCGCATACCGCAGCACGCGACATAGCTTTGCAGACGATAAGTACAACCGTTTCAGAGAGAAGAGCGGCCAATGTGACGATCTGGCTTTAAGTCGATTCGATAACAAATGACGAAAACGGACGGATTTCTCAGGTTTTTACTACATATGAACACTTTTCACATTCTCCCGTGCAACTCGGCTGCTAGTCCTCCTTTCATGCAGAATCTTAAGGTCCTAGCTCATGTCCAAGGCACCAAAGCCAGCTAAAAAGTCAATAACCGATACCTAAAACTTGAAATGTACTACTTCTTACTGGCTATTACGTCATCTTAGGAGCTTCATCTGTGTTCTACTATGGTTCTTTTAGTGTCTCAGCATACCGCAGTACGCGACATAGATTTGCAGACGATAAGTACAACCGTTTCAGAGAGCAGAGCGGCCAATGTGACGATCTGACTTTAAGTCGATTCAATAACAAATGACGAAAACGGACGGATGTCTCAGGTGTTTACTACATGTGAACACTTTTCACATTCTCCCGTGCAACTGGGCTGCTAGTCCTCCTTTTACGCAGAATCTTAAAGTGCTAGCTCATGTCCAAGGCACCAAAGCCAGCTAAAAAGTCAATAATCGATACCTAAAACTTGAATTGTTCTACTTCTTACTGGCTATTGCATCAACTTAGAAGCTTCATCTGTGTTCTACTATGGTGATTTTAGTGTCTCCGCATACCGCAGCACGCGACATAGCTTTGCAGACGATAAGTACAACCGTTTCAGAAAGAAGAGCTGCCAATGTGACGATCTGGCTTGAAATCGATTCGATAACAAATGACGAAAACGGACGGATTTCTCAGGTTTTTACTACATAAGAACACTTTTCACATTCTCCCGTGCAACTCGGCTGCTAGTCCTCCTTTCATGCAGAATCTTAAGGTCCTAGCTCATGTCCAAGGCACCAAAGCCAGCTAAAAAGTCAATAACCGATACCTAAAACTTGAAATGTACTACTTCTTACTGGCTATTACGTCATCTTAGGAGCTTCATCTGTGTTCTACTATGGTGCTTTTAGTGTCTCCGAATAAAGCAGTACGCGACATAGCTTTGCAGACGATAAGTACAACCGTTTCAGAGAGCAGAGCGGCCAATGTGACGAACTGGCTTTAAGTCGATTCGATAACAAATGACGAAGACGGACGGATTTCTCAGGTTTTTACTACATATGAACACTTTTCACATTCTCCCGTGCAACTCGGCTGCTAGTCCTCCTTTCATGCGGAATCTTAAGGTCCTAGCTCATGTCCAAGGCACCAAAGCCAGCTAAAAGGTCAATAATCGATTCCTAAAACTTGAATTGTACTACTTCTTACTGGCTATTACATCAATTTAGATGCTTCATCTGTGTTCTACTATGGTTCTTTTAGTGTCTCAGCATACCGCAGTACGCGACATAGATTTGCAGACGATAAGTACAACCGTTTCAGAGAGAAGAGCGGCCAATGTGACGATCTGGCTTTAAGCCGATTCAATAACAAATGACGAAAACGGACGGATTTCTCAGGTTTTTACTACATATGAACACTTTTTACATCTCTCGTGCAACTCGGCTGCTAGTCCTCCTTTCATGCAGAATCTTAAGGTCCTAGCTCATGTCCAAGGTACCGAATCCAGCTAGAAAGTCAATAATCGATAAATAAAACTTGAATTGTTCTACTTCTTACTGGCTATTGCATCAACTTAGAAGCTTCATCTGTGTTCTACTATGGTGATTTTAGTGTCTCCGCATACCGCAGCACGCGACATAGCTTTGCAGACGATAAGTACAACCGTTTCAGAGAGAAGAGCGGCCAATGTGACGATCTGGCTTTAAGACGATTCGATAACAAATGATGAAAACGGACGGATTTCTCAGGTTTTTACTACATATAAACACTTTTTACATTTTCTCGTGCAACTCGGCTGCTAGTCCTCCTTTCATGCAGAAACTTAAGGTCCTAGCTCATGTCCAAGGTACCGAAGCCAGCTAAAAAGTCAATAATCGATACCTAAAACTTGAATTGTTCTACTTCTTACTGGCTATTGCATCAACTTAGAAGCTTCATCTGTGTTCTACTATGGTGATTTTAGTGTCTCCGCATACCGCAGCACGCGACATAGCTTTGCAGACGATAAGTACAACCGTTTCAGAGAGAAGAGCGGCCAATGTGACGATCTGGCTTTAAGTCGATTCGATAACAAATGACGAAAACGGACGGATTTCTCAGGTTTTTACTACATATGAACACTTTTCACATTCTCCCGTGCAACTCGGCTGCTAGTTCTCCATTCATGCAGAATCTTAAGGTCCTAGCCCATGTCCAAGGCACCAAAGCCAGCTAAAAAGTCAATAACCGATACCTAAAACTTGAAATGTACTACTTCTTACTGGCTATTACGTCATCTTAGGAGCTTCATCTGTGTTCTACTATGGTGCTTTTAGTGTCTCCGAATAAAGCAGTACGCGACATAGCATTGCAGACGATAAGTACAACCGTTTCAGAGAGAAGAGCGGCCAATGTGACGAACTGGCTTTAAGTCGATTCGATAACAAATGACGAAGACGGACGGATTTCTCAGGTTTTTACTACATGTGAACACTTTTCACATTCTACCGTGCAACTGGGCTGCTAGTCCTCCTTTTATGCAGAATCTTAAAGTCCTAGCTCATGTCCAAGGCAAAAGCCAGCTAAAAAGTCAATAATCGATTCCTAAAACTTGAATTGTACTACTTCTTACTGGCTATTACATCAACTTAGATGCTTCATCTGTTTTCTACTATGGTGATTTTAGTGTCTCCGCATACCGCAGCACGCGACATAGCTTTGCAGACGATAAGTACAACCGTTTCAGAGAGAAGAGCGGCCAATGTGACGATCTGGCTTTAAGTCGATTCGATAACAAATGACGAAAACGGACCGATTTCTCAGGTTTTTACTACATATGAACACTTTTCACATTCTCCCGTGCAACTCGGCTGCTAGTCCTCCTTTCATGCAGAATCTTAAGGTCCTAGCTCATGTCCAAGGCACCAAAGCCAGCTAAAAGGTCAATAATCGATTCCTAAAACTAGATTTTGTACTACTTCTTACTGGCTATTACATCAACTTAGATGCTTCATCTGTGTTCTACTATGGTTCTTTTAGTGTCTCAGCATACCGCAGTACGCGACATAGATTTGCAGACGATAAGTACAACCGTTTCAGAGAGAAGAGCGGCCAATGTGACGATCTGGCTTTAAGTCGATTCGATAACAAATGACGAAAACGGACGGATTTCTCAGGTTTTTACTACATATGAACACTTTTTACATTTTCTCGTGCAACTCGGCTGCTAGTCCTCCTTTCATGCAGAATCTTAAGGTCCTAGCTCATGTCCAAGGTACCGAAGCCAGCTAAAAAGTCAATAATCGATACCTAAAACTTGAATTGTTCTACTTCTTACTGGCTATTGCATCAACTTAGAAGCTTCATCTGTGTTCTACTGTGGTGATTATAGTGTCTCCGCATACCGCAGCACGCGACATAGCTTTGCAGACGATAAGTACAACCGTTTCAGAGAGAAGAGCGGCCAATGTGACGATCTGGCTTTAAGTCGATTCGATAACAAATAACGAAAACGGAAGGATTTCTCAGGTTTTTACTACATATGAACACTTTTCACATTCTCCCGTGCAACTCGGCTGCTAGTCCTCCTTTCATGCAGAATCTTATGGTCCTAGCTCATGTCCAAGGCACCAAAGCCAGCTAAAAAGTCAATAACCGATACCTAAAACTTGAAATGTACTACTTCTTACTGGCTATTACGTCATCTTAGGAGTTTCATCTGTGTTCTACTATGGTGCTTTTAGTGTCTCCGAATAAAGCAGTACGCGACATAGCTTTGCAGACGATAAGTACAACCGTTTCAGAGAGCAGAGCGGCCAATGTGACGAACTGGCTTTAAATCGATTCGATAACAAATGACGAAGACGGACGGATTTCTCAGGTTTTTACTACATGTGAACACTTTTCACATTCTCCCGTGCAACTGGGCTGCTAGTCCTCCTTTTATGCAGAATCTTTAAGTCCTAGCTCATGTCCAAGGCAAAAGCCAGCTAAAAAGTCAATAATCGATTCCAAAAACTTGAATTGTACAACTTCTTACTGGCTATTACATCAACTTAGATGCTTCATCTGTGTTCTGCTATGGTGATTTTAGTGTCTCCACATACCGCTGCACGCGACATAGCTTTGCAGACGATATGTACAACCGTTTCAGAGAGAAGAGCGGCCAATGTGACGATCGGGCTTTATGTCGATTCAATAACAAATGACGAAAACGGACGGATTTCTCTGGATTTTACTACATATGAACACTTTTCACATTCTCCCGTGCAACTCGGCTGCTAGTCCTCCTTTCATGCAGAATCTTATGGTCCTAGCTCATGTCCAAGGCACCAAAGCCAGCTAAAAAGTCAATAACCGATACCTAAAACTTGAAATGTACTACTTCTTACTGGCTATTACGTCATCTTAGGAGTTTCATCTGTGTTCTACTATGGTGCTTTTAGTGTCTCCGAATAAAGCAGTACGCGACATAGCTTTGCAGACGATAAGTACAACCGTTTCAGAGAGCAGAGCGGCCAATGTGACGAACTGGCTTTAAATCGATTCGATAACAAATGACGAAGACGGACGGATTTCTCAGGTTTTTACTACATGTGAACACTTTTCACATTCTCCCGTGCAACTGGGCTGCTAGTCCTCCTTTTATGCAGAATCTTTAAGTCCTAGCTCATGTCCAAGGCAAAAGCCAGCTAAAAAGTCAATAATCGATTCCAAAAACTTGAATTGTACAACTTCTTACTGGCT
This sequence comes from Schistocerca gregaria, assembly GCF_023897955.1. NCBI lineage: Eukaryota > Metazoa > Arthropoda > Insecta > Orthoptera > Acrididae > Schistocerca > Schistocerca gregaria. The sequence continues at coordinate 478,018 of NW_026061770.1, forward strand.
ATTACATCAACTTAGATGCTTCATCTGTGTTCTGCTATGGTGATTTTAGTGTCTCCACATACCGCTGCACGCGACATAGCTTTGCAGACGATATGTACAACCGTTTCAGAGAGAAGAGCGGCCAATGTGACGATCGGGCTTTATGTCGATTCAATAACAAATGACGAAAACGGACGGATTTCTCTGGATTTTACTACATATGAACACTTTTCACATTCTCCCGTGCAACTCGGCTGCTAGTCCTCCTTTTATGCAGAATCTTAAAGTCCTAGCTCATGTCCAAGCCAAAAGCCAGCTAAAAAGTCAATAATCGATTCCTAAAACTTGAATTGTACTACTTCTTACTGGCTATTACTTCAACTTAGATGCTTCATCTGTGTTCTACTGTGGTGATTTTAGTGTCTCCGCATACCGCAGCACGCGACATAGCTTTGCAGACGATAAGTACAACCGTTTCAGAGAGAAAAGCGGCCAATGTGACGATCTGGCTTTAAGTCGATTCGATAACAAATGACGAAAACGGACCGATTTCTCAGGTTTTTACTACATATGAACACTTCTCACATTCTCCCGTGCAACTCGGCTGCTAGTCCTCCTTTCATGCAGAATCTTAAGGTCCTAGCTCATGTCCAAGGCACCAAAGCCAGCTAAAAGGTCAATAATCGATTCCTAAAACTTGAATTGTACTACTTCTTACTGGCTATTACATCAACTTATATGCTTCATCTGTGTTCTACTATGGTTCTTTTAGTGTCTCAGCATACCGCAGTACGCGACATAGATTTGCAGACGATAAGTACAACCGTTTCAGAGAGAAGAGCGGCCAATGTGACGATCTGGCTTTAAGCCGATTCAATAACAAATGACGAAAACGGACGGATGTCTCAGGTTTTTACTACATGTGAACACTTTTCTCATTCTCCCGTGCAACTGGGCTGCTAGTCCTCCTTTTATGCAGAATCTTTAAGTCATAGCTCATGTCCAAGGCACCAAAGCCAGCTAAAAAGTCAATAATCGATATCTAAAACTTGAATTGTACTACTTCTTACTGGCTATTACATCAACTTAGAAGCTTCATCTGTATTCTACTACGGTGCTTTTAGTTTCTCCGCATACCGCAGCACGCGGCATAGTTTTGCACTCGATAAGCACAACCGTTTCAGAGAGAAGAGCGGCCAATGTGACGATGTGGCTTTAAGTCGATTCGATAACAAATGACGAAAACGGACGGATTTCTCAGGTTTTTACTACATATGAACACTTTTCACATTCTCCCGTGCAACTCGGCTGATAGTCCTCCTTTCATGCAGAATCTTAAGGTCCTTGCTCATGTCCAAGGCACGAAAGCCAGCTAGAAAGTCAATAATCGATACCTAAAACTTGAATTCTACTACTTCTTACTGGCTATTACATCAACTTAGAAGCTTCATCTGTGTTCTACTACGGTGCTTTTAGTGTCTCCACATACCGCAGCACGCGACATTGCTTTGCAGACGATAAGTACAACCGTTTCAGAGAGAAGAGCGGCCAATGTGACGATCTGGCTGTAAGTCGATTCGATAAGAAATGACGAAAACCGATTTCTCAGGTTTTTACTACATATGAACACTTTTCACATTCTCCCGTGCAACTGGGCTGCTAGTCCTCCTTTTATGCAGAATCTTAAAGTCCTGGCTCATGTCCAAGGCACGAAAGCCAGCTAAAAAGTCAATAATCGATAACTAAATCTTGAATTGGACTACTTATTACTGGCTATTACATCAACTTAGAAGCTTCATCTGTATTCTACTATGGTGCTTTTCCTGTTTCCGCCTACGGCAACACGCGACATAGCTTTGCAGACGGTAAGCACAACCGTTTCAGAGAGAAGAGCGGCCAATGTGACGATCTGGCTTTATGTCGATTCGATAGCAAATGACGAAAAAGGACGGATTTCTCAGGTTATTACTACATAAGAACACTTCTCACATTCTCCCGTGCAACTCGGCTGCTAGTCTTCCTTTCATGCAGAGTCTTAAGGTCCTAGCTCATGTCCAAGGCACCAAAGCCAGCTAAAAGGTCCATATTCAATACCTAAAACTTGAATTGTACTACTTCTTACTGGCTATTACATCAACTTAGAACCTTGATCTGTGTTCTACTATGGTGCTTTTAGTGTCTCAGCATACCGCAGCACGCGACATAGCTTTGCAGACGATAAGTACAACCGTTTCAGAGAGAAGAGCGGCCAAGTGACGATCTGGCTTTATGTCGATTCGATAACAAATGACGAAAACGGACGGATTTCTAAGGTTTTTACTACATATGAACACTTTTCACATTCTCCCGTGCAAATCGGCTGCTAGTCCTCCTTTCATGCAGAATCTTGAGGTCCTAGCTCATGTCCAAGGCACCAAAGCCAGCTAAAAAGTCAATAATCGATACCTAAAACTTGAATTGTTCTACTTCTTACTGGCTAGTGCATCAACTTAGAAGCTTCATCTGTGTTCTACTATGGTGATTTTAGTGTCTCCGCATACCGCAGCACGCGACATAGCCTTGCAGACGATAAGTACAACCGTTTCAGAGAGAAGAGCGGCCAATGTGACGATCTGGCTTTAAGTCGATTCGATAACAAATGACGAAAATGGACGGATTTCTCAGGTTTTTACTACATATGAACACTTTTCACATTCTCCCGTGCAACTGGGCTGCTAGTCCTCCTTTTATGCAGAATCTTAAAGTCCTAGCTCATGTCCAAGGCACGAAAGCCAGCTAAAAAGTCAATAATCGATACCTAAATCTTGAATTGGACTACTTCTTACTGGCTATTACATCAACGTAGAAGCTTCATCTGTGTTCTACTATGGTGCTTTTACTGTTTCCGCCTACGGCAACACGCGACATAGCTTTGCAGACGATAAGTACAACCGTTTCAGAGAGAAGAGCGGCCAATGTGACGATCTGGCTTTAAGTCGATTCGATAACAAATGACGAAAACGGACGGATTTCACAGGTTTTTACTACATATGAGCACTTTTCACATTCTCCCGTGCAACTCGGTTGCTAGTCCTCTTTTTATGCAGAATCTTAAGGTCCTAGCTCATGTCCAAGGCACCAAAGCCAGCTAAAAAGTCAATAATCGATACCTAAAACTTGAATTGTACTACTTCTTACTGGGTATTACATCAACTTAGAAGCTTCGTCTGTGTTCTACTAAGGTGCTTTTAGTGTCTCCGCATACCGCAGCACGCGACATAGCTTTGCAGACGATAAGTACAACCGTTTCAGTGAGAAGAGCGGCCAATGTGACGACCTGGCTTTAAGTCGATTCGATAACAAATGACGAAAACGGACGGATTTCTCAGGTTTTTACTACATATGAACACTTTTCACATTCTCCCGTGCAACTCGGCTGCTAGTCCTCCTTCATGCAAAATCTTAAGTTCCTAGCTCGTGTCCAAGGCACCAAAGAATGGTAAAAAGTCAATAACCGATACCTAAAACTTGAATTGTACTACTTCTTACTGGCTATTACATCAACTTAGAAGCATCATCTGTGTTCTACTATGGTGCTTTTAGTGTCTCCGCATACCGCAGCACGCGACATAGCTTAGCAGACGATAAGTACAACCGTTTCAGAGAGAAGAGCTGCCAATGTGAAGATCTGGCTTTAAGTCGATTGAATAACAAATGACGAAAACTGACGGATGTCTCAGGTTTTTACAACATGTGAACACTTTTCACATTCTCCTGTGCAGCTGGGCTGCTAGTCCTCCTTTTATGCAGAATCTTAAAGTCCTAGCTCATGTCCAAGGCACCAAAGCCAGCTAAAAAGTCAATAATCGATACCTAAAACTTGAATTGGACTACTTCTTACTGGCTATTACATCAACTTAGAAGCTTCATCTGTGTTCTACTACGGTGCTTTTAGTGTCTCCACATACCGCAGCACGCGACATTGCTTTGCAGACGATAAGTACAACCGTTTCAGAGAGAAGAGCGGCCAATGTGACGATCTGGCTGTAAGTCGATTCGATAAGAAATGACGAAAACCGATTTCTCAGGTTTTTACTACATATGAACACTTTTCACATTCTCCCGTGCAACTGGGCTGCTAGTCCTCCTTTTATGCAGAATCTTAAAGTCCTGGCTCATGTCCAAGGCACGAAAGCCAGCTAAAAAGTCAATAATCGATAACTAAATCTTGAATTGGACTACTTATTACTGGCTATTACATCAACTTAGAAGCTTCATCTGTATTCTACTATGGTGCTTTTCCTGTTTCCGCCTACGGCAACACGCGACATAGCTTTGCAGACGGTAAGCACAACCGTTTCAGAGAGAAGAGCGGCCAATGTGACGATCTGGCTTTATGTCGATTCGATAGCAAATGACGAAAAAGGACGGATTTCTCAGGTTATTACTACATAAGAACACTTCTCACATTCTCCCGTGCAACTCGGCTGCTAGTCTTCCTTTCATGCAGAGTCTTAAGGTCCTAGCTCATGTCCAAGGCACCAAAGCCAGCTAAAAGGTCCATATTCAATACCTAAAACTTGAATTGTACTACTTCTTACTGGCTATTACATCAACTTAGAACCTTGATCTGTGTTCTACTATGGTGCTTTTAGTGTCTCAGCATACCGCAGCACGCGACATAGCTTTGCAGACGATAAGTACAACCGTTTCAGAGAGAAGAGCGGCCAAGTGACGATCTGGCTTTATGTCGATTCGATAACAAATGACGAAAACGGACGGATTTCTAAGGTTTTTACTACATATGAACACTTTTCACATTCTCCCGTGCAAATTGGCTGCTAGTCCTCCTTTCATGCAGAATCTTGAGGTCCTAGCTCATGTCCAAGGCACCAAAGCCAGCTAAAAAGTCAATAATCGATACCTAAAACTTGAATTGTTCTACTTCTTACTGGCTAGTGCATCAACTTAGAAGCTTCATCTGTGTTCTACTATGGTGATTTTAGTGTCTCCGCATACCGCAGCACGCGACATAGCCTTGCAGACGATAAGTACAACCGTTTCAGAGAGAAGAGCGGCCAATGTGACGATCTGGCTTTAAGTCGATTCGATAACAAATGACGAAAATGGACGGATTTCTCAGGTTTTTACTACATATGAACACTTTTCACATTCTCCCGTGCAACTGGGCTGCTAGTCCTCCTTTTAAGCAGAATCTTAAAGTCCTAGCTCATGTCCAAGGCACGAAAGCCAGCTAAAAAGTCAATAATCGATACCTAAATCTTGAATTGGACTACTTCTTACTGGCTATTACATCAACGTAGAAGCTTCATCTGTGTTCTACTATGGTGCTTTTACTGTTTCCGCCTACGGCAACACGCGACATAGCTTTGCAGACGATAAGTACAACCGTTTCAGAGAGAAGAGCGGCCAATGTGACGATCTGGCTTTAAGTCGATTCGATAACAAATGACGAAAACGGACGGATTTCTCAGGTTTTTACTACATATGAGCACTTTTCACATTCTCCCGTGCAACTCGGTTGCTAGTCCTCTTTTTATGCAGAATCTTAAGGTCCTAGCTCATGTCCAAGGCACCAAAGCCAGCTAAAAAGTCAATAATCGATACCTAAAACTTGAATTGTACTACTTCTTACTGGGTATTACATCAACTTAGAAGCTTCGTCTGTGTTCTACTAAGGTGCTTTTAGTGTCTCCGCATACCGCAGCACGCGACATAGCTTTGCAGACGATAAGTACAACCGTTTCAGTGAGAAGAGCGGCCAATGTGACGACCTGGCTTTAAGTCGATTCGATAACAAATGACGAAAACGGACGGATTTCTCAGGTTTTTACTACATATGAACACTTTTCACATTCTCCCGTGCAACTCGGCTGCTAGTCCTCCTTCATGCAAAATCTTAAGTTCCTAGCTCGTGTCCAAGGCACCAAAGAATGGTAAAAAGTCAATAACCGATACCTAAAACTTGAATTGTACTACTTCTTACTGGCTATTACATCAACTTAGAAGCATCATCTGTGTTCTACTATGGTGCTTTTAGTGTCTCCGCATACCGCAGCACGCGACATAGCTTAGCAGACGATAAGTACAACCGTTTCAGAGAGAAGAGCTGCCAATGTGAAGATCTGGCTTTAAGTCGATTGAATAACAAATGACGAAAACTGACGGATGTCTCAGGTTTTTACAACATGTGAACACTTTTCACATTCTCCTGTGCAGCTGGGCTGCTAGTCCTCCTTTTATGCAGAATCTTAAAGTCCTAGCTCATGTCCAAGGCACCAAAGCCAGCTAAAAAGTCAATAATCGATACCTAAAACTTGAATTGGACTACTTCTTACTGGCTATTACATCCACTTAGAAGCTTCATCTGTGTTCTACTACGGTGCTTTTAGTTTCTCCGCATACCGCAGCACGCGACATAGTTTTGCAGACGATAAGCACAACCGTTTCAGAGAGAAGTGCGGCCAATGTGACGATGTGGCTTTAAGTCGATTCGATAACAAATGACGAAAACGGACGGATTTCTCAGGTTTTTACTACATACGAACACTTTTCACATTCTCCCGTGCAACTCGGCTTCTAGTCCACCTTTCATGCAGAATCTTAACGTCCTAGCTCATGTCCAAGGTACCGAAGCCAGCTAAAAAGTCAATAATCGATACCTAAAACTTGAATTGTTCTACTCCTTACTGGCTATTGCATCAACTTAGAAGCTTCATCTGAGTTCTATTATGGTCATTTTAGAGTCTCCGCATACCGCAGCACGCGACATAGCTTTGCAGACGATAAGTACAACCGTTTCAGAGAGAAGAGCGGCCAATGTGACGATCTGGCTTTAAGTCGATTGATAACAAATGACGAAAACGGACGGATGTCTCAGGTTCTTACTACATGTGAACACTTTTGACATTCTCCTGTGCAACTGGGCTGCTAGTCCTCCTTTTATGCAGAATGTTAAAGTCCTAGCTCATTTCCAAGGCACCAAAGCCAGCCAAAAAGTCAATAATCGATACCTAAAACTTGAATTGGACTACTTCTTACTGGCTATTACATCAATTTAGAAGCTTCATCTGTGTTATACTACGATGCTTTTAGTTTCTCCGCATACCGCAGCACGCGACATAGTTTTGCAGACGATAAGCACAACCGTTTCAGAGAGAAGAGCGGCCAATGTGACGATCTGGCTTTAAGTCGATTCCATAACAAATGACGAAAAAGGACGGATTTCTCAGGTTTTTACTACATATGAACACTTTTCACATTCTCCCGTGCAACTCGGCTGCTAGTCCTCCTTTTAGTCAGAATCTTAAGGTCCTAGCTCATGTCCAAGGCACCAAAGCCAGCTAAAAGGTCCATATTCAATACCTATAACTTGAATTGTACTACTTCTTACTGGCTATTACATCAACTTAGAAGCTTGATCTGTGTTCTACTATGGTGCTTTTAGTGTCTCCTCACACCGCAGCACGCGACATAGCTTTGCAGACGATAAGTACAACCGTTTCAGAGAGAAGAGCGGCCAATGTGACGATCTGGCTTTATGTCGATTCGATAACAAATGACGAAAACGGACGGATTTCTCAGGTTTTTACTACATATGAACACTTTTCACATTCTCCCTTGCAACTCGGCTGCTAGTCCTCCTTTCATGCAGAATCTTAAGGTCCTAGCTCATGTCCAAGGCACCAAAGCCAGCTTAAAAGTCAATAATCGATTCCTAAAACTTGAATTGTACTACTTCTTACTGGCTATTACATCAACTTAGATGCTTCATCTGTGTTCTACTATGGTGATTTTAGTGTCTCCACATACCGTTGCACGCGACATAGCTTTGCAGACGATATGTACAACCGTTTCAGAGAGAAGAGCGGCCAATGTGACGATCTGGCTTTAAGTCGATTCGATAACAAATGACGAAAACGGACGGATTTCTCAGGTTTTTACTACATATGAACACTTTTCACATTCTCACGTGCAACTCGGCTGCTAGTCCTCTTTTTATGCAGAATCTTAAGGTCCTAGCTCATGTCCAAGGCACCAAAGCCAGCTAAAAAGTCAATAATCGATACCTAAAACTTGAATTGTACTACTTCTTATTGGCTATTACATCAACTTAGAAGCATCATCTGTGTTCTACTATGGTGCTTTTAGTGTCTCCGCATACCGCAGCACGCGACATAGCTTAGCAGACGATAAGTACAACCGTTTCAGAGAGAAGAGCTGCCAATGTGACGATCTGGCTTTAAGTCGATTGAATAACAAATGACGAAAACTGACGGATGTCTCAGGTTTTTACTACATGTGAACTCTTTTCACATTCTCCTGTGCAACTGGGCTGCTAGTCCTCCTTTTATGCAGAATCTTAGAGTCCTAGCTCATGTCCAAGGCACCAAAGCCAGCTAAAAAGTCAATAATCGATACCTAAAACTTGAATTGGACTACTTCTTACTGGCTATTACATCCACTTAGAAGCTTCATCTGTGTTCTACTACGGTGCTTTTAGTTTCTCCGCATACCGCAGCACGCGACATAGTTTTGCAGACGATAAGCACAACCGTTTCAGAGAGAAGAGCGGCCAATGTGACGATGTGGCTTTAAGTCGATTCGATAACAAATGACGAAAACGGACGGATTTCTCAGGTTTTTACTACATATGAACACATTTCACATTCTCCCGTGCAACTCGGCTTCTAGTCCACCTTTCATGCAGAATCTTAACGTCCTAGCTCATGTCCAAGGTACCGAAGCCAGCTAAAAAGTCAATAATCGATACCTAAAACTTGAATTGTTCTACTTCTTACTGGCTATTGCATCAACTTAGAAGCTTCATCTGAGTTCTATTGTGGTGATTTTAGTGTCTCCGCATACCGCAGCACGCGACGTAGCTTTGCAGACGATAAGTACAACCGTTTCAGAGAAAAGAGCGGCCAATGTGACGATCTGGCTTTAAGTCGATTGATAACAAATGACGAAAACGGACGGATGTCTCAGGTTCTTACTACATGTGAACACTTTTGACATTCTCCTGTGCAACTGGGCTGCTAGTCCTCCTTTTATGCAGAATCTTAAAGTCCTAGCTTATTTCCAAGGCACCAAAGCCAGCTAAAAAGTCAATAATCGATACCTAAAACTTGAATTGGACTACTTCTTACTGGCTATTACATCAATTTAGAAGCTTCATCTGTGTTATACTACGATGCTTTTAGTTTCTCCGCATACCGCAGCACGCGACATAGTTTTGCAGACGATAAGCACAACCGTTTCAGAGAGAAGAGCGGCCAATGTGACGATCTGGCTTTAAGTCGATTCGATAACAAATGACGAAAAAGGTCGGATTTCTCAGGTTTCTACTACATATGAACACTTTTCACATTCTCCCGTGCAACTCGGCTGCTAGTCCTCCTTTTAGTCAGAATCTCAAGGTCCTAGCTCATGTCCAAGGCACCAAAGGCAGCTAAAAGTTCCATATTCATTACCTAAAACTTGAATTGTGCTACTTCTTACTGGCTATTACATCAACTTAGAAGCTTCATCTGTGTTCTACTATGGTGCTTTTAGTGTCTTAGCATACGGCAGCACGCGACATAGGTTTGCAGACGATAAGTACAACCGTTTCAGAGAGAAGAGCGGCCAATGTGACGATCTGGCTTTAAGTCGATTCGATAACAAATGACGAAAACGGACGGATTTCTCATGATTTTACTACATATGAACACTTTTCACATTCTCCCGTGCAACTCGGCTGCTAGTCCTCCTTTCATGCAGAATCTTAAGGTCCTAGCTCATGTCCAAGGCACCAAAGCCAGCTAAAAAGTCAATAATCGATTCCTAAAACTTGAATTGTACTACTTCTTACTGGCTATTACATCAACTTAGATGCTTCATCTGTGTTCTACTATGGTGATTTTAGTGTCTCCACATGCCGCTGCACGCGACATAGCTTTGCAGACGATATGTACAACCGTTTCAGAGAGAAGAGCCGCTTATGTGACCATCTGGCTTTAAGTCGATTCGATAACAAATGACGAAAACGGACGGATTTCTCAGGTTTTTACTACATATGAACAATTTTCACATTCTCCCGTGCAACTCGGCTGCTAGTCCTCCTTTCATGCAGAATGTCAAGGTCCTAGCTCATGTCCAAGGCACCAAAGCCAGTTAAAAAGTCAATAATCGATACGTAAATCTTGAATTGGACTACATTTTACCGGCTATTACGTCAACTTAGAAGCTTCGTCTGTGTTCTACTATGGTGCTTTTCGTGTCTCCACATACCGCAGCATGCGACATAGCTTTGCAGACGATGAGTGCAACCTTTTCATAGAGAAGTGCGGCCAATGTGACGATCTGGTTTTAAGTCGATTCGATAACAAATGACGAAAACGGACGGATTTCTCAGGTTTTTACTACATATGAACACTTTTCACATTCTCCCGTGCAACTCGGCTGCTAGTCCTCCTTTTATGCAAAATCTTAAAGCCCTAGCTCATGTCCAAGACACGAAAGCCAGCTAAAAAGTCAATAATCGATACCTAAATCTTGAATTGGACTACTTATTACTGGCTATTACATCGACTTAGAAGCTTCATCTGTGTTCTACTATGGTGCTTTTACTGTTTCCGCCTACGGCAACACGCGACATAGCTTTGCAGACGATAAGCACAACCGTTTCAGAGAGAAGAGCGGCCAATGTGACGATCTGGCTTTAAGTCGATTCGATAACTAATGACGAAAAAGGACGGATTTCTCAGGTTATTACTACATATGAACACTTTTCACATTCTCCCGTGCAACTCGGCTGCTAGTCCTCCTTTCATGCAGAATCTTAAGGTCCTAGCTCATGTCCAAGGCACCAAAGCCAGCTTAAAAGTCAATAATCGATTCCTAAAACTTGAATTGTACTACTTCTTACTGGCTATTGCATCAACTTAGAAGCTTCATCTGTGTTCTACTATGGTGATTTTAGTGTCTCCGCATACCGCAGCACGCGACACAGCTTTGCAGACGATAAGTACAACCGTTTCAGAGAGAAGAGCGGCCAATGTGACGATCTGGCTTTAAGTCGATTCGATAACAAATGACGAAAACGGACGAATTTCTCAGGTTTTTACTACATATGAACACTTTTCACATTCTCCCGTGCAACTCGGCTGCTAGTCCTCCTTTCATGCAGAATCTTAAAGTCCTAGCTCATGTCCAAGGCACGAAAGCCAGCTGAAAGGTCAATATTCAATACCTAAAACTTGAATTGTACTATTACTTACTGGCTATTACATCGACTTAGAAGCTTGATCTGTGTTCTACTATGGTGCTTTTAGTGTCTCAGCATACCGCAGTACGCGACATAGCTTTGCAGACGATAAGTACAACCGTTTCAGAGAGAAGAGCGGCCAATGTGACGATCTGGCTTTAAGTCGATTCGATAACAAATGACGAAAACGAACGGATTTCTCAGGTTTTTACTACATATGAACACTTTTCACATTCTCCCGTGCAACTCGGCTGCTAGTCCTCGATTCAGGCAGAATCTTAAGGTCCTAGCTCATGTCCAAGGCACCAAAGCCAGCTAAAAAGTCAATAATCAATACCTACAACTTGGATTGTACTACTTCTTACTGGCTATTACATCAACTTACAAGCTTCATCTGTGTTCTACTACGGTGCTTTTAGTTTCTCCGCATACCGCAGCACGCGACACAGTTTTGCAGACGATAAGTACAACCGTTTCAGAGAGAAGAGCGGCCAATGTGACGATCTGGCTTTAAGTCGATTCGATAACAAATGACGAAAACGGACGGATTTCTCAGGTTTTTACTACATATGAACAATTTTCACATTCTCCCGTGGACCTCGGCTGCTAGTCCACCTTTCATGCAGAATCTTAAGGTCCTAGCTCATGTCCAATGCACCAAAGCTAGCTAAAAAGTCAATAATCGATACCTAAAACTTGAATTGTACTACATCTTACTGGCTATTACATCAACTTAGAAGCTTCATCTGTGTTCTACTATGGTGCTTTTCCTGTTTCCGCCTACGGCAACACGCGACATAGCTTTGCAGACGATAAGCACAACCGTTTCAGAGAGAAGAGCGGCCAATGTGACGATCTGGCTTTAAGTCGATTCGATAACAAATGACGAAAAAGGACGGATTTGTCAGGTTATTACTACATATGAACACTTTTCACATTCCCCGTGCAACTCGGCTGCTAGTCCTCCTTTCATGCAGAATCTTAAGGTCCTAGCTCATGTCCAAGGCACCAAAGCAAGCTAAAAGTTCCATATTCAATACCTATAACTTGAATTGTACTACTTCTTACTGGCTATTACATCAACTTAGAAGCTTGATCTGTGTTCTACTATGGTGCTTTCAGTGTCTCCTCACACCGCAGCAGGCGACATAGCTTTGCAGACGATATGTACAACCGTTTCAGAGAGAAGAGCGGCAAATGTGACGATCTGGCTTTAAGTCGATTCGATAACAAATGACGAAAACGGACGAATTTCTCAGGTTTTTACTACATATGAACATTTTTCACATTCTCCCGTTCAACGCGGCTGCTAGTCCTCCTTTCATGCAGAATGTCAAGGTCCTAGCTCATGTCCAAGGCACGAAAGCCAGCTAAAAGATCAATATTCAATACCTAAAACTTGAATTGTACTACTTCTTACTGGCTATTACATCAACTTAGAAGCTTGATCTGTGTTCTACTATGGTGCTTTTAGTGTCTCAGCATACCGCAGTACGCGACATAGCTTTGCAGAAGATAAGTAGAACCGTTTCAGAGAGAAGAGCGGCCAATGTGACGATCTGGCTTTAAGTCGATTCGATAACAAATGACGAAAACGAACGGATTTCTCAGGTTTTTACTACATATGAACACTTTTCACATTCTCCCGTGCAACTCGGCTGCTAGTCCTCCATTCATGCAGAATCTTAAGGTCCTAGCTCATGTCCAAGGCATCAAAGCCAGCTAAAAAGTCAATAATCAATACCTAAAACTTGGATTGTACCACTTCTTACTGGCTATTACATCAACTTACAAGCTTCATCTGTGTTCTACTACGGTGCTTTTAGTTTCTTCGCATACCGCAGCACGCGACACAGTTTTGCAGACGATAAGTACAACCGTTTCAGAGAGAAGAGCGGCCAATGTGACGATCTGGCTTTAAGTCGATTCGATAACAAATGACGAAAATTGACGGATTTCTCAGGTTTTTACTACATATGAACAATTTTCACATTCTCCCGTGGAACTCGGCTGCTAGTCCACCTTTCATGCAGAATCTTAAGGTCCTAGCTCATATCCAATGCACCAAAGCTAGCTAAAAAGTCAATAGTCGATACCTAAAACTTGAATTGTACTACATCTTACTGGATATTACATCAACTTAGAAGCTTCATCTGTGTTCTACTGTGGTGATTTTAGTGTCACCGCATACCGCAGCACGTGACATAGCTTTGCAGACGATAAGTACAACCGTTTCAGAGAGAAGAGCGGCCAATGTGACGATCTGGCTTTAAGTCGATTCGATAACAGATGACGAAAACGGACGGATTTCTCAGGTTTTTACTACATATGAACACTTTTCACATTCTCCCGTGCAACTCGGCCGCTAGTCCTCCTTTCATGCAGAATCTTAAGGTCCTAGCTCATGTCCAAGGCACCAAAGCCAGCTAAAAAGACAATAACCGATACCTAAAACTTGAATTGTACTTCTTCCTACTGGCTATTACATCATCTTAGAAGCTTGATCTGTGTTCAACTATGGTGCTCTTAGTGTCTCCTCACACCGCAGCACGCGACATAGCTTTGCAGACGATAAGTACAACCGTTTCAGAGAGAAGAGCGGCCAATGTGACGATCAGGCTTTATGTCGATTCGATAACAGATGACGAAAACGGACGGATTTCTCAGGTTTTTACTACATATGTACACTTTTCACATTCTCCCGTGCAACTCGGCTGCTAGTCCTCCTTTCATGCAGAATCTTAAGGTCCTAGCTCATGTCCAAGGCACCAAAGCCAGCTTAAAAGTCAATAATCGATTCCTAAAACTTGAATTGTACTACTTCTTACTGGCTATTACATCAACTTAGATTCTTCATCTGTGTTCTACTATGGTGATTTTAGTGTCTCCACATACCGCAGCACGCGACATAGCTTTGCAGACGATAAGTACAACCGTTTCAGAGAGAAGAGCGGCCAATGTGACGACCTGGCTTTAAGTCAATTCGATAACAAATGACGAAAACGAACGGATTTCTCAGGTTTTTACTACATATGAACACTTTTCACATTCTCCCGTGCAACTCGGCTGCTAGTACTCCATTCATGCAGAATCTTAAGGTCCTAGCTCATGTCCAAGGCACCAAAGCCAGCTAAAAAGTCAATAATCAATACCTAAAACTTGAATTGTACTACTTCTTACTGGCTATAGCATCTACTTACAAGCTTCATCTGTGTTCTACTACGGTGCTTTTAGTTTCTCCGCATACCGCAGCACGCGACACAGTTCTGCAGGCGATAAGTACAACCGTTTCAGAGAGAAGAGCGGCAAATGTGACGATCTGGCTTTAAGTCGATTGGATAAATAAATTACGAAAACGGACGGATTTCTCAGGTTTTTACTACATATGAACACTTTTCACATTCTCCCGTGGAACTCGGCTGCTAGTCCACCTTTCATGCAGAATCTTAAGGTCCTAGCTCATGGCCAATGCACCAAAGCTAGCTAAAAAGTCAATAATCGATACCTAAAACTTGGATTGTACTACATCTTACTGGATATTACATCAACTTAGAAGCTTCATCTGTGTTCTACTGTGGTGATTTTAGTGTCACCTCATACCGCAGCACGTGACATAGCTTTGCAGACGATAAGTATACCGTTTCAGAGAGAAGAGCGGCCAATGTGACGATCTGGCTTTAAGTCGATTCGATAACAGATGACGAAAACGGACGGATTTCTCAGGTTTTTACTACATATGAACACTTTTCACATTCTCCCGTGCAACTCGGCTGCTAGTCCTCCTTTCATGCAGAATCTTAAGGTCCTAGCTCATGTCCAAGGCACCAAAGCCAGCTAAAAAGACATTAACCGATACCTAAAACTTGTATTGTACTTCTTCTTACTGGCTATTACATCATCTTAGAAGCTTCATCTGTGTTCTACTATGGTGCTTTTAGTGTCTCAGCATACCGCAGTAGGCGACATAGCTTTGCAGACGATAAGTACAACCGTTTCAGAGAGAAGAGCGGCCAATGTGACGATCTGGCTTTAAGTCGATTCGATAACAAATGACGAAAACGAACGGATTTCTCAGGTTTTTACTACATATGAGCACTTTTCACATTCTCCCGTGCAACTCGGCTGCTAGTCCTCCATTCATGCAGAATCTTAAGGTCCTAGCTCATGTCCAAGGCACCAAAGCCAGCTTAAAAGTCAATAATCGATTCCTAAATCTTGAATTGTACTACTTCTTACTGGCTATTACATCAACTTAGATGCTTCATCTGTGTTCTACTATGGTGATTTTAGTGTCTCCACATACCGCTGCACGCGACATAGCTTTGCAGACGATATGTACAACCGTTTCAGAGAGAAGAGCGGCCAATGTGACGATCTGGCTTTAAGTCGATTCGATAACAAATGACGAAAACGGACGGATTTCTCAGGTTTTTACTACATATGAACACTTTTCACATTCTCACGTGCAACTCGGCTGCTAGTCCTCCTTTCATGCAGAATCTTAAGGTCCTAGCTCATGTCCAAGGTACCGAATCCAGCTAAAAAGTCAATAATCGATACTTAAAACTTGAATTGTTCTACTTCTTACTGGCTATTGCATCAACCTAGAAGCTTGATCTGTGTTCTACTATGGTGATTTTAGTGTCTCCGCATACCGCAGCACGCAACATAGCTTTGCAGACGATAAGTACAACCGTTTCAGAGAGAAGAGCGGCCAATGTGACGATCTGGCTTTAAGTCGATTCGATAACAAATGACGAAAACGAACGGATTTCTTGGGTTTTTACTACATATGAACACATTTCACACTCTCCCGTGCAACTCGGCTGCTAGTCCTCCATTCATGCAGAATCTTAAGGTCCTAGCTCATGTCCAAGGCACCAAAGCCAGCTAAAAAGTCAATAATCAATACCTAAAACTTGAATTGTACTACTTCTTACTGGCTATAGCTTCTACTTACAAGCTTCATCTGTGTTCTACTACGGTGCTTTTAGTTTCTCCGCATACCGCAGCACGCGACACAGTTTTGCAGACGATAAGTACAACCGTTTCAGAGAGAAGAGCGGCCAATGTGACGATCTGGCTTTAAGTCGATTCGATAACAGATGACGAAAACGGACGGATTTCTCAGGTTTTTACTACATATGAACACTTTTCACATTCTCCCGTGCAACTGGGCTGCTAGTCCTCCTTTCATGCAGAATCTTAAGGTCCTAGCTCATGTCCAAGGCACCAAAGCCAGCTAAAAAGGCAATAACCGATACCTAAAACTTGAATTGTACTAGTTCTTACTGGCTATTACATAATCTTAGAAGCTTCATCTGTGTTCTACTATGGTGCTTTTAGTGTCTCCGAATACCGCAGTACGCGACATAGCTTTGCAGACGATAAGTACAACCGTTTCAGAGAGAAGAGCGGCCAATGTGACGATCTGGCTTTAAGTCGATTCGATAACAAATGACGAAAACTGACGGATTTCTCAGGTTTTTACTACATATGAACACTTTTCACATTCTCCCGTTCAACTGGGCTGCTAGCCCTCCTTTTATGCAGAATTTTTAAGTCCTAGCTCATGTCCAAGGCACGAAAGCCAGCTAAAAAGTCAATAATCGATACCTAAATCTTGAATTGGACTACTTCTTACTGGCTATTACATCAACTTAGAAGCTTCGTCTGTGTTCTACTATGGTTCTTTTCCTGTTTCCGCCTACGGCAACACGCGACATAGCTTTGCAGACGATAAGCACAACCGTTTCAGAGAGAAGAGCGGCCAATGTGTCGATCTGGCTTTAAGTCGATTCGATAACAAATGACGAAAACGGACGGATTTCTCAGGTTATTACTACATATGAACACTTTTCACATTCTCCCGTGCAACTCGGCTGCTAGTCCTCCATTCATGCAGAATCTTAAGGTCCTAGCTCACGTCCAAGGCACCAAAGCCAGCTAAAAAGTCAATAATCAATACCTAAAACTTGAATTGTACTACTTCTTACTGGCTATTACATCAACTTACAAGCTTCATCTGTGTTCTACTACGGTGCCTTTAGTTTCTCCGCATACCGCAGCACGCGACACAGTTTTGCAGACGATAAGTACAACCGTTTCAGAGAGAAGAGCGGAAAATGTGACGATCTGGCTTTAAGTCGATTCGATAACAAATGACGAAAACGGACGGATTTCTCAGGTTTTTACTACATATGAACACTTTTCACATTCTCCCGTGCAACTCGGCTGCTAGTCCTCCTTTCATGCAGAATCTTAACGTCCTAGCTCATGTCCAAGGCACCAAAGCCAGCTAAAAAGACAACAACCGATACCTAAAACTTGAATTGTACTTCTTCTTACTGGCTATTACATCATCTTAGAAGCTTCATCTGTGTTCAACTATGGTGCTTTTAGTGTCTCCGAATACCGTAGTACGCGACATAGCTTTGCAGACGATAAGCACAACCGTTTCAGAGAGAAGAGCGGCCAATGTGACGATCTGGCTTTAAGTCGATTCGATAACAAATGACGAAAATGACGGATTTCTCAGGTTATTACTACATATTAACACTTTTCACATTCTCCCGTGCAACTCGGCTGCTAGTCCTCCTTTCATGCAGAATCTTAAGGTCCTAGCTCATGTCCAAGGCACCAAAGCCAGCTAAAAAGACAATAACCGATACCTAAAACTTGTATTGTACTTCTTCTTACTGGCTATTACATCATCTTAGAAGCTTGATCTGTGTTCTACTATGGTGCTTTTAGTGTCTCCTCACACCGCAGCACGCGACATAGCTTTGCAGACGATAAGTACAACCGTTTCAGAGAGAAGAGCGGCCAATGTGACGATCTGGCTTTATGTCGATTCGATAACAAATGACGAAAACGGACGGATTTCTCAGGTTTTTACTACATATGAACACTTTTCACATTCTCCCGTGCAACTCGGCTGCTAGTCCTCCTTTCATGCAGAATCTTAAGGTCCTAGCTCATGTCCAAGGCACCAAATCCAGCTTAAAAGTCAATAATCGATTCCTAAAACTTGAATTGTACTACTTCTTACTGGCTATTACATCAACTTAGATGCTTCATCTGTGTTCTACTATGGTGATTTTAGTGTCTCCACATACCGCTGCACGCGACATAGCTTTGCAGACGATATGTACAACCGTTTCAGAGAGAAGAGCGGCCAATGTGACGATCTGGCTTTAAGTCGATTCGATAACAAATGACGAAAACGGACGGATATCTCAGGTTTTTACTACATATGAACACTTTTCACATTCTCACGTGCAACTCGGCTGCTAGTCCTCCTTTCATGCAGAATCTTAAGGTCCTAGCTCATGTCCAAGGTACCGAATCCAGCTAGAAAGTCAATAATCGATACCTAAAACTTGAATTGTTCTACTTCTTACTGGCTATTGCATCAACTTAGAAGCTTCATCTGTGTTCTACTATGGTGATTTTAGTGTCTCCGCATACCGCAGCACGCGACATAGCTTTGCAGACGATAAGTACAACCGTTTCAGAGAGAAGAGCGGCCAATGTGACGATCTGGCTTTAAGTCGATTCGATAACAAATGACGAAAACGGACGAATTTCTCAGGTTTTTACTACATATGAACACTTTTCACATTCTCCCGTGCAACTCGGCTGCTAGTCCTCCTTTCATGCAGAATGTCAAGGTCCTAGCTCATGGCCAAGGCACCAAAGCCAGTTAAAAAGTCAATAATCGATACCTAAAACTTGAATTGTACTACTTCTTACTGGCTATTAGATCAACTTAGAAGCTTCGTCTGTGTTCTACTATGGTGCTTTTAGTGTCTCCGCATACCGCAGCACACGACATAGCTTTGCAGACGATAAGTACAACCGCTTCAGAGAGAAGAGCGGCCAATGTGACGATCTGGCTTTAAGTCGATTCGATAACAAATGACGAAAACGGACGGATTTCTCAGGTTTTTACTACATATGAACACTTTTCACATTCTCCCGTGCAACTCGGCTGCTAGTCCTCCATTCATGCAGAATCTTAAGGTCCTAGCTCATGTCCAAGGCACCAAAGCCAGCTAAAAAGTCAATAATCAATACCTAAAACTTGAATTGTACTACTTCTTACTGGCTATTACATCTACTTACAAGCTTCATCTGTGTTCTACTACGGTGCATTTAGTTTCTCCGCATACCGCAGCACGCGACACAGTTTTGCAGACGATAAGTACAACCGTTTCAGAGAGAAGAGCGGCCAATGTGACGATCTGGCTTTAAGTCGATTCGATAACAAATGACGAAAACGGACGGATTTCTCAGGTTTTTACTACATATGAACAATTTTCACATTCTCCCGTGGAACTCGGCTGCTAGTCCACCTTTCATGCAGAATCTTAAGGTCCTAGCTCATGTCCAATGCACCAAAGCTAGCTAAAAAGTCAATAATCGATACCTAAAACTTGAATTGTACTTCTTCTTACTGGCTATTACATCATCTTAGAAGCTTCATCTGTGTTCTACTATGGTGATTTTAGTGTCTCCGCATACCGCAGCACGCGACATAGCTCTGCAGACGATAAGTACAACCGTTTCAGAGAGAAGAGCGGCCAATGTGACGATCTGGCTTTAAGTCGATTCGATAACAAACGAAGAAAACGGACGGATTTCTCAGGTTTTTAGTACATATGAACACTTTTCACATTCTCCCGTGCAACTCGGCTGCTAGTCGTCCTTTCATGCAGAATCTTAAAGTCCTAGCACATGTCCAAGGCACCAAAGCCAGCTAAAAAGTCAATAACCGATACCTAAAACTTGAATTGTACTACTTCTTACTGGCTATTACATCATCTTAGGAGTTTCATCTGTGTTCTACTATGATGCTTTTAGTTACTCCGAATACCGCAATACGCGACATAGCTTTGCAGACGATAAGTACAACCGTTTCAGAGAGAAGAGCGGCCAATGTGACGATCTGGCTTTAAGTCGATTCGATAACAAATGACGAAAACGGACGGATTTCTCAGGTTTTTACTACATATGAACACTTTTCACATTCTCACGTGCAACTCGGCTGCTAGTCCACCTTTCATGCAGAATCTTAAGGTCCTAGCTCATGTCCAATGCACCAAAGCTAGCTAAAAAGTCAATAATCGATACCTAAAACTTGAATTGTACTACATCTTACTGGATATTACATCAACTTAGAAGCTTCATCTGTGTTCTACTGTGGTGATTTTAGTGTCACCGCATACCGCAGCACGTGACATAGCTTTGCAGACGATAAGTATACCGTTTCAGAGAGAAGAGCGGCCAATGTGACGATCTGGCTTTAAGTCGATTCGATAACAAATGACGAAAACGGACGGATTTCTCAGGTTTTTACTACATATGAACACTTTTCACATTCTCCCGTGCAACTGGGCTGCTAGTCCTCCTTTCATGCAGAATCTTAAGGTCCTAGCTCATGTCCAAGGCACCAAAGCCAGCTAAAAAGACAATAACCGATACCTAAAACTTGAATTGTACTTCTTCTTACTGGCTATTACATCATCTTAGAAGCTTCATCTGTGTTCTACTATGGTGCTTTTAGTGTCTCCGAATACCGCAGTACGCGACATAGCTTTGCAGACGATAAGTACAACCGTTTCAGAGAGAAGAGCGGCCAATGTGACGATCTGGCTTTAAGTCGATTCGATAACAAATGACGAAAACGGACGGATTTCTCAGGTTTTTACTACATATGAACACTTTTCACATTCTCCCGTTCAACTGGGCTGCTAGTCCTCCTTTTACGCAGAATTTTTAAGTCCTAGCTCATGTCCAAGGCACGAAAGCCAGCTAAAAAGTCAATAATCGATACCTAAATCTTGAATTGGACTACTTCTTACTGGCTATTACATCAACTTAGAAGCTTCGTCTGTGTTCTACTATGGTTCTTTTCCTGTTTCCGCCTACGGCAACACGCGACATAGCTTTGCAGACGATAAGCACAACCGTTTCAGAGAGAAGAGCGGCCAATGTGACGATCTGGCTTTAAGTCGATTCGATAACAAATGACGAAAAAGGACGGATTTCTCAGGTTATTACTACATATGAACACTTTTCACATTCTCCCGTGCAACTCGGCTGCTAGTCCTCCATTCATGCAGAATCTTAAGGTCCTAGCTCATGTCCAAGGCACCAAAGCCAGCTAAAAAGTCAATAATCAATACCTAAAACTTGAATTGTACTACTTCTTACTGGCTATTACATCAACTTACAAGCTTCATCTGTGTTCTACTACGGTGCCTTTAGTTTCTCCGCATACCGCAGCACACGACACAGTTTTGCAGACGATAAGTACAACCGTTTCAGAGAGAAGAGCGGAAAATGTGACGATCTGGCTTTAAGTCGATTCGATAACAAATGACGAAAACGGACGGATTTCTCAGGTTTTTACTACATATGAACACTTTTCACATTCTCCCGTGCAACTCGGCTGCTAGTCCTCCTTTCATGCAGAATCTTAAGGTCCTAGCTCATGTCCAAGGCACCAAAGCCAGCTAAAAAGACAATAACCGATACCTAAAACTTGAATTGTACTTCTTCTTACTGGCTATTACATCATCTTAGAAGCTTCATCTGTGTTCTACTATGGTGCTTTTAGTGTCTCCGAATACCGCAGTACGCGACATAGCTTTGCAGACGATAAACACAACCGTTCAGAGAGAAGAGCGGCCAATGTGACGATCTGGCTTTAAGTCGATTCGATAACAAATGACGAAAATGACGGATTTCTCAGGTTATTACTACATATTAACACTTTTCACATTCTCCAGTGCAACTCGGCTGCTAGTCCTCCTTTCATGCAGAATCTTAAGGTCCTAGCTCATGTCCAAGGCACCAAAGCCAGCTAAAAAGACAATAACCGATACCTAAAACTTGTATTGTACTTCTTCTTACTGGCTATTACATCATCTTAGAAGCTTGATCTGTGTTCTACTATGGTGCTTTTAGTGTCTCCTCACACCGCAGCACGCGACATAGCTTTGCAGACGATAAGTACAACCGTTTCAGAGAGAAGAGCGGCCAATGTGACGATCTGGCTTTATGTCGATTCGATAACAAATGACGAAAACGGACGGATTTCTCAGGTTTTTACTACATATGAACACTTTTCACATTCTCCCGTGCAACTCGGCTGCTAGTCCTCCTTTCATGCAGAATCTTAAGGTCCTAGCTCATGTCCAAGGCACCAAATCCAGCTTAAAAGTCAATAATCGATTCCTAAAACTTGAATTGTACTACTTCTTACTGGCTATTACATCAACTTAGATGCTTCATCTGTGTTCTACTATGGTGATTTTAGTGTCTCCACATACCGCTGCACGCGACATAGCTTTGCAGACGATATGTACAACCGTTTCAGAGAGAAGAGCGGCCAATGTGACGATCTGGCTTTAAGTCGATTCGATAACAAATGACGAAAACGGACGGATATCTCAGGTTTTTACTACATATGAACACTTTTCACATTCTCACGTGCAACTCGGCTGCTAGTCCTCCTTTCATGCAAAATCTTAAGGTCCTAGCTCATGTCCAAGGTACCGAATCCAGCTAAAAAGTCAATAATCGATACCTAAAACTTGAATTGTTCTACTTCTTACTGGCTATTGCATCAACTTAGAAGCTTCGTCTGTGTTCTAGTATGGTGATTTTAGTGTCTCCGCATACCGCAGCACGCGACATAGCTTTGCAGACGATAAGTACAACCGTTTCAGAGAGAAGAGCGGCCAATGTGACGATCTGGCTTTAAGTCGATTCGATAACAAATGACGAAAACGGACGAATTTCTCAGGTTTTTACTACATATGAACACTTTTCATATTCTCCCGTGCAACTCGGCTGCTAGTCCTCCTTTCATGCAGAATGTCAAGGTCCTAGCTCATGGCCAAGGCACCAAAGCCAGTTAAAAAGTCAATAATCGATACCTAAAACTTGAATTGTACTACTTCTTACTGGCTATTAGATCAACTTAGAAGCTTCGTCTGTGTTCTACTATGGTGCTTTTAGTGTCTCCGCATACCGCAGCACGCGACATAGCTTTGCAGACGATAAGTACAACCGCTTCAGAGAGAAGTGCGGCAAATGTGACGATCTGGCTTTAAGTCGATTCGATAACAAATGACGAAAACGAACGGATTTCTCAGGTTTTTACTACATATGAACACTTTTCACATTCTCCCGTGCAACTAAACTGCTAGTCCTCCATTCATGCAGAATCTTAAGGTCCTAGCTCATGTCCAAGGCACCAAAGCCAGCTAAAAAGTCAATAATCAATACCTAAAACTTGAATTGTACTACTTCTTACTGGCTATTACATCTACTTACAAGCTTCATCTGTGTTCTACTACGGTGCTTTTAGTTTCTCCGCATACCGTAGCACGCGACACAGTTTTGCAGACGATAAGTACAACCGTTTCAGAGAGAAGAGCGGCCAATGTGACGATCTGGCTTTAAGTCGATTCGATAACAAATGACGAAAACGGACGGACCTCTCAGGTTTTTACTACATATGAACAATTTTCACATTCTCCCGTGGAACTAGGCTGCTAGTCCACCTTTCATGCAGAATCTTAAGGTCCTACCTCATGTCCAATGCACCAAAGCTAGCTAAAAAGTCAATAATCGATACCTAAAACTTGAATTGTACTTCTTCTTACTGGCTATTACATCATCATAGAAGCTTCATCTGTGTTCTACTATGGTGCTTTTAGTGTCTCCGAATACCGCAGTACGCGACATAGCTTTGCAGACGATAAGTACAACCGTTTCAGAGAGAAGAGCGGCCAATGTGACGATCTGGCTTTAAGTCGATTCGATAACAAATGACGAAAACGGACGGATTTCTCAGGTTTTTACTACATGTGAACACTTTTCACATCCTCCCGTTCTACTGGGCTGCTAGTCCTCCTTTTATGCAGAATTTTTAAGTCCTAGCTCATGTCCAAGGCAAGAAAGCCAGCTAAAAAGTCTATAATCGATACCTAAATCTTGAATTGGACTACTTCTTACTGGCTATTACATCAACTTAGAAGCTTCGTCTGTGTTCTACTATGGTGCTTTTCCTGTTTCCGCCTACGGCAACACGCGACATAGCTTTGCAGACGATAAGCACAACCGTTTCAGAGAGAAGAGCGGCCAATGTGACGATCTGGCTTTAAGTCGATTCGATAACAAATGACGAAAAAGGACGGATTTCTCAGGTTATTACTACATATGAACACTTTTCACATTCTCCCGTGCAACTCGGCTGCTAGTCGTCCTTTCATGCAGAATCTTAAAGTCCTAGCACATGTCCAAGGCACCAAAGCCAGCTAAAAAGTCAATAACCGATACCTAAAACTTGAATTGTACTACTTCTTACTGGCTATTACATCATCTTAGGAGTTTCATCTGTGTTCTACTATGATGCTTTTAGTTACTCCGAATACCGCAATACGCGACATAGCTTTGCAGACGATAAGTACAACCGTTTCAGAGAGAAGAGCGGCCAATGTGACGATCTGGCTTTAAGTCGATTCGATAACAAATGACGAAAACGGACGGATTTCTCAGGTTTTTACTACATATGAACACTTTTCACATTCTCACGTGCAACTCGGCTGCTAGTCCACCTTTCATGCAGAATCTTAAGGTCCTAGCTCATGTCCAATGCACCAAAGCTAGCTAAAAAGTCAATAATCGATACCTAAAACTTGAATTGTACTACATCTTACTGGATATTACATCAACTTAGAAGCTTCATCTGTGTTCTACTGTGGTGATTTTAGTGTCACCGCATACCGCAGCACGTGACATAGCTTTGCAGACGATAAGTATACCGTTTCAGAGAGAAGAGCGGCCAATGTGACGATCTGGCTTTAAGTCGATTCGATAACAAATGACGAAAACGGACGGATTTCTCAGGTTTTTACTACATATGAACACTTTTCACATTCTCCCGTGCAACTGGGCTGCTAGTCCTCCTTTCATGCAGAATCTTAAGGTCCTAGCTCATGTCCAAGGCACCAAAGCCAGCTAAAAAGACAATAACCGATACCTAAAACTTGAATTGTACTTCTTCTTACTGGCTATTACATCATCTTAGAAGCTTCATCTGTGTTCTACTATGGTGCTTTTAGTGTCTCCGAATACCGCAGTACGCGACATAGCTTTGCAGACGATAAGTACAACCGTTTCAGAGAGAAGAGCGGCCAATGTGACGATCTGGCTTTAAGTCGATTCGATAACAAATGACGAAAACGGACGGATTTCTCAGGTTTTTACTACATATGAACACTTTTCACATTCTCCCGTTCAACTGGGCTGCTAGTCCTCCTTTTATGCAGAATTTTTAAGTCCTAGCTCATGTCCAAGGCACGAAAGCCAGCTAAAAAGTCAATAATCGATACCTAAATCTTGAATTGGACTACTTCTTACTGGCTATTACATCAACTTAGAAGCTTCGTCTGTGTTCTACTATGGTTCTTTTCCTGTTTCCGCCTACGGCAACACGCGACATAGCTTTGCAGACGATAAGCACAACCGTTTCAGAGAGAAGAGCGGCCAATGTGACGATCTGGCTTTAAGTCGATTCGATAACAAATGACGAAAAAGGACGGATTTCTCAGGTTATTACTACATATTAACACTTTTCACATTCTCCAGTGCAACTCGGCTGCTAGTCCTCCTTTCATGCAGAATCTTAAGGTCCTAGCTCATGTCCAAGGCACCAAAGCCAGCTAAAAAGACAATAACCGATACCTAAAACTTGTATTGTACTTCTTCTTACTGGCTTTTACATCATCTTAGAAGCTTGATCTGTGTTCTACTATGGTGCTTTTAGTGTCTCCTCACACCGCAGCACGCGACATAGCTTTGCAGACGATAAGTACAACCGTTTCAGAGAGAAGAGCGGCCAATGTGACGATCTGGCTTTATGTCGATTAGATAACAAATGACGAAAACGGACGGATTTCTCAGGTTTTTACTACATATGAACACTTTTCACATTCTCCCGTGCAACTCGGCTGCTAGTCCTCCTTTCATGCAGAATCTTAAGGTCCTAGCTCATGTCCAAGGCACCAAATCCAGCTTAAAAGTCAATAATCGATTCCTAAAACTTGAATTGTACTACTTCTTACTGGCTATTACATCAACTTAGATGCTTCATCTGTGTTCTACTATGGTGATTTTAGTGTCTCCACATACCGCTGCACGCGACATAGCTTTGCAGACGATATGTACAACCGTTTCAGAGAGAAGAGCGGCCAATGTGACGATCTGGCTTTAAGTCGATTCGATAACAAATGACGAAAACGGACGGATATCTCAGGTTTTTACTACATATGAACACTTTTCACATTCTCACGTGCAACTCGGCTGCTAGTCCTCCTTTCATGCAAAATCTTAAGGTCCTAGCTCATGTCCAAGGTACCGAATCCAGCTAAAAAGTCAATAATCGATACCTAAAACTTGAATTGTTCTACTTCTTACTGGCTATTGCATCAACTTAGAAGCTTCGTCTGTGTTCTAGTATGGTGATTTTAGTGTCTCCGCATACCGCAGCACGCGACATAGCTTTGCAGACGATAAGTACAACCGTTTCAGAGAGAAGAGCGGCCAATGTGACGATCTGGCTTTAAGTCGATTCGATAACAAATGACGAAAACGGACGAATTTCTCAGGTTTTTACTACATATGAACACTTTTCATATTCTCCCGTGCAACTCGGCTGCTAGTCCTCCTTTCATGCAGAATGTCAAGGTCCTAGCTCATGGCCAAGGCACCAAAGCTAGCTAAAAAGTCAATAATCGATACCTAAAACTTGAATTGTACTTCTTCTTACTGGCTATTACATCATCATAGAAGCTTCATCTGTGTTCTACTATGGTGCTTTTAGTGTCTCCGAATACCGCAGTACGCGACATAGCTTTGCAGACGATAAGTACAACCGTTTCAGAGAGAAGAGCGGCCAATGTGACGATCTGGCTTTAAGTCGATTCGATAACAAATGACGAAAACGGACGGATTTCTCAGGTTTTTACTACATGTGAACACTTTTCACATCCTCCCGTTCTACTGGGCTGCTAGTCCTCCTTTTATGCAGAATTTTTAAGTCCTAGCTCATGTCCAAGGCAAGAAAGCCAGCTAAAAAGTCTATAATCGATACCTAAATCTTGAATTGGACTACTTCTTACTGGCTATTACATCAACTTAGAAGCTTCGTCTGTGTTCTACTATGGTGCTTTTCCTGTTTCCGCCTACGGCAACACGCGACATAGCTTTGCAGACGATAAGCACAACCGTTTCAGAGAGAAGAGCGGCCAATGTGACGATCTGGCTTTAAGTCGATTCGATAACAAATGACGAAAAAGGACGGATTTCTCAGGTTATTACTACATATGAACACTTTTCACATTCTCCCGTGCAACTCGGCTGCTAGTCCTCCTTTCATGCAGAATCTTAAAGTCCTAGCTCATGTCCAAAGCACCAAAGCCAGCTAAAAGGTCCATATTCAATACCTAAAACTTGAATTGTTCTACTTCTTACTGGCTATTGCATCAACTTAGAAGCTTCATCTGTGTTCTACTATGGTGATTTTAGTGTCTCCGCATACCGCAGCACGCGACATAGCTCTGCAGACGATAAGTACAACCGTTTCAGAGAGAAGAGCGGCCAATGTGACGATCTGGCTTTAAGTCGATTCGATAACAAATGAAGAAAACGGACGGATTTCTCAGGTTTTTAGTACATATGAACACTTTTCACATTCTCCCGTGCAACTCGGCTGCTAGTCGTCCTTTCATGCAGAATCTTAAAGTCCTAGCACATGTCCAAGGCACCAAAGCCAGCTAAAAAGTCAATAACCGATACCTAAAACTTGAATTGTAGTACTTCTTACTGGCTATTACATCATCTTAGGAGTTTCATCTGTGTTCTACTATGGTGCTTTTAGTTACTCCGAATACCGCAATACGCGACATAGCTTTGCAGACGATAAGTGCAACCGTTTCAGAGAGAAGTGCGGCCAATGTGACGATCTGGCTTTAAGTCGATTCGATAACAAATGACGAAAACGAACGGATTTCTCAGGTTTTTACTACATATGAACACTTTTCACATTCTCCCGTGCAACTTGGCTGCTAGTCCACCTTTCATGCAGAATCTTAAGGTCCAAGCTCATGTCCAAGGCACCAAAGCCAGCTAAAAAGTCAATAATCAATACCTAAAACTTGAATTGTACTACTTCTTACTGGCTATTACATCAACTTAGAAGCTTCATCTGCGTTCTACTGTGGTGCTTTTAGTTTCTCCGCATACCGCAGCACGCGACATAGTTTTGCAGTCGATAAGTACAACCGTTTCAGAGAGAAGGGCGGCCAATGTGACGATCTGGCTTTAAGTCGATTCGATAACAAATGACGAAAAAGGACGGATTTCTCATTTTATTACTACATATGAACACTTTTCACATTCTCCCGTGCAACTCGGCTGCTAGTCCTCCTTTCATGCAGAATCTTAAGGTCCTAACTCATGTCCAAGGCACCAAAGCCATCTTAAAAGTCAATAATCGATTCCTAAAACTTGAATTGTACTACTTCTTACTGGCTATTACATCAACTTAGATGCTTCATCTGTGTTCTACTATGGTGATTTTAGTGTCTCCACATACCGCTGCACGCGACATAGCTTTGCAGACGATATGTACAACCGTTTCAGAGAGAAGAGCGGCCAATGTGACGATCTGTCTTTAAGTCGATTCGATAACAAATGACGAAAACGGACGGATTACTCAGGTTTTTACTACATATGAACACATTTCACATTCTCCCGCGCAACTCGGCTGCTAGTCCTCCTTTCATGCAGAATCTTAAAGTCCTAGCTCATGTCCAAGGCACCAATGCCAGCTAAAAAGTCAATAATCGATTCCTAAAACTTGAATTGTACTACTTCTTACTGGCTATTACATCAACTTAGATGCTTCATCTGTGTTCTACTATGGTGATTTTAGTGTCTCCACATACCGCTGCACGCGACATAGCTTTGCAGACGATATGTACAAACGTTTCAGAGAGAAGAGCGGCCAATGTGACCATCTGGCTTTAAGTAGATTCGATAACAAATGACGAAAACGGACGGATTTCTCAGGTTTTTACTACATATGAACACTTTTCACATTCTGACGTGCAACTCGGCTGCTAGTCCTCCTTTCATGCAGAATCTTAAGGTCCTAGCTCATGTCCAAGGTACCGAAGCCAGCTAAAAAGACAATAATCGATACCTAAAACTTGAATTGTTCTACTTCTTACTGGCTATTGCATCAACGAAGAAGCTTCATCTGTGTTCTAATATGGTGATTTTAGTGTCTCCGCATACCGCAGCACGCGACATAGCTTTGCAGACGATAAGTACAACCGTTTCAGAGAGAAGAGCGGCCAATGTGACGATCTGGCTTTAAGTCGATTCGATAACAAATTACGAAAACGGACGGATTTCTCAGGTTTTTACTACATATGAACACTTTTCACATTCTCCCGTGCAACTCGGCTGCTAGTCCTCCTTTCATGCAGAATGTCAAGGTCTTAGCTCATGGCCAAGGCACCAAAGCCAGTTAAAAAGTCAATAATCGATACCTAAAACTTGAATTGTACTACTTCTTACTGGCTATTACATCAACTTAGAAGCTTCGTCTGTGTTCTACTATGGTGCTTTTCCTGTTTCCGCCTACGGCAACACGTGACATAGCTTTGCAGGCGATAAGTACAACCGTTTCAGAGAGAAGAGCGGCCAATGTGACGATCTGGCTTTAAGTCGATTCGATAACAAATGACGAAAACGAACGGATTTCTCAGGTTTTTACTACATATGAACACTTTTCACATTCTCCCGTGCAACTCGGCTGCTAATCCTCCTTTCATGCAGAATCGTAAGGTCCTAGCTCATGTCCAAGGCACCAAAGCCAGCTAAAAAGACAATAATCGATACCTAAAACTTGAATTGTACTACTTCTTACTGGCTATTACATCAACTTAGAAGCTTCATCTGTGTTCTACTACGGTGCTTTTAGTTTCTCCACATACCGCAGCAGGCGACATAGTTTTGCAGACGATAAGTACAACCGTTTCAGAGAGAAGAGCGGCCAATGTGACGATGTGGCTTTAAGACGATTCGATAACAAATGACGAAAACGGACGGATTTCTCAGGTTTTTACTACATATGAACACTTTTCACATTCTCCCGTGGAACTCGGCTGCTAGTCCACCTTTCATGCAGAATCTTAAGGTCCTAGCTCATGTCCAATGCACCAAAGCCAGCTAAAAAGTCAATAATCGATACCTAAAACTTGAATTGTACTACTTCTTACTGGCTATTACATCAACTTAGAAACTTCGTCTGTGTTCTACTATGGTGCTTTTAGTGTCTCCACATAGCGCAGCACGCGACATAGCTTGCAGACGATAAGTACAACCGTTTCAGAGAGAAGAGCAGCCAATGTGACGATCTGGCTTTACGTCGATTCGATAACAAATGACGAAAACGGACGGATTTCTCAGGTTTTTACTACATATGACCAGTTTTCACATTCTCCCGTGCAACTCGGCTGCTAGTCCTCCTTTCATGCAGAATCTTAAGGTCCTAGCTCATGTCCAAGGCACCAAAGCCAGCTAAAAAGTCAATAATCAATACCTAAAACTTGAATTGTACTACTTCTTACTGGCTATTACATCAACTTAGAAGCTTCATCTGTGTTCTACTACGGTGCTTTTAGTTTCTCCGCATACCGCAGCACGCGACATAGATTTGCAGACCATAAGTACAACCATTTCAGAGAAAAGAGCGGCCAATGTGACGATCTGTCTTTAAGTCGATTCGATAACAAATGACGAAAACGGACGGATTACTCAGGTTTTTACTACATATGAACACTTTTCACATTCTGCCGTGCAACTCGGCTGCTAGTCCTCCTTTCATGCAGAATCTTAAAGTCCTAGCTCATGTCCAAGGCACCAAAGCCAGCTAAAAAATCAATAATCGATTCCTAAAACTTGAATTGTACTACTTCTTACTGGCTATTGCACCAACTTAGAAGCTTCACCTGTGTTCTACTATGGTGATTTTAGTGTCTCCGCATACCGCAGCACGCGACATAGCTTTGCAGACGATAAGTACAACCGTTTCAGAGAGAAGAGCGCCCAATGTGACGATCTGGCTTTAAGTCGATTCGATAACAAATGACGAAAACGGACGGAATTCTCAGGTTTTTACTACATATGAACACTTTTCACATTCTCCCGTGCAACTCGGCTGCTAGTCCTCCTTTCATGCAGAATCTTAAGGTCCTAGCTCATGTCCAAGGCACCAAAGCCAGCTAAAAAGTCAATAATCGATACGTAAAACTTGAATTGTACTACTTCTTACTGGCTATTACATCAACTTAGAAGATTCATCTGTGTTCTACTACGGTGCTTTTAGTTTCTCCGCATACCGCAGCACGCGACATAGTTTTGCAGACGATAAGTACAACCGTTTCAGAGAGAAGAGCGGCCAATGTGACGATCTGGCTTTACGTCGATTCGATAACAAATGACGAAAACGAACGGATTTCTCAGGTTTTTACTACATATGACCACTTTTCACATTCTCCCGTGCAACTCGGCTGCTAGTCCTATTTTCATGCAGAATCTTAAGGTCCTAGCTCATGTCCAAGGCACCAAAGCCAGCTAAAAAGTCAATAATCAATAAATAAAACTTGAAATGTACTACTTCTTACTGGCTATTACATCAACTTAGAAGCTTCATCTGTGTTCTACTACGGTGCTTTTAGTTTCTCCGCATACCGCAGCACGCAACATAGTTTTGCAGACGATAAGTACAACCATTTCAGAGAGAAGAGCTGCCAATGTGACGATCTGGCTTTAAGTCGATTCGATAACAAATGACGAGAAAGGACGGATTTCTCAGGTTATTACTACATATGAACACTTTTCACATTCTCCCGTGCAACTCGGTTGCTAGTCCTCCTATTATGCAGAATCTTAAAGTCCTAGCTCATGTCCAAGGCACCAAAGCCAGCTAAAAAGTCAATAATCGATACCTAAAACTTGCATTGGACTACTTCTTACTGGCTATTACATCAACTTAGAATCTTCATCTGTGTTCTACTGTGGTGATTTTAGTGTCTCCGCATACCGCAGCACGTGACATAGCTTTGCAGACGATAAGTACAACCGTTTCAGAGAGAAGAGCGGAAATGTGACGATCTGTCTTTAAGTCGATTAGGTAACAAATGACGAAAACGGATGGATTTCTAAGGTTTTTACTACATATGAACACTTTTCACATTCTCCCGTGCAACTCGGCTGCTACTCCTCCTTTCATGAAGAATGTTAAGGTCCTAGCTCATGTCCAAGGGACCAAAGCCAGCTAAAAAGTCAATAATCGATACCTTAAACTTGAATTGTACTACTTCTTACTGGGTATTACATCAACTTAGAAGCTTCATCTGTGTTCTACTATGGTGCTTTTAGTGTCTCCGCATACCGCAGCACGCGACATAGCTTTGCAGACGATAAGTACATCCGTTTCAAAGAGATGAGCGGCCAATGTGACGATCTGGCTTTAAGTCGATTCGATAACAAATGACGAAAACGGACGGATTTCTAAGGTTTTTACTACATATGAACACTTTTCACATTCTCCCGCGCAACTCGGTTGCAAGTCCTCCTTTCATGCAGAATCTTAAGGTCCTAGCTCATGTCCAAGGCACCAAAGCCAGCTAAAAAGTCAATAATTGATACCTAAAACTTGAATTGTACTACTTCTTACTGGATATTACATCAACTTAGAAGCTTCATCTGTGTTCTACTGTGGTGATTTTAGTGTCTCCGCCTACCGCAGCACGTGACATAGCTTTGCAGACGATAAGTACAACCGTTTCAGAGAGAAGAGCGGCCAATGTGACGATCTGCCTTTAAGTCGATTCGATAACAAATGACGAAAACGGACGGATTTCTCAGGTTTTTACTACATTTGAACAGTTTTCACATTCTCCCGTGCAACTCGGCTGCTAGTCCACATTTCATGCAGAATATTAAGGTCCTAGCTCATATCCAATGCACCAAAGCCAGGTAAAAAGTCAATAATCGATACCTAAAACTTGAATTGTACTACTACTTACTGGATATTACATCAACTTAGAAGCTTCATCTGTGTTCTACTGTAGTGATTTTAGTGTCTCCGCATACCGCAGCACGTGACATAGCTTTGCAGACGATAAGTACAACCGTTTCAGAGAGAAGAGCGGCCAATGTGACCATCAGGCTTTAAGTCGATTCGATAACAAATGACGAAAACGGACGGATTTCTCAGGTTTTTACTACATATGAACACTTTTCTCATTCTCCCGTGCAACTCGGCTGCTAGTCCTCCTTTCATGAAGAATGTTAAGGTCCTAGCTCATGTCCAAGGGACCAAAGCCAGCTAAAAAGTCAATAATCGATACCTTAAACTTGAATTGTACTACTTCTTACTGGGTATTACATCAACTTAGAAGCTTCATCTGTGTTCTACTATGGTGCTTTTAGTGTCTTCCCATACCGCAGCACGCGACATAGCTTTGCAGACGATAAGTACAACCGTTTCAGAGAGAAGAGCGGCCAATGTGACGATCTGGCTTTAAGTCGATTCGATAACAAATGACGAAAACGGACGGATTTCTCAGGTTTTTACTACATATGAACACTTTTCACATTCTCCCGTGCAACTGGGCTGCTAGTCCTCCTTTTATGCAGAATCTTAAAGTCCTAGCTCATGTCCAAGGCACGAAAGCCAGCTAAAAAGTCAATAATCGATACCTAAATCTTGAATTGGACTACTTCTTACTGGCTATTACATCAACTTAGAAGATTCATCTGTGTTCTACTATGGTGCTTTTCCTGTTTCCGCCTACGGCAACACGCGACATAGCTTTGCAGACTATAAGCACAACCGTTTCAGAGAGAAGAGCGGCCAATGTGACGATCTGGCTTTAAGTCGATTCGATAACAAATGACGAAAAAGGACGGATTTCTCATTTTATTACTACATATGAACACTTTTCACTTTCTCCCGTGCAACTCGACAGCTAGTCCTCCTTTCATGCAGAATCTTAAGGTCCTAGCTCATGTCCAAGGCACCAAAGCCAGCTAAAAGGTCCATATTCAATACCTAAAACTTGAATTGTACTACTTCTTACTGGCTATTACATCAACTTAGAAGCTTGATCTGTGGTCTACTACGGTGCTTTTAGTGTCTCAGCATGCCGCAGCACGCGACATAGCTTTGCAGACGATAAGTACAACCGTTTCAGAGAGAAGAGCGGCCAATGTGACGATCTGTCTTTAAGTCGATTCGATAACAAATGACGAAAACGGACGGATTTCTAAGGTTTCTACTACATATGAACACTTTTCACATTCTCCCGTGGAACTCGGCTGCTAGTCCACCTTTCATGCAGAATCTTAAGGTCCTAGCTCATGTCCAATGCACCAAAGCCAGCTGAAAAGTCAATAATCGATAGCTAAAACTTGAATTGTACTACTTCTTACTTAATATTACATCATCTTAGAAGCTTCATCTGTGCTCTACTGCGGTGATTTTAGTGTCACCACATACCGCAGCACGCGACATAGCTTTGCCGACGATAAGTACAACCGTTTCAGTGAGAAGAGCGGCCAATGTGACGCTCTGGCTTTAAGTCAATTCGATAACAAATGACGAAAACGGACGGATTTCTCAGGTTTTTACTACATATGACCACTTTTCACATTCTCCCGTGCAACTCGGCTGCTAGTCCTATTTTCATGCAGAATCTTAAGGTCCTAGCTCATGTCCAAGGCACCAAAGCCAGCTAAAAAGTCAATAATCAATAAATAAAACTTGAAATGTACTACTTCTTACTGGCTATTACATCAACTTAGAAGCTTCATCTGTGTTCTACTACGGTGCTTTTAGTTTCTCCGCATACCGCAGCACGCAACATAGTTTTGCAGACGATAAGTACAACCATTTCAGAGAGAAGAGCTGCCAATGTGACGATCTGGCTTTAAGTCGATTCGATAACAAATGACGAGAAAGGACGGATTTCTCAGGTTATTACTACATATGAACACTTTTCACATTCTCCCGTGCAACTCGGTTGCTAGTCCTCCTATTATGCAGAATCTTAAAGTCCTAGCTCATGTCCAAGGCACCAAAGCCAGCTAAAAAGTCAATAATCGATACCTAAAACTTGCATTGGACTACTTCTTACTGGCTATTACATCAACTTAGAATCTTCATCTGTGTTCTACTGTGGTGATTTTAGTGTCTCCGCATACCGCAGCACGTGACATAGCTTTGCAGACGATAAGTACAACCGTTTCAGAGAGAAGAGCGGAAATGTGACGATCTGTCTTTAAGTCGATTAGGTAACAAATGACGAAAACGGATGGATTTCTAAGGTTTTTACTACATATGAACACTTTTCACATTCTCCCGTGCAACTCGGCTGCTACTCCTCCTTTCATGAAGAATGTTAAGGTCCTAGCTCATGTCCAAGGGACCAAAGCCAGCTAAAAAGTCAATAATCGATACCTTAAACTTGAATTGTACTACTTCTTACTGGGTATTACATCAACTTAGAAGCTTCATCTGTGTTCTACTATGGTGCTTTTAGTGTCTCCGCATACCGCAGCACGCGACATAGCTTTGCAGACGATAAGTACATCCGTTTCAAAGAGATGAGCGGCCAATGTGACGATCTGGCTTTAAGTCGATTCGATAACAAATGACGAAAACGGACGGATTTCTAAGGTTTTTACTACATATGAACACTTTTCACATTCTCCCGCGCAACTCGGTTGCAAGTCCTCCTTTCATGCAGAATCTTAAGGTCCTAGCTCATGTCCAAGGCACCAAAGCCAGCTAAAAAGTCAATAATTGATACCTAAAACTTGAATTGTACTACTTCTTACTGGATATTACATCAACTTAGAAGCTTCATCTGTGTTCTACTGTGGTGATTTTAGTGTCTCCGCCTACCGCAGCACGTGACATAGCTTTGCAGACGATAAGTACAACCGTTTCAGAGAGAAGAGCGGCCAATGTGACGATCTGCCTTTAAGTCGATTCGATAACAAATGACGAAAACGGACGGATTTCTCAGGTTTTTACTACATTTGAACAGTTTTCACATTCTCCCGTGCAACTCGGCTGCTAGTCCACATTTCATGCAGAATATTAAGGTCCTAGCTCATATCCAATGCACCAAAGCCAGGTAAAAAGTCAATAATCGATACCTAAAACTTGAATTGTACTACTACTTACTGGATATTACATCAACTTAGAAGCTTCATCTGTGTTCTACTGTAGTGATTTTAGTGTCTCCGCATACCGCAGCACGTGACATAGCTTTGCAGACGATAAGTACAACCGTTTCAGAGAGAAGAGCGGCCAATGTGACCATCAGGCTTTAAGTCGATTCGATAACAAATGACGAAAACGGACGGATTTCTCAGGTTTTTACTACATATGAACACTTTTCTCATTCTCCCGTGCAACTCGGCTGCTAGTCCTCCTTTCATGAAGAATGTTAAGGTCCTAGCTCATGTCCAAGGGACCAAAGCCAGCTAAAAAGTCAATAATCGATACCTTAAACTTGAATTGTACTACTTCTTACTGGGTATTACATCAACTTAGAAGCTTCATCTGTGTTCTACTATGGTGCTTTTAGTGTCTTCCCATACCGCAGCACGCGACATAGCTTTGCAGACGATAAGTACAACCGTTTCAGAGAGAAGAGCGGCCAATGTGACGATCTGGCTTTAAGTCGATTCGATAACAAATGACGAAAACGGACGGATTTCTCAGGTTTTTACTACATATGAACACTTTTCACATTCTCCCGTGCAACTGGGCTGCTAGTCCTCCTTTTATGCAGAATCTTAAAGTCCTAGCTCATGTCCAAGGCACGAAAGCCAGCTAAAAAGTCAATAATCGATACCTAAATCTTGAATTGGACTACTTCTTACTGGCTATTACATCAACTTAGAAGATTCATCTGTGTTCTACTATGGTGCTTTTCCTGTTTCCGCCTACGGCAACACGCGACATAGCTTTGCAGACTATAAGCACAACCGTTTCAGAGAGAAGAGCGGCCAATGTGACGATCTGGCTTTAAGTCGATTCGATAACAAATGACGAAAAAGGACGGATTTCTCATTTTATTACTACATATGAACACTTTTCACTTTCTCCCGTGCAACTCGACAGCTAGTCCTCCTTTCATGCAGAATCTTAAGGTCCTAGCTCATGTCCAAGGCACCAAAGCCAGCTAAAAGGTCCATATTCAATACCTAAAACTTGAATTGTACTACTTCTTACTGGCTATTACATCAACTTAGAAGCTTGATCTGTGGTCTACTACGGTGCTTTTAGTGTCTCAGCATGCCGCAGCACGCGACATAGCTTTGCAGACGATAAGTACAACCGTTTCAGAGAGAAGAGCGGCCAATGTGACGATCTGTCTTTAAGTCGATTCGATAACAAATGACGAAAACGGACGGATTTCTAAGGTTTCTACTACATATGAACACTTTTCACATTCTCCCGTGGAACTCGGCTGCTAGTCCACCTTTCATGCAGAATCTTAAGGTCCTAGCTCATGTCCAATGCACCAAAGCCAGCTGAAAAGTCAATAATCGATAGCTAAAACTTGAATTGTACTACTTCTTACTTAATATTACATCATCTTAGAAGCTTCATCTGTGCTCTACTGCGGTGATTTTAGTGTCACCACATACCGCAGCACGCGACATAGCTTTGCCGACGATAAGTACAACCGTTTCAGTGAGAAGAGCGGCCAATGTGACGCTCTGGCTTTAAGTCAATTCGATAACAAATGACGAAAACGGACGGATTTCTCAGGTTTTTACTACATATGAACATTTTTCACATTCTCCCGTGCAGCTCGGCTGCTAGTCCTCCTTTCATGCAGAATCTTGAGGTCCTAGCTCATGTCCAAGGCACAAAAGCCAGCTAAAAGGTCAATATTCAATACCTAAAACTTGAATTGTACTACATCTTACTGGCTATTACATCAACTTCGAAGCTTCATCTGTGTTCTACTATGATGATTTTAGTGTGTCAGCATACCGCAGCACGTGACATAGCTTTGCAGACGATAAGTACAACCGTTTCAGAGAGAAGAGC
This sequence comes from Schistocerca gregaria, assembly GCF_023897955.1. Lineage (NCBI taxonomy): Eukaryota > Metazoa > Arthropoda > Insecta > Orthoptera > Acrididae > Schistocerca > Schistocerca gregaria. The sequence goes on from NW_026061770.1 coordinate 516,480, forward strand.
GGCCAATGTGACGATCTGGCTTTAAGTCGATTCGATAACAAATGACGAAAAAGGACGGATTTCTCAGGTTATTACTACATATGAACACTTTTCACATTCTCCCGTGCAACTCGGCTGCTAGTCCGCATTTCATGCAGAATATTAAGGTCCTAGCTCATGTCCAAGGCACCAAAGCCAGCTAAAAAGTCAATATTCGATACCTAAAACTTGAATTGTACTACTTCTTATTGGGTATTACATCATCTTAGAAGCTTCATCTGTGTTCTATTAAGGTCCTTTTAGTGTTTCCACATACCGCAGCACGCGACATAGCTTTGCCGACGATAAGTACAACCGTTTCAGTGAGAAGAGCGGCCAATGTGACGCTCTGGCTTTAAGTCAATTCGATAACAAATGACGAAAACGGACGGATTTCTCAGGTTTTTACTACATATGAACACTTTTCACATTCTCCCGTGCAGCTCGGCTGCTAGTCCTCCTCTCATGCAGAATCTTAAGGTCCTAGCTCATGTCCAAGGCACCAAAGCCAGCTAAAAAGTCAATAATCAATACCTAAAACTTGAATTGTACTACTTCTTACTGGCTATTACATCTACTTACAAGCTTCTTCTGTGTTCTACTACGGTGCTTTTAGTTTCTCCGCATACCGCAGCACGCGACACAGTTTTGCAGACGATAAGTACTACCCTTTCAGAGAGAAGAGCGGCCAATGTGACGATCTGGCTTTAAGTCGATTCGATAATAAATGACGAAAACGGACGGATTTCTCAGGTTTTTACTACATATGCACACTTTTCACTTTCTCCCGTGCAACGCGGCTGCTAATCCTCCTTTCATGCAAAATCTCAAGTTCCTAGCTCATGTCCAAGGCACCAAAGGAGGGTAAAAAGTCAATAATCGATACCTAAAACTTGAATTGTTCGACTTCTTACTGGCTATTACATCAACTTAAAAGCTTCATCTGCGTTCTACTATGGTGCTTTTAGTGTCTCCGCATACCGCAGCACGCGTCATAGCTTTGCCGACGATAAATGTAACCGTTTCAGACAGAAGAGCGGCCAATGTGACGATCTGGCCTTAAGTCGATTCGATAACAAATGACGAAAACGGACGGATTTCTCAGGTTTTTACTACATATGAACACTTTTCACATGCTCCCGTGCAACTCGGCTGCTAGTCCTCCTTTCATGCAAAACGTTAAGGTCCTAGCCCATGTCCAAGGCACCAAAGCCAGCTAAAAAGTCAATAATCGATAACTAAAACTTGAATTGTACTACTTCATACTGGCTATTACATCAGCCTAGAAGCTTCATCTGTGTTCTACTATGGTGCTTTTTGAGCCTCTGCAAACCCCAGCACGCGACATAGCTTTGCAGACGATAAGTACAACCGTTTCAGAGAGAAGAGCGGCCAATGTGACGATGTGGCTTTAAGTCGATTCGATAACAAATGACGAAAACGGACGGATTTCTCAGGTTTTTACTACATATGAACACTTTCCACATTCTCCCGTGCAACGCGGCTGCTAGTCCCAATTTCATGCAAATTCATGAGTCTCTAGCTCATGTCCAAGGCCCAAAGCCAGCTAAAAAGTCAATAATCCATAACTAAAACTTGAATTGTACTACTTCTTACTGGCAATTACATCAACTTCGAAGCTTCATCTGTGTGCTACAATGGTACTTCTAGTGTCTCCGCATACCGCAGCACGCGACATAGCTTTGCAGACGATAAGTACAACCGTTTCAGAGAGAAGAGCGGCCAATGTGACCATCAGGCTTTAAGTCGATTCGATAACAAATGACGAAAACGGACGGATTTCTCAGGTTTTTACTACATATGAACACTTTTCACATTCTCCCGTGCAGCTCGGCTGCTAGTCCTCCTTTCATGCAGAATCTTGATGTCCTAGCTCATGTCCAAGGCACAAAAGCCAGCTAAAAGGTCAATATTCAATACCTAAAACTTGAATTGTACTACTTTTTACTGGCTATTACATCAACTTCGAAGCTTCATCTGTGTTCTACTATGGTGATTTTAGTGTGTCAGCATACCGCAGCACGTGACATAGCTTTGCAGACGATAAGTACAACCGTTTCAGAGAGAAGAGCGGCCAATGTGACGATGTGGCTTTAAGTCGATTCGATAACAAATGACGAAAACGGACGGATTTCTCAGGGTTTTACTACATGTGAACACTTTTCACATTCTCCCGTGCAACGCGGCTGCTAATCCTCCTTTCATGCAATATCTCAAGTTCCTAGCTCATGTCCAAGGCACCAAAGGAGGGTAAAAAGTCAATAATCGATACCTAAAACTTGAATTGTACCACTTCTTACTGGCTATTACATCAACTTAGAAGCTTCATCTGTGTTATACTATGGTGCTTTTAGTGTCTCCGGATACCGCAACACGCGACATAGCTTTGCAGACGATAAATGTAACCGTTTCAGACAGAACAGCGGCCAATGTGACAATCTGGCTTTAAATCGATTCGACAACATATGCCGAAAGCGTACGGATTTCTCAGGTTTTTACTACATATGAACACTTTTCACATTCTCCCGTGCAGCTCGGCTGCTAGTCCTCCTTTCATGCTAAATCTTAAGTTCCTAGGTCATGTCGAAAGCACCAAAGAAGGGTAAAAACTCAATAATCGATACCTAAAACTTGAATTGTACTACATCTTACTGCTTATTACATCAACTTAGAATCTTCATCTGTGTTATACTATGGTGTTTTTAGTGTCTCCGCATAACGCAGCACGCGACATAGCTTTGCAGACGATAAATGTAACCGTTTCAGAGAGTAGAGCGGCCAATGTGGCGATCTGGCTTTAAGCCGATTCGATAACAAATTACGAAAACGGACGGATTTCTCAGGTTTTTACTACATATGAACACTTTTCACATTCTCCCGTTTTACTCTGCTGCTAGTCCTACTTTCATGCAAAATCTTATTTTGCTAACTCATGTCCAAGGCACCAAAGAAGGTTAAAAACTCAATAATCGATACCTAAAACTTGAATCGTGCTATTTCTTACTGCCTGTTACATCAACATAGAGGCTTCATCTGTGTTCTACTACGGTGCTTTTGGTGTCTCCGCATACCGCAGCACGCGACATAGCTTTGCAGACGATAAGTACAACCGTTTCAGAGAGAAGAGCGGCCAATGTGACGATCTGGTTTTAAGTCGATTCGATAACAAATGACGAAAACGGACGAATTTCCCAGGTTTTTACTACATATGAACACTTTTGACATTCTTCCGTGCAACTCGGCTGCTAGTCCTCCTTTCATGCAGAAACTTAAAGTCCGAGTTCATGTCCAAGGCACCAAAGCCAGCTAAAAAGTCAATAATCGATACCTAAAACTTGAATTGTACTACTTCTTACTGGCTATTACATCAACTTAGAAGCTTCATCTGTGTTCTACTATGGTGCTTTTAGTGTCGCCGCATACCGCAGCACGCGACATTGCTTTGCAGACTATAAGTACTACCGTTTCAGAGAGAAGAGCGGCCAATGTGACGATCTGGCTTTAAGTCGATTCGATAACAAATGATGAAAACGGAAGGATTTCTCAGGTTTTTACTACATATGAACACTTTTCACATTCTCCCGTGCAACGCGGCTGCTAGTCCTCCTTTCATGCAATATTCTTAGTTCATAGCTAATGTCCGAAGCACCAAAGAAGGGTAAAAAGTCAATAATCGATACCTAAAACTTGAATTGTACTACTTCTTACTGGCTATTACATCAACTTAGAAGCTTAATCTGTGTTCTACTATGGTGCTTTTAGTGTCTCCGCAGCACGCGACATAGCTTTGCAGACGATAAGGACAACCGTTTCAGAAAGAAGAGCGGCCAATGTGACGATCTGGCTTTAAGTCGATTCGATAACAAATGACGAACACGGACGGATTTCTCAGGTTTTTACTACATATGAACACTTTCCACATTCTCCCGTGCAACGCGGCTGCTAGTCCTCCTTTCATGCAAATTCTTGAGTCTCTAGCTCATGTCCAAGGCACCAAAGCCAGCTAAAAAGTCAATAATCCATAACTAAAACTTGAATTGTACTACTTCTTACTGGCAATTACATCAACTTAGAAGCTTCATCTGAGTTCTACTATGGTACTTCTATTGTCTCCGCATACCGCAACACGCGACATAGCTTTGCAAACGATAAGAACAACCGATTCAGAGAGACGACCGGCCAATGTGACGATTTGGCTTTAAGTCGATTCGATAACAAATGACGAAAACGGACGGATTTCTCAGGGTTTTACTACATATGAACACTTTTCACATTCTCCGGTGCAAATCGGCTGTTAGTCCTCCTTTCATGCAAAACGTTAAGGTCCTAGCCCATGTCCAAGTCACCAAAGCCAGCTAAAAAGTCAATAATCGATAACTAAAACTTGAATTGTACTACTTCATACTGGCTATTACATCAACCTAGAAGCTTCATCTGTGTTCTACTATGGTGCTTTTTGAGTCTCTGCAAACCGCAGCACGTGACATAGCTTTGCAGACGATATGTACAACCGTTTCAGAGGGAAGAGCGGCCAATGTGACGATCTGGCTCTAAGTCGATTCGATAACAAATGACGAAAACGGGCGGATTTCTCAGGTTTTTACTACATATGAACACTTTTCACATTCTCCCGGGCAACGCGGCTGCTAGTCCTCCTTTCATGAGAAATCTTAAGTTCCTAGCTCATGTCCAAGGCACCAAAGAAGGGTAAAAAGTCAATAATCCATAACTAAAACTTGAGTTGTACTACTTCTTACTGGCTATTACATCAACTTAGAAACTTCGTCTGTGTTCTACTATGGTGCTTTTAGTGTCTCCACATAGCGCAGCACGCGACATAGCTTGCAGACGATAAGTACAACCGTTTCAGAGAGAAGAGCGGCCAATGTGACGATCTGGCTTTACGTCGATTCGATAACAAATGACGAAAACGGACGGATTTCTCAGGTTTTTACTACATATGACCAGTTTTCACATTCTCCCGTGCAACTCGGCTGCTAGTCCTCCTTTCATGCAAAACGTTAAGGTCATAGCTCATGTCCAAGTCATCAAAGCCAGCTAAAAAGTCAATAATCCATAACTAAAACTTAAATTGTACTTCTTCTTACTGGCTATTACATCAACTTGGAAGCTTATTCTGTGTTCTGCTATGGTGCTTCTAGTGTCTCCGCATACCACAGCACGCGACATAGCTTTGCAGACGATAAGTACAACCGTTTCAGAGAGTAGAGCGGCCAATGTGACGATCTGGCTTTAAGTCGATCCGATAACAAATGACGAAAACGGACGGATTTCTCAGGTTTTTACTACATATGAAGAATTTTCACATTCTCCCGTGTAACGCAGCTGCTAGTCCTCCTTTCATGCAAAATCTTAAGTTCCTAGCTCATGTCCAAGGCAACAAAGAAGGGTAAAAAGTCAATAATCGATACCTAAAACTTGAATTGTACTACTTCTCACTGGCTATTACATGAACTTAGAAGCTTCATCTGTGTTCTACTATGGTGCTTCTAGTGTCTCCGCATACCGCAGCACGCGACATAGCTTTGCAGACGAAAAGAACAACCGTTTCAGACAGAAGAGCATCCAATGTGACGATCTGGCTTTAAGTAGATTCGATAACAAATGACGAAAACGGACGGATTTCTCAGGTTTTTACTACATATGAACACTTTTCACATTCTCCCGTGCAACGCGGCTGCTAGTCCTCCTTTCATGCAATATTTTTAGTTCATAGCTAATGACCGAAGCACCAAAGAAGGGTAAAAAGTCAATAATCGATACCTAAAACTTGAATTGTACTACTTCTTACTGGCTATTACATCAACTTAGAAGCTTAATCTGTGTTCTACTATGGTGCTTTTAGTGTCTCCGCATACCGCAGCACGCGACATAGCTTTGCAGACGATAAGGACAACCGTTTCAGAAAGAAGAGCGGCCAATGTGACGATCTGGCTTAAGTCGATTCGATAACAAATGACGAACACGGACGGATTTCTCAGGTTTTTACTACATATGAACACTTTTCACACTCTCCCGTGCAACTCGGCTGCTAGTCCTCCTTTCATGACAATGTTAAGGTCCTAGCTCATGTCCAAGGCACCAAAGCCAGCTCAAAAGTCAATAATCGATCACTTAATCTTGAATTGTACTATTTCTTACTGGCTATTACATCAACCTAGAAGCTTCATCTGTGTTCTACTAAGGTGCTTTTAGTGTCTCCGCATACCGCAGCACGCGACATAGCTTTGCAGACGATAAGTACAACCGTTTCAGAGGGAAGAGCGGCATATGTGACGAACTGGCTATAAGTCGATTCGATAACAAATGACGAAAACGGACGGATTTCTCAGTTTTTTACTACATGTGAACACTTTTCACATTCTCCCGTGAAACTCGGCTGCTAGTCCTCCTTTCATGCAAATTGGTAAGGTCCTAGATCATGTCCAAGGCACCAAAGCCAGCTAAAAGGTCAATAATCGATAACTAAAACTTGAATTGTACTACTTCTTACTGGCTATTACATCTACCTAGAAGCTTCATCTGTGTTCTACTATGGTGCGTTTAGTGTCTCCGCATACAGCATCACGCGACATAGCTTTGCAGACGATAAGTACAACCGTTTCAGAGAGAAGAGCGGCCAATGTGACGATGTGGCTTTAAGTCGATTCGATAACAAATGACGAAAACGGACGGATTTCTCAGGTTTTTACTACATATGAACACTTTTCACATTCTCCCGAGCAACGCGGCTGCTAGTCCTACTTTCATGCAAAATCTTAAGTTCCTAGGTCATGTCCAAGGCACAAAAGAAGAGTAAATAGTCAATAATCCATACCTAAAACTTGAATTGTACTACTTCTTACTGGCTATTACATCAACTTAGAATTTTCATCTGTGTTCTATTATGGTGCTTTTAGTGTCTCCGCATACCGCAGCACGCGATATAGCTTTGCAGACGAAAAGAACAACCGTTTCAGACAGAAGAGCATCCAATGTGACGATCTGGCTTTAAGTAGATTCGATAACAAATGACGAAAACGGACGGATTTCTCAGGTTTTTACTACATATGAACACTTTTCACATTCTCCCGTGCAACGCGGCTGCTAGTCCTCCTTTCATGCAATATTTTTAGTTCATAGCTAATGACCGAAGCACCAAAGAAGGGTAAAAAGTCAATAATCGATACCTAAAACTTGAATTGTACTACTTCTTACTGGCTATTACATCAACTTAGAAGCTTAATCTGTGTTCTACTATGGTGCTTTTAGTGTCTCCGCATACCGCAGCACGCGACATAGCTTTGCAGACGATAAGGACAACCGTTTCAGAAAGAAGAGCGGCCAATGTGACTATCTGGCTTAAGTCGATTCGATAACAAATGACGAACACGGACGGATTTCTCAGGTTTTTACTACATATGAACACTTTCCACATTCTCCCGTGCAACGCGGCTGCTAGTCCTCCTTTCATGCAAATTCTTGAGTTTCTAGCTCATGTCCAAGGCACCAAAGCCAGCTAAAAAGTCAATAATCCATAACTAAAACTTGAATTGTACTACTTCTTACTGGCAATTACATCAACTTAGAAGCTTCATCTGAGTACTACTATGGTACTTCTACTGTCTCCGCATACCGCAACACGCGACATAGCTTTGCAGACGATAAGAACAACCGATTCAGAGAGACGACCGGCCAATGTGACGATCTGGCTTTAAGTCGATTCGATAACAAATGACGAAAACGGACGGATTTCTCAGGGTTTTACTACATATGAACACTTTTCACATTCTCCCGTGCAACGCGGCTGCTAATCCTCCTTTCATGCAATACCTCAAGTTCCTAGCTCATGTCCAAGGCACCAAAGGAGGGTAAAAAGTCAATAATCGATACCTAAAACTTGAATTGTACCACTTCTTACTGGCTATTACATCAACTTAGAAGCTTCATCTGCGTTCTACTATGGTGCTTTTAGTGTCTCCGCATACCGCAGCACGCGACATAGCTTTGAAGACGATAAATGTAACCGTTTCAGACAGAAGAGCGGCCAATGTGACAATCTGACTTTAAGTAAATTCGATAACAAATGACAAACACGGACGGATTTCTCAGGTTTTTACTACGTATGAACACTTCTCACGTTCTTCCGTGCAACGCGGCTGCTAGTCCTTCCTTTATGCAAAATCTGAAGTTCCTAGCTCATGTCCAAGGCACCATAGAAGGGTAAAAAGTCAATAATCGATACCTAAAACTTGAATTATACTACTTCTTATTGGCTAGTACACCAATTTAGAAGCTTCATCTGTGTTATACTATGGTGCTTTTAGTGTCTCCGGATACCGCAACACGCGACATAGCTTTGCAGACGATAAATGTAACCGTTTCAGACAGAACAGCGGCCAATGTGACAATCTGGCTTTAAATCGATTCGACAACAAATGTCGAAAGCGTACGGATTTCTCAGGTTTTTACTACATATGAACACTTTTCACACTCTCCCGTGCAGCTCGGCTGCTAGTCCTCCTTTCACGCAAAATCTTAAGTTCCTAGGTCATGTCGAAAGCACCAAAGAAGGGTAAAAACTCAATAATCGATACCTAAAACTTGAATTGTACTACATCTTACTGCTCATTACATCAACTTAGAATCTTCATCTGTGTTATACTATGGTGTATTTAGTGTCTCCGCATAACGCAGCACGCGACATAGCTTTGCAGACGATAAATGTAACCGTTTCAGAGAGAAGAGCGGCCAATGTGGCGATCTGGCTTTAAGCCGATTCGATAACAAATTACGAAAACGGACGGATTTCTCAGGTTTTTACTACATATGAACACTTTTCACATTCTCCCGTTTAACTCTGCTGCTAGTCCTACTTTCATGCAAAATCTTAATTTCCTAACTCATGTCCAAGGCACCAAAGAAGGTTAAAAACTCAATAATCGATACCTAAAACTTGAATCGTACTATTTCTTACTGGCTGTTACATCAACTTAGAGGCTTCGTCTGTGTTCTACTACGGTGCTTTTGGTGTCTCCGCATACCGCAGCACGCGACATAGCTTTGCAGACGATAAGTACAACCGTTTCAGAGAGAAGAGCGGCCAATGTGACGATCTGGTTTTAAGTCGATTCGATAACAAATGACGAAAACGGACGAATTTCCCAGGTTTTTACTACATATGAACACTTTTGACATTCTTCCGTGCAACTCGGCTGCTAGTCGTCCTTTCATGCAGAATCTTAAAGTCCGAGTTCATGTCCAAGGCACCCTAAGCCAGCTAAAAAGTCAATAATCGATACCTAAAACTTGAATTGTACTACTTCTTACTGGCTATTACATCAACTTAGAAGCTTCATCTGTGTTCTACTATGGTGCTTTTAGTGTCGCCGCATACCGCAGCACGCGACATTGCTTTGCAGACTATAAGTACTACCGTTTCAGAGAGAAGAGCGGCCAATGTGACGATCTGGCTTTAAGTCGATTCGATAATAAATGACGAAAACGGACGGATTTCTCAGGTTTTACTACATATCAACACTTTTCACATTCTCCCGTGCAACGCGGCTGCTAATCCTCCTTTCATGCAAAATCTCAAGTTCCTAGCTCATGTCCAAGGCACCAAAGAAGGGTAAAAAGTCAATAATCGATACCTAAAACTTGAATTGTTCGACTTCTTACTGGCTATTACATCAACTTAAAAGCTTCATCTGCGTTCTACTATGGTGCTTTTAGTGTCTCCGCATACCGCAGCACGCGACTTAGCTTTGCAGACTTTAAATGTAACCGTATCAGACAGAACAGCGGCCATTGTGACGATCTGGCTTTAAGTCGATTCGACAACAAATGACGAAGACGGACGGATTTCTCAGGTTTTTACTACATATGAACACTTTTCACATTCTCCCGTGAAACTCGGCTGCTACTCCTCCTTTCATGCTTAATCTTAAGGTCCTAGCTCATGTCCAAGGCAGCAAAGAAGAGTAAAAAGTCAATAATCGATACCTAAAACTTGAATTGTACTACTTCTTACTGGCTATTACATCAACATAGAAGCTTCATCTGTGTTATACTATGGTGCTTTTAGTGTCTCCGCATACCGCAGCACGCGACATAGCTTTGCAGACAATAAAAATAACAGTTTCTGAGAGAAGAGCGGCCAATGTGACAATCTGGCTTTAATTCGATTCGATAACAAATGACGAAAACGGACCGATTTTTCAGGTTTTTACTACATATGAACACTTTTCACATTCTCCCGTACCACGCGGCTGCTAGTCCTCCTTTCATGCAAAATCTTAAGTTCCTTGTTCATGTCCCAGGCACCAAAGAAGTGTAAATAGTCAATAATCGATACCTAAAACTTGAATTGTACTACTTCTTACTGGCTATTACATCAACTTATATGCTTCATCTGTGTTATACTATGGTGCTTTTGGTGTCTCCGCATACCGCAGCACGCGACATAGCTTTGCAGACGATAAGGACAACCGTTTCAGAAAGAAGAGCGGCCAATGTGACGATCTGGCTTTAAGTCGATTCGATAACAAATGACGAACACGGACGGATTTCTCAGGTTTTTACTACATATGAACACTTTCCACATTCTCCCGTGCAACGCGGCTGCTAGTCCTCCTTTCATGCAAATTCTTGAGTTGCTAGCTCATGTCCAAGGCACCAAAGCCAGCTAAAAAGTCAATAATCCATAACTAAAACTTGAATTGTACTACTTCTTACTGGCAATTACATCAACTTAGAAGCTTCATCTGAGTTCAACTATGGTACTTCCACTGTCTCCGCATACCGCAACACGCGACATAGCTTTGCAGACGATAAGAACAACCGATTCAGAGAGACGACCGGCCAATGTGACGATCTGGCTTTAAGTCGATTCGATAACAAATGACGAAAACGGACGGATTTCTCAGGGTTTTACTACATATGAACACTTTTCACATTCTCCCGTGCAACTCGGCTGTTAGTCCTCCTTTCATGCAAAACGTTAAGGTCCTAGCCCATGTCCAAGGCACCAAAGCCAGCTAAAAAGTCAATAATCGATAACTAAAACTTGAATTGTACTACTTCATACTGGCTATTACATCAACCTAGAAGCTTCATCTGTGTTCTACTATGGTGCTTTTTGAGTCTCTGCAAACCGCAGCACGTGACATAGCTTTGCAGACGATATGTACAACCGTTTCAGAGGGAAGAGCGGCCAATGTGACGATCTGGCTCTAAGTTGATTCGATAACAAATGACGAAAACGGGCGGATTTCTCAGGTTTTTACTACATATGAACACTTTTCACATTCTCCCGGGCAACGCGGCTGCTAGTCCTCCTTTCATTAGAAATCTTAAGTTCCTAGCTCATGTCCAAGGCACCAAAGAAGGGTAAAAAGTCAATAATCCATAACTAAAACTTGAGTTGTACTACTTCTTACTGGCTATTACATCAATTTAGAAGCTTCATCTGTGTTCTGCTATGGTGCTTTTAGTGTCTCCGCATACCGCAGCACGCGACATAGCTTTGCAGACGATAAGTACAACCGTTTCAGAGGGAAGAGCGGCCAATGTGACGATCTGGCTCTAAGTCGATTCGATAACAAATGACGAAAACGGGCGGATTTCTCAGGTTTTTACTACATATAAACACTTTTCACATTCTCCCGTGCAACTCGGCTGCTAGTCCTCCTTTCATGCAAAACGTTAAGGTCATAGCTCATGTCCAAGTCATCAAAGCCAGCTAAAAAGTCAATAATCCATAACTAAAACTTAAATTGTACTTCTTCTTACTGGCTATTACATCAACTTAGAAGCTTATTCTGTGTTCTGCTATGGTGCTTCTAGTGTCTCCGCATACCACAGCACGCGACATAGCTTTGCAGACGATAAGTACAACCGTTTCAGAGAGTAGAGCGGCCAATGTGACGATCTTGCTTTAAGTCGATCCGATAACAAATGACGAAAACGGACGGATTTCTCAGGTTTTTACTACATATGAAGTATTTTCACATTCTCCCGTGTAACGCAGCTGCTAGTCGTCCTTTCATGCATAATCTTAAGTTCCTAGGTCATGTCCAAGGCAACAAAGAAGGGTAAAAAGTCAATAATCGATACCTAAAACTTGAATTGTACTACTTCTCACTGGCTATTACATGAACTTAGAAGCTTCATCTGTGTTCTACTATGGTGCTTCTAGTGTCTCCGCATACCGCAGCACGCGACATAGCTTTGCAGACGATAAGTACAACCGTTTCAGAGGGAAGAGCGGCAAATGAGACGATCTGGCTATAAGTCGATTCGATAACAAATGACGAAAACGGACGGATTTCTCAGGTTTTTACTACATGTGAACACTTTTCACATTCTCCCGTGCAACTCGGCTGCTAGTCCTCCTTTCATGCAAATTGGTAAGGTCCTAGATCATGTCCAAGGCACCAAAGCCAGCTAAAAGGTCAATAATCGAAAACTAAAACTTGAATTGTACTACTTCTTACTGGCTATTACAGCAACTTAGAAGCTTCATCTGAGTTCTACTATGGTACTTCTACTGTCTCCGCATACCTCAACACGCGACATAGCTTTGCAGACGATAAGAACAACCGATTCAGAGAGACGACCGGCCAATGTGACGATCTGGCTTTAAGTCGATTCGATAACAAATGACGAAAACGGACGGATTTCTCAGGGTTTTACTACATATGAACACTTTTCACATTCTCCCGTGCAACTCGGCTGTTAGTCCTCCTTTCATGCAAAACGTTAAGGTCCTAGCCCATGTCCAAGGCACCAAAGCCAGCTAAAAAGTCAATAATCGATAACTAGAACTTGAATTGTACTACTTCTTACTGGCTATTACATCATCCTAGAAGCCTAATCTGTGTTCTACTATGGTGCTTTTTGAGCCTCTGCAAACCGCAGCACGTGACATAGCTTTGCAGACGATATGTACAACCGTTTCAGAGGGAAGAGCGGCCAATGTGACGATCTGGCTCTAAGTCGATTCGATAACAAATGACGAAAACAGGCGGATTTCTCAGGTTTTTACTACATATAAACACTTTTCACATTCTCCCGTGCAACTCGGCTGCTAGTCCTCCTTTCATGCAAAACGTTAAGGTCATAGCTCATGTCCAAGTCATCAAAGCCAGCTAAAAATTCAATATTCCATAACTAAAACTTAAATTGTACTTCTTCTTACTGGCTATTACATCAACTTAGAAGCTTAATCTGTGTTCTATAATGGAGCTTTTAGTGTCTCCGCATACCGCAGCACGCGATATAGCTTTGCAGACGAAAAGAACAACCGTTTCAGACAGAAGAGCATCCAATGTGACGATCTGGCTTTAAGTCGATCCGATAACAAATGACGAAAACGGACGGATTTCACAGGTTTTTACTACATATGAACACTTTTCACATTCTCCCGTGCAACGCGGTTGCTAGTCCTCCGTTCATGCAAAATCTTAAGTTCCTAGCTAATGTCCAAGGCACCAAAGAAACCTAAAAAGTCAATAATCGATACCTAAAACATGAATTGAGCTACTTCTTACTGGCTATTACATCAACTTAGAAGCTTCATCTGTGATCTACTATGGTGCTTTTAGTGTCTCCACATACCGCAGCACGCGACATAGCTTTGGAGACGGTAAATGTAACCGTTTCAGACAGAAGAGCGGCAAATGTGACGATCTGGCTATAAGGCGATTCGATAACAAATGACGAAAACGGACGGATTTCTCAGGTTTGTACTACATATGAACACTTTTCACATTCTCCCGTGCAACTCGGCTGCTAGTCCTCCTTTCATGCAAAATATTAAGGCCCTAGCTCATGTCCATTGCACCAAAGACAGCTAAAAAGTCAATAATCGATAAATAAAACTTGAATTGTACTACTTCTTACTTGCTATTACATCAACTTAGAAGCTTCATCTGAGTTCTACTATGGTGATTTTAGTGTCTCCGCATACCGCAGCACGCGACATAGCTTTGCAGTCGATAAGTACAACCGTTTCAGAGAGAAGAGCGGCCAATGTGACGATCTGGCTTTAAGTCGATTCGATAACAAATGACGAAAACGGACGGATTTCTCAGGTTTGTACTACATATGAACACTTTTCACATTCTTCCGTGCAACTCGGCTGCTAGTCCTCCTTTCATGCAAAATATTAATTTCCTAGTTCATGTCCAAGGCACCAAAGAAGGGTAAAAAGTCAATTATCCATAACTAAAACTTGAGTTGTACTTCTTCTTACTGGCTATTACATCAACTTAGAAGCTTCATCTGTGTTCTATTATGGTGCTTTTAGTGTCTCCGTATACCGCAGCACGCGACATAGGCTGGCAGAGGAAGAGAACAACCGTTTCAGACAGAAGAGCATCCAATGTGACGATCTGGCTTTAAGTAGATTCGTTAACGAATGACGAAAACGGGCGAATTTCTCAGGTTTTTACTACGTATGAACACTTTTCACATTCTCCCGTGCAACGCGGCTGCTAGTCCTCCTTTCATGCAAAATCCTGAGTTCCTAGCTCATGTCCAAGGCACCAAAGAAAGCTAAAAAGTCAATAATCGATACCTAAAACATGAATTGTACTACTTCTTACTGGCTATTACATCAACTTAGAAGCTTCATCTGTGTTCTACTATGGTGCTTTTAGTGTCTCCACATACCGCAGCACGCGAAATAGCTTTGGAGACTGTAAATGTAACCTTTTCAGACAGAAGAGCGGCAAATGTGACGATCTGGCTATAAGTCGATTCGATAACAAAAGACGAAAACGGACGGATTTCTCAGGTTTTTACTACATGTGAACACTTTTCACATTCTCCCGTGCAACTCGGCTGCTAGTCCTCCCTTCATGCAAATTGTTAAGGTCCTAGATCATGTCCAAGGCACCAAAACCAGCTAAAAGGTCAATAATCGATAACAAAAACTTGAATTGTACTACATCTTACTGGCTATTTCATCAACTTAGAAGCTTCATCTGTGTTCTACTATGGTGCTTTTAGTGTCTCCGCATACCGCAGCTCGCGACATAGCTTTGCAGACGATAAGCACAACCGTTTCAGAGAGAAGAGCGGCCAATATGACGATCTGGCTTTAAGTCGATACGACAAGAAATGACGAAAACGGACGGATTTCTCAGGTTTTTACTACATATGAACACATTTCACATTCTCCCGTGCAACTCGGCTGCTAGTCCTCCTTTCATGGACAACGTTAAGGTCCTAGCTCATGTCCAAGGCACCAAAGAAGGGTAAAAAGTCAATAATCGATAACTAAAACTTGAATTGTACGACTTCTTACTGGCTATTACATCAACCTAGAAGCTTCATCTGTGTTCTACTATGGTGCTTTTAGTGTCTCCGCATACAGCATCACGCGACATAGCTTTGCAGACGATAAGTACAACCGTTTCAGAGAGAAGAGCGGCCAATGTGACGATGTGGCTTTAAGTCGATTCAATAACAAATGACGAAAACGGACGGATTTCTCAGGTTTTTACTACATATGAACACATTTCACATTCTCCCGGGCAACGCGGCTGCTAGTCCTCCTTTCATGCAAAATCTTAAGTTCCTACCTCATGTCCAAGGCACCAAAGAAGGGTAAAAAGTCAATAATCAGTAACTAAAACTTCAGTTGTACTACTTCTTACTGGCTATTATATCAACTTAGAAGCTTCATCTGTGTTCTACTATGGTGCTTTTCGTGTCTCCGCATACCGCAGCACGCGACATAGCTTTGCAGACGATAAGTACAACCGTTTCAGAGAGAAGAGCGGGCAATGTGACGATCTGGCTTTAAGTCGATTCGATAACAAATGACGAAAAAGGACGGATTTCTCAGGTTTTTACTACATATGAACACTTTTCACATTCTCCCGTGCAACTCGGCTGCTAGTCCTCCTTTCATGCAAAATGTTAAGGTCCTAGATCATGTCAAAGGCACCAAAGCCAGCTAAAAGGTCAATAATCGATAACTAAAACTTGAATTGTACTACTTCTTACTGGCTATTACATCAACCTAGAAGCTTCATCTGTGTTCTACTATGGTGCGTTTAGTGTCTCCGCATACAGCAACACGCGACATAGCTTTGCAGACGATAAGTACAACCGTTTCAGAGAGAAGAGCGGCCAATGTGACGATGTGGCTTTAAGTCGATTCGATAACAAATGACGAAAACGGACGGATTTCTCAGGTTTTTACTACATATGAACACTTTTCACATTCTCCCGAGCAACGCGGCTGCTAGTCCTCCTTTCATGCAAAATCTAAAGTTCCTAGGGCATGTCCAAGGCACAAAAGAAGAGTAAATAGTCAATAATCCATACCTAAAACTTGAATTGTACTACTTCTTACTTGCTATTACATCAACTTAGAAGCTTCATCTGTGTTCTACTATGGTGCTTTTAGTGTCTCCGCATACCGCAGCACGCGACATAGCTTTGCAGACGATAAGTACAACCGTTTCAGAGAGAAGAGCGGCCAATGTGACGATCTGGCTTTAAGTCGATTCGATAACAAATGACGAAAACGGACGGATTTCACAGGTTTTTACTACATATAAACACTTTTCACATTCTCCCGTGCAACTCGGCTGCTAGTCCTCCTTTCATGCAAAACGTTAAGGTCATAGCTCATGTCCAAGGCATCAAAGCCAGCTAAAAAGTCAATAATCAATAACTAAAACTTGAATTTTAAAACTTCTTACTGGCTATTACATCAACTTAGAACCTTCATCTGTGCTCTACAGTGGTGCTTTTAGTGTCTCCGCATACCGCAGCACGCGACATAGCTTTGCAGACGATAAGTACAACCGTTTCAGAGAGAAGAGCGGGCAATGTGACGATCTGGCTTTAAGTCGATTCGATAACAAATGACGAAAACGGACGGATTTCTCAGGTTTGTACTACATATGAACACTTTTCACATTCTTCCGTGCAACTCGGCTGCTAGTCTTCCTTTCATGCAAAATATTAAGTTCCTAGCTCATGTCCAACGCACCAAAGAAGGGTAAAAAGTCAATTATCCTTAACTAAAACTTGAGTTGTACTACTTCTTACTGGCTATTACATCAACTTAGAAGCTTCATCTGTGTTCTATTATGGTGCTTTTAGTGTCTCCGTATACCGCAGCACGCGACATAGGTTTGCAGAGGAAAAGAACAACCGTTTCAGACAGAATAGCATCCAATGTGACGATCTGGCTTTAAGTAGATTCGTTAACAAATGACGAAAACAGGCGAATTTTTCAGGTTTTTACTACATATGAACACTTTTCACATTCTCCCGTGCAACGCGGCTGCTAGTCCTCCTTTCATGCAAAATCTTAAGTTCCTAGCTCATGTCCAAGGCACCAAAGAAAGCTAAAAAGTCAATAATCGATACCTAAAACATGAAGTGTACTACTTCTTACTGGCTATTACATCAACTTAGAAGCTTCATCTGTGTTCTACTATGGTGCTTTCAGTGTCTCCACATACCGCAGCACGCGAAATAGCTTTGGAGACGGTAAATGTAACCGTTTCAGACAGAAGAGCGCCAAATGTGACGATCTGGCTATAAGTCGATTCGATAACAAATGACGAAAACGGACGGATTTCTCAGGTTTTTACTACATGTGAACACTTTTCACATTCTCCCGTGCAACTAGGCTGCTAGTCCTCCTTTCATGCAAAATCTTAAGTTCCTAGATCATGTCCAAGGCACCAAAACCAGCTAAAAGGTCAATAATCGATAACTAAAACTTGAATTGTACTACTTTCGTACTGGCTATTACATCAACCTAGAAGCTTCATCTGTGTTCTACTATGGTGCTTTTAGTGTCTCCGCATACAGCATCACGCGACATTGCTTTGCAGACGATAAGTACAACCGTTTCAGAGAGAAGAGCGGCCAATGTGACGATGTGGCTTTAAGTCGATTCAATAACAAATGACGAAAACGGACGGATTTCTCAGGTTTTTACTACATATGAACACATTTCACATTCTCCCGGGCAACGCGGCTGTTAGTCCTCCTTTCATGAGAAATCTTAAGTTCCTAGCTCATGTCCAAGGCACCAAAGAAGGGTAAAAAGTCAATAATCCATAACTAAAACTTGAGTTATACTGCTTCTTACTGGCTATTACATCAACTTAGAAGCTTCATCTGTGTTCTAGTATGGTGCTTTTAGTGTCTCCACATACCGCAGTACGCGACATAGCTCTGCAGACGATAAGTACAGCCATTTAAGAGGGAAGAGCGGCCAATGTGACGATCTGGCTCTAAGTCGATTCGATAACAAATGACGAAAACGGGCGAATTTCTCAAGTTTTTACTACATATGAACACTTTTCACATTCTCCCGTGCAACTCGGCTGCTAGTCCTCCTTTCATGCAAAATGTTAAGGTCCTAGCTCATGTCCATTGCACCAAAGACAGCTAAAAAGTCAATAGTCGATAAATAAAACTTGAATTGTACTACTTCTTACTGGCTATTACATCAACTTAGAAGCTTCATCTGTGTTCTACTATGGTGCTTTTCGTGTCTCCGCATACCGCAGCACGCGACATAGCTTTGCAGACGATAAGTACAACCGTTTCAGGGAGAAGAGCGGGCAATGTGACGATCTGGCTTTAAGTCGATTCGATAACAAATGACGAAAACGGACGGATTTCTCAGGTTTTTACTACATATGAACACTTTTCACATTCTCCCGTGCAACGCGGCTGCTAGTCCTCCTTTCATGCACAATGTTAAGTTCCTAGCTCATGTCCAAGGCACCAAACCCAGCTAAAAAGTCAATAATCGATACCTAAAACATTAATTGTACAACTTCTTACTGGCTATTTCATCAACTTAGAAGCTTCATCTGTGTTCTACTATGGTGATTTTAGTGTCTCCACATACCGCAGCACGGGACATAGCTTTGGAGACGGTAAATGTAACCGTTTCAGACAGAAGAGCGGCAAATGTGACGATCTGGCTATAAGTCGATTCGATAACAAATGACGAAAACGGACGGATTTCTCAGGTTTTTACTACATGTGAACACTTTTCACATTCTCCCGTACAACACGGCTGCTAGTCCTCCTTTCATGCAAATTGTTAAGGTCCTACAACATGTCCAAGGCACCAAAGCCAGCTAAAAGGTCAATAATCGATAACTAAAACTTGAATTGTACTACTTCTTACTGGCTATTACATCAACTTAGAAGCTTCATCTGTGTTCTATTATGGTGCTTTTAGTGTCTCCGCATACCGCAGCACGCGATATAGCTTTGCAGACGAAAAGAACCACCGTTTCAGACAGAAGAGCATCCAATGTGACGATCTGGCTTTAAGTCGATTCGATAACAAATGACGAAAACGGACGGATTTCTCAGGTTTGTACTACATATGAACACTTCACATTCTTCCGTGCAACTCGGCTGCTAGTCTTCCTTTCATGCAAAATATTAAGTTCCTAGCTCATGTCCAAGGCACCAAAGAAGGGTAAAAAGTCAATAATCGATAACTAAAACTTGAATTGTACGACTTCTTACTGGCTATTACATCAACCTAGAAGCTTCATCTGTGTTCTACTATGGTGCTTTTAGTGTCTCCGCATACAGCATCACGCGACATAGCTTTGCAGACGATAAGTACAACCGTTTCAGAGAGAAGAGCGGCCAATGTGACGATGTGGCTTTAAGTCGATTCAATAACAAATGACGAAAACGGACGGATTTCTCAGGTTTTTACTACATATGAACACATTTCACATTCTCCCGGGCAACGCGGCTGCTAGTCCTCCTTTCATGCAAAATCTTAAGTTCCTACCTCATGTCCAAGGCACCAAAGAAGGGTAAAAAGTCAATAATCAGTAACTAAAACTTCAGTTGTACTACTTCTTACTGGCTATTATATCAACTTAGAAGCTTCATCTGTGTTCTACTATGGTGCTTTTCGTGTCTCCGCATACCGCAGCACGCGACATAGCTTTGCAGACGATAAGTACAACCGTTTCAGAGAGAAGAGCGGGCAATGTGACGATCTGGCTTTAAGTCGATTCGATAACAAATGACGAAAAAGGACGGATTTCTCAGGTTTTTACTACATATGAACACTTTTCACATTCTCCCGTGCAACTCGGCTGCTAGTCCTCCTTTCATGCAAAATGTTAATGTCCTAGATCATGTCAAAGGCACCAAAGCCAGCTAAAAGGTCAATAATCGATAACTAAAACTTGAATTGTACTACTTCTTACTGGCTATTACATCAACCTAGAAGCTTCATCTGTGTTCTACTATGGTGCGTTTAGTGTCTCCGCATACAGCAACACGCGACATAGCTTTGCAGACGATAAGTACAACCGTTTCAGAGAGAAGAGCGGCCAATGTGACGATGTGGCTTTAAGTCGATTCGATAACAAATGACGAAAACGGACGGATTTCTCAGGTTTTTACTACATATGAACACTTTTCACATTCTCCCGAGCAACGCGGCTGCTAGTCCTCCTTTCATGCAAAATCTAAAGTTCCTAGGGCATGTCCAAGGCACAAAAGAAGAGTAAATAGTCAATAATCCATACCTAAAACTTGAATTGTACTACTTCTTACTTGCTATTACATCAACTTAGAAGCTTCATCTGTGTTCTACTATGGTGCTTTTAGTGTCTCCGCATACCGCAGCACGCGACATAGCTTTGCAGACGATAAGTACAACCGTTTCAGAGAGAAGAGCGGCCAATGTGACGATCTGGCTTTAAGTCGATTCGATAACAAATGACGAAAACGGACGGATTTCACAGGTTTTTACTACATATAAACACTTTTCACATTCTCCCGTGCAACTCGGCTGCTAGTCCTCCTTTCATGCAAAACGTTAAGGTCATAGCTCATGTCCAAGGCATCAAAGCCAGCTAAAAAGTCAATAATCAATAACTAAAACTTGAATTTTACATCTTCTTACTGGCTATTACATCAACTTAGAACCTTCATCTGTGCTCTACAGTGGTGCTTTTAGTGTCTCCGCATACCGCAGCACGCGACATAGCTTTGCAGACGATAAGTACAACCGTTTCAGAGAGAAGAGCGGGCAATGTGACGATCTGGCTTTAAGTCGATTCGATAACAAATGACGAAAACGGACGGATTTCTCAGGTTTGTACTACATATGAACACTTTTCACATTCTTCCGTGCAACTCGGCTGCTAGTCTTCCTTTCATGCAAAATATTAAGTTCCTAGCTCATGTCCAAGGCACCAAAGAAGGGTAAAAAGTCAATTATCCTTAACTAAAACTTGAGTTGTACTACTTCTTACTGGCTATTACATCAACTTAGAAGCTTCATCTGTGTTCTATTATGGTGCTTTTAGTGTCTCCGTATACCGCAGCACGCGACATAGGTTTGCAGAGGAAAAGAACAACCGTTTCAGACAGAATAGCATCCAATGTGACGATCTGGCTTTAAGTAGATTCGTTAACAAATGACGAAAACAGGCGAATTTTTCAGGTTTTTACTACATATGAACACTTTTCACATTCTCCCGTGCAACGCGGCTGCTAGTCCTCCTTTCATGCAAAATCTTAAGTTCCTAGCTCATGTCCAAGGCACCAAAGAAAGCTAAAAAGTCAATAATCGATACCTAAAACATGAATTGTACTACTTCTTACTGGCTATTACATCAACTTAGAAGCTTCATCTGTGTTCTACTATGGTGCTTTCAGTGTCTCCACATACCGCAGCACGCGAAATAGCTTTGGAGACGGTAAATGTAACCGTTTCAGACAGAAGAGCGCCAAATGTGACGATCTGGCTATAAGTCGATTCGATAACAAATGACGAAAACGGACGGATTTCTCAGGTTTTTACTACATGTGAACACTTTTCACATTCTCCCGTGCAACTAGGCTGCTAGTCCTCCTTTCATGCAAAATCTTAAGTTCCTAGATCATGTCCAAGGCACCAAAACCAGCTAAAAGGTCAATAATCGATAACTAAAACTTGAATTGTACTACTTTCGTACTGGCTATTACATCAACCTAGAAGCTTCATCTGTGTTCTACTATGGTGCTTTTAGTGTCTCCGCATACAGCATCACGCGACATTGCTTTGCAGACGATAAGTACAACCGTTTCAGAGAGAAGAGCGGCCAATGTGACGATGTGGCTTTAAGTCGATTCAATAACAAATGACGAAAACGGACGGATTTCTCAGGATTTTACTACATATGAACACATTTCACATTCTCCCGGGCAACGCGGCTGTTAGTCCTCCTTTCATGAGAAATCTTAAGTTCCTAGCTCATGTCCAAGGCACCAAAGAAGGGTAAAAAGTCAATAATCCATAACTAAAACTTGAGTTATACTGCTTCTTACTGGCTATTACATCAACTTAGAAGCTTCATCTGTGTTCTAGTATGGTGCTTTTAGTGTCTCCACATACCGCAGCACGCGACATAGCTCTGCAGACGATAAGTACAGCCATTTAAGAGGGAAGAGCGGCCAATGTGACGATCTGGCTCTAAGTCGATTCGATAACAAATGACGAAAACGGGCGAATTTCTCAAGTTTTTACTACATATGAACACTTTTCACATTCTCCCGTGCAACTCGGCTGCTAGTCCTCCTTTCATGCAAAATGTTAAGGTCCTAGCTCATGTCCATTGCACCAAAGACAGCTAAAAAGTCAATAGTCGATAAATAAAACTTGAATTGTACTACTTCTTACTGGCTATTACATCAACTTAGAAGCTTCATCTGTGTTCTACTATGGTGCTTTTCGTGTCTCCGCATACCGCAGCACGCGACATAGCTTTGCAGACGATAAGTACAACCGTTTCAGGGAGAAGAGCGGGCAATGTGACGATCTGGCTTTAAGTCGATTCGATAACAAATGACGAAAACGGACGGATTTCTCAGGTTTTTACTACATATGAACACTTTTCACATTCTCCCGTGCAACGCGGCTGCTAGTCCTCCTTTCATGCACAATGTTAAGTTCCTAGCTCATGTCCAAGGCACCAAACCCAGCTAAAAAGTCAATAATCGATACCTAAAACATTAATTGTACAACTTCTTACTGGCTATTTCATCAACTTAGAAGCTTCATCTGTGTTCTACTATGGTGATTTTAGTGTCTCCACATACCGCAGCACGCGACATAGCTTTGGAGACGGTAAATGTAACCGTTTCAGACAGAAGAGCGGCAAATGTGACGATCTGGCTATAAGTCGATTCGATAACAAATGACGAAAACGGACGGATTTCTCAGGTTTTTACTACATGTGAACACTTTTCACATTCTCCCGTACAACACGGCTGCTAGTCCTCCTTTCATGCAAATTGTTAAGGTCCTACAACATGTCCAAGGCACCAAAGCCAGCTAAAAGGTCAATAATCGATAACTAAAACTTGAATTGTACTACTTCTTACTGGCTATTACATCAACTTAGAAGCTTCATCTGTGTTCTATTATGGTGCTTTTAGTGTCTCCGCATACCGCAGCACGCGATATAGCTTTGCAGACGAAAAGAACCACCGTTTCAGACAGAAGAGCATCCAATGTGACGATCAGGCTTTAAGTAGATTCGATAACAAATGACGAAAACGGACGGATTTCTCAGGTTTTTACTACATATGAACACTTTTCACATTCTCCCGTGCAAGGCGGCTGCTAGTCCTCCTTTCATACAAAATCTTAAGTTCCTAGCTCATGTCCAAGGCACCAAAGAAGGGTAAAAAGTCAATTATCCATAACTAAAACTTGAGTTGTACTTCTTCTTACTGGCTATTACATCAACTTAGAACCTTCATCTGTGTTCTACTATGGTGCTTTTAGTGTCTCCGCATACCGCAGCACGCGACATAGCTTTGCAGACGATAAGTACAACCGTTTCAGAGAGATGAGCGGCCAATGTGACGATCTTTCTTTAAGTCGATTCGGTAACAAATGACGAACACGGACGGATTTCTCAGGTTTTTACTACATATGAACACTTTTCACATTCTCCCGGGCAACGCGGCTGCTAGTCCTCCTTTCATGCACAATGTTAAGTTCCTAGCTCATGTCCAAGGCACCAAAGCCAGCTAAAAAGTCAATAATCGATACCTAAAACATTAATTGTACAACCTCTTACTGGCTATTTCATCAACTTAGAAGCTTCATCTGTGTTCTACTATGGTGATTTTAGTGTCTCCACATACCGCAGCACGCGACATAGCTTTGGAGACGGTAAATGTAACCGTTTCAGACAGAAGAGCGGCAAATGTGACGATCTGGCTATAAGTCGATTCGATAACAAATGACGAAAACGGACGGATTTCTCAGGTTTTTACTACATATGAACACATTTCACATTCTCCCGTGCAACTCGGCTGCTAGTCCTCCTTTCATGGACAACGTTAAGGTCCTAGCTCATGTCCAAGGCACCAAAGAAGGGTAAAAAGTCAATAATCGATAACTAAAACTTGAATTGTACTACTTCTTACTGGCTATTACATCAACCTAGAAGCTTCATCTGTGTTCTACTATGGTGCTTTTAGTGTCTCCGCATACAGCATCACGCGACATAGCTTTGCAAACGATAAGTACAACCGTTTCAGAGAGAAGAGCGGCCAATGTGACGATGTGGCTTTAAGTCGATTCGATAACAAATGACGAAAACGGACGGATTTCTAAGGTTTTTACTACATATGAACACTTTTCACATTCTCCCGAGCAACGCGGCTGCTAGTCCTCCTTTCATGCAAAATCTTAAGTTCCTAGGTCATGTCCAAGGCACAAAAGAAGAGTAAATAGTCAATAATCCATACCTAAAACTTGAATTGTACTACTTCTTACTGGCTATTACATCAACTTAGAAGCTTCATCTGTGTTCTATTATGATGCTTTTAGTGTCTCCGCATACCGCAGCACGCGATATAGCTTTTCAGGCGAAAAGAACAACCGTTTCAGACAGAAGAGCATCCAATGTGACGATCTGGCTTTAAGTAGATTCGATAACAAATGACGAAAACGGACAGATTTCTCAGGTTTTTACTACATATGAACACTTTTCACATTCTCCCGTGCAACGCGGCTGCTAGTCCTCCTTTCATGCAAAATCTTAATTTCCTAGCTCATGTCCAAGGCACCAAAGAAGGGTAAAAAGTCAATTATCCATAACTAAAACTTGAGTTGTACTACTTCTTACTGGCTATTACATCAACTTAGAACCTTCATCTGTGTTCTACTATGGTACTTTTAGCGTCTCCGCATACCGCAGCACGCGACATAGCTTTGCAGACGATAAGTACAACCGTTTCAGAGAGAAGAACGGGCAATGTGACGATCTGGCTTTAAGTCGATTCGATAACAAATGACGAAAACGGACGGATTTCTCAGGTTGTACTACATATGAACACTTTTCACATTCTCCCGTGCAACTCGGCTGCTAGTCCTCCTTTCATGCAAAATATTAAGGTCCTAGCTCATGTCCATTGCACCAAAGACAGCTAAAAAGTCAATAAACGATGAATAAAACTTGAATTGTACTACTTCTTACTTGCTATTACATCAACTTAGAAGCTTCATCTGTGTTCCACTATGGTGCTTTTAGTGTTTCCGCATACCGCAGCACGCGACATAGCTTTGCAGACGATAAGTACAACCGTTTCAGAGAGAAGAGCGGCCAATATGACGATCTGGCTTTAAGTCGATTCGATAACAAATGACGAACACGGACGGATTTCTCAGGCTTTTACTACATATGAACACTTTTCACATTCTCCCGTGCAACGCGGCTGCTAGTCCTCCTTTCATGCAAAATGTTAAGGTCCTAGCTCATGTCCATTGCATCAATGACAGCTAAAAAGTCAATAGTCGATAAATAAAACTTGAATTGTACTACTTCTTACTGGCTATGACATCAACTTAGAAGCTTCATCTGTGTTCTACTATGGTGCTTTTAGTGTCTCCGTATAATGCAGCACGCGACATAGGTTTGCAGACGAAAAGAACAACCGTTTCAGACAGAAGAGCATCCAATGTGACGATCTGGCTTTAAGTAGATTCGTTAACAAATGACGAACACGGAGGGATTTCTCAGGTTTTTACTACATATGAACGCTTTTCACATTCTCCCGTGCAACGCGGCTGCTAGTCCTCCTTTCATGCAAAATCTTAATTTCCTAGCTCATGTCCAAAGCACCAAAGAAAGCTAAAAAGTCAATAATCGATATCTAAAACATGAATTGTACTACTTCTTACTGGCTATTACATCAACTTAGAACCTTCATCTGTGTTCTACTATGGTGCTTTTAGTGTCTCCACCTACCGCAGCACGCGACATAGCTTTGGAGACGGTAAATGTAACCGTTTCAGACAGAAGAGCGGCAAATGTGACGATCTGGCTATAAGTCGATTCGATAACAAATGACGAAAACGGACGGATTTCTCAGGTTTTTACTACATGTGATCATTTTTCACATTCTCCCGTGCAACTCGGCTGCTAGTCCTCCTTTCATGCAAATTGTTAAGGTCCTAGATCATGTCCAAGGCACCAAAGCCAGCTAAAAGGTCAATAATCGATAACTAAAACTGGAATTGGACAACTTCTTACTGGCTATTACATCAACTTAGAAGCTTCATCTGTGTTCTACTATGGTGCTTTTAGTGTCTCCGCATACCGCAAGCACGCGACATAGCTTTGCAGACGATAAGCACAACCGTTTCAGAGAGAAGAGCGGCCAATATGACGATCTGGCTTTAAGTCGATACGATAACAAATGATGAAAACGGACGGATTTCTCAGGTTTTTACTACATATGAACACATTTCACATTCTCCCGAGCAACTCGGCTGCTAGTCCTCCTTTCATGGACAACGTTCAGGTCCTAGCTCATGTCCAAGGCACCAAAGAAGGGTAAAAAGTCAATAATCGATAACTAAAACTTGAATTGTACTACTTCTTACTTGCTATTACATCAACCTAGAAGCTTCATCTGTGTTCTACTATGGTGCTTATAGTGTCTCCGCATGCAGCATCACGCGACATAGCTTTGCAGACGATAAGTACAACCGTTTCAGAGAGAAGAGCGGCCAATGTGACGATGTGGCTTTCAGTCGATTCAATAACAAATGACGAAAACGGACGGATTTCTCAGGTTTTTACTACATATGAACACTTTTCACATTCTCCCGAGCAACGCGGCTGCTAGTCCTCCTTTCATGCAAAATCTTAAGTTCCTAGGTCATGTCCAAGGCACAAAAGAAGAGTAAATAGTCAATAATCCATACCTAAAGCTTGAATTGTACTACTCCTTACTGGCTATTACATCAACTTAGAAGCTTCATCTGTGTTCTATTATGGTGCTTTTAGTGTCTCCACATACCGCAGCACGCGACATAGCTCTGCAGACGATGAGTACAGCCATTTCAGAGGGAAGAGCGGCCAATGTGACGATCTGGCTCTAAGTCGATTCGATAACAAATGACGAAAACGGGAGAATTTCTCAAGTTTTTACTACATATGAACACTTTTCACATTCTCCCGTGCAACTCGGCTGCTAGTCCTCCTTTCATGCAAAATGTTAATGTCCTAGCTCATGTCCATTGCACCAAAGACAGCTAAAAAGTCAATAGTCGATAAATAAAACTTGAATTGTACTACTTTTTACTGGCTGTTACATCAACTTAGAAGCTTCATCTGTATTCTACTATAGTGCTTTTAGTTTCTCCGCATACCGCAGCACGCGACATAGCTTTGCAGACGATAAGTACAACTGTTTCAGAGAGAAGAACGGCCAATGTGACGATCTGGCTTTAAGTCGATTCGATAACAAATGACGAACACGGACGGATTTCTCAGGTTTTTACTACATATGAACAGTTTTCACATTGTCCCGTGCAACGCGGCAGCTAGTCCTCCTTTCATGCAAAATCTTAAGTTCCTATCTCATCTCGAAGGCAACAAAGAAGAGTAAAAAGTCAATAATAGATACCTAAAACTTGAATTGAACTACTTCTTACTGGCTATTACATCAACTTAGAAGCTTCATCTGTGTTCTACTATGGTGCTTTTAGTGTCTCCGCATACCGCAGCATGCGACATAGCTTTGCAGACGATAAATGTAACCGTTTCAGACAGAAGAGCGCCCAATGTGACAATCTGCCTTTAAGTCGATTCGACAACAAATGAGGAACACGGACGGATTTCTCAGGTTTTTACTACATATGAACAATTTTAACATTCTCCCGGGCAACGCGACTGCTAGTCCCCCTTTCATGCAAAATCTTAAGTTCCTAGCTCATGTCCAACGCACCAAAGAAGCGTACAAAGTAAATAATCCATATCTAAAACTTGAATTGTACTACTTCTTACTGGCCATTACATCAACTTAGAAACTTCATCTGTGTTCTACTATGGTGCTTTTAGTGTCTCCACATACCGCAGCCAGCGACATAGCTTTGCAGACGATAAATGTAACCGTTTCAGACAGAAGAACGCCCAATGTGACAATCTGCCTTTAAGTCGATTCGATAACAAATGAAGAAAACGGACGGATTTCTCAGGTTTTTACTACATATGAACACTTTTCACATTCTCCCGTGCAACGCGGCTGCTAGTCCTCCTATCATGCAAAACGTTAAGGTCCTAGCTAATGTCCAAGGCATCAAAGCCAGCTAAATAGTCAATAATCGATAAATAAGACTTGAATTGTACTACTTCTTACCGGCTATTACATCAACTTAGAAGCTTCATCTGTGTTCTACTATGGTGCTTTTAGTGTCTCCGCATACCGCAGCACACGACATAGCTTTGCAGACGATAAGTACAACCGTTTCAGAGAGAAGAGCGGCCAATGTGACGATCTGGCTTGAAGTCGATTCGATAACAAACGACGAAAACGGGCGTATTTCTCAGGTTTTTACTACATATGAACACTTTTAACTTTCTCCCGTGCAACGCGGCTGCTAGTCCTCCTTTCATGCAAAATGGTAAGGACCTAGCTCATTTCCAAGGCACCAAAGCCAGCTAAAAAGTCAATAATCGATAACTAAAACTTGAATTGTACTACTTCTTACTGGCTATTACATCAACTTAGAAGTTTCATCTGTGTTCTACTATGGTGCTTCTAGTGTCTCCGCATACCGCAGCATGCGACATAGCTTTGCACACGATAAATGTAACCGTTTCAGACAGAAGAGCGCCCAATGTGCAATTTGCCTTTCAGTCGATTCGATAACAAATGACGAAAACGGACGGATTTTTCAGGTTTTTACTACATATGAACACTTTTCACATTCTCACGTGCTACGCAGCTGCTAGTCCTCCTTTCATGCAAAATATTAAGTTCCTAGCTCATGTCCAAGGCAACAAAGAAAGGTAAAAAGTCAATAATAGATACCTAAAACTTGAATTGTACTACTTCTTACTGGCTATTACATCGACTTAGGAGCTTCATCTGTGTTCTGCTATGGTGCTTTTAGTGTCTCCGCATACCGCAGCACGCGACATAGCTTTGCAGACGATAAGTACAGCCGTTTCAGAGAAAAGAGCGGCCAATATGACTATTTGGCTTTAGGTCGATTCGATAACAAATGACGAAAACGGACGGATTTCTCAGGTTTTTACTACATATGAACACTTTTCACATTCTCCCGTGCACGCGGCTGCTAGTCCTCCTATCATGCATAATCTTGTTCCTAGCTCATGTCCAAGGCACCAAAGAAGGGTAAAAAAACAACAATCGATACATAAAACTTAAATTGTACTACTTCTTACTGGCTATTACATCGACTTAGGAGCTTCAACTGTGTTCTGCTATGGTGCTTGTAGTGTCTCCGCATACCGCAGCACGCGACATAGCTTTGCAGACGATAAGTACAACCGTTCCAGAGAGAAGAGCGGCCTATGTGACAATCTGGCTTTAAGTCGATTCGATAACAAATGACGAAAACGGACGGATTTCTAGGGTTTCTACTACATATAAACACTTTTCTCATTCTCCCGTGCAACGCGGCTGCTAGTCGTCCTTTCATGCAAAATCTTAAGTTCCTAGCTCATGTCCAACGCACCAAAGAAGGCTAAATAGTCAATAATCGATACCTAAAACTTGAATTGTACTACTTCTTACTGGCTATTACATCAACTTAGAAGCTTCATCTGTGTTCTACTATGGTGCTTCTAGTGTCTCCACATACCGCAACACGCGACATAACTTTGCAGACTATAAGTACATCCGATTCAGAGAGAGGAGCGGCCTATACGACGATCTGGCTTTAAGTCGATTCGATAACAAATGACGAAAATGGTCGGAATTCTTAGGTTTTTACTACATATAAACACTTTTCACATTCTCCCGTGCAACGCGGCTGCTAGTCCTCCTTTCATACAAAATATTAAGTTCCTAGCTCATGTCGAAGGCAATAAAGAAGGGTAAAAAGTCAATAATAGATACCTAAAACTTGAATTGAACTACTTCTTACTGGCTATTACATCAACTTAGAAGCATCATCTGTGTTCTACTATGGTGCTTCTAGTGCCTCCGCATACCGCAGCATGCGACATAGCTTTGCAGACGATAAATGTAACCGTTTCAGACAGAAGAGCGCCCAATGTGACAATCTGCCATTAAGTCGATTCGATAACAAATAACGAAAACGGACGGATTTCTCAGGTTTTTACTATATATGAACACTTTTCACATTCTCCCGTGCAAAGCGGCTGCTAGTCCTCCTATCATGCATAATCTTAAGTTCCTGGCTCATGTCCAAGGCACCAAAGAAGGGTAAAAAGTCAACAATCGATACCTAAAACTTGAATTGTACTACTTCTTACTGGCTATTACATCGACTTAGGAGCTTCATCTGTGTTCTGCTATGGTGCTTTTAGTGTCTCCACATACCGCAGCACGCGACATAGCTTTGCAGACGATAAGTACAACCGTTTCAGAGAGAAGAGCGGCCAATGTGGCGATCTGGCTTTAAGTCGATTCGATAATAAATGACGAAAACGGGCGGATATCTCGGGTTTTTACTACATATGAACACTTTTAACATTCTCCCGTGCAACGCGGCTGCTAGTCCTCCTTTCATGCAAAATGTTAAGGTCCTAGCTCATTTCCAAAGAACCAAAGCCAGCTAAAAAGTCAATAATCGATAACTTAAACTTGAATTGTACTACTTCTTAATGGCTATTACATCTTCTTAGTGGCTTCATCTGTGTTCTACTATGGTGCTTTTAGTGTCTCAGCATACCGCAGCGCGAGACATAGCTTTGCAGACGATAAGTACAACCGTTTCAGAGAGAAGAGCGGCCAATGTGACGATCTGGCTTTAAGTCGATTCTATAACAAAAGACGAACATGGACGGATATTTCAGGTTTTTACTACATATGAACACTTTTCACATTCTCCCGTGCAACGCGGCTTCTAGTCCACCTTTCATGCAAAATCTTAAGTTCCTAGCTCATGTCCAAGGCACCAAAGAAGGGTAAAAATTCAATAATCCATAAATAAAACTTGAATTGTACTACTTCTTACTGGCCAGTACATCAACTTAGAAACTTCATCTGTGTTCTACTATGGTGCTTTTAGTGTCTCCGCATACTCCAGCACGCGACATAGCTTTGCAGACGATAAGTACAACCGTTTCGGAGAGAAGAGCGGCCAATGTGACGATCTGGCTTGAAGTCGATTCGATAATAAATGACGAAACGGACGGATTTCTCGGGTTTTTTCCTACATATGAACACTTTTCACATTCTCCCGTGCAACTCGGCTGCTAGTCCTCCTTTCATGCAAAACGTTAAGGTCCTAGCTAATGTCCAAGGCATCAAAGCCAGCTAAAAAGTCAATAACCGATAAATAAGACTTGAATTGTACTACTTCTTACTGGCTGTTGCATCAACTTAGAAGCTTCATCTGTGTTCTACTATGGTGCTTTTAGTGCCTCAGCATACCGCAGCACGCGACATAGCTTTGCAGACGATAAGTACAACCGTTTCAGAGAGACGAGTGGCCAATGTGACGATGTGGCTTTAAGTCGATTCGATAACAAATGACGAAAACGGACGGAATTCTTAGGTTTTTACTACATATAAACACTTTTCACATTCTTCGTGCAACGCGGCTGCTAGTCCTGCTATCATGCATAATCTTAAGTTCCTAGCTCATGTCCAATGCACCAACGAAGGGTAAAAAGTCAACAATCGATACCTAAAACTTGAATTGTACTACTTCTTACTGGCTATTACATCGACTTAGGAGCTTCATCTGTGCTCTGCTATGGTGCTTTTAGTGTCTCCGCATACCGCAGCACGCGACATAGCTTTGCAGACGATAAGTAGAATCGTTTCAGAGAGAAGAGCGCCCAATGTGACGATCTGGCTTTAAGTCGATTTGATAACAAAAGACGAACATGGACGGATATCTCAGGTTTTTACTACATATCAACACTTTTCACATTCTCCGGTGCAACGCGGCTTCTAGTCCTCCTTTCATGCAAAATCTTAAGTTCGTAGATAATATCCAATTCACCAAGAAGCGTAAAAAGTCAATAATCCATAACTAAGACTTGAATTGTACAACTTCTTACTGGCTATTACATCAATTTTGCAGCTTCATCTGTGTTCTACTATGGTGCTTTTAGTGTCTCCGCATACCGCAGCACGCGACATAGCTTTACAAACGATAAGTACAACCGTTTCAGAGAGAAGAGCGGCCAATGTGACGATCTGGCTTGAAGTCGATTCGATAACAAATGACGAAAACGGGCGGATTTCTCAGGTTTGTACTACATATGAACACTTTTAACATTCTCCCGTGCAACGCGGCTGCTAGTCCTCCTTTCATGCAAAATGTTAAGGTCCTAGCTCATTTCCAAGGCACCAAAGCCAGCTAAATAGTCAATAATCGATAACTTGAACTTGAATTGTACTACTTCTTACTGGCTATTGCATCTACTTAGAAGCTTCATCTGTGTTCTACTGTGTGCTTTTAGTGTCTCCGCATACCGCAGCACGCGACATAGCTTTGCAGACGATAAGTACAACCGTTTCAGAGAGAAGAGCGGCCAATGTGACGATCTGGTTTTAAGTCGATTCGATAACAAAAGACGAACATGGACGGATATCTCAGGTTTTTACTACATATGAACACTTTTCACATTCTCCCATGCAACTCGGCTGCTAGTCCTTTCATGCAAAACATTAAGGTTCTAGCTAATGTCCAAGGCATCAAAGCCAGCTAAAAAGTCAATAATCGATAAATAAGACTTGAATTGTACTACTTCCTGCTGGCTATTACATCGACTTAGGAGCTTCATCTGTGTTCTACTATGGTGCTTCTAGTGTCTCCGCATACCGCAAAACGCGACATAGCTTTGTAGACGATAAATATAACAGTTTCAGACAGAAGAGCGGGCAATGTGACAATCTGGCTAAAAGTCGATTCGATAAAAAATGACGAAAACGGACGGATTTCTCAGGTTTTTTACTACATATAAACACTTTTCACATTCTCCCGTGTAACTCGGCTGTTAGTCCTCCTTTCATGCAAAATCTTTAGTTCCTAGCTCATGTCCAAGGCACCTAAGAAGGGTAAATAGTCAATAATCGATACCTAAAACTTGAATTGTACTACTTCTTACTGGCTATTACATCAACTTAGAAGTTTCATCTGTGTTCTACTATGGTGCTTTTAGTGTCTCAGCATACCGCAGCACGCGACATAGCTTTGCAGACGATAAGTACAACCGTTTCAGAGAGAAGAGTGGCCAATGTGACGATGTGGCTTTAAGTCGATTCGATAACAAATGACGAAAACGTACGGATTTCTCAGGTTTTTACTACAAATGAACACTTTTAACATTCTCCCGTGCAACGCGGCTGCTATTCCTCCTTTAATGCAAAATGTTAAGGTCCTAGCTCATGTCCAAGGCACCAAAGAAGGGTAAAAAGTCAATAATAGATACCTAAAACTTGTATTGAACTACTTCTTACTGGCTATTACATCAACATAGAAGCTTCATCTGTGTTCTACTATGGTGCTTCTAGTGTCTCCGCATACCGCAGCACGCGACATATCTTTGCAGACGATAAGTACAACCGTTTCAGAGAGAAGAGCGGCCAATGTGACGATCTGGCTTGAAGTCGATTCGATAACAAATGACGAAAACGGGCGGATTCTCAGGTTTTTACCTCATATGAACACTTTTAACATTCTCCCGTGCAACGCGGCTGCTAGTCCTCCTTTCATGCAAAATGTTAAGTTCCTAGCTCATTTCCAAGGCACCAAAGCCAGCTAAAAAGTCAATAATCGATAACTAAAACTTGAATTGTACTACTTCTTACTGGCTATTACATCAACTTAGAAGCTTCATCTGTGTTCTTCTACGGTGCTTTTAGTGTCTCCGCACACCGCAACACGCGACATAGCTTTGCAGACGATAAGTACAACCGTTTCAGAGAGAAGAGCGGCCAATGTGACGATCTGGCTTTAAGTCGATTCGATAACGAATGACGAACACGGACGGATTTCTCAGGTTTCTACTACATATAAACAGTTTTCACATTCTCCCGTGCAACGCGGCTGCTAGTCCTCCTATCATGCATAATCTTAAGTTCCTAGCTCATGTCCAAGGCACCAAAGTAGGGTAAAAAGTCAACAATCGATACCTAAAACTTGAATTGTACTACTTCTTACTGGCTATTACATCGACTTAGGAGCTTCATCTGTGTTCTGCTATGGTGCTTTTAGTGTCTCCGGATACCGCAGCACGCGATATAGCTTTGCAGACGATAAGTACAATCGTTTCAGAGAGAAGAGCGGCCAATGTGACGATCTCGCTTTAAGTCGATCCGGAAAACAAAAGACGAAAATGTACGGAAAGC
The DNA here is from genome assembly GCF_023897955.1 of Schistocerca gregaria. Taxonomy (NCBI): domain Eukaryota; kingdom Metazoa; phylum Arthropoda; class Insecta; order Orthoptera; family Acrididae; genus Schistocerca; species Schistocerca gregaria. Next base: position 551,370 of record NW_026061770.1, read on the forward strand.
TCAGGTTTTTACTACATATCAACACTTTTCACATTCTCCGGTGCAACGCGGCTTCTAGTCCTCCTTTCATGCAAAATCTTAAGTTCCTAGATCATATCCAATGCACCAAAAAAGGGTAAAAAGTCAATAATCCATAACTAAGACTTGAATTGTACTACTTCTTATTGGCTATTACATCAACTTTGAAGCTTCATCTGTGTTCTACTACGGTGCTTTTAGTGTCTCCGCATACCGCAGCACGCGACATAGCTTTGCAGACGATAAGTACAACCGTTTCAGAGAGAAGAGCGGCCAATGTGACGATGTTTCTTTAAGTCGATTCGATAACAAATGACGAAAACGGACGGAATTCTCAGGTTTTTACTACATATAAACACTTTTCACATTCTCCCGTGCAACGCGGCTGCTAGTCCTCCTTTCATGCATAACCTTAAGTTCCTAGCTCATGTCCAAGGCAGCAAAGAAGGGTAAAAAAACAACAATCGATACCTAAAACTTAAAATTGTACTACTTCTTACTGGCTATTACATCGACTTGTGAGCTTCAACTGTGTTCTGCTATGATGCTTTTAGTGTCTCCGCATACCGCAGCACGCGACATAGCTTTGCAGACGATAAGTTCAACCGTTTCAGAGAGAAGAGCGGCCAATGTGTCGATCTGGCTTTAAGTCGATTCGGTAACAAAAGACGAACATGGACGGATAGCTCAGGTTTTTACTACATATGAACACTTTTCACATTCTCCCGTGCAACGCGGCCACTAGTCCTCCTTTCATGCAAAATCTTAAGTTCCTAGCTCATGTCGAAGGCAACAAAGAAGGGTAAAAAGTCAATAATAGATACCTAAAACTTGAATTGAACTACTTCTTACTGGCTATTACATCAACATAGAAGCTTCATCTGTGTTCAACTATGGTGCTTCTAGTGTCTCCGCATACCACAGCACGCGACATAGCTTTGCAGACGATAAGTACAACCGTTTCAGAGAGAAGAGCGGCCAATGTGACGATCTGGCTTGAAGTCGATTCGATAACAAATGACGAAAACGGACGGATTTCTCAGGTTTTTACTACATATGAACACTTTTAACATTCTCCCGTGCAACGCGGCTGCTAGTCCTCCTTTCATGCAAAATGTTAAGTTCCTAGCTCAAGTCGAAGGCACCAAAGAAATGTAAGAAGTCATCAATCGATATCTACAACTTGAATTGTACTACGTCTTACTGGCTATTACATCGACTTAGGAGCTTCATCTGTGTTCTGCTATGGTGCTTTTAGTGTCTCCACATACCGCAGCACGCGACATAGCTTTGCAGACGATAAGTACAACCGTTTCAGAGAGATGAGCGGCCAATGTGACGATCTGGCTTTAAGTCGATTCGATATCAAATGACGAAAACGGACTTATATCTCAGGTTTTTATTACATATGAACACTTTTCACATTCTCCCGTGCAACTCGGTTGCTAGTCCTCCTTTCATGCAGAATCTTAAGGTCCTAGCTCATGTCCAAGTCACCAAAACCAGCTAAAAAGTCTATAATCGATACCTAAATTTGAATCGGACTACTTCTTACTGGCTATTACATCAACTTAGAAGCTTCATCTGTGTTCTACTACGGTGCTTTTAGTGTCTCCGCATACCGCAACACGCGACATAGCTTTGCAGACGATAAATGTAACCGTTTCAGACAGAAGAGCACCGAATGTGACAATCTGGCTTGAAGTCGATTCGATAACAAATGACGAAAACGGGCGGATTTCTCAGGTTTTTACTACATATGAACACTTTTAACATTCTCCCGTGCAACGCGGCTGCTAGTCCTCCTTTCATGCAAAATGTTAAATACCTAGCTCATTTCCAAGGCACCAAAGCCAGCTAAAAAGTCAATAATCGATAACTAAAACTTGAATTGTACTACTTCTTACTGGCTATTACATCAACTTAGAAGCTTCATCTGTGTTCTACTGTGGTGCTTTTAGTGTCTCCGCATACCGCAACACGCGACATAGCTTTGCAGACGACAAGTACAACCGTTTCAGAGAGAAGAGCGCCCAATGTGACGATCTGGCTTTAAGTCGATTCGATAACGAATGACGAACACGGACGGATTTCTCAGGTTTTTACTACATATGAACACTTTTCACATTCTCAAGTGCAACGCGGCCGCTAGTCCTCCTTTCATGCAAAATCTTAAGTTCGTAGCTCATGTCGAAGGCAACAAAGAAGGGTAAAAAGTCAATAATAGATACCTAAAACTTGAATTGAACTACTTCTTACTGGCTATTACATCAACTTAGAAGCTTCATCTGTGTTCTACTATGGTGCTTCTAGTGTCTCCGCAAACCGCAGCATGCGACATAGCTTTGCAGACGATAAATGTAACCGTTTCAGACAGAAGAGCGAACAACGTGACAATCTGCCTTTAAGTCGATTCGATAACAAATGACGAAAACGGACGGATTTCTCAGGTTTTTACTACATATGAACACTTCTCACATTCTCCCGTGCAACGCGGCTGCTAGTCCTCCTATCATGCATAATGTTAAGTTCCTAGCTCATGTCCAAGGCACCAAAGAAGGGTAAAAAGTCTATAATCCATAACTAAAACTTTAATTGTACAACTTCTTATTGGCTATTACATCAACTTAGAAACTTCATCTGTGTTGTAGTATGTTGCTTTTAGTGTCTCCGCATACCGCAGCACGCGACATAGCTTTGCAGACGATAAGTACAACCGTTTCAAAGTGACGAGCGGCTAAGTTGAAGATCTGGCTTTAAGTCGATTCGATAACAAATGACGAACGCGGACGGATTTCTCAGGTTTTTACTACATATGAACACTTTTCACATTCTCCCGTGCAACTCGGCTGCTAGTCCTCCTTTCATGCAAAACGTTAAGGTCCTAGCTAATGTCCAAGGCATCGAAGCCAGCTAAAAAGTCAATAATCGATAAATAAGACTAGAATTGTACTACTTCTTACTGGCTATTACATCAACTTAGAAGCTTCATCTGTGTTCTACTATGGTGCTTCTAGTGTCTCCGCATACCGCAGCACGCGACATAGCTTTGCAGACGATAAAGTTAACCGTTTCTGACAGAAGAGCGGCCAATGTGACAATCTGGCTTTAAGGCGATTCATTAACAAATGACGAAAACGGACGGATTTTTCTGGTTTTTACTACATATGAACACTTTTCACATTCTCCCGGGCAACGCAGCAGATAGTCCACCTTTCATGCAAAATCTTAAGTTCCTAGCTCATGTCCAAGGCAACAAAGAAGGGTAAAAAGTCAATAATCGATACCTAAAACTTGAATTGTACTACTTCTTACTGGCTATTACATCAACTTAAAAGCTTCATCTGTGTTCTACTATGGTGCTTCTAGTGTCTCCGCATACCGCAGCACGCGACATTGCTTTGTAGACGATAAATGTAGCCGTTTCAGACAGAAGAGCGGCCAATGTGACAATCTGGCTTTAAGTGAGATTCGATAACAAATGCCGAAAACGGACGGATTACTCAGGTTTTTACTACATATGAACACTTTTCATATTCTCTCGGGCAACGCGGCTGCTAGTCCTTCTTTCATGAAAATTCTTAAGTTCCTAGCTCATGTCAAAGGCACCAAAGAAGTGTAAAAAGTCAATAATCCATAACTAAAACTTGAGTTGTACTACTTCATACTGGCTATTATATCAACTTAGAACCTTCATCTGTGTTCTACTATGGTGCTTTTAGTGTCTCCGCATACCGCAGCACGCGACATAGCTTTATAGACGATAAGTACAACCGTTTCAGAGAGAAGAGCGGCCAATGTGACGATCAGGCTTTAAGTTGATTCGATAACAAATGACGAACACGGACGGATTTCTCAGGTTTTTACTACATATGAACAGTTTTCACATTCTCACGTGCAACGCGGCTGCTAGTGCTCCTTTCATGCAAAATCTTAAGTTCCTAGCTCATGTCCAAGCACCAAAGAAGTTTGAAAAGTCAGTAATCCATAACTAAAACTTGAATTGTACTACTACTACTTACTGGCTACTACATCAATTTAGAAGCTTCATCTGTGTTGTACTATGGCGTTTTTAGTGTCTCCGCATACCGCAGCACGCGACATCGCTTTGCAGACGATAAGTACAACCGTTTCAGAGTGACGAGCGGCCAATGTGAAGATCTGGCTTTAAGTCGATTCGATAACAAATGACGAACACGGACGGATTTCTCAGGTCTTTACTACATATGAACACTTTTCACATTCTCAAGTGCAACTCGGCTGCTAGTCCTCCTTTCATGCAAAACGTTAAGGTCCTAGCTAATGTTCAAGGCATCAAAGCTAGTTAAAAAGTCAATAAACGATAAATAAGACTTGAATTGTACTACTTCTTACTGGCTATTTCAGCAACTTAGAAGCTTCATCTGTGTTCTACTATGGTGCTTTTAGTGTCTCAGCATACCGCAGCACGCGACATAGCTTTGCAGACGATAAGTACAACCGTTTCAGAGAGAAGAGTGGCCAATGTGACGATGTGGCTTTAAGTCGATTCGATAACAAATGACGAAAACGGACGGAATTCTCAGGTTTTTACTACATATAAACACTTTTCACATTCTCCCGTGCAACGCGGCTGCTAGTCCTCCTTTCATGCATAACCTTAAGTTCCTAGCTCATGTCCAAGGCAGCAAAGAAGGGTAAAAAAACAACAATCGATACCTAAAACTTAAAATTGTACTACTTCTTACTGGCTATTACATCGACTTGTGAGCTTCAACTGTGTTCTGCTATGATGCTTATAGTGTCTCCGCATACCGCAGCACGCGACATAGCTTTGCAGACGATAAGTACAACCGTTTCAGAGAGATGAGCGGCCAATGTGACGATCTGGCTTTAAGTCGATTCGGTAACAAAAGACGAACATGGACGGATAGCTCAGGTTTTTACTACATATGAACACTTTTCACATTCTCCCGTGCAACGCGGCCACTAGTCCTTCTTTCATGCAAAATCTTAAGTTCCTAGCTCATGTCGAAGGCAACAAAGAAGGGTAAAAAGTCAATAATAGATACCTAAAACTTGAATTGAACTACTTCTTACTGGCTATTACATCAACATAGAAGCTTCATCTGTGTTCTACTATGGTGCTTCTAGTGTCTCCGCACACCACAGCATGCGACATAGCTTTGCAGACGATAAGTACAACCGTTTCAGAGAGATGAGCGGCCAATGTGACGATCTGGCTTTAAGTCGATTCGATAACAAATGACGAAAACGGACGGAATTCTCAGGTTTTTACTACATATAAACACTTTTCACATTCTCCCGTGCAACGCGGCTGCTAGTCCTCCTTTCATGCATAACCTTAAGTTCCTAGCTCATGTCCAAGGCAGCAAAGAAGGGTAAAAAAACAACAATCGATACCTAAAACTTAAAATTGTACGACTTCTTACTGGCTATTACATCGACTTGTGATATTCAACTGTGTTCTGCTATGATGCTTTTAGTGTCTCCGCATACCGCAGCACGCGACATAGCTTTGCAGACGATAAGTACAACCGTTTCAGAGAGATGAGCGGCCAATGTGACGATCTGGCTTTAAGTCGATTCGGTAACAAAAGACGAACATGGACGGATAGCTCAGGTTTTTACTACATATGAACACTTTTCACATTCTCCCGTGCAACGCGGCCACTAGTCCTTCTTTCATGCAAAATCTTAAGTTCCTAGCTCATGTCGAAGGCAACAAAGAAGGGTAAAAAGTCAATAATAGATACCTAAAACTTGAATTGAACTACTTCTTACTGGCTATTACATCAACATAGAAGCTTCATCTGTGTTCTACTATGGTGCTTCTAGTGTCTCCGCATACCACAGCATGCGACATAGCTTTGCAGACGATAAGTACAACCGTTTCAGAGAGAAGAGCGGCCAATGTGATGATCTGGCTTGAAGTCGATTCGATAACAAATGACGAAAACGGACGGATTTCTCAGGTTTTTACTACATATGAACACTTTTAACATTCTCCCGTGCAACGCGGCTGCTAGTCCTCCTTTCATGCTGAATCTTAAGGTCCTAGCTCATGTCCAAGTCACCAAAGCCAGCTAAAAAGTCAATAATCGATACCTAAATTTGAATTGTACTACTTCTTACTGGCTATTACATCAACTTAGAAGCTTCATCTGTGTTCTACTACGGCGCTTTTAGTGTCTCCGCATACCGCATCACGCGACATAGCTTTGCAGACGATAAATGTAACCGTTTCAGACAGAAGAGCGCCGAATGTGACAATCTGGCTTGAAGTCGATTCGATAACAAATGACGAAAACGGACGGATTACTCAGGTTTTTACTACATATGAACACTTTTCATATTCTCTCGGGCAACGCGGCTGCTAGTCCTTCTTTCATGCAAATTCTTAAGTTCCTAGCTCATGTCAAAGGCACCAAAGAAGTGTAAAAAGTCAATAATCCATAACTAAAACTTGAGTTGTACTACTTCATACTGGCTATTATATCAACTTAGAACCTTCATCTGTGTTGTACTATGGCGTTTTTAGTGTCTCCGCATACCGCAGCACGCGACATAGCTTTGCAGACGATAAGTACAACCGTTTCAGAGAGAAGAGCGGCCAATGTGACAATCTGGCTTTAAGTCGATTCGATAACAAATGCCGAAAACGGACGGATTTCTCAGGTTTTTACTACATATGAACACTTTTCATATTCTCTCGGGCAACGCGGCTGCTAGTCCTTCTTTCATGCAAATTCTTAAGTTCCTAGCTCATGTCCAAGGCACCAAAGAAGGGTAAAAAGTCAATAATCTATAACTAAAACTTGAATTGTACTACTTCTTACTGGCCATTACATCAGCTTAGAGACTTCATCTGTGGTCTACTATGGTGCTTTTAGTGACTCCGCATACCGCAGCACGCGACATCGCTTTGCAGACGATAAGTACAACCGTTTCAGAGTGACGAGCGGCCAATGTGAAGATCTGGCTTTAAGTCGATTCGATAACAAATGACGAACACGGACGGATTTCTCAGGTCTTTACTACATATGAACACTTTTCACATTCTCAAGTGCAACTCGGCTGCTAGTCCTCCTTTCATGCAAAACGTTAAGGTCCTAGCTAATGTTCAAGGCATCAAAGCTAGCTAAAAAGTCAATAAACGATAAATAAGACTTGAATTGTACTACTTCTTACTGGCTATTTCATCAACTTAGAAGCTTCATCTGTGTTCTACTATGGTGCTTTTAGTGTCTCAGCATACCGCAGCACGCGACATAGCTTTGCAGACGATAAGTACAACCGTTTCAGAGAGAAAAGTGGCCAATGTGACGATCTGGCTTTAAGTCGATTCGGTAACAAAAGACGAACATGGACGGATAGCTCAGGTTTTTACTACATATGAACACTTTTCACATTCTCCCGTGCAACGCGGCCACTAGTCCTCCTTTCATGCAAAATCTTAAGTTCCTAGCTCATGTCGAAGGCAACAAAGAAGGGTAAAAAGTCAATAATAGATACCTAAAACTTGAATTGAACTACTTCTTACTGGCTATTACATCAACATAGAAGCTTCATCTGTGTTCTACTATGGTGCTTCTAGTGTCTCCGCATACCACAGCACGCGACATAGCTTTGCAGACGATAAGTACAACCGTTTCAGAGAGAAGAGCGGCCAATGTGACGATCTGGCTTTAAGTCGATTCGATAACAAATGACGAAAACGGACGGATTTCTCAGGTTTTTACTACATATGAACACTTTTAACATTCTCCCGTGCAACGCGGCCGCTAGTCCTCCTTTCATGCAAAATGTTAAGTTCCTAGCTCAAGTCGAAGGCACCAAAGAAATGTAAAAAGTCAACAATCGATATCTACAACTTGAATTGTACTACTTCTTACTGGCTATTACATCGACTTAGGAGCTTCATCTGTGTTCTGCTATGGTGCTTTTGGTGTCTCCACATACCGCAGCACGCGACATAGCTTTGCAGACGATAAGTACAACCGTTTCAGAGAGATGAGCGGCCAATGTGACGATCTGGCTTTAAGTCGATTCGATAACAAATGACGAAAACGGACTTATATCTCAGGTTTTTATTACATATGAACACTTTTCACATTCTCCCGTGCAACTCGGTTGCTAGTCCTCCTTTCATGCTGAATCTTAAGGTCCTAGCTCATGTCCAAGTCACCAAAGCCAGCTAAAAAGTCAATAATCGATACCTAAATTTGAATTGGACTACTTCTTACTGGCTATTACATCAACTTAGAAGCTTCATCTGTGTTCTACTACGGCGCTTTTAGTGTCTCCGCATACCGCAACACGCGACATAGCTTTGCAGACGATAAATGTAACCGTTTCAGACAGAAGAGCGCCGAATGTGACAATCTGGCTTGAAGTCGATTCGATAACAAATGACGAAAACGGGCGGATTTCTCAGGTTTTTACTACATATGAACACTTTTAACATTCTCCCGTGCAACGCGGCTGCTAGTCCTCCTTTCATGCAAAATGTTAAATACCTAGCTCATTTCCAAGGCACCAAAGCCAGCTAAAAAGTCAATAATCGATAACTAAAACTTGAATTGTACTACTTCTTACTGGCTATTACATCAACTTAGAAGCTTCATCTGTGTTCTACTGTGGTGCTTTTAGTGTCTCCGCATACCGCAACACGCGACATAGCTTTGCAGACGACAAGTACAACCGTTTCAGAGAGAAGAGCGCCCAATGTGACGATCTGGCTTTAAGTCGATTCGATAACGAATGACGAACACGGACGGATTTCTCAGGTTTTTACTACATATGAACACTTTTCACATTATCAAGTGCAACGCGGCCGCTAGTCCTACTTTCATGCAAAATCTTAAGTTCGTAGCTCATGTCGAAGGCAACAAAGAAGGGTAAAAAGTCAATAATAGATACCTAAAACTTGAATTGAACTACTTCTTACTGGCTATTACATCAACTTAGAAGCTTCATCTGTGTTCTACTATGGTGCTTCTTGTGTCTCCGCAAACCGCAGCATGCGACATAGCTTTGAAGACGATAAATGTAACCGTTTCAGACAGAAGAGCGAACAATGAGACAATCTGCCTTTAAGTCGATTCGATAACAAATGACGAAAGCGGACGGATTACTCAGGTTTTTACTACATATGAACACTTCTCACATTCTCCCGTGCAACGCGGCTGCTAGTCCTCCTATCATGCATAATGTTAAGTTCCTAGCTCATGTCCAAGGCACCAAAGCCAGCTAAAAAGTCAATAATCGATAACTTAAACTTGAATTGTACTACATCTTACTGGCTATTACATCTACTTAGAAGCTTCATCTGTGTTCTACTGTGGTGCTTTTAGTGTCTCCGCATACCGCAGCACGCGACATAGCTTTGCAGACGATAAGTACAACCGTTTCAGAGTGAAGAGCGGCCAATGTGAAGATCTGGCTTTAAGTCGATTCGATAACAAATGACGAACACGGACGGATTACTCAGGTTTTTACTACATATGAACACTTTTCATATTCTCTCGGGCAACGCGGCTGCTAGTCCTTGTTTCATGCAAAATTTTAAGATCCTAGCTCATGTCCAAGGCACCAAAGAAGGGTCAAAAGTCAATAATACATAACTAAAACTTGAATAGTACTACTACTTACTGGCTACTACATCAATTTAGAAGCTTCATCTGTGTTCTACTATGGTGTTTTTAGTGTCTCCGCATACCGCAGCACGCGACATAGCTTTGCAGACGATAAGTACAGCCGTTTCAGAGAGAAGAGCGGCCAATGTGACGATCTGGCTTTAAGTCGATTCGATAACAAATGACGAAGACCGGCGGATTTCTAAGGTTTTTAATACATATGAACACTTTTCACATTCTCCCGTGCAACGCGGCTGCTAGCCCTCCTTTCATGCAACATGTTAAGTTCCTAGCTCAAGTCCAAGGCACCAAAGCCAGCTAAAATGTCAATAATCGATAACTAAAACTTGAATTGTACTACTTCTTACACGCTATTACATCTTCTTAGAAGCTTCATCTGTGTTCTACTATGGTGCTTTTAGTGTCTCCGCATACCGCAACACCCGAAATAGCTTTGCAGACGATAAGTGCAACCGTTTCAGAGAGAAGAGCGGCCAATGTGACGATCTGGCTTTAATTCGATTCCATAGCAAATGACGAAAACGGACGGATTTCTCAGGTTTTTACTACATATGAACACTTTTCACATTCTCCCATGCAACGCGGCCGCTAGTCCTCCTTTCATGCAAAATCTTAAGTTCCTAGCTCATGTCCAGGGCACCAAAGAAGGTTAAAAACTCAATAATCCATAACTAAAACTTTAATTGTACTACTTCTTACTGGCTATTACATCAACTTAGAAGCTTCATCTTTGTTCTACTATGGTGCTTCTAGTGTCTCCGCATACCGCAGCACGCGACATAGCTTTGCAGACGATAAAGTTAACCGTTTCTGACAGAAGAGCGGCCAATGTGACAATCTGGCTTTAAGTCGATTCATTAACAAATGACGAAAACGGACGGATTACTCAGGTTTTTACTACATATGAACAGTTTTCACATTCTCACGTGCAACGCGGCTGCTAGTGCTCCTTTCATGCAAAATCTTAAGTTCCTAGCTCATGTCCAAGCACCAAAGAAGTTTGAAAAGTCAATAATCCATAACTAAAACTTGAATTGTACTACTACTACTTACTGGCTACTACATCAATTTAGAAGCTTCATCTGTGTTGTACTATGGCGTTTTTAGTGTCTCCGCATACCGCAGCACGCGACATAGCTTTGCAGACGATAAGTACAGCCGTTTCAGAGAGAAGAGCGGCCAATGTGACGATCTGGCTTTAATTCGATTCGATAACAAATGACGAAAACCGGCGGATTTCTCAGGTTTTTACTACATATGAACACTTTTAACATTCTCCCGTGCAACGCGGCTGCTGTTCCTCTTTTCACGCAAAATTTTAAGGTCCTAGCTCATGTCCAAGGCACCAAAGTCAGCTAAAAGGTCAATAATCGATAACTAAAACTTGAATTGTACTACTTCTTACTGGCTATTACATCAACTTAGAAGCTTCATCTGTGTTCTACTATGGTGCTTTTAGTGTCTCCGCATACCGCAGCACGCGACATAGCTTTGTAGACGATAAATGTAGCCGTTTCAGACAGAAGAGCGGCCAATGTGACAATCTGGCTTTGAGTCGATTCGATAACAAATGACGAAAACGGACGGATTTCTCAGGTTTTTACTACATATGAACACTTTTCACATTCTCCCGGGCAACGCGGCTGCTAGTCCTCCTTTCATGCAAAATCTTAAGTTCTTAGCTCATGTCCAAGGCACCAAAGAACTGTAAAAAGTCAATAATCCATAACCAAAACTTGAATTGTACTACTTCTTACTGGCTATTACATCAACTTAGAAGCTTCATCTGTGTTCTACTATGGTGTTTTTAGTGTCTCCGCATACCGCAACACGCGACATAGCTTTGCAGACGATAAGTACATTCGTTTCAGACAGAAGAGCGGCCAATGTGACGATCTGGCTTTAAGTCGTTTCCATAGCAAATGACGAAAACGGACGGATTACTCAGGTTTTTACTACATATGAACACTTTTCATATTCTCTCGGGCAACGCGGCTGCTAGTCCTTCTTTCATGCAAATTCTTAAGTTCCTAGCTCATGTCCAAGGCACCAAAGAAGGGTAAAAAGTCAGTAATCCATATCTAAAACTTGAGTTGTACTACTTCTTACTAGCTATTATATCAACTTAGAACCTTCATCTGTGTTCTACTATGGTGCTTTTAGTGTCTCCGCATACCGCAGCACGCGACATAGCTTTGCAGACGATAAGTACAACTGTTTCAGAGAGAAGAGCGGCCAATGTGACGATCTGGCTTTAAGTCGATTCGATAGCAAACGACGAAAACGGACGGATTTCTCAGGTTTTTACTACATATGAACACTTTTAACATTCTCCCGTGCAACGCGGCTGCTATTCCTCCTATCATGCAAAATGTTAAGGACCTAGCTCATGTCCAAGTCACCAAAGCCAGTTAAAAAGTCAATAATCGATAACTTAAACTTGAATTGTACTACATCTTACTGGCTATTACATCTACTTAGAAGCTTCATCTGTGTTCTACTGTGGTGCTTTTAGTGTCTCCGCATACCGCAGCACGCGACATAGCTTTGCAGACGATAAGTACAACCGTTTCAGAGTGAAGAGCGGCCAATGTGAAGATCTGGCTTTAAGTCGATTCGATAACAAATGACGAACACGGACGGATTACTCAGGTTTTTACTACATATGAACACTTTTCATATTCTCTCGGGCAACGCGGCTGCTAGTCCTTGTTTCATGCAAAATTTTAAGATCCTAGCTCATGTCCAAGGCACCAAAGAAGGGTCAAAAGTCAATAATACATAACTAAAACTTGAATAGTACTACTACTTACTGGCTACTACATCAATTTAGAAGCTTCATCTGTGTTCTACTATGGTGTTTTTAGTGTCTCCGCATACCGCAGCACGCGACATAGCTTTGCAGACGATAAGTACAGCCGTTTCAGAGAGAAGAGCGGCCAATGTGACGATCTGGCTTTAAGTCGATTCGATAACAAATGACGAAGACCGGCGGATTTCTAAGGTTTTTAATACATATGAACACTTTTCACATTCTCCCGTGCAACGCGGCTGCTAGCCCTCCTTTCATGCAACATGTTAAGTTCCTAGCTCAAGTCCAAGGCACCAAAGCCAGCTAAAATGTCAATAATCGATAACTAAAACTTGAATTGTACTACTTCTTACACGCTATTACATCTTCTTAGAAGCTTCATCTGTGTTCTACTATGGTGCTTTTAGTGTCTCCGCATACCGCAACACCCGAAATAGCTTTGCAGACGATAAGTGCAACCGTTTCAGAGAGAAGAGCGGCCAATGTGACGATCTGGCTTTAATTCGATTCCATAGCAAATGACGAAAACGGACGGATTTCTCAGGTTTTTACTACATATGAACACTTTTCACATTCTCCCATGCAACGCGGCCGCTAGTCCTCCTTTCATGCAAAATCTTAAGTTCCTAGCTCATGTCCAGGGCACCAAAGAAGGTTAAAAACTCAATAATCCATAACTAAAACTTTAATTGTACTACTTCTTACTGGCTATTACATCAACTTAGAAGCTTCATCTTTGTTCTACTATGGTGCTTCTAGTGTCTCCGCATACCGCAGCACGCGACATAGCTTTGCAGACGATAAAGTTAACCGTTTCTGACAGAAGAGCGGCCAATGTGACAATCTGGCTTTAAGTCGATTCATTAACAAATGACGAAAACGGACGGATTACTCAGGTTTTTACTACATATGAACAGTTTTCACATTCTCACGTGCAACGCGGCTGCTAGTGCTCCTTTCATGCAAAATCTTAAGTTCCTAGCTCATGTCCAAGCACCAAAGAAGTTTGAAAAGTCAATAATCCATAACTAAAACTTGAATTGTACTACTACTACTTACTGGCTACTACATCAATTTAGAAGCTTCATCTGTGTTGTACTATGGCGTTTTTAGTGTCTCCGCATACCGCAGCACGCGACATAGCTTTGCAGACGATAAGTACAGCCGTTTCAGAGAGAAGAGCGGCCAATGTGACGATCTGGCTTTAATTCGATTCGATAACAAATGACGAAAACCGGCGGATTTCTCAGGTTTTTACTACATATGAACACTTTTAACATTCTCCCGTGCAACGCGGCTGCTGTTCCTCTTTTCACGCAAAATTTTAAGGTCCTAGCTCATGTCCAAGGCACCAAAGTCAGCTAAAAGGTCAATAATCGATAACTAAAACTTGAATTGTACTACTTCTTACTGGCTATTACATCAACTTAGAAGCTTCATCTGTGTTCTACTATGGTGCTTTTAGTGTCTCCGCATACCGCAGCACGCGACATAGCTTTGTAGACGATAAATGTAGCCGTTTCAGACAGAAGAGCGGCCAATGTGACAATCTGGCTTTGAGTCGATTCGATAACAAATGACGAAAACGGACGGATTTCTCAGGTTTTTACTACATATGAACACTTTTCACATTCTCCCGGGCAACGCGGCTGCTAGTCCTCCTTTCATGCAAAATCTTAAGTTCTTAGCTCATGTCCAAGGCACCAAAGAACTGTAAAAAGTCAATAATCCATAACCAAAACTTGAATTGTACTACTTCTTACTGGCTATTACATCAACTTAGAAGCTTCATCTGTGTTCTACTATGGTGTTTTTAGTGTCTCCGCATACCGCAACACGCGACATAGCTTTGCAGACGATAAGTACATTCGTTTCAGACAGAAGAGCGGCCAATGTGACGATCTGGCTTTAAGTCGTTTCCATAGCAAATGACGAAAACGGACGGATTACTCAGGTTTTTACTACATATGAACACTTTTCATATTCTCTCGGGCAACGCGGCTGCTAGTCCTTCTTTCATGCAAATTCTTAAGTTCCTAGCTCATGTCCAAGGCACCAAAGAAGGGTAAAAAGTCAGTAATCCATATCTAAAACTTGAGTTGTACTACTTCTTACTAGCTATTATATCAACTTAGAACCTTCATCTGTGTTCTACTATGGTGCTTTTAGTGTCTCCGCATACCGCAGCACGCGACATAGCTTTGCAGACGATAAGTACAACTGTTTCAGAGAGAAGAGCGGCCAATGTGACGATCTGGCTTTAAGTCGATTCGATAGCAAACGACGAAAACGGACGGATTTCTCAGGTTTTTACTACATATGAACACTTTTAACATTCTCCCGTGCAACGCGGCTGCTATTCCTCCTATCATGCAAAATGTTAAGGACCTAGCTCATGTCCAAGTCACCAAAGCCAGTTAAAAAGTCAATAATCGATAACTAAAACTTGAATTGTACTACTACTTACTGGCTATTAAATCAACTTAGAAGCTTCATCTGTGTTCTACTATGGTGCTTTTAGTGTCTCCGCATATCGCAACACGCGACATAGCTTTGCAGACGATAAGTACAACCGATTCAGAGAGAAGAGCGGCCAATGTGACGATCTGGCTTTAAGTCGATTCGATAACAAATGACGAACACGGACGGATTTCTCAGGTTTTTACTACATATGAACAGTTTTCACATTCTCACGTGCAACGCAGCTGCTAGTCCTCCTTTCATGCTAAATCTTAAGTTCCTAGCTCATGTCCAAGCACCAAAGAAGGTTGAAAAGTCAATAATCCATAACTAAAACTTGAATTGTACTACTACTACTTACTGGCTACTACATCAATTTAGAAGCTTCATCTGTGTTGTACTATGGCGTTTTTAGTGTCTCCGCATACCGCAGCACGCGACATAGCTTTGCAGACGATAAGTACAGCCGTTTCAGAGAGAAGAGCGGCCAATGTGACGATCTGGCTTTAAGTCGATTCGATAACAAATGACGAAAACCGGCGGATTTCTCAGGTTTTTACTACATATGAACACTTTTAACATTCTCCCGTGCAACGCGGCTGCTGTTCCTCTTTTCATGCAAAATGTTAAGGTCCTAGCTCATGTCCAAGGCACCAAAGTCAGCTAAAAAGTCAATAATCGATAACTAAAACTTGAATTGTACTACTTCTTACTGGCTATTACATCAACTTAGAAGCTTCATCTGTGTTCTACTATGGTGCTTTTAGTGTCTCCGCATACCGCAGCACGCGACATAGCTTTGCAGACGATAAGTACAACTGTTTCAGAGAGAAGAGCTGCCAATGTGACGATCTGGCTTTAAGTCGATTCGATAGCAAACGACGAAAACAGACGGATTTCTCAGGTTTTTACTACATATGAACACTCTTCATATTCTCTCGGGCAACGCGGCTGCTAGTCCTCTTTTCATGCAAAATCTTAAGTTCCTAACTCATGCCCAAGTACCAAAGAAGGGTAAAAAGTAAATAATCCATAACTAAAACTTGAATTGTACTACTACTTACTGGCTATTACATCTATTTAGAAACTAAATCTGTGTTCTACTATGGTGTTTTTAGTGTCTCCGCATACCGCAGCACGCGACATAGCTTTGCATACGATAAGTACAGCCGTTTCAGAGAGAAGAGCGGTAAATGTGACGATCTGGCTTTAATTCGATTCTATAACAAATGACGAAAACCGGCGGATTTCTCAGGTTTTTACTACATATGAACACTTTTAACATTCTCCCGTGCAACGCGGCTGCTATTCCTCCTTTCATGGAAAATGTTAAGGTCCTAGCTCATGTCCAAGGCACCAAAGCCAGCTAAAAAGTCAATAATCGATAACTAAAACTTGAATTGTACTACTTCTTACTGGCTATTACATCAACTTAGAAGCTTCATCTGTGGTCTACTATGGGGCAGCTAAAATGTCAATAATCGATAACTAAAACTTGAATTGTACTACTTCTTACTGGCTATTACATCAACTTAGAAGCTTCATCTGTGTTCTACTATGGGGCTTTTAGTGTCTCCGCATACCGCAACACGCGACATAGCTTTGCAGACGATAAGTACAACCGTTTCAGAGAGAAAAGAAGTCAATGTGACGATCTGGCTTTAAGTCGATTCGATAACAAATGACGAACACAGACGGATTTCTCAGGTTTTTACTACATATGAACACTTTTCACATTCTCCCGTGCAACTCGGCCGCTAGTCATCCTTTCATGCAAAACGTTAAGGTCCTAGCTAATGTCCAAGGCATCAAAGCAAGCTAAAAAGTCAATAATCGATAAATAAGACTTGAATTGTATTACTTCTTACCGGCTATTACATCAACTTAGAAGGTTCATCTGTGTTCTACTATGGTGCTTTTAGTGTCTCCGCATACCGCAGAACGCGACATAGCTTTGAAGACGATAAGTACAACCGTTTCAGAGAGAAAAGAAGTCAATGTGACGATCTGGCTTTAAGTCGATTCGATAACAAATGACGAACACAGACGGATTTCTCAGGTTTTTACTACATACGAACACTTTTCACATTCTCCCGTGCAACGCGGCCGCTAGTCCTCCTTTCATGCAAAATCTTAAGTACCTAGCTCATGTCGAAGGCAACAAAGATGGGTAAAAAGTCAATAATAGATACCTAAAACTTGAATTGAACTACTTCTTACTGGCTATTACATCAACTTAGAAGTTTCATCTGTGTTCTACTATGGTGCTTTTAGTGTCTCCACATACCGCAGCACGCGACATAGCTTTGCAGACGATAAATGTAACCGTTTCAGACAGAAGAGCGCCCAATGTGACAATCTGGCTTTAAGTCGATTCGAAAACAAATGACGAAAACGGACGGATTTCTCAGGTTTTTACTACATATGAACACCTTTCACATTGTCCCGTGCAACGCGGCTGCTAGTCCTCCTATCATGCAAAACGTTAAGGTCCTAGCAAATGTCCAAGGCATCAAAGCCAGCTAAATAGTCAATAATCGATAAATAAGACTTGAATTGTACTACTTCTTACCGGCTATTACATCAACTTAGAAGCTTCACCTGTGTTCTACTATGGTGCTTTTAGTGTCTCCGCATACCGCAGCACGCGACATAGCTTTGCAGACGATAAGTACAACCGTTTCAGAGAGAAGAGCGGCCAATGTGACGATCTGGCTTGAAGTCGATTCGATAACAAATGAGGAAAACGGGCGGATTTCTCAGGTTTTTACTACATATGAACACTTTTAACTTTCTCCCGTGCAACGCGTCTGCTAGTCCTCCTTTCATGCAAAATATTAAGGACCTTGCTCATTTCCAAGGCACCAAAGACAGCTAAAAAGTCAATAATCGATAACTAAAACTTGAATTGTACCACTTCTTACTGGCTATTACATCAACTTAGAAGTTTCATCTGTGTTCTACTATGGTGCTTCTAGTGTCTCCGCATACCGAAGCATGCGACATAGCTTTGCAGACGATAAATGTAACCGTTTCAGACAGAAGAGCGCCCAATGTGACAATGTGCCTTTAAGTCGATTCGATAACAAATGACGAAATCGGACGGATTTCTCAGGTTTTTACTACATATGAACACTTTTCACATTCTCACGTGCTACGCAGCTGCTAGTCCTCCTTTCATGCAAAATCTCAAGTTCCTAGCTCATGTCCAATGCAACAAAGAAGGGTAAAAAGTCAATAATCGATACCTAAAACTTGAATTGTACTACTTCTTACTGGCTATTACATCAACTTAGAAGCTTCATCTGTGTTCTACTATGGTGCTTCTAGTGTCTCCGCATACCGCAGCATGCGACATAGCTTTGCAGACGATAAATGTAACCGTTTCAGAGAGAAGAGCGGCCAATGTGACGATCTGGCTTTATGTCGATTCGATAACAAATGACGAACACGGACGGATTTCTTAGGTTTTTACTACATATGAACACTTTTCACATTCTCACGTGCAACGCGGCTGCTAGTCCTCCTTTCATGCAAAATATTAAGTTCCTAGCTCATGTCCAAGGCAACAAAGAAGGGTAAAAAGTCAATAATCGATACCTAAAACTTGAATTGTACTACTTCTTACTGGCTATTACATCAACTTAGAAGCTTCATCTGTGTTCTACTATGGTGCTTCTAGTGTCTCCGCATACCGCAGCACAAGACATAGCGTTGCAGACGATAAGTACAACCGTTTCAGAGAGAAGAGCGGCCAATGTGACGATCTGGCTTTAAGTCGATTCGATAACAAATGACTAAAACGGGCGGATTTCTCAGGTTTTTACTACATATGAATACTTTTAACTTTCTCCCGTGCAACGCGGCTGCTAGTCCTCCTTTCATGCAAAATATTATGGACCTAGCTCATTTCCTAGGCACCAAAGCCAGCTAAAAAGTCAATAATCGATAACTAAAACTTGAATTGTACTACTTCTTACTGGCTATTACATCAACTTAGAAGCTTCATCTGTGTTCTACTATGGTGCTTCTAGTGTCTCCGCATACCGCAGCATGCGACATAGCTTTGCAGACGATAAATGTAACCGTTTCAGAGAGAAGAGCGGCCAATGTGACGATCTGGCTTTATGTCGATTCGAAAACAAATGACGAACACGGACGGATTTCTTAGGTTTTTACTACATATGAACACTTTTCACATTCTCACGTGCAACGCGGCTGCTAGTCCTCCTTTCATGCAAAATATTAAGTTCCTAGCTCATGTCCAAGGCAACAAAGAAGGGTAAAAAGTCAATAATCGATACCTAAAACTTGAATTGTACTACTTATTACTGGCTATTACATCAACTTAGAAGCTTCATCTGTGTTCAACTATGGTGCTTCTAGTGTCGCCGCATACCGCAGCACGCGACATAGCTTTGCAGACGATAAGTACAACCGTTTCAGAGAGAAGAGCGGCCAATGTGACGATCTGGCTTTAAGTCGATTCGATAACAAATGACGAAAACGGGCGGATTTCTCAGGTTTTTACTACATATGAACACTTTTAACTTTCTCCCGTGCAACGTGGCTGCTAGTCCTCCTTTCATGCAAAAGGTTAAGGACCTAGCTCATTTCCAAGGCACCAAAGCCAGCTAAAAAGTCAATAATCGATAACTAAAACTTGAATTGTACTACTTCTTACTGGCTATTACATCAACTTAGAAGTTTCATCTGTGTTCTACTATGGTGCTTCTAGTGTCTCCGCATACCGCAGCATGCGACATAGCTTTGCAGACGATAAATGTAACCGTTTCAGACAGAAGAGCGCCCAATGTGACAATCTGCCTTTAAGTCGATTCGATAACAAATGACGAAAACGGACGGATTTCTCAGGTTTTTACTACATATGAACACTTTCCACATTCTCACGTGCTACGCAGCTGCTAGTCCTCCTTTCATGCAAAATATTAATTTCCTAGCTCATGTCCAAGGCAACAAAGAAGGGTAAAAAGTCAATAATAGATACCTAAAACTTTAATTGTACTACTTCTTACTGGCTATTACATCAACTTAGAAGCTTCATCTGTGTTCTACTATGGTGCTTCTAGTGTCTCCGCATACCGCAGCACGCCACATAGCTTTGCAGACGATAAATACAACCGTTTCAGAGAGAAGAGCGGCCAATGTGACGATCTGGCTTTAAGTCGATTCGATAACAAATGACGAACATGGACGGATTTCTTAGGTTTTTACTACATATGAACACTTTTCACATTCTCCCGTGCAAAGCGGCTGCTAGTCCTCCTTTCATGCAAAACGTTAAGGTCCTAGCTAATGTCCAAGTCATCAAAGCTACCTAAATAGTCAATAGTCGATAAATAAGACTTGAATTGTACTACTACTTACCGGCTATTACATCAACTTAGAAGCTTCATCTGTGTTCTACTATGGTGCTCTTAGTGTCTCCGCATACCGCAGCACGCGACATAGCTTTGCAGACGATAAGTACAACCGTTTCAAAGAGAAGAGTGGCCAATGTGACGATGTGGCTTTAAGTCGATTCGATAACAAATGACGAAAACGGACCGATTTCTCAGGTTTTTACTACATATGAACACTTTTCACATTCTCCCGTGCAACGCCGCTGCTAGTCTTCCTTTCATGCAAAATCTCAAGTTCCTAGCTCATGTCCAATGCAACAAAGAAGGGTAAAAAGTCAATAATCGATACCTAAAACTTGAATTGTACTACTTCTTACTGGCTATTACATCAACTTAGAAGCTTCATCTGTGTTCTACTATGGTGCTTCTAGTGTCTCCGCATACCGCAGCATGCGACATAGCTTTGCAGACGATAAATGTAACCGTTTCAGAGAGAAGAGCGGCCAATGTGACGATCTGGCTTTATGTCGATTCGATAACAAATGACGAACACGGACGGATTTCTTAGGTTTTTACTACATATGAACACTTTTCACATTCTCACGTGCAACGCGGATGCTAGTCCTCCTTTCATGCAAAATATTAAGTTCCTAGCTCATGTCCAAGGCAACAAAGAAGGGTAAAAAGTCAATAATCGATACCTAAAACTTGAATTGTACTACTTCTTACTGGCTATTACATCAACTTAGAAGCTTCATCTGTGTTCTACTATGGTGCTTCTTGTGTCTCCGCATACCGCAGCACGCGACATAGCTTTGCAGACGATAAGTACAACCGTTTCAGAGAGAAGGGCGGCCAATGTGACGATCTGGCTTTAAGTCGATTCGATAACAAATGACTAAAACGGGCGGATTTCTCAGGTTTTTACTACATATGAACACTTTTAACTTTCTCCCGTGCAACGCGGCTGCTAGTCCTCCTTTCATGCAAAATGTTAAGGACCTAGCTCATTTCCAAGGCACCAAAGCCAGCTAAAAAGTCAATAATCGATAACTAAAAGTTGAATTGTACTACTTCTTACTGGCTATTACATCAACTTAGAAGTTTCATCTGTGTTCTACTATGGTGCTTCTAGTGTCTCCGCATACCGCAGCTTGCGACATAGCTTTGCAGACGATAAATGTAACCGTTTCAGACAGAAGAGCGCCCAATGTGACAATCTGCCTTTAAGTCGATTCGATAACAAATGACGAAAACGGACGGATTTCTCAGGTTTTTACTACATATGAACACTTTTCACATTCTCACGTGCTACGCAGCTGCTAGTCCTCCTTTCATGCAAAATATTAAGTTCCTAGCTCATGTCCAAGGCAACAAAGAAGGGTAAAAAGTCAATAATAGATACCTATAACTTTAATTGTACTACTTCTTACTAGCTATTACATCAACTTAGAAGCTTCATCTGTGTTCTACTATGGTGCTTCTAGTGTCTCCAAATACCGCAGCACGCGACATAGCTTTGCAGACGATAAGTACAACCGTTTCAGAGAGAAGAGCGGCCAATGTGACGATCTGGCTTTAAGTCGATTCGATAACAAATGACTAAAACGGGCGGATTTCTCAGGTTTTTACTACATATGAACACTTTTAACTTTCTCCCGTGCAACGCGGCTGCTAGCCCTCCTTTCATGCAAATGTTAAAGTCCTAGCTCATGTCCAAGGCACCAAAGCCAGCTAAAAAGTCAATAATCGATAAATAAAACTTGAATTGTACCACATCTTACTGGCTATTACATCAACTTAGAAGCTTCATCTGTGTTCTACTATGGTGCTTTTAGTGTCTCCGCATACCGCAACAAGCGACATAGCTTTGCAGACGATAAGTACAACCGTTTCAGAGGGAAGAGCGGCCAATGTGACGATCTGGCTTTAAGTCGATTCCATAACAAATGACGAAAACGGACGGATTTCACAGGTTTTTACTACATATGAACACTTTTATCATTCTCCCGTGAAACGCGGCCGTTATTCCTCCTTTCATGCAAAATCTTAAGTTCCTAGCCCATGTCGAAGGCAACAAAGAAGGGTAAAAAGTCAATAATAGATACCTAAAACTTGAATTGAACTACTTCTTACTGGCTATTACATCAACTTAGAAGCTTCATCTGTGTTCTACTATGGTGCTTCTAGTGTCTCCGCATAGCGCAGCACGCGAAATAGCTTTGCAGACGATAAATGTAACCGTTTCAGAGAGAAGAGCGGCCAATGTGACGATCTGGCTTTAAGTCGATTCGATAACAAATGACGAACACGGACGGATTTCTTAGGTTTTTACTACATATGAACACTTTTCACATTCTCCCGTGCAAAGCGGCTGCTAGTCCTCCTTTCATGCAAAACGTTAAGGTCCTAGCTAATGTCCAAGTCATCAAAGCCACCTAAATAGTCAATAGTCGATAAATAAGACTTGAATTGTACTACTACTTACCGGCTATTACATCAACTTAGAAGCTTCATCTGTGTTCTACTATGGTGCTCTTAGTGTCTCCGCATACCGCAGCACGCGACATAGCTTTGCAGACGATAAGTACAACCGTTTCAAAGAGAAGAGTGGCCAATGTGACGATGTGGCTTTAAGTCGATTCGATAACAAATGACGAAAACGGACCGATTTCTCAGGATTTTACTACATATGAACACTTTTCACATTCTCCCGTGCAACGCCGCTGCTAGTCTTCCTTTCATGCAAAATCTCAAGTTCCTAGCTCATGTCCAATGCAACAAAGAAGGGTAAAAAGTCATTAATCGATACCTAAAACTTGAATTGTACTACTTCTTACTGGCTATTACATCAACTTAGAAGCTTCATCTGTGTTCTACTATGGTGCTTCTAGTGTCTCCGCATACCACAGCATGCGACATAGCTTTGCAGACGATAAATGTAACCGTTTCAGAGAGAAGAGCGGCCAATGTGACGATCTGGCTTTATGTCGATTCGATAACAAATGACGAACACGGACGGATTTCTTAGGTTTTTACTACATATGAACCCTTTTCACATTCTCACGTGCAACGTGGCTCCTAGTCCTCCTTTCATGCAAAATATTAAGTTCCTAGCTCATGTCTGAGGCAACAAAGAAGGGTAAAAAGTCAATAATCGATACCTAAAACTTGAATTGTACTACTTCTTACTGGCTATTACATCAACTTAGAAGCTTCATCTGTGTTCTACTATGGTGCTTCTAGTGTCTCCGCATACCGCAGCACGCGACATAGCTTTGCAGACGATAAGTACAACCGTTTCAGAGAGAAGAGCGGCCAATGTGACGATCTGGCTTTAAGTCGATTCGATAACAAATGACTAAAACGGGCGGATTTCTCAGGTTTTTACTACATAGTAACACTTTTCACATTGTCACGTGCTACGCAGCTGCTAGTCCTCCTTTCATGCAAAATATTAAGTTCCAAGCTCATGTCCAAGGCAACAAAGAAGGGTAAAAAGTCAATAATAGATACCTAAAACATTAATTGTACTACTTTTTACTGGCTATTACATCAACTTAGAAGCTTCATCTGTGTTCTACTATGGTGCTTCTAGTGTCTCTGCATACCGCAGCACGCGACATAGCTTTGCAGACGATAAGTACAACCGTTTCAGAGAGAAGAGCGGCCAATGTGACGATCTGGCTTTAAGTCGATTCGATAACAAATGACGAACACGGACGGATTTCTTAGGTTTTTACTACATATGAACACTTTTCACATTCTCCCGTGCAAAGCGGCTGCTAGTCCTCCTTTCATGCAAAACGTTAAGGTCCTAGCTAATGTCCAAGTCATCAAAGCCACCTAAATAGTCAATAGTCGATAAATAAGACTTGAATTGTACTACTACTTACCGGCTATTACATCAACTTAGAAGCTTCATCTGTGTTCTACTATGGTGCTCTTAGTGTCTCAGCATACCGCAGCACGCGACATAGCTTTGCAGACGATAAGTACAACCGTTTCAAAGAGAAGAGTGGCCAATGTGACGATGTGGCTTTAAGTCGATTCGATAACAAATGACGAAAACGGACCAATTTCTCAGGTTTTTACTACATATGAACACTTTTCACATTCTCCCGTGCAACGCCGCTGCTAGTCTTCCTTTCATGCAAAATCTCAAGTTCCTAGCTCATGTCCAATGCAACAAAGAAGGGTAAAAAGTCAATAATCGATACCTAAAACTTGAATTGTACTACTTCTTACTGGCTATTACATCAACTTAGAAGCTTCATCTGTGTTCTACTATGGTGCTTCTAGTGTCTCCGCATACCGCAGCACGCGACATAGCTTTGCAGACGATAAGTACAACCGTTTCAGAGAGAAGAGCGGCCAATGTGACGATCTGGCTTTAAGTCGATTCGATAACAAATGACTAAAACGGGCGGATTTCTCAGGTTTTTACTACATATGAACACTTTTCACATTCTCCCGTGCAAAGCGGCTTCTAGTCCTCCTTCCATGCAAAATCTTAAGTTCCTAGCTCATATCCAAGCATCAAAGAAGGGTAAAAAGTCAATAATCCATAACTAAAACTTGAATTATTCTACTACTTACTGGCTATTACATCAATTTAGAAGCTTCATCTGTGTTCTACTATGGTGCTTTTAGTGTCTCCGCATACCGCAACACGCGACATAGCTTTGCAGACGATAAGTACAACCGTTTCAGAGAGAAGAGCGGCCAATGTGACGATCTGGCTTTAAGTCGATTCGATAACAAATGACGAACACAGACGGATTTCTCAGGTTTTTACTACATATGAACTCTTTTCACATTCTCCCGTGCAACGCGGCCGCTAGTCCTCCTTTCATGCAAAATCTTAAGTTCCTAGCTCATGATTAAGGCACCAAAGAAGGGTAAAAAAAACAACAATCGATACATAAAACTTAAATTGTACTACTTCTTACTGGCTATTACATCGACTTAGGAGCTTCAACTGTGTTCTGCTATGGTGCTTGTAGTGTCTCCGCATACCGCAGCACGCGACATAGCTTTGCAGATGATAAGTATAACCGTTCCAGAGAGAAGAGGGGCCTATGTGACGATGTGGCTTGAAGT
Source organism: Schistocerca gregaria (assembly GCF_023897955.1). Lineage (NCBI taxonomy): Eukaryota > Metazoa > Arthropoda > Insecta > Orthoptera > Acrididae > Schistocerca > Schistocerca gregaria. The sequence continues at coordinate 576,785 of NW_026061770.1, forward strand.
CGACTCGATAACAAATGACGAAAACGGTCGGATTTCTAGGGTTTCTACTACATATAAACACTTTTCACATTCTCCCGTGCAACGCGGCTGCTACTCCTCCTTTCATGCAAAATCTTAAGTTCCTAGCTCATGTCCAAGGCACTAAAGAAGGGTAAATAGTCAATAATCGATACCTAAAACTTGAATTGTACTACTTCTTACTGGCTATTACATCAACTTAGAAGCTTCATCTGTGTTCTACTATGGTGCTTTTAGTGTCCCCGCATACCGCAGCAAGCGACATAGCTTTGCATACGATAAGGACAACCGTTTCAGAGAGAAGAGCCGCCAATGTGACGATCTGGCTTGAAGTCGATTCGATAACAAATGACGAAAACGGACGGATTACTAAGGTTTTTACTACATATGAACACTTTTAACATTCTCCCATGCAACGCGGCTGCTATTCCTCCTTTCATGCAAAATGTTAAGGTCCTAGCTCATGTCCAACGCAGCAAAGCCAGCTAAAAAGTCAATAATCGAGAACTAAAACTTGAATTGTACTACTTCTTACTGGCTATTACATCAACTTAGAAGCTTCATCTGTGTTCTACTATGGTGCTTTTAGTGTCTCCGCATACCGCAACACGCGACATAACTTTGCAGACGATAAGTACATCCGATTCAGAGAGAAGGGCGGCCAATATGACGATCTGGCTTTAAGTCGATTCGATAACAAATGACGAACACGGACGGATTTCTCATGTTTTTAGTACATAAGAACACTTTTCACATTCTCCCGTGCAACGCGGCCGCTAGTCCTCCTTTCATGCAAAATCTTAAGTTCCTAGCTCATGTCGAAGGCAACAAAGAAGGGTAAAAAGTCAATAATAGATACCTAAAACTTGAATTGAACTACTTCTTACTGGCTATTACATCAACTTAGAAGCATCATCTGTGTTCTACTATGGTGCTTCTAGTGCCTCCGCATACCGCAGCATGCGACATAGCTTTGCAGACGTTAAATGTAACCGTTTCAGACAGAAGAGCGCCCAATGTGACAATCTGCCATTAAGTCGATTCGATAACAAATAACGAAAACGGACGGATTTCTCAGGTTTTTACTACATATGAACACTTTTCACATTCTCCCGTGCAAAGCGGCTGCTAGTCCTCCTATCATGCATAATCTTAAATTCCTAGCTCATGTCCAAGGCACCAAAGAAGGGTAAAAAGTCAACAATCGATACCTAAAACTTGAATTGTACTACTTCTTACTGGCTATTACATCAACTTAGAAGCTTCATCTGTGTTCTGCTATGGTGCTTTTAGTGTCTCCACATACCGCAGCACGCGACATAGTTTTGCAGACGATAAGTACAACCGTTTCAGAGAGAAGAGCGGCCAATGTGGCGATCTGGCTTTAAGTCGATTCTATAACAAAAGACGAACATGGACGGATATCTCAGGTTTTTACTACATATGAACACTTTTCACATTCTCCCGTGCAACGCGGCTTCTAGTCCTCCTTTCATGCAAAATGTTAAGGTCCTAGCTCATTTCCAAAGAACCAAAGCCAGCTAAAAAGTCAATAATCGATAACTTAAACTTGAATTGTACTACTTCTTAATGGCTAATACATCTTCTTAGTAGCTTCATCTGTGTTCTACTATGGTGCTTTTAGTGTCTCAGCATACCGCAGCACGAGACATAGCTTTGCAGACGATAAGTACAACCGTTTCAGAGAGAAGAGCGGCCAATGTGACGATCTGGCTTTAAGTCGATTCTATAACAAAAGACGAACATGGACGGGTATCCAGGTTTTTACTACATATGAACACTTTTCACATTCCCCCGTGCAACGCGGCTTCTAGTCCACCTTTCATGCAAAATCTTAAGTTCCTAGCTCATGTACAAGGCACCAAAGAAAGGTAAAAAGTCAATAATCCATAAATAAAACTTGAATTGTACTACTTGTTACTGGCCAGTACATCAATTTAGAAACTTCATCTGTGTTCTACTATGGTGCTTTTAGTGTCTCCGCATACCCCAGCACGCGACATAGCTTTGCAGACGATAAGTACAACCGTTTCAGAGAGAAGAGCGTCCAATGTGACGATCTGGCTTGAAGTCGATTCGATAATAAATGACAAAAACGGACGGATTTCTCGGGTTTTTACTACATATCAACACTTTTCACATTCTCCGGTGCAACGCGGCTTCTAGTCCTCCTTTCATGCAAAATCTTAAGTTCCTAGATCATATCCAAGGCACCGAAGAAGGGTAAAATGTCAATAATCCATAACTAAGACTTGAATTGTACTACTTCTTATTGGCTATTACATCAACTTTGAAGCTTCATCTGTGTTCTACTACGGTGCTTTTAGTGTCACCGCATACCGCAGCACGCGACATAGCTTTGCAGACGATAAGTACAACGGTTTCAGAGAGAAGAGCGGCAAATGTGACGATCTGGCTTTAAGTCGATTCGATAACAAATGACGCAAACGGACGGATTTCTCAGGTTTTTACTACATATGAACACTTTTCACATTCTCCCGTGCAACTCGGCTGCTAGTCTTCCTTTCATGCAAAATCTCAAGTTCCTAGCTCATGTCCAATGCAACAAAGAAGGGTAAAAAGTCAATAATCGATACCTAAAACTTGAATTGTACTACTTCTTACTGGCTATTACATCAACTTAGAAGCTTCATCTGTGTTCTACTATGGTGCTTCTAGTGTCTCCGCATACCGCAGCACGCGACATAGCTTTGCAGACGATAAGTACAACCGTTTCAGAGAGAAGAGCGGCCAATGTGACGATCTGGCTTTAAGTCGATTCGATAACAAATGACTAAAACGGGCGGATTTCTCAGGTTTTTACTACATATGAACACTTTTAACTTTCTCCCGTGCAACGCGGCTGCTAGTCCTCCTTTAATGCAAAATGTTAAGGACCTAGCTAATTTCCAAGGCACCAAAGCCAGCTAAAAAGTCAATAATCGATAACTAAAAGTTGAATTGTACTACTTCTTACTGGCTATTACATCAACTTAGAAGTTTCATCTGTGTTCTACTATGGTGCTTCTAGTGTCTCCGCATACCGCAGCTTGCGACATAGCTTTGCAGACGATAAGTACAACCGTTTCAGAGAGAAGAGCGGCCAATGTGACAATCTGGCTTTAAGTCGATTCGATAACAAATGACGAACACGGACGGATTTCTTAGGTTTTTACTACATATGAACACTTTTCACATTCTCCCGTGCAACGCGGCTGCTAGTCCTCCTTTCATGCAAAACGTTAAGGTCCTAGCTAATGTCCAAGTCATCAAAGCCAGCTAAATAGTCAATAGTCGATAAATAAGACTTGAATTTTACTACTACTTACCGGCTATTACATCAACTTAGAAGCTTCATCTGTGTTCTACTATGGTGCTCTTAGTGTCTCCGCATACCGCAGCACGCGACATAGCTTTGCAGACGATAAGTACAACAGTTTCAAAGAGAAGAGTGGCCAATGTGACGATGTGGCTTTAAGTCGATTCGATAACAAATGACGAACACGGACGGATTTCTTAGGTTTTTACTAATTATGAACAGTTTTCACATTCTCCCGCGCAACGCGGCTTCTAGTCCTCCTTCCATGCAAAATCTTAAGTTCCTAGCTCATATCCAAGCATCAAAGAAGGGTAAAAAGTCAATAATCCATAACTAAAACTTGAATTATTCTACTACTTACTGGCTATTACATCAATTTAGAAGCTTCATCTGTGTTCTACTATGGTGCTTTTAGTGTCTCCGCATACCGCAACACGCGACATAGCTTTGCAGACGATAAGTACAACCGTTTCAGAGAGAAGAGCGGCCAATGTGACGATCTGGCTTTAAGTCGATTCGATAACAAATGACGAACACAGACGGATTTCTCAGGTTTTTACTACATATGAACTCTTTTCACATTCTCCCGTGCAACGCGGCCGCTAGTCCTCCTTTCATGCAAAATCTTAAGTTCCTAGCTCATGATTAAGGCACCAAAGAAGGGTAAAAAAACAACAATCGATACATAAAACTTAAATTGTACTACTTCTTACTGGCTATTACATCGACTTAGGAGCTTCAACTGTGTTCTGCTATGGTGCTTGTAGTGTCTCCGCATACCGCAGCACGCGACATAGCTTTGCAGATGATAAGTATAACCGTTCCAGAGAGAAGAGGGGCCTATGTGACGATCTGGCTTGAAGTCGATTCGATAACAAATGACGAAAACGGTCGGATTTCTAGGGTTTCTACTACATATAAACACTTTTCACATTCTCCCGTGCAACGCGGCTGCTACTCCTCCTTTCATGCAAAATCTTAAGTTCCTAGCTCATGTCCAAGGCACTAAAGAAGGGTAAATAGTCAATAATCGATACCTAAAACTTGAATTGTACTACTTCTTACTGGCTATTACATCAACTTAGAAGCTTCATCAGTGTTCTACTATGGTGCTTTTAGTGTCCCCGCATACCGCAGCAAGCGACATAGCTTTGCATACGATAAGGACAACCGTTTCAGAGAGAAGAGCCGCCAATGTGACGATCTGGCTTGAAGTCGATTCGATAACAAATGACGAAAACGGACGGATTACTAAGGTTTTTACTACATATGAACACTTTTAACATTCTCCCATGCAACGCGGCTGCTATTCCTCCTTTCATGCAAAATGTTAAGGTCCTAGCTCATGTCCAACGCAGCAAAGCCAGCTAAAAAGTCAATAATCGAGAACTAAAACTTGAATTGTACTACTTCTTACTGGCTATTACATCAACTTAGAAGCTTCATCTGTGTTCTACTATGGTGCTTTTAGTGTCTCCGCATACCGCAACACGCGACATAACTTTGCAGACGATAAGTACATCCGATTCAGAGAGAAGGGCGGCCAATATGACGATCTGGCTTTAAGTCGATTCGATAACAAATGACGAACACGGACGGATTTCTCAGGTTTTTAGTACATAAGAACACTTTTCACATTCTCCCGTGCAACGCGGCCGCTAGTCCTCCTTTCATGCAAAATCTTAAGTTCCTAGCTCATGTCGAAGGCAACAAAGAAGGGTAAAAAGTCAATAATAGATACCTAAAACTTGAATTGAACTACTTCTTACTGGCTATTACATCAACTTAGAAGCTTCATCTGTGTTCTACTATGGTGCTTCTAGTGCCTCCGCATACCGCAGCATGCGACATAGCTTTGCAGACGTTAAATGTAACCGTTTCAGACAGAAGAGCGCCCAATGTGACAATCTGCCATTAAGTCGATTCGATAACAAATAACGAAAACGGACGGATTTCTCAGGTTTTTACTACATATGAACACTTTTCACATTCTCCCGTGCAAAGCGGCTGCTAGTCCTCCTATCATGCATAATCTTAAATTCCTAGCTCATGTCCAAGGCACCAAAGAAGGGTAAAAAGTCAACAATCGATACCTAAAACTTGAATTGTACTACTTCTTACTGGCTATTACATCAACTTAGAAGCTTCATCTGTGTTCTGCTATGGTGCTTTTAGTGTCTCCACATACCGCAGCACGCGACATAGTTTTGCAGACGATAAGTACAACCGTTTCAGAGAGAAGAGCGGCCAATGTGGCGATCTGGCTTTAAGTCGATTCTATAACAAAAGACGAACATGGACGGATATCTCAGGTTTTTACTACATATGAACACTTTTCACATTCTCCCGTGCAACGCGGCTTCTAGTCCTCCTTTCATGCAAAATGTTAAGGTCCTAGCTCATTTCCAAAGAACCAAAGCCAGCTAAAAAGTCAATAATCGATAACTTAAACTTGAATTGTACTACTTCTTAATGGCTAATACATCTTCTTAGTAGCTTCATCTGTGTTCTACTATGGTGCTTTTAGTTTCTCAGCATACCGCAGCACGAGACATAGCTTTGCAGACGATAAGTACAACCGTTTCAGAGAGAAGAGCGGCCAATGTGACGATCTGGCTTTAAGTCGATTCTATAACAAAAGACGAACATGGACGGGTATCCAGGTTTTTACTACATATGAACACTTTTCACATTCCCCCGTGCAACGCGGCTTCTAGTCCACCTTTCATGCAAAATCTTAAGTTCCTAGCTCATGTACAAGGCACCAAAGAAAGGTAAAAAGTCAATAATCCATAAATAAAACTTGAATTGTACTACTTGTTACTGGCCAGTACATCAACTTAGAAATTTCATCTGTGTTCTACTATGGTGCTTTTAGTGTCTCCGCATACCCCAGCACGCGACATAGCTTTGCAGACGATAAGTACAACCGTTTCAGAGAGAAGAGCGTCCAATGTGACGATCTGGCTTGAAGTCGATTCGATAATAAATGACAAAAACGGACGGATTTCTCGGGTTTTTACTACATATCAACACTTTTCACATTCTCCGGTGCAACGCGGCTTCTAGTCCTCCTTTCATGCAAAATCTTAAGTTCCTAGATCATATCCAAGGCACCGAAGAAGGGTAAAATGTCAATAATCCATAACTAAGACTTGAATTGTACTACTTCTTATTGGCTATTACATCAACTTTGAAGCTTCATCTGTGTTCTACTACGGTGCTTTTAGTGTCACCGCATACCGCAGCACGCGACATAGCTTTGCAGACGATAAGTACAACGGTTTCAGAGAGAAGAGCGGCAAATGTGACGATCTGGCTTTAAGTCGATTCGATAACAAATGACGCAAACGGACGGATTTCTCAGGTTTTTACTACATATGAACACTTTTCACATTCTCCCGTGCAACTCGGCTGCTAGTCCTCCTTTCATGTAGAATCTTAAGGTACTAGATCATGTCCAAGGCACCAAAGCCAGCTAAAAAGTCAATAATCAATATCTAAAACTTGAATTGTACTGCTTCTTACTGGCTATTACATTAACTTAGAAGCTTCATCTGTGTTGTACTATGGTGCTTTTAGTGTCTCCGTATATCGCAGCACGCGACATAGCTTTGCAGACGATAAGTACAACGGTTTCAGAGAGAAGAGCGCCAAATGTGACGATCTGGCTTTAAGTCGATTCGATAACAAATGACGAACACGGACGGATTTCTCAGGTTTTTACTACATATGAACACTTTTTATATTCTCTCGGGCAACGCTGCTGCTAGTCCTTCTTTCATGCAAAATCTTAAGTTCCTAGCTCATGTCCAAGGCACCAAAGAAGGGTAAATAGTCAAAAATCCATAACTAAAACTTGAGTTGTACTACTTCTTACTGGCTATTACATCAACTTAGAACCTTCATCTGTGTTCTACTATGGTGCTTTTAGTAACTCCGCATACCGCAGCACGCGACATAGCTTTGCAGACGATAAGTACAACCGTTTCATAGAGAAGAGTGACCAATGTGACGAAGTGGCTTTAAGTCGATTCGATAACAAATGACGAAAACGGTCGGAATTCTTAGGTTTTTACTACATATAAACACTTTTCACATTCTCCCGTGCAACGCGGCTGCTAGTCCTCCTATCATGCATAATCTTAAGTTCCTAGCTCCTGTCAAAGGCACCAAAGAAGGGTAAAAAGTCAACAATCGATACCTAAAACTTGAATTGTACTACTTCTTACTGGCTATTACATCGACTTAGGAGCTTCATCTGTGTTCTACTACGGTATTTTTAGTGTCTCCGCATACCGCAGCACGCGACATAGCTTTGCAGACGATAAGTACAACCGTTTCAGAGAGAAGAGCGGCCAATGTGGCGATCTGGCTTTAAGTCGATTCTATAACAAAAGACGAACATGGACGGATATCTCAGGTTTTTACTACATATGAACACTTTTCACATTCTCCCGTGGAACGCGGCTTCTAGTCCTCCTTTCATGCAAAATGTTAAGGTGCTAGCTCATTTCCAAAGAACCAAAGCCAGCTAAAAAGTCAATAATCGATAACTTAAACTTGAATTGTACTACTTCTTAATGGCTAATACATCTTCTTAGTAGCTTCATCTGTGTTCTACTATGGTGCTTTTAGTGTCTCATCATACCGCAGCACGAGACATAGCTTTGCAGACGATAAGTACAACCGTTTCAGAGAGAAGAGCGGCCAATTCGACGATCTGGCTTTAAGTCGATTCTATGACAAAAGACGAACATGGACGGATATCCAGGTTTTTACTACATATGAACACTTTTCACATTCTCCCGTGCAACGCGGCTTCTAGTCCACCTTTCATGCAAAATCTTAAGTTCCTAGCTCATGTCCAAGGCACCAAAGAAGGGTAAAAAGTCAATAATCCATAAATAAAACTTGAATTGTACTACTTCTTACTGGCCAGTACATCAACTTAGAAACTTCATCTGTGTTCTACTATGGTGCTTTTAGTGTCTCCGCATACCCCAGCACGCGACATAGCTTTGCAGACGATAAGTACAACCGTTTCAGAGAGACGAGTGGCCAATGTGACGATGTGGCTTTAAGTCGATTCGATAACAAATGACGAAAACGGACGGAATTCTTAGGTTTTTACCACATATAAACACTTTTCACATTCTCCCGTGCAACGCGGCTGCTAGTCCTCCTTTCATGCATAATCTTAAGTTCCTAGCTCATGTCCAAGGCACCAAAGAAGGGTAAAAAGTCAACAATCGATACCTAAAACTTGAATTGTATACTTCTTACTGGCTATTACATCGACTTAGGAGCTTCATCTGTGTTCTGCTATGGTGCTTTTAGTGTCTCCGGATACCGCAGCACGCGATATAGCTTTGCAGACGATAAGTACAATCGTTTCAGAGGGAAGAGCGGCCAATGTGACGATCTGGCTTTAAGTCGATTCGATAGCAAATGACGAACACGGATGGATTTCTCAGGTTTTTACTACATATGAACACTTTTTATATTCTCTCGGGCAACGCTGCTGCTAGTCCTTCTTTCATGCAAAATCTTAAGTTCCTAGCTCATGTCCAAGGCACCAAAGAAGGGTAAAAAGTCAAAAATCCATAACTAAAACTTGAGTTGTACTACTTCTTACTGGCTATTACATCAACTTAGAACTTTCATCTGTGTTCTACTATGGTGCTTTTTGTGTGTCAGCATACCGCAGCACGCGACATAGCTTTGCAGACGATAAGTATAACCGTTTCATAGAGAAGAGTGGCCAATGTGACGATGTGGCTTTAAGTCGATTCGATAACAAATGACGAAAACGGTCGGAATTCTTAGGTTTTTACTACATATAAACACTTTTTACATTCTCCCGTGCAACGCGGCTGCTAGTCCTCCTATCATGCATATTCTTAAGTTCCTAGCTCATGTCAAAGGCACCAAAGAAGGGTAAAAAGTCAACAATCGATACCTAAAACTTGAATTGTACTACTTCTTACTGGCTATTACATCGACTTAGGAGCTTCATCTGTGTTCTACTACGGTATTTTTAGTGTCTCCGCATACCGCAGCACGCGACATAGCTTTGCAGACGATAAGTACAACCGTTTCAGAGAGAAGAGCGGCCAATGTGACGATCTGGCTTGAAGTCGATTCGATAACAAATGACGAAAACGGGTGGATTTCTCAGGTTTGTACTACATATGAACACTTTTAACATTCTCCCGTGCAACGCGGCTGCTAGTCCTCCTTTCATGCAAAATGTTAAGGTCCTACCTCATTTCCAAGGCACCAAAGCAAGCTAAAAAGTCAATAATCGATAACTTAAACTTGAATTGTACTACTTCTTACTGGCTATTACATCTACTTAGAAGCTTCATCTGTGTTCTACTGTGTGCTTTTAGTGTCTCCGCATCCTGCAGCACGCGACATAGCTTTGCAGACGATAAGTTCAACCGTTTCAGAGAGAAGAGCGGCCAATGTGTCGATCTGGCTTTAAGTCGATTCGATAACAAAAGACGAACATGGTCGGATATCTCAGGTTTTTACTACATATGAACACTTTTCACATTCTCCCGTGCAACGCGGCTTCTAGTCCTCCTTTCATGCAAAATCTTAAGTTCCTAGATCATATCCAAGGCACCAAAGACAGCTAAAAAGTCAATAATCGCTAAATAAAACTTGAATTGTACTACTTCATACTGGCTATTTCATCAACTTAGAAGCTTTATCTGTGTTCTACTATGGTGCTTTTAGTGTCTCCGCATACCGCAGCAAGCGACATAGCTTTGCAGACGATAAGTTCAACCGTTTCAGAGAGAAGAGCGGCCAATGTGACGATGTGGCTTTAAGTCGATTCGATAACAAATGACGAAAACGGACGGATTTCTCAGGTTTTTACTACATATAAACACTTTTCACATCCTCCCGTGTAACTCGGCTGCTAGTCCTATTTTCATGCAAAATCTTAAGTGCCTAGCTCATGTCCAAGGCACCAAAGAAGGGTAAAAAGTCAATAATCTATAACTAAAACTTGAATTGTACGACTTCTTACTGGCCATTACATCAGCTTGAGACTTCATCTGTGGTCTACTATGGTGCATTTAGTGACTCCGCATACCGCAGCACGCGACATAGCTTTGCAGACGATAAGTACAACCGTTTCAGAGAGAAGAGTGGCCAATGTGACGATGTGGCTTTAAGTCGATTCGACAACAAATGACGAAAACGGACGGATTTCTCAGGTTTTTACTACATATAAACACTTTTCGCATTCTCCCGTGCAACGCGGCTGCTAGTCCTCCTTTCATGCAAAATCTTAAGTTCATAGCTCATGTCCAAGGCAACAAAGAAGGGTAAAAAGTCAATAATCGATACCTAAAACTTGAATTGTACTACTTCTTACTGGCTATTACATCAACTTAGAAGCTTCATCTATGTTCTACTATGGTGCTTTTAGTGTCTCCGCATACCGCAGCACGAGACATAGCTTTGCAGACGATAAGTACAACCGTTTCAGAGAGAAGAGCGGCCAATGTGACGATCTGGCTTTAAGTCGATTCGATAACGAATGACGAACACGGACGGATTTCTCAGGTTTTTACAACATATGAACACTTTTCACATTCTCAAGTGCAACGCGGCCGCTAGTCCTCCTTTCATGCAATATCTTAAATTCCTAGCCCATGTCGAAGCCAACAAAGAAGCGTAAAAAGTCAATAATAGATACCTAAAACTTGAATTGAACTACTTCTTACTGGTTATTACATCAACTTAGAAGCTTCATCTGTGTTCTACTATGGTGCTTCTAGTGTCTCCACATACCGCAGCATGCGACGTAGCTTTGCAGACGATAAATGTAACTGTTTCAGACAGAAGAGCGCCCAATGTGACAATCTGCCTTTAAGTCGATTCGATAACAAATGACGAAAACGGACGGATTTCTCAGGTTTGTACTACATATGAACACTTTTCACATTCTCCCGTGCAACGCGGCCGCTAGTCCTCATTTCATGCAAAATCTTAAGTTCCTAGCTCCAGTCGAAGGCACCAAAGAAATGTAAAAAGTCAACAATCGATATCGAAAACTTGAATTGTACTACTTCTTACTGGCTATTACATCGACGTAGGAGCTTCATCTGTGTTCTGCTATGGTGCTTTTACTGTCTCCGCATACCGCAGCACGCGACATAGCTTTGCAGACGATAAGTACAACCGTTTCAAAGAGATGAGCGGCCAATGTGACGATCTGGCTTTAAGTCGATTAGATAACAAAAGACGAACATGGACGGATATCTCAGGTTTTTACTACATATGAACACTTTTCACATTCTCCCGTTCAACGCGGCCGTTAGTCCTCATTTCATGCAAAATCTCAAGTTCCTAGCTCATGTCGAAGGCAACAAAGAAGGGTAAAAAAACAACAATCGATACCTAAAAACTTGAATTGAACTACTTCTTACTGGCTATTACATCAACTTAGAAGCTTCATCTGTGTTCTACTATGGAGCTTGTAGTGTCTCCGCATACCGCAACATGCGACATATCTTTGCAGTCGATAAATGTAACCGTTTCAGACAGAAGAGCGCCCAATGTGACAATCTGCCTTTAAGTCGATTCGATAACAAATGACGAAAACGGACGGATTTCTCAGGTTTCTACTACATATGAACACTTTTCACATTCTCCCATTCAACGCGGCCGCTAGTCCTCATTTCATGCAAAATCTTAAGTTCCTAGCTCATGTCGAAGGCAACAAAGAAGGGTAAAAAAAAAAACAATCGATACCTAAAACTTAAAATTGTACTACAACTTACTTTCTATTACATCGACTTAGGAGCTTCAACTGTGTTCTGCTATGGTGCTTTTAGTGTCTCCGCATACCGCAGCACGCGACATAGCTTTGCAGACGATAAGTACAACCGTTTCAGAGAGAAGAGTGGTCAATGTGACGATGTGGCTTTAAGTCGATTCGATAACAAATGACGAAAACGGTCGGATTTCTCAGGTTTTTACTACATATAAACACTTTTCACAGTCTCCCGTGTAACTCGGCTGCTAGTCCTCCTTTCATGCAAAATTTTAAGTTCCTAGCTCATGTCCAATGCAACAAAGAAAGATAAAAAGTCAATAATCTATAACTAAAACTTGAATTGTACTACTTCTTACTGGCCATTACATCAACTTAGAAACTTCATCTGTGTTCTACTATGGCGCTTTTAGGGACTCCGCATACCGCAGCACGCGACGTAGCTTTGCAGACGATAAGTACAACCGTTTCAGAGTGACGAGCGGCCAATGTGAAGATCTGGCTTTAAGTCGATTCGATAACAAATGACGAACACGGACGGATTTCTGAGGTTTTTACTACATATGAACACTTTTCACATTCTCCCATGCAACTCGGCTGCTAGTCCTTTCATGCAAAACATTAAGGTTCTAGCTAATGTCCAAGGCATCAAAGCCAGCTAAAAAGTCAAAAATCGATAAATAAGACTTGAATTGTACTAATTCCTACTGGCTATTACATCGACTTAGGAGCTTCATCTGTGTTCTACTATGGTGCTTCTAGTGTCTCCGCATACCGCAAAACGCGACATAGCTTTGTAGACGATAAATATAACCGTTTCAGAGAGAAGAGCGGCCAATGTGACAATTTGGCTTTAAGTCGATTCGATAAAAAATGACGAAAACGAACGGATTTCTCAGGTTTTTACTACATATAAACACTTTTCACATTCTCCCGTGTAACTCGGCTGCTAGTCCTCCTTTCATGCAAAATCTTAAGTTCCTAGCTCATGTCCAAGGCACCAAAGAAGGGTAAATAGTCAATAATCGATACCTAAAACTTGAATTGTACTACTTCTTACTGGCTATTACATCAACTTAGAAGCTTCGTCTGAGTTCTACTATGGTGCTTTTAGTGTCTCCGCATACCGCAGCACGCGACATAGCTTTGCAGACGATAAGTACAACCGGTTCAGAGAGAAGAGTGGCCAATGTGACGATCTGGCTTTAAGTCGATTCGATAGCAAATGACGAACACGGATGGATTTCTCAGGTTTTTACTACATATGAACAATTTTTATATTCTCTCGGGCAACGCTGCTGCTAGTCCTTCTTTCATGCAAAATCTTAAGTTCCTAGCTCATGTCCAAGGCACCAAAGAAGGGTAAATAGTCAAAAATCCATAACTAAAACTTGAATTGTACTACTTCTTACTGGCTATTACATCAACTTAGAACCTTCATCTGTGTTCTACTATGGTGCTTTTAGTAACTCCGCATACCGCAGCACGCGACATAGCTTTGCAGACGATAAGTACAACCGTATCAGAGTGACGAGCGGCCAATGTGAAGATCTGGCTTTAAGTCGATTCGATAACAAATGACGAACACGGACGGATTTCTCAGGTTTTTACTACATATGATCACTTTTCACATTCTCCCGTGCAACGCGGCTGCTAGACCTCCTTTCATGCAAAACGTTAAGGTCCTAGCTAATGTCCAAGGCATCAAAGCCAGCTAAAAAGTCAATAATCGATAAATAAGACTTGAATTGTACTACTTCTTACTGGCTATTTCATCAACTTAGAAGCTTCATCTGTGTTCTACTATGGTGCTTTTAGTGTCTCAGCATACCGCAGCACGCGACATAGCTTTGCAGACGATAAGTACAACCGTTTCAGAGAGAAGAGTGCCCAATGTGACGATGTGGCTTTAAGTCGATTCGATAACAAATGACGAAAACGGACGGATTTCTCAGGTTTTTACTACATATGAACACTTTTAACATTCTCCCGTGCAACGCGGCTGTTATTCCTCCTTTAATGCAAAGTGTTAAGGTCCTAGCTCATGTTCAAGGCACCAAAGAAGGTAAAAAGTCAATAATAGATACCTAAAACTTGAATTGAACTACTTCTTACTGGCTATTACATCAACATAGAAGCTTCATCTGTGTTCTACTATGGTGCTTCTAGTGTCTCCGCATACCGCAGCACGCGACATAGCTTTGCAGACGATAAGTACACCCGTTTCAGAGAGAAGAGCGCCCAATGTGACGATCTGGCTTTAAGTCGATTCGATAGCAAATGACGAACACGGATGGATTTCTCAGGTTTTTACTACATATGAACACTTTTCATATTCTCTCGGGCAACGTTATTGCTAGTCCTCCTTTCATGCAAAATCTTAAGTTCCTAGCTCATGTCCAATTCACCAAAGAAGGGTAAATTGTCAAAAATCCATAACTAAAACTTGGGTTGTACTACTTCTTACTGGCTATTACATCAAGTTAGAACCTTCATCCGTGTTCTACTATGGTGCTTTTTGTGTCTCAGCATACCGCAGCACGCGACATAGCTTTGCAGACGATAAGTACAACCGTTTCATAGAGAAGAGTGGCCAATGTGACGGTGTGGCTTTAAGTCGATCGATAACAAATGACGAAAACGGTCGGAATTCTTAGGTTTTTACTACATATAAACACTTTTCACATTCTCCCGTGCAACGCGGCTGCTAGTCCTCCTATCATGCATAATCTTAAGTTCCTAGCTCATGTCAAAGGCACCAAAGAAGGGTAAAAAGTCAACAATCGATACCTAAAACTTGAATTGTACTACTTCTTACTGGCTATTACATCGACTTAGGAGCTTCATCTGTGTTCTACTACGGTATTTTTAGTGTCTCCGCATACCGCAGCACGCGACATAGCTTTGCAGACGATAAGTACAACCGTTTCAGAGAGAAGAGCGGCCAATGTGACGATGTGGCTTTAAGTCGATTCGATAACAAATGACGAAAACGGACGGATTTCTCAGGTTTTTACTACATATAAACACTTTTCACATTCTCCCGTGTAACTCGGCTGCTAGTCCTATTTTCATGCAAAATCTTAAGTGCCTAGCTCATGTCCAAGGCACCAAAGAAGGGTAAAAAGTCAATAATCTATAACTAAAACTTGAATTGTACTACATCTTACTGGCCATTACATCAACTTAGAGACTTCATCTGTGGTCTACTATGGTGCTTTTAGTGACTCCGCATACCGCAGCACGCGACATCGCTTTGCAGACGATAAGTACAACCGTTTCAGAGTGACGAGCGGCCAATGTGAAGATCTGGCTTTAAGTCGATTCGATAACAAATGACGAACACGGACGGATTTCTCAGGTCTTTACTACATATGAACACTTTTCACATTCTCAAGTGCAACTCGGCTGCTAGTCCTCCTTTCATGCAAAACGTTAAGGTCCTAGCTAATGTCCAAGGCATCAAAGCCAGCTAAAAGTCAATAATCGATAAATAAGACTTGAATTGTACTACTTCTTACTGGCTATTTCATCGACTTAGAAGCTTCATCTGTGTTCTACTATGGTGCTTTTAGTGTCTCAGCATACCGCAGCACGCGACATAGCTTTGCAGACGATAAGTACAACCGTTTCAGAGAGAAGAGTGGCCAATGTGACGATGTGGCTTTAAGTCGATTCGACAACAAATGACGAAAACGGACGGATTTCTCAGGTTTTTACTACATATAAACACTTTTCACATTCTCCCGTGCAACGCGGCTGCTAGTCCTCCTTTCATGCAAAATCTTAAGTTCATAGCTCATGTCCAAGGCAACAAAGAAGGGTAAAAAGTCAATAATCGATACCTAAAACTTGAATTGTACTACTTCTTACTGGCTATTACATCAACTTAGAAGCTTCATCTGTGTTCTACTATGGTGCTTTTAGTGTCTCCGCATACCGCAGCACGAGACATAGCTTTGCAGACGATAAGTACAACCGTTTCAGAAAGAAGAGCGGCCAATGTGACGATCTGGCTTCTAGTCGATTCGATAACAAATGACGAAAACGGACGGAATTCTCAGGTTTTTACTACAAGTGAACACTTTTGACACTATCCCGTGCAACGCGGCTGGTAGTACTACTATCATGCATAACCTTAAGTTCCTAGCTCATGTCCAAGGCACCAAAGAAGGGTAAAAAAACAACAATCGATACCTAAAACTTAAAATTGTACAACTTCTTACTGGCTATTACATCGACTTAGGAGCTTCAACTGTGTTCTGCTATGGTGCTTTTAGTGTCTCCGCAGACCGCAGCACGCGACATAGCTTTGCAGACGATAAGTACAACCGTTTCAGAGAGAAGAGCGGCCAATGTGACGATGTGGCTTTAAGTCGATTCGATAACAAAAGACGAACATGGACGGATAGCTCAGGTTTTTACTACATATGAACACTTTTCACATTCTCCCGTGCAACGCGGCCACTAGTCCTCCTTTCATGCAAAATCTTAAGTTCCTAGCTCATGTCGAAGGCAACAAAGAAGGGTAAAAAGTCAATAATAGATACCTAAAACTTGAATTGAACTACTTCTTACTGGCTATTACATCAACATAGAAGCTTCATCTGTGTTCTACAATGGTGCTTCTAGTGTCTCCGCATACCGCAGCACGCGACATAGCTTTGCAGACGATAAGTACAACCGTTTCAGAGAGAAGAGCGGCCAATGTGACGATCTGGCTTGAAGTCGATACGATAACAAATGACGAAAACGGGCGGATTTCTCAGGTTTTTACTACATATGAACACTTTTAACATTCTCCCGTGCAACGCGGCTGCTAGTTCTCCTTTCATGCAAAATGTTAAGTTTCTAGCTCATTTCCAAGGCACCAAAGCCAGCTAAAAAGTCAATAATCGATAACTAAAACTTGAATTGTACTACTTCTTAGTGGCTATTACATCAACTTAGAAGCTTCATCTGTGTTCTACTATGGTGCTTCTAGTGTCTCCACATACCGCAGCATGCGACATAGCTTTGCAGACGATAAATGTAACTGTTTCAGACAGAAGAGCGCCCAATGTGACAAACTGCCTTTAAGTCGATTCGATAACAAATGACGAAAACGGACGGATTTCTCAGCTTTGTACTACATATGAACACTTTTCACATTCTCCCGTGCAACGCGGCCGCTAGTCCTCATTTCATGCAAAATCTTAAGTTCCTAGCTCAAGTCGAAGGCACCAAAGAAATGTAAAAAGTCAACAATCGATATCAAAAACTTGAATTGTACTACTTCTTACTGGCTATTACATCGACGTAGGAGCTTCATCTGTGTTCTGCTATGGTGCTTTTAGTGTCTACGCATACCGCAGCACGCGACATAGCTTTGCAGACGATAAGTACAACCGTTTCAGAGAGATGAGCGGCCAATGTGACGATCTGGATTTAAGTCGATTAGATAACAAAAGACGAACATGGACGGATATCTTAGGTTTTTACTACATATGAACAATTTTCACATTCTCCCGTTCAACGCGGCCGTTAGTCCACATTTCATGCAAAATCTCAAGTTACTAGCTCATGTCGAAGGCAATAAAGAAGGGTAAAAAAACAACAATCGATACCTAAAAACTTGAATTGAACTACTTCTTACTGGCTATTACATCAACTTAGAATCTTCATCTGTGTTCTACTATGGAGCTTGTAGTGTCTCCGCATACCGCAGCATGCGACATAGCTTTGCAGTCGATAAATGTAACCGTTTCAGACAGAAGAGCGCCCAATGTGACAATCTGCCTTTAAGTCGATTCGATAACAAATGACGAAAACGGACGGATTTCTCAGGTTTTTACTACATATGAACACTTTTCACATTCTCCCATTCAACGCGGCCGCTAGTCCTCATTTCATGCAAAATCTTAAGTTCCTAGCTCATGTCGAGGGCAACAAAGAAGGGTAAAAAAAAACAATCGATACCTAAAACTTAAAATTGTACTACAACTTACTTTCTATTACATCGACTTAGGAGCTTCAACTGTGTTCTGCTATGGTGCTTTTAGTGTCTCCGCATACCGCAGCACGCTACATAGCTTTGCAGACGATGAGTACAACCGTTTCAGAGAGATGAGCGGCCAATGTGACGATCTAGCTTTAAGTCGATTAGATAACAAAAGACGAACATGGACGGATATCTCAGGTTTTTACTACATATGAACACTTTTCACATTCTCCCGTGCAACGCGGCTGCTATTCCTCCATTCATGCAAAATGTTAAGTTCCTAGCTCATTTCCAAGGCACCAAAGCCAGCTAAAAAGTCAATAATCGATAACTAAAACTTGAATTGTACTACTTCTTACTGGCTATTACATCAACTTAGAAGCTCCATCTGTGTTCTACTACGGTGCTTTTAGTGTCTCCGCATACCGCAACACGCGACATAGCTTTGCAGACGGTAAGTACAACCGTTTCAGACAGAAGAGCGCCCAATGTGACAATCTGCCTTTAAGTCGGTTCGATAACAAATGACGAAATCGGACGGATTTCTCAGGTTTTTACTACATAAGAACACTTTTAACATTCTCCCGTGCAACGCGGCTGCTAGTCCTGCTTTCATGCAAAATGTTAAGTTCCTAGCTCATTTCCAAGGCACCAAAGCCAGCTAAAAAGTCAATAATCGATAACTAAAACTTGAATTGTACTACTTCTTACTGGCTATTACATCAACTTAGAGGCTTCATCTGTGTTCTACTGTGTGCTTTTAGTGTCTCCGCATCCTGCAGCACGCGACATAGCTTTGCAGACGATAAGTTCAACCGTTTCAGAGAGAAGAGCGGCCAATGTGACGATCTGGCTTTAAGTCGATTCGATAAAAAATGACGAAAACGGACGGATTTCTCAGGTTTTTACTACATATAAACACTTTTCACATTCTCCCGTGTAACTCGGCTGCTAGTCCTCCTTTCATACAAAATCTTAAGTTCCTAGCTCATGTCCAAGGCACCAAAGAAGGGTAAAAAGTCAATAATCGATACCTAAAACTTGAATTGTACTACTTCTTACTGGCTATTACATCAACTTAGAAGCTTCATCTGAGTTCTACTATGGTGCTTTTAGTGTCTCCGCATACCGCAGCACGCGACATAGCTTTGCAGACGATAAGTACAACCGGTTCAGAGAGAAGAGTGGACAATGTGACGATCTGGCTTTAAGTCGATTCGATAGCAAATGACGAACACGGATGGATTTCTCAGGTTTTTACTACATATGAACACTTTTTATATTCTCTCGGGCAACGCTGCTGCTAGTCCTTCTTTCATGCAAAATCTTAAGTTCCTAGCTCATGTCGAAGGCAACAAAGAAGGGTAAAAAGTCAATAATAGATACCTAAAACTTGAATTGAACCTCTTCTTACTGGCTATTATATCAACATAGAAGCTTCATCTGTGTTCTACAATGGTGCTTCTAGTGTCTCCGCATACCGCAGCACGCGACATAGCTTTGCAGACGATAAGTACAACCGTTTCAGAGAGCAGAGCGGCCAATGTGACGATCTGGCTTGAAGTCGATTCGATAACAAATGACAAAAACGGGCGGATTTCACAGGTTTTTACTACATATGAACACTTTTAACATTCTCCCGTGCAACGCGGCTGCTAGTCCTCCTTTCATGCAAAATGTTAAGTTCCTAACTCATTTCCAAGGCACCAAAGCCAGCTAAAAAGTCAATAATCGATAACTAAAACTTGAATTGTACTACTTCTTACTGGCTATTACATCAACTTAGAAGCTTCATCTGTGTTCTACTACGGTGCTTTTAGTGTCTCCGCATACCGCAACACGCGACATAGCTTTGCAGACGATAAGTACAACCGTTTCAGAGAGAAGAGCGGCCAATGTGACGATCTGGCTTTAAGTCGATTCGATAACGAATGACGAACACGGACGGATTTCTCAGGTTTCTGCTACATATAAACAGTTTTCACATTCTCCCGTGCAACGCGCCTGCTAGTCCTCATTTCATGCAAAATCTTAAGTTCCTAGCTCATGTCCAAGGCACCAAAGAAGGGTAAATAGTCAATAATCGATACCTAAAACTTGAATTGTACTACTTCTTACTGGCTATTACATCAACGTAGAAGCTTCATCTGTGTTCTACTATGGTGCTTTTAGTGTCTTCGCTTACCGCAGCACGCGACATAGCTTTGCAGACGATAAGTACAACCGTATCAGAGAGAAGAGTGGCCAATGTGACGATCTGGCTTTAAGTCGATTCGATAACAAATGACGAAAACGGTCGGAATTCATAGGTTCTTACTACATATAAACACTTTTTACATTCTCCCGTGCAACGCGGCTGCTAGTCCTCCTATCATGCATAATCTTAAGTTCCTAGCTCATGTCCAAGGCACCAAAGAACGATAAAAAGTCAACAATCGATACCTAAAACTTGAATTGTACTACTTCTTACTGGCTATTACATCGACTTAGGAGCTTCATCTGTGTTCTACTACGGTATTTATAGTGTTTCCTTATACCGCAGCACGTGACATAGCTTTGCAGACGATAAGTACACCCGTTTCAGAGAGAAGAGCGGCCAATGTGACGATGTGGCTTTAAGTCGATTCGATAACAAATGACGAAAACAGACGGATTTCTCAGGTTTTTACTACATATAAACACTTTTCACATTCTCCCGTGTAACTCGGCTGCTAGTCCTATTTTCATGCAAAATCTTAAGTGCCTAGCTCATGTCCAAGGCACCAAAGAAGGGTAAAAAGTCAATAATCTATAACTAAAACTTGAATTGTACTACTTCTTACTGGCTATTACATCAACTTAGAAGCTTCATCTGAGTTCTACTATGGTGCTTTTAGTGTCTCCGCATACCGCAGCACGCGACATAGCTTTGCAGACGATAAGTACAACCGGTTCAGAGAGAAGAGTGGCCAATGTGACGATCTGGCTTTAAGTCGATTCGATAGCAAATGACGAACACGGATGGATTTCTCAGGTTTTTACTACATATGAACACTTTTTATATTCTCTCGGGCAACGCTGCTGCTAGTCCTTCTTTCATGCAAAATCTTAAGTTCCTAGCTCATGTCCAAGGCACCAAAGAAGGGTAAATAGTCAAAAATCCATAACTAAAACTTGAGTTGTACTACTTCTTACTGGCCATTACATCAACTTAGAGACTTCATCTGTGGTCTACTATGGTGCTTTTAGTGACTCCGCATACCGCAGCACGCGACATCGCTTTGCAGACGATAAGTACAACCGTTTCAGAGTGACGAGCGGCCAATGTGAAGATCTGGCTTTAAGTCGATTCGATAACAAATGACGAACACGGACGGATTTCTCAGGTCTTTACTACATATGAACACTTTTCACATTCTCAAGTGCAACTCGGCTGCTAGTCCTCCTTTCATGCAAAACGTTAATGTCCTAGCTAATGTCCAAGGCATCAAAGCCAGCTAAAAAGTCAATAATCGATAAATAAGACTTGAATTGTACTACTTCTTACTGGCTGTTTCATCAACTTAGAAGCTTCATCTGTGTTCTACTATGGTGCTTTTAGTGTCTCAGCATACCGCAGCACGCGACATAGCTTTGCAGACGATAAGTACAACCGTTTCAGAGAGAAGAGTGGCCAATGTGACGATGTGGCTTTAAGTCGATTCGATAACAAATGACGAAAACGGACGGATTTCTCAGGTTTTTACTACATACAAACACTTTTCACATTCTCCCGTGCAACGCGGCTGCTAGTCCTCGTTTCATGCAAAATCTTAAGTTCCTAGCTCATGTCCAAGGCACCAAAGAAGGGTAAAAAAACAACAATCGATACCTAAAACTTAAAATTGTACTACTTCTTACTGGCTATTACATCGACTTAGGAACTTCAACTGTGTTCTGCTATGGTGCTTTTAGTGTCTCCGCAGACCGCAGCACGCGACATAGCTTTGCAGACGATAAGTACAACCGTTTCAGAGAGAAGAGCGGCCAATGTGACGATGTGGCTTTAAGTCGATTCGATAACAAAAGACGAACATGGACGGATAGCTCAGGTTTTTACTACATATGGACACTTTTCACATTCTCCCGTGCAACGCGGCCACTAGTCCTCCTTTCATGCAAAATCTTAAGTTCCTAGCTCATGTCGAAGGCAACAAAGAAGGGTAAAAAGTCAATAATAGATACCTAAAACTTGAATTGAACCTCTTCTTACTGGCTATTATATCAACATAGAAGCTTCATCTGTGTTCTACAATGGTGCTTCTAGTGTCTCCGCATACCGCAGCACGCGACATAGCTTTGCAGACGATAAGTACAACCGTTTCAGAGAGAAGAGCGGCCAATGTGACGATCTGGCTTGAAGTCGATTCGATAACAAATGACGAAAACGGGCGGATTTCTCAGGTTTTTACTACATATGAACACTTTTAACATTCTCCCGTGCAACGCGGCTGCTAGTCCTCCTTTCATGCAAAATGTTAAGTTCCTAGCTCATTTCCAAGGCACCAAAGCCAGCTAAAAAGTCAATAATCGATAACTAAAACTTGAATTGTACTACTTCTTACTGGCTATTACATCAACTTATAAGCTTCATCTGTGTTCTACTACGGTGCTTTTAGTGTCTCCGCATACCGCAACACGCGACATAGCTTTGCAGACGATAAGTACAACCGTTTCAGAGAGAAGAGCGGCCAATGTGACGATCTGGCTTTAAGTCGATTCGATAACGAATGACGAACACGGACGGATTTCTCTGGTTTTTACAACATATGAACACTTTTCACATTCTCAAGTGCAACGCGGCCGCTAGTCCTCCTTTCATGCAATATCTTAAGTTCCTAGCCCATGTCGAAGGCAACAAAGAAGCGTAAAAAGTCAATAATAGATACCTAAAACTTGAATTGAACTACTTCTTACTGGCTATTACATCAACTTAGAAGCTTCATCTGTGTTCTACTATGAAGCTTCTAGTGTCTCCACATACCGCAGCATGCGACATAGCTTTGCAGACGATAAATGTAACTGTTTCAGACAGAAGAGCGCCCAATGTGACAATCTGCCTTTAAGTCGATTCGATAACAAATGACGAAAACGGACGGATTTCTCAGGTTTGTACTACATATGAACACTTTTCACATTCTCCCGTGCAACGCGGCCGCTAGTCCTCATTTCATGCAAAATCTTAAGTTCCTAGCTCAAGTCGAAGGCACCAAAGAAATGTAAAAAGTCAACAATCGATACCTAAAAACTTGAATTGAACTACTTCTTACTGGCTATTACATCAACTTAGAAGCTTCATCTGTGTTCTACCATGGAGCTTCTAGTGTCTCCGCATACCGCAGCATGCGACATAGCTTTGCAGTCGATAAATGTAACCCTTTTCAGACAGAAGAGCGCCCAATGTGACAATCTGCCTTTAAATCGATTCGATAACAAATGACGAAAATGGACGGATTTCTCAGGTTTTTACTACATATGAACACTTTTCACATTCTCCCATTCAACGCGGCCGCTAGTCCTCATTTCATGCAAAATCTTAAGTTCCTAGCTCATGTCGAAGGCAACAAAGAAGGGTAAAAAAAACAATCGTTACCTAAAACTTAAAATTGTACTACAACTTACTTTCTATTACATCGACTTAGGAGCTTCAACTGTGTTCTGCTATGGTGCTTTTAGTGTCTCCGCATACCGCAGCACGCGACATAGCTTTGCAGACGATAAGTACAACCGTTTCAGAGAGATGAGCGGCCTATGTGACGATCTGGCTTTAAGTCGATTAGATAACAAAAGACGAACATGGACGGATATCTCAGGTTTTTACTACATATGAACACTTTTCACATTCTCCCGTGCAACGCGGCTGCTAGTCCTCCATTCATGCAAAATGTTAAGTTCCTAGCTCATTTCCAAGGCACCAAAGCCAGCTAAAAAGTCAATAATCGATAACTAAAACTTGAATTGTACTACTTCTTACTGGCTATTACATCAACTTAGAAGCTTCATCTGTGTTCTACCATGGAGCTTCTAGTGTCTCCGCATACCGCAGCATGCGACATAGCTTTGCAGTCGATAAATGTAACCCTTTTCAGACAGAAGAGCGCCCAATGTGACAATCTGCCTTTAAATCGATTCGATAACGAATGACGAACACGGACGGATTTCTCAGGTTTTTACTACATATGAACACTTTTCATATTCTCAAGTGCAACGCGGCCGCTAGTCCTCCTTTATGCAAAATCTTAAGTTCGTAGCTCATGTCGAAGGCAACAAAGTAGGGTAAAAAGTCAATAATAGATACCTAAAACTTGAATTGAACTACTTCTTACTGGCTATTACATCAACTTAGAAGCTTCATCTGTGTTCTACTATGGTGCTTTTAGTGTCTCAGCATACCGCAGCACGCGACATAGCTTTGCAGACGATAAGTACAACTGTTTCAGAGAGAAGAGTGGCCAATGTGACGATGTAGCTTTAAGTCGATTCGATAACAAATGACGAAAACGAACGGATTTCTCAGGTTTTTACTACATATAAACACTTTTCACATTCTCCCGAGCAACGCGGCTGCTAGTCCTCCTTTCATGCAAAATCTTAAGTTCATAGCTCATGTCCAAGGCAACAAAGAAGGGTAAAAAGTCAATAATCGATACCTAAAACTTGAATTGTACTACTTCTTACTGGCTATTACATCAACTTAGAAGCTTCATCTGTGTTCTACTACGGTGCTTTTGGTGTCTCCGCATACCGCAACACGCGACATAGCTTTGCAGACGATAAGTACAACGGTTTCAGAGAGAAGAGCGGCCAATGTGACGATCTGCCTTTAAGTCGCTTCGATAACGAATGACGAACACGGACGGATTTCATAGGTTTTTACTACATATGAACATTTTTAACATTCTCCCGTGCAACGCGGCTGCTAGTCCTCCTTTCATGCAAAATGTTAAGTTCCTAGCTCAATTACAAGGCACCAAAGCCAGCTAAAAAGTCAATAATCGATAACTAAAACTTGAATTGTACTACTTCTTACTGGCTATTACATCAACTTAGAAGCTTCATCTGTGTTCTACTACGGTGCCTTTAGTGTCTCCGCATACCGCAACACGCGACATAGCTTTGCAGACCGTAAGTACAAGCGTTTCAGAGAGAAGAGCGGCCAATGTGACGATCTGGCTTTAAGTCGCTTCGATAACGAATGACGAACACGGACGGATTTCATAGGTTTTTACTACATATGAACATTTTTAACATTCTCCCGTGCAACGCGGCTGCTAGTCCTCCTTTCATGCAAAATGTTAAGTTCCTAGCTCAATTACAAGGCACCAAAGCCAGCTAAAAAGTCAATAATCGATAACTAAAACTTGAATTGTACTACTTCTTACTGGCTATTACATCAACTTAGAAGCTTCATCTGTGTTCTACTACGGTGCCTTTAGTGTCTCCGCATACCGCAACACGCGACATAGCTTTGCAGACCGTAAGTACAAGCGTTTCAGAGAGAAGAGCGGCCAATGTGACGATCTGGCTTTAAGTCGATTCGATAACGAATGACGAACACGGACGGATTTCTCAGGTTTTTACTACATATGAACACTTTTCATATTCTCAAGTGCAACGCGGCCGCTAGTCCTCCTTTATGCAAAATCTTAAGTTCGTAGCTCATGTCGAAGGCAACAAAGAAGGGTAGAAAGTCAATAATAGATACCTAAAACTTGAATTGAACTACTTCTTACTGGCTATTACATCAACTTAGAAGCTTCATCTGTGTTCTACTATGGAGCTTCTAGTGTCTCCACATACCGCAGCATGCGACATAGCTTTGCAGACGATAAATGTAACTGTTTCAGACATAAGAGCGCCCAATGTGACAATCTGCCTTTAAGTCGATTCGATAACAAATGACGAAAACGGACGGATTTCTCAGGTTTTTACTACATATGAACACTTTTCACATTCTCCCATTCAACGCGGCCGCTAGTCCTCATTTCATGCAAAATCTTAAGTTCCTAGCTCATGTCGAAGGCAACAAAGAAGGGTAAAAAAAACAATCGATACCTAAAACTTAAAATTGTACTACAACTTACTTTCTATTACATCGACTTAGGAGCTTCAACTGTGTTCTGCTATGGTGCTTTTAGTGTCTCCGCATACCGCAGCACGCGACATAGCTTTGCAGACGATAAGTACAACCGTTTCAGAGAGATGAGCGGCCAATGTGACGATCTGGCTTTAAGTCGATTAGATAACAAAAGACGAACATGGACGGATATCTCAGGTTTTTACTACATATGAACACTTTTCACATTCTCCCGTGCAACGCGGCTGCTAGTCCTCCATTCATGCAAAATGTTAAGTTCCTAGCTCATTTCCAAGGCACCAAAGCCAGCTAAAAAGTCAATAATCGATAACTAAAACTTGAATTGTACTACTTCTTACTGGCTATTACATCAACTTAGAAGCTTCATCTGTGTTCTACTACGGTGCTTTTAGTGTCTCCGCATACCGCAACACGCGACATAGCTTTGCAGACGACAAGTACAACCGTTTCAGAGAGAAGAGCGCCCAATGTGACGATCTGGCTTTAAGTCGATTCGATAACGAATGACGAACACGGACGGATTTCTCAGGTTTTTACTACATATGAACACTTTTCATATTCTCAAGTGCAACGCGGCCGCTAGTCCTCCTTTATGCAAAACCTTAAGTTCGTAGCTCATGTCGAAGGCAACAAAGAAGGGTAAAAAGTCAATAACAGATACCTAAAACTTGAATTGAACTACTTCTTACTGGCTATTACATCAACTTAGAAGCTTCATCTGTGTTCTACTATGGTGCTTTTAGTGTCTCTGCATACCGCAGCACGCGACATAGCTTTGCAGACGATAAGTACAACTGTTTCAGAGAGAAGAGTGGCCAATGTGACGATGAGGCTTTAAGTCGATTCGATAACAAATGACGAAAACGAACGGATTTCTCAGGTTTTTACTACATATAAACACTTTTCACATTCTCCCGAGCAACGCGGCTGCTAGTCCTCCTTTCATGCAAAATCTTAAGTTCATAGCTCATGTCCAAGGCAACAAAGAAGGGTAAAAAGTCAATAATCGATACCTAAAACTTGAATTGTACTACTTCTTACTGGCTATTACATCAACTTAGAAGCTTCATCTGTGTTTTACTACGGTGCTTTTAGTGTCTCCGCATACCGCAACACGCGACATAGCTTTGCAGACGATAAGTACAACCGTTTCAGAGAGAAGAGCGGCCAATGTGACGATCTGGCTTTAAGTCGATTCGATAACGAATGACGAACACGGACGGATTTCTCAGGTTTTTACTACATATGAACACTTTTCATATTCTCAAGTGCAACGCGGCCGCTAGTCCTCCTTTATGCAAAATCTTAAGTTCGTAGCTCATGTCGAAGGCAACAAAGAAGGGTAAAAAGTCAATAATAGATACCTAAAACTTGAATTGAACTACTTCTTACTGGCTATTACATCAACTTAGAAGCTTCATCTGTGTTCTACTATGGAGCTTCTAGTGTCTCCACATACCGCAGCATGCGACATAGCTTTGCAGACGATAAATGTAACTGTTTCAGACAGAAGAGCGCCCAATGTGACAATCTGCCTCTAAGTCGATTCGATAACAAATGACGAAAACGGACGGATTTCTCAGGTTTTTACTACATATGAACACTTTTCACATTCTCCCATTCAACGCGGCCGCTAGTCCTCATTTCATGCAAAATCTTAAGTTCCTAGCTCATGTCGAAGGCAACAAAGAAGGGTAAAAAAAACAATCGATACCTAAAACTTAAAATTGTACTACAACTTACTTTCTATTACATCGACTTAGGAGCTTCATCTGTGTTCCGCTATGGTGCTTTTAGTGTCTCCGCATACCGCAGCACGCGACATAGCTTTGCAGACGATAAGTACAACCGTTTCAGAGAGATGAGCGGCCAATGTGACGATCTGGCTTTAAGTCGATTAGATAACAAAAGACGAACATGGACGGATATCTCAGGTTTTTACTACATATGAACACTTTTCACATTCTCCCGTGCAACGCGGCTGCTAGTCCTCCATTCATGCAAAATGTTAAGTTCCTAGCTCATTTCCAAGGCACCAAAGCCAGCTAAAAAGTCAATAATCGATAACTAAAACTTGAATTGTACTACTTCTTACTGGCTATTACATCAACTTAGAAGCTTCATCTGTGTTCTACTACGGTGCTTTTAGTGTCTCCGCATACCGCAACACGCGACATAGCTTTGCAGACGATAAGTACAACCGTTTCAGAGAGAAGAGCGGCCAATGTGACGATCTGGCTTTAAGTCGATTCGATAACGAATGACGAACACGGACGGATTTCTTAGGTTTTTACTACATATGAACACTTTTCACATTCTCAAGTGCAACGCGGCCGCTACTCCTCCTTTCATGCAATATCTTAAGTTCCTAGCCCATGTCGAAGGCAACAAAGAAGGGTAAAAAGTCAATAATAGATACCTAAAACTTGAAATGAACTACTTCTTACTGGCTATTACATCAAATTAGAAGTTTCATCTGTGTTCTACTATGGTGCTTCTAGTGTCTCCACATACCACAGCATGCGACATAGCTTTGCAGACGATAAATGTAACTGTTTCAGACAGAAGAGCGCCCAATGTGACAATCTGCCTTTAAGTCGATTCGATAACAAATGACGAAAACGGACGGATTTCTCAGGTTTTTACTACATATGAACACTTTTCACATTCTCCTGTGCAACGCGGCCGCTGGTCCTCATTTCATGCAAAATCTTAAGTTCCTAACTCAAGTCGAAGGCACCAAAAAAATGTAAAAAGTCAACAATCGATATCTAAAACTTGAATTGTACTACTTCTTACTGGCTATTACATCGACTTAGGAGCTTCATCTGTGTTCTGCTATGGTGCTTTTAGTGCCTCCGCATACCGCAGCACGCGACATAGCTTTGCAGACGATAAGTACAACGGTTTCAGAGAGAAGAGCGGCCAATGTGACGATCTGGCTTTAAGTCGCTTCGATAACGAATGACGAACACGGACGGATTTCATAGGTTTTTACTACATATGAACATTTTTAACATTCTCCCGTGCAACGCGGCTGCTAGTCCTCCTTTCATGCAAAATGTTAAGTTCCTAGCTCAATTACAAGGCACCAAGGCCAGCTAAAAAGTCAATAATCGATAACTAAAACTTGAATTGTACTACTTCTTACTGGCTATTACATCAACTTAGAAGCTTCATCTGTGTTCTACTACGGTGCCTTTAGTGTCTCCGCATACCGCAACACGCGACATAGCTTTGCAGATCGTAAGTACAAGCGTTTCAGAGAGAAGAGCGGCCAATGTGACGATCTGGCTTTAAGTCGATTCGATAACGAATGACGAACACGGACGGATTTCTCAGGTTTTTACTACATATGAACACTTTTCATATTCTCAAGTGCAACGCGGCCGCTAGTCCTCCTTTATGCAAAATCTTAAGTTCGTAGCTCATGTCGAAGGCAACAAAGAAGGGTAGAAAGTCAATAATAGATACCTAAAACTTGAATTGAACTACTTCTTACTGGCTATTACATCAACTTAGAAGCTTCATCTGTGTTCTACTATGGAGCTTCTAGTGTCTCCACATACCGCAGCATGCGACATAGCTTTGCAGACGATAAATGTAACTGTTTCAGACAGAAGAGCGCCCAATGTGACAATCTGCCTTTAAGTCGATTCGATAACAAATGACGAAAACGGACGGATTTCTCAGGTTTTTACTACATATGAACACTTTTCACATTCTCCCATTCAACGCGGCCGCTAGTCCTCATTTCATGCAAAATCTTAAGTTCCTAGCTCATGTCGAAGGCAACAAAGAAGGGTAAAAAAAACAATCGATACCTAAAACTTAAAATTGTACTACAACTTACTTTCTATTACATCGACTTAGGAGCTTCAACTGTGTTCTGCTATGGTGCTTTTAGTGTCTCCGCATACCGCAGCACGCGACATAGCTTTGCAGACGATAAGTACAACCGTTTCAGAGAGATGAGCGGCCAATGTGACGATCTGGCTTTAAGTCGATTAGATAACAAAAGACGAACATGGACGGATATCTCAGGTTTTTACTACATATGAACACTTTTCACATTCTCCCGTGCAACGCGGCTGCTAGTCCTCCATTCATGCAAAATGTTAAGTTCCTAGCTCATTTCCAAGGCACCAAAGCCAGCTAAAAAGTCAATAATCGATAACTAAAACTTGAATTGTACTACTTCTTACTGGCTATTACATCAACTTAGAAGCTTCATCTGTGTTCTACTACGGTGCTTTTAGTGTCTCCGCATACCGCAACACGCGACATAGCTTTGCAGACGACAAGTACAACCGTTTCAGAGAGAAGAGCGCCCAATGTGACGATCTGGCTTTAAGTCGATTCGATAACGAATGACGAACACGGACGGATTTCTCAGGTTTTTACTACATATGAACACTTTTCATATTCTCAAGTGCAACGCGGCCGCTAGTCCTCCTTTATGCAAAACCTTAAGTTCGTAGCTCATGTCGAAGGCAACAAAGAAGGGTAAAAAGTCAATAACAGATACCTAAAACTTGAATTGAACTACTTCTTACTGGCTATTACATCAACTTAGAAGCTTCATCTGTGTTCTACTATGGTGCTTTTAGTGTCTCTGCATACCGCAGCACGCGACATAGCTTTGCAGACGATAAGTACAACTGTTTCAGAGAGAAGAGTGGCCAATGTGACGATGAGGCTTTAAGTCGATTCGATAACAAATGACGAAAACGAACGGATTTCTCAGGTTTTTACTACATATAAACACTTTTCACATTCTCCCGAGCAACGCGGCTGCTAGTCCTCCTTTCATGCAAAATCTTAAGTTCATAGCTCATGTCCAAGGCAACAAAGAAGGGTAAAAAGTCAATAATCGATACCTAAAACTTGAATTGTACTACTTCTTACTGGCTATTACATCAACTTAGAAGCTTCATCTGTGTTTTACTACGGTGCTTTTAGTGTCTCCGCATACCGCAACACGCGACATAGCTTTGCAGACGATAAGTACAACCGTTTCAGAGAGAAGAGCGGCCAATGTGACGATCTGGCTTTAAGTCGATTCGATAACGAATGACGAACACGGACGGATTTCTCAGGTTTTTACTACATATGAACACTTTTCATATTCTCAAGTGCAACGCGGCCGCTAGTCCTCCTTTATGCAAAATCTTAAGTTCGTAGCTCATGTCGAAGGCAACAAAGAAGGGTAAAAAGTCAATAATAGATACCTAAAACTTGAATTGAACTACTTCTTACTGGCTATTACATCAACTTAGAAGCTTCATCTGTGTTCTACTATGGAGCTTCTAGTGTCTCCACATACCGCAGCATGCGACATAGCTTTGCAGACGATAAATGTAACTGTTTCAGACAGAAGAGCGCCCAATGTGACAATCTGCCTCTAAGTCGATTCGATAACAAATGACGAAAACGGACGGATTTCTCAGGTTTTTACTACATATGAACACTTTTCACATTCTCCCATTCAACGCGGCCGCTAGTCCTCATTTCATGCAAAATCTTAAGTTCCTAGCTCATGTCGAAGGCAACAAAGAAGGGTAAAAAAAACAATCGATACCTAAAACTTAAAATTGTACTACAACTTACTTTCTATTACATCGACTTAGGAGCTTCATCTGTGTTCCGCTATGGTGCTTTTAGTGTCTCCGCATACCGCAGCACGCGACATAGCTTTGCAGACGATAAGTACAACCGTTTCAGAGAGATGAGCGGCCAATGTGACGATCTGGCTTTAAGTCGATTAGATAACAAAAGACGAACATGGACGGATATCTCAGGTTTTTACTACATATGAACACTTTTCACATTCTCCCGTGCAACGCGGCTGCTAGTCCTCCATTCATGCAAAATGTTAAGTTCCTAGCTCATTTCCAAGGCACCAAAGCCAGCTAAAAAGTCAATAATCGATAACTAAAACTTGAATTGTACTACTTCTTACTGGCTATTACATCAACTTAGAAGCTTCATCTGTGTTCTACTACGGTGCTTTTAGTGTCTCCGCATACCGCAACACGCGACATAGCTTTGCAGACGATAAGTACAACCGTTTCAGAGAGAAGAGCGGCCAATGTGACGATCTGGCTTTAAGTCGATTCGATAACGAATGACGAACACGGACGGATTTCTTAGGTTTTTACTACATATGAACACTTTTCACATTCTCAAGTGCAACGCGGCCGCTACTCCTCCTTTCATGCAATATCTTAAGTTCCTAGCCCATGTCGAAGGCAACAAAGAAGGGTAAAAAGTCAATAATAGATACCTAAAACTTGAAATGAACTACTTCTTACTGGCTATTACATCAAATTAGAAGTTTCATCTGTGTTCTACTATGGTGCTTCTAGTGTCTCCACATACCACAGCATGCGACATAGCTTTGCAGACGATAAATGTAACTGTTTCAGACAGAAGAGCGCCCAATGTGACAATCTGCCTTTAAGTCGATTCGATAACAAATGACGAAAACGGACGGATTTCTCAGGTTTTTACTACATATGAACACTTTTCACATTCTCCTGTGCAACGCGGCCGCTGGTCCTCATTTCATGCAAAATCTTAAGTTCCTAACTCAAGTCGAAGGCACCAAAAAAATGTAAAAAGTCAACAATCGATATCTAAAACTTGAATTGTACTACTTCTTACTGGCTATTACATCGACTTAGGAGCTTCATCTGTGTTCTGCTATGGTGCTTTTAGTGCCTCCGCATACCGCAGCACGCGACATAGCTTTGCAGACGATAAGTACAACGGTTTCAGAGAGAAGAGCGGCCAATGTGACGATCTGGCTTTAAGTCGCTTCGATAACGAATGACGAACACGGACGGATTTCATAGGTTTTTACTACATATGAACATTTTTAACATTCTCCCGTGCAACGCGGCTGCTAGTCCTCCTTTCATGCAAAATGTTAAGTTCCTAGCTCAATTACAAGGCACCAAGGCCAGCTAAAAAGTCAATAATCGATAACTAAAACTTGAATTGTACTACTTCTTACTGGCTATTACATCAACTTAGAAGCTTCATCTGTGTTCTACTACGGTGCCTTTAGTGTCTCCGCATACCGCAACACGCGACATAGCTTTGCAGATCGTAAGTACAAGCGTTTCAGAGAGAAGAGCGGCCAATGTGACGATCTGGCTTTAAGTCGATTCGATAACGAATGACGAACACGGACGGATTTCTCAGGTTTTTACTACATATGAACACTTTTCATATTCTCAAGTGCAACGCGGCCGCTAGTCCTCCTTTATGCAAAATCTTAAGTTCGTAGCTCATGTCGAAGGCAACAAAGAAGGGTAGAAAGTCAATAATAGATACCTAAAACTTGAATTGAACTACTTCTTACTGGCTATTACATCAACTTAGAAGCTTCATCTGTGTTCTACTATGGAGCTTCTAGTGTCTCCACATACCGCAGCATGCGACATAGCTTTGCAGACGATAAATGTAACTGTTTCAGACAGAAGAGCGCCCAATGTGACAATCTGCCTTTAAGTCGATTCGATAACAAATGACGAAAACGGACGGATTTCTCAGGTTTTTACTACATATGAACACTTTTCACATTCTCCCATTCAACGCGGCCGCTAGTCCTCATTTCATGCAAAATCTTAAGTTCCTAGCTCATGTCGAAGGCAACAAAGAAGGGTAAAAAAAACAATCGATACCTAAAACTTAAAATTGTACTACAACTTACTTTCTATTACATCGACTTAGGAGCTTCAACTGTGTTCTGCTATGGTGCTTTTAGTGTCTCCGCATACCGCAGCACGCGACATAGCTTTGCAGACGATAAGTACAACCGTTTCAGAGAGATGAGCGGCCAATGTGACGATCTGGCTTTAAGTCGATTAGATAACAAAAGACGAACATGGACGGATATCTCAGGTTTTTACTACATATGAACACTTTTCACATTCTCCCGTGCAACGCGGCTGCTAGTCCTCCATTCATGCAAAATGTTAAGTTCCTAGCTCATTTCCAAGGCACCAAAGCCAGCTAAAAAGTCAATAATCGATAACTAAAACTTGAATTGTACTACTTCTTACTGGCTATTACATCAACTTAGAAGCTTCATCTGTGTTCTACTACGGTGCTTTTAGTGTCTCCGCATACCGCAACACGCGACATAGCTTTGCAGACGACAAGTACAACCGTTTCAGAGAGAAGAGCGCCCAATGTGACGATCTGGCTTTAAGTCGATTCGATAACGAATGACGAACACGGACGGATTTCTCAGGTTTTTACTACATATGAACACTTTTCATATTCTCAAGTGCAACGCGGCCGCTAGTCCTCCTTTATGCAAAATCTTAAGTTCGTAGCTCATGTCGAAGGCAACAAAGAAGGGTAAAAAGTCAATAATAGATACCTAAAACTTGAATTGAACTACTTCTTACTGGCTATTACATCAACTTAGAAGCTTCATCTGTGTTCTACTATGGTGCTTTTAGTGTCTCTGCATACCGCAGCACGCGACATAGCTTTGCAGACGATAAGTACAACTGTTTCAGAGAGAAGAGTGGCCAATGTGACGATGAGGCTTTAAGTCGATTCGATAACAAATGACGAAAACGAACGGATTTCTCAGGTTTTTACTACATATAAACACTTTTCACATTCTCCCGAGCAACGCGGCTGCTAGTCCTCCTTTCATGCAAAATCTTAAGTTCATAGCTCATGTCCAAGGCAACAAAGAAGGGTAAAAAGTCAATAATCGATACCTAAAACTTGAATTGTACTACTTCTTACTGGCTATTACATCAACTTAGAAGCTTCATCTGTGTTTTACTACGGTGCTTTTAGTGTCTCCGCATACCGCAACACGCGACATAGCTTTGCAGACGATAAGTACAACCGTTTCAGAGAGAAGAGCGGCCAATGTGACGATCTGGCTTTAAGTCGATTCGATAACGAATGACGAACACGGACGGATTTCTCAGGTTTTTACTACATATGAACACTTTTCATATTCTCAAGTGCAACGCGGCCGCTAGTCCTCCTTTATGCAAAATCTTAAGTTCGTAGCTCATGTCGAAGGCAACAAAGAAGGGAAAAAGTCAATAATAGATACCTAAAACTTGAATTGAACTACTTCTTACTGGCTATTACATCAACTTAGAAGCTTCATCTGTGTTCTACTATGGAGCTTCTAGTGTCTCCACATACCGCAGCATGCGACATAGCTTTGCAGACGATAAATGTAACTGTTTCAGACAGAAGAGCGCCCAATGTGACAATCTGCCTCTAAGTCGATTCGATAACAAATGACGAAAACGGACGGATTTCTCAGGTTTTTACTACATATGAACACTTTTCACATTCTCCCATTCAACGCGGCCGCTAGTCCTCATTTCATGCAAAATCTTAAGTTCCTAGCTCATGTCGAAGGCAACAAAGAAGGGTAAAAAAAACAATCGATACCTAAAACTTAAAATTGTACTACAACTTACTTTCTATTACATCGACTTAGGAGCTTCAACTGTGTTCCGCTATGGTGCTTTTAGTGTCTCCGCATACCGCAGCACGCGA
Source organism: Schistocerca gregaria (assembly GCF_023897955.1). NCBI lineage: Eukaryota > Metazoa > Arthropoda > Insecta > Orthoptera > Acrididae > Schistocerca > Schistocerca gregaria. The sequence goes on from NW_026061770.1 coordinate 612,594, forward strand.
CATAGCTTTGCAGACGATAAGTACAACCGTTTCAGAGAGATGAGCGGCCAATGTGACGATCTGGCTTTAAGTCGATTAGATAACAAAAGACGAACATGGACGGATATCTCAGGTTTTTACTACATATGAACACTTTTCACATTCTCCCGTGCAACGCGGCTGCTAGTCCTCCATTCATGCAAAATGTTAAGTTCCTAGCTCATTTCCAAGGCACCAAAGCCAGCTAAAAAGTCAATAATCGATAACTAAAACTTGAATTGTACTACTTCTTACTGGCTATTACATCAACTTAGAAGCTTCATCTGTGTTCTACTACGGTGCTTTTAGTGTCTCCGCATACCGCAACACGCGACATAGCTTTGCAGACGACAAGTACAACCGTTTCAGAGAGAAGAGCGCCCAATGTGACGATCTGGCTTTAAGTCGATTCGATAACGAATGACGAACACGGACGGATTTCTCAGGTTTTTACTACATATGAACACTTTTCATATTCTCAAGTGCAACGCGGCCGCTAGTCCTCCTTTATGCAAAATCTTAAGTTCGTAGCTCATGTCGAAGGCAACAAAGAAGGGTAAAAAGTCAATAATAGATACCTAAAACTTGAATTGAACTACTTCTTACTGGCTATTACATCAACTTAGAAGCTTCATCTGTGTTCTACTATGGTGCTTTTAGTGTCTCTGCATACCGCAGCACGCGACATAGCTTTGCAGACGATAAGTACAACTGTTTCAGAGAGAAGAGTGGCCAATGTGACGATGAGGCTTTAAGTCGATTCGATAACAAATGACGAAAACGAACGGATTTCTCAGGTTTTTACTACATATAAACACTTTTCACATTCTCCCGAGCAACGCGGCTGCTAGTCCTCCTTTCATGCAAAATCTTAAGTTCATAGCTCATGTCCAAGGCAACAAAGAAGGGTAAAAAGTCAATAATCGATACCTAAAACTTGAATTGTACTACTTCTTACTGGCTATTACATCAACTTAGAAGCTTCATCTGTGTTTTACTACGGTGCTTTTAGTGTCTCCGCATACCGCAACACGCGACATAGCTTTGCAGACGATAAGTACAACCGTTTCAGAGAGAAGAGCGGCCAATGTGACGATCTGGCTTTAAGTCGATTCGACAACGAATAACGAACACGGACGGATTTCTCAGGTTTTTACTACATATGAACACTTTTCACATTCTCAAGTGCAACGCGGCCGCTAGTCCTCCTTTCATGCAATATCTTAAGTTCCTAGCCCATGTCGAAGGCAACAAAGAAGGGTAAAAAGTCAATAATAGATACCTAAAACTTGAAATGAACTACCTCTTACTGGCTATTACATCAAATTAGAAGCTTCATCTGTGTTCTACTATGGTGCTTCTAGTGTCTCCACATACCACAGCACGCGACATAGCTTTGCAGACGATAAGTACAACTGTTTCAGAGAGAAGAGTGGCCAATGTGACGATGAGGCTTTAAGTCGATTCGATAACAAATGACGAAAACGAACGGATTTCTCAGGTTTTTACTACATATAAACACTTTTCACATTCTCCCGAGCAACGCGGCTGCTAGTCCTCCTTTCATGCAAAATCTTAAGTTCATAGCTCATGTCCAAGGCAACAAAGAAGGGTAAAAAGTCAATAATCGATACCTAAAACTTGAATTGTACTACTTCTTACTGGCTATTACATCAACTTAGAAGCTTCATCTGTGTTTTACTACGGTGCTTTTAGTGTCTCCGCATACCGCAACACGCGACATAGCTTTGCAGACGATAAGTACAACCGTTTCAGAGAGAAGAGCGGCCAATGTGACGATCTGGCTTTAAGTCGATTCGATAACGAATGACGAACACGGACGGATTTCTCAGGTTTTTACTACATATGAACACTTTTCATATTCTCAAGTGCAACGCGGCCGCTAGTCCTCCTTTATGCAAAATCTTAAGTTCGTAGCTCATGTCGAAGGCAACAAAGAAGGGTAAAAAGTCAATAATAGATACCTAAAACTTGAATTGAACTACTTCTTACTGGCTATTACATCAACTTAGAAGCTTCATCTGTGTTCTACTATGGAGCTTCTAGTGTCTCCACATACCGCAGCATGCGACATAGCTTTGCAGACGATAAATGTAACTGTTTCAGACAGAAGAGCGCCCAATGTGACAATCTGCCTCTAAGTCGATTCGATAACAAATGACGAAAACGGACGGATTTCTCAGGTTTTTACTACATATGAACACTTTTCACATTCTCCCATTCAACGCGGCCGCTAGTCCTCATTTCATGCAAAATCTTAAGTTCCTAGCTCATGTCGAAGGCAACAAAGAAGGGTAAAAAAAACAATCGATACCTAAAACTTAAAATTGTACTACAACTTACTTTCTATTACATCGACTTAGGAGCTTCATCTGTGTTCCGCTATGGTGCTTTTAGTGTCTCCGCATACCGCAGCACGCGACATAGCTTTGCAGACGATAAGTACAACCGTTTCAGAGAGATGAGCGGCCAATGTGACGATCTGGCTTTAAGTCGATTAGATAACAAAAGACGAACATGGACGGATATCTCAGGTTTTTACTACATATGAACACTTTTCACATTCTCCCGTGCAACGCGGCTGCTAGTCCTCCATTCATGCAAAATGTTAAGTTCCTAGCTCATTTCCAAGGCACCAAAGCCAGCTAAAAAGTCAATAATCGATAACTAAAACTTGAATTGTACTACTTCTTACTGGCTATTACATCAACTTAGAAGCTTCATCTGTGTTCTACTACGGTGCTTTTAGTGTCTCCGCATACCGCAACACGCGACATAGCTTTGCAGACGATAAGTACAACCGTTTCAGAGAGAAGAGCGGCCAATGTGACGATCTGGCTTTAAGTCGATTCGATAACGAATGACGAACACGGACGGATTTCTTAGGTTTTTACTACATATGAACACTTTTCACATTCTCAAGTGCAACGCGGCCGCTACTCCTCCTTTCATGCAATATCTTAAGTTCCTAGCCCATGTCGAAGGCAACAAAGAAGGGTAAAAAGTCAATAATAGATACCTAAAACTTGAAATGAACTACTTCTTACTGGCTATTACATCAAATTAGAAGTTTCATCTGTGTTCTACTATGGTGCTTCTAGTGTCTCCACATACCACAGCATGCGACATAGCTTTGCAGACGATAAATGTAACTGTTTCAGACAGAAGAGCGCCCAATGTGACAATCTGCCTTTAAGTCGATTCGATAACAAATGACGAAAACGGACGGATTTCTCAGGTTTTTACTACATATGAACACTTTTCACATTCTCCTGTGCAACGCGGCCGCTGGTCCTCATTTCATGCAAAATCTTAAGTTCCTAACTCAAGTCGAAGGCACCAAAAAAATGTAAAAAGTCAACAATCGATATCTAAAACTTGAATTGTACTACTTCTTACTGGCTATTACATCGACTTAGGAGCTTCATCTGTGTTCTGCTATGGTGCTTTTAGTGCCTCCGCATACCGCAGCACGCGACATAGCTTTGCAGACGATAAGTACAACGGTTTCAGAGAGAAGAGCGGCCAATGTGACGATCTGGCTTTAAGTCGCTTCGATAACGAATGACGAACACGGACGGATTTCATAGGTTTTTACTACATATGAACATTTTTAACATTCTCCCGTGCAACGCGGCTGCTAGTCCTCCTTTCATGCAAAATGTTAAGTTCCTAGCTCAATTACAAGGCACCAAGGCCAGCTAAAAAGTCAATAATCGATAACTAAAACTTGAATTGTACTACTTCTTACTGGCTATTACATCAACTTAGAAGCTTCATCTGTGTTCTACTACGGTGCCTTTAGTGTCTCCGCATACCGCAACACGCGACATAGCTTTGCAGATCGTAAGTACAAGCGTTTCAGAGAGAAGAGCGGCCAATGTGACGATCTGGCTTTAAGTCGATTCGATAACGAATGACGAACACGGACGGATTTCTCAGGTTTTTACTACATATGAACACTTTTCATATTCTCAAGTGCAACGCGGCCGCTAGTCCTCCTTTATGCAAAATCTTAAGTTCGTAGCTCATGTCGAAGGCAACAAAGAAGGGTAGAAAGTCAATAATAGATACCTAAAACTTGAATTGAACTACTTCTTACTGGCTATTACATCAACTTAGAAGCTTCATCTGTGTTCTACTATGGAGCTTCTAGTGTCTCCACATACCGCAGCATGCGACATAGCTTTGCAGACGATAAATGTAACTGTTTCAGACAGAAGAGCGCCCAATGTGACAATCTGCCTTTAAGTCGATTCGATAACAAATGACGAAAACGGACGGATTTCTCAGGTTTTTACTACATATGAACACTTTTCACATTCTCCCATTCAACGCGGCCGCTAGTCCTCATTTCATGCAAAATCTTAAGTTCCTAGCTCATGTCGAAGGCAACAAAGAAGGGTAAAAAAAACAATCGATACCTAAAACTTAAAATTGTACTACAACTTACTTTCTATTACATCGACTTAGGAGCTTCAACTGTGTTCTGCTATGGTGCTTTTAGTGTCTCCGCATACCGCAGCACGCGACATAGCTTTGCAGACGATAAGTACAACCGTTTCAGAGAGATGAGCGGCCAATGTGACGATCTGGCTTTAAGTCGATTAGATAACAAAAGACGAACATGGACGGATATCTCAGGTTTTTACTACATATGAACACTTTTCACATTCTCCCGTGCAACGCGGCTGCTAGTCCTCCATTCATGCAAAATGTTAAGTTCCTAGCTCATTTCCAAGGCACCAAAGCCAGCTAAAAAGTCAATAATCGATAACTAAAACTTGAATTGTACTACTTCTTACTGGCTATTACATCAACTTAGAAGCTTCATCTGTGTTCTACTACGGTGCTTTTAGTGTCTCCGCATACCGCAACACGCGACATAGCTTTGCAGACGACAAGTACAACCGTTTCAGAGAGAAGAGCGCCCAATGTGACGATCTGGCTTTAAGTCGATTCGATAACGAATGACGAACACGGACGGATTTCTCAGGTTTTTACTACATATGAACACTTTTCATATTCTCAAGTGCAACGCGGCCGCTAGTCCTCCTTTATGCAAAATCTTAAGTTCGTAGCTCATGTCGAAGGCAACAAAGAAGGGTAAAAAGTCAATAATAGATACCTAAAACTTGAATTGAACTACTTCTTACTGGCTATTACATCAACTTAGAAGCTTCATCTGTGTTCTACTATGGTGCTTTTAGTGTCTCTGCATACCGCAGCACGCGACATAGCTTTGCAGACGATAAGTACAACTGTTTCAGAGAGAAGAGTGGCCAATGTGACGATGAGGCTTTAAGTCGATTCGATAACAAATGACGAAAACGAACGGATTTCTCAGGTTTTTACTACATATAAACACTTTTCACATTCTCCCGAGCAACGCGGCTGCTAGTCCTCCTTTCATGCAAAATCTTAAGTTCATAGCTCATGTCCAAGGCAACAAAGAAGGGTAAAAAGTCAATAATCGATACCTAAAACTTGAATTGTACTACTTCTTACTGGCTATTACATCAACTTAGAAGCTTCATCTGTGTTTTACTACGGTGCTTTTAGTGTCTCCGCATACCGCAACACGCGACATAGCTTTGCAGACGATAAGTACAACCGTTTCAGAGAGAAGAGCGGCCAATGTGACGATCTGGCTTTAAGTCGATTCGATAACGAATGACGAACACGGACGGATTTCTCAGGTTTTTACTACATATGAACACTTTTCATATTCTCAAGTGCAACGCGGCCGCTAGTCCTCCTTTATGCAAAATCTTAAGTTCGTAGCTCATGTCGAAGGCAACAAAGAAGGGTAAAAAGTCAATAATAGATACCTAAAACTTGAATTGAACTACTTCTTACTGGCTATTACATCAACTTAGAAGCTTCATCTGTGTTCTACTATGGAGCTTCTAGTGTCTCCACATACCGCAGCATGCGACATAGCTTTGCAGACGATAAATGTAACTGTTTCAGACAGAAGAGCGCCCAATGTGACAATCTGCCTCTAAGTCGATTCGATAACAAATGACGAAAACGGACGGATTTCTCAGGTTTTTACTACATATGAACACTTTTCACATTCTCCCATTCAACGCGGCCGCTAGTCCTCATTTCATGCAAAATCTTAAGTTCCTAGCTCATGTCGAAGGCAACAAAGAAGGGTAAAAAAAACAATCGATACCTAAAACTTAAAATTGTACTACAACTTACTTTCTATTACATCGACTTAGGAGCTTCAACTGTGTTCCGCTATGGTGCTTTTAGTGTCTCCGCATACCGCAGCACGCGACATAGCTTTGCAGACGATAAGTACAACCGTTTCAGAGAGATGAGCGGCCAATGTGACGATCTGGCTTTAAGTCGATTAGATAACAAAAGACGAACATGGACGGATATCTCAGGTTTTTACTACATATGAACACTTTTCACATTCTCCCGTGCAACGCGGCTGCTAGTCCTCCATTCATGCAAAATGTTAAGTTCCTAGCTCATTTCCAAGGCACCAAAGCCAGCTAAAAAGTCAATAATCGATAACTAAAACTTGAATTGTACTACTTCTTACTGGCTATTACATCAACTTAGAAGCTTCATCTGTGTTCTACTACGGTGCTTTTAGTGTCTCCGCATACCGCAACACGCGACATAGCTTTGCAGACGACAAGTACAACCGTTTCAGAGAGAAGAGCGCCCAATGTGACGATCTGGCTTTAAGTCGATTCGATAACGAATGACGAACACGGACGGATTTCTCAGGTTTTTACTACATATGAACACTTTTCATATTCTCAAGTGCAACGCGGCCGCTAGTCCTCCTTTATGCAAAATCTTAAGTTCGTAGCTCATGTCGAAGGCAACAAAGAAGGGTAAAAAGTCAATAATAGATACCTAAAACTTGAATTGAACTACTTCTTACTGGCTATTACATCAACTTAGAAGCTTCATCTGTGTTCTACTATGGTGCTTTTAGTGTCTCTGCATACCGCAGCACGCGACATAGCTTTGCAGACGATAAGTACAACTGTTTCAGAGAGAAGAGTGGCCAATGTGACGATGAGGCTTTAAGTCGATTCGATAACAAATGACGAAAACGAACGGATTTCTCAGGTTTTTACTACATATAAACACTTTTCACATTCTCCCGAGCAACGCGGCTGCTAGTCCTCCTTTCATGCAAAATCTTAAGTTCATAGCTCATGTCCAAGGCAACAAAGAAGGGTAAAAAGTCAATAATCGATACCTAAAACTTGAATTGTACTAATTCTTACTGGCTATTACATCAACTTAGAAGCTTCATCTGTGTTTTACTACGGTGCTTTTAGTGTCTCCGCATACCGCAACACGCGACATAGCTTTGCAGACGATAAGTACAACCGTTTCAGAGAGAAGAGCGGCCAATGTGACGATCTGGCTTTAAGTCGATTCGACAACGAATAACGAACACGGACGGATTTCTCAGGTTTTTACTACATATGAACACTTTTCACATTCTCAAGTGCAACGCGGCCGCTAGTCCTCCTTTCATGCAATATCTTAAGTTCCTAGCCCATGTCGAAGGCAACAAAGAAGGGTAAAAAGTCAATAATAGATACCTAAAACTTGAAATGAACTACCTCTTACTGGCTATTACATCAAATTAGAAGCTTCATCTGTGTTCTACTATGGTGCTTCTAGTGTCTCCACATACCACAGCACGCGACATAGCTTTGCAGACGATAAGTACAACTGTTTCAGAGAGAAGAGTGGCCAATGTGACGATGAGGCTTTAAGTCGATTCGATAACAAATGACGAAAACGAACGGATTTCTCAGGTTTTTACTACATATAAACACTTTTCACGTTCTCCCGTTCAACGCGGCCGCTAGACCTCATTTCATGCAAAATCTAAAGTTCCTAGCTCATGTCGAAGGCAACAAAGAAGGGTAAAAAAAACAATCGATACCTAAAACTTAAAATTGTACTACTTCTTACTTTCTATTACATCGACTTAGGAGCTTCAACTGTGTTCTGCTATGGTGCTTTTAGTGTCTCCGCATACCGCAGCACGCGACATAGCTTTGCAGACGATAAGTACAACCGTTTCAGAGAGATGAGCGGCCAATGTGACGATCTGGCTTTAAGTCGATTAGATAACAAAAGACAAACATGGACGGATATCTCAGGTTTTTACTACATATTAACACTTTTCACATTCTCCCGTGCAACGCGGCTGCTAGTCCTGCTTTCATGCAAAATGTTAAGTTCCTAGTTCATGTCCAAGGCACCAAAGAAGGGTAAAAAGTCAATAATCCATAACTAAAATTTGAATTGTACTACTTCTTACTGGCTATTACATCAACTTAGAACCTTCATCTGTGTTCTACTATGGTGCTTTTAGTGTGTCCGCATACCGTAGCACGCGACAAAGCTTTGCAGACCATAAGTACAGCCGTTTCAGAGAGAAGAGCGGCCAATGTGACGATCTGCCTTTAAGTCGATTCGATAACAAATGACGAAAACGGACGGATTTCTCAGGTTTTTACTATATATGAACACTTTTCACATTCCCCCGTGCAACTCCGCTCCTGGTCCTCCTTTCATCCAGAACGTTAAGGTCCTAGCTCATGTCCAACGCACCAAACCAGCTAAAAAGTCAATAATCGATATCTAAAACTTGAATTGCACTACTTCTTACTGGCTATTACATCAACTTAGAAGCTTCATCTGTGTTCTACTATGGTGCTTCCAGTGTCTCCGCATACCGCAGCACGCGACACAGCTTTGCAGACGATAAAGTTAACCGTTTCTGACAGAAGAGCGGCCAATGTGACAATCTGGCTTTAAGTCGATTCGATAACAAATGACGAAAACGGACGGATTTTTCTGGTTTTTACTACATATGAACACTTTTCACATTCTCCTGGGCAACGCAGCAGATAGTCCTCCTATCATGCAAACTCTTAAGTTCCTAGCTCATGTCCAAGGCAACAAAGAAGGGTAAAAAGTCAATAATCGATACCTTAAACGTGAATTGTACTACTTCTTACTGGCTATTACATCAACTTAAAAGCTTCATCTGTGTTCTACTATGGTGCTTCTAGTGTCTCCGCATACCGCAGCACGCGACATAGCTTTATAGACGATAAATGTAGCCGTTTCAGACAGAAGAGCGGCCAATGTGACAATCTGGCTTTAAGTCGATTCGATAACAAATGACGAAAACGGACGGATGTCTCAGGTTTTTACTACATATGAACACTTTTCACATTCTCCCGGGCAACGCGGCTGCTAGTCCTCCTTTCATGCAAAATCTTAAGTTCTTAGCTCATGTCCAAGGCACCAAAGAACTGTAAAAAGTCAATAATCGATACCTAAAACTTGAATTGTACTACTTCTTACTGGCTATTACATCAACTTAGAAGCTTCATCTGTGTTCTACTATGGTGCTTTTAGTGTCTCCGCATACCGCAACACGCGACATAGCTTTGCAGACGATAAGTACAACCGTTTCAGAGAGAAGAGCGGCCAATGTGACGATGAGGCTTTAAGTCGATTCGATAACAAATGACGAAAACGAACGGATTTCTCAGGTTTTTACTACATATAAACACTTTTCACATTCTCCCGAGCAACGCGGCTGCTAGTCCTCCTTTCATGCAAAATCTTAAGTTCATAGCTCATGTCCAAGGCAACAAAGAAGGGTAAAAAGTCAATAATCGATACCTAAAACTTGAATTGTACTACTTCTTACTGGCTATTACATCAACTTAGAAGCTTCATCTGTGTTTTACTACGGTGCTTTTAGTGTCTCCGCATACCGCAACACGCGACATAGCTTTGCAGACGATAAGTACAACCGTTTCAGAGAGAAGAGCGGCCAATGTGACGATCTGGCTTTAAGTCGATTCGATAACGAATAACGAACACGGACGGATTTCTCAGGTTTTTACTACATATGAACACTTTTCACATTCTCAAGTGCAACGCGGCCGCTAGTCCTCCTTTCATGCAATATCTTAAGTTCCTAGCCCATGTCGAAGGCAACAAAGAAGGGTAAAAAGTCAATAATAGATACCTAAAACTTGAAATGAACTACCTCTTACTGGCTATTACATCAAATTAGAAGCTTCATCTGTGTTCTACTATGGTGCTTTTAGTGTCTCCGCATACCGCAACACGCGACATAGCTTTGCAGACGATAAGTGCAACCGTTTCAGAGAGATGAGCGGCAAATGTGACGATCTGGCCTTAAGTCGATTCCATAGCAAATGACGAAAACGGACGGATTTCTCAGGTTTTTACTACATATGAACACTTTTCATATTCTCTCGGGCAACGCGGCTGCTAGTCCTCCTTTCATGCAAAATCTTAAGTTCCTAGTTCATGTCCAAGGCACCAAAGAAGGGTAAAAAGTCAATAATCCATAACTAAAATTTGAATTGTACTACTTCTTACTGGCTATTACATCAACTTAGAACCTTCATCTGTGTTCTACTATGGTGCTTTTAGTGTGTCCGCATACCGTAGCACGCGACAAAGCTTTGCAGACCATAAGTACAGCCGTTTCAGAGAGAAGAGCGGCCAATGTGACGATCTGGCTTTAAGTCGATTCGATAACAAATGACGAACACGGACGGATATCTCAGATTTTTACTATATATGAACACTTTTCACATTCTCCCGTGCAACGCGGCCGCTAGTCCTCCTTTCATGCAAAATCTTAAGTTCCTAGATCATGTCCAGGGCATCAAAGAAGGTTAAAAACTCAATAATCCATAATTAAAACTTTAATTGTACTACTTCTTACTGGCTATTACATCAACTTAGAAGCTTCATCTTTGTTCTACTATGGTGCTTCTAGTGTCTCCGCATACCGCAGCATGCGACATAGCTTTGCAGACGATAAATGTAACCGTTTCAGACAGAAGAGCGCCCAATGTGACGATCTGCCTTTAAGTCGATTCGATAACAAATGACGAAAACGGACGGATTTCTCAGGTTTTTACTATATATGAACACTTTTCACATTCCCCCGTGCAACTCCGCTCCTGGTCCTCCTTTCATCCAGAACGTTAAGGTCCTAGCTCATGTCCAACGCACCAAACCAGCTAAAAAGTCAATAATCGATATCTAAAACTTGAATTGCACTACTTCTTACTGGCTATTACATCAACTTAGAAGCTTCATCTGTGTTCTACTATGGTGCTTCCAGTGTCTCCGCATACCGCAGCACGCGACACAGCTTTGCAGACGATAAAGTTAACCGTTTCTGACAGAAGAGCGGCCAATGTGACAATCTGGCTTTAAGTCGATTCATTAACATATGACGAAAACGGACGGATTTTTCTGGTTTTTACTACATATGAACACTTTTCACATTCTCCTGGGCAACGCAGCAGATAGTCCTCCTATCATGCAAACTCTTAAGTTCCTAGCTCATGTCCAAGGCAACAAAGAAGGGTAAAAAGTCAATAATCGATACCTTAAACGTGAATTGTACTACTTCTTACTGGCTATTACATCAACTTAAAAGCTTCATCTGTGTTCTACTATGGTGCTTCTAGTGTCTCCGCATACCGCAGCACGCGACATAGCTTTATTGACGATAAATGTAGCCGTTTCAGACAGAAGAGCGGCCAATGTGACAATCTGGCTTTAAGTCGATTCGATAACAAATGACGAAAACGGACGGATGTCTCAGGTTTTTACTACATATGAACACTTTTCACATTCTCCCGGGCAACGCGGCTGCTAGTCCTCCTTTCATGCATAATCTTAAGTTCTTAGCTCATGTCCAAGGCACCAAAGAACTGTAAAAAGTCAATAATCGATACCTAAAACTTGAATTGTACTACTTCTTACTGGCTATTACATCAACTTAGAAGCTTCATCTGTGTTCTACTATGGTGCTTTTAGTGTCTCCGCATACCGCAACACGCGACATAGCTTTGCAGACGATAAGTACAACCGTTTCAGAGAGAAGAGCGGCCAATGTGACGATCTGGCTTTAAGTCGATTCCATAGCAAATGACGAAAACGGACGGATTTCTCAGGTTTTTACTACATATGAACACTTTTCATATTCTCTCGGGCAACGCGGCTGCTAATCCTTCTTTCATGCAAATTCTTAAGTTCCTAGCTCATGTCCAAGGCACCAAAGAAGGGTAAAAAGTCAATAATTCATAACTAAAACTTGAGTTGTACTACTTCTTACTGGCTATTATATCAACTTAGAACCTTCATCTGTGTTCTACTATGGTGCTTTTAGTGTCTCCGCATATCGCAACACGCGACATAGCTTTGCAGTCAATAAGTACAACCGATTCAGAGAGAAGAGCGGCCAATGTGACGATCTGGCTTTAAGTCGATTCGATAACAAATGACGAACACGGACGGATTTCTCAGGTTTTTACTACATATGAACAGTTTTCACATTCTCACGTGCAACGCGGCTGCTAGTCCTCCTTTCATGAAAAATCTTAAGTTCCTAGCTCATGTCCAAGCACCAAAGAAGGTTGGAAAGTCAATAATCCATAACTAAAACTTGAATTGTACTACTACTTACTGGCTACTACATCAATTTAGAAGCTTCATCTGTGGTCTACTATGGAGCAGCTAAAAAGTCAGTAATCGATAACTAAAACTTCAATTGTACTACTTCTTACTGGCTATTACATCAACTTAGAAGCTTCATCTTTGTTCTACTATGGTGCTTCTAGTGTCTCCGCATGCCGCAGCATGCGACATGGCTTTGCAGACGATAAATGTAACCGTTTTAGACAGAAGAGCGCCCAATGTGACAATCTGCCTTTAAGTCGATTCGATAACAAATGACGAAAACGGGCGGATTTCTCAGGGTTTTACTACATATGAACACTTTTAACATTCGCCCGTGCAACGCGGCTGCTATTCCTCTTTTCATGCAAAATGTTAAGGTCCTAGCTCATGTCCAAGGCACCAAAGCCAGCTAAAAAGTCAATAATCGATAACTAAAACTTGAATTGTACTACGTCTTACAGGCTATTACATCTTCTTAGGAGCTTCATCTGTGTTCTACTATGGTGCTTTTAGTGTCTCCGCATACCGCAACACGCGACATAGCTTTGCAGACGATAAGTGCAACCGTTTCAGAGAGAAGAGCGGCCAATGTGACGATTTGGCTTTAAGTCGATTCCATAGCAAATGACGAAAACGGACGGATTTCTCAGGTTTTTACTACATATGAACACTCTTCATATTCTCTCGGGCAACGCGGCTGCTAGTCCTCCTTTCATGCAAAATCTTAAGTTCCTAGCTCATGTCCAAGGCACCAAAGAAGGGTAAAAAGTCAATAATCCATAACTAAAACTTGAATTGTACTACTTCTTACTGGCTATTACATCAACTTAGAACCTTCATCTGTGTTCTACTGTGGTGCTTTTAGTGTGTCCGCATACCGTAGCACGCGACAAAGCTTTGCAGACCGTAAGTACAGCCGTTTCAGAGAGAAGAGCGGCCAATGTGGCGATCTGGCTTTAAGTCGATTCGATAACAAATGACGAACACGGACGGATATCTCAGATTTTTACTATATATGAACACTTTTCACATTCTCCCGTGCAACGCGGCCGCTAGTCCTCCTTTCATGCAAAATCTTAAGTTCCTAGCTCATGCCCAGGGCACCAAAGAAGGTTAAAAACTCAATAATCCATAACTAAAACTTTAATTGTACTACTTCTTACTGGCTATTACATCAACTTAGAAGCTTCATCTGTGTTCTACTATGGTGCTTTTAGTGTCTCCGCATATCGCAACACGCGACATAGCTTTGCAGTCAATAAGTACAACCGATTCAGAGAGAAGAGCGGCCAATGTGACGATCTGGCTTTAAGTCGATTCGATAACAAATGACGAACACGGACGGATTTCTCAGGTTTTTACTACATATGAACAGTTTTCACATTCTCACGTCCAACGCGGCCGCTAGTCCTCCTTTCATGCAAAATATTAAGTTCCTTGGTCATGGCCTGATACCCTCCCTGCCCTTTTATGTGATGACGTTGCTATGGCGGACCTTGTGTTGAGTTTTATTCGGGCAGGGGGTTTTTATCTTATGATTTGAGTGTTTGTCCTTTTATTTCCTGTATTGACTTGGGCCTTTGGCCTGTGGTCTTAACTGTGGGTTTTAATGTCATTTAGTGGTTGGCTTTTCCTTATTTTCATGGTCGGCCAACCACCTTCACACTCGGTGCGATTTTAGTTCCGTTTGTCTGGTCTTTGTCTGCCTTTCTTGTATTGTGTCGTCCCTTGTCTCAGTTCTCCGTTTTTAACGACTGACAGTTTTTATTTCGTGTGATTTTATCGTGGAACAAGGGACCGATGACCTTAGCAGTCTGGTCCCTTCAATCCCACACCCAACCAACCAATCCTAGCGCATGTCGAAGGCAACAAAGAAGGGTAAAAATTCAATAATAGATACCTAAAACTTGAATTGAACTACTTCTTACTGGCTATTACATCAACTTAGAAGCTTCATCTTTGTTCTACTATGGTGCTTCTAGAGTCTCCGCATACCGCAGCATGCGACATGGCTTTGCAGAGAATAAATATAACCGTTTCACACAGAAGAGCGCCCAATTTGACAATCTGCCTTTAAGTCGATTCGATAACAAATGACGAAAACGGGCGGATTTCTCAGGTTTTTACTACATATGAACACTTTTAACATTCTACCGTGCAACGCGGCTGCACTTCCTCTTTTCGTGCAAAATGTTAAGGTCCTAGCTCATGTCCAAGGCACCAAAGTCAGCTAAAAAGTCAATAATCGATAACTAAAACTTGAGTTGTACTACTTCTTACTGGCTATTACATCTATTTAGAAACTTCATCTGTGTTCTACTATGGTGTTTTTAGTGTCTCCGCATACCGCAGCACACGACATAGCTTTGCATACGATAGGTACAGCCGTTTCAGAGAGAAGAGCGGTAAATGTGACGATCTGGCTTTAATTCGATTCGATAACAAGTGACGAAAACGGGAGGATTTCTCAGGTTTTTACTACATATGCACACTTTTAACATTCTCCCGTGCAACGCGGCTGCTATTCCTCCTATCATGCAAAATGTTAAGGACCTAGCTCATGTCCAAGGCACCAAAGCCAGTTAAAAAGTCAATAATCGATAACTAAAACTTGAATTGTACTACTACTTACTGGCTATTAAATCAACTTAGAAGCTTCATCTGTGTTCTACTATGGTGCTTTTAGTGTCTCCGCATATCGCAACACGCGACGTAGCTTTGCAGACGATAAGTACAACCGATTCAGAGAGAAGAGCGGCCAATGTGACGATCTGGCTTTAAGTCGATTTGATAACAAATGACGAACACGGACGGATTTCTCAGGTTTTTACTACATATGAACAGTTTTCACATTCTCACGTCCAACGCGGCTGCTAGTCCTCCTTTCATGCAAAATCTTAAGTTCCTAGCTCATGTCCAAGCACCAAAGAAGGTTGAAAAGTCAATAATCCATAACTAAAACTTGAATTGTACTACTACTTACTGGCTACTACAACAATTTAGAAGCTTCATCTGTGTTCTACTATGGCGTTTTTAGTGTCTCCGCATACCGCAGCACGCGACATAGCTTTGCAGACGATAAGTACAGCCGTTTCAGAGAGAAGAGCGGCCAATGTGACGATCTGGCTTTAAGTCGATTCGATAACAAATGACGAAAACCGGCGGATTTCTCAGGTTTTTACTACATATGAACACTTTTAACATTCTCCCGTGCAACGCGGCTGCTGTTCCTCTTTTCATGCAAAATGTTAAGCTCCTAGCTCATGTCCAAGGCACCAAAGTCAGCTAAAAAGTCAACAATCGATAACTAAAACTTGAATTGTACTACTTCTTACTGGCTATTACATCAACTTAGAAGCTTCATCTGTGTTCTACTAGGGTGCTTTTAGTGTCTCCGCATACCGCAGCACGCGACATAGCTTTGTAGACGATAAATGTAGCCGTTTCAGACAGAAGAGCGGCCAATGTGACAATCTGGCTTTAAGTCGATTCGATAACAAATGACGAAAACGGACAGATTTCTCAGGTTTTTACTACATATGAACACTTTTCACATTCTCCCGGGCAACGCGGCTGCTAGTCCTCCTTTCATGCAAAATCTTAAGTTCTTAGCTTATGTCCAAGGCACCAAAGAACTGTAAAAAGTCAATAATCCGTAACTAAAACTTGAATTGTACTACTTCTTACTGGCTATTACATCAACTTAGAAGCTTCATCTGTGTTCTGCTATGGTGCTTTTAGTGTCTCCGCATACCGCAACACGCGACATAGCTTTGCAGACGATAAGTACAACCGTTTCAGAGAGAAGAGCGGCCAATGTGACGATCTGGCTTTAAGTCGATTCCATAGCAAATGACGAAAACGGACGGATTTCTCAGGTTTTTACTACATATGAACACTTTTCATATTCTCTCGGGCAACGCGGCTGCTAGTCCTTCTTTCATGCAAATTCTTAAGTTCCTAGCTCATGTCCAAGGCACCAAAGAAGGGTAAAAAGTCAATAATCCGTATCTAAAACTTGAGTTGTACTACTTCTTACTGGCTATTATATCAACTTAGAACCTTCATCTGTGTTCTACTATGGTGCTTTTAGTGTCTCCGCATATCGCAGCACGCGACATAGCTTTGTAGACGATAAATGTAGCCGTTTCAGACAGAAGAGCGGCCAATGTGACAATCTGGCTTTAAGTCGATTCGATAACAAATGACGAAAACGGACGGATTTCTCAGGTTTTTACTACATATGAACACTTTTCACATTCTCCCGGGCAACGCGGCTGCTAGTCCTCCTTTCATGCAAAATCTTCAGTTCTTAGCTCATGTCCAAGGCACCAAAGAACTGTAAAAAGTCAATAATCCATAACTAAAACTTGAATTGTACTACTTCTTACTGGCTATTACATCAACTTAGAAGCTTCATCTGTGTTCTACTATGGTGCTTTTAGTGTCTCCGCATACCGCAGCACGCGACATAGCTTTGCAGACGATAAGTACAACTGTTTCAGAGAGAAGAGCTGTTAATGTGACGATCTGGCTTTACGTCGATTCGATAGCCAACGACGAAAACGGACGGATTTCTCAGGTTTTTACTACATATGAACACTCTTCTTATTCTCTCGGGCAACGCGGCTGCTAGTCCTCTTTTCATGCAAAATCTTAAGTTCCTAACTCATGTCCAAGCACCAAAGAAAGGTAAAAAGTAAATAATCTATAACTAAAACTTGAATTGTACTACTACTTACTGGCTATTACATCTATTTAGAAACTTCATCTGTGATCTACTATGGTGTTTTTAGTGTCTCCGCATACCGCAGCACACGACATAGCTTTGCATACGATAGGTACAGCCGTTTCAGAGAGAAGAGCGGTAAATGTGACGATCTGGCTTTAATTCGATTCGATAACAAATGACGAAAACGGGAGGATTTCTCAGGTTTTTACTACATATGCACACTTTTAACATTCTCCCGTGCAACGCGGCTGCTATTCCTCCTATCATGCAAAATGTTAAGGACCTAGCTCATGTCCAAGGCACCAAAGCCAGTTAAAAAGTCAATAATCGATAACTAAAACTTGAATTGTACTACTACTTACTGGCTATTAAATCAACTTAGAGGCTTCATCTGTGTTCTACTATGGTGCTTTTAGTGTCTCCGCATACCGCAGCACGCGACATAGCTTTGTAGACGATAAATGTAGCCGTTTCAGACAGAAGAGCGGCCAATGTGACAATCTGGCTTTAAGTCGATTCGATAACAAATGACGAAAACGGACAGATTTCTCAGGTTTTTACTACATATGAACACTTTTCACATTCTCCCGGGCAACGCGGCTGCTAGTCCTCCTTTCATGCAAAATCTTAAGTTCTTAGCTCATGTCCAAGGCACCAAAGAACTGTAAAAAGTCAATAATCCGTAACTAAAACTTGAATTGTACTACTTCTTACTGGCTATTACATCAACTTAGAAGCTTCATCTGTGTTCTGCTATGGTGCTTTTAGTGTCTCCGCATACCGCAACACGCGACATAGCTTTGCAGACGATAAGTACAACCGTTTCAGAGAGAAGAGCGGCCAATGTGACGATCTGGCTTTAAGTCGATTCCATAGCAAATGACGAAAACGGACGGATTTCTCAGGTTTTTACTACATATGAACACTTTTCATATTCTCTCGGGCAACGCGGCTGCTAGTCCTTCTTTCATGCAAATTCTTAAGATCCTAGCTCATGTCCAAGGCACCAAAGAAGGGTAAAAAGTCAATAATCCGTATCTAAAACTTGAGTTGTACTACTTCTTACTGGCTATTATATCAACTTAGAACCTTCATCTGTGTTCTACTATGGTGCTTTTAGTGTCTCCGCATACCGCAGCACGCGACATAGCTTTGTAGACGATAAATGTAGCCGTTTCAGACAGAAGAGCGGCCAATGTGACAATCTGGCTTTAAGTCGATTCGATAACAAATGACGAAAACGGACGGATTTCTCAGGTTTTTACTACATATGAACACTTTTCACATTCTCCCGGGCAACGCGGCTGCTAGTCCTCCTTTCATGCAAAATCTTAAGTTCTTAGCTCATGTCCAAGGCACCAAAGAACTGTAGAAAGTCAATAATCCATAACTAAAACTTGAATTGTACTACTTCTTACTGGCTATTACATCAACTTAGAAGCTTCATCTGTGTTCTACTATGGTGCTTTTAGTGTCTCCGCATACCGCAGCACGTGACATAGCTTTGCAGACGATAAGTACAACTGTTTCAGAGAGAAGAGCGGTTAATGTGACGATCTGGCTTTACGTCGATTCGATAGCCAACGACGAAAACGGACGGATTTCTCAGGTTTTTACTACATATGAACACTCTTCATATTCTCTCGGGCAACGCGGCTGCTAGTCCTCTTTTCATGCAAAATCTTAAGTTCCTAACTCATGTCCAAGCACCAAAGAAGGGTAAAAAGTAAATAATCCATAACTAAAACTTGAATTGTACTACTACTTACTGGCTATTACATCTATTTAGAAACTTCATCTGTGATCTACTATGGTGTTTTTAGTGTCTCCGCATACCGCAGCACACGACATAGCTTTGCATACGATAGGTACAGCCGTTTCAGAGAGAAGAGCGGTAAATGTGACGATCTGGCTTTAATTCGATTCGATAACAAATGACGAAAACGGGAGGATTTCTCAGGTTTTTACTACGTATGCACACTTTTAACATTCTCCCGTGCAACGCGGCTGCTATTCCTCCTATCATGCAAAATGTTAAGGACCTAGCTCATGTCCAAGGCACCAAAGCCAGTTAAAAAGTCAATAATCGATAACTAAAACTTGAATTGTACTACTACTTACTGGCTATTAAATCAACTTAGAAGCTTCATCTGTATTCTACTATGGTGCTTTTAGTGTCTCCGCATATCGCAACACGTGACGTAGCTTTGCAGACGATAAGTACAACCGATTCAGAGAGAAGAGCGGCCAAAGTGACGATCTGGCTTTAAGTCGATTCGATAACAAATGACGGAAACTGGCGGATTTCTCAGGTTTTTACTACATATGAACACTTTTAACATTCTCCCGTGCAACGCGGCTGCTATTCCTCTTTTCATGCAAAATGTTAAGCTCCTAGCTCATGTCCAAGGCACCAAAGTCAGCTAAAAAGTCAATAATCGATAACTAAAACTTGAATTCTACTACTTCTTACTGGCTATTACATCAACTTAGAAGCTTCATCTGTGTTCTACTATGGTGCTTTTAGTGTCTCCGCATACCGCAGCACGCGACATAGCTTTGTAGATGATAAATGTAGCCGTTTCAGACAGAAGAGCGGCCAATGTGACAATCTGGCTTTAAGTCGATTCGATAACAAATGACGAAAACGGACAGATTTCTCAGGTTTTTACTACATGTGAAAACTTTTCATATTCTCTCGGGCAACGCTGCTGCTAGTCCTTCTTTCATGCAAAATCTTAAGTTCCTAGCTCATGTCCAAGGCACCAAAGAAGGGTAAATAGTCAAAAATCCATAACTAAAACTTGAGTTTTACTACTTCTTACTGGCTATTACATCAACTTAGAACCGTCATCTGTGTTCTACTATGGTGCTTTTAGTAACTCCGCATACCGCAGCACGCGACATAGCTTTGCAGACGATAAGTACAACCGTTTCAGAGAGAAGAGCGGCCAATGTGACGATCTGGCTTGAAGTCGATTCGATAACAAATGACGAAAACGGGCGGATTTCTCAGGTTTTTACTACATATGAACACTTTTAACATTCTCCCGTGCAACGCGGCTGCTATTCCTCTTTTCATGCAAAATGTTAAGCTCCTAGCTCATGTCCAAGGCACCAAAGTCAGCTAAAAAGTCAATAATCGATAACTAAAACTTGAATTCTACTACTTCTTACTGGCTATTACATCAACTTAGAAGCTTCATCTGTGTTCTGCTATGGTGCTTTTAGTGTCTCCGCATACCGCAACACGCGACATAGCTTTGCAGACGATAAGTACAAACGTTTCAGAGAGAAGAGCGGCCAATGTGACGATCTGGCTTTAAGTCGATTCCATAGCAAATGACGAAAACGGACGGATTTCTCAGGTTTTTACTACATGTGAAAACTTTTCATATTCTCTCGGGCAACGCGGCTGCTAGTCCTTCTTTCATGCAAATTCTTAAGTTCCTAGCTCATGTCCAAGGCACCAAAGAAGGGTAAAAAGTCAATAATCCGTATCTAAAACTTGAGTTGTACTACTTCTTACTGGCTATTATATCAACTTAGAACCTTCATCTGTGTTCTACTATGGTGCTTTTAGTGTCTCCGCATACCGCAGCACGCGACATAGCTTTGCAGACGATAAGTACATGTGTTTCAGAGAGAAGAGCGGCCAATGTGACGATCTGGCTTTATGTCGATTCGATAGCAAACGACGAAAACGGACGGATTTCTCAGGTTTTTACTACATATGAACACTCTTCATATTCTCTCGGGCAACGCCGCTGCTAGTCCTCTTTTCATGCAAAATCTTAAGTTCCTAACTCATGTCCAAGCACCAAAGAAGGGTAAAAAGTAAATAATCCATAACTAAAACTTGAATTGTACTACTACTTACTGGCTATTACATCTATTTAGAAACTTCATCTGTGTTCTACTATGGTGTTTTTAGTGTCTCCGCATACCGCAGCACGCGACATAGCTTTCAATACGATAAGTACAGCCGTATCAGAGAGAAGAGCGGTAAATACGACGATCTGGCTTTAATTCGATTCGATAACAAATGACGAAAACGGGCGGATTTCTCAGGTTTTTACTACATATGCACACTTTTAACATTCTCCCGTGCAACGCGGCTGCTATTCCTCCTATCATGCAAAATGTTAAGGACCTAGCTCATGTCCAAGGCACCAAAGCCAGTTAAAAAGTCAATAATCGATAACTAAAACTTGAATTGTACTACTACTTACTGGCTATTAAATCAACTTAGAAGCTTCATCTGTGTTCTACTATGGTGCTTTTAGTGTCTCCGCATATCGCAATACGCGACATGGCTTAGCAGACGATAAGTACAACCGATTCAGAGAGAAGAGCGGCCAATGTGACAATCTGGCTTTAAGTCGATTCGATAACAAATGTCGAAGACGGACGGATTTCTCAGGTTTTTACTACATATGAACAGTTTTCACATTCTCACGTGCAACGCGGCTGCTAGTCCTCCTTTCATGCAAAATCTTAATTTCCTAGCTCAAGTCCAAGCACCAAAGAAGGTTGAAAAGTCAATAATCCATAACTAAAACTTGAATTGTACTACTACTTACTGGCTACTACATCAATTTAGAAGCTTCATCTGTGTTCTACTATGGCGTTTTTAGTGTCTCCGCATACCGCAGCACGCGACATAGGCTTGCAGACGATAAGTACAGCCGTTTCAGAGAGAAGAGCGGCCAATGTGACGATCTGGCTTTAAGTCGATTCGATAACAAATGACGAAAACCGGCGGATTTCTCAGGTTTTTACTACATATAAACACTTTTAACATTCTCCCGTGCAACGCGGCTGCAATTCCTCCTTTCATGCAAAATGTCAAGGTCCTAGCTCATGTCCAAGGCACCAAAGCCAGCTAAAAAGTCAATAATCGATAACTAAAACTTGAATTGTACTACTTCTTACTGGCTATTACATCAACTTAGAAGCTTCATCTGTGGTCTACTATGGGGCAGCTAAAAAGTCAATAATCGATAACTAAAACTTGAATTGTACTTCTTCTTACTGGCTATTACATCAACTTAGAAGCTTCATCTGTGTTCTACTATGGGGCTTTTAGTGTCTCCGCATACCGCAACACGCGACATAACTTTGCAGACGATAAATACAACCGTTCCAGAGAGAAGAGCTGCCAATGTGACGATCTGGCTTTAAGGCGATTCGATAACAAATGACGAACACGGACGGATTTCTCAGGATTTTACTACATATGAACACTTTTCACATTCTCCCGTGCAACGCGGCCGCTAGTCCTCCTTTCATGCAAAATCTTAAGTTCCTTGCTCATGGCCTGATACCCTCCCTGCCCTTTTATGTGATGACGTTGCTATGGCGGACCTCGTGTTGAGTTTTATTCGGGCAGGGGGTTTTTATCGTATGATTTGAGTGTTTGTCCTTTTATTTCCTGTATTGACTTGGGCCTTTGGCCTGTGGTTTTATCTGTGGGTTTTAATGTCATTTGGTGGTTGGCTTTTCCTTATTTTCATGGTCGGCCAACCACCTTTACACTCGGTGCGATTTTAGTTCCGTTTGTCTGGTCTTTGTCTGCCTTTCTTGTATTGTGTCGTCCCTTGTCTCAGTTCTCCGTTTTTAACGACTGACAGTTTTTATTTCGTGTGATTTTATCGTGGAACAAGGGACCGATGACCTTAGCAGTCTGGTCCCTTCAATCCCACACCCAACCAACCAATCCTAGCTCATGTCGAAGGCAACAAAGAAGGGTAAAAATTCAATAATAGATACCTAAAACTTGAATTGAACTACTTCTTACTGGCTATTACATCATCTTAGAAGCTTCATCTGTGTTCTACTATGGTGCTTTTAGTGTCTCCGCATACCGCAACACGCGACATAGCTTTGCAGACGATAAGTACAACCGTTTCAGAGAGAAGAGCGGCCAATGAGACGATCTGGCGTTAAGTCGATTCCATAGCAAATGACGAAAACGGACGGATTTCTCAGGTTTTTACTACATATGAACACTTTTCATTTTCTCTCGGGCAACGGCGCTGCTAGTCCTTCTTTCATGCAAATTCTTAAGTTCCTAGCTCATGTCCAAGGCACCAAAGAGGGGTAAAAAGTCAATAATCCATAACTAAAACTTGAGTTGTACTACTTCTTACTCGCTATTATATCAACTTAGAACCTTCATCTGTGTTCTACTATGGTGCTCTTAGTGTCTCCGCATACCGCAGCACGCGACATAGCATTGCAGACGATAAGTACAACCGATTCAGAGAGACCAGCGGCCAATGTGACGATCTGGCTTTAAGTCGATTCGATAAGAAATGACGAACACGGACGGATTTCTCAGGTTTTTACTACTTATGAACAGTTTTCACATTCTCCCGTGCCACGCGGCTGCTAGTCCTCCTTTCATGCAAAATCTTAAGTTCCTAGCTCATGTCCAAGCACCAAAGAAGGTTGAAAAGTCAATAATCCATAACTAAAACTTGAATTGTACTACTACTTACTGGCTACTACATCAATTTAGAAGCTTCATCTGTGTTCTACTATGGTGTTTTTAGTGTCTCTGCATACCACAGCACGCGACATAGCTTTGCAGACGATAAGTACAGCCGTTTCAGAGAGAAGAGCGGCCAATGTGACGATCTGGCTTTAAGTCGATTCGATAACAAATGACGAAAACGGACAGATTTCTCAGGTTTTTACTACATATGAACACTTCTAACATCCTCCCATGCAACGCGGCTGCTAGTCCTCCTTTCATGCAAAACTTTAAGGTCCTAGATCATTTCCAAGGCACCAAACCCAGCTAAAAAGTCAATAATCGATAGCTAAAACTTGAATTTTACTACTTCTTACTGGCTATTACATCTACTTAGAAGCTTCATCTGTGTTCTACTATGGTGCTTTTAGTGTCTCCGCATAAAGCAGCATGCGACATAGCTTTGCAGACACTAAGTACATCAGTTTCAGAGAGAAGAGCGGCCAATGTGACGATCTGGCTTTAAGTCGATTCGATTACAAATGACGAAAGCGGACGGATTTCTCAGGTTTTTACTATATATGAACACTTTTCACATTCTCCCGTGCAACTCCGCTGCTGGTCCTCCATTCATGCAGAACGTTTAGGTCCTAGCTCATGTCCAACGCACCAAACCAGCTAAAAAGTCAATAATCGATATCTAAAACTTGAATTGTACTACTTCTTACTGGCTATTATATCAACTTAGAACCTTCATCTGTGTTCTACTATGGTGCTTCTAGTGTCTCCGCATACCGCAGCACGCGACATAGCATTGCAGACGGTAAGTACAACCGATTCAGAGAGAAGAGCGGCCAATGTGACGATCTGGCTTTAAGTCGATTCGATAACAAATGACGAAAACCGGCGGATTTCTCATGTTTTTACTACATATGAACACTTTTAACATTCTCCCGTGCAACGCGGCTGCTATTCCTCCTTTCATGCAAAATGTTAAGGACCTAGCTCATGTCCAAGGCACCAAAGCCAGCTAAAAAGTCAATAATCGATAACTAAAACTTGAATT
Source organism: Schistocerca gregaria (assembly GCF_023897955.1). NCBI lineage: Eukaryota > Metazoa > Arthropoda > Insecta > Orthoptera > Acrididae > Schistocerca > Schistocerca gregaria. Next base: position 637,443 of record NW_026061770.1, read on the forward strand.
GTACTACTTCTTACTGGCTATTACATCAACTTAGAAGCTTCATCTGTGGTCTACTATGGGGCAGCTAAAAAGTCAATAATCGATAACTAAAACTTGAATTGTACTTCTTCTTACTGGCTATTACATCAACTTAGAAGCTTCATCTGTGTTCTACTATGGGGCTTTTAGTGTCTCCGCATACCGCAACACGCGACATAACTTTGCAGACGATAAATACAACCGTTCCAGAGAGAAGAGCTGCCAATGTGACGATCTGGCTTTAAGGCGATTCGATAACAAATGACGAACACGGACGGATTTCTCAGGATTTTACTACATATGAACACTTTTCACATTCTCCCGTGCAACGCGGCCGCTAGTCCTCCTTTCATGCAAAATCTTAAGTTCCTTGCTCATGGCCTGATACCCTCCCTGCCCTTTTATGTGATGACGTTGCTATGGCGGACCTCGTGTTGAGTTTTATTCGGGCAGGGGGTTTTTATCGTATGATTTGAGTGTTTGTCCTTTTATTTCCTGTATTGACTTGGGCCTTTGGCCTGTGGTTTTATCTGTGGGTTTTAATGTCATTTGGTGGTTGGCTTTTCCTTATTTTCATGGTCGGCCAACCACCTTTACACTCGGTGCGATTTTAGTTCCGTTTGTCTGGTCTTTGTCTGCCTTTCTTGTATTGTGTCGTCCCTTGTCTCAGTTCTCCGTTTTTAACGACTGACAGTTTTTATTTCGTGTGATTTTATCGTGGAACAAGGGACCGATGACCTTAGCAGTCTGGTCCCTTCAATCCCACACCCAACCAACCAATCCTAGCTCATGTCGAAGGCAACAAAGAAGGGTAAAAATTCAATAATAGATACCTAAAACTTGAATTGAACTACTTCTTACTGGCTATTACATCATCTTAGAAGCTTCATCTGTGTTCTACTATGGTGCTTTTAGTGTCTCCGCATACCGCAACACGCGACATAGCTTTGCAGACGATAAGTACAACCGTTTCAGAGAGAAGAGCGGCCAATGAGACGATCTGGCGTTAAGTCGATTCCATAGCAAATGACGAAAACGGACGGATTTCTCAGGTTTTTACTACATATGAACACTTTTCATTTTCTCTCGGGCAACGGCGCTGCTAGTCCTTCTTTCATGCAAATTCTTAAGTTCCTAGCTCATGTCCAAGGCACCAAAGAGGGGTAAAAAGTCAATAATCCATAACTAAAACTTGAGTTGTACTACTTCTTACTCGCTATTATATCAACTTAGAACCTTCATCTGTGTTCTACTATGGTGCTTTTAGTGTCTCCGCATACCGCAGCACGCGACATAGCATTGCAGACGATAAGTACAACCGATTCAGAGAGACCAGCGGCCAATGTGACGATCTGGCTTTAAGTCGATTCGATAAGAAATGACGAACACGGACGGATTTCTCAGGTTTTTACTACTTATGAACAGTTTTCACATTCTCCCGTGCCACGCGGCTGCTAGTCCTCCTTTCATGCAAAATCTTAAGTTCCTAGCTCATGTCCAAGCACCAAAGAATGTTGAAAAGTCAATAATCCATAACTAAAACTTGAATTGTACTACTACTTACTGGCTACTACATCAATTTAGAAGCTTCATCTGTGTTCTACTATGGTGTTTTTAGTGTCTCTGCATACCGCAGCACGCGACATAGCTTTGCAGACGATAAGTACAGCCGTTTCAGAGAGAAGAGCGGCCAATGTGACGATCTGGCTTTAAGTCGATTCGATAACAAATGACGAAAACGGACAGATTTCTCAGGTTTTTACTACATATGATCACTTCTAACATCCTCCCATGCAACGCGGCTGCTAGTCCTCCTTTCATGCAAAACTTTAAGGTCCTAGATCATTTCCAAGGCACCAAACCCAGCTAAAAAGTCAATAATCGATAGCTAAAACTTGAATTTTACTACTTCTTACTGGCTATTACATCTACTTAGAAGCTTCATCTGTGTTCTACTATGGTGCTTTTAGTGTCTCCGCATAAAGCAGCATGCGACATAGCTTTGCAGACACTAAGTACATCAGTTTCAGAGAGAAGAGCGGCCAATGTGACGATCTGGCTTTAAGTCGATTCGATTACAAATGACGAAAGCGGACGGATTTCTCAGGTTTTTACTATATATGAACACTTTTCACATTCTCCCGTGCAACTCCGCTGCTGGTCCTCCATTCATGCAGAACGTTTAGGTCCTAGCTCATGTCCAACGCACCAAACCAGCTAAAAAGTCAATAATCGATATCTAAAACTTGAATTGTACTACTTCTTACTGGCTATTATATCAACTTAGAACCTTCATCTGTGTTCTACTATGGTGCTTCTAGTGTCTCCGCATACCGCAGCACGCGACATAGCATTGCAGACGGTAAGTACAACCGATTCAGAGAGAAGAGCGGCCAATGTGACGATCTGGCTTTAAGTCGATTCGATAACAAATGACGAAAACCGGCGGATTTCTCATGTTTTTACTACATATGAACACTTTTAACATTCTCCCGTGCAACGCGGCTGCTATTCCTCCTTTCATGCAAAATGTTAAGGTCCTAGCTCATGTCCAAGGCACCAAAGCCAGCTAAAAAGTCAATAATCGATAACTAAAACTTGAATTGTACTACTTCTTACTGGCTATTACATTAACTTAGAAGCATCATCTATGTTCTACTATGGGGCTTTTAGTGTCTCCGCATACCGCAACACGCGACATACCTTTGCAGACGATAAGTACAACCGTTTCAGAGAGAAGAGCGGCCAATGTGGCGATCTGGCTTTAAGTCGATTCGATAACAAATGACGAACACGGACGGATTTCTCAGGTTTTTACTACATATGAACACTTTTCACATTCTCCCGTGCAACGCGGCTGCTAGTCCTCCTTTCATGCAAAATCTTAAGTTCCTAGCTATTGTTGAAGGCAACAATGAAGGGTAAAAAATTCAATAATAGATACCTAAAACTTGAATTGAACTACTTCTTACTGGCTATTACATCAAATTAGAAGCTTCATCTTTGTTCTACTAAGGTGTTTCTAGTGTATCCGCAAACCGCAGCATGCGACATGGCTTTGCAGAGGATAAATGTAACCGTTTCAGACAGAAGAGCGCCCAATGTGACAATCTGCCTTTAAGTCGATTCGATAACAAATGACGAAAACGGACGGATTTCTCAGGGTTTTTCTACATATGAACACTTTTCACATTCTCCCGTGCCACGCTGCTGCTATTCCTCCTTTCATGCAAAATGTTAAGGTCCTAGCTCATGTCCAAGGCACCAAAGCCAGCTAAAAAGTCAATAATCGATAACTAAAACTTGAACTGTACTACTTCTTACTGGCTATTACATCAACTTAGAAGGTTCATCTGTGTTCTACTATGGTGTTTTTAGTGTCTCCGCATACCGCAGCACGCGACGTAGCTTTGCAGACGATAAGTACAGCCGTTTAAGAGAGAAGAGTGGCCAATGTGACGATCTGGCTTTAAGTCGATTCGATAACAAATGACGAAAACCGGCGGATTTCTCAGGTTTTTACTACATATGAACACTTTTCACATTCTCCCGTGCCACGCTGCTGCTATTCCTCCTTTCATGCAAAATGTTAAGGTCCTAGCTCATGTCCAAGGCACCATAGCCAGCTAAAAAGTCAATAATCGATAACTAAAAATTGAACTGTACTACTTCTTATTGGCTATTACATCAACTTAGAAGCTTCATCTGGGTTCTACTATGGCGCTTTTAGTGTCTCCGCATACCACAACACGCGACATAGCTTTGCAGACGATAAGTACAACCGTTTCAGAGAGAAGAGCGGCCAATTAGACGATCTGGCTTTAAGTCGATTCGATAACAAATGACGAACACGGACGGATTTCTCAGGTTTTTACTACATATGAACAGTTTTCACATTCTCCCGTGCAACGCGGCAGCTAGTCCTCCTTTCATGCAAAATCTTAAGTTCCTAGCTCATGTCGAAGGCAACAAAGAAGGGTAAAAATTCAATAATAGATACCTAAAACTTGAATTGAACTACTTCTTACTGGCTATTACATCAACTTAGAAGCTTCATCTTTGTTCTACTATGGTGCTTCTAGTGTCTCCGCATACCGCAACATGCGACATGGCTTTGCAGAGGATAAATGTAACCGTTTCAAACAGAAGAACGGCCAATGTGACAATCTGGCTTTAAGTCGATTCGATAACTAATGACGAAAACGGGCGGATTTCTCAGGTTTTTACTACATATGAACACTTTTCATATACTCTCGGGCAACGCGGCTGCTAGTCCTCCTTTCATGCAAAATCTTAAGTTCCTAGCTCATGTCCAAGGCACCAAAGAAGGGTAAAAAGTCATTAATCCATAACTAAAACTTGAGTTGTACTACTACTTACTGGCTATTACATCAACTTAGAAGCTTCATCTGTGTTCTACTACGGTGCTTTTAGTGTCTCCGCATACCGCAGCACGCGACATAGCTTTGCAGACGATAAGTACTGCCGTTTCAGAGAGAAGAGCGGCCAATGTGACGATCTGGCTTTAAGTCGATTCGATAACAAATGACGAACACGGACGGTTTTCTCAGGTTTTTACTACATATGAACACTTTTCACATTCTCCCGTGCAACGCAGCAGCTAGTCCTAGTTTCATGCAAAATCTTAAGTTCCTAGCCCATTTCCAAGGCACCAAACCAGCTAAAAAGTCAATAATCGATAAATAAAACTTGCATTGTACTACTTCTTACTGGCTATTACATCAACTTAGAAGCTTCATCTGTGTTCTACTACGGTGCTTTTAGTGTCTCCGCATACCGCAGCACGCGACATAGCTTTGCAGACGATAAGTTCAACCGTTTCAGAGAGAAAAGTGGCCAATGTGACGATCTGGCTTTAAGTCGATTCGATAACAAATGACGAATACGGACGGATTTCTCAGGTTTTTACTACATATGAACACTTTTCACATTCTCCCGGGCAACGCGGCTGCTAGTCCTCCTTTCATGCTAAATCTTAAGTTCCTAGCTCGTGTCCAAGGCACAAAGAGCTGTAAAAAGTCATAATCCATAACTAACACTTGAATTGTACTACTTCTTACTGGCTATTACATCAACTTATAAGCTTCATATGTATTCTACTATAGTGCTTTTAGTGTCTCCGCATACCGCAGCACGCGACATAGCTTTGCAGACGATAAGTACAACCGATTCAGAGAGAAGAGCGGCCAATGTGACGATCTGGCTTTAAGTCGATTCGATAACAAATGACGAACACGGACGGATTTCTCAGGTTTTTACTACTTATGAACAGTTTTCACATTCTCCCGTGCCACGCGGCTGCTAGTCCTCCTTTCATGCAAAATTTTAAGTTCCTAGCTCATGTCCAAGCACCAAAGAAGTTTGAAAGGTCAATAATCCATAATTAAAACTTGAATTGTACTACTACTTACTGGCTACTACATCAATTTAGAAGCTTCATCTGTATTCTACTATGGTGTTTTTAGTGTCTCCGCATACCGCAGCACGCGACATAGTTTTGCAGACGATAAGTACAGCCGTTTCAGAGAGAAGAGCGGCCAATATGACGATCTGGCTTTAAGTCGATTCGATAACAAATGACGAAAATCGGAAGATTTCTCAGGTTTTTACTACATATGAACACTTTTAACGTTCTCCCGTGCAACGCGGCTGCTATTCCTCCTTTCATGCAAAATGTTAAGGTCCTAGCTCATGTCCAAGGCACCAAAGCCAGCTAAAAAGTCAATAATCGATAACTAAAACTTGAACTGCACTACTTCTTACTGGCTATTACATCAACTTAGAAGCTTCATCTGTGTTCTGCTATGGGGCTTTTAGTGTCTCCGCATACCGCAACACGCGACATAGCTTTGCAGACGATAAGTACAACCGTTTCAGAGAGAAGAGCGGCCAATGTGACGATCTGGCTTTAAGTCTATTCGATAACAAATGACGAACACGGACGGATTTCTCAGGTTTTTACTACATAGGAACAGTTTTCACATTCTCCCGTGCAACGAGGCCGCTAGTCCTCCTTTCATGCAAAATCTTAAGTTCCTAGCTCATGTCGAAGGCAACAAAGAAGGGTAAAAATTCAATAATAGATACCTAAAACTTGAATTGAACTACTTCTTACTGGCTATTACATCAACTTAGAAGCTTCATCTTTGTTCTACTATGGTGCTTCCAGTGTCTCCGCATACCGCAACATGCGACATGGCTTTGCAGAGGATAAATGTAACCGTTTCAGACAGAAGAGCTCCCAATGTGACAATCTGAGTTTAAGTCGATTCCATAACAAATGACGAAAACGGGCGGATTTCTCAGGTTTTTACTACATATGAACACTTTTAACATTCTCCCGTGCAACGCGGCTGCTATTCCTCATTTCGTGCAAAATGTTAAGGTCATAGCTCACATCCAAGGCACCAAAGCCAGCTAAAAAGTTAATAATCGATAACTAAAACTTGAGTTGTACTACTACTTACTGGCTATTATATCAACTTAGAACCTTCATCTGTGTTCTACTATGGTGCTTTTAGTGTCTCCGCATACCGCAGCACGCGACATAGCTTTGCAGACGATATGTACAACCGTTTCAGAGAGAAGAGCGGCCAATGTGACGATCTGGCTTTAAGTCGATTCGATGGCAAACGACGAAAACGGACGGATTTCTCAGGTTTTTACTACATATGAACACTTTTCATACTCTCTCGGGCAACGCGGCTGCTAGTCCTCTTTTCATGCAAAATCTTAAGTTCCTAACTCATGTCCAAGGCACCAAAGAATGGTAAAAGTCAACAATCCATAACTAAAACTTAAGTTGTACTACTTCTTACTGGCTATTACATCAACTTAGAAGCTTCATCTGTGTTCTACTATGGTGCTTTTAGTGTCTCCGCATACCGCAGCACGCGACATAGCTTTGCAGACGATAAGTACAGCCGTTTCAGAGAGAAGAGCGGCCATTGTGACGATCTAGCTTTAAGTCGATTCGATAACAAATGACGAACACGGACGGATTTCTCAGGTTTTTACTACATATGAACACTTTCCAAATTCTCCCGTGCAACGCAGCAGCTAGTCCTCCTTTCATGCAAAATCTTAAGTTCCTAGCTCATGTCCAAGGCACCAAAGAAGGGTAAAATGTCAATAATCCATAACTAAAACTTGAGTTGTACTACTTCTTACTGGCTATTATATCAACTTAGAACCTTCAGCTGTGTTCTACTATGGTGCTTTTAGTGTCTCCACATACCGAAGCACGCGACATAGCTTTGCAGACGATAAGTACAACCGTTTCAGAGAGAAGAGCGGCCAAAGTGACGATCTGGTTTTAAGTCGATTCGATAACAAATGACGAAAACGGACGGATTTTTAGGTTTTTACTACATATGAACACTTTTCATATTCTCTCGGGCAACGCGGCTGCTAGTCCTCCTTTCATGCAAAATCTTCAGTTCCTAGCTCATGTCCAAGGCACCAAAGAAGGGTAAAAAGTCAATAATCCATAACTAAAACAAGAATTGTACTACTTCTTACTGGCTATTACATCAACTTAGAAGCTTCATCAGTGTTCAACTATGGTGCTTTTAGTGTCTCAGCATACCGCAACACGCGACATAGCTTTGCAGACGATAAGTACAACCGTTTCAGAGAGAAGAGCGGCCAAAGTGACGATCTGGCTTTAAGTCGGTTCCATAGCAAATGACGAAAACGGACGGATTTCTCAGGTTTTTACTACATATGAACACTTTTCATATTCTCTCGGGCAACGCGGCTGCTAGTCATCCTTTCATGCAAATTCTTAAGTTCCTAGCTCATGTCCAAGGCACCAAAGGAGGGTAAAAAGTCATTAATCCATAACTATAACTTGAGTTGTACTACTACTTACTGGCTATTATATCAAGTTAGAAGCTTCACCTGTGTTCTACTATGGTGCTTATAGTGTCTCCGCATAAAGCAGCACGCGACATAGCATTGCAGACGATAAGTACAACCGTTTCAGAGAGAAGAGCGGTCAATGTTACAATCTGGCTTTAAGACGATTCGATAGCAAACGACGAAAACGGACGGATTTCTCAGGGTTTTACTACATATGAACACTTTTCATATTCTCTCGGGCAACGCGGCTGCTAGTCCTCTTTTCATGCAAAATCTTAAGTTCCTAACACATGTCCAAGGCACCAAAGCCAGCTAAAAAGTCAATAATCGATAACTAAAACTTGAACTGTACTACTTCTTACTGGCTATTACATGAACTTAGAAGCTTCATCTGTGTTCTACAATGGTGTTTTTAGTGTGTCCGCATACCGCAGCACGCGACGTAGCTTTGCAGACGATAAGTACAGCAGTTTCAGAGAGAAGAGCGGCCAATGTGACGATCTGGCTTTAAGTCGATTCGATAACAAATGACGAAAACCGGCGGATTTCTCAGGTTTTTACTACATATGAACATTTTTAACATTCTCCCGTGCAACGCTGCTGCTATTTCTCTTTTCATGCAAAATGTTAAGGTCCTAGCTCATGTCCAAGGCACCAAAGCCAGCTAAAAAGTCAATAATCGATAACTAAAACTTGAACTGTACTACTTCTTACTGGCTATTACATGAACTTAGAAGCTTCATCTGTGTTCTACAATGGTGTTTTTAGTGTCTCCGCATACCGCAACACGCGACATAGCTTTGCAGACGATAAGTACAACCGTTTCAGAGGGAAGAGCGGCCAAAGTGACGATCTGGCTTTAAGTCGATTCCATAGCAAATGACGAAAACGGACGGATTTCTCAGGTTTTTACTACATATGAACACTTTTCATATTCTCTCGGGCACCGCGGCTGCTAGTCATCCTTTCATGCAAAATCTTAAGTTCCTAGCTCATGTCCAAGGCACCAAAGAAGGGTAAAAAGTCATTAATCCATAACTAAAACTTGAGTTGTACTACTACTTACTGGCTATTATATCAACTTAGAAGATTCACCTGTGTTCTACTATGGTGCTTTTAGTGTCTCCGCATAAAGCAGCACGCGACATAGCATTGCAGACGATAAGTACAACCGTTTCAGAGAGAAGAGCGGCCAATGTGACAATCTGGCTTTAAGTCGATTCGATAGCAAACGACAAAAACGGACGGATTTCTCAGGTTTTTACTACATATGAACACTTTTCATATTCTCTCGGGCAACGCGGCTGCTAGTCCTCTTTTCATGCAAAATCTTAAGTTCCTAACACATGTCCAAGGCACCAAAGCCAGCTAAAAAGTCAATAATCGATAAATAAAACTTGTATTGTACTACTTCTTACTGGCTATTACATCAACTTAGAAGCTTCATCTGTGTTCTACTATGGGGCTTTTAGTGTCTCCGCATACCGCAACACGCGACATAGCATTGCAGACGATAAGTACAACCGTTTCTGACAGAAGAGCGGCTAATGTGACGATCTGGCTTTAAGTCGATTCGATAACAAATGACGAACACGGACGGATTTCTCAGGTTTTTACTACATATGAACACTTTTCATATTCTCTCGGGCAACGCGGCTGCTAGTCCTCTTTTCATGCAAAATCTTAAGTTCCTAACTCATGTCCAAGGCACCAAAGAATGGTAAAAGTCAACAATCCATAACTAAAACTTAAGTTGTACTACTTCTTACTGGCTATTACATCAACTTAGAAACTTCATCTGTGTTCTACTATGGTGCTTTTAGTGTCTCCGCATACCGCAGCACGCGACATAGCTTTGCAGACGATAAGTACAGCCGTTTCAGAGAGAAGAGCGGCCATTGTGACGATCTAGCTTTAAGTCGATTCGATAACAAATGACGAACACGGACGGATTTCTCAGGTTTTTACTACATATGAACACTTTCCAAATTCTCCCGTGCAACGCAGCAGCTAGTCCTCCTTTCATGCAAAATCTTAAGTTCCTAGCTCATGTCCAAGGCACCAAAGAAGGGTAAAAAGTCAATAATCCACAACTAAAACTTGAGTTGTACTACTTCTTACTGGCTATTATATCAACTTAGAACCTTCAGCTGTGTTCTACTATGGTGCTTTTAGTGTCTCCACATACCGAAGCACGCGACATAGCTTTGCAGACGATAAGTACAACCGTTTCAGAGAGAAGAGCGGCCAAAGTGACGATCTGGTTTTAAGTCGATTCGATAACAAATGACGAAAACGGACGGATTTTTAGGTTTTTACTACATATGAACACTTTTCATATTCTCTCGGGCAACGCGGCTGCTAGTCCTCCTTTCATGCAAAATCTTCAGTTCCTAGCTCATGTCCAAGGCACCAAAGAAGGGTAAAAAGTCAATAATCCATAACTAAAACAAGAATTGTACTACTTCTTACTGGCTATTACATCAACTTAGAAGCTTCATCAGTGTTCAACTATGGTGCTTTTAGTGTCTCAGCATACCGCAACACGCGACATAGCTTTGCAGACGATAAGTACAACCGTTTCAGAGAGAAGAGCGGCCAAAGTGACGATCTGGCTTTAAGTCGGTTCCATAGCAAATGACGAAAACGGACGGATTTCTCAGGTTTTTACTACATATGAACACTTTTCATATTCTCTCGGGCAACGCGGCTGCTAGTCATCCTTTCATGCAAATTCTTAAGTTCCTAGCTCATGTCCAAGGCACCAAAGGAGGGTAAAAAGTCATTAATCCATAACTATAACTTGAGTTGTACTACTACTTACTGGCTATTATATCAAGTTAGAAGCTTCACCTGTGTTCTACTATGGTGCTTTTAGTGTCTCCGCATTAAGCAGCACGCGACATAGCATTGCAGACGATAAGTACAACCGTTTCAGAGAGAAGAGCGGTCAATGTGACAATCTGGCTTTAAGACGATTCGATAGCAAACGACGAAAACGGACGGATTTCTCAGGGTTTTACTACATATGAACACTTTTCATATTCTCTCGGGCAACGCGGCTGCTAGTCCTCTTTTCATGCAAAATCTTAAGTTCCTAACACATGTCCAAGGCACCAAAGCCAGCTAAAAAGTCAATAATCGATAACTAAAACTTGAACTGTACTACTTCTTACTGGCTATTACATGAACTTAGAAGCTTCATCTGTGTTCTACAATGGTGTTTTTAGTGTGTCCGCATACCGCAGCACGCGACGTAGCTTTGCAGACGATAAGTACAGCAGTTTCAGAGAGAAGAGCGGCCAATGTGACGATCTGGCTTTAAGTCGATTCGATAACAAATGACGAAAACCGGCGGATTTCTCAGGTTTTTACTACATATGAACATTTTTAACATTCTCCCGTGCAACGCTGCTGCTATTTCTCTTTTCATGCAAAATGTTAAGGTCCTAGCTCATGTCCAAGGCACCAAAGCCAGCTAAAAAGTCAATAATCGATAACTAAAACTTGAATTGTACTACTTCTTACTGGCTTTTACATCAACTTAGAAGTTTCATCTGTGTTCTACTATGGTGCTTTTAGTGTCTCCGCATACCGCAACACGCGACATAGCTTTGCAGACGATAAGTACAACCGTTTCAGAGAGAAGAGCGGCCAAAGTGACGATCTGGCTTTAAGTCGATTCCATAGCAAATGACGAAAACGGACGGATTTCTCAGGTTTTTACTACATATGAACACTTTTCATATTCTCTCGGGCACCGCGGCTGCTAGTCATCCTTTCATGCAAAATCTTAAGTTCCTAGCTCATGTCCAAGGCACCAAAGAAGGGTAAAAAGTCATTAATCCATAACTAAAACTTGAGTTGTACTACTACTTACTGGCTATTATATCAACTTAGAAGATTCACCTGTGTTCTACTATGGTGCTTTTAGTGTCTCCGCATAAAGCAGCACGCGACATAGCATTGCAGACGATAAGTACAACCGTTTCAGAGAGAAGAGCGGCCAATGTGACAATCTGGCTTTAAGTCGATTCGATAGCAAACGACAAAAACGGACGGATTTCTCAGGTTTTTACTACATATGAACACTTTTCATATTCTCTCGGGCAACGCGGCTGCTAGTCCTCTTTTCATGCAAAATCTTAAGTTCCTAACACATGTCCAAGGCACCAAAGCCAGCTAAAAAGTCAATAATCGATAAATAAAACTTGTATTGTACTACTTCTTACTGGCTATTACATCAACTTAGAAGCTTCATCTGTGTTCTACTATGGGGCTTTTAGTGTCTCCGCATACCGCAACACGCGACATAGCATTGCAGACGATAAGTACAACCGTTTCTGAGAGAAGAGCGGCTAATGTGACGATCTGGCTTTAAGTCGATTCGATAACAAATGACGAACACGGACGGATTTCTCAGGTTTTTACTACATATGAACACTTTTCATATTCTCTCGGGCAACGCGGCTGCTAGTCCTCTTTTCATGCAAAATCTTAAGTTCCTAACACATGTCCAAGGCACCAAAGCCAGCTAAAAAGTCAATAATCGATAACTAAAACTTGAACTGTACTACTTCTTACTGGCTATTACATGAACTTAGAAGCTTCATCTGTGTTCTACAATGGTGTTTTTAGTGTCTCCGCATACCGCAGCACGCGACGTAGCTTTGCAGACGATAAGTACAGCCGTTTCAGAGAGAAGAGCGGCCAATGTGGCGATCTGGCTTTAAGTCGATTCGATAACAAATGACGAAAACCGGCGGATTTCTCAGGTTTTTACTACATATGAACACTTTTAACATTCTCCCGTGCAACGCCGCTGCTATTCCTCCTTTCATGCAAAATGTTAAGGTTCTAGCTCATGTCCAAGGCACCAAAGCCAGCTAAAAAGTCAATAATCGATAACTAAAACTTGAATTGTACTACTTCTTATTGGCTATTACATCAACTTAGAAGCTTCATCTGTGTTCTACTATGGGGCTTTTAGTGTCTCCGCATACTGCAAACCGCGACATAGCTTTGCAGACGATAAGTACAACCGTTTCAGAGAGAAGAGCGGCCAATGTGACGATCTGGCTTTAAGTCGATTCGATAACGAATGACGAACACGGACGGATTTTTCAGGTTTTTACTACATAGGAACACTTTTCACATTCTCCCGTGCAACGCGGCCGCTAGTCCTCCTTTCATGCAAAATCTTAAGTTCCTAGCTCATGTCGAAGGCAACAAAGAAGGGTAAAAATTCAATAATAGATACCTAAAACTTGAATTGAACTACTTCTTACTGGCTATTACATCAACTTAGAAGCTTCATCTTTGTTCTACTATGGTGCATCTAGAGTCTCCGCATACCACAACACGCGACATAGCTTTGCAGACGATAAGTACAACCGTTTCAGAGAGAAGAGCGGCCAAAGTGACGATCTGGCTTTAAGTCGATTCCATAGCAAATGACGAAAACGGACGGATTTCTCAGGTTTTTACTACATATGAACACTTTTAACATTCTCCCGTGCAACGCTGCTGCTATTCCTCTTTTCATGCAAAATGTTAAGGTCCTAGCTCATGTCCAAGGCACCAAAGCCAGCTAAAAAGTCAATAATCGATAACTAAAACTTGAATTGTACTACTTCTTACTGGCTATTACATCAACTTAGAAGTTTCATCTGTGTTCTACTATGGTGCTTTTAGTGTCTCCGCATACCGCAACACGCGACATAGCTTTGCAGACGATAAGTACAACCGTTTCAGAGAGAAGAGCGGCCAAAGTGACGATCTGGCTTTAAGTCGATTCCATAGCAAATGACGAAAACGGACGGATTTCTCAGGTTTTTACTACATACGAACACTTTTCATATTCTCTCGGGCAACGCGGCTGCTAGTCATCCTTTCATGCAAAATCTTAAGTTCCTAGCTCATGTCCAAGGCACCAAAGAAGGGTAAAAAGTCATTAATCCATAACTAAAACTTGAGTTGTACTACTACTTACTGGCTATTATATCAACTTAGAAGCTTCACCTGTGTTCTACTATGGTGCTTTTAGTGTCTCCGCATAAAGCAGCACGCGACATAGCATTGCAGACGATAAGTACAACCGTTTCAGAGAGAAGTGCGGTCAATGTGACAATCTGGCTTTAAGACGATTCGATAGCAAACGACGAAAACGGACGGATTTCTCAGGGTTTTACTACATATGAACACTTTTCATATTCTCTCGGGCAACGCGGCTGCTAGTCCTCTTTTCATGCAAAATCTTAAGTTCCTAGCTCATGTCCAAGGCACCAAAGAAGGGTAAAAAGTCATTAATCCATAACTAAAACTTGAGTTGTACTACTACTTACTGGCTATTATATCAACTTAGAAGATTCACCTGTGTTCTACTATGGTGCTTTTAGTGTCTCCGCATAAAGCAGCACGCGACATAGCATTGCAGACGATAAGTACAACCGTTTCAGAGAGAAGAGCGGCCAATGTGACAATCTGGCTTTAAGTCGATTCGATAGCAAACGACAAAAACGGACGGATTTCTCAGGTTTTTACTACATATGAACACTTTTCATATTCTCTCGGGCAACGCGGCTGCTAGTCCTCTTTTCATGCAAAATCTTAAGTTCCTAACACATGTCCAAGGCACCAAAGCCAGCTAAAAAGTCAATAATCGATAAATAAAACTTGTATTGTACTACTTCTTACTGGCTATTACATCAACTTAGAAGCTTCATCTGTGTTCTACTATGGGGCTTTTAGTGTCTCCGCATACCGCAACACGCGACATAGCATTGCAGACGATAAGTACAACCGTTTCTGAGAGAAGAGCGGCTAATGTGACGATCTGGCTTTAAGTCGATTCGATAACAAATGACGAACACGGACGGATTTCTCAGGTTTTTACTACATATGAACACTTTTCATATTCTCTCGGGCAACGCGGCTGCTAGTCCTCTTTTCATGCAAAATCTTAAGTTCCTAACACATGTCCAAGGCACCAAAGCCAGCTAAAAAGTCAATAATCGATAACTAAAACTTGAACTGTACTACTTCTTACTGGCTATTACATGAACTTAGAAGCTTCATCTGTGTTCTACAATGGTGTTTTTAGTGTCTCCGCATACCGCAGCACGCGACGTAGCTTTGCAGACGATAAGTACAGCCGTTTCAGAGAGAAGAGCGGCCAATGTGGCGATCTGGCTTTAAGTCGATTCGATAACAAATGACGAAAACCGGCGGATTTCTCAGGTTTTTACTACATATGAACACTTTTAACATTCTCCCGTGCAACGCCGCTGCTATTCCTCCTTTCATGCAAAATGTTAAGGTTCTAGCTCATGTCCAAGGCACCAAAGCCAGCTAAAAAGTCAATAATCGATAACTAAAACTTGAATTGTACTACTTCTTATTGGCTATTACATCAACTTAGAAGCTTCATCTGTGTTCTACTATGGGGCTTTTAGTGTCTCCGCATACTGCAAACCGCGACATAGCTTTGCAGACGATAAGTACAACCGTTTCAGAGAGAAGAGCGGCCAATGTGACGATCTGGCTTTAAGTCGATTCGATAACGAATGACGAACACGGACGGATTTTTCAGGTTTTTACTACATAGGAACACTTTTCACATTCTCCCGTGCAACGCGGCCGCTAGTCCTCCTTTCATGCAAAATCTTAAGTTCCTAGCTCATGTCGAAGGCAACAAAGAAGGGTAAAAATTCAATAATAGATACCTAAAACTTGAATTGAACTACTTCTTACTGGCTATTACATCAACTTAGAAGCTTCATCTTCGTTCTACTATGGTGCATCTAGAGTCTCCGCATACCACAACACGCGACATAGCTTTGCAGACGATAAGTACAACCGTTTCAGAGAGAAGAGCGGCCAAAGTGACGATCTGGCTTTAAGTCGATTCCATAGCAAATGACGAAAACGGACGGATTTCTCAGGTTTTTACTACATATGCACACTTTTAACATTCTCCCGTGCAACGCTGCTGCTATTCCTCTTTTCATGCAAAATGTTAAGGTCCTAGCTCATGTCCAAGGCACCAAAGCCAGCTAAAAAGTCAATAATCGATAACTAAAACTTGAATTGTACTACTTCTTACTGGCTATTACATCAACTTAGAAGTTTCATCTGTGTTCTACTATGGTGCTTTTAGTGTCTCCGCATACCGCAACACGCGACATAGCTTTGCAGACGATAAGTACAACCGTTTCAGAGAGAAGAGCGGCCAAAGTGACGATCTGGCTTTAAGTCGATTCCATAGCAAATGACGAAAACGGACGGATTTCTCAGGTTTTTACTACATACGAACACTTTTCATATTCTCTCGGGCAACGCGGCTGCTAGTCATCCTTTCATGCAAAATCTTAAGTTCCTAGCTCATGTCCAAGGCACCAAAGAAGGGTAAAAAGTCATTAATCCATAACTAAAACTTGAGTTGTACTACTACTTACTGGCTATTATATCAACTTAGAAGCTTCACCTGTGTTCTACTATGGTGCTTTTAGTGTCTCCGCATAAAGCAGCACGCGACATAGCATTGCAGACGATAAGTACAACCGTTTCAGAGAGAAGTGCGGTCAATGTGACAATCTGGCTTTAAGACGATTCGATAGCAAACGACGAAAACGGACGGATTTCTCAGGGTTTTACTACATATGAACACTTTTCATATTCTCTCGGGCAACGCGGCTGCTAGTCCTCTTTTCATGCAAAATCTTAAGTTCCTAACACATGTCCAAGGCACCAAAGCCAGCTAAAAAGTCAATAATCGATAACTAAAACTTGAACTGTACTACTTCTTACTGGCTATTACATGAACTTAGAAGCTTCATCTGTGTTCTACAATGGTGTTTTTAGTGTGTCCGCATACCGCAGCACGCGACGTAGCTTTGCAGACGATAAGTACAGCAGTTTCAGAGAGAAGAGCGGCCAATGTGACGATCTGGCTTTAAGTCGATTCGATAACAAATGACGAAAACCGGCGGATTTCTCAGGTTTTTACTACATATGAACATTTTTAACATTCTCCCGTGCAACGCCGCTGCTATACCTCTTTCATGCAAAATGTTAAGGTTCTAGCTCATGTCCAAGGCACCAAAGCCAGCTAAAAAGTCAATAATCGATAACTAAAACTTGAACTGTACTACTTCTTAATGGCTATTACATCAACTTAGAAGCTTCATCTGTGTTCTACTATGGGGCTTTTAGTGTCTCCACATACCGCAACACGCGACATAGTTTTGCAGACGATAAGTACAACCGTTTCAGAGAGAAGAGCGGCCAAAGTGACGATCTGGCTTTAAGTCGATTCCATAGCAAATGACGAAAACGGACGGATTTCTCAGGTTTTTACTACATATGAACACTTTTAACATTCTCCCGTGCAACGCTGCTGCTATACCTCTTTCATGCAAAATGTTAAGGTTCTAGCTCATGTCCAAGGCACCAAAGCCAGCTAAAAAGTCAATAATCGATAACTAAAACTTGAACTGTACTACTTCTTAATGGCTATTACATCAACTTAGAAGCTTCATCTGTGTTCTACTATGGGGCTTTTAGTGTCTCCACATACCGCAACACGCGACATAGTTTTGCAGACGATAAGTACAACCGTTTCAGAGAGAAGAGCGGCCAAAGTGACGATCTGGCTTTAAGTCGATTCCATAGCAAATGACGAAAACGGACGGATTTCTCAGGTTTTTACTACATATGAACACTTTTCATATTCTCTCGGGCACCGCGGCTGCTAGTCATCCTTTCATGCAAAATCTTAAGTTCCTAGCTCATGTCCAAGGCACCAAAGAAGGGTAAAAAGTCATTAATCCATAACTAAAACTTGAGTTGTACTACTACTTACTGGCTATTATATCAACTTAGAAGATTCACCTGTGTTCTACTATGGTGCTTTTAGTGTCTCCGCATAAAGCAGCACGCGACATAGCATTGCAGACGATAAGTACAACCGTTTCAGAGAGAAGAGCGGCCAATGTGACAATCTGGCTTTAAGTCGATTCGATAGCAAACGACGAAAACGGACGGATTTCTCAGGTTTTTACTACATATGAACACTTTTCATATTCTCTCGGGCAACGCGGCTGCTAGTCCTCTTTTCATGCAAAATCTTAAGTTCCTAACACATGTCCAAGGCACCAAAGCCAGCTAAAAAGTCAATAATCGATAAATAAAACTTGTATTGTACTACTTCTTACTGGCTATTACATCAACTTAGAAGCTTCATCTGTGTTCTACTATGGGGCTTTTAGTGTCTCCGCATACCGCAACACGCGACATAGCATTGCAGACGATAAGTACAACCGTTTCTGAGAGAAGAGCGGCTAATGTGACGATCTGGCTTTAAGTCGATTCGATAACAAATGACGAACACGGACGGATTTCTCAGGTTTTTACTACATATGAACACTTTTCATATTCTCTCGGGCAACGCGGCTGCTAGTCCTCTTTTCATGCAAAATCTTAAGTTCCTAACACATGTCCAAGGCACCAAAGCCAGCTAAAAAGTCAATAATCGATAACTAAAACTTGAACTGTACTACTTCTTACTGGCTATTACATGAACTTAGAAGCTTCATCTGTGTTCTACAATGGTGTTTTTAGTGTCTCCGCATACCGCAGCACGCGACGTAGCTTTGCAGACGATAAGTACAGCCGTTTCAGAGAGAAGAGCGGCCAATGTGGCGATCTGGCTTTAAGTCGATTCGATAACAAATGACGAAAACCGGCGGATTTCTCAGGTTTTTACTACATATGAACACTTTTAACATTCTCCCGTGCAACGCCGCTGCTATTCCTCCTTTCATGCAAAATGTTAAGTTCCTAGCTCGTGTCCAAGGCACAATGAACTGTAAAAAGTCAATAATCGATAACTAAAACTTGAACTGCACTACTTCTTACTGGCTATTACATCAACTTAGAAGCTTCATCTGTGTTCTACTATGGGCCTTTTAGTGTCTCCGCATACCGCAACACGCGACATAGCATTGCAGACGATAAGTACAACCGTTTCAGAGAGAAGAGCGGCCAATGTGACGATCTTGCTTTAAGTCGATTCGATAACAAATGACGAACACGGACGGATTTCTCAGGTTTTTACTACATATGAACAGTTTTCACATTCTCCCGTGCAACGCGGCCGCTAGTCCTCCTTTCATGCAAAATCTTAAGTTAATAGCTCATGTCGA
This sequence comes from Schistocerca gregaria, assembly GCF_023897955.1. Lineage (NCBI taxonomy): Eukaryota > Metazoa > Arthropoda > Insecta > Orthoptera > Acrididae > Schistocerca > Schistocerca gregaria. The sequence goes on from NW_026061770.1 coordinate 656,549, forward strand.
AGGCAACAAAGAAGGGTAAAAATTAAATAATAGATACCTAAAACTTGCATTGAACTACTTCTTACTGGCTATTACATCAACTTAGAAGCTTCATCTTTGTTCTACTATGGTGCTTCTAGTGTCTCCGCATACCGCAACATGCGACATGGCTTTGCAGAGGATAAATGTAACCGTTTCAGACAGAAGAGCTCCCAATGTGACAATCTGAGTTTAAGTCGATTCCATAACAAATGACGAAAGCGGGCAGATTTCTCAGGTTTTTACTACATATGAACACTTTTAACATTCTCCCGTGCAACGCGGCTGCTGTTCCTCTTTTCGTGCAAAATGTTAAGGTCCTAGCTCATGTCCAAGGCACCAAAGCCAGCTAAAAAGTCAATAATCGATAACTAAAACTTGAATTGTACTACTACTTACTGTCTATTACATCAATTTAGAAGCTTCATCTGTGTTCTACTATGGTGCTTTTAGTGTCTCCGCATACCGCAACACGCCACATAGCTTTGCAGACGATAAGTACAACCGTTTCAGAGAGAAGAGCGGCCAATGTGACGATCTGGATTTAAGTCGATTCCATAGCAAATGACGAAAACGGACGGATTTCTCAGGTTTTTACTACATATGATCACTTTTCATATTCTCTCGGGCAACGCGGCTGCTAGTCCTCCTTTCATGCAAAATCTTAAGTTCCTAGCTCATGTCCAAGGCACCAAAGAAGGGTAAAAAGTCATGAATCCATAACTAAAACTTGAGTTGTACTACTACTTACTGGCTATTATATCAACTTAGAACCTTCATCTGTGTTCTACCAAGGTGCTTTTAGTGTCTCCGCATACCGCAGCACGCGACATAGCTTTGCAGACGATATGTACAACCGTTTCAGAGAGAAGAGCGGCCAATGTGACGATCTAGCTTTAATTCGATTCGATAACAAATGAGGAACACGGACGGATTTCTCAGGTTTTTACTACATATGAACACTTTCCACATTCTCCCGTGCAACGCAGCAGCTAGTCCTCCTTTCATGCAAAATCTTAAGTTCCTAGCTCATGTCCAAGGCACCAAAGAAGGGTAAAAAGTCAATAATCCATAACTAAAACTTGAGTTGTAGTACTTCTTACTGGCTATTATATCAACTTAGAACCTTCATCTGTGTTCTACTATGGTGCTTTTAGTGTCTCCACATACCGAAGCACGCGACATAGCTTTGCAGACGATAAGTACAACCGTTTCAGAGAGAAGAGCGGCCAATGTGACGATCTGGCTTTAAGTCTATTCGATAACAAATGACGAAAACCGGCGGATTTCTCATGTTTTTACTACATATGAACACTTTTAACATTCTCCCGTGCAACGCGGCTGCTATTCCTCCTTTCATGCAAAATGTTAAGGTTCTAGCTCATGTCCAAGGCACCAAAGCCAGCTAAAACGTCAATAATCGATAACTAAAACTTGAACTGTACTACTTCTTATTGGCTATTACATCAACTTAGAAGCTTCATCTGTGTTCTACTATGGGGCTTTTAGTGTCTCCGCATACCGCAGCACGCGACATAGCTTTGCAGACGATAAGTACAACCGATTCAGAGAGAAGAGCGGCCAATGTGACGATCTGGCTTTAAGTCGATTCGATAACAAATGACGGAAACGGACGGATTTCTCAGGTTTTTACTACATATGAACAGTTTTCACATTCTCCCGTGCCACGCGGCTGCTACTCCTGCTTTCATGCAAAATCTTAAGTTCCTAGCTCATGTCCAAGCACCAAAGAAGTTTGAAAAGTCAATAATCCATAACTAAAACTTGAATTGTACTACTACTTACTGGCTACTACATCAATTTAGAAGCTTCATCTGTGTTCTACTATGGTGTTTTTAGTGTCTCCGCATACCGCAGCACGCGACATAGTTTGGCAGACGATAAGTACAGCCGTTTCAGAGAGAAGAGCGGCCAATATGACGATCTGGCTTTAAGTCGATTCGATAACAAATGACGAAAACCGGAAGATTTCTCAGGTTTTTACTACATATGAACCCTTTTAACATTCTCCCGTGCAACGCGGCTGCTATTCCTCCTTTCATGCAAAATGTTAAGGTCCTAGCTCATGTCCAAGGCACCAAAGCCAGCTAAAAAGTCAATAATCGATAACTAAAACTGGAACTGCACTACTTTTTACTGGCTATTACATCAACTTAGAAGCTTCATCTGTGTTCTACTATGGGGCTTTTAGTGTCTCCGCATACCGCAACACGCGACATAGCTTTGCAGACGATAAGTACAACCGTTTCCGAGAGAAGAGCGGCCAATGTGACGATCTGGCTTTAAGTCGATTCGATAACAAATGACGAAAACGGGCGTATTTCTCAGGTTTTTCCTGCATATGAACACTTTTCACATTCTCCCGTACAACGCGGCTGCTAGTCCCCCTTTCATGCAAAAAATTAAGTTCCTAGCTCATGTCCAAGGCACCAAAAAAGGGTAAAAAGTCACTAATCGATACCTAAAACTTGAATAGTACTACTTCTTACTGGCTATTACACCTTCTTAAAAGCTTCATCTTTGTTCTACTATGGTGCTTCTAGTGTCTCCGCATACCGCAGCACGCGAAATAGCTTTGTAGACTATAAATGTCACCGTTTCAGACAGAAGAGCGGCCAATGTGACAATCTGGCTTTAAGTCGATTCGATAACAAATGACGAAAACGGACGGATTTCTCAGGTTTTTACTACATATGAACACTTTTCACATTCTCCCGTGCAACGCCGCTGCTAGTCGTCCTTTCATGCAAAATCTTAAGTTCCTAGCTCATGTCCAAGGCACCAAAGAAGGGTAAAATGTCAATAATCCGTAACTAAAACTTGAATTGTACTACTTCTTACTGGTTATTACATCAATTTTGAAGCTTCATCTGTGTTCTACTATGGTGCTTTTAGTGTCTCCGCATACCGCAGCACGCGACATAGCTTTGCCGACGATAAGTACAACCGTTTCAGAGGTAAGAGCGGCCAATGTGACGATCTGGCTTTAAGTCGATTCGATAACAAATGACGAAAACGGACGGATTTCTCAGGTTTTTACTACATATGAACACTTTTCACATTCTCCCGTGCAACGCCGGTGCTAGTCGTCCTTTCATGCAAAATCTTAAGTTCCTAGCTCATCTCCAAGGCACCAAAGAAGGGTGTAAAGTCAATAATCCGTAACTAATACTTGAATTGTACTACTTCTTACTGGCTATTACATCAATTTTGAAGCTTCATCTGTGTTCTACTATGGTGCTTTTAGTGTCTCCGCATACCGCTGCACGCGACATAGCTTTGCATACGATAAGTACAACCGTTTCAGAGAGAAGAGCGGCCAATGTGACGATCTGGCTTTAAGTCGATTCGATAACAAATGACGAAAACGGGCGTATTTCTCAGGTTTTTCCTGCATATGAACACTTTTCACATTCTCCCGTACAACGCGGCTACTAGTCCCCCTTTCATGCAAAAAATTAAGTTCCTAGCTCATGTCCAAGGCACCAAAAAGGGTAAAAAGTCAATAATCGATACCTAAAACTTGAATTGTACTACTTCTTACTGGCTATTACACCTTCTTAGAAGCTTCATCTTTGTTCTACTATGGTGCTTTTATTGTCTCCGCATACCGCAGCACGCGACATAGCTTTGCAGACGATAAGTACAACCGTTTCAATGAGAAGAGCGGCCAATGTGACGATCTGGCTTTAAGTCGATCCGGTAACAAATTACGAACACGGACGGATTTCTCAGGTTTTTACTACATATGAACACTTTTCACATTCTCCCGTGCAACGCCGCTGCTAGTCGTCCTTTCATGCAAAATCTTAAGTTCCTAGCTCATGTGTAAGGCACCAAAGAAGGGTAAAAGGTCAATAATCCGTAACTAAAACTTGAATTGTACTACTTCTTACTGGCTATTACATCAATTTGGAAGCTTAATCTGTGTTTTACTATGGTGCTTTTAGTGTCTCCGCATACCGCAGCACGCGACATAGCTTTGCATACGATAAGTACACCCGTTTCAGAGAGAAGAGCGGCCAATGTGACGATCTGGCTTTAAGTCGATTCGATAACAAATGACGAAAACTAAAGGATTTCTCAGGTTTTTACTACATATAAACACTTTTCACATTCTCCCGTGCAACGCCGCTGCTAGTCGTCCTTGCATGCAAAATCTTAAGTTCCTAGCTCATGTCCAAGGCACCAAAGAAGGGTAAAATGTCAATAATCCGTAACTAAAACTTGAATTGTACTACTTCTTACTGGCTATTACATCAATTTTGAAGCTTCATCTGTGTTCTACTATGGTGCTTTTAGTGTCTCCGCATACCGCAGCACGCGACATAGCTTTGCAGACACTAAGTACAACCGTCTCAGAGAGAAAAGCGGCCATTGTGACGATCTAGCTTTAAGTCGATTCGATAACAAATGACGAAAACGGACGGATTTCTCAGGCTTTTACTACATATGAACAGTTTTCACATTCTCCCGTGCAACGCGGCTGCTAGTCCTCCTTTCATGCAAAATCTTAAGTTCCTAGCTCATGTCCAGGGCACCAAAGAAGGTTAAAAACTCTATAATCCATAACTAAAACTTTAATTGTACTACTTCTTACTGGCTATTACATCAATATTGAAGCTTCATCTGTGTTCTACTATGGTGCTTTTAGTGTCTCGCATACCGCAGCACGCGACATAGCTTTTCAGACGATAAGTACAACCGTTTCAGAGAGAAGAGCGGCCAATGTGACGATCTATCTCTAAGTCGATGCGATAACAAATGACGAAAACGGGTGTATTTCTCAGGTTTTTACTACATATGAACACTTTTAACATTCTCCCGTGCAACGCGGCTGCTAGTCCTCTTTTCATGCAGAATCTTAAGGTCCTAGCTCATTTCCAAGACACCAAAGCCAGCTAAAAAGTCAATAATCGTTGACTAAAACTTGAATTGTACTACATTTTACTATCTATTACATCTACTTAGAAGCTTCATCTGTGTTCTACTATGGTGCTTTTAGTGTCTCCGCATACCGCAGCACGCGACATAGCTTTTCAGACGATAAGTACAACCGTTTCAGAGAGAAGAGCGGCCAATATGACGATCTGGCTGTAACTTGATGCGATAACAAGTGACGAAAACGGGCTTATTTCTCAGGTTTTTCCTACATATGAACACTTTTCACATTCTCCCGTATAACGCGGCTGCTAGTCCCCCTTTCATGCAAAAAATTAAGTTCCTAGCTCATGTCCAAGGCAACAAAGAAGGGTAAAAAGTCAATAATCGATACCTAAAACGTGAATTGTACTACTTCTTACTGGCTATTACATCAACTTAGAAGCTTCATCTGTGTTCTACTATGGTGCTTTTAGTGTCTCCGCATACCGCAACACGCGACATAGCTTTGCAGGCGATAAGTACAACCGTTTCAGAGAGAAGAGCGGCCAATGTGACGATCTGGCTTTAAGTCGATTCGATAACAAATGACGAAAACGTTCGTATTTCTCAGGTTTTTCCTGCATATGAACACTTTTCACATTCTCCCGTACAACGCGGCTGCTAGTCCCCCTTTCATGCAAAAAATTAAGTTCCTAGCTCATGTCCAAGGCACCAAAAAAGGGTAAAAAGTCAATAATCGATACCTAAAACTTGAGTTTTACTACTTCTTACTGGCTATTACACCTTCTTAGAAGCTTCATCTTTGTTCTACTATGGTGCTTTTATTGTCTCCGCATACCGCAGCACGCGACATAACTTTGCAGACGATAAGTACACCCGTTTCAGAGAGAAGAGCGGCCAATGTGACGATCTGGCTTTAAGTCGATTCGATAACAAATGACGAAAACTAACGGATTTCTCAGGTTTTTACTACATATGAACACTTTTCACATTCTCTCGTGCAACGCGGCTGCTAGTCCTCCTTTCATGCCAAATTTTAAGTTCCTAGCTCATGTGTAAGGCACCAAAGAAGATTAAAAAGTCAATAATCCGTAACTAAAACTTGAATTGTACTACTTCTTACTGGCTATTACATCAATTTGGAAGCTTAATCTGTGTTTTACTATGGTGCTTTTAGTGTCTCCGCATACCGCAGCACGCGACATAGCTTTGCATACGATAAGTACACCCGTTTCAGAGAGAAGAGCGGCCAATGTGCCGATCAGGCTTTAAGTCGATTCGATAACAAATGACGAAAACTAACGGATTTCTCAGGTTTTTACTACATATGAACACTTTTCACATTCTCTCGTGCAACGCGGCTGCTAGTCCTCCTTTCATGCCAAATTTTAAGTTCCTAGCTCATGTCCAAGGCACCAAAGAAGCGTAAAAAGTCAATAATCGATACCTAAAACTTGAATTGTACTACTTCTTACTGGCTATTACATCAACTTAGAAGCTTCATCTGTGTTCCACTATGGTGCTTTTAGTGTCTCCGCATACCGCAACACACGACATAACTTTGCAGACGATAAGTACAACCGTTTCAGAGATAAGAGCGTCCAATGTGACGATCTGGCTTTAAGTCGATTCGATAACAAATGATGAAAACGGGCGGATTTCTCATGTTTTTACCACATATGAACACTATTCACTTTCTCCCGTGCAACTCAGCTGCTAGTCCTCTTTTCATGCAAAACGTTAAGGTCCTAGCTCATGTCCAAGGCACCAAAGCCAGCTAAAAAGTCAATAATCGATAACTAAAACTTGAATTGTACTACTGCTTACTGGCCATTACATCAAATTAGAAGCTTCATCTGTGTTCTACTATGGTGCTTCTAGTGTCTCCACATACCGCAGCACGCGAAATAGCTTTGTAGACTATAAATGTCACCGTTTCAGACAGAAGAGCGGCCAATGTGACAATCTGGCTTTAAGTCGATTCGATAACAAATGACGAAAACGGACGGATTTCTCAGGTTTTTACTACATATGAACACTTTTCACATTCTCCCGTGCAACGCCGCTGCTAGTCGTCCTTTCATGCAAAATCTTAAGTTCCTAGCTCATGTCCAAGGCACCAAAGAAGGGTAAAATGTCAATAATCCGTAACTAAAACTTGAATTGTACTACTTCTTACTGGCTATTACATCAATTTTGAAGCTTCATCTGTGTTCTACTATGGTGCTTTTAGTGTCTCCGCATACCGCAGCACGCGACATAGCTTTGCAGACACTAAGTACAACCATCTCAGAGAGAAGAGCGGCCATTGTGACGATCTGGCTTTAAGTCGATTCGATAACAAATGACGAAAACGGACGGATTTCTCAGGCTTTTACTACATATGCACAGTTTTCACATTCTCCCGTGCAACGCGGCTGCTAGTCCTCCTTTCATGCAAAATCTTAAGTTCCTAGCTCATGTCCAGGGCACCAAAGAAGGTTAAAAACTCTATAATCCATAACTAAAACTTTAATTGTACTACTTCTTACGGGCTATTACATCAATATTGAAGCTTCATCTGTGTTCTACTATGGTGCTTTTAGTGTCTCGCATACCGCAGCACGCGACATAGCTTTTCAGACGATAAGTACAACCGTTTCAGAGAGAAGAGCGGCCAATGTGACGATCTATCTTTAAGTCGATGCGATAACAAATGACGAAAACGGGTGTATTTCTCAGGTTTTTACTACATATGAACACTTTTAACATTCTCCCATGCAACGCGGCTGCTAGTCCTCTTTTCATGCAAAATCTTAAGGTCCTAGCTCATTTCCAAGACACCAAAGCCAGCTAAAAAGTCAATAATCGTTGACTGAAACTTGAATTGTACTACTTTTTACTATCTATTACATCTACTTAGAAGCTTCATCTGTGTTCTACTATGGTGCTTTTAGTGTCTCCGCATACCGCAGCACGCGACATAGCTTTGCAGACACTAAGTACAACGGTCTCAGAGAGAAGAGCGGCCAATGTGACGATCTGGCTTTAAGTCGATTCGATAACAAATGACGAAAACGGACGGATTTCTCAGGCTTTTACTACATATGAACAGTTTTCACATTCTCCCGTGCAACACGGCTGCTAGTCCTCCTTTCATGCAAAATCTTAAGTTCCTAGCTCATGTCCAGGGCACCAAAGAAGGTTAAAAACTCAATAATCCATAACTAAAACTTTAATTGTACTACTTCTTACTGGCTATTACATCAATATTGAAGCTTCATCTGTGTTCTACTATGGTGCTTTTAGTGTCTCGCATATCGCAGCACGCGACATAGCTTTTCAGACGATAAGTACAACCGTTTGAGAGAGAAGAGCGGCCAATGTGACGATCTGGCTTTAAGTCGATGCAATAACAAATGACGAAAACGGGCGTATTTCTCAGGTTTTTCCTACATATGAACACTTTTCACATTCTCCCGTATAACGCGGCTGCTAGTCCCCCTTTCATGCAAAAAATTAAGTTCCTAGCTCATGTCCAAGGCACCAAAGAAGGGTAAAAAGTCAATAATCGATACCTAAAACTTGAATTGTACTACTTCTTACTGGCTATTACACCTTCTTAGAAGCTTCATCATTGTTCTACTATGGTGCTTTTAGTGTCTCCGCATACCGCAGCACGCGACATAGCTTTGCAGACGATAAGTACAACCGTTTCAGAGAGAAGAGCGGCCAATGTGACGATCTGGCTTTGAGTCGATTCGATAACAAATGACGAACGTGGACGGATTTCTCAGGTTTTTCTACATATGAACACTTTTCACATTCTCCGGTGCAACGCGGCTGCTAGTCCTCCATTCATGCCAAATCTTAAGTACCTAGCTCATGTCCAGGGCACTAAAGAAGGTAAAAAACTCAATAATCCATAACTAAAACTTGAATTGTACTACTTCTTACTGGCTATTACATCAATATAGAAGCTTCATCTGTGTTCTACTATGGTGCTTTTAGTGTCTCGCATACCGCAGCACGCGACATAGCTTTTCAGACGATAAGTACAACCGTTTCAGAGAGAAGAGCGGCCAATATGACGTCCTGGCTGTAAGTTGATGCGATAACAAGTGACGAAAACGGGCATATTTCTCAGGTTTTTCCTACATATGAACACTTTTCACATTCTCCCGTATAACGCGGCTGCTAGTCCCCCTTTCATGCAAAAAATTAAGTTCCTAGCTCATGTCCAAGGCAACAAAGAAGGGTAAAAAGTCAATAATCGATACCTAAAACTTGAATTGTACTACTTCATACTGGCTATTACATCAACTTAGAAGCTTCATCTGTGTTCTACTATGGTGCTTTCAGTGTCTCCGCATACCGCAACACGCGATATTGCTTTGCAGGCGATAAGTACAACCGTTTCATGGAGAAGAGCGTCCAATGTGACGATCTGGCTTTAAGTCGATTCGATAACAAATGACGAACGTGGACGGATTTCTCAGGTTTTTCTACATATGAACACTTTTCACATTCTCCGGTGCAACGCGGCTGCTAGTCCTCCATTCATGCCAAATCTTAAGTTCCTAGCTCATGTCCAGGGCACTAAAGAAGGTTAAAAACTCAATAATCCATAACTAAAACTTGAATTGTACTACTTCATACTGGCTATTACATCAATATTGAAGCTTCATCTGTGTTCTACTATGGTGCTTTTAGTGTCTCGCATACCGCAGCACGCGACATAGCTTTTCAGACGATAAGTACAACCGTTTCAGAGAGAAGAGCGGCCAATATGACGATCTGGCTTTAAGTCGATTCGATAACAAATGACGAAAACTAACGGATTTCTCACGTTTTTACTACATATGAACACTTTTCACATTCTCTCGTGCAACGCGGCTGCTAGTCCTCCTTACATGCAAAATCTTAAGTTCCTAGCTCATGTCCAAGGCAACAAAGAAGGGTAAAACGTCAATAATCGATACCTAAAACTTGAATTGTACTACTTCTAACTGGCTATTACATCAACTTAGAAGCTTCATCTGTGTTCTACTATGGTGCTTTCAGTGTCTCCGCATACCGCAACACGCGATATTGCTTTGCAGGCGATAAGTACAACCGTTTCATAGAGAAGAGCGTCCAATGTTACGATCTGGCTTTAAGTCGATTCGATAACAAATGACGAACGTGGACGGATTTCTCAGGTTTTTCTACATATGAACACTTTTCACATTCTCCGGTGCAACGCGGCTGCTAGTCCTCCATTCATGCCAAATCTTAAGTTCCTAGCTCATGTCCAGGGCACTAAAGAAGGTTAAAAACTCAATAATCCATAAATAAAACTTGAATTGTACTACTTCATACTGGCTATTACATCAATATAGAAGCTTCATCTGTGTTTTACTATGGTGCTTTTAGTGTCTCGCATACCGCAGCACGCGACATAGCTTTTCAGACGAAAAGTACAACCGTTTCAGAGAGAAGAGCGGCCAATATGACGATCTGGCTGTAAGTTGATGCGATAACAAGTGACGAAAACGGGCATATTTCTCAGGTTTTTCCTACATATGAACACTTTTCACATTCTCCCGTATAACGCGGCTGCTAGTCCCCCTTTCATGCAAAAAATTAAGTTCCTAGCTCATGTCCAAGGCACCAAAGAAGGGTAAAAAGTCAATAATCGATACCTAAAACTTGAATTGTACTACTTCTTACTGGCTATTACACCTTCTTAGAAGCTTCATCTTTGTTCTACTATGGTGCTTTTAGTGTCTCCGCATACCGCAGCACGCGACATAGCTTTGCAGACGATAAGTACAACCGTATCAGAGAGAAGAGTGGCCAATGTGACGATCTGGCTTTAAGTCGATTCGATAACAAATGACGAAAACTAACGGATTTCTCAGGTTTTTACTACATATGAACACTTTTCACATTCTCTCGTGCAACGCGGCTGCTAGTCCTCCTTTCATGCCAAATTTTAAGTTTCTAGCTCATGTCCAAGGCACCAAAGAAGCGTAAAAAGTTAATAATTGATACCTAAAACTTGAATTGTACTACTTCTTACTGGCTATTACATCAACTTAGAAGCTTCGTCTGTGTTCTACTATGGTGCTTTTAGTGTCTCCGCATACCGCAACACACGACATAGCTTTGCAGACGATAAGTACAACTGTTTCAGAGAGAAGAGCGTCCAATGTGACGATCTGGCTTTAAGTCGATTCGATAACAAATGATGAAAACGGGCGGATTTCTCAGGTTTTTACTACATATGAACACTATTCACTTACTCCCGTGCAACTCGGCTGCTAGTCCTCTTTTCATTCAAAAGGTTAAGGTCCTAGCTCATGTCCAAGGCACCAAAGCCAGCTAAAAAGTCAATAATCGATAACTAAAACTTGAATTGTACTACTTCTTACTGGCCATTACATCAAATTAGAAGCTTCATCTGTGTTCTACTATGGTGCTTCTAGTGTCTCCGCATACCGCAGCACGCGAAATAGCTTTGTATACTATAAATGTCACCGTTTCAGACAGAAGAGCGGCCAATGTGACAATCTGGCTTTAAGTCGATTCGATAACAAATGACGAAAACGGACGGATTTCTCAGGTTTTTTCTACATATGAACACTTTTCACATTCTCCCGTGCAACGCCGCTGCTAGTCGTCCTTTCATGCAAATTCTTAAGTTCCTAGCTCATGTCCAAGGCACCAAAGAAGGGTAAAATGTCAATAATCCGTAACTAAAACTTGAATTTTACTACTTCTTACTGGCTATTACATCAATTTTGAAGCTTCATCTGTGTTCTACTATGTTGCTTTTAGTGTCTCCGCATACCGCAGCACGCGACATAGCTTTGCAGACACTAAGTACAACCGTCTCAGAGAGAAGAGCTGCCAATGTGGCGATCTGGCTTTAAGTCGATTTGATAACAAATGACGAAAACGGACGGATTTCTCAGGTTTTTACTACATATGAACACGTTTCACATTCTCCCGTGCAGCGCGGCTGCTAGTCCTACTTTCATGCAAAATCTTAAGTTCCTAGCTCATGTCCAAGGCACCAAAGAAAGCTAAAAAGTCAATAATCGATACCTAAAACATGTATTGTACTACTTCCTACTGGCTATTACATCAACTTAGAAGCTTCATCTGTGTTCTACTATGGTGCTTTTAGTGTCTCCACATACCGCAGCACGCGACATAGCTTTTGAGACGGTAAATGTAACCGTTTCAGACAGAAGAGCGGCCAATGTGAAGATCTGGCTTTAAGTCGATTCAATAACAAATGACGAACACGGACGTATTTCTCATGTTTTTACTACATATGAACACTTTTCACATTCTGCCGTGCAACTCGGCTGCTAGTCCTCCTTTCATGCAAAACGTTAAGGTCCTAGCTCATGTCCAAGGCATCAAAGCCAGCTAAAAAGTCAATAATCGATAACTAAAACTTGAATTGTACTACTTCTTACTGGCTATTACATCAACTTATAGGCTTCATCTATGTTCTACTATGGTGCTTTTAGTGTCTCCGCATACCGCAACACGCGACATAGCTTTGCAGATGATAAGTACAACCGTTTCAGAGAGAAGAGCGGCCAATGTGACGATCTGGCTTTAAGTCGATTCGATAACAAATGACGAAAACGGACGGATTTCTCAGGCTTTTACTACATATGAACAGTTTTCACATTCTCCCGTGCAACGCGGCTGCTAGTCCTTCTTTCATGCCAAACCTTAAGTTCCTAGCTCATGTCCAAGGCATCAAGGAAGGGTAAAAAGTCAATAATCCATAACTAAAACTTGAATTGTACTACTCCTTACTGGCTATTACATCAACTTAGAACCTTCATCTGTGTTCTACTATGGTGCTTTTAGTGTCTCCGCATACCGCAGCACGCGACATAGCTTTGCAGACGATAAGTACAACCGTTTCAGAGAGATGAGCGGCCAATGTGAAGATCTTGCTTTAAGTCGATTCGATAACAAATGACGAAAACGGACGGATTTCTCAGGCTTTTACTACATATGAACAGTTTTCACATTCTCCCGTGCAACGCGGCAGCTGGTCCTCCTTTCATGCAAAATCTTAAGTTCCTAGCTCATGTCCAGGGCACAAAAGAAGGTTAAAAAGTCAATAATCCATAACTAAAACTTGAATTGTACTACTTCTTACTGGCTATTACATCAGTTTAGAAGCTTCATCTGTGTTCTACTATGGTGCTTCAAGTGTCTCCGCATACCGCAGCACGCGACATAGCTTTGCAGACGATAGATGTAACCGTTTCAGACATAAGAGCGGCCAATGTGACAACCTGGCATTAAGTCGATTCGATAACAAATGACGGAAACGGACGGATTTTACAGGTTTTTACTACATATGAACACTTTTCACATTCTCCCGTGCAACGCGGTTGCTAGTCCTCCTTCTATGCAAAATCTTAAGTTCCTAGCTCATGTCCAAGGCACCAAAGAAGGGTAAAAAGTCAATAATCGATTCCTAAAACTCGAATTGTACTACTTCATACTGGCTATTACACCTTCTTAGAAGCTTCATCTGTGTTCTACTATGGTACTTTTAGTTTCTCCGCATACCGCAGCACGCGACGTAGCTTTGCAGAAGATAAGTACAACCGTTTCAGAGAGAAGAGCGGCTAACGTGACGATCTGGCTTTAAGTCGATTCCATAACAAATGACGAACATGGACGGATTTCTCAGGTTTTTACTACATATGAACACTTTTCACATTCTCCCGTGCAACGCGGCTGCTAGTCCTTCTTTCATGCCAAACCTTAAGTTCCTAGCTCATGTCCAAGGCACCAAGGAAGGGTAAAAAGTCAATAATCCATAACTAAAACTTGAATTGTACTACTCATTACTGGCTATTTCATCAACTTAGAAGCTTCATCTGTGTTTTACTATGGTGCTTTTAGTGTCTCCGCATACCGCAGCACGCGACATAGCTTTGCAGACGATAAGTACAACCGTTTCAGAGAGATGAGCGGCCAATGTGAAGATCTTGCTTTAAGTCGATTCGATAACAAATGACGAAAACGGACGGATTTCTCAGGCTTTTACTACATATGAACAGTTTTCACATTCTCCCGTGCAACGCGGCAGCTGGTCCTCCTTTCATGCAAAATCTTAAGTTCCTAGCTCATGTCCAGGGCACAAAAGAAGGTTAAAAAGTCAATAATCCATAACTAAAACTTGAATTGTACTACTTCTTACTGGCTATTACATCAGTTTAGAAGCTTCATCTGTGTTCTACTATGGTGCTTCAAGTGTCTCCGCATACCGCAGCACGCGACATAGCTTTGCAGACGATAGATGTAACCGTTTCAGACATAAGAGCGGCCAATGTGACAACCTGGCATTAAGTCGATTCGATAACAAATGACGGAAACGGACGGATTTTACAGGTTTTTACTACATATGAACACTTTTCACATTCTCCCGTGCAACGCGGTTGCTAGTCCTCCTTCTATGCAAAATCTTAAGTTCCTAGCTCATGTCCAAGGCACCAAAGAAGGGTAAAAAGTCAATAATCGATTCCTAAAACTCGAATTGTACTACTTCATACTGGCTATTACACCTTCTTAGAAGCTTCATCTGTGTTCTACTATGGTACTTTTAGTTTCTCCGCATACCGCAGCACGCGACGTAGCTTTGCAGAAGATAAGTACAACCGTTTCAGAGAGAAGAGCGGCCAATGTGACGATCTGGCTTTAAGTCGATTCGATAACAAATGACGAAAACGGACGGATTTCTCAGGCTTTTACTACATATGAACACTTTTAACATTCTCCCGTGCAACGCTGCTGCTATTCCTCTTTTCATGCAAAATGTTAAGGTCCTAGCTCATGTCCAAGGCACCAAAGCCAGCTAAAAAGTCAATAATCGATAACTAAAACTTGAATTTTACTACTTCTTACTGGCTATTACATCAACTTAGAAGCTTCATCTGTGTTCTACTATGGTGCTTTTAGTGTCTCAGCATACCGCAGCACGCGACATAGCTTTGCAGACGATAAATGTAACCGTTTCAGACATAAGAGCGGCCAATGTGACACCCTGGCATTAAGTCGATTCGATAACAAAAGACGGAAACGGACGGATTTCTCAGGTTTTTACTACATATGAACACTTTTCACATTCTCCCGTGCAACGCGGTTGCTAGTCCTCCTTCTATGCAAAATCTTAAGTTCCTAGCCCATGTCCAAGGCACCAAAGAAGGGTAAAAAGTCAATAATCGATACCTAAAACTCGAATTGTACTACTTCTTACTGGCTATTACACCTTCTTAGAAGCTTCATCTGTGTTCTACTATGGTGCTTTTAGTGTCTCCGCATACCGCAACACGCGACATAGCTTTGCTGACGATAAGTACAACCGTTTCAGAGAGAAGAGCGGCCAATGTGACGATCTGGCTTTAAGTCGATTCTATAGCAAATGACGAATACGGACGGATTTCTCAGGTTTTTACTACATATGAACACTATTCATATTCTCTCGGGCAACGCGACTGCTAGTCCTCGTTTCATGCAAAATCTTAGGTTCCTAGCTCATGTCCAAGGCACCAAAGAGGGGTAAAAAGTCAATAATCCATATCTAAAACTTGAGTTGTACTACTTCTTACTGGCTATTGTATCAACTTAGAACCTTCATCTGTGTTCTACTGTGGTGCTTTTGGTGTCTCCGCATACCGCAGCACGCGACATAGCTTTGCAGACGATAAGTACAACCGTTTCAGAGAGAAGAGCGGCCAAAAGTGACGATCTGGCTTTAAGTCGATTCGATAACAAATGACGAACACGGACGGATTTCTCAGGTTTTTAGTACATAAGAACACTTTTCACATTCTCTCGTGCAACGCGGCTGCTAGTCCTCCTTACATGCAAAATCTTAAGTTCCTAGCTCATGTCCAAGGCAACAAAGAAGGGTAAAACGTCAATAATCGATACCTAAAACTTGAATTGTACTACTTCTTACTGGCTATTACATCAACTTAGAAGCTTCATCTGTGTTCTACTATGGTGCTTTCAGTGTCTCCGCATACCGCAAAACGCGATATTGCTTTGCAGGCGATAAGTACAACCGTTTCATAGAGAAGAGCGTCCAATGTTACGATCTGGCTTTAAGTCGATTCGATAACAAATGACGAACGTGGACGGATTTCTCAGGTTTTTCTACATATGAACACTTTTCACATTCTCCGGTGCAACGCGGCTGCTAGACCTCCATTTATGCCAAATCTTAAGTTCCTAGCTCATGTCCAGGGCACTAAAGAAGGTTAAAAACTCAATAATCCATAACTAAAGCTTGAATTGTACTACTTCATACTGGCTATTACATCAATATAGAAGCTTCATCTGTGTTTTACTATGGTGCTTTTAGTGTCTCGCATACCGCAGCACGCGACATAGCTTTTCAGACGAAAAGTACAACCGTTTCAGAGAGAAGAGCGGCCAATATGACGATCTGGCTGTAAGTTGATGCGATAACAAGTGACGAAAACGGGCATATTTCTCAGGTTTTTCCTACATATGAACACTTTTCACATTCTCCCGTATAACGCGGCTGCTAGTCCCCCTTTCATGCAAAAAATTAAGTTCCTAGCTCATGTCCAAGGCACCAAAGAAGGGTAAAAAGTCAATAATCGATACCTAAAACTTGAATTGTACTACTTCTAACTGGCTATTACACCTTCTTAGAAGCTTCATCTTTGTTCTACTATGGTGCTTTTAGTGTCTCCCCATACCGCAGCACGCGACATAGCTTTGCAGACGATAAGTACAACCGTATCAGAGAGAATAGTGGCCAATGTGACGATCTGGCTTTAAGTCGATTCGATAACAAATGACGAAAACTAAAGGATTTCTCAGGTTTTTACTACATATGAACACTTTTCACATTCTCTCGTGCAACGCGGCTGCTAGTCCTCCTTTCATGCCAAATTTTAAGTTTCTAGCTCATGTCCAAGGCACCAAAGAAGCGTAAAAAGTTAATAATTGATACCTAAAACTTGAATTGTACTACTTCTTACTGGCTATTACATCAACTTAGAAGCTTCGTCTGTGTTCTACTATGGTGCTTTTAGTGTCTCCGCATACCGCAACACACGACATAGCTTTGCAGACGATAAGTACAACTGTTTCAGAGAGAAGAGCGTCCAATGTGACGATCTGGCTTTAAGTCGATTCGATAACAAATGATGAAAACGGGCGGATTTCTCAGGTTTTTACTACATATGAACACTATTCACTTACTCCCGTGCAACTCGGCTGCTAGTCCTCTTTTCATTCAAAACGTTAAGGTCCTAGCTCATGTCCAAGGCACCAAAGCCAGCTAAAAAGTCAATAATCGATAACTAAAACTTGAATTGTACTACTTCTTACTGGCCATTACATCAAATTAGAAGCTTCATCTGTGTTCTACTATGGTGCTTCTAGTGTCTCCGCATACCGCAGCACGCGAAGTAGCTTTGTAGACTATAAATGTCACCGTTTCAGACAGAAGAGCGGCCAATGTGACAATCTGGCTTTAAGTCGATTCGATAACAAATGACGAAAACGGACGGATTTCTCAGGTTTTTTCTACATATGAACACTTTTCACATTCTCCCGTGCAACGCCGCTGCTAGTCGTCCTTTCATGCAAATTCTTAAGTTCCTAGCTCATGTCCAAGGCACCAAAGAAGGGTAAAATGTCAATAATCCGTAACTAAAACTTGAATATTACTACTTCTTACTGGCTATTACATCAATTTTGAAGCTTCATCTGTGTTCTACTATGTTGCTTTTAGTGTCTCCGCATACCGCAGCACGCGACATAGCTTTGCAGACACTAAGTACAACCGTCTCAGAGAGAAGAGCTGCCAATGTGGCGATCTGGCTTTAAGCCGATTTGATAACAAATGACGAAAACGGACGGATTTCTCAGGTTTTTACTACATATGAACACGTTTCACATTCTCCCGTGCAGCGCGGCTGCTAGTCCTACTTTCATGCAAAATCTTAAGTTCCTAGCTCATGTCCAAGGCACCAAAGAAAGCTAAAAAGTCAATAATCGATACCTAAAACATGTATTGTACTACTTCCTACTGGCTATTACATCAACTTAGAAGCTTCATCTGTGTTCTACTATGGTGCTTTTAGTGTCTCCACATACCGCAGCACGCGACATAGCTTTTGAGACGGTAAATGTAACCGTTTCAGACAGAAGAGCGGCCAATGTGAAGATCTGGCTTTAAGTCGATTCAATAACAAATGACGAACACGGACGTATTTCTCATGTTTTTACTACATATGAACACTTTTCACATTCTGCCGTGCAACTCGGCTGCTAGTCCTCCTTTCATGCAAAACGTTAAGGTCCTAGCTCATGTCCAAGGCATCAAAGCCAGCTAAAAAGTCAATAATCGATAACTAAAACTTGAATTGTACTACTTCTTACTGGCTATTACATCAACTTATAGGCTTCATCTATGTTCTACTATGGTGCTTTTAGTGTCTCCGCATACCGCAACACGCGACATAGCTTTGCAGATGATAAGTACAACCGTTTCAGAGAGAAGAGCGGCCAATGTGACGATCTGGCTTTAAGTCGTTTCGATAACAAATGCCGAACATGGACGGATTTCTCAGGTTTTTACTACATATGAACACTTTTCACATTCTCCCGTGCAACGCGGCTGCTAGTCCTCCTTTGACTCCAAATCTTAAGTTCCTAGGTCATGTCCAAGGCACCAAAGAAGGGAAAAAGTCAATAATCCATAACTAAAACAAGAATTGTACTACTTCTTACTGGCTATTACATCAACTTAGAAGCTTCATCTGTGTTCTACTATGGTGCTTTTAGTGTCTCCGCATACCGCAGCACGCGACATAGCTTTGCAGACGATAAGTACAACCGTTTCAGAGAGACGAGCGGCCAATGTGAAGATCTGGCTTTAAGTCGATTCGATAACAAATGACGAACATGGACGGATTTCTCAGGTTTTTACTACATATGAACACTTTTCACATTCTCCCGTGCAACTCGGCTGCTAGTTCCCCTTTCATGCAAAACGTTAAGGTCCTAGCTCATGTCCAAGGCACCAAACCAGCTAAAAAGGCAATAATCGATAAATAAAACTTGAATTGTACTACTCCTTACTGGCTATTACATCAACTTAGAAGCTTCATCTGTGTTCTACTATGGTGCTTTTAGTGTCTCTGCATACCGCAGCACGCGACACAGCTTTGCAGACGATAAGTACAACCGTTTCAGAGAGAAGGGCGGCCAATGTGACGATCTGGCTTTAAGTCGATTCGATAGCAAATGACGAATACGGACGGATTTCTCAGGTTTTTACTACATATGAACACTATTCATATTCTCTCGGGCAACGCGACTGCTAGTCCTCCTTTCATGCAAAATCTTAAGTTCCTAGCTCATGTCCAAGGCACCAAAGAAGGGTAAAAAGTCAATAATCGATAACTAAAACTTGAATTGTACTACTTCTTACTGGCTATTATATCAATTTTGAAGCTTCATCTGTGTTCTACTATGGTTCTTTTAGTGTCTCCGCATACCGCAACACGCGACATAGCTTTGCAGTCGATAAGTACAACCGTTTCAGAGAGAAGAGCGTCCATTGTGACGATCTGGCTTTAAGTCGATTCAATAACAAATGACGAACGTGGACGGATTTCTCAGGTTTTTACTACATATGAACACTATTCACATTCTCCCGTGCAACGCGGCTGCTAGTCCTTCTTTCATGCCAAACCTTAAGTTCCTAGCTCATGTCCAAGGCACCAAGGAAGGGTAAAAAGTCAATAATCCATAACTAAAACTTGAATTGTACTACTCATTACTGGCTATTTCATCAACTTAGAAGCTTCATCTGTGTTTTACTATGGTGCTTTTAGTGTCTCCGCATACCGCAGCACGCGACATAGCTTTGCAGACGATAAGTACAACCGTTTCAGAGATAAGAGTGGCCAATGTGATGATCTGGCTTTAAGTCGATTCGATAACAAATGACGAAAACGGACGGATTTCTCAGGCTTTTACTACATATGAACAGTTTTCACATTCTCCCGTGCAACGCGGCAGCTAGTCCCCCTTTCATGCAAAAAATTAAGTTCCTAGCTCGTGTCCAAGGCACCAAATAAGGGTATAAAGTCAATAATCGATACCTAAAACTTGAATTGTACTACTTCTTACTGGCTATTACACCTTCTTAGAAGCTTCATCTTTCTTCTACTATGGTGCTTTTAGTGTCTCCGCATACCGCAGCACGCGACATAGCTTTGCAGACGATAAGTACAACCGTTTCAAAGAGAAGAGCGGCCAATGTGACGATCTGGCTTTAAGTCGATTCGATAACAACTGACGAAAACGGGCGGATTTCTCAGGTTTTTACTACACATGAAAACTTTTAACATACTCCCATGCAACGCGGCTGCTTGTCCTCCTTTCATGCAAAATGTTAAGGTCCTAGCTCATGCCCAAGGCACCAAAGAAGGGTAAAAATTCAATAATCCATAACTTAAACTTGAGTTGTACTAATTCTTACTGGCAATTACATCAACTTAAGAAGCTTCATCTGTGTTCTACTATGGTGCTTTTAGTGTCTCCGCATACCGCAACACGTGACATAGCTTTGCAGACGATAAGTACAACCGTTCCAGACAGAAGAGCAGCCAATGTGACGATCTGGCTTTAGGTCGATTCGATAACAAACGACGAAAAAGGACGGATTTCTCAGGTTTTTACTACATATAAACACTTTTCACATTCTCCCGTGCAACGCGGCTGCTAGTCCTCCTTTCATGCAAAATATTAAGTTCCTAGCTCATGTCCAAGGCACCAAAGATGGGTAAAAAGTCAATAATCCATAACTAAAACTTAAATTGTACTACTTCTTACTGGCTATTACATCAACTTACAAGATTCATTTGTGTTCTACTATGGTGCTTTTAGTGTCTCCGCATACCGCAGCACGCGACATAGCTTTGTAGGCAATAAGTACAACCGTTTCAGAGAGAAGTGCCGCCAATGTGACGATCTGGCTTTAAGTCGATTCGATAACAAATGATGAAAACGGACAGATTTCTTAGGTTTTTACTACATATGAAAGCTTTTCACATTCTCCCGTGCAACTCGGCTGCTAGTCCTCCTTTCATACAAAGTGTTAAGGTCCTAGCTCATGTCCAAGGCACCAAAGCCAGCTAAAAAGTCAAAAATCGATAACTAAAACTTGAATTGTACTACTTCTTACTGGCTATTACATCAACTTCCAAGATTCATCTGTGTTCTACTATGGTGCTTTTAGTGTCTCCGCATACCGCAGCACGTGACATAGCTTTGCAGATGATAAGTACAACCGTTTCAGAGAGAAGAGCGGCCAATGTGACGATCTGGCTTTAAGTCGTTTCGATAACAAATGCCGAACATGGACGGATTTCTCAGGTTTTTACTACATATGAACACTTTTCACATTCTCCCGTGCAACGCGGCTGCTAGTCCTCCTTTGATTCCAAATCTTAAGTTCCTAGGTCATGTCCAAGGCACCAAAGAAGGGAAAAAGTCAATAATCCATAACTAAAACAAGAATTGTACTACTTCTTACTGGCTATTACATCAACTTAGAAGCTTCATCTGTGTTCTACTATGGTGCTTTTAGTGTCTCCGCATACCGCAGCACGCGACATAGCTTTGCAGACGATAAGTACAACCGTTTCAGAGAGACGAGCGGCCAATGTGAAGATCTGGCTTTAAGTCGATTCGATAACAAATGACGAACATGGACGGATTTTTCAGGTTTTTACTACATATGAACACTTTTCACATTCTCCCGTGCAACTCGGCTGCTAGTCCTCCTTTCATGCAAAACGTTAAGGTCCTAGCTCATGTCCAAGGCACCAAACCAGCTAAAAAGGCAATAATCGATAAATAAAACTTGAATTGTACTACTCCTTACTGGCTATTACATCAACTTAGAAGCTTCATCTGTGTTCTACTATGGTGCTTTTAGTGTCTCTGCATACCGCAGCACGCGACACAGCTTTGCAGACGATAAGTACAACCGTTTCAGAGAGAAGGGCGGCCAATGTGACGATCTGGCTTTAAGTCGATTCGATAGCAAATGACGAATACGGACGGATTTCTCAGGTTTTTACTACATATGAACACTATTCATATTCTCTCGGGCAACGCGACTGCTAGTCCTCCTTTCATGCAAAATCTTAAGTTCCTAGCTCATGTCCAAGGCACCAAAGAAGGGTAAAAAGTCAATAATCGATAACTAGAACTTGAATTGTACTACTTCTTACTGGCTATTATATCAATTTTGAAGCTTCATCTGTGTTCTACTATGGTTCTTTTAGTGTCTCCGCATACCGCAACACGCGACATAGCTTTGCAGTCGATAAGTACAACCGTTTCAGAGAGAAGAGCGTCCATTGTGACGATCTGGCTTTAAGTCGATTCAATAACAAATGACGAACGTGGACGGATTTCTCAGGTTTTTACTACCTATGAACACTATTCACATTCTCCCGTGCAACGCGGCTGCTAGTCCTTCTTTCATGCCAAACCTTAAGTTCCTAGCTCGTGTCCAAGGCACCAAATAAGGGTATAAAGTCAATAATCGATACCTAAAACTTGAATTGTACTACTTCTTACTGGCTATTACACCTTCTTAGAAGCTTCATCTTTCTTCTACTATGGTGCTTTTAGTGTCTCCGCATACCGCAGCACGCGACATAGCTTTGCAGACGATAAGTACAACCGTTTCAAAGAGAAGAGCGGCCAATGTGACGATCTGGCTTTAAGTCGATTCGATAACAACTGACGAAAACGGGCGGATTTCTCAGGTTTTTACTACACATGAAAACTTTTAACATACTCCCATGCAACGCGGCTGCTTGTCCTCCTTTCATGCAAAATGTTAAGGTCCTAGCTCATGTCCAAGGCACCAAAGAAAGCTAAAAAGTCAATAATCGATACCTAAAACATGAATTGTACTACTTCCTACTGGCTATTACATCAACTTAGAAACTTCATCTGTGTTCTACTATGGTGCTTTTAGTGTCTCTACATACCGCAGCACGCGACATAGCTTTGGAGACGGTAAACGTAACCGTTTCAGACAGAAGAGCGGCCAATGTGAAGATCTGGCTTTAAGTTGATTCAATAACAAATGACGAACACGGACGGATTTCTCAGGTTTTTACTACATATGAACACTTTTCACATTCTCCCGTGCAACTCGGCTGCTAGTCCTCCTTTCATGCAAATTGTTAAGGTCCTAGCTCATATCCAAGGCATCAAAGCCAGCTAAGAAGTCAATAATCGATAAGTAAAACTTGAATTGTACTACTTCTTACTGGCTATTACATCAACTTATAAGCTTCATCTATGTTCTACTATGGTGCTTTTAGTGTCTCCGCATACCGCAGCACGTGACATAGCTTTGCAGATGATAAGTACAACCGTTTCAGAGAGAAGAGCGGCCAATGTGACGATCTGGCTTTAAGTCGTTTCGATAACAAATGCCGAACATGGACGGATTTCTCAGGTTTTTACTACATATGAACACTTTTCACATTCTCCCGTGCAACTCGGCTGCTAGTCCTCCTTTCATGCAAAACGTTAAGGTCCTAGCTCATGTCCAAGGCATCAAAGCCAGCTAAATAATCAATAATCGATAACTAAAACTTGAATTGTACTACTTCTTACTGGCTATTACATCAACTTATAAGCTTCATCTATGTTCTACTATGGTGCTTTTAGTGTCTCCGCATACCGCAGCACGCGACATAGCTTTGCAGACACTAAGTACAACCGTCTCAGAGAGAAGAGCTGCCAATGTGGCGATCTGGCTTTAAGTCGATTTGATAACAAATGACGAAAACGGACGGATTTCTCAGGTTTTTACTACATATGAACACGTTTCACATTCTCCCGTGCAGCGCGGCTGCTAGTCCTACTTTCATGCAAAATCTTAAGTTCCTAGCTCATGTCCAAGGCACCAAAGAAAGCTAAAAAGTCAATAATCGATACCTAAAACATGTATTGTACTACTTCCTACTGGCTATTACATCAACTTAGAAGCTTCATCTGTGTTCTACTATGGTGCTTTTAGTGTCTCCACATACCGCAGCACGCGACATAGCTTTTGAGACGGTAAATGTAACCGTTTCAGACAGAAGAGCGGCCAATGTGAAGATCTGGCTTTAAGTCGATTCAATAACAAATGACGAACACGGACGTATTTCTCATGTTTTTACTACATATGAACACTTTTCACATTCTGCCGTGCAACTCGGCTGCTAGTCCTCCTTTCATGCAAAACGTTAAGGTCCTAGCTCATGTCCAAGGCATCAAAGCCAGCTAAAAAGTCAATGATCGATAACTAAAACTTGAATTGTACTACTTCTTACTGGCTATTACATCAACTTATAGGCTTCATCTATGTTCTACTATGGTGCTTTTAGTGTCTCCGCATACCGCAACACGCGACATAGCTTTGCAGATGATAAGTACAACCGTTTCAGAGAGAAGAGCGGCCAATGTGACGATCTGGCTTTAAGTCGTTTCGATAACAAATGCCGAACATGGACGGATTTCTCAGGTTTTTACTACATATGAACACTTTTCACATTCTCCCGTGCAACGCGGCTGCTAGTCCTCCTTTGACTCCAAATCTTAAGTTCCTAGGTCATGTCCAAGGCACCAAAGAAGGGAAAAAGTCAATAATCCATAACTAAAACAAGAATTGTACTACTTCTTACTGGCTATTACATCAACTTAGAAGCTTCATCTGTGTTCTACTATGGTGCTTTTAGTGTCTCCGCATACCGCAGCACGCGACATAGCTTTGCAGACGATAAGTACAACCGTTTCAGAGAGACGAGCGGCCAATGTGAAGATCTGGCTTTAAGTCGATTCGATAACAAATGACGAACATGGACGGATTTCTCAGGTTTTTACTACATATGAACACTTTTCACATTCTCCCGTGCAACTCGGCTGCTAGTTCTCCTTTCATGCAAAACGTTAAGGTCCTAGCTCATGTCCAAGGCACCAAACCAGCTAAAAAGGCAATAATCGATAAATAAAACTTGAATTGTACTACTCCTTACTGGCTATTACATCAACTTAGAAGCTTCATCTGTGTTCTACTATGGTGCTTTTAGTGTCTCTGCATACCGCAGCACGCGACACAGCTTTGCAGACGATAAGTACAACCGTTTCAGAGAGAAGGGCGGCCAATGTGACGATCTGGCTTTAAGTCGATTCGATAGCAAATGACGAATACGGACGGATTTCTCAGGTTTTTACTACATATGAACACTATTCATATTCTCTCGGGCAACGCGACTGCTAGTCCTCCTTTCATGCAAAATCTTAAGTTCCTAGCTCATGTCCAAGGCACCAAAGAAGGGTAAAAAGTCAATAATCGATAACTAAAACTTGAATTGTACTACTTCTTACTGGCTATTATATCAATTTTGAAGCTTCATCTGTGTTCTACTATGGTTCTTTTAGTGTCTCCGCGTACCGCAACACGCGACATAGCTTTGCAGTCGATAAGTACAACCGTTTCAGAGAGAAGAGCGTCCATTGTGACGATCTGGCTTTAAGTCGATTCAATAACAAATGACGAACGTGGACGGATTTCTCAGGTTTTTACTACATATGAACACTATTCACATTCTGCCGTGCAACGCGGCTGCTAGTCCTTCTTTCATGCCAAACCTTAAGTTCCTAGCTCATGTCCAAGGCACCAAGGAAGGGTAAAAATTCAATAATCCATAACTAAAACTTGAATTGTACTACTCATTACTGGCTATTTCATCAACTTAGAAGCTTCATCTGTGTTTTACTATGGTGCTTTTAGTGTCTCCGCATACCACAGCACGCGACATAGCTTTGCAGACGATAAGTACAACCGTTTCAGAGAGAAGAGTGGCCAATGTGATGATCTGGCTTTAAGTCGATTCGATAACAAATGACGAAAACGGACGGATTTCTCAGGCTTTTACTACATATGAACAGTTTTCACATTCTCCCGTGCAACGCGGCAGCTAGTCCCCCTTTCATGCAAAAAATTAAGTTCCTAGCTCGTGTCCAAGGCACCAAATAAGGGTATAAAGTCAATAATCGATACCTAAAACTTGAATTGTACTACCTCTTACTGGCTATTACACCTTCTTAGAAGCTTCATCTTTCTTCTACTATGGTGCTTTTAGTGTCTCCGCATACCGCAGCACGCGACATAGCTTTGCAGACGATAAGTACAACCGTTTCAAAGAGAAGAGCGGCCAATGTGACGATCTGGCTTTAAGTCGATTCGATAACAACTGACGAAAACGGGCGGATTTCTCAGGTTTTTACTACACATGAAAACTTTTAACATACTCCCATGCAACGCGGCTGCTTGTCCTCCTTTCATGCAAAATGTTAAGGTCCTAGCTCATGCCCAAGGCACCAAAGAAGGGTAAAAATTCAATAATCCATAACTTAAACTTGAGTTGTACTAATTCTTACTGGCAATTACATCAACTTAAGAAGCTTCATCTGTGTTCTACTATGGTGCTTTTAGTGTCTCCGCATACCGCAACACGTGACATAGCTTTGCAGACGATAAGTACAACCGTTCCAGACAGAAGAGCAGCCAATGTGACGATCTGGCTTTAGGTCGATTCGATAACAAACGACGAAAAAGGACGGATTTCTCAGGTTTTTACTACATATAAACACTTTTCACATTCTCCCGTGCAACGCGGCTGCTAGTCCTCCTTTCATGCAAAATATTAAGTTCCTAGCTCATGTCCAAGGCACCAAAGATGGGTAAAAAGTCAATAATCCATAACTAAAACTTAAATTGTACTACTTCTTACTGGCTATTACATCAACTTACAAGATTCATTTGTGTTCTACTATGGTGCTTTTAGTGTCTCCGCATACCGCAGCACGCGACATAGCTTTGTAGGCAATAAGTACAACCGTTTCAGAGAGAAGTGCCGCCAATGTGACGATCTGGCTTTAAGTCGATTCGATAACAAATGATGAAAACGGACAGATTTCTTAGGTTTTTACTACATATGAAAGCTTTTCACATTCTCCCGTGCAACTCGGCTGCTAGTCCTCCTTTCATACAAAGTGTTAAGGTCCTAGCTCATGTCCAAGGCACCAAAGCCAGCTAAAAAGTCAAAAATCGATAACTAAAACTTGAATTGTACTACTTCTTACTGGCTATTACATCAACTTCCAAGATTCATCTGTGTTCTACTATGGTGCTTTTAGTGTCTCCGCATACCGCAGCACGTGACATAGCTTTGCAGATGATAAGTACAACCGTTTCAGAGAGAAGAGCGGCCAATGTGACGATCTGGCTTTAAGTCGTTTCGATAACAAATGCCGAACATGGACGGATTTCTCAGGTTTTTACTACATATGAACACTTTTCACATTCTCCCGTGCAACGCGGCTGCTAGTCCTCCTTTGATTCCAAATCTTAAGTTCCTAGGTCATGTCCAAGGCACCAAAGAAGGGAAAAAGTCAATAATCCATAACTAAAACAAGAATTGTACTACTTCTTGCTGGCTATTACATCAACTTAGAAGCTTCATCTGTGTTCTACTATGGTGCTTTTAGTGTCTCCGCATACCGCAGCACGCGACATAGCTTTGCAGACGATAAGTACAACCGTTTCAGAGAGACGAGCGGCCAATGTGAAGATCTGGCTTTAAGTCGATTCGATAACAAATGACGAACATGGACGGATTTTTCAGGTTTTTACTACATATGAACACTTTTCACATTCTCCCGTGCAACTCGGCTGCTAGTCCTCCTTTCATGCAAAACGTTAAGGTCCTAGCTCATGTCCAAGGCACCAAACCAGCTAAAAAGGCAATAATCGATAAATAAAACTTGAATTGTACTACTCCTTACTGGCTATTACATCAACTTAGAAGCTTCATCTGTGTTCTACTATGGTGCTTTTAGTGTCTCTGCATACCGCAGCACGCGACACAGCTTTGCAGACGATAAGTACAACCGTTTCAGAGAGAAGGGCGGCCAATGTGACGATCTGGCTTTAAGTCGATTCGATAGCAAATGACGAATACGGACGGAATTCTCAGGTTTTTACTACATATGAACACTATTCATATTCTCTCGGGCAACGCGACTGCTAGTCCTCCTTTCATGCAAAATCTTAAGTTCCTAGCTCATGTCCAAGGCACCAAAGAAGGGTAAAAAGTCAATAATCGATAACTAGAACTTGAATTGTACTACTTCTTACTGGCTATTATTTCAATTTTGAAGCTTCATCTGTGTTCTACTATGGTTCTTTTAGTGTCTCCGCATACCGCAACACGCGACATAGCTTTGCAGTCGATAAGTACAACCGTTTCAGAGAGAAGAGCGTCCATTGTGACGATCTGGCTTTAAGTCGATTCAATAACAAATGACGAACGTGGACGGATTTCTCAGGTTTTTACTACCTATGAACACTATTCACATTCTCCCGTGCAACGCGGCTGCTAGTCCTTCTTTCATGCCAAACCTTAAGTTCCTAGCTCGTGTCCAAGGCACCAAATAAGGGTATAAAGTCAATAATCGATACCTAAAACTTGAATTGTACTACTTCTTACTGGCTATTACACCTTCTTAGAAGCTTCATCTTTCTTCTACTATGGTGCTTTTAGTGTCTCCGCATACCGCAGCACGCGACATAGCTTTGCAGACGATAAGTACAACCGTTTCAAAGAGAAGAGCGGCCAATGTGACGATCTGGCTTTAAGTCGATTCGATAACAACTGACGAAAACGGGCGGATTTCTCAGGTTTTTACTACACATGAAAACTTTTAACATACTCCCATGCAACGCGGCTGCTTGTCCTCCTTTCATGCAAAATGTTAAGGTCCTAGCTCATGTCCAAGGCACCAAAGAAAGCTAAAAAGTCAATAATCGATACCTAAAACATGAATTGTACTACTTCCTACTGGCTATTACATCAACTTAGAAACTTCATCTGTGTTCTACTATGGTGCTTTTAGTGTCTCTACATACCGCAGCACGCGACATAGCTTTGGAGACGGTAAACGTAACCGTTTCAGACAGAAGAGCGGCCAATGTGAAGATCTGGCTTTAAGTTGATTCAATAACAAATGACGAACACGGACGGATTTCTCAGGTTTTTAGTACATATGAACACTTTTCACATTCTCCCGTGCAACTCGGCTGCTAGTCCTCCTTTCATGCAAATTGTTAAGGTCCTAGCTCATATCCAAGGCATCAAAGCCAGCTAAGAAGTCAATAATCGATAAGTAAAACTTGAATTGTACTACTTCTTACTGGCTATTACATCAACTTATAAGCTTCATCTATGTTCTACTATGGTGCTTTTAGTGTCTCCGCATACCGCAGCACGTGACATAGCTTTGCAGATGATAAGTACAACCGTTTCAGAGAGAAGAGCGGCCAATGTGACGATCTGGCTTTAAGTCGTTTCGATAACAAATGCCGAACATGGACGGATTTCTCAGGTTTTTACTACATATGAACACTTTTCACATTCTCCCGTGCAACTCGGCTGCTAGTCCTCCTTTCATGCAAAACGTTAAGGTCCTAGCTCATGTCCAAGGCATCAAAGCCAGCTAAATAATCAATAATCGATAACTAAAACTTGAATTGTACTACTTCTTACTGGCTATTACATCAACTTATAAGCTTCATCTATGTTCTACTATGGTGCTTTTAGTGTCTCCGCATACCGCAGCACGCGACATAGCTTTGCAGATGATAAGTACAACCGTTTCAGAGAGCAGAGCGGCCAATGTGACGATCTGGCTTTAAGTCGATTCGATAACAAATGACGGAAACGGACGGATTTCTCAGGCTTTTACTACATATGAACAGTTTTCACATTCTCCCGTGCAACGCGGCAGCTGGTCCTCCTTTTCATGCAAAATCTTAAGTTCCTAGTTCATGTACAGGGCACCAAAGAAGGTTAAAAAAGTCAATAATCCTTAACTAAAACTTGAATTGTACTACTTCTTACTGGCTATTACATCAGTTTAGAAGCTTCATCTGTGTTCTACTATGGTGCTTCAAGTGTCTCCGGATACCGCAGCACGCGACATAGCTTTGCAGACGATAAATGTAACCGTTTCAGACATAAGAGCGGCCAATGTGACAACCTGGCTTTAAGTCGATTCGATAACAAATGACGGAAACGGACGGATTTCTCAGGTTTTTACTACATATGAACACTTTTCACATTCTCCCGTGCAACGCGGCTGCTAGTCCTCTTTCTATGCAAAATCTTAAGTTCCTAGCTCATGTCCAAGGCACCAAAGAAGGGTAAAAAGTCAATAATCGATACCTAAAACTTGAATTGTACTACTTCTTACTGGCTATTACACCTTCTTAGAAGCTTCATCTGTGTTCTACTATGGTACTTTTAGTTTCTCCGCATACCGCAGCACGCGACGTAGCTTTGCAGAAGATAAGTACAACCGTTTCAAGAGAAGAGCGGCTAATGTGACGATCTGGCTTTAAGTCGATTCCATAACAAATGGCGAACATGGACGGATTTCTCAGTTTTTTACTAGATATAAACACTTTTCACATTCTCCCGTGCAACGCGTCTGCTAGTCCTTCTTTCATTCCAAACCTTAAGTTCCTAGCTCATGTCCAAGGCACCAAGGAAGGGTAAAAAGTCAATAATCCATAACTAAAACTTGAATTGTACTACTCCTTACTGGCTATTTCATCAACTTAGAAGCTTCATCTGTGTTTTACTATGATGCTTTTAGTGTCTCCGCATACCGCAACACGCGACATAGCTTTGCTGACGATAAGTACAACCGTTTCAGAGAGAAGAGCGGCCAATGTGACGATCTGGCTTTAAGTCGATTCTATAGCAAATGACGAATACGGACGGATTTCTCAGGTTTTTACTACATATGAACACTATTCATATTCTCTCGGGCAACGCGACTGCTAGTCCTCGTTTCATGCAAAATCTTAAGTTCCTAGCTCATGTCCAAGGCACCAAAGAGGGGTAAAAAGTCAATAATCCATAACTAAAACTTGAGTTGTACTACTTCTTACTGGCTATTGTATCAACTTAGAACCTTCATCAGTGTTCTACTGTGGTGCTTTTGGTGTCTCCGCATACCGCAGCACGCGACATAGCTTTGCAGACGATAAGTACAACCGTTTCAGAGAGAAGAGCGGCTAAAAGTGACGATCTGGCTTTAAGTCGATTCGATAACAAATGACGAAAACGGACGGATTTCTCAGGTTTTTACTACATATGAACACTTTTCATATTCTCTCGGGCAACGCGGCTGCTAGTCCTCCTTTCATGCAAAATCTTAAGTTCCTAGCACATGTCCTAGGCACCAAAGAAGGGTAAAAAATCAATAATCCATAACTAAAACTTGAGTTGTACTACTTCTTACAGGCTATTACATCAACTTAGAACCTTCATCTGTGTTCCACTATGGTGCTTTTAGTGTCTCCGAATACCGCAGCACGCGACATAGCTTTGCAGACGATAAGTACAACCGTTTCAGAGAGAAGAGCGGCCAATGTTACGATCTGGCTTTAAGTCGATTCGATAACAACTGACGAAAACGGGCGGATTTCAAGGATTTTACCACATATGAACACTTTTAACATACTCCCATGCAACGCGGTTGCTAGTCCTCCTTTCATGCAAAATGTTAAGGTCCTAGCTCATGCCCAAGGCACCAAAGAAGGGTAAAAAGTCAATAATCCATAACTAAAACTTGAGTTGTACTAATTCTTACTGGCAATTACATCAACTTAAGAAGCTTCATCTGTGTTCTACTATGGTGCTTTTAGTGTCTCCGCATACCGCAACACGCGACATAGCTTTGCAGACGATAAGTACAACCGTTTCAGAGAGAAGAGCTGCCATTGTGGCGATCTGGCTTTAAGTCGATTTGATAACAAATGACGAAAAAGGACGGATTTCTGAGGTTTTTACTACATATGAACACGTTTCACATTCTCCCGTGCGACGCGGCTGCTAGTCCTCCTTTCACGCAAAATATTAAGTTCCTATCTCATGTCCAAGGCACCAAAGAAAGCTAGAAAGTCAATAATCGATACCTAAAACATGAATTGTACTACTTCCTACTGGCTATTACATCAACTTAGAAGCTTCATCTGTGTTCTACTATGGTGCTTTTAGTGTCTCTACATACCGCAGCACGCGACATAGCTTTGGAGACGGTAAACGTAACCGTTTCAGACAGAAGAGCGGCCAGTGTGAAGATCTGGCTTTAAGTCGATTCAATAACAAATGACGAACACGGACGGATTTCTCAGGTTTTTACTACATATGAACACTTTTCACATTCTCCCGTGCAACTCGGCTGCTAGTCCTCCTTTCATGCAAAACGTTAAGGTCCTAGCTCATGTCCAAGGCATCAAAGCCAGCTAAAATGTCAATAATCGATAACTAAAACTTGAATTGTACTACTTCTTACTGGCTATTACATCAACTTATAAGCTTCATCTATGTTCTACTATGGTGCTTTTAGTGTCTCTGCATACCGCAGCACGCGACACAGCTTTGCAGACGATAAGTACAACCGTTTCAGAGAGAAGGGCGGCCAATGTGACGATCTGGCTTTAAGTCGATTCGATAGCAAATGACGAATACGGACGGATTTCTCAGGTTTTTACTACATATGAACACTATTCATATTCTCTCGGGCAACGCGACTGCTAGTCCTCCTTTCATGCAAAATCTTAAGTTCCTAGCTCATGTCCAAGGCACCAAAGAAGGGTAAAAAGTCAATAATCGATAACTAAAACTTGAATTGTACTACTTCTTACTGGCTATTATATCAATTTTGAAGCTTCATCTGTGTTCTTCTATGGTTCTCTTAGTGTCTCCGCATACCGCAACACGCGACATAGCTTTGCAGTCGATAAGTACAACCGTTTCAGAGAGAAGAGCGTCCATTGTGACGATCTGGCTTTAAGTCGATTCGATAACAAATGACGAACGTGGACGGATTTCTCAGGTTTTTACTACATATGAACACTATTCACATTCTCCCGTGCACCTCGGCTGCTAGTCCTCCTTTCATGCAAAATGTTAAGGCCCTAGCTCATGTCCAAGGCACCAAAGCCAGCTAAAAAGTCAATAATCTATAACTAAACTTGAATTGTACTACATCTTACTGGCTATTACATCAACTTAGAAGCTTCATCTGTGTTCTACTATGGTGCTTCTAGTGTCTCCGCATACCACAGCACATGACATAGCTTTGCAGACGATAAATGTAAACGTTTCAGACAGAAGAGCGGCCAATGTGACAATCTCGCTGTAAGTCGATTCGATAACAAATGACGAATACGGACGGATTTCTCAGGTTTTTACTACATATGAACACTTTTCACACTCTCCCGCGCATCGCGGCTGCTAGTCCTCCTTTCATGCAAAATCTTAAGTTCCTAGCTCATGTCGAAGGCAACAAAGAAAGGTAAAAAGTCAATAATCGACTCCTAAAACTTGAATTGTACTACTTCATACTGGCTATTACATCAACTTAGATCTTCATCTGTGTTCTACTATGGTGCTTCTAGTGTCTCCGCATACCGCAGCACGCGACATAGCTTTGCAGACGATAAATGTAACCGTTTCAGACAGAAGAGCGGCCAATGTGACGATCTGGCTTTAAGTCGATTCGATAACAAATGACGAAAACGGACGGATTTCTCAGGTTTTTACTACATATGAACACTTATCACATTCTCCCATTAACGCGGCTGCTAGTCCTCCTATCACGCAAAACCATAAGTTCCTAGCTCATGTCCAAGGCACCAAGGAAGGGTAAAAAGTCAACAATCCATAACTAAAACTTGAATTGTACTACTTCTTACTGGCTATTACATCAATTTAGAAGCATCATCTGTGTTCTACTATGGTGCTTTTAGTGTCTCGCATACCGCAGCACGCGACATAGCTTTGCAGACGATAAGTACAACCATTTCAGAGAGAAGAGCGGCCAATGTGACGATATGGCTTTAAGTCGATTCGATAACCAATGACGATAACGGGCGGATTTGTCAGCTTTTTACTACATATGAACACTATTCACATTCTCCCGTGCAACTCGGCTGCTAGTCCTCCTTTCATGCAAAACGTTAAGGTCCTAGCTCATGTCCAAGGCACCAAAGCCAGCTATAAAGTCAATAATCGATAGCTAAAACTAGAATTGTACTACTTCTTACTGGCTATTACATCAACTTAGAAGCTTCTTCTGTGTCCTACTATGGTGCTTCTAGTGTCTCCGCATACCGCAGCACGCGAAGTAGCTTTGTAGACGATAAATGTAACCGTTTCAGACAGAAGAGCGGCCAAAGTGTCAATCAGGCATTAAGTCGATTCGATAAAAAATGACGAAACGGACGGATTTCTCAGGTTTTCACTACATATGAACACTTTTCACTTTCTCCCGTGCAACGCGGCTGCTAGTCCTCCTTTAATGCAAAATCTTTAGTTCCTAGCTCATATCCAAGGCACCAAAGAAGGGTAAAAAGTCAATAATCGATACCTAAAACTTGAGTTGTACTACTTCTTACTGGCTATTACATCAACTTAGAACCTTCATCTGTGTTCCACTATGGTGCTTTTAGTGTCTCCGAATACCGCAGCACGCGACATAGCTTTGCAGACGATAAGTACAACCGTTTCAGAGAGAAGAGCGGCCAATGTTACGATCTGGCTTTAAGTCGATTCGATAACAACTGACGAAAACGGGCGGATTTCAAGGATTTTACCACATATGAACACTTTTACCATACTCCCATGCAACGCGGTTGCTAGTCCTCCTTTCATGCAAAATGTTAAGGTCCTAGCTCATGCCCAAGGCACCAAAGAAGGGTAAAAAGTCAATAATCCATAACTAAAACTTGAGTTGTACTAATTCTTACTGGCAATTACATCAACTTAAGAAGCTTCATCTGTGTTCTACTATGGTGCTTTTAGTGTCTCCGCATACCGCAACACGCGACATAGCTTTGCAGACGATAAGTACAATCGTTTCAGAGAGAAGAGCTGCCATTGTGGTTATCTGGCTTTAAGTCGATTTGATAACAAATGACGAAAAAGGACCGATTTCTCAGGTTTTTACTACATATGAACACGTTTCACATTCTCCCGTGCGACGCGGCTGCTAGTCCTCCTTTCACGCAAAATATTAAGTTCCTATCTCATGTCCAAGGCACCAAAGAAAGCTAGAAAGTCAATAATCGATACCTAAAACATGAATTGTACTACTTCCTACTGGCTATTACATCAACTTAGAAGCTTCATCTGTGTTCTACTATGGTGCTTTTAGTGTCTCTACATACCGCAGCACGCGACATAGCTTTGGAGACGGTAAACGTAACCGTTTCAGACAGAAGAGCGGCCAGTGTGAAGATCTGGCTTTAAGTCGATTCAATAACAAATGACGAACACGGACGGATTTCTCAGGTTTTTACTACATATGAACACTTTTCACATTCTCCCGTGCAACTCGGCTGCTAGTCCTCCTTTCATGCAAAACGTTAAGGTCCTAGCTCATGTCCAAGGCATCAAAGCCAGCTAAAATGTCAATAATCGATAACTAAAACTTGAATTGTACTACTTCTTACTGGCTATTACATCAACTTATAAGCTTCATCTATGTTCTACTATGGTGCTTTTAGTGTCTCCGCATACCGCAGCACGTGACATAGCTTTGCAGATGATAAGTACAACCGTTTCAGAGAGAAGAACGGCCAATGTGACGATCTGGCTTTAAGTCGTTTCGATAACAAATGCCGAACATGGACGGATTTCTCAGGTTTTTACTACATATGAACACTTTTCACATTCTCCCGTGCAACGCGGCTGCTAGTCCTCCTTTGATTCCAAATCTTAAGTTCCTAGGTCATGTCCAAGGCACCAAAGAAGGGAAAAAGTCAATAATCCATAACTAAAACTTGAGTTGTACTAATTCTTACTGGCAATTACATCAACTTAAGAAGCTTCATCTGTGTTCTACTATGGTCCTTTTAGTGTCTCCGCATACCGCAGCACGCGACACAGCTTTGCAGACGATAAGTACAACCGTTTCAGAGAGAAGGGCTGCCAATGTGACGATCGGGCTTTAAGTCGATTCGATAGCAAATGACGAATACGGACGGATTTCTCAGGTTTTTACTACATATGAACACTATTCATATTCTCTCGGGCAACGCGACTGCTAGTCCTCCTTTCATGCAAAATCTTAAGTTCCTAGCTCATGTCCAAGGCACCAAAGAAGGGTAAAAAGTCAATAATCGATAACTAAAACTTGAATTGTACTACTTCTTACTGGCTATTATATCAATTTTGAAGCTTCATCTGTGTTCTACTATGGTTCTTTTAGTGTCTCCGCATACCGCAACACGCGACATAGCTTTGCATTCGATAAGTACAACCGTTTCAGAGAGAAGAGCGTCCATTGTGACGATCTGGCTTTAAGTCGATTCGATAACAAATGACGAACGTGGACGGATTTCTCAGGTTTTTACTACATATGAACACTATTCACATTCTCCCGTGCACCTCGGCTGCTAGTCCTCCTTTCATGCAAAATGTTAAGGTCCTAGCTCATGTCCAAGGCACCAAAGCCAGCTAAAAAGTCAATAATCTATAACTAAACTTGAATTGTACTACTTCTTACTGGCTATTACATCAACTTAGAAGCTTCATCTGTGTTCTACTATGGTGCTTCTAGTGTCTCCGCATACCACAGCACATGACATAGCTTTGCAGACGATAAATGTAAACGTTTCAGACAGAAGAGCGGCCAATGTGACAATCTCGCTGTAAGTCGATTCGATAACAAATGACGAAAACGGACGGATTTCTCAGGTTTTTACCACATATGAACACTTTTACCATACTCCCATGCAACGCGGTTGCTAGTCCTCCTTTCATGCAAAATGTTAAGGTCCTAGCTCATGCCCAAGGCACCAAAGAAGGGTAAAAAGTCAATAATCCATAACTAAAATTTGAGTTGTACTAATTCTTACTGGCAATTACATCAACTTAAGAAGCTTCATCTGTGTTCTACTATGGTGCTTTTAGTGTCTCCGCATACCGCAACACGCGACATAGCTTTGCAGACGATAAGTACAACCGTTTCAGAGAGAAGAGCTGCCATTGTGGCGATCTGGCTTTAAGTCGATTTGATAACAAATGACGAAAAAGGACGGATTTCTCAGGTTTTTACTACATATGAACACGTTTCACATTCTCCCGTGCGACGCGGCTGCTAGTCCTCCTTTCACGCAAAATATTAAGTTCCTATCTCATGTCCAAGGCACCAAAGAAAGCTAGAAAGTCAATAATCGATACCTAAAACATGAATTGTACTACTTCCTACTGGCTATTACATCAACTTAGAAGCTTCATCTGTGTTCTACTATGGTGCTTTTAGTGTCTCTGCATACCGCAGCACGCGACATAGCTTTGGAGACGGTAAACGTAACCGTTTCAGACAGAAGAGCGGCCAGTGTGAAGATCTGGCTTTAAGTCGATTCAATAACAAATGACGAACACGGACGGATTTCTCAGGTTTTTACTACATATGAACACTTTTCACATTCTCCCGTGCAACGCGGCTGCTAGTCCTCCTTTGATTCCAAATCTTAAGTTCCTAGGTCATGTCCAAGGCACCAAAGAAGGGAAAAAGTCAATAATCCATAACTAAAACAAGAATTGTACTACTTCTTACTGGCTATTACATCAACTTAGAAGCTTCATCTGTGTTCTACTATGGTCCTTTTAGTGTCTCCGCATACCGCAGCACGCGACACAGCTTTGCAGACGATAAGTACAACCGTTTCAGAGAGAAGGGCGGCCAATGTGACGATCTGGCTTTAAGTCGATTCGATAGCAAATGACGAATACGGACGGATTTCTCAGGTTTTTACTACATATGAACACTATTCATATTCTCTCGGGCAACGCGACTGCTAGTCCTCCTTTCATGCAAAATCTTAAGTTCCTAGCTCATGTCCAAGGCACCAAAGAAGGGTAAAAAGTCAATAATCGATAACTAAAACTTGAATTGTACTACTTCTTACTGGCTATTACATCAACTTAGAAGCATCATCTGTGTTCTACTATGGTGCTTTTAGTGTCTCCACATACCGCAGCACACGTCATAGCTTTGCAGACGATAAGTACAACCGTTTCAGAGAGAAGAGCTGCCATTGTGGCGATCTGGCTTTAAGTCGATTTGATAACAAATGACGAAAAAGGACGGATTTCTCAGGTTTTTACTACATATGAACACGTTTCACATTCTCCCGTGCGACGCGGCTGCTAGTCCTCCTTTCACGCAAAATATTAAGTTCCTATCTCATGTCCAAGGCACCAAAGAAAGCTAGAAAGTCAATAATCGATACCTAAAACATGAATTGTACTACTTCCTACTGGCTATTACATCAACTTAGAAGCTTCATCTGTGTTCTACTATGGTGCTTTTAGTGTCTCTACATACCGCAGCACGCGACATAGCTTTGGAGACGGTAAACGTAACCGTTTCAGACAGAAGAGCGGCCAGTGTGAAGATCTGGCTTTAAGTCGATTCAATAACAAATGACGAACACGGACGGATTTCTCAGGTTTTTACTACATATGAACACTTTTCACATTCTCCCGTGCAACTCGGCTGCTAGTCCTCCTTTCATGCA
The DNA here is from genome assembly GCF_023897955.1 of Schistocerca gregaria. Taxonomy (NCBI): domain Eukaryota; kingdom Metazoa; phylum Arthropoda; class Insecta; order Orthoptera; family Acrididae; genus Schistocerca; species Schistocerca gregaria. The sequence continues at coordinate 695,220 of NW_026061770.1, forward strand.
AAACGTTAAGGTCCTAGCTCATGTCCAAGGCATCAAAGCCAGCTAAAATGTCAATAATCGATAACTAAAACTTGAATTGTACTACTTCTTACTGGCTATTACATCAACTTATAAGCTTCATCTATGTTCTACTATGGTGCTTTTAGTGTCTCCGCATACCGCAGCACGTGACATAGCTTTGCAGATGATAAGTACAACCGTTTCAGAGAGAAGAGCGGCCAATGTGACGATCTGGCTTTAAGTCGTTTCGATAACAAATGCCGAACATGGACGGATTTCTCAGGTTTTTACTACATATGAACACTTTTCACATTCTCCCGTGCAACGCGGCTGCTAGTCCTCCTTTGATTCCAAATCTTAAGTTCCTAGGTCATGTCCAAGGCACCAAAGAAGGGAAAAAGTCAATAATCCATAACTAAAACAAGAATTGTACTACTTCTTACTGGCTATTACATCAACTTAGAAGCTTCATCTGTGTTCTACTATGATCCTTTTAGTGTCTCCGCATACCGCAGCACGCGACACAGCTTTGCAGACGATAAGTACAACCGTTTCAGAGAGAAGGGCGGCCAATGTGACGATCTGGCTTTAAGTCGATTCGATAGCAAATGACGAATACGGACGGATTTCTCAGGTTTTTACTACATATGAACACTATTCATATTCTCTCGGGCAACGCGACTGCTAGTCCTCCTTTCATGCAAAATCTTAAGTTCCTAGCTCATGTCCAAGGCACCAAAGAAGGGTAAAAAGTCAATAATCGATAACTAAAACTTGAATTGTACTACTTCTTACTGGCTATTATATCAATTTTGAAGCTTCATCTGTGTTCTACTATGGTTCTTTTAGTGTCTCCGCATACCACAACACGCGACATAGCTTTGCAGTCGATAAGTACAACCGTTTCAGAGAGAAGAGCGTCCATTGTGACGATCTGGCTTTAAGTCGATTCGATAACAAATGACGAACGTGGACGGATTTCTCAGGTTTTTACTACATATGAACACTATTCACATTCTCCCGTGCACCTCGGCTGCTAGTCCTCCTTTCATGCAAAATGTTAAGGTCCTAGCTCATGTCCAAGGCACCAAAGCCAGCTAAAAAGTCAATAATCTATAACTAAACTTGAATTGTACTACTTCTTACTGGCTATTACATCAACTTAGAAGCTTCATCTGTGTTCTACTATGGTGCTTCTAGTGTCTCCGCATACCACAGCACATGACATAGCTTTGCAGACGATAAATGTAAACGTTTCAGACAGAAGAGCGGCCAATGTGACAATCTCGCTGTAAGTCGATTCGATAACAAATGACGAAAACGGACGGATTTCTCAGGTTTTTACTACATATGAACACTTTTCACAATCTCCCGGGCATCGCGGCTGCTAGTCCTCCTTTCATGCAAAATCTTAAGTTCCTAGCTCATGTCGAAGGCAACAAAGAAGGGTAAAAAGTCAATAATCGACTCCTAAAACTTGAATTGTACTACTTCATACTGGCTATTACATCAACTTAGATCTTCATCTGTGTTCTACTATGGTGCTTCTAGTGTCTCCGCATACCGCAGCACGCGACATAGCTTTGCAGACGATAAATGTAACCGTTTCAGACAGAAGAGCGGCCAATGTGACGATCTGGCTTTAAGTCGATTCGATAACAAATGACGAAAACGGACGGATTTCTCAGGTTTTTACTACATATGAACACTTATCACATTCTCCCATTAACGCGGCTGCTAGTCCTCCTATCACGCAAAACCATAAGTTCCTAGCTCATGTCCAAGGCACCAAGGAAGGGTAAAAAGTCAACAATCCATAACTAAAACTTGAATTGTAATACTTCTTACTGGCTATTACATCAATTTAGAAGCATCATCTGTGTTCTACTATGGTGCTTTTAGTGTGTCGCATACCGCAGCACGCGACATAGCTTTGCAGACGATAAGTACAACCGTTTCAGAGAGAAGAGCGGCCAATGTGACGATATGGCTTTAAGTCGATTCGATAACCAATGACGATAACGGGCGGATTTGTCAGCTTTTTATTACATATGGACACTATTCACATTCTCCCGTGCAACTCGGCTGCTAGTCCTCCTTTCATGCAAAACGTTAAGGTCCTAGCTCATGTCCAAGGCACCAAAGCCGGCTATAAAGTCAATAATCGATAGCTAAAACTAGAATTGTACTACTTCTTACTGGCTATTACATCAACTTAGAAGCTTCTTCTGTGTCCTACTATGGTGCTTCTAGTGTCTCCGCATACCGCAGCACGCGAAGTAGCTTTGTAGACGATAAATGTAACCGTTTCAGACAGAAGAGCGGCAAATGTGTCAATCAGGCATTAAGTCGATTCGATAAAAAATGACGAAACGGACGGATTTCTCAGGTTTTCACTACATATGAACACTTTTCACTTTCTCAAGTGCAACGCGGCTGCTAGTCCTCCTTTAATGCAAAATCTTTAGTTCCTAGCTCATATCCAAGGCACCAAAGAAGGGTAAAAAGTCAATAATCGATACCTAAAACTTGAATTGTACTACTTCTTACTGGCTATTACACCTTCTTAGAAGCTTCATCTGTGTTCTACTATGGGGCTTCTCGTGTCTCCCCATACCGCAGCACGCGACATTGCTTTGCAGACGATAAGTACAACCGTTTCAGAGAGAAGAGCGGCCAATGTGACGATCTGGCTTTAAGTCGATGCGATAACAAATGACGATCATGGACGGATTTCTCAGGTTTTTACTACATATGAACACTTTTCACATTCTCCCGTGCAACGCGGCTGCTAGTCCTCCTTTGATTCCAAATCTTAAGTTCCTAGGTCATGTCCAAGGCACCAAAGAAGGGTAAAAAGTCAATAACCCATAACTAAAACAAGAATTGTTCTACTTCTTACTGGCTATTACATCAACTTAGAAGCTACATCTGTGTTCTACTATGGTGCTTTTAGTGTCTCCGCATACCGCAGCACGCGACATAGCTTGGCAGACGATAAGTACAACCGTTTCAGAGAGACGAGCGGCCAATGTGAAGATCTGGCATTAAGTCGATTCAATAACAAATGACGAACACGGACGGATTTCTCAGGTTTTAACTACATATGAACACTTTTCACATTCTCCCGTGCAACTCGGCTGCTAGTCCTCCATTCAGCAAAACGTTAAGGTCCTAGCTCATGTCCAAGGCATCAAAGCCAGCTAAAAAGCAATAATCGATAACTAAAACTTGAATTGTACTACTTCTTACTGGCTATTACATCAACTTATAAGCTCCATCTATGTTCTACTACGGTGCTTTTAGTGTCTCCGCATACCGCAGCACGCGACATAGCTTTGCAGACGATAATTACAACCGTTTCAGAGAGAAGAGCGGCCAATGTGACGATCTGGCTTTAAGTCGATTCGATAACAAATGACGAAAACGGACGGATTTCTCAGGCTTTTATTACATATGAACAGTTTTCAGATTCTCCCGTGCAACGCGGCAGCTGGTCCTCCTTTCATGCAAAATCTTAAGTTCCTAGCTCATGTCCAGGGCACCAAAGAAAGTTAAAAAGTTAATAATCCATAAATAAAACTTGAATTGTACTACATCTTACTGGCTATTACATCAGTTTAGAAGGTATATCTGTGTTCTACTATGGTGCTTTTAGTGTCTCTACATACCGCAGCACGCGACATAGCTTTGGAGATGGTAAACGTAACCGTTTCAGACAGAAGAGCGGCCAATGTGACAATCTGGCTGTAAGTCGATTCGATAACAAATGACGAAAACGGACGAATTTCTCAGGTTTTTACTACATATGAACAGTTTTCACATTCTCCCGCGCATCGCGGCTGCTAGTCCTCCATTCATGCAAAATCTTAAGTTCCTAGCTCATGTCCAAGGCACCGAACCAGCTAAAAAGTCAATAATCGATAAATAAAACTTGAATTGTACTACTTCTTACTGGCTATTACATCAACTTAGAAGCTTCATCTGTGTTCCACTATGGTGCTTTTAGTGTCTTCGAATACCGCAGCACGGGACATAGCTTTGCAGACTATAAGTACTACCGTTTCAGAGAGAAGAGCGGCCAATGTGACGATCTGGCTTTAAGTCGATGCGATAACAAATGACGAACATGGACGGATTTCTCAGGTTTTTACTACATATGAACACTTTTCACATTCTCCCGGGCAACGCGGCTGCTAGTCCTCCTTTCATGCCAAATCGTAAGTTCCTAGCTCATGTCCAAGGCACCAAGAAGTGTAAAAAGTCAATAATCCATAACTAAAACTAGAATTGTACTACTTCTTACTGGCTATTACATCAACTTAGAAGCTTCATCTGTGTTCTACTATGGTGCTTTTAGTGTCTCGCATACCGCAGCACGCGACATAGCTTTGCAGACGATAAGTACAACCGTTTCAGAGAGAAGAGCGGCCAATGTGACGATACGGCTTTAAGTCGATTCGATAACCAATGACGATAACGGGCGGATTTGTCAGCTTTTTGCTACATATGAACACTATTCACATTCTCCCGTGCAACTCGGCTGCTAGTCCTCCTTTCATGCAAAACGTTAAGGTCCTAGCTCATGTCCAAGGCACCAAAGCCAGCTAAAAAGTCAATAATCGATAGCTACAACTTGAATTGTACTACTTCTTACAGGCTATTACATCAACTTAGAAGCTTCATCTGTGTCCTACTATGGTGCTTCTAGTGTCTCCGCATACCGCAGCACGCGAAATAGCTTTGTAGACGATAAATGTAACCGTTTCAGACAGAAGAGCGGTCAATGTGACAATCTGGCTTTAAGTCGATTCGATAATAAATGACGAAAACGGACGGATTTCTCAGGTTTTCACTACATATGAACACTTTTCACATTCTCCCGTGCAACGCGGCTGCTAGTCCTCCTTTCATGCAAAATCTTAAGTTCCTAGCTCATGTCCAAGGCACCAAAGAAGGGTAAAAAGTCAATAATCGATACCTAAAACTTGAATTGTACTACTTCTTACTGGCTATTACACCTTCTTAGAAGCTTCATCTGTGTTCTACTATGGTGCTTCTAGTGTCTCCGCATACCGCAGCACGCGACATTGCTTTGCAGACGATAAGTACAACTTTTTCAGAGAGAAGAGCGGCCAATGTGACGATCTGGCTTTAAGTCGATTCGATAACAAATGACGCAAACGGACTGATTTCTCAGGTTTTTACTACATATGAACACTTTCCACATTCTCCCGTGGAACGCGGCCGCTAGTCCTCCTTTCACGCAAAATCATAAGTTCCTAGCTCATGTCCAAGGCAACAAAGAAGGGTAAAAAGTCAACAATCGATACCTAAAACTTGAATTGTACTACTTCTTACTGGCTATTACATCAACTTAGGAGCTTCATCTGTGTTCTACTATGGTGCTTTTAGTGTCTCCGCATACCGAAGCACGCGACATAGCGTTGCAGGCGATAAGTACAACCGTTTCAGAGAGAAGAGCGGCCAATGTGACGATCTGGCTTTAAGTCGATGCGATAACAAACGACGAACATGGACGGATTTCTCAGGTTTTTACTACATATGAACACTTTTCACATTCTCCCAGGCAACGCGGCTGCTAGTCCTCCTTTCATGCCAAATCTTAAGTTCCTAGCTCATGTCCAAGGCACCAAGGAAGGGTACATCTACATGACTACTCTGCAGTTCACATTTAAGTGCTTGGCAGAGGGTTCATCGAACCACAATCATACTATCTCTCTACTATTCCACTCCCGAACAGCGAGCGGGAAAAACGAACACCTAAACCTTTCTGTTCGAGCTCTGATTTCTCTTATTTTATTTTGATGATCATTCCTACCTATGTAGGTTGGGCTCAACAAAATATTTTCGCATTCGGAAGAGAAAGTTGGTGACTGAAATTTCGTAAGAAGGTCTCGCCGCGACGAAAAACGTCTATGCTGTAATGACTTCCATCCCAACTCGCTTACCATATCTGCCATACTCTCTCCCCTATAACGCGATAATACAAAACGAGCTGCCCTTTTTTTGCACCCTTTCGATGTCCTCCGTCAATCCCACCTGGTAAGGATCCCACACCGCACAGCAATATTCTAACAGAGGACGAACGAGTGTAGTGTAAGCTGTCTCTTTAGTTGACTTGTTGCATCTGCTAAGTGTCCTGCCAATGAAACGCAACCTTTGGCTCGCATTCCCGACAATATTACCTATGTGGTCCTTCCAACAGAAGTTGTTCGTAATTTTAACACCCAAGTACTTAGTTGAATTGACAGCCTTGAGAATTGTACTATTTATCGAGTAATCTAATTCCAACGGATTTCTTTTGGAACTCATGTGGATCATCTCACACTTTTCGTTATTTAGCGTCAACTGCCACCTGACACACCATACAGCAATCTTTTCTAAATTGCTTTGCAGCTGATACTGGTCTTCGGATGACCTTACTAGACGGTAAATTACAGCATCATCTGCGAACAATCTAAGAGAACTGCTCAGATTGTCACCCAGGTCATTTATATAGATCAGGAACAGTAGAGGTCCCAGGACGCTTCCCTGGGGAACACCTGATATCACTTCAGTTTTACTCGATGATTTGCCGTCTATTACTACGAACTGCGACCTTCCTGACAGGAAATCACGAATCCAGTCGCACAACTGAGACGATACCCCATAGCTCCGAAGCTTGATTAGAAGTCGCTTGTGAGGAACGGTGTCAAAAGCTTTCCGGAAATCTAGAAATACGGAATCAACTTGAGATTCCCTGTCGATAGCGGCCATTACTTCGTGCGAATAAAGAGCTAGCTGCGTCGCACAAGAGCGATGTTTTCTGAAGCCATGCTGATTACGTGTCAATAGATCGTTCCCTTCGAGGTGGTTCATAATGTTTGAATACAGTATATGCTCCAAAACCCTACTGCAAACCGACGTCAATGATATAGGTCTGTAGTTAAATGGATTACTCCTACTACCCTTCTTAAACACTGGTGCGACCTGCGCAATTTTCCAATCTGTAGGTACAGATCTATCGGTGAGCGAGCGGTTGTATATGAGTGCTAAGTAGGGAGCTATAGTATCAGCGTAATCTGAAAGGAACCTAATCGGTATACAATCTGGACCTGAAGACTTGCCCGTATTAAGCGATTTGAGTAGCTTCGCAACCCCTAAGGTATCTACTTCTAAGAAACTCATGCTAGCAGATGTTCGTGTTTCAAATTCTGGAATATTCCATTCGTCTTCCCTGGTGAAGGAATTTCGGAAAACTGCGTTCAATAACTCCGATTTAGCGGCACAGTCGTCGATAACAGTACCATCGGCACTGCGCAGCGAAGGTATTGACTGCGTCTTGCTGCTTGTGTATTTTACATACGACCAGAATTTCTTCGGATTTTCTACCAAATTTCGAGACAATGTTTCGTTGTGGAACCTATTAAAGGCATCTCGCATCGAAGTACGTGCCAAATTTCGCGCGTCTGTAAATTTTAGCCCATCTTCGGGATTTCGCGTTCTTCTGAACTTCGCATGCTTTTTCCGTTGCCTCTGCAACAGCGTTCGGACCTTTTTTGTGTACCACGGGGGATCCGTTCCATCTCTTACCATCTCTCAATTGCTGCTGCTACTATACCTTTGAATTTGAGCCACATCTCGTCTACATTCGCATAGTCAGTTCGGAAGGAATGGAAATTGTCTTTTAGGAAGGCTTCTAGTGGCACTTTATCCGCTTTTTTAAATAAAATTATTTTGCGTTTGTTTCTGATGGGTTTGGAAGAAATGGTATTGAGCCTAGCTACAATGACCTTGTGATCACTAATCCCTTTATCAGTCATGATGCTCTCTATCAGCTCTGGATTGTTTGTGGCCAAGAGGTCAAGTGTGTTTTCGCAACCATTTACAATTCGCGTGGGTTCGTGGACTAACTGTTCGAAATAATTTTCGGAGAATGCATTTAGGACAATCTCGGAAGACGTTTTCTGCCTACCACCAGTTTTGAACAAGTATTTTTGCCAACATACCGAGGGTAGGTTGAAGTTCCCACCAACTATAACCGTATGAGTGGGGTATTTATTTGTTACGAGACTCAAACTTTCTCTGAACTGTTCCGCAACTGTATCATCGGAGTCTGGGGGTCGGTAGAAGGAGCCAATTATTAACTTAATTCGGCTGTTAAGTATAACCTAGACCCACACCAATTCGCACGGAGTATCTACTTCGACTTCACTACAAGATAAACCACTACTGACAGACACAAACACTCCACCACCAATTCTGCCTAATCTATCTTTCCTGAACACCGTCTGAGACTTCGTAAAAATTTCTGCAGAACTTATTTCAGGCTTTAGCCAGCTTTCTGTACCTATAACGATATCAGCTTCTGTGCTTTATATTAGCACTTGAAGCTCAGGGACTTTTCCAGCGCAACTACAACAATTTACAACTATAATTCCGACTGTTCCTTGATCCAAGCACGTCCTGTAATTGCCAAGCACCCTTTGACATTGCAGCCCATCCCGCACTTTCCCGAGGCCTTCTAACCTAAAAAACCGCCCAGTCCACGCCACACAGCCTCCGCTACCCGTGTAGCCGCCAGCTGAGTGTAGTGAACTCCTGACCTATTCAGCGGAACCCGAAACCCCACCACCCTATGGCGCAAGTCAAGGAATCTGCAGCCAATACGGTCGCAAAACCGTCTGAGCCTCTGATTCAGACCCTCCACCCGGCTCTGCACCAAAAGTCCGCAGTCGGTTCTGTCAACGATGCTGCAGATGGTGAGCTCTGCCTTCATCTTGCAAGCAAGACCGGCAGCCTTCACCAAATCAGATAGCCGCTGGAATCCAGAGAGAATTTCCTCAGATCCAAAGCGACACACGTCATTAGTGCCGACATGTGCCACCACCTGCAGCTGGCTGCACCCTGTGCTCTTCATGGCATCCGGAAGGACCCTTTCCACATCAGGAATGACTCCTCCCGGAATGCACACGGAGTGCACACTGGATTTCTTCCCCTTCTTAGCCGCCGTATCCCTAAGGGGCCCCATTACGCGCCTAACATTGGAGCTCCCAACTACCAGTAAGCCCACCCTCTGCGATCGCCCGGACCTTGAAGGCTGAGAATGATCCTCTGAAACAGGGCAGGCAGCTGCATCTGGCTCAGCCAGAGACAGTGCCTGAAACCTGTTTGTCAGACGCGCCGGGGAGGCTTTCTGATCAGCCTCCGGGGACGCCTTTCGCTGCCTGCCACGCCTTGGAACGACCTCCCAATCAACCACAGGCGAGGGCTCAGCCCCACTGCGGGCAGCAACCGGGGCAACCACAGCGGCAGACCGATCTGGGGCCAGACGGGACGAGGTTGACATCCCCGTGATACCCGAGTCCGGCTCCCCACAGTGGTGCCCATTGGCAACAGCCTCAAGCTGCGCGACCGAAGTCAGCGCCGTTTGCAGCTGTGAGCGAAGGGATGCCAAGTCAGCCCTCATCCGAACACAGCAATCGCAGTCCCTGTCCATAACTAAAACTTGAATTGTACTACTTCTTACTGGCTATTACATCAATTTAGAAGCTTCATCTGTGTTCTACTATGGTGCTTTTAGTGTCTCGCATACCGCAGCACGCGACATAGCTTTGCAGACGATAAGTATAACCATTTCAGAGAGACGAGCGGCCAATGTGAAGATCTGGCTTTAAGTCGACTCAATAACAAATGACGAACACGGACGGATTTATCAGGTTTTTACTACATATGAACAGTTTTCACATTCTCCCGCGCATCGCGGCTGCTAGTCCTCCTTTCATGCAAAATCTTAAGTTCCTAGCTCATGTCCAAGGCACCAAAGAAGGGTGAAAAGTCAATAATCGATACCTAAAACTTGAATTGTACTACTTCTTACTGGCTATTACACCTTCTTAGAAGCTTCATCTGTGTTCTACTATGGTCCTTTTAGTGTCTTCGAATACCGCAGCACGCGACATAGCTTTGCAGACGATAAGTACAACCGTTTCAAAGAGGCGAGCGGCCATGTGACGATCTGGCTTTAAGTCGATTCCATAACAAATGACGAACACGGACGGATTTCTCAGGTTTTTACTACATATGAACACTTTTCACATTCTCCCGTGCAACTCGGCTGCTAGTCCTCCTTTCATGCAGAATCCTAAGGTCCTAGCTCATGTCCAAGGCACCAAACCAGCTAAAAAGTCAATAATCGATAAATAAAACTTGAATTGTACTACTTCTTACTGGCTATTACATCAACTTAGAAATTTCATCTGTGTTCTACTATGGTGCATTTAGTGTCTCCGCATACCACAGCACGCGACACAGCTTTGCAGACGATAAGTACACAGCTGCAAACGGCGCTGACTTCGGTCGCGCAGCTTGAGGCTGTTGCCAATGGGCACCACTGTGGGGAGCCGGACTCGGGTATCACGGGGATGTCAACCTCGTCCCGTCTGGCCCCAGATCGGTCTGCCTCTGTGGTTGCCCCGGTTGCTGCCCGCAGTGGGGCTGAGCCCTCGCCTGTGGTTGATTGGGAGGTCGTTCCAAGGCGTGGCAGGCAGCGAAAGGCGTCCCCGGAGGCTGATCAGAAAGCCTCCCCGGCGCGTCTGACAAACAGGTTTCAGGCACTGTCTCTGGCTGAGCCAGATGCAGCTGCCTGCCCTGTTTCAGAGGATCATTTTCAGCCTTCACGGTCCGGGCGATCGCAGAGGGTGGGCTTACTGGTAGTTGGGAGCTCCAATGTTAGGCGCGTAATGGGGCCCCTTAGGGATACGGCGGCTAAGAAGGGGAAGAAATCCAGTGTGCACTCCGTGTGCATTCCGGGAGGAGTCATTCCTGATGTGGAAAGGGTCCTTCCGGATGCCATGAAGAGCACAGGGTGCAGCCAGCTGCAGGTGGTGGCACATGTCGGCACTAATGACGTGTGTCGCTTTGGATCTGAGGAAATTCTCTCTGGATTCCAGCGGCTATCTGATTTGGTGAAGGCTGCCGGTCTTGCTTGCGAGATGAAGGCAGAGCTCACCATCTGCAGCATCGTTGACAGAACCGACTGCGGACTTTTGGTGCAGAGCCGGGTGGAGGGTCTGAATCAGAGGCTCAGACGGTTTTGCGACCGTATTGGCTGCAGATTCCTTGACTTGCGCCATAGGGTGGTGGGGTTTCGGGTTCCGCTGAATAGGTCAGGAGTTCACTACACTCAGCTGGCGGCTACACGGGTAGCGGAGGCTGTGTGGCGTGGACTGGGCGGTTTTTTAGGTTAGAAGGCCTCGGGAAAGTGCGGGATGGGCTGCAATGTCAAAGGGTGCTTGGCAATTACAGGACGTGCTTGGATCAAGGAACAGTCGGAATTATAGTTGTAAATTGTTGTAGTTGCGCTGGAAAAGTCCCTGAGCTTCAAGCGCTAATAGAAAGCACAGAAGCTGATATCGTTATAGGTACAGAAAGCTGGCTAAAGCCTGAAATAAGTTCTGCAGAAATTTTTACGAAGTCTCAGACGGTGTTCAGGAAAGATAGATTAGGCAGAATTGGTGGTGGAGTGTTTGTGTCTGTCAGTAGTGGTTTATCTTGTAGTGAAGTCGAAGTAGATACTCCGTGCGAATTGGTGTGGGTGGAGGTTATACTTAACAGCCGAATTAAGTTAATAATTGGCTCCTTCTACCGACCCCCAGACTCCGATGATACAGTTGCGGAACAGTTCAGAGAAAGTTTGAGTCTCGTAACAAATAAATACCCCACTCATACGGTTATAGTTGGTGGGGACTTCAACCTACCCTCGGTATGTTGGCAAAATACTTGTTCAAAACTGGTGGTAGGCAGAAAACGTCTTCCGAGATTGTCCTAAATGCATTCTCCGAAAATTATTTCGAACAGTTAGTCCACGAACCCACGCGAATTGTAAATGGTTGCGAAAACACACTTGACCTCTTGGCCACAAACAATCCAGAGCTGATAGAGAGCATCATGACTGATACAGGGATTAGTGATCACAAGGTCATTGTAGCTAGGCTCAATACCATTTCTTCCAAACCCATCAGAAACAAACGCAAAATAATTTTATTTAAAAAAGCGGATAAAGTGCCACTAGAAGCCTTCCTAAAAGACAATTTCCATTCCTTCCGAACTGACTATGCGAATGTAGACGAGATGTGGCTCAAATTCAAAGATATAGTAGCAGCAGCAATTGAGAGATTCATACCTCATAAATTGGTAAGAGATGGAACGGATCCCCCGTGGTACACAAAAAAGGTCCGAACGCTGTTGCAGAGGCAACGGAAAAAGCATGCGAAGTTCAGAAGAACGCGAAATCCCGAAGATGGGCTAAAATTTACAGACGCGCGAAATTTGGCACGTACTTCGATGCGAGATGCCTTTAATAGGTTCCACAACGAAACATTGTCTCGAAATTTGGTAGAAAATCCGAAGAAATTCTGGTCGTATGTAAAATACACAAGCAGCAAGACGCAGTCAATACCTTCGCTGCGCAGTGCCGATGGTACTGTTATCGACGACTGTGCCGCTAAATCGGAGTTATTGAACGCAGTTTTCCGAAATTCCTTCACCAGGGAAGACGAATGGAATATTCCAGAATTTGTAACACGAACATCTGCTAGCATGAGTTTCTTAGAAGTAGATACCTTAGGGGTTGCGAAGCAACTCAAATTGCTTAATACGGGCAAGTCTTCAGGTCCAGATTGTATACCGATTAGGTTCCTTTCAGATTACGCTGATACTATAGCTCCCTACTTAGCACTCATATACAACCGCTCGCTCACCGATAGATCTGTACCTACAGATTGGAAAATTGCGCAGGTCGCACCAGTGTTTAAGAAGGGTACTAGGAGTAATCCATTTAACTACAGACCTATATCATTGACGTCGGTTTGCAGTAGGGTTTTGGAGCATATACTGTATTAAACATTATGAACCACCTCGAAGGGAACGATCTATTGATACGTAATCAGCATGGCTTCAGAAAACATCGCTCTTGTGCAACGCAGCTAGCTCTTTATTCGCACGAAGTAATGGCCGCTATCGACAGGGAATCTCAAGTTGATTCCGTATTTCTAGATTTCCGGAAAGCTTTTCACACCGTTCCTCACTAGCGACTTCTAATCAAGCTGCGGAGCTATGGGGTATCGTCTCAGTTGTGCGACTGGATTCGTGATTTCCTGCCAGGAAGGTCGCAGTTCGTAGTAATAGACGGCAAACCATCGAGTAAAACTGAAGTGATATAAGGTGTTCCCCAGGGAAGCGTCCTGGGACCTCTACTGTTCCTGATCTATATAAATGACCTGGGTGACAATCTGAGCAGTTCTCTTAGATTGTTCGCAGATGATGCTGTAATTTACCGTCTAGTAAGGTCATCCGAAGACCAGTATCAGCTGCAAAGCAATTTAGAAAAGATTGCTGTATGGTGTGTCAGGTGGCAGTTGACGCTAAATAACGAAAAGTGTGAGATGATCCACATGAGTTCCAAAAGAAATCCGTTGGAATTAGATTACTCGATAAATAGTACAATTCTCAAGGCTGTCAATTCAACTAAGTACCTGGGTGTTAAAATTACGAACAACTTCTGTTGGAAGGACCACATAGGTAATATTGTCGGGAAGGCGAGCCAAAGGTTGCGTTTCATTGGCAGGACACTTAGCAGATGCAACAAGTCAACTAAAGAGACAGCTTACACTACACTCGTTCGTCCTCTGTTAGAATATTGCTGCGCGGTGTGGGATCCTTACCAGGTGGGATTGACGGAGGACATCGAAAGGGTGCAAAAAAGGGCAGCTCGTTTTGTATTATCGCGTTATAGGGGAGAGAGTGTGGCAGATATGGTAAGCGAGTTGGGATGGAAGTCATTACAGCATAGACGTTTTTCGTCGCGGCGAGACCTTCTTACGAAATTTCAGTCACCAACTTTCTCTTCCGAATGCGAAAATATTTTGTTGAGCCCAATCTACATAGGTAGGAATGATCATCAAAATAAAATAAGAGAAATCAGAGCTCGAACAGAAAGGTTTAGGTGTTCGTTTTTCCCGCTCGCTGTTCGGGAGTGGAATAGTAGAGAGAAAGTATGATTGTGGTTCGATGAACCCTCTGCCAAGCACTTAAATGTGAACTGCAGAGTAGTCATGTAGATGTACCCTTCCTTGGTGCCTTGGACATGAGCTAGGAACTTAAGATTTGGCATGAAAGGAGGAATAGCAGCCGCGTTGCCCGGGAGAATGTGAAAAGTGTTCATATGTAGTAAAAACCTGAGAAATCCGTCCGTGTTCTTCATTTGTTATCGAAACGACTTAAAGCCAGATCGTCACATTGGCTGCTCTTCTCTCTGAAACGGTTGTACTTATCGTCTGCAAAGCTATGTCGCGTGCTGCGGTATGCGGAGACACTAAAAGCACCATAGTAGAACACAGATGAAGCTCCTAAGTTGATGTAATAGCCAGAAAGAAGTAGTACAATTCAAGTTTTAGGTATCGATTGTTGACTTTTTACCCTTCTTTGTTGCCTTGGATATGAGCTAGGAACTTATGATTTTTCGTTATAGGAGGACTAGAAGCCGCGTTCCACGGGAGAATGTGAAAAGTGTTCATATGTAGTAAAAACCCGAGAGATCCCTCCGTTTTAGTCATTTGTTATCGAATCGACTTAAAGCCAGATCGTCACATTGGCCGCTCTTCTCTCTGAAAAAGTTGTACTTATCGTGTGCAAAGCAATGTCGCGTGCTTCGGTATGCGGAGACACTATAAGCACCATAGTAGAACACAGATGAAGCTTCTAAGTTGATGTAATAGCCAGTATGAAGTAGTAGAATTCAAGTTTTAGGAGTCGATTATTGACTTTTTACCCTTCTTTGTTGCCTTCGACATGAGCTAGGAACTTAAGATTTTGCATGAAAGGAGGACTAGCAGCCTGTCCATAACTAAAACTTGAATTGTACTACTTCTTACTGGCTATTACATCAATTTAGAAGCTTCATCTGTGTTCTACTATGGTGCTTTTAGTGTTTCGCATACCGCAGCACGCGACATAGCTTTGCAGACGATAAGTACAACCGTTTCAGAGAGAAGAGCGGCTAATGTGACAATCTGGCTTTAAGTCGATTCGATAACAAATGACGAAAACGGACGGATTTCTCAGGTTTTTACTACATATGAACAGTTTTCACATTCTCCCGTGCAACTCGGCTGCTGGTCCTCTTTTCATGCAAAATGCTAAGGTCCTAGCTCATGTCCAAGGCACCAAAGCCAGCTAAAAAGTCAATAATCCATAACTAAAACTTGAATTGTACTACTTCTTACTGGCTATTACATCAACTTAGAAGCTTCATCTGTATTCTACTATGGTGCTTTTAGTGTCTCCGCATACCGCAGCACGCGACATAGCTTTGCAGACGATAAATGTAACCGTTTCAGACAGAAGAGCGGCCAATGTGACGATCTCTCTTTAAGTCGATTCGATAATAAATGACGCAAACGGAAGGATTTCTGAGGTTTTTACTACATATGAACACTTTCTACATTCTCCCGTGGAACGCGGCTGCTAGTCCTCCTATCACGCAAAATCATAAGTTCCTAGCTCATGTCCAAGGCAACCAAGAAGGGTAAAAAGTCAACAATCGATACCTAAAACTTGAATTGTACTACTTCTTACTGGCTATTACATCAACTTAGGAGCTTCATCTGTGTTCTACTATGGTGCTTTTAGTGTCTCCGCATACCGCAGCACGCGACATAGCTTTGCAGACGATAAGTACAACCGTTTCAGAGAGAAGAGTGGACAATGTGACGATCTGGCTTTAAGTCGATTCGATAACAAATGACGAAAACGGACGGATTTTTCAGGTTTCTACTACATATGAACAGTTTTCACATTCTCCCGTGCAACTCGGCTGCTGGTCCTCTTTCATGCAAAATGCTAAGGTCCTAGCTCATGTCCAAGGCAACAAAGCCAGCTAAAAAGTCAATAATCCATAACTAAAACTTGAATTGTACTACTTCTTACTGGCTATTACATCAACTTAGAAGCTTCATCTGTATTCTACTATGGTGCTTTTAGTGTCTCCGCATACCGCAGCACACGACATAGCTTTGCAGACGATAAGTACAACCGTTTCAGAGAGAAGAGTGGCCAATGTGACGATCTGGCTTTAAGTCGATTCGATAACAAATGACGAAAACTGACGGATTTCTCTTGTTTTTACTACATATGAACACTTTTCACATTCTCCCGTGCAACGTAGCAGCTAGTCGTCCTTTCATGCAAAATCTTAAATTCCTAGCACATGTCCAAGGCAACAAAGAAGGGTAAAAAGTCAATAATCGATACCTAAAGCTTGAATTGTACTACTTCTTACTGGCTATTACATCAACTTCGAAGCTTCATCTGTGTTCTACTATGGTGCTTTTAGTGTCTCCGCATACCGCAGCACGCGAAATAGCTTTGCAGACGATAAGTACAACCGTTTCAGAGAGGCGAGCGGCCAATATGAAGATCTGGCTTTAAGTCGATTCGATAACAAATGACGAACACGGACGGATTTCTCAGATTTTTACTACATATGAACACTTTTCACATTCTCCCGTGCAACTCGGCTGCTGGTCCTCTTTCATGCAAAATGCTAAGGTCCTAGCTCATGTCCAAGGCACCAAAGCCAGCTAAAAAGTCAATAATCCATAACTAAAACTTGAATTGTACTACTTCTTACTGGCTATTACATCAACTTCGAAGCTTCATCTGTGTTCTACTATGGTGCTTTTAGTGTCTCCGCATACCGCAGCACGCGAAATAGCTTTGCAGACGATAAGTACAACCGTTTCAGAGAGGCGAGCGGCCAATGTGACGATCTGGCTTTAAGTCGATTCGATAACAAATGACGAAAACTGACGGATTTCTCAGGTTTTTACTACATATGAACACTTTTCACATTCTCCCGTGCAACTCGGCTGCTAGATCTCCTTTCATGCAAAACGTTAAGGTCCTAGCTCATATCCAAGGCATCAATGCCAGCTAAAAAGTCAATAATCGATAAATAAAACTTCAATTGTACTACGTCTTACTTGCTATTACATCAACTTAGAATCTTCATCTATGTTCTACTATGGTGATTTTAGTGTCTCCGCATACCGCAGCACGCGACATAGCTTTGCAGACGATAAATGTAACCGTTTCAGACTGAAGTGCGGCCAATGTGACGATCAGGCTTTAAGTCGATTCGATAACAAATGACGAAGACGGGCGGATTTCTCAGGTTTTTACTACATATGAACACTTTTCACATTCTCCCGTGGAACGTGGCTGCTAGTCCTCCTATCATGCAAAATCTTTAGTTCCTAGCTCATGTCCAAGGCACCAAAGATTGGTAAAAAAGTCAATAATCCATAACTAAAACTTGAATTGTACTACTTCTTACTGGCTATTACATCAACTTAGAAGCTTCATCTATGTTCTGCTATGGTGCTTTTAGTGTCTCCGCATACCGCAGCATGCGACATAGCTTTGAAGACGATAAATGTAACCGTTTCAGACTGAAGTGCGTCCAATGTGACGATCTGGCTTCAAGTCGATTCGATAACAAATGACGAAAACGGACGGATTTCTCAGGTTTTTGCTACATGTGAACACTTCTCACATTCTCCCGTGGAACGCGGCTGCTAGTCCTCCTATCATGCAAAATCATAAGTTCCTAGCTCACGTCCGAGGAACCAAGGAAGGATGAAAAGACACTAATCCATAACTAAAACTTGACTTGTACTACCCCTTACTGGCTATTTCATCAACTTAGAAGCTTCATCTGTATTCTACTATGGTGCTTTTAGTGTCTCCGCATACCGCAGCACACGACATAGCTTTGCAGACGATAAGTACAACCGTTTCAGAGAGAAGAGTGGCCAATGTGACGATCTGGCTTTAAGTCGATTCGATAACAAATGACGAAAACTGACGGATTTCTCAGGTTTTTACTACATATGAACACTTTTCACATTCTCCCGAGCAACTCGGCTGCTAGATCTCCTTTCATGCAAAACGTTAAGGTCCTAGCTCATATCCAAGGCATCAATACCAGCTAAAAAGTCAATAATCGATAAATAAAACTTCAATTGTACTACGTCTTACTTGCTATTACATCAACTTAGAAGCTTCATCTGTGTTCTACTATAGTGTCTTTAATGGCTCCGCATACCGCAGCACGCGACATAGCATTGCAGACGATAAGTACAACCGTTTTAGAGAGAAGAGCGGCCAATGTGACGATCTGGCTTTAAGTCGATTCGATAACAAATGACTAAAACGGGCGAATTTTCAGGTTTTTACTACATATGAACAGTTTTCACATTCTCCCGTGCAACTCGGCTGCTAGTCCTCCTTTCATGCAAAAAATTAAGTTCCTAGCTCATGTCCAAGGCACCAAAGAAGGGTAAAAAGTCAATAACCGATACCTGAAACTTCAATCGTACTACTTCTTACTGGCTATTACACCTTCTTAGAAGCTTCATCTTTGTTCTACTATGGTGCTTTTAGTGTCTCCGCATACCGCAGCACGCGACATAGCTTTGCAGACGATAAGTACAACCATTTCAGAGAGAAGAGCGGCCAATGTGACGATATGGCTTTAAGTCGATTCGATAACAAATGACGAACACGGACGGATTTCTCAGGTTTTTACTACATATGAACACTTTTCACATTCTCTCGTGCAACGCGGCTGCTAGTCCTCCTTTCATGCAGAATCTTAAGTTCCTAGCTCTTGACCAAGGCACCAAAGCCAGCAAAAAAGGCAATAATCCATAGCTAAAACATCAATTGTACCCCTTCGTACTGACTATCAGATCAACTTAAAAGTTTCATCTGTGTTCTACTAAGGTGCTTTTAGTGTCTCCTCATACCGCAGCACGCGACATAGCTTTGCAGACGATAAGTACAACCATTTCAGAGAGAAGAGCGGCCAATGTGACGATATGGCTTTAAGTCGATTCGATAACAAATGACGAACACGGACGGATTTCTCAGGTTTTTACTACATATGAACACTTTTCACATTCTCCCGTGGAACGCGGCTGCTAGTCCTCCAATCATGCAAAATCTTTAGTTCCTAGCTCATGTCCAAGGCACCAAAGATTGGTAAAAAAGTCAATAATCCATAACTAAAACTTGAATTGTACTACTTCTTACTGGCTATTACATCAACTTAGAAGCTTCATCTATGTTCTGCTATGGTGCTTTTAGTGTCTCCGCATACCGCAGCATGCGACATAGCTTTGAAGACGATAAATGTAACCGTTTCAGACTGAAGTGCGTCCAATGTGACGATCTGGCTTCAAGTCGATTCGATAACAAATGACGAAAACGGACGGATTTCTCAGGTTTTTGCTACATGTGAACACTTCTCACATTCTCCCGTGGAACGCGGCTGCTAGTCCTCCTATCATGCAAAATCATAAGCTCCTAGCTCACGTCCGAGGAACCAAGGAAGGATAAAAAAACACTAATCCATAACTAAAACTTGACTTGTACTACCCCTTACTGGCTATTTCATCAACTTAGAAGCTTCATCTGTGTTCTACTATGGTGCTTTTAGTGTTTCCGCACACCGCAGCACGCGACATAGCTTTGCAGACGATAAGTACAACCATTTCAGAAGGAAGAGCGGCCAATGTGACGATCTGGCTTTAAGTCGATGCGATAACAAATGGCGAACATGGACGGATTTCTCAGGTTTTTACTACATATGAACACTTCTCACATTCTCCCGTGGAACGCGGCTGCTAGTCCTATCATGCAAAATCATAAATTCCTAGCTCATGTCCAAGGCAACAAAGAAGGGTAGAAAGTCAACAATCGATACCTAAAACTTGAATTGTACTACTTCTTACTCGCTACTACATCAACTTAGAAGCTTCATCTGTGTTCTACTATGGTGCTTTTAATGTCTCCGCATACCGCAGCGCGCGACACAGCTTTGCAGACGATAAGTACAACCGTTTCAGAGAGGCGAGCGGCCAATGTGATGATCTGGCTTTAAGTCGATTCGATAACAAATGACGAACACGGACGGATTTCTCAGATTTTTACTACATATGAACACTTTTCACATTCTCCCGTGCAACTCGGCTGCTAGCCCTCCTTTCATGCAAAACGTTAAGGTCCTAGCTCATGTCCAAGGCATCAAAGCCAGCTATAAAAGTCAATAATCGATAAATAAAACTTCAATTGTACTACTTCTTACTGGCTATTACATCAACTTAGAAGCTTCATCTGTGTTCTACTATAGTGTTTTTAATGTCTCCGCATACCGCAGTACGCGACATAGCATTGCAGACGATAAGTACAACCGTTTTAGAGAGAAGAGCGGCCAATGTGACGATCTGGCTTTAAGTCGATTCGATAACAAATGACGAAAACGGGCGGATATCTCAGGTTTTTACTACATATGAACAGTTTTCACATTCTCCCGTGCAACTCGGCTGCTAATCCTCCTTTCATGCAAAAAATTATGTTACTAGCTCATGTCCAAGGCACCAAAGAAGGTTAAAAAGTCAATAACCGATACCTGAAACTTCAATCGTACTACTTCTTACTGGCTATTACACCTTCTTAGAAGCTTCATCTGTGTTCTACTATGGTGCTTTTAGTGTCTCCGCATACCGCAGCACGCGACATAGCTTTGCAGACGATAAGTACAACCATTTCAGAGAGAAGAGCGGCCAATGGTACGATATGGCTTTAAGTCGATTCGATAACAAATGACGAACACGGACGGATTTCTCAGGTTTTTACTACATATGAACACTTCTCACATTCTCCAGTGGAACGCAGCTGCTAGTCCTATCATGTAAAATCATAAATTCCTAGCTCATGTCCAAGGCAACAAAAAAGGGTAAAAAGTCAACAATCGATACCTAAAACTTGAATTGTACTACTTCTTACTGGCTATTACATCAACTTAGAAGCTTCATCTATGTTCTACTATGGTGCTTTTAGTGTCTCCGCATACCGCAGCACGCGACATAGCTTTGCAGACGATAAATGTAACCGTTTCAGACTGAAGTGCGGCCAATGTGACGATCAGGCTTTAAGTCGATTCGATAACAAATGACGAAGACGGGCGGATTTCTCAGGTTTTTACCACATATGAACACTTTTCACTTTCTCCTGGGCAACGCGGCTGCTAGTCCACCTTTCATGCAAAATCTTAAGTTCCTAGCTCATGTCCAAGGCACCAAAGAATGGTAAAAAAGTAAATAATCCATAACTAAAACTTGAATTGTACTTCTTCTTACTGGCTATTACATCAACTTAGAAGCTTCATCTATGTTCTACTATGGTGCTTTTAGTGTCTCCGCATACCGCAGCATGCGACATAGCTTTAAGACGATAAATGTAACCGTTTCAGACTGAAGTGCGGCCAATGTGACGATCTGGCTTCAAGTCGATTCGATAACAAATGACGAAAACGGACGGATTTCTCAGGTTTTTGCTACATATAAACACTTCTCACATTCTCCCGTGGAACGCGGCTGCTAGTCCTCCTATCATGCAAAATCATAAGTTCCTAGCTCATGTCCAAGGCACCAAGGAAGGGTAAAAAGTCAATAATCCATAACTAAAACTTGACTTGTACTACTCCTTACTGGCTATTTCATCAACTTAGAAGCTTCATCTATGTTCTACTATGGTGCTTTTAGTGTTTCCGCATACCGCAGCACGACGTAGCTTTGCAGACGATAAGTACAACCGTTTCAGAGAGAAGAGTGGCCAATGTGACGATATGGCTTTAAGTCGATTCGATAAAAAATGACGAAAACGGACGGATTTCTCAGTTTTTTAGTCCATATGAACACTTTTCACATTCTCCCGTGGTACGTGGCTGCTAGTCCTCCTTTCATGCAAAATCTTAAGTTCCTAGCTCATGTCCAAGGCACCAAGGAAGGGTAAAAAGTCAATAATCCATAACTAAAACTTGACTTGTACCACCCCTTACTGGCTATTTCATCAACTTAGACAACTTAGAAGCTTCATCTGTGTTCTACTACGGTGCTTTTAGTGTTTCCGCATACCGCAGCACGCGACATAACTTTGCAGACGATAAGTACAACCGTTTCAGAGGGAAGAGCGGCCAATGTGACGATCTGGCTTTAAGTCGATGCGATAACAAATGACGAACATGAACGGATTTCTCAGGTTTTTACTACATATGAACACTTTTCACATTCTCCCGGGCAACGCGGCTGCTAGTCCTCCTTTCATGCCAAATCTTAAGTTCCTACCTCATGTCCACGGCACCAAAGATTGGTAAAAAAGTCAATAATCCATAACTAAAACTTGAATTGTACTACCTCTTACTGGCTATACATCAATTTAGAAGCTTCATCTGTGTTCTACTATGGTGCTTTTAGTGTCTCGCATACCGCAGCACGCGACATAGCTTTGCAGACGATAAGTACAACTTTTTCAGACAGAAGAGCGGCCAATGTGAAGATCTGGCTTTAAGTCGATTCGATAACAAATGACGAACACGGACTGATTTCTCAGATTTTTACTACATATGAACACTTCTCACATTCTCCCGTGCAACTCGGCTGCTAGTCCTCCTTTCATGCAAAACGTTAAGGTCCTAGCTAATGTCCAAGGCATGAAAGCCAGCTAAAAAGTCAATAATCGATAAATAAAACTTCAATTGTACTACTTCTTACTGGCTATTACACCTTCTTAGAAGCTTCATCTGTGTCCTACTATGGTGCTTTTAGTGTCTCCGCATACCGCAGCACGCGACATAGCTTTGCAGACGATAAGTACCACCATTTCAGAGAGAAGAGCGGCCAATGTGACGATCTGGCTTTAAGTCGATTCGATAACAAATGACGAAAACGGGCGGATTTCTCAGGTTTTTACTACATAAGAACAGTTTTCACATTCTCCCGTGCAACGCGGCTGCTAGTCCTCCTTTCATGCAGAATCTTAAGTTCCTAGATCTTGTCCAAGGCACCAAAGCCAGCTAAAAAGGCAATAATCCATAGCTAAAACATCAATTCTACTTCTTCTTACTGACTATTACATCAACTTAAAAGCTTCATCTGTGTTCTACTATGGTGCTTTTAGTGTCTCCTCATACCGCAGCACGCGACATAGCTTTGCAGACGATAAGTACAACCATTTCAGGGAAAAGAGCGGCGAATGTGACGATCTGGCTTTAAGTCGATTCGATAACAAATGACGAACACGGACGGATTTCTCAGGTTTTTACTACATATGAACACTTTTCACATTCTCCCGTGCAACGCGGCTGCTAGTCCTCCTTTCATGCAAAATCTTTAGTTCCTAGCTCATGTCCAAGGCCCCAAAGACTGGTAAAAAAGTCAATAATCCATAACTAAAACTTGAATTGTACTACTTCTTACTGGCTATTACATCAACTTAGAAGCTTCATCTATGTTCTGCTATGGTGCTTTTAGTGTCTCCGCATACCGCAGCATGCGACATAGCTTTGAAGACGATAAATGTAACCGTTTCAGACTGAAGTGCGTCCAATGTGACGATCTGGCATCAAGTCGATTCGATAACAAATGACGAAAACGGGCGGATATCTCAGGTTTTTACTACATATGAACAGTTTTCACATTCTCCCGTGCAACTCGGCTGCTAATCCTCCTTTCATGCAAAAAATTATGTTACTAGCTCATGTCCAAGGCACCAAAGAAGGTTAAAAAGTCAATAACCGATACCTGAAACTTCAATCGTACTACTTCTTACTGGCTATTACACCTTCTTAGAAGCTTCATCTGTGTTCTACTATGGTGCTTTTAGTGTCTCCGCATACCGCAGCACGCGACATAGCTTTGCAGACGATAAGTACAACCATTTCAGAGAGAAGAGCGGCCAATGGTACGATATGGCTTTAAGTCGATTCGATAACAAATGACGAACACGGACGGATTTCTCAGGTTTTTACTACATATGAACACTTCTCACATTCTCCCGTGGAACGCGGCTGCTAGTCCTATCATGTAAAATCATAAATTCCTAGCTCATGTCCAAGGCAACAAAGAAGGGTGAAAAGTCAACAATCGATACCTAAAACTTGAATTGTACTACTTCTTACTGGCTATTACATCAACTTAGAAGCTTCATCTATGTTCTACTATGGTGCTTTTAGTGTCTCCACATACGGCAGCACGCGACATAGCTTTGCAGACGATAAGTACCACCATTTCAGAGAGAAGAGCGGCCAATGTGACGATCTGGCTTTAAGTCGATTCGATAACAAATGACGAAAACGGGCGGATTTCTCAGGTTTTTACTACATATGAACAGTTTTCACATTCTCCCGTGCAAAGCGGCTGCTAGTCCTCCTTTCATGCAGAATCTTAAGGTCCTAGATCTTGTCAAAGGCACCAAAGCCAGCTAAAAAGGCAATAATCCATAGTTAAAACATCAATTGTACTCCTTCTTACTGACTATTACATCAACTTAAAAGCTTCATCTGTGTTCTACTATGGTGCTTTTAGTGTCTCCTCATACCGCAGCACGCGACATAGCTTTGCAGACGATAAGTACAACCATTTCAGGGAAAAGAGCGGCGAATGTGACGATCTGGCTTTAAGTCGATTCGATAACAAATGACGAACACGGACGGATTTCTCAGGTTTTTACTACATATGAACACTTTTCACATTCTCCCGTGCAACGCGGCTGCTAGTCCTCCTTTCATGCAAAATCTTTAGTTCCTAGCTCATGTCCAAGGCCCCAAAGATTGGTAAAAAAGTCAATAATCCATAACTAAAACTTGAATTGTACTACGTCTTACTGGCTATTACATCAACTTAGAAGCTTCATCTATGTTCTGCTATGGTGCTTTTAGTGTCTCCGCATACCGCAGCATGCGACATAGCTTTGAAGACGATAAATGTAACCGTTTCAGACTGAAGTGCGTCCAATGTGACGATCTGGCATCAAGTCGATTCGATAACAAATGACGAAAACGGACGGATTTCTCAGGTTTTTGCTACATGTGAACACTTCTCACATTCTCCCGTGGAACGCGGCTGCTAGTCCTCCTATCATGCAAAATCATAAGTTCCTAGCTCACGTCCAAGGAACCAAGGAAGGATAAAAAGACACTAATCCATAACTAAAACTTGACTTGTACCACCCCTTACTGGCTATTTCATCAACTTAGAAGCTTCATCTGTGTTCTACTATGGTGCTTTTAGTGTTTCCGCACACCGCAGCACGCGACATAGCTTTGCAGACGATAAGTACAACCGTTTCAGAAGGAAGAGCGGCCAATGTGACGATCTGGCTTTAAGTCGATGCGATAACAAATGGCGAACATGGACGGATTTCTCAGGTTTTTACTACATATGAACACTTCTCACATTCTCCCGTGGAACGCGACTGCTAGTCCTATCATGCAAAATCATAAATTCCTAGCTCATGTCCAAGGCAACAAAGAAGGGTAGAAAGTCAACAATCGATACCTAAAACTTGAATTGTACTACTTCTTACTGGCTACTACATCAACTTAGAAGCTTCATCTGTGTTCTACTATGGTGCTTTTAGTGTCTCCGCATACCGCAGCACGCGACACAGCATTGCAGACGATAAGTACAACGGTTTCAGAGAGGCGAGCGGCCAATGTGATGATCTGGCTTTAAGTCGATTCGATAACAAATGACGAACACGGACGGATTTCTCAGATTTTTACTACATATGAACACCTTTCACATTCTCCCGTGCAACTCGGCTTCTAGTCCTCCTTTCATGCAAAACGTTAAGGTCCTAGCTCATGTCCAAGGCATCAAAGCCAGCTATAAAAGTCAATAATCGATAAATAAAACTTCAATTGTACTACTTCTTACTGGCTATTACATCAACTTAGAAGCTTCATCTGTGTTCTACTATAGTGTTTTTAATGTCTCCGCATACCGCAGTACGCGACATAGCATTGCAGACGATAAGTACAACCGTTTTAGAGAGAAGAGCGGCCAATGTGACGATCTGGCTTTAAGTCGATTCCATAACAAATGACGAAAACGGGCGGATATCTCAGGTTTTTACTACATATGAACAGTTTTCACATTCTCCCGTGCAACTCGGCTGCTAATCCTCCTTTCATGCAAAAAATTATGTTACTAGCTCATGTCCAAGGCACCAAAGAAGGTTAAAAAGTCAATAACCGATACCTGAAACTTCAATCGTACTACTTCTTACTGGCTATTACACCTTCTTAGAAGCTTCATCTGTGTTCTACTATGGTGCTTTTAGTGTCTCCGCATACTGCAGCACGCGACATAGCTTTGCAGACGATAAGTACAACCATTTCAGAGAGAAGAGCGGCCAATGGTACGATATGGCTTTAAGTCGATTCGATAACAAATGACGAACACGGACGGATTTCTCAGGTTTTTACTACATATGAACACTTCTCACATTCTCCCGTGGAACGCGGCTGCTAGTCCTATCATGTAAAATCATAAATTCCTAGCTCATGTCCAAGGCAACAAAGAAGGGTAAAAAGTCAACAATCGATACCTAAAACTTGAATTGTACTACTTCTTACTGGCTATTACATCAACTTAGAAGCTTCATCTATGTTCTACTATGGTGCTTTTAGTGTCTCCGCATACCGCAGCACGCGACATAGCTTTGCAGACGATAAATGTAACCGTTTCAGACTGAAGTGCGGCCAATGTGACGATCAGGCTTTAAGTCGATTCGATAACAAATGACGAAGACGGGCGGATTTCTCAGGTTTTTACCACATATGAACACTTTTCACTTTCTCCCGGGCAACGCGGCTGCTAGTCCACCTTTCATGCAAAATCTTAAGTTCCTAGCTCATGTCCAAGGCACCAAAGAATGGTAAAAAAGTAAATAATCCATAACTAAAACTTGAATTGTACTTCTTCTTACTGGCTATTACATCAACTTAGAAGCTTCATCTATGTTCTACTATGGTGCTTTTAGTGTCTCCGCATACCGCAGCATGCGACATAGCTTTAAGACGATAAATGTTACCGTTTCAGACTGAAGTGCGGCCAATGTGACGATCTGGCTTCAAGTCGATTCGATAACAAATGACGAAAACGGACGGATTTCTCAGGTATTTGCTACATATAAACACTTCTCACATTCTCCCGTGGAACGCGGCTGCTAGTCCTCCTATCATGCAAAATCATAAGTTCCTAGCTCATGTCCAAGGCACCAAGGAAGGGTAAAAAGTCTATAATCCATAACTAAAACTTGACTTGTACTACTCCTTACTGGCTATTTCATCAACTTAGAAGCTTCATCTATGTTCTACTATGGTGCTTTTAGTGTTTCCGCATACCGCAGCACGCGACGTAGCTTTGCAGACGATAAGTACAACCGTTTCCGAGAGAAGAGCGGCCAATGTGACGATATGACTTTAAGTGGATTCGATAAAAAATGACGAAAACGGACGGATTTCTCAGTTTTTTAGTCCATATGAACACTTTTCACATTCTCCCGTGGAACGCGGCTGCTTGTCCTCCTTTCATGCAAAATCTTAAGTTCCTAGCTCATGTCCAAGGCACCAAAGAAGGGTAAAAAGTCAATAATCGAAACTTAAAACTAGAATTGTACTACTTCTTACTGGCTATTACACCTTCTTAGAAGCTTCATCTGTGTTCTACTATGGTGCTTTTAGTGTCTCCGCATACCGCAGCACGCGACAGAGCTTTGCAGACGATAAGTACAACCGTTTCAGAGAGAAGAGTGGACAATGTGACGATCTGGCTTTAAGTCGATTCGATAACAAATGACGAAAACGGACGGATTTTTCAGGTTTCTACTACATATGAACACTTTTCACATTCTCAAGTGCAACGCGGCTGCTAGTCGTCCTTTCATGCAAAATGTTAAGGTCCTAGATCATGTCCAAGGCACCAAAGCCAGCTAAAAAGTCAATAATCCATAACTAAAACTTGAATTGTACTACTTCTTACTGGCTATTACATCAACTTAGAAGCTTTATCTGTATTCTACTATGGTGCTTTTAGTGTCTCCGCATACCGCAGCACTCGACATAGCTTTGCAGACGATAAATGTAACCGTTTCAGACTGAAGTGCGGCCTATGTGATGATCTGGCTTTAAGTCGATTCGATAACAAATGACTAAGACCGGCAGATTTCTCTTGTTTTTACTACATATGAACACTTTTCACTTTCTCCCGTGCAACGCGGCTGCTAGTCCGGCTTTCATGCAAAATCTTAAGTTCCTAGCTCATGTCCAAGGCACCAAAGTATGGTAAAATAGTCAATAATCCATAACTAAAACTTGAATTGTACTACTTCTTACTGGCTATTACATCAACTTAGAAGCTTCATCTATGTTCTACTATGGTGCTTTTAATGTCTCCGCATACCGCAGCACGCGACATAGCTTTGCAGACGATAAATGTAACCGTTTCAGACTGAAGTGCGGCCAATGTGACGATCTGGCTTTAAGTCGATTCGATAACAAATGAAGAAAACGGACGGATTTCTCAGGTTTTTACTACATATGAATACTTTTCACATTCTCAAGTGCAACGCGGCTGCTAGTCGTCCTTTCATGCAAAAAATTAAGTTCCTAGCTCATGTCCAAGGCACCAAAGAAGGGTAAGAAGTTGTTAGGACGCATATTCTACTTACTTTGTGAGAACGTTTTCTCTTTTGCTGTACGATCCATGCACCTAATAGATTACGACGCCATATTCGTTTATACAATATGATAGTGTTCATGTGATGTGTTACGACTGTGAAAGTATCCTGTGACCACTGGAGGTACTTTATCTTACTTGATGTATATTTACTGCTAGATACAAGTTCAATTTTTGTCAAAACAGACCAAGTTCTGAAACACTGTTTTGTTTTCTCCACTAGACAGTGTCACAACTTCCTCCAAAGAAATCGTAACACAACACAAACACACAAATGCCATATTAACTGATGTATATCCACCTGATGATGGCGGTTTAAACCTTGGAAACGATAAGTAACTTAGAAGAAAAAAACCTGCGTCGTGAAAACAAATAAACAGTGACTGGTAACAGTAAACTTATTGTTTCATTTAAGGTAAAAAGTCAATAATCGATACCTAAAACTTGAACTGTACTACATCTTACTGGCTATTACATCAACTTAGAAGCTTCATCTGTGTTCTACTATGGTGCTTTTAGTGTCTCCGCATACCGCATCACGCGACATAGCTTTGCAGACGATAATTACAACCGTTTCAGAGAGAAGAGCGGCCAATGTGACGATCTGGCTTTAAGTCGATTCGATAACAAATGACGAAAACGGACGGAATTCTCAGGTTTTTACTACATATGAACACTTTTCACATTCTCCCATGCAACTCAGCTGCTAGTCCTCCTTTCGTGCAGAATCTTAATGTCCTAGCTCATGTCCAAGGCACCAAAGCCAGCTAAAAAGTCAATAATCGTTACCTAAAACTTGAATTGTACTACTTCTTACTGGCTATTTCATCGACTAAGAAGCTTCATCTATGTTCTACTATGGTGCTTTTAGTCTCTCCGCATACCGCAGCACGCGACATAGCTTTGCAGACGATAAATGTAACCGTTTCAGCCTGAAGTGCGGCCAATGTGAGGATCTGGCTTCAAGTCGATTCGACAACAAATGACGAAAACGGACGGAATTCTCAGGTTTTTACTACATATGAACACTTTTCACATTCTCCCGTGCAACGCGGCTGCTAACCCTCCTTTCATGCAAAATCTTAAGGTTCTACCTAATGTCCAGGGCACCAAAGAAGGTTAAAAAGTCAATAATCGATAACTAAAACTTGAATTGTATTATTTCTTACTGGCTATTACATCAACTTAGAAGCTTCATCTGTGTTCTACTATGGTGCTTTTAATGTCTCCGATTACCGCAGCACGCGACATAGCTTTGCAGACGATAAGTACAACCGTTTCAGGAGAAGAGCGGCCAATATCACGATCTGCCTTTAAGTCGATTCGATAACAAAAGACGAAAACGGACGGATTTCTCAGGTTTTTACTACATATGAACACTTTTCACATTCTCCCGTGCAACGCGGCTGCTAGTCCTCCTTTCGTGCAGAATCTTAAAGTCCTAGCTAATGTCCAAGTAACCAAAGCCAGCTAAAAAGTCAATAATCAATACCTGCATACCGCAGCACGCGACATAGCTTTGCAGACGATAAGTACAAACTTTTCAGAGAGAAGAGCGGCCAATGTGACGATCTGGTTTTTAGTCGATTCGATAACACGTGACGAAAACGGACGGATTTCTCAGGTTTTTACTACATATGAACACTTTTCACATTCTACTGTGCAACTCGGCAGCTACTCCTCCTTTCTTGCAAAATCTTAAGGTCCTTGCTCATGTCCAAGGCACCAAAGCCAGCTAAAAAGTCAATAATCGATACCTAAAACTTGAATTGTACTACTTCTCACTGGCTATTACATCAACTTAGAAGCATCATCTGTGTTCTACTATGGTGCTATTAGTGTCTCCGCATACCGCAGCACGCGACATAGCTTTACAGACGATAAGTACAACCGTTTCAGAAAGAAGAGCGGCCAATGTGACGATGTGGCTTTAAGTCGATTCGATAACAAATGATGAAAACGAACGGATTTCTCAGGTTTTTACTACATATGAACACTTTCCACATTCTCCCGTGCAACTTGGCTGCTAGTCCTCCTTTCATGCAGAATCTTAAGGTCCTAGCTCATGTCCAAGGCACCAAAGCCAGCTAAAAAGTCAATAATCGATACCTAAAACTTGAACTGTACTACTTCTTACTTGCTATTAGATCAACTTAGAAGCTTCATCTGTGTTCTACTATGGGGCTTTTAGTGTCTCCGCATACCGCAGCACGCGACATAGCTTTGCAGACGATAAGCACAACCGTTTCAGAGAGAAGAGCGGCCAATGTGACGATCTGGCTTTAAGTCAATTCGATAACAAATGACGAACACGGACGGATTTATCAGGTTTTTACTACATATGAACACTTTTCACATTCTTCCGTGCAACTCGGCTGCTGGTCCTCATTTCATGCAAAATGTTAAGGTCCTAGATCATGTCCAAGGCACCAAAGCCAGCTAAAAAGTCAATAATCCATAACTAAAACTTGAATTGTACTACTTCTTACTGGCTATTACATCAACTTAGAAGCTTCATCTGTATTCTACTATGGTGCTTTTAGTGTCTCCGCATACCGCAGCACGCGACATAGCTTTGCAGACGATAAATGTAACCGTTTCAGACTGAAGTGCGGCCTATGTGATGATCTGGCTTTAAGTCGATTCGATAACAAATGACTAAGACCGGCAGATTTCTCTTGTTTTTACTACATATGAACACTTTTCACTTTCTCCCGTGCAACGCGGCTGCTAGTCCGGCTTTCATGCAAAATCTTAAGTTCCTAGCTCATGTCCAAGGCACCAAAGTATGGTAAAATAGTCAATAATCCATAACTAAAACTTGAATTGTACTACTTCTTACTGGCTATTACATCAACTTAGAAGCTTCATCTATGTTCTACTATGGTGCTTTTAATGTCTCCGCATACCGCAGCACGCGACATAGCTTTGCAGACGATAAATGTAACCGTTTCAGACTGAAGTGCGGCCAATGTGACGATCTGGCTTTAAGTCGATTCGATAACAAATGAAGAAAACGGACGGATTTCTCAGGTTTTTACTACATATGAATACTTTTCACATTCTCAAGTGCAACGCGGCTGCTAGTCGTCCTTTCATGCAAAAAATTAAGTTCCTAGCTCATGTCCAAGGCACCAAAGAAGGGTAAGAAGTTGTTAGGACGCATATTCTACTTACTTTGTGAGAACGTTTTCTCTTTTGCTGTACGATCCATGCACCTAATAGATTACGACGCCATATTCGTTTATACAATATGATAGTGTTCATGTGATGTGTTACGACTGTGAAAGTATCCTGTGACCACTGGAGGTACTTTATCTTACTTGATGTATATTTACTGCTAGATACAAGTTCAATTTTTGTCAAAACAGACCAAGTTCTGAAACACTGTTTTGTTTTCTCCACTAGACAGTGTCACAACTTCCTCCAAAGAAATCGTAACACAACACAAACACACAAATGCCATATTAACTGATGTATATCCACCTGATGATGGCGGTTTAAACCTTGGAAACGATAAGTAACTTAGAAGAAAAAAACCTGCGTCGTGAAAACAAATAAACAGTGACTGGTAACAGTAAACTTATTGTTTCATTTAAGGTAAAAAGTCAATAATCGATACCTAAAACTTGAACTGTACTACATCTTACTGGCTATTACATCAACTTAGAAGCTTCATCTGTGTTCTACTATGGTGCTTTTAGTGTCTCCGCATACCGCAGCACGCGACATAGCTTTGCAGACGATAAGCACAACCGTTTCAGAGAGAAGAGCGGCCAATGTGACGATCTGGCTTTAAGTCAATTCGATAACAAATGACGAACATGGACGGATTTATCAGGTTTTTACTACATATGAACACTTTTCACATTCTCCCGTGCAACTCGGCTGCTAGTCCACCACTCATGCAAAATCTTAAGTTCCTAGCTCATGTCCAAGGCACCAAAGAAGGGTAAAAAATCAATAATCGATAGCTAAATCTTGATTTGTACTTTTTCTTACTGGCTATTACATCAACTTAGAAGCATCTTCTGTGTTCTACTATGGTGCTTTTTCTGTCTCCTAATGTGGCAGCACGCGACATAGCTTTGCAGACGATAAATGTAACAGTTTCAGAGAAAAGAGCGGCCAATGTGACGATCTGGCATTAAGTCGATTCAATAACAAATGACGAAAACGGACGCATTTCTCAGGTTTTTACTATATATGATCACATTCCACAGTCTCCCGTGCAACGCGGCTACTAGTCCTCCCTTCATGCAAAGTCGTATGGTCCTAGTTCATCGCCAAGGCACCAAAGAATGGTAAAAAAGTCAATAATCCATAACTAAAACTTGAATTGTACTTCTTTTTACTGGCTTTTACATCAACTTAGAAGCTTCATCTATGTTCTACTATGGTGCTTTTAGTGTCTCCGCATACCGCAGCATGCGACATAGCTTTGCAGACGATAAGTACAACCGTTTCAGAGAGAAGAGCGGCTAATGTGACGATCTGGCTTTAAGTCGATTCGGTAACAAACTACGAAAACGGACGGATTTCTCAGGTTTTTACTACATATGAACTCTTTTCACATTCTTCCGTGCAACTCGGCTGCTAGTCCTCCTTTCATGCAGAATCTTAAGGTCCTAGCTCATGTCCAAGGCACCAAAGCCAGCTAAAAAGTCAATAATCGATAACTAAAACATGAATTGTACTACTTCTTACTGGCTACTACATCAACTTAGAAGCTTCATCTGTGTTCTACTACGGTGCTTTTAGTGTCTCCGCATACCGCAGCACGCGTCATAGCTTTGCAGACGATAAGTACAACCGTTTCAGAGAGAAGAGCGGCCAATGTGACGATCTGGCTTTAAGTCGATTCGATAACAAATGACGAATACGGACGGATTTCTCAGGTTTTTACTACATATGAACACTTTTCAAATTTCCCAAGCATCTCGGCAGCTAGTCCTCAATTCATGCAAAATCTTAAGGTCCTAGCTTATGTCCAAGGTACCAAAGGCAGCTAAAAAGTCATAAAACGATACCTAAAACTTGAACTGTACTACTTCTTACTGGCAATTACATCAACTTAGAAGCTTCATCTGTGTTCTACCATGGTGCTTTTAGTGTCTCCGCATACTGCAGCACGCGACATAGCTTTGCTGTCGATAAGTACAACCATTTCATAGAGAAGTGCGGCCAATGTGACGATCTGGCTGTAAGTCGATTCAATAACAAATGATGAAAACGAACGGATTTCTCAGGTTTTTACTACATATGAACACTTTTCACATTCTCCCGTGCAACTCGGCTGCTAGTCCTCTTTTCAGGCAGAATCGTAAGGTCCTAGCTCATGTCCAAGGCACCAAAGCCAGCTAAAAAGTCAATAATCGATACCTAATACTTGAATTGTACTACATCTTACTGGCAATTACATCAACTTAGAAGCTTCATCTGTCTTCTACTATGGTGCTTTTAGTGTCTCCACATACCGCAGCAAGCGACATAGCTTTGCAGACGATAAGTACAACCGTTTCAGAGAGAAGAGCGGCCAATGTGACGATCTGGCTTTAAGTCGATTCGATAACAAATGACGAAAACGGACGGAATTCTAAGGATTTTACTAATTATGAACACTTTTTACATTCTCCCTTGCAACTCGGCTGCAAGTCCTCCTTTCATGCTGAATCTAAATGTCCTAGCTCATGTCCAAGGCACCAAAGCCAGCTAAAAAGTCAATAATCGATACCTAAAACTTGAATTGTACTACTTCTTACTGGCTATTAGAAGCTTCATCTGTGTTCTACTATGGTGCTTTTAGTGTCTCCGTATACCGCAGCACGCGACATAGCTTTGCAGACGATAAGTACAACCGTTTCAGAGAGAAGAGCGGCCAATGTGACGATCTGGCTTTAAGTCGATTCGATAACAAATGACGAAAACGGACGGAATTCTAAGGATTTTACTAATTATGAACACTTTTTACATTCTCCCTTGCAACTCGGCCGCAAGTCCTCCTTTCATGCTGAATCTAAATGTCCTAGCTTATGTCCAAGGCACAAAAGCCAGATAAAAAGTCAATAATCGATACCTAAAACTTGAATTGTACTACTTCTTACTGGCTATTACATCAACTTAGAAGCTTCATCTGTGTTCTACTATGGTGCTTTTAGTGTCTCCGTATACCGCAGCACGCGACATTGCTTTGCAGACGATAAGTACAACCGTTTCAGAGAAAAGAGCGGCCTATGTGACGATCTGGCTTTAAGTCGATTCGATAACAAATGACGAAAACGGACGGAATTCTCAGGATTTTACTAATTATGAACACTTTTCACAATCTCCCTTGCAACGCGGCTGCTAATCCTCCTTTCATGCAAAATCTTAAGGTCATTCCTCATGTCCAGGGCACCAAAGAAGGTTAAAAAGTCAATAATCGATAACTAAAACTTGAATTGTATTACTTCTTACTGGCTATTACATCAACTTAGAAGCTTCATCTGTGTTCTACTATGGTGCTTTTAGTGTCTCCGATTACCGCAGCATGCCACATAGCTTTGCAGACGATAAGTACAACCGTTTCAGGAGAAGAGCGGCCAATGTCACGATCTGCCTTTAAGTCGATTCGATAACAAAAGACGATAACGGACGGATTTCGCAGGTGTTTACTACATATGAACACTTTTCACATTCTCCCGTGCAACGCGGCTGCTTGTCCTCCTTTCGTGCAGAATCTTAAAGTCCTAGCTAATGTCCAAGTAACCAAAGCCAGCTAAAAAGTCAATAATCAATACCTGCATACCGCAGCACGTGACATTGCTTTGCAGACGATAAGTACAAACTTTTCAGAGAGAAGAGCGGCCAATGTGACGATCTGGTTTTTAGTCGATTCGATAACACGTGACGAAAACGGACGGATTTCTCAGGTTTTTACTACATATGAACACTTTTCACATTCTCCTGTGCAACTCGGCAGCTACTCCTCCTTATTTGCAAAATCTTAAGGTCCTAGCTCATATCCAAGGCACCAAAGCCAGCTAAAAAGTCAATAATCGATAGCTAAAACTTGAATTGTACTACTTCTTGCTGGCTATTACATCAACTTAGAAGCATCATCTGTGTTCTACTATGGTGTTTTAGTGTCTCCGCATACCGCAGCACGCGACATAGCTTTACAGACGATAAATGTAACCGTTTTAGACTGAAGTGCGGCCAATGTGAGGATCTGGCCTTATATCGATTCGATAACAAATGACGAAAACGGACGGATTTCTCAGGTTTTTACTACATATGAAAACTTTTCACATTCTCCATTGCAACGCGACTGCTAGTCCTCCTTCATGCAGAATCTTAAGGTCCTAGCTCACGTCCAAGGCACCAAAGCCAGCTAAAAAGTCAATAATCGATACCTAAAACTTGAACTGTACTACTTCTTACTTGCTATTAGATCAACTTAGAAGCTTCATCTGTGTTCTACTATGGGGCTTTTAGTGTCTCCGCATACCGCAGCACGCGACATAGCTTTGCAGACGATAAGCACAACCGTTTCAGAGAGAAGAGCGGCCAATGTGACGATCTGGCTTTAAGTCGATTCGATAACAAATGACGAAAACGGACGGAATTATCAGGTTTTTACTACATATGAACACTTTTCACATTTTCCCATGCATCTCAGCTGCTAGTCCTCCTTTCGTGCAGAATCTTAAGGTCCTAGCTGATGTCAAAGGCACCAAAGCCAGCTAAAAAGTCAATAATCGATATCTAAAACTTGAACTGTACTACTTCTTACTGGCTATTACATCAACTTAGAAGCTTCATCTGTGTTCTACTATGGTGCTTTTAGTGTCTCCGCATACCGCATCACGCGACATAGCTTTGCAGACGATAAGTACAACCGTTTCAGTGAGAAGAGCGGCTAATGTGACGATCTGGCTTTAAGTCGATTCGATAACAAATGACGAAAACGGACGGAATTTTCAGGTTTTTACTACATATGAACACTTTTCACATTCTCCCATGCAACTCAGCTGCTAGTCCTCCTTTCGTGCAGAATCTTAAGGTCCTAGCTCATGTCCAAGGCACCAAAGCCAGCTAAAATGTCAATAATCGATAACTAAAACATGAATTGTCCTACTTCTTACAGGCTACTACATCAACTTAGAAGCTTCATCTGTGTTCTACTACGGTGCTTTTAGAGTCTCCGCATACCGCAGCACGCGTCATAGCTTTGCAGACGATAAGTACAACCGTATCAGAGAGAAGAGCGGCCAATGTAAAGATCTGGCTTTAAGTCGATTCGATAACAAATGACGAATACGGACGGATTTCTCAGGTTTTTACTACATATGAACACTTTTCACATTTCCCAAGCATCTCGGCTGCTAGTCCTCAATTCATGCAGAATCTCAAGGTCCTAGCTTATGTCCAAGGTACCAAAGGCAGCTTAAAAGTCATAAAACGATACCTAAAACTTGAACTGTACTACTTCTTACTGGCTATTACATCAACTTAGAAGCTTCATCTGTGTTCTACTATGGTGCTTTTAGTGTCTCCGTATACCGCAGCACGTGACATAGCTTTGCAGACGATAAGTACAACAGTTTCAGAGAGAAGAGCGGCCAATGTGACGATCTGACTTTAAGTCGATTCGATAACAAATGACGAAAACGGACGGAATTCTCAGGATTTTACTAATTATGAACACTTTTCACATTCTCCCTTGCAACGCGGCTGCTAATCCTCCTTTCATGCAAAATCTTAAGGTCATTCCTCATGTCCAGGGCACCAAATAAGGTTGAAAAGTCAATAATCGATAACTAAAACTTGAATTGTACTACTTCTTACTGGCTATTACATCAACTTAGAAGCATCATCTGTGTTCTACTATGGTGCTTTTAGTGTCTCCGCATACCGCAGCACGCGACATAGCTTTGCAGACGATAAGTACAACCGTTTCAGAGAGAAGACGAAAACGGACGGAATTCTCAGGATTTTACTAATCATGAACACTTTTTACATTCTCCCTTGCAACTCGGTTGCAAGACCTCATTTCAGGCAGAATCTTAAGGTCCTAGCTCATGTCCAAGGCACCAAAGCCAGCTAAAAAGTCAATAATCGATACCTAAAACTTAAATTGTACTACTTCTTACTGGCTATTACATCAACTTAGAAGCTTCATCTGTGTTCTACTGTGGTGCTTTTACTGTCTCCGCATAACGCAGCACGCGACATAGCTTTGCAGACGATAAATACAAACTTTTCAGAGAGAAGAGCGGCCAATGTGACGAACTGGTTTTTAGTCGATTCGATAACACGTGACGAAAACGGACGGATTTCTCAGATTTTTACTACATATGGACACTTTTCACATTCTCCTGTGCAACTCGGCAGCTACTCCTCCTTTGATGCAAAATCTTAAGGTCCTAGCTCATGTACAAGGCACCAAAGCCAGCTGAAAAGTCAATAATCGATACCTAAAACTTGAATTGTACTACTTCTTACTGGCTATTACATCAACTTAGAAGCATCATCTGTGTTCTACTATGGTGCTTTTAGTGTCTTTGCAAACCGCAGCACGCGACATAGCTTTGCAGACGATAAGCACAACCGTTTCAGAGAGAAGAGCGGCCAATGTGACGATCTGGCTTTAAGTCGATTCGATAACAAATGACGCAAACGGACGGAATTCTCAGGTTTTTACTACATATGAACACTTTTCCCATTCTCCCATGCAACTCGGCTGCTAGTCCTCCTTTCATGCAGAATCTTAAGGTCCTAGCTCATGTCCAAGGCACCAAAGCCAGCTAAAAAGTCAATAATCGATATACCTAAAACTTGAATTGTACTACTTCTTACTGGCCACTACAACAACTTAGAAGCTTCATCTGTGTTCTACTATGGTGCTTTTACTGTCCCCACATACCGCAGCACGCG
This sequence comes from Schistocerca gregaria, assembly GCF_023897955.1. NCBI lineage: Eukaryota > Metazoa > Arthropoda > Insecta > Orthoptera > Acrididae > Schistocerca > Schistocerca gregaria. Next base: position 733,787 of record NW_026061770.1, read on the forward strand.
ACATAGCTTTGCAGACGATAAGTACAACCGTTTCAGAGAGAAGAGCGGCCAATGTGACGACCTGGCTTTAAGTCGATTCGATACCAAATGACGAAAACGGACTGATTGCCCAGGTTTTTACTACATATGAACACTTTTCACATTCTCCTGTGCAACTCGGCTGCTAGTCCTCTTTTCATGCAGAATCTTAAGGTCCTAGCTCATGTCCAAGGCACCAAAGCCAGCTAAAAAGTCAATAATCGATACCTAAAACTTGAATTGTACTACTTCTTACTGGCAATTACATCAACTTAGAAGCTTCATCTGTGTTCTACTATGGTGCTTTTAGTGTCTCCACATACCGCAGCACGCGTCATAGCTTTGCAGACGATAAGTACAACCGTTTCAGAGAGAAGAGCGGCCAATGTGACGATTTGGCTTTAAGTCGATTCGATAACAAATGACGGAAACGGACGGATTTCTCAGGTTTTTACTACATATGAACACTTTTCACATTCTACCATGCAACTCGGCTGCTAGTCCTCCTGTCATGCAAAATCTTAAGTTCCTAGCTCATATGCAAGGCACCAAAGAAGGGTATAAAATCAATAATCTATAACTAAAACTCTAATTGTACTACTTCTTACTGGCTATTACATCAACTTAGAAGCGTCATCTGTGTTCTACTATGGTGCTTTTAGTGTCTCCGCACACCGCAGCACGCGACATAGCTTTGCAGACGATAAGTACAACCGTTTCAGAGAGAAGAGCGGCCAATGTGACGATCTGGCTTTAAGTCGATTCGATAACAAATGACGAAAACGGACGGATTTCTCAGGTTTTTACTACATATGAACACTTTTCACATTCTCCCATGCAACTCGGCTGCTAGTCCTCCTTTCATGCAGAATCTCAAGGTCCTAGCTCATGTCCAAGGCACCAAAGCCAGCAAAAAAGTCAATAATCGATACCTAAAACTTGAATTGTACTACTTCTTACTGGCTATTACATCAACTCAGAAGCTTCATCTGTGTTCTACTATGGTGCTTTTAGTGTCTCCGCACACCGCAACACGCGACATAGCTTTGCAGTCGATAAGTACAACCGTTTCAGAGAGAAGAGCGGCCAAAGTGACGATCTGGCTTTAAGTCGATTCGATAACAAATGACGAAAACGAACGGATTTCTCAGGTTTTTACTACATATGAACACTTTTCACATTCTCCCGTGCAAGTCGGCTGCTAGTCCTCCTTTCATGCAGAATCTCAAGGTCCTAGCTCATGTCCAAGGCACCAAAGCCAGCAAAAAAGTCAATAATCGATACCTAAAACTTGAATTGAACTACTTCTTACTGGCTATTACAACAACTTAGAAGCTTCATCTGTGTTCTACTATGGTGCTTTTAGTGTCTTTGCAAACCGCAGCACGCGACATAGCTTTGCAGACGATAAGCACAACCGTTTCAGAGAGAAGAGCGGCCAATGTGACGATCTGGCTTTAAGTCGATTCGATAACAAATGACGCAAACGGACGGAATTCTCAGGTTTTTACTACATATGAACACTTTTCCCATTCTCCCATGCAACTCGGCTGCTAGTCCTCCTTTCATGCAGAATCTTAAGGTCCTAGCTCATGTCCAAGGCACCAAAGCCAGCTAAAAAGTCAATAATCGATATACCTAAAACTTGAATTGTACTACTTCTTACTGGCCACTACAACAACTTAGAAGCTTCATCTGTGTTCTACTATGGTGCTTTTACTGTCCCCACATACCGCAGCACGCGACATAGCTTTGCAGACGATAAGTACAACCGTTTCAGAGAGAAGAGCGGCCAATGTGACGACCTGGCTTTAAGTCGATTCGATACCAAATGACGAAAACGGACTGATTTCTCAGGTTTTTACTACATATGAACACTTTTCACATTCTCCCGTGCAACTCGGCTGCTAGTCCTCCTTTCATGCAGAATCTCAAGGTCCTAGCTCATGTCCAAGGCACCAAAGCCAGCAAAAAAGTCAATAATCGATACCTAAAACTTGAATTGAACTACTTCTTACTGGCTATTACAACAACTTAGAAGCTTCATCTGTATTCTACTATGGTGCTATTAGTGTCGCCACATACCGCAGCACGCGACATAGCTTTGCAGACGATAAGTAGAACCGTTTCAGAGAGAAGAGCGGCCAATGTGACGACCTAGCTTTAAGTCGATTCGATAACAAATGACGAAAACGGACGGAATTCTCAGGATTTTACTAATTATGAACACTTTTCACATTCTCCCTTGCAACGCGGCTGCTAATCCTCCTTTCATGCAAAATCTTAAGGTCATTCCTCATGTCCAGGGCACCAAATAAGGTTAAAAAGTCAATAATCGATAACTAAAACTTGAATTGTACTACTTCTTACTGGCTATTACATCAACTTAGAAGCATCATCTGTGTTCTACTATGGTGCTTTTAGTGTCTCCGCATACCGCAGCACGCGACATAGCTTTGCAGACGATAAGTACAACCGTTTCAGAGAGAAGACGAAAACGGACGGAATTCTCAGGATTTTACTAATCATGAACACTTTTTACATTCTCCCTTGCAACTCGGTTGCAAGACCTCATTTCAGGCAGAATCTTAAGGTCCTAGCTCATGTCCAAGGCACCAAAGCCAGCTAAAAAGTCAATAATCGATACCTAAAACTTAAATTGTACTACTTCTTACTGGCTATTACATCAACTTAGAAGCTTCATCTGTGTTCTACTGTGGTGCTTTTAGTGTCTCCGCATAACGCAGCACGCGACATAGCTTTGCAGACGATAAATACAAACTTTTCAGAGAGAAGAGCGGCCAATGTGACGAACTGGTTTTTAGTCGATTCGATAACACGTGACGAAAACGGACGGATTTCTCAGATTTTTACTACATATGGACACTTTTCACATTCTCCTGTGCAACTCGGCAGCTACTCCTCCTTTCATGCAAAATCTTAAGGTCCTAGCTCATGTACAAGGCACCAAAGCCAGCTGAAAAGTCAATAATCGATACCTAAAACTTGAATTGTACTACTTCTTACTGGCTATTACATCAACTTAGAAGCATCATCTGTGTTCTACTATGGTGCTTTTAGTGTCTTTGCAAACCGCAGCACGCGACATAGCTTTGCAGACGATAAGCACAACCGTTTCAGAGAGAAGAGCGGCCAATGTGACGATCTGGCTTTAAGTCGATTCGATAACAAATGACGCAAACGGACGGAATTCTCAGGTTTTTACTACATATGAACACTTTTCCCATTCTCCCATGCAACTCGGCTGCTAGTCCTCCTTTCATGCAGAATCTTAAGGTCCTAGCTCATGTCCAAGGCACCAAAGCCAGCTAAAAAGTCAATAATCGATATACCTAAAACTTGAATTGTACTACTTCTTACTGGCCACTACAACAACTTAGAAGCTTCATCTGTGTTCTACTATGGTGCTTTTACTGTCCCCACATACCGCAGCACGCGACATAGCTTTGCAGACGATAAGTACAACCGTTTCAGAGAGAAGAGCGGCCAATGTGACGACCTGGCTTTAAGTCGATTCGATACCAAATGACGAAAACGGACTGATTGCCCAGGTTTTTACTACATATGAACACTTTTCACATTCTCCTGTGCAACTCGGCTGCTAGTCCTCTTTTCATGCAGAATCTTAAGGTCCTAGCTCATGTCCAAGGCACCAAAGCCAGCTAAAAAGTCAATAATCGATACCTAAAACTTGAATTGTACTACTTCTTACTGGCAATTACATCAACTTAGAAGCTTCATCTGTGTTCTACTATGGTGCTTTTAGTGTCTCCACATACCGCAGCACGCGTCATAGCTTTGCAGACGATAAGTACAACCGTTTCAGAGAGAAGAGCGGCCAATGTGACGATTTGGCTTTAAGTCGATTCGATAACAAATGACGGAAACGGACGGATTTCTCAGGTTTTTACTACATATGAACACTTTTCACATTCTACCATGCAACTCGGCTGCTAGTCCTCCTGTCATGCAAAATCTTAAGTTCCTAGCTCATATGCAAGGCTTCAAAGAAGGGTATAAAATCAATAATCTATAACTAAAACTCTAATTGTACTACTTCTTACTGGCTATTACATCAACTTAGAAGCGTCATCTGTGTTCTACTATGGTGCTTTTAGTGTCTCCGCACACCGCAGCACGCGACATAGCTTTGCAGACGATAAGTACAACCGTTTCAGAGAGAAGAGCGGCCAATGTGACGATCTGGCTTTAAGTCGATTCGATAACAAATGACGAAAACGGACGGATTTCTCAGGTTTTTACTACATATGAACACTTTTCACATTCTCCCATGCAACTCGGCTGCTAGTCATCCTTTCATGCAGAATCTCAAGGTCCTAGCTCATGTCCAAGGCACCAAAGCCAGCAAAAAAGTCAATAATCGATACCTAAAACTTGAATTGTACTACTTCTTACTGGCTATTACATCAACTCAGAAGCTTCATCTATGTTCTACTATGGTGCTTTTAGTGTCTCCGCACACCGCAACACGCGACATAGCTTTGCAGTCGATAAGTACAACCGTTTCAGAGAGAAGAGCGGCCAAAGTGACGATCTGGCTTTAAGTCGATTCGATAACAAATGACGAAAACGAACGGATTTCTCAGGTTTTTACTACATATGAACACTTTTCACATTCTCCCGTGCAACTCGGCTGCTAGTCCTCCTTTCATGCAGAATCTCAAGGTCCTAGCTCATGTCCAAGGCACCAAAGCCAGCAAAAAAGTCAATAATCGATACCTAAAACTTGAATTGAACTACTTCTTACTGGCTATTACAACAACTTAGAAGCTTCATCTGTGTTCTACTATGGTGCTTTTAGTGTCTTTGCAAACCGCAGCACGCGACATAGCTTTGCAGACGATAAGCACAACCGTTTCAGAGAGAAGAGCGGCCAATGTGACGATCTGGCTTTAAGTCGATTCGATAACAAATGACGCAAACGGACGGAATTCTCAGGGTTTTACTACATATGAACACTTTTCCCATTCTCCCATGCAACTCGGCTGCTAGTCCTCCTTTCATGCAGAATCTTAAGGTCCTAGCTCATGTCCAAGGCACCAAAGCCAGCTAAAAAGTCAATAATCGATATACCTAAAACTTGAATTGTACTACTTCTTACTGGCCACTACAACAACTTAGAAGCTTCATCTGTGTTCTACTATGGTGCTTTTACTGTCCCCACATACCGCAGCACGCGACATAGCTTTGCAGACGATAAGTACAACCGTTTCAGAGAGAAGAGCGGCCAATGTGACGACCTGGCTTTAAGTCGATTCGATACCAAATGACGAAAACGGACTGATTTCTCAGGTTTTTACTACATATGAACACTTTTCACATTCTCCCGTGCAACTCGGCTGCTAGTCCTCCTTTCATGCAGAATCTCAAGGTCCTAGCTCATGTCCAAGGCACCAAAGCCAGCAAAAAAGTCAATAATCGATACCTAAAACTTGAATTGAACTACTTCTTACTGGCTATTACAACAACTTAGAAGCTTCATCTGTATTCTACTATGGTGCTATTAGTGTCGCCACATACCGCAGCACGCGACATAGCTTTGCAGACGATAAGTAGAACCGTTTCAGAGAGAAGAGCGGCCAATGTGACGACCTAGCTTTAAGTCGATTCGATAACAAATGACGAAAACGGACGGATTTCTCAGGTTTTTACTACATATGAACACTTTTCACATTCTCCCATGCAACTCGGCTGCTAGTCCTCCTTTCATGCAGAATCATAAGGTCCTAACTCATGTCTAAGGCACTAAAGACAACTAAGAAGTCAATAATCGATACCTAAAACTTGAATTGTACTACTTCTTACTGGCTATTACAACAACTTAGAAGCTTCATCTGTATTCTACTATGGTGCTATTAGTGTCGCCACATACCGCAACACGCGACATAGCTTTGCAGACGATAAGTACAACCGTCTCAGAGAGAAGAGCGGCCAATGTGACGACCTAGCTTTAAGTCGATTCGATAACAAATGACGAAAACGGACGGATTTCTCAGGTTTTTACTACATATGAACACTTTTCACATTCTCCCAAGCAACTCGGCTGCTAGTCCTCCTTTCATGCAGAATCTTAAGGTCCTAGCTCATGTCTAAGGCACTAAAGACAACTAAAAAGTCATTAATCGATACCTAAAACTTGAATTGTACTACTTCTCACTGGCTATTACATCAACTTCGAAGCTTCATCTGTGTTCTTCTATGGTGCTTTTAGTGTCACCACATACCGCAGCAAGCGACATAGCTTTGCAGACGATAAGTACAACCGTTTCAGAGAGAAGAGCGGCCAATGTGACGATCTAGCTTTAAGTCGATTCGATAACAAATGACGAAAACGGACGGAATTCTCAGGTTTTTACTACATATGAACACTTTTCACATTCTCCCATGCAACTCAGCTGCTAGTCCTCCTTTCGTGCAGAATCTTAAGGTCCTAGCTCATGTCAAAGGCACCAAAGCCAGCTAAAAATCAATAATCGATACCTAAAACTTGAATTGCACAACTTCTTACTGGCTATTACATCAACTTAGAAGCTTCATCTGTGTTCTATTATGGTGCTTTTAGGGTCTCCTCATACCACAGCACGCGACATAGCTTTGCAGACGATAAGCACAACCTTTTCAGAGAGAAGAGCGGCCAATGTGACGATCTGGCTTTAAGTCGATTCGATAACAAATGACGCAAACGGACGGAATTCTCAGGTTTTTACTACATATGAACACTTTTCCCATTCTCCCATGCAACTCGGCTGCTAGTCCTCCTTTCATGCAGAATCTTAAGGTCCTAGCTCATGTCCAAGGCACCAAAGCCAGCTAAAAAGTCAATAATCGATATACCTAAAACTTGAATTGTACTACCTCTTACTGGCCACTACAACAACTTAGAAGCTTCATCTGTGTTCTACTATGGTGCTTTTACTGTCCCCACATACCGCAGCACGCGACATAGCTTTGCAGACGATAAGTACAACCGTTTCAGAGAGAAGAGCGGCCAATGTGACGACCTGGCTTTAAGTCGATTCGATACCAAATGACGAAAACGGACGGATTGCTCAGGTTTTTACTACATATGAACACTTTTCACATTCTCCTGTGCAACTCGGCTGCTAGTCCTCTTTTCATGCAGAATCTTAAGGTCCTAGCTCATGTCCAAGGCACCAAAGCCAGCTAAAAAGTCAATAATCGATACCTAAAACTTGAATTGTACTACTTCTTACTGGCAATTACATCAACTTAGAAGCTTCATCTGTGTTCTACTATGGTGCTTTTAGTGTCTCCACATACCGCAGCACGCGTCATAGCTTTGCAGACGATAAGTACAACCGTTTCAGAGAGAAGAGCGGCTAATGTGACGATCTGGCTTTAAGTCGATTCGATAACAAATGACGGAAACGGACGGATTTCTCAGGTTTTTACTACATATGAACACTTTTCACATTCTACCATGCAACTCGGCTGCTAGTCCTCCTTTCATGCAAAATCTTAAGTTCCTAGCTCATATGCAAGGCACCAAAGAAGGGTATAAAATCAATAATCTATAACTAAAACTCTAATTGTATTACTTCTTACTGGCTATTACATCAACATAGAAGCGTCATCTGTGTTCTACTATGGTGCTTTTAGTGTCTCCGCACACCGCAGCACGCGACATAGCTTTGCAGACGATAAGTACATCCGTTTCAGAGAGAAGAGCGGCCAATGTGACGATCTGGCTTTAAGTCGATTCGATAACAAATGACGAAAACGGACGGATTTCTCAGGTTTTTACTACATATGAACACTTTTCACATTCTCCCATGCAACTCGGCTGCTAGTCCTCCTTTCATGCAGAATCTCAAGGTCCTAGCTCATGTCCAAGGCACCAAAGCCAGCAAAAAAGTCAATAATCGATACCTAAAACTTGAATTGTACTACTTCTTACTGGCTATTACATCAACTCAGAAGCTTCATCTGTGTTCTACTATGGTGCTTTTAGTGTCTCCGCACACCGCAGCACGCGACATAGCTTTGCAGTCGATAAGTACAACCGTTTCAGAGAGAAGAGCGGCCAAAGTGACGATCTGGTTTTAAGTCGATTCGATAACAAATGACGAAAACGAACAGATTTCTCAGGTTTTTACTAAATATGAACACTTTTCACATTCTCCCGTGCAACTCGGCTGCTAGTCCTCCTTTCATGCAGAATCTCAAGGTCCTAGCTCATGTCCAAGGCACCAAAGCCAGCAAAAAAGTCAATAATCGATACCTAAAACTTGAATTGTACTACTTCTTACTGGCTATTACAACAACTTAGAAGCTACATCTGTATTCTACTATGGTGCTATTAGTCTCGCCACATACCGCAGCACGCGACATAGCTTTGCAGACGATAAGTAGAACCGTTTCAGAGAGAAGAGCGGCCAATTTGACGACCTAGCTTTAAGTCGATTCGATAACAAATGACGAAAACGGACGGATTTCTCAGGTTTTTACTACATATGAACACTTTTCACATTCTCCCATGCAACTCGGCTGCTAGTCCTCCTTTCATGCAGAATCTTAAGGTCCTAACTCATGTCTAAGGCACTAAAGACAACTAAGAAGTCAATAATCGATACCTAAAACTTGAATTGTACTACTTCTTACTGGCTATTACAACATCTTAGAAGCTTCATCTGTATTCTACTATGGTGCTATTAGTGTCGCCACATACCGCAGCACGCGACATAGCTTTGCAGACGATAAGTACAACCGTCTCAGAGAGAAGAGCGGCCAATGTGACGACCTAGCTTTAAGTCGATTCGATAACAAATGACGAAAACGGACGGATTTCTCAGGTTTTTACTACATATGAACACTTTTCACATTCTCCCATGCAACTCGGCTGCTAGTCCTCCTTTCATGCAGAATCCTAAGGTCCTAGCTCATGTCTAAGGCACTAAAGACAACTAAAAATTCATTAATCGATACCTAAAACTTGAATTGTACTACTTCTCACTGGCTATTACATCAACTTCGAAGCTTCATCTGTGTTCTACTATGGTGCTTTTAGTGTCACCACATACCGCAGCAAGCGACATAGCTTTGCAGACGATAAGTACAACCGTTTCAGAGAGAAGAGCGGCCAATGTGACGATCTGGCTTTAAGTCTATTCGATAACAAATGACGAAAACGGACGGAATTCTCAGGTTTTTACTACATATGAACACTGTTCACATTCTCCCATGCAACTCAGCTGCTAGTCCTCCTTTCGTGCAGAATCTTAAGGTCCTAGCTCATGTCAAAGGCACCAAAGCCAGCTAAAAAGTCAATAATCGATACCTAAAACTTGAATTGCACAACTTCTTACTGGCTATTACATCAACTTAGAAGCTTCATCTGTGTTCTACTATGGTGCTTTTAGTGTCACCACATACCGCAGCAAGCGACATAGCTTTGCAGACGATAAGTACAACCGTTTCAGAGAGCAGAGCGCCCAATGTGACGATCTGGCTTCAAGTCAATTCGATAACAAATGACGAACACGGACGGATTTCTCAGGTTTTTACTACATATGAACACTTTTCACATTCTCCCGTGCAACTTGGCTGCTAGTCCTCCACTCATGCAAAATCTTAAGTTCCTAGCTCATGTCCAAGGCACCAAAGAAGGGTTAAAAATCAATAATCGATAGCTAAAACTTGATTTGTACTTTTTCTTACTGGCTATTACATCAACTTAGAAGCTTCTTCTGTGTTCTACTTTGGTGTTTTTGTGTCTCCTAATGCCGCAGCACGCGACATAGCTTTGCAGACGATAAATGTAACAGTTTCAGAGAAAAGAGCGGCCAATGTGACGATCTGGCTTTAAGTCGATTCAATAACAAATGACGATAACGGACGCATTTCTTAGGTTTTTACTATATATGAACACTTTCCACAGTCTCCCGTGCAACGCGGCTGCTAGTCCTCCCTTCATGCAAAGTCGTATGGTCCTAGTTCATCGCCAAGGCACCAAAGAATGGAAAAAAAGTCAAAAATCCATAACTAAAACTTGAATTGTACTTCTTCTTACTGGTATTACATCAACATAGAAGCTTCATCTATGTTCTACTATGGTGCTTTTAGTGTCTCCGCATACCGCAGCATGCGACATAGCTTTGCAGACGATAAGTACAACCGTTTCAGAGAGAAGAGCGGCTAATGTGACGATCTGGCTTTAAGTCGATTCGATAACAAATGACGAAAACGGACGGATTTCTCAGGTTTTTACTACATATGAAAACTTTTCACATTCTCCTGCGCAACTCGGCTGCTAGTCCTCCTTTCATGCAGAATCTTAAGGTCCTAGCTCATGTTCAAGGCACATAAGGCAGCTAAAAAGTCAATAATCGATACTTATACTTGAAATGTACTACTTCTTACTGGCTATTACATCAACTTAGAAGCTTCATCTGTGTTCTACTGTGGTGCTTTTAGTGTCTCCGCATAACGCAGCACGCGAAATAGCTTTGCAGACGATAAGTGCAACCGTTTCAGAGAGAAGAGCGGCCAATGTGGCGATCAGGCTTTAAGTCGATTCGATAACAAATGACGGAAACGGACGGATTTCTCAGGTTTTTACTACATATGAACACTTTTCACATTCTCCCGAGCAACGCGGCTGTTAGTCCTCCTTTCATGCAGAATCTTAAGTTCCTAGCTCATGTCCAAGGCACCAAAGCCAGCTAAAAAGTCAATAATCGATACCTGCATACTACAGCACGCGACATAGCTTTGCAGACCATAAATACAAACTTTTCAGAGAGAAGAGCGGCCAATGTGACGAACTGGTTTTTAGTCGATTCGATAACACGTGACGAAAACGGACGGATTTCTCAGGTTTTTACTACATATGAACAATTTTCACATTCTCCTGTGCAACTCGGCAGCTACTCCTCCTTTCATGCAAAATCTTAAGGTCCTAGCTCATGTCCAAGGCACCAGAGCCAGCTAAAAAGTCAATAATCGATACCTAAAACTTGAATTGTACTACTTCTTACTGGCTATTACAACAACTTAGAAGCTTCATCTGTGTTCTACTATGGTGATTTTAGTGTCCCCACATACCGCAGCACGCGACATAGCTTTGCAGACGATAAGTACAACCGTTTCAGAGAGAAGAGCGGCCAATGTGACGATCTGGCTTTAAGTCGATTCGATAACAAATGACGAAAACGGACGGATTTCTCAGGTTTTTACTACATATTAACACTTTTCACATTCTACCATGCAACTCGGCTGCTAGTCCTCCTTTCATGCAGAATCCTAAGGTCCTAGCTCATGTCCAAGGCACCAAAGCCAGCAAAAAATTCAATAATCGATACCTAAAAACTTGAATTGTACTACTTCTTACTGGCTATTACATCAACTCAGAAGCTTCATCTGTGTTCTACTATGGTGCTTTTAGTGTCTCCGCATACCGCAGCACGCGACATAGCTTTGCAGACGATAAGTACAACCGTTTCAGAGAGAAGAGCGGCCAATGTGACGATCTGGCTTTAAGTCGATTCGATAACAAATGACGAAATCGGACGGATTTCTCAGGTTTTTACTACATATGAACACTTTTCCCATTCTCCCATGCAACTCGGCTGCTAGTCCTCCTTTCATGCAGAATCTTAAGGTCCTAGCTCCTGTCCAAGGCACAAAAGCCAGCTAAAAAGTCAATAATCGATACCTAAAACTTGAATTGTACTAATTCTTACTGGCTATTACATCAACTTACAAGCTTCATCTATGTTCTACTTTGGTGCTTTTAGTGTCTCCGCATACCGCAGCACGCGACATAGCTTTGCAGACGATAAGTACAACCGTTTCAGAGAGAAGAGCAGCCAGTGTGACGATCTGGCTTTAAGTCGATTCGATAACAAATGACGAAAACGAACGGATTTCTCAGGTTTTTACTACATATGAACACTTTTCACATTCTCCCGTGCAACTCGGCTGCTAGTCCTTGTTTCATGCAGAATCTTAAGGTCCTAGCTCATGCCCAAGGCACCAAAGCCAGCTAAAAAGTCAATAATCGATATACCTAAAACTTCAATTGTACTACTTCTTACTGGCTATTACAACAACTTAGAAGCTTCATCTGTGTTCTACTATGGTGCTTTTAGTGTCCCCACATACCGCAGCACGCGACATAGCTTTGCAGACGATAAGTACAACCGTTTCAGAGAGAAGAGCGGCCAATGTGACGACCTGGCTTTAAGTCGATTCGATAACAAATGACGAAAACGGACGGATTTCTCAGGTTTTTACTACATATTAACACTTTTCACATTCTACCATGCAACTCGGCTGCTAGTCATCCTTTCATGCAGAATCCTAAGGTCCTAGCTCATGTCCAAGGCACCAAAGCCAGCAAAAAATTCAATAATCGATACCTAAAAACTTGAATTGTACTACTTCTTACTGGCTATTACATCAACTCAGTAGCTTCATCTGTGTTCTACTATGGTGCTTTTAGTGGCTCCGCATACCGCAGCACGCGACATAGCTTTGCAGACGATAAGTACAACCGTTTCAGTGAGAAGAGCGGCCAATGTGACGATCTGGGTTTAAGTCGATTCGATAACAAATGACGAAAACGAACGGATTTCTCAGGTTTTTACTACATATGAACACTTTTCACATTCTCCCATGCAACTCGGCTGCTAGTCCTCCTTTCATGCAGAATCCTAAGGTCCTAGCTCATGTCCAAGGCACCAAAGCCAGCAAAAAATTCAATAATCGATATCTAAAAACTTGAATTGTACTACTTCTTACTGGCTATTACCTCAACTTAGAAGCTTCATCTGTGTTCTACTATGGTGCTTTTAGTGTCTCCACATACCGCAGCACGCGATATAGCTTTGCAAACGATAAGTACAACCGTTTCAGAGAGAAGAGCGGCCAATGTGACGACCTGGCTTTAAGTCGATTCGATAACAAATGACGAAAACGGACGGATTTCTCAGGTTTTTACTACATATGAACACTTTTCACATTCTCCTGTGCAACTCGGCTGCTAGTCCTCTTTTCAGGCAGAATCGTGAGGTCCTAGCTCATGTCCAAGGCACCAAAGCCAGCTAAAAAGTCAATAATCGATACCTAAAACTTGAATTGTACTACATGTTACTGGCAATTACATCAACTTAGAAGCTTCATCTGTGTTCTACTATGGTGCTTTTAGTGTCTCCACATACCGCAGCAAGCGACATAGCTTTGCAGACGATAAGTACAACCGTTTCAGAGAGAAGAGCGGAAAAATGTGACGATCTGGCTTTAAGTCGATTCGATAACAAATGACGAAAACGGACGGAATTCTAAGGATTTTACTAATTATGAACACTTTTTACATTCTCCCTTGCAACTCGGCTGCAAGTCCTCCTTTCAGGCAGAATGTTAAGATCCTAGCTCATGTCCAAGGCACCAAAGCCAGCTAAAAAGTCAATAATCGATACCTAAAACTTGAATTGTACTACTTCTTACTGGCTATTACATGAACTTAGAAGCTTCATCTGTGTTCTACTATGGTGCTTTTAGTGTCTCCGCACACCGCAGTACGCGACATAGCTTTGCAGACGATAAGTACAACCGTTTCAGAGAGAAGAGCGGCCAATGTGACGATCTGGCTTTAAGTCGATTCGATAACAAATGACGAAAACGGACGGATTTCTCAGGTTTTTACTACATATGAACACTTTTCACATTCTCCCATGCAACTCGGCTGCTAGTCCTCCTTTCATGCAGAATGCTAAGGTCCTAGCTCATGTCCAAGGCACCAAAGCCAGCAAAAAAGTCAATAATCGATACCTAAAACTTGAATTGTACTACTTCTTACTGGCTATTACATCAACTCAGAAGCTTCATCTGTGTTCTACTATGGTGCTTTTAGTGTCTCCGCGTACCGCAGCACGCGACATAGCTTTGCAGACGATAAGTACAACCGTTTCAGAGAGAAGAGCGGCCAATGTGACGATCTGGGTTTAAGTCGATTCGATAACAAATGACGAAAACGGACGGATTTCTCAGGTTTTTACTACATATGAACACTTTTCACATTCTCCCGTGCAACTCGGCTGCTAGTCCTCCTTTCATGCAGAATCTCAAGGTCCTAGCTCATGTCCAAGGCACCAAAGCCAGCTAAAAAGTCAATAATCGATACCTAAAACTTGAATTGTACTACTTCTTACTGGCTATTACAACAACTTAGAAGCTTCGTCTGTATTCTACTATGGTGCTATTAGTGTCGCCACATACCGCAGCACAATACATAGCTTTGCAGACGATAAGTACAACTGTTTCAGAGAGAAAAGCGGCCAATGTGACGACCTAGCTTTAAGTCGATTCGATAACAAATGACGAAAACGGACGGATTTCTCAGGTTTTTACTACATATGAACACTTTTCACATTCTCCCGTGCAACTCGGCTGCTAGTCCTTGTTTCATGCTGAATCTTAAGGTCCTAGCTCATGCCCAAGGCACCAAAGCCAGCTAAAAAGTGAATAATCCATATACCTAAAACTTGAATTGTACTACTTCTTACTGGCTATTACAACAACTTAGAAGCTTCATCTGTGTTCTACTATGGTGCTTTTAGTGTCCCCACATACCGCAGCACGCGACATAGCTTTGCAGACGATAAGTACAACCGTTTCAGAGAGAAGAGCGGCCAATGTGACGACCTGGCTTTAAGTCGATTCGATAACAAATGACGAAAACGAACGGATTTCTCAGGTTTTTACTACGTATGAACACTTTTCACATTCTCCCATGCAACTCGGCTGCTAGTCCTCCTTTCATGCAGAATCTTAAGGTCCTAGCTCATGTCCAAGGCACCAAAGCCAGCTAAAAAGTCAATAATCGATATACCTAATACTTGAATTGTACTACTTCTTACTGGCTATTACATCAACTTAGAAGCTTCATCTGTGTTCTACTGTGGTGCTTTTGTGTCTCGGCATAACGCAGCGCGCGACATAGCATTGCAGACGATAAGTACAACCGTTTCAGAGAAGAGCGGCCAATGTGACGATCTGGGTTTAAGTCGATTCGATAACAAATGACGAAAACGAACGGATTTCTCAGGTTTTTACTACGTATGAACACTTTTCACATTCTCCCATGCAACTCGGCTGCTAGTCCTCCTTTCATGCAGAATCCTAAGGTCCTAGCTCATGTCCAAGGCACCAAAGCCAGCAAAAAAGTCAATAATCGATACCTAAAACTTGAATTGTACTACTTCTTACTGGCTATTACATCAACTCAGAAGCTTCATCTGTGTTCTACTATGGTGCTTTTAGTGTCTCCGCGTACCGCAGCACGCGACATAGCTTTGCAGACGATAAGTACAACCGTTTCAGAGAGAAGAGCGGCCAATGTGACGATCTGGGTTTAAGTCGATTCTATAACAAATGACGAAAACGAACGGATTTCTCAGGTTTTTACTACATATGAACACTTTTTATATTCTCCCATGCAACTCGGCTGCTAGTCCTCCTTTCATGCAGAATCTTAAGGTCCTAGCTCATGTCCAAGGCACAAAAGCCAGCTAAAAAGTCAATAATCGATACCTAAAACTTGAATTCTACTACTTCTTACTGGCAATTACATCAACTTAGAAGATTCATCTGTTCTACTATGGTGCTTTTAGTGTCTCCACATACCGCAGCACGCGTCATAGCTTTGCAGACGATAAGTACAACCGTTTCAGAGAGAAGAGCGGCCAATGTGACGATCTGGCTTTAAGTCGATTCGATAACAAATGACGAAAACGGACGGATTTCTCAGGTTTTTACTACATATGAACACTTTTCACATTCTCCCATGCAACTCGGCTGCTAGTCCTCCTTTCATGCAGAATCCTAAGGTCCTAGCTCATGTCCAACGTACCAAAGCCAGCAAAAAAGTCAATAATCGATAACTAAAACTTGAATTGTACTACTTCTTACTGGCTATTACATCAACTCAGAAGCTTCATATGTGTTCTACTTTGGTGCTTTTAGTGTCTCCGCATACCGCAGCACGCGACATAGCTTTGCAGACGATAAGTACAACCGTTTCAGAGAGAAGAGCGGCCAATGTGACGACCTGGCTTTAATTCGATTCGATAACAGATGACGAAAACGGACGGATTTCTCAGGTTTTTACTACATATGAACACTTTTCACATTCTCCTGTGCAACTCGGCTGCTAGTCCTCTTTTCATGCAGAATCTTAAGGTCCTAGCTCACGTCCAAGGCACCAAAGCCAGCTAAAAAGTCAATAATCGATACCTAAAACTTGAATTGTACTACTTCTTACTGGCAATTACATCAACTTAGAAGCTTCATCTGTGTTCCACTATGGTGCTTTTAGTGTCTCCACATACCGCAGCACGCGTCATAGCGTTGCAGACGATAAGTACAACCGTTTCAGAGAGAAGAGCGGCCAATGTGACGATCTGGCTTTAAGTCGATTCGATAACAAATGACGGAAACGGACGGATTTCTCAGGTTTTTACTACATATCAACACTTTTCACATTCTACCATGCAACTCGGCAGCTAGTCCTCCATTCATGCAAAATCTTAAGTTCCTAGCTCATATGCAAGGCACCAAAGAAGGGTATAAAATCAATAATCTATAACTAAAACTTGAATTGTACTACTTCTTACTGGCTATTACATCAACTTAGAAGCTTCATCTGTGTTCTACTATTGTGCTTTTAGTGTCTCCGCACACCGCAGCACGCGACATAGCTTTGCAGACGATAAGTACAACCGTTTCAGAGAGAAGAGCGGCCAATGTGACGATCTGGCTTTAAGTCGATTCGATAACAAATTACGAATACGGACAGATTTCTCAGGTTTTTACTACATATGAACACTTTTCACATTCTCCCATGCAGCTCGGCTGCTAGTCCTCCTTTCATGCAGAATCCTAAGGTCCTAGCTCATGTCCAAGGCACCAAAGCCAGCAAAAAAGTCAATAATCTATACCTAAAACTTGAATTCTACTACTTCTTACTGGCTATTACATCAACTCAGAAGCTTCATCTGTGTTCTACTATGGTGCTTTTAGTGTCTCCGCATACCGCAGCACGCGACATAGCTTTGCAGACGTAAGTACAACCGTTTCAGAGAGAAGAGCGGCCAATGTGACGATCTGGGTTAAGTCGATTCGATAACAAATGACGAAAACGAACGGATTTCTCAGGTTTTTACTACATATGAACACTTTTCACATTCTCCCGTGCAACTCGGCTGCTAGTCCTCCTTTCATGCAGAATCTCAAGGTCCTAGCTCATGTCCAAGGCACCAAAGCCAGCAAAAAAGTCAATAATCGATACCTAAAACTTGAATTGTACTACTTCTTACTGGCTACTACAACAACTTAGAAGCTTCATCTGTATTCTACTATGGTGCTATTAGTGTCGCCACATACCGCAGCACGCGACATAGCTTTGCAGACGATAAGTACAACTGTTCAGAGAGAAGAGCGGCCAATGTGACGACCTAGCTTTAAGTCGATTCGATAACAAATGACGAAAACGGACGGATTTCTCAGGTTTTTACTACATATGAACACTTTTCACATTCTCCCATGCAACTCGGCTGCTAGTCCTCCTTTCATGCAGAATCCTAAGGTCCTAACTCATGTCTAAGGCACTAAAGACAACTAAGAAGTCAATAATCGATACCTAAAATTTGAATTGTACTACTTCTTACTGGCTATTACGTCAACTCAGAAGCTTCATCTGTGTTCTACTATGGTGCTTTTAGTGTCTCCGCGTACCGCAGCACGCGACATAGCTTTGCAGACGATAAGTACCATCGTTTCAGAGAGAAGAGCGGCCAATGTGACGATCTGGGTTTAAGTCGATTCGATAACAAATGACGAAAACGAACGGATTTCTCAGGTTTTTACTACATATGAACACTTTTCACATTCTCCCATGCAACTCGGCTGCTAGTCCTCCTTTCATGCAGAATCTTAAGGTCCTAGCTCATGTCCAAGGCACAAAAGCCAGCTAAAAAGTCAATAATCGATACCTAAAACTTGAATTCTACTACTTCTTACTGGCAATTACATCAACTTAGAAGATTCATCTGTTCTACTATGGTGCTTTTAGTGTCTCCACATACCGCAGCACGCGTCATAGCTTTGCAGACGATAAGTACAACCGTTTCAGAGAGAAGAGCGGCCAATGTGACGATCTGGCATTAAGTCGATTCGATAACAAATGACGAAAACGGACGGATTTCTCAGGTTTTTACTACATATGAACACTTTTCGCATTCTCCCATGCAACTCGGCTGCTAGTCCTCCTTTCATGCAGAATCCTAAGGTCCTAGCTCATGTCCAACGTACCAAAGCCAGCAAAAAAGTCAATAATCGATACCTAAAACTTGAATGTACTACTTCTTACTGGCTATTACATCAACTCAGAAGCTTCATATGTGTTCTACTATGGTGCTTTTAGTGTCTCCGCATACCGCAGCACGCGACATAGCTTTGCAGACGATAAGTACAACCGTTTCAGAGAGAAGAGCGGCCAATGTGACGACCTGGCTTTAATTCGATTCGATAACAAATGACGAAAACGGACGGATTTCTCAGGTTTTTACTACATATGAACACTTTTCACATTCTACCATGCAACTCGGCTGCTAGTCCTCCTTTCATGCAAAACCTTAAGTTCCTAGCTCATATGCAAGGCACCAAAGAAGGGTATAAAATCAATAATCTATAACTAAAACTTGAATTGTACTACTTCTTACTGGCTATTACAACAACTTAGAAGCTTCATCTGTATTCTACTATGGTGCTATTAGTGTCGCCACATACCGCAGCACGCGACATAGCTTTGCAGACGATAAGTACAACCGTTTCAGAAAGAAGAGCGGCCAATGTCACGATGTGGCTTTAAGTCGATTCGATAACAAATGATGAAAACGAACGGATTTCTCAGGTTTTTACTACATATGAACACTTTTCACATTCTCCCGTGCAACTTGGCTGCTAGTCCTCCTTTCATGCAGAATCTTAAGGTCCTAGCTCATGTCCAAGGCACCAAAGCCTACTAAAAAGTCAATAATCGATACCTAAAACTTGAACTGTACTACTTCTTACTGGCTATTACATCAACTTAGAATCTTCATCTGTGTTCTACTATGGTGCTTTTAGTGTCTCCGCATACCGCAGCACGCGACATAGCTTTGCAGACGATAAGTACATCCGTTTCAGAGAGAAGACGAAAACGGACGGAATTCTCAGATTTTTACTACATATGAACACTTTTCACATTCTCCTGTGCAACTCGGCAGCTACTCCTCCTTTCAAGCAAAATCTTAAGGTCCTAGCTCATGTAAAAAGCACCAAAGCCAGCTGAAAAGTCAATAATCGATACCTAAAACTTGAATTGTACTACTTCTTACTGGCTATTACATCAACTTACAAGCATCATCTGTGTTCTACTATGGTGCTTTTAGTGTCTTTGCAAACCGCAGCACGCGACATAGCTTTGCAGACGATAAGCACAACCGTTTCATAGAGAAGAGAGGCCAATGTGACGACCTGGCTTTAAGTCGATTCGATAACAAATGACGAAAACGGACGGATTTCTCAGGTTTTTACTACATATGAACACTTTTCACATTCTCCCGTGCAACTCGGCTGCTACTCCTCCTTTCATGCTGAATCTAAATGTCCTAGCGCATGTCCAAGGCACCAAAGCCAGCTAAAAAGTCAATAATCGATACCTAAAACTTGAATTGTACTACTTCTTACTGGCAATTACATCAACTTAGAAGCTTCATCTGTGTTCTACTATGGTGCTTTTAGTGTCTCCACATACCGCAGCACGCGTCATAGCTTTGCAGACGATAAGTACAACCGTTTCAGAGAGAAGAGCGGCCAATGTGACGATCTGGCTTTAAGTCGATTCGACAACAAATGACGGAAACGGACGGATTTCTCAGGTTTTTACTACATATGAACACTTTTCACATTCTACCATGCAACTCGGCTGCTAGTCCTCCTTTCATGCAAAATCTTAAGTTCCTAGCTCATATGCAAGGCACCAAAGAAGGGTATAAAATCAATAATCTATAACTAAAACTCTAATTGTACTACTTCTTACTGGCTATTACATCAACTTAGAAGCGTCATCTGTGTTCTACTATGGTGCTTTTAGTGTCTCCGCACACCGCAGCACGCGACATAGCTTTGCAGACGATAAGTACAACCGTTTCAGAGAGAAGAGCGGCCAATGTGACGACCTAGCTTTAAGTCGATTCGATAACAAATGACGAAAACGGACGGATTTCTCAGGTTTTTACTACATATGAACACTTTTCACATTCTCTCATGCAACTCGGCTGCTAGTCCTCCTTTCATGCAGAATCTCAAGGTCCTAGCTCATGTCCAAGGCACCAAAGCCAGCAAAAAAGTCAATAATCGATACCTAAAACTTGAATTGTACTACTTCTTACTGGATATTATATCAACTCAGAAGCTTCATCTGTGTTCTAGTATGGTGCTTTTAGTGTCTCCGCACACCGCAGCACGCGACATAGCTTTGCAGTCGATAAGTACAACCGTTTCAGAGAGAAGAGCGGCCAATGTGACGATCTGGCTTTAAGTCGATTCGATAACAAATGACGAAAACGGACGGAATTCTAAGGATTTTACTAATTATGAACACTTTTTACATTCTCCCTTGCAACTCGGCTGCAAGTCCTCATTTCAGGCAGAATGTTAAGGTCCTAGCTCATGTCCAAGGCAACAAAGCCAGCTAAAAAGTCAATAATCGATACCTAAAACTTGAATTGTACTACTTCTTACTGGCTATTACATCAACTTAGAAGATTCATCTGTTCTACTATGGTGCTTTTAGTGTCTCCATATACCGCAGCACGCGTCATAGCTTTGCAGACGATAAGTACAACTGTTTCAGAGAGAAGAGCGGCCAATGTGACGATCTGGCATTAAGTCGATTCGATAACAAATGACGAAAACGGACGGATTTCTCAGGTTTTTACTACATATGAACACTTTTCACATTCTCCCATGCAACTCGGCTGCTAGTCCTGCTTTCATGCAGAATCCTAAGGTCCTAGCTCATGTCCAACGTACCAAAGCCAGCAAAAAAGTCAATAATCGATACCTAAAACTTGAATTGTACTACTTCTTACTGGCTATTACATCAACTCAGAAGCTTCATATGTGTTCTACTATGGTGCTTTTAGTGTCTCCGCATACCGCAGCACGCGACATAGCTTTGCAGACGATAAGTACAACCGTTTCAGAGAGAAGAGCGGCCAATGTGACGACCTGGCTTTAATTCGATTCGATAACAAATGACGAAAACGGACGGATTTCTCAGGTTTTTACTACATATGAACACTTTTCACATTCTCCCGTGCAACTCGGCTGCTAGTCCTCCTTTCATGCAGAATCTCAAGGACCTAGCTCATGTCCAAGGCACCAAAGCCAGCAAAAAAGTCAATAATCGATACCTAAAACTTGAATTGTACTACTTCTTACTGGCTACTACAACAACTTAGAAGCTTCATCTGTATTCTACTATGGTGCTATTAGTGTCGCCACATACCGCAGCACGCGACATAGCTTTGCAGACGATAAGTACAACTGTTCAGATAGAAGAGCGGCCAATGTGACGACCTAGCTTTAAGTCGATTCGATAACAAATGACGAAAACGGACGGATTTCTCAGGTTTTTACTACATATGAACACTTTTCACATTCTCCCATGCAACTCGGCTGCTAGTCCTCCTTTCATGCAGAATCCTAAGGTCCTAACTCATGTCTAAGGCACTAAAGACAACTAAGAAGTCAATAATCGATACCTAAAACTTGAATTGTACTACTTCTTACTGGCTATTACAACAACTTAGAAGCTTCATCTGTGTTCTACTATGGTGCTTTTAGTGTCTCCGCACACCGCAGTACGCGACATAGCTTTGCAGACGATAAGTACAACCGTTTCAGAGAGAAGAGCGGCCAATGTGACGACCTGGCTTTAATTCGATTCGATAACAAATGACGAAAACGGACGGATTTCTCAGGTTTTTACTACATATGAACACTTTTCACATTCTCCCGTGCAACTCGGCTGCTAGTCCTCCTTTCATGCAGAATCTTAAGGTCCTAGCTCATGTCCAAGGCACCAAAGCCAGCAAAAAAGTCAATAATCGATACCTAAAACTTGAATTGTACTACTTCTTACTGGCTACTACAACAACTTAGAAGCTTCATCTGTATTCTACTATGGTGCTATTAGTGTCGCCACATACCGCAGCACGCGACATAGCTTTGCAGACGATAAGTACAACTGTTCAGAGAGAAGAGCGGCCAATGTGACGACCTAGCTTTAAGTCGATTCGATAACAAATGACGAAAACGGACGGATTTCTCAGGTTTTTACTACATATGAACACTTTTCACATTCTCCCATGCAACTCGGCTGCTAGTCCTCCTTTCATGCAGAATCCTAAGGTCCTAACTCATGTCTAAGGCACTAAAGACAACTAAGAAGTCAATAATCGATACCTAAAACTTGAATTGTACTACTTCTTACTGGCTATTACAACAACTTAGAAGCTTCATCTGTGTTCTACTATGGTGCTTTTAGTGTCTCCGCACACCGCAGTACGCGACATAGCTTTGCAGACGATAAGTACAACCGTTTCAGAGAGAAGAGCGGCCAATGGGACGATCTGGCTTTAAGTCGATTCGATAACAAATGACGAAAACGGACGGATTTCTCAGGTTTTTACTACATATGAACACTTTCCACATTCTCCCATGCAACTCGGCTGCTAGTCTTCCTTTCATGCGGAATCCTAAGGTCCAGCTCATGTCCAAGGCACCAAAGCCAGCAAAAAAGTCAATAATCGATACCTAAAACTTTAATTGTACTACTTCTTACTGGCTATTACATCAACTCAGAAGCTTCATCTGTGTTCTACTATGGTGCTTTTAGTGTCTCCGCGTACCGCAGCACGCGACATAGCTTTGCAGACGATAAGTACCATCGTTTCAGAGAGAAGAGCGGCCAATGTGACGATCTGGGTTTAAGTCGATTCGATAACAAATGACGAAAACGAACGGATTTCTCAGGTTTTTACTACATATAAATACTTTTCACATTCTCCCATGCAACTCGGCTGCTAGTCCTCCTTTCATGCGGAATCTTAAGGTCCTAGCTCATGTCCAAGGCACAAAAGCCAGCTAAAAAGTCAATAATCGATACCTAAAACTTGAATTCTACTACTTCTTACTGGCAATTACATCAACTTAGAAGATTCATCTGTTCTACTATGGTGCTTTTAGTGTCTCCACATACCGCAGCACGCGTGATAGCTTTGCAGACGATAAGTACAACCGTTTCAGAGAGAAGAGCGGCCAATGTGACGATCTGGCATTAAGTCGATTCGATAACAAATGACGAAAACGGACGGATTTCTCAGGTTTTTACTACATATGAACACTTTTCACATTCTCCCATGCAACTCGGCTGCTAGTCCTCCTTTCATGCAGAATCCTAAGGTCCTAGCTCATGTCCAACGTACCAAAGCCAGCAAAAAATTCAATAATCGATACCTAAAACTTGAATTGTACTACTTCTTACTGGCTATTACATCAACTCAGAAGCTTCATATGTGTTCTACTATGGTGCTTTTAGTGTCTCCGCATACCGCAGCACGCGACATAGCTTTGCAGACGATAAGTACAACCGTTTCAGAGAGAAGAGCGGCCAATGTGACGACCTGGCTTTCATTCGATTCGATAACAAATGACGAAAACGGACGGATTTCTCAGGTTTTTACTACATATGAACACTTTTCACATTCTCCTATGCAACTCGGCTGCTAGTCCTCTTTTCATGCAGAATCTTAAGGTCCTAGCTCATGTCCAAGGCACCAAAGCCAGCAAAAAAGTCAATAATCGATACCTAAAACTTGAATTGTACTACTTCTTACTGGCAATTACATCAACTTAGAAGCTTCATCTGTGTTCCACTATGGTGCTTTTAGTGTCTCCACATACCGCAGCACGCGTCATAGCTTTGCAGACGATAAGTACAACCGTTTCAGAGAGAAGAGCGGCCAATGTGACGATCTGGCTTTAAGTCGATTCGATAACAAATGACGGAAACGGACGGAATTCTCAGGTTTTTACTACATATGAACACTTTTCACATTCTACCAAGCAACTCGGCTGCTAGTCCTCCTTTCATGCAAAACCTTAAGTTCCTAGCTCATATGCAAGGCACCAAAGAAGGGTATAAAATCAATAATCTATAACTAAAACTTGAATTGTACTACTTCTTACTGGCTATTACATCAACTCAGAAGCTTCATCTGTGTTCTACTATGGTGCTTTTAGTGTCTCCGCGTACCGCAGCACGCGACATAGCTTTGCAGACGATAAGTACCATCGTTTCAGAGAGAAGAGCGGCCAATGTGACGATCTGGGTTTAAGTCGATTCGATAACAAATGACGAAAACGAACGGATTTCTCAGGTTTTTACTACATATGAACACTTTTCACATTCTCCCATGCAACTCGGCTGCTAGTCCTCCTTTCATGCAGAATCTTAAGGTCCTAGCTCATGTCCAAGGCACCAAAGCCAGCTAAAAAGTCAATAATCGATACCTAAAACTTGAATTCTACTACTTCTTACTGGCAATTACATCAACTTAGAAGATTCATCTGTTCTACTATGGTGCTTTTAGTGTCTCCACATACCGCAGCACGCGTCATAGCTTTGCAGACGATAAGTACAACCGTTTCAGAGAGAAGAGCGGCCAATGTGACGATCTGGCATTAAGTCGATTCGATAACAAATGACGAAAACGGACGGATTTCTCAGGTTTTTACTACATATGAACACTTTTCACATTCTCCCATGCAACTCGGCTGCTAGTCCTCCTTTCATGCAGAATCCTAAGGTCCTAGCTCATGTCCAACGTACCAAAGCCAGCAAAAAAGTCAATAATCGATACCTAAAACTTGAATTGTACTACATCTTACTGGCTATTACATCAACTCAGAAGCTTCATATGTGTTCTACTATGGTGCTTTTAGTGTCTCCGCATACCGCAGCACGCGACATAGCTTTGCAGACGATAAGTACAACCGTTTCAGAGAGAAGAGCGGCCAATGTGACGACCTGGCTTTAATTCGATTCGATAACAAATGACGAAAACGGACGGATTTCTCAGGTTTTTACTACATATGAACACTTTTCACATTCTCCTGTGCAACTCGGCTGCTAGTCCTCTTTTCATGCACAATCTTAAGGTCCTAGCTCATGTCCAAGGCACCAAAGCCAGCTAAAAAGTCAATAATCGATACCTAAAACTTGAATTGTACTACTTCTTACTGGCAATTACATCAACTTAGAAGCTTCATCTGTGTTCCACTATGGTGCTTTTAGTGTCTCCACATACCGCAGCACGCGTCATAGCTTTGCAGGCGATAAGTACAACCGTTTCAGAGAGAAGAGCGGCCAATGTGACGATCTGGCATTAAGTCGATTCGATAACAAATGACGGAAACGGACGGAATTCTCAGGTTTTTACTACATATGAACACTTTTCACATTCTACCGTGCAACTCGGCTGCTAGTCCTCCTTTCATGCAAAACCTTAAGTTCCTAGCTCATATGCAAGGCACCAAAGAAGGGTATAAAATCAATAATCTATAACTAAAACTTGAATTGTACTACTTCTTACTGGCTATTACATCAACTTAGAAGCTTCATCTGTGTTCTACTATTGTGCTTTTAGTGTCTCCGCACACCGCAGCACGCGACATAGCTTTGCAGACGATAAGTACAACCGTTTCAGAGAGAAGAGAGGCCAATGTGCCGATCTGGCTTTAAGTCGATTCGATAACAAATGACGAATACGGACAGATTTCTCAGGTTTTTACTACATATGAACACTTTTCACATTCTCCCATGCAGCTCGGCTGCTAGTCCTCCTTTCATGCAGAATCTCAAGGTCCTAGCTCATGTCCAAGGCACCAAAGCCAGCAAAAAAGTCAATAATCGATACCTAAAACTTGAATTGTACTACTTCTTACTGGCTATTACATCAACTCAGAAGCTTCATCTGTGTTCTACTATGGTGCTTTTAGTGTCTCCGCATACCGCAGCACGCGACATAGCTTTGCAGACGATAAGTACAACCGTTTCAGAGAGAAGAGCGCCCAATGTGACGATCTGGGTTTAAGTCGATTCGATAACAAATGACGAAAACGAACGGATTTCTCAGGTTTTTACTACATATGAACACTTTTCACATACTCCCATGCAACTCGGCTGCTAGTCCTCCTTTCATGCAGAAACTTAAGGTCCTAACTCATGTCTAAGGCACTAAAGACAACTAAGAAGTCAGTAATCGATACCTAAAACTTGAATTGTACTACTTCTTACTGGCTATTACAACAACTTAGAAGCTTCATCTGTATTCTACTATGGTGCTATTAGTGTCGCCACATACCGCAGCACGCGACATAGCTTTGCAGACGATAAGTACAACCGTCTCAGAGAGAAGAGCGGCCAATGTGACGACCTAGCTTTAAGTCGATTCGATAACAAATGACGAAAACAGACGGATTTCTCAGGTTTTTACTACATATGAACACTTTTCACATACTCCCTTGCAACGCGGTTGCTAGTCCTCCTTTCATGCAGAATCTTAAGGTCCTAGCTCACGTCCAAGGCACCAAAGCCAGCTAAAAAGTCAATAATCGATACCTAAAACTTGAACTGTACTACATCTTACTGGCTATTACATCAACTTAGAAGCTTCATCTGTGTTCTACTATGGTGCATTTAGTGTCTCCACATACCGCAGCACGCGACATTGCTTTGCAGACGATAAGTACAACCGTTTCAGAAAAAAGAGCGGCCAATGTCACGATGTGGCTTTAAGTCGATTCGATAACAAATGATGAAAACGAACGGATTTCTCAGGTTTTTACTACATATGAACACTTTTCACATTCTCCCGTGCAACTTGGCTGCTAGTCCTCCTTTCATGCAGAATCTTAAGGTCCTAGCTCATGTCCAAGGCACCAAAGCCTGCTAAAAAGTCAATAATCGATACCTAAAACTTGAACTGTACTACTTCTTACTGGCTATTACATCAACTTAGAATCTTCATCTGTGTTCTACTATGGTGCTTTTAGTGTCTCCGCATACCGCAGCACGCGACATAGCTTTGCAGACGATAAGTACAACCGTTTCAGAGAGAAGACGAAAACGGACGGAATTCTCAGATTTTTACTACATATGAACACTTTTCACATTCTCCTGTGCAACTCGGCAGCTACTCCTCCTTTCAAGCAAAATCTTAAGGTCCTAGCTCATGTAAAAGGCACCAAAGCCAGATGAAAAGTCAATAATCGATACCTAAAACTTGAATTGTACTACTTCTTACTGGCTATTACATCAACTTACAAGCATCATCTGTGTTCTACTATGGTGCTTTTAGTGTCTTTGCAAACCGCAGCACGCGACATAGCTTTGCAGACGATAAGCACAACCGTTTCATAGAGAAGAGCGGCCAATGTGACGACCTGGCTTTAAGTCGATTCGATAACAAATGACGAAAACGGACGGATTTCTCAGGTTTTTACTACATATGAACACTTTTCACATTCTCCCGTGCAACTCGGCTGCTACTCCTCCTTTCATGCTGAATCTAAATGTCCTAGCTCATGTCCAAGGCACCAAAGCCAGCTAAAAAGTCAATAATCGAT
The DNA here is from genome assembly GCF_023897955.1 of Schistocerca gregaria. Taxonomy (NCBI): domain Eukaryota; kingdom Metazoa; phylum Arthropoda; class Insecta; order Orthoptera; family Acrididae; genus Schistocerca; species Schistocerca gregaria. Next base: position 761,606 of record NW_026061770.1, read on the forward strand.
ACCTAAAACTTGAATTGTACTACTTCTTACTGGCAATTACATCAACTTAGAAGCTTCATCTGTGTTCTACTATGGTGCTTTTAGTGTCTCCACATACCGCAGCACGCGTCATAGCTTTGCAGACGATAAGTACAACCGTTTCAGAGAGAACAGCGGCCAATGTGACGATCTGGCTTTAAGTCGATTCGATAACAAATGACGGAAACGGACGGATTTCTCAGGTTTTTACTACATATGAACACTTTTCACATTCTACCATGCAACTCGGCTGCTAGTCCTCCTTTCATGCAAAATCTTAAGTTCCTAGCTCATATGCAAGGCACCAAAGAAGGGTATAAAATCAATAATCTATAACTAAAACTCTAATTGTACTACTTCTTACTGGCTATTACATCAACTTAGAAGCGTCATCTGTGTTCTACTATGGTGCTTTTAGTGTCTCCGCACACCGCAGCACGCGACATAGCTTTGCAGACGATAAGTACAACCGTTTCAGAGAGAAGAGCGGCCAATGTGACGACCTAGCTTTAAGTCGATTCGATAACAAATGACGAAAACGGACGGATTTCTCAGGTTTTTACTACATATGAACACTTTTCACATTCTCTCATGCAACTCGGCTGCTAGTCCTCCTTTCATGCAGAATCTCAAGGTCCTAGCTCATGTCCAAGGCACCAAAGCCAGCAAAAAAGTCAATAATCGATACCTGAAACTTGAATTGTACTACTTCTTACTGGATATTACATCAACTCAGAAGCTTCATCTGTGTTCTAGTATGGTGCTTTTAGTGTCTCCGCACACCGCAGCACGCGACATAGCTTTGCAGTCGATAAGTACAACCGTTTCAGAGAGAAGAGCGGCCAATGTGACGATCTGGCTTTAAGTCGATTCGATAACAAATGACGAAAACGGACGGAATTCTAAGGATTTTACTAATTATGAACACTTTTTACATTCTCCCTTGCAACTCGGCTGCAAGTCCTCCTTTCAGGCAGAATGTTAAGGTCCTAGCTCATGTCCAAGGCACCAAAGCCAGCTAAAAAGTCAATAATCGATACCTAAAACTTGAATTGCACAACTTCTTACTGGCTATTACATCAACTTAGGAGCTTCATCTGTGTTCTATTATGGTGCTTTTAGGGTCTCCGCATACCACAGCACGCGACATAGCTTTGCACACGATAAGTACAACCGTTTCAGAGAGCAGAGCGGCCAATGTGACGATCTGGCTTTAAGTCAATTCGATAACAAATGACGAAAACGGACGGATTTCTCAGGTTTTTACTACATATGAACACTTTTCACATTCTCCCATGCAACTCGGCTGCTAGTCCTCCTTTCATGCAGAATCTTAAGGTCCTAACTAATGTCTAAGGCACTAAAGACAACTAAGAAGTCAATAATCGATACCTAAAACTTGAATTGTACTACTTCTTACTGGCTATTACAACAACTTAGAAGCTTCATCTGTATTCTACTATGGTGCTTTTAGTGTCGCCACATACCGCAGCACGCGACATAGCATTGCAGCAATAAGTACAACCGTCTCAGAGAGAAGAGCGGCCAATGTGACGACCTAGCTTTAAGTCGAGTCGATAACAAATGACGAAAACGGACGGATTTCTCAGGTTTTTACTACATATGAACACTTTTCACATTCTCCCATGCAACTCGGCTGCTAGTCCTCCTTTCATGCAGAATCTTAAGGTCCTAGCTCATGTCTAAGGCACTAAAGACAACTTTAAAAGTCAATAATCGATACCTAAAACTTGAATTGTACTACTTCTTACTGGCTATTACATCAACTTCGAAGCTTCATCTGTGTTCTACTATGGTGCTTTTAGTGTCACCACATACCGCAGCAAGCGACATAGCTTTGCAGACGATAAGTACAACCGTTTCAGAGAGAAGAGCGGCCAATGTGACGATCTGGCTTTAAGTCGATTCGATAACAAATGACGAAAACGGACGGAATTCTCAGGTTTTTACTACATATGAACACTTTTCACATTCTCCCATGCGACTCAGCTGCTAGTCCTCCTTTCGTGCAGAATCTTAAGGTCCTAGCTCATGTCAAAGGCACCAAAGCCAGCTAAAAAGTCAATAATCGATACCTAAAACTTGAATTGCACAACTTCTTACTGGCTATTACATCAACTTAGGAGCTTCATCTGTGTTCTATTATGGTGCTTTTAGGGTCTCCGCATACCACAGCACGCGACATAGCTTTGCACACGATAAGTACAACCGTTTCAGAGAGCAGAGCGGCCAATGTGACGATCTGGCTTTAAGTCAATTCGATAACAAATGACGAACACGGACGGATTTCTCAGGTTTTTACTACATATGAACACTTTTCACATTCTCCCGTGCAACTCGGCTGCTAGTCCTCCACTCATGCAAAATCTTAAGTTCCTAGCTCATGTCCAAGGCACCAAAGAAGGGTAAAAAGTCAATAATCGATACCTAAAACTTGAATTGTACTTCTTCTTACTGGCTATTACATCAACATAGAAGCTCCATCTACGTTCTACTATGGTGCTTTTAGTGTCTCCGCATACCGCAGCATGCGACATAGCTTTGCAGACGATAAGTACAACCGTTTCAGAGAGAAGAGCGGCTAATGTGACGATCTGGCTTTAAGTCGATTCGATAACAAATGACGAAAACGGACGGATTTCTCAGGTTTTTACTACATATGAACACTTTTCACATTCTCCCGTGCAACTCGGCTGCTACTCCTCCTTTCATGCTGAATCTAAATGTCCTAGCGCATGTCCAAGGCACCAAAGCCAGCTAAAAAGTCAATAATCGATATCTAAAACTTGAATTGTACTACTTCTTACTGGCTATTACATCAACTCAGAAGCTTCATCTGTGTTCTACTATGGTGCTTTTAGTGTCTCCGCATACCGCAGCACGCGACATAGCTTTGCAGACGATAAGTACAACCGTTTCAGAGAGAAGAGCGCCCAATGTGACGATCTGGGTTTAAGTCGATTCGATAACAAATGACGAAAACGAACGGATTTCTCAGGTTTTTACTACATATGAACACTTTTCACATACTCCCATGCAACTCGGCTGCTAGTCCTCCTTTCATGCAGAAACTTAAGGTCCTAACTCATGTCTAAGGCACTAAAGACAACTAAGAAGTCAGTAATCGATACCTAAAACTTGAATTGTACTACTTCTTACTGGCTATTACAACAACTTAGAAGCTTCATCTGTATTCTACTATGGTGCTATTAGTGTCGCCACATACCGCAGCACGCGACATAGCTTTGCAGACGATAAGTACAACCGTCTCAGAGAGAAGAGCGGCCAATGTGACGACCTAGCTTTAAGTCGATTCGATAACAAATGACGAAAACAGACGGATTTCTCAGGTTTTTACTACATATGAACACTTTTCACATACTCCCTTGCAACGCGGTTGCTAGTCCTCCTTTCATGCAGAATCTTAAGGTCCTAGCTCACGTCCAAGGCACCAAAGCCAGCTAAAAAGTCAATAATCGATACCTAAAACTTGAACTGTACTACATCTTACTGGCTATTACATCAACTTAGAAGCTTCATCTGTGTTCTACTATGGTGCATTTAGTGTCTCCACATACCGCAGCACGCGACATTGCTTTGCAGACGATAAGTACAACCGTTTCAGAAAAAAGAGCGGCCAATGTCACGATGTGGCTTTAAGTCGATTCGATAACAAATGATGAAAACGAACGGATTTCTCAGGTTTTTACTACATATGAACACTTTTCACATTCTCCCGTGCAACTTGGCTGCTAGTCCTCCTTTCATGCAGAATCTTAAGGTCCTAGCTCATGTCCAAGGCACCAAAGCCTGCTAAAAAGTCAATAATCGATACCTAAAACTTGAACTGTACTACTTCTTACTGGCTATTACATCAACTTAGAATCTTCATCTGTGTTCTACTATGGTGCTTTTAGTGTCTCCGCATACCGCAGCACGCGACATAGCTTTGTAGACGATAAGTACAACCGTTTCAGAGAGAAGACGAAAACGGACGGAATTCTCAGATTTTTACTACATATGAACACTTTTCACATTCTCCTGTGCAACTCGGCAGCTACTCCTCCTTTCAAGCAAAATCTTAAGGTCCTAGCTCATGTAAAAGGCACCAAAGCCAGATGAAAAGTCAATAATCGATACCTAAAACTTGAATTGTACTACTTCTTACTGGCTATTACATCAACTTACAAGCATCATCTGTGTTCTACTATGGTGCTTTTAGTGTCTTTGCAAACCGCAGCACGCGACATAGCTTTGCAGACGATAAGCACAACCGTTTCATAGAGAAGAGCGGCCAATGTGACGACCTGGCTTTAAGTCGATTCGATAACAAATGACGAAAACGGACGGATTTCTCAGGTTTTTACTACATATGAACACTTTTCACATTCTCCCGTGCAACTCGGCTGCTACTCCTCCTTTCATGCTGAATCTAAATGTCCTAGCTCATGTCCAAGGCACCAAAGCCAGCTAAAAAGTCAATAATCGATACCTAAAACTTGAATTGTACTACTTCTTACTGGCTATTACATCAACTCAGAAGCTTCATCTGTGTTCTACTATGGTGCTTTTAGTGTCTCCACATACCGCAGCACGCGTCATAGCTTTGCAGACGATAAGTACAACCGTTTCAGAGAGAACAGCGGCCAATGTGACGATCTGGCTTTAAGTCGATTCGATAACAAATGACGGAAACGGACGGATTTCTCAGGTTTTTACTACATATGAACACTTTTCACATTCTACCATGCAACTCGGCTGCTAGTCCTCCTTTCATGCAAAATCTTAAGTTCCTAGCTCATATGCAAGGCACCAAAGAAGGGTATAAAATCAATAATCTATAACTAAAACTCTAATTGTACTACTTCTTACTGGCTATTACATCAACTTAGAAGCGTCATCTGTGTTCTACTATGGTGCTTTTAGTGTCTCCGCACACCGCAGCACGCGACATAGCTTTGCAGACGATAAGTACAACCGTTTCAGAGAGAAGAGCGGCCAATGTGACGACCTAGCTTTAAGTCGATTCGATAACAAATGACGAAAACGGACGGATTTCTCAGGTTTTTACTACATATGAACACTTTTCACATTCTCTCATGCAACTCGGCTGCTAGTCCTCCTTTCATGCAGAATCTCAAGGTCCTAGCTCATGTCCAAGGCACCAAAGCCAGCAAAAAAGTCAATAATCGATACCTAAAACTTGAATTGTACTACTTCTTACTGGATATTATATCAACTCAGAAGCTTCATCTGTGTTCTAGTATGGTGCTTTTAGTGTCTCCGCACACCGCAGCACGCGACATAGCTTTGCAGTCGATAAGTACAACCGTTTCAGAGAGAAGAGCGGCCAATGTGACGATCTGGCTTTAAGTCGATTCGATAACAAATGACGAAAACGGACGGAATTCTAAGGATTTTACTAATTATGAACACTTTTTACATTCTCCCTTGCAACTCGGCTGCAAGTCCTCCTTTCAGGCAGAATGTTAAGGTCCTAGCTCATGTCCAAGGCACCAAAGCCAGCTAAAAAGTCAATAATCGATACCTAAAACTTGAATTGCACAACTTCTTACTGGCTATTACATCAACTTAGGAGCTTCATCTGTGTTCTATTATGGTGCTTTTAGGGTCTCCGCATACCACAGCACGCGACATAGCTTTGCACACGATAAGTACAACCGTTTCAGAGAGCAGAGCGGCCAATGTGACGATCTGGCTTTAAGTCAATTCGATAACAAATGACGAAAACGGACGGATTTCTCAGGTTTTTACTACATATGAACACTTTTCACATTCTCCCATGCAACTCGACTGCTAGTCCTCCTTTCATGCAGAATCTTAAGGTCCTAACTAATGTCTAAGGCACTAAAGACAACTAAGAAGTCAATAATCGATACCTAAAACTTGAATTGTACTACTTCTTACTGGCTATTACAACAACTTAGAAGCTTCATCTGTATTCTACTATGGTGCTTTTAGTGTCGCCACATACCGCAGCACGCGACATAGCATTGCAGCAATAAGTACAACCGTCTCAGAGAGAAGAGCGGCCAATGTGACGACCTAGCTTTAAGTCGAGTCGATAACAAATGACGAAAACGGACGGATTTCTCAGGTTTTTACTACATATGAACACTTTTCACATTCTCCCATGCAACTCGGCTGCTAGTCCTCCTTTCATGCAGAATCTTAAGGTCCTAGCTCATGTCTAAGGCACTAAAGACAACTTTAAAAGTCAATAATCGATACCTAAAACTTGAATTGTACTACTTCTTACTGGCTATTACATCAACTTCGAAGCTTCATCTGTGTTCTACTATGGTGCTTTTAGTGTCACCACATACCGCAGCAAGCGACATAGCTTTGCAGACGATAAGTACAACCGTTTCAGAGAGAAGAGCGGCCAATGTGACGATCTGGCTTTAAGTCGATTCGATAACAAATGACGAAAACGGACGGAATTCTCAGGTTTTTACTACATATGAACACTTTTCACATTCTCCCATGCGACTCAGCTGCTAGTCCTCCTTTCGTGCAGAATCTTAAGGTCCTAGCTCATGTCAAAGGCACCAAAGCCAGCTAAAAAGTCAATAATCGATACCTAAAACTTGAATTGCACAACTTCTTACTGGCTATTACATCAACTTAGGAGCTTCATCTGTGTTCTATTATGGTGCTTTTAGGGTCTCCGCATACCACAGCACGCGACATAGCTTTGCACACGATAAGTACAACCGTTTCAGAGAGCAGAGCGGCCAATGTGACGATCTGGCTTTAAGTCAATTCGATAACAAATGACGAACACGGACGGATTTCTCAGGTTTTTACTACATATGAACACTTTTCACATTCTCCCGTGCAACTCGGCTGCTAGTCCTCCACTCATGCAAAATCTTAAGTTCCTAGCTCATGTCCAAGGCACCAAAGAAGGGTAAAAAGTCAATAATCGATACCTAAAACTTGAATTGTACTTCTTCTTACTGGCTATTACATCAACATAGAAGCTCCATCTACGTTCTACTATGGTGCTTTTAGTGTCTCCGCATACCGCAGCATGCGACATAGCTTTGCAGACGATAAGTACAACCGTTTCAGAGAGAAGAGCGGCTAATGTGACGATCTGGCTTTAAGTCGATTCGATAACAAATGACGAAAACGGACGGATTTCTCAGGTTTTTACTACATATGAACACTTTTCACATTCTCCCGTGCAACTCGGCTGCTACTCCTCCTTTCATGCTGAATCTAAATGTCCTAGCGCATGTCCAAGGCACCAAAGCCAGCTAAAAAGTCAATAATCGATATCTAAAACTTGAATTGTACTACTTCTTACTGGCAATTACATCAACTTAGAAGCTTCATCTGTGTTCTACTATGGTGCTTTTAGTGTCTCCACATACCGCAGCACGCGTCATAGCTTTGCAGACGATAAGTACAACCGTTTCAGAGAGAAGAGCGGCCAATGTGACGATCTGGCTTTAAGTCGATTCGATAACAAATGACGGAAACGGACGGATTTCTCAGGTTTTTACTACATATGAACACATTTCACATTCTACCATGCAACTCGGCTGCTAGTCCTCCTTTCATGCAAAATCTTAAGTTCCTAGCTCATATGCAAGGCACCAAAGAAGGGTATAAAATCAATAATCTATAACTAAAACTCTAATTGTACTACTTCTTACTGGCTATTACATCAACTTAGAAGCGTCATCTGTGTTCTACTATGGTGCTTTTAGTGTCTCCGCACACCGCAGCACGCGACATAGCTTTGCAGACGATAAGTACAACCGTTTCAGAGAGAAGAGCGGCCAATGAGACGACCTAGCTCTAAGTCGATTCGATAACAAATGACGAAAACGGACGGATTTCTCAGGTTTTTACTACATATGAACACTTTTCACATTCTCTCATGCAACTCGGCTGCTAGTCCTCCTTTCATGCAGAATCTCAAGGTCCTAGCTCTTGTCCAAGGCACCAAAGCCAGCAAAAAAGTCAATAATCGATACCTAAAACTTGAATTGTACTACTTCTTACTGGATATTACATCAACTCAGAAGCTTCATCTGTGTTCTAGTATGGTGCTTTTAGTGTCTCAGCACACAGCAGCACGCGACATAGCTTTGCAGTCGATAAGTACAACCGTTTCAGAGAGAAGAGCGGCCAATGGGACGATCTGGCTTTAAGTCGATTCGATAACAAATGACGAAAACGGACGGATTTCTAAGGTTTTTACTACATATGAACACTTTTCACATTCTCCCGTGCAACTCGGCTGCTAGTCCTCCTTTCATGCAGAATCTCAAGGTCCTAGCTCATGTCCAAGGCACCAAAGCCAGCAAAAAAGTCAATAATCGATACCTACAACTTGAATAGTACTACTTCTTACTGGCTATTACAACAACTTAGAAGCTTCATCTATATTCTACTATGGTGCTATTAGTGTCGCCACATACCGCAGCACGCGACATAGCTTTGCAGACAATAGGTAGAACCGTTTCAGAGAGAAGAGCGGCCAATTAGAAGACCTAGCTATAAGTCGATTCGATAACAAATGACGAAAACGGACGGATTTCTCAGGTTTTTACTACATATGAACACTTTTCACATTCTCCCATGCAACTCGGCTGCTAGTCCTCCTTTCATGCAGTAGCTTAAGGTCCTAACTCATGTCTAAGGCACTAAAGACAACTAAGAAGTCAATAATCGATACCTAAAACTTGAATTGTACTACTTCTTACTGGCTATTACAACAACTTAGAAGCTTCATCTGTATTCTACTATGGTGCTATTAGTGTCGCCACATACCGCAGCACGCGACATAGCTTTGCAGCAATAAGTACAACCGTCTCAGAGAGAAGAGCGGCCAATGTGACGACCTAGCTTTAAGTCGATTCGATAACAAATGACGAAAACGGACGGATTTCTCAGGTTTTTACTACATATGAACACTTTTCACATTCTCCCATGCAACTCGGCTGCTAGTCCTCCTTTCATGCAGAATCTTAAGGTCCTAGCTCATGTCTAAGGCACTAAAGACAACTAAAAAGTCAATAATCGATACCTAAAACTTGAATTGTACTACTTCTTACTGGCTATTACATCAACTTCGAAGCTTCATCTGTGTTCTACTATGGTGCTTTTAGTGTCACCACATACCGCAGCAAGCGACATAGCTTTGCAGACGATAAGTACAACCGTTTCAGAGAGAAGAGCGGCCAATGTGACGATCTGGCTTTAAGTCGATTCGATAACAAATGACGAAAACGGACGGAATTCTCAGGTTTTTACTACATATGAACACTTTTCACATTCTCCCATGCAACTCAGCTGCTAGTCCTCCTTTCGTGCAGAATCTTAAGGTCCTAGCTCATGTCAAAGGCACCAAAGACAGCTAAAAAGTCAATAATCGATACCTAATACTTGAATTGCACAACTTCTTACTGGCTATTACATCAACTTAGAAGCTTCATCTGTGTTCTATTATGGTGCTTTTAGGGTCTCCGCATACCACAGCACGCGACATAGCTTTGCACACGATAAGTACAACCGTTTCAGAGAGCAGAGCGGCCAATGTGACGATCTGGCTTTAAGTTAATTCGATAAAAAATGACGAACACAGACGGATTTCTCAGGTTTTTACTACATATGAACACTTTTCACATTCTCCCGTGCAACTCGGCTGCTAGTCCTCCACTCATGCAAAATCTTAAGTTCCTAGCTCATGTCCAAGGCACCAAAGAAGGGTAAAAAGTCAATAATCGATACCTATAACTTGAATTGTACTTCTTCTTACTGGCTATTACATCAACATAGAAGCTCCATCTACTTTCTACTATGGTGCTTTTAGTGTCTCCGCATACCGCAGCATGCGACATAGCTTTGCAGACGATAAGTACAACCGTTTCAGAGAGAAGAGCGGCTAATGTGACGATCTGGCTTTAAGTCGATTCGATAACAAATGACGAAAACGGACGGATTTCTCAGGTTTTTACTACATATGAACTCTTTTCACATTCTTCCGTGCAACTCGGCTGCTAGTCCTCCTTTCATGCCGAATCTTAAGGTCCTAACTCATGTCCAAGGCACCAAAGAAGGGTAAAAAGTCAATAATCGATATCTAAAACATGAATTGTACTACTTCTTACTGGCTATTACATCAACTTAGAAGCTTCATCTCTGTTCTACTATGGTGCTTTTAGTGTCTCCGCATACCGCAGCACGCGTCGTAGCTTTGCAGACGATAAGTACAACCGTTTCAGAGAGAACAGCGGCCAATGTGACGATCTGGCTTTAAGTCGATTCGATAACAAATGACGAATACGGACGGATTTCTCAGGTTTTTACTACATATGAGCACTTTTCACATTTCCCAAGCATCTCGGCTGCTAGTCCTCAATTCATGCAGAATCTTAAGGTCCTAGCTTATGTCCAAGGTACCAAAGGCAGCTAAAAAGTCATAAAACGATATCTAAAACTTGAACTGTACTACTTCTTACTGGCTATTACATCAACTTAGAAGCTTCATCTGTATTCTACTATGGTGCTTTTAGTGTCTCCGCATACCGCAGCACGCGACATAGCTTTGCAGTCGATAAGTACATCCATTTCAGAGAGAAGGGCGGCCAATGTGACGATCTGGCTTTAAGTCGATTCAATAACACATGATGAAAACGAACGGATTTCTCAGGTTTTTACTACATATGAACACTTTTCACATTCTCCCGTGCAATTCGGCTGCTACTCCTCCTTTCATGCTGAATCTAAATGTCCTAGCTTATATCCAAGGCACAGAAGCCAGATAAAAAGTCAATAATCGATACCTAAAACTTGAATTGTACTACTTCTTACTGGCTATTACATCAACTTCGAAGCTTCATTTGTGTTCCACTATGGTGCTTTTAGTGTCCCCACATACCGCAGCACGCGACATAGCTTTGCAGACGATAAGTAGAACCGATTCAGAGAGAAGAGCGGCCAATGTGACGATCTGGGTTTAAGTCGATTCGATAACAAATGACGAAAACGGACGGATTTCTCAGGTTTTTACTACATTTGAACACTTTTCACATTCTCCCGAGCAACGCGGCTGTTAGTCCTCCTTTCATGCAGAATCTTAAGTTCCTAGCTCATGTCCAAGGCACCAAAGCCAGCTAAAAAGTCAATAATCGATACCTGCATACCACACCACGCGACATAGCTTTGCAGACGATAAATACAAACTTTTCAGAGAGAAGAGCGGCCAATGTGACGAACAGGTTTTTAGTCGATTCGATAACACGTGACGACAACGGACGGATTTCTCAGGTTTTTACTACATATGAACACTTTTCACATTCTCCTGTGCAACTCGGCAGCTACTCCTCCTTTCATGCAAAATCTTAAGGTCCTAGCTCATATGCAAGGCACCAAAGAAGGGTATAAAATCAATAATCTACAACTAAAAATTGAATTGTACTACTTCTTACTGGCTATTACATCAACTTAGAAGCTTCATCTGTGTTCTACTATGGTGCTTTTAGTGTCTCCGCACACCGCAGCACGCGACATAGCTTTGCAGACGATAAGTACAACCGTTTCAGAGAGAAGAGCGGCCAATGTGACGATCTAGCTTTAAGTCGATTTGATAACAAATGACGAAAACAGACCGATTTCTTAGGTTTTTACTACATATGAACACTTTTCACATTCTCCCATGCAACTCGGCTGCTAGTCCTCCTTTCATGCAAAATCTTAAGTTCCTAGCTCATATGCAAGGCACCAAAGAAGGGTATAAAATCTATAATCTATAACTAAAAATTGAATTGTACTACTTCTTACTGGCTATTATATCAACTTAGAAGCTTCATCTGTTTTTTACTATGGTGCTTTTAGTGTCTCCGCATACCGCAGCACGCGACATAGCTTTGCAGACGATAAGTACAACCGGTTCAGAGAGAAGAGCGGGGAATGTGACGATCTGGCTTTAAGTCGATTCGATAACAAATGACGAAAACGGACGGAATTCTCAGGATTTTACTAATTATGAATACTTTCCACATTCTCCCTTGCAACTCGGCTGCAAGTCCTCCTTTCAGGCAGAATCTTAAGGTCCTAGCTCATGTCCAAGGCACCAAAGCCAGCTAAAAAGTCAATAATCCATACCTAAAATTTGAATTGTACTACTTCTTACTGGCTATTACATCAACTCAGAAGCTTCATCTGTGTTCTACTATGGTGCTCTTAGTGTCTCCGCATACCGCAGCACGCGACATAGCTTTGCAGACGATAAGTACAACCGTTTCAGAGAGAAGAGCGGCCAATGTGACGATCTGGGTTTAAGTCGATTCGATAACAAATGACGAAAACGAACTTATTTCTCAGGTTTTTACTACATATGAACACTTTTCACATTCTCCCGAGCAACGCGGCTGTTAGTCCTCCTTTCATGCAGAATCTTAAGTTCCTAGCTCATGTCCAAGGCACCAAAGCCAGCTAAAAAGTCAATAATCGATACCTGCATACCACAGCACGCGACATAGCTTTGCAGACGATAAATACAAACTTTTCAGTGAGAAGAGCGGCCAATGTCACGAACTGGTTTTTAGTCGATTCGATAACACGTGACGAAAACGGACGGATTTCTCAGGTTTTTACTACATATGAACACTTTTCACATTCTCCTGTGCAACTCTGCAGCTACTCCTAATTTCATGCAAAATCTTAAGGTCCTAGCTCATGTCCAAGGCACCAAAGAAGGGTATAAAATCAATAATCTATAACTAAAAATGAATTGTACTACTTCTTACTGGCTATTACATCAACTTAGAAGCTTCATCTGTTTTCTACTATGGTGCTTTTAGTGTCTCCGCACACCGCAGCACGCTACATAGCTTTGCAGACGATAAGTACAACCGTTTCAGAGAGAAGAGCGGCCAATGTGACGACCTGGCTTTAAGTCGATTCGATAACAAATGACGAAAACGGACGGATTTCTCAGGTTTTTACTACATATGAACTCTTTTCACATTCTTCCGTGCAACTCGGCTGCTAGTCCTCCTTTCATGCAGAAGCTTAAGGTCCTAGCTCATGTCTAAGGCACTAAAGACAACTAAAAAGTCAATAATCGATACCTAAAACTTGAATTGTACTACATCTTACTGGCTATTACATCAACTTCGAAGCTTCATCGGTGTCCTACTATAGTACTTTTAGTGTCTCCACATACCGCAGCAAGCGACATAGCTTTGCAGACGATAAGTACAACCGTTTCAGAGAGAAGAGCGGCCAGTGTGACGATCTGGCTTTAAGTCGATTCGATAATAAATGACAAAAACGAACGGATTTCTCAGGTTTTTACTACATATGAACACTTTTCACATTCTCCCGTGCAACTCGGCTGCTAGTACTCCTTTCATGCAGAATCTTAAGGCCCTACCTCATGTCCAAGGCACCAAAGCCAGCAAAAAAGTCAATAATCGATACCTAAAACTTGAATTCTACTACTTCTTACTGGCTATTACATCAACTTAGAAGCTTCATCTGTGTTCTACTATGGTGCTTTTGGTGTCTCCACATACCGCAGCACGCGTCATAGCTTTGCAGACGATAAGTACAACCGTTTCAGAGAGAAGAGCGGCCAATGTGACGATCTGGCTTTAAGTCGATTCGATAACAAATGACGGAAACGGACGGATTTCTCAGGTTTTTACTACATATGAACACTTTTCACATTCTACCATGCAACTCGGCTGCTAGTCCTCCTTTCATGCAAAATCTTAAGTTCCTAGCTCATATGCAAGGCACCAAAGAAGGGTATAAAATCAATAATCTATAACCAAAACTTGAATTGTACTACGTCTTACTGGCTATTACATCAACTTAGAAAATTCATCTGTTTTCTACTATGGTGCTTTTAGTGTCTCCGCACACCGCAGCACGCGACATAGCTTTGCAGACGATAAGTACAACCGTTTCAGAGAGAAGAGCGGCCAATGTGACGATCTGGCTTTAAGTCGATTCGATAACAAAAGACGGAAACGGACGGATTTCTCAGGTTTTTACTACATATGAACACTTTTCACATTCTACCATGCAACTCGGCTGCTAGTCCTCCTTAGATGCAAAATCTTAAGTTCCTAGCTCATATGCAAGGCACCAAAGAAGGGTATAAAATCAATAATCTATAACTAAAACTTGAATTGTACTACTTCTTACTGACTATTACATCAACTTAGAAGCTTCATCTGTGTTCTACTATGGTGCTTTTAGTGTCTCCGCACACCGCAGCACGTGACATAGCTTTGCAGACGATAAGTACAACCGTTTCAGAGAGAAGAGCGGCCAATGTGACGATCTGGCTTTAAGTCGATTCGATAACAAATGACGGAAACGGACGGATTTCTCAGGTTTTTACTACATATGAACACTTTTCACATTCTACCATGCAACTCGGCTGCTAGTCCTCCTTTCATGCAAAATCTTAAGTTCCTAGCTCATATGCAAGGCACCAAAGAAGGGTATAAAATCAATAATCTATAACTAAAACTTGAACTGTACTACTTCTTACTGGCTATTACATCAACTTAGAAGCTTCATCTGTGTTCTACTATGGTGCTTTTAGTGTCTCCGCATACCGCAGCACGCGACATAGCTTTGCAGACGATAAGTACAACCGTTTCAGAGAGAAAAGCGGAAAATGTGACGACCTAGCTTTAAGTCGATTCGATAAAAAATGACGAAAACGGACGGATTTCTCAGGTTTTTACTACATATGAACACTTTTCACATTCTCCCATGCAACTCGGCTGCTAGTCCTCCTTTCATGCAGAATCTTAAGGTCCTAGCTCATGTCTAAGGCACTAAAGACAACTAAAAAGTCAATAATCGATACCTAAAACTTGAATTGTACTACTTCTTACTGGCTATTACATCAACTTCGAAGCTTCATCTGTGTTCTACTATGGTGCTTTTAGTGTCTCCACATACCGCAGCAAGCGACATAGCTTTGCAGACGATAAGTACAACCGTTTCAGAGAGAAGAGCGGCCAATGTGACGACCTAGCTTTAAGTCAATTCGATAACAAATGACGAAAACGGACGGATGTCTCAGGTTTTTACTACATATGAACACTTTTCACATTCTCCCATGCAACTCGGCTGCTAGCCCTCCTTTCATGCAGAATCTTAAGGTCCTAGCTCATGTCTAAGGCACTAAAGAGAACTAAAAAGTCAATAATCGATACCTAAAACTTGAATTGTACTACTTCTTACTGGCTATTACATCAACTTCGAAGCTTCATCTGTGTTCTACTACAGTACTTTTAGTGTCTCCACATACCGCAGCAAGCGACATAGCTTTGCAGACGATAAGTACAACCGTTTCAGAGAGAAGAACGGCCAGTGTGACGATCTGGCTTTAAGTCGATTCGATAACAAATGACGAAAACGAACGGATTTCTCAGGTTTTTACTACATATGAACACTTTTCACATTCTCCCGTGCAACTCGGCTGCTAGCCCTCCTTTCATGCAGAATCTTAAGGTCCTAGCTCATGTCTAAGGCACTAAAGAGAACTAAAAAGTCAATAATCGATACCTAAAACTTGAATTGTACTACTTCTTACTGGCTATTACATCAACTTCGAAGCTTCATCTGTGTTCTACTACAGTACTTTTAGTGTCTCCACATACCGCAGCAAGCGACATAGCTTTGCAGACGATAAGTACAACCGTTTCAGAGAGAAGAGCGGCCAGTGTGACGATCTGGCTTTAAGTCGATTCGATAACAAATGACGGAAACGGACGGATTTCTCAGGTTTTTACTACATATGAACACTTTTCACATTCTACCATGCAACTCGGCTGCTAGTCCTCCTTTCATGCAAAATCTTAAGTTCCTAGCTCATATGCAAGGCACCAAAGAAGGGTATAAAATCAATAATCTATAACTAAAACTTGAACTGTACTACTTCTTACTGGCTATTACATCAACTTAGAAGCTTCATCTGTGTTCTACTATGGTGCTTTTAGTGTCTCCACATACCGCAGCACGCGTCATAGCTTTGCAGACGATAAGTACAACCGTTTCAGAGAGAAGAGCGGCCAATGTGACGATCTCGCTTTAAGTCGATTCGATAACAAATGACGGAAAGGGACGGATTTCTCAGGTTTTTACTACATATGAACCCTTTTCACATTCTACCATGCAACTCGGCTGCTAGTCCTCCTTTCATGCAAAATCTTAAGTTCCTAGCTCATATGCAAGGCACCAAAGAAGGGTATGAAATCAATAATCTATAATTAAAACTTGAACTGTACTACTTCTTACTGGCTATTACATCAACTTAGAAGCTTCATCTGTGTTCTACTATGGTGATTTTAGTGTCTCCGCATACCGCAGCACGCGACATAGCTTTGCAGACGATAAGTACAACCGTTTCAGAGAGAAAAGCGGCCAATGTGACGACCTAGCTTTAAGTCGATTCGATAAAAAATGACGAAAACGGACGGATTTCTCAGGTTTTTACTACATATGAACACTTTTCACATTCTACCATGCAACTCGGCTGCTAGTCCTCCTTTCATGCAGAATCTTAAGGTCCTAGCTCATGTCTAAGGCACTAAAGACAACTAAAAAGTCAATAATCGATACCTAAAACTTGAATTGTACTACTTCTTACTGGCTATTACATCAACTTCGAAGCTTCATCTGTGTTCTACTATGGTGCTTTTAGTGTCTCCACATACCGCAGCAAGCGACATAGCTTTGCAGGCGATAAGAACAACCGGTTCAGAGAGAAGAGCGGGGAATGTGACGATCTGGCTTTAAGTCGATTCGATAACAAATGACGAAAACGGACGGAATTCTCAGGATTTTACTAATTATGAATACTTTTCACATTCTCCCTTGCAACTCGGCTGCAAGTCCTCCTTTCAGGCAGAATCTTAAGGTCCTAGCTCATGTCCAAGGCACCAAAGCCAGCTAAAAAGTCAATAATCCATACCTAAAACTTGAATTGTACTACTTCTTACTGGCTATTACATCAACTCAGAAGCTTCATCTGTGTTCTACTATGGTGATTTTAGTGTCTCCGCATACCGCAGCACGCGACATAGCTTTGCAAACGATAAGTACAACCGTTTCAGAGAGAAGAGCGGCCAATGTGACGATCTGGGTTTAAGTCGATTCGATAACAAATGACGAAAACGAACTTATTTCTCAGGTTTTTACTACATATGAACACTTTTCACATTCTCCCGAGCAACGCGGCTGTTAGTCCTCCTTTCATGCAGAATCTTAAGTTCCTAGCTCATGTCCAAGGCACCAATGCCAGCTAAAAAGTCAATAATCGATACCTGCATACCACAGCACGCGACATAGCTTTGCAGACGATAAATACAAACTTTTCAGAGAGAAGAGCGGCCAATGTGACGAACTGGTTTTTAGTCGATTCGATAACACGTGACGAAAACGGACGGATTTCTCAGGTTTTTACTACATATGAACACTTTTCACATTCTCCTGTGCAACTCGGCAGCTACTCCTCCTTTCATGCAAAATCTTAAGGTCCTAGCTCATGTCCAAGGCACCAAAGCCAGATAAAAAGTCAATAATCGATACCTAAAACTTGAATTGTACTACTTCTTACTGGCTATTACATCAACTTAGAAGCATCATCTGTGTTCTACTATGGTGCTTTTAGTGTCATTGCAAACCGCAGCACGCGACATAGCTTTGCAGACGATAAGTACAACCGTTTCAGAGAGAAGAGCGGCCAATGTGACGATCTGGCTTTAAGTCGATTCAATAACAAATGACGAAAACGTACGGATTTCTCAGGTTTTTACTACATATGAACACTTTTCACATTCTCCCATGCAACTCGGCTGCTAGTCCTCCTTTCATGCAGAATCCTAAGGTCCTAGCTCATGTCCAAGGCACCAAAGCCAGCAAAAAGTCAATAATCGATACCTAAAACTTGAATTGTACTACTTCTTACTGGCTATTACATCAACTTAGAAGCTTCATCTGTGTTCTACTATGGTGCTTTTAGTGTCTCCGCATACCGCAGCACGCGACATAGCTTTGCAGACGATAAGTACAACCGTTTCAGAGAGAAGAGCGGCCAATGTGACGATCTGGGTTTAAGTCGATTCGATAACAAATGACGAAAACAAACGGATTTCTCAGGTTTTTACTACATATGAACACTTTTCACATTCTCCCGTGCACCTCGGCTGCTAGTCCTCCTTTCATGCAGAATCTCAGGGTCCTAGCTCATGTCCAAGTCACCAAAGCCAGCAAAAAAGTCAATAATCGATACCTAAAACTTGAATTGTACTACTTCTTACTGGCTATTACATCAACATCGAAGCTTTATCTGTGTTCTACTATGGTGCTTTTAGTGTCTCCACATACCGCAGCAAGCGACATAGCTTTGCAGACGATAAGAACAACCGGTTCAGAGAGAAGGGCGGGGAATGTGACGATCTGGCTTTAAGTCGATTCGATAACAAATGACGAAAACGGACGGAATTCTCAGGATTTTACTAATTATGAATACTTTTCACATTCTCCCTTGCAACTCGGCTGCAAGTCCTCCTTTCAGGCAGAATCTTAAGGTCCTAGCTCATGTCCAAGGCACCAAAGCCAGCTAAAAAGTCAATAATACATACCTAAAACTTGAATTGTACTACTTCTTACTGGCTATTACATCAACTCAGAAGCTTCATCTGTGTTCTACTATGGTGCTTTTAGTGTCTCCGCATATCGCAGCACGCGACATAGCTTTGCAGACGATAAGTACAACCGTTTCAGAGAGAAGAGCGGCCAATGTGACGATCTGGGTTTAAGTCGATTCGATAACAAATGACGAAAACGAACTTATTTCTCAGGTTTTTACTACATATGAACACTTTTCACATTCTCGCGAGCAACGCGGCTGTTAGTCCTCCTTTCATGCAGAATCTTAAGTTCCTAGCTCATGTCCAAGGCACCAAAGCCAGCTAAAAAGTCAATAATCGATACCTGCATACCACAGCACGCGACATAGCTTTGCAGACGATAAATACAAACTTTTCAGAGAGAAGAGCGGCCAATATGACGAACTGGTTTTTAGTCGATTCGATAACACGTGACGAAAACGGACGGATTTCTCAGGTTTTTACTACATATGAACACTTTTCAAATTCTCCTGTGCAACTCGGCAGCTACTCCTCCTTTCATGCAAAATCTTAAGGTCCTAGCTCATGTCCAAGGCACCAAAGCCAGCTAAAAAGTCAATAATCGATACCTAAAACTTGAATTGTACTACTTCTTACTGGCTATTACATCAACTTAGAAGCATCATCTGTGTTCTACTATGGTGCTTTTAGTGTCTTTGCAAACCGCAGCACGCGACATAGCTTTGCAGACGATAAGTACAACCGTTTCAGAGAGAAGAGCGGCCAATGTGACGATCTGGCTTTAAGTCGATTCGATAACAAATGACGGAAACGGACGGATTTCTCAGGTTTTTACTACATATGAACACTTTTCACATTCTACCATGCAACTCGGCTGCTAGTCCTCCTTTCATGCAAAATCTTAAGTTCCTAGCTCATATGCAAGGCACCAAAGAAGGGTATAAAATGAATAATCTATAACTAAAACTTGAACTGTACTACTTCTTACTGGCTATTACATCATCTTAGAAGCTTCATCTGTGTTCTACTATGGTGCTTTTAGTGTCTCCGCATACCGCAGCACGCGACATAGCTTTGCAGACGATAAGTACAACCGTTTCAGAGAGAAAAGCGGCCAATGTGACGACTTAGCTTTAAGTCGATTCGATAAAAAATGACGAAAACGGACGGATTTCTCAGGTTTTTACTACATATGAACACTTTTCACATTCTCCCATGCAACTCGGCTGCTAGTCCTCCTTTCATGCAGAATCTTAAGGTCCTAGCTCATGTCTAAGGCACTAAAGACAACTAAAAAGTCAATAATCGATACCTAAAACTTGAATTGTACTACTTCTTACTGGCTATTACATCAACTTCGAAGCTTCATCTGTGTTCTACTATGGTGCTTTTAGTGTCTCCACATACCGCAGCAAGCGACATAGCTTTGCAGACGATAAGTACAACCGTTTCAGAGAGAAGAGCGGCCAATGTGACGACCTAGCTTTAAGTCGATTCGATAACAAATGACGAAAACGGACGGATTTCTCAGGTTTTTACTACATATGAACACTTTTCACATTCTCCCATGCAACTCGGCTGCTAGCCCTCCTTTCATGCAGAATCTTAAGGTCCTAGCTCATGTCTAAGGCACTAAAGAGAGCTAAAAAGTCAATAATCGATACCTAAAACTTGAATTGTACTACTTCTTACTGGCTATTACATCAACTTCGAAGCTTCATCTGTGTTCTACTACAGTACTTTTAGTGTCTCCACATACCGCAGCAAGCGACATAGCTTTGCAGACGATAAGTACAACCGTTTCAGAGAGAAGAGCGGCCAGTGTGACGATCTGGCTTTAAGTCGATTCGATAACAAATGACGAAAACGAACGGATTTCTCAGGTTTTTACTACATATGAACACTTTTCACATTCTCCCGTGCAACTCGGCTGCTAGTACTCCTTTCAAGCAGAATCTTAAGGCCCTAGCTCATGTCCAAGGCACCAAAGCCAGCAAAAAAGTCAATAATCGATACCTAAAACTTGAATTGTACTACTTCTTACTGGCTATTACATCAACTTAGAAGCATCATCTGTGTTCTACTATGGTGCTTTTAGTGTCTCCACATACCGCAGCACACGTCATAGCTTTGCAGACGATAAGTACAACCGTTTCAGAGAGAAGAGCGGCCAATGTGACGATCTGGCTTTAAGTCGATTCGATAACAAATGACGGAAACGGACGGATTTCTCAGGTTTTTACTACATATGAACACTTTTCACATTCTACCATGCAACTCGGCTGCTAGTCCTCCTTTCATGCAAAATCTTAAGTTCCTAGCTCATATGCAAGGCACCAAAGAAGGGTATAAAATCAATAATCTATAACTAAAACTTGAACTGTACTACTTCTTACTGGCTATTACATCAACTTAGAAGCTACATCTGTGTTCTACTATGGTGATTTTAGTGTCTCCGCATACCGCAGCACGCGACATTGCTTTGCAGACGATAAGTACAACCGTTTCAGAGAGAAAAGCGGCCAATGTGACGACCTAGCTTTAAGTCGATTCGATAAAAAATGACGAAAACGGACGGATTTCTCAGGTTTTTACTACATATGAACACTTTTCACATTCTACCATGCAACTCGGCTGCTAGTCCTCCTTTCATGCAGAATCTTAAGGTCCTAGCTCATGTCTAAGTCACTAAAGACAACTAAAAAGTCAATAATCGATACCTAAAACTTGAATTGTACTACTTCTTACTGGCTATTACATCAACTTCGAAGCTTCATCTGTGTTCTACTATGGTGCTTTTAGTGTCTCCACATACCGCAGCAAGCGACATAGCTTTGCAGACGATAAGAACAACCGGTTCAGAGAGAAGAGCGGGGAATGTGACGATCTGGCTTTAAGTCGATTCGATAACAAATGACGAAAACGGACGGAATTCTCAGGATTTTACTAATTATGAATACTTTTCACATTCTCCCTTGCAACTCGGCTGCAAGTCCTCCTTTCAGGCAGAATCTTAAGGTCCTAGCTCATGTCCAAGGCACCAAAGCCAGCTAAAAAGTCAATAATCCATACCTAAAACTTGAATTGTACTACTTCTTACTGGCTATTACATCAACTCAGAAGCTTCATCTGTGTTCTACTATGGTGCTTTTAGTGTCTCCGCATACCGCAGCACGCGACATAGCTTTGCAGACGATAAGTACAACCGTTTCAGAGAGAAGAGCGGCCAATGTGACTATCTGGGTTTAAGTCGATTCGATAATAAATGACGAAAACGAACTTATTTCTCAGGTTTTTACTACATATGAACACTTTTCACATTCTCCCGAGCAACGCGGCTATTAGTCCTCCTTTCATGCAGAATCTTAAGTTCCTAGCTCATGTCCAAGGCACCAATGCCAGCTAAAAAGTCAATAATCGATACCTAAAACTTGAATTGTACTACTTCTTACTGGCTATTACATCAACTTAGAAGCATCATCTGTGTTCTACTATGGTGCTTTTAGTGTCTTTGCAAACCGCAGCACGCGACATAGCTTTGCAGACGATAAGTACAACCGTTTCAGAGAGAAGAGCGGCCAATGTGACGATCTGGCTTTAAGTCGATTCGATAACAAATGACGGAAACGGACGGATTTCTCAGGTTTTTACTACATATGAACACTTTTCACATTCTACCATGCAACTCGGCTGCTAGTCCTCCTTTCATGCAAAATCTTAAGTTCCTAGCTCATATGCAAGGCACCAGAGAAGGGTATAAAATCAATAATCTATAACTAAAACTTGAATTGTACTACTTCTTACTGACTATTACATCAACTTAGAAGCTTCATCTGTGTTCTACTATGGTGCTTTTAGTGTCTCCGCACACCGCAGCACGCGACACAGCTTTGCAGACGATAAGTACAACCGTTTCAGAGAGAAAAGCGGCCAATGTGACGATCTAGCTTTAAGTCGATTCGATAACAAATGACGAAAACGGACGGATTTCTCATGTTTTTACTAATTATGAACACTTTTCACATTCTCCCATGCAACTCGGCTGCTAGTCCTCCTTTCATGCAGAATCTCAAGGTCCTAGCTCATGTCCAAGGCACCAAAGCCAGCAAAAAAGTCAATAATCGATACCTAAAACTTGAATTGTACTACTTCTTACTGGCTATTACAACAACTTAGAAGCTTCATCTGTATTCTACTATGGTGCTATTAGTGTCGCCACATACCGCAGCACGCGACATAGCTTTGCAGACGATAAGTACAACCGTTTCAGAGAGAAGAGCGGCCAATGTGGCGATCAGGCTTTAAGTCGATTCGATAACAAATGACGAAAACTGACGGATTTCTCAGGTTTTTACTACATATGAACACTTTTCACATTCTCCCGAGCAACGCGGCTGTTAGTCCTCCTTTCATGCAGAATCTTAAGTTCCTAGCTCATGTCCAAGGCTCCAAAGCCAGCTAAAAAGTCAATAATCGATACCTGC
The DNA here is from genome assembly GCF_023897955.1 of Schistocerca gregaria. NCBI lineage: Eukaryota > Metazoa > Arthropoda > Insecta > Orthoptera > Acrididae > Schistocerca > Schistocerca gregaria. Next base: position 784,797 of record NW_026061770.1, read on the forward strand.
ATACCACAGCACGCGACATAGCTTTGCAGACGATAAATACAAACTTTTCAGAGAGAAGAGCGGCCAATGTGACGAACTGGTTTTTAGTCGATTCGATAACACGTGACGAAAACGGACGGATTTCTCATGTTTTTACTACATATGAACACTTTTCACATTCTCCTGTGCAACTCGGCAGCTACTCCTCCTTTCATGCAAAATCTTAAGGTCCTAGCTCATGTCCAAGGCACCAAAGCCAGCTAAAAAGTCAATAATCCATACCTAAAACTTGAATTGTACTACTTCCTACTGGCTATTACATCAACTTAGAAGCATCATCTGTGTTCTACTATGGTGCTTTTAGTGTCTTTGCAAATCGCAGCATGCGACATAGCTTTGCAGACGATAAGTGCAACCGTTTCAGAGAGATGAGCGGCCAATGTGACGATCTGGCTTTAAGTCGATTCGATAACAAATGACGAAAACGAACGGATTTCTCAGGTTTTTACTACATATGAACACTTTTCACATTCTCCCGTGCAACTCGGCTGCTAGTCCTCCTTTCATGCAGAATTTTAAGGTCCTAGCTCATGTCCAAGGCACCAAACAAGCTAAAAAGTCAATAATCGTTATACCTAAAACTTGAATTGTACTACTTCTTACTGGCTATTACAACAACTTAGAAGCTTCATCTGTGTTCTACTATAGTGCTTTTAGTGTCCCCACATACCGCAGCACGCGACATAGCTTTGCAGACGATAAGTACAACAGTTTCAGAGAGAAGAGTGGCCAATGTGACGATCTGGCTTTAAGTCGATTCGATAACAAATGACGGAAACGGACGGATTTCTCAGGTTTTTACTATATATGAACACTTTTCACATTCTACCATGCAACTCGGCTGCTAGTCCTCCTTTCATGCAAAATCTTAAGTTCCTAGCTCATATGCAAGGCACCTAAGAAGGGTATAAAATCAATAATCTATAACTAAAACTTGAATTGTACTACTTCTTACTGGCTATTACATCAACTTAGAAGCTTCATCTGTGTTCTACTATGGTGCTTTTAGTGTCTCCGCACACCGCAGCACGCGACATAGCTTTGCAGACGATAAGTACAACCGTTTCAGAGAGAGGAGCGGCCAATGTGACGATATGGCTTTAAGTCGATTCGATAACAAATGACGAAAACGGACGGATTTCTCAGGTTTTTACTACATATGAACACTTTTCACATTCTCCCATGCAACTCGGCTGCTAGTCCTCCTTTCATGCAGAATCTTAAGGTCCTAGCTCATGTCTAAGGCACTAAAGACAACTAAAAAGTCAATAATCGATACCTAAAACTTGAATTGTACTACTTCTTACTGGCTATTACATCAACTTCGAAGCTTCATCTGTGTTCTACTATGGTGCTTTTAGTGTCTCCACATACCGCAGCAAGCGACATAGCTTTGCAGACGATAAGAACAACCGGTTCAGAGAGAAGAGCGGGGAATGTGACGATCTGGCTTTAAGTCGATTCGATAACAAATGACGAAAACGGACGGAATTCTCAGGATTTTACTAATTATGAATACTTTTCACATTCTCCCTTGCAACTCGGCTGCAAGTCCTCCTTTCAGGCAGAATCTTAAGGTCCTAGCTCATGTCCAAGGCACCAAAGCCAGCTAAAAAGTCAATAATCCATACCTAAAACTTGAATTGTACTACTTCTTACTGGCTATTACATCAACTCAGAAGCTTCATCTGTGTTCTACTATGGTGCTTTTAGTGTCTCCGCATACCGCAGCACGCGACATAGCTTTGCAGACGATAAGTACAACCGTTTCAGAGAGAAGAGCGGCCAATGTGACGATCTGGGTTTAAGTCGATTCGATAACAAATGACGAAAACAAACGGATTTCTCAGGTTTTTACTACATATGAACACTTTTCACATTCTCCCGTGCACCTCGGCTGCTAGTCCTCCTTTCATGCAGAATCTCAGGGTCCTAGCTCATGTCCAAGTCACCAAAGCCAGCAAAAAAGTCAATAATCGATACCTAAAACTTGAATTGTACTACTTCTTACTGGCTATTACATCAACATCGAAGCTTTATCTGTGTTCTACTATGGTGCTTTTAGTGTCTCCACATACCGCAGCAAGCGACATAGCTTTGCAGACGATAAGAACAACCGGTTCAGAGAGAAGGGCGGGGAATGTGACGATCTGGCTTTAAGTCGATTCGATAACAAATGACGAAAACGGACGGAATTCTCAGGATTTTACTAATTATGAATACTTTTCACATTCTCCCTTGCAACTCGGCTGCAAGTCCTCCTTTCAGGCAGAATCTTAAGGTCCTAGCTCATGTCCAAGGCACCAAAGCCAGCTAAAAAGTCAATAATACATACCTAAAACTTGAATTGTACTACTTCTTACTGGCTATTACATCAACTCAGAAGCTTCATCTGTGTTCTACTATGGTGCTTTTAGTGTCTCCGCATATCGCAGCACGCGACATAGCTTTGCAGACGATAAGTACAACCGTTTCAGAGAGAAGAGCGGCCAATGTGACGATCTGGGTTTAAGTCGATTCGATAACAAATGACGAAAACGAACTTATTTCTCAGGTTTTTACTACATATGAACACTTTTCACATTCTCGCGAGCAACGCGGCTGTTAGTCCTCCTTTCATGCAGAATCTTAAGTTCCTAGCTCATGTCCAAGGCACCAAAGCCAGCTAAAAAGTCAATAATCGATACCTGCATACCACAGCACGCGACATAGCTTTGCAGACGATAAATACAAACTTTTCAGAGAGAAGAGCGGCCAATATGACGAACTGGTTTTTAGTCGATTCGATAACACGTGACGAAAACGGACGGATTTCTCAGGTTTTTACTACATATGAACACTTTTCAAATTCTCCTGTGCAACTCGGCAGCTACTCCTCCTTTCATGCAAAATCTTAAGGTCCTAGCTCATGTCCAAGGCACCAAAGCCAGCTAAAAAGTCAATAATCGATACCTAAAACTTGAATTGTACTACTTCTTACTGGCTATTACATCAACTTAGAAGCATCATCTGTGTTCTACTATGGTGCTTTTAGTGTCTTTGCAAACCGCAGCACGCGACATAGCTTTGCAGACGATAAGTACAACCGTTTCAGAGAGAAGAGCGGCCAATGTGACGATCTGGCTTTAAGTCGATTCGATAACAAATGACGGAAACGGACGGATTTCTCAGGTTTTTACTACATATGAACACTTTTCACATTCTACCATGCAACTCGGCTGCTAGTCCTCCTTTCATGCAAAATCTTAAGTTCCTAGCTCATATGCAAGGCACCAAAGAAGGGTATAAAATGAATAATCTATAACTAAAACTTGAACTGTACTACTTCTTACTGGCTATTACATCATCTTAGAAGCTTCATCTGTGTTCTACTATGGTACTTTTAGTGTCTCCGCATACCGCAGCACGCGACATAGCTTTGCAGACGATAAGTACAACCGTTTCAGAGAGAAAAGCGGCCAATGTGACGACTTAGCTTTAAGTCGATTCGATAAAAAATGACGAAAACGGACGGATTTCTCAGGTTTTTACTACATATGAACACTTTTCACATTCTCCCATGCAACTCGGCTGCTAGTCCTCCTTTCATGCAGAATCTTAAGGTCCTAGCTCATGTCTAAGGCACTAAAGACAACTAAAAAGTCAATAATCGATACCTAAAACTTGAATTGTACTACTTCTTACTGGCTATTACATCAACTTCGAAGCTTCATCTGTGTTCTACTATGGTGCTTTTAGTGTCTCCACATACCGCAGCAAGCGACATAGCTTTGCAGACGATAAGTACAACCGTTTCAGAGAGAAGAGCGGCCAATGTGACGACCTAGCTTTAAGTCGATTCGATAACAAATGACGAAAACGGACGGATTTCTCATTTTTTTACTACATATGAACACTTTTCACATTCTCCCATGCAACTCGGCTGCTAGCCCTCCTTTCATGCAGAATCTTAAGGTCCTAGCTCATGTCTAAGGCACTAAAGAGAGCTAAAAAGTCAATAATCGATACCTAAAACTTGAATTGTACTACTTCTTACTGGCTATTACATCAACTTCGAAGCTTCATCTGTGTTCTACTACAGTACTTTTAGTGTCTCCACATACCGCAGCAAGCGACATAGCTTTGCAGACGATAAGTACAACCGTTTCAGAGAGAAGAGCGGCCAGTGTGACGATCTGGCTTTAAGTCGATTCGATAACAAATGACGAAAACGAACGGATTTCTCAGGTTTTTACTACATATGAACACTTTTCACATTCTCCCGTGCAACTCGGCTGCTAGTACTCCTTTCAAGCAGAATCTTAAGGCCCTAGCTCATGTCCAAGGCACCAAAGCCAGCAAAAAAGTCAATAATCGATACCTAAAACTTGAATTGTACTACTTCTTACTGGCTATTACATCAACTTAGAAGCATCATCTGTGTTCTACTATGGTGCTTTTAGTGTCTCCACATACCGCAGCACACGTCATAGCTTTGCAGACGATAAGTACAACCGTTTCAGAGAGAAGAGCGGCCAATGTGACGATCTGGCTTTAAGTCGATTCGATAACAAATGACGGAAACGGACGGATTTCTCAGGTTTTTACTACATATGAACACTTTTCACATTCTACCATGCAACTCGGCTGCTAGTCCTCCTTTCATGCAAAATCTTAAGTTCCTAGCTCATATGCAAGGCACCAAAGAAGGGTATAAAATCAATAATCTATAACTAAAACTTGAACTGTACTACTTCTTACTGGCTATTACATCAACTTAGAAGCTACATCTGTGTTCTACTATGGTGATTTTAGTGTCTCCGCATACCGCAGCACGCGACATTGCTTTGCAGACGATAAGTACAACCGTTTCAGAGAGAAAAGCGGCCAATGTGACGACCTAGCTTTAAGTCGATTCGATAAAAAATGACGAAAACGGACGGATTTCTCAGGTTTTTACTACATATGAACACTTTTCACATTCTACCATGCAACTCGGCTGCTAGTCCTCCTTTCATGCAGAATCTTAAGGTCCTAGCTCATGTCTAAGTCACTAAAGACAACTAAAAAGTCAATAATCGATACCTAAAACTTGAATTGTACTACTTCTTACTGGCTATTACATCAACTTCGAAGCTTCATCTGTGTTCTACTATGGTGCTTTTAGTGTCTCCACATACCGCAGCAAGCGACATAGCTTTGCAGACGATAAGAACAACCGGTTCAGAGAGAAGAGCGGGGAATGTGACGATCTGGCTTTAAGTCGATTCGATAACAAATGACGAAAACGGACGGAATTCTCAGGATTTTACTAATTATGAATACTTTTCACATTCTCCCTTGCAACTCGGCTGCAAGTCCTCCTTTCAGGCAGAATCTTAAGGTCCTAGCTCATGTCCAAGGCACCAAAGCCAGCTAAAAAGTCAATAATCCATACCTAAAACTTGAATTGTACTACTTCTTACTGGCTATTACATCAACTCAGAAGCTTCATCTGTGTTCTACTATGGTGCTTTTAGTGTCTCCGCATACCGCAGCACGCGACATAGCTTTGCAGACGATAAGTACAACCGTTTCAGAGAGAAGAGCGGCCAATGTGACTATCTGGGTTTAAGTCGATTCGATAATAAATGACGAAAACGAACTTATTTCTCAGGTTTTTACTACATATGAACACTTTTCACATTCTCCCGAGCAACGCGGCTATTAGTCCTCCTTTCATGCAGAATCTTAAGTTCCTAGCTCATGTCCAAGGCACCAATGCCAGCTAAAAAGTCAATAATCGATACCTAAAACTTGAATTGTACTACTTCTTACTGGCTATTACATCAACTTAGAAGCATCATCTGTGTTCTACTATGGTGCTTTTAGTGTCTTTGCAAACCGCAGCACGCGACATAGCTTTGCAGACGATAAGTACAACCGTTTCAGAGAGAAGAGCGGCCAATGTGACGATCTGGCTTTAAGTCGATTCGATAACAAATGACGGAAACGGACGGATTTCTCAGGTTTTTACTACATATGAACACTTTTCACATTCTACCATGCAACTCGGCTGCTAGTCCTCCTTTCATGCAAAATCTTAAGTTCCTAGCTCATATGCAAGGCACCAGAGAAGGGTATAAAATCAATAATCTATAACTAAAACTTGAATTGTACTACTTCTTACTGACTATTACATCAACTTAGAAGCTTCATCTGTGTTCTACTATGGTGCTTTTAGTGTCTCCGCACACCGCAGCACGCGACACAGCTTTGCAGACGATAAGTACAACCGTTTCAGAGAGAAAAGCGGCCAATGTGACGATCTAGCTTTAAGTCGATTCGATAACAAATGACGAAAACGGACGGATTTCTCATGTTTTTACTAATTATGAACACTTTTCACATTCTCCCATGCAACTCGGCTGCTAGTCCTCCTTTCATGCAGAATCTCAAGGTCCTAGCTCATGTCCAAGGCACCAAAGCCAGCAAAAAAGTCAATAATCGATACCTAAAACTTGAATTGTACTACTTCTTACTGGCTATTACAACAACTTAGAAGCTTCATCTGTATTCTACTATGGTGCTATTAGTGTCGCCACATACCGCAGCACGCGACATAGCTTTGCAGACGATAAGTACAACCGTTTCAGAGAGAAGAGCGGCCAATGTGGCGATCAGGCTTTAAGTCGATTCGATAACAAATGACGAAAACTGACGGATTTCTCAGGTTTTTACTACATATGAACACTTTTCACATTCTCCCGAGCAACGCGGCTGTTAGTCCTCCTTTCATGCAGAATCTTAAGTTCCTAGCTCATGTCCAAGGCTCCAAAGCCAGCTAAAAAGTCAATAATCGATACCTGCATACCACAGCACGCGACATAGCTTTGCAGACGATAAATACAAACTTTTCAGAGAGAAGAGCGGCCAATGTGACGAACTGGTTTTTAGTCGATTCGATAACACGTGACGAAAACGGACGGATTTCTCATGTTTTTACTACATATGAACACTTTTCACATTCTCCTGTGCAACTCGGCAGCTACTCCTCCTTTCATGCAAAATCTTAAGGTCCTAGCTCATGTCCAAGGCACCAAAGCCAGCTAAAAAGTCAATAATCCATACCTAAAACTTGAATTGTACTACTTCCTACTGGCTATTACATCAACTTAGAAGCATCATCTGTGTTCTACTATGGTGCTTTTAGTGTCTTTGCAAATCGCAGCATGCGACATAGCTTTGCAGACGATAAGTGCAACCGTTTCAGAGAGATGAGCGGCCAATGTGACGATCTGGCTTTAAGTCGATTCGATAACAAATGACGAAAACGAACGGATTTCTCAGGTTTTTACTACATATGAACACTTTTCACATTCTCCCGTGCAACTCGGCTGCTAGTCCTCCTTTCATGCAGAATTTTAAGGTCCTAGCTCATGTCCAAGGCACCAAACAAGCTAAAAAGTCAATAATCGTTATACCTAAAACTTGAATTGTACTACTTCTTACTGGCTATTACAACAACTTAGAAGCTTCATCTGTGTTCTACTATAGTGCTTTTAGTGTCCCCACATACCGCAGCACGCGACATAGCTTTGCAGACGATAAGTACAACAGTTTCAGAGAGAAGAGTGGCCAATGTGACGATCTGGCTTTAAGTCGATTCGATAACAAATGACGGAAACGGACGGATTTCTCAGGTTTTTACTATATATGAACACTTTTCACATTCTACCATGCAACTCGGCTGCTAGTCCTCCTTTCATGCAAAATCTTAAGTTCCTAGCTCATATGCAAGGCACCTAAGAAGGGTATAAAATCAATAATCTATAACTAAAACTTGAATTGTACTACTTCTTACTGGCTATTACATCAACTTAGAAGCTTCATCTGTGTTCTACTATGGTGCTTTTAGTGTCTCCGCACACCGCAGCACGCGACATAGCTTTGCAGACGATAAGTACAACCGTTTCAGAGAGAGGAGCGGCCAATGTGACGATATGGCTTTAAGTCGATTCGATAACAAATGACGAAAACGGACGGATTTCTCAGGTTTTTACTACATATGAACACTTTTCACATTCTCCCATGCAACTCGGCTGCTAGTCCTCCTTTCATGCAGAATCTTAAGGTCCTAGCTCATGTCTAAGGCACTAAAGACAACTAAAAAGTCAATAATCGATACCTAAAACTTGAATTGTACTACTTCTTACTGGCTATTACATCAACTTCGAAGCTTCATCTGTGTTCTACTATGGTGCTTTTAGTGTCTCCACATACCGCAGCAAGCGACATAGCTTTGCAGACGATAAGTACAACCGTTTCAGAGAGAAGAGCGGCCAATGTGACGACCTAGCTTTAAGTCGATTCGATAACAAATGACGAAAACGGACGGATTTCTCAGGTTTTTACTACATATGAACACTTTTCACATTCTCCCATGCAACTCGGCTGCTAGCCCTCCTTTCATGCAGAATCTTAAGGTCCTAGCTCATGTCTAAGTCACTAAAGACAACTAAAAAGTCAATAATCGATACCTAAAACGTGAATTGTACTACTTCTTACTGGCTATTACATCAACTTCGAAGCTTCATCTGTGTTCTACTATGGTGCTTTTAGTGTCTCCACATACCGCAGCAAGCGACATAGCTTTGCAGACGATAAGAACAACCGGTTCAGAGAGAAGAGCGGGGAATGTGACGATCTGGCTTTAAGTCGATTCGATAACAAATGACGAAAACGGACGGAATTCTCAGGATTTTACTAATTATGAATACTTTTCACATTCTCCCTTGCAACTCGGCTGCAAGTCCTCCTTTCAGGCAGAATCTTAAGGTCCTAGCTCATGTCCAAGGCACCAAAGCCAGCTAAAAAGTCAATAATCCATACCTAAAACTTGAATTGTACTACTTCTTACTGGCTATTACATCAACTCAGAAGCTTCATCTGTGTTCTACTATGGTGCTTTTAGTGTCTCCGCATACCGCAGCACGCGACATAGCTTTGCAGACGATAAGTACAACCGTTTCAGAGAGAAGAGCGGCCAATGTGACGATCTGGGTTTAAGTCGATTCGATAATAAATGACGAAAACGAACTTATTTCTCAGGTTTTTACTACATATGAACACTTTTCACATTCTCCCGAGCAACGCGGCTGTTAGTCCTCCTTTCATGCAGAATCTTAAGTTGCTAGCTCATGTCCAAGGCACCAATGCCAGCTAAAAAGTCAATAATCGATACCTAAAACTTGAATTGTACTACTTCTTACTGGCTATTACATCAACTTAGAAGCATCATCTGTGTTCTACTATGGTGCTTTTAGTGTCTTTGCAAACCGCAGCACGCGACATAGCTTTGCAGACGATAAGTACAACCGTTTCAGAGAGAAGAGCGGCCAATGTGACGATCTGGCTTTAAGTCGATTCGATAACAAATGACGGAAACGGACGGATTTCTCAGGTTTTTACTACATATGAACACTTTTCACATTCTACCATGCAACTCGGCTGCTAGTCCTCCTTTCATGCAAAATCTTAAGTTCCTAGCTCATATGCAAGGCACCAGAGAAGGGTATAAAATCAATAATCTATAACTAAAACTTGAATTGTACTACTTCTTACTGACTATTACATCAACTTAGAAGCTTCATCTGTGTTCTACTATGGTGCTTTTAGTGTCTCCGCACACCGCAGCACGCGACACAGCTTTGCAGACGATAAGTACAACCGTTTCAGAGAGAAGAGCGGCCAATGTGACGATCTGGCTTTAAGTCGATTCGATAACAAATGACGAAAACGGACGGATTTCTTAGGATTTTACTAATTATGAACACTTTTCACATTCTCCCATGCAACTCGGCTGCTAGTCCTCCTTTCATGCAGAATCTCAAGGTCCTAGCTCATGTCCAAGGCACCAAAGCCAGCAAAAAAGTCAATAATCGATACCTAAAACTTGAATTGTACTACTTCTTACTGGCTATTACAACAACTTAGAAGCTTCATCTGTATTCTACTATGGTGCTATTAGTGTCGCCACATACCGCAGCACGCGACATAGCTTTGCAGACGATAAGTACAACCGTTTCAGAGAGAAGAGCGGCCAATGTGGCGATCAGGCTTTAAGTCGATTCGATAACAAATGACGAAAACTGACGGATTTCTCAGGTTTTTACTACATATGAACACTTTTCACATTCTCCCGAGCAACGCGGCTGTTAGTCCTCCTTTCATGCAGAATCTTAAGTTCCTAGCTCATGTCCAAGGCTCCAAAGCCAGCTAAAAAGTCAATAATCGATACCTGCATACCACAGCACGCGACATAGCTTTGCAGACGATAAATACAAACTTTTCAGAGAGAAGAGCGGCCAATGTGACGAACTGGTTTTTAGTCGATTCGATAACACGTGACGAAAACGGACGGATTTCTCATGTTTTTACTACATATGAACACTTTTCACATTCTCCTGTGCAACTCGGCAGCTACTCCTCCTTTCATGCAAAATCTTAAGGTCCTAGCTCATGTCCAAGGCACCAAAGCCAGCTAAAAAGTCAATAATCCATACCTAAAACTTGAATTGTACTACTTCCTACTGGCTATTACATCAACTTAGAAGCATCATCTGTGTTCTACTATGGTGCTTTTAGTGTCTTTGCAAACCGCAGCATGCGACATAGCTTTGCAGACGATAAGTGCAACCGTTTCAGAGAGATGAGCGGCCAATGTGACGATCTGGCTTTAAGTCGATTCGATAACAAATGACGAAAACGAACGGATTTCTCAGGTTTTTACTACATATGAACACTTTTCACATTCTCCCGTGCAACTCGGCTGCTAGTCCTCCTTTCATGCAGAATTTTAAGGTCCTAGCTCATGTCCAAGGCACCAAACAAGCTAAAAAGTCAATAATCGTTATACCTAAAACTTGAATTGTACTACTTCTTACTGGCTATTACAACAACTTAGAAGCTTCATCTGTGTTCTACTATAGTGCTTTTAGTGTCCCCACATACCGCAGCACGCGACATAGCTTTGCAGACGATAAGTACAACAGTTTCAGAGAGAAGAGCGGCCAATGTGACGATCTGGCTTTAAGTCGATTCGATAACAAATGACGGAAACGGACGGATTTCTCAGGTTTTTACTACATATGAACACTTTTCACATTCTACCATGCAACTCGGCTGCTAGTCCTCCTTTCATGCAAAATCTTAAGTTCCTAGCTCATATGCAAGGCACCTAAGAAGGGTATAAAATCAATAATCTATAACTAAAACTTGAATTGTACTACTTCTTACTGGCTATTACATCAACTTAGAAGCTTCATCTGTGTTCTACTATGGTGCTTTTAGTGTCTCCGCACACCGCAGCACGCGACATAGCTTTGCAGACGATAAGTACAACCGTTTCAGAGAGAGGAGCGGCCAATGTGACGATCTGGCTTTAAGTCGATTCGATAACAAATGACGAAAAGGGACGGATTTCTCAGGTTTTTACTACATATGAACTCTTTTCACATTCTTCCGTGCAACTCGGCTGCTAGTCCTCCTTTCATGCAGAATCTTAAGGTCCTAGCTCATGTCCAAGGCACCAAAGCCAGCTAAAAAGTCAATAATCGATAACTAAACCATGAATTGTACTACTTCTTACTGGCTATTACATCAACTTAGAAGCTTCACCTGTGTTCTACTATGGTGCTTTTAGTGTCTCCGCATACCGCAGCACGCGTCATAGCTTTGCAGACGATATGTACAACCGTTTCAGAGAGAAGAGCGGCCAATGTGACGATCTGGCTTTAAGTCGATTCGATAACAAATGACGAATACGGACGGATTTCCCAGGTTTTTACTACATATGAACACTTTTCACATTTCCCAAGCATCTCGGCTGCTAGTCCTCAATTCATGCAGAATCTTAAGGTCCTAGCTTATGTCCAAGGTACCAAAGGCAGCTGAAAAGTCATAAAACGATACCTAAAACTTGAACTGTACTACTTCTAACTGGCTATTACATCAACTTAGAAGCTTCATCTGTGTTCTACTATGGTGCTTTTAGTGTCTCCCCATACCGCAGCACGCGATATAGCTTTGCAGTCGATAAGTACAACCATTTCAGAGAGAAGAGCGGCCAATGTGACGATCTGGCTTTAAGTCGATTCAATAACAAATGATGAAAACGAACGGATTTCTCAGGTTTTTACTACATATGAACACTTTTCACATTCTCCCGTGCAACTCGGCTGCTACTCCTCCTTTCATGCTGAATCTAAATGTCCTAGCTTATGTCCAAGGCACAAAAGCCAGATAAAAAGTCAATAATCGATACCTAAAACTTGAATTGTACTACTTCTTACTGGCTATTACACCAACTTAGAAGCTTCATCTGTGTTCTACTATGGTGCGTTTAGTGTCTCCGCATACAGCAGCACGCGACATAGCTTTGCAAACGATAAGTACAACCGTTTCAGAGAGAAGAGCGGCCAATGTGACGATCTGGCTTTAAGTCGAATCGATAACAAATGACGAAAACGGACGGATTTCTCAGGTTTTTACTACATATGAACACTTTTCACATTCTCCCGAGCAACGCGGCTGTTAGTCCTCCTTTCATGCAGAATCTTAAGTTCCTAGCTCATGTCCAAGGCACCAAAGCCAGCTAAAAAGTCAATAAACGAAACCTGCATACCACAGCACGCGACATAGCTTTGCAGACGATAAATACAAACTTTTCAGAGAGAAGAGCGGCCAATGTGACGAACTGGTTTTTAGTCGATTCGATAACACGTGACGAAAACGGACGGATTTCTCATGTTTTTACTACATATGAACACTTTTCACATTCTCCTGTGCAACTCGGCCGCTACTCCTCCTTTCATGCAAAATCTTAAGGTCCTAGCTCATGTCCAAGGCACCAAAGCCAGCTAAAAAGTCAATAATCGATACCTAAAACTTGAATTGTTCTACTTCTTACTGGCTATTACATCAACTTAGAAGCATCATCTGTGTTCTACTATGGTGCTTTTAGTGTCTTTGCAAACCGCAGCACGCGACATAGCTTTGCAGACGATAAGTGCAACCGTTTCAGAGAGAAGAGCGGCCAATGTGACGATCTGGCTTTAAGTCGATTCGATAACAAATGACGAAAACGAACGGATTTCTCAGGTTTTTACTACATATGAACACTTTTCACATTCTCCCGTGCAACTCGGCTGCTAGTCCTCCTTTCATGCAGAATCTTAAGGTCCTAGCTCATTTCCAAGGCACCAAAGCAAGCTAAAAAGTCAATAATCGATATACCTAAAACTTGAATTGTACTACTTCTTACTGGCTATTACAACAACTTAGAAGCTTCATCTGTGTTCTACTATGGTGCTTTTAGTGTCCCCACATACCGCAGCACGGGACATAGCTTTGCAGACGATAAGTACTACCGTTTCAGAGAGAAGAGCGGCCATTGTGACGATCTGGCTTTAAGTCGATTCAAAACAAATGACGGAAACGGACGGATTTCTCAAGTTTTTACTACATATGAACACTTTTCACATTCTACCATGCAACTCGGCTGCTAGTCCTCCTTTCATGCAAAACCTTAAGTTCCTATCTCATATGCAAGGCACCAAAGAAGGGTATAAAATCAATAATCTATAACTAACACTAGAATTGTACTACTTCTTACTGGCTATTACATCAACTTAGAAGCATCATCTGTGTTCTACTATGGTGCTTTTAGTGTCTTTGCAAACCGCAGCACGCGACATAGCTTTGCAGACGATAAGTACAACCGTTTCAGAGAGAAGAGCGGCCAATGTGACGATCTGGCTTTAAGTCGATTCGATAACAAATGACGGAAACGGACGGATTTCTCAGGTTTTTACTACATATGAACACTTTTCACATTCTACCATGCAACTCGGCTGCTAGTCCTCCTTTCATGCAAAATCTTAAGTTCCTAGCTCATATGCAAGGCACCAGAGAAGGGTATAAAATCAATAATCTATAACTAAAACTTGAATTGTACTACTTCTTACTGACTATTACATCAACTTAGAAGCTTCATCTGTGTTCTACTATGGTGCTTTTAGTGTCTCCGCACACCGCAGCACGCGACACAGCTTTGCAGACGATAAGTACAACCGTTTCAGAGAGAAGAGCGGCCAATGTGACGATCTGGCTTTAAGTCGATTCGATAACAAATGACGAAAACGGACGGATTTCTTAGGATTTTACTAATTATGAACACTTTTCACATTCTCCCATGCAACTCGGCTGCTAGTCCTCCTTTCATGCAGAATCTCAAGGTCCTAGCTCATGTCCAAGGCACCAAAGCCAGCAAAAAAGTCAATAATCGATACCTAAAACTTGAATTGTACTACTTCTTACTGGCTATTACAACAACTTAGAAGCTTCATCTGTATTCTACTATGGTGCTATTAGTGTCGCCACATACCGCAGCACGCGACATAGCTTTGCAGACGATAAGTACAACCGTTTCAGAGAGAAGAGCGGCCAATGTGGCGATCAGGCTTTAAGTCGATTCGATAACAAATGACGAAAACTGACGGATTTCTCAGGTTTTTACTACATATGAACACTTTTCACATTCTCCCGAGCAACGCGGCTGTTAGTCCTCCTTTCATGCAGAATCTTAAGTTCCTAGCTCATGTCCAAGGCTCCAAAGCCAGCTAAAAAGTCAATAATCGATACCTGCATACCACAGCACGCGACATAGCTTTGCAGACGATAAATACAAACTTTTCAGAGAGAAGAGCGGCCAATGTGACGAACTGGTTTTTAGTCGATTCGATAACACGTGACGAAAACGGACGGATTTCTCATGTTTTTACTACATATGAACACTTTTCACATTCTCCTGTGCAACTCGGCAGCTACTCCTCCTTTCATGCAAAATCTTAAGGTCCTAGCTCATGTCCAAGGCACCAAAGCCAGCTAAAAAGTCAATAATCCATACCTAAAACTTGAATTGTACTACTTCCTACTGGCTATTACATCAACTTAGAAGCATCATCTGTGTTCTACTATGGTGCTTTTAGTGTCTTTGCAAACCGCAGCATGCGACATAGCTTTGCAGACGATAAGTGCAACCGTTTCAGAGAGATGAGCGGCCAATGTGACGATCTGGCTTTAAGTCGATTCGATAACAAATGACGAAAACGAACGGATTTCTCAGGTTTTTACTACATATGAACACTTTTCACATTCTCCCGTGCAACTCGGCTGCTACTCCTCCTTTCATGCAGAATTTTAAGGTCCTAGCTCATGTCCAAGGCACCAAACAAGCTAAAAAGTCAATAATCGTTATACCTAAAACTTGAATTGTACTACTTCTTACTGGCTATTACAACAACTTAGAAGCTTCATCTGTGTTCTACTATAGTGCTTTTAGTGTCCCCACATACCGCAGCACGCGACATAGCTTTGCAGACGATAAGTACAACAGTTTCAGAGAGAAGAGCGGCCAATGTGACGATCTGGCTTTAAGTCGATTCGATAACAAATGACGGAAACGGACGGATTTCTCAGGTTTTTACTACATATGAACACTTTTCACATTCTACCATGCAACTCGGCTGCTAGTCCTCCTTTCATGCAAAATCTTAAGTTCCTAGCTCATATGCAAGGCACCTAAGAAGGGTATAAAATCAATAATCTATAACTAAAACTTGAATTGTACTACTTCTTACTGGCTATTACATCAACTTAGAAGCTTCATCTGTGTTCTACTATGGTGCTTTTAGTGTCTCCGCACACCGCAGCACGCGACATAGCTTTGCAGACGATAAGTACAACCGTTTCAGAGAGAGGAGCGGCCAATGTGACGATCTGGCTTTAAGTCGATTCGATAACAAATGACGAAAAGGGACGGATTTCTCAGGTTTTTACTACATATGAACTCTTTTCACATTCTTCCGTGCAACTCGGCTGCTAGTCCTCCTTTCATGCAGAATCTTAAGGTCCTAGCTCATGTCCAAGGCACCAAAGCCAGCTAAAAAGTCAATAATCGATAACTAAACCATGAATTGTACTACTTCTTACTGGCTATTACATCAACTTAGAAGCTTCACCTGTGTTCTACTATGGTGCTTTTAGTGTCTCCGCATACCGCAGCACGCGTCATAGCTTTGCAGACGATATGTACAACCGTTTCAGAGAGAAGAGCGGCCAATGTGACGATCTGGCTTTAAGTCGATTCGATAACAAATGACGAATACGGACGGATTTCCCAGGTTTTTACTACATATGAACACTTTTCACATTTCCCAAGCATCTCGGCTGCTAGTCCTCAATTCATGCAGAATCTTAAGGTCCTAGCTTATGTCCAAGGTACCAAAGGCAGCTGAAAAGTCATAAAACGATACCTAAAACTTGAACTGTACTACTTCTAACTGGCTATTACATCAACTTAGAAGCTTCATCTGTGTTCTACTATGGTGCTTTTAGTGTCTCCCCATACCGCAGCACGCGATATAGCTTTGCAGTCGATAAGTACAACCATTTCAGAGAGAAGAGCGGCCAATGTGACGATCTGGCTTTAAGTCGATTCAATAACAAATGATGAAAACGAACGGATTTCTCAGGTTTTTACTACATATGAACACTTTTCACATTCTCCCGTGCAACTCGGCTGCTACTCCTCCTTTCATGCTGAATCTAAATGTCCTAGCTTATGTCCAAGGCACAAAAGCCAGATAAAAAGTCAATAATCGATACCTAAAACTTGAATTGTACTACTTCTTACTGGCTATTACACCAACTTAGAAGCTTCATCTGTGTTCTACTATGGTGCGTTTAGTGTCTCCGCATACAGCAGCACGCGACATAGCTTTGCAAACGATAAGTACAACCGTTTCAGAGAGAAGAGCGGCCAATGTGACGATCTGGCTTTAAGTCGAATCGATAACAAATGACGAAAACGGACGGATTTCTCAGGTTTTTACTACATATGAACACTTTTCACATTCTCCCGAGCAACGCGGCTGTTAGTCCTCCTTTCATGCAGAATCTTAAGTTCCTAGCTCATGTCCAAGGCACCAAAGCCAGCTAAAAAGTCAATAAACGAAACCTGCATACCACAGCACGCGACATAGCTTTGCAGACGATAAATACAAACTTTTCAGAGAGAAGAGCGGCCAATGTGACGAACTGGTTTTTAGTCGATTCGATAACACGTGACGAAAACGGACGGATTTCTCATGTTTTTACTACATATGAACACTTTTCACATTCTCCTGTGCAACTCGGCCGCTACTCCTCCTTTCATGCAAAATCTTAAGGTCCTAGCTCATGTCCAAGGCACCAAAGCCAGCTAAAAAGTCAATAATCGATACCTAAAACTTGAATTGTTCTACTTCTTACTGGCTATTACATCAACTTAGAAGCATCATCTGTGTTCTACTATGGTGCTTTTAGTGTCTTTGCAAACCGCAGCACGCGACATAGCTTTGCAGACGATAAGTGCAACCGTTTCAGAGAGAAGAGCGGCCAATGTGACGATCTGGCTTTAAGTCGATTCGATAACAAATGACGAAAACGAACGGATTTCTCAGGTTTTTACTACATATGAACACTTTTCACATTCTCCCGTGCAACTCGGCTGCTAGTCCTCCTTTCATGCAGAATCTTAAGGTCCTAGCTCATTTCCAAGGCACCAAAGCAAGCTAAAAAGTCAATAATCGATATACCTAAAACTTGAATTGTACTACTTCTTACTGGCTATTACAACAACTTAGAAGCTTCATCTGTGTTCTACTATGGTGCTTTTAGTGTCCCCACATACCGCAGCACGGGACATAGCTTTGCAGACGATAAGTACTACCGTTTCAGAGAGAAGAGCGGCCATTGTGACGATCTGGCTTTAAGTCGATTCAAAACAAATGACGGAAACGGACGGATTTCTCAAGTTTTTACTACATATGAACACTTTTCACATTCTACCATGCAACTCGGCTGCTAGTCCTCCTTTCATGCAAAACCTTAAGTTCCTATCTCATATGCAAGGCACCAAAGAAGGGTATAAAATCAATAATCTATAACTAACACTAGAATTGTACTACTTCTTACTGGCTATTACATCAACTTAGAAGCTTCATCTGTGTTCTACTATGGTGCTTTTAGTGTTTCCGCACACCGCAGCACGCGACATAGCTTTGCAGACGATAAGTACAACCGTTTCAGAGAGAAGAGCGGCCAATGTGACGATCTGGCTTTAAGTCGATTCGATAACAAATGACGAAAACGGACGGATTTCTCAGGTTTTTACTACATATGAACAATTTTCACATTCTCCCATGCAACTCGGCTGCTAGTCCTCCTATCATGCAGAATCCTAAGGTCCTAGCTCATGTCCGAGGCACCAAAGACAGCAAAAAAGTCAATAATCGATACCTAAAACTTGAATTGTACTACTTCTTACTGACTATTACATCAACTCAGAAGCTTCATCTCTGTTCTACTATGGTGCTTTTAGTGTCTCCGCATACCGCAGCACGCGACATAGCTTTGCAGACGATAAGTAGAACCGTTTCAGAGAGAAGAGCAGCCAATGTGACGAACTGGCTTTAAGTCGATTCGATAACAAATGATGAAAACGTACGGATTTCCCAGGTTTTTACTACATATGAACACTTTTCACATTCTCCTGTGCAACTCGGCTGCTAGTCCTCTTTTCATGCAGAATCTTAAGGTCCTAGCTCATGTCCAAGGCACCAAAGCCAGCTAAAAAGTCAATAATCGATACCTAAAACTTGAATTTTACTACTTCTTACTGGCTGTTACATCAACTGAGAAGCTTCATCTGTGTTCTACTATGGTGCTTTTAGTGTCTCCGCATAGCGCAGCACGCGACATAGCTTTGCAGACGATAAGTACAACAGTTTCAGAGAGAAGAGCGGCCAATGTGACGATCTGGCTTTAAGTCGATTCGATAACAAATGACGAAAACGGACGGAATTCTCAGGATTTTACTAATTATGAACACCTTTCACATTCTCCCTTGCAACTCGGCTGCAAGTCCACCTTTCAGGCAGAATCTTAAGGTCCTAGCTCATGTCCAAGGCACCAAAGCCAGCTAACAAGTCAATAATCGATACCTAAAACTTGAATTGTACTACTTCTTACTGGCTATTACATCAACTTAGAAGCTTCATCTGTGTTCTACTGTGGTGCTTTTGTGTCTCCGCATAACGCAGCACGCGACATATCTTTGCAGACGATAAGTACAACCGTTTCAGAGAGAAGAGCGGCCAATGTGGCGATCAGGCTTTAAGTCGATTCGATAACAAATGACGAAAACGGACGGATTTCTCAGGCTTTTGCTACATATGAACACCTTCCACATTCTACCATGCAACTCGGCTGCTAGTCCTCCTTTCATGCAGAATCTTAAGGTCCTAGCTCATGTCTAAGGCACTAAAGACAACTAAAAAGTGAATAATCGATACCTAAAACTTGAATTGTACTACTTCTTACTGGCTATTACATCAACTTCGAAGCTTCATCTGTGTTCTACTATGGTGCTTTTAGTGTCTCCACATACCGCAGCAAGCGACATAGCTTTGCAGACGATAAGTACAACAGTTTCAGAGAGAAGAGCGGCCAATGTGACGATCTGGCTTTAAGTCGATTCGATAACAAATGACGAAAACGGACGGAATTCTCAGGATTTTACTAATTATGAACACTTTTCACATTCTCCCTTGCAACTCGGCTGCAAGTCCTCCTTTCAGGCAGAATCTTAAGGTCCTAGCTCACATCCAATGCACCAAAGCCAGCTAAAAAGTCAATAATCGATACCTAAAACTTGAATTGTACTACTTCTTACTGGCTATTACATCAACTTAGAAGCTTCATCTGTGTTCTACTGTGGTGCTTTTGTGTCTCCGCATAACGCAGCACGCGACATAGCTTTGCAGACGATAAATGTAACCGTTTCAGAGAGAAGAGCGGCCAATGTGACGATCTGGCTTTAAGTCGATTCAAAACAAATGACGGAAACGGACGGATTTCTCAAGTTTTTACTACATATGAACACTTTTCACATTCTACCATGCAACTCGGCTGCTAGTCCTCCTTTCATGCAAAACCTTAAGTTCCTAGCTCATATGCAAGGCACCAAAGAAGGGTATAAAATCAATAATCTATAACTAACACTTGAATTGTACTACTTCTTACTGGCTATTACATCAACTTAGAAGCTTCATCTGTGTTCTACTATGGTGCTTTTAGTGTTTCCGCACACCGCAGCACGCGACATAGCTTTGCAGACGATAAGTACAACCGTTTCAGAGAGAAGAGCGGCCAATGTGACGATCTGGCTTTAAGTCGATTCGATAACAAATGACGAAAACGAACGGATTTCTCAGGTTTTTACTACATATGAACAATTTTCACATTCTCCCATGCAACTCGGCTGCTAGTCCTCCTTTCATGCAGAATCCTAAGGTCCTAGCTCATGTCCAAGGCACCAAAGACAGCAAAAAAGTCAAAAATCGATACCTAAAACTTGAATTGTACTACTTCTTACTGGCTATTACATCAACTCAGAAGCTTCATCTGTGTTCTACTATGGTGCTTTTAGTGTCTCCGCATACCGCAGCACGCGACATAGCTTTGCAGACGATAAGTACAACCGTTTCATAGAGAAGAGCGGCCAATGTGTTGACCTAGCTTTAAGTCGATTCGATTACAAATGACGAAAACGGACGGATTTCTCAGGTTTTTAATACATATGAACACTTTTCACATTTTCCCATGCAACTCGGCTGCTAGTCCTCCTTTCATGCAGAATCTTTAGGTCCTAGCTCATGTCTAAGGCGCTAAAGACAACTAAAAAGTCAATAATCGATACCTAAAACTTGAATTGTACTACTTCTTACTGGCTATTAGATCAACTTCGAAACTTCATCTGTGTTCTACTATGGTGCTTTTAGTGTCTTTGCAAACCGCAGCACGCGACATAGCTTTGCAGACCATAAGTACAACCGTTTCAGAGAGAAGAGCGGCCAATGTGACGATCTGGCTTTAAGTCGATTCGATAACAAATGACGGAAACGGACGGATTTCTCAGGTTTTTACTACATATGAACACTTTTCACATTCTACCATGCAACTCGGCTGCTAGTCCTCCTTTCATGCAAAATCGTAAGTTCCTAGCTCATATGCAAGGCTCCAAAGAAGGGTATAAAAGCAATAATCTATAACTAAAACTTGAATTGTACTAGTTTTGTCTGGCTATTACAACAACTTAGAAGCTTTATCTGTGTTCTACTATGGTGCTTTTAGTGTCCCCACATACCGCAGCACGCGACATAGCTTTGCAGACGATAAGTAGAACCGTTGCAGAGAGAAGAGCAGCCAATGTGACGACCTGGCTTTAAGTCGATTCGATAACAAATGATGAAAACGGACGGATTTCTCAGGTTTTTACTACATATGAACACTTTTCACATTCTCCTGTGCAACTCGGCTGCTAGTCCTCTTTTCATGCAGAATCTTAATGTCCTAGCTCATGTCCAAGGCACCAAAGCCAGCTAAAAAGTCAATAATCGATACCTAAAACTTGAATTTTACTACTTCTTACTGGCTGTTACATCAACTGAGAAGCTTCATCTGTGTTCTACTATGGTGCTTTTAGTGTCTCCGCATAGCGCAGCACGCGACATAGCTTTGCAGACGATAAGTAGAACCGTTGCAGAGAGAAGAGCGGCCAATGTGACGATCTGGCTTTAAGTCGATTCGATAACAAATGACGAAAATGGACGGAATTCTCAGGATTTTACTAATTATGAACACCTTTCACATTCTCCCTTGCAACTCGGCTGCAAGTCCACCTTTCAGGCAGAATCTTAAGGTCCTAGCTCATGTCCAAGGCACCAAAGCCAGCTAAAAAGTCAATAATCGATACCTAAAACATGAATTGTACTACTTCTTACTGGCTATTACATCAACTTAGAAGCTTCATCTGTGTTCTACTGTGGTGCTTTTGTGTCTCCGCATAACGCAGCACGTGACATATCTTTGCAGACGATAACTACAACCGTTTCAGAGAGAAGAGCGGCCAATTTGGCGATCAGGCTTAAGTCGATTCGATAACAAATGACGAAAACGGACGGATTTCTCAGGTTTTTGCTACATATGAACACGTTCCACATTCTACCAAGCAACTCGGCTGCTAGTCCTCCTTTCATGCAGAATCTTAAGGTCCTAGCTCATGTCTAAGGCACTAAAGACAACTAAAAAGTGAATAATCGATACCTAAAACTTGAATTGTACTACTTCTTACTGGCTATTACATCAACTTCGAAGCTTCATCTGTGTTCTACTATGGTGCTTTTAGTGTCTCCACATACCGCAGCAAGCGACATAGCTTTGCAGACGATAAGTACAACAGTTTCAGAGAGAAGAGCGGCCAATGTGACGATCTGGCTTTAAGTCGATTCGATAATAAATGACGAAAACGGACGGAATTCTCAGGATTTTACTAATTATGAACACTTTTCACATTCTCCCTTGCAACTCGGCTGCAAGTCCTCCTTTCAGGCAGAATCTTAAGGTCCTAGCTCATGTCCAATGCACCAAAGCCAGCTAAAAAGTCAATAATCGATACCTAAAACTTGGATTGTACTACTTCTTACTGGCTATTACATCAACTTAGAAGCTTCATCTGTGTTCTACTGTGGTGCTTTTGTGTCTCCGCATAACGCAGCACGCGACATAGCTTTGCAGACGATAAGTACAACCTTTTCAGAGAGAAGAGCGGCCAATGTGGCGATCAGGCTTTAAGTCGATTCGATAACAAATGACGAAAACGGACGGATTTCTCAGGTTTTTGCTACATATGAACACTTTTCACATTCTACCATGCAACTCGGCTGCTAGTCCTCCTTTCATGCAAAATCTTAAGTTCCTAGCTCATATGTAAGGCACCAAAGAAGGGTATAAAATCAATAGTCTATAACTAAAACTTGAATTGTACTACTTCTTACTGGCTATTACATCAACTTAGAAGTTTCATCTGTGTTCTACTATGGTGCTTTTAGTGTCTCCGCACACCGCAGCACTCGACATAGCTTTGCAGACGATAAGTACAACCGTTTCAGAGAGAAGAGCGGCCAATGTGACGATCTGGCTTTAAGTCGATTCGATAACAAATGACGAAATCGGACGGATTTCTCAGGTTTTTACTACATATGAACACTTTTCACATTCTCCCATGCAACTCGGCTGCTAGTCCTCCTTTCATGCAGACTCTCAAGGTCCTAGCTCATGTCCAAGGCACCAAAGGCAACAAAAAAGTCAATAATCGATACCTAAAACTTGAATTGTACTACTTCTTACTGGCTATTACATCAACTCATAAGCTTCATCTTTGTTCTACTATGGTGCTTATAGTGTCTCCGCATACCGCAGCACGTGACATAGCTTTGCAGACGATAAGTACAACCGTTTCAGAGAGAAGAGCGGCCAGTGTGACGATCTGGTTTTAAGTCGATTCGATAACAAATGACGAAAACGGACGGATTTCTCAGGTTTTTACTACATATGAACACTTTTCACTTTCTCCCGTGCAACTCGGCTGCTAGTCCTCCTTTCATGCAGAATCTTAAGGTCCTAGCTCATGTCCAAGGCACCAAAGCCAGCTAAAAAGTCAATAATCGATACCTAAAACTTGATTTCTACTATTCCTTACTGGCTATTACATCAACTTAGAAGCTTCATCTGTGTTCTACTATGGTGCTTTTAGTGTCTCCGCATACCGCAGCACGCGACATAGCCTTGCAGACGACAAGTACAACCGTTTCGGAGAGAAGAGCGGCCAATGTGACGATCTGGCTTAAGTCGATTCGATAACAAATGACGAAAACGGACGGATTTCACAGGTTTTTACTACATATGAACACTTTTCACATTCTCCCGTGCAACTCGACTGCTAGTCCTCCTTTCATGCGGAATCTTAAGGTCCTAGTTCATGTCCAAGGCACCAAATCCAACAAAAAGTCAATAATCCATACCTAAAACATGAATTGTAGTACTTCTTACTGGCTATTACATCAACTTAGAAGCTTCATCTGTGTTCTACTATCGTGCTTTTAGTGTCTCCACATACCGCAGCAAGCGACATAGCTTTGCAGACGATAAGTACAACCGTTTCAGAGAGAAGAGCGGACAATGTGACGATCTGGCTTTAAGTCGATTCGATAACAAATGACGAAAACGTACGGATTTCTCAGGTTTTTACAACATATGAACACTTTTCACATACTCCCGTGCAAAGCGGCTGCTAGTCCTCCTTTCATGCAGAATCTTAAGGTCCTAGCTCATGTCCAAGGCACCAAAGCCAGCTAAAAAGTCAATAATCGATACCTAAAACTTGAACTGTACTACTTCTTACTGGCTATTGCATCAACTTAGAAGCTTCATCTGTGTTCTACTGTGGTGCTTTTAGTGTCTCCACATACCGCAGCACGCGACATAGCTTTGCAGACGATAAGTACAACCGTTTCAGAGAGAAGAGCGGCCAATGTGACGATCTGGCTTTAAGTCGATTCGATAGCAAATGACGAAAACGAACGGATTTCTCAGGTTTTTACTACATATGAACACCTTTCACATTCTCCCGTGCAACTCGGTGCTAGCCCTCCTTTCATGCAGAATCTTAAGGTCCTAGCTCATTTCCAAGGCACCAAAGCCAGCTTAAAAATCAATAATCGATACCTAAAACTTGAATTGTACTACTTCTTACGGGCTATTACAACAACTTAGAAGCTTCATCTGTGTTCTACTATGGTGCTTTTAGTGTCTCCACATACCGCACCACGCGACATAGCTTTGCAGACGATAAGTACAACCGTTTCAGAGAGAAGAGCGGCTAAAGTGACGATCTGACTTTAAGTCGATTCGATAACAAATGACGAAAACGGACGGATTTCTCAGGTTTTTACTACATATGAACACTTTTCACATTCTCCCGTGTAACGCGGCTGCTAGTCCTAATTTCATGCAAAATCTTAATTTCCTAACTCATATCCAAGGCACCAAATAAGGGTAAAAAGTCAATAATCGATACCTAAAACTTCAAATGTACTACTTCTTACTGTCTATTACATCAACTTAGAAACTTCATCCGTGTTCTACTATGGTGCTTTTAGTGTCTCCACATACCGCAGCACGCGACATAGCTTTGCAGACGATAAGTACAACCGTTTCAGAGAGAAGATCGGCCAATGTGACGATCTGGCTTTAAGTCGATTCGATAACAAATGACGAAAACGGACTGATTTCTCAGGTTTCTACTACGTATGAACACTTTTCACATTCTCCCGTGCAACGCGGCTGCTAGTCCTCCTTTCATGCAGAATCTTAAGGTCCTACCTCATGTCCAATGCACCAAAGCCAGCTAAAATGTCAATAATCGATACCTAAAACTTGAATTGTACTACTTGTTACTGGCTATTACATCAACTTAGAAGTTTCATCTGTGTTCTACTATGGTGCTTTTAGTGTCTCCACATACCGCAGCACGCGTCATAGCTCTGCAGACTATAAGTACAACCGTTACAGAGAGAAGAGCGGCCAATGTGACGATCTGGCTTTAAGTCGATTCGATAACAATTGACGGAAACGGACGGATTTCTCAGGTTTTTACTACATATGATCACTTTTCACATTTGCAACTCGGCTGCTAGTCCTTCTTTCATGCAGAATCTTAAGGTCCTAGCTTATGTCCAAGGTACCAATGGAAGCTAAAAAGTCATAAAACGATACCTAAAACTTGAATTGTACTACTTCTTACTGGCTATTACATCAACTCAGAAGCTTCATCTCTGTTCTACTATGGTGCTTTTAGTGTCTCCGCATACCGCAGCACGCGACATAGCTTTGCAGACGATAAGTACAACCGTTTCATAGAGAAGAGCGGCCAATGTGACGACCTAGATTTAAGTCGATTCGATAACAAATGACGAAAACGGACGTATTTCTCAGATTTTTAATACATATGAACACTTTTCACATTCTCCCATGCAACTCGGCTGCTAGTCCTCCTTTCATGCAGAATCTTAAGGTCCTAGCTCATGTCTAAGGCACTAAAGACAACTAAAAAGTCAATAATCGATACCTAAAACTTGAATTGTACTACTTCTTACTGGCTATTACATCAACTTCGAAGCTTCATCTGTGTTCTACTATGGTGCTTTTAGTGTCTTTGCAAACCGCAGCACATGACATAGCTTTGCAGACGATAAGTACAACCGTTTCAGAGAGAAGAGCGGCCAATGTGACGATCTGGGTTTAAGTCGATTCGATAACAAATGACGAAAACGAACGGATTTCTCAGGTTTTTACTACATATGAACACTTTTCACATTCTCCCGTGCAACTCGGCTGCTAGTCCTCCTTTGAATCAGAATCTCAAGGTCCTAGCCCAAGTCCAAGGCACCAAAGCCAGCAAAAAAGTCAATAATCGATACATAAAACTTGATTTGTACTACTACTTACTGGCCATTACATCAACTTCGAAGCTTCATCTGTGTTCCACTATGGTGCTTTTAGTGTCTCCACATACCGCAGCAAGCGACATAGCTTTGCAGACGATAAGTACAACCGTTTCAGAGAGAAGTGCGGCAAATGTGACGATCTGGCTTTAAGTCGATTCGATAGCAAATGACGAAAACGGACGGATTTCTCAGGTTTTTACTACATATGAACACTTTTCACATTCTCCCGTGTAACGCGGCTGCTAGTCCTAATTTCATGCAAAATCTTAATTTCCTAACTCATATCCAAGGCACCAAAGCCAGCTAAAAAGTCAATAATCGATACCTAAAACTTGAATTGTACTACTTCTTACTGGCAATTACATCAAGTTAGAAGCTTCATCTGTGTTCTACTATGGTGCTTTTAGTGTCTCCACATACCGCAGCACGCGTCATAGCTTTGCAGACGATAAGTACAACCGTTTCAGAGAAAAGAGCGACCAATGTGACGATCTGGTTTTAAGTCGATTCGATAACAAATGACGGAAACGGACGGATATCTCAGGTTTTTACTACATATGAACACTTTTCACATTCTACCATGCAAATCGGCTGCCAGTCCTCCTTTCATGCAAAATCTTAAATTCCTAGCTCATATACAAGGCACCAAAGAAGGGTATAAAATCAATAATCTATAAATAAAACTTGAATTGTACTACTTCTTACTGGCTATTATATCAACTTAGAAGCTTCATCTGTGTTCTACTATGGTGCTTTTAGTGTCTCCGCACACCGCAGCACGCGACATAGCTTTGCAGACGATAAGTACAACCGTTTCAAAGAGAAGAGCGGCCAATATGACGATCTGGCTTTAAGTCGATTCGATAACAAATGACGAAAACGGACGGATTTCTCAGGTTTTTACTACATATGAACTCTTTTCACATTCTTCCGTGCAACTCGGCTGCTACTCCTCCTTTCATGCTGAATCTAAATGTCCTAGCTTATGTCCAAGGCACAAAAGCCAGATAAAAAGTCAATAATCGATACCTAAAACTTGAATTGTACTACTTCTCACTGGCTATTACATCAACTTAGAAGCTTCATCTGTGTTCTACTATGGTGCTTTTAGTGTCTCCGCATACCGCAGCACGCGACATAGCTTTGCAGACGATAAGTACAACCGTTTCAGAGAGAAGAGCGGCCAATGTGACGATCTGGCTTTAAGTCGATTCGATAACAAATGACGAAAACGGACGGAATTCTCAGGATTTTACTAATTATGAACACTTTTCACATTCGCCCTTGCAACTCGGTTGCAAGTCCTCCTTTCAGGCAGAATCTTAAGGTCCTAGCTCATGGCCAATGCACCAAAGCCAGCTAAAAAGTCAATAATCGATACCTAAAACTTAAATTGTACTACTTCTTACTGGCTATTGCATCAACTTAGAAGCCTCATCTGTGTTCTACTGTGGTGCTTTTAGTGTCTTTGCAAACCGCAGCACGCGACATAGCTTTGCAGACGATAAGTACAACCGTTTCAGAGAGAAGAGCGGCCAATGTGACGAACTGGCTTTAAGTCGATTCGATAACAAATTACGAAAACGGACGGATTTCTCAGGTTTTTACTACATATGAACACTGTTCACATTCTCCTGTGCAACTCATCTGCTAGTCCTCTTTTCATGCAGAATCTTAAGGTCCTAGCTCAGGTCCAAGGCAACAAAGCCAGCTAAAAAGTCAATAATCGATACCTAAAACTTCAATTGTACTACTTCTTACTGGCAATTACATCAAGTTAGAAGCTTCATCTGTGTTCTACTATGGTGCTTTTAGTGTCTCCACATACCGCAGCACGCGTCATAGCTTTGCAGACGATAAGTACAACCGTTTCAGAGAAAAGAGCGACCAATGTGACGATCTGGTTTTAAGTCGATTCGATAACAAATGACGGAAACGGACGGATATCTCAGGTTTTTACTACATATGAACACTTTTCACATTCTACCATGCAAATCGGCTGCCAGTCCTCCTTTCATGCAAAATCTTAAATTCCTAGCTCATATACAAGGCACCAAAGAAGGGTATAAAATCAATAATCTATAAATAAAACTTGAATTGTACTACTTCTTACTGGCTATTATATCAACTTAGAAGCTTCATCTGTGTTCTACTATGGTGCTTTTAGTGTCTCCGCACACCGCAGCACGCGACATAGCTTTGCAGACGATAAGTACAACCGTTTCAAAGAGAAGAGCGGCCAATATGACGATCTGGCTTTAAGTCGATTCGATAACAAATGACGAAAACGGACGGATTTCTCAGGTTTTTACTACATATGAACTCTTTTCACATTCTTCCGTGCAACTCGGCTGCTACTCCTCCTTTCATGCTGAATCTAAATGTCCTAGCTTATGTCCAAGGCACAAAAGCCAGATAAAAAGTCAATAATCGATACCTAAAACTTGAATTGTACTACTTCTCACTGGCTATTACATCAACTTAGAAGCTTCATCTGTGTTCTACTATGGTGCTTTTAGTGTCTCCGCATACCGCAGCACGCGACATAGCTTTGCAGACGATAAGTACAACCGTTTCAGAGAGAAGAGCGGCCAATGTGACGATCTGGCTTTAAGTCGATTCGATAACAAATGACGAAAACGGACGGAATTCTCAGGATTTTACTAATTATGAACACTTTTCACATTCGCCCTTGCAACTCGGTTGCAAGTCCTCCTTTCAGGCAGAATCTTAAGGTCCTAGCTCATGGCCAATGCACCAAAGCCAGCTAAAAAGTCAATAATCGATACCTAAAACTTAAATTGTACTACTTCTTACTGGCTATTGCATCAACTTAGAAGCCTCATCTGTGTTCTACTGTGGTGCTTTTAGTGTCTTTGCAAACCGCAGCACGCGACATAGCTTTGCAGACGATAAGTACAACCGTTTCAGAGAGAAGAGCGGCCAATGTGACGAACTGGCTTTAAGTCGATTCGATAACAAATTACGAAAACGGACGGATTTCTCAGGTTTTTACTACATATGAACACTGTTCACATTCTCCTGTGCAACTCATCTGCTAGTCCTCTTTTCATGCAGATTCTTAAGGTCCTAGCTCAGGTCCAAGGCAACAAAGCCAGCTAAAAAGTCAATAATCGATACCTAAAACTTCAATTGTACTACTTCTTACTGGCAATTACATCAACTTAGAAGCTTCATCTGTGTTCTACTATGGTGCTTTTAGTGTCTCCACATACCGCAGCAAGCGACATAGCTTTGCAGACGATAAGTACAACCGTTTCAGAGAGAAGAGCGGACAATGTGACGATCTGGCTTTAAGTCGATTCGATAACAAATGACGAAAACGTACGGATTTCTCAGGTTTTTACAACATATGAACACTTTTCACATACTCCCGTAAAACGCGGCTGCTAGTCCTCCTTTCATGCAGAATCTTAAGGTCCTAGCTCATGTCCAAGGCACCAAAGCCAGCTAATAAGTCAATAATCGATACCTAAAACTTGAACTGTACTACTTCTTACTGGCTATTGCATCAACTTAGAAGCTTCATCTGTGTTCTACTGTGGTGCTTTTAGTGTCTCCACATACCGCAGCACGCGACATAGCTTTGCAGACGATAAGTACAACCGTTTCAGAGAGAAGAGCGGCAAATGTGACGATCTGGCTTTAAGTCGATTCGATAGCAAATGACGAAAACGAACGGATTTCTCAGGTTTTTACTACATATGAACACCTTTCACATTCTCCCGTGCAACTCGGTGCTAGCCCTCCTTTCATGCAGAATCTTAAGATACTAGCTCTTATCCAAGGCACCAAAGCCAGCTTAAAAATCAATAATCGATACCTAAAACTTGAATTGTACTACTTCTTACGGGCTATTACAACAACTTAGAAGCTTCATCTGTGTTCTACTATGGTGCTTTTAGTGTCTCCACATACCGCACCACGCGACATAGCTTTGCAGACGATAAGTACAACCGTTTCAGAGAGAATATCGGCCAATGGGCCGATCTGGCTTTAAGTCGATTCGATAACAAATGACGAAAACGGACTGATTTCTCAGGTTTTTACTACGTATGAACACTTTTCACATTCTCCCGTGCAACGCGGCTGCTAGTCCTCCTTTCATGCAGAATCTTAAGGTCCTACCTCATGTCCAAGGCACCAAAGCCAGCTAAAATGTCAATAATCGATACCTAAAACTTAAATTGTACTACTTGTTACTGGCTATTACATCAACTTAGAAGTTTCATCTGTGTTCTACTATGGTGCTTTTAGTGTCTCCACATACCGCAGCACGCGTCATAGCTCTGCAGACTATAAGTACAACCGTTCCAGAGAGAAGAGCGGCCAATGTGACGATCTGGTTTTAAGTCGATTCGATAACAATTGACGGAAACGGACGGATTTCTCAGGTTTTTACTACATATGATCACTTTTCACATTTGCAACTCGGCTGCTAGTCCTTCTTTCATGCAGAATCTTAAGGTCCTAGCTTATGTCCAAGGTACCAAAGGAAGCTAAAAAGTCATAAAACGATACCTAAAACTTGAATTGTACTACTTCTTACTGGCTATTACATCAACTCAGAAGCTTCATCTCTGTTCTACTATGGTGCTTTTAGTGTCTCCGCATACCGCAGCACGCGACATAGCTTTGCAGACGATAAGTACAACCGTTTCATAGAGAAGAGCGGCCAATGTGACGACCTAGCTTTAAGTCGATTCGATAACAAATGACGAAAACGGACGTATTTCTCAGGTTTTTAATACATATGAACACTTTTCACATTCTCCCATGCAACTCGGCTGCTAGTCCTCCTTTCATGCAGAATCTTAAGGTCCTAGCTCATGTCTAAGGCACTGAAGACAACTAAAAAGTCAATAATCGATACCTAAAACTTGAATTGTACTACTTCTTACTGGCTATTACATCAACTTCGAAGCTTCATCTGTGTTCTACTATGGTGCTTTTAGTGTCTTTGCAAACCGCAGCACGCGACATAGCTTTGCAGACGATAAGTACAACCGTTTCAGAGAGAAGAGCGGCCAATGTGACGATCTGGCTTTAAGTCGATTCGATAACAAATGACGAAAACGGACAGAATTCTCAGGATTTTACTAATTATGAACACTTTTCACATTCGCCCTTGCAACTCGGTTGCAAGTCCTCCTTTCAGGCAGAATCTTAAGGTCCTAGCTCATGGCCAATGCACCAAAGCCAGCTAAAAAGTCAATAATCGATACCTAAAACTTGAATTTACTACTTCTTACTGGCTATTACATCAACTTAGAAGCCTCATCTGTGTTCTACTGTGGTGCTTTTAGTGTCTCCGCATAACGCAGCACGCGACATAGCTTTGCAGACGATAAGTACAACCGTTTCAGAGAGAAGAGCGGCCAATGTGGCGATCAGGCTTTAAGTCGATTCGATAACAAATGACGAAAACGGACGGATTTCTCAGGTTTTTACTACATATGAACACTTTTCACATTCCCCCTAGCAACGCGGCTGTTAGTCCTCCTTTCATGCAGAATCTTAAGTTCCTAGCTCATGTCCAAGGCACCAAAGCCAGCTAAAAAGTCAATAATCGATACCTAAAACTTGAATTGTACTACTTCTTACTGGCTATTACATCAACTTAGAAGCATCATCTGTGTTCTACTATGGTGCTTTTAGTGTCTTTGCAAACCGCAGCACGCGACATAGCTTTGCAGACGATAAGTACAACCGTTTCAGAGAGAAGAGCGGCCAATGTGACGACCTGGCTTTAAGTTGATTCGATAACAAATTACGAAAACGGACGGATTTCTCAGGTTTTTACTACATATGAACACTGTTCACATTCTCCTGTGCAACTCATCTGCTAGTCCTCTTTTCATGCAGATTCTTAAGGTCCTAGCTCATGTCCAAGGCACCAAAGCCAGCTAAAAAGTCAATAATCGATACCTAAAACTTCAATTGTACTACTTCTTACTGGCAATTACATCAACTTAGAAGCTTCATCTGTGTTCTACTATGGTGCTTTTAGTGTCTCCACATACCGCAGCACGCGTCATAGCTTTGCAGACGATAAGTGCAACCGTTTCAGAGAGAAGAGCGGCCAATGTGACGATCTGGCTTTAAGTCGATTCGATAACAAATGACGGAAACGGACGGATTTCTCAGGTTTTTACTACATATGAACACTTTTCACATTCTACCATGCAACTCGGCTGCTAGTCCTCCTTTCATGCAAAATCTTAAGTTCCTAGCTCATATGCAAGGCACCAAAGATGGGTACAAAATCAATAATCTATAACTAAAACTTGAATTGTACTACTTCTTACTGGCTATTACATCAACTTAGAAGCTTCATCTGTGTTCTACTATGGTGCTTTTAGTGTCTCCGCACACCGCAGCACGCGACATTCCTTTGCAGACGATATGTACAACCGTTTCAGAGAGAAGAGCGGCCAATGTGGCGATCAGGCTTTAAGTCGATTCGATAACAAATGACGAAAACGGACGTATTTCTCAGGTTTTTGCTACATATGAACACCTTTCACATTCTACCATGCAACTCGGCAGCTAGTCCTCCTTTCATGCAAAATCTTAAGTTCCTAGCTCATATGTAAGGCACCAAAGAAGGGTATAAAATCAATAGTCTATAACTAAAACTTGAATTGTACTACTTCTTACTGGCTATTACATCAACTTAGAATTTTCATCTGTGTTCTACTATGGTGCTTTTAGTGTCTCCGCACACCGCAGCACGCGACATAGCTTTGCAGACGATAAGTACAACCGTTTCAGAGAGAAGAGCGGCCAATGTGACGATCTGGCTTTAAGTCGATTCGATAACAAATGACGAAAACGGACGGATTTCTCAGGTTTTTACTACATATGAACACTTTTCACATTCTCCCATGCAACTCGGCTGCTAGTCCTCCTTTCATGCAGAATCTCAAGGTCCTAGCTCATGTCCAAGGCACCAAAGGCAGCAAAAAAGTCAATAATCGATACTTAAAACTTGAACTGTACTACTTCTTACTGGCCATTACATCAACTCATAAGCTTCATCTTTGTTCTACTATGGTGCTTATATTGTCTCCGCATACCGCAGCACGTGACATAGCTTTGCAGACGATAAGTACAACCGTTTCAGAGAAAAGAGCGGCCAATGTGACGATCTGGGTTTAAGTCGATTCGATAACAAATGACGAAAACGAACGGATATCTCAGGTTTTTACTACATATGAACACTTTTCACATTCCCCCGTGCAACTCGGCTGCTAGACCTCCTTTCATGCAGTATCTCAAGGTCCTAGCTCATGTATAAGGCACCAAAGCCAGCAAAAAAGTCAATAATCGATACCTAAAACTTGAATTGTACTACTTCTTACTGGCTATTACAACAACTTAGAAGCTTTATCTGTATTCTACTATGGTGCTGTTAGTGTCGCCACATACCGCAGCACGCGACATAGCTTTGCAGACGATAAGTACAACCGTTTCAGAGAGAAGAGCTGCCAATGTGACGACCTAGCTTTAATTCGATTCGATAACAAATGACGAAAACGGACGGATTTCTCAGGTTTTTACTACATATGAACACTTTTCACATTCTCCCATGCAACTCGGCTGCTAGTCCTCCTGTCATGCAGAATCTTAAGGTCCTAGCTCATGTCTAAGGCACCAAAGACAACTAAAAAGTCAATAATCGATACCTAAAACTTGAACTGTACTACTTCTTACTGGCTATTACATCAACTCAGAAGCTTCATCTGTGTTCTACTATGGTGCTTTTAGTGTCTCCGCATACCGCAGCACAAGACATAGCTTTTCAGACGATAAGTACAACCGTTTCAGAGAGAAGAGCGGCCAATGTGACGATCTGGGTTTAAGTCGATTCGATAACAAATGACGAAAACGGACGGATTTCTCAGGTTTTTACTACATGTGAACACTTTTTACATTCTCCTGTGCAACTCGGCTGTTAGTCCTCCTTTCATGCAGGATCTTAAGGTCCTAGCTCATGTCCAAGGCACCAAAGCCAGCTAAAAAGTCAATAATCGATACCTAAACCTTGAATTGTACTACTTCTTACTGGCTATTACATCAACTTAGAAGCTTCATCTGTGTTCTACTATGGTGCCTTTAGTGTCTCCGCATACCGCAGCATGCGACATAGCTTCGCAGACGGTAAGTACAACCGTTACAGAGAGAAGAGCGGCCAATGTGACGATCTGGCTTTGAGTCGATTCGATAACAAATGACGAAAACGGACGGATTTCTCAGGTTTTTACTACATATGAATACTTTTCACATTCTACCATGCAACTCGGCTGCTAGTCCTCCTTTCATGGAGAATCCTAAGGTATTAGCTATTATCCAAGGCACCAAAGCCAGCTAAAAAGTCAATAATCGATACCTAAAACTTGAATTGTACTACTTCTTACTGGCTATTACATCAACTTAGAAGCTTTATCTGTGTTCTACTATGGTGCTTTTAGTGTCTCCGCATACCGCAGCACACGACATAGCTTTGCAGACGATAAGTACAACCGTTTCAGAGAGAAGAGCGGCTAAAGTGACGATCTGTCTTTAAGTCGATTCGATAACAAATGACGATAACGGACGGATTTCTCAGGTTTTTACTACATATGAACACTTTTCACATTCTACCATGCAACTCGGCTGCTAGTCCTCCTTTCATGCAGAATCTTAAGGTCCTAGCTCATGTCCAAGGCACCAAAGCCAGCTAAGAAATCAATAATCGATACCTAAACCTTGAATTGTACTACTTCTTACTGGCAATTACATCAACTTAGAAGCTTTATCTGTGTTCTGCTAAGGTGCTTTTAGTGTCTCCACATACCGCAGCACGCGTCATAGATTTGCAGACGATAAGTACAACCGTTTCAGAGAGAAGAGCGGCCAATGTGACGATCTGGCTTTAAGTCGATTCGATAACAAATGACGAATACGGATGGATTTCTGAGGTTTTTACTACATATGAACACTTTTCACTTTCTCCCGTGCAACTCGGCTGCTAGTCCTCCTTTCATGCTGAATCTTAAGGTCCTAGCTCATGTCCAAGGCACCAAAGCCAGCTAAAAAGTCAATAATCGATACCTAAAACTTGAATTCTACTATTCCTTACTGGCTATTACATCAACTTAGAGGCTTCATCTTAGTTCTACTATGGTGCTTTTAGTGTCTCCGCATACCGCAGCACGCGACATAGCCTTGCAGACGACAAGTACAACCGTTTCGGAGAGAAGAGCGGCCAATGTGACGATCTGGCTTTAAGTCGATTCGATAACAAATGACGAAAACGGACGGATTTCACAGGTTTTTACTACATATGAACACTTTTCACATTCCCCCGTGCAGCTCGACTGCTAGTCCTCCTTTCATGCAGAATCTTAAGGTCCTAGTTCATGTCCAAGGCACCAAATCCAACAAATAGTCAATAATCCATACCTAAAACATGAATTGTAGCACTTCTTACTGGCTATTACATCAACTTAGAACCTTCATCTGTGTTCTACTATGGTGCTTTTAGTGTCTCCACATACCGCAGCAAGCGACATAGCTTTGCAGACGATAAGTACAACCGTTTCAGAGAGAAGATCGGCCAATGTGACGATCTGGCTTTAAGTCGATTCGATAACAAATGACGAAAACGTACGGATTTCTCAGGTTTTTACAACATATGAACACTTTTCACATACTCCCGTGCAACGCGGCTGCTAGTCCTAATTTCATGCAAAATCTTAATTTCCTAACTCATGTCCAAGGCACCAAATAAGGGTAAAAAGTCAATAATCGATACCTAAAACTTCAATTGTACTACTTCTTACTGTCTATTACATCAACTTAGAAACTTCATCCGTGTTCTACTATGGTGCTTTTAGTGTCTCCACATACCGCAGCACGCGACATAGCTTTGCAGACGATAAGTACAACCGTTTCAGAGAGAAGATCGGCCAATGTGACGATCTGGCTTTAAGTCGATTCGATAACAAATGACGAAAACGGACTGATTTCTCAGGTTTTTACTACATATGATCACTTTTCACATTTGCAACTCGGCTGCTAGTCCTTCTTTCATGCAGAAACTTAAGGTCCTTGCTCATGTCCAAGGCACCAATGCCAGCTAAAAAGTCAATAATCGATACCTAAAACTTGAATTGTACTACTCCTTACTGGCTATTACATCAACTTAGAAGCTTCATCTGTGTTCTACTATGGTGCTTTTAGTGTCTCCGGATACCGCAGCACGCGACATAGCATTGCAGACGATAAGTACAACCGTTTCGGAGATAAGAGCGGCCAATGAGAAAATCTGGCTTTAAGTCGGTTCGATAACAAATGACGAAAACGGACGGATTTCTCAGGTTTTTAATACATATGAACACTTTTCACATTGTCCCGTGCAACTCGGTTGCTAGTCCTCCTTCCATGCAGAATCTTGAAGTCCTAGCTCATGTCCAAGGCACCAAAGCCAGCTAAAAAGTCAATAATCGATACCTAAAACTTAAATTGTACTACTTCTTACTGGCTATTACATCAACTTAGAAGCTTCATCTGTGTTCTACTATGGTGCTTTTAGTGTCTCCGCATACTGCAGCACGCGACGTAGCTTTGCAGACGATAAGTACTACAGTTTCCGAGAGCAGAGCGGCCAATGTGACGATCTGGCTTTAAGTCGGTTCGATAACAAATGACGAAAACGGACGGATTTCTCAGGTTTTTACTACATATGAACACTTTTCACATTCTCCCGTGCAACTCGGGTGCTAGTCCTCCTTTCATGCAGAATCTTAAGATCCTAGCTCATGTCCAAGGCACCAAAGCCAGCTAAAAAGTCAATAATCGATACCTAAAACTTGAATTCTACTACTTCTTACTGGCTATTACATCAACTTAGAAGCTTCATCTGTGTTCTACTATGGTGCTTTTAGTGTCTCCGCATAATGCAGCACGCGACATAGCTTTGCAGACGATAAATGTAACCGTTTCAGACAGAAGAGCGGCCAATGTGACGATCTGGCTTTAAGTCGATTCGATAGCAAATGACGAAAACGAACGGATTTCTCAGGTTTTTACTACATATGAACACCTTTCACATTCTCCCGTGCAACTCGGCTGCTAGTCCTCCTTTCATGCAGAATCTTAAGGTCCTAGCTCATGTCCAAGGCACCAAAGCCAGCTTAAAAATCAATAATCGATACCTAAAACTTGAATTGTACTACTTCTTACTGGCTATTACAACAACTTAGAAGCTTCATCTGTGTTCTACTATGGTGCTTCTAGTGACTCCACATACCGCAGCACGCGACATAGCTTTGCAGACGATAAGTACAACCGTTTCAGAGAGAAGAGCGGCTAAAGTGACGATCTGGCTTTAAGTCGATTCGATAACAAATGACGAAAACGGACGGATTTCTCAGGTTTTTACTACATATGAACACTTTTCACATTCTCCCGTGTAACGCGGCTGCTAGTCCTAATTTCATGCAAAATCTTAATTTCCTAACTCATGTCCAAGGCACCAAATAAGGTTAAAAAGTCAATAATCGATACCTAAAACTTCAATTGTACTACTTCTTACTGTCTATTACATCAACTTAGAAACTTCATCCGTGTTCTACTATGGTGCTTTTAGTGTCTCCACATACTGCAGCACGTGACATAGCTTTGCAGACGATAAGTACAACCGTTTCAGAGAGAAGAGCGGCTAAAGTGACGATCTGTCTTTAAGTCGATTCGATAACAAATGACGAAAACGGACGGATTTCTCAGGTTTTTACTACATATGAACACTTTTCACATTCTACCATGCAACTCGGCTGCTAGTCCTCCTTTCATGCAGAATCATAAGGTCCTAGCTCATGTCCAAGGCACCAAAGCCAGCTAAAAAGTCAATAATCGATACCTAAAACTTGAATTGTACTACTTCTTACTGGCTATTACATCAAATTAGAAGCTTCATCTGTGTTCTACTATGGTGCTTTTAGTGTTTCCGCATACCGCAGCACACGACATAGCTTTGCAGACGATAAGTACACCCGTTTCAGAGAGAAGAGCGGCTAAAGTGACGATCTGTCTTTAAGTCGATTCGATAACAAATGACGAAAACGGACGGATTTCTCAGGTTTTTACTACATATGAACACTTTTCACATTCTACCATGCAACTCGGCTGCTAGTCCTCCTTTCATGCAGAATCTTAAGGTCCTAGCTCATGTCCAAGGCACCAAAGCCAGCTAAGAAGTCAATAATCGATACCTAAACCTTGAATTGTACTACTTCTTACAGGCAATTACATCAACTTAGAAGCTTTATCTGTGTTCTACTAAGGTGCTTTTAGTGTCTCCACATAACGCAGCACGCGTCATAGATTTGCAGACGATAAGTACAACCGTTTCAGAGAGAAGAGCGGCCAATGTGACGATCTGGCTTTAAGTCGATTCGATAACAAATGACGAATACGGACGGATTTCTCAGGTTTTTACTACATATGAACACTTTTCACTTTCTCCCGTGCAACTCGGCTGCTAGTCCTCCTTTCATGCAGAATCTTAAGGTCCTAGCTCATGTCCAAGGCACCA
This sequence comes from Schistocerca gregaria, assembly GCF_023897955.1. Classification (NCBI taxonomy): domain Eukaryota; kingdom Metazoa; phylum Arthropoda; class Insecta; order Orthoptera; family Acrididae; genus Schistocerca; species Schistocerca gregaria. The sequence goes on from NW_026061770.1 coordinate 823,905, forward strand.
AAGCCAGCTAAAAATTCAATAATCGATACCTAAAACTTGAATTCTACTATTCCTTACTGGCTATTACATCAACTTAGAGGCTTCATCTGTGTTCTACTATGGTGCTTTTAGTGTCTCCGCATACCGCAGCACGCGACATAGCCTTGCAGACGACAAGTACAACCGTTTCGGAGAGAAGAGCGGCCAATGTGACGATCTGGCTTTAAGTCGATTCGATAACAAATGACGAAAACGGACGGATTTCACAGGTTTTTACTACATATGAACACTTTTCACATTCCCCCGTGCAACTCGACTGCTAGTCCTCCTTTCATGCAGAATCTTAAGGTCCTAGTTCATGTCCAGAGCACCAAATCCAACAAATAGTCAATAATCCATACCTAAAACATGAATTGTAGCACTTCTTACTGGCTATTACATCAACTTAGAACCTTCATCTGTGTTCTACTATGGTGCTTTTAGTGTCTCCACATACCGCAGCACGCGACATAGCTTTGCAGACGATAAGTACAACCGTTTCAGAAAGAAGATCGGCCAATGTGACGAACTGGCTTTAAGTCGATTCGATAACAAATGACGAAAACGGACTGATTTCTCAGGTTTTTACTACGTATGAACACTTTTCACATTCTCCCGTGCAACGCGGCTGCTAGTCCTCCTTTCATGCAGAATCTTAAGGTCTTACCTCATGTCCAAGGCACCAAAGCCAGCTAAAATGTCAATAATCGATACCTAAAACTTGAATTGTACTACTTGTTACTGGCTATTACATCAACTTAGAAGCTTCATCTGTGTTCAGCTATGGTGCTTTTAGTGTCTCCACATACCGCAGCACGCGTCATAGCTCTGCAGACTATAAGTACAACCGTTTCAGAGAGAAGAGCGGCCAATGTGACGATCTTGCTTTAAGTCGCTTCGATAACAATTGACGGAAACGGACGGATTTCTCAGGTTTTTACTACATATGATCACTTTTCACATTTGCAACTCGGCTGCTAGTCCTTCTTTCATGCAGAAACTTAAGGTCCTTGCTCATGTCCAAGGCACCAAAGCCAGCTAAAAAGTCAATAATCGATACCTAAAACTTGAATTGTACTACTCCTTACTGGCTATTACATCAACTTAGAAGCTTCATCTGTGTTCTACTATGGTGCTTTTAGTGTATCCGGATACCGCAGCACGCGACATAGCATTGCAGACGATAAGTACAACCGTTTCGGAGATAAGAGCGGCCAATGAGAAAATCTGGCTTTAAGTCGGTTCGATAACAAATGACGAAAACGGACGGATTTCTCAGGTTTTTAATACATATGAACACTTTTCACATTGTCCCGTGCAACTCGGTTGCTAGTCCTCCTTCCATGCAGAATCTTGAAGTCCTAGCTCATGTCCAAGGCACCAAAGCCAGCTAAAAAGTCAATAATCGATACCTAAAACTTAAATTGTACTACTTCTTACTGGCTATTACATCAACTTAGAAGCTTCATCTGTGTTCTACTATGGTGCTTTTAGTGTCTCCGCATACTGCAGCACGCGACGTAGCTTTGCAGACGATAAGTACTACAGTTTCCGAGAGAAGAGCGGCCAATGTGACGATCTGGCTTTAAGTCGATTAGATAAGAAATGACGAAAACGGACGGATTTCTCAGGTTTTTACTACATATGAACACTTTTCACATTCTCCCGTGCAACTCGGGTGCTAGTCCTCCTTTCATGCAGAATCTTAAGATCCTAGCTCATGTCCAAGGCACCAAAGCCAGCTAAAAAGTCAATAATCGATACCTAAAACTTGAATTCTACTACTTCTTACTGGCTATTACATCAACTTAGAAGCTTCATCTGTGTTCTACTATGGTGCTTTTAGTGTCTCCGCATAATGCAGCACGCGACATAGCTTTGCAGACGATAAATGTAACCGTTTCAGACAGAAGAGCGTCCAATGTCACGATCTGGCTTTAAGTCGATTCGATAGCAAATGACGAAAACGAACGGATTTCTCAGGTTTTTACTACATATGAACACCTTTCACATTCTCCCGTGCAACTCGGCTGCTAGTCCTCCTTTCATGCAGAATCTTAAGGTCCTAGCTCATGTCCAAGGCACCAAAGCCAGCTTAAAAATCAATAATCGATACCTAAAACTTGAATTGTACTACTTCTTACTGGCTATTACAACAACTTAGAAGCTTCATCTGTGTTCTACTATGGTGCTTCTAGTGTCTCCACATAGAGCAGCACGCGACATAGCTTTGCAGACGATAAGTACAACCGTTTCAGAGAGAAGAGCGGCTAAAGTGACGATCTGGCTTTAAGTCGATTCGATAACAAATGACGAAAACGGACGGATTTCTCAGGTTTTTACTACATATGAACACTTTTCACATTCTCCCGTGTAACGCGGCTGCTAGTCCTAATTTCATGCAAAATCTTAATTTCCTAACTCATGTCCAAGGCACCAATTAAGGTTAAAAAGTCAATAATCGATACCTAAAACTTCAATTGTACTACTTCTTACTGTCTATTACATCAACTTAGAAACTTCATCCGTGTTCTACTATGGTGCTTTTAGTGTCTCCACATACTGCAGCACGTGACATAGCTTTGCAGACGATAAGTACAACCGTTTCAGAGAGAAGATCGGCCAATGTGACGATCTGGCTTTAAGTCGATTCGATAACAAATGACGAAAACGGACTGATTTCTCAGGTTTTTACAACGTATGAACACTTTTCACATTCTCCCGTGCAACGCGGATGCTAGTCCTCCTTTCATGCAGAATCTTAAGGTCCTATCTCATGTCCAAAGCATCAAAGCCAGCTAAAATGTCAATAATCGATACCTAAAACTTGAATTGTACTACTTCATACTGGCTATTACATCAACTTAGAAACTTCATCCGTGTTCTACTATGGTGCTTTTAGTGTCTCCACATACCGCAGCACGCGACATAGCTTTGCAGACGTTAAGTACAACCGTTTCAGAGGAAGAGCGGCCAATGTGACGATCTGGCTTTAAGTCGGTTCGATAACAAATGACGAAAACGGACGGATTTCTCAGGTTTTTAATACATATGAACACTTTTCACATTCTCCCGTGCAACTCGGGTGCTAGTTCTCCTTTCATGCAGAATCTTAAGGTCCTAGCTCATGTCCAAGGCACCAAAGCCAGCTAAAAAGTCAATAATCGATACCTAAAACTTGAATTCTACTACTTATTACTGGCTATTACATCTACTTAGATGCTTCATCTGTGTTCTACTATGGTGCTTTTAGTGTCTCCGCATACCGCAGCACGCGACATAGCTTTGCAGACGATAAATGTAACCGTTTCAGACAGAAGAGCGGCCAATGTGACGATCTGGCTTTAAGTCGATTCGATAACAAATGACGAAAACGGACGGATTCTCAGGTTTTTACTACATATGAACACTTTGCACATTCTCCTGTGCAACTCGGCCACTAGTCCTCTTTTCATGCAGAATCTTAAGGTCCTAGCTCATGTCCAAGGCACCAAAGCCAGCTAAAAAGTCAATAATCGATACCTAAAGCTTGAATTGTACTACTTCTTACTGGCTATTACATCAACTTAGAAGCTTCATCTGTGTTCAACTATGGTGCTTTTAGTGTCTCCACATACCGCAGCACGCGACATAACTTTGCAGCAGATAAATGTAACCGTTTCAGACAAACGAGCGGCCAATGTGACGATCTGGATTTAAGTCGATCGATATCAAATGACAAAAAAGGACGGATTTCTCAGGTTTTTACTACATATGAACACTTTTCACATTCTCCCGTGCAACGCGGCTGCTAGTCCTCTTTTCATGCAAAATCTTAATTTCCTAGCTCATGTCCAAGGCACCAAAGAAGGGTAAAAAGTCAACAATCGATACCTAAAACTTGAATTGTACTACTCCTTACTGGCTATTACATCAACTTAGAAGCTTCATCTGTGTTCTACTATGGGGCTTTTAGTGTCTCCGCATACCGCAGCACGCGACATAGCATTGCAGACGATAAGTACAACCGTTTCGGAGAGAAGAGCGGCCAATGTGACGATGTGGCTTTAAGTCGGTTCGATAACAAATGACGAAAACGGACGGATTTCTCAGGTTTTTAATACATATGAACACTTTTCACATTGTCCCGTGCAACTCGGTTGCTAGTCCTCCTTTCATGCAGAATCTTGAAGTCCTAGCTCATGTCCAAGGCACCAAAGCCAGCTAAAAAGTCAATAATCGATACCTAAAACTTAAATTGTACTACTTCTTACTGGATATTACATCACCTTAGAAGCTTCATCTGTGTTCTACTATGGTGCTTTTAGTGTGTCCGCATACTGCAGCACGCGACATAGCTTTGCAGACGATAAGTACTACAGTTTCAGAAAGAAGAGTGGCCAATGTGACGATCTGGCTTTAAGTCGATTCGATAACAAATGACCTAAACGGACGGATTTCTCAGGTTTTTACTACATATGAACACTTTTCACATTCTCCCATGCAACTCGGCTGCTAGTCCTCCTTTCATGCAGAATCTTAAGGTCCTAGCTCATGTCCAAGGCACCAAAGCCGGCTAAAACGTCAATAATGGATACCTAATACTTGAATTCTATTACTTCTTACTGGCTATTACATCTACTTAGATGCTTCATCTGTGTTCTACTATGGTGCTTTTAGTGTCTCCGCATACCGCAGCACGCGACATAGCTTTGAAGACGATAAATATAACCGTTTCAGACAGAAGAGCGGCCAATGTGACGATCTGGCTTTAAGTCGATTCGATAACAAATGACGATAACGGACGGATTCTCAGGTTTTTACTACATATGAACACTTTTCTCATTCTCCCGTGCATCTCGGCTTCTATTCCTCCTTTAATGCAGAATCTTAAGGTCCTAGCTCATGTCCAAGGCACCAAAGCCAGCTAAAAAGTCAATAATCGATACCTAAAACTTAAATTGTACTACTTCTTAATGGCTATTACATCAACTTAGAAGCTTCATCTGTGTTCTACTATGGTGCTTTTAGTGTCTCCGCATACCGCAGCACGCGTCATAGCTTTGCGGACGATAAGTACAACCGTTTCAGAGAGAAGAGCGGCCAATGTGACGATGTGGCTTTAAGTCGATTCGATAACAAATGACGAAAACGGACGGATTTCACAGGTTTTTACTACATATGAACACTTTTCACATTCTTCCGTGCAACTCGGCTGCTAGTCCTACTTTCATGCAGAATATTAAGGTCCTACCTCAAGTCCAAGGCTTTAAAGCCAGCTAAAAAGTCAATAATCGATACCTAAAACTAGAATTGTACTACTTCTTACTGGCTATTACATCAAATTAGATGCTTCATCTGTGTTCTACTATGGTACTTTTAGTGTCTCCGCATACCGCAGCACGCGACATAGCTTTGCAGACGATAAGTAAAACCGTTTCAGAGAGAAGAGCGGCCAATGTGACGATCTGGCTTTAAGTCGATTCGATATCAAATGACGAAAACGGACGGATTTGTCAGGTTTTTACTACATGTGAACACTTTTTACATTCTCCCATGCAACAAGGCTGCTATTCCTCCTTTCATGCAAAATCTTAATTTCCTAACTCATGTCCTAGGAACCAAAGAAGCGTAAAAAGTCAATAATCGATACCTAAAACTTCAATTGTACTACTTCTTACTGGCTATTACATCAACTTAGAAGCTTCATCTGTGTTCTACTATTGTGCTTTTAGTGTCTACCCATACCGCAGCACGCGACATAGCTTTGCGGACGATACGTACAACCGTTTCAGAGGGAAGAGCGGCCAATGTGACGATCTGGCTTTAAGTCGATTTGATAACTAATAACGAAAACGGACGGATTTCTCAGGTTTTTACTACATATGAACACTTTTCACATTCTCCCATGCAACGCGGCTGCTAGTCCTCCTTTCATGCAAAATCTTAATTTCCTAGCTCATGTCCAAGGCACCAAAGAAGGGTAAAAAGTCAATAATCGATACCTAAAACTTGAATTGTACTACTCCTTACTGGCTATTACATCAACTTAGAAGCTTCATCTGTGTTCTACTATGGTGCGTTTAGTGTCTCCGCATACCGCAGCACGCGACATAGCTTTGCAGACGATAAGTACAACCGTTTCAGAGAGAAGAGCGGCAATGTGACGATCTAGCTTTAAGTCGATTCGATAACAAATGACGAAAACGGACGGATTTCTCAGGTTTTTACTACATATGAACACTTTTCACATTCTCCCGTGCTACTCGGCTGCTAGTCCTCCTTTCATGCAGAATCGTAAGGTCCTAGCTCATGTCCAAGGCACCAAAGCCAGCTACAAGGTCAATAATCGATACCTAAAACTTGAATTGTACTACTTCTTACTGGCTATTACATCAACTTAGAAGCTTCATCTGTGTTCTACTATGGTGCTTTTGTGTCTCCGCATAACGCAGCACGCGACATAGCTTTGCAGACGATAAGTACAAACGTTTTAGAGAGAAGAGCGGCTAATGTGACGATCTGGCTTTAAGTCGATTCGATAACAAATGACGAAAACGGACGGATTTCTCAGGTTTTTACTACATATGAACACATTTCACATTCTCTCGTGCAACTCGGCTGCTAGTCCTCCTTTCATGAAGAATCTTAAGTTCCTAGCTCATGTCCAAGGCACCAAAGCCAGCTAAAAAGTCAATAATCGATACCTAAAACTAGAATTATACTATTTCTTACTAGCTATTACATAAACTTAGATGCTTCATCTGTGTTCTACTATGGTGCTTTTAGTGTCTCCGCACACCGCAGCACGCGACATAGCTTTGCAGCAGATAAATGTAACTGTTTCAGACAGAAGAGCGGCCAATGTGACGATCTGGCTTTAAGTCGATTCAATAACAAATGACGAAAACGGACGGATTTCTAGGGTTTTTACTACATATGAACAGTTTTCACATTCTCCCGTGCAACTCGGCTGCTAGTCCTCCTTTCATGCAGAATCTTAATGTCCTAGCTCATGTCCAAGGCACCAAAGCCAGCTAAAAAGTCAATAATCGATACCTAAAGCTTGAATTGTACTACTTCTTACTGGCTATTACATCAACTTAGAAGCTTCATCTGTGTTCAACTATGGTGCTTTTAGTGTCTCCACATACCGCAGCACGCGACATAACTTTGCAGCAGATAAATGTAACCGTTTCAGACAAACGAGCGGCCAATGTGACGATCTGGATTTAAGTCGATCGATATCAAATGACAAAAAAGGACGGATTTCTCAGGTTTTTACTACATATGAACACTTTTCACATTCTCCCGTGCAACGCGGCTGCTAGTCCTCTTTTCATGCAAAATCTTAATTTCCTAGCTCATGTCCAAGGCACCAAAGAAGGGTAAAAAGTCAACAATCGATACCTAAAACTTGAATTGTACTACTCCTTACTGGCTATTACATCAACTTAGAAGCTTCATCTGTGTTCTACTATGGGGCTTTTAGTGTCTCCGCATACCGCAGCACGCGACATAGCATTGCAGACGATAAGTACAACCGTTTCGGAGAGAAGAGCGGCCAATGTGACGATGTGGCTTTAAGTCGGTTCGATAACAAATGACGAAAACGGACGGATTTCTCAGGTTTTTAATACATATGAACACTTTTCACATTGTCCCGTGCAACTCGGTTGCTAGTCCTCCTTTCATGCAGAATCTTGAAGTCCTAGCTCATGTCCAAGGCACCAAAGCCAGCTAAAAAGTCAATAATCGATACCTAAAACTTAAATTGTACTACTTCTTACTGGATATTACATCACCTTAGAAGCTTCATCTGTGTTCTACTATGGTGCTTTTAGTGTGTCCGCATACTGCAGCACGCGACATAGCTTTGCAGACGATAAGTACTACAGTTTCAGAAAGAAGAGTGGCCAATGTGACGATCTGGCTTTAAGTCGATTCGATAACAAATGACCTAAACGGACGGATTTCTCAGGTTTTTACTACATATGAACACTTTTCACATTCTCCCATGCAACTCGGCTGCTAGTCCTCCTTTCATGCAGAATCTTAAGGTCCTAGCTCATGTCCAAGGCACCAAAGCCGGCTAAAACGTCAATAATGGATACCTAATACTTGAATTCTATTACTTCTTACTGGCTATTACATCTACTTAGATGCTTCATCTGTGTTCTACTATGGTGCTTTTAGTGTCTCCGCATACCGCAGCACGCGACATAGCTTTGAAGACGATAAATATAACCGTTTCAGACAGAAGAGCGGCCAATGTGACGATCTGGCTTTAAGTCGATTCGATAACAAATGACGATAACGGACGGATTCTCAGGTTTTTACTACATATGAACACTTTTCTCATTCTCCCGTGCATCTCGGCTTCTATTCCTCCTTTAATGCAGAATCTTAAGGTCCTAGCTCATGTCCAAGGCACCAAAGCCAGCTAAAAAGTCAATAATCGATACCTAAAACTTAAATTGTACTACTTCTTAATGGCTATTACATCAACTTAGAAGCTTCATCTGTGTTCTACTATGGTGCTTTTAGTGTCTCCGCATACCGCAGCACGCGTCATAGCTTTGCGGACGATAAGTACAACCGTTTCAGAGAGAAGAGCGGCCAATGTGACGATGTGGCTTTAAGTCGATTCGATAACAAATGACGAAAACGGACGGATTTCACAGGTTTTTACTACATATGAACACTTTTCACATTCTTCCGTGCAACTCGGCTGCTAGTCCTACTTTCATGCAGAATATTAAGGTCCTACCTCAAGTCCAAGGCTTTAAAGCCAGCTAAAAAGTCAATAATCGATACCTAAAACTAGAATTGTACTACTTCTTACTGGCTATTACATCAAATTAGATGCTTCATCTGTGTTCTACTATGGTACTTTTAGTGTCTCCGCATACCGCAGCACGCGACATAGCTTTGCAGACGATAAGTAAAACCGTTTCAGAGAGAAGAGCGGCCAATGTGACGATCTGGCTTTAAGTCGATTCGATATCAAATGACGAAAACGGACGGATTTGTCAGGTTTTTACTACATGTGAACACTTTTTACATTCTCCCATGCAACAAGGCTGCTATTCCTCCTTTCATGCAAAATCTTAATTTCCTAACTCATGTCCTAGGAACCAAAGAAGCGTAAAAAGTCAATAATCGATACCTAAAACTTCAATTGTACTACTTCTTACTGGCTATTACATCAACTTAGAAGCTTCATCTGTGTTCTACTATTGTGCTTTTAGTGTCTACCCATACCGCAGCACGCGACATAGCTTTGCGGACGATACGTACAACCGTTTCAGAGGGAAGAGCGGCCAATGTGACGATCTGGCTTTAAGTCGATTTGATAACTAATAACGAAAACGGACGGATTTCTCAGGTTTTTACTACATATGAACACTTTTCACATTCTCCCATGCAACGCGGCTGCTAGTCCTCCTTTCATGCAAAATCTTAATTTCCTAGCTCATGTCCAAGGCACCAAAGAAGGGTAAAAAGTCAATAATCGATACCTAAAACTTGAATTGTACTACTCCTTACTGGCTATTACATCAACTTAGAAGCTTCATCTGTGTTCTACTATGGTGCGTTTAGTGTCTCCGCATACCGCAGCACGCGACATAGCTTTGCAGACGATAAGTACAACCGTTTCAGAGAGAAGAGCGGCAATGTGACGATCTAGCTTTAAGTCGATTCGATAACAAATGACGAAAACGGACGGATTTCTCAGGTTTTTACTACATATGAACACTTTTCACATTCTCCCGTGCTACTCGGCTGCTAGTCCTCCTTTCATGCAGAATCGTAAGGTCCTAGCTCATGTCCAAGGCACCAAAGCCAGCTACAAGGTCAATAATCGATACCTAAAACTTGAATTGTACTACTTCTTACTGGCTATTACATCAACTTAGAAGCTTCATCTGTGTTCTACTATGGTGCTTTTGTGTCTCCGCATAACGCAGCACGCGACATAGCTTTGCAGACGATAAGTACAAACGTTTTAGAGAGAAGAGCGGCTAATGTGACGATCTGGCTTTAAGTCGATTCGATAACAAATGACGAAAACGGACGGATTTCTCAGGTTTTTACTACATATGAACACATTTCACATTCTCTCGTGCAACTCGGCTGCTAGTCCTCCTTTCATGAAGAATCTTAAGTTCCTAGCTCATGTCCAAGGCACCAAAGCCAGCTAAAAAGTCAATAATCGATACCTAAAACTAGAATTATACTATTTCTTACTAGCTATTACATAAACTTAGATGCTTCATCTGTGTTCTACTATGGTGCTTTTAGTGTCTCCGCACACCGCAGCACGCGACATAGCTTTGCAGCAGATAAATGTAACTGTTTCAGACAGAAGAGCGGCCAATGTGACGATCTGGCTTTAAGTCGATTCAATAACAAATGACGAAAACGGACGGATTTCTAGGGTTTTTACTACATATGAACAGTTTTCACATTCTCCCGTGCAACTCGGCTGCTAGTCCTCCTTTCATGCAGAATCTTAATGTCCTAGCTCATGTCCAAGGCACCAAAGCCAGCTAAAAGGTCAATAATCGATACCTAAAACTTGAATTGTACTACTTCTTACTGGCTATTACATCAACTTAGAAGCTTCATCTGTGTTCTACTATGGTGCTTTTAGTGTCCCCACATATCGCAGCACGCTACTTAACTTTGCAGACGATAAGTACAAACGTTTTAGAGAGAAGAGCGGCTAATGTGACGATCTGGCTTTAAGTCGATTCGATAACAAATGACGAAAACGGACGGAATTCTCAGGATTTTACTAATTATGAACACCTTTCACATTCTCCCTTGCAACTCGGCTGCAAGTCCTCCTTTCAGGCAGAATCTTAAGGTCCTAGTTCATGTCCAAGGCACCAAAGCCAGCTAAAAAGTCAATAATCGATACCTAAAACTTGAATTGTACTACTTCTTACTGGCTATTACATCAACTTAGAAGCTTCATCTGTGTTCTACTGTGGTGCTTTTGTGTCTCCGCATAACGCAGCACGCGACATAGCTTTGCAGACGATAAGTACAACCGTTTCAGAGAGAAGAGCGGCCAATTTGTCGATCAGGCTTTAAGTCGATTCGATAACAAATGACGAAAACGGACGGATTTCTCAGGTTTTTGCTACATATGAACACCTTTCACATTCTACCATGCAACTCGGCTACTAGTCCTCCTTTCATGCAGAATCTTAAGGTCCTAGCTCATGTCTAAGGTACTAAAGACAACTAAAAAGTGAATAATCGATACCTAAAACTTGAATTGTACTACTTCTTACTGGCTATTACATCAACTTCGAAGCTTCATCTGTGTTCTACTATGGTGCTTTTAGTGTCTCCACATACCGCAGCAAGCGATATAGCTTTGCAGACGATAAGTACAACAGTTTCAGAGAGAAGAGCGGTCAATGTGACGATCTGGCTTTAAGTCGATTCGACAACAAATGACGAAAACGGACGGAATTCTCAGGATTTTACTAATTATGAACACTTTTCACATTCTCCCGTGCAACTCGGCTGCTAGTCCTCCTTTCATGCAGAATCTTAGTGTCCTAGCTCATGTCCAAGGCACCAAAGCCAGCTAAAAGGTCAATAATCGATACCTAAAACTTGAATTGTACTACTTCTTACTGGCTATTACATCAACTTAGAAGCTTCATCTGTGTTCTACTATGGTGCTTTTAGTGTCCCCACATATCGCATCACGCTACTTAACTTTGCAGACGATAAGTACAAACGTTTTAGAGAGAAGAGCGGCTAATGTGACGATCTGGCTTTAAGTCGATTCGATAACAAATGACGAAAACGGACGGAATTCTCAGGATTTTACTAATTATGAACACCTTTCACATTCTCCCTTGCAACTCGGCTGCAAGTCCTCCTTTCAGGCAGAATCTTAAGGTCCTAGCTCATATCCAAGGCACCAAAGCCAGCTAAAAAGTCAATAATCGATACCTAAAACTTGAATTGTACTACTTCTTACTGGCTATTACATCAACTTAGAAGCTTCGTCTGTGTTCTACTGTGGTGCTTTTGTGTCTCCGCATAACGCAGCACGCGACATAGCTTTGCAGACAATAAGTACAACCGGTTCAGAGAGAAGAGCGGACAATGTGGCGATCAGGCTTTAAGTCGATTCGATAACAAATGACGAAAACGGACGGATTTCTCAGGTTTTTGCTACATATGAACACTTTTCACATTCTACCATGCAACTCGGCTGCTAGTCCTCCTTTCATGCAAAATCTTAAGTTCCTAGCACATATGTAAGGCACCAAAGAAGGGTATAAAATCAATAGTCTATAACTAAAACTTGAATTGTACAACTTCTTACTGGCTATTACATCAAGTTAGAAGTTTCATCTGTGTTCTACTATGGTGCTTTTAGTGTCTCCGCACACCGCAGCACGCGACATAGCTTTGCGGACGATAAGTACAACCGTTTCAGAGAGAAGAGCGGCCAATGTGACGATGTGGCTTTAAGTCGATTCGATAACAAATGACGAAAACGGACGGATTTCTCAGGTTTTTGCTACATATGAACACCTTTCACATTCTACCATGCAACTCGGCTACTAGTCCTCCTTTCATGCAGAATCTTAAGGTCCTAGCTCATGTCTAAGGTACTAAAGACAACTAAAAAGTGAATAATCGATACCTAAAACTTGAATTGTACTACTTCTTACTGGCTATTACATCAACTTCGAAGCTTCATCTGTGTTCTACTATGGTGCTTTTAGTGTCTCCACATACCGCAGCAAGCGATATAGCTTTGCAGACGATAAGTACAACAGTTTCAGAGAGAAGAGCGGTCAATGTGACGATCTGGCTTTAAGTCGATTCGACAACAAATGACGAAAACGGACGGAATTCTCAGGATTTTACTAATTATGAACACTTTTCACATTCTCCCGTGCAACTCGGCTGCTAGTCCTCCTTTCATGCAGAATCTTAGTGTCCTAGCTCATGTCCAAGGCACCAAAGCCAGCTAAAAGGTCAATAATCGATACCTAAAACTTGAATTGTACTACTTCTTACTGGCTATTACATCAACTTAGAAGCTTCATCTGTGTTCTACTATGGTGCTTTTAGTGTCCCCACATATCGCATCACGCTACTTAACTTTGCAGACGATAAGTACAAACGTTTTAGAGAGAAGAGCGGCTAATGTGACGATCTGGCTTTAAGTCGATTCGATAACAAATGACGAAAACGGACGGAATTCTCAGGATTTTACTAATTATGAACACCTTTCACATTCTCCCTTGCAACTCGGCTGCAAGTCCTCCTTTCAGGCAGAATCTTAAGGTCCTAGCTCATATCCAAGGCACCAAAGCCAGCTAAAAAGTCAATAATCGATACCTAAAACTTGAATTGTACTACTTCTTACTGGCTATTACATCAACTTAGAAGCTTCGTCTGTGTTCTACTGTGGTGCTTTTGTGTCTCCGCATAACGCAGCACGCGACATAGCTTTGCAGACAATAAGTACAACCGGTTCAGAGAGAAGAGCGGACAATGTGGCGATCAGGCTTTAAGTCGATTCGATAACAAATGACGAAAACGGACGGATTTCTCAGGTTTTTGCTACATATGAACACTTTTCACATTCTACCATGCAACTCGGCTGCTAGTCCTCCTTTCATGCAAAATCTTAAGTTCCTAGCACATATGTAAGGCACCAAAGAAGGGTATAAAATCAATAGTCTATAACTAAAACTTGAATTGTACAACTTCTTACTGGCTATTACATCAAGTTAGAAGTTTCATCTGTGTTCTACTATGGTGCTTTTAGTGTCTCCGCACACCGCAGCACGCGACATAGCTTTGCAGACGATAAGTACAACCGTTTCAGAGAGAAGAGCGGCCAATGTGACGATCTGGCTTTAAGTCGATTCGATAACAAATGACGAAAACGGACGGATTTCTCAGGTTTTTACTACATATGAACACTTTTCACATTCCCCCGTGCAACTCGACTGCTAGTCCTCCTTTCATGCAGAATCTCAAGGTCCTAGCTCATGTCCAAGGCACCAAAGCCAGCAAAAAAGTCAATTATCGATACCTAAAACTTGAATTGTACTACTTCTTACTGGCTATTACAACAACTTAGAAGCTTCATCTGTATTCTACTATGGTGCTATTAGTGTCGCCACATACCGCAGCACGCGACATAGCTTTGCAGACGATAAGTACAACCGTTTCAGAGAGAAGAGCTGATAATGTGACGACCTAGCTTTAAGTCGATTCGATAACAAATGACGAAAACGGACGGATTTCTCAGGTTTTTACTACATATGAACACTTTTCACATTCTCCCATGCAACTCGGCTGCTAGTCCTCCTGTCATGCAGAATCTTAAGGTCCTAGCTCATGTCTAAGGCACCAAAGACAACTAAAAAGTCAATAATCGATACCTAAAAATTGAACTGTACTACTTCTTACTGGCTATTACATCAACTCAGAAGCTTCATCTGTGTTCTACTATGGTGCTTTTAGTGTCTCCGCATACCGCAGCACAAGACATAGCTTTGCAGACGATAAGTACAACCGTTTCAGAGAGAAGAGCGGCCAGTGTGACGATCTGGTTTTAAGTCGATTCGATAACAAATGACCAAAACGGACGGATTTCTCAGGTTTTTACTACATATGAACACTTTGTACATTCTCCTGTGCAACTCGGCTTCTAGTCCTCCTTTCATGCAGAATCTTAAGGTCCTAGCTCATGTCCAAGGCACCAAATCCAGCTAAAAAGTCAATAATCGATACCTAAACCATGAATTGTACTACTTCTTACTGGCTATTACATCAACTTAGAAGCTTCATCTGTGTTCTACTATGGTGCTTTTAGTGTCTGCACATACGGCAGCACGCGACATAGCTTTGCAGACGGTAAGTACAACCGTTTCAGAGAGAAGATCGGCCAATGTGACGATCTGGCTTTAAGTCGATTCGATAACAAATGACGAAAACGGACTGATTTCTCAGGTTTTTACTACGTATGAACACTTTTCACATTCTCCCGTGCAACGCGGCTGCTAGTCCTCCTTTCATGCAGAATCTTAAGGTCCTACCTCATGTCCAAGGCACCAAAGCCAGCTAAAATGTCAATAATCGATACCTAAAACTTGAATTGTACTACTTGTTACTGGCTATTACATCAACTTAGAAGCTTCATCTGTGTTCAGCTATGGTGCTTTTAGTGTCTCCACATACCGCAGCACGCGTCATAGCTCTGCAGACTATAAGTACAACCGTTTCAGAGAGAAGAGCGGCCAATGAGACGATCTGGCTTTAAGTCGATTCGATAACAATTGACGGAAACGGACGGATTTCTCAGGTTTTTACTACATATGATCACTTTTCACATTTGCAACTCGGCTGCTAGTCCTTCTTTCATGCAGAATCTTAAGGTCCTTGCTCATGTCCAAGGCACCAAAGCCAGCTAAAAAGTCAATAATCGATACCTAAAACTTGAATTGTACTACTCCTTACTGGCTATTACATCAACTTAGAAGCTTCATCTGTGTTCTACTATGGTGCTTTTAGTGTCTCCGGATACCGCAGCACGCGACATAGCATTGCAGACGATAAGTACAACCGTTTCGGAGATAAGAGCGGCCAATGTGAAAATCTATCTTTAAGTCGGTTCGATAACAAATGACGAAAACGGACGGATATCTCAGGTTTTTAATACATATTAACACTTTTCACATTGTCCCGTGCAACTCGGTTGCTAGTCCTCCTTCCATGCAGAATCTTGAAGTCCTAGCTCATGTCCAAGGCACCAAAGCCAGCTAAAAAGTCAATAATCGATACCTAAAACTTAAATTGTACTACTTCTTACTGGCTATTACATCAACTTAGAAGCTTCATCTGTGTTCTACTATGGTGCTTTTAGTGTCTCCGCATACTGCAGCACGCGACGTAGCTTTGCAGACGATAAGTACTACAGTTTCCGAGAGAAGAGCGGCCAATGTGACGATCTGGCTTTAAGTCGATTAGATAAGAAATGACGAAAACGGACGGATTTCTCAGGTTTTTACTACATATGATCACTTTTCACATTCTCCCTTGCAACTCGGGTGATAGTCCTCCTTTCATGCAGAATCTTAAGATCCTAGCTCATGTCCAAGGCACCAAAGCCAGCTAAAAAGTCAATAATCGATACCTAAAACTTGAATTCTACTACTTCTTACTGGCTATTACATCAACTTAGAAGCTTCATCTGTGTTCTACTATGGTGCTTTTAGTGTCTCCGCATACTGCAGCACGCGACATAGCTTTGCAGACGATAAATGTAACCGTTTCAGACAGAAGAGCGGCCAATGTGACGATCTGGCTTTAAGTCGATTCGATAGCAAATGACGAAAACGAACGGATTTCTCAGGTTTTTACTACATATGAACACCTTTCACATTCTCCCGTGCAACTCGGCTGCTAGTCCTCCTTTCATGCAGAATCTTAAGGTCCTAGCTCATGTCCAAGGCACCAAAGCCAGCTTAAAAATCAATAATCGATACCTAAAACTTGAATTGTACTACTTCTTACTGGCTATTACAACAACTTAGAAGCTTCATCTGTGTTCTACTATGGTGCTTCTAGTGTCTCCACATACCGCAGCACGCGACATAGCTTTGCAGACGATAAGTACAACCGTTTCAGAGAGAAGAGCGGCTAAAGTGACGATCTGGCTTTAAGTCGATTCAATAACAAATGACGAAAACGGACGGATTTCTCAGGTTTTTACTACATATGAACACTTTTCACATTCTCCCGTGTAACGCGGCTGCTAGTCCTAATTTCATGCAAAATCTTAATTTCCTAACTCATGTCCAAGGCACAAAATAAGGGTAAAATGTCAATAATCGATACCTAAAACTTCAATTGTACTACTTCTTACTGTCTATTACATCAACTTAGAAACTTCATCCGTGTTCTACTATGGTGCTTTTAGTGTCTCCACATACTGCAGCACGCGACATAGCTTTGCAGACGATAAGTACAACCGTTTCAGAGAGAAGATCGGCCAATGTGACGATCTGGCTTTAAGTCGATTCGATAACAAATGACGAAAACGGACTGATTTCTCAGGTTTTTACAACGTATGAACACTTTTCACATTCTCCCGTGCAACGCGGCTGCTAGTCCTCCTTTCATGCAGAATCTTAAGGTCCTATCTCATGTCCAAAGCACCAAAGCCAGCTAAAATGTCAATAACCGATACCTAAAACTTGAATTGTACTACTTCATACTGGCTATTACATCAACTTAGAAACTTCATCCGTGTTCTACTATGGTGCTTTTAGTGTCTCCACATACCGCAGCACGCGACATAGCTTTGCAGACGTTAAGTACAACCGTTTCAGAGAGAAGAGCGGCCAATGTGACGATCTGGCTTTAAGTCGATTCGATAACAAATGACGAAAACGGACGGATTTCTCAGGTTTTTACTACATATGAACACTTTTCACATTCTACCATGCAACTCGGCTGCCAGTCCTCCTTTCATGCAGAATCTTAAGGTCCTAGCTCATGTCCAAGGCACCAAAGCCAGCTAAAAAGTCAATAATCGATACCTAAAACTTGAATGGTACTACTTCATACTGGCTATTACATCAGCTTAGAAGCTTCATCTGTGTTCAGCTATGGTGCTTTTAGTGTCTCCACATACCGCAGCACACGTCATAGCTCTGCAGACTATAAGTACAACCGTTTCAGAGAGAAGAGCGGCCAATGTGACGATCTGGCTTTAAGTCGATTCGATAACAATTGACGGAAACGGACGGATTTCTCAGGTTTTTACTACATATGATCACTTTTCACATTTGCAACTCGGCTGCTAGTCCTTCTTTCATGCAGAATCTTAAAGTCCTTGCTCATGTCCAAGGCACCAAAGCCAGCTAAAAAGTCAATAATCGATACCTAAAACTTGAATTGTACTACTCCTTACTGGCTATTACATCAACTTAGAAGTTTCATCTGTGTTCTACTATGGTGCTTTTAGTGTCTCCGCATACTGCAGCACGCGACATAGCTTTGCAGACGATAAATGTAACCGTTTCAGACAGAAGAGCGGCCAATGTGACGATCTGGCTTTAAGTCGATTCGATAACAAATGAGGAAAACGGACGGATTTCTCAGGTTTTTACTATATATGAACAATTTTCACATCTCCCATGCAACTCGGCTGCTAGTCCTCCTTTCATGCAGAATATTAAGGTCCTAGTTCATGTCCAAGGCACCAAAGCCAGTTAAAAAGTCAATAATCGACACCTAAAACTTGAATTGTACTACATCTTACTGGCTATTACATCAACTTAGAAGCTTCATCTGTGTTCAACTATGGTGCTTTTAGTGTCTCCACATACCGCAGCACGCGACATAGCTCTGCAGACGATAAGTACAACCGTTACAGAGAGAAGAGCGGCCAATGTGACGATCTGGGTTTAAGTCGATTAAATAACAAATGACGAAAACGAACGGATTTTTCAGGTTTTTACTACATATGAACACTTTTCACATTCTCCCGTGAAACTTGGCTGCTAGTCCTCCTTTGATGCAGAATCTCAAGGTCCTAGCCCATGTCCAAGGCACCAAAGCCAGCAAAAAAGTCAATAATCGATACATAAACCTTGAATTGTACTACTTCTTACTGGCTATTACATCAACTTAGAAACTTCATCTGTGTTCTACTATGGTGCTTTTAGTGTCTCCGCATACCGCAGCATGCGACACAGCTTCGCAGACGGTAAGTACAACCGTTACAGAGAGAAGAGCGGCCAATGTGACGATCTGGCTTTGAGTCGATTCGATAACAAACGACGAAAACGGACGGATTTCTCAGGTTTTCACTACATATGAACACTTTTCACATTCTACCGTGCAACTCGGCTGCTAGTCCTCCTTTCATGGAGAATCCTAAGGTATTAGCTATTATCCAAGGCACCAAAGCCAGCTAAAAAGTCAATTATCGATACCTAAAACTTGAATTGTACTACTTCTTACTGGCTATTACATCAACTTAGAAGCTTCATCTGTGTTCTACTATGGTGCTTTTAGTGTCTCCGCATACCGCAGCACACGACATAGCTTTGCAGACGATAAGTACAACCGTTTCAGAGAGAAGAGCGGCTAAAGTGACGATCTGTCTTTAAGTCGATTCGATAACAAATGACGAAAACGGACGGATTTCTCAGGTTTTTACTACATATGAACACTTTTCACATTCTACCATGCAACTCGGCTGCTAGTCCTCCTTTCATGCAGAATCTTAAGGTCCTAGCTCATGTCCAAGGCACCAAAGCCAGCTAAGAAGTCAATAATCGATACCTAAACCTTAAATTGTAATACTTCTTACTGGCAATTACATCAACTTAGAAGCTTTATCTGTGTTCTACTATGGTGCTTTTAGTGTCTCCACATACCGCAGCACGCGTCATAGATTTGCAGACGATAAGTACAACCGTTTCAGAGAGAAGAGCGGCCAATGTGACGATCTGGCTTTAAGTCGATTCGATAACAAATGACGAATACGGACGGATTTCTCAGGTTTTTACTACATATGAACACTTTTCACTTTCTCCCGTGCAACTCGGCTGCTAGTCCTCCTTTCATGCAGAATCTTAAGGTCCTAGCTCATGTCCAAGGCACCAAAGCCAGCTAAAAAGTCAAATAATCGATACCTAAAACTTGAAATCTACTATTCCTTACTGGCTATTACATCAACTTAGAAGCTTCATCTGTGTTCTACTATGGTGCTTTTAGTGTCTCCGCATACCGCAGCACGCGACATAGCCTTGCAGACGACAAGTACAACCGTTTCGGAGAGAAGAGCGGCCAATGTGACGATCTGGCTTTAAGTCGATACGATAACAAATGACGAAAACGGACGGATATCTCAGGTTTTTAATACATATGAACACTTTGCACATTCTCCCGTGCAACTCGGTTGCTAGTCCTCCTTTCATGCAGAATCTTGAAGTCCTAGCTCATGTCCAAGGCACCAAAGCCAGCTAAAAAGTCAATAATCGATACCTAAAACTTAAATTGTACTACTTCTTAATGGCTATTACATCAACTTAGAAGCTTCATCTGTGTTCTACTATGGTGCTTTTAGTGTCTCCGCATACCGCAGCACGCGACATAGCTTTGCGGGCGATAAGTACAACCGTTTCAGAGAGAAGAGCGGCCAATGTGACGATGTGGCTTTAAGTCGGTTCGATAACAAATGACGAAAACGGACGGATTTCTCAGGTTTTTAATACATATGAACACTTTGCACATTCTCCCGTGCAACTCGGTTGCTAGTCCTCCTTTCATGCAGAATCTTGAAGTCCTAGCTCATGTCCAAGGCACCAAAGCCAGCTAAAAAGTCAATAATCGATACCTAAAACTTAAATTGTACTACTTCTTAATGGCTATTACATCAACTTAGAAGCTTCATCTGTGTTCTACTATGGTGCTTTTAGTGTCTCCGCATACCGCTGCACGCGACATAGCTTTGCGGACGATAAGTACAACCGTTCCAGAGAGAAGAGCGGCCCTTGTGACGATGTGGCTTTAAGTCGATTCGATAACAAATGACGAAAACGGACGGATTTCTCAGGTTTTTACTACATATGAACACTTTTTACATTCTCCCATGCAACGCGGCTGCTATTCCTCCTTCCATGCAAAATCTTAATTTCCTAACTCATGTCCAAGGAACCAAAGAAGGGTAAAATGTCAATAATCGATACTTAAAACTTCAATTGTACTACTTCTTACTGGCTATTACATCAACTTAGAAGCTTCATCTGTGTTCTACTATGGTGCGTTTAGTGTCTCCGCATACCGCAGCACGCGACATAGCTTTGCAGACGAAAAGTACAACCGTTTCAGAGAGAAGAGCGGCCAATGTGACGATCTAGCTTTAAGTCGATTCGATAACAAATGACGAAAACGGACGGATTTCTCAGGTTTTTACTACATATGATCACTTTTCACATTTGCAACGCAGCTGCTAGTCCTAATTTCATGCAAAATCTTTAGTTCCTAGCTCATGTCCAAGGCACCAAAGAAGGGTAAAAAGTCAATAATCGATAACATAACTTGAATTATACTACTTCATACTGACTATTTCATCAACTTAGAAGCTTCATCTGTGTTCTACTATGGTTCGTTTAGTGTCTCAGCATACCGCAGCACGCGACATAGCTTTGCAGACGAAAAGTACAACCGTTTCAGAGAGAAGAGCGGCCAATGTGACGATCTAGCTTTAAGTCGATTCGATAACAAATGACGAAAACGGACGGATTTCTCAGGTTTTTACTACATATGAACACTTTTCACATTCTCCCGTGCAACTCGGCTGCTAGTCCTCCTTTCATGCAGAATCTTAAGGTCCTAGCTCATGTCCAAGGCACCAAAGCCAGCTACAAGGTCAATAATCGATACCTAAAACTTGAATTGTACAACTTCTTACTGGCTATTATATCAACTTAGAAGCTTCATCGGTGTTCTACTATGGTGCTTTTAGTGTCTCCACATATCGCAGCACGCGACATAACTTTGCTGACGATATGTACAAACGTTTTAGAGAGAAGAGCGTCTAATGTGACGATCTGGCTTTAAGTCAATTCGATAACAAATAACGAAAACGGACGGATTTCTCAGGTTTTTACTACATATGAACACATTTCACATTCTCTCGTGCAACTCGGCTGTTAGTCCTCCTTTCATGAAGAATCTTAAGTTCCTAGCTCATGTCCAAGGCACCAAAGCCAGCTAAAAAGTCAATAATCGATACCTAAAACTAGAATTATACTATTTCTTACTAGCTATTACATAAACTTAGTTGCTTCATCTGTGTTCTACTATGGTGCTTTTAGTGTCTCCGCACACCGCAGCACGCGGCATAACTTTGCAGCAGATAAATGTAACTGTTTCAGACAGAAGAGCGGCCAAAGTGACGATCTGGCTTTAAGTCGATTCGATAACAAATGACGAAAACGGACGGCTTCTCAGGTTTTTAGTACATATGAACAGTTTTCACATTCTCCCGTGCAACTCGGCTGCTAGTCCTCCTTTCATGCAGAATCTTAATGTCCTAGCTCATGTCCAAGGCACCAAAGCCAGCTAAAAGGTCAATAGTCGATACCTAAAACTTGAATTGTACTATTTCTTACTGGCTATTACATCAACTTAGAAGCTTCATCTGTGTTCTACTATGGTGCTTTTAGTGTCCCCACATATCGCAGCACGCTACTTAACTTTGCAGACGATAAGTACAAACGTTTTAGAGAGAAGAGCGGCCAATGTGACGATCTGGCTTTAAGTCGTTTCGATAACAAATGACGAAAACGGACGGATTTCTCAGGTTTTAACTACATATGAACACTTTTCACATTCTCCCGTGCAACTCGGCTGCTAGTCCTCCTTTCATGCAGAATCTTAAGGTCCTAGCTCATGTCCAAGGCACCAAAGCCAGCTAAAAAGTAAATATTCGATATCTAAAACTTGAATTGTACTACATCTTACTGGCTATTACATCATCTTAGAAGCTTCACCTGTGTTCCACTATGGTGCTTTTAGTTTCTCCACATACCGCAGCACGCGACATAGCTTTGCAGACGATAAATGTAACCGTTTCAGAGAGAAGAGCGGCCAATATACGTCCTGACTTTAAGTCGATTCGATAACAAATGACGAAAACGGAGGGATTTCTCAAGTTTTTACTACATATGAACACTTTTCTCTTTCTCCCGTGCAAATCGGCTGCTAGTCCTCCTTTCATGCAGAATCTTAAGGTCCTAGCTCATGTCCAAGGCACCAAAGCCAGCTAAAAAGTAAATATTCGATATCTAAAACTTGAATTGTACTACATCTTACTGGCTATTACATCATCTTAGAACCTTCATCTGTGTTCCACTATGGTGCTTTTAGTGTCTCCGCATACCGCAGCACGCGACATAGCTTTGCAGACGATAAGTAAAACCGTTTCAGAGAGAAGAGCGGCCAATGTGACGATCTGGCTTTAAGTCGATTCGATATCAAATGACGAAAACGGACGGATTTCTCAGGTTTTTACTACATATGAACACTTTTTACATTCTCCCATGCAACGCGGCTGCTATTCCTCCTTCCATGCAAAATCTTAATTTCCTAACTCATGTCCAAGGAACCAAAGAAGGGTAAAATGTCAATAATCGATACTTAAAACTTCAATTGTACTACTTCTTACTGGCTATTACATCAACTTAGAAGCTTCATCTGTGTTCTACTATGGTGCGTTTAGTGTCTCCGCATACCGCAGCACGCGACATAGCTTTGCAGACGAAAAGTACAACCGTTTCAGAGAGAAGAGCGGCCAATGTGACGATCTAGCTTTAAGTCGATTCGATAACAAATGACGAAAACGGACGGATTTCTCAGGTTTTTACTACATATGATCACTTTTCACATTTGCAACGCAGCTGCTAGTCCTAATTTCATGCAAAATCTTTAGTTCCTAGCTCATGTCCAAGGCACCAAAGAAGGGTAAAAAGTCAATAATCGATAACATAACTTGAATTATACTACTTCATACTGACTATTTCATCAACTTAGAAGCTTCATCTGTGTTCTACTATGGTGCGTTTAGTGTCTCAGCATACCGCAGCACGCGACATAGCTTTGCAGACGAAAAGTACAACCGTTTCAGAGAGAAGAGCGGCCAATGTGACGATCTAGCTTTAAGTCGATTCGATAACAAATGACGAAAACGGACGGATTTCTCAGGTTTTTACTACATATGAACACTTTTCACATTCTCCCGTGCAACTCGGTTGCTAGTCCTCCTTTCATGCAGAATCTTAAGGTCCTAGCTCATGTCCAAGGCACCAAAGCCAGCTACAAGGTCAATAATCGATACCTAAAACTTGAATTGTACAACTTCTTACTGGCTATTACATCAACTTAGAAGCTTCATCGGTGTTCTACTATGGTGCTTTTAGTGTCTCCACATATCGCAGCACGCGACATAACTTTGCTGACGATATGTACAAACGTTTTAGAGAGAAGAGCGTCTAATGTGACGATCTGGCTTTAAGTCAATTCGATAACAAATAACGAAAACGGACGGATTTCTCAGGTTTTTACTACATATGAACACAGTTCACATTCTCTCGTGCAACTCGGCTGTTAGTCCTCCTTTCATGAAGAATCTTAAGTTCCTAGCTCATGTCCAAGGCACCAAAGCCAGCTAAAAAGTCAATAATCGATACCTAAAACTAGAATTATCCTATTTCTTACTAGCTATTACATAAACTTAGTTGCTTCATCTGTGTTCTACTATGGTGCTTTTAGTGTCTCCGCACACCGCAGCACGCGGCATAACTTTGCAGCAGATAAATGTAACTGTTTCAGACAGAAGAGCGGCCAAAGTGACGATCTGGCTTTAAGTCGATTCGATAACAAATGACGAAAACGGACGGTTTCTCAGGTTTTTACTACATATGAACAGTTTTCACATTCTCCCGTGCAACTCGGCTGCTAGTCCTCCTTTCATGCAGAATCTTAATGTCCTAGCTCATGTCCAAGGCACCAAAGCCAGCTAAAAGGTCAATAGTCGATACCTAAAACTTGAATTGTACTATTTCTTACTGGCTATTACATCAACTTAGAAGCTTCATCTGTGTTCTACTATGGTGCTTTTAGTGTCCCCACATATCGCAGCACGCTACTTAACTTTGCAGACGATAAGTACAAACGTTTTAGAGAGAAGAGCGGCCAATGTGACGATCTGGCTTTAAGTCGTTTCGATAACAAATGACGAAAACGGACGGATTTCTCAGGTTTTAACTACATATGAACACTTTTCACATTCTCCCGTGCAACTCGGCTGCTAGTCCTCCTTTCATGCAGAATCTTAAGGTCCTAGCTCATGTCCAAGGCACCAAAGCCAGCTAAAAAGTAAATATTCGATATCTAAAACTTGAATTGTACTACATCTTACTGGCTATTACATCATCTTAGAAGCTTCATCTGTGTTCCACTATGGTGCTTTTAGTTTCTCCACATACCGCAGCACGCGACATAGCTTTGCAGACGATAAATGTAACCGTTTCAGAGAGAAGAGCGGCCAATATACGTCCTGACTTTAAGTCGATTCGATAACAAATGACGAAAACGGAGGGATTTCTCAAGTTTTTACTACATATGAACACTTTTCTCTTTCTCCCGTGCAAATCGGCTGCTAGTCCTCCTTTCATGCAAAATCTTAATTTCCTAGCTCATGTCCAAGGCACCAAAGAAGGGTAAAAAGTCAACAATCGATACCTAAAACTTGAATTGTACTACTTCTTACTGGCTATTACATCAACTTAGGTGCCTCATCTGTGTCTACTATGGTGCTTTTAGTGTCTCCCCATGCCGCAGCACGCGACATACCTTTGCAGACGATAAGTACAACCGTTTCAAAGAGAAGAGCGGCCAATGTGACGATCTGGCTTTAAGTCGATTCGATAACAAATGACGAAAACGGACGGATTTCTCAGGTTGTTACTACATATAAACACTTCTCACATTCTCCAGTGCAACGCGGCTGCTAGTCCTCCTTTCATGCAGAATCTTAAGGTCCTAGCTCATGTCCAAGGCACCAAAGCCAGGAAAAAAGTCAATAATCGATATCAAAAACTTGAGTGGTATCACTTCTTGCTGACTATTACATCAACTTAGAAGCTTCATCCGTGTTCTACTATCGTGCTTTTAGTGTCTCCGCATACCGCAGCACGCGACATAGCTTTGCAGACGATAAATGTAACCTTTTCAGACAGAAGAGTAGCCAAAGTGACGAATTGGCTTTAATTCGATTCGATAACAAATGACGGAAACGGACGGATTACTCAGGTTTTTACTACATACGAACACCTTTCACATTCTCCCATGGAACGCGGCTGCTAGTCCTACTTTCATGCAAATCTTAAGTTCCTAGCTCATGTCCAAGGCACCAAATAAGGGTAAAAAGTCAATAATCGATACCTAAAACTTCAATTGTACTACTTCTTACTGTATATTACATCAACTTAGAAGCTTCATCTGTGTTCTACTATGGTGCTTTTAGTGTCTCCACATACCGCAGCAGGCGACATAACTTTGCAGACGATAAGTACCAACGTTTTAGAGAGAAGAGCGGCCAATGTGACGATCTGGCTTTAAGTCGATTCGATAACAAATGACGAAAACGGACGGATTTCTCAGGTTTTTACTACATATGAACAATTTTCACATTCTCCCGTGTAATGCGGCTGCTAGTCCTAATTTCATGCAAAATCTTAATTTCCTAACTCATGTCCAAGGCACCAAATAAGGGTAAAAAGTCAATAATCGATACCTAAAACTTCAATTGTACTACTTCTTACTGTATATTACATCAACTTAGAAACTTCATCCGTGTTCTACTATGGTGCTTTTAGTGTCTCCACATACCGCAGCACGCGACATAGCTTTGCAGACGATAAGTGCAACCGTTTCAGAGAGAAGATCGGCCAATGTGACGATCTGGCTTTAAGTCGATTCGATAACAAATGACGAAAACGGACTGATTTCTCAGGTTTTTACTACGTATGAACACTTTTCACATTCTCCCGTGCAACGCGGCTGCTAGTCCTCCTTTCATGCAGAATCTTAAGGTCCTACCTCATGTCCAAGGCACCAAAGCCAGCTAAAATGTCAATAATCGATACCTAAAACTTGAATGGTACTACTTCATACTGGCTATTACATCATCTTAGAAGCTTCATCTGTGTTCTACTATGGTGCTTTTAGTGTCTCCCCATACCGCAGCACGCGAGATACCTTTGCAGACGATAAGTACAACCGTTTCAGAGAGAAGAGCGGCCAATGTGACGATCAGGCTTTAAGTCGATTCGAAAACAAATGACGAAAACGGAAGGATTTCCTAGGTTTTTACTACATATGAACACCTTTCACATTCTCCCATGCAACACGGCTGCTAGTCCTCCTTTCATGCAAAATCTTAAGTTCCTAGCTCATGTCCAAGGCACCAAAGAAGGGTAAAAAGTCAATAATCGATAACAAAAACTTGAATTGTAATACTTCATACTGACTATTACATCAACTTAGAAGCTTCATCTGTGTTCTACTATGGTGCGTTTAGTGTCTCCACATACCGCAGCACGCGACGTAGGTTTGCAGACGATAAGTACAACCGTTTCAGAGAGAAGAGCGGCCAATGTGACGATCTGGCTTTAAGTCGATTCGAAAACAAATGACGAAAACGGACGGATTTCTCAGGTTTTTACTACATATGAACACTTTTCACATTCTCCCGTGCAACGCGGCTGCTAGTCCTCCTTTCATGAAGAATCTTAGGTTTCTAGCTCATGTCCAAAGCACCAAAGCCAGCTAAAAAGTCAATAATCGATTCCTAAAACTTGAATTGTACTATTTCTCACTAGCTATTACATCAACTTAGATGCTTCATCTGTGTTCTACTATGGTTCTTTTAGTGTCTCCGCATACCGCAGCACGCGACATAGCTTTGCGGACGATAAATGTAACCGTTTCAGACAGATGTGCGGCCAATGTGACGATCTGGCTTTAAATCGATTCGATATCAAATGACGAAAACGGACGGATTGCTCAGGTTTTTACTATATATGAACACTTTTCACATTCTCCCATGCAACACGGCTTCTAGTCCTCCTTTCATGCAAATTCTTTAGTTCCTAGCTCATGTCCAAGGCACCAAAGAAAGGTAAAAAGTCAATAATCGATAACATAACTTGAATTATACTACTTCATACTGACTATTTCATCAACTTAGAAGCTTCATCTGTGTTCTACTATGGTGCTTTTAGTGTCTCCGCATACCGCAGCACGCGACATAGCTTTGCAGACGATAAGTACAACCGTTTCAGAGAGAAGAGCGGCCAATGTGACGATCTGGCTTTAAGTCGATTCGATAACAAATGACGAAAACGGACGGAATTCTCAGGATTTTACTAATTATGACCACTTTTCACATTCTCCCTTGCAACTCGGCTGCAAGTCCTCCTTTCAGGCAGAATCTTAAGGTCCTAGCTCATGTCCAAGGCACCAAAGCCAGCTAAAATGTCAATAACCGATACCTAAAACTTGAATTGTACTACATCTTACTGGCTATTACATCAACTTAGGAGCTTCATCTGTGTTCTACTATGGTGCTTTTAGTGTCTCCACATACCGCAGCACGCGACATAGCTTTGCAGACGTTAAGTACAACCGTTTCAGAGGAAGAGCGGCCAATGTGACGATCTGGCTTTAAGTCGATTCGATAACAAATGACGAAAACGGACGGATTTCTCAGGTTTTTACTACATATGAACACTTTTCACATTCTCCCGTGCAACTCGGCTGCCAGTCCTCCTTTCATGCAGAATCTTCAGGTCCTAGCTCATGTCCAAGGCACCAAAGCTAGGTAAAAAGTCAATAATCGATACCTAAAACTTGAATTGTACTACTTCTTACTGGCTATTACATCAACTTAGAAGCTTCATCTGTGTTCTACTATGGTGCTTTTAGTGTCTCCGAATACTGCAGCACGCGACATACCTTTGCAGACGATAAGTACAACCGTTTCAGAGAGAAGAGCTGCAATTGTGACGATCAGGCTTTAAGTCGATTCGAAAACAAATGACGAAAACGGACGGATTTCTCAGGTTTTTACTACATATGAACACCTTTCACATTCTCCCATGCAACACGGCTGCTAGTCCTCCTTTCATGCAAAATCTTAAGTTCCTAGCTCATGTCCAAGGCACAAAAGAAAGGTAAAAAGTCAATAATCGATAACAAAAACTTGAATTGTAATACTTCATACTGACTATTAAATCAACTTAGAAGCTTCATCTGTGTTCTACTATGGTGCGTTTAGTGTCTCCACATACCGCAGCACGCGACATAGCTTTGCAGACGATAAGTGCAACCGTTTCAGAGAGAAGAGCGGACAATGTGACGATCTGGCTTTAAGTCGATTCGATAACAAATGACGAAAACGGACGGATTTCTCAGGTTTTTACTATAAATGAACACTTTTCACATTCTCCCGTGCAACTCGGCTGCTAGTCCTCCTTTCATGCAGAATCCTAAGGTCCTAGCTCATGTCCAAGGCACCAAAGCCAGCAAAAAAGTCAATAATCGATATCTAAAACTTGAATTGTACTACATCTTACTGGCTATTACATCAACTTAGAAGCTTCATCTGTGTTCTACTATGGTGCTTTTAGTGTCACCACATACCGCAGCACGCGACATAACTTTGCAGGCGATAAGTACCAACGTTTTAGAGAGAAGAGCGGCCAATGTGTCGATCTGGCTTTAAGTCGATTCGATAACAAATGACGAAAACGGACGGATATCTCAGGTTTTTACTACATATGAACACTTTTCACATTCTCCCGTGCAACGCGGCTGCTAGTCCTCCTTTCATGAAGAATCTTAGGTTCCTAGCTCATGTCCAAGGCACCAAAGCCAGCTAAAAAGTCAATAATCGATTCCTAAAACTTGAATTGTACTATTTCTCACTAGCTATTACATCAACTTAGATGCTTCATCTGTGTTCTACTATGGTTCTTTTAGTGTCTCCACATACCGCAGCACGCGACATAGCTTTGCAGACGATAAATGTAACCGTTTTAGACAGAAGTGCGGCCAATGTGACGATCTGGCTTTAAGTCGATTCGATATCAAATGACAAAACGGACGGATTTCTCAGGTTTTTACTACATATGAACACTTTTCACATTCTCCCATGCAACGCGGCTTCTAGTCCTCCTTTCATGCAAAATCTTCAGTTCCTAGCTCATGTCCAAGGCACCAAAGAAGGGTAAAAAGTCAATAATCGATAACATAACTTGAATTAATCTACTTCATACTGACTATTTCATCAACTTAGAAGCTTCATCTGTTTTCTACTATGGTGCTTTTAGTGTCTCCGCATACCGCAGCACGCGACATTGCTTTGCAGACGATAAGTACAACCGTTTCAGAGAGAAGAGCGGCCAATGTGACGATCTGGCTTTAAGTCGATTCGGTAACAAATGACGAAAACGGACGGATTTCTCAGGTTGTTACTACATATGAACACTTTTCACATTCTCCCGTGCAACTCGGCTGCTAGTCCTCCTTTCATGCAGAATCTTAAGGTCCTAGCTCATGTCCAAGGCACCAAAGATAGCTAAAATGTCAATAATCGATATCTAAAACTTGAATTGTACTACATCTTACTGGCTATAACATCAACTTAGAAGCTTCATCTGTGTTCTACTATGGTGCTTTTAGTGTCACCACATACCGCAGCACGCGAAATAACTTTGCAGGCGATAAGTACCAACGTTTTAGAGAGAAGAGCGGCCAATGTGTCGATCTGGCTTTAAGTCGATTCGATAACAAATGACGAAAACGGACGGATTTCTCAGGTTTTTACTACATATGAACAGTTTTCACTTTCTCCCGTGTAACGCGGCTGCTAGTCCTAATTTCATGCAAAATCTTAACTTCCTAACTCATGTCTAAGGCACCAAAGAAGGGTAAAAAGTCAATAATCGATACCTAAAACTTCAATTGTACTACTTCATACTGGCTATTACATTAACTTAGAAACTTCATCCGTGTTCTACTATGGTGCTTTTAGTGTCTCCACATACCGCAGCACGCGACATAGCTTTGCAGACGATAAGTGCAACCGTTTTAGAGAGAAAATCGGCCAATGTGACGATCTGGCTTTAAGTCGATTCGATAACAAATGACGAAAACGGACGGATTTCTCAGGTTTTTACTACATATGAACACTTTCCACATTCTCCCGTGCAACGCGGCTGCTAGTCCTCCTTTCATGAAGAATCTTAGGTTCCTAGCTCATGTCCAAGGCACCAAAGCCAGCTAAAATGTCAATAATCGATTCCTAAAACTTGAATTGTACTATTTCTCACTAGCTATTACATCAACTTAGGTGGTTCATCTGTGTTCTACTATGGTTCTTTTAGTGTCTCCGCATACCGCAGCACGCGACATAGCTTTGCAGACGATAAATGTAACCGTTTCAGACAGAAGTGCGGCCAATGTGACGATCTGGCTTTAAGTCGATTCGATATCAAATGACACAACGGAAGGATTTCTCAGGTTTTTACTACATATGAACACTTTTCACATTCTCCCGTGCAACTCGGCTGCTAGTCCTCCTTTCATGCAGAATCTTAAGTTCCTAGCTCATGTCCAAGGCACCAAAGAAGGGTAAAAAGTTAATAATCGATAACAAAAACTTGAATTGTGCTACTTTATACTGGCTATTACATCAACTTAGAAGCATCATCTGTGTTCTACTATGGTGCTATTAGTGTCCCCACATACCGCAGAACGCGATATAGCTTTGCAGACGATAAATGTAACCGTTTCAGACAGATCTGCGGCCAATGTGACGATCTGGCCTTAAGTCGATTCGAAAACAAATGACGAAAACGGACGGATTTCTCAGGTTTTTGCTACATATGAACACTTTTCACATTCTCCCGTGCAACGCGGCTGCTAGTCCTCCTTTCATGCAAAATCTTAATTTCCTTGCTCATGTCCAAGACACCAAGGCAGGGTAAAAAGTCAATAATCGATACCGAAAACTTGAATTGTACTACTTCATACTGGCTATTACATCAACTTAGAAACTTCATCCGTGTTCTACCATGGTGCTTTTAGTGTATCCACATACCGCAGCACGCGACATAGCTTTGCAGACGATAAGTACAAACGTTTCAGAGAGAAGAGCGGCCAATGTGACGATCTGGCTTTAAGTCGATTCGAAAACAAATGACGAAAACGGACGGATTTCTCAGGTTTTTACTACATATGAACACTTTTCACATTCTCCCATTTAACGCGGCTGCTAGTCCTCCTTTCATGCAAAATCTTAAGTTCCTAGCTCATGTCCAAGGTACCAAAGAAGGGTAAAAAGTCAATAATCGATAACAAAAACTTGAATTGTGCTACTTTATACTGGCTATTACATCAACTTAGAAGCTTCATCCGTGTTCTACTATCGTGCTTTTTGTGTCTGCGCATAACGCTGCACGCGACATAGCTTTGCAGACGATAAATGTAACCGTTTCAGAGGGAAATGCGGCAAATGTGACGATCTGGCTTTACGTCGGTCGATAACAAATGACGAAAACAGACGGCTTTGCTCAGGTTTCTACTACATATGAGCACATTTCACATTCTCCAATGTAACGCGGCTGCCAGTCCTCCTTTCATGGAAAATCTTAAGGTCCTAGCTCTTGTCCAAGGCACCAAAGAAGGGTAAAACGTCAATAACTGATAACAAAACTTTGAATTGTACTACTTCTTACTGGCTATTACATCAACTTAGAAGCTTCATCTGAGTTCTACTATGGTGCTTTTAGTGAGTTTACATATCGCAGCACGCGATATAGCTTTGCAGACGACAAATGTAGCCGTTTCAGAGAGAAGAGCGGCCAATGTGACGATCTGGCGTTTGTCGTTTCGATAACCAATGACGAAAACGGACAGATTTCAGAAGTTTTTACTACATATGAACACTTTTCATACACTCCCGTGCAACGCAGCTGCTAGTCCTCCTTTCATGCAAAATCTTAAGGTCCTAGCTAAAGTCCAAGCCACCAAAGCCGGCTAAAAGTCAATAATCGATAGCGAAAACTTGAATTGTACTACTTCTTACTGGCTATTACATCAAATTAGAAGCTTCAGCTATGTTATACTATAGTGCTTTTAGTGTCTCCGCATACCGCAGCACGCCACACAGCTTGGCAGACGATAAATGTAACCGTTTCAGAGAGAAGAGCGGCCATTGTGACGATCTGGCTCTAAGTTGAATACATAAAAAAATGACGAAAACGGACGGATTTTTCAGGTTTTTATTACGTATGAACACTTTTCACACTCTCACGTGCAACGCGGCTGCTTGTCCCCCATTCTGGCAAAATCTTAAGGTACTAGCCAATGTCCAATGCACCAAAGCTGGAAAAAAAGTCAATAATCGATAACTAAAATTTGAATTGTACTACTTCTTACTGGCTATTACATCAACTTAGGAGCTTCATCTGTCTTGTACTATGGTTCTTTTCGTGTGTTCGCATACCGCAGCACGCGACATTGCTTTGCCGACGATAAATGTAACAGTTTCAGAGAAAAGAGCGGTCAATGTGACAAACTGCCATTAACTCCATTCGATGACGCATGACGAAAACGGACGGATTTCTCAGATTATTCTACGTATGAACAAGTTTCACATTCTCCCGTGGAACGCGGCTGCTTGTCCTCTATTCTGGCAAAATCTTAAGGTACTAGCCTATGTCCAAGGCACCAGAGCCGGCAAAAAGTCAATAATCGGTAACTAAAACTTGAATTGTACTACTTCTTACTGGCTATTACATCAACTTAGAAGCTTCGTCTGTGTTTTACTATGGTGCTTTTAGTGTCTCCGCATACCGCAGCACGCGACATAGCTTTGCAAGCGACAAGTGTAACCGTTGCAGAGAGAAGAGAGGCCAATGTTACGATCCGGCTTTAAGTCGATTCGATAACAAATGACGAAAACGGAAGGATTTCTCAGTTTTTTACTACTTGTGAACACTTTTCACATTCTCCCGTGCAACGCAACTGCTATTCCTCCTTTCATGCTAAATCTTAAGGTATCAGCTCATGTCCAAGGCACCAAATACGGCTAAAAATTCAATAATCTATAATGAGAACTTGAATTGTGCTACTTCTTACTGGCTATAACATCAACTTTGATGCTTCATTTGTGTTCTGCTATGGTGCTTTTAGTGTCTCCGCATACCGCAGCACGCCACATAGCTTTGCAGACGATAAATGTAACCGTTTCAAAGAGGACAGCGGCCAACGTGACGATATGGGTTTAAGTCCATTCGATAACAATTGACGAAAACTGACTGATTTCTCAGGTTTTTACCACATATGAACACTTTTCACATTCTCCCGTGCAACGCGGTTGCTAGTCCTCCTTTCATGCAAAATCTTAAGGTCATAGCGCAAGGTCCAAGGCACCAAAGAAGGGTAAAAGGTCAATAATCGATAACTAAAACTTGAATTTTACTGTTTCTTACTGGCTATTACATCAACTTAGAAGCATCTTCTGTGTTCTACTATGGCGCTTCTAGTGTCGCCGCATACCGCAGAACGCGACATAGCTTTCCAGACGATAAATGTAACCGTTTCAGGGAGAAGAGAGGCTAATGTGACGATCTGGCTTAAAGTTGATTTGCTAACAAATGACGAAAACGTGCGGATTTCTCAGCTTATTGCTACATATGAGCACTTTTCAAAATTTCCCGTGCAACGCAGCTGCTAGTCCTCCTTTCATGCAAAATCTTAAGGTCCTTGCTCATGTTCAAGGCACCAAAGCCGGCTATAAAGGCAATAATCGATAGTTGAAACTTAATTTGTACTGCTTCTTACTGGCTATTACATCAACTTGGAAGCTTCTTCTGTATTCTACTGTGGTGCTTTTAGTGTCTCCGCATACCGCAGCACGCGACATAGCTTTGCAGACAATAAATGTAACCGTTTCAAAGAGAAGAGTGGCCAACGTGACGATCTGGCTTTAAGTCGATTTGATAACAAATGACGAAAACGGGCGAATTTCTCATGTTTTAACTACATATGGACACTTTTCACATTTTCCCGTGCAACGAAGCTGCTAGTCCTCTTTTCATGCAAAATCTTATGGTCCTCGCTCATGTCCAAGGCACCAAAGCCGGCTAAAAAGTCAATAATCGATAACTAAAACGTGAATTGTACTACTTCTTACAGGCAATTACATCAACTAAGAACATTTTTCTGTGTTCTACTATGGTGCTTTTGGTGTCTCCGCATACTGCAGCAAGCGACATAGCTTAGCAGTAGATAAATGTAACCGTTTCAGAGAGAAGACGATTCGATAACAAATGACGAAAACGGACGGATTTCTCAGGTTTTTACTACGTATGAACATTTTTTACATTCTCCCGTGCAACGCGGCTGCTAGTCCTCCTTTCATGCAAAATCTTAAGGTCGTAGCGCAAGGTCCAAGGCACCAAAAGAAGACTAAAGATTCAATAATCGATAATTAAAACTTGAATTGTACTACTTCTTACTGGCTATTACATCGACTTAGACGCTTCTTCTGTGTTCTACTATGGTGCCTTTAGTGTCGCCGCATACTACAGCTCACGACATAGCTTTGCAGACGATAAATGTAACCGTTTCGGAGAAAAGAGAGGCCAATGTTACGTCCTGGCTTTAAGTCGATTCGATAACAAACGACGAAAACGGACAGATTTCTCAGGTTTTTACTACATGTGAACACTTTAACACATTTTCCCGTGCAACGCGGCTGCTAGTCATCCTTTCATACAATCCCTTAAGTTCCCAACTAATGTCCAAGGCACCAAAGCCGGCTAAAAAGGCAACAATAGATAACTAAACTTGAATTGTACTACTACTTACTGGCTATTACATCAACTTAGAAGCTTCTTCTGTGTTCTACTATGGTGCTTTTAATGTCTCCGCATACCATAGCACGCGACATGGCTTTGAAGACGACAAATGTAACCGTTTCAGAGAGAAGAGCCGCTAATGTGACGATCTGGGTTTAAGTCTATTCGATAACAAATGACGAAAACGGATGGATTTCACAGGTTTTCACTGTATATGAACATTTTTCACATACTCCCGTGCAAAGCGGCTGCTACACTTCCGTTCATGCAAAATTGTAAAGTCGTAGTTCATTTCCTATCCGTCAAAGAAAATTAAATGGTTAATAATCGATAACTAAAACTTGAATTTTAATGTTCCTTAAAGTCTATTATATTAACTTAGAAGCTTATTCTGTGTTGTAATATGGTGCTTTTAGTGTCTCCGCATACCGCAGCACGCGACATAGCTTTGCAGACGATAAATGTAACCGTTTCAGAGAGAAGAGCGGCCAATATACGTCCTGACTTTAAGTCGATTCGATAACAAATGACGAAAACGGAGGGATTTCTCAAGTTTTTACTACATCTGAACACTTTTCACATTCTCCCGTGCAGCGCGGCTGCTAGTCCTCCTTTCATGCAAAATCTTAAGGTCCTAGCTCATGTCCAAGGCATCAAAGCCGGCTAAAAAGTCAATAATCGAAAACTAAAACTTGTACTACTTCTTACTGGCTATTACATCAACTTAGAAGCAACTTCTGTGTTCTGCTATGGTGCTTTCAGTATCTCCGCATACCGCAGCACGCGTCATAGCTTTACAGAGGATAAATGTAACCGTTTCAGAGAGAAGAGCGGACTATGTAACGATCTGGTTTTAAGTCGATTCGATAACAAATGAGGAATACGGACGGATTTCTCAGTTTTTTACTACATATGAACACTTTTCACATTCTCCCGTGCAACGCAGCTGCTAGTCCACCATTCATGCAAAATCGTTAGTTCCTAGCTCATGTCCAAGGCACCAAAGCCGGCTAAAAAGTCAGTAATCGATAACTAAAACTTGCATTGTACTACTTATTACTGGCTATTTCTTTAACTTAGAAGCTTCTTCTGTGTTCTACTATGGTGCTTTTAGTGTTTCCGCATACCGCAGCACGCGACATAGTTTTGCAGACGAAAAATGTAACCGTTTCAGAGAGAAGGGCGGCCAATGTGACGATCTGGCTTTAAGTCTATTTGATAACAAATGACGAAGACAGACGGATTTTTCAGGTTTTACTACATATGAGCACTTTTTACATTCTTCCGTGCAACGCGGCTGCTAGACCTTCTATCATGCAAAATCTTAAGGTCCTAGCTCATGTCCAAGGCCCCAAAGCCCGCTAAAAAGTCAATAATCGATAACTAAAACTTTAATTGTGCTACTTCTTACTGGCTATAACATCAACTTTAATGCTTCATTTGTGTTCTGCTATGGTGCTTTTAGTGTCTCCGCTTACCGCCCCAAACGACATAGCTTTGCAGGCGATAAATGTAACAGTTTCAGAGAGAAGAGCGGCCAATGTGACGATCTGGATTTAAGTCGATTCGATAACGAATGACGAAAACGGACGAATTTCTCAGGTTTTTACCTCATTTGAACACATTTCTCATTCTCCCCTGCAACACGGCTGCTAGTCATCCTTTCATGCAAAATCTTAAGGTCCTAGCTCATGTACAAGGCAACAAAGAAGGGTAAAAGTTCAATAATCGATAACTAAAACTTGAATTGTACTGTTTCTTACTGGCTATTACATCAACATAGAAGCTTCATCTGTGTTCTACTATGGTGCTTTTAGTGCCTCCGCATACCGCAGCACGCGACATAGCTTTGCAGGCGATAAATGTAACAGTTTCAGAGAGAAGAGCGGCCAATGTGACGATCTGGATTTAAGTCGATTCGATAACAAATGACGAAAACGAACGGATTTTTCAGGTTTTTACTACATATGAACACTTTTCACATTCTTCCGAGCAACGCCGCTGCTAGTCCTTCTTTCATGCAAAATCTAAAGGTCCTAGCTCTTGTTCAAGGTACCAAAGCCGGCTATAAAGGCAATAATCGGTAATTGAAACTTAATTTGTACTGCTTCTTACTGGCTATTACATCAACTTGGAAGCTTCTTCTGTATTCTACTATGGTGCTTTTAGTGTCTCCGCATACCGCAGCACGCGACGTAGCTTTGCAGACGATAAATGTAACCGTTTCAAAGAGAAGAGCGGCCAACGTGACGATATGGGTTTAAGTCCATTCGATAACAAATGACGAAAACGGACGGATTTCTCAGGTTTTTACTACGTATGAACACTTTTTACATTCTCCCATGCAACGCGGCTGCTAGTCCTCCTTTCATGCAAAATCTTAAGGTCCTAGCGCAAGGTCCAAGGCACCGAAGAAGGCTAAAAATTCAATAATCGATAATTAAAACTTGAATTTTACTACTTCTTACTTTCTATTACATCGACTTAGACGCTTCTTCTGTGTTCTACTATGGTGCCTTTAGTGTCGCCGCATACCACAGCTCACGACATAGCTTTCCAGACGATAAATGTAACCGTTTAAGGGAGAAATGAGGCTAATGTGACGATCTGGCTTAAAGTTGATTTGCTAACAAATGACGAAAACGTGCGGATTTTTTCCGCTTATTGCTACATATGAACACTTTTATCACTTTCCCGTGCAACGCAGCTGCTAGTCCTCCTTTCATGCAAAATCTTATGGTCCTAGCTGATGCTCAAGGCACCAAAGCCGGCTAAAAAGGCAATAATCGGTAACTAAAACTTGAATTGTACTACTTCTTACTGGCTATTACATCAACTTAGAAACTTCTTCTGTGTTCTAGTATGGTGCTTTTAGTGTCTCTGCAAATCGCAGCACGCGATATAGCTTTGCAGAGGATAAATGTAACCGTTTCAGAGAGAAGAGCGGCCAATGTGACGATGTGGCTTTAAGTCGATTCGATAACAAATGACGAAATCGGACGGATTTCTCAGGTTTTTACAACATACGAACACTTTTCCCATTCTGCCGAGCAACGCGGCTGCTAGTCCTCCTTTCATGCAAAATCTTAAGGTCCTGGGTCATGTCCAAGACAGCAAAGCCGGCTAAAAAGTGAATAATCGATAACAAAAACTTGAATTGTACTACTTCTTACTGGCTATTACATCAACTTAGAAGCTTCTTCTGTGTTCTACTATGGTGCTTTCGGTGTTTTCTCATACCGCAGCATGCGACATCTCTTTGCAGACGATAAATGTAACCATTTCAGAGAGAAGAGCGGCCAATGTGACGATCTGGCTTCAAGTCGATTCTATAACAAATGACGAAACCGGACGGATTTCTCAGGTTGTTACAACATATGAACACTTTTCACATTCTCCCGTGCAACGCGGCTGCTGGACTTCCCTTCATGCAAAATCTTAAGGTCCTAGCTGCTGTACAAGGCAACAAAGCCGGATGAAAAGTGAATAATCGATAACGAAAACTTGAATTGTACTACGTCTTACTTGCTATTACATCAACTTAGAAGCTTCTTCTGTGTTCTACTATGGTGCTTTTAGTGTCTCCGCATACCGCAGCACGCGACATAGCTTTGCAGACGATAAATGTAACCGTTTCAGAGAGAAGATCCGCCAACGCGACGATCTGGCTTTAAGTCGATTCCATAACAAATGACGAGAAACGGGTGGATATCTCAGGTTTTTACTACATATGAACACTTTTCTCATTCTACCGTGCAACGCGGCTGCTAGACTTACCTTCATGGATAATCTTAAGGTCCTAGCTTATGTCCAAGGCACAAAAGCCGGCTAAAAAGTCAATAATCGATAACCAAAACTTGCAATGTACTACTTCTTACTGTCTATTACTTCAACTTAGAAGCTTCTTCTGTGTTCTGCTATGTTGCTTTTAGTGTCTCCGCATACCGCAGCACGCGACATAGCTTTCCTGACAATAAATGTAACTGTTTCAGAGAGAAGAGCGACCAATGTGACGATCTGGCTTTAAGTCGACTCCATAACAAATGACGAAAACGATCGTATTTGTAAGGTTTTTACTATATATGAACATTTTTGATAAACTCCAGTGCAAAGCGACTGCTACACGTCCCTTCATGCAAAATCGTAAAGTCCTAGCTCATTTCCAAGGCACCAAAGAAAAGTAAAAGGTCAATAATCGATAGCTAAAACTTGAATTTTACTGCATCTTACTGGTTATTACATCGACTTAGAAACTTCTTCTGTGTTTTACTATGGTGTTTTTAGTGTCTCCGAATTCCGCAGCACGCGACATAGCTTTGCAGATGATAAATGTAACCGTTTCAGAGAGAAGAGCGGCCAATGTTACGATCTGGCTTTAAGTCGATTTGGTAACAAATGACGAAAACGAACGGATTTGTAAGGTTTGTACTACAAATGAACACTTTTTCACATTCTCCCGTGCAACACAGCTGCTAGTCCCCCATTAATGCAAAATCGTAAGGTCCTAGCTCGTGTCCAAAGTACCAAAGCCGGCTAAAAAGTCAGTAATCGATAACTAAAACTTGCAACGTACTACTTCTTACTGGCTATTACTTCAACTTAGAACCTTCTTCTGTGTTTTACTATGGTGCTTTTAAAGTCTCCGCATACCGCATCACGCGACATAGCTTTGCAGACGATAAATGTAACCATGTCAGAGAGAAGAGCGGCCAATGTTAGGATCTGGCTTTAAGTCGATTTGATAACAAATGACGAAAACGAACGGATTTTTAAGGTTTTTACTACAAATGAACACTTTTCACATTCTCCCGTGCAACGCGGCTGTTAGACTTGCCTTCATGCAAAATCTTAAGGTCCTAGCTCATGTCCAAGGCACCAAAGAAGGGTAAAAGTTCAATAATCGTTAAAAAAAACTTGAATTGTAATGTTTCTTACTGGCTATTACATGAACTTAGAAACTTCTTCTGTGTTCTACTATTATGCTTTTAGTGTCTCGCGCATACCGCACCACGCGACATAGCTTTGCAGACGATAAATGTAACCGTTTCAGAGAGAAGAGCGGCCAGCGTAACGTCCTTGCTTTAAGTCGATTCGTTAACAAATGACGAAAACGAACGGATTTCTCAGGTTTTTACTACATATGAACACTTTCAAATTTTCCCGTGCTACTTGGCTGCTAGTCCTCCTTTCTTGCAAAATCTTAAGGTCCTAGCTCTTGTCCAAGGCGCCAAAGCCTTCTAAAAAGTCAATAATCGATAATTCAAACTTGAATTGTACTACATCTTACTGGCAATTACATAGCCGAGTAAAAAGCCTAAAACCGATAACGAAAACTTGAATTGTACTACTTCTTACTGGCTATTACATCAACTTAGAAGTTTCTTCTGTGTTCTACTATGGTGCTTTTAGTGTCTCCGCATACCGCAGTACGCGACATAGCTTTGGAGACGATAAATGTAACCGTTTCAGAGAGAAGAGCTTCCAATCTAACGATATGGCTTTAAGTCGATTCAATAACAAATGGGGAAAACTTACGGATTTCTCAGGTTTTTACAATATACGAAAACTTTTCACATTCTCCCGTGCAAAGCGGCTGCTAGACTTAGCTTCATGTAAAATTTTAAGGTCCTAGCTCATGTCCAAGGCACCAAAGACGGCTATAAAGTCAATAATCGATAACCAAAACTTGAATTGTACTGCTTCTTATTGGCTATTACATTAACATGGAAGCTTCTTCTGTGTTCTACTATGGTGCTTTTAGTGTCACCGTATACCGCAGCACGCGACATAGCTTTGCAGACGACAAATGTAACCGTTTCAGAGAGAAGATCCGCCAATGTGACGATCTGGCTTTAAGTCGATTCGATAACAAATGACGAAAACGGTCGGATTTCTCAGGTTTTTACTACATATGAACACTTTTCACATACTCCAGTGCACACGGATGCTAGTCGTCCTTTCATGCAAAATCCTAAGGTCCAAGCTCATGTCCTTGGCACCAAAGCTGGCTAAAATTTCAAAAATTGATAACTAAAACTTGAAATGTACTGCATCTTACTGGCTATTACATCAACTTAGAAACTTCTTCTGTGTTCTACAATGGTGCTTTTAGTATCTCCGCATACCGCAGCAGGTGACATAAGTTTGCACACGATAAATATAATCATTTCAGAGAGAAAACGGCCTATGTGACGATCTCGCATTACGTCGATTCGAAAGCAGATGACGAAAACGGTCGGATTTCTTATCTTTTTACTGCATATCAACACTTTCCACGTTCTCCCGTGCAACTTGGCTGCTAGACCTCCCTTCATGCAAATTCGTAACGTCCTACCGCATGTCCAAGGCACCAAAGCCGGCCAAAAAGTCAATAATCGAAAGCTAATACTTGAATTGTACTGCTTCTTACTGGGTATTACATGAACTTAGAAGCTTCTTCTGTGTTCTACTATGGTGCTTTTAGTGTCTCCGCATGCCGCAGCCCGCGATATAGCTTTGCACACGATAAATGTAATCGTTTCAGAGAAAAGAGCGGCCAATGTGACCTTCTGGAATTAAGTCGATTCGATAGCAAATGACGAAAACGAGCGGATTTCTCAGGTTTTTAGATATGAACACTTTTCACATTCTCCCGTGCGATGTGGCTGATAGACCTTCCTTCATGCAAAATCTTAAGGTCCTAGCACATGTCCAGTGCATTAAAGCCGGCTAAAAAGTCATTAATCGGTAACTAAAAATTGAATTTTACTGCTTCTTACTGCTTATTACATCAACTTAGAAGCTTCTTCTGTGTTCTACAATGGTGCTTTTAGTGTCTCCGCATTCCGCAGCACCCGACATAGTTTTGCACACGATAAATGTAACCGGTTCAAAAGAAGAGCGGAAAATGTGACTATCAGGCATTAATTCGATACGATAGCAAATGACGATAATGGGCGGATTTCTCAGGTTTTTACTAGATTTGAACACTTTTCACATTCTCCCGTGCGATGTGGCTGATAGATCTCCCTTCATACTAAATGGTAAGGTCCTAGCTCATGTCCAATGCACTAAAGCCTTCTAAAAACTCAATAATCGATAACTAATGCTTCAATTGTACAGCTACTTACTGGCTATTACATCAACTTAGAAGCTTCTTCTGTGTTCTACTATGGTGCTTTTAGTGTCTCCTCATACCGCAGCACGCGACATAAGTTTTCACACGATAAATGTAACCGTGTCAGAGAGAGAACGGCCAATGTGACGGTCTGGCATTACGTCGATTCGAAAGCAGATGAGGAAAACGATCGGATTTCTTAGGTTTTTACTGCACATGGAAACTTTTCACATTCTCCCTTGCAATGTGGCTGCTAGACCTCCCTTCATGCCAAATCTTAAGGTCCTAGCTCATGTCCAAGGCACCAAAGCTGGCTAAAAAATCAATAATCGATAACTAAAACTTGAATTGTACTGCTTCTTACTGGCTATTACACCAAATTAAAAGCTTCTTCTGTGTTCTACTATGGTGCTTTTAGTGTCTCCGCATACCGCAGCACGCTACATATCTTTGCAAACGATAAATGTAACCGTTTCAGAGAGAAAACGGCCAATGTGACGATCTGGCATTACGTGGATTCGAAAGCAGATGTGAAAACGGGTGGATTTCTTAGGTTTTTGGTACATATGAACACTTTTTACATTCTCTCGTGTAACGTGGCTGCCAGACCTTGTTTAAAGCCAAATCTTAAGGTAGTCGGTCATTTCACTATCACCAAAGCCGGCTAATAAATCAATAATCGATAGCTAAAACCTGAATCGTACTGTTTCCTACGGTCTAATTACATCAACCTAGAAGCTTCTTCTGTGTTCTAGTGTGTTGTTTTTAGTGTCTCTGCATTCCTTAGCACGCGACATAAGTTTGCAGACGATAAATGTAACTGTTTCAGAGAGAAAAGCTGCCAATGTAACGCTCTGGCATTATGTCGAATTGATAGCAAATGACGAAAACGGGCTCATTTCTTAGGTTGTTACTACATATGAACACTTTTCACATTCTCTCGTGTAACGTGGCTTCTAGGCCTCCCTTCATGCAAAATCTTAAGGTCGTCGGTCATGTCCAAAGCACCAAAGCCGGATAATAAGTCAATAATCGATTACTAAAACTTGAATTTTACTGCTTCTTACTAGCTGATTACATTAACTTATAAGCTTCTTCTGTGTTTTACTGTGTTGCTATTAGTGCCTCCGCATACCGCAGCACACAACATAAGTTTGCAGACGATGAAGGTAACCGCTTCACAGAGAAATTTTAAATTGTATGTTTGTGTCTACTGCCTGCTCATATTGTTTAAAGCAGGTTGCTCTAAATGCCCAGTGGATCTGATTCCCTTGATACCCATTCTAAACAATCTCGGATTGGGAATGACCAAGCTCTGCTTATACTTATAGTCTGGAAGGTCGACATATCTTAGACAGTAAAAAATGATGGTTAAATATGTCCACTGAGTATTCCCATATACACTGAAGTTAGCTTTGAACAACAAATTATTAATTGGCCACCTACTCTTGACCCAATAGCTAATAAGATCTTTCACTGGTGAAAGAGGTGACGACGTTGTTACGTCCTTTTGATGCTTCTGTAGTTTGCTGAGAATGATGTGATATAATTGTGCCTTGTGATTTTCTGTGGAGTTCCAGAGTAAGTTCTGCACTGGTGCAGGACATTCATTCTTGCTGTTCTCATTCGAGGCAATCCTCTATTCTGAATCTCAAGCACCAGAGGATTAGAAACAGCAATGGAACCTCTGTCTTCCTGGCTGTCCACTATTTGAAAGTGCTGTGGTTGACAGTCTCTTCTCATTGTGCAGTGCTTTTAGATTATTGTAAATGGATAAACTGCAATGTTTAGAACATCTCATTCTAAACTTTCTAAAGAACGAGACTTTTCTGTCACGACCACTTTTTGTGTGAGGTGATAAATACCAGTAATTTGGTTATATTTTGGGAACCTAATGGTGACATACATTAGTGTCTTTGTAAATTAATGGAACTGGATTTTTCCTGAGGTCGGCAGTTTTCCGAAGATCGGCGTTTTTCCCGAGGTCGACGTTTTTCCCAAGGTCGGCGTTTTTCCCCGAGGTTGGCCTTTTTTCCCAACGGCGGCGTTTCCCCCTGAGGTCGGCGTTTTCCCACGATGTCGTCGT
This sequence comes from Schistocerca gregaria, assembly GCF_023897955.1. Classification (NCBI taxonomy): domain Eukaryota; kingdom Metazoa; phylum Arthropoda; class Insecta; order Orthoptera; family Acrididae; genus Schistocerca; species Schistocerca gregaria. The sequence goes on from NW_026061770.1 coordinate 868,600, forward strand.
TTTTCCCCGAGGCCGGCGTTTTACCCCGAGTTCGGCGTTTTTCCCCCGAGGTCGGCGTTTTACCCCGACGTCGGCGTTTTACCCAGGGGTCGACGTTTTTCCCTCGAGGTCTGCGTTTTTCCCCGAGGTCGGCGTTTTTTCCGTAGGTCTGTGTTTTTGCACCGAGGTCGGATCGCGATTTTTTCCCCAAGGTCTAGAAATCTATCGATGTATTGAAAATCCTAAGTATTTTCATGTATATCGAACTATACTGATATGTCATGTCATCTTGAAACATATATCCGACCACTAGATATCGGTATTTATCGATATAGCGATATATTTCGATATATCTATTTATTTCGAGAAAAGTTTTCTTAGGGGTACAGATTTATTTCGAGACGTCCATTTTTTCCCATTATCGATTCATTTCAGTATATCGACTTATGTCGAGGCACACATTATATCGAGATGTCGATTTATTTCGAGATATCTATCTATATTGAGGAGTCCATTCATTTCGAGATATCGATTGATTTCGAAGTATCCGTTTATGTCGTGATATCGATTTATTTTGATATACCGACACAAATCTGGTTGCCTATATATTTCGAGGTATCGATATATTTCAATGTATCGGTGTCCATCAGATATCGATTCTTTTCTAGATATCGATATATTTCAAGAATCCTCTATATCTCAAGTAATCCATTAATTTCTAGGTATCGTATTTTTAGATATATCTTTATATTACGAGGTACCAACATATTTCAAGATATCGATAGATTTGTATACCTCGATTTATCTCGAGAGGTCCTTGAGTTTCGAGATATCGATCTATATGGTAAGCTGAAATGCATCTGGATGTCGATATATTTCGGGATATCGAATCATTTCGACGTAGCAGTCTTTTGGAGGTGTCGATTTATTTCGAAGTTTCGATTTTTTCATGGTGTCGATTTATTTCGAGGTTGCGATTTATTTCGGGGTGGCGATTTATTTATAGGTGTTGATTTACTTCGAGGTGTCGATATATTTGGAGGTGACGATATATTTCGACGTTACTTGTTGACTGCATCAGCTTAGAACCTATTTCGTACAGAGTGGTGCGACTGCATACCTCAGAAGGCGACATTAATATCCAGACGACGAATGTAAACGTTTCCGAGAGAAAAGCGTCCAATATGACGAATTGGCACTACGTCATTATGAAAACAAATGACGGAAACGTGAGGTTTCTGCCACTCAAAGTGCTGCCAACTTTCACCCCACCTCCTCCTCACTCTCCCCAGTCGTTGCGATCAGCTGGTGTGATAGAAATGGACACAGGAAAGTAATAACGTTCCATGAAATCCCATTCTAGGGACGTTCAAGGGTAAATGTTCCAGACGGTTTATTTGCATTAAGACACTCATACTGGACATCTACAATGTCACATCTGCCAGATTGTTTCTATTGTCAGCAGTGGAAAACAAAACAGCGTACTGAAAAAGCCATAGTGAGACGTGGATTTTGGTAAACGAAATAATAGGAATACTCTAGCCACTGATAATGATGATCTAATGAGAATTCTGGTATTGTTTTGAAAGATGCATTTAAATATGCATTGAACGTAGCTCCAAATTATTTTGAGAATTATAATTGCGGTATGATGAATCTACATTGGAGATTTGGTAATGCAAAACATTTCGATCTGAGAATACTTTACGTGATAGAACGGCATTGACCTTGTGTGTCATTAGGGTAAAGTTAATTTGCCGCCATTACAATAAAATTTATCCGCCATTAACATAAAATCTATTTTTCAGCGCACTTCAATAAGGACTCACTTCAGATGATTGGACAATTAAAGAGAACTCAAACCGTTATTTTAATAGTATTCGTAGGTCCAATGCAGCATTTACCGTGGACAGTCCCTCAGCCAAGACTGGCAGTTTTATGTAGGGACCACTACTTTAAAAAAGCACTCCACGTTCAGGCCACAAGTGGCCAATCAGGACCATCCGACCGCCACGTCATTCTCACTGAGGGTGGAGGAGGAGCTGGCTCTCCCACTCGTTGTGGTAGTTTCCTTTGACTGGAGCCGCTACTATTCGGTCGAGTAGTTCCTCAATTGGCATCGCAAGGCTGACTGCAACCCGAAAAATGCCAACAGCGCATAGCGGCCCGGATGGTCACCTATCCAAGTGCCGACCACGCCCGAAAGTGCTAAACTTCAGTGATCTGACGGGAACCGGTGTATCCACTGCGGCAAGGCCGTTGCCCCTACCGCTTTTACATGATATTTTTGATCGTAGATCAGGTCTGATGGCTGGAAAGAATGGACGTTAACCATGTTATGCACATTTATATTTTCACTACGTCGACACAGCTGGTCCAATTTCGACCACAGGTGATGGTAGCCATAATGATCGAGCCAAGCATCCTGTGTACATTAGTAGCACCCATGTGTGTGGGGATCACAGCATTCGTGACATTTAAATTTGTTACTTCTTTGCTACTATATTCGCAATAAATTTTGCAGACAGTATCCGCATATGACGCTGAATGTACCTACAAAATTATATCATTGTACGACATATGTTTCAGGAGATACGTCATAAAAACTCAGGACAAGGCCAGACGCTGCATAGTACGGACGTGGACGCACAGCTGTAAATAAATGCCTGGTCAACACCAAGCTTTTCCGCTTGTCATCTATAAAGATAAAAAATCCCCAATATTGTCCACCAGCGTATTTTTGAAAAACCTTTATTTTGTCATTCATTTTTTTTTCCTGTAAAAATCGTAAAAGCCGTGCATCATTGTGTTTTTAAAAAGCGTTTCTTATTGTCATCTCTTTTTATGTATTTTAAACCATCTATCGCTTGTGTAACCTGTGGCTACAAGTCCATTCCCTTTATGGTGTAATCGAAATAATAAACAACTCAAAAAAGTGTGGGTCAATTTCTTCCTCATTTTTCGGAACTTCTGATAATAGTAAATCGTTGGCTCTTTGAGGGCGTGGTAGGTACATACAAGAGATTAGTGTAAGATTAGAATTTGGGTTAGATGCAGTGCCAGGAGGTTCTGTTTCTATCTGGCTAGCTTCAGAGTACTTCACCATCTACTAAGTGATGCGTTTCATTGTGAATGGTGTGTTCTGTGCTAGGTCTACCCTTTTACTGCACAATGCTGTTCCTTCGATGCTATTAAAACCAGGATGTTATCAAAATATATGCACAGTGGCAGACTGGAGTCTGCAGAAATATTTCCAGTGGTGGGGAGGGGGGAAGGCGCGTCGGGGCTGGAGTGCATGATTCTGAGACTGGCACTCTGTGTACAAATCAGCTGGTCAGTTACGAGGTGCATCAAGCTACAAGACCCTAACTCTATAAGCGCTACAACTGGTCAAAGCTAAGGTTTAGCAGTATTGTGGAGAATTCTTATTTGGAAGAGTATGAGTACACTGTAACGAATAAAAACTCTTCACTCCAGATTCCAAGGATGGTTAGGGGCGATGGGTGAAAGCGCCCTTTTGCCTATCCTCCCCTACCCACCTCCTCCCCTCCACCTCCCCTTCCACTCCCATCCCCCTCCCCTCCCCCTCCCCTTCCCCCTCGCGGACGCCAATGGCTGGCCCGTTCATTTTGAGAACATCAGAGCTGCAGTAACCTTTCTGAGAAACTGTTCTAGATGTCCGTGCACGTCAATCTTACCACTCAGAACAGCAGTGGGAATGTCGGTTATCGCAGAAACAACTGGTTTTCGGCTCTTATCAGTTTCCCAGCCTTACTTTAACCTAATTGTTAAAGCCCGTCACAATACCAGTTCTTGTAAAAACCGATTTTCAGTCTTTTATTTACATTATTTCCTCTTGTAAACGTAGAAATCAAACAAAGATTAAAAAATGTTTACTTTCTCAGTTTCTTGATAAATGGAATCAAAACGTCAAATACGTTTATGATGACCTGCAGCCGTCCAGAACGAAATTAGAATTATATTAATACCGTCAGCTGCTCACGAGTGTCGATATATATCAACGGGGACAGGCGACAATGTGTGCCTGTCTGCGACTCGAACCCGTGATCTCCTGCTTACATGGCAGGCGCTCTGCCCATCTGAGCCACCGAGGGCACAGACGATAGTGTGACTGCAGGTACTATCTCGCGCATGTCTCTCGCGAGACTCACATTCTCACCCTGCATGTCCACACACTACATTTGTAGTGTCCCACACCAACACACTCATTACTCGTGGAACACATTCTTACCAAGTCCCGTAACAGTTTGGGGAATACTTGTGCATCTTCATAGAAGAAGGTCATGGCTGGTATTGCCAGAACCATATATTTATATGGATATGGACATGTCTTCCACGAGGAATGAGTGTCTTGGAGTGGGACTCTACGACTGTAGTGTATGGACATTCAAGGTGAGAATGTGAGTCTCGCAGGAGGCGTGCGCGAGATAGTCCCAGCAGTCGAACCATACACTGTGCCCTCGGTGGCCTAGATGGATAGAGCGTCTGTCATTTTAGCAAGAGATCCCGGGTTCGAGTCCCGGTCGCGGCACACATTTTCACTTGTCCACGTTGATATTTATCAATGCCCGCGAGCAACTGACAGTATTAATATAATTCTAATTTCTTTAAATTAAATAGTCCAATAAAACTTTGTCCCATGTTCGCTGCTTCTCTCAAAATATAGCGAGTGCTTCTATACTACAGAAAACTGCCAGTATTATCCTACTGATTTTAGTTTTTAGAACTCTGCTCAAAAATTATATTGAAATCGGTTATCACAGCACTATGCGGGCATTACGAATAGTCCAGCGATAAAGAGTGAAAACTGCGGCAGGAGAACTCTCTTTTTCGTTTTAATTTCTCTGTTAAGGGCTAAAAGCAGATAACGGCATACTACGTAGACACAGGCAGCAGATCAGGCACTTTCTATTTTTATCCTGAACTATGAATGATTTGTAAAATTTTAACTTTTTTCCTTGTATGATGTCGCAAGTCGACCAAATCGACCATTGTGCTTCAGACGTACTGCATATCGTAAAATACTTCCAGGCTTCCAGATGGTGCCATTCTGCGTTACAACTGACGTTCGACAACAGCGAGAAACTGCGTCCATTCTCGCGCTCTGCTTGTATAACAGGCACAGTATTGTCTCGGCAATGTTGGACCAATTCATTTGTTGCTCGTTTCTATCAGCAGTGTTATTAAAATGGCATACATCACTTTTCCCATTTTTTCTGTAATAACGCAGTATTTCAGAGCTATGGAAATCTTACGAATAAAAATTACTCGTCTTTTTTAAAAAAGGTTTATTTGAAAACTAAAAATTTTACTATGACAGCTGTGGCTAATTGGTATATCTGTCTTTACATGGTTATCAGGAAAAAATAAAAAGATACTTGTTATAACCGAGGGCAAACAAATACCGAAAGAAATCGGTTATTCAGAACTAAAATACCCATGTCGTTTTAACTGATCGGTTTTTCTATCTCTAAACTGCAGTGTCGCCACAGAAGAGTGTGTCGTTCCATCAATGTCCATAGCAACTTTGAGATATGTAAGTGTTTATGCGCAATATCGGCAAATGGAAACACGAAGAGGTAATAAGCACCTGAGCGATAGAATTTATTTCACAGTCAGAAAAGTCGAGTGACAGACAAGACTTAATCACTGTAATAGAAATTATATGGAAAGCTGTGTAAAGGAAAATTTCCAGTTCTTTCGTGGATTCCAAAATTGAAGCAAATTCCGGGACATCAAGGTGACATAGTCTTATACGGATAGTATTCCATGACTAACGTAATTGGCCCACATACTGTACTGGTATACTGATAATATTACACTACTAAGGTAATTTACCTGAAATAATTTACAAACATGTTACTGTAACATTCGCTACTACTCATTACGCTAATTGACCTTCAGCCATTAAGCGCAAGCGCAGATCTCAGTTATGATACGTGCGCCATCCAAAAATTTATCAAGGTGGTAACTCAACACAACTACAAACGATCATTGTGTGCAAAATAAATAGAACACCTCATAAGAAGAACATGACGGGTTTGAATCATTCCCACCGCAAAGGATGAAAAATTCAGGCTTGCACATAAGACCACTTGATAACTAACCAGAAATTCAGATTAGTTGTAGCTTGGGTGACAATCGCTTTTTTACATTTTCCCCGTAAACTAGATAATTATGAAACGTAACAACTACTCTAAAATATCTGCAGCAACGGACTTGCCGCGGAGGTTGCATCGGATCACGTGAGATCACCGAAGTTAAGTGCGTTGTCGGGCGTTGAAGGCACTTGGATGGGTGATCATCCAGGCCGCCATGCGCTCTTGCCATTTTTCGGGGTGCACTCAGCCTCATGATGCCAATCGAGGAGCTACTCGACCCAATAGTAGCGGCTCCGGTCAAAGAAAACCACCATAACGACCGGGAGAACAGTGTGCTGACCCCCGCCCCTCCTGTTCGCATCCTCCACGGATGATGACACGGCGGTCGGATGGTCCCGTCCCAGTAGGCCACTCGTGGCCTGAAGACGGAGTGCTTACAAAGCAAACTACTCTCCAGTGGATGGTCGTACTACTGAGACCTTGATGCCTGGCATCAATAACAGATGGCAGCACAAGAGGTTGCCTTACGCCTACTGCCGAATTTTGCGATCTGTCGTAAGCCTGCGTAAGTACGTGGGGCCTTCCGTCTTAAGTGCAAGCATATCCATTGCGTTTTCTGCCGCGTGACTTGGGTGGAATGTTTCATTATTTCTGAAATATTATAGAAATGTTTTTCGTTGTATATCCTCACCATCGGTACTGAATTTACTGTAAAATTACTTGCTCACTTTTCAGAACTTCCGTTCATAGTAAATCGATACTATTTGAAGCCGTGGTGGACACGAGTCTAGTGTGCTTCACCTTCAGCACTTTCTGTGTCAGTCTCGGTTCCTATGTCGCTGATTTCACAACGAACAGTTCGTTGTCTACGGAGTATACTGTCTGTTGCACGACACTATCCCTCCCACGCTGCTAAATGTAGGTCGTCGGCAAAATATGACTGCAGTGGAACAAGGGCGTCTGCAGAAATTTCTCCAGCAGGTGGTGGTGGCATTGTTAGTGGTGTGTGTGTGTGTGTGTGTGTGTGTGTGTGTGTGTGTGTGTGTGTGTGTGTGTGTGTGGAGGCCATTACTATGAAATTCACACAGTCCAGACCGCAAAGGAAAATAAACCTTGAGATTTGGAAAGGGTGTTGATCCTATACCGCGTATACTGCATATTTCGAAATTCCACCTCTAGGGGGGATACACAGGAAATGAAAGGATTTTTGAAACATGTAGCTGTTAAGGTAATTTTGAAGCTAGGCAGACGAAAATTTGTTTCTGGTTTCTAGGTCAGAAATAAAGAAATATGTGTTCCAGTATTATTGGGAATTTAACCTCTATGAGGTGAAATAGTGGATGAACATTTTATTTTGAGATAAATAGTTATGGAAGAACTATGGAAGTATTTTTAGGGCTAAATCTACGAAAATTGGTATTTGACTTCAAGGTTACAAATAAGAAAACACGTATTTTCGTGTTTTTGGAAGTTCAACCCCTAAGGGGATGAAATAGAGTGAGCTGGTGCGTTTCTGGCGCCAGTTTCCGTCGATCGTTGTTTCGATCTTTGAGTCGTGGTCCAGAGGACACTGCTCCCTAAGCGACTGTAGTAGCTCTCTGTGCAGCCCAACATCGGGCTTACCGCGCTTACACTGGACACAGTTGCCAACAAATCGCCTGCCATCGCCATATAGGTTGGGCCAAAACATGTGTTCCCGAACTCTGTTCAAGGTCTTGTAGTACCCCAAATGATCCCCTACCGCCGAATCGTGGAAATATCTGAGTGCCATGCTAACTCGTTCCTGTGGAATAGAGACCTTCCCTTCACCACGGTTGTCTTCCCCTTTACACAAGACCCCACCCCCCGAAGACCTCGCCATCCGCCAACTGCTGCCGAATCGGTCCCCACCCGGGGTCCTCGGCCTGTTTGCCGGCTAAGTCGCAGAAGAAGCCGGGAATCTCAGAGAGAAGGAAATTCACCCCAAGATCCGGCTCCACGTGGCCCTTGCCTTCCCCAGACTCTGCCGCGAACATACGGCTGAGAGCGTCGCCAATTCATTGTCTCTGCCACTAATATGCCGAACCTGGAGATAAGTCTTGTCATCTTAACTTCGGTATGATTTTTAGCGATCTTATTAATCAAAGTTTAATGGCTGGCACTGGCCAAGTAACTCACGGAGGCTCATTGGTTTCAGTCCAGTTGTATTGCTCACCTGTTCTCCAGATAAGGTTGTGTAGTTTATGTCTCAGAAAAGTGTCTTCCCATCATGTGTGTTGTGTTAGAGATAATTGGCAGCGGTCGACGCTAGCATACAGGGAGCAGAGCACCACGGCGGCAGAGAGATATTTAAGGCCATGTCCTCTCCTTTACATCTTGGGTTATGTTGTCACTTTTGCGTGATTCCATCTTTCCGGTGCTGAACTATAGCATCCAAAGTTCAATTGCATTGCCAAGTTGAGTATATTTCTATGTCATTCTGTGCCTCGTGGATCTCTTGTATTGATTTGAATCCTTGGTCTGCTCGCGTCTATCGCCAATTCACACGAAATATTGAAGCAACCTTATTTTAAGGGTATTGTCATATAGTCATGTTCTAGTTGTAATCTTTCTAAGAATATTGTTGATTAATCAACTGAGTAAGTAAATTTGAAGGTCCGTTTGGTCGAAATTAAAGGACCCCCTTAAATGTTTTAGTCACTTTTATATAGTTTTGTTTAGGAAAGTTGGCTATCCGAACGTTAAATTTCTGTATTCTTACGCTTAATCTGTTTCTCCCCTGATTGCAAGTAGTGAGAGTTCTGCTATGAATTTTATGGACATTTGTGCTATTTAAGTAAAGTTTTACCTAAGTATTTTTACCTAGTCATATTCAAATTTCAAGTTTTAAGGGTCTCGTTCCACTTAACGAAATTTATTTATTATTTGTCCAACTGATCTGGCCTTGTAAGGCAGTCTCCTCTATTATTGTGATTGTGATTTTGTAATGCTTTTGATTGTAATAAAATATGTAGCAACTACAACGGATTACTATTGTGATTTTGGTGTGTCACTACCATACCCCATTTCATAGAGGATGAAATGTTTCATGAAATATATGAAAACCTGTTTTTGATACATTCAACCATTAAGACGGGTGGAATATAGGATGTAATGTTTTATGTAAGTATTTCAGTGCGAAGGAATTTTTAAAGCAAAATCTATGAAAATTGTGTTATTGAAAAATACGTGTTTCACTGTTTTTGGAACTACAACCTCCAAGAAGGTGCAATAGGGGCACAGGTTTCACTGACCCATAGCCTTCCAGCCCAACCTGCAAAGTATACGGACTTGAAATTTGTGGAAGGTGTAAATCTTACGCTGAAAGCGTCATTTAAGAAGAGATTGTTCGAAATTTCACTCCTAAGGAGGTGAAATATGGGTTGAAAGTTTTTTTTTTTTTAAATATGTCCCTATGTCGCTATTGAAGCTATAACTACAAAACTACGAAAATTGACATTTGGTGTCTCAGACAAAAAACAAAAAAGAAACAGGATTTTAGCATTTTCCGAAATTCTTCCAATGGGGGATAAAATAATTAGTGAAGGTTTTTTGAAAATAAATCATTATTAAAGAACTACTGAAGCCTTTTTATAGCTACATCTATGAAAATAGGTACTTGACATTTCGGTTGGATGTTAAAAAAATGTGTTTCGTGGCTTTTGGAAATTTATCTGACTAATAGAGTGAAATAGGGGATGAAAAGTTTTATGAAATATTTCACTATGAAAGCATTTTTAGAATTAAATGGATGAAGATTTGAATTTGACTCCTCGGTTCTAAATAGAAGAATACGTGTTTAACTGTTTTTGAAAACCCAACCCCTAAAGGGTGTGAGATGTTTCAGAAAAAGGTTCATTATGAAAGCATTACTAAATATATCAGACAATTCGTATTCGGCTAATGTGTTACAATTTTTAAAAACTACGTGTTTTTCTGGTTTTGGAACTTCGAGCATAAGGGGATGAAAATTTTAATGAAATATTTATTGCGTTATATTAAAATATTTTAAATCTGCATCTATGAAAACCGGTATTTCACTTCTCAATTAGATATAAAGAAATATGCGTTAGGGAATGAAAGACTCTACGGAGATATCACCACAAGAATACAAAACGGCTTGATTAACAAAAACCTTGGACTCCAGCTGTCAGCATTGCTTTTCGGTCATTCAGTAAAAGACCATGCTTCAACGGCGTTAAGTTTAGAAAGTTTAGAAAGTGTTGCAGTTTATAAAAGACATAAAAAAACGATTAAAGAAAAAATTCTTTGCAGACCATGAACGGTCTACGCAAGTAAAGAAGCGGATGATAAGCTAGCTCTTTATGCAAATGAGTTGGTCAGTTTAAGTTCCGAGACATGTCATGCAGCAGGAACGGAATCCTATAGTTGCTACGATTGGCTAAAGGAAAAGTTTTGCAGAATCACGCAAAATCACTTCTGCAAGTGGCTGAGAATCTCGTAATGAATAAAAATTCTGTACTGAGAATTCGAAGGTGGGAGATGCAAGATTCCCCCCCCCCTTCCCCCTCCTCACAATGCTATCCTTCTTTACCTACAGAAAAATAAATAAATAAATAAATAAATAAAACTAGAGAAATTTCTACTGTGAAACTATTTGCATACAAGAGAACGGCCCTTGAAATTTAACTCTTCAAAGTTTTAAGCCCTGATCATTTCGGATATTGATCAGAAAGTGTTAATCCACCTGTGAAACCGGAGTATATAATCCCTGTGACATTTGATCAACGGTGTTCCATAAGGACAGGTTCTCATTCAAAACTTTCGAAAATTCAATTTCTTTGTAGTTGCAATTTTTAAAGGTGTACTTGTCTAGACCCTTGGAACGGAAAGGTTTTTATTTTTTTAATCCGTGCTTTACAAAAGTTTCTACAGCCCATTGTTTGAAGCAGTGTCATGGCTGCCATGAGCCGCGCGGGGTACCCGCCATGTCTCCAACGCCTTGTCACGGTTCGCGCGGCTCCCCCCGTTGGAGGTTCGAGTCCTCCCTCGGGCATGGTTGTGTGTGTGTTGTCCTTAGCATAAGATACTGTAAGTAGTGTGCAAACATACGGACTGATGGTTCAAATGGCTCTGAGCACTTTGGGACTTAAGATCTGAGGTCATCAGTTTCCTAGAACTTAGAACGACTTAAACCTAACTAACCTAAGGACATCACACACATCCATGCTCGAGGCAGGATTTGAACCTGCGACCGTAGCGTTCGCGTGGCTCCCGACAGAAGTGCCTACAACCGCTCGGCCACATCGGCCGGTCTATCATGTGTTCTAGAAGAGCTGTACGGTCGTCAGTGGCGCCTGTTCTTTCGAGAACAGTTACTATCTTCATATCTATGGTTAAACGTTTCCCAGCCATTGACCTTCGTCTGTGCGAATGCGCACAGGCTGCCGGAACTCTTACGGGAATCGTCACCTTAGTGTGAGCCAGTAATGAGTGGATGGACAAATACCTATTAAGTACATTACGTAATCGGATTGTGGACGGTTGGGGATGTGAGTCTCACGGGAAGCGTGCGAGGGATAAATTCCTGCAGTCGTGCTGTTCATTTGTGCCCTCGATAGCTCAGATGGATTGAGCGTCTGCCTTGTAAGCAGGAGATTCTGGGTTCGAGTCCCAGTAGGGGCACACTTTTCAGCTGTCCCCATCGAAGTATATCAACAACACCTGTCGGCAGCTGAGGGTTTCAATTAATTATCAGTTGTGAAGGTGATTCGATGAACCCTTTACCAGGCACTTAAATGTGTTTTGCAGGGTTTCCATACAGATGTAGATGATAACTCGTCCCGTGTCGCACGTGCTCAAAAGGATTCATACTGCAGAATGCATGCAAATATACTCACCGAAAATACGGGCGAATATCAAGTGCAGGCTGCCGAGTGCTGCATATCCACCTTAGACAGATCGGCTTTTCCTGCCAAGAAGAACAGGAAGTTGCTGTCTAGGAACAATCAGAGCTAGAGGAAGGGTTGATAAATACTCTTTGAATTGCAGACTAAACGTAAATAACGAAAATACATTTTTGGTAAAAATTGGTCAAAACATAATCGTTTGCCCTCCGTATTGGATTAGCTGTTTTGAATATTGAAAATCTGACTCCAGATTCGTTTTCAGCGACATTAAAAATATATATGTAACACTCAGTTCATGCAAATCGAAGTAATAATATAACTAAATGTTTTCCCTAAACTTTGAACACTTTTTTTTCGAGTAACGATTTTCTCAGAATGGCATGCAGCATAAATTAAAAGTGGTTCGATCTCTTAACTTCTACCTCTGACCCCTAAATGTAAACACTTTTCTTAGGAACTTATAGCTATAATATGACATTTGTTAATATTAACTAATTTTTGTGTAGGCATAAGGAGTGAAACAAACCCCCAAAAATCGAACTCAAAGTTCGAATTAGCACTGTATCGTTAAATTTAAGGTTGTTTCATTGCGGTTAGGTAAGTGCTCCCATAAATTTTATGTATTATCGACTGATGTTATCCATTTTCAAATTCAGAGAAATAATGTAGTATCAACTGATGTTACCCAATTTTGAATTCAGGTAACATCTGACGTGGCACACTGCACGCACTCTGCGTACTCCAGTCTCGCAGGCCCTTGATCAAATCATAATTACGGGCGCCATTTTTTATTGAAAATCTAAAATTAAGCTCATAGTATTATCACTCGTAATTCCCAAACAGATCCTTCGAATGTATTTTCATTGTCTCAAAAAAAAATTTCAAATGTACCCTTTTTTGCTCATTTGTATGAGAACCTGGCCGTAACGCCGGAATATAGTCACGAGATTTTTTTTCAGAGACGCTGTACGTTCGCGAGAAGACTTTCGTTCTGCGCGTGTCGAAGGACATTCCCCAGATATTACTGTGTGTGCTACTCAGTCGTGCCATTTAAGTGTACATCTTTGCATAGTTTTCCTTTCACGATGTAAACAGTGTTCCGCTCAGTTGCTAACTGGCCAGTGAGTGGTTCCGAAGGTGTCGGATTTGCGGTGCGTTCGGTCTGCTAGGACAACAGCAGACTAGCGTGGTGCGATGGCAGAAGCAGACACTGAGGGAGCTAGCTGCTGGGACGCCAGCGAACAATTTATGCCAAGTAAGACGAAGAGGACTATTCTAAAATTACGAGCCGTCTCAAAAGTGTTAACCATTGGTAAATCTTGCAGTTGAGTCTGACAAAACTGGCAGTTTTGCCTAGAGATACATTACAGAGAGAGATACAGGAAATCCCCCCACCCCCCTCAATGAATTTTTGGTTGTGATGACAGGCCGATTGGTAGTGTAGCCCGAGATCTAAGTTAGGTTGGAAGGCGGTAATTTGATTGAGAGTTGTTTACGCCAACGATTATGAATGCCGACTAAACGTTGTGCGAGCAGATTGCCCTGTAGCGTAGCCTAGTGTTTCCGTACGCGCCACATTTAACACACTTTCTCTAACTGTGTACAAGTGTCTCACAACAGCCACGATAACTACGTTTCTGGTGGGGGGAGGGTAGAGTCCACTATGTAACTTTCACTGCAAATTTTAGTAACAGCATAAACTAACCGAAATAGAAGCGTAATTTTAACTATATTTCCTTTTGTGGGAAAATAATGGTTCTCCTCTTTCGGCAGCAACTGTAATATGTAGGCAACTTATTAGTTTTTTTTAACTCTGAATCATGATCTCAATAGACGCAGTGCTTTTTTTACGTTACTTGATTTGTGGTCTATAGTAAACCATGCAACGAATTGGTAAATTCTTTGAAGTTTGACGTGTGTTACATAGACGACGTCTGCAATGTTCGTAAGGCCAAGTTTGCATATATTCGGTGTCTGTTTTTTTTGGCCATGTACTGTATAATTAAGTGGAGGAGGATTATGTTCAAGGAGCAGTGCATTAGCAGTCTATGGAGAAATTGAGAATTTGGATCTAACGAACGGCATGCTCGGGCAGTTCGTGATATTCTGTTGACCACTGTGTAATTCGGACACAGTGATCATTGCCTCTCCCTAGTAACCAGGGGACTCGGTTGCTAATCCTGGTCTGGCACGAATTTTCAACAGTGCCCATTGACTAAAGTCTGTGCCCATTGTATGCTAATATCATTGTTTCGGTGTTAAATTGTATTTTGTTCACGATACGTCGTTTAGCTTTTTCATGGATAACAGCTTTGAAAAGCGTACAGGTTGTAATGATATTCGCTCGTCGTTAGTCCAAGGCAACTATAGCGATTTATAAACACACTTGTAGTTCGTATTAAGCCTACATACTTAATAGTGTCCTGTGTTTCTTTACCAAGAACTACTTCGTAAGTAATTCCCCTGTAGTCGTATTTTGTTTTAGTATTTTGATTAAATTTTTATAGACTGCAGGCTTGGATGAAATATGAAATACATGTCCGAAGTTCCTGTTCATACTGCAGATACTGTTTCATCCGTACTAGGGCCCAAAACATTTCATCTAATACAGAAGGACACAATTTGTCTCGAGATTTAGCTATTTCTCGTAATAGAGGCCATGCTTCGATATATTTTTTTCTAATTCTTGTTTGGATTTAATCTTAAAAGACACTAACTCTTCCACCAGTTATTCGATATGTGGTTTCATCCATTTCGTAGCCTAGAGTTCCTAAACGGTCGATAATATTAATGATTTCCTTTCTCAATTTTATTTTCTGTAAAATCTCCTGTTTATGGTTATTGCTAACATGTTTCACGTTCTCACTTTTATTATTTTTATTTTTCTAGTTTTGTGACTGGTAGCCAAATTTTTTTTGAATCTACTTTTTAATTCTGAAATAGTAACAGTTGAAGGTCAAGAGAAGATTGCGATCTATTTGAGGAGAGTGGCTTGGAGATTTTTTATAATAGACGTACACAGGTCATGGGGATCCTTACCTATATAAATTTACTTCGAGTGTGATGTAGCCCATTCTCTTGTCATGATCTCGGCTGTATCGTAGCACATTGTCTCGGTTAGGTTGGAGATTTCTGTTGAGAGTTGCCGAAGTCAACGAAAGTGATTACAAAGTAAAGACTGTGCTAACAGAACGATCTGTAGCGTAGGCCAACACGTTCTTTCTGTCCTTTTAAAGCCTCTTTTAATTCAAAATAACTAAAGCTGCAAGATACAATCACAAAAACTGTGTTAGGTAATAGAGTAATCCCAGACTATTGTTGTGTAAGTTGTGTGCGTACACTATTTTTTTTGTCAGTGAATATACATTTTTTTACTCATTTGCTGGGTTTCAGTTTTCCCGTTTTCCGGCGAAAAACGTTTTCCTGTGAAGGGCCCATTAGCTTGTCGGTTATATTTGTGACTTTCTCGACGGTCAGTAATTTTGTGATAGTCCATCCACCGGCGTCATTGTTAACATCGAATATAGATTTAAGTATTAGGAAGGCTAATATGAAGCTAATGCATGAGTAGGTCTAATAATTAATAAAAATAGGAATGCGGGTAAGCTACTACAAACAGCATAGTGAATGCATTGTTGTGGCCAAGATAGCCACGAATCCCACGCCTACCAAAGTCGTAAAAGTAGTCCTCAGATGATGAAGAAATTGATGGAATGTGTGATGAGATAAAAGAAATCATTCAGATAGTGATGGGAGATGAAAATTTAATATTAATGGGTGACTGGAATTCGACAGTAGGAAATGGAAGAAAAGGAAACGTAGTAGGTGAATATGGAATGGGGGTAAAAAATGAAAGAGGAAGCCGCCTGGTAGGCTTTTGCCCAGAGCATAACTTAATCATAGCTAACACTTGGTTCAAAAATCATGAAAGAAGGTTGTTTACGTGAAAGAGACCTGGAGATACTGCAATATTTCATATAGATTATATAATGGTAAGACAGAGATTTAGGAACCATATTTTAAATTGTATGACATTTCCAGGGGCAAATGTGAACTCTGATCACAATATATTGATTATGAACTGTAGATTAAAACTGAAGAAACTGGAAAAAGGTGGGAATTTAAGGAGATGGGACCTGAAAGAACTGACAGAATCAGAAGTTTTAGAGAGTTTCAGGAAGAGCATTAGGGAACAATCTACAGGAATGGGGGAAAGTAATACTGTGTGATGGCGGATCTGAGTGGTGTACTGTCAAGGGGAGGGGGTTCCTCCGGGATCAGTGTTGGGGCCGCTCCAGTTCCTTATTTATATAAATGATATGCCCTCAAGTACTACGGGTAACTCTAAAATATATCTGTTTGCTGGTGACACTAGCTTGGTAGTAAAGGATGTTCTGTGCAACATTGACTCCGTTTCAAGTAGTGCAGTACATGACCTCAGTCCATGGCTTGTAGAAAATAAACTAACGTTAAATCACAGTAAGATTCAGTTTTTACAGTTTCTAACACACAATTCAACAAAACCTGACGTTTTAATCTCACAGCATGGGCATATGATTAGTGAAACTGAACGGTTCAAATTCCTAGGTGTTCAAATAAATAGTAAGGTGTTGTGGAAAGCCCACGTTCAGGATCTTGTTCAAAGACTTAATACTGCCATTTTCACTATTCAAACGGTACTGACAGTGAGTGATACTTCGACAAGTAAATTAGTCTACTTTGCTTATTTCCATTCACTTATGTCGCATGGTATTATGTTTTTGGGTAACTCTTCCCATTCTAGAAGGATATTTTTGGCTCAGAAACTGGAGGTTCGGGCAAAAAGTGGTGTGAGTTCATGAAACTCTTGTCGACCTCTGTTCAGGGAGTCTGGGTATTTTGACGTTGGCCTCTCAATATGTATATTCCTTACTGTCGTTTCTTGTTACCAATATTAGTTTATTTCCAACAATAAGTAGCTTTCACTCGGTTAATACTCGGGAGAAATCAAACCTCCATTTGGATCGGACTTCCTTAACTCTTGTGCAAAAATGTGTGCAGTATACTGCTGCATCCATTTTCAATAAGCTGCCACTCGAATTCAAAAATCTTAGCAGTAATCCACGCGCTTTCAATTCGAAACTGGAGTGTTTCCTCATGGGTCACTCCTTCTATTCTGTCGAGGAGTTAATTTAAAAATTAAGCTGATTCTCATTGTACTGCTGATAGCGTTTGCTTAAACTTATCCACTGATTTTCTCTCAGGTTCATGAATATGTATTTTTATCTCTTATTACTTTTATGTTGTAAGTTCATGTGTCGCCCTAACCGCCGTCTGCTTCACGTCTGCTGTTCAGCGAGCTACCTTAATTTAAGTATTAACTGTATTTTTCTTACTTGTCACTTCTTCTTCCGTGTGTTTTTGCTTTTAGGAAGCTTTGATTGTCGAGTGCTAGTAATAGAGTTACATAGATTTCGTGTTTGTTTTGAATACAGTCAGAGAGAGTCCTTGTAGTCAGCCATAGTGCCAGTAGTGCTAGTGTTTGTTTCGAATGCAATCCAGAGACAGGTAGTGCTATTTTCATTGTTTTCTACAAGAAGAGGTTAGCAATCACAGTTTAGTCAGTAATCAGCCGCCCTTAATGAATTAGCAGTCTACTTAAAAGTTGATTAAGTCTCTTCAGTAAATTTATTCCTTAGAATGGATAGGATGTGTGACTTATGTGTACGGACGCTGGCCACTCTTCGCGAACAGCTGAGCGTGTTGATGGACGCGGTCAGCCGTCTTCAGGCTGCTGCCCCGGAGTGTAGCGGCAGTGGGGAGTCTGGTGCGTCACATGGTGCACCCCAGGTGTTAGACGCTTCACCCACTGTCCCTGCTGTCGAGACATCTTCGCGGGTACCGGGCGCGGTTGGGCCACCCTCTCCCCAAGAGGAGTGGCGGGTTCAGCGGCGTTCGCGGCGCACGAGGCGGAGGGTCAATGTTGAGGCTGGCCGTGTGGCATCGCCCGCTCTGCCTGTGAATGGACATGTGGCTGCTCCTTCAGCAAGGTCCAAGCAGGCACACGGGGGGAGGGGTTTATTAGTTATTGGGAGCTCCAACGTTAGGCTGGTGATGGAGCCCCTTAGGGAAATAGCGGAAAGGTCGGGGAAGAAGGCCAGTGTTCACTCTGTCTGCTTGCCGGGGGGTCTCATCCGAGATGTGGAGGGGGCCCTACCGGCGGCGATAGAGAGCACTGGGTGCACCCGACTGCAAATTGTTGCTGATGTCGGCACCAATGACTCCTGCTGTCTGGGTTCAGAGGTCATCCTCAGTTCCTACAGGCGGTTGGCGGAGTTGGTGAAGGCAGAAAGCCTCGCTCGCGGGGTGGAATCAGAGCTGACTATTTGTAGTATCGTTCCTAGAACCGATCGCGGTCCTCTGGTTTGGAGCCGAGTGGAAGGCTTAAACGAGGCTCAGACGATTCTGCGGAGAGCTGGGGTGCAAATTTCTCGACCTCCGCAATGGGGTGGAGAAATGTAGGGTCCCCCTGAATAGGTCAGCCGTGCACTACACGCCGGAAGCGGCTACAAGGGTAGCGGAGTACGTGTGGAGTGCACATGTGGTTTTTTTTTTTAGGTTAGAGAATTCCCTCCCTAGGCCCGACAAGACGCCTCCTGAGACGCGGCAAGGCAGGAGTAGGCAAAATGCAACAGGGAATAACAATATTAATGTGCTAATAGTAAACTGCAGGAGCGTCTATAGAAAGGTCCCAGAATTTCTCTCATTAATAAACGGTCACAACGCCCATATAGTACTAGGGACAGAAAGTTGGCTGAAACCACATGTAAACAGTAATGAAATCCTAAACTCAGATTAGAATGTATATCGCAGAGAAAGGCTGGACAGTAAAGGGGGAGGTGTGTTTATAGCGATAAGAAGTGCAATAGTATCGAAGGAAATTGACGGAGATTCTAATTGTGAAATGATTTGGGTGAAGGTCACGGTTAAAGCAGGCTCAGACATGGTAATTGGATGTCTCTATAGGCCCCAGGCTCAGCAGCTGTTGTGGCTCAGCACCAGAAGAATAATTTGGAAAATATTTCGAGTAGATTTCCCCACCATGTTATAGTTCTGGGTGGAGATTTTAATTAGCTGGATATAGACTGGGAGACTCAAACGTTCATAACGGGTGGCAGGGACAAAGAATCCAGTGAAATATTTTTAAGTGCTTTATCTGAAAACTACCTTGAGCAGTTAAACAGAGAACCGACTCGTGGCGATAATATATTAGACGTTCTGGTGACAAACAGACCCGAAATATTTGAATCAGTTAATGCAGAACAGGGAATCAGCGATCATAAAGCGGTTACTGCATCGACGATTTCAGCCGTAAATAGAAATATTAAAAAAGGTAATAAGATTTTTCTGTTTAGCAAAAGTGACAAAAAGCAGATTACAGAGTACCTGACGGCTCAACACAAAAGTTTTGTCTCAAGTACAGATAGTGTTGAGGATCAGTGGACAAAGTTCAAAACCATCGTACAATATGCGTTAGATGAGTATGTACCAAGCAAGAACGTAAGAAATGGAAAAGAGCCACCTTGGTACAACAACCAAATTAGAAAACTGCTGCGGAAGCAAAGGGAACTTACCAGCAAACATAAACATAGCCAAAGCCTTGCAGACAAACAAAAATTACGCGAAGCGAAATGTAGTGTGAGGAGGGCTATGAGAGAGGCTTTCAATGAATTCGAAGGTAAAGTTATATGTACTGACTCTGCAGAAAATCGTAAGAAATTTTGGTCCTATGTCAAAGCGGTAGGTGGATCAAAACAAAATGTCCAGACACTCTGTGACTAAAATGGTACTGAAACAGAGGATGACAGACTAATGGCCGAAATACTAAATGTCTTCTTCCAAAGCTGTTTCACAGAGGAAGACTGCACTGTGCTTCCTTCTCTTGAAGTCGCACAGTTGACAAAATGGTAAATATCGAAATAGACGACAGAGGGATAGAGAAACAATTAAAATCGCTCAAAAGAGGAAAGCCCTCTGGTCCTAATGGGATACCAGTTCGATTTTACACAGAGTACTCGAAGGAACTTGCCCCCCTTCTTGCAGCGGTGTACCGTAGGTCTCTAGAATAGCGAAGCGTTCCAAAGGATTGGAAAAGGGCACAGGTCATCCCCGTTTTCAAGAAGGGACGTCGAACAGATGTGCAGAACTATAGACCTATATCTCTAACGTCGATCAGTTGTAGAATTTTGGAACACGTATTATGTTCGAGTGTAGTGTCTTTTCTGGAGACTAGAAATCTACTCTGTAGGAATCAGCATGGGTTTCGAAAAAGACGGCCGTGTGAAACCCAGCTCGCGCTATTCGTCCACGAGACTCAGAGGGCCTTAGACACAGGTTCACAGGTAGATGCCGTGTTTCTTGACTTCCGCAAGGCGTTTGACACAGTTCCCCACAGTCGTTTAATGAACAAAGTAAGAGCATACGGACTATCAGATCAGTTGTGTGCTTGGATCGAGGAGTTCCTAGATAACAGAACGCAGCATGTCATTCTCAATGGAGAGAAGTCTTCCGAAGTAAGAGTAATTTCAGGTGTGCCGCAGGGGAGTGTCATAGGACCGTTGCTATTCACAATATTCATAAATGACCTGGTGGATGACATCGGAAAGTCTTTGAGGCTTTTTGCAGATGATGCTGTGGTGTATCGAGCGGTTGCAACAATGGAAAATTGTACTGATATGCAGGAGGATCAGCAGCGAATTGACCCATTGTGCACGGAATGGCAATAGAATTTCAATGTAGACAAGTGTAATGTGATGCGAATATATAGAAAGATAGGTCCCTTATCATTTAGCTACAAAATAGCAGGTCAGCAACTGGAAGCAGTTAATTCCATAAATTATCTGGGAGTACGCATTAGGAGTGATTTAAAATGGAATGATCATATAAAGTTGATCGTCGGTAAAGCAGATGCCAGACTGAGATTCATTGGAAGAATCCAAAGGAAATGCAATCCGACAACAAAGGAAGTAGGTTACAGTACGCTTGTTCGCCCACTGCAGTGTGGGATCCGCACCAGATAGGGTTGATAGAAGAGATAGAGAAGATCCAACGGAGAGCAGCGCGCTTCGTTGCAGGATCATTTAGTAATCGCGAAAGCGTTACGGAGATGATAGATAACCTCCAGTGGAAGACTCTGCAGGAGAGACGCTCCGTAGCTCTGTATGGGCTTTTGTTGAAGTTTCGAGAACATACCTTCACCGAAGAGTCAAACAGTGTATTGCTCCTTCCTACTTATATCTCGCGAAGAGACCACGAGGATAAAATCAGAGAGATTAGAGCCCACACAGAAGCATACCAAGAATCCTTCTTTCCACGTACAATACGAGACTGGAATAGAAGGGAGAACCGATAGAGGTACTCAGGGTACCCTCCGCCACACACCGTCAGGTGGCTTGCGGAGTACGGATGTAGATGTACATACTGACACGTTCCATGACCTTGAAGATTTGCTCCTCAATTTGGGCCTACTGAACTTGACATGCGCTAAGAAAGAGGGTAACAGAAGATATATTGAATTTAATTTATGAAAGGAGAAAATACAAAAATGCTGTAAATTAAGCCGACAAAAAGAAATTCAAACGTCTCAAAAATGAGATTGACAGGAAGTGCAAAATGGCTAAGCAGGGATATCTAGAGGACAAACGTAAGGATGTAGAGGCGCATATCACTAGGGTTATGATAGATACTGCCTAAAGGAAAATTAAAGAGACCTTTAGAGAAAAGAGATTCACTTGTATGCATATCAAGAGCTCAGATGGAAACCCTGTTATCAGCAAAGAAGGGATTGCAGAAAGGTGGGAGGTGTATATAGAGGATCTATACAAGGGCAATGTACTTGAGGACAATATAATGGAAATGGAAGAGGATGTAGATGAAATGGGAGATGACATACTGCGTGAAGAGTTTGACAGAGCACTGAAAGACCTTAGTGGAAATAAGGTTCCGGGAGTAGGCAACATTCCATTAGAACTACTGACAGGCTTGGGAGACCCAGCTCTGACAGAACGTTACCTTCTGAAGAGCAATATGCATGAGACAGCCGAAATACCGTCAGACTTCAAGAAGAATGAAATAATTCCAATTTCAAAGAAAGCTGGTGTTGACAGATGTGAAAATTACCGAACTATCAGTTTAATAAGTCACAGCTGCAAAATACTAACGCAAATTCTTTACAGACGAATGGAAAAAATGGTAGAAGCCGACCCCAGGGAAGACCAGTTTGGATTCCGTAGAAATACTGGATCATGTGAGGCAATACTGACCCTACGACTTATCTTATAAAGTAGATTAAGGAAAGGCAAACCTACGTTTCTAACATTTGTAGACTTAGAGAAATCGTTTGACAATGTTGACTGGAATACTCTTTCAAATTCTGAAGGTGGCAGGGGTAAAATACAGGGAGCGAAAGGCAATTTACAATTTGTACAGAAAGCAGGTGGCAGTTATAAGAGTCGAGGGATATGAAAGGGAAGCAGTGGTTGGGAAGGGAATGAGACATGGTTGTAGACTATCCCCAATGTTATTCAATCTGTTTATTGAGCAAGCAGTAAAGGATACAGGAGAAAAATTCTGAGTAGAAATTAAAATCCATGGATAAGAAACTAAAACCTTGAGGTTTGCCGATGACGTTGTAATTCAGAGACAGCAAAGAACCTAGAAGAGTAGCTGAACAGAATGAAGTGTCCTGAAAGGATGATATAAGATCAGCATCAATAAAAGCAAAACGAGGATAATGGAATGTAGTCGAATTAAGGTGGGTGATGCTGAGGGAATTAGATTAGGAAATGAGACATTTAAAGTAGTAAAGGAGTTTCGCTATTTAGGGAGCAAAATAACTGATGACGGTCGAAGTAGAGAGGATATAAAATGTCGACTGTCAATGGTAAGAAAAGTGTTTCTAAAGAAGAAAAATTTGTTAACATCGAGTATAGCTTTAGGTATCAGGAAGTCTTTTCTCCGAGTATTTGTATGGAGTGTAGCCACGTATGGAAGTGAATAATGGACAATAAATTGTTTGAACAAGAAGAGAATAGAAGCTTTCGAAATGTGGTGATACAGAAGAATGTTGAAGATTAGATGGATAGATCACATAACTAATGTGGAGGTATTGAAAAGGATTCTGGAGAGGAGAACTTTGTGGCACAACTTGACTAGAAGATGGGGTCGGATGGTAGGACACGTTCTGAGGCATTAAGGGATCACCAATTTAATATTGGAGGGCAGCGTGGAGGGTAAAAATCGAGGAGGGAGACCAGGAGATGAATACACTAAGCAGATTCACAAGGATGTAGGTTGCAGTGGGTACTGGGAGATGAAGCTTCCGCAAGATACAGTAGCATGGAGAGCTGCATCAAACCAGTCTGTGGACTGAAAACAACAACAACAACAACAACAACAACAACAAAAACAACAACAACAACAAGGTATTTGTCTGATGTGTAACCTTCAACAGAATTGGGGCAGACAAGAGGGTTAGATTATATGTACTTTCCATTGAAATTGATCCATAATGGGGAGATACTCAATGGGAAAATAATATGCTACTTTATTATCCACAGACCGCAAATGGACTGATCATGAACGAGGAATGAAAATTTAGTCACACTTCTGATTGTACACGTATTATTTGACCCCCCCCTCTCTCTCTCTCTCTCTCTCTCTCTCTCTCTATCTCTCTCTCTCTCTCTCTCTCTCTCTCTCTCTCTCTCTCTCTCTCTCTATCGCGCGCGCGCGCGCTAGTTCTACTAAATAATTCAATTCATTAATGGTGTAGGAAGAGATGGTTAGCAAGAAATTCTTTAGGCTCCTCGTAAAGTGAAATCTGTCAGTAGTAAAGCTTTTTATGGCTGCCGGCAAGTTATTGAAAACATCGTTCTCCTTAATGATGGAGACTTTCTTGCACCAAAGTAATTAACTTACCAATTTTTCATGAATAATATATTCATAGTGAAATTTTTAGAAAAATTTTGAAAGACAGGTTTTGCGGGCAAATTTCAAACATAAAAAGACCATAGTGTTCATTATAATACAACTTCTCCATGGTTTTTAATTCCTACTCCGAAGTTTTCCTTTGTTTCCTTTACTTCTTGCTCAGCAGACAGATTGAATAACATCGGGGATAGGCTACAACCCTGTCTCACTCCCTTCCCAACCACTGCTTCCCTTTCATATCCCTCGACTCTTCATGCCCTCGAGTAAGAAAACTGACCGTTAGAATTCCATGGTTCTGGGATAAATGGTTTGAGAGGAAAGGTACATTTAGTTAGAAAAGTTACGGAAAATTTAAAGTTGTATTGCACTTAACAACGTACATGCACTCATTTAAATTCATAGTTTCTTTCACTTTGCAATAGTACGCATGCTGTACAAAAACATAACATTTGTTTCATGATATTTACTTTTTTTATTTCTTGCAAGTCTTCTAGAACTTCTCTCGAAAACTTTGTGGGTAGATCTTGGCATTTGTTTTGTTCAGAAACGTTATTACTGTAGCAAACAACTGACTACGAGACAAGAAAAAATGTATTCAATAGGTGAAAGCTCAAAGCTACGGGTAAAATGTCCCTAGGCTTATCATCTCAAAGAAGAGCTGGCACAGAGAAACAAGTGGGCATGTCTTACATAGCAAGCTGCCATTTAAACCGACATTTAGGACCTTCAAATAAGGATTTGGACTAAAATACTTCCATATTCGCACTAAGTGTAAATAAAACTGGTACAATCACCAATAAACAAAATTATTTGCATTGTTTTCGGGGTTCCTTTTGCCTTTCGGAATAAATATATTGCGAATCAGTAGTTAACGTACCTGGTTCCCCAAACAGGAGACGACTAGAAACTTCCGTAATGTGGTGGTGTAGAAGAATGCTAAAAAAGTTTTGATCGAATAGCTGATGGGGAGATACGAAATCAGATTAGGGAGCAAAGAAATTAATGGCACAAATTGACAAAAAGAAGCGATCGTGGGTAAATGTCATATTTCGATTCCACCCATCCGCTGTGACCCATGACGTTCTGCATGACGTTGATTAGTTGCATTTCGAAGGATACCAGTGGCCTTATTAAATGTTAACTGTTATTGCCTTCGTTTCTAGAGCAATTTATAATGTTAGTTAACTATGATTTTTTTCGGAATATATCGTGATGAACTCTGGGAGGAACCACAGAACACAGCTTAAATTGTCCTTGAAGAAACGAGTAGTGATTGTATTTTTATCTTTCTTATCCGACACGTTGGGGAATCCAAGGTATAATGGGGTACACAGTTGATAACTTTGATTAAATGTACAAAATTGATAAATAAGAGAGTTACAAATTTTTATATGAACACATTATGATGTATTAATCACAAAAATACAAGAACATTGCCATAAAATAAAACAACAATATTTTCTCACTCAAAAACAGAAATTTATATCATTTGCAAGAGGCAGAATGGGGTAGTAAATACAAGTGATTACAAAAACGTATAAAATTATCGGAAATGCAGAAAATATTGGCTTGCTCGGTATATTCTTTTTAGTTTAAAGTGAGTATTAATATCAAACTACAGTTTTCATGTATCGTATCCTTTTCTTGAGGCTGTTTACAAAATTCACACACGGGGAGACACTCATCATCTTCGCTATCTATTCCTGCACAAGAATCGTGTGTCCATTTTTTGCACGTGGAACAAGCGACCCAACCTCCAACTGATTTTGAATATAACCCACCACAGTATACACATTGACAGTCAGAACTTTCCTCGTAATCACTCTCGTTAGTATTGTATTCTCTCTCCTTTTTTCCATTTACCTTCAGACTCTTTCTCTCTTTTTTGAGTTCTTAATTTTATTCTCTTTCGCAAAAAGTTTTCTGTTTGCTCTTTCTTCTTTGTCAAAGTTCTTTTTTCTATTTCTCCCATTAATGACTTTTAACTCTTTTTTTGTACGGCGAATCAGTTAAAACAACGTTGTTCCCCCTTTTCAGTCTCGCTCTTTTCTTGCTTTCGTTAACTTTTGACAAGAAAATCAGAATCTCAGGTGAAATATGAAATGAGGAGGTTGTGTTGTCAGTTGTCATCAAAGAACACCCAAGATTAGAACAATTAGCCTCAATAACTTTGTTATTCTTAGGCGGCAGTTCATTGTAACAATTTGCTGAAACCTCGTCCGCTTGATTATCCAGCCCGTTTGAGTCGTCTTTTTCAGCTGGTGTGCTAGGTGGAAGCAATTCCAATTGTTCAGATATAATAACCTCTTTATCTGACGGCCTATCACGTCCGCTGTCAGTTGTGTCTGCCGGGAGGAAGTGTGCGTCGTGAATATGGATGGGTCCGTGGGCCATATTGCAGTAGCTTCGAATCCTTTAATAGCGGTTTTCATTGTTGCGCTTTAGACGAAAGCTGAACCAAAAAGCGTTGAAATTTGAAAGATAGTTACGACTTTCCCTGCGTGGCTTCGCAGCCATATTCGAAGCTGATCACTATAACGAGGATTTATAAAACAAACATCAAGCGGCTGAAGTCTGTGAGAGCAATGTGGTGGTAAAGAAACGCCACTCTCCCTCGCGTAGTCCATAACGTCATTGTTCGTGGTATGAGCTGAGTGGCCATCTGATATAAGGAGAACTGGGACGTGCTTTGATGCCTTAGAAAATACCACAAATTGTGGAAACCATACAAAGAATGACTCTGTGGCCATACATGCGGTGCTGTGGACCTCAGCGCAACCTCCTGCTGCCAGTCATAACTCAAATTCTTTCTGCTTCTTCTTTCGTGGAAAAATAATCGTAGGAGGAATGTCAGCTCCGCTTGCTGACGTACTAATGAGGATGGTAGCAGTTTCGCCCCTTTCTGCAGAGGTTAACGATCGCACTGGACGGTTCCCTTTGCAAGCTGCGATGTTCGATTAGTTTTTAGCATTAACCGAGAAGCCTGTTCCATCACAGTTAGTTATTTGAGAAGTAATTAGTTTGTGATTGTCAGTTACATCTGTAAGCAACGAAAAAAACCTATCGACAGCTACTTTATTAAAATCCATGATTCTTGTACCAGATGTTGCTTCGGGCTTGCGAACAAACCCGCATTTGCTTCTTCATTGTTTCATGATGTAATAAAGATTTCGATTTGTTTTGCTCGAAATTTTCGAAAAGGTATCTGTGAAACGTGCAAAAATTGAAATGGCAAAACTGTGCACCTGCCGAAATACGAGTGCGTATACTCATTTGAAAAAATGTTCCTAAACTGCTTCTGATACGCTAGAGGTTACCGCACAGTAAACAGCAATTGCAGTTGACCGTTTGCCTGCACCGTATAAAGTACGGCCAATAAATATTTTTGTAGGGAGGACACATCATCTCATCCTGAATGGAGAGTTCATCTATACGTGTAAAAGTAACCACTTGTGCCAGAGGGAAGTGTGTTGGGAGCCTTACTGTTCATGTTGTATATTAACATTACAGATAATATAAGAAAGCTCACATATTTCGAAAATGATGCAGAAATCGACATTGAGGTAACAAAGTTCGTGTGAAGCGATATGCACATACAGGGGATAGCAAAAATGTGACCACCTATACTTGCATCTACATGGATACTCTGCAAATCACATTTAAGTGCCTGGCAGATAGTTCATCGAACCATCTTCACAAGTCTCTATTATTCCAATCTCGCATAGCACCCGGAAAGAATGATCACCTGTGTCTTTCCATACGAGCTCTGACTTCCCTTATTTTATCGTTGTGGTCGTTTCTCCCAACGTAGGTCGGTGTCAACAAAATATTTTCGCATTCGGAGGAAAAAGTTGGTGATTGGAATTTCGTGAGAAGATTCCGTCGCAACGAAAAACGCTTTTCTTTTAAAGATGTCCAGCCAAAATCCTGTATCATTTGTGTGACACACTCTCTCATATTTCGCGATAATAGAAGGACGTGCTGCCTTTCTTTGGACTTTTTCGATCTACTCCGTCAGTCCTATCTTTTAAGGATCCCACATTTCCCAGCAGTATTCTAAAAGAGGACGGACAAGCGTAGTGTAGGCAGTGTCCTTTGTAGGTCTGTTACGTTTTCTAAGTGTTGTGCCAATAAAACGCAGTCTTTGGTTAGCCTTAACCGCAACATTTTCTATGTGTTCTTTCCAATTTAAGTTGTTCGTTATTGTATAATAATAATGGCGTGTGACGAGGGCCTCCCATCGGGTAGATCGTTCGCCTGGTGCAAGTCTTTCGATTTGACTCCACTTCGGCGACTTGCGCGTCGATGGGGATGAAATGATGATTAGTACAACACAACACCCAGTCCCTGAGCGGAGAAAATCTCCGACCCAGCCGGGAATCTAACCCGGTCTTTTAGGATTGACAGTCTGTCGTGCTGACCACTCAGCTACCGCGGGCGGACGTTAGTTATTGTAACACCTAGTTAGTTAGTTGACTTTACGGCTTTTAGATTAGACTACAACTTCTCTGATAGTGATTCGTCCATTCTGCTTCACCAGCAATATTGCGGGATCAGTAACGACCTGATTTGCGGATATTGCGGGCGTACCTTAACTGGCTTCTGTCTTCATTGATTAGCGGCTACCTTTGAAATGGTTGTACCACTCCTTTAGCCCTGCAGTACCCATTACTTTGTCCACAAACACACGATGGTTTCAACTTGAGAATCGCCAAGCTTGGAGCCAAATGTGATGTAAAGACGTCATTTTGCTCAGAATACTAAATCCAACGTGTACGACTTGCAAGTGTTCCGAAGTAGTGGAGAAAATCAGGTATGTGTGCTAAATATGCCTGAAAACATGAGCCCATGCGCGCCCTGATACCATTGTTGATTTCAACAATTAAAAAAGGTCGGATATTTTTTGAACAGCTCATGTATATAAGCCATCGCCAGTGATGTCGAAAGAGCAAGATACCCCTAACTACGCCAGTTGTATAGGTAGTTCGAATGGAGCGGTCTATTGTCTGACGTATCTCCATAACAGCTCCGAACCGAATACCCCAAAGTCCGACAAATGGTGCAAATGGCTCTGAGCACTATGGGTCTTAACATCTATGGTCATCAGTCCCCTAGAACGTAGAACTACTTAAACCTAACTAACCTAAGGACATCACACAACACCCAGCCATCACGAGGCAGACAAAATCACTGACCCCGCCGTGAATCGAACCCGGGAACCCAGACGCGGAAAGCGAGAACGCTACATTCACGTCAGGAATCAAGTTGTGCTCAGAAGGGCGCAAGTCCGGGGCTGTCTCAGGCCGATACTGATCTTCGGCCTGACGTGGCTGCTTGTCCTGTTCCAGGGGTTGCCCCTCAGTCTGCAAAGATCCGAGCAGTCGCAGAGGGTGGTCTTACTGGTAGTTGGGAGCTCCAACGTCAGGCGCGTAATGGGGCCCCTTAGGGATATGACAGCAAGAGAGGGGAAGAAAACCAATGTGCAATCCGTTTGCATACCGGGGTGAGTCATTCCAGATGTGGAAAGGGTCCTTCCGGATGCCATGAAGGGTACAGGTTGCACCCATTTGCAGGTGGTCGCTCATGTCGGCACCAATGATGTGTGTCGCTATGGATCGGAGGAAACCCTCCCTGGCTATTTGATTTGGTGAAGACTGCCAGTCTCGCTAGCCGGATGAAAGCAGAGCTCACCGCTCACCATCTGCAGCATCGTCGACAGGACTGACTGCGGACCTTTGGTAAAGAGCTGAGTAAAGGGTCTGAATCAGAGGCTGAGATTGTTCTGCGACCGTGTGGGCTGCAGATTCCTCGACTTGAGCCATAGGGTGGTGGGGTTTCGGGTTCCGCTGGACAGGTCAGGAGTCCACTACACGCAACAAGCGGCTACACGGGTAGCAGGGGTTGTGTGGCGTGGGCTGGGCGGTTTTTTTAGGTTAGATGGCCTTGGGCAAGTACAAGAAGGGCGGCAGCCTTAACGAGTTCGGGGCAAAGCAGGACATGCGGGGACCAAGCAGCAATCGGTATTGTAATGGTAAACTGTCGAAGCTGCGTTGGTAAAGTTCCGGAACTTCAAGCGCTGATAGAAAGCACCGAAGCTGAAATCGTTATAGGTACAGAAAGCTGGCTGAAGCCAGAGTTAAATTCTGCCGAAATTTTTACAAAGTTACAGTCAGGTAGAAAGGATAGATGGCATGCAACCGGTGGTGGAGAGTTAGTCGCTGTTAGTAGAAGTTTATCCTGTAGTAAAGTAGAAGTGGATAGTTCCTGTGAATTATTATGGGTGGAGGTTACACGCAACAGCCGAGCTAGGTTAATAATTGGCTCCTTTTACCGACCTCCCGACCCAGCAGCATTAGTGGCAGAACAACTGAGAGAGAATTTGGAATACATTTCACATCAATTTTCTCAGCATGTTATAGTCTTAGGTAGAGATTTCAATTTACCAGATATAGACTGGGACACGCAGATGTTTAGGATGGGTCGTAGGGACAGAGCGTCGAGTGACATTATACTGAGTGCGCTATCCGAAAATTACCTCATGCAATTAAACAGAGAACCGACTCGTGGAGATGACATCTAGGACCTACTGATAACAAACAGACCCAAACTTTTCGACTCTGTATGTGCAGAACAGGGATTAGTGATCATAAGGCTGTTGCAACATCCCTGAATATGGAAGTTAATAGGAATATAAAAAGAGGGAGGAAGGCTTACGTGTTTAGCAAGGGTAATAGAAGGCAGATTTCAGTCTACCTAACAGATCAAAACGAAAATTTCTGTTCTGACACTGACAATGTTGAGTATTTTTGGAAAAAGTTCAAGGCAATCGTAAAATGCGTTTTAGACAGGTACGTGTAGAGTAAAACTGTGAGGGACGGGATAAACCCACCGTGGTTCAACAACAAAGTTAGGAAACTACTGCGAAAGCAAAGACAGCTTCACTCCAAATATAAACGCAGCCAAAACCTCTCAGACAAACAGGAGCTAAACGATGTCAAAGTTATCGTAAGGAGGGCTATGCGTGAAGCGTTCAGTGAATTCGAAAATAAAATTCTATGTACCGACTTGACAGAATATCCTAGAAAGTTCTGGTCTCACGTTAAATCAGTAAGTGGTTGGAAACAGCATGTCCAGACACTCCGGCGTGATGATGGCATTGAAACAGAGGATGATAGGCGTAAAGCTGAAATACTAAACATCTTTTTCCAAAGATGTTTCATAGAGGAAGACCGTAGTGCAGTTCCTTCTCTAAATCCTAGCACAAACGAGAAAATGGCTGACATCGAAATAAGTGTCCAAGGAGTAGAAAAGCAACTGGAATCACTCAACAGAGGAAAGTCCACTGGACCTGACGGGGTACCAATTCGATTCTACACAGTACGCGAAAGAACTTGCCCTCCCTTTTAACAGCCGTGTACCGCAAGTCTCTAGGGGAACGGAAGGCTCCAAATGATTGGAAAAGAGCACAGGTAGTCCGAGTCTTCAAGAAGGGTCGTAGAGCAGATGCGCAAAACTATAGACCTATATCTCTGACGTCGATCTGTTGTAGAATTTTAGAACATGTTTTTTGCTCGAGTATCATGTCGTTTTTGGAAACCCAGAATCTACTCTGTAGGAATCAACATGGATTCCGGAAACATCCGTCGTGTGAGACCCAACTCACTTTATTTGTTCATGAGACCCAGAAAATATTAGATACAGGCTCCCAGGTAGATGCTATTTTTCTCGACTTCCGGAAGGCGTTCGATACAGTTCCGCACTGTCGCCTGATAAATAAAGTAAGAGCCCACGGAATATCAGACCAGCTGTGTGGCTGGATTGAAGAGTTTTAACAAACAGAACACAGCATGTTGTTGTCACTGGAGAGACGTCTAAGGACGTTAAAATAACCTCTGGCGTGCCACAGGGGAGTGTTATGGGACCATTACTGTTCACAATATATATAAATGACCTAGTAGATGGTGTCGGAAGTTCCATGCGGTTTTTCGCGGATGATTCTGTAGCATACACAGAAGTTGCAGCATTAGAAAATTGTAGCGAAATGCCGGAAGATCTGCAGCGGATAGGCCCTTGGTGCAGGGAGTGGCAACTGACCCTTAACATATACAAATGTAATGTATTGCGAATACATAGAAAGAAGGATCCTTTACTGTATGATTATATGATAGTGGAACAAACACTGGTAGCAGTTACTTCTGTAAAATATCTCGGAGTATGCGTGCGGAACGATTTGAAGTGGAATGATCATATAAAATTAACTGTTGGTAAGGCGCGTACCAGGTTGAGATCCATTGGGAGAGTCCTTAGAAACTGTAGTTCATCAACAAAGGAGGTGGCTTACAAAACACTCGTTCGACCTATACTTGAGTATTGCTCATCAGTGTGGGATCCGTAGCAGATCGGGTTTGCGGAGGAGATCCAAAGAAGAGCGGCGCGTTTCGTCATAGGGTTATTTGGTAACCGTGATAGCGTTACGGAGATGGTTGACAAACTCAAGTGCCAGACTCTGCAAGAGAGCCGCTCTTCATCGCGGTGTAGCTTGCTCGCCAGATTTCGAGAGGGTGCGTTTCTGGATGAGGTATCGAATATATTGCTTCCCCCTACTTATACCTCCCGAGGAGATCACGAATGTAAAATTAGAGAGATTAGAGAGCGCACGGAGGCTTTCAGACAGTCTTTCTTCCCGCGAACCATACGCGACTGGAACAGGAATGGGAGGTAATGACAGTGGCACGTAAAGTGCCCTCCGCCACACACCGTTGGGTGGCTTGCGGAGTATAAATGTAGATGAAGATGAGTGTGGTGCGTGATGCGGCGCTCCCCATCCCCATATACCGATGAAATCAGTCACGACTTGAACCGAGCGTGCCCGAACATTGTCCTGCCAAATGATGGCCGCCTCCTGCAGAAAGTGACGCCGCTGCTTTCTCTCAGTTGCTTTTCTACTTTGTAACACAGTCTGTTTCGTTTTCGAGTCCAAACCGCTTAACAGATATTGTTCAAATTTGGCATGGAGACAGTTTGAACCCTGAGAAAGAACATAGCCCACTTTAAAAAGCAAGAATTTTTTTTTGCATCAGTGAACGTAAACTACATTAAAACTTACTTATTTTGCTTGTATAACTTAAGAATTCTATAATGTATAAGTACTTCAGTAGTCGCCGCGCGGGATAGTCTCTCAAACGAAATTGCTCCCACGTCCGAGGCCTTTCAATATCACTTCTTCCATTCCGCTTGTAGTTCAGAATATTTTGTGGAAGTCTGGGACGTAGCATTCTCACCAGTCTTCACGATATTTTTGAATTTTTTAGTTTCTGTTGAAAATACTTACTTTTTTTCTAGTACCTTCATTCCTAATCATTTCTTGTTGTGCAGCTCTTCGAATTTCTTAGGAATCTCATCTCTGCCGTGTGATTTATTTTGCTTTTTTTTAAACCATGTTTTCGCTTTCATAGCATAATACAGGAACCGCGACCACGTTATAGAATTTCGGGACAATCTTTTTGTACTTTATTGCCCAATGTTCAGATAATAGTGTCACAGACAGCTTAGAATTTGTGTAATCTATTTTAAGTATCAGAGTAAAAATCAGATCTTACAGCGTAGCCTAAATGAAATATTAAGAGACCAGTTCTAAAGCAGGATTATCGAAAACTAGTTTTAAACCGACTGAGTATTTTTCTCGGAGTGCACTTATTTTCGTTTTATTACTAGAAATTTTAAAGTTGTATTCATTGCATATTTCGTTCAGGTGGTATATAGATCTTTGGAGGTCATTTCGTGAACGTGAATCATGTCATCTACAAACAGAAGCACAATCATGTATTTCTCATTCGTTATCCCAATTCCTTTGTCTTGTAGTAGTTCCTGCTTTCATTTATGAAGAACGAAGTCAATATAAATACTAAAAATGCTGACTTAATCTGCTCATTTAAATGTATACCGAACGAGCTGCGGCAGTGGTTAGTACATGGTATGATGAGGATGATGATGATGATGATGATGTTTGGTTTGTGGGGCGCTCAACTGCACGGTTATCAGTGCCTGTACAAAGCCCCAACCTTTACACAGTCCAGTTTCGCCACCTTCACGAATGATGATGAAATGATGACACCACAGACACCTACTTCCCGGGCGGAGAAAGCAACCCAGCCGTGAATCGAACCCAGAATCCCATCACCAGCAACGCTAGCTTCTACACGACGAGCTGTCAACTAGTACACTAGACTCGCATTCGGGAGGATGACGTTTGAATCCGCATCCGGCCATCCTTATACGTTTTCCGTATCTTTCCTGAATCGCTCCAAGCAAATGCTGGGATGGTTCCTTTGAAAGGGAACGGCGGACTTCTTTTACCCTTCCCTGACGCAGTGCCAACTCCTGCTCCGTCTCTAATGACCTCGACATCGATAGCACATTAAATGCAATCCTCCTTCCGTCCTTCATTTAAAGGCATAGGTTTACGCAATAAGTCGGGCGTTAAAAGTTAAAAACTGCGTACTCGTCTAAGGCAGCATAATTTCATGGCGCGCAAATTATCGAGACTATATTCACCGAGCATTTGTGAAAGGCAGCACGTGGCGACTTCCAACAAACTTCACACATAATTACGAAACTTGGCGAAACCTTTTTCCCCTCTGACATCCCTGACAGAATGATGAAAGGAAAAAGACTTTTATCACTTCTACATTTTCGCTGTTCGTGCAGTAAGGTGTCAGCATCAGGCTTGATGTTTCACTTTATTACTTCTTTACTACTCACTTTATTCGCAACACATTTGTCAGACAGTATCCACATACGTCGCCGAATGTACGTGAAACTTATAGAATTGTACAACACCTAGTTCAGTACATAAATATTGAGACGTTTTCGAAAAACTAGCTTCTCTTACAACAGAGCGTCTTCAACTGCAAAGGGTTATGTTTCTTCAGGTCAAGTTTTTAACACATTAACTGATACGGAAAGTGAACGAACTTCTAAAGGTGGTTTACATATGGGACTTCCAGTTTTCAGACAGCAATTTGGAGGGGAGAAGGGGGAGGTGGTTACGCGATCTATTTGGAACATCAGTGTTTCCGCAAATGATGCAGTTGCCTGTAATAAAGTTCTGTTTGAAAGAAGCCACGCCCTCATAAGATGTCAGTGTAGTGCAAAGCATGACAACTTAGTTTAAATGTTCCCGAAATGTAAAATTGTTCGGTTCACAAAACGATATAACCTTATCCTACGAGTATAGTGCAGCGAGTCAAATTCGCAATCGCTCAACCCACATGAATACCTGGGTGGAAAAATTTCTAGAGATTTTAAATGGAACCGTCACATAGTCGCAGTCTTAGGGAAATACGGTGGCTGGCTGCAATTCGTTGGTAGAATTCTAGGAAAATACAATAAGTGTACAAAAGAAATTGCTTACAAATCACGATTGCGAGCCATCCCCCAATATTGCTCGAGATTCTTGGATCCTAATCAGATACAACTGCCAGGCGATACTGAATGTATACAGAGAAGGGCGGCACGAATGGTCACAGGTTTTTTGACCCGTTGGAAAATGTCACACAGTTTCTGATCAAATTGAACAGGCAGGCGCTTGGAAACAAACGTAAAATATCCAGAGAAAGTCTATTTGGAATATTTCCGGAGGAATCCTTAACTGATGAATATAGGCGAATGGTAGTCAATGGAGGGAATGACTGCGGATGCTCGTTCGATTTGCGTTCTCTTCCGTAGGCTGCGATGCA
The DNA here is from genome assembly GCF_023897955.1 of Schistocerca gregaria. Classification (NCBI taxonomy): domain Eukaryota; kingdom Metazoa; phylum Arthropoda; class Insecta; order Orthoptera; family Acrididae; genus Schistocerca; species Schistocerca gregaria. The sequence goes on from NW_026061770.1 coordinate 904,297, forward strand.
AACCAATCCTGGTCATATTCCCGGTGTGAGATGTAGTTGGCAGCTCTGTAAATGCTGACCGGTGAGTCGCTTAAAGCCCACGTGAAATTAATCTCGGAGGGACACATGACGCTCTCAACCGACTAAGCATATCCCCTAAGGATCGCCTAGAGCCTGTGACTAGTGCATTGAATGTAAATACGGAAAACTGCAAAAACTCACTTTTTGAACTATTTGTAATTCCATTAACTAGTTTTGTAACCTTTACAGACTCATCTTCAAATGTGGCACACAGAATTTCCGTCTCTCTGACGTGGAGACAGAACGACAGTTACATGGCGACATGTGCCGGAAAACCAGTTATTCCACTTACTGACTAACGGACAGTTCATGGTAGACACAGACTATCCCGTGAAGAGCAAAGTATCGCGAGGAGACCTAATTAGAAAGTTTCTAGAACTGACGTTACACGATGAATTTAGGAATGGAATATACTGAAACTGCCTACGTATTGTAACTGTAGGAAGCGTGAAGACCAGAAGAGACTAAGCACAGCACGCACAGAGGCTTTTAAGCAGCCACAGTTCGCACGCTCCATACGTCAGTGGAGTGGGAATAAGTCCTAATAACTGGTATACTGGCAAGTTCCATCTGTCACGCAATTCACGATCGTTTATAGACTACAAATTATAAGCTGCCTATGTTTTGTTTAAATTTGGATTACAAGAAAATGGGCGTTTTGCAAAATATCCTACATAAGTCTCCTCTTCACCACCACCACCACCACCACCATGAGTGTTCTGCCCTAAGGCAGGTCTTCACATGTAGTTCTCCATGCAGTCCCATCATTTGTTACCCTCTTGTTTTCTCACAACTATTTTCTGTTCTTACGCTGTCCACCACCTGGTATGTTCTGCGTCTTCTTCTTCTTCTTCTTCTTCTTCTTCTTCTTGCATTCACCATTTCCTCCATACCATCAATAAACAATCTCTTCTCATTCAGTGTCCATGCCAATTGTGTTTGCTCGTCCTGCTACCTTTAAAATTTCTCTCTGTTCTCCCACTCAACACCACCTCATTTCTCACTGTACCTGCCTATTTTATCCCCTATCAACGCACCCACATAAAAGCCTCGTGTTATGAAACGTCTCGTTGGCAATTGCTATACGTATTTTCACCTCCTTATTACTTCCAATGTCGTCCATAACAGCACGTCGCAGTTATCTAAAAACACTAAATTATTGTGTATCTTCCTGCCTAACATTATAGTTGTTCTTGCTTTTCTTGCACCTATCACCGGACATTTTGCGTTTTTCTTATTATTTCTCATTCCAATTTACTCACGTCTCTTATTCAATTCTTTTAACATCTCAGTCATACTTATTTTGCTCTCTGCCAATAACACCACATGATCCGCGAGTCTAATACATTCTGCTCTCCTAACAACAACCCGCTCCCGTCTATGTCGTTTCAAACGTTTTTGAATGACATGCTCCAAATATATTTACACACTAGGGAGAATAAACGTATCCCGGAGGACTTACCCCAGCGCGATGGAAATCGATACACGTGATGTTCATTCATGCCCAATAGTATCCGAACGACCTGAATTGAATTTCGCCTGATTCACATGCAACCCACATAGCGCAACTGTCTAGCAGGTCTCCTTATCGCTCCTTGGTACAGTCGTTTGACTATAGAAAGTGGTTCCAACAAGTCACCACGAGAAAAAACTGTTCTGTATCGCAATAACTGAAGATGTAAAGTAATACCACGATACTACAAATATCACGGAACACCTTATCACACATAAGACTGCCCTTAAGGCTTGTATCTCACATTTATTACAATAAATGACATACCTGACATTTTACCACTCTCATTATTACGTCAGATAGGTAATGCACGTAGTAAATTCGTCGTATTCATGATTTACTCTTCAAAGTAACATACCGTACTTATTATTTAACACAAAATAAGATTAAAAATTAAAGGTATTCACGAGCAGCTAATTGAGAATATTTATGTACTTCAAGTGAAACGTCGAACCGTCTCGTTCTGCATATGGATGCAAACTCAGGTCATGCAGACTAAGCAATGATTTCGTGCCTGACGGATACTAACTGTCACTCCTGATTAGGCATACAGAGAGTAATATACCTCGATTTTTGACAGAGCCAGTTTGCAAATACCAACTTTACATTTCATAGCGCAAGCATTTTTGCCGGACGCGAATTCCTACCCAGCACCTATTGTCCCTGTTAACGAACGACGAGAGATGTTGAATCTTGGTTCTTAACAAGTAACTTACTTGAATTGCCGTGAGGTAAGGCTTTGTATTGGGCTGGGATTCGAAGTCAGAACTTAATCGGATAGATATCGACGCACAATCAACTGTGACATTTCGGATTTTCTCGGCAGTAGCTAGATGTTTTAACTGAAATGACGAGAGGAAACATACATTTTTTTCCTTCCCAAGACTCCAACCCGGCATCTATCGCTGTTATATTCTAGAGAAAACGAACGTTAAATATGGGTTTGTTGCACCAGCAGCGACATGTGAGCGTGTTTGAACTAGAAATAATATGACGAAGAGTTCAGTGCTCACTGGGAATACAGCTCCACACATCATATCGCTTTTGACTACACACAAAGATACGTCAGCTTCCGAATTTTTGTCCAGATCGGACTAACATCTTGAACTTACAGTAATCTCGCAAATAGTTCTGTGTCTCACTGGGTGTCAAAACGTCACATATCGTTAGTGTTGACAACGAATGAAAATACATTAAACATTAAAATAATTATCCACCAGCAGATAGGTGTTCTCATGCTAGAGCTTGATAATACATAATGAAATCTATAGTGCCAGGCCAGGATTTTAACCCATTCACGCACAGAATGTGGAGACGTTGAGGAATCTGCAGTTCTGAACAAACAACAAATTGCAGCCGTGCTGTATTCTCACGAAGTGATCAAATTCAGCGTTAAGTACGGTCTAAGTTGCATTCCCAGTTCAGAACCGATTTTATTGACATACAGAAGCTCAGATAAAATATTGACTAAGTATCCTGTGAGCCTACATAGCGTTTGTTTCGTCACTAGAAATAAATAACAAGTATAAGAAAGGTTTCTACGTGTCGCCGCTCCAGTCTTTATTGTGATTCATCCTAACGTCTACTATGTAGAAAAGGAATATCATTTTTCATGTTAATTTCAGACCACAATGTCATTATATCTTCTTCACTTGGTGTAGCCAGAAGAGAATGGAATCTGTCTCTCCTTATCTAAAATCATTGACAGAAGTTGGAATCGAACCCAGTCCATAGATATACAAGCATATTATAAGTATGTGGCTCATTTTTCTATCGTAACGCCGTTGCACCCCACTGGATGAGAATTCTGACACACAGGCTTCCTGTAGTAATTTGCAGCAGGTTCAGTAAATTCATTTACTTGGTTGACCGAATGACAATGAACTAGCTGCCTCGACTACCCAGTGCATACATTCGACTTTATTTTGTAATCACCGAAATAAAATCACGTACCTGCCACCTACACAGAACAGCCAACAGTCTAGGATGCGCAAATTTAAATAGGAAGTGTTTCTTTCCACTTGGTCTGCTGTATTGCGCCATCTCTTTGTTGAAAACGTCGTGCAGTGCAAATGTCGCATTTCATAAGTAAAGTTTTGTATTCCTAGAAACCCAAAATTTGCTTGTCAGCGGCGGGAAGAGGAGTTACCTGTTGTGCAGCATTGTAAGTTTTCACTATTGCACTATGAGCCGAAAGTAATTTTTTGCGATTTCCTTATCGATGTTTTATCTGACTGCTTGTAGCTCTTTCACAGAAGGGATAAAAACGTTACAGTCAGTGAGACTGGAAGTGCGAACCATAACAGATGCTTTTTCTCAGGTCAGCGCATTACCACAGAGCTGGCGTAGAAGTACGTGTCTTAGCTTACTCTTACGAGATCGATAATGTCTAGCTCTCGTAAACCGCTATTTAAAGGACGAGATTAGTTGCGATTTCCACGTGCAACGACTTTCCTGGGCTGAAAACCGTAAATTTACAATCTTTTGTTACACCTAAAGCGATAGTAAATCAGATTATTCAATGGAAATGACAGGTAAAATCAAGTGAACTTTGAGGATAAATTCCGTGCGCACCAGGAAGGAACTCGTCGATCACAGAGTTGCCAAACATACGTTGCCTTGTTGTCAAATCTCAGTTACAGTACCAGCAGAAAGAAGACGAACCGATGTGATCGTACAGCGGGCTGGGAAGTGACCATAGCTGGTGTCTCCAAGTCGCGGTTGCTACGGCCTGGAATACGTAATGCGTCTGATTCGCATTTCTGTAACTAGGTTTAGGGACTGGAGCGTGGTTACTAATAATACTCCGAACTGACTGAAAACTAAGCATCATATATCAGTAACTCTCACAGTCATTTTTATATTTATTTCGTAAGTGTACTAAAAACTAAGAAGCTCATTCAGAGACGTTTTGATGCCTCGCCGATAGTCGAGCAAAACAAACAAATAAAGAAAAAAAGAATGTGTGTGTGTATGATAGAGAGAGAGAGAGAGAGAGAGGGAGAGAGAGAGAGAGAGAGAGAGAGAGAGAGAGAGAGAGAGAGAGAAATCAAAAAGAATGAGAGAGAGTAAGAAATTGTTGTAAAGAAATTGAATCATGGTATGTAAAGAAATCTTTCACTAAAATTACACGTTACACATCATTACGAAATATCGTATTCATGATCTATGAAACAAGAATTGATCTAATGTAATCTAATCATATCATATTGATGGCTATCCATGAAGAGTCATGAATTACCGAAATTTTTGCCAATACCAGTAATGAAATCTAAATTTGAAAATAAAAGACGACAATTTTTGTAATAAACCTGGACTCCTAACAAGACCCTTTCGTCCCTGTTAACTAACCACGAAAGATGTCTGATATACCTCCATGCTCAAGTAACAAAGTGCGCATGCATTTAAAGATTAAGTGCATGATGTGAAGTTATATGACGGAGATACGAACCCAACACGTAATCGTATTGTTAACTAAGTAAAATCAAATGTTATGTATCGGTTTCTCTTACCAGCTGCTAGGTGTTTGAATCTAAACTAAGGATACAAACTTTTGTACCTAAGCGACAATCTAACTGCACGCCTAACGTGCATCCACAAATATAGCTTAAATATCAGTTGCTTACTCACCAACGGTAAGTGTGTGCATGTTTGACCAGAAATAAGGACACCTATTGCGATTGTTGGCAACACATGAATAGACATTAAAAGCGCACGTTGGTTTTCACTAGCGGGACGGTGTGCACGTTATAGGGCTTGAACTGAAACTATGAATATTTTTGTATTGGATCAGGATTCGGACCCACATACGTACCTTTGGAGGAGACCTAGAGAAGGTTGCAGTCTTGCGAAAAGGAACGAAATGGTTGAACTATAATGTTCCGAGAGATTCACATCCTCGAAAGAGGAGAAACTAATTCGAATCACAGTCCAGCACCAAATTTTTCAACGTCTCTAGTTCAATCAGTTACAAGTAAAATAAGAGCCCCATCCTTTAAATGGCTATCGGTTCATAAAATAAAATAAAATTTTCTAATGTAAGTACGTTTACTGGCGACTGTGTTTCTATTTATGATGACTTCCGCTATGTCATTTCCCAACGTAACCTGGCTCTGCCCAGTAGGTAATGATGGAACGTGATTTATATTGCGAATTCTGGATTATAACGTCTTTCTCTTGAGGTTACCAGAGGCAAAGTAAATCTGTTTGTGCTTCTTAAAAGTAAATGTCTGAACCCACGCATTGCTCCTGTGATAGTTCCACCAGGCCATTGTGCCCACATTTCCCAGCCCCAGGAATGAGCTGCAACGGATGATGTGCTGAGCTTACAAAAGTAGTCACGGTGGAAAAAACGTGAGTCTATTAAATGGTTAAATAGAAACAAGCTTCTGACGCGGAGAGTATGCTATTCGCATGTCAGCAGGATGTAAAGACCCTTGTAGGCATCATAGGCTCGATGTGAAGCCATTTTGAAATGTTCACAAATTCAGCAATTTTCTTAATTCGTGAAGATCCACTGGGAAGTGTGAAGTTACCGGATAATTGGATTATTACCGTCATTATTACTATCATTTTCTTCATGCCGCTGCTGGAACACTGTACTTGAATATCAGTTCGTGCCTTTTGGTCACTATACAAGTAGTTTCCCAAGAAGAGGTTCTTTCTCTGTCTACAGAATTCTTTTCATGTTAATATCTATGAGTAATTACTCATAGATTACATTAAAACTAAAGTAATCGATGAAGACGTTACTTGATAACAATAACGCTCTGCCTTTCTTCTATTACTTGCGCCTAGAAATGGCTGTCGAGTACTGCCAAACCAAAAGCCAAGAGATCTTACTGCCTGCCGATATACGCCGCTGGCAATTTTTCCATATGATTTGGTCGACGTGACCTGTTTCAAGTTGTGTATGACAGAGAATGTTTTAGAAAATCAATTGTTTTCCTTTGCAATAAAGAAAAAGATTTTCATTCTAAGCTATCCAAGTTCAAAATTTTTCGAATATTAGTTCCAGTTTAATATTCGCTTCTATAATGTAGGAAATTATCTCGCAGTTGCAAAACTCGGATCCGGCCCACTGACCTTACACTCAGCCGCCGGCCATAAATTCTGGCTCAGAGTGACACCACATTAAGTAACCTAATATGCGAAGACTATTTGCCAGTGCTCTCTCTCACCGGAAAATACGCAGTTCACTCATTAATTGTGCTCCATTAGTACACTGTAACAGTAATTTCTGTGTGTCTGCAGTGCATTCGGATTGCAGAATGTGGCGGTGCTCTCTCTCCCACTTCTGTATACAATATGACTGACCTAAACGGGCCCTTTATCGTTACAGGCCCTGAGCAGTGCTACATCATACTGACAACAGTAATGTTCTTATACTGACAATCTGACTGGTCGTTTTACCTGATTTTGTAATCATTTAAATAAGACAACATGACCTTCCAGTGGGAGACATTTCGTTCTCCCTTTTGCTTCTGTGACATTTTTCCGTAAGCTATTTGCCTTCCAATCAGCGAAATTCGGTAGAGTACGGCCGGTAAACGATTTACAAACCACGATTTAGTCCAGTTAAGACGATTTCTTCAAACATTATCGTTGCTGAAGGAATTTACTTTCATCTATATCGTCTCAAGCAGCAACGTTCACAGACATCCCAAATACGTAAAAGCTCATTATCCTGGTACGATGTTTGTAAAACAAACTTCCCACAGTTTGTGTCAGTTTGATCTTTTCGTCTGATAGCACTGCCTAAGTATCACAAGTAGTGTCCCTGTAGCTGTGGGAATCATTGGTTAATAACGAGTTTAACACCAATGGGTATAGTATTGCTAAATATTCAAATAAATTATCAACCTAAGTCTGAGTTCATCCGCAGACTGTAGCGAATTTATAATACTGAAGCTAGACTTTGTATCCTTGTCCTCCTTGAGTGGGCATTGGAAGGCGTTTGCACACACGAACACAACACTATAAATACTTCGAACGCCATAGTTAACGTTGCTCTCATAAACTACTTTTGTTTTTTTAATTCTTCTAGGTGTTCAGGATGCAATATGTGTTGTAGATACAGCCTTAGAGCAAAACATTGACCGCCGAGCCGTCCACATAAGGTGGACAACACAGTCGTGCTCCTCTCAGGATCCTGTGTCCGGCAGTAAGCTCGATCTGCAACATTGTAGACTGCGACACTTCCCAGAGGAAGTCTTGAGTTCAGTCGTAGTACAGTATTCTTGACTAAGGCCGTAGTCTTGAGGTAAAACGCGAGACGCTAATATGACGTCTGGCGACCGGAAGCATACATCGACAAAATTTTTATCGCCCCTTTCCTCTCGGTGCTGAAGCTATGCGTGCAATTCAAGCGAATCTACAATATATTTCGCTTTGTGTCACACTGGTAATAATAGTTTGGTTCAACAATGTTTTAGCGAAAGATTTCTTTACCGAGCATCTGCCTCTGAACACCGCATGCGTCTGAGTTCTCTGGGACCCGTTTGCTGCCTACCGCCGGGGGCTGAGGCACTGCGCTGCCTTCTGCCGACAACATCTGCTCCACTCCACACTCTCAACCATGTACAATGCTTGAGTAGTGACCCATAAAATCTGTCTACGATTTGTGTTTCACTCTTGATAGCAAAGGAGGCACAAAACCGTTTTCATTTGATGATTATTTTATTACATTAGAATGCAGTACATCAATGTGACACAGAATTAATTTCATTGTTTCTGATCCAGTGCGCTATAATTAAAGCGTCACATTCTGTTCTTTTCCTTGCACAGGAGATTCTTCAAATAATTTATTATTGTCACGGATTCATATGTGTTACTCAAGGCACAGGGAGTAAATGCAATGTAATGTGTTTGGTTTCTTTCTTTGATTTTCTATGGTAAATGGTTGCAAAAGATTGCGTCAATACCTATCAGAACCTGCTCTATAGCTACTAAGGCAAATTGCTTGTTTTGAGGTCCATAAATTTAATTAATGGAGAAGTGAACGCTGTTCACAAATGATATTTAGAATATTCAATTGGATTTAAGGCGACAAAATTGCCCATATTTGAAGCTACCCAGAGAAAAATAAGTTGCTAGTGACACTGTCAGCACATGTCTGCAGGGAAGTTTAGCATAGAGTAATCAAGAGGCTCATTTCCTTCATACTTATCACCCTGGCATGTGAGTCTTAAGTGAAGAACAATATTGAAATTCGTATCGTTGATGGTCGATTCGAATTTCTTCAGAGACGCTGGTATTGCGAAGCAGCTTGGCAGTCAGAACGCCATGATCTATGACGATTAACACAACTTACTGAGTCGAGCTACCAAGAGGATTTGATGTGTAAAGGTTTTCTTCCGATTTCGATACAGAATTTTTTCCGGAAATTCGAAGATCCTTAAAAAAAAGCTCAGTATCTTAGTTTACGTAAGGATTATACAGCATGAGCCATTCAAATGGAAAGGTAATACCAAGTAAATTTAGTGAGCCAATTCAGTACCATAGGCGGAAGTGATTGCACTTTCACAGTGTTGCCTAATGTTTGTGACGATGTTGCCAAATCTCAGGTGTGCTAGGAACAGCTATGTAGCGGTATGCGTGGATAATCCCCTGCTCGTGTCTTACGGGGATATGGAGAGGAACCGCGGGGTTTGGTTAGGATGCAGCGTTTTCTCCTAGCAGTTGTGTCAAACATTAAGGTGTATAATCTTCCATCACGATTACAGTTTTCTACGAAATATATACGAATAAAACACTTACCTTGTTTCTCTCCGACAAAAGATTATTTCAGTACGATAAAAAGTTTTTGGATATCTCTTATGCCTACCTGTCACCAAAGTAAGATAAACACTTTGCACCTCGAAATCGATTGCATGTATGTGCAGTCTTGTGATGCTTAAATAACGCTCAAAGGACATTTAGTCCATATTTTATCTGAGCTTCTGTATGTCGATAAAATCGGTTCTGAACTGGGAATGCAACTTAGACCGTACTTAACGCTGAATTTGATCACTTCGTGAGAATACAGCACGGCTACAATTTGTTGTTTGTTCAGAACTGCAGATTCCTCAACATCTCCACATACTGCACGTGAATGGGTTCGAATCCTGGCCCAGCACTATAGGTTTCATTATGTATTATCAAGCTCTAGCATGAGAACACCTATCTGCTGGTGGATAATTATTTTAATGTTTAATGTATTTTCATTCGTTGTCAACACTAACGATATGTGACGTTTTGACACCCAGTGAGACACAGAACTATTTGCGAGATTACTGTAAGTTCAAGATGTTAGTCCGAGCTGGACAAAAATTCGGAAGCTGACGTATCTTTGTGTGTAGTCAAAAGCGATATGATGTGTGGAGCTGTACTCCCAGTGAGCACTGAACTCTTCGTCATATTATTTCTAGTTCAAACTCGCTCACATGTCGCTGCTGGTGCAACAAACCCATATTTAACGTTCGTTTTCTCTAGAATATAACAGCGATAGATGCCGGGTTGGAGTCTTGGGAAGGAAAAAAAAATAATGTTTCCTCTCGTCATTTCAGTTAAAACATCTAGCTACTGCCGAGAAAATCCGAAATGTCACAGTTGATTGTGCGTCGATATCTATCCGATTAAGTTCTGACTTCGAATCCCTGCCCAATACAAAGCCTTACCTCACGGCAATTCAAGTAAGTTACTTGTTAAGAACCAAGATTCAACATCTCTCGTCGTTCGTTAACAGGGACAATAGGTGCTGGGTAGGAATTCGCGTCCGGCAAAAATACTTGCGCTATGCAATTTAAAGTTGGTATTTGCAAACTGGCTCTGTCTAAAATCGAGGTATATCACTCTCTGTATGCCTAATCACGAGTGGCTGTTAGTTTCCTTCAGGCACGAAATCTTTGCTTAGTCTGCATGACCTGAGTTTGCATCAGTATGCAGAACGAGACGGTTCATCGTGTCATTTGAAGTTCATAAATATTCTCAATTAGCTGCTCGTGAATACCTTTATTTTTAGTCTTATTTTGTGTTAAATAATAAGTACGGTATGTTACTTTGAAGAGTAAATCATGAATTCGACGAATTTACTATGTGCATGACGTAATAATGAGAGTGGTAAAATGTCAGGTATGTCATTTATTGTAATAAATGTGAGCAACAAGCCTTAAGATCAGTCTTACCTGTGATAAGGTGTTCCGTGATATTTGTAGTATCGTGGTATTACTTTACATCTTGAGTTATTGCGATACAGAGCAGTGTTTTCTCGTGGTGACTTGTTGGAACCACTTTCAATAGTCAAACGACTGTACCAAGGAGCGATAAGGGGACCTGCTAGACAGTTGCGCTATGTGGGTTGCATGTGAATCAGGCGAAATTCAATTCGGCCGTTAGGATAGTTTTGAGCATGACTGTACGTGTAGGGGCAAATGAATGATTAGAGTTGAAGAAAAACTGGATGATTAATTCAAGACAAAGAGCTTCACAAGTTGATAAGTCGATAACGTGTTGGGCCACCTCTGGCAGTTACTAGGCTTGACATTGACTGATAAAGTTAGTGGATACCCTCCTGATGGATATGGTACCAAATTGAGTTCAGTTGGTTCATTACATCGCCAAAATCGCGACCTGCTTTAAAGAACCTGCCCATTGTGCTCCAAATGTTCAAAATTGGTGAGAGATATGGCTATCTTGCTGAGCAATGTATTGCCTTGCATGTACAAACACGTAGATACGATCTCCGTGTGGATGCGTAAATTGTCGGCAGGCACTTCACTTAGTGTCCCGAGCAGAGTTCAAGCCGCCATAGAGACAAAGGTTGGACACACTGCATATTAATGTCCACTAATAGGTGTCTGTACACTCATTGATAGGATAGTGTATTTCGAAATGTTAGCAGAGGCCAGAAGTTCGAGCATTTGGTCTTCCTGTTAAAGCTTACGTGGGGCGAGTCGTAGAATCTCTAAAAAGAGACACCTCTGGCAACACTAGTTGAAAGTGGACTTCAAACTAGCCGTGCTGCGCTCTCTACCTCCGGCTATTCTCGTGGCCGTCAGAGCTGCCGTAGCCGAGACGCCCCCTGGGTAAACGCTGCGGACTTCTGCAGTCGCGCCTCACGATCTGTCACGAATTATGGAATGTATTCGCAGATACCAACTGTAATACGACAACGGCTATACAGTTTGCTGGAAACGTACAGGATGTTCTGAAATTCCCATCACTACCTGCTAGAACTTGTAGAGGGGACTGAGTACATAATACTCATATTTTAAATTGTAACCCGTCTCCCGAAACGTACTGTATACTAGAACCATTTGAAAACATGTTGGTAACGCTGTCACATTGACAAGTAATTTGTTACACTGTGGAGCCAAAGAAATATCGTTTATGGCCCCCGTGAGCACGCAGAAGTGCCTCAACACGCCGTGGCATGGACTCTACTGATGGCTGAAGTCGCGCAGCAGGGAACTGACACCATGAAACCTGCAGAGCTGCCCATAAATCCGTAACAGTAAGAGGGATCAGAGATCTCCTCTGATCAACACGTTGCAAGGCATTCCAGAAATGCTAGTTAATGCTATAAAATTTACTAGAAACGTACAGTATGTTTGGGGAGTTTGGTGGCCAGCGAAAGTGTTTAAGCTCGGAAGAGTGTTCCTACAGCCACTCTGTAGCAACTGTGGTTGTGTGGGCCGCTCCAATGTCCTGCTGGAATTACCCACTTCCGTCGGAATCCACAATGGACACGAATGGATGCAGGTGATTAGACAGGATGTATCTAGACTTATCAGGGATCCCACATCACTCCGAATGCGCAGGCTCTACAACGTCACAGAGCTTCCACCAGCTTGAACAGTTTCCAGCTGACATGCAGGGTCCATGGAATCATGATGTCGTATTCATACCCATACACTTCCACACTGTATATACATTTTGAAACGAGACACGTCCAACCAGGCAATATGTTTCGAGTCATCAACAGTCCAATGTTCGTACAGATAGGCCCAAATGAGGCGTAAAGCTTTGTGCTGTGCAGCCAGCAAGGGTACACGAGTGGGCCTTCGGCTCTGAAAGCTTATGTAGATATTTTGAATGTTTCGCATGCTGATACTTGTTGATGGTCAAGCATTGAAATTTTCAGTAATTTGTGGAAGGGTTGCACTTTCGCCACGTTGAACGGTTCTCTTCAGATTCCATTCTTGCAGGATTTTTTTATGGCCGCAGAGATGTCGGAGATTTGTTGTTTTACTGGATTGCTGATATTCACGGTGCCCTCGTGAAATGGTCGTACAGGAAAATCCCCACTTCATCGCTACCTCGTAGATGCTGTGTCCCATCGGCCTTGAACCGAGTATAAAACCACGTTCAAAGTCATTTAAATCTTGATAACCTGCCATTGTAGCAGCAGTAACCGATCTAACAACTGCGCCAGACACACGTCTTACACAGGCGTTGCCGGCCTCAGCACCATATTAAGCCTGTTTACATACCTCTCTGTTTGAATATGCATTATTATACTAGTTTCTTTGGCATTTCAGTGTAAATGTGACCTAGTACATCTATTGTTCTACAGTTTCACTCGTTAATAATCAAAGAAACAAAGAAATCGGTCTTCAGAGACACTGTTTTTACAGGAGGGCCTTGTCCAATTTGAAATTAGTGTGATATTATTTCCTTCAGCTGCTGACGGGCGTTGATATATATCAACGAAGACAGGTGAAAATGTGTACCCCGACCGGAACTTGAACCATGGATCTCCTGCTTACATGGCAGTCGATCTATCCATCTGAGCCACCGAGGGCACAGAGGATAGTGAGACTACAGGAATTATCTCGCGCACGCCTCCCGCGAGACCCACTTTCTCACCTATGTATGACCACACACTACATTCGTAGCGTCCTTTCGGACATGTCCGGAAGAACAGACACAATATCCATATAAATATATTTTCCAATTCGCGTGCGCTGCGTCTCCACGGGGCACCACAGAGGGCACCACAGACGCACCTGCTGACGGTGAAGGCACCCTTTCTCGAAGACGTTGCGCAATGGTAACGAAAAGCGTGTGGGGAGGAGTCAGACGTTGTGGACAACTATCTTGATAAAGGCGACCAGCAGCTCTTCCAGTACTGTGAGCTTCCCCACACAGAATACTCGTGTCGGTGTATTCGGCAAAAGTGTACTCAGCAATGTTCCTCTAACACTCACAGAAACATGAACGAGACTCGAACCAGGTCAGAGAGGAGACAGCCGTCAAATGACAGCATACGATCCGACGTAAGTAACCCCCCCTCCCCTCCGGTGATTATAACCCTGTTGCATACCACATTAGCGAAAGTGTATTCATACGGCTGTAGCACGGTTATACCTTTCCATACATGGGCTCCTCTTCAGAATATCATTACTCAGTTCCCTAGAAGTTTTTAACGTGATTTTGGAACATCCTGTATCTCTTCAGTTACTATACAGCTGTTTCCAGAATTAGTTCCCTCTGGAGCGGAGTGTGTGCCGATATGAAACTTCGTGGCAGATTAAAACTCTGTGCGGGACCGAGATTCGAACTCGGCACCTTTGCCTTTCATGGGCAAGTGCTCTACCATCTGAGCTACCCAAACACGACTCACGCCCCATCTAAACAGCTTTACTTCTGCAGTACCTCGTCTCCTACCTACAGCTGTTGTACCACATTCGAAATATACGGATGTATTTCAGAATTTCGGCGTAATGCAACTTCGCAGAAACATGGCTGAATTTTCCTTTATGTTGTTATCATTAAAACCAAGCACCGTCTCTGTCTCCATATCAAAAAGTATTAGGTACTATTTTCATCATTTCTAGCACTATTAAAGTTGGTAGGTGTAGGAAAAAATACTACTATCATTCTGAAAATATCGTTGAGAAGCGATAGAATTCCAACAAACAAATTGAAGAAAATCATTTTGAAACTTCCTGGCAGATTAAAACTGTGTGCCCGACCGAGACTCGAACTCGGGACCTTTGCCTTTCGCGGGCAAGTGCTCTACCAACTGAGCTACCGAAGCACGACTCACGTCCGGTGCTCACAGCTTTACTTCTGCCAGTATCCGTCTCCTACCTTCCAAACTTTCTGGAAAATCATTTTGGTTCTAGGCCATGTCATTATAAAACAGTGAAACATCTAAAATAACGACATTTCGACCATCGTTTGAACGATCCTCTTCAGAGCGAATAAAAGCCACGAAATTTCAAATCAGCAGCAGCGAAATGAAAGGTCGATTTGGAAACAATTTCTATTTCTTCTTTCTTATCTTCGATTAATTTCCCAAATATCTCGTTGGTTTCGTATGTTCCTTTCTTTATACAAGGTGTTTCACATTTCTAGAGCTTGCAATTTTACCTAGTAACTCATGCATGCAAACGTCATCTAACGAGGCTACAGAGCATCAAAATACAGGCACCAGCTCCGGCAAATGTATGTAAGTAGAGTGTGATGCCGTGATTATGTATCAATTTGATCATGTATCGTGATCCGGAAACGAATGAGTCGAAAGCTACATACCTCTGACGGCGGAATACAAGTACTGGTACTGTTGTTGCTAACTTTCAAAGGTGGTAGTATGGATGAAAGTAAGAAAAAAATGTCCGGTAAACATGGGCTACAAAATGCATACCTGAGGCGCTATGAGCACTTGTTCAACAGTGGAGATATGTTTTATGCTAGCGAAGATGAACAAGTCCTCACAGCTCTTAAGGTATGCATTTTACAGCCCATGTGTACTGGACATTCGGTCCATACTACCACCTCTGAAAGTTTCCTGCCCTACATCTTAGCTGCAACACTACCGGTACATACTGTCACACGTAACAGGAATGTCTTCTCTTCCAATTTTCCGTTATAGGGACATAACCTCAAATTTATACATTTATCCATCTCCATCATCATAGAAAGTTGCTAATATCTTCATTGGATCTCTCTGTGTACACATATTTTACAGACTCCAGCGCCTGTAACTTTGATACTCTGTAGCGTCGCTGGATGACGTTTCCAGACTTCGATTCCCAGGTAGGTCCCCTCTACAAACGTGATAAGTGTGTCGCACGACGTGTGAAACTTTCTGTATGCAAACTCACTCTCTCTCTCCCTCCTCCACTATCAACTACCAGCTTCCTCATAAGTCTTACATCTGCTGGCTTATTTTTGGCAGAGCTCTAGATAACATGCCGCTCACTGTATTTTATCGCTGGTTGCATCTTAAATTCAAACTGTATATTTTGGTCAAAACTGTGAAAAGTTATTTTCTACATCTATAGATGTTATAAATATGGGTTGGATTTCTTCAACCGATCTCTAGCGGCTAGTGTGTTCGATTTTCCTCTAGCTCGTCTCCTCTAATGTGTTCCATTCCTCTGTAAATATTTTGGATCAGTATTTTCAGCCAGGACGTATGAAAGAGATGGTTCGGTAGTATTCACAATTATCACTATTTGCCATATTTGGTGTTGGTGTTATTTTTTTCGTTTATTCAGAAGATTTAGCAGCATATCAGCGAGCATAGAGGTTGAGCAGTCAAGCAGCAAACGCCGACAGAGTGAGTCCTCGCCGATGCTGATAGAGCCCTCTGGTAGCGAAGCTCTGCACTACAGGCAACTGAGTGTGTGAGGTACTATTAGCGACACGTAAAAGCGAAGTGATGAACCGCAAAATGGCGGCGAAAATTGAGTGACTTAAATGTCTAGTTGCTGTTTATTTCTTCCTTTACACTATTATTACAAAACAGACTACGGCATCACTGCTCGGTTTGTCTGTTACCGTATTTTTGTGTATTTCACACATTACAAAATAATTCTGTTCTCGTAACATATAATGCAAACTACATCTCGAGCGACATTAATGTACGCAGCATGTTACATTCATCATTCCCTCTTCGTAATTTAGTATTACTAATAGTTTTGTCCACACTTTTAAGCATTAAAAATGGATATGTGGCTCGGAATGGGGCTACTGTTACATTAAATGTTACCAAAATAATCGCATGGTATTGTGAGTTAAAGAATATTGAACAGCAACGAGAACTGTAAGTAAGTTTCTTGCAATGCAACGTTAGTGATATAATAGTACAACAGTAATAGGCGTTTGTCAGCCCTTTTTCCTATTTTACAGTTTCGCTCATTACTGATGGCAAATGCTTTGCAGAGAAGGTAACATTCTGCATCTTCGGCTAAGGCCTTTACAATCTCTTTCATTCAACCAGACTTAACTCGTAGAGGTAGTAATATAATTTCTTTTCTGATCCAAAAGATACTTCATGTAAAAGTAGAGGCAGAGAGGTTGTCATATAACTATTAATCTAAATATTATATCAAATATATGGGCGTGTTAGTGAAATCGCCAAGAAATTCCTCTTGTTAACGTTAAGTGTTATCTGTTTGATTCAGCATTCAGCTCACATAAAACCACGAGAAATAAGGTTTTTCATACAAAAGAAGAGTTTATCTCTTTAGTGACCTGTGTCACATCAAACATCTCATTTTGATACTAGAATAATTTGAGAAAAAAGGCCTTTGTTCGTTTTTGAAAATGCAATTAGTGAAAAGTATTTTTAAAAGATATTGTCAACTGTTACGAAACGATTTCTTATACAGGATTTATTTATCACATAGTCTATCATGATACTAAAAATAACACAGCGTTGGCTTGTGATTTGCTATTGATGTCATATTTTGTATTTTCTTATGACTTTGAAATAATTACTGCTTTTTCAGCACTGAGAATGTGTGAAATACAGTATGATAACCTTTTTTTCGAATATTGACTGTTAACTACAGGAAAATGGCACATATTTGGGTATTTACCTCAGCAGTATTCAGTACACGAAGGAAAACAAAATCTTTTTTTTGTAAGGGTTTTATTTCATAGTTGTAATCCTACAAATATAGCAAGCAGTTTCTTTTGATAGTGAGATATATTAAATACCTTAAAATATATGTAGATGAAGTCTGGTGAAGAAAGTGTGTGAATTAAAATTTTAAATGTTTGTAGCAGCATAATCAGGTACAGTTTGTAGTGTGGGAGTGAGCTCCACGTGGGATCCGAAGCACGGACCCCACGGGGGTGCCCGGCATGCGCCACATGCCAGGGCAGAGGTGGAGGCTAGTGTTCAGAAGTCTGAAAATTCCAGCGCCGGCCGGGGATTGAACCCCGGCCCGGCTGGGGCGAATAGCCCCAGCCGAGGCGCTGGAACGTTCCAGACCCCCTTACCACTAGACCACCGGGACCCCGGCCGTTTCCTGCTCTGGAGTCCAGTTAGTGGTCGTAGTGCACTTCCTGCTGTCCTCCGTGTTTACACCGAGGCAGCAGTGGCGTGGTGTAACAGGAAGTGTTTACCTGCGTCCGCTGGATGTCCACTTAGTGTGGGACTTATTTACCCGGCTGACGTTCGTGTCGCTATAAAGTCCTTAGTTGAGTTACAATTATTTCCAGAGACCGAAATCTGCCTATGCAGTTCCACACAGTCGCGTCTCACTATTTGAACCTCTGTAATTCGATCGTGTTGTCAAGACCCATGTAAGAACTTCTGTTTACCGAAGAAACCTCCTGTGTTCGGTACATTCCATAAACGGAAGCGACTGTCATAACAGACAGCCCCGTAAACATTTCGTAATGAAGTGCCAGCCGGTACGTAATACTCGATATCTGGAATTGTTTTATCGGTTATTAAGATAATCGTTTCATCTCTAAACACTTTGAAAAATTTACGTGTTTTCTCAATAAAGCATAAGCACAGTACATAGATCCGCCGTGAAAATGACATCGAAGAAGTACAAGTGTTCGAGTGCCACAGAAAAGAAGTTCGTCCTTGAAGGTGTGGAACGAAGAGCAGTACAAAAGTAAGATGTCACGTTTCGGGATTCCCTCATACTCGCTGTAGACACTCCAGAAGCAGGAAAATAAGTTTGATGATGTCTCATGAGGAGCGAGGAATAAATTCACTCTCATATAACTACTGTACGAGATGCCTCGCCGCCTCTTAAAGGGTGTCATGGGCTTCTGCGGCCGTGAGTCAACGTGGTGTTTCTGGCCACATACATTTTAGCTGCGGTTTCTCCGACCTGCAAAGGAAGCCGCGACAATGGGGAGGCTCTGCCTGTTGTTTTGTAATAAGATCGCCCCTCCACATTTTATCTAGGCTTAAGGCTGTGCATAGCCGTGTTTAAAAAAATATTATTTTTTACATTTTCTGTTCTACAACATTACTTCTGTCTTATTTTACGAACTTTTCGTACGAATGACGTCAATTTTAAACTCCTTAAATCCACCAAGTCATCATGTATTCTTAAAATATCTTTTAACTGCTTTTCAACACAGATTTATTTTTAACCTCTTTCACTGAAGAGGCTAACCGACGGATTACATTTTTTTAAATTTCAGGTATTGATTTTATTACATTCTCCTTTAGCATATTGATCAGAAATTGTAGGTTCAGATACCTTTGCCTGATTGAGTATCGTTTGCTATGCCAAACTTCGACAGTATTCATGGTGCTGTGCATCGAATTGATGACGGTAGATAGCTGACCGAAATCACTTCGAAATAAATTCTCTGAACGCAGATGTGTTAGCTACCGAGGTGTTACCTAACGCAACTGAAGACAAGTTAAGAATGAATTTATTTCGATATAATTTTGGTCGACTGTCTGTCTTCACCAATTCCACATTTCAGATGGTGTACTAGGATTTTCCATCTATTGACTGACTATATAGTCTACGAATTCATGACCTTTTCGCCACCGGGCATTTGCTACGCTGTTACCATCCATGCATCATCAAGGCAGTCCGGTGGAAGATGTGCTCTACAGCATACATGTGACAAGACAATCGAACTACTTCTTCATCCCTGTATTTCTCCACTAATCCATTGCAGTTAATATCCATCTGACAACTTGGTTTTTGTTGTATACTGGCCACTGGTCAATCTCTCTTCATTGTAAATATAAATACGAATTGTCACCATATATCACCAGCATAACGTTTAATACAGATGTACATTACAAAGATCTTCACTTAAAAATACAGCATACTTTGCTCTGAAACAATTTTTTTTATGTTCGTGCGTATAACACGACGGCGTGCTGAGAAGATAATGACTCGGTCTGTTTTATTTGATGAAATCAGTAACATTCTACATCTTTACTTTGGATATCTGCAGCCCTCTGCTCCTAGAGGCCTCCGATTTTGCGTAAGGAGCGTTTTGTAACAAGTGTTTATCCTTATTTTGGATAGTTACCTCTCTTATCTGAGTGACTATGTTGGTGGGTGAGAAAGAGCTCACAAAACTAAAAGAACGAATTCGAAGACTTCGTCCGCATGTGGAGCACACTCTCCTTGAGCACGGCAGTGCCAAACTACACACGATCGCTGCGGCATCTGCTGCAAGCCGACGTCCTTGGTTCACTGCCGTCGATCATCCTACACACAGTCTCGATTTTCGTCTATGTGCAAAACTAAGAAAACCTTCGAGCACTTCAATTGTTTCAAGCGGTGCAAGCAGAGGTAAGGTTGTGGCTCTGTTAACATAGTCAAACAATACACTGTGACGGTGTCAACAAAATAGTATCTAGTTGGGGAAATTTTGCTGGTTCCGAGGGTGAGTGTCTTGAGAAATAAATTTATAGACGTGAAGAATACAATGTAGAATGTTAATGAAGTTTGTTTTATTTAAAAAGCTTTGCGAGTTTTCAAGAAAAACATCTGTCGACATTACTTGTCAGTGCGTCCTCGTACGGTGGATGTCTAAGAAAATACGTACATTGATCAAAATAAGTGGTGACATGAGTGCTGTTAAGAGCACTAGGTTAAAAAAAATTTTAACTGTATGCCAAGTGCAGATTAATTTTAATGGCAGCTAGCGCGATTATATGAGTGGAGTATTAGATTTAATGGTGAGCATTTATGTAATTTTTAAGCATTCTCATTCTTCCTCTCTTAAGTACCTCGTCCTCCAGTAACACTGCCGATCGATAGCATGATCTGTTGTCCGTCCATGGTTTTTCAGGACATTGATTCAGTGCCGAACCCAAACTGCTGGTTTGAGTTATTTAGCCAGGTTGATCCTGTGCGTCGTGGATCACATATTCCATTAATCTTTCAGAAAATGGTTCATATGGCTCTGAGCACTATGGGACTTAACATCGGAGCTCATCAGTCCCCTAGAACCTAGAACTACTTAAACCTAAGTAACCTAAGGACATCACACACACCCATTTCCGGGGCAGGATTCGAACCTGCGACTGTAGCGGTCGCAAGGTTCCAGAGTGAAGCGCCTAGAAACGCTCGTCCAGACTGCCGTCCATTAATGTTTCCTTGAATTATTAATTTCAACAGGTTTTATTTGTTGTTGCGGAATTGCGCTACCAAAACAATCGAGTTTTGCTCTCTGGATGCTGTTGAGAATTTCTACATTTTCGTTCCGCCGTACTTTTGACTAAATCTGTCGATAGTATCCTTAATATTTTTCCATACGAACGCATTTCAAATGCCTAATACAGTCCATGACTCAGCTCCATAGAGTAGGACACCGAACGTGTAACATGGAAGTAGTCGAGTGCGAATCCTAATGACTGCTCTGAAGGTTCTCAGCAGTCGCCGCGGACTAAATGACTGCAGGGGACTCGGTGCATTGGCTACAAGTCTTCTAGTAATTCTGGAGATTTTCCTTTGGACTAAGTGCGAGGTCGTCCCTCGTTGCTTAGATCGTGCAGTTTTCAGACCGTTTGTGTTACTATGGCTACACTACTAACTGTGTGTCCACCACCGTATCAGTAGATATAATGAAACGGCGGCACTCTTTCGTTATGTCTTACAAGGAGATTTCTCCAGGGGTAGGATCGACTTTCTGAAACCATCTATACGGTTATGTAGGTTAAGCACCCAAGTATCACACAGTGCAGCCATTCATCCTGGTGGGTAGACGTTTTCGAGGAACTGACGAGAAAAGAAATTCGGAATTTTGTGTGAGACTCAATAATGTGAAGAAAGCCGAATGACCAAAGTTGGTTGTAAGGGTATTGGAAAGGATACTAGCTTCACATGCATGAGGTTGTGGGTTCGAATCTCACCAGAGAAAGAAATCTATGCTAGGTGTTTATCGAAGTGATATTGATAATCATTTTCATTCAACTGATGTAAATATATTTTTTTTTATTTCCGCTCCTCGGTCACGTGATTCAATAGTGATATGAACTTCTTCATTTGGTCTAATTTTTCTTCTTATCATCCCTTTTCCACTGGAAATATTTGTTCGTGAACTTTTAATTATCTTCATGTACTAATTCCGATTTAATTTCTCCTGTTTTTATGGGCCTGTGTTTTCGTTATTGTGTTCATTATATCGATTTCTCACATTGCTTGAATTTTGTTTTACTTAGAAAACCTTCTCTCATTTATATCCTCATCTACCATACATTTCCATAGTACACAAAGAATGTAGGTTATGTTTTAAATATTTGTATTTCGATTACCATGCAAAAAAAGGTACGTCTTGTAATGAAAATACGTTTTTCACGTTAATGCACAGTCAATATAAATAGATAATTTCGTCTATTGTTTTTTTAATTAATTTATCGGAGTTTTGAAGTAATTGAATAGTCAAACAGATAGGTACAATAAAATACACATTCACAAAAATTCCGATTGGAAGAAGAATGATATAAGAAAAATGAAACAAATGGAAAAGTTCATACGGTGATTAAAACGATGTGACAAAGGAATAGAACGAAAGAAATTACTTTTAAAACAATAAATTGAGTAAAAATAGGCACAAAGTCATTTCGATAAAGATTTTAAAAAATTTTACTGCACCTGACGAGGCATGGTTAAGCTTCTGTCCTAACCATTATGACACGCAACCAGACTATGGAATAAGACTTGCTTAACGCTATATAGCATGACGCAAAATTCCGAACTCTTCTGCGTCAGTTACTTGCAAACGGAGGCCCACCTGGATGCAGGGTCTGATACTGGGGGGTCTTGAGTTACACTACCGCTTATTTGGTTTCAAAAAGTCGACCCCACCGCTGGGGAGCTCTCCATGTTGATTTTAAGAGTAACAAACGGCACATTTCGGAAGAACAGTAACGTCGCAGTCCAATAGAAGCAACTAGCGGTGGCTCCTGCAAACTTGAAAGACGGCTCTAGCAAAGGCAAAAGAAAAATTTACTGTAGCAAGTAACCTGGCAACGCTACACACACGTTTAACCAACAGAACAACAACGAAATAATAATAATACCAAGCAACAAACCTAGCAACCAATACAACTGGATACAGATCACAAGTATACACAACATTTACTACCAGATACCCAGAATTAAAATTTTTAACAGAACAACTACTAGCTGATCAGATCCGTGTAATAATCAGAATTAGAAAACATCAAACAACGAGTACAACAAATACTGGAACAAAATAATGCCCAATCAGAAGAAGAAGAAAATAATACAGTAATGGACTCACACATCCCAGAGCAATCAAACAAAGAACAACACGCATCAATTAAACAATCAGAGGAAAACGAAATCTTAAGACTGCCACCAGAACAAGTACAAATAGAACACGAAGTGACACACATGTTAGATATAAAAGAAAAATTTCAGCTGACATATATAGAATACAAAGACACAAATACAGGCATTAGACCATTCTTGCATACACCGCCAAATAACCCACAAGACGAAACAACAATAAAAACTATCAACACAATCATACACAACAAAATAAATGAAAACACAACTATGGGAGAGTTACAACTACTGGTTTAAATAGGAGCACTCTCTATACTAAATTTACACACCAGACAGTCATCAGAACCAACCAACACACAGAAGAAACCCACAAAACCTGCATGGCAACACAGGCTACAGATCGGAATAGAAAAACTGAGAGAAGACATCAGACGGCTAACACAATTTCTAAGAAAAGAAATATCATACAAAAAACGAAAAAGGTTAGGTAAAATCTCACAACAAGAAGCGATAGAGCAATTAGATGAAAAGAAGCAGAAATTAGAAGCATTGGCCAAACGACTTAGAACATACAAAAAAAGTGAAAATAGAAGGAAACAAAACCAAACATTCAACACAAACCAAAAGAAAGTTTACCAGACAATAGATAACACACGCATTAAAAAAGACAATCCACCAAACATAACAGACATGGAACACTTCTGGAGCAACATATGGTCAAACCTGGTACAACATAAAAGACATGCACGGTGGATACTAGCGGAAACAGAGACATAAAAGATGATACCACAAATGCCTGAAGTGATAATTTTGCAACATGAAGCGAGCAAAGCAATTAATTCTACACACAATTGGAAAACCACTGGAAAAGATAAAATAGCAAATTTCTGGCTAAAGAAGTTCACGTCAACACATTCACATCTAACTAAATTATTTAACAGTTACATTGCAGACCCATACACATTCCCTGATACACATACACAAGGAATAACTTGTCTGAAACCTAAAGATCAAGCACACACAGCAAACCCAGCAAATTATTGCCCCATGACATGCCTACCAACAATATACTAAATATTAACTTCAGTCATTACACAGAAAATAACGATACATACAACACAGAACAAAATTATAAATGAAGAACAAAAAGGCTGTTGCAAAGGAGCACGAAGATGTAAAGAGCACCTGATAATAGATGCAGAGGTTACATACCAAGCTAAAACTAAACAAAGGTCGCTACACTACACATACATTGATTACCGAAAAGCTTTTGATAGTGTACACCACTCATGGTTACTATAAATATTGGAAATATACAAAGTAGATCCTAAATTGATACAGTTCCTAAACATTGTAATGAAAAACCACACTTATTATCCAAACAAATTCAAATAATATCACATCACAGCCATACAGATTAAGCGTGGAATATAATAAGGAGACTCATTAAGTCCTTTCTGGTTCTGCCTTGCTCTGAACCCACTATCCAAAATGATAAATAATACAAATTATGGATGCAATATTACTGGAACATACCCACACATTGATGATCTAAAACTACTGGCAGCAACAAATCAACAACTCAACCAATTACTAAAGATAACAGAAGTATTCAGCAATTATATAAATATGGCTTTTGGAACAGACAAATGTAAGAAAAATAGCATAGGCAAGGGAAAACACTAAACAAGAAGATTACATATTGGATAACCACGGCGACTGCATAGAAGCGCTGGAATAATCAGATGCCTATAAATATCTAGGATGCAGACAAAAAATAGAAATACATAATACAAATATTAAATTTAGGAGAGTCTATTTTATGATGTACAACTTCATGTGGTTGTCCCGTACCTCATATTGTCACATTATGACAGTTCACCTCTCCGTATAAATGGAATGTTGCCTCCTCATTAAACACAAACTGTGGGAGAAACCAGCCATGCTCCACCTTGCCAAGAGTGAAATTACGGAACTTCACACGATGTTAGCACCCTCACGAACAGCTCGCAGTAGCTGAATTTAATATTGTTTGATGCAGAAACGTCGACGCATAGACGCCAGACGGACGTCGGGGGCGTGCTGAGCTGTCGAGCTGCACGGCGAACGGAATTCTGCGGACCCCTCGTGAAACTATGGCGGATGCGTTCGACGTCTGTATCATTCACTCGGGGACAGCCCGGCGGTTTGCCTTTATGCAAACATTCTGTTTCTCTTAACGCTAGGATGCATGGTGCCGAAAACACACGTGAATGCATATGCAGGGCCTCCAAGGCCCTGACCTCATTTAAAATTTTCCTCTTTCCACATATTCATTCTTTGGAGTTAAATTTCGTTCTGTCAAATTTTTTGTCATATTGCAAGATTCCGAAGATACAGTGACAGGATCTGGTGGGCCTGATTAACATTTTTTATGTAAAACTCTAAGAGTGAATTTTTATTAGTTACTTTCCTTTACAAACAACATATACAAATTATTTTATTAATTCACTTATAACTTGCAGTTTACATCTTAAAACACTTATTACAATCAATTTCTTCAATTAAAACATGCTCATTATTCACAGTATTATGTATATAGGCAATATTTTTACAAAAAGTTATTGTTCATTGTTCACATAAAATTGCATCTTTCTTAGTTTTCGACATGTGACAAACAAGAAGCACAAAGAACGCCACTATGTTCCTTACAAATGTTGGGTTTGCACTTAATGCATGTCATAGCACTTTTCCTGTGTTTCTTATATGGAAAATAATTGCATCTTCTTCTTTTTCCTGAAACATGTAGTTGGTTCGGCAATATGACATCTTCGCATATCATCAACGATTTTCTTTGGAAGATTAGGGATCTGAATATGAAGTTCCATTAGAGGTATTACCATTTCCTCCGCTAAACCTCTTAGGAACAAACGCCTTTTATTACTTCTTCCACTATGGTATGTCAGATGTTGGGCGGAAAATAAAATTTCAGTGGTCATTGCTGCGATGTCCTTCATATTCATCCATAATGCAAATGGACATCTTCTCGTTTGTCTCTTGCAAGTGTAATAACGAATATTCTGGTCCATTTATCTACTCCACCCTTCGTAGAGTTATAGAAGTTTATTGCATGAGTTTCATGAATGTTTCTGTCGTATTGCATTGTGCTAGTGAGAACTATAGACTTCTTCTTTTTGGGAAGATAACTCACCATTGTAATGACACCTATAAATGCAAACAAAGAGGAATGAATTGCTCTTGAGACTGATGGTTTCATCTCATTAAGAATTTCTGGTTTATTTTGTTTGATTGTTCCCACCACTGTAATTTGCTTCTGAAGCATACTAGTAAAGAAGTTGTCAACGGTAATATTTTTTGATGATCATTGAATGCTTTTAGCAAGATCTTTCACTACATTCAATCCAAGATTTTTCTGAATAAATTCATGGGGCTTCCTTCTAAAGCATATGATCACATAACAAAAATATTTTTATGCCACACTTGGCTGGTTCAGAGGGCATATACTGGGTGAAGCTGCATCTTCCACGGATTAGGACTAGCTGTTCGTCAACTGTGAGCGAATGATTGGGATTCATTCTATTTCTACACTTGTCAAGAAATAGTGCCCATACATAGCGAACTGCTGCGTCATCTGCAGATCGAGCTTCACGGGTACGCCTGTCATCAAATCTAATCATTCTCCTTATATCCTCGAATCTATTTACTGACAAGGTGGCCTTCTATGTAGGATTTTCCTTTTCATCCTAGAATAATTCTCTAATAAGGACATCCCAAGTCTTCTCATCACCAGAAAGAAGTAAAAGACCAAGAAAACCCACCATTCCAGCAAGCAAAACGTTTTTCCACGTAAAGCAGCCACTCTTCTGCCTGCAATATTTGTGCAGATGATCATTTCCTTGGAGATGAAATAGTCCCAGGCATCCTTATGTTTACAGGTATTCAAACCAAGGGCTGGACTAGGTGCCTTCTTTACGATGTTATGGACAGGCGTACGAAAAGTTGCAGGAGGATCTAATTTCCAAATCGCTCCATTCCGACTAATGTATGTGTGGTCTTTTATACCTTTTTGTGATGGTGCTCCATTTTCAGACTCTGATGAAGTAATATTGTCGGAAGGACTGCCATTTGCCTCAATATTCACA
This sequence comes from Schistocerca gregaria, assembly GCF_023897955.1. NCBI lineage: Eukaryota > Metazoa > Arthropoda > Insecta > Orthoptera > Acrididae > Schistocerca > Schistocerca gregaria. The sequence goes on from NW_026061770.1 coordinate 931,488, forward strand.
TCTGCAGGTTCATTGGCTAATTATTCACTACTTGCATCTTCAAATATATTTCCTTCCTCGCAAGAATCATCTTCTTCAGACCACTGAGCCACAACACTTCTAGAGCTTGCAGTTTTACTTAGAAACTCATGCCTGCAAACGTCACCCACCGACACTGTGGAGCATCAAAGTCACAGGCGCCAGCTCCGGTAAATGTATGTATATGCAAGATGATCCGTGATTGTGTTACAAACTTCCTAGTATGATGGAAACAGACAAATGTATCGATTTGAGGTAAGGGCCCCTGTACCGGAAACAAACGTGTCGAAAGTTGTAAGTCAAAATCGTTATCCTGCCTCTGACAGTGGAATACAAGTACTGGTACTGTTGTTGCTAGGATTGTAGGGTAGGCAACGTTCAGAGGCGGCAGTATAGACCGAAACAAGAAAAAAAGTGCAGTAAACATGGACTCTAAACTGCATAATTCTGGAGCTGTAAGCACTTGTTCAATAGTGGAGATGGCTTTCACGCAAGCGATGATGAACAAGTGCTCATGGTTCATGATGTATGCATCTTACAGCCTATGTGTACTGCACATTGTTTTCTTCTTTCGTTCCATACCACCGCCTCTGCAAGTTTCCTGTCCTACATCCTATCAACAACGATAACGGTACATACTGTCAGAGGTAACAGGAAGGTTTTCTGTTATAATTTTCCGGTGCAAGGACATAATCACAAATGTACGCATTTATCCATCTGCATCATCTTAGAAAGTTTGTAACATCTTCGTGGGATCCATCTATTTTTGTAGATGCCGGTTCCTATAACTTTGACGTTCTGTAGCATCGCAAGATGACGTTTTCAGAAGTAGATTCCTATGTAAAACTTGATCAGTTAAATCCCCTGTACAGTCCCGAGTAGTGTGAAACACCCTGCATATAGAATGAATAACATCAGGCAATGGACTAGAACGCTGTCTCACTCACTTCTCACGTATTGCCTTACTTTTATGTCCTTCGACTTGTACAGCCTCTGTCTCATTTCTGGTGGAGTTCTAAGTAATGTTTCTCTCGCTATATTTTATTCCTGGTTGCATCTTAAATTCAAACCGCATATTCTGGTCAACATTGTCAAAAGTTTCTGTATCTAAAGATGTTATAGATATGGGTTCTGTTCATTCCAAATGGATTTTCCTCTAGATCGGCTTCGGTAAGGTGCTCCCTTCCGCTCTAAATAGTTTGTAGCAGTATTTTCAGCAAGCAGTTATAATAGTGGTGGTTTCGCTGATCACGATTTGACTTATGTAGCATTGGTGCTATTACGCTTCTCGTTTAGTGTGAGGATTTAGCGGGTATCTCAGCTGGCGTACTCGTTCAGGAGTGGAGCAGCAAATCCCGGCAGAGTGAGTCGTCGCCAGCTCCGCTAGAGCCCTCTGGTAGCGAAGCCCTGCGCTACAGACAACTGACTGTGTGAGGGACCAGTAGCGACACCTAGCAGCGATGTGGTGAAAAGGAAATAGTATTGCTAAAAGTTTATCCACGCCTTTTAGCATTTAGAATGGAGATATGGCACGGAATTTAATAGCAAAAGAAAACAGCTATAGTAGCAGTCTCTCTCTCGCAATGCAACAATAGTACAACAACAATAGACCAACTGAATCTGTAGAGGTAGTAATAAAATTTCTTTTCTGACCTGCAAGATACTTTTATATAAAGCTGAGCCTGAGAGGTTGTCATGAAACTACCAACAGAAATATTATATGAGACATGTAGACCTGTCAGTAAAATTCGTTTTTTTAAATGTTAACTGTTTAATTTAGCATTCAGCTGACATAAGACCAGGAGAATTATCCTGTATCATACAAACAAAGAGTTTATCTCATTAGTGACCTGTATCCTATCTTAATCTCATTTAGACACTTGAATAATTTGAAAAAAAGGCCTGTGTTCGTTTTGAAACTACAATTGCTGACAGTATACACTTATAAATGGCACTGAGTGAGTGTGAACGGTTACGAAACGATTTCTGATACAGAATTTATTTATTATCGTATAATCAATCAGGATAATAAAAAGAAAAGGCAGACTGAGACACCTGAAAATATCTTGTGTGATGGTATTGATATAATATTTTGCATTTCTTTGACATTGAGATAATTGATTCAGTATTATAGCCAAACTTACTTTCATAATTACCTACAAGAAAATGAAAGCTGTTTTGGTATTTATCTTAGCAGCATTTAGCACAAAAAGGAAAATAAAACTTATTAGTTTTTTTAGTGAGGATTTCATTTCATTGTTGCAATCCTACAAATGTTCATGATACATGTAGTAGCAGTTTCTTGTGACAGTGAGATGTGTTATGTAGAAAGTACCTGGAAAATATATGTAGATGTGGCCTGGTGAAGAAAGTGTGCATATTAAAATTTAAAATAAGTGATTGCAGCAGCATAATGAGGTATATTTTGTAGTGTGGGAGTGAGCTCCACGTGGGATCCGAAGCACGGACCCCACGGGGGTGCCCGGCATGCGCCACATGCCAGGGCAGAGGTGGAGGCTAGTGTTCGGAAATCTGAAAATTCCAGCGCCGGCCGGGGATTGAACCCCGGCCCGGCTGGGGCGAATAGCCCCAGCCGAGGCGCTGGAACGTTCCAGACCCCCTTACCACTAGACCACCGGGGACCCCGGCCGTTTCCTGCTCTGAACTCGGTCTGGTAGTCCTGTCACACTTCCTGTTGTCGGCTGTGTTTACATCGGACGCTGAGTGGCATAGTGTAGCCGGCAACATTAGAACGCTGTGAGGGGGAAGTGTTTACCTCCGACTGGTAGCTGTCCCCCCTACCCAGGTGAAGTAGCTTTACAGTTACCAAAGACATTTGAAATCAGCCTTTGCGACTGTATGCAGTCGACGGTTGTTAATCGTTTGTTTCAACCTGTTCCCAAATGCCTCGAGAAAACCGAAACAACTTCTTCACTAATCGAGTCGACTGTCATAACAGAGCGACCCGCAGACATTCTGTAATTACAAGTCAACGCCTAGCTTACACCTGATAATTCTGTCTGTTTCATCAGTTGTTTTAACAGTGCACGAAATACCACAGCATATTATTAATCCGTTGCAAATAAATTTCTGTGTGTGCAGTTCAGGTCTGGGCCGTAGAGTTTTCGTGAAAACGTCGGGATAAAATCGTAACATGTGTTTCATATTAATATGAAATTTAGTTAACAATATCTTTATTACAGTGGTCACACTCACAATTTTGGACTTTTCAGTGGCTGGGGTACGATATAGCCTTTGTGTACGTTATCGCGTTGCGCAATTTCTTCCTTTTTTCCCACTCTGAGGGAGCTGTCGCCTTCTCTCAGCGCTGCCCTTTTTAGGCTTCTGGGAGGGCTTTTCTCGCGTTTTCTGTAATTTAGAGCATATTTACAAGTCCTGAGACGAACTCTTCCTATGTGTCGTAGGTTTAAACTCAATATAGATTTTCGTTTATATTCCGGCGAATACTTTTATTTTCTATTACTCCTAGCGGCGCTCCCTAAGCTGTTCATCGCAATGACACACAAATGAGAATGCTAGCTTACAGCTACACCAGTTTATAATTTTACACAAAGATGATTCTTAACAATGACCCGCATATGCCAACACAGGCAATAAGTGACAACCTCGTGGACTTAACCTTTGTTTGCGCACTGTCGGTCTCGTAATTAATAGTGATTCAAAACTGACGCCATTTTGTCACACAAGAAACTTCGACCAAGGAGAAAGTAGACGTTTTTCACTTTAGGATATTTTCCAGGAAGTTTCCGACATTCGTAAAACAGAAACGAGATTCGACGCTGTGGAATGCAACGAGAAGTAGCAGGTAACGAATTGTTTCGGGATTCCACCATCCATGCTGCAAACGATCATCGAGCGGAAAGATAATGTTGCTGATAAGTATTAAAAAGCGGGAGCAAGCAGACCGGGCGAGGCGAAAGCTTATGGTATTGCCTTACTCAATGCAGGGTACAAAAGGTATTTGTCGGAGGTTATAGCTTAACGGAACGCTAAGTCATTTAGGGTTAGTCTGGGAACCGAAGTCTCAGATACAAATAAGGAGTGACAAGCTAGCTCCAAAGACATAAGGTCCTTTATGAGAAACTTAATTGACCAAAGGCAACCATTCGTGACAGTTGGTTCAGCATTGAAAAATGAATGAAGCTGAATTTATGTATTTTCGAAAATTTGTGTGTACCTTCCGTTTCAAATACTAAAGCAAATAACATGTAAGATAACTGGAAATACGTTAGTAAAAAGAAAATCAAAATTTTATTTCGATTTTTCCTGATTTCATCTAAAGTCGAGTTAAATAGAATTAATTATTCGAACTTCGAATTGTGCAGACTCGATTGTAACGGTCCCTTGCGCTTCGAATTTTCTAGAGTCAGGAGTAATGTCTAAAAAGTAAAAACAAATCTTTTTGTACTACTATCCACGTTGCAGTGGAAGCTGGTTTGGTTGTCCTTTTTAGTATATCAGTATGATCATAGAGTCATAATCTACGTACGCAACGCTGTTACGGCATAAACGTACGTTTATTTTTACCAAAATCGCGTAAGAATGCGCTTTTGCCATGCATCCCAACTCCCTAAATCCGCCATCAGGCAAAGGAAAGTGAATACTCTTTCCTTTGTTTTCCCCCTTCATCGATGACAATTGATAATGACTTGGCAGCAGAGACCTGTTTAGGTTGAGTGAGTGCTTAAACGGAAGGCATTGACGAATAAAAATACAAAACAGATATATACGTAACGTCAGGTAACCATGAAGAAAAGCAGACTTGGTTTATTTTACCATATAAGTTAATTCTTTTAAAATCTCGTAAGTGGAAATTACAATTTTGGTCGCTTTCAACATCTAGGAATGTTCTTTATAATAGATAAGTTTCTGATATTTACTTACAGCATTCTTGTGTCTTTTCCCCTTGCATTTGGAGTTGTCTTCTCTGACTGCAGATCTTTGAGCAGCAGTGATGTCATTATCCTACATTTATGTTGGTCTGCAGCGCTGAGGTTGATCCCTCACCTGTGGTCGACTGAGAGATCATTCCAAAGCCTGGCAGGCAGCGAAAGACTTTGCGAGGGGCCGATCGTAGGGCCTCCAGAGGAAGCTTCTTGGAACGCAAATTCTGCGTGTTCACAGAAGGTGAGTTTGCTGGTAGTTCGGAACTTCAATAATAGGTGCGTAATTGGCCCACTTAGTAACATGGCTGCCAAGGAGGGGAACGACGGCAGTGTGCACAAGGTGGGGGAGTCAGTCCTGATTTGTAAAGAGTGCTTCCGGATGCCATGAAGAGTACAGGGTGCAACCAACTGCAGGTGGTGGCCCAACTCGGTACCAATGGCGTGTGTCGCTTTGGATTGTAGGAGATTCTCTCTCCTTTTGTTTAGCGGAAATGGTAAAGACTGCCAGTCTTGCTTGCGAGATTAAAGCGGAGCTCACCATCTGCACCATCATCGACGGAACCGACTGTGGTCCTTCGGTGCAGAGCCGAGTGGAAGGTATGAATAATAGGATCAGGCGGTTATGTGACTGTGTAGGCCTCAGATACCTTGACTTGAGCCATAGGGTGGTGGGTTTCCGGATTCCGCTTAATAGGTCAGGAGTCCACTACACGGGTAGTGGGGGCGGCTGGGGTGCATTTTTAGGTGAGAGGGTCTCAGGAAAACATAGAAATGGCGTCTGTCTAAAAGGGGGCAGGTAACACACAGTAAGGTGGTTGTAGAAACGATAGGTGTTGTAAATTATCGTAGCTGTGTTGGGAAAGAACCAGAGCTCCAGGCCCTAATAGAAAGCACTGAAGCTCTCAAACAGTTATAGGTACGGAAAGCTGGCTAAAGCCGGAAATAAGTTAAGCCGAAATTTTTTCAAACGACCTAACCACGTTCAGAAGGGATAGATTAAACATAGTTGGTGCTGGAGTATTTATTGCTGTCAGAAGTAGTTTACCTTGTAGTGAAACTGAAGTAGATAGTTCCTGCGAAATAGTTTGGGTAGAGGCTGTACTTGTCAATCGGACTAAACTGGATCGTTTTACCGACCCCGACTGAGAGGATATAGTTGCTGAACAGTTCAAAGATAACGTGAGTCTCATTTCAAATCGGTACCCCACTCCCACAATTATAGTCGGTGTTGATTTCGATCTATCCTCGATATGCTGGAAAATTTATACCTTTAAAGGCGGCGGTACGCATAAAACGTCAGCCGAAATTGTACTGAATGCTTTCTAAAAAAATTATTTTGAACAATTAGTTCGTGAGCCCACTCGAAGCATAAATGATTGCGAAGGCGTACTTGACCTCTTAGCAGCAAATATTCCTGGATGAATAGGTAGTATCATGACGAATACAGGGATTGGCGACCACAAGGCAGTTGCTGCTACACTGAATACTGTAACACCTACAACCATCAAAAAGAAACTTAAAGTACATCTGTTTAAAAAAAGCTGACAATGCTCTTAACGATTTTTAAGGAAACAGCCTCCACTCCTTCCGATCTGATCATGTAAGCGTAGAAAAGATGTGGAATGATTTCAGAGAAATAGTATCGATTGCAATTGAGAGATATATATACCACATAGATTAATAAGTGATGGTACTGATCCCCCATGGACAAAACGGGTGAAATCGCTGTTGCAGAAGTAACGAAAAAGCATGCCAAATCTAAAAGAATCCAAAATCCGGAAGACTGGCAATGTTTTGCAGAAGTTCTAAATATAGCGGTTACTACAGTGCGAGATGCTCTTGATAATTTCCGCAACAAAACTCTGTTTCGAAATCTGGCGAAAAACCCAGAGATTCTGTTCATGCATAGAGTACACCAGTGTCAAGACGCAATCCGTACCTTCACTGCGCGAAAGTAACGGTGGAGTTACTGATGACAGTGCCACTAAAGCAGAGTTAAGAAACGTGGTTTTCCGAAACTCCTTCAGCAAAGAATACGAAGCAAGTATTCCCGAAGCCCAGTCAACAGAAAGTGCCAAAATGAGAAGCATATATCCTCGGTGTAGCAAAGCAGCTTAAATCACTTATTAAAGGCAAGGTTTCCGTTCCAGATTGTATACCAGTCAAGTTCCTCTGAGTGTGCTGATACAATAGCTCCATGTTTAGTAATTATATACAACCGCTCACAGAAAGATCCGTACCTAAAGACTGGAAAATTGCTCAGGTCACACCAATTTCTTAAAGTACTGCCTTTTGTGATGTTTAACAAAACTGTTGGCAAGCGTACTTGTTATACAAATGGGCACGCAAAGGCTTAAGGTCGTAAAAAAAATTTCAGCGTTAAACTGGAAATAGTTGTAGGAGAGTATCAGAAGTAATAACCTAATGACATCTTTAATTTCTTGTACATTAGGTTTTTCTGTTGGAGAAGATTCTCATCAGTAATTTTAATAGTCTCATGAATGTGAATGTTAGCAAGTAAATTAACTACGTTAAAGGATACGGAATTACCATCATCAGAAATGGAAAAGTTTTTAATTTTAGCTGTTAGTTAAAGGGAATTTTTGACAGTGTAGTTTTCTTCAAAAACATAATATTCTTTAAATGGTGTATCTAATTTTTTGCCGATTTCGTAGAAGCGCCGTCTGTATAGTTAACACTGTGGACAGGAAGCGAAGGCGGCGTGCAGTCGGAGTCGATGCTGGGCACCAATTGTCGGCTACGACGGGACTGCCCGGGAGGCACACTTACACTCCAGAGGCCGCACGAGTCACGGTGGATGCAGCGAAAGGTCCGCAGCAGCACTGATACTGTCGCGGTTGTGTGCACCACCTGTTCTAGTGTCTCGTGTGCACGAAGGACCTCTGCAGACCGAGTCGCAACTTTCTTAGCTCGCTGGACTGTGCAGTTGCTGATTTACAGGGGCTGTGCTCGATGCAGCCCGCCTGGCAGTGGTGTGTTGCAGCGTGGCGTCAGCGCCTGACAGCTTCCGCAACTGGACAAATGAACTGGCAGTAAAAAAAAGTCACAACTACTTTCGTTTTCTGACAAAGGCTGTAGCCAAAAATTTAGTTATAGAGTTTGATGGTCTTTTCTATGTGCCTGAGCGATCATCATTACGGTGAGTTGCTGACTACTCTCAGAGTATTTGCTCGAGTTACCCGTTGCGTGTGTTATCGCCGCGGTCTCATTTCATCGACGTGGTGACTGTGACATGTGAATGGCTGGCCACATGAATGGACTTTCGTGGCGGGCAAAAATTGCAGGCCATTTCTGTGGGTCTCTCTAACGGATCGGGCCTGCCGATCCAAAGCCCATAGTTTGCCACTAATGTGCGGGTACTACCATGGACCTAGGACTGTGGTGCCCCTCCTCGGCCCCAGGCGATGTATTTCGGGAATCGTGACTGTCTCACAGCAAGTACATTGTACAGTGCGGCGTTTGATACAAAATTTATTTATTATAGTATATTTTGGCACTTCGAAAGTAGTTTATATATTTGAAAGAATGGACGATAAGAAAAAAAAATGTGGCAATTGCAGGCAGTTTGTACAGTATGAAGTCATGTATTTATTGAAAGAAAAAAAAATCACACAATACCTGTAGATAATAGACATAACTCAGTGAGTAATAACCGACAATTATGAACATAGAAGCATAATTTTATTAGCAGTCACCTACAGTGTTGGTTGACACACCTCTTCCCCACCTTGTACATTTATTTCGAGAGGCCTACTTTTTTCTGAGATTATTTTAAATACCATCACTGCTTTCAGGAATGTGTCTCGCAACTCCAAGAAAATGCATATTTTCGTCACCAAATGGGTTTTACTTTATGAAAATAAAATCAGTGATCTTAATTAAACATATCTACCATTGGCCTTCCTTTCTCCATCTACAAGCAGTTCATTACACAACATTTTGATGTTAGTACTTAAGATTTTTGTTCACACGTTCAGAAACACAGAGGTCATTACTTTTTTTTTTTACAATTTAGGTCTTTCACTTGGGGGAAAGTTGTGGCAACCCTGTAATAGGTTTCAATTTTCAGTCTCATTGCAGCATTGTTATTTAATACAAGGCATAAGAATGTAATGGGTTTGAATCATTGCATGTCAGTCATCCATGAAATGCCAAATCTTACACGTCATTAAGACACATTTTCAAAAGAGAAAAAAGGTACATTGCATAATATACGAAAAAATGGACTCGCTCGGTGAGGATGTTATACAAACTTAATTATGTATGTAGACAGTTCATACGTTCCGGGAATAGAGAATCTCGACTATTTTCACCCGTTATCGACATTGATCCTGGCCAGATACCGATCCCACGGATTAAAAGATTTTCGAGAATGTTTTCATTTTAATAGTATAAATGTGACAAAGTCATGCAGGAAGCAGGCGACCAGTATTATTATTTTAATAATGAACAGCCTCTGTTGCACCGCTTACCTAGACTTAACCCAGGTTTCAGTAGGGGTAACTCAACCTTCTTCAGAATAACAGTGTTTACTGTGTGTTCATAGTGGAGATCCAGTACAGCGCTCGTGGCTGCCGTATCGCGGTCGCGAAGTGGGGCCGAGGCAGTGCCAGATAAGTTTTACAGTCTGGCGATAGTTTATGAATTAGTAGTATTAACTTGGCGATGTCCACTATGGACAGACCGTAGATACTGTTATTGTGAAGAAGGTTGGGTTATCCCGACTGAAACACAGGTAAATTCTAGATAAACGGTGCAACTGAGACTGTTCATTATTAAAATTAATGTTTATACAGTTGGTGACAGGACCGCGAAATGTTGAAGATATTTAAGTATTACTGTTATTAGAGTAATTAGAAGTTCTGCATTGAGGCTAACTGCGTCTGTTCTGCGAAATTTTGCTTCACATGCAACTTTGAACGACATATGCACATGCAGTAATCACATATGGATATCTGATGACGGCTACATTCCGAAACACAATACTGCCATTCCTTGCGCGATATTTGACGTTTAGTATTGGGACCCAGTCAACATGAACGCAGAACTACTGATGTTGTAATTTGAAGTTCGATGTTGGATAACAATTACCGTGTGATATAATAACAAATTGCCAGTTTTCGGATTTTTCCTTTACGTGTACTGTAAAACCTTGCTCCTTGCTAATTTTCATTAGTGTAGGTCAACAGAAAGTGCCCTCTAGGTCTGTATATTTTACACCGTGAAGGGAACACGACCTCAGTATGTGAAAAAAATTTCAACTTGATACATCTCCCCGTTCCTGAAGCAAAGGATCTGCAACAGACAGACGAAAACAAGGGTAAAAGATTAAGTGGTATATTTAGCCAAAAACATGGCACACTGCACTTAAAAATACAAAAAAGAAAGGCACCGAGATTCGAACTCGCGACTTCTACTGTTCCTGCACGCTCATTATCGCTAGACTACCAAGCCCGACATTTGCTTTTTTATGCTTATGGGGGGGGGGGGGGGGGAGGATTTATTTTAATTGGTTGTGATGCCCAGATAACTTACACGTAAACGCGATCCTGTTGCCAGTTACAGAGCAGTAAAACGCCCAACTCACATCAGTATATTGCTTTATTTGTATCACATATTCGAGCACAATTTCCATCTGTACTTGTGTAAACTTTTAAGAAGCGAATCGCCATAACTACGCTTACGTCTTTGGTCACGAGATATTTTTTGTACGCCTACTGTCAAACTCTGTGTTACCTTTTGCGTCGGTAATCACGTGCTGATTATCCAAGTAGCAGCCGACAGTTAATAAATGTTTTACTTTTTATCAGCGCACCTTGTATTCACGCATACGACTGTGTACAGTTCTCAGAGATTATCAGCATTAACTTCCACGCCATCCACAAGGAATCAAGAGTGGCATTAGAGCCAACCTGAAGTCTAGGCTGGTCTTCACAGTGGCACGAAATCTTGGTCAAGCAGAAAATTTATAATTCTGAACTCAGGCGTAACGAGGTACCTCAGACTGAATGAGCTCCTCCCTGCTAAGCAGCATGAATTCCGAAAACATCGACTACGTGCAACCCGACTCGAACGACAGTCTGAAAACCAGAGATCAAGGCAGACAGGGGAAAACGGTGCTTACTGATTTCCGAAACGCATTTCACTCACCAGCACAACTGTGCTTTTTAAGTGAATTGGGTTTTGCATGATCTATATTCTCGAAATTCATGCTGGCTCGCGTTGAGGTCGTTCTGTTTGACCTCAGAATATGTTCTAAGGTACTACAGCAAATCGATAGCGAAAAATAAAACTGTGCAGTTAAACAGACGACAAAATGCCGTACCCTATTACCGTGATGCCAAAGAGTCGTAGTTGTAACAGCTGAAATCATACAAATACATTGTTGCAACACTTAATAGGTATAAGAAATGTCACGACCACAATAGTCTGAGTTGTAGGTAAAGCAGCAAAACAGTGCAGCTGACTATCCCCGCGAATTTCCGCTAGCCCCTTGTAACTCAGGGCAGGCTGCCACTTCTTGTGGTCGAACAGCCAACCCCTTACTGCATTCCACGGTTACGCCGATGGCGAAAGCTGTGGTACTGAGATGAGAAGAATTTAGTGCACGAAGGCTGAGGGCTTACACATCCACACTATGTTCGTTTAGGACTTAAGCTCACGTTCTCTAAACACTTCCATAGTGGAAAATGATGAAAGGTTTCTGTTCCAGTAGTGTGCTGCAGCGTTGGCTCTTGCTATACCGTGCCCAGTTGGCTGTGTTTTGCCTTGCAATGCATAACACACTCATCCACTCGCAACTTTTATTTATCATCATCCCAATGAACCATGAACCATGGACCTTGCCGTTGGTGGGGAGGCTTGCTTGCCTCAGTGATACAGATAGACGTACCATAGGGCAACCAAAACGAAGGAGTATCTGTTGAGAGGCCAGACAAAGGTGTGATTCCTAAAGAGGGGCAGCAGCCTTTTTAGTAGTTGCAGGGCAACATTATGGATGATTGACTGATCTGCCCTTGTAACACGAACCGAAACGGCCCTGCTGTGCTGGTACTGCGAATGGCTGAAAGCGAGGGGAAACTATGGCAGAAATTTTTCCCGAGGGCATGCACATTTACTGTATGGTTAAATGATGATGGCGTCCTCTTCGGTAAAACATTTCGGGGGTAAAATAATCCCCCATTCGGATCTCTGGGCGAGCTCTACTCAGTAGGATGTCGTTATCAGGAGAAAGAAAACTGACGTTCTACAGAACGGAGCGTGGAATTTCAGATCCCTTAATCGGGCAGGTAGGTTAGAAAATTTAAAAAGGGAAATGGATAAGTTAAAGTAAGATATAGCGGGAATTGGTGAAGTTCGGTGGCAGGAGGAACAAGACTTTTGGTCAGGTGACTACAGGGTTATAAACACAAAATCAATGAGGGGTAACCAGGAGTAGGTTAAATAATGAATAAAAAAAATAGGAGTGTGGGTAAGCTACTACAAACAGCATAGTAAACGCATTATTGTGGCCAAGATAGACACGAAGCCCACGCCTACCACAGTAGTAGAACTTTATATGCCAACTAGCTCTGCAGATGACGAAGAAATGTATGATGAAGTAAAAGAAATTATTCAGATAGTGAAAGGAGACGAAAATTTAATAGTCATTGGTGACTGCAATTCGGTAGCAGGAAAAGGGAAATAAGGAAACGTTGTAGGTGAATATGGATTGGGGGGGAAGAAATGAAAGAGGAAGCCATCTGGTAGAATTTTGCACAGATCATAACTTAGCTATGATTAACACTGGGTTCAAGAATCATGAAAGAAGGTTGTATATGTGGAAGAGACCTGGAGATACTGCAATATTTCACATTATATAATGGTAAGACAGAGATTTAGGAAACAGGTTTTAAATTGTAAGACATTTCCAGGGGCAAATGTGGACTCTGGCCACAATCTATTGGTTATGACCTGTAGATTAAAACCGAAGAAACTGCAAAAAGGTGGGACCTGGATAAACTGAAAGAACCAGTGGTTGTACAGAGCTTCAACGAGACCATAAGGGAACAAATGACAGGAATGGGGGAAAGTAATACAGTAGAAGAAGAATGGGTAGCTTTGAGGAACGACGTGGTGAAGGCAGCAGAGGATAAAGTAGGAAAAAAGATGAGGGCTGCTAGAAATCCTTGGGTAACAGAAGAGATATTGAACCTAACTGATGAAAGGAGAAAATATAAAAAGGCAGTAAATGAAGCAGGCAAAAGGGTATACAAATGTCTCAAAAATGAGAACGACAGGATGTGCAAAATGGCTAAGCAGGGATGGGTAAAGGACAAATGTAAGGATGTAGAGGCTTGTCTCACCAGGGGTAATATAGATACTGCCTACAGGAAAATTAAAGAGAACCACTTGTATGAATATCAAGAGCTCAGATGGAAACTCAGTTCTAAGCAAAGAAGGGAAAGCTGAAAGTTGGAAGGAGTATATAGAGGATCTATACAAGGGTGATGTACTTGAGGACAATATTGTGGAAATGGAAGAGGATTTAGATGAAGATGAAATGGGAGATATGATACTGCATGAAGAGTTTGACAGAGCAGTGAAAGACCTGAGTCGAAAACCTTCCATTAGAACTACTGACAGCCTTGGGAGAGCCAGTCCTGACAAAACTCTACCATCTGGTGAGCAAGGTGTATGAGACAGGCGAAATACCCTCAGACCTCAAGAAGAGTATAATAATTCCAATCCCAAAGAGAGCAAGCGTTGACAGATGAGAAAATTACCAAACTATAAGTTTAATAAGTCACAGCTGCAAAGTACTAACGCAAATTCTTTACAGATGAATGGAAAAACTAGAAGCCAACCTCGGGGAAGATCAGTTTGGATTCCGTAGAAATATTGGAACACATGAGGCAATACTGACCCTACGACTTATCTAAGAAGCTAGATTAAGGAAAGGCAAACATACATTTCCAGCATTTGTAGATTTAGAGAAAGCTTTTGACAATGTTGACTGGAATACTTGCTTTCAAATTCTAAATGTGGCAGGGGTAAAATACAGGGAGCGAAAGGCTATTTACAATTTGTACAGAAACAAGATGGCAGTTATAAGATTCGAGGGACATGAAAGGGAAGCAGTGGTTGGGAAGGGAATGAGACAGGGTTGTAGCCTCTCCTCGATGTTATTCAATCTGTATATTGTGCAAGCAGTAAAGGAAACAAAAGAAAAGTTCGGAGTAGGTATTAAAAGCCATGGAGAAGAAATAAAAACTTTGAGGTTCGCCAGTGACATTGTAATTCTGTCAGAGACAGCAAATGACCTGGAAGAGCAGTTGAACGGAATGAATAGTGTCTTGAAAGGAGGATATAAGGTGAACATCAACAAAAGCAAAACAAGGATAATGGAATGTAGTCGAATTAAGTCAGGTGATACTGAGGGAATTATATTAGGAAATGAGACACTTAAAGTAGTAAATGAGTTTTGCTATTTGGGGAGCAAAATAACTGATGAGAAGTAGAGAGGATATAAAATGTAGACTGGCAATGGCAAGGAAAGCTTTTCTGAAGAAGAGAAATTTGTTCACATCGAGTATAGATTTGTGTGTCAGGAAGTCGTTTCTGAAAGTATTTGTACGGAGTGTAGCCTGGTATGGAAGTGAAACATGGACAATAAGAGAATAGAAGGTTTCGAAATGTGGTGCTACAGAAGAATGCTGAAGATTAGATGGGTAGATCATATAACTAATGAGGAGGTATTGGATACGATTCGGGAGAAGGCGAGTTTGTGGCACAACTTGAGTAGAAGAAGGGATCGGTTGGTAGGACATGTTCTCAGACATCACCAATTTAGTATTGGAGGGCAGCAGGGAAGGTAAAAACGTAGAGGAAGACCAAGAGAGGAATACAGTAAACAGATTCAGAAGGATGTAGGTTGCAGTAGGTACTGGGAGAGGAAGCAGCTTGCACAGGATAGAGTAGCATGGAGAGCTGCATCAAACCAGTATCAGGACTTAAGACCACAGCATCCCAATGATCAAATTTGTGCTGTATTCATATTAATTTATCTCATTTTTATTACAATATACAACAAATAACTGTTTTTATGACACAAGAAATTATGTGCTGGACAGACCTATTCCTTGAAGTTGTGATTTCATTTGCCACATCATATATTTTTCTACAGTTGAGCAGAGCTATTCACTTATACTTTAGTCACATTTGTTAAGCATGTGGTTATTGATCTTCTTATGGGCTTGCCAGACACATTCACTGATGAAATTTTGTTCATCACATGAAATTAAATCCTTATACATTTGTGCACAGCTATTCACTTATGCTGTAATAACATTTGTCAAGCATGTTGTTCTTTATAACAGTTTTAAATTTATCCTAATTTTCCAGCTCTTTGATATGTTTTGGTAGTGCATTAAAAAGTTTGATGCCTTGATTACATACATGTTTCTGACTTTGGGTCCTTATTACAGCCTGTATGTGGAGATTTTTATATTGCCGTGTATGGTAACCTGTATTGGTTTTTCATTTTGTCGCGATTTTGTTTGATCACCGACAGACATTTCAGAATGTATAATGATGGAATTGCAAAAATTTCCAATGCTTTAAAAAGGGGCCTACAACGTGTTTGATGTGGGCTCTGGGTCATTATCTGAATAGGGTGTTTTTGTAATTTGAAAATCTCATTTAAACAACAATTTGTTTTTCCTCAAGGATACTATCCCATAGGCCTCAATTGACTGGAAATAGCCAAAATATACTAATCTGGTACAGTCATTACTACAAACTCTTGAAATTATTCCAAGTACAAAACATGCTGAATTGGGTTTTAGTGCTAAGCTCACCACATGGTCCTTCCAGTTTATCTTCTCATCAATGTGCATACCCAGGAATTTTGCTCACTGAACTCTTTCAAGTTGTTTCCCTCCATAGTGAGATGTAGGTCGTCATGTTCACTTATTCTTACATATTGCACATAATTAGTTTTTTTTTTGCATTCAGTGTTAGCACTGAGCCATTTTTGTGTATCTTGTAGGACATGGTCCACAATAGTGTGCAATGACTGCTTCATAAAACAAACAATTAAACTTGTATCTTCAGCAAAACAACTTGATTCTAGCTTTTCTCTCTGGCACATGAATATAATTAATGTAAATGGGGAACAGCAAGGGGCCTAATAGACTTCTTTTGGTGCTGTAATTCCAACCACCGTCATCCTCTTTTCCAGATACCACTCAAGCCACTTTTTGGTCCGGTCCTCTGATACCTATAGCTTCAAGCTTTCCAAACATATGCTGTGGTCAACAGTGTCAAAGGCTTTTGAAAGCTCTAGATTTATCCTGACAACACTTTTTCCCTCTCCCAATTTACTAATTATTTCCTTTGGGTTTTTTCCAGTACAGCTGTTTCGCTACTACTCCCAGCTAGAAATCCATGCTGATTACTGTTTATCAGATTCCATAATTAAGATAATGTGTCACTCTATATTTGATTAGTATCGCCAAAACCTTAGAGAAAGTTGGGAGAAGTGAGACAGGTCTGCAGTTTTCTGTTTCAAGATTATCACTCTTTTTCAACAGGGGAACGAATTTAGAAATTTTCAGTTTCTGTGGAAAAAACTTGCATATTTTTTGACAAAATACAGTTGATATGCTACACTGGGTTTTTTTCTTTATTGTGTAGATACATGGTCTGGTCCATAATATTAATGTGACCACTGCCTGCAATCAAAATCGACATGCAGTAACCACTCACAGACAACACCACTAGCAGTGAAGGGTATAGAAAGCATGTTGGGAGCCAGAGAAAATAGTGCAGTTGTCACTGTAAGGAGGAGACAAAATGTGCACTGTCATTGGCTTTTGGGGAAAGGGTGGAAGCATTTGGGAATGACTAAGTCTGTAAACTGTTTGCATGTCAGTGTGGTTAAAGTATACTGTGCTCAGCAAAATTGCGCTATTCAGAATTGGTGCCCAGGATACTGTGGTGTAGTCGTGGGCCACAGATGACAGGGGTGAATGTCAGCTGCAGAGGCGTGCATCTGTTAAACAACTGACCACCCAAATGAACTGAGAGGCATTTCAAATGACAGATGGCTATTGGAATGCACATTGTTAAATGTCTGAAAGCAAAACACACTGCAACAACTGTCAGAATGGGGCACGACAGGGGAGGGACTCTGTGGCATTCCCTGGGTGGTGATGATATTCTGGGAGGCACAAAGGATCAACAGATGTATCCGTCTGTCCTCGAGGGCCGTGTCCACCCGTACACACCGTTTGTTTTTATTCAGCATAGTGACATTTACCAGCAGTACAATGCAACACAGCTCGCAGCTCATGTGTGGTTCAAACAGCAACAGGACGAGTTTATCACATGCCTCTAACCACCAAAGACTCGGATATAAACCAACTGAGAATCTGTGGGAACCCCCCTGCCAGGGTGTATTGTCTGTGGATCCTCACATGAGAAACCTAGAACACCTGGACTTGGCAATGAAATCGTAATGGCTCCACACCCCTGTTAATACAGAACCTCACAGCCACGTGGGGGAGCCCAGTTTGATACGGGATTTTTGTGTCCTTGGAAAGTGGGCATTGTGTTGTTCTTGTCATCAACAAGCATGTCTCAAAAGCAGCATAAAATGAAAAGAATTGCAGTAGGCAACTGATCGAGCCTGGATGGGGTCTGCCAGTCATTAATGCCATATGATCATTTCCATGAATCTCTTCCTGCATGTCTCGCAACAGTGTGCACTGCAAAAAGAGGTTATTCGAGGTCTTGACGGATAGTCACATTAACGTGTCTGGACAGTGTATTTTCAGAAGAAATGAAGGTAACAAACTAAATAAATCATAATTACATTATTACTTTGCAGTGAGCCACAGGAGACCAAGGTCCATTGTACCAAAATACTCATAAAACATCTTTGAACCACCACCTGAATTTTATCAGTGGAGTTCATCTCACCCTTTATGTAGGAGAAAGTAAAAAACCTCCATAGACAATTTCAGAGGAGCCTCATATCTGATAGTACACTGATAAGATATCTTTTCGGTTGCTACTTTGGACTTGTGATCACTGTATGTTTCTGAGGAAAGGCCATAATGTTCAGACTTTGGTGACCAAGGTAGACAAAAGCTTTTAAATTTTGAAATAGTATCCTTGTTTGTTTATAGCCCACACATTTAGCATATTTAGTCACTGTTCCTCTTTGGTACGTTTCCCTTTCTAATGCTCTAGGTGGAATGAAGTGGTCATATGGACATTGATACCTGGGAGTCACTTGCTGGGTAAGTTTGGCTGACAAGTAGCAGGTCTTTTCTGTTGACACCACGGTGGGTGACTTTCATGCTGGCGATGATGAATCAATAATAAGGACAACATATCACCCACTCCCTGAGCAGAGAGAAGGTGTGACATGACTGGAAATGAACTGCATGGCAGTCAGATATGCTGACCACTCAGTGAAGTGGGTCGATAGATGCTACTCAACGTTATTTGCCTCCCTTCATCACATATTTTATAATGTGCCTTTTACATGCTCTTTCCTCAACCCTCCTCGTATGGGATTATTCTCTCCCAAATGCTTGTCTACAAGGAATGTTGTACCACACAATGTGGCCACATTAAGATCCTAACTCGTAGTTAGTCATCGAGATGAACATTGTAAGTTGCCATTGACAGTCAGTCTCAAACACAACAGGAATCACTGCAGACCCATGTCTACTAGTTTTCAACCAAATAATGTGATGGCAAGTTGCATGCAGTGGGACCCTTGCAGAAGACTATTGAGGCATAAAAATGTATATGTTGTCAGTGCAGCAAACACCACATAAACTGGACAGCAGGTGACTTGAAATGTGTGGTGGTTTAGCCTCTTTCTGAGAACATATCAAGGGCTCTGACAGCACAATAAGGTTTTTAACCTGCAATGGGCAGAGGATAAACAGAGTGTCTCAAAAGTTACAGAACACTTATGTTGTGTAACAGCATGCAAACAAATTAGACCTAAGGTATTGTCACAAAGTTTTATGCAGTTTAATCAATTTCAACATGTGTGCACCAGTGGTGGTGGGCACAATTTCCAGTCTGTTATCAGGATCGATCCACATTGAGCACATTATATCTGCATCACCTGTGGCAAGGACAGAAATGATTTTGTTCATTAAATTTTTGATGTGGTTGACAGCTGCTTGTTAGACTCTGTCCTTGGTATGTGCTCACAGAAACAAGCCCACGTTTCTAATGCCTGTTGGCCTAGAACACCAGGGAATAGGACCACCCCTGCCATTTCAGCATACCTCGTAACACCTGGTCCGCAACATCTGCCACAGTGCACCATATTGCTGGAAAAAGACTGTGTCTCGGGAGTCAGCCAGTCATAGTAACAGCCTGAGCATATCAAGGTAAGAGGTTTTTTTTTTCTGAGGATAAAATGGTCCCAGAATACCATCAACCACCAAACAACAGAACACATTCCCTGCCATGTACCTCTTCCATCACAGTATGTGGATTGGTAACATATCATTATCTTCTCACTGGATATGTATATACTCTGAATTGCCAACAAAACTGGCTTAGGCATGCGTATTCAAATACAGGGATTTGTAAACATACAGATTATGGCACTGCAGTCGGCAATGCCTATATAAGACAACATTTTTCTGGCACAGATGCTAGATTGCTTAGTGCTGCTACAATGGCAGCTTATCAAGATTTATGTGAATTTGAATGTGGTGTTATAGTTGGCATATGAGCAATGGGACAAAGCATCCCCAACGTAAGAATGAAGTGGCTATTTTCACGAGCATTCAGTGAATATCCGGAATCTAGTAAAACATAAGATCTCCGACATTGTTGCAGCCGAAGAAAGATCCTGCAAAAACAGGACCAACAACGGAAGAGAATCATTCAAAGTGACAGAAGTGCAACCCTTCTGCATATTTCAATGCTGGGCCATGGACAAGTGTCAGAGTGTGAACCATCACCGATATGAACTTTTGTAGCGGAAGGTCCACTTGTGTACCCTTGTTGACTGAATGACACAAAGCTTTATGCCTCACCTGGGTCCATCAACACCGATATTTGACTGTTGATGAGTGGAAACGCATTGCCTGGTCGGACAAGTCTCATTTCAAACTGTGTCGTGCAGTTGGACACGTACAGGCATGGAGACAACCTCTTGAATCTATGGACACTGCATGTCAGTAGGGGACAGTTGTAGCTGGTGGAGGCTCTGTAATGATGTAGGAGGCATGCAGTTGGAGTATATGGCTAGGTATGACCCTGAAAGGTGACACATACATAAGCATCCTGTCCATTGGGAATTCTGATGGACTCGGTCAATTCCAGCAGGACAATGATACAGTTGGCAGGTCCAGAATTGCTACAAAGTGGTTCCTGGAACACTCTTCTAAATTTAAACACTTCCACTGGCCACGAAACTCCCCAGATTTGAACATTGAGCTTATCTGGTATGATTTGCAATGTGCTGCTCAGAAAAGACACTCACATAGCCCTCTATTCAGCATTCAAAGTGTCAATTCCTTCCATCACTACTTCAGACAATAGTCATGCCCATGAGGCACAATTGATTACTAAACTTAGCCAGCACTGTACAACTGATGCGTGTTATGAAGATATAACATACTTTGCTCAGAGACAATAAAAGTGTGTGGGTAAATACTTTAATCAAAACTGAACATGAATGCCCAATAATAGAGTTAAGTTCCAATATTTCCAGCTCTTGCTATGTACATGAAGTTTACTTTTAAAAACAAGAGTAGAAGGCTTAGATATATCATGCAAGATTATTTATAGTGATATCAATGTAGGTAAGATGTAAAGAGAGATAGGGGGGCAGGGTTTTTTTTATTTAATTATTTTTGAAATGGAAAGTCTTCATAGTTGTGAAGGCAAGATTTGTCATTGAGCAAGTAGACTGGTGCTGTATCTCTGTTGAAAGATATTTCAGTTCCTTCAAGAAAGTCAGATTTCTTGCCTGGTTCTTTTCTACACTGTTTGCCACAATTCTTGCCCAGTAACTCATTCTGCAAAGTCGGATTTGTTCTGGATGTTAGGACAGAGTGCATCCCTGTGCTTCTAGAAGTTTGGACATACCTGACTTGTGATATTCTTGCTTAGTGCTTTCAGTATTGTGTTGCTTGTGAAGAAGCTTATTTTTATGTCATACAACTTGAAGAGGTTGGCATGAAATCTTCCTTGAGGAAGGTCAGCTTATTACAAAGATGGTCTTCCTGTTTGTGGGTGGTTGGTTTAATTTATGTATTACAGCGGGAATGTATTCATAACTGGAGGCAGCTGATTTTACAATTTGTGTTTCTTTTTATCTTTCACTTGTATCCATTGGATCATTACGCATGTGATTAAACATTCTTCTGAAGAACACATTTTTATATTGATATGGATGGTAACCCTGGTAATTGTAGAATTTTATATAAAAAGTTTTGTTAATGTTTCATTCCTACAGTGACATGAAATGAATTGAATTTTGTGGTGTAATTTATTAATTTCTTCAGCTAGATTTTCCATTTCCTTTGGTTGTTCTGTTGAAAATAACGAAATGAGAGTGTCGCAATTTTCTGTATTCTCAATGAATAAACTTATTCTAGGTCCCTACAGCTGTTGTGTGATAATCTAGTGTAAATTCCTGCAAATAAGAAAGGGATTTTGAACTCATGTCCATATAGTTTCCATAAGCTGCACTCATATGCGATACTTATAGAAATGATTCTGGTTGTTATTGAGTACAGTGGTTCTACCTGACAGCAGTTTCTAGTGATTTAATGCATTTGCTGTCCCAATAGTAATTTTTGCCACACTGTGTGTGTTTCAGGACCTGCCAAGAATAACACTGCTGCCTTCCGACAGTTCTCTCAAAACCCGGTGATGTAAGCACGGGCATTAGAATCTCACAGCGAGACCACTAACAAGGTTTTGCCCCCTGCTGAACACCAAACCCACAGACAGTCTGGTTTTCTTTTTGTGAAAGTGAAAATTGAACCATTGTGGGTGCTATGATTGTCAGTTTCCATTAACATGACACAAGCAGAGTGGCAGGTATTATAAAAAACGGTGCCATATCTTGGCGAACTTCTTTGATTTGTTAAGCACTGCCCTAAAAACAGCAGAATGCGAAAGTTATGAGATATTATGCTTGATATCATTACAGCCCACTATAAACTAGAGATTGCTTCTCCCAAGTGATCAAAATGTAGTCCATAAAGAAACTTTGTTATTCCAGTAGGCAGCGGGTCATTGATGTTTAGTATGCTTGAGAGCTGTTCTTTGTTCACACAGTGTTACTCATGAAAAATGACATCTTAGGCATGTATTGACCTAACCAATGACAACTGGCTTTGGCGAAACTTATTACTAGTCAATACCTGTTATGTGTTCAGTTAATGAATTTACACATTTGTCTATCTGGCATAGCAGTTCACAATATTTTTCCCTTTCTTCTGTGGTGGTTTGTTCTCTCACACCCCTAGTCAAGAGGACCAACTGTCATGGTCTTAAATAGTCCTTGATTGGCATACATAATCCTTCCTAGTGTCTCTAGATCTTTCAAAGGAACATAAACATCTCACTTCATTTTTCTGTCTCTTCTCAGCCTTGAGAACCCAGTTCCGTGCACCACCAAGATTATATAGCCACTGGCCTAATTGGAGTGATTCTCACACATTCTAATTTCTCATTTCATCGCCTTTTAGATTTTTCTTTGCTTTCTACTAAATCACAAGTTCTAGAAAACTTGTCTATTAAGTAAAACATATGCTCCCAACATAAAGGAACTTGCAGACCACACAGAAGACCTGAAAATTTAGTTTGATTTTGGAGCAGAACAACTGGTGTTGGCAGTAAAAAATTTTATAATTTTGGTGTGGAGCAACCTTACTTACCTTCTATTGTTGTGACAGAAATACTAATAAACATTTAACATGTATTTGGTCCAAAGAAGTTTATTTCTACAGTTTCTGCTAGGATGCCATTGTTTATCAGTGAACAATGTAAACCACAAAAAAGTAAATGAGAATAATAGGGTTTAGGAGCATACTTGTCACAACCATTGTAGTGGAAGTGCTTCTGCTATGACTAACATTGTGTGAATGTTTCTAACTGGATGACAGTAAGACCATGGTCAGTACTGGAACCTGAAAGTACCTTATCTTGCTCCTGCCCTTCTGCAGTAATATAAAAATGAAACAGAGTGTCTTCCAGTGTAGAATTTTAACATTTTAAAGTAGTTCCTAGAACATGTTTCAGTATTCAGGTTGCAAAAGAAATTTTTGGAGCATCTGCCAACGTTTTCAATTGTATAACTGTGTCAAAATGTACGTACGTCTTGTTCAGCAGTATTCAGTTTGTAAATATTTCAAGAGAGATGCTCTTTTTAATTTATTAAATGCCACATCAGTAAAGTGGCAATCTATGGGATCAAATTGAGGCAGTTTTAATATTGGACCTGGTATGGCCTACAGATGCACCATTGGTTATTTATACTAAACACAAGCCTTAGAACAAAATGAATAGCACTGAATGTAAACAAAATTTGAAAGAGGTAAGTGCTGGCACAGATAGCATTGACTTGTTTATCGAGTTTTGTATTGTTATCAGAGCTAGTAAAGTTATTGCCAATAACAATGAACATGAAGGAGTTATAAGTCTGTCTTGTATCAATTGGCCAAAATTGAAAACTAATCGGTTAATGTGAGAACAAGGGGACATAAGTGACAACATAATCTGGATCTTGGTGAAACAAACTCAAATGAATACAGATATTATTTAGTTACATTTACTAGCTGTTCTAGTTCCCTTCAACAATGTACAACTGCCTTTGGCTATGAGATTTAGCTTTATTGCAGCAAGAGAGAATGGATGCAAGGTATTTCAGTGTGTACTACAAGTATTTTGATGAATTTTCATTTTCAACAAGTAGTACATTCTGGCTGTAGGCATACAATTTTAAATGTATTGGGCCTAATTATTGTTTCTATTGTAAACATGAATGGATGCAAGGTATTTCAGTGTGTACTACAAGTATTTTGATGAATTTTCATTTCCAACAAGTAGTACATTCTGGCTGT
Source organism: Schistocerca gregaria (assembly GCF_023897955.1). Lineage (NCBI taxonomy): Eukaryota > Metazoa > Arthropoda > Insecta > Orthoptera > Acrididae > Schistocerca > Schistocerca gregaria. Next base: position 955,537 of record NW_026061770.1, read on the forward strand.
AGGCATACAATTTTAAATGTATTGGGCCTAATTATTGTTTCTATTGTAAACATGACTAGCATTAGTGGTCATGTAAAAACAGTAGCACATATTATGTAGCTCTATTTGCTGAAGAGCTACTCAGGTCAGAATATTACAACCTATTTGTAGCCCACCTTATTGGTGAAATTACTGTAGCTGTGAAGTTGTCATTTGGAACAGAAGCGCACAATAAAGTATTTTGAGACCAGCAGAAGTGCTTTTCACCAATGTATGTAGGTAGTTCTAACAATTTTTCGTCCAGTGAGTCTTCCACCTAGCTTATGGTTTAACACTATGTAGCAGTGACAGACTGCAGGGAGATAACAGGTGACCATTGGCATGATTAAATGTTTCTTAAACTAACTGTTTCTGTAAGTTGATAAAATTAACCCTTAAGTAATAAAAATGGTCATGTATATAGTTGCACACTGAAGTCCCAAATTATATTTATAATGCAGTGTTTGTTAATGTTGTAATGTGCCTACGAAACATTTATGGTTGAAATTTACTGTAAAAGATAGATGAATTTTAAAAAAATGCTAATGGTCTTCTTAATTTTGTTGGTTTCATTGTTCCCATCACCTATTACGTATGTGAGAAATATTAGCAGTGAGGCTGTTTTGTTTTTTCGTATGGCATCGAGTAATTACTTCGTAGCTTATCCCAGAGGTTAAAAATGTTGTACTGCATGAAAGGCATGGTAATTCTGCAGTTGCACTACCTTTGAGCTGTGTACATTTTTTAAAATACAAGCAGGTATCAGTTTTATGCTGTAAATGTCTTGGTAAGCTTTCCAGTGGAACAACCAGAAATCTGTGTGCAAATTAACACCATGCAAGCAGTGTAGGTAATGGTGACAGCTCTTTTAATACACCCTGTATATGAAAACAAACTACATACACACAATTTTCGAGTGTTTAGGAGAGGAAAAGAAGCTTTTTTTTATGTGACTGCCTCTAACTTTCTTTTTTTATAGGGGGAGACGATGTTGGTATATGAAGCACTGGTTACCAGTTCAGCTGAATGCATTGTCACTATTTGAGCAAGCATATTCCAGTTGTGCCATAATGTAGACAGGTGATATTTTCTGAATTGCCCCTATACCAATAGTCACACCATATCTTGAGAATTACTAACATGTCTGGCCCCACAAATTCTTTGTAAATGTAGATTTTTGTACACAATGTATGCAACTTTTTTAGGAGCACCTGCTGACCAGAGAGTAACAACCTCAGGATAAAAGCAAGTAGCTGTACAGGACAGAAGGGTTGGAGCTTGACTAAGGTAACTCAGAAAGTACCTTTGTCCTTGATTCACATTACCTGTCATGACTAGAGAGAGATAAACAAAACAAAGATAGTTCAACTGTTAATTACCCCCTTGCCACACACACACACACTGCTTAAACATAGTTACCATCATAAGCAAAAATTTACATTAAAAGGCGACAGGCACTTCCATTGAAGTCCTAAGTATGAGGTGCATCCTGAAAATAATTGCCAAATCATTCTACTGCCACTGCAGCACTTGTGTTGTAGGTTCACACATTTCTCTGGTTCATTGTCTTGACACTGCAGCTCAATTTTGTGGTATTTATATTTGTTAGTGATCAGTCAAAATCTTTAGGACAACCTCTGAGCCCAGTGACTGTGAAGTGTGCTCTGTTATGTTTAGTTCCAACACACAGAACATTAAGCCAGCTGAAATTCATCAACTTGTAGACATTTACGGTGAGAAAGTGGATGAGACAGTTGAAGAAACACTAATGACGAAGCATGTGTTGGACAGCCTTCTGTTGTCACTGATGGTATGGGTGAGAAAACACATGGTTCACAATAAGAATGTATTTCAAAAACTGTTTTGCATGACTCAGTCATAAATTGCTTAAATTTTTGTGAATTGCGTTTGAAAAATGCTTTCAAAATTATGTACCTTGGCAGAGTTTTGACATTTCAGCACTGAATACAGTGATAAGGAAGATGAGTTCTTAAATAGAATCGTGACTGGTGATGAAACTTGGGGTCTTCATGACACTCCAAAATAAAATCAACAATCTATGGAGTGAAGGAACTGACAGTCCGACAATCCTCCACCACCCCCAAAAAAGAAATCATAATGAAGTTGCAAGTGCAAAAAGTCAGGTGAAATGGATTCTACGACCAACAAGGCATTCTGCTTGTTGAGTTCCTTCTCAGAGCTGAAACCATGAAAGCGGTATGATACTGCAAAACACCGAGAGAACTCCATCACACTATTCAAAACAAAAGATGTAAAACTCTCAATCGAATCATTATGATGCTTCATTTCTGCTGGTGGCACTGAAATCCTTACCAAACAATTCACTTGGGAACAGTTAGACCACCTGCCAATCAGTGCTGATCTCACATCTTCGGACTACCACTTTTACTTCATCATCAGTCAGGATGAAGGTGCTTGAACACCTATGATGATGTAAGCAAGTGTGATCAGTATTGGAGGTCTTAACTGGTATTATCTTTCTATGAAAAGGGCATAGAAAAGTTGGATTACTGCTATGACAAATGTCTGAACAGTGGTGGCTGTTACGGTCTGAAGAAATGTTTTCATGAGTCCTTTCCCACAATGGTACTTACTTTTCTGGCATGCCTTGTATATTTTAATGCCTTTTGGCATACCAGTGTGGGTATAAAAGCTGACGGAGAACACCCCACATCCTCTTCTTTACAGCAGTCACATAATGGGGATACTCAAGCCAATATGAACCACCTATTTTCTATCAGCAGCCATGTTTGACCATGAGGTTTGATCAGCATGTTGTTGAATCTTGTGGATCATACACAGGGTTATTCAGCTGCCCCTGCCATAAAGTTTTATGGAACCTGCAACATCTTCAAGAACCACACCCATGATTTTAATCTTCTCTCCTCCCTACATGCTCACTGTTTGTCCTGCAAAAACAATGAACAGAACCTTTTTGTATCAAAATTAACTACATTACATTTTGTACTTTGTTGGACACCACACTTTCTGTGGCATTCAAGAAAAAAGGCATTTGAATGCCTGTCTTGTACTTTTTGTTAAATAATTCAAAAACTATGGCTTCTAGTAAAAATGTATCCCCTCCCCTCCCAAAAAGAAATGACTACATTAAATTTCCCACAAAAAGATCCTGTTCATTTTTTTATGTAGGACTAGTAATTTGCATGTAGTGGGTGAGAGAAATGAAAATCTTGCCCATGACATTTGTAGGCATTGCAAGTTGCATAAAACCCATGGGTAGGTGTAGTTTAATCATCGTGTACAGGTTTATCATGCCAAAAGAACTAATATAAGATTTCTCTGGCTTCATAAACAGCTCAAGAAACATTTTACACCACATTAATGTATAGTGTTTGACTCTTTTCTTAATCAGAAAATCATTTCTCATTGCTTTCCTGACCACAGAAAATTCCTGCACACAGCCAACTGTTTTTGTTGTTGTGGTCTTCAGTCCAAAGACTGGTTTGATGCAGCTCTCTATGCAAGCCTACATCTATTTGAACCTGCTTACTGTATTTCCCCTTCAACAGTTTTTCCTCCTCTCACTCAAATCCCACCAACACCAAATTGATGATTCCTCGATGCATCAGCGTATGTCTTATCAACCAGTTCCTTCTTTTACTCATGTTGTGCTGAAAATTTCTTTCAATACTATGTCCCTGGTAATTTGATTTGCAACTGCATAATTATTCCATTAGCCACCTCTAGGTGCAGTGCAGAGGGTGTTGAGTGCCAGTAGTAGTCATCTATCCACTTATTGACTACCTCTGTAACTTAGTGTTCACTGCTGCTGCCTATCATGGCGAGGACGCAGGTTTAGATTCCCTGTACTGCCAGGGATTTTTCTGGGTGAGAGGATTGGGAAAGTGTACATTCACCCTTGTGATGCCAACTGAGGAACTCGAGGACAAGAAAACTGACACAGGCAGGATAGTGGTGTGCTGGACGTCATTGGTAAACGATGACACGGTGGTCGGCCAGTACCGATGGACAGAGTTTACCTTATGTTTTATCCACGAAATCATCAAAATTTCTTCCTAGAAACACATTTTTAAAGATACCATCCTTTTCTAGCTTCAACTGCTTGTTGTTCACATCTCGTTTCGGAGCAAGGCTACACTTCACGCAGATACCTCCAGAAAAGACTCCGTAACATTTACATCCACTCCTAACATATTCCTCTTTCTCAGATATACAGTGAAGCCTGCATTTTATATCCTCTCTGTGTCAGCCAAAATCAATTATTTTGTTACCCAAATAACAAAACACTTCTATTATCTTCAGTGTCTCATTTCCTAATCTGCGAGGTTTGTCCGAAAAATACATATAAAAGTTGCATAATAACTTTATTTTACAATTATTCAGGTATTACAATATGGTCTCCTTCAAAGTGCTAACCCTGAGACGTGATACACTTCTGCCAACGCCATTTCCACTGTTGATAACATTGCTGAAAGTCTTCAGTTGTGATGTTGTTTAGTTGCCATGTCGTTTCTACATCTCCCAATGCCACACCATTACGCATTTTTGGGAACATGAAGAACTCACACGGGATTAAATCCAGTGGTGATTGAGCTTCGGGCCAAAAACACAACGAGCGACATGTGTGCGGGCGCATTCTTGTGATGAAGGGTCAAACTCTTGCCACAAGAGCTCCGAGACGTGTCAGAACTTCAACGTAAAAATTTCCGTTCACTCTCTTGCTGGGAGGGACAAATTCCTTGTGAACAATGCTCCAAGAATCAACACTGTCATCACATTGGACCTTGATTTTCGCGACTCTTTTGTTCTCGGTTCTCCTGCTAGTTTCCATTCCTTGCTTTGACCTCCACATCGAATTTCTAATACCAGGACACGTCTTCAGTGATGACTCGGTTGAGAAAGTCACCTCATTCCTCTGCTTCCAACCAATCCCTACAGCACTCAACCCTCTTTGCTTTCTGTTCTGGTGCCAAGAGCTTCGGTACAATTTCTTCATTTCAAGTTTTTGTGAACAATTGTTTTGAGGGTTGACAGCTTGTCAGCAATCATTCTGTCAATCCACGGTCTTTAAGAACACAATCTGCTGCACACTCCCACCTTCACGCAGAGTGCTCTGACTCGAACTGAGCATTGATTTGATTGATTACAGCAGTAGTCTCACCTGATGGTGACTGCAACCTGTAACATAAAGACATTATTCAACCTTTATACGTATTTTCCGGACAAACCTCGTATAATGGACAATGAAAAACTTCCAATTCTAGTTAGTTATATTAGTTGTTCCATGGATCATGAACACGATTCTTTCGTAATGATGTGGAACGTGTCACCTGCCATATTCTCCAGATCTGACTGGGTCAGACTTTTTCCTTGTCCCAAACCGAAAAAAAATACCTCAAAGGATGATGATGATGCAGTGACTGATGCTTTGTTGCAATTGAAATCAAAGATCTTTTCTTTGAATGGTTTGCAGAAGTTATCTGAGCATGCCTCCAAGTGTATTGGTGTACACAGGTATTATATATACAAATAAATTTATATTATGAAATTTCTTTCACTCTTTATTTGTTAGGGTAGAAGCTTTTTCACCCCTCCTCGTACAGCTTTCAAATGCAAACTCGCTGATCATCCCTCGTTATTCATTCCGCATCTCCTGATTCAACTTGACTACATTCCATTATTCTTGTCTTATGTTCATCTTAGAACTGCTCTTTAACACACTATCCATTCCACTGTCTGCCTCCTTAGCTGTGCCATTCGACTAACTGCAGCGATTTTTCCTCGGGGGGTGGGGGGGTGGGGGGGGGGGTGGGGGGGGGGGGAGACTGGTACAAAATGCAGTCAGTCTTGTGAGGAGCTGCTTGACCAAGTAGCAGTGGTTTCACAGTAAAAAAAATCCCAGGAGAGAGGTGTGCTGACCAGCTGCCCCTCCATGTTGCATCACATCACACCACACCACTGGCAGGGGGCAATATGTCGGTTGGTGGAATTTTAGCATTTTTAAAACAACCAACGGAAATTCCGGGTAGGAGTGTCAAAAATTACTGATTTTTATCCCTTCCATTCCATTCAACTTATCTTCCAAGACCCTTCCTGCCTCTGATATCAAGAGCTTTATTTCTTCCCTCTTCCTGTGTCTTATAAGAGTCCCGTTACTCACTCCAAACAACAAGAAAATATTGAAACGATGTAATATTTGTTTGTCAGAACTGTCTGAAGTGTAATGTTGGGATATGACACTGTAGGACAGAGTTCCAATGACATTTGTTGCATAACCTAGAAAACAGTATCAACAATCATCGACATGATTTGAAGTATTTTGTGCTCAGCTCACCATCCAAATATATTTAGAAGTACAATTCATGTGGGCTCTAGGTCATATAGTTTCAGTTAATATCTTGACTTGCTGATGAAACAACATTGTAGCTTTTGATAAGCCCAATTCTCCAAATGTAATCAACAGCTGACACCACATTTCTAAAGCTTTGGCAACTGGCTAAAAAGAGTCACTGATTTCAAAGTTGCAGAAGTATAAAAGCAAATTACAGTTCATGATATACACTGAGTTCACATTACTCAGTCCAACAGATAAAACTGCACTAGGTTCCATGTGACATCAAGTCCAAGACAACTACTCTCATTCAGTAACCTCACTAAAACTATTGAGAAAGTTAACAATGATAGCACAACTCAACTCACGGGTGCAAAGCATCAAAGGTACATTTTTACAATATTAACTTCAGGAACTGTTCTAGTGGTTATGAAAAATTATAACAGTTTCTATTTGATACAGAAGTGCTATGAGGCATTTTCATAACCAAATAATTTGAAAATGTGAAACACATGAAATTTATAATCTCAAACATCAAAGAAACAGAAAGAAATTTCAAACAAAATATCAATCCAAAAGGCTTCCATTTTTGAACAGCAGATTTGCAATTATTGAAAAAACATAGCTGAAAATTTAATGGAATCAGATACTTTGTTGGCCAGAATATTTATCATAATCTACTACTGAACAGAAGTCTCTGTGAGACAGATTCATTAAAATCTTCAACCGTGTTGTCTGTAAACATGCTCTGAAGGATCATTTCAGGCTTATCTACATTGTGAGTGTATAGCAGCATGATAAGTTGCCTGTCAATTTGTCATACACCACAGTGACATCATTCAAACAGAGAACCACTACTGTGAGACAAACCATCTTCCAGTGGTAGCCTGGAGTCGACAACCTGTTTAGAGCATAAGAGTTGTGGCTCATAGGCACCCACAAGAAAATGCAAAAGAGCTGTGCACTGCCCATTTAGAAGGCAGCTGTATTAGTACAGACCAGACACCAAGTTTTTTCTGAACTAAATCGGGATATTTTTTAAAAAACCAAGACTAAACACACACAGGCTACAATTCAATGTTTTTTTTTTTACCTTATTGAGATTTTTGCTCACTTTTCCATCTCCTTCACAGAATCTTCTCTTCTTCCTCAATAAAACTGGAGACATGTAAATCACTAAACCATCTTCATTATTATTATTATTTCAGCTTCTAATGTTGCTGCTGGGAAAAGGTTCCTCTCAGCTCACCAAGTGTTCACCATCATCTGAAACAAAACAGAAAAGTTTTAAGAAGTTGTCATAGTTTTCATAACAATGAAAAATATTCCTTCCACTAATCAGATTTCAGCTTGAAAAGTTCTTCTCTTCATCCTTCAGAAAGTTCTTTAACTGCACACATGCTTCAAACATAAAATCCCCATCTACAAGAAATAACTTCTAGATATTCTGAAACTGAGCTCTGTTTCACTGTCAGTGAAAATGGTTTGAAAGTCCTGTAGACACTTTCTTCAAAGTCAAATCATTTTTCAACATAGTTTAGACTGTGCTGCAAGTAAACTGCCATTTTGTTGTGGTTTGCCTACTTTGTTCCTTTGTTGTCCTCGGTGTCTACATACTGGCTGAAAACATAGGGGTGTGCAGTACTGTCTACTGTAAATGATGTAGCCGACAGATGCACACTTGCGGTTCACAGTCTTCTACTTTCACTTTTCACATCCTCCCAATAATACACAGTTATGTATGGCCAGTGCACAACTTCCCATTTATAAGTCAACATCGGAATTAAAGTTACATAAAAATGACTGATTTTGCCCTATAATAAAAGATACTAGCTAGGAATACTCAATATAAATTAGAAAATCAATTACACAGACAAAATTCAACCTGAGGGGGCTGCCTTTCTCTTTTATGAAAATGCAGATTACAATTCACATATGTTAATGGTAATTAGTTGAAAGTGAAGAAACAAATTTGAAGGAGGCATATTGCAAAACAAGGGGGAAGTAAAAATTAAAAAATTATCCCAGCTTCCTTCGTCACAATTTCTCTTTCGAATGTTTTGATAAGATCATCATGACGACTAAGGCTGCCACAGGGGAAGGAAACTGCACAACCCTATTCAATTTTTTCAGCAGAGAATTACAAAGCACTGTCACGATTGACCTCTGATGCACTACTCGAAAACAATGGCTATTTAGTCAAGTATGGCCACTTAGCGCTGTTAATGAAAGGAGGAGTTTAAGTCAGTAACTCATACAAGACTGCCCCTCATTAGAAATTGGTAATGAGCAATTTTAAGTGAAGACCACATCATTTTATATAATGTTGTCCATTTTTATGTAACCAGGAATTTTATCTATCCCAACAAAGTACAGTTGGGAGTTGGGTTTCCAACCAGATATCTGGGATATCAGGCAACTATGGTCAAGACAGAATCCAAGTCTCCACATTATCAATGTGGCCTCAGATAGCACTAGCATCCCTCCCCCAAAGCATTGGTCTGTGGAGTTGGGTATGGGAAAACACAGAATGGGTACTCAGTCAGCAGAGTAGGATTCCATTCACTGATGCATCCAGGAGTAACCTGACATCTGATGATTGTCAAAGAAAGGTGTGAAAGCAGCAGGAAACTATGAGACTTCAGAAAGAAAGTTACCTGTTACTATGGCAGACTGAGTAACTTTTACTGTATGCTGCAATACAATTCAAAGTGATGCAGATACTACTTTTCACTACAGTCACTAAAACCTGTAAACAACAATTGTAACATCCCACAAACTGTTCAGTTTCTTGAAAATATAAACGTGCGCCTCAGTCATGGAACAATTTGAGGACTGCTGTGTGAATTTCCTCTTTGATGGAAAATCTCTTTCCTGTCAAATATGCACTGAGCTTGCTGGAAAGACTGAATGGTCTTCATCAAATTGTTGGCACTGTTTCACTACGACTGGATGCTACATTGCATTGCACCATACACTGCAAGAATTCCATGGCGAATTTGTGTGCAATTTGTATGTTTGGCTAACAAGAAACTTACTGTTCCTTGTACCTCAACTTTGGAGAGCCATTTCACTCCCACAATGTGATGAACCTGTTGTCCGTACTGCAGCAGAATTGTCTCTCAGGAAATTGGTAACATGCCCACTCTTCTGAAAGGGTGCCGTGCCTGTTGCGTAACTTAATTTCAGAAGTCCCTATACCTCAAGTATGTCTCTTGAATGAATCAATAACCATCCAAGACCATTTCTTCAGCAATTCCTTTGGATCAGTGCTCATTGTGTAGAAGCAGAAGAAGATACATTCATGTGTGTGAGTCATGAGGCAACGGTTCAAATCTGTGTTCTGTAACTAGTGCAACATTATTTAATAATTCTCCTGATACTGTGTTACTATCACATTTTTACTGTTAAATGTTTGTTTGCTGATGGGGTGGTAGGGTCAACCAATAACCCTCTGGAAATTTATACAGTGAGATAATCACAAGCCTATTTGGGGCCCACCCAAACAGAACCCTGCTTGCCCCAGTACAGCATATTCCATAGCACTTACTCAGTAATGATTGTTTCACTCCCCTCAACCCTTATTGACAAATGGTGCATTTTCAAAATTATTTTTCTCCTACAATGTTCACAGTTCAGCCAATAAGATCAAAATCCCATGCACTATGACGTACAATGTTCCATTACTGTGTCATTGGATGGTAGGCAAAAGTATGTCCAGAGCTTAGAGTAGCAATCGACTGTTCGTGTTAACAAGTCCCCAGCTCATGAAATCCATGTTTGACAAATGTGCACCCAGTCAATGAGACTGATCTCATCAAGATGGTCAACATTTGTCATGACCCAAAAATCAAAAGTAGCATAAAGAATTATGAGGGCATAGCAAGCATTTACCATGCACCCTGCCCCTCCCCCCCCCCCCCCCCCCCACCAAGTGTTTTCTGGAAGTTGAGGAAGGCAATTGTAACCTGAGAGCTTTTATCGTCTGCTTTTCTGGGGTTCCCATTGCACAGCATTAGTTCATGCTGACTATGTACTGAACTTTGTTGCTGTCTTAATCCTCAACAAAATTTTATATGAGGAGCTTACATGCAAAAGCAAGCATGTCAGGAATTTAAAATAAATGAGACACAGAATGGAACAAAACAAACAGGATAAGCAGAACCTAGATAATCATACAATTTAAGTGAAATCAAACATTTGCCAAGATACAAGCCTAGGAAAATACATCTGTGTCCACATACACATTTTGTGTGAAGGATAACTAATCCATTACATCCAGCCGAGTGATTTCCATTCCAGTCACACTGTTTCTCTAATGCAGAGCAACTGTTTGTGCTTCCGTGCTCCCCCATAATATGTTGCATAGCACTACTTTTAATAATAATAAAAAGGACACAGTTACTTATGCACTGACTCCACTTTTGATAGAATAGGAAAACTTCTAAGAAAAAGGCCAACAATTGTAACAAAAGAGGAATACAATGAGATCTACAATCAGTGACTCAGCTAAGAAACCTTGCTCGCCGATGTACATCTTGTAGGTCCTTAGATAGGGATTTCACATTAAATATGTGAAATAAAATGCATTTCCATACACAAGTACAAAGCTATGTGAAACACTCATACTGATGTTGAGACAAATGCATTCTAGAAGTCCCAACTAGATGTAAAAGAGCAGATGAACCACTACAAAACCCTTTCCTTGGACAAAAGCCCAAGTACTTTTCAGCCATCCAGTCTAAGATAATAGGAAAAAAGATGTTGATGGTTTACAGTAAACTATTTTTTAAGAAGCCTGCCAAAATCACTAGTACTTAAGTTGGAACACAACCTTCACCGATGATATTTCCATGTTGCTTGTGACTGTTAAGAAAATTATTCTTTTTTGCATGTAACATTTACGTCAAAGAATACTTCTAAAGATAGTTAATGCCACAGTTACGTCATTTTATTCTGGCATGGTGATCTGAAACATTTCAAATTATTGTGAAGTACAGTTTTTTCTATGGTATCACATACTACACTATAAAAATATGTGAAATGATATGGTATAACAAGCATTATTCAGTAAGAGGTAAGTTATTTTGAAAGAAAGAAGAAGATTTTTGGTTTTGAAAATCGCTCATGGTTCATGTAATGAATATTTAAATGCTCTTTTTAAAGGAATATTTTCATTCTTGATTTGATTTACAGATATGAACTGCCTTTTGGCCTAAAAGTAAAAGTAAAAGGCATTCACACTGCAGTATGCTATTTTCCTTCTTATGTATGCCCAAAATAAGTTTCATGTTGACTGTGATAAATTGCATTTAGTAGATATGTTCATTTTTGGATGTCACCTTCTCATAATTTGCTTGGGCCTTTGCCCCGCTTCAACACGGGGTTGACCCTGTTACTATAGAGTTGGCAATGTTAGTGTCACAGAGTGTTGTTGCCATGCCAGATGCCCTTCTTGTCACCATCATGTACCCCCCAGGACAGAAGTAATGTACCCTAGCTGTCTGCGTCTAGTGTAAGCCATGAAATAGTGCGAATGTTTTTCAGATGTCTGTAAGTTGTGTAACTGAGGTGGTACATGGGGACCAGCCCAGTATTTACCATGTGGGATGTGGAAAACTGCCTAAAAACCACATTCAGGCATGCCGTCCCTCGTTGTTAACCTGCTGGGCTGATTCAGTCCGGGGCCGGCGCGCCTACCCAAGTCCAGGAAGCAGCACATCAGTGCTCGTGGGTAACCTGTTGTTTCCTTCTCAGAAATTCATCTATGGAATAGCACTTGTCAACTTTCATTATCATCCAGCACCTTGTTAATTAAAGGGAGGTGATCAAATATTTTTATGGCTGCGTGATATGCTTCTTTCTGTGCTACAACAAGATTAAGTCCCACTGTTTTCCTCCTAGTATTGTATTTATGAATGCTAGTATTTTTTTCAAATTGTGCTGATCCTTCAAAACAAACTTTGTAAGAGTGTATGTGTTGTGAGGCTACCTAATTTCTTTATGTATGTGAAGTTTGAGGATAGGCACTGTGCGTTTGTGAGTGTGTGTAGGGGGAGGGGGGGGGGGGGGGGGGTGTCAGAGGCCCCCATTCTAAATATGACATCAATGAAAGAAGGAAGTTAAATTTTCTAGTGCTGTCATTGCCACTTATGGCAATCAAATTTAGAGCAAATGTTGCTGCACTCAGTTTTATAATTCTTGTTCTCATCACTATGTACCCCCAAGTATTTTTAACAATCAGTCTTCACACATTTCTTTTCCGTAATGCTTCATTATTAGTGATGATTTGTCTTTCCTTGTACAAAACTGAATAAGATGCCTTTTCTTTGTAAATGATGTGCTAGACCATTTATTGAGAACCAATGAATGACACTTTCGAATATTTCATTTATTGCTCCATCTGATATCGAGGTCGGTTATCGTGCTTTTGAGGTGAATTAAGAGAACTATTTTGCCTTTATCAGTAAAGTTTCAGGCAATTACCCTTCATCAAATTCATGTTGAGACCTAGAGAAGACAATTCTGGTCTATAAAGTGTGTCACAATTCAGAAATGTTAACTGTGTTCTTTAATGCTTCAACAGTTTGTTATCCATAATAAAGGCCTGCAAGTAAGTGCATTTGCCTTGCAACCATTCCAGAAAATGGGAATGGTGTGTCCTTTTTAGTCACAATGCCTTGTTGCTCCAGTGATATACAATTAACTGCCACAAGAGGAGGGGCTCTCAGACTAGATTACATTAATTATTTATTCCACAGACCCACAAAAGAGGGTATCCTCCTGGGTGTGGAACATGTCCAACAGTATTGGAATAGTACCTCAGAATCAAACGAAACAGGAGGTCCTGCCTGAGACCCAGGTATAGCTGCTTTCATTAAATGAAACTATATGGTTCCAGAGAGGAATCCCCATTTCATTCAAAACTGAGGTGCTATTCCATGACAGTTTGACATCCTCTGTGGTGCTCTTTGTGTTTTGGGGAAATAAGTGGACTGAGTTGTGAACAGGATTTTGGACTGAGGAGGGAGGCATGCTGGGGCAAACAGTGCAGAGCCACTGTGCCAGGGTGGTGTAGTGGTTCGTGCATCTGCCCAGTGAGCAGAGGATCTGGTTTCAAATCTCGGAATTCGGTCAAATTTTCATTCATCTCTTCAGTCTGCATAGTTGGTTGAGACTTGTAAAAGGTCCATGGAACCATAAAGTTTCTTTTCTTTTTGATGATCATTCATATCAATGTTATTTTCAGTTTCAAGTGACAACTGAAAGAACAAACTAATAGTCTTATCTCCCTTAATAATACACTTTTTGGCGACAGAGAGAATACAGGCAAATGATTTAATAGTGATGCATCATCATCTAATCCAATTTAGTTAGTAGGATACATGTTCTATGGATCACAATGATGAGGAATGAGTCATTTTACATTCATTTGCAAATTAATTTATGCATATGGTTACATTATGAACATTTCTAATGTTGAGAATATCATGATTTTGCCATGTATAAAAAAATATGAGGCGTACATAAAGTCCACAAACACTTTCAATTATTTATTGCACAAGAACCAAACAGTGTGCAGCTATCATACATGTGTCATTTCAAAGAGACACTGAAAGTTTTTTTTTAATGTATACCACCACAGTGTAGTTTCGTAACTTGAGGATAGTCACCAAAAGTCACAAACGTGGTGTGTTGGCGTCCAACAAAAACTAGTGTGGTAAGGAGCCACCAACAAGGAAGGCCATTTACCACTGGCACAACAAATTTGTTATGATGGGTTGCTTGTGCCCGGGAAAGAGAAGCAGACGTCCCAGTGTGAGTGAAGTGAATGAGGAGTTCATACGAGAGTCATCTATAAGGAGTCCGAGAAAATCTGTGCGTCGTGCATCCCATGATCTCAAAATAGCTCCAATGACATAGTGAAAAGTCCTGCTACAGAAGGTGTCAATGAAATCATTCAAACTGGAGCTAGTGCAGGAACTCAATGATGATGACAAAACGCTTCTCTTTGAGTTTTGTTCAGAGTTGCAAAAACTGAATGGGGATGGTAATGGCTTTGATTACATAATATTTAGCAGGGAAGCCACTTTTCACACTAATGGGAAAGTGAACAGGCATAATTGTCATATCTGGGGGTACAAAGCATCCACACGAATGCATTGAATTTGAGCATGAGTCCCCAAAAGTAAATGTTTTTTGTGCCTTGTCGTACCAAAAACAGTACAGGCAATTCTTCTTCACTGAGAGCACTGTTACTGGATATTCCTACTTGGATGTGTTGCAGCAATGGCTGATACCTCAAATGCAACTGGACCCTTCATTCATTTTTCAGCAGGATGGAGCTCCAACCCATTTTCATCGTGAAGTTTGTGGGTGTCTGAACACAGAGCTGCTGCATCGATGGATCGGCCTTGCTACAGAAGAGGACAGGTGTTTCACTAAATGGTTCCCCAATCACCACATCTCACTCCATGTGACATTTTTCTGTGGAGACGCATTAAAGATCTGGTGTATGTACTGCCTCTACCACATGATGAAGCAGTGCCCCGTTTGTTTGGAAGTTTTTTTACAGTTTCGCTTCAAATTGCAATATGTATGATATCTGTACAATGTTTAGTTCTTGTGCAGTAATTACTTGAAAGTGTTCCTGGACTTTATATAGGGTGTACATAAAGTATGATAGGAGTGGCAGGCTTGTTAACATGGTGCTGGAACATACAATGGTAGCTAACGAAAAGCTCTGTTTGATGTGTTGCAGACACTACTGGCTATAACAACTCCCAAATTTAGGTATTTAAATATTATTCTAATGTTATCGTAAGATAAGGCATAGTATTCATTATACTATTGTTAAAAACAGCATTGTTTATTAAACATGTTATCTTCTATATGAACCGTAAAAATTGTATACATTTCATTTAAATTTGTTGCCAATTTGTTTCAGCTATTGCCACATGATGTACAGTCACTTCAACTTAAAAAATATACGGAAAAGAAGACATAAACATTTTTTTCAAGGCACTTTCTTGATCCTAAATTACCACAGCATTACATTTAAATGTTTAGCAGCCAATACCATTTTTCACAGCACCTGATAATTCTTGTAACTGTACCCAAGATGTAGTCTGGAATGTCTGAAACACCATTATCATTAGTTACCTTTATAATTCAGTCAATATATGTATTATTTTTTACTTTTAAACACATTTGGCAAAATAAAATGGATTTTTTCTTTAGCAACAGTCCTTCTCACACAGGCAAGCAAAGCCACAAACATTTCATCCTGGTTACTGTAAATGCACTCCAAGAACTAGCACCTCTACTTTGAGCAGTACTGTACTCTGTTTCACCCATAGCAGTTCACTATACCAGACTGCAGACAGAATGTTCACCACATCTTGTACTTTTTCTGTAAAATGTATGTGTTTCTGACCCTGCACAATTTGTCTGATACTCCAAGCAGTACACACTTTTAGTATTAATCAATTCCCAGGGTAGCTTGCTTGGAATCATTTCAGTTCAGACACTCATTCCATGTTCCATGTGATCTTCACTGTCTTGGGGTGATTTCCATGCTTCAATGTAGCAAGCTGTACAATGATAACTGTAACTGAATGCAGAAAATTAAGAATTGGAAATATAACAATAACAGACACAGTGTAATCCAATGAGCAATTGTACGTTCACTCACTCATTTATATATCAGCTTTGTATTCAATTGGAGGCTTTTTCACCCATCATTTGTAATGAATAACCATGTCTCTGAGCTGGCAATTATAATACCAACACTTCTAGGGATACGAGTTGTGACATTTCACACCTTCCAAAAGCACATGAAAATATTCTGAATTGAAATTTTGAAGATGGAACATTTTGGTGCTACATAGGCACTGTAATACACAGATGGAACACGATTCAACAGCAGAAACGTATTACAAAATTAGATACTGTTATAAAGAGAAGATCCCTGATTTTGTTGTAGCAACTCAATATCATTCCTGTGTTTAGTCACTTCTCTGCCAATTCAGTTACAGTTACCTTGACAGAGAGAACACTTAAAATAGCAGTATGTCTGTGCTAGTAGTAAGTGGCATACATTCTAATCTCTTACAAAGGTTGAATTTCAATCACAGAATTCCATTTCTGAGGTTTGGAAGCAGTTTATGTTGGGATCACTATAAAACCACGTACATGCTACTTGGGCCCTTGAGATGTGCCAATGACTCGGATGGCTTGCTGTCAGATGCATTTTGATCTTTTTGGGTGTCCAAGGGCTGTGGTCCAGATGATCACACACATTGTCTGCGAATTTTAGATGCTAAAGTGAAGAAAAGTTTTCAGTCACAGCTATTGATTTGCGTTAACACAGGGATTTAACTTTGAGTATTGCACCATAAACCTGTTTTGATAGTAAAACATGCAAAAACTAAGCTCATTCTTCACCCAGAGAGGTGCTGGTGAGTCTCCACAACACTGGTGGCCTTTACCTAAGAGGGTTCCATTTAAATAGGTCTCATTTCTTTTGCTGCCTTTGTACACTGTGTGTACCTAGAAGTGAGTTTCTATACTTGTTCAAGTTCATGCTGTATTGCATCCTAATAAGATGGAAGGAGGAGGTCGGAATTGAAAAAAGTACTGTAATTGTAGTTCTGCATCACAAAGGCTATTCTAGCAAGGCAATAGTAACAAATTTTGGCCTAACCAAGCCTACAGTAGTGTATACATTGCTCTGGTGCCAGCTCAAGTGTTTGACAATCTGGAAGACCCTGAGTAACACGGTAAAGCAAAGATTAGTTCCTATGTGTACAGAGTAAATGTGAAGAATCCTCCTGCACCTATAATTAATAATAAAGTAAACAATATGTGAGAAGCTCCAACCTTTGTCTCAGCAGAGCAATGCCATTTGTCTGACCATGACTTACATGGATGGATAGAGAGAAGTTGAATTGATTGCAATGGGCACAGCAATGGTCCAAGGATTAATCGAGTTTTAAATTTGTAAGCCTTCACTGAATGTTTACTCATTGACATCGTGGAGAACGTATGAAGTCAGTACTGATCAACAATTCAGTTCAATCTGCCAAGAGGCATATTAGTTGTGGGTTGATCTGCAGCAAGACAATGATCTCAGACAGACTTCTAAATTGTGCCAATAGTAAGTCAATAGAGGAAAGAAATTTGGGAAACTGAAGAATATGGTCTGGTGAAGTCAGCCGCCTCACTTAAATCCCATCGAATACTTACGGGATGAACTTGAGGAAGGGAGATTAAACACTAATGTCCCATTGAAAACAAGGTTATTAGAGACGGAGCACAAGCTTGGATTAGGGAAGGATGGGGAGGGAAGTCCACTCTGCCCTTTCACAAGAACCATCACGGCATTGGCCTGAAGTGATTTAGGGATATCACAGAAAACCTAAATCAAGATGGCTGGACATGGGTTTGAACCGTTGTCCGCCCGAATGCAAGTCCAGTGTGCTAACCACTGCTCCACCTCACCCACTGGGATGAACATGGCAGAGAGATCGGAGAACTGGCGTCATCTAATGTTGAAAATCTATGGATTACAGATGCATGGGACTGTAATCTCTGCAAAAATATTATCTCCATAATGCCAACAGTCTGCGCAGCTGTTCTTAGCACGAAGGGTACTTAATGACAGAGAGAGAGAAAATATTTGTATTGTTAGCCTATTTAGTTTGAAGAGTGTAGTTGTCTATTAAAATAAAGTGCACAGCTTTTTTCATAGGTGATCGAATAATTTTGACCTGTAGTATATACTTAGTAACAACAATAAACAGATATTGAGATCCTTGTCAAGGAAGGTGATTTATTTACTAAACTAGAAAGGTTACAATGAAATGCATACCATTTACTCTGCTGAAAGAAGAAACTGCAACACCCTCAAGGAAATGGTCATTTTTGTCATACGATGTGACATCGCTGTAATTCAGGTCAAATGGAACACGTGTCACTGTGAAGGGTGTCCTGTCACATCACTACAATGCATACCACTCTCTGATGGCAATGCAGGTGTATATTCTGACACATAAAGGTGCCAAATGCCATCCTGTGATACATTGCCCCATAGCATCTTGGGCTGTTTGTTGGCACAATCTTTCATTAACTCACGATATATAGCGAAGTTTTGCTAAAGTTAAAAAGTGATTTTAACTGCTGAGTGTATATTTTTTGTTTTTTTCAAAGTACGACAACAATTACTGCAAAATGGCCGATACACAGCTCAGTGGAGACAACATGGCGTGTAGAGACATTGTCAATAATAGATCAACTCTATGCATTGTTTGAATAACATTACATACAAGCTAATCATTGTAGAGACGAGTTTAAAAAAAAAATCTTATTACTATTGATACGGTCATGACTCACAGAATGGATAACATAAACAGTTTGCCTACTGCAAGTTCCATATCCAATGAAGCAGCATAGAATTAAATTACACTTGCTCAAACAAGTGAAACAGTAAATGAAATACAGAACCTAAATAATCTAGCCGTAGGAACCGACAGCAACATAGAGTTGCAAGATATGGAAAGTGGATCACAAGCAGTAAATTCTCACGATTTACCGGGAGCAGATAATGTTCAAACAGTAAATTTCTCACAATTTATCAGTGCCATCATGCAACAATTTCAGCAGATGAATACAAGTTTACAGAACAATGAGAAACTGTTTACGGAAAAATTTCAGGAAATAAAGAAAAAACTTGACAGTAATGACGCTAAATTAACCAAAATTGGTACTGACTTGAACAAAAGGATCACTCAAATGGCCACCTAGTTTTCAAAACTAACAGTTTTAGCAAAACATAATGAAATCAATGTCAAACCTTTAAGTAGCACATAATGACAAAAGTAGGAAAGTGCGTTACCCCTCATGATGACATCACGAGGCGTGTCACACAAGTAGAGGCAGATTTAGAAACCATGGCCAAGACAATCAAATCAGAGACAGACAGATGTTTTTCTAAAATGAATGAAAATAAACAAACTAATTAATTTCACACCACTTTGGCGAATTGTGCTTGGATGGGGATGAATAGGTGATTATCTGGACAACACAACACCCAGTCCGTGAGTGGAGAAAATCTCTTATCCAGCTGGGGATCAAATGCAGGCCCTTAAGATCGACAGTATGTCACATTCACCACTCAGCTAACGTGGGTGGACAATGATTTAATAGAAACAAGCAGACTGCAAACTGACTTATTCAACAACCTTGGACACTGGAGCCAATAATCAGTCTGTATTTATATGTCCAAAAGTATGTGATCCGTTTGTTTTGTTTACACAATCAATGAGAAACATCAGCTTAAAAAAGTAAAATTGCATCATAGTGTTGTCAGAATTTATTCTCAGTAACTATTCCTTTTCTTTGCTCCCCTTTCATTTTGCAGTCCGTCTATCCCCCCCCCCACACACACACACACATCTCCACCATCTTCCCCCTCCCCATATATGCCTATCATGTACAATGCAGTTAGCTTTCAGCTCATATTGACTCCAAATGACCTTTTTTTTCCAGTAAATTGTGTCTTGCTGATTACTGCATCTTCCATCGTTAAGCTCTCAGGTTTTCAAATCTCATCCAGCGCAGGCACCAAGGATCAGTCTTTCCTTCTCATCCTGTCTGGTAAGTCTCCTCTGACCTATGGTTTTGGGCAACTTTTCCATAACTCTCTCCCTTTCTTAAGTCTTGCCAGTCTTCTTTCTTTCCCTTCAAATCTTCTGCTAGAAGGAAGAGCCATTGGCTCTGAAAGCTTCCACATTTCTATATCCTTTGCATATAGTTTCTGCTGCCACCAGTGTGGTGAGTAGATCATCTTATTTATCCAATTATACTGCAGCCATCTTCATGATAGTGCTGGCAACATGGCTGTGGATGAGGTCGTGTACGGTATGAGAGTCAGCTACCATCTGACATCGGTTTACGAGTACTCAACAAAAAGCTTGTGAGAATTCAATTCCATACAGCTGGAACCAAAAGAAAATTGGTAGTTCATACCAGCACAAGACCATAAATGAAAAAGTTGTTATTAATAATCGGTGTCCCTGACACTCTGATTACAAGTATGTTAAGTAAGTTTCAATATACCATTTCACACTTAGTCTGCTATTAACACTATTGTACTCAACTCCAGTTGCTTGTGACAAATGGACTGATGCATCAAACAGGCTACAGTACATTTTATTACATGATACATTATTCTCTTTTTCGCAGTTTTGGGAAAATGGTGTACACTGACACTTAAGTAAAATGCTAATCCGTGTGCATGCATAGAACTTTATTGCAGGTTTCCTAATACAAACTACTCTATCAATAATGTATTGGACTGAGTGTAATGGAGCTGCTTGTCTTTTATTGTTAGCCAAAATTAGCAGCAATGGCTTTGTGTACATGGTAGCTCCAAACAGTGACAAGCTTTGAGAGCACTTGCCTGCTAAAGGCAAAGGATCTGAATTTGAGTCTCAGTTTTAATCTGCCAGGAAGTTTCACATCAGCACACATTCCACTGCAGAGTGAAAATTTCATTCTGTAAACATCCCCCACGCTGTGACAAGCCATGTCTTTGCTATATCCTTTCTTCCAGCATTGCAGGTCAGCTTCTCTGAAATTTGGATGGTAGGAGATGAGGTACTGGAGGAAGTAAAGCTGTGAGGATGGGTCATGAGTCATGCTTAGGTGGCTCAGTTGGTAGAGCACTTTCCCACAGAAGGCAAAGGTACTGAGCTAGAGTCTCAGTACAGCACACAGTTTTAAATCAGTGTACACTTTGCTGCAGAGAGAAAATTTCATTCTGGAAGCTTTGAGAGGTTGTGTGTTTGGGTGGGAAGGAGTGTTTTACGACTGTGGAACATGTATTGTGATTAGTTGGTTTATGAGCACAGAATAGAACTACTGAAACTAATAAGTTATTGGAGGTAATTTGTCACACTTTTTGTGGATTTTAGAAGCAGAGTGTTAACGACTTTGCAATACAAATATTCCGAATGAATCTCTGAGATTGTATTTACAAGATGACTTGAAGTTCCCTTGATACCATTCAGTAGCAGCAGACCACTTCTGTGGCTGGCCAAATATTTGACAAGTCTCCTTACACATCAGTGTAGCAACTGTGAGGAGAGAAACCTCAAATTGCCAAATTTTTCTATATGTGCTTAATTTTACTGGCTGTGCTCTGGATCTTCCGAGCTCTGACTGGGAAAAATGCTCCTCAGTGAGCACAACTCCCCTTCCCTGGGCTATGTTTTACTCGGGCAACCATTGCTTCCATTTCTGCTATACCCCTTGGAAAAAGTCATGCCTCACTATTCGTATCTCTCTCCCGTGTCAGTGAGGCAGCTTCCTTTTAGCTCTCTGTCACTCTGAAAAACATCAAGATGAACCACTGTCCAAAGGTCTTAAATCCCTAAACAAAATTTTTGTAAGAGTTATGTGTTTGGTGGCATTTAAAAGGCCTAGCTGGGAGTTCACCTGTAAGACAGCAAACTCTGGCACACATCCCAAAGCCAGATTTTCTGCATTTGGCAGTCAATTGCATCTTTCACAAACATTACTTCTCACTCCAACACGTAAAATATTTGTGTGAGTGAACAATGCAGAATGTCTTGACTCTTGTCCATCTGCACGGTGGTGCCATTAGGGATCACAAAGACACTTACTGGGCCAGGCTGCCACAGTGAAAGTTTCCCCTCACCGCCGCTTTCCAGACGAGCTCAGCCAGATCCCCTTATTCCCAGCTATTGTACAAATCTGTTTTAAATTACTCTCTAAACTGACTATCACTCAGACATTTAATATCAATACCGTGCTTCATTCGTAATTAATTGCACGGCTCAAGGTGGACCTCTACTATGAACTCACAAGAACTTGTGTATGTTGTATGACAGTGTTGAAAAGTTGTCCTGTAACGAATATAATAGCTTCATAGTTAGGTCTACATCATTTTATGGCCACAGAAAGAAAGTTCCTGTTTCAATTGAAATTTTAGCTTGGAATGTGAAATATTTTAAAATGTTGTGTAAATGCCCCATTCCATCACACGAGTCAGTTTAGGTGGTTGTTGGTCACAGTTTGGAAGAGTCCATTCAGGATAGCAGACAGCTGGTCATACGTCGTACCATGCACGAATAGAGTGTAAGGAGATTTGCTAGCTGATTCTCAAGGGAATTAAATATATGGTGGGAACCTGGCATCAGGATGACATACAAATGTACTAGCATATGGTTTAAGTTAAGTGATTAATAGCATACTGTTATTGGAAGCAAACACAAAATTTTGACCACGATATTCTTACTCCTCACATCAAGCTATGATGAAGTGGGCAAAGTTCTGTTGAAAGATGTAGCCAATTTTCACAAAGCCTGTAAATGTTGGTACGTGAAGTATTCATTTGTTAGCGAGCAATGTAGTCAAATACATTGGGACTGTAATAAAAAACTATGGTTGTGGGATTAGACATGTCTGTTATCCAGCTTGGCAGCAAAATTCTGAGCCGTGTAAGAAACCACGTGTGATTTTAACCGACGCACATCTCGATGAAACATTGTGAGTGAAGCTCTCTGCACTGTGCTGTGTGGGCAAGGTTCAATAAGGGTGCACGCAGTCCTTGTAAGGCCAACTGAGGAGCTACTCGACTGAGAAGTAGCATCGCCGTTGCCAAAAACTGGCAAGGTCCGGGACAGAGGTGTGCTGACCACGTGCCCCTCCAATTAATTTGGTTAGCTGAGGATGACACAGTTGTCTGTCATCACTGTTGAGACGTCCGATGCCTCTTTGCATAGATCTTTTTTTGGGGGGGTTCTAGTCATGGCTGAAGAGTACTGATTGTTATTTAAATTTTTTTTTATGGAAGAGTAAAATATATGATTATTAAGCTGTTGTTATAAAAGTGTGCTTGTAGTCCATCATATGTACAAAGACTCTCTAAAAGAAGGAGGCTAAAAGACTGACAGTATGCACAGGTTCCTAATATATCTAAACTTCAGCTAATGCTCAGTATTGCTGCATTATTCAGCTTTTCCATAAATTCACAATGGGGCACTGACTGGCTTGTAAATAAAGTTCAAAATTTCATAACGACAAAAATAAATATAGATCAACCCAGAGCACAATCTTTTTTAAATCTTGTCTTGACAAGAAACAAGTAAAGCTGAGTTACACACTGGTTCCAGATGTGGACAACAGCTAGTTATGTCTTTAGATTTTTCTGTTTTCTTCATAGATTAATTCTTAAATTCCATGAGTTTTCTTGTATTTAAGAGGTGTAGTCTCACATTTTTGTAACTTTAAAGTGGAAATTCAAGTAGTGTGTAGCACAGTCGTCATTTCTCTTGAACGACTAACTACACTACTAGGTTAGGCATGTGGAGGCTGGCTGTCCGGCCATGCCCACTCGTCTGTGAGTCACTCCTCCGACGGCATCTGAGCGAGCTCACTGGAGGAGGGGTTCACAAGTGTTGGACACATTAGGAAAATATTGTTCAGAGCCAGAAAGATAGCCAATATGCACTCAGTAGGTCTGTCAGGGAGCCTCATCCGAGATGGGGCATCTTTGCCTGTGGCTATCGAGCTTGCAGGGTGCAGTCATCTCCGAGGAGTGGCATCAGTTCTGACAGTGCCTTTTGCGAGGGTTCCGAGGTCATCCTCAGTTCATTCAGATGACTGGTGGAGGCTGCTGGCCTCTCATATCGAGTGCAAGAACAGCTCACGATTTGCAGCACAGTTTCCAGAGTTGACTGGGGTCCCAAGGTCTGGAGCCGAGTGGACAATCTCGGCCAGAGGCTTTGTTGAGTTTGACAGTCTTGGCTGGACCTCCATTATTGGGTGGATAATTGTAGGACTCTCCTAGACAGGTCAGGGTACACTACACAAAGGAAGCAGCTACTCAGTTCGGTAAGTACTTGCGGGGTGCACATGGTGGTTTTTAGCCTACATGGTAGTCTGAGATACTCTGATGAACACAAAGCAGTTGACATACAGATAACAAAATCAGACAGCATTCAGAGTGAAGACACTTTGACAAATTTTATCAGTTAACTGTTGTAGTTTTTGCAACAAAATTCCCAAACTTATTTATTTATGGCTTATTTACCCTGACTAGATTACATGCTTCAGGCGCTAACTTACACATGACCAGGAACAATATTACACAGAAAACAAAATAATAATAACACTAACATTAATAATGTATTATAATAATACGTTAAGACACAACAATATCAATGCTAATAATTTGGATTATTAATGAAAAGTACACCCCCCCACCCCACCCCAAGAAACATGGACCTTGCCATTGGTGTGGAGGCTTGCGTGCCTCAGCGATACAGATAGCCGTACTGTAGGAGCAACCACAACGGAGGGGTATCTGTTGAGAGGCCCGACAAACATGTGGTTCCTGAAGAGGGGCAGCAGCCTTTTCAGTAGTTGCAGGAGCAACAGTCTGGATGATTGAATGATCTGGTCTTGAAACACTAATCAAAATGGCCCTGCTGTGCTGGTACTGCAAACAGTTGAAAGCAAGGGGAAACTACAGCCATAATTTTTCCTGAGGGCATGCAGCTTTACTGTATGGTTAAATGATGGTGTCTTCTTGGGTAAAATAGTCCCCCATTATAATCTCCAGGAGGGGCCTACTCGAGGATGTCGTTATCAGGAGAAAGAAAACTGGCATTCTACGGATCGCAGCGTGTAATGTCAGATCCCTTAATCGGGCAGGTATGTAAGAAAATTTAAAAAGAGAAATGGATAGGTTAAAGTTAGATATAGTGAGAATGAGTAAAGTTCGGTGGCAAGAGGAACAAGACTTTGGTGAGTTGAATACAGGGTTATAAACACAAAATCAAATAGGGGTAATGCAGGAGTAGGTTTAATAATGAATAGGAATGCGGGTAAGTTACTACAAACAGCATAGTGAACGCTACTACAGTAGTACAAGTTTATATGCCAACTAGCTCTGCACATGATGAAGAAATTGATAAAATGTATGATGAGGTAAAAGAAATTATTCAGGTAGTGAAGGGAGACGAAAATTTAATAGTCATGGGTGAATGGAATTCGGTAGGGAGGAAAGGAAACATTGTAAGACATTTCCAGGGGCAGATGTGGACTCTGACCACAATCTATTGGTTAGGACCTGTAGATTAAAACTGAAGAAACTGCAAAAAGGTGGGAATTTAAGGAGATGGGACCTGGATAAACTGAAAGAACCAGAGGTGGTACAGAGTTTCAGGGAGAACATAAGGGAACAATTGACACCAATGGGGGAAGGAAATACAGTAGAAAAAGAATGGGTAGCATTGAGGGATGAAACAGTAAAGGCAGCAGAAGATCAAATATGTAAAAAGAAGAGGTCTAGTAGAAACCGTTGGGTAACAGAAGAAATATTGAATTTAATTGATGAAAGGAAAAAACATAAAAATGCAGGCAAAAAGGAATACAAACGTCTCAAAAATGTGATTGACAGGAAGTGCAAGATGGCTAGAGGACAAATGTAAGGCTTTAGGGGCCGATCTCACTAGGGGTAAGATAGATACTGCCTACAGGAAAATTTGAGAGACCTTTGAAGAAAAGAGAACCACTTGTATGAACATCAAGAGCTCAGATGGAAACCCATTTCTAAGCAGAAAGGTGGAAGGAGTATATAGAGGGTCTATACAAGGTCAATGTACTTGAGGACAATATTATGGAAATGGAAGAGAATGTAGATGAAAATGAAGTGGGAGATATGATACTGTGTGAAGAGTTTGACAGAGCACTGAGAGACCTGAGTCGAACCAAGGCCCCAGGAGTAGACAACATTACATTAGAACTACTGACGGCCTCGGGAGAGCCAGTCCTGACAGAACTCTACCATCTGGTGAGCAAGGTGTATGAGACAGGCGAAATACCCTCAGACCTCAAGAAGAGTATAATAATTCCAATCCCAAAGAGAGCAAGCGTTGACAGATGAGAAAATTACCAAACTATCAGTTTAATAAGTCACTGCTGCAAAATACTAATGTGAATTCTTTACAGACAAATGGAAAAACTAGTTGAAGCCGACCTTGGGGAAGGTCAGTTTGGATTCCGTAGAAATATTGGAACACGTGAGGCAATACTGACAGTCTGTGGAGATTTCAATTTGAATTTTCAGTTGTCCACTATCTGTAACTCATATGCAAATAATTTATTAAATTCATTTGGTCTTTATATTACAACCACTGAAATAACAAGGCTTCATTATAAAGGTACTGGTACATGTATTGACAATATATTTGTATCAAATGAGTTAGTGCATCTGAAGTCAGACGTAATTAAGACCTGGGTATCTGGCCACTGACTCAGTGCACATGGCAGGAAAGAGTGTATGTGTGGTCAATTATGATAATCTAAATATGTTTAAGTCTAATATTGATAAAAGTTATTGGTTGCAAGTTTATCGAGAACATGCAATAGGTAGAAAGGTGGAAGAACTCATATCTACTCTTTCTGTATATGCTAAGATGTCGTTTCCCATTAACGTACCAAATAATAAAAAGGCACTAAGAGTAAATAAGGTCAAGGGTGAAAAGGTCTTGGAGATCAAGAGGGAGTGTGATCAATATTATGCCTGTATAGAAGTACAGGTTCTCAAGTATTTAAAGACATGCTCACAGTGAAAAAGGAAAGATTAAGACAGGCCTTAAATGAAGCTAGGTGTATGAAGATATAATACTAACATCAGAAAATAATATCATTAACAGTCAATGCAACAGGAAAATGACTTCACAGGCTGAAGGCAGCAATCTGAATGCTGCACAGTTAAATACATCCTTCACTGAGAAGGTGATTGGCACTTACAATATAGTCACTGACCATAAATACTGCCTGAGAAACACCACAAAACCTGAAAGTACATTTAGCTTTAAATTGGTCAAGGTACAGGATGTTACCTATATACTGAGGAAAATGAAGAACAGTTTTAGTAATGACGTTTATGGTTTACGTTCAGCCATGTTAAATGTGATTCAGTTCAGCTGCCAGAATTGATAACACATGTAGTAAATACATGTATTTTGGAGGCTCAATTCCCCAGGGCAGTAAAGTCACTCGAAAACACAAAAAAGGCAGCCTCCAAAGTTGTGATAATTTTAGGCCTGTTTCAATTGTGCCAGTCTTGTCTAAAGTGATAGAAGCTATATTAAATAGTAAAATACTTTGAAGGAAACTATATCTTCAGTGATAGACAATTTGGCTTCAGATCAGGGTTAGGAACTGTTAAATCTGCCTTATCACTTTTAACACAGTGTGTGAAGCAACTAGAAAGCAAGCTCATGGTTCACAATAAACTCTGTGATTTATGAAAAGCTTTTGACACTGTGTCTCATGAAATCTTATTGAACAAAGTGCAATTCTATGGCTTTACACGAAGTGCTCGGGAATTGATAAAATCCTATCTAAGTAATAGAGTGCAGAAGGTGGTTTTTAATGGTACAGAATCAGATTACTTACTTGTGGGCATGTTCTGTACTTGGCCCAATTCTATTTATTATTTATATAAATGACTTATCATGTAACATAGTTGGGCCATCAGCTAGGAGTTACTTATTTGCAGATGATCTTGCAGTCTGTATAACTGCAGAAACAGCACAGAAGGTCAAATATTAAGCAGACCAGTGCACTGTCAAAGTTGAAAACTGGTGTAAAGCTAATTCCCTTTGTGTCAAAAAAAAAAAAAAAAAAATCAAGACCTGTATGTATCGTGGAATAATAACACTGAACTTGAGCAGAGCTCAAATGCTGTTGATTTCCTAGGAATCTCAATTGATTCAAAAAGGTGGGAAGCAGCCTTAGCAAAGGAATATTTTCTCCAAGGAAGCTGTGTCTTTGTCTAAATGTGCCAGTACTTAAAGCAAAAGAAACCACAGTCACATTTACTGTGGGGACATCAAAGCAAGGCAGCTAATGTCTTCAAACTACAAAATAAGGCAATAAGACTGATATGTAGCTTGGCACCCAGAGCTCACTGTAGACCAAGCTTTAAAAAATTACAGATTATGACCCTGCTGTCAATATTTATACCATTGTGTGTAATGCATACCAAGGAAATCTATCCGAAGTATCAACAGTATGACATGCGGCATAATTATAACACAAGAAACGAGCAAGACCTAGTTTCTTTCTGATGTAACTATAAAAAAACACAAAAGTGCTCTTTATACAAGCCCATAAAATTTTTTAATGCCATACCCCAACATATCACAGATCTTCCAATAAAAAAAAAGTAAAAGAATTTCTTCTTGAACTCAACATTTATGAAACGGATGAATTTTGAAGGGTGGCAAAGAATATGGTATGACCACACTTTGTGATCAGTTTTTACATGCTTCTATATATGAGTACGTCTGTAATTGGCTAAATTTACTATGCAATATCAATTTGTACCAGAAGTTTCTCTGTTTTGTAATGCCTCTGAAGTCTCTACAACAATAAAAATCAATCAATTGTAGACTTCCTTGAGAGTTTCATTTGCTTTCTCTTAGAGGAGTTCTCTTGTTTTCTCACTGACTATAATATTGCTGTCATCAGTGAAAAGAATTTTTTCACCATGAGTAACACTACTGGGAAAGTCATTGATGTACATCAGGAATACTATTGGTCCTCATTTGATACCTTGCGGAAACCCCATATTAATGTATTTTTCGCCGGCCGTGGTGGCCGAGCAGTTCAGTCCAGAACCGCACGACTGCTACGGTCGCAGGTTGAAATCCTGCCTCGGGCATGGATGTGTGTAATGTGCTTACATTTGTTCAGGTAAGTGTTTTACTAAATGTTAAGCTCTATTTGAAGTATGTGTTATCACTATTCTTTGTACCCTATCTGCTAGGTATGATCAAAACCAGTCCTTAGCTACCACTCTTTCTCCTAATGCTTCTAATTGATTTAATTGAATCTTGTGGTCGACTGCATCAAAGGGCTTAGAAAGATCATAAAGGAACCCTCTGACAGACTCTTCTTTATCAAGAGCATCAAGTACAACTTTTGTGCATTCTACGACAGCTGACTCCGTATTTTTGCCACATCACAAACAAAACTGTGATTCACTTAAAAGATTGTATTTATTCAGGTAATTCATTAATCTGTTTTTCATAATTGCTTCTATTATTTTTGAGAATGGTGACAGCTTGTAATTTTCTGCATTACCTTTCTTAAACAAAGGCACAACTCTTGCCTGTTTTAACTGCTGTGGAAATGTCCCTGGTGTACAGGATTCATTTATTATGTGTGTTAAGGGACCTTGTATAACTTCTATGCATTGTTTTAGTACACACATTGGTACTTCATTTAAGCCTACTGACTTTGTTCGAAAACTAAAGTTTTACTGGCTTCATTATCTGTGATTTGAAGTAACATCATTGTATTTAGTGCAACATTTTTTACAGGGGTTTTATTTGTTTTGGGGAATTCTTGCCGTAACTTCCCTAAAATACTTGAAAAAATGCTCATTTACATACTTTGATAAGTGTTGTGGCTTATTTATTACCTTATCCTCCTCCCTTAGGAATATGTTATTCTGTCTGTCTTTCTTTGCCTCTCCCTGTTCCCGTACCCCTTTTTATAACATCCCAGACTGCTTTGCTTTTATTCCCTGCATTATATATTACTGTGTCATTAAACGATTTTGTTGCAGCTATCAGCACCTTCCTATGGATCATTGTGACTCTTTTCCATGGGAGTGAGGTATTTAATTGTTTGGGAGGACTTCTTAGTACCTGCTGTTATCCATCTACTTTTGTGTGACGTTGATACAGACATGCATACTTTTGGAAATGCCTTTTCAAAGTTCAATTTAAATAATGTGGATTCTTATTCACATTGGTTTCCCTATACACTTCATCCCAGCGGTTTTTTTTTTTTTTTTTTTTTTGCTAGTTCCTTTGAAAAATCTTTTATTTTCATTTCCAATGGATGTCATTTGTAGGCTTGTAGTTTATGGGATGATTTCATGTCTCATATTACTGTTGTTGTTTGACAGAGATGGTCTGATAATCCGAGATCTTTTACAGCTACATCACATTTTTCCCTGCCCATATTTGTGGCAACATGGTCAATTACTGATGAAGTCATTGTAGCAACCCTTGTTGCACTATTGACCAATAGGGAGAGGCCAAAACTTTGAAGTATATTTATGAAGGTGCTGCTGGATTCATGTTGATTTTAATGTCCCCACACAGAATTGTGCTGAGCTTTGTACTTGAGACTTTATATAGAAATTCTGTTAATTTATTGAAAAACAGTGTCCACACTATCTCTGGGAGATCCATACAAACACAAAATTATTAATATCTTGGTGATATCAAGCCCTGTTAATTCAAACTGCTGGAGACACTCTTTAGGCAGGGGAACCTGTTGTCTGGATTTATCCTAAAAAAGACCTACTTCTCATACTGATGACAATAGGTATTTGACCATGTGTGGCCCGAGATCCACCCCCTATACTTTCACAAATCAGCTGTACCAATCTTCCTTTGCCAGTCCTGTTTAGGTATAGGCCACACCCAGTGAAACCCCATCTGTCGATAGTCCCGACGGGCACGTGAGCAAAGTTGGCTTCCCTCAGAGCAATCCCTAACCCCAAATTGATTCGCCTCACATCTCCATCAAGGTGTGGCCAATCGTGACACCGGAACAGCTCAACAAAGTGTACTGCCACAAGTCAGGGAAGCTATCTTGCCCAGGTCACCACCTATGTCATGTGCCCTATCCCTGTGCAAACTGTTTCCTGCCCCACCCACTATCACTACATGGTCTTCTTTTGTAAAGACCTTAAGTCCTCTATCACATGACTTAGCCCTGCATTTGGCTGGAACATACTGGTGGCCTGGTATGTTGCCCCTAAACATTCCTGTAACTTGGGGCCTACAACTCACCCATGCCTACTACCTAGCAGCAGCACTTTCTTCTTCCTAACATTTTGTATATTTCTAAGCTTCTTGGCCTCAGTTGAAGTGTGCTGCACATTTCTTGCTCCGTGTTCTACCAGAGGCTCTGGCAGTGGAAGACACACAGTTTTATCATCAACCCCAAAAACATCAGATCATTTTCTTTCTTCCTACCCTCCTACAAGCTGCCAGTTCACAACCTCCCTATCTCTCTTGATCCTTATCAGTTCCTTCCTTGCTTCCTTCAACTGTGCCCCAAGGGCACAGATTTTCCTTTCCTGTACCCCAACCAAAATGTTCCTACTGCATACTCTGCAGTTCCAGGAGAGAGCTTCTTCTGTTCTCCCAAGATTCTCCCTCCCCCAGTGAAAATATATCCTACAAGGTTAGCAAGCAATCCCTCTACTCACAATGCTATAACAGCTTCCACATTTCCCACTCATGATCAGTTTCAAAAGAATAATTAAGTTTTAAATTTGTCCAGGACACAAGATTGGCTATATGTATGCAAAAATGACATGGAGGTCTTACATGCTATTGTTGTTGTTTTTGTAATGATTTAGAGATACAATGACAGAAGAATGAATTAGTAATTACTTTGCTTTTAGAGAATTTACTTTAGTGTTTGGTCAGGTTTTAAATTTATACCTAGATCACCTCTAACTAGTGAACAATATGAAATGTGTTAGTTAAATACAATTTAAAAAAACTTTTAATTATACTTTTATTGTAACAATAGGCACTGATGAAACTAGTAGCTGCCTTTCTTAAACGAATTTTCCGCTATCAGGAAAATTTGAATAGATTTTTTTGTGTTTTGGAATGGAAAATTTCGCATTATGTCACAATTATCGTGACTTCAGATTACACAAAGTTTTTTTTTTTTTTTTTTTTTTCAAGAATAATCTCTATGGGGACGCAAATATTCAGTTTTGTGACAAGAATGGACACTACAGCAAATATACAAAACAAAGGAAATTTAAATTTGACACTATTTCCTCTCAAATAAGTTCTTTTAGTGGACGAAGAAAACACCTGTGATCTCACTCGCTGGACATCTTGTCTTCCTGTCTGTTTTAATGTTTGTTTACTTACTGGGCGTGAAGGGTAAGCTTTTGGCTTAAAAAAGGTAGCTGGAGATTCCACACAGCACACCAGGTATGAGATTAATTATGTAATATGCACTATACTGAAATGCCTTGTGAGACGTCTATAAATTCAAATATGCTCAATGTTACTTTCCTGTTTCAGTACACAATGCCTGCATTCTGATTTAGTGTTTACTTATAGGACCTGTCACTGGGTGTGAGGGATAAGCTTTTGGCACACCATGGCAGCAAGAGCATCCAAACAGCACACCATATATGCAACTGATTGTGTGTAAGCACAATACTGAAATGCCTTGTGAGTCATCCCTATATTCATATGCCCAATGTTGCTTTCCTCTTCCGATACACAATGCCTTACAGGACTGTCAGTAAATGAGTGTGTTGGAGGCCAGCTCTGTCCATCACTGTGGCTGTCGGTTAGAGAAACCAACAGCTATGCAGGGGCCCCAGGTGCAATTCCTGGCCAATTTGTGAATTTATCCTCTCAGAGGTTGGGTGTTGTGTTGTGCTTATCACCATTTTATCATTTCTTTAGAGGCAAAAAAAAGCAGTATCAACTGATGTAGACTTGCAGTAGGCAGCCGATTGCTCCTGCATACGATCTCCCGGCCAGAAATGCCATACTGTCATTTCATTTCACGCTAGGTATGAAACTGATTCTCTGATATGCACATTATTGAATTGTGAGTCATCTCTTAATTTGTATATGCTCAGTCAGTTTAATATTAATTTGCAGGGCTCTAGAGTAAGCAGTGTGTAGTTGTGTGCACTATGGTGAGTTGTCGTGTCACCTAGCATGGCAATACAACATGCGACTGCAACAGTGCCAACAGCACTGGGTAGTGTTGTCTACTTCACTGCATGAGAAATAGAGCTGTCACGATGGCCAGTCTGACCTCAGTACTACATGTTTGCATGTTGGCCAGTGGATACTTGGAGCAAATCCAGTAATACTCACATATGAAGATTCGTTTATCTTTAACATCACAGAATCATGTTTCTATATCTGCTCCATCCTCATTCCCCAGTGGAAGGGGGGTAACAATTATTTTGTGCACATGAGTCTGCTAGTAATTGGATCCTTTCTACTTTTCAAAACTGCATTAACTTTCCCGTGCTCATCCATCCCTGTCCTCAATCCTTTCCCTTGCTTACATTGGCCTGGCTATCTTTTTTTTGTTGCTATCCCTTACACTATCATTCCTCTTGCTTTACAATTCCCTTTTTGGAATTTTTGGTCCCTCTTTGGGGATTAAACTACTCTAAATTTTGTCTCCATGGTGTGAGCCAGCTGTGGAACAACACCATACATGAAGTCTTTGGCTTGTGGGCTTACCACCTCTTCCATTTTTTACCTGAAGCCATTGTCCTTTTTGTGCTGTACCACTAGCACAGTAGTCATTTCGTGTGCTTGGGGTGTTATGTACTCTTTTGATGGAGTCCTCTGAGTACAGGGATGACAGTTCTGATACACGAGCTGCTACCTCCCTGTGTATGCCTATGAGTAGTGGCTTGTCATTCTGGAGCATTGGAACTCCCAGCAACAGCCCCTATGGCATTGGCCCTTGGTGTGGCTGAGTAGTGCACAAGGGGAGAGCCCCTGATTGGTTTTGGTGCTATTAGGGTCTACACTTTGTATCAAACGTATCAGACTTAAAAAACCGGCCGTCTTTGGCTGACCTTAAGTCAGGAACGACTTTTCATGGTACCCCTTTTCAACTTACAACTATCCCCTCATGGGAGGAGGGTCAGACTCGCTTGCTTGGGGTCAAATCTTTTCCCCATTACCTGGTCTGCATCAAGACTGACAAGGACACCTTCCCACCATGAACCCATTATTTTGGTAGAAACTATCAAAGACAAGTTTGGCAAACCATTACTCCTCACTAGCCTTTGAATATGCTTCAGGGTGTCTTTTTCATAGAGACCTCATCTTCCAAACTGGTGAAGCGTGGGCCAGTCTGGAGTGGCAAGGCATTCATTTTGTTCATCATATTCAGAAAGGCACTAAGGACAACCACACTGATAATGACCACTTTATTCTGGTCTTTGAAGTGGATACCCCCAAGACAAGGTCAAGGTTATGGCTTATCACTGTGCACTGTGATGTATGTCCTGCCACTGCTAAAATGTTTTTGGTGTTTATGATTTGTACACATGTATTAATCCTGTATGCAATGAATGAGGATGCCCAGGTGTGC
This sequence comes from Schistocerca gregaria, assembly GCF_023897955.1. Lineage (NCBI taxonomy): Eukaryota > Metazoa > Arthropoda > Insecta > Orthoptera > Acrididae > Schistocerca > Schistocerca gregaria. Next base: position 990,125 of record NW_026061770.1, read on the forward strand.
CTTTGTTCTACTGACCACATGTATTCATTGTCACAACTGTCGCTGGTTTGTAAGAAGGAAAGAATATATTGGGGTTTACGATCAGCTTCGCCTTGTGTCTACAAAAATCTACTATTGACTCTGTTACATCTTTTCCCCCACCTTATCCCAGTGATGCCTCACTCTTCTCTCCCTCTCCCCTCAACTTACATCTTCCTCCCCTCCAACTGTTGCTCCTTTCATCCACCAGAGAAGTGCCTCTTCTCTGGTGTCTGCTGCCATTAGGGCCTCCTCTCAGTCCAAGAGTCTGCTGGTACACGTTGGCCATGGAACCGTCAGCTCTAGCATCCCCAAGGTTGCCTGGTCTCTCTTTATAGAACTAGCAGAAGCCTCTCTCTCCCCCCTTACCTCTCTGGCATCTAGCGTGTGTCCTCCTCTACTTATGAAAGAGAAGAAGGAACATAAGTCCTGGGATAAGGACACTCCATTGCTGAGGAGGATGGCATTCCATAGGGTTCAGTGAAGTACCCTTTTCCTCATCACTATTAAAGGACTTGTGACCTCCGTCAAACTGTTGGTCACCCCTGCTCTGCATGTGGATGACTTCTGTGTTAAATAACTCAAACACTTGGTGGCTTTTGTGAAGTGACAGTTCCAGGGTGCCATGTGGTATGCTTCTGCATGGACCTTCTCACACAGTTTTCAGTTTTCTCCTCTTAAATTGTGGGTGGTGCATTTCTGTCACCATATTGTGTACGATACCTACTGGAGCTCTATCTTGAGACCCAATTTCTGATTGTGGTCCACCACTTCCATTTCTTGGGTCGTCTTATGACATTTACTTGTGTGTGTGTGGGGGGGGGGGGAGGGGGAGGGGGAGGGGGGCATGGTAGCCAAATTTAGGGCTCAGTTGCTCCTTCCATACTGATCCTCTTGGAGCAGGTCCACCATTGTGGTATCTATCTGATCATCAGTACCTTTTGCACTAGCCGTATTGTTTCCTGGTTGAAGCTGGGGTTGTCCCCCACTCACTGCCCTTTTGGTACAACAGTCTAAGCTTCCTGTTTCCTATGCCATCACCATCTTCTCTTTCCCCACACATCCCTTATATTTTATACTTTAGCAGCAGGAAATTGCTCGCTCTTCAGGTGAGTTTAACAGTTGGGCTCCAGCTTGCAGTCCTTTGCCATGATTTTTATCTTCCCTCTTTGTCCTGTTCCCCGTTCTCTCCAAAAACCTCCTCCCCCTTGGTTAGTTCCTTGATCCCAGATTCAGAGGGGTCTGTGTTTCATTGTTTGTTCTGCCAGCTTTTATGGGAGTTTCAGGCTGCTGTTGTGTTTTAATGGAATGGCTCTAGGCTCTAAATCTGCTAATTAGAAGGAATGTGCCTTCTGCTGGCAAGTAACACCATCTCTTACCTGCCCCATGTAGCATGTGTACTGCATAGCTAATGGCCATTTACCAGGTTCTTTAGTATGTTTAACAGTCCTCTCCCACCCACGTTATGTGCAGACTCGATAACTGCCCTTGAGGCTATCAGACAGTGGTTTTCCCTCCCTCTTCTTGGTCTATGACATCTAAGACCACCTTACCAATCTTGACCATGCTGGTTGTTCAGTTGACTTTCTTTGGGTTCCCACTCATGTGGGTATCCCAGGTAATCAACTGCTGATCCTGTGGCTGGAGGGTGTGCCCCTTTTGTGTGACCTCTCTGGTGCTGGGTTTGCAGCCTCATGTCCAATTCCTTTTTGCTCAGCCTTGAGCTGACTCTTGGAGGCCAACCCCCTGCCTAATAAACTTATTGCGATAAGGGGACTCTTGCCACATGGCCCACTGGGGATCTACCATCCTCTGCGAACTTCGTATTGGTCATACAAGGTTGAATCTAAGCCTCTTACTCCATAATGATCTGTAACCCCCACATTTTATGAGACTCCCCTACCATTTGGCCTTTTGCACTAAACACACTCTTCCATTCTCCATTATCACAGATGGTAGCATACAACCTTACATAGTTACATCTGTCCTTGGTTTTCATCATAAAAGTGGTTTGTTCCATTTATTTAAGTACCTGAATTGTCTTCCACAATTGGAGGCCGTCAGTTTGGAAGGCCTGCATCATTGCTTTCATGCTGGTCAGGTTTTCCTCTCCATTTTGTGCTGTTTCATCATCACCCCCCCCCCCTCCGCCGCCACGGTGTTTTCCCCACTGTGTCGCACTCACGGTATGAAGTGCGAACTGGGGTGGGTTAGCAGTGATTCCAGCACCATGTCACACATAGCACCATTGGGGTGTCTTATGATCTCCCCCTTCCTCCCTCCAGTTCTTTACTCTTCTGCCACCCCAGTGTTCCATCTTCATTTGCCTGTTTTGCTTCGCCATCAAATAGATTGTGCTGTTGGTTTGCTGCTCCCACAGTCTCTGCCACTTTGGATCTTGGGACAAATGATGTCACTGTTTCGTTCCTCTCCTCATTCAGACAATCAATCAACATCTGCAGCCAGCAGGCAAGCAGTGAGACTTGGTATCTGCTCTCTTAGCATCTGTGTCAGGGTGTTACTAGCATTAATGACAAGTTTGAAATTATTACTTGTTTCCAAATAAAAACAGCCACTTTGGTGACCTGGTGAACTAGAACTACAAAATTATATGCTTAAATTTAGGAAATAATGGCCCGCTAAAAACAGAAAATTCTGGAATATGAGTTATTTGGTTACAGATAACTTTTCAAAAAGGGGATTTTTTTTTAAAAAAAGTAAAATTATACTGCAAATTGGAACCTGAAAGGCTTTCAGTTGGGTTATATTGCTAATTCATAATTACTCATTCCTAATTCCAACTGCATGTGTTTGTACTGATACTGAAATTATTATTTATTCACCAAATTTTTTTTTTGGTAAATGAGTTACATTATCAGGAAAATTGATTGTGAACAATCAGATGTTAGTGTATTCTTTGCTAGAATATGAAAATATTTAATCTGTTTAACAGTTGCACTAGTGTTACCCATCTAGCTAGATCAAAAATAAATATATATTACAAGTTGACGATTGCAACTCACTCTGTTGTCACGTTGGGACAGTTGTCAAATGTGTGGCCATCACCAGCAGTGCGCTGAGCCTCAGTCACAGTCATCACTGCCCAGCACGGCTTGGGAGGGGGCTGACCCAGTGATGCCAGCATTCTAGGCTGCTGGCACAAGCCGCAGCAGTTTCTGGTGGTCCCATGTGTCAGCAGAACTGCTGCACCAGAGGCCAGTGAAGAAGGAAGGAATATTGACATCTGACATTCTGTCAACAGTGAGGCCGTCAGAGACAGAGCATAAGCTCTGACTGTTTCAAGGATGGGGGAGAAAATTGGCCTTGGCCTTTCAAAGGAACCATCCCAGAATTTGCCTTGATTGATCTAGGGAAATAATGGAAAACCTAAAACTGGATGGCAGGACACGGAATAAAGCCATCATGTTCCTGAATGTGAGATCAACACACTAGCTAATGTGGTGTAAACCTTCATCCAGAAGTGTTCACAGTTTCTTCTGTATCAGGAACTGCCATGAGTATGCAGCTTGAGGAATTTGTTTTCTTTGCTCAAAACAGTCTCCTCTGTACTGCAAGTTTTCTCTTGTGACTCCTTTGTGGGCTATTGAAAGAGACGCCACTACTGGCATGAACAGCACCTACACTAGCCTTCAGTGAAGTTACCATTTTGTTGGCCAGCTAAACTTCAGTAACTGAAATACCAGAAACAATTTCTGCCAGTACCTCTGTGTCACAGGAACAAACTGGCTTCAGAATTTTCCTCTCCAACATTCATAAGTAGTACATCTGGTAATTCAGAAATTTCAAACGGTTTTTCTTCTATACTCTGTACTTCATAAACATTATGCTTGCACGTATTTAACTTAATGCTATAATCAATACATGCATAGTAATATCTATGAATTCTTACTTTACAGTCAGTGCACACTAATTTGGAGTTACAGTGGATAATATTTTCTTCCACAAGGTAAGCTTCAAGTGATTTTGTGGCTGGTACTTTCCAACCTCTGCCTACCTTTCTAGTTGAGTCCTTATTCATCAAAATACTGGATTCGTGCTTATGGTGGATGTTTTCATTTTGCTTGTTAGTTTTTCTTTCACAATGACAATGAGCCTGTCAAACAGATTTGCTGTTACAAGCAACGTGAATGCAAGTACACCTTTATGCAAATGTTTCACCTGCTTTGCATTACCATGTAGAGTAAGTGGTGGTAATATGCACCCCCCCCCCCCTTAATATCTTAACAATATTTAGCTGAACTCTAGTAGTGTATTAACATACCATTATTGGTTAATACTTAGTAGGTTGCATCTAAGTATTGGCAACAGTTTCAAATAGATTAAAAGTATGGTATTATTGCATTTTTAAGCTGTCTACACTAGTTTACAAGGTGTAAGTGACTGTAATGTGGACCTCAGGGTCCATATTATAAGCAGACCGTAAAATGTTTTTATTTCTGTTTTCAGATGCCTAGGACTAATCTGGCACCTAAATGAACCCGTAAAAGGCAGGTGTGGGATAAAAACAAAATGCGAGAGGCAGTGTCTGCTGTTGTAGTAAAAATCATGGGAGTTAAAAAAGCAAACATTGCGCTGTCCCAAAAACAACTCTGTGCCAGTATGTGTATGAGGCTAATACCTGACAGATGTTGAAACTAAAAAGTTTGGAAGAAAACCAGCTGCCCTGGAAAGAGAACTAGTGGTTTACATACACTATATGGAGGCCAAATTCTATGCTTTTACTAGTATGGATGTTAGAAAAATGGCCTACCAACTTGCAGTTGGGAATGGAATTGCAACAAACTTCAGAAATGAAATTGCTGGAAGGCCTTGTCTTGACCATTTTCTTCGATGTCATCAAGATAAGCTTTCAATTAGAAAGCCAACTGGAACATCATATGCTCGAGCAAAACGCTTTTCGCATGAGAGAGTTAACTCATTCTACGACTTGCTATAAGCTGAATTCTGGAAACATAAGTATCCAGAAGATCGTGTATGGAACGTTTAGAAAACAGGCCTTAGTGTAGTTCAGACTGATACTGCAAGCAGAGGTAAACGCCAAATTTGTTCTCTGACTGCTGCTGAGTGTGGGTCTCTAGTAATGGTCGTCTGTTTGCTGAGTGCAGGAGGTTCTTATGTTGCCCTGATGTTCGTATTCCCGAGAATGGATGAGGGGAAAGACCATTGTTTCAACTGATTTGCTGTACAAAAAAGAGTTAGAAGTCATTATTAAAGAAAAGAGAGGAAAAGAACTTTGCCAAAGACCCCCTAGTGAGATAAGCTTCTACATCCTTACATTTGTCCTCTAGCCATCCATGTCTGCTTAGCCATTTTGCGCTTCCTGTCGATCTCATTTTTGAGACGTCTGTGTACCTTGTTGGCTGCTTCATTTATTGCATTTTTATATTTTCTCCCTTCATCAATTAAATTCAATATCTCTTCTGTTATCCAAGGATTTCTAATAGCCCTCGTCTTTTTACCTATTTGATCCTCTGCTGCCTTCACTACTTCATCCTTCTACTGTACTTCCTTCCCTTGCCAAAGAAACACACTATATCATAGGATCCAACAAGTTTGCTTTCATGGAGCATCCACTGCCAAATATTCTCGCTGTAGTGAGTCTTAAGTGCACCCATAAATGTACGATCTAACAGTTGCAGGACTAGAACAATTAGCCTCAATAACTTCGTCATTCTTGGGCGGCAGTTCATAGTTACAATTCGCTGAAACCTGCCAGCTTGATCACCCAACCTGTTGGCGTCGTCTTTTTTACCTGGTGTGCTAGGTGAAGGCAACTCCAATCGTTCAGCTCCAGATACAATAACCTCTTTATCTGACGGCCTCTCAAGTCCGATGTCAGTTTTGTCTTCCGGCAGGAAATCTGCATCGGTGAATACGGACTGGTCCGTGGGCCATACTCCAGTAGCTTTCAAACCTTTAATAGCAAATAGCATTGTTGCACTTTTGATGAAAAAAGCGTTGAAATTTGAAAGACCACCGCGGCCTGCACATCCCTCGGTCCATACGCGGAGTCGTTGGAGGGGAGAGGCGACAGGTATATATACCTCACCGCCCGCCGGCATAGGACGTCAGTCAACAGGAGTAATCTGATGATGATGGCACGCTACGCCGTGACTGGAACACGATAGTGGGAAAAGGAAGAGAAGGAAACGTAGTAGGTGAATATGGATTGGGGTTAAGAAATGAAAGAGGAAGCTGCCTGGTAGAATTTTGCACACAGCACAACTTAATCGTAGCTAACACTTGGTTTCAGAATCATGAAAGGAGGTTGTATACATGGAAGAACCCTGGAGATACTAAAAGGTATCAGATAGATTATATAATGGTAAGGCAGAGATTAAGGAACCAGGTTTTAAATTGTAAGACATTTGCAGGGGCAAATGTGGACTCTGACCACAATCTATTGGTTATGACCAGTAGATTAAAATTGCAAACAGGTGGGAATTTAAGGAGATGGGACCTGGATAAAGAGAAAGAACAAGAGGTTGTACAGAGTTTCAGTGAGAGCATAAAGGAACAATTGACAGTAAGGGGGGAAAGAAATACAGTAGAAGAAGAATGGGTAGCTTTCAGAGATGAAATAGTGAAGGCAGCAGAGGATCAAGTAGGTAAAAAGACGAGGGCCAGTAGAAATCCTTGGGTAACAGAAGAGATATTGAATCTAACTGATGAAAGGAGAAAATATGAAAATACAGTAAGTGAAGCAGGCAAAAAGGAATACAAACGTCTCAAAAATGAAATCGACAGGAAGTGCAAAATGGCTAAGCAGGGATGGATAGAGGACAAATGTAAGGATGTAGAGTCTTGTCTCACCAGGGGTAAGATAGATACTGCCTACAGCTGCATGCCCGAGAGACCTTCAAGCACATTCATATTATATTAATATCCAGAAAAACTTGAATTTCAACACAGTCTAACATGTGTTGGACTGTGACGATACGGTAACAACTTTGATACAGCTTCCAGTTTGCGGAACTGGAGGCTGTTTAGGGGAGGCCCTTTGGGCCGGACTTGTTCTGGGTGACATCCTGGCGCTAAGGGCACGTGTCGGTTATGCCATCGGCACCCGGACTGTTCATTCGAACGTAGAGCTTTGAGAAGGCCGAGTTTATATCATCATAGCATGGAAAACGCACGCTGGGGAGTCTTTCCAAACGTGCAGCGCAATATCAAGCAAGACAGATATTCTGAAAGTGTGTTCGAACATTGACCAAAGAGATGGAAGAACGCCTTGTACGCCATATGCACGCCATCTTTCTTCAGTACAGACTCGCCATACACCATACTGGCTTTCAGTTGGTGTTGGTTTCAAGGTATAGTCTGTCTGTAAACTCAAGAGCGAGCAGCGCTTTTGGTGGTGGAAGCGGCCTTTTCCGGGAGAACCCTGCCACTGGCCTACAGGGGCACCCAAAATCAGTTGCCTGTTACTTGTCTAGCGGCGTAGATCGGCGTGCAGTGGTGTACAATACGTCGTTTCTGTTCGTGAGATCCTTGTTGCCAGCATCAGTCACTGACATACTTCGGTATCTGGAAGTGCTGGATAACAGCGTCGCATTGCAAGAAAATTGCAGAAGACGAAGAGGAGCTATTTGCGGAGTACATTTCCCCACCATGTTCTAGTTTTGGGTGGAGATTTTAATTTGCCAGATACACCAGGTGACCAAGAAGTCAGTATAAATTTGAAAACTGAATAAATCACGGAATAATGTAGATAGGGAGGTACAAATTGACACACATGCTTGGAATGACATGGGATTTGATTAGAATTAAAAAAAAAAAAAATACAAAAGCTCAAAAAATGTCCGACAGGTGGCGCTTTATCAGATCAGAATAGCATGACAAAGCTAAAATGATGTTCGTTACAGGAAATGCTCAATATGTCCACCATCATTCCTCAACAGTAATTGTAATCGAGGAATAATGTTGTGAAAAGAACTGTAAAGCATGTCCGGAGTATGTGGTGAGGCATTGGCGTTGGATGTTGTCTTTCAGCATCCCTAGAGATGTCGCTCGATCACGATACACTTGCGACTTCAGGTAACCCAAAGGCCAATAATAGCACGGACTGAGGTCTGGGGACCTAGGAGGCCAAGCGTGACGAAAGTGGCGGCTGAGCACACGATCATCACCAAACGACGCGCATAAGAGATCTGTCAGACATTTTGTGAATTTGTTTTTTCTAATAAATCCCCATGTCATTCCAAGCATGTGTCTCAATTTTTACCTCTCTATCTACATTATTCCATGGTTTATCACTTTTTCCAATTTATACTGACTTTTTGATCACCCGTTAGACTGGGAGACTCAAACGTTTATAACGGGTGGCAGGGACAAAGAATCCAGTGAAATTTTTTTAAAGTGCTTTATCTGAAAAACTACATTGAGCAGTTAAACAGAGAACCGACTCGTGGCGATAACATATTGGACCTTCTGGCGACAAACAGACCCGAAACAGTTAACGCAGAACACGGAATTAGCGATCATAAAGCGGTTACTGCATCACTGATTACAGCCGTAAGTAGAAATATTAAAGAAGGTAGGAAGATTTTTCTGTTTAGCAAAAGTGACAAAAAGCAGATTACAGTGTACCTGACGGCTCAACACAAAAGTTTTGTCTCAAGTACAGATAGTGTTGAGGATCAGTGGACAAAGTTCAAAACCATCGTACAATATGCGTTAGATGAGTATGTGCCAAGCAACATCGTAAGAAATGGAAAAGAGCCACCGTGGTACAACAACCGAGTTTGAAAACTGCTGCGGAAGCAAAGGGAACTTCACAGCAAACATGAACATAGCCAAAGCCTTGCAGACAAACAAAAATTACGCGAAGCGAAATGTAATGTGAGGAGGGCTATGCGAGAGGCATTCAATGAATTCGAAAGTAAAGCTCTATGTACTGATTGGCAGAAAACCCTAAGAAATTTTGGTCTTATGTCAAAGCAGTAGGTGGAGCAAAACGAAATGTTCAGACACTCTGTGACCAAAATGGTACTGAAACAGACTGAAGGCCGAACTACTAAATGGCTAATTCACAGAGGAAGACTGCACTGTAGTTCCTTCTCTACACTGTCGCACTTATGACAAAATAGTAGATGTCGAAAGAGATGGCAGAGGGATAGAGAAACAATTAACATCGCTCAAAAGAGGAAAGGCCGCTGGACCTTATGGGATACCAGTTCGATTTTACACAGAGTACGCGAAGGAACTTGCCCCCTTCTTGAAGCGGTGTAGCGTTCCGAACGATTGGAAAAGGGCACAGGTCATCCACGTTTTCAAGAAGGGACTTCAAACAAATGTGCAGAACTATAGACCTATATCTCTAACGTCAATCAGTTGTAGAATTTTGGAACACGTATTATGTTCGAGTATAATGGCTTTTCTGGAGACTAGAAATCTACTCTGTAGGAATCAGCACGGGTTTCGGAAAAGACGGTCGTGTGATACCCAGCTCTCGCTATTCGTCCATGAGACTCAGAAGGGCATAGACACGGGTTCACAGGTAGATGCCGTGTTTCTTGACTTCCGCAAGGCTTTCGATACAGTTCCCCACAATCGTTTAATGAACAAAGTAAGAGCATACGGACTATCAGACCAATTGTGTGATTGGATTGAAGAGTTCCTACATGACAGAACGCAGCATGTCATTCTCAATGGAGAGAAGTCTTCCGAAGTAAGGGTGATTTCAGGTGTGCCGCAGGGGAGTGTCATAGGACCGTTGCTATTCACAATATACATAAATGACCTTGAGGATATCATCGGAAGATCACTGAGGCTTTTTGCGGATGACGCTGTAGTATATCCAGAGGTTGTAACAATGGAAAATTGTACCGAAATGAAGAAGGATCTGCAACGAATTGACGCATGTTGCAGGGAATGGCAATTGAATCTCAATGTGGACAAGTGTAATGTGCTGCGAATACATAGAAAGATAAATCCCTTATCATTTAGCTACAATATAGCAGTCAGCAACTGGGAGAACGCATTAGGAGTGATTTAAAATGGAATGATCATATGAAGTTGATCGTCGGTAAAGCAGATGCCAGACTGAGATTCATTGGAAGAATCCTAAGGAAATGCAATCCGACAACAAAGGAAGTAGGTTACAGTACCCTTTTTCGCCCACTGCTTCAATACTGCTCAGCAGTGTGGGATCCGCACCAGATAGGGTTGATAGAAGAGATAGAGATGATCCAACGGAGAGCCGCGCGCTTCGTTACAGGACGATTTAGTAATCGCGAAAGCGTTACAGAGATGACAGATAAACTCGAAGACTCTGCAGGAGAGACGCTCAGTAGCTCTGTATGGGCTTCTGTTGAAGTTTCGAGAACATACCTTCACCGAGGAGTCAAGCAGTATATTGCTCCCTCCTACGTATGTCTCGCGAAGAGACATGAGGATAAAATCAGAGAGATTAGAGGTCACACAGAGGCATACCGACAATCCTTCTTTCCACGAACAATACGAGACTGGAATAGAAGGGACAACTGATAGAGATTCTCAAGGTACCCTCCGCCACACACCGTCAGGTAGCTTGCAGATAATGGATGTAGATGTAACGAGCGTTCGATCGTCTGTTACGTTACAGCGTGTGTTAAGGAGGTGACACGAAAAGAACTGTTACCCGTTCCAAGCAAAGGGCTCCAATTTATGCAAACGTCTGTCACGCCTAAGGAAGGAACGCGTGGATTACAGGGATCGCCACGAAGGAAAACTAGTAATTTTGGGAGGAAACCCGTCGTCGTAGACAATTTCATAAAATCGATCCTTCCACAAACGATGGACGACTTTTACTTAAACCAAAAAATAGTGCCGACATTACGGAAACTACAAATTGTCGTGAAACAAAAAACTCCAGTTTTACTCGTAACAGGCTCGCCAAAAGGAATATTTAACTTTTCTAAAATTCCATACTCTTTATGTAAGAAAGATTCTCTAATCTGTTTTTACACAAAACAAATAATCGTTGATGCTACCAAAACACATGTATCCTTTTTGACAGCTGAAATAGAGCAAATAGCCAATGGATATAACATTGTCCACATACTTTTCACGTACGTTTACGAAGGCAGTGACAAAAAATGTAGTGCAAATCGGACTAGTACAACACAAGAAATGGTAAATTTCTTGTTACTTTTTAAACATTCATCGTGTTGCAAGACCTGTTAAGTTTCAACGCAATCCTTCAAAGGAAACTTCTATCCTTTAGTAGAAACACAAAGTGAGAATAATTCTTAAATTCTACAGTTTCATTGCGCTTTATGGGGTAGCAGTAGAGGAACGTACATTCACATGAATAGGCATTCGGTTCCATGTTTGTAGTAAAATCCCGACTTACGTTCATATGTTAATATTATTTACTCTATAGCGTTATGTTTCGGAAGAAGCTATCGTCTTTTGTATTCTTTACGGTACTAAAACACTTGTCTAAAAATTAACGCTGCCGGGCCGTGTATGCAGACGGCGTCGCTGCCGATTTAAAGCGCGCGCCGCGGCAGGGCGGTACTGCGTCGTGAGACAGCCTGTGGAGGCGCCCCGTGACGTGGCTGGGTAGCCAGAGTGGGGACAGACTGTAAACGGGCACAGTGAGGATCCATAAGAAACGCATTGTCGTTGATACAATCTGTCATATTTCAGAGTCAGTTAATAACGTATCTACCATTAAAACTTTCAGTCGGTCAGATTCAATGTATGGCCATTCGAAAGTCACAGTCGGTAGAGCGAAATGATGAGGTAGCTGGTAATGTGATTCTTGTTTGCGCCTCAGTGGATCCGAATATTTTTATTACTAGTCTTCGCTTTTTCTGTTAGGATCTGATACTTTTATTGCACCGAAAAGAAAGTATATTCTCTAATATTCGATGTTACATATGTACGTTCCATCTGAGGATGGAGTTTGTTCGAATGTTTTAATCTACAAGACAGATTGCACTACATGCAGTAAGATATAACAAGAAAGTGTAAAACAATTCTTTTTTATTTCACATGTTGTGAAGATTCTGCTGCTGAATAGGAACAAATATAAAGTAAGACTTTGAATCGCGCTATTTGTTACGGAGCTTCTCTTTCTGCCTTATAACATGTCCGTGGACACTACACGCAGAACAACGTGACTCTCACGTGGACAAGAGAGGAAAGGCGCGTTTTAATAGCGCTAGCTTAAGAATTTTACGCCCATGCATTTTGTAAAGTGGGTGATAGAGAGAAACGTGTGACGAGGGCCTCCCGACCGCTCGCCTGGTGCAGGTCTTTCGACTTGACGCCACTTCGGTGACATGCGCGTAGTTGGAGATGAAATGATGACGATTAGGACAACACGACACCCAGTCCCTGAGCAGAGAAAATCTCCAACCCAGCCAGGAATCGAACCCGTCTGTCACGCTGACCACTCAGCTACCGGGGCGGACAACCGGGTGATGTGTGACCCAGATGCTGCCGCTGCGGTCGCGTGTACCACGTTGACACGCACATGCTGTATGCACAAGTCAGAGCGTTCGGCAGCACTTTCAACTTGGCACGCTCAAGACTGATGTTCACAACACCGTCCGTGTAGTGACGGCATTACACTTTCCTAAAACAGTGCACGGAGATCGGCGCAAATACTGTTGAGTGGTACTTAAGATAGGGAAATAAATTAGTGAAGTGAAGTAGAAATTTAAAATTAATGAGAAACTTCGTTTAGCTTAGAAGAGTTACACTCTGGCAAACAACGGGCAGAGCAGAAGAGGCAATGACCGCGAAGTCAGCACATTCAGGAGAAGCTATCGTCCTCCCCCACGTAAGCAGAAGCTGTCGATTCAGCCGTCAGGGCATCGCCCGTCCGGCTCACGTGTTTCACAATTGTCACACGTGATCAAAGGCCCTCGCCTACATTCCGAGAGCCAATGAACGACGTTAAGAAGATTCTTCGCGAAGCTTTTCGACGTGACAGAAGAGGCAACGACAGCGATGTTGTTCACCTCCAGTGAAGTGAATAAGTACGCGAGACGCAGTGGGCCCGACAGGAGTAGCTTTCAGTTCAGTTCCGGTACAGTCGGTGCTCAAGACCGTCATGCAGGAAGATACTACATCGTACACAGAAGCACCGAGTCCGCCGCTGTAATGGAATAGCAAGCAGCAGCCTCGGCGCCAGAAGACAGAAGGTATTTGAGGCCAGATTTTTATGTACCCGAGTGACTCGTGAGGACGGGAAGGAGACAGCGCACATCCGAGTCGTCACCGTCCGATTCACGACTTCTTCCTCAATAATTAAACGGACCACCTCGCGATGCGCGTCTCCAGTCAACTGGGCGAAACGGCGACACGAGATACACACCGCCGTGCGTAATCAGACGCCGCCGCTCACGAAAGCAGAAGGCTTCGCAAACGACACAGTTGCCAGTATCCCTTGTACAAAACATTCAATAAAAGTTATCTTATGTAAAACTGCTGTTTCATTCTACCTCATACCTGAGCCAAGGATGAACCCACCCTGCAAAAATGTTGTTAAGAGAGAAAAAGTAATTTATTTAGTGTTTTTCACCCTGACATAATGCTTTAGAATCAAATGCCCTTTGCAGTAGTGCTCATCCTGACAGATGACCATCACAAACAGAGAAAACCCAGTTACAGTACGGAGTAGAGAGGAGCGGAGAGTATTCGTTGTGAAGGGGTGCCGTCGAGAATAGATACAATGTGTCAGGGGACGAAAAGCAGTTCGCTATAAAATTAACGAAGAATGCCAACAAGTTAGGAATTACTACAATAATAGTGATTGCGATATTTCTCTCGGCAGTTTAAACCGAGTAGGTGAGCGAGTAAGATAACAATAGCTACAGTTGTATGCTATAGCATACAATGTAAAGAATTTCAGGCAAATAGTTACCACATGTTACAGGTCCTGTACTGGCCTTTCTGGATACAGAAAATTTTCGACTGATGCCCTGGCCAGCACATTCTCCAGATCTCTCACCAACTGAAAAGGCCTGGTCAATGGTAGCCGAGCAACGGGCTCGTCACAATACTCCAGTCACTACTGTTGATGAACTGTGGTATCGTGTTGAAGCTGCATGGGCAGCTGTACCTGTACACGCCATCCAAGCTCTGTTTGACTTAATGCCCAGGCGTATCAAGGCCGTTATTACGGCCAGGGGTGGTTGTTCTGGGTACTGATTTCTCTGGATCTATGGACTCAAATTGCGTGAAAATGTAATCACATGTCAGTTCTAGTATAATATATTTGTCCAATGAATACCCGTTAATCATCTGTAGCAATTTTAATGGCCAGTAGTGTATAAGAACAGTAATAGGACGGACCTGCAAAATTACAGTCCAATATCGTTGACATCCATTTGCTGCAGAATTCTTGAACATACAGCTACGGAAAAAATCGCAACACCACAAGCAGTTGTGAGAGATAAACGAAAGTTGGTAGGCGTGTTTCTACAATTGAAAAATGGTGTCGATTTAAATTTCGCGCCAGTCGCATAAGAATGGTGTTAGTAGGGGCACTGTGAGGGTGCAGATCAGGTCTGCTGTAAATACACGCCGTGGCGGTTGTGAGCGTTAGTTACCTTCTAGATTGGACGTGGTGGTTTGATCTTAGCCAAGAATGCCTTTGAGGAGACAGAGGCGCCATTACGATCATCTTAATGAGTTTGAACGAGGTCGTGTAATAGGGCCACGAGAAGCTGGATGTTCCTCCAGCGATTTCGCAGGAGACTTGGCAGAAATTTAGCACTGTATACTGGCAGCGGTGACCGCGAGAATGTACGGTCGCAAAAAGCTCGAGCTCCGACCGGTCACGTGGCGCTACCAAGAGGGAAGGCAGTCGTGTCTGGCGTACGTCTCTGGCACATCACATTTCTTCTGCAGTAGCAATTCGAACAGCAGTCGGCGACATAACGAATTAAAAATCGATTACTTCAGGGACAGCCCCGAGCCAAGGGGCCCAGTAGCATGCATTTCACTGACCCCCAAACCACCGGCATTTGCGACACAAAACTGACATCGCACACCATTACAACACAATGCGTGCCCGTTTCAATGCTTGCATTCAACATTCTGATCGTTACATCTGTTATTAACTTACCAGCATGTCACTTTTGCAACGGCTTATTTCGCGCTTACGTTGCCCTGTGATGCTGCAATGTTAATTACTTAAATATCCTACATAGACAGACGTATTCCCGAAATTTCATTACTCTACATGATTTTTTGTTCGTTTGTTGCTATGATTTTTTTTTATCGCCAGTTCATTTGTCCAGTCGCGGAAGCCGTCAGGCTCTAATGCCACCCTGCAACACACCACTGCCAGGCAAGCTGCATAGAGCATAGCCCCTGTATATCAGTAACTGCACAGTCCAGCGAGCTAAGAAAGTTGCAGCTCGGTCCGCAGAGGTCCTTCGTGTACACGAGACACTAGAACAGGTGGTGCACGCATCCGCGACAGGGTCACTGCTGCTATGGACCTTCTGCTGCATCCACCGTGACACGTGCGGCCACTGGAGTGTAAGTGTGCCTCCCGGGCAGTCCCGTCGTAGCCGACAATTGGTGCCCACCGCTACGAACCCAGCATCGCCTCCGACTGCACACCGCCTTCGCTTCCTGTCCACAGTGTTAACTATACAGACGGCGCTTCTATGAAATCGGCAAAAAATTAGATACACCATTTAAAGAATATTACGTTTTTGAAGGAAACTACACTGTCAAAAATTCCCTTTAACTAACAGCTAAAATTAAAAACTTTTCCATTCCTGATTATGGTAATTTCGTATCCTTTAACGTAGTTAATTTACTTGCTAACATTCACATTTATGAGACTATTAAAATTACTGATGAGAATCTTCTCCAACACAAAAACCTAATGTACAAGAAATTAAAGATGTCATTAGGTTATTACTTCTGATACTCTCCTACAACTATTTCCAGTTTAACGCTGAAATTTTTTTTACGACCTTAAGCCTTTGCCGTGCCCATTTGTATAACAAGTACGCTTGCCAACAGTTTTGTTAAACATCACAAAAAGCAGTACTTTAAGAAATTGGTGTGACCTGAGCAATTTTCCAGTCTTTAGGTACGGATCTTTCTGTGAGCGGTTGTATATAATTACTAAACATGGAGCTATTGTATCAGCACACTCAGAGGAACTTGACTGGTATACAATCTGGAACGGAAACCTTGCCTTTAATAAGTGATTTAAGCTGCTTTGCTACACCGAGGACATATGCTTCTCATATGGCACTTTCTGTTGACTGGGCTTCGGGAAGGCTTACTTCGTATTCTTTGCTGAAGGAGTTTCGGAAAACCACGTTTCTTAACTCTGCTTTAGTGGCACTGTCATCAGTAACTCCACCGTTACTTTCGCGCAGTGAAGGTACGGATTGCGTCTTGACACTGGTGTACTCTATGCATGAACAGAATCTCTGGGTTTTTCGCCAGATTTCGAAACAGAGTTTTGTTGCGGAAATTATCAAGAGCATCTCGCACTGTAGTAACCGCTATATTTAGAACTTCTGCAAAACATTGCCAGTCTTCCGGATTTTGGATTCTTTTAGATTTGGCATGCTTTTTCGTTACTTCTGCAACAGCGATTTCACCCGTTTTGTCCATGGGGGATCAGTACCATCACTTATTAATCTATGTGGTATATATATCTCTCAATTGCAATCGATACTATTTCTCTGAAATCATTCCACATCTTTTCTACGCTTACATGATCAGATCGGAAGGAGTGGAGGCTGTTTCCTTAAAAATCGTTAAGAGCATTGTCAGCTTTTTTTAAACAGATGTACTTTAAGTTTCTTTTTGATGAGTATAGGTGTTACAGTATTCAGTGTACAGGCAACTGCCTTGTGGTCGCCAATCCCTGTATTCGTCAAGTACGCTTTCGTAACCATTTATGCTTCGAGTGGGCTCACTAACTAATAGTTCAAAATACTTTTTTTAGAAAGCATTCAGTACTATTTCAGGTGACGTTTTAAGCCTGCCGCCGGCTTTAAACGTGTAAATTTTCCAGCATATCGAGGATACATTGAAATCACCACCGACTATAATTGTGTGAGTGGGGTACCTTTTGAAATGAGACTCACGTTTTCTTTGAACTGTTCAGCAACTATATCCTCTCACTCGGGGGTCAGTAAAACGATCCAGTTTAGTCCGATTGACAAGTACAGCCTCTACCCAAACTATTTCGCAGGAACTATCTACTTCAGTTTCACTACAAGGTAAACTACTTCTGACAGCAATAAATACTCCAGCACCAACTATGTTTAATCTATCCCTTCTGAACGTTGTTAGGTCGTTTGAAAAAATTTCGGCTTAACTTATTTCCGGCTTTAGCCAGCTTTCCGTACCTATAACTGTTTGAGAGCTTCAGTTCTTTCTATTAGGGCCTGGAGCTCTGGTTCTTTCCCAACACAGTTACGATAATTTACAACACCTATCGTTTCTACAACCACCTTACTGTGTGTTACCTGCCCCCTTTTAGACAGACGCCATTTCTATGTTTTCCTGAGACCCTCTAACCTACAAATCCGCCCCCGCTACCCGTGTAGCCGCTTCCTGTGTGTAGTGGACTCCTGACCTATTAAGCGGAATCCAGAAACCCACTACCCTATGGCACAAGTCAAGGACTCTGAGGCCTACACAGTAAGATAACCACCAGAGCCTATGGTTCATACCTTTCACTCGGCTCTGCACCGAAGGATCACAGTCAGTTCTGTCGATGATGGTGCAGATTGTGAGCTCCGCCTTAAACTCGCTTAACCATATCCGCTAAACAAAACCAGAGAGAATCTCCTCCAATCCAAAGCGACACACGCCATTGGAACCGACTGGGGCCACCACCTGCTATTGGCTGCGCCCTGTACTCTTCATGGCATCCGGAACACTCTTTACAAATCAGGAATGACTCCCTCACCTTGTGGACACTGCCGTCCTTCCCCTCCTTGGCAGCCATGTTATTAAGGGGGCCCAATTACTCGCCTATTATTGGAGTTCCGAACTACCAGCAAATTCACCTTCTGTGAACGCCCAGAATTTGCGTTCCAAGAAGCTTCCTCTGGAGGCCCTACGATCAGCCCCTCGCAAAGTCGTTCGCTGCCTGCCACACTTTGGAATGATCTCTCACCCGACCACAGGTGAGGGATCAACCTCAGCGCTGTAGACCAACATAAATTTAGGCTAATGGCACCAGTGCTGCTCAGAAATCTGCAGTCTGAGAAGACAATTCACAAATGCAAGGGGAAAAGACACAACAATGCTGTAAGTGAATATCAGAGACTTATCTATTATAAAGAACGTTCCTAGATGTAGAAAGCGACCGAAATTGTTAATTCCACTTATGAGATTCTAAAAGAATTAACTTATATGGTAAAATAAACCAAGTCTGCTTTTCTTCATGGTTACGTGACGTTACGTATATATCTGTTTTGTATTTTTATTCGTCCATGCCTTTCGTTTAAGCACTCACTCAAGCTAAACAGGTCTCTGCTGCCAAGTCATTATCACTTGTCATCGATGAAGGGTGAAAAACAAAGGAAAGGGTATTCACTTTCTTTTGCCTGATGGCGGATTTAAGGTGTGGGTATGCATAGCAAAAGCGCATTCTTACGCAAATTTGGTAAAAATAAACGTACGTTTATACCGTAACAGCGTTGCGTACGTGGATTAGGACTCTAGAATCATATTGATATACTAAGAAGGACAACCAAATCAGCATCCGCTGAAAAGTGGATAGTAGCACGAGGAGATTTATTTTTACTTTGCAGACTCTAGAAAATTCGAAGCCCAAGGGCCAGTTACAATCGAGTCCGCACAATTCTAAGGATGTAAGAAAAAGTTAGAATTAATTATTCTATTTAACTCGCCTTTATTCCAGATGGAATCAGGAAAAATCGAAATAAAATTGCGACTTTTTTTCTATTGTATCCCCAGTTTTCTTACATGTTATTTCCTTTTGTATTTGAAACGGAAGGCACGCACAAATCTTCAAAAATACATAAATTCAGCTTCATTCATTTTTCAATATTGAACAAACTGTTACGAATGGATGCATTTTGTGAACTAAATTTCTTATAAACCACCTTATGTCTTTGGATTTAGCGTGTCACTTCTTATTTGTATCTGAGACTTCGGTTCCCAGACTAACCGTTAATGATTTAGCGTTCCGTTAAGCTATAACCTCAGACAAATACCCTTGCTACCCTGCATTGAGTAAGCCAATTCCATAAGCTTTCAGCAAGAGGCGGGAACTCGCCTCGCCGGTCTGCTTGCTCCCGCCTTTTAACAATTATCAGCAACATTATCTTTCTGCTCGATGATCGTTTGCAGCATGGATGGTAAAATCCCGAAACAATTCGTCACCTACTACTTCTCGAAGCATTCCACAGCGTCGAAACTCGTTTCTGTTTTACGAAAGTCGAAAACTTCCTGGAAGGTATTCTGACGTGAAAACGTCTAGTTTCTCCTTGGTCGGAGTTTCTTATATGACAAAATGGCGTCAGATTTGAATCACTATTAATTACGAGACCGACAGTGCGCAAACAAAGGTTAAGTCACGTGGTTGTCGCTTATTGCCTGTGTTGGCATATGCGGGTCATTGTTAGGAATCATCTTTGTGTAAAGTTGTAAGCTAGGATTCTCATTCGTGTGTCATTGCGATGAACAGCTTAGGGAGCGCCGCTAGGAGTAATAGAAAATAAAAGTATTTGCCGGAATATAAACGAAAATCTATATTGAGTTTAAACCTACGACACACAGGAAGAGTTCGTCTCAGGACTTGTAAATATGCTCTAAATTACAGAAAACGCGAGAAAAGCCTAAAAAGGGCAGCGCTGAGAGAAGGCGACAGCTCCCTCAGAGTCGGAAAAAAAAGGAAGAAATTGCGCAACGCGATAACGTACTCAAAGGCTATATCGTACCCCAGCCACTGAAAAGTCCAAAATTGTGAGTGTGACCACTGTGATAAAGATATTGATAACTAAATTTCATATTAATATGAAACACATGTTACGATTTTATCCCGACGTTTTCACGAAAAATCTACGGCGCAGACCTGAACTGCACACACAGAAATTTATTTGCAACGGATTAATAATATGCTGTGGTATTTCGTGCACTGTTAAAACAACTGATGAAACAGACAGAATTATCTGGTGTAAGCTAGGCGTTGACTTGTAATTACAGAATGTCTGCGGGTCGCTCTGTTATGACAGTCGACTCGATTAGTGAAGAAGTTGTTTCGGTTTTCTCGAGGCATTTGGGAACAGGTTGAAACAAACGATTAACAACCGTCGACTGCATACAGTCGCAAAGGCTGATTTCAAATGTCTTTGGTAACTGTAAAGCTACTTCACCTGGGTAGGGGGGACAGCTACCAGTCGGAGGTAAACACTTCCCCCTCACAGCGTTCTAATGTTGCCGGCTACACTATGCCACTCAGCGTCCGATGTAAACACAGCCGACAACAGGAAGTGTGACAGGACTACCAGACCGAGTTCAGAGCAGGAAACGGCCGGGGTCCCCGGTGGTCTAGTGGTAAGGGGGTCTGGAGCGTTCCAGCGCCTCGGCTGGGGCTATTCGCCCCAGCCGGGCCGGGGTTCAATCCCCGGCCGGCGCTGGAATTTTCAGATTTCCGAACACTAGCCTCCACCTCTGCCCTGGCATGTGGCGCATGCCGGGCACCCCCGTGGGGTCCGTGCTTCGGATCCCACGTGGAGCTCACTCCCACACTACAAAATATACCTCATTATGCTGCTGCAATCACTTATTTTAAATTTTAATACGCACACTTTCGGCAGTCTGCTTTCGGCTGCGGTGGGGCGAGGACGTCCGCTGCGCCCCGCCGTGCGCGACCGTGAGCGCTTGCTTGTGTTTACCTTCTCGCGGCGCGAGTTGTATTAGTTTCAAGTTCGGTGCGACTATGGCACACACATGGCGCCACGATACGATCAAAATTACCTTCCAACCAGATCACGCGCGTCCTCGAGCCTATGAAATAGAACAGTTCATACGAGACGATCTACGTTTAGATCCGGCGACTGTCGTCGGAATACATTTTTCTATAACGGCGAGCGTGGTTTATGTTAAAATGACCAGTGCAGAGGTCTGCGCGACAGTGGTGTCTAAATACTCGAACTCTCTCAGATTCAAACATTCTGACGGGCATATCGGTGCAGTGACGGTGGATCATGCAGGCATGGGCCTAAGGACTGTAAGAGTTTTTGAGCTCCCCTTCGAGGTCCCAGAGGAAGTTGTCAAGGCCGCCTTCCGACCGTACGGCAATGTTATCAACCACGTTGCAGAAAAGTGGCAAACTTTCTCGACGTATAAGGTCTACAATGGTGTGCGCCAAATTAAACTTGAGCTCAAGAAACATGTGCCGTCCTATTTGAACATCGGTGGCTGTCGTGCAATCATCATGTACGACGGTCAGCCGCGTACCTGTTCCGGATGTGGGCAGGAAGGCCATGTTCGATCGAGCTGCTTACAACGTAGAATTACCCAGATACCAGTGGGAGACTCCGTTTCCCCGACGGGGACGACAATCCTGCCCCTCACGTACGCTCAGACGACGATGCGCACCATAGTTGAGGACGAAACGGGCGATCAGACACACCCATCGACGCCAGAAGCACAAAGGGAGGAAGAGGAAGGACCCCCGATGCCAACCCATATGTCGCCCCCTCCACAGCAACAACAGCAGCAGCAGTCCCACGGACTCCAGACGCAACGTAACATCCAGAACGCGATGGACGTGGACGCGAACATTGTCCCGACCGCGGCTTTCCTAGCGGAAGGTGATACGACGCTAGATTGCCTCCCACATTCGGATACGGATGTCCACGTTCGCAAGCAACGTTCGCCTCGACGACGGAAGCGACGTCGGCGGACCCCTTCAGACGATTGCCTCCTACACACGGCCGGTCAAGACGGTGACATCTCCTCAGACGGCATGGATGCTGCGCCTGCTGAGAATCTAAGTGGTGTAGACGGTTCACTTGCCCATACCACGAGTGCCAAGTTACTTCTTGCACCACGGATTCAGCAGGTCGCGTCGATGGATGGCGCTCCGTCTACCTCTAACAAAGACGACGTACGTGCGGGAGATTTAGGTGCTGATCAGCTACACAGCATCGTGTTGCAGCCACTGTGGTCGGACGATGTTGAGGAACTTCCTAAAGAGGGCACGGGTGACAGCGGAGGGGGTGGCATAGGAGATGCCACTCCTATCGTAAAAGACGCATAATTTGTAACGAATTTGG
This sequence comes from Schistocerca gregaria, assembly GCF_023897955.1. Lineage (NCBI taxonomy): Eukaryota > Metazoa > Arthropoda > Insecta > Orthoptera > Acrididae > Schistocerca > Schistocerca gregaria. Next base: position 1,012,405 of record NW_026061770.1, read on the forward strand.
TAGGTCCGGCATCTCTTGCGGTTAGCTTTGATTGCCATGGGGTCTACCCTAGGTGAAGAGGCTAGGCAGCACACCTTTCGCCTAGCCACAATCAATATCAACGCGATAAGGGCACCACACAAACTGACAATGCTACAACGCATGCTTGATGCGGCGGACGTCGACGTGGCCCTCTTACAGGAAGTATGTGTCGCTAGTTTCCCTGACTTCTACGGATATACCGCCCACATCTCCCACGCCTCTTCTACCGATTGTGGTGTGGCTGTTCTGCTACGGGACGGTTTGGAGGCTACGGACGTACTGTACTTACCGAGTGCAAGAGCCATGGCAGTAACTGTCAACCGTGTACGACTCATCAATGTCTATGCCCCTTCAGGATCAGGGAGACGGAGAGACTGGGCCCGCTTCTTTTCGGAAGATATCACACGTCTATTTATGGGCCGCATAGACGACATGGTGATCGGAGGAGATTTTAACTGTACATTATCTCAGTCTGATCAGCAGCCACATCACGTCCCGTGTGCGGAATTGGAAATGCTAGTGCGTGACCTCCACCTGATTGACACGTGGCGCCATGTCCATGGCCCAGCTCCTGGATACACCCACTATACAAGTCATTCATCAAGTCGGTTAGACAGGATTTACGTCACAAGCACCCTTTCGACGGCGACGAGAGGAGCAGAGCTCTGGCCCACTGCATTCACCGACCACACAGCCTATATTTGCACCATTGCCCTTCCAGCTGCACGTGTGTGGCGCAGTAGGCCCCCCTGGAAACTGAACGTCGCCCATCTGGACGAGCCGGCATGTAAACGTGCTATCGAAGAGTCGTGGAACGCGTCCTTACAGCGTCGTGGTCGTTACCGATCGGCCCTCAGTTGGTGGATTGAATGTGCCAAGCCTGCTCTTAGGCGCACCTTCATGGTTTACGGCCGAGAAGCGGCGGCATGGAGGAGGAGCACGGAAAACTTTTATTACACCGTCCTACGGGAATGTCTTGCTATGGAGCCCTCACCTGACCGGCAGATCATAGTCAATCGCGCGAAAGCGCAACTCATCTCCTTAGCACGCCATCATTTACAAGGCGCTGTTATACGGTCGCGTGCTCCAGACATGATACAATCAGAAAGGCCATCTATGCACCATGTGCTCCTAGAACGCAGGAGGCGCCGTAGGGCACTGGTAACCGACATGATAACGGACGACGGACGACACGTGGCAGAACAAGCAGATATAGCAGCAGCCTTCTATGGGCATTACGCTCAACTTTATTCAGCAGTGCTCCCAGATATGGCGACGGTAGACTCCGTTGCAGCACATGTCCACGGTACAGTTCCACCAGACATGGTACCGACTTTACTGGGGGAAGTGACAGAAGAGGAAGTGCTCGACGCCATTGGTAAAGGTGCTCCCCATAAATCACAAGGAATCGATGGATTACCATTAGAGTTCTATCGAGCATTTAAACAACTGTTGGTACCGTGTTGGGTTGAAATTTGTCAGGAATTGATGTCCCCGGGTATACCGCTGCCTGCACCGTTCTTGGAAGGACTGATTGTCCCCATCCATAAGCCGAAGGGACGGAATCATGTCCGCGATTATCGCCCCTTAACGTTATTGAACAGCGACTTCAAGATCTTTTCGAGGCTACTATCAGAACGTCTTCGGGGCACACTATTGCACGTCCTGTCCAGCGATCAGATGTCCTTGGGGGGACCAAACAACATCAGAACTGCGTTATGCCGTTACAGAGATCTCATCTCCCTTGCACGGGTGAGACGTTTGCCGGCAGCCCTGGCGTCTATCGACTTTAGCCAGGCTTTTGACCGTGTGGGCCACACTTTCCTCACTGCCGTTCTACGGCGCATGGAATATCCTGACCCCTTTATCACAGTGTTGACACGCCTTCTGCATGGGGCTACTTCTCGAGTTCTTGTTAATGGAAGACTGACGGCACCCATGCCGATCCGCCGATCAGTACGACAGGGATGTCCATTATCAACATTGTTATTTGCATTGGCCTTAGAACCCTTGTTGTGTGGTCTCCGAGACAGGCTCACTGGGATACAGTTCGGCGGCTCCATCTATCGCTGCACCGCATATGCGGATGATTTGATGATCGTCATACGAGGAGCTGACGATATGGCCGCGACGTTGGACTGGATTGCAACCTACGGTACAGCTTCTGGTAGCCAAATCAACATTGACAAATCTGTCGCCTTGAGCATCGGGATTGGGCTACCGCAGGAACACATTGCCCCCTTACACTTCAGTGATACTGTCCGATGCTTGGGCTTAGATTTCATGAACGACATGCGACGCGCGACGACGCTCAATTATCGACGCCTTCTTCACCAAATTAGGGCCGGAATTGCAAATCAGCGCTTGCGGTCCCTCAACATCGTTCAGCGGGCGTATTATGCCAATGTATACCTGGCGTCCCGCATACCGCATGTCGCCCAAACGCTACCCATTTCGAAATCCTTGGCTCGTAGCATTATGGCAGCGCTGGGATACTTCGTCACAGCTGGTATGTTACTGAAGATCAGATACGTATCTCTTACTCTCCCCAAGGAAAAAGGTGGTCTCGGCCTAGTCAACGTCCATGATAGGGCCATTGCCCTCTATGTTAGCTCACATTTATGTCTGCTGCGCCGTTGTCCTACGAGCCTCACGAGTCTGCTTCTGACGGCGCTACGACCTACTTCACTAAGAGCGCCGGTGCCACTACAGGACATCCCAGCGCCCCTCTTTTATATAGGACGTTTCTATTTAGAACAAAGTTATTGCAGTGTAGCGCTCACGACACCACAAATGGCCACGACTCGACGTATCTATCACGACATGATGCAACGCCGCCCCCTAAATGTGGTCGAACTAAAATATCCTGACGTACGGTGGCGCGTTGTGTGGAAGACTGTACACGATGCCATGCTTGATTCCGACGTTGTTTCCCAATGGTACGTAGTCGTTAATGGGAAGCTGGTGACGCAAGAACGTCTCTACAATATCCACATGGCAGAATCTCCTAATTGTGTGGGTTGTAACACTGTAGATTCTGACGAGCACCGCCTCAGCTGCGGAGAGGCGGAACCGGTTTGGCACCTAGTGCGGCAGATGCTGGCTTATGTCTTGCGAGTTAGGCCGGAGCATATATCTGCACGCACGTTATTGTTTCCGGATGAGACATTTTACCCCAAGACTCGAACCAACTCCGTCACCTGGATACGTGGACATGCGGTCCATTACCTCTGTCGTGACGGACACAAGAATTTCCTTGACTTCTGGCTCTATTTGCAAGAAAGACATCATGCTATTTCAGGGCATACCAGATATCGACAATGCTTCGCAAACTACCTATGGAGCGCCTTTCACAGCCCCCCGTGCAGCTGGAATGTTCCAGGCAGTGGCAGATGAGGTCAGAACAAACTGCAAACGAGCATATATTGAACAATCTTTATCAGAGGGCGCAGTCAATGGGAAGCCTAACTACGACGTGGTAGTTTTCTTTTTCATGTTATTTACGTTTAATATCTTCGATGGTGTCTTCATTCTGTTTTAGTTTTCCAGGCTTGATTAACTATGACTGTTCGCACATTGATACCTATATAAATAAATAAAAAAAAAAGATTTAAAAAAAGTGGGCAGGAGACCTGCGTTTAGAATCCTAATAAATACACAAGAACAAAATGAACAACAAATCAAATATAATAACGTATTATACCCTTTCCTTTCTCCTTTTATTATTTTTTTTATATTAAAAGTTCAGAGGCATATTTAATTTTTGTTTCGTTCGCAAAATCTAAAGTGGTGGCGAACGGCCGTCCTAGTTAACTGTAGGATGAAAGTGGCGGTGGCACTATCTTTGTTTTTGTTTTTAGGCTTTAAAAAAAAAAAATGGCTCAGTCGGATAGAGCGTCTGCAATGTAGGTAGGAGATCCTAGGTTCGAGTCTGTAAAAAAAAAAAAAAAAAAAAAAAAAAAAAAAAAAAAAAAAATGGTAGAGCACTTACAAAAAAAAACACAAAAAAAATAAAAAAAAAGAGTGGTAAGGGGGTCTGGAACGTTCCAGCGCCTCGGCTGGGGCTATTCGCCCCAGCCGGGCCGGGGTTCAATCCCCGGCCGGCGCTGGAATTTTCAGATTTCCGAACACTAGCCTCCACCTCTGCCCTGGCATGTGGCGCATGCCGGGCACCCCCGTGGGGTCCGTGCTTCGGATCCCACGTGGAGCTCACTCCCTCACTACAAAATATACCTCATTATGCTGCTGCAATCACTTATTTTAAATTTTAATATGCACACTTTCTTCACCAGGCCACATCTACATATATTTTCCAGGTACTTTCTACATATTATATCTCACTGTCAAAAGAAACAGCATAGTATCATGAACATTTGTAGGATTACAACAATGAAATAATATCCTTACTAAAAAAACTAGTACGTTTTATTTTCGTTTTTGTTCTAAATGCTGCTAAGATAACTACAAGAAATTGGAAGCTGTTTTGGTATTTAATAATCAGTAATTAGAAAAATAAATTTGGCTATAATACTGATACATATATTACATATTTACTTAGTGCATTCTCAGTGCAGGAACAGGATAAATTGTTTCAGTGTCAAAAGAAATGCAAAATATTATATCAAATTGTTTTTAATTATTCAAGAGTCAAAATGAGATTATGATATGACACAGGTCACTAATGAGGTACTCTCTTTCTTTGTATGAAAGAGGATAATTATCCTGGTTTTATGTGAGCTGAATGTTAAATTAAACAGATAACATTTAACATTTAAAAAACGACTTTCTTGACGATTTTACTGACAGGTCTACATGTTTCATATTATATTTCTGACGGTAGTTAGCTGATATCCTCTCAGGCTCAGCTTTATATGAAAGTATCTTGCAGGTCAGAAAATAAATTTTATTACTACCTCTACAGATTCAGTTGGTCTATTGTTGTTGTACTATTGTTGCATTGCGAGAGAGAGACTGCTACTATAGCTGTTTTCTTTTTCTATGAAATTCCGTGCCATAACTCCATTCTAAATGCTAAAAATCGTGGATAAACTTTTAGCAATACTATTTCCTTTTCACCACATCGCTGCTAGGTGTCGCTACTGGTCCCTCACACAGTCAGTTGTCTGTAGCGCAGGGCTTCGCTACCAGTGGACTCTAGCGGAGGTGGCGACGACTCACTCTGCCGGGATTTGCTGCTTCATTCCTGAACGAGTACGCCGGCTGAAATACCCGCTAAATCCTCACACTAAACGAGAAGCGTAATAGCACCAATACCAAATAAGGCAACTCGTGGTCAGTGCGAATATTTTCAAACCACCACTATGATAACTCCTAGCTGAAAATACTGATACAAACTATTTGCAGAGGAATGGAGCACCTTACAGAAGCTGATTTAGAGGAAAATCAATTTGGAGGGTACAGCACCCATATTTATAACATCTTTCGATACAGAAAAAACTTTTGACGATGTTGACCAGAATATACAGTTTGAATTTAAGATGCAACCAGGAATAAAATATAGCGAGCGAAGCATTACTTAGAACTCCACCAGAAACGAGACAGCAGCTGTACGAGTTGAAGGACATGAAAGAAAGGAAATACGTGACAAGTGAGTGAGACAGGATTCTAGTCCATTCCCTGATGTTATTCATTCTTTATACAGGGTGTTTCACAAATCATGCTTCACACTACTCAGGGCTGTTCAGGGGACGTAACTGATGAAGTTTTACATAGGAATCTACTTCTGAAAACGTCAGCCAGCGACGCTACAGAGCGTCAAAGTTACAGATACCGGTGCCTACAAAAATAGAGGGATCCCACGAAGATGTTACAACCTTTCTAAGATGATGCAGATGGAAAAATGCATAAATTTGAGATTATGTCCTTGTACCGGAAAATTATAACAGAGAACCTTTCTGTTACCTCAGTATGTACCGTTATCGTTGTTGCTAAGATGTAGGACAGGAAACTTTCAGGTGTGGTGGTACGGAACGAGACAAGAAAACAATGTGCAGTACACATAGGCTGTTACATGCATACATCAGGAACCATGAGCACTTGTTCATCTTCGCTAGCGTTCTTTGTAGGAACTATATCGCTTCTGTCCGATATTTTGAGAATGATACAATTATTTTTTCCTAAAACCTAGCAGCTGAATAGTGCTTGAAACGATATAAATGGTACTTATGATTTATGGTATGGAGACAGAAACGGTAGTTCACTTTAATGATAACAATATACAGCAAAATTCAGTAATGTTTCTGCAAAATGCCATAACACCCAAATCCTGAAACATAATCGGATATTTCGAATGTGGTACGACACCAGCTGTACAGTTTACTGGACAGATACAGAGTTTTCCGAAATTCTAGCACTTTTAGAGGGAACTAAGCGACAATATTTTTAATTTGAACCCCGTACGGAAACGTATACTTTCCGTGCTACAGCCGTTTGAATACATGTTTGCTAGGTGGGTATGCAACAGGGTAGCCATCGTGGGATGGCGGAAGGGGTGGGGGAAGATGCTTACGTCGGATGTCATTCACCGTCAGCCCTGCCACTCTGACAAGGCTCGTGCGTCACTCAAGTGTCTCTCAGTATTAGAGAAATATTGCGGAGTGCACTTTTGCCGAATACACCGATATGATCCTACTGTATGGCGAAGTTCGTCGCCTTTATCAAGCTCGTTCTCAGCAGCGTCCAACTTCACGGCATACGCTTTTCGCCACAACTGCGCAACGACTTTGAGATAATGGTGCGTTCACCGTCAGCACGGGTGACTGCAGTGCTACAAAGAGACGCAGCGCACCTAAGTTTCAAAAGGCCGTATTGTAAAGAAGAGCGTTTCTAAAAACTTATCAAGTTTCCTTTCAATGAGTGGAATTGTGGAACTATCGATGTACTGGGTCACAGCTAATGACTTACTTGTACAAGTGGTCGCGTTACTAACATGTTTTCCGACGGCTGTAGCGAGGAAACGGTGCGTTACAGGAGATGGGTTCCAATTCAGAATACGAGTATTGTGTACTGATTCCCCATCTACACTAGGAGTTTGTAACGGAAATTTCGGAACATCGTGCATGTTTCCGGTATATTTTACAGTTGTTGTTCCACCATAATAGAAATTTCGAATACATTTCATAATTTCTGAGAGCTCATCAGGCGCGACTACCGTGTCCGCAGTATAAAACCCAGGGGGCCTCTTGCGTACGGGGGCTCTGACGCCCACGAGAACAACTGTAGGTAGAGAGCGCAACACAGCTTCTTTGATGGACATTTCACTCTAATGCTGCCAGATGTGTCTATTTTTAGAGGTATCTTGAACCGCCTCGCACCAGCTTTAAGCTCAAAGCCGAATGTCCCAAATTCTGGCCACTGCTAACATTCTGAAATACACTATCGGATCAAAAGTATCCAGACACCTGGTAGTGGACTTCAATATGCGGTATGACCACCTTTTGCCATTACGAGGGGTTAACCTCTTCTGGGAACGCTTTCAGTGTAGACGATATTTTATGCATCACACATGTTGAGAGTTTCATCTGTGTGTACGTACGTGACAATACACTGGCCAACAAGATCTCCACCTCTCTCCCCAATTTTGGAGCTATATGGGATTATCCTTGCAACCAGGTCGAGATTTTGACGATGTAACAAATCAACTGAACTGAATATGGTACGACATCCGTCAGGAGGACATCCACCAACTTTATCAATAAAGATCAAGTCGAATAGCTGCTTCCTTAAGGGCCAGAGGTGGCCCAACGCGTTATGACTTTCTCCTGAATGAGTCACCCAATTTAACAGCAATTGTTATCATTTGTTTGCCTTTACACGTACATCACATCTAACGATTTCCTTCACACTGGGATAATTTATTGGTGGTACTGCTTAGGGTGTAAATATGCAGGGTGTATCAAAAAGGATCAACCGATTTTTTTTAAAAAAGTAACTATTATGTTATTCGACATATGTGCGTGAATAGCGTACTGCTGGAAAGAGCAAACCCTACGGCTTTACATGGTTACCGCTTGGCAGCAGCACTGTCCGACCATTTCAGTCCTAGTAAAAATGGTGTCGCGGCGACAGGAAGCGTTTTGTGTTCTGCATTTTGCGCAGTGTGGGCAGTAATAAGTGTTCGACGTGACTTTCGTACAAGGTACGATGATGATCCTCCTACAGCACAGCGCATTAGATGATGGCATCAACGATTAAGAGAAAGAGAAGGTTTGCGGAAAGGCGAATCGCCGGGCCGTCCCCGAATGCCTGACACAGACGTCAAACGCATCCGCCACAGTTTCACGAGGGGTCCGCAGAAATCCGTTCGCCGTGCAGCTCGAGAGCTCAGCACGTCCCCGATGTCCGTCTGGCGTCTCTGCGTCGACGTTTATGCATCAAACAATATTAAATTCAGCTAATACGAGCTGTTCGTGAGGGCGATACATCGTGTGAAGTTCCATAATTTCACTCTTGTCAAGGTGGAGGATGGCCGTTTTCTCCCACAGTTAGTGTTTAGTGACGAGGCAACACTCCATTTACACAGAGAGGTGAACTGTCATAATGTGACAATATGAGGTACGGGACAACCACATGAAGGTGTACAACATAAAATGTACTCTCCTAAATTTAATGTATTTTGTACAGTTTAGAGGGAAAATGTGTATGATTCATATTTCTTTGCCGGAAACACTGTTACAGTAAGCATATATCTCGATATGCCTGAAAACTTTCTCTTCCCACAGTTTGATTCGAACGACTTCATTTTCCAATACGATGGGGCACCGCGACAGTGGCATCTGGATGTGTGGGAATTTCTAAATCAAACGATTGCTGAACGATGGATCGTTCACACTGGACTAAATCACTCACCCTTAGACTACTAGACTCCAAGGTCACCGCACCCGACTATATGTGATTATATATGTATGGTTTTGTAAGAGACTCTTTATGTACCTACATTACCAACAGCAATAAATGAACTGAGACATCGCATAACAGCACCTGTGGAAACTGTAACTCCAGACATGCTTGCTGCAGTGTTGGTACAATTTGAACACCGCATTGACATGTTCCGTGCATCTCAACGATGCATATTGAACACCAATGAAAAGGATGAAAATAACTTTTTTAGTTTTCGTACATCAAAGGACAAAATTCATTGTATTCATTGTATATGTTTCTTAGTTCCAGAAATATAGACGGCCCAGGTCGGATGATTGTTTTTGATACACCACGTATAGATAATGCACTTCAAAACCTCCCAATAATTAGGCCACTACCAAGATGGGAGACAACAAGTAGTCACACATGCGTCTTTGCATGCGTTGGATAAAAAGTGGTAGCACAATGCCATAATATGACGGATGTGAGTCATTCGGTACGCACACTTTCTGTTGCTGACAGATGGTGGGCTGAAGTAGTAAAGTCAGCAGCACAAGTCGTGTTTGAGTTAGTTGCAGTGTGTACTCTCTCAGAGATGGAGAGGCTAGCTCGAGTGCCTTAATAGTATGTTTGGGAAACACGAAAAACGTGCTTGGGTGCAGACTGGAAGGGCACGTGGTCGGAGCGCGCAACAATCTTTCCTTCCAGTGCTGCATTCTACCAACTTACACGACGCCAAACGACGAGCCCTGTGCAGGAGCACCGCATACGTGGCAGCGGGACATACTGGGACATCCACCGTATTCATCCGGTAGAGTCCCCCCAATTATGGCCTGATCACCCAAATGAACGAAGTATTTCGTGGCACGTCTTACAGCAAATGATAAGACACCATATGGCGGTCCTAGCGAGACATCATCACAGATGGATGCACAGACAGTGTATGAAATCTTTCATGTGGGTGTGGAAAGTGATCGAGACGCGAGACGGAAATGTGATAAAGTGAATTTTAGTCAATGAAGACTGACATGAATTATAGCCAAACTGCCACTACTTTTCATTCACCTCCATGTATATTACCATACCCGTTTATTTTTACTCATAAAAATTTGTCAGTAATCTTGTATGAAATGTTTTCACAATTTTTGTTTGTTTTCTAGATGTATAGCAATTCGGTAAGAAAAATGGAAGAGTTTGATTTTTACTTACAATACTGCTCTGGCTGCACATTTTTCTGGGATCGGAACTGATGCCCTTAGCGTGAATGTACTTTGGCTTGCACCACAGCACATTTACTTGACGCAAAATACGACGAAATACTCTGCCAATACAGTTCGATTACCGTCTCGTAACTGTTGGACCTGGTGGTCTACCGGCACAGCGCGTGCCTGCAAATCGAGAATCTCGGGATCGAATCCAAGATGAACAAATAAATTTTTCTGTCTGCTTTTAATACAGCCTTCACCTCTCAATGATATGAGGAGTCGGTAGAAACAACATGTGGTGCGGATTCCACGTTAAACTGCCGATTCCCTTTCCCCGGTTGGACAACTGGAGTACGTTAATGATAAGCATGTCTTCAAAGTGCCGTCCAATTGAAAGACTTAAACGAGGGCACTGAAATAAGCGAAATTTAATATTATTATTACACTGTCCAGTCGCAGTAATCTGACCACGTGTTAAAATACCGAATAAACACCTTCTGCAGCACGAGACGCACAGGAATAGAGTCAATGATGTAACGACAGTCATAAGAAGCCATTCCTACCCCAGTACTTGTCATGCTGCGATAGAATTCTATCGATTGAGGATCCGTGGCACAAACTACTCGATCGAGGTGACCTTTCAGATTCTCGATTGGGTTTAAAGGCGGAAAATTTGGTGGTGAGGGCAGTACGGTATATTCATCCTAGAGCTTTCAGAACCACGCACATACACTGCGAGCTATGTTACACGTGCATCTAGGGGTGTATTTGGTCCCCAAGGATAGGTGCGTACTAGGGTTGATCCATTGTGCCTTTCAGAACAACGAGATCACCCAGGGAGTGCCACGAAAACATTGCCCACACCATAACACTCCCTCAGGGTTGCAGGGCGTTTGCTTTCAATCTGTCCGATGGAGCACAAAATGTGATGAATATGGAGAGGCCACCTGTAGCACTCAGTGGACTTTCAGTTGTGGTACCGGCGTGCAAATGCAAGCTTTCAACGCCAATGAAGAGCAGTCAGCGTGGGTGCAGGGACCAGGTGCCCACTGCGGAAGCCCATAAGTTGTTGAGGAAACATTGGTGGCAGCCCTCGGTTCGCCTGGGCTGTCAGCTGCACAAAAGTTGCACGTCTTCTCGCCAGCACACACATCTGCAGCTATCGTTCACCTGTGTCGCCTACTGCCCGTAGTCCAACACACTTGCCTTGGAGCCGGATTAGAATACCGAGATTTTGCCACTCACGGTTTACTTTACATACAGTGGCATGTGAAAAAGATTACAGATTTTGCCGTTTCGGAAATGCTTCCACCTTTGGGAAGAAAGCCAACGATTATGCCCTGTTGGACGTCACATAAATCGCCCCTTTTACGCATTAAGACAACGACTTCACTGTTTCCAGCCTCCTCCCCCCACCCCCATTCATCACCTACTAATGCTATCTCCTGGAGTCTATGGGTTATTACACGTTGACCGCGAAAATAGGAGTTGGTCATATTAATATGACTGGATCTATTATTATTATTATTGAAACTTCCTGGCAGATTGAAAATGGGTGCCGCACCGAGACTCGAACTCGGGACCCTTGCCTTTCGCTGGCAAGTGCTCTACCAACTGAGCCACCCTAGCACGACTCACGCCCTGTCCTCACAGCTTTACCAGTGCCTCGTCTCCTACCTTGCAAACTTTACAGAAGCTCTCCTGCGAACCTATTATTGTTATTATTTCGTTGTTGTTCAGTTGCCTACAGTAATTTACTTGCTACAGTAACATTTTCTTTGCCTTTGCTGGAGTTGTCTTTCAAGTTTGCAGGGTCCGGCGCTACTGGACTGCGATATTACTGTTATTTCAAAATGTGCCGTTTGTTACTCTTAAAACTAACAAGGAGAGCCCCCAGCGGTGGGATCGACTTTTTGAATCCAAATAAGCCGTAGTGCAACTTAAGATCCCTGCATCCAGGTGGCCCTCGGATTGAAAGTAACTGACGGAAAAGATTTCAAAATTTTGCCTGATGCTACATAGCGTGAAGAAAGTCGTATTCCACAGTCTGGTTATGTGTCATAATGGTTACGATAGAAGCTTAACCATGCCTCGTCAGGTGCAGTAATTTTTTTTTAAATCTTTATAGAAATGACTTTGATGTTTATTTGTACTCTATTTATTGGTTTAAATGTAATTTATTTCGTTCTATTCTTTTGTCACATCGTTTTAGTCACCGTATGAACTTTTCCATTTGTTTAATTTTTCTTCCAATCGGAATTTTTGTGAATGTGTAATTTATTATACCTATCTGTTTGACTATTGAATTACTTCAAAACTCCGATAAATGAATTAAAAAACAAAAGACGAAATAATCTATTTATATTGACTGTGCATTAATGTGAAAAACGTTTTTCTTTGGGAGACGTGCCTTTTTTTGCATGGTAATCGACATACAAATATTTAAAACATAACATAAAATCTTTGTGCACTATGGAAATTATAGTGTAGATGAGGACATAAATGAGAGAATGTTTTCTAAGTAAAATAAAATTCAAGCAAAGTGAGAAATCGATATAATGTACACAATAACGTAGACGAAAATACAGGGTAATAAAAACAGGAGACATTAAATCGGAATTGATACATGAAGATAATTAAAAGTTCACAAACAAATATTTCCAGTGGAGAAGGGATGATAAGAAGAAAAACTAGACCAAATGAAGAAGTTCATATCACTATTGAATCACGTGACCCAGGAGTGGAACTAAAAAAATATATATATATTTACATCAGTTGAAGGAATATGATTAACAATGTCACTTCGATAAAGACCTAAAATAGATTTATTTCTCTGGTGAGATTCGAACCCACAACCTCATGCATGTGAAGCTAGTATCCTTTCAATTATCCTCATAACCAACTTATGTCATTCGGCTTTCTTCATACTATCGAGTCTCACACAAAATTCCGAATTTCTTTTCTCGTCACTTCCTCGCTAACGTCGACTCACCAGGATGAATGGCTGCAGTGTGCGATACTTGGGTGCTTAACCTACATAACCGTATAGATGGTTCCAAAAAGTCGATCCTACCGCTGGAGATATCTCCTTGTAAGGCATGACGAAAGAGGGCCGCCGTTTCATTATATACCCTGATATGGTGGTGGATACACATTTAGTAGTGTAGCAATACTAACACAATCGGTCTGAAACCTGCACGATCTAAGCAACAAGGAACGACTTCATACTTAGTCCAAAGGAAAATCTCCAGAATTACTAGAAAACTTATGGCCAATGCATCGAGTCCCCTGCAGTCATTTAGTCTGCGGCGACTGCTGAGAACCTTCAGAGCAGTCGACTACTTCGATGTTGCACGTTCGGTGTCCTACTCTATGGAGCTGAGTCATGGACTCTATTAGGCATTTGAAATGCGATCGTATCGAAAAATATTAAGAATACCATCGACAGAGGGGTAAAATACAGGGAGCGAAAGGATATTTACAATTTGTACAGAAACCAGATGGCAATTATTAGAGTCGAGGGGCATGAAAGGGAAGCAGTGGTTGGAAAAGGAGTGAGACAGGGTTGTAGCCTCTCCCGATGTTATTCAATCTGTATATTGAGCAAGCAGTGAAGGAAACAAAAGAAAAATTTGGAGTAGGTATTAAAATTCATGGAGAAGAAGTAAAAACTTTGAGGTTCGCCGATGAAATAGTAATTCTGTCAGAGACGGCAAAGGACTTGGAAGAGCAGTTGAACGGAATGGACAGTGTCTTGAAAAGAGGATATAAGATGAACATCAACAAAAGCAAAACGAGGATAATGGAATGTAGTCAAATTAAATCGGGTGACGCTGAGGGGATTAGATTAGGAAATGAGACACACACACGAGTAAAGGAGTTTTGCTATTTAGGAAGTAAAATAACTGATGATGGTCGAAGTAGAGAGGATATAAAATGTAGACTGGCAATGGCAAGGAAAGCGTTTCTGAAGAAGAGAAATTTGTTAATATCGAATATAGATTTATATATCAGGAAGTCGTTTCTCCGAGTATTTGTTTGGAGTGTAACCATGTATGAAAGTGAAACATGGACGATAACTAGTTTGGACAAGAAGAGAATAGAAGCTTTCGAAATGTGATGCTACAGAAGAATGCTGAAGATTAGATGGGTAGATCACGTAACTAATGAGGAGGTATTGAATAGGATTGGAGAGAAGAGAAGTTTGTGGCACAACTTGACTAGAAGAAGGGATCGGTTGGTAGGACATGTTTTGAGGCATCAAGGGATCACAAATTTAGCATTGGAGGGCAGCGTGCAGGGTAAAAATCGTAGAGGGAGACCAAGAGATGAATACACTAAGCAGATTCAGAAGGATGTAGGTTGCAGTAGGTACTGGGAGATGAAGCAGCTTTCACAGGATAGAGTAGCATGGAGAGCTGCATCACACCAGTCTCAGGACTGAAGACAACAACAACACCATCGACAGATATAGTCAAAAATATAGCGGTACGAAAATGCAGAAATTCTCAACAGCATCCACATAGCAAAACTTGATTGTTTTGGTAGCGCAATTTCGCAACAATAAATAAAACTTGTTGAAATTAATAATTCAATGAAACATTAATGGCCGGCCATTGTGGACGAGCTGTTCTAGGCGCTTCAGTCTCGAACCGCGCGACCGCTACGGTCGCAGGTTCGAATCCAGACTCGGTGTGTGTGTGTGTGTGTGTGTGTGTGTGTGTGTGTGTGTGTGTGTGTGTGTGTGTGTGTGTGTGTGTGTGTGTGTGTGATGTCCTTAGGTTAGTTAGAACTACTTAAACCTAAGTTCTAAGGGACTGATGACCTCAGATGTTAAGTCCCATAGTGCTCAGAGCCATTTGAACCATTTCTTTGAAAGATTAATGGCATACGTGACCCACGACGCACAGGATTATCCAGGCTAAATAACTCAGACCAGCAGTTTGGGTTCAGCACTGAATCAATGGTCTGAAAAACCATGGACGGACAACAGATCATGCTATCGATCGACAGTGTTACTGGAAGACGAGGCACTTAAGAGAGGAAGAATGACAAGGCAGAGAATGTTTAAAAATTACATAAATGCTCACCATTAAATCTAATAGTCCACTCATATAATCGCGCTAGCTGCCATTAAAATTAATCTGCAATTGGCATAGAGTTAAAATTTTTTGAACCTAGTGCTGTTAAAAGCATTCATGTTAACACTTATTTTGATCAATGTACGTATTTTTTGAGACATCCATTGTACGAGGACGTACAGAAAAGTAATGTTGACAAGTTTTGAGTGAAAAGTCACAAAGATTTTTAAATAAAACAAACTTCATGAACATTCTGCATCGGTATTCTTCACGTCAATAAATTTAGTTTTCAACACACTCACCCTCGGAACCAGCACAATTTCCCCAACTAGATACTATTTTGTTGACACCGTCACAGTATATTGTTCGACTATGTTAACAGAGCCACAACCTTACCTCTGCTTGCACCGCCTGAAATAATTGAAGTGCTCGAAGGTTTTTTTAGTTTTGCACATAGACGAAAATCGAGACTGTGTGTAGGATGATCGACGGCAGTGAACCAAGGACGTCGGCTTGCTGCAGATGCCGCAGCGATCGTGTGTAGTTTGGCACTGCCGTGCTCAAGGAGAGTGTGCTCCACATGCGGAGGAAGTCTTCGAATTCGTGCTTTTAGTGTTGTGAGCTTTTTCTCACCCCCAACATAGTCACGTCACACACCGCTATGTAACGCGGTACGAAGCAGAGGGCTGCAGATATCCATAGTAAAGATGTAGAATGTTACTGACTTCAAATAAAACAGACCGAGTCATTATCTTCTCAGCACGCCGTCGTGTTATAAGCACAAAAATCAAAAAAATTGTTTCCGAGCAAAGTATGCTGTATTTTTAAGTAAAGATCTTTGTAACGTACATCTGTGGTAAACGTTATGCTTGTGATATATGGTGACAATTCGTATTTATATTTACAATGGAAAGAGATTGACCAGTGGCCAACAGACAACTAAAACGCAAGTTGCTAGATGGATATTAACTGCAATAGCGCCCACGCTGCCACGGTAAGTAGGTGTTTTGGTTTCGCGATACATGTCGCCGTTTAACTGCCGCTCGTGGCGATACATTAAAGAGTGCTCTGTCTTATTGTCAAAGAGCCAGTACCCAGATTCAATCTAAAGAAATAAAGACGCGAATTCTGTGCGCCACATTTTCAGATGTCCCTCAAACGGTTCCAAAACTAGTTAACTCGAATTAAAAAAAATTCAAAAAGTGGGTTGTGTCAGTTTTCCACATTTATGTTCAGTATACATTCACAGGCAGTTGAACAGTGGTTCCCAGCCTTTCTTAGACCGTTGCTCCTGAGTGTCATCAGACATTTGCCAGTACCCCCTGTCCTACCCCCCCCCCCCCCCTCCCTGAGGTCTGTGGCCTTCCCTCCCCCTCCCCCACATTATCACTAACTTTGGCACATAAATAAACTGTACAGTGAACAACTTTTCTAGGAACACTTTTATTTTCAAAATCATGAGAGGTGGAGGGTATTGTGTGTGTGTGGGGGGGGGGGGGGGGGGGGGAAGGCGATATTAGACTGAACGACGAAGGAATTCGTGATGCATGTCAAGGGCTAGCCACAATTACTTCTCAGATAAGAAAGCTAACTATCCAAAATAAGGATAAACACATGTTCCAAACGCTTCTCTTGCTCAACCTCTCTACAGTACGGTACTTGCTTGATCTGCACGTTGCAACCTCAATTAAAATCAACCGAGCAAAAATGTGTGCACGTACTGTTCATAAATCACTTGATTGTTACGCTCCTTGCTTCTGAAATATAAGACTTCAGGCTTTTAAATCTTGGTATCCGAACACAACATGTGAAGCTATTATCCTTTCCATTACACCTCACAACCAACTAACGTCACTCAGCTTTCTTAATGCTACGGAGTGTCACACAAAATTCAGAATTTCTTTTCTCGTCAGTTACTCGCAAACGTGGAGCCACCATTTTGAGTGGCTGCAGTGTCTTAACCTACATAACCGTACAGATGGTTTCAGACCAAGTGTTACTTGCAGAGCAGTAGGATAACGAGCTATCGGCCTGGCAATTGAGTTTGAGTTTGGCCGAAGCAACTTTAGGCACGAAGGGGATAATGATGTGTCTCTCCGAGAATAATTTCGCGTGGGCTGTAAGCGGCGCACAGCTCAGCGTTTACATAGTTTTCCAATTACATCTCACACAGGGAATATTATTATTAAGCCCAGTTTCAACAGCAGCGAATGGAAGCGAACTCAAGCGTACGAACATTTGCAGACCACTTGCCTGTATTCATTACCTTTCGTCTAAGAGGTCTGTTTAAAAAATTCCGGAACTTTGTCCACAAAAATTTTCTACGCTTACCTTCACATATTTGTATATGATCACCCCCACGACTGATAAACCGTTTCCACTTCTGGGAGCAGACTTGGTTCGCCTTTCGCTGGACCGTGCGTCTATCGTTACAAATCTTCGTCCTCTCAACTTAATTTTCAACTTTGAAAATAAATGTCTGCAAGGGCCGAGCTGACCTGACAAGCTATTTTATATGTTGATCGTTCAGAACATTTCCCTACACATTGTGAAGATTGAACCTTCATGACAACGTCATAACTGCAGACCCATCACCAGTTATAATTTTCTTAAGGAACATCTCGTTCTCATTTGGGTGATCCTAAGGCTCTTCTCAGATTGGGAGGTGGAGGTCTTTCTGCTCTTGACTCGTGAGCCGTGGCACGAACTTGGCGGCAACACGATACATTGCAAGATGCTGTATTAGGATTTCACGATCCAACTGCAATGTTACATTCTTCTGCAATCTCTCGGACAGTCAGTCTTCGTTCAGCACGCACAGGATCGTTGACGTTCCTGACACAAGCGTTGCTGGCAGAAGTCGGAGGACGAGCGTCGTCTTTAGCTTCCGTCCGGCCGTTCTTAAACCGTGTGAACCATCCGTAACACCGAGTGCGGCTTAAGCACTCATCACCGTAGGCTTCCTGCATCATTTGGCGTGTCTCTGTAGAGGTGTTCTTGAGTTTAGCTCTTATGTTCGTATGGGACCAACTGCTGATGTCATCAGTCCCTAGGCTTGCACCACTTACACACACCCACGCCCGAGGGAGGACTCTAACATCCGACAGAGGGGAGCCACACGAACCGTGGCAAGGCCCCTAGACTGCGCAGCTACCCCGGGCGGAGGTTTTCTTGAGTTTCACGCAAAATTTATTGCAGGCGCATTGCTCCTCTAACTATACCCTCTCGAAGTTCGCCAACTGTGCGACACAACGTTCTAGTCAATACAGCACTGAACAATAAGCTAACAGACATACAACAGTGAAACTTCCCGCAGTTACACATTAAGCACACGCGCGTGCAGGGATGTCAACTGCATTTCGCCCCAACACGCCATTGGCGCGAAATTACGAACGTTCCCAATTTTTTTTAACACACCTCGTATATTCAAAATTTACGGTATGTTCTAGAAATTTGGCAAGTAAGCTTTCTCGGGATAGCTTATGTGTATCTTCAAACATCTCCCAATTTCTTCAGCATCTCTGTTACATTCTCCTGTGAGCCAAACAAACCTGTGCTGTCTTTATTATGAACAGTTCAATATCCCCTGCTACTCGTATATGGGACAGGTCCCACACCATGGAGCAATATTAGAGTATGGGTCGCACCAATAGTTCAAAAAAGATCATCTTTGTGCACTGATTATATTTCTCTTTAATTCTAACAATAAATTACAGTTCGCCACCACCATTATCTTTGACCGACACGATGTGATGGTTCCATTTCTTACTTCGTTATCACCAATGTTAAGACTCTCGCTTTTCCCGTTTATGCTTCATCTCATCACTATTGTCTTTGATTTACTCTGACCCCTAATTCTACACTCATTATATTGTATATTTCATTCATCAGATCCTGTAGTAATTCACTTTCACTGACAACGATAATATTATCAGCAAACACTGTCACTGATATCCTTTCAACCCGTATTTCAGTGCGAATCTTGAACCTCTCTCTTATTTTCTTCATTGCTTCTTTGATGCAAACATTGAACAGTATAGGCGAATAACTATATCAAAGTCTTACTCTCTTTTTAATCCTTGCACTTCGTTCTTGGTCTTCCACTCTTATTTCCTCTTGGGTCTTGTACTAATATATACCCGTCTCTGCCTAGAGCTATTTTCTTCACAACTTCGATCTTGCACCATTTTACATTGTCGAACGCTTATCCAGGTGTAGAAATCGTTTGAGTTTTATTCAGTCCTGCTTCCATTCCGTATCCTTACAATGTGTTACACCGAGGTATTTGTGTGAGCTGACCGACTGAAAATGAGAGTTATTGATGCTGTAGTCATAGGACACTATGATTTTTCGTTTTGTGAACTGCACAATTTTAGGTTTTCGAACATCTAAAGCAAGCTGCAAAAACATCCGGAATTCTGTTTGAGTCTACGTACAAAAATGCATTGTTAGGAAAACAAACTAAACCAAGGAGGGACAAAATATCAGTAACGAACAACGTAGAATCTCTGTGGCTAATCTGGATTAAACTGCTCCATCATCTTCAGCAACAACCAGGGCACAATCCAAGGAGGGATCTACACCCACATGGATATTGTGCAAATCATATCTAAGTGCCAGGCATAGGGTTTATCGAATCACCTTCACAATTGTCTATTATTCCAACTTCATGTCTTGAACTGCCCAAGGTGTGGTGAAGACTAAAACGAGTCTGTCACGGAAGACTGTATTGAGTGTGATGTCTGCTCCCAACAGTGGCATGAAGAATGCACAGTTTACGAAAGCCATGGTGCATTTTCTTGTTATTGGTGTTAGTGCGTACTCTTGCCAGATGATGCAGCTACGACCAGTGTCATATATATGACATTTAAGGTTTGGGTTAAACGTTACTCAGCTGTATCTGATAAATGTTGTTCCTAAATAAATGAGCAATGGTTTGCTACTTGTTTGTTTTAACTTTCTCATCAACTAGAAATGACCGACTAAATACTAAGCGCATACTCCTTCGTGAGTTTCCCCTGCAAAGCAAATTAATGAAGTCGAATAGTCCGTAGGAAGAATTTTTGTAGTTTCATGACTTTAGGATGGCATGACTGTGATGAGCTAAGAGCGGCTGACAAAAAATAATTGTTTTATTTATAACCTTAATGTTGCAATTGAGAATGGCGTGTCTGGTTGAAGTTTCCACATTAACTGAGCAACGTTCAACGATGCGTTTTCCCTTTCAGAAGGCAGAAAACGGCCGAAATATTTTCTCTAACGTTTTTTCAGTATGGTCGAAGCTGTGCGAAAGACGGAAATTTTTGATAAATACGTAGGACAGTTCAAAAACAATCTAACTTCAGTGACTAATAAAAAAACACCGTGGCCGGCCAATTGAACTGTCTCCTCCTTCGCTTAAAGCCGGCTCTGACGACATTACTCCTGATGGCCGACGTGTTGCAGTAGAACTGAATAGCAAAATAGCTGCAACAGGTAGTGGCACAGTCCACAACGTCGTCATTGACATGCTCAAGTACAGCGAAACAAGTCCAACGTGGGTCCCGAGAGAATTCACACAACACAAGGAAACAAAGTGTGCTATGAACGTGAAGGTGAACCTTTTTCGAACGAGATTTTAACGTGTGATTAAACTTTCGTTCAAAATGGGGAACCCGACTCGAAAAGACAAGGAGTGAAATGGAAGCACACTAGTTCACCTGTCCGAAAGGAATTCAAACTCGAGCATCAGCGAGGAAAGTGATGCTGACCATCATTTGGATGCCAAAGTAGTTGTATTTTGGTGATTATTTGGAAGATCAGCGTACAGAATGCAGCGCTGACCACTCACACATAGTGATGAGCAAAGTAAAGCCGAAAACGAGAGGAAAGGGTCGCCAATGTCAAAGAAAAGACGTGATACTATTACACAACAACGCTCGCCCAAACATAGCGCAGCTGATCCAAGAAACCACTGGAAGGGAAAAGAAACAGTAATGGGTTGGGAGACTCTGCGTCATTATCGCTACAGTCCAGATTTGACTTTCGTGAATTTTCATTTTCATATTGCTGATATTATGGAGAATGGAAGCTGTCTGCATTGTACTTGACTGGTAAGAAAAACTTCAAAAGTCAACCTCACTTGTAGAGCATTTATTGCTACC
Source organism: Schistocerca gregaria (assembly GCF_023897955.1). NCBI lineage: Eukaryota > Metazoa > Arthropoda > Insecta > Orthoptera > Acrididae > Schistocerca > Schistocerca gregaria. Next base: position 1,033,735 of record NW_026061770.1, read on the forward strand.
TGTTTGACCCGCTCAAGGACGCATCGCTTGGAAAGGATTCGGCGACAGCGAAGAAGTTAAAACAATTTCAGTTTTACTTACTTCATTCGCATTTATCGCCTTTCTCTTGCCCAGCAGTATTTCGCAAAGGACTGGCAAAAGCGCAAGTTGCAGCCGTATATAACGAGATCAATATACATTTGCCTTCTGAATATTACACCTGTAATGGGTCCAACCTAAGGCAGTTTAAAAAATCGCAGGTGACACTCGTGTAAAAGAAGAGTAACAGAAAGGATGTGCAAAATTACAGACATCGATTTTCTGCAGAATCCTAGAACGTATTCTAAATATGATTATAATAAATTTCCTAGACACCGAAAAGCTTACGTCCAGAAATCAGCACGGTTTTAGAAAGCTCGTGTGAAACGCAGCTTGCCCTTTTCGCACATTATATACTGCGAACCACGGATGAAGGGTCCCAAGCACATTGCACTCTCCTATATTTGAGAAAAGCCTTTGGCACGGTGCTCCACTGCACACTGTTAACCAAGGGCGTCGTATGAGCATACGGAGTCGGTTCCCAGATATGAGAGCGGCTTAAAGTCTACAACAGATACCAGTACGTTCTCGACAGCGAGCGTTGATCAGACACAAGGGCAACGTCAGGAGTGTCCCAGGAAGTGTAACAGACAGCTGTTATGCTGTATAGACATAAATGAGGTGACAGGCTGAGTGAACAGCAGTCTGCGGCTGTTGATGATGCTGACGTGTACGGGAGAGTGTCGTCATTGAGTCACTGTAGGGGGGTACGATTAACGGGAAGCGCGGACAACTGAGAAACGCGTAGGAGTCAGTGAGGTACTGAGCCATGCCGACGCCGGTGCCTTAGTTAGCTGCGCTACGTTTTTCGGTTGAGGACCCAGGATACGAAGAGCTTCACCGAGGTGGTCCCACATATTCTCGATTCCGGGAAGCCTGGTGGTCGGTGGAGTACAGCAAACTCATCCTGGTGCTCTTCACACTGCAAGCTGTGTCACAGATTTAGTTGTTCTGCTGGTAGATACCGAGGGAAAAAAGACTCGATGTAGGTGTGGCAACGGTTCCGACCGATATTTCTGCTCATCCACTGTGCCTTCCAGAACGACGGGAGTGTCACGATAACGTTTGTGAGATCGTAACGATCCTTCCTCCTGTCCTAACCCTGCCGCCGACTGTTGCAGGGTGTTCACTTTCAGGTGAATCGCGCCCTACACGCCAACGTCTGTCTGTCACTTGGAAAGCCCGCAGGTCACCGTTCAGTGGACGCCCAGTCGCAGAACTGGCGTGAAAATTCCAGCCTTCGCCGCGGACGAACAGCAGTCACCATAGGTGTGTGGACCAGGAGTCTGCTGTGGAGACCCACACATAGCATTTTTCGCTGAGTGGTCTTAGAGGAGACACTGTCGGTAGGCTCTTCGGTTCACGTGCATGGTCAGTTGCTCAGCAGTTGCACGTTATTCACCTGCGGTCTCCTTTAACTCCTGTCCTCTGTGGACCGTGGGGCACCACAACGGCCTCAGCGTCGGCTCTCGACAGCGCCATGCGCGGAGTGCTTTAAATATGGCAACACGCCAACATTTTACGAACTCTGCCGTTTCGAAAATGCATCCACCTGTGGCCCGAAAGGCAATGATCACGTCCTTTTGGATGTCACATAAGTGGCTGAGTTTCCGCGTTACGCATACCCTACTCATTAGCGTCGGACACAGGCGGTGATCACGTTAATGTGACTGGAGCCTGTGGTTAGAAAAAGGAAAGGAAAAGGAAACAGAAAGGGGAAAGGATGGTAAGCGGTGCCAGGAGCACCGGAAATGTGGTAATTATACGAATTGCTTGTAGAGGAACTCCGAACGGAATAGGAGCAGCGGCAGTTTAAAAATTGTAAATGGTAGAATCACGGCTCAACAGTAAGTTTCTCGCCCAACCTGACGACACAGATGTGGAGATTGAGAAACGAATGCATAACTGCTGGGAAACAGTCTGCGGTGAGTAGACAGTGCCTTTTTTCGGAGGGTTTAAAGAGCAATTTCAAGATTTGCGAGATAAAGGTTTAGATTACGTCGCAAGTATAACGAATTATGAGAAAGACTGCACTGTGTAAGGGGAGCTTCTGGGATGTCCCATAACCGTGGCAGTAGTTCAGGGATTCGGCAGCACGAAGATATTTTGAAAGTGACTGAAGTTTTTTTGGAGACTGATAATAACCCTGTTCCTGACAAATGAATCCTGGTGATCAGTTACGAAGGGGAGAAAATGTTTGAAAATAAAGCTCTTCTTATGGACGGACGTTTCAGAGGTGTTCGAAACAACTTGTTGATACCTGAAGCACGGAAGACTAGCTTTTTTACCAGAGGAAAGTCAAAATAATTGTGAAATATTTTTTCTCAACCGAGAAATGTCATTTAAAACTGCATTGCTTTACTTCGAAATGATTGCAAATTAAACTATGAAAACAGTGTTATCCGAGACATTTATTTTACAGTTGTAATTTTCATTTCAAGCAATGCCTGTGGAAGACATACAAGAACTGCGATTAGTGGAGCAATACAGGGATGAAGAAGTAGTTCGTTTGTCTTGCCGCACGTGTGCTGTAGAGTCCATCTTCCACCGGACTGCCTTGATGAAGCATGGAGAGTAACAGCGTAGCAAGTGCCCAGTGGCGTAGACTATTTAATCAGTCAATAGATGGAAAATGCTAGTACACAACCTGAAATGTGGAATTGGTGAAGACAGACAGTCGACTAAAATTATTTCGAAATAAATTCACTCTTAGGTTGGCTTCAGTTGCGTTAGATAATACTTCGATACCTAACACTACTGTATCAAAGTTATCTGCGTTCAGAAAATTTATTTCAAAGTGATTTCGGTCAGCTATCTACCGTCATCAATTCGATGCACAGGACCATGAATGCTGTCGAAGTTTGGCATAGCAAACGATACTCAATAAGGCAAAGGTATCTTAACCTACAATTTCTGATCAATACGCTAAAGGAGAATGCAATAAAACCAATACCTGAAATTGAAAAAAAATCTGTTGGTCAGCTTCTTCAGTGAAAGAGGTAAAAGATACATATGTGTTGAAAAAGAGTTAAAAGATATTTTAAGAATACATAATGACTCGGTGGATCTAAGAAGTTTAAAATTTATATCATTCCTACGATAAAATGTGGAGAGGCGTTCTTATTACAAAACGGCACGCAGAGCCTCCCCATTGTCGCGGCTTCCTTTGCACGTCGGAGAACCCGCAGCTAAAATGTATGTGGTCAGAAACACCGCGTTGGCTCACAGGTCGCCGAGTCCACGGCTGCAGAATCCCATGACACCCTTCAAGAGGCGGCGAGGCATCTTGTACAGTAGTTATTTGAGAGTGAATTTTTTCCTCGCTCCTCAAGAGACGTCATCAAACGGATCTTCCTGCTTCTGGAGTGTCTACGCGACTATGAGGGAATCCCGAAACGTTACATCTTATTTTAGTTCTGCTCTCCGTTCCACACCTTCAAGGACCCACTTGTTTTCTGTGGCACTCGAACACTTGTACTTCTCCGATGTCATTTTCGCGAGGGATTTATGTACTGTGCTTATGCTTTATTAAGAAAACACGGGAATTTTTTAAGTGTATAGGGGTGAAACGATTATCTTAATAACCGATAAAACAACTCCAGATATCGAGTATTACGTACCGGCTGACACTTCATTACAAAATGTTTACGGGCTGTCTGTTATCCCAGTCGCTTCCGTTTATGAAATGTACCGAACACATGAGCTTTCTTCGATAAACAGTTCTGACATGGGTCTTGACAACACGATCGAATTACAGAGGTTCAAATAGTGAGATGCGACTGCGTGCAACTGCATAGGCAGATTTTCAGTCCCTGCATGTAATTGTAACGGAACTAAGGAGATTATAGCGACACGAACGTCAGCCGGGTAAATAAGTCGTACACTAAGTGGACATCCAGCGGACGCAAGTAAACACTTCCTGTTACACCACGCCACTGCTGCCTCGGTGTAAACACGGGGGACAACAGGAAGTGCTCTACGACCACTAGCTGGACTATGGAGCAAGAAACAGCCGGGGTCCCCGGTGGTCTAGTGGTAAGGGGGTCTGGAACGTTCCAGCGCCTCGGCTGGGGCTATTCGCCCCAGCCGGGCCGGGGTTCAATCCCCGGCCGGCCGGCGCTGGAATTTTCAGACATCCGAACACTTCATATATTACATAATGTATTTTACTCATTCTCAGTGCTGAAAAAGCAGTAATTATTTCAAAGTCATAAGAAAATGCAAAATATTGTATCACAAGCCAACAAGGTGTTCTTTTTTGTATCATGATTTACTATGCGATTAATAAATTCTGTATAATAAATCGTTTCGTAACAATTGACAATACCTTTTAAAAATACATTGTTTTCACTTATTGCATTTTCAAAAACTAAAACAGGCCTTTTTTTCTCAAATTATTCTAGTGTCAAAATGAGATGTTTGATTTTACACAGGTCACTAATGACATAAACTGTTTTTTTTATAAAAACGATATTTCTCGTGGTTTTATGTGAGCTGAATGCTGTATCAAACAGATAACACTTAAAATTAATAAGAGGAATTTCTTGGTGATTTTACTAACACGCCCATATAGTTCATATAATATTTCGATTAATAGTTACATGACTACCTCTCTGCCTCTACTTTTTGTAAAAGTATCTTGTAGATCAGAGAAAAAATTATATTACTACCTCTCCAGGTTAAGTGCAGTTCAATGAAAGAGATTGTAAAGGCCGTAGCCGAAGATGCAGAATATTACGTTCTCTGCCATGCATTTGCCATCAGTAATGAGTGAAACTGTAAAATAGAAAAAAGGGCTGACAAACGCCTATTACTGTTGTACTATTATATCACTAACGTTGCATTGCATAAACTTACTTACAGTTCTCGTTGCTGTTCAATATTCTTTAACTCACTATACCGTGCGATTATGTTGTTAACATTTAATGTAACAGTAGTCCTGTTCCGAGCCACATATCCATTTTTAATGCTTAAAAGTGTGGACAAAACTATTAGTAATACTAAATTACGAAGAGGGAATGATGAATGTAACATGCTGCGTACATTAATGTCGCTCGAGATGTAGTTTGCATTATATGTTATCAGAACAGAACTATTTTGTAATGTGTGAAATACACAAAAATACGGTAACAGACAAACCGAGCAGTGATGCCGTAATCTGTTTTGTAATAATAGTGTAAAGGAAGAAATAAACAGCAACTAGACATTTAAGTCACTCAATTTTCGCGGCCATTTTGCTGTTCATCACTTCGCTGCTAGATGTCGCTACTAGTTCCTCACACACTCAGTTGTCTGTAGTGCAGGGCTTCGCCACCAGAAGGCTCTATCAGCACCGGCGAGGACTCACTCTGTCGACGTTTGCTGCTTCACTCCTCAACATCTATGCTAACTGACATGACTGCTAAATTTTCAGACTAAACGAAAAAAATAACACCAACACCAAATAAGGCAAATAGTGATAAGTGCGGATACTATCGAACCATCACTTTCATACGTCCTGGCTGAAAATACTGATCCAAAATATTTACACAGGAATTAGAGGAGACGAGCTAGAGGAAAATCGATTTTGAGAGAACACACTAGCCGCTAGAGATCGGTTGAAGAAATTCAACCCATATTTATAACATCTATAGATGTTACAAAATAACTTCTGACAATTTTGAGCAAAATATACAGTTTGAATTTAAGATGATGCAACCAGCGATAAAATACAGTGAGCGGCATGTTATCTAGAGCTCTGCCAGAAATCAGACAGCAATTTTAAGACTTAAAAGACATAAAGGAAAGCTGGCAGTTGATAGTTGAGAAGAGAGAGTGAGAGAATGAAAGTGAGAGAATGAGAGAGAGAGAGAGAGAGAGAGAGAGAGAGAGAGAGAGAGAGAGAGAGAGATAATGGGAGGGGGGGGGGGGGGCGGTTCGGTTCTAGCCCATTCACCCATGTTATTCACTTTGCATACAGAATGTTTCACACGTCGTGCTACACACTTATCGCGTCTGTAGAGGGGACCTACCAGATGAAGTTTTACATAGGAATCGATGTCTGGAAACCTCATCCAGCGACGCTACAGGGTATCGAAGTTACAGGCGCTGGAGTCTGTAAAATGTGTACACAGAAAGATTCAATGAAGATGTTACCAATTTTCTATGATGATGGAGATGGATAAATCTATAAATTTGAGGTTATGTCCCTATAACGGAAAATTGGAAGAGAAGACATTCCTGTTGCGTGTGACAGTATGTACCAGTAGTGTTGCAGCTAAGATGTAGGGCAGGAAACTTTCAGAGGTGGTAGTATGGACCGAATGTCCAGTACACATGAGCTGTAAAATGCATACCTTAATAGCTGTGAGGACTTGTTCATCTTCGCTAGCATAAAACATATCTCCACTGTTGAACAAGTGCTCATAGCGCCTCAGGTATGCATTTTGTAGCCCATGTTTACCGGACATTTTTTTCTTACTTTGATCCATACTACCACCTATGAAAGTTAGCAACAACAGTACCAGTACTTGTATTCCGCCGTCAGAGGTATGATAACGATATTCCCTTGTAACTTCCGGAACATGATACATGATCAAATTGATAAATAAGCACGGCATCACACTCTACTTACATACATTCGCCGGGGCTGGTGCCTGTATTTTGATGCTCTGTAGCCTCGTTAGATGACGTTTGCATGCATGAGTTACTAGGTAAAATTGCAAGCTCTAGAAATGTGAAACACCTTGTATAAAGAAAGCAACATACGAAATGAACAAGATATTTGGGAAATTAATCGAAGATAAGAAAGAAGAAATAGGAACTGTTTCCAAATCGACCTTTCATTTCGCTGCTGCTGATTTGAAATTTCGTGGCATTTATTCGCTCTGAAGAGGATCGTTCAAACGATGGTCGGAATGTAGTTATTTTAGTTGTTTCACTGTTTTATAATGACATGGCCTAGAACCCAAAATGATTTTCTCCAAGTTGTTTGTAGGAATTCTATCGCTTCTCACCGATATTTTCAGTATGGTACTGGTATTTTTTTTCCTACACCTACCAACTTTAATAGTGCTTGAAATGATGAAAATTGTCTCCATATCAAAAAGTATTAGGTACTGAGACGGTGCTTGGTTTTAATGATAACAATATACAGGAAAATTCAGCCATGTTTCTGCGAAGTTGCATTACGCCGAAATTCTGAAATACATCCGTATATTTCGAATGTCGTACAACAGCTGTAGGTAGGAGACGGGGTACTGCAGAAGTAAAGCTGTTTAGACGGGACGTGAGTCGTGTTTGGGTAGCTCAGATGGTAGAGCACTCGCCCACGAAAGGCAATAGTCCCGAGTTCGAGTCTCGGTCCCGCACACAGTTTTAATCTGCCGGGAAATTTCATATCGGCGCACACTCCACTGCAGAGGGATCTAATTCTGGAAAGAACTGTATAGTTAGTGGAGAGATACAGGATGTTGCAAAATTCCCGTTAAAAACTTCTAGGGAACTGAGTGACGATATTCTGAAGAGGAGCCCATGTATGGAAAGGTATATCCGTGCTACAGCCGTATAAATACACCTTCGCTAATGTGGTATGCAACAGGGTTATAATCACTGTAGGGGGGGGGGGGTTACTTACGTCTGATCCTATGATGTCATTTGACGGCTGTCTCCTCTCTGACCTGGATCGAGTCTCGTTCATGTGTCTGTGAGTGTTAGAGCAACATTTCTGAGCACACTTTTGCCGAATACACCGACACGAGTATCCTGTGTGGCCAAAGCGCACAGTACTGGAAGAGCTGCTGGTCGCCTTTATCAAGATCGTTGTCCACAACGTCTGACTCCTCCCCACACGCTTTTCGTTGCCATTGCACAACGTCTTCGACTATGGGTGTCTTCACCGTCAGCAGGTGCGTCTGTGGTGCCCCGTGGAGACGCAGCGCACGCGAATTGGAAAATATATTTATATGGATATTGTGTCTGTTCTTCCGGACATGTGCGAAAGGACGCTACGAATGTAGTGTGTGGACATACAAAGGTGAGAATGTGGGTCTCGCGGGAGGCGTGCGCGAGACAGTCCCTGTAGTCTCACTATCCTCTGTGCCGTCTGTGGCTCAGATGGATAGAGCGACTGCCATGTAAGCAGGAGATCCCTGGTTCAAGTTCCGGTCGGGGCACACATTTTCACCTGTCTTCGTTGATATCTATTAACGCCCGTCAGCAGCTGAAGGAAATAATATCATTGTAATTTCAAATTGGAAAACGCCCTCCTGTAAAACCAGTGTCTCTGAAGACCGATTTTTTTGATTCTTTGGTTATTAAAGAGTGAAACTGTAGAACAATAGATGTACTCGGTCACATCTACACTGGAATGCCAAAGAAACTATTATAATAATACGTATTCAAACACAGAGATATGTAAACAGGCTTAATATGGTGCTGCCGCCGGCAACGCCTATGTAAGACATGTGTCTACCGTAGTTGTTAGATCGGTTACTGCTGCACACTAGATCGCGTGTTAAGATTTAAATGACTTTGAACGTGGTTTTATACTTGGCGCAAGGCCGATGGGACACAGCATCTACGAGGTAGCGATGAAGTGGGGATTTTCCTGTACGACCATTTCACGAGGGCACCGTGAATATCAGCAATCCAGTAAAACAATAAATCTCCAACATCTCTGCGGCCAGAAAAAAAAATCCTGCAAGAATGGAATCTGAAAAGAATGGTTCAGAGTGGCGAAAGTGCAACCCTTCCGAAAATAACTGAAAATTTCAATGCTTGACCATCAACAAGTATCAGCATGCGAACCATTCATGGAAACATCATCTACATGGCCTTTCAGAGCCGAAGGCCCACTCGTGTACCCTTGCTGACTGCACAGCACAAAGCTTTACGCCTCATTTGGGCCCATCGGTACGAACATTGGACTGTTGATGACTCGAAACATAATCCCTGGTTGGACGTGTCTCATTTCAAAATGTATATACAGTATGGACGTGTATGGGTATGAAGACAACATCATGACTCCATGGACCCCGCATGTCAACTGCGGACTGTTCAATCTGGTGGAGGCTCTGTGACGTTGTAGAGCGTGCGCATTCGGAGTGATGTGGGATCCCTGATACGTCTAGATACATCCTGTCTGATCACCTGCATCCATTCGTGTCCATTGTGGATTCCGACGGAAGTGGGTAATTCCAGCAGGACAATGGAGAGGCCCACACAACCACAGTTGCTACAGAGTGGCTGCAGGAACACTCTTCCGAGCCTAAACACTTTCGCTGGCCACCAGAACTCCCCAAACATACTGTACGTTTCTAGTAAATTTTATAGCATTAACTAGCATATCTGGAATGCCTTGCAACGTGTTGATCAGAAGAGATCTCTGCTCCCTCTTACCGTTACGGATTTATGGGCAGCTCTGCAGGTTTCATGGTGTCAGTTCCCTGCAGCGCGACTTCAGCCATCAGTAGAGTCCATGCCACGGCGTGTTGAGGCACTTCTGCGTGCTCGGGGGGACCATAAACGATATTTCTTTGGCTCCTCAATGTAACAAATTACTTGTCAAAGTGACAGCGTTACCAACATGTTTTCAAGTGGTTCTAGTATACGGTACGTCTCGGGAGACAGGTTACAATTTAAAATATGAGTATTATGTATTCAGTCCCCTCTACAAGTTGTAGCAGGTAGTGATGGGAATTTCAGAACATCCTGTACGTTTCCAGCAAACTGTATAGCCGTTGTCGTATTACAATTGGTATCTGCGAATACATTCCATAATTCGTGACAGATCGCGAGGCGCGACTGCAGAAGTCCGTAGCGTTTACCCAGGGGGCGTCTCGGCTACGGCAGTTCTGACGGCTAGTTTGAAGGCCACTTTGAACTAGTGTTGCCAGAGGTGTCTCTTTTTAGAGGTTCTACGACTCGCCCCACGTAAGCTTTAACAGGAAGACCAAATGCTCCAACTTCTGGCCTCTGCTAACATTTCGAAATACACTATCCTATCAGTGAGTGTACAGACACCTATTAGTGGACATTAATATGCAGTGCGTCCACCCTTTGTCTTTATGGCGGCTTGAACTCTGCTCGGGACACTAAGTGAGGTGCCTACCGACAATTTACGCACCACACACGGATATCGTACCTACGTGTTTGTACACGCAAGGCAATACATTGCTCAGCAAGATCGCCATATCTCTCACCAATTTTCAACATCTGGAGCACAATGGGCAGGTTCTTTAAAGCAGGTCGCGATTTTGAGGATGTAACGAACCAACTGAACTGAATTTGGTACGATATCCGTCAGAAGGGTATCCACTAACTTTATCAGTGAATGTCAAGCTAGTAACTGCCCGCGGAAAGGCCAGAGGTGGCCCAACACGTTATCGACTTATCAATTTGTGAAGCTCTTTCTCTTGAATTAATCATCCAGTTTTTCTTCAACTCTAATCATTCATTAGCCCCTACACGTACAGTCATGCTCAAAACTATCCTAATGCCCGAATTGAATTTCGCGTGATTCACATGCAACCCACATAACGCAACTGTCTAGCAGGTCCCCTTATCGCTCCTTGGTACAGTCGTTTGACTATTGAAAATGGTTCCAACAAATCACCACCAGAAAACACTGTTCTGTATCGCAATAACTCAAGATGTAAAGTAATACCACGATACTACAAATATCACGGAACACCTTATCACAGATAAGACTGCCCTTAAGGCTTGTAGCTCACATTTATTACAATAAATGACATACCTGACATTTTACCACTCTCATTATTACGTCAGATAGGTAATACACGTAGTAAATTCGTCGTATTCATGATTTACTCTTCAAAGTAACATACCGTACTTATCATTGAACACAAAATGAGATTAAAAATTGAAGTTATTCACGGGCAACCAGTTGAGAATATGTATGAACTTCAAATGACACGACGAACCGTCTCGTTTTGCATATGGATTCAAACCCAGGTCATGCAGACTAAGCAAAGATTTCGTGCCTGACGGAAAATAACAATCACTCCTGATTAGGCATACAGAGAGTGAAAATACCTCGATTTTAGAGAGAGCCAGTTTGCAAATACCAACTTTAAATTACAAAGCGCAAGCATTTTTGCCGGACGCGAATTCCTACCAAGCACCTATTGTCCCTGTTAACGAACGACGAGAGATGTTGAATCTTGGTTCTTGACAAGTAACTTACTTGAATTGCCGTGAGGTAAGGCTTTGTGTTGGACAGGGGTTCGAACTCAGAACTTAATCGGATAGATATCGACGCACAATCAACTGTGACATTTCGGATTTTCTCGGCAGTAGCTAGATGTTTTAACTGAAATGACGAGACGAAACATACATTTTTTTCCTTCCCAAGACTCCAACCCGGCATCTATCGCTGTTATATTCTAGAGAAAACGAACGTTAAATATGGGTTTGTTGCACCAGCAGCGACATGTGAGCGTGTTTGAACTAGAAATAATATGACGAAGAGTTCAGTGCTCACTGGGAATACAGCTCCACACATCATATCGCTTTTGACTACACACAAAGATACGTCAGCTTCCGAATTTTTGTCCAGCTCGGACTAACATCTTGAACTTACAGTGATCTCGCAAATAGTCCTGTGTCTCACTGGGTGTCAAAACGTCACATATCGTTAGTGTTGACAACGAATGAAATTACGTTAAACATTAAAATAATTATTCACCAGCAGATAGGTGTTCTCATGCTAGAGCTTGATAATACATAATGAAATCTATAGTGCCGGGCCAGGATTCGAACCCATTCACGCGCAGTATGTGGAGATGTTGAGGAATCTGCAGTTCTGAACAAACAACAAATAGTAGCCGTGCTGTATTCTCACGAAGGGATCAAATTCAGCGTTAAGTACGGTCTAAGTTGCATTCCCAGTTTAGAAACGATTTTATCGACATACAGAAGCTCAGATAAAATATGGACTTAATGTCCTTTGAGCGTTATTTAAGCATCACAAGACTGCACATACATGCAATCGATTTCGAGGTGCAAAGTGTTTATCTTACTTTGGTGACAGGTGGGCATAAGAGATTTCCAAAAACTTTTTATCGTACTGAAATAATCTTTTGTCGGAAAGAAACAAGGTAAGTGTTTTATTTGTATATATTTTGTAGGAAACTGTAATCGTGATGGAAGATTATACACCTTAATGTTTGACACAACTGCTAGGAGAAAACGCTGCATCCTAACCAAACCCTGCGGTTCCTCTCCATATCCCCGTAAGACACGAGCAGGGGATTCTCCACGCATACCGCTACACAGCTGTTCCTAGCACACCTGAGATTTGGCAACATCGTCACAAACATTAGGCAACACTGTGACAGTGCAATCACTTCCGCCTATGGTACTGAATTGGCTCACTAAATTTACTTGATATTACCTTTCCATTTGAATGGCTCATGCTGTATAATCCTTACGTAAACTAAGATACTGAGGCAGAAAATTCAATTTTTTGGCTAAAGAAATGCTATTCTTCACATAAGTGGCAACTTTTATTATCTTTCACGATGCGTTATGAGGCTGGGCGACCAATACCATGATGAGAGTGGTGCAAAGGAAGCAGTGTGTCTGTAACCCGGTGGTACCGCCCATGTCTCGTGTCAGAACGGCTCAATCAGTCGTCAGTTCCAACTGAGGTAGGGACCATCGTGTGCGAGCTCTTTTTTTTTAAGGAGCTGCGAATTTCCAGAAAAAATTCTGTATCGAAATCGGAAGAAAACCTTTACACATCAAATCTTCTTGGTAGCTCGACTCAGTAAGTTGTGTTAATCGTCATAGATCATGGCGTTCTGACTTACAAGCTGCTTCGCAATACCAGCGTCTCTGAAGAAATTCGAATCGACCATCAACGATACGAATTTCAATATTGTTCTTCACTTAAGACTCACATGCCAGGGTGATAAGTATGAAGGAAATGAGCCTCTTGATTGCTCTATGCTAAACTTCCCTGCAGACATGTGCTGACAGTGTCTCTAGCAACTTACTTTTTCTCTGGGTAGCTTCAAATATGGGCAATTTTTTCGCCTTAAATCCAATTGAATATTCTAAATATCATTTGTGAACAGCGTTCACTTCTCCATTAATTAATTTATGGACCTCAAAACAATCAATTTGCCTTAGTAGCTATAGAGCAGGTTCTGATAGGTATTGACGCAATCTTTTTCATCCATTTACCATAGAAAATCAAAGAAAGAAACCAAACACATTACATTGCATTTACTCCCTGTGCCTTGAGTAACACACATGAATCCATGACAATAATAGATTATTTGAAGAATCTCCTGTGCAAGGAAAAGAACAGAATGTGACGCTTTAATTATAGCGCACTGGATCAGAAACAATGAAATCAATTCTGTGTCACATTGATGTACTGCATTCTAATGTAATAAAGTAATCATCAAATAAAAACGGTTTTGTGCCTCCTTTGCTATGAAGAGTGAAACACAAATCGTAGGCAGATTTTATGGGTCACTACTCAACAACATTAAAGCATTTTACATGGTTGAGAGTATGGAGTGGAGCAGATGTTGTCGGCAGAAGGCAGCGCAGTGCCTCAGCCCCCGCCGGTAGGCAGCAAACGGGTCCCAGAGAACTCAGACGCATGCGGTGTTCAGAGGCAGATGCTCGGTAAAGAAATCTTTCGCTAAAACATTGTTGAACCAAACTATTATTACCAGTGTGACACAAAGCGAAATATATTGTAGATTCGCTTGAATTACACGCATAGCTTCAGCACCGAGAGGAAAGGGGCGATAAAAATTTTGTCGTTGTCTGCTTCCGGTCGCCAGACGTCATATTAGCTAGTCTCGCGTTTTACCTCAAGACTACGGACTTAGTCAAGAATAATGTACTAAGACTGAACTCAAGACTTCCTCTGGGAAGTGCCGCAGTCTACAATGTTGCAGATCGAGCTTACTGCCGGACACAGGATCCTGAGAGGAGCACGACTGTGTTGTCCATCTTATGTGGACGGCTCGGCGGTCAATGTTTTGCTCTAAGGCTGTATCTACAACACATATTGCATCCTGAACACCTAGAAGAATTAAAAAAACAAAAGTAGTTTATGAGAGCAACGTTAACTATGGCGTTCGAAGTATTCATAGTGTTGTGTACGTGTGTGCAAAAGCCTTCCAATGCCCACTCAAGGAGGACAAGGATGCAAAGTCTAGCTTCAGTATTATAAATTCGCTACAGTCTGCGGATGAACTCAGACTTAGGTTGATAATTAATTTGAATATTTAGCAATACTATACCCATTGGTGTTAAACTCGTTATTAACCAATGATTCCCAAAGCTACAGGGACACTACTTGTGATACTTAGGCAGTGCTATCAGACGAAAAGATCAACCTGACACAAACTGTGGGAAGTTTGTTTTACAAACTTCGTACCAGGATAATGAGCTTTTACGTATTTGGGATGTCTGTGAACGTTGCTGCTTGAGACGATTTAAGACGAAAGTAAATTCCTTTAGCAACGACAATGTTTGAAGAAATCGTCTTAACGGGACTAAATCGTGATTTGTAAATCGTTTACCGGCCGTACTCTACCGCATTTCGCTGATTGGAAGGCAAATAGATTACGGAAAAATGTCACAGAAGGAAAAGGGAGAACGAAATGTCTCCCACTGGAAGGTCATTTTGTCTTATTTAAATGATTACAAAATCAGGTAAAACGACCAGTCAGATTGTCAGTATAAGAACATTACTGTTGTCAGTATGATGTAGCACTGTCCAGGGCCTGTAACGATTAAGGGCCCGTTTAGGTCAGTAATATTGTATACAGAAGTGGGAGAGAGAGCACCGCTAAAATTCTACAATCCGTATGCATTGCAGACACACAGAAATTACTGTTACAGTGTACTAATGGAGCCCAATTAATGAGTGAACTACGTATTTTCCGGTGAGAGAGAGCACTGGCAAATAGTCTTCGCTATATTAGGTTACTTAATCTGGTGTCACTCTGAGCCAGAATTTATGGCCGGCGGCTGAGTGTAAGGTCAGTGGGCCGGATTCGAGTTTTGCATGTGCGAAATACTTTCCTGCATTATAGAACCGAATATTTAACTGGAACTAATATTCCAAAAATTTTGAACTTGGATAGCTTAGAATGAAAATCTTTTTCTTTATTGCAAAGGAAAACAATTGATTTTCTAAAACATTCTCTGTCATACACAACTTGAAATAGGTCACGTCGACCAAATCTAATGGAAAAATTGACAGCGTCGTATATCGGCAAACAGTAAGATCTCTTGGCTTTTGGTTTGGCAGTACTCGACAGCCATTTCTAGGCGCAAGTAATAGAAGAAAGGCAGGGCGTTATTGTTATCAAGTAACGTCTTCATCGATTACTTTAGTTTTAATGTAATCTATGAGTAATTACTGATGTTTGATATTAACATGAAAAGAATTCTGTAGACAGAGAAAGAACCTCTTCTTGGGAAACTACTTGTATAGTGACCAAAAGGCACGAACTGATATTCAAGTACAGTGTTCCAGCAGCGGCAAGAAGAAAATGATAGTAATAATGACGGTAACAATCCAATTATCCGGTAACTTCACACTTCCCAGTGGATCTTCACGAACTAAGAAAATATCTGAATTTGTGAACATTTCAAAATGGCTTCACATCGAGCCTATGATGCCTACAAGGGTCTTTACATCCTGCTGACATGAGAATAGCATAATCTCCGCATCAGAAACTTGTTTCTACTTAACCATTTAATAGACTCGCGTTTTTTCCACCGTGACTACTTTTGTAAGCTCAGCACATCATCCGTTGCAGAATACTCCTGGGTCTGGGAAATGTGGGCACAATGGTCTGGTGGAACTATCACAGGAGCAATGCGTGGGTTCAGACATTTACTTTTAAGAAGCACAAACAGATTTACTTTGCGTCTGGTAACCTCAAGAGAAAGACGTTATAATCCAGAATTCGCAATACAAATCACGTTCCATCATTACCAACTGGGCAGAGCCAGGTTACGTTGGGAAATGACATAGCGGAAGTCATCGTAAACAGAAATACAGTCGCCAGTAAACTTACTTACATTAGAAAATTTTATTTTATTTTATGAACCGATAGCCATTTAAAGGATGGGGCTCTTATTTTACTTGTAATTTATTGAACTAGAGACGTTGAAAAATTTGGTGCTGGACTGTGATTCGAATTCGTTTCTCCTCTTTCGAGGATCTGAATCTCTCGGAACATTATAGTTCAACCATTTCGTTCCTTTTCGCAAGACTGCAACCTTCTCTAGGTCTCCTCCAAAGGTAAGTATGTGGGTCCGAATCCTGATCCAATACCAAAATATTCATAGTTTCAGTTCAAGCCCTATAACGTGCACACCGTCCCGCTAGTGAAAACCAACGTACGCTTTTAATGTCTATTCATGTGTTGCCAGCAATCGCAATAGTTGTCATTATTTCTGGTCAAACACGCACACACCTTACCGTTGATGAGTAAGCAACTGATATTTAAGTTATATTTGTGGATGCACGTTAGGCGTGCAGTTAGATTGTCGCTTAGGTACAAAAGTTTGTACCCTTAGTTTAGATTAAAACACCTAGCAGCTGGTAAGAAAAACCGACACGTAACATTTGATTTTACTTAATTGACAATACGATTACGTGTTGGGTTCGTATCTCCGTCATATAACTTCACATCATGCACTTAATCTTTAAATGCATGCGCTCTTTGTTACTTGAGCATGGAGGTATATCAGACATCTTTCGTGGTTAGTTAACACGGACGAAAGGGTCTTGTTAGGAGTCCCGGTTTATTACAAAAATTGTCCTCTTTTATTTTCAAGTTTAGATTTCATTACTGGTATTGGCAAAAATTTCGGTAATTCATGACTCTTCATGGATAGCCATCAATATGATATGATTAGATTACATTAGATCAATTCTTGTTTCATAGATCATGAATACGATATTTCGTAATGATGTGTAAAGTGTCATTTTAATGAAAGATTTCTTTACATACCATGATTCAATTTCTTTACAACAATTTCTTACTCTCTCTCATTCTTTTTGATTTCTCTCTCTCTCTCTCTCTCTCTCTCTCTCTCTCTCTCTCTCTCTCTCTCTCTCTCTCTCTCTCTCTCTCTCTCTATCATACACACACACATTCTTTTTTTCTTTATTTGTTTGTTTTGTTCGACTATCGGCGAGGCATGAAAACGTCTCTGAATGAGGTTCTTAGTTTTTAGTACAAATACGAAATAAATATAAAAACAACTGTGAGAGTTACTGATATATGATGCTTAGTTTTCAGTCAGTTCGGAGTATTATTAGTAACCACGCTCCAGTCCCTAAACCTAGTTACAGAAATGCGAATCAGACGCATTACGTATTCCAGGCCGTAGCAGCCGCGACTTGGAGACACCAGCTATGGTCACTTCCCAGCCCGCTGTACGATCACATCGGTTCGTCTTCTTTCTGCTGGTACTGTAACTGAGATTTGACAACAAGGCAACGTATGTTTTTCAACTCTGTGATCGACGAGTTCCTTCCTGGTGCGCACGGAATTTATCCTCAAAGTTCACTTGATTTTACCTGTCATTTCCATTGAATAATCTGAGTTATTATCACGTTAGGTGTAACAAAAGATTGTAAATTTACGGTTTTCAGCCCAGGAAAGTCGTTGCACGTGGAAATCGCAACTAATCTCGTCCTTCAAAAAGCGGTTTACGAGTGCTAGACATTATCGAACTCGTAAGAGTAAGCTAAGACACGTACTTCTACGCCAGCTCTATGGTAATGCGCTGACCTGAGAAATAGCATCTGTTATGGTTCGCACTTCCAGTCTCACTGACTGTAACGTTTTTATCCCTTCTGTGAAAGAGCTACAAGCAGTCAGATAAAATATCGATAACGAAATCGCAAAAAAATACTTTCGGCTGATAGTGTAATGGTGAAAACTTACAATGCTGCACAACAGGTAACTCCTCTTCCCGCCGCTGACAAGAAAATTTTGGGTTTCTAGGAATACAAAACTTTACTTATGAAATGCGACATTTGCACTGCACGACGTTTTCAACAAAGAGATGGCGCAATACAGTAGTTCAAGTGGAAAGAAACACTTCCTATTTAAATTTGCGCATCCTAGACTGTTGGCTGTTCTGTGTAGGTGGCAGGTACGTGATTTTATTTCGGTGATTACAAAATAAAGTCGAATGTATGCACTGGGTAGTCGAGGTAGCTAGTTCATTGTGATTCGGTCAACCAAGTAAATGAATTTACTGAACCTGCTGCAAATTACTACAGGAAGCCTGTGTGTCAGAATTCTCATCCAGTGTGGTGCAACGGCGTTACGATAGAAAAATGAGCCACATACTTATAATATGCTTGTATATCTATGGACTGGGTTCGATTCCAACTTCTGTCAATGATTTTAGATAAGGAGATTCCATTCTCTTCTGGCTACACCAAGTGAAGAAGATATAATGACATTGTGGTCTGAAATTAATATGAAAAATGATATTCCTTTTCTACAAAGTAGACGTTAGGATGAATCACAATTAGACTGGAGCGACGACACGTAGAAACCTTTCTTATACTTGTTATTTATTTCTAGTGACGAAACAAATGCTATGTAGGCTCACAGGACATTTAGTCCATATTTTATCTGAGCTTCTGTATGTCGGTAAAATCGGTTCTGATCTTGGAATGCAACTTAGTCCGTACTTAACGCTCAATTTGATCCCTTCGTGAGAATACAGCACGGCTACTATTTGTTGTTTGTTCAGAACTGCAGATTACTCAACATCTCCACATACTGCGCGTGAATGGATTCGAATCCTGGCCCGGCAATATAGATTTCATTATGTATTATCAAGCTCTAGCATGAGAACACCTATCTGCTGGTGGATAATTATTTTAATGTTTAATGTATGTGACGTTTTAGACACCCAGAGAGACACAGAACTATTTGCGAGATCACTGTAAGTTCAAGATGTTAGTCCGAGCTGTACAAAAATTCGGAAGCTGACGTATCTTTGTATGTAGTCAAAAGCGATATGATGTGTGGAGCTGTATTCCCAGTGAGCACTGAACTCTTCGTCATATTATTTCTAGATCAAACACGCTCACATGTCGCTGCTGGTGCAACAAACCCATATTTAACGTTCTTTTTCTCTAGAATATAACAGCGACAGATGCCGGGTTGGAGTCTTGGGAAGGAAAAAAATTTATGTTTCGTCTCGTCATTTCAGTTAAAACATCTAGCTACTGCCGAGAAAATCCGAAATGTCACAGTGATTGTGCGTCGATATCTATCCGATTAAGTTATGAGTTCGAATCCCTGCCCAATACAATGCCTTACCTCACGGCAATTCAAGTAAGTTACATGTTAAGAACCAACATTCTACATCTCTCGTCGTTCGTTAACAGGGACAATAGGTGCTGGGTAGGAATTCGCGTCCGGCAAAAATACTTGCGATATGTAATTTAAAGTTGAAATTTGCAAACTGGCTCTGTCTAAAATCGAGGTATATCACTCTCTGTATGCCTAATCAGGAGTGACAGTTAGTATCCGTCAGGCACGAAATCATTGCTTAGTCTGCATGACCTGAGTTTGCATCCATATGCAGAACGAGACGGTTCGTCGTGTCATTTGAAGTTCATAAATATTCTCAATTAGCTGCTCGTGAATACCTTTAATTTTTAATCTTATTTTGTGTTAAATAATAAGTACGGTATGTTACTTTGAAGAGTAAATCATGAATACGACGAATTTACTACGTGCATTACCTATCTGACGTAATAATGAGAGTGGTAAAATGTCTATTGTAGTAAATGTGAGCTACAAGCCTTAAGGGCAGTCTTATCTGTGATAAGGTGTTCCGTGATATTTGTAGTATCGTGGTATTACTTTGCATCTTGAGTTATTGCGATACAGAACAGTTTTTTCTCGTGGTGACTTGTTGGAACCACTTTCAATAGTCAAACGACTGTACCAAGGAGCGATAAGGAGACCTGCTAGACAGTTGCGTTATGTGCGTTGCATGTGAATCAGGCGAAATTCAATTCAGGTCGTTCGGTACTATTGGGCATGAATGAACATCACGTGTATCGATTTCCATCGCGCTGGGGTAAGTCCTCCGGGATACGTTTATTCTCCTTAGTGTGTAAATATATTTGGAGCATGTCATTCAAAAACGTTTGAAACGACATAGACTGGAGCGGGTTGTTGTTAGGAGAGCAGAATGTATTAGACTCGCGGATCATGTGGTGTTATTGGCAGAGAGCGAAAGAAGTAGGAATGACATGTTAAAAGAATTCAACAAGAGACGTGAGTAAATTGGAATGAGTAATAATAAGAAAAACGCAAAATTTCCGGTGATAGGTGCAAGAAAAGCAAGAACAACTATAATGTTAGGCAGGACGATACACAACAATTTAGTGTTTTTAGATAACTGCGACGTGCTATTATGGACGACATTGGAAGTAATAAGGAGGTGAAAATACGTATAGCGATTGCCAATGAGACGCTTCATAACAGGAGGCTTTTATGTGGGTCCGTTGATAGGGGATAAAATAGGCAGGCACAGTGAGAAATGAGGTGGTGTTGAGTGGGAGAACAGAGATAAATTTTAAACGTAGCAGGATGAGCAAATACAATTGGCGTGGACACTGAATGAGAAGAGATTGTTTATTGATGGTATGGAGGAAATGGTGAATACAAGAAGAAGAAGAAGACGCAGAACATACCAGGTGGCGGACAGCGTAAGAACAGAAAATAATTGTGAGAAAACAAGAGGGTAACAAATGATGGGACTGCATGGAGAGCTACATGTGAAGACCTGCCTTAGGGCAGAACACTCATGGTGGTGGTGGTGGTGAAGAGGAGACTTATGTAGGACATTTTGCAAAACGCCCATTTTCTTGTAATCCAAATTTAAACAAAACATAGGCAGCTTATAATTTGTAGTCTATAAACGACCGTGAATTGCGTGACAGATGGAACTTGCCAGTATACCAGTTATTAGGACTTATTCCCACTCCACTGACGTATGGAGCGTGCGATCTGTGGCTGCTTAAAAGCCTCTGTGCGTGCTGTGCTTAGTCTCTTCTGGTCTTCACGCTTCCTACAGTTACAATACGTAGGCGGTTTCAGTATATTCCATTCCTACTTTCATCATGTAACGTCAGTTCTAGAAACTTTCTAATTAGGTCTCCTCGAGATACTTTACTCTTCCACGGGATAGTCTGTGTCTACCATGAACTGTCCGTTAGTCAGTAAGTGGAATAACTGGTTTTCCGGCACATGTCGCCATGTAACTGTCGCTCTGTCTCCACGTCAGAGAGACGGAAATTCTGTGTGCCACATTTGAAGATGAGTCTGTAAAGGTTACAAAACTAGTTAATGGAATTACAAATACTTCAAAAAGTGAGTTTTTGCAGTTTTCCGTATTTACATTCAATGCACTAGTCACAGGCACTGGGCGATCCTTAGGGGATATGCTTCATCGGTTGAGAGCGTGATGTGTCCCTCCGAGATTAATTTCACCTGGGCTTTAAGCGACTCACCGGTCAGCATTTACAGAGCTGCCAACTACATCTCACACCGGGAATATTACCAGGATTAGTTTGCATCGCAGCCTACGGAAGAGAACGCAAATCGAACGAGCATTCGCAGTCATTACCTCCATTGACTACCATTCGCCTATATTCAACAGTTAAGGATTCCTCCGGAAATATTCCAAGTAGACTTTCTCTGGATATTTTACGTTTGTTTCCAAGCGCCTGCCTGTTCAATTTGATCAGAAACTGTGTGACATTTTCCAACGGGTCAAAAAACCTGTGACCATTCGTGCCGCCCTTCTCTGTATACATTCAGTATCGCCTGGCAGTTGTATCTGATTAGGATCCAAGAATCTCGAGCAATATTGGGGGATGGGTCGCAAGCGTGATTTGTAAGCAATTTCTTTTGTACACTGATTGTATTTTCCTAGAATTCTACCAACGAATTGCAGCCATCCACCGTATTTCCCTAAGACTGCGACTATGTGACGGTTCCATTTCAAATCTCTAGAAATTTTTACACACAGGTATTCATGTGGGTTGAGCGATAGCGAATTTGACTCGCTGCACTATACTCGTAGGATAAGGTTATATCGTTTTGTGAACCGAACAATTTTACATTCCGGGAACATTTAAACTAAGTTGTCATGCTTTGCATTACACTGAAATCTTATGAGGGCGTGGCTTCTTTCAAACAGAACTTTATTACAGGCAACAGCATCATTTGCGGACACACTGAAGTTCCAAATAGACCGCGTAACCACCGCCCCCTTCTCCTCTCCAAATTGCTGTCTGAAAACGGAAAGTCCCATATGTAAACCACCTTCAGAAGTTCGTTCACTTTCCGTATCAGTTAATGTGTTAAAAACTTGACCTGAAGAAACATAACCCTTTGCAGTTGAAGACGCTCTGTTGTAAGAGAAGCTAGTTTTTCGAAAACGTCTCAATATTTATGTACTGAACTAGGTGTTGTACAATTCTATAATTTTCAGGTGCATTCGGCGACGTATGTGGATACTGTCTGACAAATGTGTTGCGAATAAAGTGAGTAGTAAAGAAGTAATAAAGTGAAACATCAAGCCTGATGCTGACACCTTACTGCACGAACAGCGAAAATGTAGAAGTGATAAAAGTCTTTTTCCTTTCATCATTCTGTCAGGGATGTCAGAGGGAAAAAAAGTTTCGCCAAGTTTCGAAATTATGTGTGAAGTTTGTTGGAAGTCGCCACGTGCTGCCTTTCACAAATGCTCGGTGAATATAGTCTCGATAATTTGCGCGCCATGAAATTATGCTGCCTTAGACGAGTACGCAGTTTTTAACTTTTAACGCCCGACTTATTGCGTAAACCTATGCCTTTAAATGAAGGACGGAAGGAGCATTGCATTTAATGTGCTATCAATGTCGAGGTCATTAGAGACGGAGCAGGAGTTGGCACTGCGTCAGGGAAGGGTAAAAGAAGTCCGCCGTTCCCTTTCAAAGGAACCATCCCAGCATTTGCGTGGAGCGATTCAGGAAAGTTACGGAAAACGTATCAAGATGGCCGGATGCGGATTTAAACGTCATTCTCCCGAATGCGAGTCTAGTGTACTAGTTGACAGCTCGTCGTGTAGAAGCTAGCGTTGCTTGTGATGGGATTCCGGGTTCGATTCACGGCTGGGTTGCTTTCTCCGCCCGGGAAGTAGGTCTCTGTTGTGCCATCATTTCATCATCATTCGTGAAGGTGGCGAAACTGGACTGTGTAAAGGTTGGGGCTTTGTACAGGCGCTGATAAACGTGCAGTTGAGCGCCCCACAAACCAAACATCATCACCATCATCATACCATGTACTAACCACTGCGGCAGCTCGTTCGGTATACATTTAAATGAGCAGATTAAGTCAGCATTTTTAGTATTTACATTGACTTCGTTCTTCATAAATGAAAGAAGGAACTACGACAAGACAAAGGAATTGGGATAACGAATGAGAAATACCTGATTCTGCTTCTGCTTGTAGATGACATGATTCACGTTCACGAAATGACCTCCAAAGATCTATATACCACCTGAACGAAACATGCAATGAATACAACTTTAAAATTTCTAGTAATAAAACGAAAATAAGTGCACTCCGAGGAAAATACTCAGTCAGTTTAAAACTAGTTTTGGATAATCCTGCATTAGAACTGGTCTCTTAATCTTTCATTTAGGCTACGCTGTAAGATCTGATTTTTACTCTGATACTTAAAATAAATTACACAAATTCTAAGCTGTCTGTGACACTATTATCTGAATATTGGGCAATAAAGTACAAAAAGTTTGTCCCGAAATTCTATAACGTGGTCGCGGTTCCTGTATTATGCTATGAAAGCGAAAACATGGTTTAAAAAAAGCAAAAAAAAAAAAAAATCACACGGCAGAGATGAGGTTCCTAAGAAATTCGAAGAGATGCACAACAAGAAATGATTAGGAATGAAGATACTAGAGAAAAGTTAAGTATTTTCAACAGAAACTAAAAAATACAAAAATATCGTGAAGACTGGTGAGAATGCTACGTCCCAGACTTCCCCAAAATATTCTGAACTACAAGCGGAATGGAAGACGTGATATTGAAAGGCCTCGGACGTGGGAGCAATTTCGTTTGAGAGACTATCCCGCGCGGCGACTACTGAAGTACTTATACATTATAGAATTCTTAAGTTATACAACCAAAATAGTAAGTTTTAATGTAGTTTACGTTCACTGATGCAAAAAAAAAAATATTTCTTGCTTTTTAAAGTGGGCTATGTTCTTTCTCAGGGTTCAAACTGTCTCCATGGAACAATATCTGTTAAGCGGTTTGGACTCTAAATCGAAACAGATTGTGTTACAAAGTAGAAAAGCAACTGAGAGAAAGAAGCGGCGTCGGTTTCTGCAGGAGGCGGCCATCATTTTGTAGGACAATGTTCGGGCACGCTCAGTTCAAGTCGTGACTGATTTGATCGGTATATGGGGATGGGGAGCGCCGCATCACCCACCACACTCATCTACGTCTACATTTATACTACGCAAGCCACCCAACGGTGTGTGGCGGAGGGCACTTTACGTGCCACTGTCATTACCTCCCTTTCCTGTTCCAGTCGCGTATGGTTCGCGGGAGGAAAGACTGTCTGAAAGCCTCCGTGCGCTCTCTAATCTCTCTAATTTTACATTCGTGATCTCCTCGAGAGGTATAAGTAGGGGGAAGCAATATATTCGATACCTCATCCAGAAACGCACCCTCTCGAAATCTGGCGAGCAAGCTACACCGCGATGTAGAGCGGCTCTCTTGCAGAGTCTGGCACTTGAGTTTGTCAAACATCTCCGTAACGCTATCACGGTTACCAAATAACCCTGTGACAAAACGCGCCGCTCTTCTTTGGATCTTCTCTATCTCCTCCGCAAACCCGATCTGGTACGGATCCCACACTGATGAGCAATACTCAAGTATAGGTCGAACGAGTGTTTTGTAAGCCACCTCCTTTGTTGATGAACTACAGTTTCTAAGGACTCTCCCAATGGATCTCAACCTGGTACGCGCCTTACCAACAGTTAATTTTATATGATCATTCCATTTCAAATCGTTCCGCACGCATACTCCGAGATATTTTACAGAAGTATCTGCTACGAATGTTTGATCCGCTATCATATAATCATACAATAAAGGATCCTTCTTTCTATGTATTCGCAATACATTACATTTGTATATGTTAAGGGTCAGTTGCCACTCCCTGCACCAAGGGCCTATCCGCTGCAGATCTTCCGGCATTTCGCTACAATTTTCTAATGCTGCAACTTCTGTGTATGCTACAGAATCATCCGCGAAAAACCGCATGGAACTTCCGACACTATCTACTACCTCATTTATATATATTGTGAAAAGTAATGGTCCCATAACACTCCCCTGTGGCACGCCAGAGATTATTTTAACGTCTGTAGACGTCTCTCCAGTGATAACAACATGCTGTGTTCTGTTTGTTAAAACTCTTCAATCCAGCCACAGAGCTGGTCTGATATTCCGTGGGCTCTTACTTTATTTATCAGGCGACAGTGCGGAACTGTATCGAACGCCTTCCGGAAGTCGAGAAAAATAGCATCTACCTGGGAGCCTGTATCTAATATTTTCTGGGTCTCATGAACAAATAAAGTGAGTTGGGTCTCACACGATGGATGTTTCCGGAATCCATGTTGATTCCTACAGAGTAGATTCTGGGTTTCCAAAAACTACATGATACTCGAGCAAAAAACCTGTTCTAAAATTCTACAACAGATCAACGTCAGAGGTATAGGTCTATAGTTTTGCGCATCTGCTCGTCGACCCTTCTTGAAGACTGGGACTACCTGTGCTCTTTTCCAATCATTTGGAGCCTTCCGTTCCCCTAGAGACTTGCGGTACACGGCTGTTAGAAGGGAGCGCAAGTTCTTTCGCGTACTGTGTAGAATCGAATTGGTACCCCGTCAGGTCCAGTGGACTTTCCTCTGTTGAGTGATTCCAGTTGCTTTTCTACTCCTTGGACACTTATTTCGATGTCAGCCATTTTCTAGTTTGTGCTAGGATTTAGAGAAGGAACTGCACTACGGTCTTCCTCTATGAAACATCTTTGGAAAAAGGTGTTAAGTATTTCAGCTTTACGCGTGTCATCCTCTGTTTCAATGCCATCACCACCCCGGAGTGGATGGATATGCTGTTTCCAACCACTTACTGATTTAACGTGAGACCAGAACTTTCTAGGATATTCTGTCAAGTCGGTACATAGAATTTTACTTTAGAATTCACTGAAAGCGTCACGCATAGCCCTCCTTACGCTAACTTTGACATCGTTTAGCTTCTGTTTGTCTGAGAGGTTTTGGCTGCGTTTATACTTGGAGTGAAGCTGTCTTTGCTTTCGCAGTAGTTTCCTAACTTTGTTGTTGAACCACGGTGGGTTTATCCCGTCCCTCACAGTTTTACTCTACACGTACCTGTCTAAAACGCATTTTACGATTGCCTTGAACTTTTTCCAAAAATACTCAACATTGTCAGTGTCAGAACAGAAATTTTCGTTTTGATCTGTTAGGTAGACTGAAATCTGCCTTCTATTACCCTTGCTAAACACGTAAGCCTTCCTCCCTCTTTTTATATTCCTATTAACTTCCATATTCAGGGATGTTGCAACAGCCTTATGATCATTAATCCCTGTTCTGCACATACAGAGTCGAAAAGTTCGGGTCTGTTTGTTATCAGTAGGTCCAAAATGTTATCTCCACGAGTCGGTTCTCTGTTTAATTGCCTGAGGTAATTTTCGGATAGCGCACTCAGTATAATGTCACTCGACGCTCTGTCCCTACGACACATCCTAAACATCTGAGTGTCCCAGTCTGTATCTGGTAAATTGTAATCTCTACCTAAGACTATAACATGCTGAGAAAATTGATGTGAAATGTATTCCAAATTTTCTCTCAGTTGTTCTGCCACTAATGCTGCTGGGTCGGGAAGTCGGTAAAAGGAGCCAATTATTAACCTAGCTCGGCTGTTGCGTGTAACCTCCACCCATAATAATTCACAGGAACAATCCACTTCTACTTCACTACAGGATAAACTTCTACTAACAGCGACTAACTCTCCACCACCGGTTGCATGCAATCTATCCTTTCTACCTGTCTGTACCTTTGTAAAAATTTCGGCAGAATTCCTCTCTGGTTTCAGCCAGCTTTCTGTACCTATAACGATTTCAGCTTCGGTACTTTCTATCAGCGCTTGAAGTTCCGGTACTTTACCAACGCAGCTTCGACAGTTTACCATTACAATACCGATTGCTGCTTGGTCCCCGCATGTCCTGCTTTGCCCCGAACTCATTGAAGCTGCCGCCCTTTCTGTACTTGCCCAATGCCATCTAACCTAAAAAACCGCCCAGCCCACGCCACACAATCCCTGCTACCCTTGTAGCCGCTTGTTGCGTGTAGTGGACTCCTGACCTATCCAGCGGAACGCGAAACCCCACCACCCTATGGCTCAAGTCGAGGAATCTGCAGCCCACACGGTCGCAGAACAATCTCAGCCTCTGATTCAGACCCTTTACTCAGCTCTTTACCAAAGGTCCGCAGTAAGTCCTGTCGACGATGCTGCAGATGGTGAGCGGTGAGCTAAGCTTTCATCCGGCTAGCGAGACTGGCAGTCTTCACCAAATCAGATAGCCAGGGAGGGTTTCCTCCGATCCATAGCGACACACATCATTGGTGCCGACATGAGCGACCACCTGCAAATGGGTGCAACATGTACCCTTCATGGCATCCAGAAGGACCCTTTCCACATCTGGAATGACTCACCCCGGTATGCACACGGATTGCACATTGGTTTTCTTCCCCTCTCTTGCTGCCATATCCCTAAGGGGCCCCATTACGCGCCTGACGTTGGAGCTCCCAACTATCAGTAAGACCACCCTCTGCGACTGCTCGGATCTTGCAGACTGAGGGGCAACACCTGGAACAGGACAAGCAGCCACGTCAGGCCGAAGATCAGTATCGGCCTGAGACAGCCCCGGACTTGCGCCCTACTGAGCTCAGCTTGATTCCTGACGTGAAGGTAGCGTTCTCGCTTTCCGCGTCTGGGTTCCCGGGTTCGATTCACGGCGGGGTCAGGGATTTTGTCTGCCTCGTGATGGCTGGGTGTTGTGTGATGTGTGATGTCCTTAGGTTAGTTAGGTTTAAGTAGTTCTAAGTTCTAGGGGACTGATGACCATAGATGTTAAGACCCATAGTGCTCAGAGCCATTTCAACCATTCGTCGAACTTTGGGGTATTCGGTTCGGAGCTGTTATGGAGATACGTCAGACAATAGACCGCTCCATTCGAACTACCTAATCAACTGGCGTAGTTAGGGTTACCTTGCTCTTTCGACATCACTGGCGATGGCTTATATACATGAGCTGTTCAAAACATATCCGACCTTTTTTAATTGTTGAAATCAACAATGGTGTCAGGGCGCGCATGCGTTCATGTTTTCAGGCATATTTAGCACACATACCTGATTTTCTCCACTACTTCGGAACACTTGCAAGTCGTACACGTTGGATTTAGTATTCTGAGCAAAATGACCTCTTTACATCACATTTGGCTCCAAGCTTGGCGATTCTCAAGTTGAAACCATCGTGTGTTTGTGGACAAAGTAATGGGTACTGCAGGGCTAAAGGAGTGGTAGCCGCTAATCAATGAAGACAGAAGCCAGTTAAGGTACGCCCGCAATATCCGCAAATCAGGTCATTACTGATCCCGCAATATTGCTGGTGAAGCAGAATGGACGAATCACTATCAGAGAAGTTACAGTCTAATCTAAAAGCCGTAAAGTCAACTAACTAACTAGGTGTTACAATAACTAACGTCCGCCCGCGGTAGCTGAGTGGTCAGCACGACAGACTGTCAATCCTAAAAGACCGGGTTAGATTCCCGGCTGGGTCGCAGATTTTCTCCGCTCAGGGACTGGGTGTTGTGTTGTACTAATCATCATTTCATCCCCATCGACGCGCAAGTCGCCGAAGTGGCGTCAAATCGAAAGACTTGCACCAGGCGATCGGTCTACCCGATGGGAGGCCCTCGTCACACGCCATTATTATTATACAATAACGAACAACTTAAATTGGAAAGAACACATAGAAAATGTTGCGGTTAAGGCTAACCAAAGACTGCGTTTTATTTGCACGACACTTAGAAAACGTAACAGACCTACAAAGGAGACTGCCTACACTACGCTTGTCCGTCCTCTTTTATAATACTGCTGGAAGATGTGGGATCCTTACAAGATAGGACTGACGGAGTAGATCGAAAAAGTCCAAAGAAAGGCAGCACGTTTTCTATTATCGCGAAATATGAGAGAGTGTGTCACACAAATGATACAGGATTTGGGCTGGACATCATTAAAAGGAAAGCGTTTTTCGTTGCGACGGAATCTTCTCACGAAATCCCAATCACCAACTTTTTCCTAAGAATGCGAAAATATTTTGTTGACAACGACCTACGTAGGGAGAAACGATAACGATAAAATAAGGGAAGTCAGAGCTCGTATGGAAAGACACAAGTGATCATTCTTTCCGTGTGCTGTGCGAGATTGGAATAATAGAGACTTGTGAAGGTGGTTCGATGAACAATCTGCCAGGCACTTAAATGTGATTTGCAGAGTATCCATGTAGATGCAAGTATAGGTGGTCACATTTTTCATTTCCCCTGCATGTGCATATCGCTTCACACGAACTTTTTTACCTCAATGTCGATATCTGCATCATTTTCGAAATATGTGAGCTTACTTATATTATCTGTAATGTTAATATACAACATGAACAGTAAGGCTCCCAACACACTTCCCTCTGGCACAAGTGGTTACTTTTACACGTAAACAACGCGAGACAGATCAGGATGAGATGATGTGTCCCCCCTACAAAAATATTTTATTGGCCGTACTTTATACGGTGCTGGTAAACGGTCAACTACAATTGCTGTTTACTGTGCGGTAACCTCTAGCGTATCAGAAGCGGTGTAGGAAAATGTTTTCAAATGAGTATACGCACTCGTATTTCGGCAGGTGCACAGTTTTGCCATTTCAATTTTTGCATGTTTCGCAGATACCTTTTTGAAAATTTCGAGCAAAACAAATCGAAATCTTTATTACATCATGAAACAATGAAGAAGGAAATGAGGGTTTGTCCTCAAGCCCGAAGCAACATCTGGTACAAGAATCAAGGATTTTAATAAAGTAGCTGTCGATAGGTTTTTTTCGTTGCTAACAAATGTGACAATCACAAACTAATGACTTCTCAAATAACTAATTGTGATGAAACAGGCGTGTCGGTTAATCCTAAAAACCAATCGAACATCTTAGCTTGCAAAGGGAACCGTCCAGTGTGATCGTTAACATCTGCAGAAACGGGCGAAACTGCAACCATTCTCATTAGTACGTCAGCAAGCGGAGCTGACATTCCTCCTACGATTATTTTTCCACGAAAGAAGAAGCAGAAAGAATTTGAGTTAGGACTGGCAGCAGGAGGTTGCGCTAAGGTCCACAGCACCGCATGGATGGCCACAGAGTCATTCTTTGTATGGTTTTCACAATATGTGGTATTTTCTAAGGCATCAAAGCACGTCCCAGTTCTCCTTATATCAGATGGCCACTCAGCTCATACCACGAACACTGACGTTATGGACTACGCGAAGGAGAGTGGCGTTTCTTCACCACCACATTGCTCTCACAGACTTCAGCCGCTTGATGTTTGTTTTATAAATCCTCGTTATAGTGATTAACTTCGAAAATGGCTGCGGAGCCACGCAGGAAAAGTCGTAACTACCTTTCAAATTTCAACGCTTTTTGGTTCAGCTTTCGTCTAAAGCGCAACAATGAAAACCGCTATTAAAGGTTTCGAAGCTACTGCAATATGGCCCACGGACCCATCCATATTCACGACGCACACTTCCTCCCGGCAGACACAACTGACAGCGGACGTTATAGGCCGTCAGATAAAGAGGTTATTACATCTGAACAATTGGAATTGCCTTCACCTAGCACACCAGCTGAAAAAGACGACTCAAACTGGCTGGATAATCAAGGGGACGAGGTTTCAGCGAATTGTTACAATGAACTGCCGCCTAAGAATAACAAAGTTATTGGGGCTAATTGTTCTAATCTTGGGTGCTCTTGGGTGACAACTGACAACACAACCTCCTCAATTCATATTTCACCTGAGATTCTGATTTTCTTGTCAAAAGTTAACGAAAGCAAGAAAAGAGCGAGACTGAAAAGGGGGAACAACGTTGTTTTAACTGATTCGCCGTACAAAAAAAAAGAGTTAAAAGACATTAATGGGAGAAAGAGAAGAAGAACTTTGACAAAGAAGAAAGAGCAAACAGAAAACTTTTTGCGAAAGAGAATAAAATTAAGAACTCAAAAACGAGAGAAAGAGCCTGAAGATAAATGGAAAAAAGGAGAAATAATACTATACTAACGAGAGTGATTATGAGGAAAGTTCTGACTGTCAATGTGTATATTGTGGTGGGTTATATTCAAAATCAGTTGAAGGTTGGGTCGCTTGTTCCACGTGCAAAAAATGGACACACGATTCTTGTGCAGGAATAGATAGCGAAGATGATGAGTGTCTCCCCGTGTGTGAATTTTGTAAACAGCCTCAAGAAAAGGATACGATACATGAAAACTGTAGTTTGACATTAATACTCACTTTAAACTAAAAAAAATACCG
This sequence comes from Schistocerca gregaria, assembly GCF_023897955.1. Taxonomy (NCBI): domain Eukaryota; kingdom Metazoa; phylum Arthropoda; class Insecta; order Orthoptera; family Acrididae; genus Schistocerca; species Schistocerca gregaria. Next base: position 1,065,564 of record NW_026061770.1, read on the forward strand.
AGCAAGCCAATATTTTCTGCATTTCCGATAATTTTATACGTTTTTGTAATCACTTGTATTTACCACCCCATTCTGCCGCGTGCAAATGATATAAATTTCTGTTTTTGAGTGAGAAAATATTGTTGTTTTATTTTATGGCAATGTTCTTGTATTTTTGTGATTAATACATCATAATGTGTTCATATAAAGATTTGTAACTCTCTTATTTATCAATTTTGTACATTTATCAAAGTTTTCAACTGTGTACCCCATTATACCTTGGATACCGCAACGTGTCGGATAAGAAAGATAAAAATACAATCACTACTCGTTTCTTCAACGACAATTTAAGCTGTGTTCTGTGGTTCCACCCAGAGTTCATCACGATATATTCCGAAAAAAATCATAGTTAACGAACATTATAAATTGATCTAGAAACGAAGGCAATCACAGTTAACATTTAATAAGGCCGCTGGTATCCTTCGAAATGCAAACTAATCACCGTCATGCAGAACGTCGTGGGTCACAGCGGATGGGTGGAATCGAAATATGTCTTTTACCCACGATCGCTTCTTTTTGTCAATTTGTGCCATTAATTTCTCTGCTCCCTAATCTGATTTCGTATCTCCCCATCAGCTATTCGATCAAAACTTTTTTAGCATTCTTCTACATCACCACATTTCGGAAGTTTCGAATCGTCTCCTCTTTGGGGAACCAGGCATGTTAACTACTGATTCGCAATATATTTATTCCGAAAGGCAAAAGGATCCCCGAAAACAATGAAAATAATTTTGTTTATTGGTGATTGTACCAGTTTGATTTACACTTAGTGCGAATATGAAAGTATTTTAGTCCAAATCCTTATTTGAAGGTCCTAAATGTCGGTTTAAATGGCAGCTTGCTATGTAAGACATGCCCACTTGTTTCCCTGTGCCAGCTCTTCTTTGAGATGATAAGCCTAGGGACATTTTACCCGTAGCTTTGAGCTTTCACATATTGAATACATTTTTTCTTCTGTCGTAGTCAGTTGTTTGCTACAGTAATAACGTTTCTGAACAAAACAAATGCCAAGATCTACGCACAAAGTTTTCGAGAGAAGATCTAGAAGACTTGCAAAAAATTAAAAAAGTAAATATCATGAAACAAATTTTATGTTTATGTACAGCATGCGTACTATAGGAAAGTGAAAGAAACTATGAATTTAAATGAGTGCATGTACGACGTTAATTGCAATACAACTTTAAATTTTCCGTAACTTTTCTAACTAACTGTACCTTTCCTCTCAAACCATTTATCCAAGAACCATGGAAATCTAACGGTCAGTTTTCTTACTCGAGGGCATGAAGAGTCGAGGGATATGAAAGGGAAGCAGTGGTTGGGAAGTGAGTGAGACAGGGTTGTAGCCTATCCCCGATGTTATTCAATCTGTTTGCTGAGCAAGCAGTAAAGGAAACAAAAGAAAACTTCGGAGTAGGAATTAAAAACCATGGAGAAGTTGTATTATAAAGAACACTATCGTCTTTTTATTTTTAAATTTGCCCGCAAAACCTGTCTTTCAAAATTGTTCTAAAAATTTCACTATTAATATATTATTCATGAAAAATTTTCAGCTTGTTGGAAAATAGTGAAAATGCATGTAAAAAATGTTTGTGTTTTAAAGTTAATATAACACAACTTAGGAAAAGGATCATATAAATAGATCAGTTTAACATGGTGGAGATAGAAGATACGTTCTCCCCGTGAAAATTGTGTTAAAAACAAATGAATATTTCCAAATCAACTTCTCATTTCATGAAGTCATTACTAGAAACGTGAATAATCTCCACAAAAATTGGTAAGTTAATTACTTTGGTGGAAGAAAGTCTCCATCATTAAAGAGAACAATGTTTTCAATAACTTGCCGGCAGCCATAAAAAGCTTTACTACTGACAGATTTCAGTTTACGAGGGGCCTAAAGGATTTCTTGCTAACGATCTCTTCAGACACCATTAATGAATTGAATTTTTTAGTAGAACTAGCGCGCGCGATTGAGAGTGGGTAATTGTGTGTGTGTGTGTGTGTGTGTGTGTGTGTGTGTGTGTGTGTGTGTGTGTGTGTGTGTGTGTGTGTGTGAGTGAGAGAGAGAGAGAGAGAGAGAGAGAGAGAGAGAGAGAGAGAGAGAGAGAGAGAGAAGAGAGAGAGAGAGAGAGAGGGAGAGAGAGAGAGAGGGAGAGAGAGAGGGAGAGAGAGAGAGAGGGAGAGAGAGAGAGAGAGAGAGAGAGAGAGAGAGAGAGAGAGAGAGAGAGAGAGAGAGGGGGGGGGGGGGGGTCAAATAATACGAGTACAATCAGAAGTGTGACTAAATTTTCATTCCTCGTTCATGATCAGTCCACTGGCGATCTGTGGAAAGTAAATAAGCATATCATTTTCCCATTGAGTATCTCCCCATTATGGATTAATTTCAATGGAAAGTACATGTAATATAATCTTACCCTCTTGTCTGTCCCACTTCTGTTGGAGGTTACACACCAGACAAATACCTTAATGTTGTTGTTGTTGTTGTCTTCAGTCCAGAGACTGGTTTGATGCAGCTCTCCATGCTACTGTATCGTGTGGAAGCTTCATCTCCCAGTACCCACTGCAACCTACATCCTTGTGAATCTGCTTAGTGTATTCATCTCCTGGTCTCCGTCCTCGATTTGTATCCTCCACGCTGCCCTCCAATATTAAACTGGTGATCCCTTGATGCCTAAGAACGTGTCATACCAACCGACCCCTTCTTCTAGTCAAGTTGTGCCACAAAGTTCTCTTCTCCCATATCCTATTCAATACCTCCACATTAGTTACGTGATCTACCCATCTAATCTTCAGCATTCTTCTGTAGCACCACATTTCGAAAGCTTCTATTCTCTTCTTGTCCAAACTATTTATTGTTCATTATTCACTTCAATACGCGGCTACACTCCATACAAATACTCTGAGAAAAGACTTCCTGATACCTAAAGCTATACTCGATGTTAACAAATTTTTCTTCTTTAGAAACACTTTCCTTACCATTGACAGTCTACATTTTATATTCTCTTTACTTCGACCGTCATCAGTTATTTTGCTCCCTAAATAACAAAACTCCTTTACTACTTTAAATGTCTGATTTCCAAATCTAATTCCCTCAGCATCACCCACCTTAATTCGACTACATTCCATTATCCTCGTTTTGCTTTTATTGATGCTGATCTTATATCATCCTTTCAGGACACTCCATTCTGTTCAGCTACTCTTCTAGAATCTTTGCTGTCTCTGACAGAATTACGTCATCGGCAAACCTCAAGGTTTTAGTTTTTTATCCATGGATTTTAATTTCTACTCAGAATTTTTCATTTATTTCCTTTACTGCTTGCTCAATAAACAGATTGAATAACATTGGGGATAGTCTACAACCCTGTCTCATTCCCGCCGGCCGCGGTGGTCTCGCGGTTCTAGGCGTGCAGTCCGGAACTGTGAGACTGCTACGGTCGCAGGTTCGAATCCTGCCTCGGGCATGGATGCGTGTGATGTCCTTAGGTTAGTTAGGTTTAAGTAGTTCTAAGTTCTAGGGGACTGATGGCCACAGCAGTTGAGTCCCATAGCGCTCAGAGCCATTTTTTTTGTCTCATTCCCTTCCCAACCACTGCTTCCCTTTCATATCCTTCGACTCTTATAACTGCCATCTGCTTTCTGTACAAATTGTAAATTGCCTTTCGCTCCCTGTATTTTACCCCTGCCACCTTCTGAATTTGAAAGAGAGTATTCCAGTCAACATTGTCAAAAGATTTCTCTAAGTCTACAAATGCTAGAAACGTAGGTTTTCCTTTCCTTAATCTACTTTATAAGGTAAGTCGTAGGGTCAGTATTGCCTCACATGTTATAGTATTTCTACGGAATCCAAACTGAAATTCCCTGAGGTCGGCTTCTACCATTTTTTTCCATTCGTCTCTAAAGAAATGGCATTAGTATTTTGCAGCTGTGACTTATTAAACTGATAGTTCGGTAATTTTCACATCTGTCAACACCTGCTTTCTCTGAAATTGGAATTATTTCATTCTTCTTGAAGTCTGACGGTATTTCGGCTGTCTCATGCATCTTGCTCGTCAGACGGTAACGTTCTGTCAGAGCTGGGTCTCCCAAGGCTGTCAGTAGTTCTAATGGAATGTTGCCTACTCCCGGAACCTTGTTTCGACTAAGGTCTTTCAGTGCTCTGTCAAACTCTTCACGCAGTACGTCATCTCCCATTTCATCTTCATCTACATCCTCTTCCATTTCCATTATATTGTCCTCAAGTACATTGCCCTTGTACAGATCCTCTATATCCACCTTCCACCATTCTGCATTCCCTTCTTTGCTGATAACAGGGTTTCCATTTGAGTTCTTGATATGCATACAAGTGAATCTCTTTTCTCTAAAGGTCTCTTTAATTTTCCTGTAGGCAGTAACCATCTTGCCCCTAGTGGTATGCGCCTCTACATCCTTACGTTTGTCCTCTAGATATCCCTGCTTAGCCATTTTGCACTTCCTGTCGATCTCATTTTTGAGACGTTTGCATTTCTTTTTGCCGGCTTAATTTACTGCATTTTTGTATTTTCTCCTTTCGCAAATTAAAATCAATATATCTTCTGTTACCCTCTTTTTTTTGCGCATGTCAAGTTCCGTAGGCCCAAATTGAGGAGCAAATCTTCAAGGTCATGGAACGTGTCAGTATCTACATCCGTACTCCGCAAGCCACCTGACGGTGTGTGGCGGAGGGTACCCTGAGTACCTCTATCGGTTCTCCCTTCTATTCCAGTCTCGTATTGTACGTGGTAAGAAGGATTGTCGGTATGCTTCTGTGTGGGCTCTAATCTCTCTGATTTTATCCTCATGGTCTCTTCGCGAGATATACGTAGGAGGGAGCAATACACTGCTTGACTCTTCGGTGAAGGAAATTTCTCGAAACTTCAACAAAAAAATCCCGTACCGAGCTACGAAGCTTCTCTCCTGCAGAGTCTTCCACTGGAGTTTATCTATCATCTCCGTAACGCTTTCGCGATTACTAAATGATCCTGCAACGAAGCGCGCTGCTCTCCGTTGGATCTTCTCTATCTCTTCAATCAACCCTGTCTGGTGCGGATCCCACACTGCTGAGCAGTATTCAAGCAGTGGGCGAACAAGCGTACTGTAACCTACTTCCTTTGTTGTCGGATTGCCTTTCCTTAGGATTCTTCCAATGAATCTCAGTCTGGCATCTGCTTTACCGATGATCAACTTTATATGATCATTCCATTTTAAATCACTCCTAATGCGTACTCCCAGATAATTTATGGAATTAACTGCTTCCAGTTGCTGACCTGCTATTTTGTAGCTAAATGATAAGGGACCTATCTCTCTATGTATTCGCATCACTTTACACTTGTCTACATTGAGATTCAATTGCCATTCCGTGCACCATGCGTCAATTCGCTGCAGATCCTCCTGCATATCAGTACAATTTTCCATAGTTGCAACCTCTCGATACACCACAGCATCATCTGCAAAAAGCCTCAGAGACTTTCCGATGTTATCCACCAGGTCATTTATGAATATTGTGAATAGCAACGGTCCTATGACACTCCCCTGCGGCACACCTGAAATCACTCTTACTTCGGAAGACTTTTCTCCATTGAGAATGACATGCTGCGTTCTGTTATCTAGGAACTCCTCAATCCAATCACACAATTGATCTGATAGTCCGTATGCTCTTACTTTGTTCATTAAACGACTGTGGGGAACTGTGTCAAACGCCTTGCGGAAGTCAAGAAACACGGCATCTACCTGTGAACCCGTGTCTAAGGCCCTCTGAGTCTCGTGGGCGAATAGCGCGAGCTGGGTTTCACACGACAGTCTTTTTCGAAACCCATGCTGATTCCTACAGAGTAGATTTCTAGTCTCCAAAAAAGACATTATACTCGAACATAGTACGTGTTCCAAAATTCTACAACTGATCGACGTTAGAGATGCACATCTGTTCGACGTCCCTTCTTGAAAACGGGGATGACCTGTGCCCTTTTCCAATCCTTTGGAACGCTTCGCTCTTATAGAGACCTACGGTACACCGCTGCAAGAAGGGGGGCAAGTTCCTTCGTGTACTCTGTGTAAAATCGAACTGGTATGCCATCAGGACCAGAGGCCTTTCCTCTTTTGAGCGATTTTAATTGTTCTCTATCCCTCTGTTTTCTATTTCGATATCTACCATTTTGTCAACTGTGCGACTTCAAGAGAAGGAAGCACAGTGCAGTCTTCCTCTGTGAAACAGCTTTGGAAGAAGACATTTAGTATTTCGGCCTTTAGTCTGTCATCCTCTGTTTCAGTACCATTTTGGTCACAGAGTGTCTGGACATTTTGTTTTGATCCACCTACCGCTTTAACATAGGACCAAAATTTCTTACGATTTTCTGCCAACTCAGTACATAGAACTTTACTTTCGAATTCATTGAAAGCCTCTCGCATAGCCCTCCTCACACTACATTTCGCTTCGCGTAATTTTTGTTTGTCTGCAAGGCTTTGGCTATGTTTATGTTTGCTGTGAAGTTCCTTTTGCTTCCGCAGCAGTTTTCTAACTCGGTTGTTGAAACACGGTGGCTCTTTTCCATTTCTTACGATCTTGCTTGGCACATACTCATCTAACGCATATTGTACGGTGGTTTGAACTTTGTCCACTGATCCTCTACACTATCTGTACTTGAGACAAAATTTTGTGTTGAGCCGTCAGGTACTCTGTAATCTGCTTTTTGTCACTTTTGCTAAACACAAAAATCTTCCTACCTTTTTTAATGTTTCTATTTACGGCTGAAATCATCGATGCAGTAACCGCATTATGATCGCTGATTACCTGTTTTGCATTAACTGATTCAAATAGTTCGGGTCTGTTTGTCACCAGAAGGTCTAATATGTTATTGCCACGAGTCGGTTTTTTGTTTAACTGCTCAAGATAGTTTTCGAATAAAGCACTTAAAAATATTTCACTCGATTCTTTGTCCCTGCCACCCGTTATGAACGTTTGAGTCTCCCAGTCATTATCGGGCAAATTAAAATCTCCACCCAGAACTATAACATGGTGGGGAAATCTACTCGAAATATTTTCGAAATTATTCTTCAGGTGCTGAGCCACAACAGCAGCTGCGCCCGGGGGCCTATAGAGACATCCAATTACCATGTCTGAGCCTGCTTTAACCGTGACCTTCACCCAAATCATTTCACAATAACAATCTCCGTCAATTTCCTTCGATACTATTGCACTTCTTATCGTTATAAACACGAATCCCCCTTCACTGTCTAGCCTTTCTCTGCGATATACATTCCAATCAGAGTTCAGGATTTCATTACTGTTTACATGTGGTTTCAGCCAACTTTCTGTCCCTAGTACTATATGGGCGTTGTGACCGTTTATTAATGAGAGCAGTTCTGGCACCTTTCTATAGACGCTCCTACAGTTTACTATTAGCACATTAATATTGTTATTCCCTGTTGCATTTTGCCTACTCCTGCCTTGCCGCGCCTCAGGAGTCGTCTTGTCGGGCCTAGGGAGGGAATTCTCTAACCTAAAAAAAAAACCCATGTGCACTACACACGTACTCCGCTACCCTCGTAGCCGCTTCCGGCGTGCAGTGCACGCCTGACCTATTCAGGGGGACCCTACATTTCTCCACCCGATAGCGGAGGTCGAGAAATTTGCACCCCAGCTCTCCGCAGAATCGTCTGAGCCTCTGGTTTAAGCCTTCCACTCGGCTCCAAACCAGAGGACCGCGATCGGTTCTGGGAACGATACTACAAATAGTTAGCTCTCATTCCACCCCGCGAGCGAGGCTTTCCGCGTTCACCAACTCGGCCAACCGCCTGTACGAACTGAGGATGACCTCTGAAGCCAGACGGCAGGAGTCATTGGTGCAGACATCAGCAACAATTTGCAGTCGGGTGCACCCAGTGCTCTCTATCGCCGCCGGTAGGGCCTCCTCCACATCTCGGATGAGACCCCCCGGCAAGCAGACAGAGTGAACACTGGCCTTCTTCCCCAACCTTTCCGCTATATCCCTAAGGGGCTCCATCACCCGCCTAACGTTGGAGCTCCCAGTAACTAATAAACCCCTCCCCCCGTGTGCCTGCTCGGACCTTGCTGAAGGAGCAGCCACATGTCCATTCACAGGCAGAGCGGGCGATGCCACACGGCCAGCCTCCACGCCGCTGAACCCGCCACTCCCCTTGGGGAGAGGGTGGCCCAACCGCGTCTGGTACCCGCGAAGGTGTCTCGACAGCAGGGACAGTGGGTGAAGCACCTAACACCTGGGATGTACCATGCGACGCAACAGGCTCCCCACTGCCGCTACACTCCGAGGCAGCAGCCTGAAGACGGCTGACCGCGGCCATCAACACGCTCAGCTGTTCGCGAAGAGTGGCCAGCTCCTCCTGCGTCCGTACACAGCAGTCACACATCCTATCCATCCTAAGGAATCAATTTACTGGAGAGACTTAATCAACATTTAACTAGACTGCTAATTCACTAAAGGCGGCTGATTACTGACTAAACTGTGATTGCTAACCACTTCTTGTAGGAAACAATGAAAATAGCACTACCTGTCTCTGGACTGTATTCAAAACAAACACAAGCACTACTTGCACTATGGCTGACTACAGGGACTCTCTCTGACTGTATCCAAAACAAACACGAAATCTATGTAACTCTATTACTAGCACTCGACAATTAAAGCTTCCTAAAAGCAAAAACACACGGAAGAAGAAGTGACAAGTAAGAAAAATACAGTTAATACTTAAATTAAGGTAGCTCGCTGAACAGCAGACGTGAAGCAGACGGCGGTTAGGGCGACACATGAACTTACAACATAAAAGTAATAACAGATAAAAATACATATTCATGAACCTGAGAGAAAATCAGTGGATAAGTTTAAGCAAACGCTATCAGCAGTACAATGAGAATCAGCTTAATTTTTCAATTAACTCCTCGACAGAATAGAAGGAGTGACCTATGAGGAAACACTCCAGTTTCGATTTGAAAGCGCGTGGATTACTGCTAAGAGTTTTGAATTCGAGTGGCAGCTTATTGAAAATTGATGCAGCAGTATACTGCACACATTTTTGCACATGAGTTAAGGAAGTCCGATCCAAATGGAGGTTTGATTTCTGCCGAGTATTAACCGAGTGAAAGCTGCTTATTGTTGGAAATAAACTAATATTGGTAACAAGAAACGACAATAAGGAATATACATATTGAGAGGCCAATGTCAAAATACCCAGACTCCCTGAACAGAGGTCGACAAGAGAATCGTGAACTCACACCACTTTTTGCCCGAACCTCCCGTTTCTGAGCCAAAAATATCCTTCTAGAATGGGAAGAGTTACCCAAAAACATAATACCATACGACATAAGTGAATGGAAATAAGCAAAGTAGACTAATTTACTTGTCGAAGTATCACTCACTTTCGGTACCATTCGAATAGTGAAAATGGCAGTATTAAGTCTTTGAACAAGATCCTGAACGTGGGCTTTCCACAAAGCCTTACTATTTATTTGAACACCTAGGAATTTGAACCGTTCAGTTTCACTAATCATATGCCCATGCTGTGAGATTAAAACGTCAGGTTTTGTTGAATTGTGTGTTAGAAACTGTAAAAACTGAATCTTACTGTGATTTAACGTTAGTTTATTTTCTACAAGCCATGAACTGAGGTCATATACTGCACTACTTGAAACAGAGTCAATGTTGCACACAACATCCTTTACGACCAAGCTAGTGTCATCAGCAAACAGAAATATTTTAGAGTTACCCATAATACTTGAGGGCATATCATTTATATAAATAAGGAACTGGAGCGGCCCCAACGCTGATCCCTGAGGAACCCCTCCCACTTGACAGTACACCACTCAGATCCTCCATCACACTGTATTACTTTCCCTCCATTCCTGTAGATCGTTCCCTAATGCTCTTCCTGAAACACTCTACAACTTCTGATTCTGTCAGTTCTTTCAGGTCCCATCTCCTTAAATTCCCACCTTTTTCCAGTTTTAATCTACAGTTCATAATCAATATATTGGGATCAGAGTCCACATTGGCCATGGAAATGTCTTACAATTTAAAATCTGGTTCCTAAAAATCTGTCTTACCATTATATAATCTATCTGTAATATTGCAGTATCTCCAGGTGTCTTCCACGTATACAACCTTCTTCCATGTTTCTTGAACCAAGTGTTAGCTATGATTAAGTTATGCTCTGTGCAAAAACCTACCAGGCGGCTTCCTCTTTCATTTTTTACCCCCATTCCATATTCACCTACTACGTTTCCTTTTCTTCGATTTCCTACTGTCGAATTCCAGTCACCCATTAATATTAAATTTTCATCTCCCATCACTATCTGAATGATTTCTTTTATCTCATCACACATTCCATCAATTTCTTCATCGTCTGCGGACTTCTTTTACGACTTTGGTAGGCATGGGATTCGTGGCTATCTTGGCCACAACAATGCGTTCACTATGCTGTTTGTAGTAGCTTACCCGCATTCTTATTTTTATTAATTATTAGACCCACTCATGCATTAGCTTCATATTAGCCTTCCTAATACTTAAATCTATATTCGATGTTAACAATGACGCCGGTGGATGAACTGTCACGAAATTACTGACCGTCGAGAAAGTCACGAATATAACCGACAAGCTAATGGGCCCTTCACAGGAAAAGGTTTTTCGCCGGAAAACGCGGAAAACTGAAACCCAGCAAATGAGTAAAATAATGTATACTCATTGAAAAAAAAATGGTGTATGCACACAACTTACACCACAATAGTCTGGGATTACTCTATTACGTAACACAGTTTTTGTGATTGTATCTTGCAGCTTTAGTTATTTTTAATTCAAAGAGGCTTTAAAAGGACAGAAAGAACGTGTTGGACTACGCTACAGATCGTTCTGTTAGCACAGTCTTTACTTTGTAATCACTTTCGTTGACTTCGGCAACTCTCAACAGAAATCTCCAACCTAACCGAGACAATGCGCTACGATACAGCCGAGATCATGACAAGAGAAAGGGCTACATCACACTCGAAGTAAATTTATATAGGTAAGGATCCCCATGACCTGTGTACGTCTATTATAAAAAATCTCCAAGCCACTCTCCTCAAATAGATCGCAATCTTCTCTTGACCTTCATCTGTTACTATTTCAGAATTAGAAACCAGATTCAAAGAAAATTTGGCTACCAGTCACAAAACTAGAAAAATAAAAATAATAAAAGTGAGAACATGAAACATGTTAGCAATAACCATAAGCGGGAGATTTTACAGAAAATAAAATTGAGAAAGGAAATTATTAATATTATCGACCGTTTAAGAACTCTAGGCTAGGAAAGGAATGAAACCACATATCGAATAACTGGTGGAAGAGTTAGTGTGTTTTAAGATTAAATCCAAACAAGAATTAGAGAAAAATATATCGAAGCAAGGCCTCTATTACGAAAAATTGCTAAATCTCGAGACAAATTGTGTCCTTCTGTATTAGATGAAATTTTTTGGCCCCTAGTACGGATGAAACAGTATCCTCAGTATCAACAGGAACTTCGGACATGTGTTTCATATTTCATCCAAGCCTGCAGTCTATAAATATTTAAACAAAATACTAAAACAAAATACCACTACAGGGGAATTACTTACGAAGTAGTTCTTGGTAAAGAAACACAGGACACAATTACGTATGTAGGCTTAATACAAACTACAACTGTATTTATAAATCGCTATAGTTGCCTTGGAGTAACGACGAGCGAATATCAATATAACCTGTACGCTTCAAAACTGTTATCCATGAAAAAGCTAAACGACGTATCGTGAACAAAATACAATTTAACACCGAAACAATGATATTAGCTGACAATGGGCACAGACTTTAGTCAATGGGCACTGTTGAAAATTTGTGCCAGACCAGGATTAGCACCCGAGTCCCCTGGTTACTAGGGAGAGGCAATGATCACTGTGTCCGAATTACACAGTGGTCAACAGAATAGCACGAACAGCCAGAGCATGCCGTTCGCAAGATCCAAATTCTCAATTTCTCCATAGACTGCTACTGCACTGCTCCTTGAACATAATCCTCCTCCCCTTAATTATACAGTACATGGCCAAAAAAACAGACACCGAATATATGCAAACTTGGCCTTACGAACATTGCAGACGTCGTCTATGTAACACACGTGAAACTTCAAAGAATTTACCAATTCGTTGCATTGTTTACTATAGACCACAAATCAAGTAACGTAAAAAAACACTGCGTCTATTGAGATCATGATTCAGAGTTAAAAAAAACTAATAAGTCGCCTACATATTACAGTTGCTGCCGAAAGAGGAGAACCATTATTTTCCCACAAAAGGAAATTTAGTTAAAATTACGCTTCTATTTCGGTTAGTTTCGGCGGTTACTAACATTTGCAGTGAAAGTTACATAGTGGACTCTACCATCCCCCCACCAGAAACGTAGTTATCGTGGCTGTTGTGAGACTTTTGTACACAGCTAGAGAAAGAATGTTGAATGTGGCGCGGACGGAAACACTAGGCTACGCTACAGGGCAATCTGCTCGCACAACGTTTAGTCGGCATTCATAATCGTTGGCGTAAACAACTCTCAATCAAATTACCCACTTCCAACCTAACTTAGATCTCGGGCTACACTACCAATCGGCCTGTCATCACAACCAAAATTTCATTGAGGGGGGTGGGGGGATTTCCTGTATCTCTCTCTCTAGACAAAACTGTCAGTTATTGTAGACTTATTGTCAGTCTTAACTTCAAGATTTACTAATGATAAACACTTTTGAGACGGCTCCTAATTTTAGAATAGTCCTCTTCGTCTTACTTGGCATAAATTGTTCGCTGGCGTCCCAGCAGCTAGCTCCCTCAGTGTCAGCTTCTGCCATCGCACCACGCCAGTCTGCTGTTGTCCTAGCAGACCGAACGCACCGCACATCCACCTTCGGAACCACTCTCTGGCCAGTTAGCAACTGAGCCGAGCACTGTTTACATCGTGAAAGGAAAACTATGCAAAGATGTACACTCGAATGGAACGACTGAGTAGCACACACACAGTAATATCTGAGGAATGTCCTTCGACACGCGCAGAACGAAATTCTTCTCGCGAACGTACAGCGTCTCTGAAAAAAAATCTCGTGACTATATTCCGGCGTTACGGCCAGGTTCTCATACAAATGAGCAAAAAAGGGTACATTTGAATTTTTTTTTTGAGACAATGAAAATACATTCGAAGGATCTGTTTATGAATTACGAGTGATCATACTATGAGCTTAATTTTAGATTTTCAATAAAAAAATGGCGCCGTTAATTATGATTTGATCAAGGGCCTGCGAGACTGGAGTACGCAGAGTGCGTGCAGTGTTGCACCTCAGATGTTACCTGAATTCAAAAATGGGTAACATCAGTTGATACTACATTATTTCTCTGAAATTGAAAATGGATTACATCAGTCGATAATACATAAAATTTATGGGAGCGCAATGAAACAACCTTAAATTTAACAATACAGTGCTAATTCGAACTTTGAGTTCAATTTTTGTGGGTTTGTTTCACTCCTTATGCCTACACAAAAATTAGTTAATATTAACAAATGTCATATTATAGCTATAAGCTCCTAAGAAAAGTGTACTTTTAGGGGTCAGAGGTAGAAGTTAAGAGATCGAACCACTTTTAATTTATGCTGCATGCCGTTCTGAGAAAATCGTTACTCGAAAAAAAAGTGTTCAAAGTTTAGGGAAAACATTTAGTTACATTATTACTTCGACTTGCATGAACTGAGTGATACATATATATTTTCAATGTCAGTGAAAACGAATCTGAAGTCAGATTTTCAATATTCAAAACAGCTAATCCAATGCGGAGGGCAAACGATTATGTTTTGACCAATTTTTACCAAAAATGTATTTTCGTTATTTACTTTTAGTCTGCAATTCAAGGAGTATTTATCAACCCTTCCTCGAGCTCTGATTGTTCCTAGACAGCAACTTCCTGTTCTTCTTGGCAGGAAAAGCCGATCTGTCTAAGCTGGATATGCAGCACTTGGCAGCCTGCACTTGATATTCGTCCGTATTTTCGGTGAGTATGTTTGCATGCATTCTGCAGTATGAATCATTTTGAGCACGTGCGACACGGGACGAGTTTTCATCTACATCTATATGGATACCCTGCAAAACACATTTAAGTGCCTGGCAAAGGGTTCATCGAATCACCTTCACAACTGATAATTAATTGAAACCCTCAACTGCCGACAGGTGTTGTTGATATACTTCGATGGGGACAGCTGAAAATGTGTGCCCCTACTGGGACTCGAACCCAGGATCTCCTGCTTACATTGCAGACGCTCAATCCATCTGAGCCATCGAGGACACAAATGAACAGCACGACAGCGGGAATTTATCCCTCGCACGTTTCCCGTGAGACTCACATCCCCAACCGTCCACAATCCGCATACGTAATGTACTTAATAGGTACTTGTCCATCCACTCATTACTGGCTCACACTAAGGTGACGATTCCCGTAAGAGTTCGAGCAACCTATGCGCATTCGCACAGACGAAGGTCAATGGCTGGGTAACGTTTAACCATAGGTATGAAGATAGTAACTGTTCTCGAAAGAACAGGCGCCACTGACGACCGTGCAGCTCTTCTAGAATACATGATAGACCGGCCGATGTGGCCCAGCGGTTCTAGGCGCTTCAGTCGGGAGCCACGCGACCGCTACGGTCGCAGCTTCAAATCCTGCCTCGAGCATGGATGTGTGTGATGTCCTTAGGTTAGTTAGGTTTAAGTCGTTCTAAGTTCTAGGAAACTGATGACCTCAGATGTTAAGTCCCAAAGTGCTCAGAGCCATTTGAACCATCAGTCCCTATGTTTACACACTACTTACAGTAACTTATGCTAAGGACAACACATACACAGCCATGCCCGAGGGAGGACTCGAACCTCCAACGGGGGGAGCCGCGCGAACCGTGACAAGGCGCTGGAGACATGGCGGGTAGCCCGCGCGGCTCACGGCAGCCGTGACACTGCTTCAAACAATGGGCTGCAGAAACTTTTGTAAAGCACGGACTAAAAAAAAAAAAAAACTTTCCGTTCCTAGAGTCTAGACAAGTACACCTTTAAAAATGCAACTACAAAGAAATAGAATTTTCGAACGTTTTGAATGAGAACCTGTCTTATGGAACACCGTTGATCAAATGTCACAGGGATTGTGTACTCAGGTTTCACATGTGGATTAACACTTTCTAATCAATATCCGGAATGAGCAGGGCTTAAAACTTTGAAGCGTTAAATTTCAAGGGCCGTTCTCTTGTATGCAAATAGTTTCACAGTAGAAATTTCTCTAGTTTTATTTATTTATTTAATTATTTATTTTGCTGTAGGGAAAGAAGGATAGCATTGTGAGGAGGGGGAAGGGGGGGGGGGGGGAATCTTGCATCTCCCACCTTCGAATTCTCACTACAGAATTTTTATTCATTACGAGATTCTCAGCCACTTGCAGAAGTGATTTGGCGTGATTTTGCAAAACTTTTCCTTTAGCCAATCGTAGCAACTATAGGATTCCGTTCCTGCTGCATGACATGTCTCGGAACTTAAACTGACCAACTCATTTGCATAAAGAGCTAGCTTATCATTCGCTTCTTTACTTGCGTAGACCTTTCATGGTCTGCAAAGAATTTTTTTTCTTTAATCGTTGTTTTATGTCTTTTATAAACTGCAACACTTTCTAAACTTTCTAAACTTAACGCCATTGAAGCATGGTCTTTTACTGAAGGACCAAAAAGCACTACTGACAGCTGGAGTCCAAGGTTTTTGTTAATCAAGCCGTTTGTATTTTTGTGGTGATATCTCCGTAGAGTCTTTCATTCCCTAACGCATATTTCTTTATATCTAATTGAGAAGTGAAATACCGGTTTTCATAGATGCAAATTTAAAATATTTTAATATAACGCAATAAATATTTCATTAAAATTTTCATCCCCTTATGCTCGAAGTTCCAAAACCAGTGAAACACGTAGTTTTTAAAAATTGTAAAAGATTAGCCGAATACGAATTGTCAGATATATTTATTAATGCTTTCATAATGAACCATTTTCTGAAACATCTCACACCCTTTAGGGGTTGGGTTTTCAACAACAATTAAACACGTATTCTTCTATTTAGAACCGAGGAGCCAAATTCAAATCTTCATCCATTTAATTCTAAAAATGCTTTCATAGTGAAATATTTCATAAAACTTTTCATCCCTTATTTCACTCTATTAGTGAGTTAAATTTCCAAAAGTAACGAAACACACTTTTTTTTTTTACATCGAACCGAGATGTCAAATACCTATTTTCATAGATGTAGCTTTAAATATGCTTCAGTAGTTCTTTAATAATGATTTATTTTCAAAAACCTTCACTAATTATTTTATCCCCCAATGGAAGAATTTCGGAAAATGCTAAAAACCTGTTTCTTTTTTGTTTCTGACTGAGACACCAAATATCAATTTTCGTAGTTTTGTAGTTATAGCTTCAATAGGGACATAGGGAAATATTTAAAAAAAAACTTTCAACCCATTTTTCACCCCCTTAGGAGTGAAATTTCTAACAATCTCTTCTTAAACGATGCTTTCAGCAAGTCCGTATACTTTGCAGGTTGGGTGGAAGGCTATGGGTCAGTGAAACATGTGCCACTATTGCACCTTCTTGGAGGTTGTAGTTCCAAAAACAGTGAAACACGTATTTTTCAATAACACAATTTTCATAGATTTCGCTTTAAAAATTCTTTCGCACTGAAATACTTTCATAAAACATTGCATCCTATATTCCACCCCCCTTAATGGTTGAATGTATCAAAAACAGGTTTTCATATATTTCATGAAACATTTCATCCTCTATGAAATGGGGTATGGTAGTGACACACCAAAATCACAATAGTAATCCGTTGTAGTTGCTACATATTTTATTACAATCAAAAACATTATAAAATCACAATCACAATAATAGAGGAGACTGCCTTACAAGGCCAGATCAGTTGGACAAATAATAAATAAATTTCGTTAAGCTGAACGAGACCTGTAAAACGTGAAATTTGAATATGACTAGGTAAATATACTTAGGTAAAGCTTTACTTAAATAGCACAAATGTCCATAAAATTCATAGCAGAACTCTCACTACTTGCAATCAGGGGAGAAACAGATTAAGCGTAAGAATACAGATATTTAAAGTTCGGCTAGCCAACTTTCCTAAACAAAACTATATAAAAAATGACTAAAACAATTAAGGGGGTCCTTTAATTTTGACCAAACGGACCTTCAAATTTAGTTACTCAGTTGATTAATAAACAATATTCTTAGAATGATTACAACTAGAACATGACTATGTGACAATACCCTTAAAATAAGGTTGCTTCAAAATTTCGTATGAATGGGCGATAGACGCTAGCAGACCAAGGATTCAAATCAATACAAGAGATCCACGAGGCAGAGAATGACATAGAAATATACTCAACTTGGCAATGCAATTGAACTTTGGATGCTATAGTTCTCCACCGGAAAGATGGAATCACGCAAAAGTGACAACATAACCCAAGATGTAAAGGAGAGGACATGGCCTTAAATATCTCTCTGCCCCTGTGGTGCTGTGCTCCCAGTATGCTAGCGTCGACCGCTGCCAATTATCTCTAACACAACACACATCAAGGGCAGACACTTTTCTGAGACATAAACTACACAACCTTATATGGAGAACAGGTGAGCAATACAACTGGAATGAAACCAATGAGCCTCCGTGAGTTACTTGGCCAGTGCCAGCCATTAAACTTTGATTAATAAGATCGCTAAAAATCATACCGAAGTTAAGATGAGAAGACTTATCTCCAGGTACGGAATATTAGTGGCAGAGACAATGAATTGGTTACGCTCTCAGCCGTATGTTCGCGGCAGAGTCTGGGGAAAGCAAGGGCCACGTGGAGCCGGATCTTGGGGTGAATTTCCTTCTCTCCGAGACACTCGGCTTCTTCTGCGACTTAGCCGGCAAAAGGCCGAGGACCCCGGGTGGGGACCGATACGGCAGCAGTTGGCGGATGGCGAGGTCTTCGGGGGGTGGGGTGGGGGGGGGTCTTGTGTAAAGGGGAAGACAACCGTGGTGAAGGGAAGGTCTGTATTCCACAGGAACGAGTTAGCATGGCACTCAGATATTTCCACGATTCGGCGGTAGGGGACAATTTGTGGTTCTACAAGACCTTGAACCGAGTTCGGGAACATATGTTTTGGCCCAACCTATATGGCGATGGCAGGCGATTTGTTGGCAACTGTGTCCAGCGTAAGCGCGGTAAGTCCGATGTGGGGCCGCACAGAGAACTACTACAGTCGCTTAGGGAGCAGTGTCCTCTGGGCCGCGACTCAAAGATCGAAACAACGATCGACGGAAACTGGCGCCAGAAACGCAGCAGCTCACTCTATTTCATCCCCTTAGGGGTTGAACTTCTAAAAACACCGAAACACGTATTTTCTTATTTGTAACTTCGAAGTCAAATACCAATTTTCGTAGATGTATCCTTAAAAATACTTTCATAGTTCTTCCATAATTATTTATCTCAAAATAAAATGTTCACCCACTATTTCACCGCATAGAGGTTAAATTCCCAATAATACTGGAACACATATTTCTTTATTTCTGACCTAGAAACTAGATACAAATTACCTTAATATCTACATGTTTCAAAAATCCTTTCATTTCCTGTGTCTCCCCCTTAGAGGTGGAATTTCGAAATATGCAGTATAAGCGGTATAAGATCAACACCCTTTCCAAATCTCAAGGTTTATTTTCCTTGGCGGTCTGGACTGTGTGAATTTCATAGTAATGGCCTCCACACACACACACACACACACACACACACACACACACACACACACACACACACACCACTATCAATGCCACCACCACCTCCTGGGGAAATTTCTGCAGACGCCCTTGTTCCACTGCAGTCATATTTTGCCGACAACCTACATTTAGCAGCGTGGGAGGGATAGTGTCGTGCAACAAACAGTATACTCAGTAGACAACGAACTGTTCGTTGTGAAATCAGCGACATATTAACCGAGACTGACACAGAAGGTGCTGAAGGTGAAGCACACTAGACTCGTGTCTACCACGGCTTCAAATAGTATCGATTTGCTATGAACGGAAGTTCCGAAAAGTGAGCAAGTAATTTTACAGTAAATTCAGTACCGATGGTGAGGATATACAACGAAAAATATTTCTATAAAATTTCAGAAATAATGAAACATTCCACTCAAGTCGCGTGACAGAAAACGCAATGGATATGCTTGCACTTAAGACGGAAGGCCCTACGTGCTTACGCAGGCTTACGACAGATCGCAAAATTCGGCAGTAGGCGTAAGCCAACCTCGTGTGCTGCCATCTGTTGTTGATGCCAGGCATCAAGGTCTCAGTAGTACGGCCATGCACTGGAGAGTAGTTGCTTTGTAAGCACTCCGTCTTCAGGCCACGAGTGGCCTACTGGACGGGACCATCCGACCGCCGTGTCATCATCCGTGGAGGATGCGAAAAGGAGGGGCGAGGGTCAGCACACTGCTCTCCCGGTCGTTATGTTGGTATTCTTTGACCGGAGCCGTTACTATTCGGTCGAGTAGCTCCTCGATTGACATCATGAGGCTGAGTGCACCCCGAGAAATGGCAAGAGTGCATGGCGGCCTGGATGATCACCCATCCAAGTGCCTTCAACGCCCGACAACGCACATAACTTCGGTGATCTCACGTGAACCGATGCAACCTCCGCGGCAACGCCGTTGCCGCAGATATTTTAGAGTAGTTGCTTACGTTTCATAATTATCTAGTTTACGGGGAAAATGTAAAAAAAGGCGATTGTCACCGAAGCTACAACTAATCTGAATTTCTGGTTAGTTATCAAGTGGTCTTGTGTGCGAGCCTGAATTTTTCATCCTTTGCGGTGGGAATGATTCAAACCCGTCATGTTCTTTTTATGAGGTGTTCTATTTATTTTACACACAATGATCGTTTGTAGTTGTGTTGAGTTACCACCTTGATAAATTTTTGGATGGCGCACGTATCATAACTGAGATCTGCGCTTGCGCTTAATGGCTGAAGGTCAATTAGCGTAATGAGTAGTAGCGAATGTTACAGTAACATGTTTGTAAATTATTTCAGGTAAATTACGTTAGTCGTGTAATATTATCCGTATACCAGTACAGTATGTGGGCCAATTACGTTAGTCATGGAATACTATCCGTATAAGACTATGTCACCTTGATGTCCCGGAATTTGCTTCAATTTTGGAATCCACGAAAGAACTGGAAATTTTCCTTTACACAGCTTTTCATATAATTTCTATTACAGTGATTCAGTCTTGTCTGTCACTCGACTTTTCTGACTGTGAAATAAATTCTATCGCTCAGGTGCTTATTACCTCTTCGTGTTTCCATTTGCCGATATTGCGCATAAACACATATCTCAAAGTTGCTATGGACATTGATGAAACGACACACTTTTCTATGGCGACATTGCAGTTTAGAGATAGAAAAACCGATCAGTTAAAACGATATGGGTATTTTAGTTCTGAATAACCGATGTCTTTCGGTATTTGTTTGCTCTCGGTTACAACAAGTATTTTTTTATTTTTTCCTGATAACCACGTAAAAACAGATATATCAATTAGCCACAGCTGTCGTAGTAAAATTTTTAGTTTTCAAATAAACCTTTTTTAAAAAAGACGAGTAATTTTTATTCGTAAGATTTCCATAGCACTGAAATACGGCGTTATTACAGAAAAAAATGGGAAAAGTTATGTATGCCACTTTAATAACACTGCTGATAGAAACGAGCAACAAATGGATTGGTCCAACATTGCCGAGACAATACTGTGCCTGTTATACAAGCAGTGCGCGAGAATGGACGCAGTTTCTCGCTGTTGTCGAACGTCAGTTGTAACACAAAATGGCACCATCTGGAAGCCTGGAAGTATTTTACGATATGCAGTACGAGTGAAGCACAATGGTCGATTTGGTCACTTGCGACATCATACAAGGAAAAAAGTTAAAATTTTACAAATCATTCATAGTTCGGGATAAAAATAGAAAGTGCCTGATCTGCTGCCTGTGTCTACGTAGTATGCCGTTATCTGCTTTTAGCCCTTAAAAACGGAGAAATTAAAACGAAAAAGAGAGTTCTCCTGCCGCAGTTTTCTCTCTATATCGCTGGACTATACGTAATGCCCGCATAGTGCTGTGATAACCGATTACAATATAATTTTTGAGCAGAGCTTCTAAAAACTAAAATCAGTAGGATAATACTGGCAGTTTTCTGTAGTATAGGAGCACTCGCCAGAAGCGAAGATCGGACATATTTGACTATTTAATTTAAAGAAATTAGAATTATATTAATACAGTCAGTGCTCGCGGGCGTTAATAAATATCAACGTGGACAAGTGAAAATGTGTGCCGCGACCGGGACTCGAACCCGGGATCTCTTGCTAAAATGACAGACGCTCTATCCATCTGAGGCACCGAGGACACAGTGTATGGTTCGACTGCAGGGACTATCTCGCGCACGCATCTTGAGAGACTCACATTCTCACCTTGAATGTCCATACACTACAGTCGTAGAGTCCCCCTCCAACACACTCATTCCTCGTGGAAGACATGTCCATATCCATATAAGTATATGGTTCTGGCAATACCAGCCATGACCTTCTTCTGTGAAGATGTACACGTATTCCCGGAACTGTTACGGGACTTGGTACGAATGTGTTCCACGAGTAATGAGTGTGTTGGTGTGGGACACTACGAATGTAGTGTGTGGACATGCAAGGTGAGAATGTGAGTCTCGCGGGAGGCGTGCGCGAGATAGTACCTGCAGTCACACTATCGTCTGTGCCCTCGGTGGCTCAGATGGGCAGAGCGCCTGCCATGTAAGCAGGAGATCCCGGGTTCGAGTCCCAGACTTGCACACATTGTCACCTGTCCCCGTTGATATATATCGACACCCGTGAGCAGCTGACGGTATTAATATAATTCTAATTTCGTTCTGAACGGCTGCAGGTCATCATATAGGTATTTAATTTGACATTTTGATTCCATTTATCAAGAAACTGAGAAAGTAAAATTTTTTTAATCTTTGTTTGATTTCTACGTTTACTAGAGGAAATAATGTAAATAAAAGACTGAAAATCGGTTATTACAAAAACTGGTATTGTGACGGGTTTTAACAATTAGCTTAAAGTGAGTCTGGGAAACTGATAACAGCCGAAAACCAGTTGTTTCAGCGGTAACCAACATTCCCACTGGTGTTCTGAGTGGTAAGATTGACAGACAAGGACATGAAGAACAGTTTCTCAGTAAGGTTACTGCAGCCCTGATGTTCTCAAAATGAACGGGCCAGGCTTTGGCGTCCGCGAGGAGGAGGGGAGGGGGAGGGGAGACGGAGTGGATGGGGAGGGGAGGGGGAGGGGAGGGGAGGGGAGGAGGTGGGGAGGGGAGGATAGGCAAAAGGGCACTTTCACCCATCGCCCCCAACCCTCCCTGGAATCTGGAGTAAAGAGTTTTTATTCGTTACAGTATACTCATACTCTTCCAGATAAGAATTCTCCACAATACTGCTAAACCTTAGCTTTGACCAGTTGTAGCGCTTATAGAGTTAGGGTCTTGTAGCTTGATGCACCTCGTAACTGACCAGCTGATTTGTAGATAGAGTGCCAGTTTCAGAATCATGCACTCCAGCCCCGACGCGCCTTTCCCCCTCCCCACCACTGGAAATATTTATGCAGACTCCAGTCTGCCACTGTGCATATATTTTGATAACATCCTGGTTTTAATAGCATCGAAGGAACAGCATTGTGCAGTAAAGGGTAGACCTAGCACAGAACACACCATTCACAATGAAACGCATCACTTAGTAGATGGTGAAGTACTCTGAAGCTAGCCAGATAGAAACAGAACCTCCTGGCACTGTATCTAACACAAATTCTAATCTTACACTAATCTCTTGTATGTACCTATCACACCCTCAAAGAGCCAACGATTTACTATTATCAGAAGTTCCGAAAAATGAGGAAGAAATTGACCCACACATTTTCCGTTGTTTATTATTTCGATTACCCCATAAACGGAATGGACTTGTAGCCACAGGTTACACAAGCGATAGATGGTTTAAAATACATAAAAAGAGATGACAATAAGAAACGATTTTTGAAAACACAATGATGCACGGCTTTTACGATTTTTACAGGAAAAAATGGATGACAAAATAAAGGTTTTTCAAAAATACGCTGGTAGGCAATATTGGGGATTTTTTATCTTTATAGATGACTAGCGGAAAAGCTTGGTGTTGACCAGGCATTTATTTACAGCTGTGCGTCCACGTCCGTACTATGCAGCCTCTGGCCTTGTCCTGAGTTTTTATGACGTATCTCCTGAAACATGTGTCGTACAATGATATAATTTTGTAGGTACATTGAGCGTCATATGCGGATACTGTCTGCAAAATTTATTGCGAATATAGTAGCAAAGAAGTAACAAACTTAAATGTCACGAATGCTGTGATGCCCACACACTAGGGTGTAACTAATGTACACAGGATGCTTGGCACGATCATTATGGCTACCATCACCTGTGGTCGTAATTGGACCAGCTGTGTCGACGTAGTGAAAATATAAATGTGCATAACATGGTAAACGTCCATTCTTTCCAGCCATCTGACCTGAACTACGATCAAAAATATCATGTTAAAGTGGTAGGGGCAATGGCCTTGCTGCAGTGGATACACCGGTTCCCGTCAGATCACTGAAGTTTAGCACTTCCGGGCTTGGTCGGCACTTGGATGGGTGACCATCGGGGCCGCTATGCGCTGTTGGCATTTTTCGGGTTGCACTCAGCCTTCCGATGCCAATTGAGGAACTACTCGTCCGAATAGTAGCGGCTCCAGTCAAAGGAAACTACCACAACGAGTGGGAGAGCCAGCTCCTCCTCCACCCTCAGTGAGAATGACGTGGCGGTCGGATGGTCCTGATTGGCCACTTGTGACCTGAACACGGAGTGCATTTTTAAAGTAGTACTCCCTACATAAAACTGACAGTCTAGGCTCAGGGACTGTCTACGGTAAATGCTGCATTGGACCTACGAATACTATTAAAATAACGGTTTGAGTTCTCTTTAATTGTCCAATCATCTGAAGTGAGTCCTTATTGCAGTACGCTGAAAAATAGATTTTACGTTAATGGCGGATAAATTTTGTGTTAATGGCGGCAAATTAACTTTACCCTAATGACACACAAGGTCAATACCGTACTATCACGTAAAGTATTCTCAGATCGAAATGTTTTGCATTACAAAATCTCCAATGTAGATTCATAATACCGCAATTATAATTCTCAAAATAATTTGGATCTACGTTGAATGGATATTTAAATGCATCTTTCAAAACAATAACAGAATTCTCATTAGATCATCATTATCAGTGGCTAGAGTATTCCTATTATTTCGTCTACCAAAAACCGTGTCTCACTATGGCTTCTTCAGTACGCTGTTTTGTTTTCCACTGTTGACAATAGAAACGATCTGGCAGATGTGACATTGTAGATGTCCAGTATGCGTGTCTTAATGCAAATAAACCGTCTGGAACATTTACCCTTGAACGTCCCTAGAATGGGATTTCATGGAACGTTATTACTTTCCTGTGTCCATTTCCATCACACCAGCTGATCGCCACGACTGGGGAAGTGGAGGAGGGGGTGGGCTGAAAGTTGGCAGCAGTGGCAGAAAAACCGAAGAAAACCTCACGTTTTCGTCATTTGTTTTCATAATGAAGTAGTGCCAATTCGTCACATCGCACGCTTTTCTCTCGGAAACGGTAAAATTCATCGTCTGGATATCAATGTCCCCTGCTGAGGTATGCAGTCGCACCACTCTGTATGAAAAAGGTTCTAAGCTGATGCAGTCGACAAGTAACATCGAAATATATCGTCACCAAGAAATACATCGACACCTCGAAATAAATCCACACCTCGAAATAAATCGCCACCTCGAAATAAATCGCTACCTCGAAATAAATCGACACCGCGAAATAAATCGAAACCTCGAAATAAATCGACACCTCCGAGAAACCGCTACATCGAAATGAGTCGATATCCCGAAATATATCGACATCTGGACACATTTCGACTTACAATTAGATCGAAAACTCGAAGCTAGTCGACATATCGAGATAAATAGAGGTATAGGAATATATCGATTTCCTGAAATATATTGGTACCTAGTAATATAAAGATATCTCTAAAAATAGCGATATCTAGAAATTTATGGATTACTTGAGATATAGAGGTATCTTGAAATATATCGATATCTCGAAAAGAATCGATATCTGAAGTACACCAATACTTGGAAATATATCTATACCTCGAAATATATAGAGAACCTGAATTGTGTCGGTGTATCAAAATAAATCGATATCTCATATAAACGGATACTCGAAATCAATCGATACCTCGAAATAAATAGACTCCTCAATATAGATAGATATCTCGAAATAAATCGACATCATGATATAATGTGCGCATCTACGTAAGTCGATATATCGAATTGAATCGATAATGGGAAATGTATGGACGTCTGGAAATAAATCTGTACCGCTAAGAAAACGATTCTCGAAACAAATAGATATAACGAAATATATCGCTATCTTGATAAATACCGTTATCTAGTGGTCGGATATATGTTTCAAGATGACATGACATATCAGTATAGTGTACATACATGAAAATACTTTGGATTTTCAATATATCGATAGATTTCTAGACCTTGGGAAAAAATTCTCTAATCCGACCTCGGGGCAAAAACGCAGACCTCGGGAAAAAACGCCGACCTCGGGGAAAAACGCCGACTTCGGGCAAAAACGCCGACCTCGGGAAAAAACGCCGACCTCGGGGCAAAAACGCCGACCTCGGGGAAAAACGACGACATCGTGGAAAAACGCCGACATCGGAGAAAAACGCCGCTGTTGGGAAAATACGCCGACCTCAGGGAAAAACGCCGACCTCGGGGTAAAACACCGACCTTGGCGAAAAACACCGTCATCGTGGAAAAACGCCGACGTCGGGGAAAAACACCGCCGTTGGGAAAAAACGCCGACCTCGGGGAAAAACGCCGACCTCGGGGAAAAACGCCGACCTCGGGGAAAAACGCCGACCTTATGAAAAAACGACGACCTCAGGAAAAACGCCGACCTTCGGAAAACTGCCGACCTGAGGAAAAATCCAGTTCCATTAATTTACACAGACACTAATGTCAGTCACCATTAGGTTCTCAAAATGCAACAAAATTCCTGGTATTTATCACCTCACACAAAAAGTGGTCATGACAGAAAAGTCTCGTTCTTTAGAAAGTTTAGAATGAGATGTTCTAAATATTACAGATAATCCATTTACAATAATCTACAAGCACTGCACAATGAGAAGAGACTGACAACCAGAGCACTTTGAAATAGTGCACAGCCAGGAAGACAGAGGTTGCATTGCTGTTTATAATCCTCTGGTGCTTGAGATTCAGAATCCAGGATTGCCTCGAATGAGAACAGCAGGAATGAATGTCCTGCACCAGTATAGAACTTACTCTGGAACTCCACAGAAAATCACAAGGCACAATTATATCACATCATTTTCAGCAAACTACAGAAGCCTCTAATAGACATAACAACGTCGTCATCTCCTTCACCAGTGAAAGATCTTAGTAGCTATTGAGTCAAGAGTTGGTGGCCAATTAATAATTTGTTGTTCAAAGCTAACTTCAGTGTATATGGGAATACTCAGTGGACATCTTTAACCATCATATTTTACTGTCTAAGATATGTCAACTTCCCAGGCTATAAGTATAAGCAGAGCTTGGTCTTTCCCATTCCGAGTTTGTTTTGAATGGGTATCAAGGGAATCAGATCTACTGGGCATTTAGAGCAACCTGCTTTTAACAATATGATCAGGCAATAGACACAGACACAGAATTTGAAATTTCTCTGTGAAGCGGTTACCTTCATCGTCTGCAAACTTATGTTGTGTGCTGGGGTATGCGGAGGCACTAATAGCAACACAGTAAAACACAGAAGAAGCTTATAGGTTGATGTAATCAGCCAGTAAGAAGCAGTAAAATTCAAGTTATAGTAATCGATTATTGACTTATTATCCGGCTTTGGTGCCTCAGACATGTCCGACGACCTTAAGATTTGGCATGAAACGAAGTCTGGAAGACACGTTACACGAGAGAATTGGAAAAGTGTTCATGTGTTGTAAAAACCTAAGAAATCGTCCCGTTTTCGTCAATTGCCGTCGAATCGACGTAACGACAGATCGTCACATTGGACGCTTTTCTCTATAAAACAGTTACATTTATCGTCTGGAAACTTATGTCGCGGGCTGCGGCATGCGGAGGCACTAATAGCAACACCATAGAACACAGAAGAAGCTTCTAAGTTATTGGTTCAAATGGCTCTGAGCACTATGGGACTTAACATCTGTTGTCATCAGTCCCCTAGAGCGTAGAACTTCTTAAACCTAACTAACCTAAGGACATCAAACACAACCATGCCCGAGGCAGAATTCGAACCTGCGAGCGTAGCAGTCCAGCGGTTCCGGACTGAACCCCTGAACTTCTAGACCACCGCGGCCGGCTCTAAGTTGATATAATCGGCCAGTAAGAAGCAGTACAATTCAAGTTTTTGCTATCGATTATTGACTTATTAGCCGCCTTTGGCGCCAGGGACATGACTGACGACGTTACGATTTCGCATGAAACGAGGTCTGGGAGAAACGTTACACGAGAATATGTGAAAACTGATCATATGTAGTAAAAACTTAAGAAATCCGCCCGTTTTCGGCATCTGCTATCGAATCGACGAAATGTCAGATCGCCACAATGGCCGCTTTTCTCTCTGAAACGATAGAATTTATCGTCTGCAAACTTACGTTGCGTGCTGCGGTATGCAGAAGCACTAATTGCAGCATAGCAGAACACAGAAGAAGCTAGTAAGTTGATGTAATTAACCAGTAAGAAACAGTACAATTAATGTTTAGTTATCGATTATTGATTTCTTAGCCGGCTTTGGTGCCTTGAACATCAGCTACGACCTTAAGATTTGGCATGAAGGGAGGTCTAGCAGCCACGTTGCACGGGAGAATGTGAAAAGTGTTCATATGTAGTAAAAACCCAAGAAATCCGCCCGTTTTCGTCATTTGCTATCGAATCGACTCAATGTCATATGGTCACGTTGACCGATCTTCTCTCTGAAACGGTTACATTTATCGTGTGCAACGCTATGTCACGTGCTGTGGAATGCGGAGAAACTAAAAGCACCATAGTAGAACAGAGAAGAAGCTTCTAAGTTGATGTAATAGCCAGTAAGAACCAGTACAATTCAAGTTTAGTTATCGGTTTTTGACTTTTTAGCCGGCTTTGATGCCTTGTACATGAGCTAGGACCTTAAGATTTTGCATGAAGCGACGACTAGCAGCCACGTTGCACGGGAGAGTGTGACATGTGTTCTTATTTTGTAAAAACCTAAGAAATCTGCCCGTTTTCGTCATTTGCTATCGAATCGATTTAATGTCAGATCGTCACATTGGCTGCTCTTCTCTCTCAAACGGATACATTTATCGTGTGCAAAGCTATATCGCGTGCTGCGGAATGCGGAGACGCTAAAAGCACCATAGTAGAACACAGAAGAAGATTCTAAGTTGATGTGATAGTCAGTAAGAAGCAGTACAACTCAAGTTTAGTTATCGATTTTTGACTTTTTAGTCGGCTTTGGTGCCTTGGACATGTGCTAGGCCATTAATATTTTTCATGAATCGAGGAATAGCAGCCACGCTGCACGTGAGAATGTGAAAAGTGTTCGTACGTAATAAAAACCTAAGAAATCCGCCCGTTTTCGTCATTTGCTATTGATTCGACTTAATGTCAGATCGTCACATTGGCCGCTCTTCTCTCTGAAACGGTTACATTTATCGTGTGCAAAGCTATGTCGCGTGCTGCGGAATGCGGAGACACTAAAAGCACCATAGTAGACCACAGAAGACGCTTCTAAGTTGATGTAATAGCCAATAAGAAGCAGTACAATTCCAATTTTAGTTAACGATTTTTGACTTTGTAGCATGCTTTGGTGCCTTGGACATGTGCTAGGACCTTAAGATTTTGCATGAAGTGAGGACTAGCAGCCACGTTGCACGGGAATATGTGAAATGTGTTCAATTGTAGTAAAAACCTAAGAAATCTGCCTGTTTTCGTCATTGGCTATCGAATCGACAATGTCAGATGGACACATTGGCCGCTCTTCTCTCTGAAACGGTTACATTTATCGTGTGCAAAGCTAAATCGCGTGCTGCGGAATGCGGAGACGCCAAAATCACCATAGTAGAACACAGAAGAAGATTCTAAGTTGATGTGATAGTCAGTAAGAAGCAGTACAACTCAAGTTTAGTTATCGATTTTTGACTTTTTAGCCGGCTTTGGTGCCTTGGACATGTGCTAGGCCATTAATATTTTTCATGAATCGAGGACTAGCAGCCACGTTGCACGTGAGAATGTGAAAAGTGTTCGTACGTAATAAAAACCTAAGAAATCCGCCCGTTTTAGTCATTTGCTATCGAATCCACTTAATGTCGGATAGTCACATTGGCCGCTCTTCTCTATGAAACGGTTACATTTAACGTGTGTAAAGCTATGTCGCGTGCTGCGGAACGCGGAGACACTAAAAGTACCATAGTAGACCACAGAAGAAGCTTCTAAGTTGATGTAATAGCCAATAAGAAGCAGTACAATTCATGTTTTAGTTCACGATTTTTCACTTTTTAGCCAGCTTTGCTGCCTTGGACATGAGCTAGGACCTTAAGATGTTGCATGAAGGGAGGACTATCAGCCACGTTGTACGGGAGAATGTGCAAAGAGTTCATATGTAGTAAAAACCTAAGAAATCCTTCCATTTTCGTCATTTGCTATCGAATCGACTTAATGTCAGATGGTCACATTGGCCGCTCTTCTCTCTGAAACGGTTCCATTTATCGTGTGAAACAATTCGTCGCGTGCTGCGGCATGCGGAGACTACTAAAAGCACCATAGTAGAACACAGAAGAAGCTTCTAAGTTGATGTAATAA
This sequence comes from Schistocerca gregaria, assembly GCF_023897955.1. Classification (NCBI taxonomy): domain Eukaryota; kingdom Metazoa; phylum Arthropoda; class Insecta; order Orthoptera; family Acrididae; genus Schistocerca; species Schistocerca gregaria. The sequence continues at coordinate 1,095,752 of NW_026061770.1, forward strand.
CAAGTAAGAAGCAGTACAATTCAAGTTTTCGTTATCGATTTTTGACTTTTTAGCAGGCTTTGGTACCTTGGACATTAGATAAGACCTTGAGATTTTGCATGAAGGGAGGACTATCAGCCACGTTGTACGGGAGAATGTGAAGAGTGTACATATGTAGTAAAAACCTGAGAAATCTGCCCGTTTCCGTCATTTGCTATTGAATCGACTTAATGTCAGATCGTCACATTGCAGCTCTTCTCACTGAAACGGTTACATTTATCGTGTGCAAAGCTATCTCGCGTGCTGCGATATGCTCAGACACTAAAAGCGATATAGTAGAACACAGAAGAAGCTTCTAAGTTGATGTAATAGCAAGTAAGAAGCAGTACAATTCCAGTTTTAGTTACCGATTTTTGACTTTTTGCCGGCTTTGGTGCCTTGGACATGAGCTAGGAATATAAGATGTTGAATGAAGGGATTACTATTAGCCACGTTGCACGGGAGAGTGTGAAAAGTGTTCGAATGTTGTAAAAACCTAAGAAATCCGCTCGTTTTCGTCATTTGCTATCGAATCGACTTAATGTCAGATCGTCACATTGGCCGCTCTTCTCTCTGAAACGGTTACATTTATCTTGTGCAAAACTATGTGGCGTGCTGCGGAATGCGCAGAAACTAAAAGTACCATAGTAGAACACAGAAGTAGCTTCTAAGTTGATGTAATAAACAGTAAGAAGCATAACAATTCAAGTTTTAGCTATCGATTTTTGACTTTTTAGACGGCTTCGGTGACTTGGGCATGCGCTAGGACCTTAAGAGTTTGCATGAAGGGAGGACTAGCAGCCACGTTGCACGGGAGAATGTGAAAAGTGTTCATATGTAGTAAAAACCTAAGAAATTCGTAGGTTTTCGTCATTTGGTATCGAATCGACTTAATGTCAGATCGTCACATTGGGCGCTCTTCTCTCTGAAACGGTTACATTTATGGTGTGCAAAACTATGTCGCGTGCTGCGATATGCGGAGACACTAAAAGCACTATAGTAGAAGACAGAAAATGCTTCTAAGTTGATATAATAGCCAGTAAGAAGCAAAAGAACTCAAATTTAGTTATCGATTTTTGAATTTTTAGCCGGCTTTGGTGCCTTGGACATGAGGTAGGACGTTAGGAATTTGTATGAAGGGAGGACTAGCAGCCACGTTGCACGGGAGAATGTGAAAAGTGTTCTTACGTAGTAAAAACCTGAGAAATTCGTCCGTTTTCGTCATTTGCTCTCAAATTGACTTAATGTCAGATCGTTACATTCGCCGCTCTTCTCTCTGAAACGGTAACATTGATCGTGTGCAAAGCTATGTCGCGTGCTGCGGAATGCGGAGACACTAAAAGCACCATAGTAGAACAGAGAAGAAGCTTCTAAGTTGATGTAATAGCCAGTAAGAACCAGCACAATTCAAGTCTAGTTATCGGTTTTTGACTTTTTAGCCGGCTTTGATGCCTTGTACATGAGCTAGGACCTTAAGATTTTGCATGAAGGGAGGACTAGCAGCCACGTTGCACGGGAGAGTGTGACATGTGTTCTTATATTGTAAAACCAAAGAAATCTGTCCGTTTTCGTCATTTGCTATCGAATCGATTTAATGTCAGATCGTCACATTGGCTGCTCTTCTCTGTCAAACGGTTACATTTATCGTGTGCAAAGCTATATCGCGTGCTGCGGAATGCGGAGACGCTAAAAGCACCATAGTAGTACCCAGAAGAAGATTCTAAGTTGATGTGATAGTCAGTAAGAAGCAGTACAACTCAAGTTTAGTTATCGATTTTTGACTTTTTAGCCGGCTTAGGTGCCTTGGACATGTGCTAGGCCATTAATATTTTTCATGAATCGAGGACTAGCAGCCACGTTGCACGTGAGAATGTGAAAAGTGTTCGTACGTAATAAAAACCTAAGAAATCCGCCCGTTTTCATCATTTGCTATCGAATCCACTTAATGTCAGATAGTCACATTGGCCGCTCATCTCTATAAAACGGTTACATTTAACGTGTGTAAAGCTATGTCGCGTGCTGCGGAACGCGGAGACACTAAAAGTACCATAGTAGACCACAGAAGAAGCTTCTAAGTTGATGTAATAGCCAATAAGAAGCAGTGCAATTCATGTTTTAGTTCACGATTTTTCACTTTTTAGCCAGCTTTGGTGCCTTGGACATGAGCTAGGACCTTAAGATGTTGCATGAAGGGAGGACTATCAGCCACGTTGTCCGGGAGAATGTGAAAAGAGTTCATATGTAAGAAATCCTTCCGTTTTCGTCATTTGCTATCGAATCGACTTAATGTCAGATGGTCACATTGGCCGCTCTTCTCTCTGAAACGGTTCCATTTATCGTGTGCAAAACTACGTCGCGTGCTGCGGCATGCGGAGACACTAAAAGCACCATAGTAGAACACAGAAGAAGCTTCTAAGTTGATGTAATAACAAGTAAGAAGCAGTACAATTCAAGTTTTCGTTATCGATTTTTGACTTTTTAGCAGGCTTTGGTACCTTGGACATTAGATAAGACCTTAAGATTTTGCATGAAGGGAGGACTATCAGCCACGTTGTACGGGAGAATGTGAAGAGTGTACATATGTAGTAAAAACCTGAAAAATCTGCCCGTTTCCGTCATTTGCTATTGAATCGACTTAATGTCAGATCGTCACATTGCAGCTCTTCTCACTGAAACGGTTACATTTATCGTGTGCAAAGCTATCTCGCGTGCTGCGATATGCTCAGACACTAAAAGCGATATAGTAGAACACAGAAGAAGCTTCTAAGTTGATGTAATAGCAAGTAAGAAGCAGTACAGTTCTAATTTTAGTTACCGATTTTTTACTTTTTGCCGGCTTTGGTGCCTTGGACATGAGCTAGGAATATAAGATGTTGAATGAAGGGAGGACTATTAGCCACGTTGCACGGGAGAGTGTGAAAAGTGTTCGAATGTTGTAAAAACCTAAGAAATCCGCTCGTTTTCGTCATTTGCTATCGAATCGACTTAATGTCAGATCGTCACATTGGCCGCTCGTCTCTCTGAAACGGTTACATTTATCTTGTGCAAAACTATGTGGCGTGCTGCGGAATGCGCAGACACTAAAAGTTCCATAGTAGAACACAGAAGTAGCTTCTAAGTTGATGTAATAAACAGTAAGAAGCATAACAATTCAAGTTTTAGCTATCGATTTTTGACTTTTTAGACGGCTTCGGTGACTTGGGCATGAGCTAGGACCTTAAGAGTTTGCATGAAGGGAGGACTAGAAGCCACGTTGCACGGGAGAATGTGAAAAGTGTTCATATGTAGTAAAAACCTAAGAAATTCGTAGGTTTTCGTCATTTGCTATCGAATCGACGTAATGTCAGATCGTCACATTGGGCGCTCTTCTCTCTGAAACGGTTACATTTATAGTGTGCAAACCTATGTCGCGTGCTGCGATATGCGGAGACACTAAAAGCACCATAGTAGAACACAGATAAAGTTTCTAAGTTGATGTAATAGGTAGTAAGAAGCAGTACAACTCAAGTTTATTTATCGATATTTGACTTTTTAGCGTTCTTTGGTGCCTTGGACATGTGCTAGGCCATTAATATTTTCATGAATCGAGGACTAGCAGCCACGTTGCACGTGAGAATGTGAAAAGTGTTCGTACGTAATAAAAACCTAAGAAATCCGCCCGTTTTCGTCATTTGCTATCGAATCCACTTAATGTCAGATAGTCACATTGGCCGCTCTTCTCTATGAAACGGTTACATTTAACGGGTGTAAAGCTATGTCGCGTGCTGCGGAACGCGGAGACACTAAAAGTACCATAGTAGACCACAGAAGAAGCTTCTAAGTTGATGTAATAGCAAGTAAGAAGCAGTACAATTCTAGTTTTAGTTACCGATTTTTGACTTTTTAGCCAGCTTTGGTTCCTTGGACATGAGCTAGGACCTTAAAAATTTGCAGGAAGGGAGGACTAGCAGCAACGTTGCACGGGAGAATGTGAAGAGTGTTCATACGTAGTAAAAACCTGAGAAATCCGCCCATTTTCGTCATATGATTTTGTATCAACTTAATGTCAGATCGTCACATTGGCCGCCCCTCTCTCTGAAACGGTTACATTTATCGTGTGCAAAGTTATGTGGCGTGCTGCGATATGCGGAGACACAAAAAGCACCGTAGTAGAACAGAAAAGAAACTTCTAAGTTGATGTAATAGCCAGTAAGAGGAAGTACAACACAAATTTGGCTATCGATTTTTTACTTTTTAGCCGGCTTTGGTGCGTTGGACATGAGCTAGGACCTTACGATTTTGCATGAAGGGAGGACTAGCAGCCACGTGGCACGGGAGAATGTAAAAAGTGTTCATATGTAGCAACAACCTAATAAATCTGCCCGTTTTCGTCATTTGCTATCGAAATGACTTAATGTCAGATGGTCACATTGGGCGCTTTTCTCTCTAAGACGGTTTCAATTAACGTGTGCAAAGCTATGTCGCGTGCTGCGGAATGCGGAGAAACCAAAGGCATCATAGTAGAACGCAGAAGAAGCTTCTACGTTAATGTAATAGGCAGTAAGAAGCAGTAAAATAATAGTTTTAGCTATCGATTATTGACTTTTTAGCCGGCTTTGGTGCCTTTGACATGAGCTAAGAATTTAAGATTTTGCGTGAAATGAGGACTAGCAGCCACTATGAACGGGAGAATGTGATATGCATTCATATGTAGTAAAATCCTAAGAAATCCGCCCGTTTTCGTCATTTGCTATCGAATCGACTTAATGTCAGATCGTCACATTGGCCGTTCTTCACTCTGAAACGGTTACATTTAACGTGTGCAAAGCTATGTCGCGTGCTGCGGAATGCGGATACACAAAAAGCATCATAGTGGAACACAGAAGAAGATTATAAGTTTATGTAATAGCCAGTAAGAAACAGTAAACTCAAGTTTAGTTATAGATTTTTGACTTTTTAGCCGGTTTTGGTGCCTTCGACATGAGCTAGGACCTTCAGATTTTGCATGAAGGGAACACTAGCAGCCACGTTGCACGGGAGAATGTGGAAAGTGTTCATATGTAGTTAAAACCTAAGAAATCCTCCCGTTTACGTCATTTGCTATCGATTCGACTTAAAGTCAGATCGTCACATTGGCGTCTTTTCTCTCTGAAACGGTTACATTTATCGTGTGCAAAGCTATGTTGCGTGCTTCGATATGCTCAGACTCTAAAAGCAACATAGTTGAATACAGAAGAAGCTTCTAAATTGATGTAATAGCAAGTAAGAAGCAGTACAATTCTAGTTTAGTTATCGATATTTGACTTTTTAGCCGGCTTTGGTGCCTTGGACATGAGCTAGGACCTTAAGATGTTGCATGAAGGGAGGACTACTAGCCACGTCGTACGGGAGAATGTTAAAAGTGTTCATGTCTAATAAAAACCTAAGGGATCCGCCCATTTTCGTCATTTGCTATCGAATCGACTTAATGTCAGATCGTCACACTGGCCGCTCTTCTCTCTGAAACGGTTACATTTATCGTGTGCAAGACTATGTTGCGTGCTGCGAAATGCGGAAACAGTAAAAGCACCATAGTGGAACACAGAAGAAGATTATAAGTTGATGTAATAGTCAGTAAGAAGCAGTACAACTCACGTTTAGTTATCGATTTTTGACATTTTAGTCGGCTTTGGTGCCTTGGACATGAGATAGGACACTAATATTTTTCATGAATCGAAAACTAGCAGCCACGTTGCACGTGAGAATATGAAAAGTGTGCGTACGTTATAAAAACCTAAGAAATCCGTCCGTTTTCGTCATTTGCTATCGTATCCACTTAATGTCAGATAGTAACATTGGCCGCTCTTCTCTATGGAACGGTAACATTTAACGTGTGCAAAGCTATTTCGCGTGCTGCGGAATGCGGAGACAGTAAAAGCACCATAGTGGAACACAGAAGAAGATTACAAGTTTATGTAATAGCCAGTAAGAAACAGTTAACTCAAGTTTAGTTATAGATTTTTGACTTTTTAGCCGGTTTTGGTGCCTCGGACATGAGCTAGGACCTTAAGATTTTGCATGAAGGGATGACTAGCAGCCACATGGCATGGAAGAATGTGAAAAGTGTTCATATGTAGCAACAACTTAATAAATCTGCCCGTTTTCGGCATTTGCAATCGAATCGACTTAATGTCAGATGGTCACATTGGCCGTTCTTCTCTCTGAAACGGTTACATTTATCGTGTGCAAAGCTATGTCGCGTGCTGGGGAATGCGGAGAAACCAAAGGCACCATAGTAGAACACAGAAGAAGCTTCTACGTTCAATTAATAGGCAGTAAGAAGCAGTAAAATAATAGTTTTAGCTATCGATTATTGATTTTTAGCCGGCTTTGGTGCCTTGGACACGAGCTAGGACCTTAAAATTCTTCATTGAGGGAGGACTAGCCGCCACTTTGCACCGGAGAATCTGATATGCGTTCATATGTAGTAAAAACCTAAAAAATCCGCCTGTTTTCGTCATTTGCTATCGAATCGACTTAATGTCAGATCGTCACTTTGGCCGCTCTTCTCTCTGAAACGGTTACATTTAACGTGTGCAAAGTTATGTCCCGTGCTGCGGAATGCGGAGACACTAGAAGCATCATAGTAGACTACAGACGACGCTTCTAAGTTGATGTAATAGCCAATAAGAAGCAGTAAAATAATAGTTTTAGCTAGCGATTATTGACCTTTTAGCCGGCTTTTCTGCCTTGGACATGAGCTAGGACCTGAAGATTTTGAATGAAGGGAGGACTAGAAGCCACGTTGCACGGGAGAATGTGAACAGTGTTCTTATGTTTTAAAAACCTAAGAAATCCGCCCGTTTTCGTCATTTCGTATCGAATCGACTTAATATCCGATCGTAACATTGGCCGCTCTTCTCACTGAAACGGTTACATTTATCGTGTGCAAAGCTATGTCGCCTGCTGCGGATGCGGAGACACTAAAATCCCCATAAAAGAACACAGAAGAAGTTTTTTATTTGATGTAATAGCCAGTAAGAAGCAGTACAATTCAAGTTTAGTTATCGATTTTTTCCTTTTGAGCCGGCTTTGGTCCCTTGTACATGAGTTAGGACCTTAAGATTTTGCTACCGAATTGACTTCATGTCAGTTGGTCACATTGGACGCTCTTATCTCTGAAACGGTTACATTTAACGTGTGCAAAGCTATGTCGTGTGCTGCGGAATGCGGAGACGCTAAAAGCACCATAGTAGAACACAGAAGAAGCTTCTAAGTTGATGTAATAGCAAGTAAGAAGCAGTAAAATTCAAGTTTTAGTTATCGATTTTTGTATTTTTAGCCGGTTTCGATGCCTTGGACATGAGCTAGGACCTTAAGATGTTGCATGAAGGGAGGCCTATCAGCCACGTTGTACAGGAGAATGTGAAAAGTGTTCATATGTAGTTAAAACCTGAGAGATCCGCCCGTTTTCGACATTTGCTATCGAATCGACTTAATGTCACATTATCCGCTCTTTTCTCTGAAACGGTTACATTTATCGTGTGCAACGCTATGTCGCGTGCTGCTAGATGCGGAGACACTAAAAGCACCATTGTAGAACACAGAAGAAGCTTATAAGTTGATATAATAGCCAGTAAGAAGCAGTACAACTCAAGTTTAGCTTTCGATTTTTGACTTTTTAGCCGGCTTTGGTGCGTTGGACATGAGGTAGGACCTTAAGATTTGCATGAAGGGAGGAGTAGCAGCCGCAGTGCACGGGAGAAATGGAAAGGGTTCATATGTAGTAACAACCTAATAAATCTGCCCGTTTTCGTCATTTGCTATCGAATCGACTTAATGTCAGATCGTCACATTAGCCGCTCTTCTCTCTCAAAGGGTTACATTTGTCGTGTGCAAAGCTATGTCGCGTGCCGCGGAATGCGGAGACGCTAAAAGCACCATAGTAGAACACAGAAGAAGCTTCTAAGTTGATGTAATTGCAAGTAAGTAGCGTACAATTAAAGTTTTAATTATCGATTTTTGACTTTTTGCCGGCTATGGTGCCTTGGACATGAGCTAGGACCTTAAGATATTGCATGAAGGGAGGACTATCAGCCACGTTGTGCGGGAGAATGTGAAAAGTGTTCATATGTAGTAGAAACCTAGGAGATCCGCCCGATTTCGTCATTTGCTATTGAATCGACTTAATGTCAGATGGTCACATTGGGCGCTCTTCTCTCTGAACGGTTACATTTATCGTGTGCAAAGCTATGTCGTGTGCTGCGGAATGCGGAGACGCTGAAAGCACCATAGGAGAACACAGATGAAGCTTCTAAGTTGATGTAATAGCAAGTAAGAAGCAGTACAATTCGAGTTTTAGTTACCGATTTTTGACTTTTTAGCCGGCTTTGGTGCGTTGGACATGATCTAAAACCTTAAGATGTTGCATGAGGGAAGACTATCAGCCACGTTGTACGGGAGAATTTGAAAAGTGTTCATATGTAATAAAAACCTAAGAGATACGCCCGGTTTCGTCATTTGCTATCTAATCGACTTAATGTCAGATCGTCACATAGGCCGCTCTTTTCTCTGAAACGTTCATTTATCCTGAGCTAAGCTATGTCGCGTGCTGCGATATGCGGAGACACTAAACGCACCTTAGTAGAACACAGAAGAAGCATCTAAGTTGGTGGAATAGCCAGTAAGAAGAATTACAATTCAAGCTTTAGTTATCGATTTTTGACTTTTTACCCGGCTTTGGTGCCTTGGACATTAGCTAGGAACCTTAAGATTTTGCATGAAGGGAGGTCTAGCCGCCACGTTGCACGGGGGAATGTGAAAGATGTTCATATGTAGTAAAAACCTGAGAAACTCGCCAGTTTTCGTCATTTGCTATCGAATCGTCACATTGGACGCTCTTCTCTCTGATACGGTTACATTTATCGTGTGCAAAGCTATGTCACGTGCTGCGGAATGCGGAGACACTAAAAGCCCCATAGTAGAACACAGAAGAAGCTTCTAAGTTGATGTAATATCCAGTAAGAAGCAGTACAATTCAAGTTTAGTTATCGATTTTTGACTTTTTAGACGGCCTTGGTGCCTTGGCCATGAGCTAGGAAATTAAGATTTTACATGAATGGAGGACTAGCAGCCACGTTGCACGGGAGAATGTGAAGAGTGTTCATATGTAGTAAAAACCTGAGAAATCCGCCCGTTTGCGTCATTTGATTTTGAATCGACTTAATGTCATATCGTCACATTGGCTGCTCTTCTCACTGAAACGGTTGCATTTATCGTGTGCAAGGCTATGTTGCGTGCTGCGGAATGCTGAGACACTAAAAGCCCTATAGTAGAACGCAGAAGAAGCTTCTAAATTGATGTACTAGCCAGTAAGAAGCAGTAGAATTCAAGTTTAGTTATCGGTTTTTGTCCTTTGAGCCGGCTATGGTGCCTTGGACATGAGTTAGGACATTAAGATCTTTTATGAATGGAGGAGTAGCAGCCACGTTGCACGGGAGAATGTAAAAAGTGTTCATATATAGTAAAAACGTTAGAAATCCGCCCGTTTTCGTCATTTGCTACCGAATCGACTTAATGCCAGATAGTCACATTGGCTGCTCTTCTCACGAAAACGGTTACATTTACCTTGTGCAAAGCTATGTCGCGTGCTGCGGTATGCTGGGACACTAAAAGCACCATAGTAGAACACAGAAGAAGCTTCTAAGTTGATGTAATAGCAAGTAAGAAGCAGTACAATTCATGTTTTAGTTATCGATTTTTGACTTTTTAGCCGGCTTTGGTGCCTCGGACATGAGCTAGGACCTTAAGATGTTGCATGAAGGGAGGACTATCAGCCACGTTGTATGGGAGAATGTGAAAAGGGCTCATTTATTGTAAAAACCAGAGAAATAAGCCCGTTTTCGTCATTTGCAACCGAATCGACTTAATGCCAGATCGTCAGTTTGGCCGCTCTTCTCTCTGAAACGGTTACATTTATCGTGTGCAAAGCTATGTCGCGTGCTGCGGTATGCGGAGACACTAAAAGCACCATAGTAGAACACAGATGAAGCTTGTAAGTTGATGTAATGGCAAGTAAGAATCAGTACAATTCAAGTTTCACTTATCGATTATTGACTTTTTAGCAGGCTTTGGTGCCTTGGAAATGAGCTATGGCTTTACGATTTTGCATGAAGGGAGGACTAGCAGCCACGTTGCACGGGAGAATGTGAAAAGTGTTCATATGTATTAAAAACCTAAGAAATCCGCCCGTTTTCGTCATTTGCTATCGAATCGACTTAGATCGTCATATTGGCCCCCCTTCTCTATGAAACGGTTACATTTATCGTGTGCAAAGCTTTGCCGCGTGCTGAGGTATGCGGAGACACTAAAAGTACCACAGTAGAACACTGAAGAAGCTTCTAAGAAGATGTAATAGAAAGTAACAAGCAGTACACTTTAAGTTAAGTCAACGATTATTGACTTTTTAGCCGGCTTTTGTGCCTTCGACATGAGCTAGAACCTTAAGATTTTGCATGAAAGTACATGTGTACGCCCAGCTGCGCGGGAGAATGTGATAAGTGTTCATATGTAGTAAGCACGTGAGAAATCCGTCCGATTTCGTCATTTGCCATCGAGTCGACGTCATGCCAGATCATCACATTGGCCGCTTTTCTCTCTGAAACGGTTACATTCATCGTCTGCAAAGATAAGACGCTTGCCGCGGTATGTGGAAACACTAAAAGCACCATAGTAAATCACAGAAGAAACTTCTAAGAAGATGTTATCGCCAGTAAGAAGCAGTACTATTCAAGTTTTAGTTATCGGTTATTTACTTATTTGCCGACTTTAGTGCTTTGGACATGAAATAGCACTTTAATATTTTGCATCAAAAACGTCTGTACGCCACGTTGCAGGTGAGAATGTGAAAAGTGTTCATATGTAGTAACCACATGAGAAATCCGAGCGTTTTCGTCATTTGCCATCGAATCGACTTAATGCCAGATCGTCATATTGGCCGCTTTTTTCTCTCAAACGGTCACATATATCGTCTGCAAAATTATTTCGCGTGTTTGGGTATGCGGAAAAAACTGAAAACATCATATTAGAACACAGAAGAATCCGCTAAGAAGATGTAATCGCCAATTAGGAGCAGTAGGATTCAAGATTTAGTTACCGGTAATTCACTTATTTGCCGGCTTTGGTACATTGGACATGACCGCCGCCCTAAAGATTTTGCACGAAACCACGTCTGTAAACCACGTTTTACTGGGGAATGTGAAAACTGTTCATATGTAGTAAAAACTTGAGAGATCAGCTCGCTTTCGTCATTTGCCATCAAATCGACATGATGCCAGATCTTCACATTGGCCGCTTTTCTCTCTGAAACGGTTACATTCATCTTCTGCAAAGAAATGTCGCTTTCCGCGGTATGCGGAGATACTAAAGGCACCATTGTATAACACAGAAGCAGATTCTAAGAAGAAATAATAGCCAGTAAGAAGCAATACTATTCAAGTTTTAGTTATCGGTTATTCACTTATTTGCCAGCTTTGGTGCATTGGACATGAGCTATAAGCTTAAGATTTTGCATGAAAGTACGTCTGTACGCCACGTTGCACGGGAGAATGTGAAAGGTTTACATAATAGTAAGAACATGAGAAATACGCCCGTTTTCGTCATTTGCGTTCGCATCGACTTAATGCCATATCGTCACATTGGCCGCTTTTCGCTCTGAAACGGTTACATTTATCTTCTGCAAAATTATGACGTGTTTTCCGGTATGCGGAAAAAACTGAAAACATCATATTAGAACACAGATAAAGCTTCTAAGAAGATGTAATCGCAAGTAAGAAGCAGTACTATTCAAGTTTTAGTTATTGGTTATTCACTTGTTTGCCGCCTTTGGTACAATGGACATCAGTTCAAATGGCTCTGAGCACAATGGGACTCAACTGCTGAGGTCATTAGTCCCCTACAACTTAGAACTACTTAAACCTAACTCACCTAAGGAGATCACACACATCCATGCCCCAGGCAAGATTCGAACCTGCGACTTTAGCAGTCGCACGGTTGGACATGAGCTAGGACCTTAAGATTTTACAGGAAAGTACGTCTGTACGTCACGTTGCACAAGAGAATGTGGAAAGTGTTCATAAGTAGTAAAAACCTCAGACATTCGATCGCTTTCGTCGTTTGCTATCGAATCGAAAGTATTACCAGATCTTCACATTGGCCGCTTTTCTCTCTGAAACAGTTACATTTATCGTCTGGAAATTTATGTCGCGTGTTGGGGTATGCGGAAAAAACTGAAAACATTATATTACAACACAGAAAAAGCTTCTAAGAAGATGTAATCGAAAGTAGGAAGCAGAAATATACAAGCTTTAGTTATCGGTTATTCACTTATTTGCCGCCTTGGTGCATTGGACATGAGCAAGGACCTTAAGATTTTGCATGAGAGTACGTCTGTACGCCACGTTGCACGGGAGAATGTAAAAAATGTTCATATGTAGTAACAACATGAGAAATCCGCCATTTTTCGTCATTTTCCATCGAATCGACTTAATGCCAGATCGTCATATTGGCCACTATTCTCTTTGAAGCGGTTACATATATCGTCTGTAAAGTTATGTCGCGTGTTTCGGTATGCGGAAAAAACTGAAAACATTATATTAGAACAGAGAAAAAGCTTCTAAGAAGATGTAATCGCCAGTAAGAAGCAGTACTATTAAGTTTTAGTTATCGGTGATTCACTTATTTACCGGCTTTGGTGCATTGGACATGAGCTAGGACCTTAACATTTTGCATTAAAGTACGTCTGTAGGCCACGTTGTACGGGAGGATGTAAAAAGTGTACATAATAGTAACAACATGAGGAATCCGCCCGCTTTCGTCGTTTGCTATCAAATCGAATGTATTGACATATCTCCACATTGGCCGATTTTCTCTCTGAAACAGTTACATTTATCGTCTGGAAATTTAAGTCGCGTGCTGCAATATGCGGAAAAAACTGAAAACATCATACTAGAACACAGAAAAAGCTTCTCAGAAGATGTAATCGCCAGTAAGAAGCAGTACTATTCAAGTTTTAGTTATCGGTGATTCACTTATTTGCCGCCTTTGGTCCATTGGACATGACCGACGACCTAAAGATTTTGCATGAAACGACGTCTGGAAACCAAATTGCACGGGGGAATGTGGAAACTGTTCATATGTAGTAAAAAGTAGAGAAAACCGCCCGCTTTCGTCATTTGCTACCGAATCTATTTTATTGCAACACCTTCACATTGGCTGCTTTTCTCTCTGAAACAGTTAGATTTATCGTCTGGAAATGTATGTCGCGTATTGCAATATGCGGCAGAAACTGAAAACATGATATTAGAACACAAATAAAGCTTCTAAGAAGATATAATCGAAAGTAGCAAACAGAAATATACTCTTTGACTTATTTGCCGGCTTTGGTGCATTGGGCTTGAGCTAGGACCTTAAGATTTTGCATAATATTACGTCCGTACGCCACGTTGCACGCGAGAATCTGGAAAGTGTTCATATGTAGTAGAAACCTCAGAAATCCGCCCGCTTTCGTCATTTGCTATCGAATCGAATTAATTGCCAGATCGTCACATTGGCCGCTTTTCTCTTTGAAAATATTACATTCATCGTCTGCAAAGTTATGTCGATTGCCGCGGTATGCGGGGACACTAAAAGCACCATAGTAGAACACAGAGGATGCTTCTAAGAAAATGTAATCGGCCAGTAACAAGTAGTCTTATTTAAGTTTTAGTTATCGGTTATTCACATAGTTGCCGGCTTTGGTACATTGGACATGACCGACGACCTAAAGATTTTGCATGAAACGACGTCTGGAAACCACGTTGCACGGGAGAATGTAAAAAGTGTTCATATGTAGTAACCACATGAAAAATCCGCCCGTTTTCTACATTTGCCATCGAATCGAATTAATGCCAGAGCGTCATATTGGCTACTTTTCTCTCTGATAAGGTTTCATTTACTGTCTGCAAAAGTAAGTCGCGTGTTACGGTATGCAGAAAAAAATGAAAACATCATATTAGAACACAGAAAAAGCTTCTAAGAAGATGTAATCGCCAATAAGAAGCAGTACTATTCAAGATTTAGTTATCGGTAATTCACTTATTTGCCGGATTTGGTTCATTAGACGTGACCGACGACCTAAAGATTTAGCGTGATACGACGTCTGCAAACCACATTGCACGGGGGAAGGTGGAAACTGTTCATATGTAGTAAAACCTTCAGAGATCCGCTCGCTTTCGTCACTTGCCATCGTATCGACTTGATGCCAGAACGTCACACTGGTCGCTTCTCTATCTGAAACGGTTACATTTATCGTCTGCAAAATAATGTTGCGTGTTGCGGTATCCGAAAAAAACTGCAAACATATTAGAACACAATAAAAGCTTGTAAGAAGATGTAATCGGCAGTAACAAGCAGTATTATTCAAGTTTTAGTTATCGGTTTTTCACTTATTTGCCGGCTTTGGTGCATTGGACATGAGCGTAGGACCTTAAGATTTTGCATGAAAGTACGTCTGTACGCCTCGTTGAACGGGACAATGTGAAAAGTTTTCCTATATAGTAACCACATAAGAAATCCGCCGATTTCGTCATTTGCCATCGAATCGACTTAATGCCAGGTCGTCACATTGGCCGCTTTTCTCTTTGAAACTGTTACATTCATCGTGTGCAAAGTTATGTCGATTGCCGCGGTACGCGGAGACACTAAAAGCACCATAGTAGAACACAGAGGATGCTTCTATGAAAATGTAATCGGCCAGTAACAAGCAGTGTTATTCAAGTTTTAGTTATCAGTTATTCACATATTTGCCGGATTTGGTACATTGAACATGACCGTGCGACCTAATGATTTTGCATGAAACGACGTCTGGAAACCACGTTGCACGGGAGAATGTGAAAAGTGTTCACATGTAGTAACCACATGAAAAATCCGCCCGTTTTCTACATTTCCCATCGAATCGAATTAATGCCAGAGCGTCACATTGCCCGCTTTTCTCACTGAAAAGGTTACATTTACCGTCTGCAAAATTATGTCGCGTGTGGCGGTATGCGGAAAAAACTGAAAACATCATATTAGAACACAGAGATCATCTAAGAAGATGTAATCGCCAATAAGAAGCAGTACTATTCAAGATTTAGTTATCGGTAATTCACTTATTTGCCCGCTTTGGTTCATTGGACATGACCGACGACCTAAAGATTTTGCATGAAACGACATCTGGAAACCACATTGCACGGGGGAATGTGGAAGCTGTTCATATGTAGTAAAAACTAGAGAAAACCGTAAGCTTTCGTCATTTGCCATTGAATCGACATGATGCCAGATCGTAACATTGAACGCTTTTCTCTCTGAAACGGTTACATTCATCGTCTGCAAAGAAATGTCGCTTTCCGCGGTATGTGGAGATACTAAAAGCACCATTGTATAAAACAGAAGCAGATTCTAAGAAGAAATAATCGCCAGTAAGAAGCAGAACTATTCCAGTTTTAGTTATCGGTTATTTACTTATTTGCCATCTTTGGTGCATTGGACGTGAGCTATAACCTTAAGATTTCGCATGAAAGTACGTCTGTACGCCACGTTGCACGGGAGGGTGTGAAAGGTGTACATAATAGTAACAACATGAGAAATCCGCCCGTTTTCGTCATTTGCGTTCGAATCGACTTAATGCCAGATCGTCACATTGGCCGCTTTTCTCGCTGAAACGGTTACTTTTATCGTATGCAAAGTTATGTCGCTTGCCGCGGTATGCGCAGACACTAAAAGCACTACAGTAGAACACAGAAGAAGCTTCTAAGAGGATGTAATTGGCCAGTAACAAGCAGTACTAGTCAAGTTCTAGTTATCGGTTATTCACTTATTTTCCGGCTTTGGTGCATTGGACATGAGCTAGCACCTTAATATTTTGCATGAAAGTACGTCTCTACGCCACGTTGCACGGGAGAATGTAAAAAGTGTTCATATGTAGTAACAACATGAGAAATTTGCCCGTTTTCGACATTATCCGTCGAATCGACTTTATGCGAGATCATCCCATTGGCCGCTTTTTTCTCTGAAAATGTTACATTCATCGTCTGCAAAATTATGTCGTGTGTTGCGGTATGTGAAAAAAACTGAAAACTTTATAATAGAACACAGAAAAAGCTTCTAAGAAGATTTAATCGCTAATAAGAAGCAGTACTATTCAAGATTTAGTTATCGGTAATTCACTTAATTGCCGGCTTTGTTACCTTGGACATGACCGACAAACCTAAAGATTTCGCATGAAATAAGGTCTGGAAATCACATTGCGAGGGGGAATGTGAAAACTGTTCATATGTAGTAAAAACTTAAGAGATCTGCTCGCTTTCGTCATTTACCATCGAGTCGACTTGATGCCAGATCGTCACACTGGCCGCTTTTCTCTCTGAAACGGTTACATTCATCGTCTGCAAAGATATGTCGCTTTCCATTGTATATGGAGACACTAAAAGCACCATAGTATAATACAGAAGCAGATTCAAGGAAGACGTAATCACCAGTAAGAACCAGTACTATTCAAGTTTTAGTTATCGGTTATTCACTTATTTGCCAGCTTTGGTGCATTGGACGTGAGCCAGAACCTTAAAATTTTGCATGAAAGTACGTCTGTACGCCACGTTGCACAGGAGAATGTGAAAAGTGTCCATATGTAGTAACAACATGAGAAATCCGACCGTTTTCGACATTTGCCATCGAATCGACTTATTGCCAGATCGTCAAATTGGCCACTTTTCTCTCTGAAACCTTTACATTTATCGTCTGTAAACTTATGTCGCGTGTTGCGGTATGCGGAGAAAACTGAAAACATTATATTAGAACACAGAAAAAGCTTCTAATAAGATGTAATCGCCAGTAAGAAGCAGTACTATTCAAGTTTTAGTTATCGGTGATTCACTTATTTACCGGCTTTGGTGCATTGGACATGAGCTAGGACCTTAAGATTTTGCATGAAAGTACGTCTGTAGGCCACGTTGTACGGGAGGATGTAAAAAGTGTACATAATAGTAACAACATGAGGAATCCGCCCGCTTTCGTCGTTTGCTATCAAATCGAATGTATTGACATATCTCCACATTGGCCGATTTTCTCTCTGAAACAGTTACATTTATCGTCTGGAAATATATGTCGCGTTCTGCATTATGCGGAAGAAAATGAAAACATCATACTAGAACACAGAACAAGCTTCTAAGAAGATGTAATCGCCAGTAAGAAGCAGTACTATTCAAGTTTTAGTTATCGGTGGTTCACTTATTTACCGGCTTTGGTGCATAGGACATAAGCTAGGACCTTAAGACTTTGCATGCCAGTACGTCTGAAGGCCACGTTGTACGGGACAATGTGAAAGGTGTACATAATAGTAACAACATGAGAAATCCGCCCCTTTTCGTCATTTGCATTCGAATCGACTTAACGCCAGATCGTCACATTGGCCGCTTTTCTCTCTGAAACGGTTACATTCATCATCTGCAAAGATATGTCGCTTGCCGCGGTATGTGGAGAGACTAAAAGCAACATAGGATAACACACAAGCACATTCTAAGAAGATGTAATCGCTAATAGGAAGCAGTACTATTCAAGTTTTAGTTATCGGTTATTCACTTATTTGTCGCCTTCGGTACATTGCACGGGGGAATGTGGAAGCTGTTCATATGTAGTAAAAACTAGAGAAAACCGCCCGCTTTCGTCATTTGCTACCGAATGTATTTTATTGCAACACCTTCACATTGGCTGCTTTTCTCTCTGAAACAGTTAGATTTATCGTCTGGAAATGTATGTCGCGTATTGCAATATGCGGCAGAAACTGAAAACATGATATTAGAACACAAATAAAGCTTCTAAGAAGATATAATCGAAAGTAGCAAACAGAAATATACTCTTTGACTTATTTGCCGGCTTTGGTGCATTGGGCTTGAGCTAGGACCTTAAGATTTTGCATAATATTACGTCCGTACGCCACGTTGCACGCGAGAATCTGGAAAGTGTTCATATGTAGTAGAAACCTCAGAAATCCGCCCGCTTTCGTCATTTGCTATCGAATCGAATTAATTGCCAGATCGTCACATTGGCCGCTTTTCTCTTTGAAAATGTTACATTCATCGTCTGCAAAGTTATGTCGATTGCCGCGGTATGCGGGGACACTAAAAGCACCATAGTAGAACACAGAGGATGCTTCTAAGAAAATGTAATCGGCCAGTAACAAGCAGTCTTATTTAAGTTTTAGTTATCGGTTATTCACATAGTTGCCGGCTTTGGTACATTGGACATGACCGACGACCTAAAGATTTTGCATGAAACGACGTCTGGAAACCACGTTGCACGGGAGAATGTAAAAAGTGTTCATATGTAGTAACCACATGAAAAATCCGCCCGTTTTCTACATTTGCAATCGAATCGAATTAATGCCAGAGCGTCATATTGGCTACTTTTCTCTCTGAAAAGGTTACATTTACTGTCTGCAAAAGTAAGTCGCGTGTTACGGTATGCAGAAAAAAATGAAAACATCATATTAGAACACAGAAAAAGCTTCCAAGAAGATGTAATCGCCAATAAGAAGCAGTACTATTCAAGATTTAGCTATCGGTAATTCACTTATTTGCCGGATTTGGTTCATTAGACGTGACCGACGACCTAAAGATTTAGCGTGATACGACGTCTGCAAACCACATTGCACGGGGGAAGGTGGAAACTGTTCATATGTAGTAAAACCTTCAGAGATCCGCTCGCTTTCGTCATTTGCCATCGTATCGACTTGATGCCAGAACGTCACATTGGTCGCTTCTCTATCTGAAACGGTTACATTTATCGTCTGCAAAATAATGTTGCGTGTTGCGGTATCCGAAAAAAACTGCAAACATATTAGAACACAATAAAAGCTTCTAAGAAGATGTAATCGGCAGTAACAAGCTGTATTATTCAAGTTTTTGTTATCGGTTATTCACTCATTTGCCGGCTTTGGCGCATTGGACATGAGCTGGTACCTTAAGATTTTGCACGAAAGTACGTCTGTACACCACGTTGCACGGAAGAATGAGAAAGGTTTCATATGTAGTTACCACATGCGATATCCGCCCGTTTTCGACACTTGCTATCGAATCGATTTAATGCCAGATCGTCATATTGCTCGCTTTTCTCTCTGAAAACGTTATATTTATCGTCTGCAAAATTATGTCGCGTGTTGCGGTATGCGGAAAAAACTGAAAACATCATATTAGAACACAGAAATAGCTTCTAAGAAGATGTAATAGCCAGTAAGAAGCAGTACTATTCAAGTTTTAGTTATCGGTTATTCCCTTATTTGCCGGCTTTGGTGCATTGGACAAGAGCTAGGACCTTACGATTTTGCATGAAAGTACGTCTGTACGCCAGAATACAGCATTTTCAGTTGTCAAAAGGCTTCTAAAACCGAACTGTTCATTTGACAGCAAATTGTGTGATATAAAATGATCAATTAACCTTACATGCACAGCCTTTTCGGTAACTTTTGGAAACACTGATGGCATAGAAGTAGGTCTAAAATTATCTACATTATCCCTTTCTCCCTTTTCATAAAGCGGCTGTACTGCTGAGTACTTTAATCGCTCAGGAAACTGACCAATTCTAAAGGAAAAATTGCAAATATGGCTAAATACAGGGCTAACATGTGTAGCACAGTGCTTTAATATTCTGCTAGGCACTCCATCATATGCATGAGAGTCCTTAGTCTTCAGTGATATAGTTATTGACTCAATCTCTCTCTTGCTTGTATCACAGAGGAGTATTTCAGACGTCAATCTCAGAAAGGTATTTGCTAGGAAATTTGTATGATTTCCTGTTGAAACTAAATTTTTATTTAGCTTGATTGTGACTACTTCTAACGTTTTGATATAATTCGCGCTATGTTCTACATGAAATCATTATCCCACTAGTCAGCCAACTGTGCTGTCTATTACTGCTAGTACCCCATTCAGAATGTTCTAATGGAAAACAACTCTGAAAGAGCATGAGAAATGTGCCATGGAAAGCATTGTATTTATCATCTGTATTATTGGCACTATAAACATCTTGCCACTCTTGTTCCTTGACAAGATTTAAAAAACACTCTATAGCTGTTGGATTGACTTTCCTACGTTCTTTGTAACTAAATATGACATTGGGTTGAGTACAAAAACCTTTTAGTGTTAAAATTTGTGCATTATGGTCTGAAAGGCCATTCACTCTTTTAATAACAGGATGCCCATCTAGTATTGAAGAACGAATAAAAATATTGTCTATGACTGTGATATTATTCGCCTGCACCCTAGTTTGAAAAAAAAAAAAACAGTTGGCATCAGATCATATGAATTTAGGAGATCTACCAACATCATTTTTCTTGGGACCGAGCGAGGTGGCGCAGTGGTTAAGGCACTGGACTCACATTCGGGAAGACGACGGTTCAGTCCCGCGTTCAGCCACCTTGATTCAGGTTTTCCGTGATTTCCCTAAATCACTCCCGGCAAATTCTGGGTTAGTTCCTCTCAAAGGGCATGGCCGACTTCCTTCCCCATCCTTCCATAATCCGATGAGACCAATGACATCGCTGTCTGGTCTCCTTCCCCAAACAACCCAACCCCCCTTTTTCTTGCACAATCATATACAAAATTAATATTGAAGTCCCCACATATAACTACTTTCTGGTACTTCCTACAAAGTGAGTCAAGAACCCTCTCTAGCTTAAGCAAAAGTGCTCTGAAGTTGGAGTTAGAGGCCCTATAAACACCAGCAATTAGAAGCTGAGTTTCACTAAATTCAACAAATGCTGCACAACATTCAAATATCTGTTCAGTGCAGTGTTGTGATAAGTCTATGGACTCGAATAACATACTGTTTTTTATGTACGGAGACACCTCCCCATCCCGCAAGGAACTCCTTGAGAAACAGCCAGCTAATATGTAGCCTGGTAAAGGAAGCCTATAAATTATCAATTTATTGAAGTGGTGCTCTGATATACAAATAATTTCAGCGTAAACATCTGTTAGCAGTTCACTAACTCTATCTCTAATAACTCTTATATTCTGATGAAATATGCCAATTCCTTCTCTACTTGGAAACATTACATCCTCTGGAGGAGAGCCCTTAGAGGCACGCCGGCCGCGGTGGTCTTGCGGTTCTAGGCGCTCAGTTCGGAACCGCGCGACTGCTATGGTCGCAGGTTCGAATCCTGCCTCGGGCATGGATGTGTGTGATGTCCTTAGGTTAGTTAGGTTTAATTAGTTCTACGTTCTAGGCGACTGATGACCCCAGATGTTAATTTGCATAGTGCTCAGAGCCATTAGAACCATTTTTGAACCTTAGAGGCACTTCCTTTAAGCAGGTATACCAATCATCTGACTTCAGTATTAAAAAGGTGCAGCTCTAACACCAAATACTACAGGAATTTTTCCATGAGTGACACCACTACCGCCACCACCACCCACTACACTGTCACCTATAAGCTTAGGTAGCCTCTCCTTCGCATACCTATTGAGGTGCAGGCCATGCCTAGTGAAACCCCATCTACTGATAGACCCAACTGGCACCACTGGGATGTGATCCATGCCTTCTCCCATTAGTGCACTCCCAGTCCCACAATTACGCGCCTAACAGCCGCATTAAGGTGTGGCCGATCATGATGCTGAAACAGTTGCACGAAAAACACATTAGTGCCACCAGTTTGAGTAGGTATCTTAACCAAGTCACCACTGACATCATACCCCCTGTCCCTATTGCGACTGCTCCCAGCACCACCCACTATCACTACCTGATCCTCCTTTGTAAAATTCTTACGTAACTCCCCTATGCTTTCAGCCACCTGAGCCAACCCTGCACTAGGCTTCACAATGCTTGTGACCTGGTACTCACTCCACAAAACTTCCTGCAAATGCTGGCCCAAACCTCTACCCGGTAACTACCTAGCAGCAGAATCTAGGCCTCCTAATTGCTGAGGACGGCTGCAAGTTTCCTCCATATACAGCTACACGAGGATCCTCTCCGCTCAACTTTGACAGTTTGTCGTATCTATTGCATGTATGCAAAGTAAAACTGTCTGACTACCTCCTTTTCCTATCTATCTTCTTGTAAACTGCCAGTTCCCATTCCCCAGCACCCTTCACCTTCCTCAACTTATCTAGTTCCTCCTTTGCGCATTGTAATTGTACCTGAAGGGCACAGATCTTACGCTCCTGCTCCTCTATTAACTTGTTTCTACTACAGATTCTACATTCCCAGGACAGGATCACCCTCAAATGACCACTGGCTTCCCCACTGCATTCCCCCCAATGAAAATACTTTGAACAAATCCCACAGCGTAATTCACTATTCACAAACCTACGACATAGCCATCACTTCTCACTCATGATAAAATTTTACAGTTACTAAAAAAAACTATACGTCTACGTTACCAAAGTTCAGTTACAAAAGCAGCACTATTTAAGAACTAACAACTATGGTCTCGAAATTCTCTGCCTACTAAGAAAGCAGCTACTTGTATTAATACTACTACAACACAGCCGATACCAATACCAGCAAAACTTCACAAAATTGTTGGCTACAACCAAAAAATTAAAACTAAACGAAGTTGAAAACTAAAGCACGAAATTTATTGAACGACTTCAACACACTGAAAACTCTATAAAACACAGCGAGCGAACGATTACAAGAGTTTATTAAGTCATTATTTCGCCAAAAATGGCAAGCAACACCACTGCAATCTATTCACTTTAATAACCCTGGGAAGGTGCCTATCTACCCCACCTACGAAATATGCCTATCTATCCCTCTCAGAAGATATCTACCGAGCTACCCCTCCATGGAGGATCTCTGTCAACCTGCACCTAGCCCCCCCCCCCCCCTCAGATGATGTCTGTGTACCTACCCACACCCTTGGAACATGTCTGTCTACCTAACCCCCCCCCCCCCCTCAGAATATGTGTGACTACCAACCCCTCCCCTCGGAATATGAATGTCTACCTACCCCACCCCTCGGGAAATGTCTGTGTACCTACCCCTCTCAGAAGATGTCTACCTACACCTCCCACATTGGAAGATTTCATTCTACCTCTCCCCCATCGAAAGCTGTCTGTCTCTCATCGCCCCACCACCTAATATGTAATTCTACCTACTTGCCTCCTTAGAAAATGTCAGTCTACGTAACTCCCCACAGGAGATGTCTGTCTACCTGCCCCCTCGGCAGATGTCTGCCTACCTCACCCCCTAAGGAAGATGTTTGTCCACCTACCTCACCCTGTGAAGATGTCTATCTACACCCCCAGAAAAACTCTCTCCCCATCTCGTAAGATGTCTATCACCCTGAAAGATGTCTCTCAACCCCCCGCCCCCCTCGCTAAGCAGATGTCTATCTACCTGCCTACCCTCTCGGAATTTGTCTGTCTACCAATCCCATCCCAACCCCTACTCAGCCCCTCACTCGGAAGTTGTTTACCCCTGTCTCGGAAGATGTCTAGAGACCCCCGAACTTCGGAAGGTGTCTTCCAGCTCATCAGGCGATGTCTGTCTACCTACCCCCCCCCTCAGAAGATGTCTGTCAGCATACCAACCGCCCTGGAATTAGTCTGTCTACCTACCAACTGCCTCGGAATATATCTACTCCACACCTCGGAAAATGTCTTCCAAACACAGTCTCAGAAAAGCCCAGTCTACCAACTGCCAAATCTCAACCCCCGGTAGATTTCTATCCAACCCCCCCCCCCCCACTCGGAATATGTCTATCTACCTCCACTCTCGGTAGCTGTCTACACCCCCCTCTCAGAGAATCTCTAACCCCACTCTCATAGGATGGCTGTCTACCTACCCTCACCACCCCTTGGAGGAAGTCTACTCCACCTGGAATATGTCTGTTTACCCACGTTGGATGATGCCTGTCTATCTACTCAGCCCCCCTGGGAAGATGTCTGTTAAACTACCATCCCTTGGAATTTGTTTATCTATCATTACCTGCACAAAATATGTCCATCAACCTACAATCTCCCTCTGAAGATGTCTACCTACAGCTCCTGCTTGGAAGATGTCTGTCTACCTACAACCCCCTTAGAAGACGTCTGTCTACCTATCTCCACATCAGAAAATGTCTGTCTCTCATCTCCCCACCCTTGGAATATGTCTGTCTACCTACACTCCCCATCGGAAATTTCTGTCTACCTAAGCTCCCTCAAACCATGTCCGATTAGCTATCCACCCCGGAAGATGTCTCTCTACCTACCCAACCATCAGAAGATGTCTGTCTACCTACCCCTCCCCCTCGGAAAATGTCTGTCTCTTATCCCCCTACCCTATGTCTGTCTACTTACCTGCCCTCCCTTGGAAAGATCTCTGTATACCTAAACCCAGCCCTCAGAAGATGTATGACTACCTATCCCTCCCATTGGAAGATGTATGGTTTTCAACCATCTCTTCAGAATATTTCTGCCTACCTACCCTCTATCACAAAGGATGTCTGTCAGCCTACAATTCCTTACAGGTGTCTGTCTACATACCTACCCACACTCGGAAGAAGTTTGTCTACCTGCCACTCCTTAGGAAATGTCGGTCTACAAACCCCCTTAGATGATGTCTGTCTACCTATACACCTCTGATGACGACTGTCTACCTAACCCCCCCTGTAGTTGCCTGTCTACCAACCCCTTGGAAGATGTACGTCCTCCTACAACTCTTCAGAATATGTCTACCTACCTACCCCCCTCTCGTAAGAAATCTGTCTACATATCTCCCCCCCCCCCCCACATGATCTGTCTACCTACCCCCTTCCCCTGTCATAAGATGAATGTCTACCTAAACCCCTCAGAAGATGTATGCCTATCTACCCCCCTTCAAATGATTCGATTTTATCCCTCCTGTGGGAGATATCTGTCTCCCTACCCCTACCTCTATCTTTCTGCCTACCCCCCTCTCGGAAGTTGTTAAACTACCACTCCTCTGGGAAGATATCTACTCCCACATCAGAGAATGTCCACACCCCTCTTGGAGGATGTCTGTATACCAAAACGCATACTTTGGAAGATGTCTCCCCCCTTTGAAAGATGTCTGTCTACCATGAACACCTCTCGGAAGATGTCTGTGTACTGAACTCACCCTCAGAATATATTTCCTCCTTACCTACCCCCCTTGGAATATGTCTGTCTACCTACCCATTTCCCATAAGAAGATGACTGTCTACCTTATTCCCCTCAGAAGGTGTATGTCTACATGCCACCCCTCGGAACATGTCTGCCTACCTAAAACCCTCGGAAGAGGTCCATCTACATCCCATCTTGGAAGATATTTATTTACACCCCTCTTGGAAGATATCTACCCCACTCCCATGAAGTCTGTCTACCTCCCCCTTAGGTATATGTCTGTATACCTACTCCCGTTCAGAAGATGTCTGTATACCAAACACCCCTCCAAAGATGACTATCTACCTACCCTGCCTCAGAAGGTGACAGTCTACCTAACCCCTCGTCGGAAGATGTCTGTCTACAAAACTTCACTGGGGAGATGTCTGCCTACCTAACCCTGTCCATGATAATTGTCTGTTTACCAACACCTCTGCTTCAGAAGATGTCTGCCTACCTACAAATCCCACAACAGAAGAGGTCTGTCTACCTACTTACACCCCTTGGAAGATGTCTCTATGTTCCTCCAGTCATAAAGTTTGTCTACCAACCCATACTTCTGAATATGTCTGTCTACCTACCCCAGAAGATGATTGTCTAATTACCCCCTCATCCGAAGATGTCTGTCTACCTAGACCCCACTTGGAAAATGTATGTCTATGTACACCCCTCGGAAAATGTCTGTCTCCATACACCCCCTCAGAAGATGTGTGTCTACCTACGTGAACTTTTGTATGTTGTCTATTTATGACGCCCCATTGGAATATGTCTGTCTATGTACCCACCAACCATCGGAAGATGTATGTCCACCTACACATCCCCCTCGGAAGATGTCTGTCTACCTACACTCATCAGAAGATGTTGTCTACTTACCACCATCAGAAAATGTCTCTCTACCTATCCCCTCTTGGCAAATGTCATTCTACACCACCCCTCTGAAGAGGTCAGTTTACCTACAAACCCCCAGAAGAAGTCTGTCTAACTACCCCCTCTCGAAAAATGTCTATAGTCACCCTACCTCGGACAATGTCTCTCTGCCTATGCCCCATCATGGAAAATGTCAGTCTACCCACCCACCCATCAGAAGAAGGCTGTCTACTACCATCCCCTC
The DNA here is from genome assembly GCF_023897955.1 of Schistocerca gregaria. Taxonomy (NCBI): domain Eukaryota; kingdom Metazoa; phylum Arthropoda; class Insecta; order Orthoptera; family Acrididae; genus Schistocerca; species Schistocerca gregaria. The sequence goes on from NW_026061770.1 coordinate 1,121,999, forward strand.
ACAGAATATGTCTGCCTACCAACCCCCTATTGGAAGATGTCTGGCTACCTACCCCACCCCACCTCTGAAGATGTCTGTCTACCAACCCTCCACTTGGAAGATGTCTGTCCTCCTACAACCCCTCAGAAGATGTCAGTCTACGTAACCCCTCTCAGACGTTATCTGCCTAAATACCCCACCTCGGATGGTTTCTGTCTACCTACACCCACAACCTGTCATAATATGAATGTTTACCTAAACCCCTCAGAATCTGTATATTTATGTACCACACCTTGAATGATTTGTCTCTATCTTATCCCTATCTCGGAAGATGTCTGTCTCCCAACCCACCACCTCTGAGGATGTCTGTATACCTACCCCCCTTCTCGAAAGTTGTCAGTCTACATTCACCACACATTAGAACATGTCTATCTATGTACATCCTCTCGGAAGATATCTATCTATTGCTGCCATGGAAGAAAAGTATCTCCCCCCTCTCAGAAGATGTCAATCTACCACTCCTCTCAGAAGATATACACTCCCCATCTGAGAATGTCTACATCCTCTATCATAGGATGTCTGTCTACCAAACTGCATCCTTTAGACGGTGCTTCCCACCCCTTGGAAGATGTCTGTCTTCCAACCCCCCCCCACCTTGGAAGATGTCTTTCTACTGCACCCAGGCTCAGAAGATGTCTCCATACCTAACACTCCTCGGAAGATGTCTTTCTACCTACCCACCCCCATCAGAAGATGACTGTCGACTTTATCACTCTCACAGAATGTCTATGCCCCTCTCGGAGGATACTGTGTACCAAACTGCATCCTTTAGAAGATGTTTCCCACCCCTTGAAAGATATCTGACTTCCAACACCCCCCCCCCCCCTTGGAAGATGCCTGTCTACCGAATCCAGCCTCAGAAGATATCTCCATACCTACCACCACTCGGAAGATGTCTGTCTACCCACCCACCCCCGATCAGAAGATGACTGTCGACGTTATCCCCCCTCAGAAGATGTCTGTCTACATACGCTCCCTCAAAATATGTCTGCCTAGCTAAGACCAGTGGAAGATGTACAACTGCCTCCCATCTCGGAAGACATCTACTCCCCCTCTCGGAGGATGACTATCTCCCTCTCGGAGGATGACTACCCCCTCTCTGAGATGTCTCTCTACACCCCCTTGGAAGATGCCTATCTAAACCCCTGGGAAGATATCCCTCCCTATAAAAATGCCTACCTAAACCCTTCCACATCGGAAGATGCCAATCTAGCCCCCTTCAGCTGATGCCTACCCACACCCACCTCATAAGATTATCTATCCATTCCTTCCCCGGAAGAGGTGTATCTACCCCCTCAGAAGATGTGTATCTGCCCCCATCCTTGCAAAATGTATATCTACCCCCTTCAGAAGCTGTCTCTCTACCCCCCTTGGAAGATATCTACCACCCCTTCAGAAGATTATCTACCCAGCCCAGGCGGAAAATATCTGTATCTCTCCACTCGGAAGGTGACTATCAACCAACACCTCGGAAGATGTCTATCTACCCCACCCTCAGATGACATCTACACCCACTGGAAGATACCTATCCCCACCTCAGAAGATGTCTATCCCCCAGGCGGATGTCTATAACTCACCTCATGAAAGATGCCTGTCTACCAACCCCCTCCTCTCAGAATATGTCTGTCTACCTACCCCACCCCTGTTAAGATTTCCATCTAGCCCCTCCTCTCAGAGAACATTTATCCTAGACTCAGATGATTTCTACAGCCTCCCTTTATTTGGAATGTGTCTACCGCCCATTCTGAATGTGTTTGTCTACCTCCAAATTCTATTAAGATGTCTGTAAGTCTGTCTACCTACAAACTCGGGACAAGTCTATCTATCCCCGCTATGGAAGAAATCTATCTAACCCCCTCTCGGAATATGTCTATCTACCCTCCTCGCCAAAGATATCTACACCCCATCTTCAAGGAGCTCTATCCCCCCCTACATGAAAGATGCCTGTTTTTCTACCCGAACTCATCAGAAGATGTAAGTGTACATACCATCACTCCCCACAGAAGATGTCTGTCTACTTACTGACATTTCTTGGAAGATGTCTGTCTACCAACCTCCCCCCCCCCCAACCTTTGAAGATATCTGACTACTCACCTCCCCCCATGGAAGAATACTATCTCCCCCCCTCCCAGAACAGGTCAATCTACTCTCACTCTCGAAAATATATCTCCCCCCCCCCCCCCCCCGGAAAATGTCTACCTCCCTCTCAAAGGATATCTGTTTACCTATCTGGCCCCAATCGAAAAATGTCTCCCTCCTGGGAAAATGTCAGTCTACCAAGCCTCCTCCTGGAAGACGTCTGACTAATAAACAACCCCTCAGAAGATGTCTGTCTAACTACCCCTCCTTGGAATTGCTTGTCTACCATTATCACCACAGAAGATGTCTCCCCCCCCTTGGAAGATGTCTGTCTACCTACCACCCTTCAGAAGATGTCTGACCATGTACCCTGCTTCGGAATATGTCTGTCTACCTACCCCTCGCGGAAGATGTGTGTCTTCCTACCTCCCCACAGAAGATGTAGGTAAACAGATATCTTTCAAGAGGGAGTAGGTAGACAGACATCTTGCAAGGAAGTGGTATGTAGACAGAAATTACCAAGGGGTGGGGAATAATTATACAGACTTCTTCCGAGGGGGAGTAGGTATACATACATTTTCTGAGTGTTCGTAGGTAGACAATCTTCTGAGGGGGTCGGCAGAAAGGCACCTTTCAAGGGGGTTGGTAGACAGACATCACCCATTGGTGGGTTGGTAGACAGCCATCTTCTGAGGGGCGTACTTAGACAGACTTCATCTAGAGGGGTAAGTAGACCAACATCTTCCAAGGGGGGTAGGTAGACAGACATCCTCGGAGGATGGGGGCAGGGGGTAGGTAGATAGACATCATCTGTGGAGGTGTGGATAAACAGACATCTTGTGAGGGGTAGGTAGACAGACATTTACCGAGTTGTGTTGTAGGTAGTCAGATATCTCCCAAGGGGGGGGGGGGGGTTAGGTAGACAGAGACTTTCCTGGTGGGTGGTTTGAGAAACTCCTGATGGGGGTTGGTAAACAGACTTCTTCTTAAGGGGGTAGGTACACAGACATCTACTGTTGGTGCGGGACAAATAGACATAATTCTTCTGAGGCTGGGGATGATAGACATCTTCCGAAGGAGGGCACGTAGACAGACATTTTCCAAGTTGGGCAGACTGACAGACATCTTCCGGGGAGTAGAAAGACATAGATGTTCCAAGGGTGGTAGGTAGACAGACATCTTCTGTGAAGGTGTAGGTTGGCAGACATCATCTTAGTTTGGCTATGTAGACACACATCTTCCAAGGGGAGGGAGTATATAGGAAGATACCTTCTGAGGGGGATGATAGACATCTTATGGGAGTAGGTAAACAGACATGGTTGATATACATATATATTCGGAGGGGGTAGTTAGACAGACATCTTCTGAGTGGTGGAAAATAGACCACTTCCAAGGGGGAGGTAGGCATCTTCCTAAGTGAGTGGGCAGGTTGCCTGACATCTTCCGTGGGGTAGGTAGCCAATCATCTTCCAAAGATGGGTTGTGTAGGCATATATATTCAATGGGGGGTAGGTAGACAGACATCTTCTGAGATGGTGGTAGATAGACATTTCTGAGTTGGGGTAGAAAGGCATTGTCCAAGGTGGGTAGATAGGAATCTTCCGTGCGTGGATGGGGTAGGTAGACAGACATTTTCTGAAAGGGGTGTAAGTAGACTGGCATCTTCCGTACGGGGGTAGGTAGACAATCATCTTCTGAGGGGGGTGTGTACACAGACCTCTTCCGGGGGATGGGTAGACAGACATCATCTGAGGGGGGGTTGATAGACATCTTCTGCCAATATTAGAAAGGCATCTTTGTGGGTGGAGCGGGCAGTTAGACAGACATCTTCCAAAGGGAGGCAGGTAGAGGGACATCTAGCACACGGGAGTAGGTAGACAATCATCTTCTGAGGGGGGGATGGGTACACCGACGTTTTTGAGGGGGCGAGGTAGACAGTCATCTTTGGAGGTTGGGTATGTAGACAGACACCTTAGATAGGGGGTATAGGTAGACAGACTTCTAGTTAGGGGTTAGATAGAAATTCCTCCGAGGGGAGGGGGGGGGGTAGATAGGCAGACTTCTCCTTAGGGGGGATGGTTGGTAGTAAGACATCTTCTGAGGGGATTTAGGTAGACATATTCTGAGGCCTGATAGGTAATCTTCCTATAGCAGAAGGGCAGGTAGACATCTTCTGATTGTGGTTGGGAAAACTGCCATCTGTGGGGGTATGTTGACAGACATCTTCTGATGGGGTGGTAGATGGACATCTTATGAGGGAGGTTAATAGACTTCATCTGAGGGGGGCGGGGTTAGACTGACATCTTCTGAGGGTGGGATTGGTAGACAGACATCCACTGATGGGTGTGTTGGTAACAGACTTCTTCTAAGGGAGGCAGTAGATAGACAGAAATCTTCTGGGGGGTGGTTATGTAGACAGACATCTTCTGAGGATGGTAGGTAGACATACGTCTTCCGTGGATGGAGGGGGGGGGGTTGTGTACGTAGATAGACATCATCTGAGGAGGTGTAGGTAGACAGAAATCTTCTGAGGGGGTAGGTAGACAGACGTATTCTGAGGGGTTTTGTAGGTAAACAGATATCTATCAAGAGGGAGTAGGTAGACAGACATCTTGCAAGGAAGTGGTATGTAGACAGAAATTACCAAGGGGTGGGGAATAATTAAACAGACTTCTTCCGAGGGGGGGTAGGTATACATACATTTTCTGAGTGTTCGTAGGTAGACAATCTTCTGAGGGGGTCGGCAGAAAGGCACCTTTCGAAGGGGTTGGTAGACAGACATCTCCCATTGGTGGGTTGGTAGACAGCCATCTTCTGAGGGGCGTACTTAGACAGACATCATCTAGAGGGGTAAGTAGACCAACATCTTCCAAGGGGGGTAGGTAGACAGACATCTTCTGAGGGGGTAGGTAGACAGACATCCTCGGAGGATGGGGGCAGGGGGTAGGTAGATAGACATCATCTGTGGAGGTGTGGATAAACAGACATCTTGTGAGGGGTAGGTAGACAGACATTTACCGAGTTGTGTTGTAGGTAGTCAGATATCTCCCAAAGGGGGGGGGGGGGGGGTTAGGTAGACAGAGACTTTCCTGGTGGGTGGTTTGAGAATCTCCTGATGGGGGTTGGTAAACAGACTTCTTCTTAAGGGGGTAGGTACACAGACATCTACTGTTGGTGCGGGACAAATAGACATAATTCTTCTGAGGCTGGGGATGATAGACATCTTCCGAAGGAGGGCACGTAGACAGACATTTTCCAAGTTGGGCAGACTGACAGACATCTTCCGGGGAGTAGAAAGACATAGATGTTCCAAGGGTGGTAGGTAGACAGACATCTTCTGTGAAGGTGTAGGTTGGCAGACATCATCTTAGTTTGGCTATGTAGACACACATCTTCCAAGGGGAGGGAGTATATAGGAAGATACCTTCTGAGGGGGATGATAGACATCTTATGGGAGTAGGTAAACAGACATGGTTGATATACATATATATTCGGAGGGGGTAGTTAGACAGACATCTTCTGAGTGGTGGAAAATAGACCACTTCCAAGGGGGAGGTAGGCATCTTCCTAAGTGAGTGGGCAGGTTGCCTGACATCTTCCGTGGGGTAGGTAGCCAATCATCTTCCAAAGATGGGTTGTGTAGGCATATATATTCAATGGGGGGTAGGTAGACAGACATCTTCTGAGATGGTGGTAGATAGACATTTCTGAGTTGGGGTAGAAAGGCATTGTCCAAGGTGGGTAGATAGGAATCTTCCGTGCGTGGATGGGGTAGGTAGACAGACATTTTCTGAAAGGGGTGTAAGTAGACTGGCATCTTCCGTACGGGGGTAGGTAGACAATCATCTTCTGAGGGGGGTGTGTACACAGACCTCTTCCGGGGGATGGGTAGACAGACATCATCTGAGGGGGGGTTGATAGACATCTTCTGCCAATATTAGAAAGGCATCTTTGTGGGTGGAGCGGGCAGTTAGACAGACATCTTCCAAAGGGAGGCAGGTAGAGGGACATCTAGCACACGGGAGTAGGTAGACAATCATCTTCTGAGGGGGGGATGGGTACACCGACGTTTTTGAGGGGGCGAGGTAGACAGTCATCTTTGGAGGTTGGGTATGTAGACAGACACCTTAGATAGGGGGTATAGGTAGACAGACTTCTAGTTAGGGGTTAGATAGAAATTCCTCCGAGGGGAGGGGGGGGGGGGGTAGATAGGCAGACTTCTCCTTAGGGGGGATGGTTGGTAGTAAGACATCTTCTGAGTGGATTTAGGTAGACATATTCTGATGCCTGATAGGTAATCTTCCTATAGCAGAAGGGCAGGTAGACATCTTCTGATTGTGGTTGGGAAAACTGCCATCTGTGGGGGTATGTTGACAGACATCTTCTGATGGGGTGGTAGATGGACATCTTATGAGGGAGGTTAATAGACTTCATCTGAGGGGGGCGGGGTTAGACTGACATCTTCTGAGGGTGGGATTGGTAGACAGACATCCACTGATGGGTGTGTTGGTAACAGACTTCTTCTAAGGGAGGCAGTAGATAGACAGAAATCTTCTGGGGGGTGGTTATGTAGACAGACATCTTCTGAGGATGGTAGGTAGACATACGTCTTCCGTGGATGGGGGGGGGGGGTGTACGTAGATAGACATCATCTGAGGAGGTGTAGGTAGACAGAAATCTTCTGAGGGGGTAGGTAGACAGACATTTTCTGAGGGGTTTTGTAGGTAGAGAGGTATCTTCCAAGAGGGGGTAGGTAGACAGAGACCTTCCTAGGGGTTAGTTGGACAGACTTCTCCTGATGTAAAGTTGGTAAACATACTTCTTCTGAGGGGGGCTGAAAATACAGACATCTTCCGAGGGGGTAGGAAGACAAAGGCCTCCAAGGGGGGGGGGGGAGATGAACAGACATCCACCAAAGGGGTTAGATGGATGGTCATCTTCTGTTTTAGTGGGAGAGGGCAGATAGGCTTCCATCTTCTGGGTGGTCAGTAGACAATCATCTTCTGAGTTGTGGTTCAGTAGACAATCATGTTCCGAGGGGGCTAGGTAGACAAACATCTTCCGAGGTGGGATGATAGACATCTTCCAAAGGGGTGGAAAGTAGACAGGCATTTTACAAAGTGGGGTGCAGGTGGACTGACATCTCTCATGCAGTAGGTGGAAAATCATATTCCGAGGTCGGGTTCAATATACAGACATATTCCGAGGGAGGTGGTAGGTAGACAGCCATCTTCCGAGTGGGGATAGGTAGACATACTTTTCCCGAGAGGGGGTTGGGTAGACAGGCATTTACCGAAGGGGGGGGGGTAGGTAGACAGACATCTTCTGAATGGGGGTAGGTAGACAGACATCTCCCGAGGAGAGGTGGTAGACATACAACATTCGAGGGGCGGTAGGTAGACAGACATTTTCTGTTGGAGGGGTAGATTGACAGGTATCTTCTGAAGTGAGGGGTGCAGGTAGACTGAAATCTTCCGGGGGTAGGTAGACAATCATCTTCTGAGAGGGGGGGGGGTGTTGGGTAGACAGACATCCCCCAGGTTTTGGTAGACATAAATATTCCAAGGTGGGTAGGTAGACAGACATTTTCTGAGGGAGGGCCAGGTTGACAGACATCTTCAAATGGGGGGTTGGTAGACACACAACTTATGAGTGGGGGTGTGGGTAGAGAGACATGTCCGGAGGTGGGGTAGTAGACGTACATGTTCTGAGGGGAGTGGTGGCTAGTCATACATATTCCGAGTGTGTGTTTATGTGGGCAGACATCTTCCATGAGGGGCTAGGTAGACAAACATCTTCCGAGGGGGGGGGGGGGGTAAGTGGACAGACATATTCCATGTGGGGTATGTAGACAGACATATTCTGATGGGGTGAGGCAGGCATATACCGCGATTCGGTAGATAGACAGACATCTTCGAGGGGGTGCTAGGTAGACATACACCTTCCGAGGGTAGTGACAGGAAGTCATACATCTTCCAAAGCGGTTTTTTCGGTTGTCAAATGTCTTCCAAGAGGGGGGTCTGCACACATACATCCTCCAGGGATGGGAGGAGGGTTTGACAGAGATCTTCGGAGGTGGGGTAGTCAGTTACACATCTTTTGAAGTGGGTGTAGGTAGGCAGACACCTTCTAAATGGCGGTACCTGGGCAGATAGGCAGACATCTTCCGGGAGGGGGGGAGGTAGGTAGACAGACAGTTTCTGATTGTGAGAATGGTGGTGGTGGTGGTGGTGGTGGTTAGTGTTTAACGTCCCGTCGACAACGAGGTCATTAGGGACGGAGCGCAAGCTCGGGTTAGGGAAGGATTGGGAAGGAAATCGGCCATGCCCTTTCAAAGGAACCATCCCGGCATTTGCCTGAAACGATTTAGGGTAATCACGGAAAACCTAAATCAGGATGGCCGGAGATGGGATTGGACCGTCGTCCTCCCGAATGCGAGTCCAGTGTGCTAACCACTGTGCCACCTCTCTCGATGTGTGAGAATGGTAGACAGACAGAATCCTAGGGTGGGAGATCAGAGACAGTCATATTCTGAGGGTGGGGTATGTAGACAGCCATCTTCTGAGGGGGTAGATAAGAGTCTTCTGAAGATGATGGAGAGATAGTCATCTTCCAAGTGCAGGTAGATAGGAATCTTCTGAGTTGGGGTAGCTTCCGATCTAGGTGGTAGATAGGCATCTTCACAGGGGGGGATGTTAAATTGGCATCTTATGGGGTGGGGGGGGGGGGCGAGTAGACAAACATCACCCGATAGGTGGTATGTATAGAGACATCTTCCATGGAGTAGTAGGTAGGCAGACATCTTCTGAAGGGTGGGGTAGGGAGACAGACATCATCAGAGCAGTAGTAGGTAGACAGACATTTTCCGAAGGGGGTGTATGTAGACAAATATTTTCTTAGATGGAGGATAGCTGGGCAGACATCTTCCAAGGGGTGGGGAGGGGGTAGGTAGACAGGCCTCTTCCAAAGGTGTGTAGGTAGACAGACATCTTCCAAGAAGGGGTATGTAGGCAAACATCTTCTGAAGGGTGGGTTAGGGAGACAGACATCATCCACATGCGGAGTAGGTAGAGAGTGATCTTCTGAGGGGGGTGGGGGATGTAGATAGAAAGACATATTTTGAGAGGGTGGTAGGTAGGCAAACATGTTCCAAACGAGGGGGGGGGGGGGGGTTTAGGTAGACAGGTATCTTCCGAGGGTGTGTAGGTAGACAGTCATCTTCTGAGGGGGGGAGGGGGTGGGAAAACTGACGTTTTCCGGTTGGGGGGATAAGTAGAGAGTCATCTTCTGAGAGGGAAGTCGGTAGACACACATTTTCGGAAGGCGTGAGTAGGTAGACAGACATATTACGAGGGGGGGCGGGTGTACGTAGACAGTCATCTTACGAGGGGGGGGGGGGGCTAAAAGGACAGACATGTTACAAGGTCCTCTATCAACTGCAAGACACCAGAACCGGCCTACAGTTGAATTTTCGATACCTAAAACTTGAGTAGTACTACTTCTTACCTGCCGCTTGCATCAAATTAGAAGCCCCTATTTTGTTGTTTGTGGTGCGACCGCATACCGCAGCACATGACGTAAGTTTCCAGATGTATATGTAAACAGTTCCGTGAGCAAAGCTGCCACTGCGACGATCTGGCATTACGATTAGGCGCGTGAGTGCGTGTGAAATCGCTCTCTAAGTTTTCATACATTTATAGGTTTCAGATACATATTTTAACGGTTTTTGTGATAATATTTACTATACAAGATACTTATTAGTGGTTTCTTTATTCACCTCCGCGTTTCTTGTGTTGTGACCTGATATTTGTGAGTGTTTCGTATCGAGGAACTTAACCTCTTACCTGTGTTTACATTCCGCGCTGACCAGTTGCAGCTGTAGCGGCGCATCCAAAGCTAACTACTAATTAGTTGTTTGTGTATAGTGGTTTATTTTGGAACTTTAGTAGTCTTCAATCGGTGTTCTTGTTGTTTACTGGTGCAATAATTTCAGAAGAAATTGTCGCGAACTGTTTTCAGTTTCGTTACTGTGCCATTAGACGTTTGATAATCTTTCTGTTTTAGCTTTTATTATATTTGCTGTTGATAAATACTGTTAATAATAGTAGTTACTTAACTTGTACAGCAAGATTATGATTATTGTAGTCAGTTTTTTAACAGATTCTTATTGTACTAACGGACTTTAAAGAAATGGGAAAGGTTTTCTTAGGTTTTTACTACATATTAACATGTTTCACATTTCCCCGTGCAACGTGGCGTTCAGACCTCGTTTGATGCAAAAGCTTAAGGTCCTCGATCATGTCCAAGGCACCAAAGCCGGCTAATAAGTCAGTAATCGATAACTAAAACTTGAATTGTACTGCTTCTTACTGGCCGGTTACATCTTCTTAACACCTTCTTCTGTCTTCTACTGTGGTGCTTTTAGTGTCTCCGCAAACCGCAGAAGGCGACATAAGTTTGCAGACGATAAATGTAACCGTCTCAGAGAGTAAAACGGCCGATGTGACGATCTGGCAATAAGTCGATTCGACAGCAAATGAAGAAAACGGTCGGATTTCTCAGGTTTTTACTACAAAAGAACACTTTTAACATCCTCCCGTGCAACGTGGCGTCCAGACCGCGTTTCATGCAAAATCTTAAGGCCCTAGCTCATGTCCAAGGTACCGAAGCAGGCTAATATGTAAATAAATGATAACTAAAATTTGAATTGTACTGCTTCTTACTGGTTCTTTCTCGCCGATTACACCAACAGAGAAGCTTCATCTGTGTTCTAATGTGATGCTTTGAATGTCTCCGCATAACGCAGCACGCGACATAAGCTTGCATTCGATATATGTAACAGTTTCAGAGAGAAAAGCGGCCAATGTGACGATCTGGCAAAAAGTCGATTAAATAGAAAATGACGAAAACGGTCGGATTTCTCAGGTTTTTACTACAAATGAACACTTTTCACATTCTCCCGCGTAACGTGGCAGACAGACCTCGTTTCATGAACAATCTCAAGGTCATAGAGCATGTCCAAATAACCAAAGCCGGCTACTAAGTCAATAATCTATAAGTAAAGTGTGAATTGTACTGCTTCGTACTGGCCGATTACATCTTCTGAGTCTTCTTCTGTGTTCTTCTATGGTTCTTTTAGTGTCTAAGCATAGCGAAGGACACGATATAGTTTTGCAGATGACAAATGTAACCATTGCAGAGAGAAAAGCGGCCAACGTGACTATCTGGCGTTAAGTCGATTCGATAGCAAATGACGAAAACGGGCGGATTTCTCAGTTTATTACTAAATATAAACACGTTTCTTATTCTCCTGTGCAACGTGGCTGACAGACCTCGGTTCAGGTCCTAGCTCATGTTTGAGGAACCAGAACCGGCTAATAAGTCAAAATTCGATAGCTAAAACTAGAATTGTAGTGCTTCTTACTGGCCGATTACACCAACTTAGAAGCTTCCCCTGTATTTACTATGGTGCTTTTAGTTCTTTCGCATTGCCGCAACACATGACATAGCTTTGCAGACGATAAATGTAACCGTTGCAGTGAGAAAAGCGGCCAATGTGACGATCTGGCATTACGTCGATTCCACTTTTCACATTCTCTCATGCAACGTGGCTGACAGACCTCCCTTCATGCAAAATCTTAAGGTCCTAGCTCATGTCCAAGGCACCAAAGCCGTCTAAACAGTCAATAAACGATAACTAAAACTTGAATTGCACTGCTTCGTACTGGCTATAACATCAACTTAGATGCTTCCTCCGTGTTCTACTATGGTGCTTTTAGTGTCTCCGCATACCGCAGCACGCGACATAGCTTTACACACGATAAACGTACCCGTTTCGGAGAGAAGAGCGGCCAACATGACGATCTGGCATTCAGTCGATTCGATAGCAAATGACGAAAACGGGCGGATTTCTCAGGTATTCACTAAATAAGAACACTTTTCACATTCCTCCGCGCAACGCGGCTGCTAGACCTCAGTTTATGGAAAATCTTAAGGTCCTAGCTCATGTCCAAGCCACCAAAGCCGTCTAAAATTCAATAATCGATAACCAAAACATGAATTAATCTGCTTCGTACTGGCTATCACATCAACTTAAAAGCTTCATCAGTGTTCTATTATGGTGCTATTGGTGTCTCCGCATACTGCAGCACGCGACGTAGCTTTGCACACTATAAATGTAACCGTTTCAGAGAGAAGAGCGTCCAATCTGACGATGTGGCATTAAGTCGATTCGATAGCAAATGACGAAAACGGGCGGGTTTCGCAGGTTTTCACTACATATGAACACTTTTCACATTCCCCCGAGCAATGCGGCTGCTAGTGCTCCCTTCATGCAAGATCTTAAGGTCCCAGCTCATGCCCAACGCACGAAAGCCGTCTATAAAGTCAATAATCGATAACAAAAACGTGAATTGTACTGATTCGTACTGGCTATCACATCAACTTAGAAGCTTCTTCTGTGTTCTATTATGGTGCTTTTAGTGTCTCGGCATTCCGCAGCGCGCGACATAGTTTAGCACACGATAAATGTAATCGTTTCACAGCGAAGAGCGGCCAATATGACGATCTGGCTTTAAGTCGATTCGATAGCAAATGACGAAAACTGGCAAATTTCTCATGTTTTCACTGCATATGAACACATTTCACATTCCCCCCTGCAACGCGGCTGCTAGACCTCCCTTCATGCCAAATCTTAAGGTCCTAGCTCATGTCCAACGCACAAAAGCCGTCTAAAAAGTCAATAATCGATAACTAAAACTTTAATTGTACATTCTAACTGGCTATCACATCAACTTAGAAGCTACTTCTGTATTCTGTTATGGTGCCTTTAGTGTCTCCGCATACCGCAGCACGCGACATAGCATTGCACACGATAAATGTAACCATTTCAGAAAGAAGAGCGCCCAATATGACGATCTGGGATTCAGTCGATTCGATAGCAAATGACGAAAACGGGAGGATTTCTCTGGTCTTCACTACATATGAACACTTCTCACATTCCTCCGTGCAACGCGCCTGCTAGACCTCCCTTCATGGAAAGTCTTAAGGTCCTAGCTCGTGTCCAAGGCAAAAAAGCCGTCTAAAAAGTCAATAATTGTAAACTAAAACTTGAATTGTACTGCTTCGTACTGGCTATCACATCAACATAGAAGCTTCTTCTGTGTTCTGTTATGTTGCTTTTAGTGTCTCCGAATACCGCAGCACGCGATATAGCTTAGCATTCGATAAATGTAACCGTTGCAGAGAGAAGAGCGGCCAATTTGATGACCTGGTATTAAGTCGATTAAATAGCAAATGACGAAAACGGGCGGATTTCTCAGGTTTTCAATACATGTCAACACATTTCACATACTCCCGGCCAACGCGGTGGCTAGACCTCCCTTCATGCAAAATCTTAAGGTCCTAGCTCATGTCCAAGGCAATAAAGCCGTCTAAAAATCGGTAATCGACAATTAAAACTTGAATTGTACTGCTTCGTACTGGCTATCACACCAACTTAGAAACTTCTTCTGAGTTCTATTATGGTGCTTTTAGTGTCTCCGCATACCACATCACCCGACATAGCTTTGCACACGATAAATGTAACCAATTCAGAGAAATAAGCGGCCAATATGACGATCTGGCGTTAAGTCGATTCGATAGCAAATGACGAAAACGGACGGATTTCTCAGATTTTCATTACATATGAACACTTTTACATTAGCCCCGAGCAACGCGGCTGCTTGACCTCCCTTCATGCAAAATCGTAAGGTCCTAGCTCATGTCCAAGGCACCAAAGCCGTCTAAAAAGTCAATAATCGATAACCAAAACATGAATTAATCTGCTTCGTACTGGCTATCACATCAACTTAAAAGCTTCATCTGTGTTCTATTATGGTGGTATTAGTGTCTCCGCATACCGCAGCATGCGACGTAGCTTTGCACACGATAAATGTAACCGTTTGAGAGAAGAGAGGCCAATATGACGATCTGGCATTAAGTCGATTTGATAGCAAATGACGAAAACGAGCGGATTTCTCAGGTTTTCAATACATATGAACACATTTCACATTCCCCCGTGCAACGCGGCTGCTAGACCTCCCTTCATGCCAAATCTTAAGGTCCTAGCTCATGTCCAAGGCACCAAAGCCGTCTAAAAAGTCAATAATCGATAACTAAAACTTGAATTGTACCTTCTAAATGGCTATCACATCAACTTAGAAGCTTCTTCCCTATTCTATTATGGTGCTTTTAGTGTCTCCGCAAACCGCTCCACGCGACATATCATTGCACACGATAAATGTAACCGCTTCAGAGAGTAGAGCGCTCAATATGACGATCTGGCATTCAGTCGATTCGATAGCAAATGACGAAAACGGGCGGATTTCTCAGGTCTTCACTAAATATGAACACTTTTCACATTCCTCCGCGCAACGCGGCTGATAGACCTCCCTTCATGGAAAATCGTAAAGTCCTAGCTCACGTCCAAGCCACAAAAAGCCGTCTAAAAAGTCAGTAATCGATAACTAGAACTTGAATTGTACTGCTTCGCACTGACTATCACATCAACTTAGAAGCTTCTTCTGTGTTCTTTTATGGTGCTTTTAGTGCCTCCGCATACCGCAGCACGCGACATAGCTTAGCACGCGATAAATGTAACCGTGTCAGAGAGAAGAGCGGCCAAAATGATGATCTGGAATTATGACGATTCGATATCAAATGACAAAAACGGGCGGATTTCTCAGGTTTTCACTGCATATGAACACATTTCACATTCCCCCCTGCAACGCGGCTGCTAGACCTCCCTTCATGCCAAATCTTAAGGTCCTAGCTCATGTCCAAGGCACAAAAGCCGTCTAAAATTCAATAATCGATAACCAAAACATGAATTAATGTGCTTCGTACTGGCTATCACATCATTTTAAAAGCTTCATCAGTGTTCTATTATGGTGCTATTGGTGTCTCCACATACCGCAGCACGCGACGTAACTTTGCACACTATATATGTAACCGTTTCAGAGAGAAGAGCGTCCAATCTGACGATCTGGCATTAAGTCGATTCGATAGCAAATGACGAAAACGGGCGGGTTTCTCAGGTTTTCAATACATATGAACACTTTTCACATTCCCCCGAGCAACGCGGCTGCTAGAGCTCCCTTCATGCAAGATCTTTAGGTCCCAGCTCATGCCCAACGCACGAAAGCCGTCTATAAAGTCAATAATCGATAACTAAAACGTGAATTGTACTTATTCGTACTGGCTATCGAATCAACTTAGTAGCTTCTTCTGTGTTCTATTATGGTGCATTTAGTGTCTCGGCATTCCGCAGCGCGCGACATAGCTTCATCAGCACACGATAAATGTAATCGTTTCAGAGCGATGAGCGGCCAATATGACGATCTGGCTTTAAGTCGATTCGGTAGCAAATGACGAAAACGGGCGGATATCTCATGTTTTCACTGCATATGAACACATTTCACATTCCGCCCTGCAACGCGGCTGCTAGACCTCCCTTCATGCAAAATCTTAATGTCCTAGCTCATGTCCAAGGCACCAAAGCCGTCTAAAAAGGCAATAATCGAAAACTAAAACTTGGATTGTACCTTCTAACTGGCTATCACATCAACTTAGAAGCTTCTTCCCTATTCTATTATGGTGCTTTCAGTGTCTCCGCAAACCGCACCACGCGACATAGCTTTGCACACGATAAATGCAATCGTTTCAGATAGAAGAGCAGCCGATATGACGATCTGGCATTAAGTCGACTCGATAGCAAATGACATAAACGGGCGGATTTCTCGGGATTTTACTACATGTGAACATTCTTCAAATTTCCCGGCGCAAAGCAGCTGCTAGAGCTCCCTTCATGCAAAATCGTAAGGACCTAGCTCATGTCCAAGGCGCCAAAGCCGTCTAAAAAGTCAATAATCGATAACCAAAACATGAATTAATCTTCTTCGTACTGGCTATCATATCAACTTAAAAGCTTCATCTGTGTTCTATTATGGTGGTATTAGTGTCTCCGCATACCGCAGCACGCGACGTAGCTTTGCACACGATAAATGTAACCGTTTGAGAGAGAAGAGAGGCCAATATGACGATCTGGCATTAAGTCGATTTGATAGCAAATGACGAAAACGAGCGGATTTCTCAGGTTTTGAATACATATGAACACATTTCACATTCCCCCGTGCAACGCGGCTTCTAGACCTCCCTTCATGCCAAATCTTAAGGTCCTAGCTCATGTCCAACGCACAAAAGCCGTCTAAAAAGTCAATAATCGATAACTAAAACTTGAATTGTACTTTCTAAATGGCTATCACATCAACTTAGAAGCTTCTTCCCTATTCTATTATGGTGCTTTTAGTGTCTCCGCAAACCGCTCCACGCGACATATCATTGCACACGATAAATGTAACCGTTTCAGAGAGTAGAGCGCCCAATATGACGATCTGGCATTCAGTCGATTCGATAGCAAATGACGAAAACCGGCGGATTTCTCAGGTCTTCACTATATATGAACACTTTTCACATTCCTCCGTGCAACGCGGCTGCTAGACCTCCCTTCATGGAAAATCTGAAGGTCCTAGCTCATGTCCAAGGCAATAAAGCCGTCTAAAAATCAGTAATCGACAACTAAAACTTGATTTGTACTGCTTCGTACTGGCTATCACACGAACTTAGAAGCTTCTTCTGAGTTCTATTATGGTGCTTTTAGTGTGTCCGCATACCGCAGCACGCGACACAGATTGCACACGAAAAATGTAACCGTTTCAGAGAGAAGAGCGCCCAATATGACGATCTGGCATTCAGTCGATTCGATAGCAAATTACGAAAACGGGCGGATTTCTCAGGTCTTCACTAAATATGAACACTTTTCACATTCCTCCGCGCAACGCGGCTGATAGACCTCCCTTCATGAAAAATCGTAAAGTCCTAGCTCACGTCCAAGCCACCAAAGCCGTCTAAAAAGTCAGTAATCGACAACTAGAACTTGAATTTTACTGCTTCGTACTGGCTATCACATCAACTTAGAAGCTTCTTCTGTGTTCTGTTATGGTGCTTTTTGTGCCTCCGCATACCGCAGCACGCGACATAGCTTAGCACGCGATAAATGTAACCGTTGCAGAGAGAAAAGCGGCCAAAATGACGATCTGGCATTATGTCGATTCGATAGCAAATGACGAAAACGGGGAGATTTCTCAGGTTTTCACTACGTATGAACACTTTTCACATTCCCCCAAGCAACGCGGCTGCTAGAGCTCCCTTCATGCAAGATCTTAAGGTCCTAGCTCATGCCCAACACACAAAAGCCGTCTATAAGGTCAATAATCGATAACTGAAAGGTGAATTTTACTGATTCGTACTTGCTATCACATCAACTTAGAAACTTGTTCTGTGTTCTATTATGGTGCTTTTAGTGTGTCGGCATTCCGCAGCACGCGACATAGCTTTGCACACGCTAAATGTAATCGTTTCAGAGAGAATAGCGGCCGATATGACGATCTGGCATTAAGTCGATTCGATAGGAAATGACGAAAACGGGCCGATTTTTCGGCTTTTTGCTACATATGAACACTTTTCAAATTGCCCCATGCAACGCGGCTGCTAGACCTCCCGTCATGGAAAACCTTAAGGTCCTAGCTCATGTCCAAGCCACCAAAGCCGTCTAAAAAGTCAATTATCGATAACCAAAACATGAATTCTACTGCTTCGTACTGGGTATCACATCAACTTAAAGGCTTGATCTGTGTTCTATTATGGTGCTTTTAGTGTCTCCGCATACCGCAGCGCGCGACGTAGCTTTGCACACGATAAATGTAGTCGTTTCAGAGAGAAGAGCGTCTAATCTGACGATCTGGCATATAGGCCATTCGATAGCAAATGACGAAAACGGGAGGGTTTCTCAGGTTTTCACTACATATGAACACTTTTCACATTCCCCCGAGCAACGCGGCTGCTAGACCTCCCTTCATGCAAATTCTTAAAGTCCTAGCTCATGTCCGACGCACCAATGCCGTCTAAAAAGTCAATAATCGATAACTAAAACTTGAATTTTACTGCTTCGTACTGGCTATCACATCAACTTAGAAGCTTCTTCTGTAATCCATTATGATGCTTTTAGTGTCTCCGCATACTGCAGCACGCGACATAGCTTTGCACACGGTAAATGTAACCGTTTCAGAGAGAAGAGCGGCCAATATGACGATGTGGCGCTAAGTCGATTCGATAGCAAATGACGGAAACGGGCGGCTTTCTCAGGTTTTCTTTACATATGAACATATTTCACATTCTCCCGTGCAACGTGGCTGCTTGACCTCCCATCATGCAAAATCTTAAAGTCTTAGCTCATATCCAACCCACCAAAGCCGTCTAAAATGTCAATAAACGATAACTAATATTCGAGTTACACTGCTTCGTACTGGCTCTTACAACAACTTAGAAGCTTCTTCTGTGGTCTATAATGGTGCTTTTGGTGTCAATATGACGATCTGGCATTAAGTCGATTCGATAGGAAGTAACGAAAACGGGCGGATTTCTCAGGTTTTCACTACATATGAACGCTTTTCACATTCTCCCGTGCAACGCGGCTGCAAGACCTCCATTCATGCAAAATCTTAAGGTCCTAGCTTATGTCCAAGTCAGCAAAGCCGTCTAAAAGTCAGTAATCGATAACTAAAACTTGAATTGTACTATTTCTTACTGGCTATTACATCAACTTAGAAGCTTCACTTTTGTTCTACTATGGTGCTTTTAGTGTCTCTGCATACCGCAACACGCGACATAGCTTTGCAGACGATTAATGTATGCGTTTCAGAGAGAAGAGCGGCCAATGTGACGATCTGGATTTAAGCAGATTCGATAGAAAATGTCGAAAACTGGCGGATTTCTCAGGTTTTTACTACTTATGAACAATTTTCAGATTCTCCCGTATAACGCGGCTGCTGGACCTTCTTCCATGCACAATCATAAGGTCCTAGCTCATGTCCAAGACACCAAAGCTAGCTAAAAAGTCAATAATCGATAACTAAAACTTTCATTGTACTGCTTCTAACTGGCTATTACACCAACTTCGAAGCTTCTTCTGTGTTCTGTTATGGTGCTTTTAGTGTGTAGGCATTCCAAAGCACGCGACATAGCATTGCCCGCGATAAATGTAACCGTGTCAGAGAGAAGAGTGGCAAATATGACGATCTGGCATTAAGTCGATTCGTTAGCAAATGGCGAAAACGGGCAAATTTTTCAGGTTTCAATACATATGAACAATTTTCACATTCTCCCATGCAACGTGGCCGCTAGGCCTCCCTTCATGCAAAAAATGTAGGTGCTAGCTCATGTCCAAGGCAGCAATGCCGTCGAAAAAGTCAGTAATCGATAACTAAACTTAAATTACCCTGCATCGTAATTGCTATCACATCAACCTAGAAGCTTCTTCTGTGTTCTATTATGATGCTTTTAGTGTATCCGCATACTGCAGCACGCGACATTGCTTTGCACACGATAAATGTAACCGTTTCAGAGAGAAGAGCGGCCATTATGACGATCTGGCATTACGTCGATTCGACAGCAAATGACGAAAACGAGCGGATTTCTCAGGTTTTCCCTACATATGAAGACTTTTCACATTCCCCCGTGAAACGCGGCTGCAAGACCTCCCTTCATGCAAAATCTTAAGGTAGTAGCTGATGTCCCATGCACCAAAGCCGTCTAAAAATTCAATAATCGATAACTAAAACTTGAATTGCACTGCTTCGTACTGGCTACTACATCAACTTAGAGGTATCATCTTTGTTCTACTATGGTGCTTTTAGTGTTTCCGCATACCACAGCACTTGACATAGCTTTGCAGCTGTTAAACATAACCGTTTCAGAGAGAAGAGCGGCCAATGTGACGATATGGCTTTAAGTCGATTCGATAACAAATGACGAAAACGGACGGATTTCTCAGGTTTTACTACATATGAACACTTTGCACATTTTCCTGTACAACGCGGCTGATAGTACTCCTTTCATGCAAAATCTTGAGGTCCTAGTTCAAGTACAGGGCACTAAATGGGGGTAAAAAGTCAATAATCAGTAACTAAAACTTGAATTGTACTACTTTTCACTGGCCATTACAGCAACGTAGAAGCTTCATTTGCGGTCTACTATGGTGCTTTTTTTTCCGCATACCGCAGCACTTGACATAGCTTTGCAAATGATAAATGTAACCGTTTCAGAGAGACGAGCGGCCAATGTGTCGATATGGCTTTAAGTCGATTCAATAACAAATGACGAAATCAGACGGATTTCTCAGGTTTTTACTACATATGAAAAATATCACAATCTCCCGTGCAACGCGGCTGCTGGCCCTCCTTTCATGTAAAATCTTAAGGTCCTAGCTTATGTCCAAGGCACCAAAGAATGGTAAAAAGTGAAAAATCGATAATTAAAACTTGAATTGTACTACTTCTTACTGCCTATTACATCAACGTAGAAGCTTCATGTGTTTTCTACTATGTTGCTTTTAGTGTCTCCGCATACAGCAGCACGCGACATAGCTTTTCAGGCGATAAATGTAACCGTTTCAGAGAGAAGAGCGGCCAGTGTGACGATATGGCTTTAAGTCCATTCGATAACAAATGACGAAAACGGACGGATTTCACAGGTTTTTACTACATCTGAACACTTTTCACATTCTCCCGTGCACCGCAGCTGCTATTCTTCCTTTCATGCAAAATCTTTTGGACCTAGCTCACGTCCTAGGCACCAAAGAAGGGTAAAAAGTCAATAATCGGTAACTAAAACTTGAATTGTACGACTTCTTACTGGGTATTACATCAACTTAGAAGCTTCATCTGTGTTCTACTATGGTGTTTTAAGTGTTTCCGCATATCGCAGCACGCGACATAGCTTTGCAGACGATATATGTAACCGTTTCAGAGAGATGAGCTTCAAATGTGACGATCTGGCTTTAAGTCGATTCGATAACAAAGACGAAAACGGACGGATTTCTCTGGTTTTTTACTACATATGAACACTTTTCACATTCTCCCGTATAACGCAGGTACTGGTCCTCCTTTCATGCAATAACTGAAAGCCCTAGCTCATGTCCACGGCACCAAAGAAGGGTAAAAAGTCAATAATCGATAACTAAAATTTGAATTGAACTGCTACTTACTGGCTATTACATCATCTTAGATGCTTCATCTGTTTTCTACTATGGTGCTTTTAGTGTCTCGGCATACCGCAGCACGCGACATAGCTTTGCAGACGATAAATGTAACCGTTTTAGAGAGAAGAGCGGCCAATTTGACGATCTGGCTTTAAGTCGATTCGATAACAAATGACGATAACGGACTGATTTCTCAGGTTTTTACTACATATGAATACTTTTCACATTCTGCCGTGCAATGCGGCTGCCAGTTCTCCTTTCATGCTAATTCTTAAGGTCCTAGATCATGTCGAAGGCACCAAAGAAGGGTAAAAAGTCAATAATCGATAACTAAAACTTGAATTGTACTACTTCCTACTGGCTATTACATCAACTTAGAAGGTTCATGTGTGTTCTACTATGGTGCTTTTAGTGTCTCTGCATACCGCAGCAAGCGACGTAGATTTGCAGGCGATAAATGTAACCGTTTCAGTGAGAAGAGCGACCAATGTGACGATCTGGCTTTAAGTTGATTCGATAACAAATGACGAAAACGGACGGATTTCTTTGGTTTTTGTTACATATTAACACTTTTCACATTCACCCATGCAACGATTCTGCAAGTCCTACTTTCAAGCAAAATCTTAAGGTCCTAGCCCATGTCCAATGAACCAAAACCTGCTAAAAAGACAATAATCAATAACTAAAACTTGAATTTTATTACTTTTTACTGGCTCTTACATCAAATTTGAAGCTTCAGCTGTGTTCTACTATGGTGCTTTTAGTGTCTCCGCATACCGCAGCACGCGACATAGCTTTCAGACGATAAGAACAACCGTTTCAGAGAGAAGAGCGGCCAATGTGACGATCTGGCTTTAAGTCGATTCGATAACAAATGTCGAAAATGGACGGATTTCTCAGGTTTTTACTACATATGAGCACTTTTCACACTCTCCCTTCTCCCTTGCAACGCGGCTGGTAGTCCTCCTTTCATGCAAAATCTTAAGTTCCTAGCTCAAGTGCAAGGCACCAAAGTAGCGTAAAAGGTAAATAATCGATAACTAAAACTTGAATTGTACTAAAACTTACTGGCTATTAGATCATCATAGAAGCTTCATCTGTGTTCTACTATGGCGCTTTTAGTGCCTCCATATACCGCAGCACGAGACATAGCTTTGCAGATGATAAATGCAACCGTTTCTGAGAGAAGAGCGGCCAATGTGACGATATATCTTTAAGTCGATTCGATAACAAATGAAGAAAACGGACGGATTTCTCAGGTTTTTACTACATATGAACACTTTTCACATTCTCCCGTGCAACTCGGCAGCTAGTCCTCCTATCATGTAAAAGCTTAAGGTCCTACCTCATGTCCAAGGCACCAAAGAATGGTAATATGTCAATAATCGATAATTAAAACTTGAATTGTACTAAATCTTACTGGCAATTACATCATCATAGAAGCTTCACCTGTGTTCTACTATGGCGCTTTTAGTGCCTCCGCATGCCGCAGCACGCGACATAGCTTTGCAGACGATAAATGTAACTGTTTCAGAGAGAAGAGCGGCTAATGTTACGATCTGGCTTTAAGTCGATTCTATAGCAAATGACGAAAACGGACGGATTTCTCTGGTTTATACTACATATGAACACTTTTCACATTCTCCCGTGCAACGCGGCTGCTGGTCCACCTTTCATGTAAAATCTTAAGGTCAAAGCTCATGTCCAAGGCACCAAAGAATGGTAAAAAGTCAATAATCGATAACTAAAACTTGAATTGTACTACTTCTTACTGGCTATTACATCAACTTAGAAGCTTCATCTGTGTTCTACTATGGTGTTTTAGTGTCTCCGTATACCGCAGCACGCGACATAACTTGCCGACGATAAATGTAACTTTTTCAGAGAGAAGAGCGGCCAATGTGACGATATGGCTTTAAGTCGATTCGATAACAAATGACGAAAACGGACGGATTTCTCTGGTTTTTACTACATATGAACACTTTTCACATTCACCCATGCAACGCGGCTGCTAGTCCTACTTTCATGCAAAATCTTAAGGTCCTAGCCCATGTCTAAGGCACCAAAACCTGCTAAAAAGACAATAATCGATAACTAAAACTTGAATTTTACTACTTCTTACTGGCTATTACATGAAATTTGAAGATTCAGCTGTGTTCTACTATGGTGCCTTTAGTGTCTCTGCATACCACAGCGCGCGACATAGCTATGCAGACGATAAATGTAACCGTGTCAGAGAGAAGAGTGGCCAATATGACGACCTGACATTAAGTCGAATCGATAGCAAATGACGAAAACGGACGGATTTCTCAGGTTTTTACTACATCTGAACACTTTTACACATTCTCCCGTGCAACGCGGCTGCGATTCCTAATCTCATGCAAAATCTTAGGGTCCTAGGTCTTGTCCAAGGCACCAAAGAAGGGTAAAAAGTCAGTAATCGGTAACTAAAACTAGAATTGTACTCCTTCTTACTGGCTATTACATCAACTTAGAAGCTTAATCTTTGTTCTACTATGGTGCTTTTAGTGTCTCTGCATACCACAGCACGCGACATAGCATTGCAGACGATAAGTACAACCGTTTCAGAGAGGAGAGCGGCGAATGTGACGATCTTGCTTTAAGTCGATTCTATAACAAATGACGAAAACGGACGGATTTCTCTGGTTTATACTACATATGAACACTTTTCACATTCCCCCGAGCAACGCGGCTGTTAGACATCCCTTCATGCAAAATCGTAAGGTCCTAGCTGATGTCCCATGCACCAAAGAAGGGTAAAAACTCAATAATCGATAACTAAAACTTGAATTGTACTACTTCTCACTGCCTATTACATCAACTTAGAAGCTTCATTTGTGTTCTACTATGGCGCTTTTAGTTTCACTGCATACTGCAGCACGCGTTATAGCTTTGCAGACGATAAATGTAATCGTTTCAGAGAGAATAGCGGCCAATATGACTATCTGGCTTTAAGTCGATTCGATAACAAATGACCAAAACGGACGGATTTCTCAGGTTTTTACTATATATGAACACTTTTCACATTCTCCCCTGCAACTCGGCTGCCAGTCCTCCTTTCATGCAGAATCGTAAGGTCCTAGCTCATGTCCAAGGCACCAAAGCCAGCTAAAAAGTCAATAATCGATACCTAAAACTTGAAATGGACTACTTCTTACTGGCTATTACATCAACTTAGAAGCTTCATCTGTGTTCTACTATGATGCTTTTCCTGTTTCCGCCAACGGCAACACGCGACATAGCTTTGCAGACGATAAGTACAAGCGTTTCCGAGAGCAGAACGGCCAATGTGAGGATCTGGCTTTAAGTCGATTCGATAACAAATGACCTAAACGGACGGATTTCTCTGGTTTTTACTACATATGAACACTTTTCACATTCTCCCCTGCGACTCGGCTGCTAGTCCTCCTTTCATGCAGAATCTTAAGGTCCTAGCTCATGTAAAAGGCACCAAAGCCAGCTAAAAAGTCAATAATCGATACCTAAAACTAGAATTGTACTACTTCTTACTGGCTATTACATCAACTTAGAAACTTCATGTGTGTTCTACTACGGTGGTTTTACTTTCTCCGCATACCGCAGCACGCGAGATAGTTATGCAGACGATAAGTACAACCGTTTCAGAGAGAAGAGCGGCCAATGTGACGATCTGGCTTTAAGTCGATTCGATAACAAATGACGAAAACGGACGTATGTCTCAGGTTTTTACTACATATGAACACTTTTCATATTCTCCCGTGCAACTCGGCTGCTAGTCCTCCTTTCATGCAGAATCTTAAGGTCCTAGCTCATGTCCAAGGCACCAAAGCCAGCTAAAAGGTCAATATTCAGTACCTAAAACTTGAATTGTACTACCTCTTACTGGCTAGTACATCAACTTAGAAGCTTCATCTGTGTTCTACTATGGTGCTTGTAGTGTCTCAGCATACCGCAGCACGCGACATAGCTTTGCAGACGATAAGTACAACCGTTTCAGAGAGAAGAGCGGCCAATGTGTCGATCTGGCTTTAAGTCGATTCGATAACAAATGACGAAAACGGACGGATTTCTCAGGTTTTTACTACATATGAAAACTTTTCACATTCTCCCGTGCAACTCGGCTGCTAGTCCTCCTTTCATGCAGAATATTAAGGTCCTAGCTCATGTCCAAGGCACCAAAGCCAGCTAAAAAGTCAATAATCGATACCCAAAACTTGAATTGTATTACTTCTTACTGGCTATTACATCAACTTAGATGCTTCGTTTGTTTCCTACTATGGTGCTTTTAGTGTCTCCACGTACCGCAGCCAATGTGACGATGTGGCTTTAAGTCGATTCGATAACAAATGACGAAAACGGACGGATGACTCAGGTTTTTACTACATATGAACACTTTTCACATTCTCCCGTGCAACTCGATTGCTAGTCCTCCTTTCATGCAGAATATTAAGGTCCTAGCTCATGTCCAAGGCACCAAAGCCAACTAAAAAGTCAATAATGGATACCTAAAACTTGAATTGGACTACTTCTTACTGGCTATTACATCAACTTAGAAGCTTCATCTGTGTTCTACTATGGTGCTTTGAGTGTCTCCACATACCGCAGCACGCGACATAGCTTTGCAGACGATAAGTACAACCGTTTCAGAGAGAAGAGCGGCCAATGTGACGACCTGGCTTTAAGTCGATTCGATAACAAATGACAAAAACGGACTGATTTCTTAGGATTTTACGACATATGAACACTTTTAACATTCTCCCGTGCAACTCGGCTGCTAGTCCTCCTTTCATGCAGAATGTTAAGGTCCTAGCTCATGTCAAAGGCACCAAAGCCAGCTAAAAAGTCAATAATCTATACCTAAAACTTGAAATGGACTACTTCTTACTGGCTATTACATCAACTTAGAAGCTTCATCTGTGTTCTACTATGATGCTTTTCCTGTTTCCGCCTACGGCAACACGCGACATAGCTTTGCAGACGATAAGTACAAGCGTTTCCGAGAGCTGAACGGCCAATGTGACGATCTGGCTTTAAGTCGATTCGATAACAAATGACGAAAACGGACGGATTTCTCTGGTTTTTACTACATATGAACATTTTTCACATTTTCCCCTGCAACTCGGCTGCTAGTCCTCCTTTCATGCAGAATCTTAAGGTCCTAGCTCATGTCCAAGGCACCAAAGCCAACTAAAAAGTCAATAATCGATACCTAAAACTAGAATTGTACTACTTCTTACTGGCTATTACATCAACTTATAAGCTTGATCTATGTTCTACTATGGTGATTTTAGTGTCACCGCATACCGCAGCACGCGACATAGCTTTGCAGACGATAAGTACAACCGTATCAGAGAGAAGGGCGGCCAATGTGACGATCTGGCTTTAAGTCGATTCGATAACAAATGACCAAAACGGACGGATTTCTCAGGTTTTTACTACATATGAACACTTTTCACATTCTCCCGTGCAACTCGGCTGCTTGTCCTCCTTTCATGCAGAATCTTAAGGTCCTAGCTCATGTCCAAGGCACCAAAGCCAGCTAAAACGTCAATAATCGATACTTAAATCTCTAATTGGTCTACTTCTTACTGGCTATTACATCAACTTAGAAGCTTCATCTGTGTTCTACTATGGTGCTTTTCTGTTTCCGCCTTCGGCAACACGCGACATAGCTTTGCAGACGATAAGTACAACCGTTTCTGAGAGCAGAGCGACCAATGTGACGATCTGGCTTTAAGTCGATTCGATAACAAATGACGAAAACGGACGGATTACTCAGGTCTTTACTGCATATGAACACTTTTTAAATTCTTCCCTGCAACTCGGCTGCTAGTCCTCCTTTCATGCAGAATCTTAAGGTCCTAGCTCATGTCCAAGGCACCAAAGTCAGCTAAAAAGTCAATAATCGATACCTAAAACTTGAATTGTACTACTTCTTACTGGCTATTACATCAACATAGAAGCTTCATCTGTGTTCTACTATGCTGCTTTTAGTGTCTCAGCATACCGCAGCATGCGACATAGCTTTGCAGACGATAAGTACAAGCGTTTCAGAGAGAAGAGCGGCCAATGTGACGATCTGGCTTTAAGTCGATTCCATAACAAATGACGAAAACGGACGATTTTCTCAGGTTTTTACTACATATGAACACTTTTCACATTCTCCCGTGCTACTCGGCTGCTAGTCCTCCTTTCATGCAGAATGTTAAGGTCCTAGCTCATGTCCAAGGCACCAAAGCCAGCTAAAAAGTCAATAGTCGATACCTAAAACTTGAATTGTACTACTTCTTCCTGGCTATTACGTGAAATTAGAAGCTTCATCTGTGTTCTACTATTGTGCTTTTATTGTCTCCGCATACCGCAGCATGCGGCATAGCTTTGCAGACGATAAGTACAACCGTTTCAGAGAGAAGAGCGGCCAATGTGACGATCTGGCTTTAAGTCGATTCGATAACAAATGACGAAAACGGACGAATTTCTTAGGTTTTTACTACATATGAACACTTTTCACATTCTCCCATGCAACTCGGCTGCTAGTCCTCCTTTCATGCAGAATCTTAAGGTCCTAGCTCATGTCCAAGGCACCAAAGCCAGCTAAAAAGTCAATAATCAATACCTAAAACTGGAATTGTACTACTTCTTACTGGCTATTACATCAACTTAGAAGCATCATCTGTGTTCTACTATGATGCTTTTAGTGCCTCCGCATACCGCAGCACGCGACATAGCTTTGCAGACGATAAGTACAAGCGTTTCAGAGAGAAGAGCGGCCAATGTGACGATCTGGCTTTAAGTCGATTCGATAACAAATGACGAAAACGGACGGATGTCTCAGGTTTTTACTACATATGAACACTTTTCACATTCTCCCGTGCAACTCGGCTGGTAGTCCTCCTTCATGCAAAATCTTAATTTCCTAGAACGTGTCCAAGGCACCAAAGAAGGGTAAAAAGTCATTAACTGATACCTAAAACTTTAATTGTACTACTTCTTACTGGCTATTACATCAACTTAGAAGCTTCATCTGGGTTCTACTATGGTGCTTTTAGTGTGTCCGCATACCGCAGCACGCGACATAGCTTTGCAGACGATAAGTACAACTTTTTCAGAGAGAAGAGCGGCCAATGTGACGATCTGGCATTAAGTCGATTCGATAACAAATGACGAAAATGGACGGATATCTCAGGTTTTTACTACAAATGAACACTTTTCACATTCTCCCGTGCAACTCGGCTGCTAGCCCTCCTTTCATGCAGAATATTAAGGTCCTAGCCCATGTCCAAGGCACCAAAGCCAGCTAAAAATTCAATATTCAATACCTAAAACTTGAATTGTACTACTTCTTACTGGCTATTACATCAACGTAGAAGCTTGATCTGTGTTCTACTATGGTGCTTTTAGTGTCTCAGCATACCGCAGCACGCGACATAGCTTTGCAGACGACAAGTACAACCGTTTCAGAGAGAAGAGCGGCTAATTTGACGATCTGGCTTTAAGTCGATTCGATAACAAATGACGAAAACGGACCGATTTCTCGGGTTTTTACTACATATGAACACTTTTCACATTCTCCCATGCAAATCGGCTGCTAGTCCTCCTTTCATACAGAATGTTAAGGTCCTAGCTTTTGTCCAAGGCACCAAAGCCAGCTAAAAAGTCAATAATCGATACCTAAAACTTGAATTGTACTACTTCTTACTGGCTATTACATCAACTTAGAAGCTTCATCTGTGTTCTACTATGGTGCTTTTAGTGTCTCCGCATACCGCAGCACGCGACATAGCTTTGCAGACGATAAGTACAACCGTTTCAGAGAGAAGAGCGGCCAATCCGACGATCTGGCTTTAAGTCGATTCGATAACAAATGACGAAAACGGACCGATTTCTCAGGTTTTTACTACATATGAACACTTTTCACATTCTCCCATGCAACTCGGCTGCTAGTCCTCTTTATTGCAGAATCTTAAGGTCCTAGCTCATGTCCAAGGCACCAAAGCCAGCTAAAAAGTCAACAACCGATACCTAAAACTTGAATTGTACTACTGCTTACCGGCTATTACATCATCTTAGAAGCTTCATCTGTGTTCTACTATGGTGCTTTTAGCGTCTCCGAATACCGCAGTACGCGACATAGCTTTGCAGACGATAAGTACAACCGTTTAAGAGAGAAGAGCGGCCAATGTGACGATCTGGCTTTAAGTAGATTCGATAATAAATGACGAAAACGGACGGATTTCTCAGGTTTTTACTACATATGAACACTTTTCACATTCTCCCGTGCAACTCGGCTGCTAGTCCTCCTTTCAGGCAGAATCTTAAGGTCCCAGCTCATGTCCAAGGCACAGAAGCCAGCTAAAAGGTCAATATTCAATACCTAATACTTGTATTGTACTACTTCTTACTGGCTATTACATCTACTTAGAAGCTTGATCTGTGTTCTACTATAGTGCTTTTAGTGTCTCAGCTTACCGCAGCACGCGACATAGCTTTGCAGACGATAAGTACAACCGTTTCAGAGAGAAAAGCGGCCAATGTGTCGATCTGGCTTTAAGTCGATTCGATAACAAATGACGAAAACGGACGGATTTCTCAGGTTTTTACTACATATGAACAGTTTTCACATTCTCCCGTGCAACTCGGCTGCTAGTCCTCCTTTAATGCAGAATCTTAAGGTCCTAGCTCATGTCCAAGGCACCAGAGCCAACTAAAAAGTCAATAATCGATACCTAAAACTTGAATTCTACTACTTCTTACTGGCTATTACATCAACTTAGAAGCTTCATCTGTGTTCTACTATGGTGCTTTTAGTGTCTCCACATACCGCAGCACGCGACATGGCTTTGCAGACGATAAGTACAACCGTTTCAGAGAGAAGAGCGGCCAATATGACGATCTGGCTTTAAGTCGATTCGATAACAATTGACGAAAACGGACGGATTTCTAAGGTTTTTACTACATATGAACACTTTTCACATTCTCCCATGCAACTCGGCTGCTAGTCCTCCTTTCATGCAGAATTTTAAGTCCTAGCTCATGTCCAAGGCACCAAAGCCAGCTAAAAAGTCAATAATCAATACCTAAAACTTGAATTGTACTACTTCTTCCTGGCTATTACATCAACTTAGAAGCTTCATCTGTGTTCTACTATGGTGCTTTTAGTTTCTCCGCATACCGGTGCACGCGACATAGTTTTACAGACGATAAGTACAACCGTTTCAGAGAGAAGAGCGGAAAATCTGACGATCTGGCTTTAAGTCGATTCGATAACAAATGACGAAATCGGACGGATTTCTCGGGTTTTTACTACATATGAACACTTTTCACATTCTCCCGTGCAACTCGGCTGATAGTCCTCCTTCATGCAAAATCTTAATTTCCTAGCTCGTGTCCAAGGCACCAAAGAAGGGTAAAAAGTCATTAACTGATACCTAAAACTTTAATTGTAGTACTTCTTACTGGCTATTACATCAACTTAGAAGCTTCATCTGTGTTCTACTATGGTGCTTTTAGTGTCTCTGCATATCGCAGCACGCGACATAGCTTTGTAGACGATAAGTACAACCGTTTCAGAGAGACGAGCGGCCAATGTGACGATCTTGCTTTAAGTCGATTCGATAACAAATGACGAAAACGGACGGATTTCTCAGGTTTTTACTACATATGAACACTTTTCACATTCTCCCGTGCAACTCGGCTACTAGTCCTCCTTTCATGCAGAATCATAAGGTCCTAGCTCATGTCCAAGGCACCAAAGCTAGCTAAAAAGGCAATAATCGATACCTAAAACTTGAATTGTACTACTTCTTACTGGCTATTACATCAACTTAGAAGCTTCATCTGTGTTCTACTATGGTGATTTTAGTGTCTCCGCATACCGCAGCACGCGACATAGCTTTGCAATCGATAAGTACAACCGTTTCAGAGAGAAGAGCGGCTAATTTGACGATCTGGCTTTAAGTCGATTCGATAACAAATGACGAAAACGGACGGATTTCTCGGGTTTTTACTACATATGAACACTTTTCACATTCTCCCATGCAAATCGGCTGCTAGTCCTCCTTTCATACAGAATGTTAAGGTCTTGGCTTTTGTCCAAGGCACCAAAGCCAGCTAAAAAGTCAATAGCCGACACCTAAAACTTGAATTGTACTACTTCTTCCTGGCTATTACGTCAACTTAGAAGCTTCATCTGTGTTCTACTATGGTGCTTTTAGTGTTTCCGCATACCGCAGCACGCGACATAGCTTTGCAGACGATAAGTACAACCGTTTCAGAGAGAAGAGCGGCCAATGTGACGATCTGGCTTTACGTCGATTCGATAACAAATGACGAAAACGGACGAATTTCTTAGGTTTTTACTACATATGAAAACTTTTCACATTCCCCCGTGCAACTCGGCTGCTAGTCCTCCTTTCATGCAGATTCTTAAGGTCCTAGCTCATGTCCAAGGCACCAAAGCCAGCTAAAAAGTCAATAATCGATACCTAAATCTTGAATTGGACTACTTCTTACTGGCTATTACATCAACTTAGAAGTTTCATCTGTGTTCTACTATGGTGCTTCTCCTGTTTCCGCCTACGGCAACACGCGACATAGCTTTGCAGACGATAAGTACAACCGTTTCAGAGAGAAGAGCGGCCAATGTGACAATCTGGCTTTAAGTCGATTCGATAACAAATGACGAAAACGGACCGATTTCTCAGGTTTTTACTACATATTGTGGGGCGGCGAAGAAGTTGTCGAATGAGTTGTTTGAATGTTCATTTCACGTAACAGACTATTGCCGCTGCAACATATGTGGGACGGCGAAGAAGTCGTTGTTTAATGTTGAATGAAAGTTGAACATTGCCACCTTAAATCACGCGAGCCTGGCAACTAATTTGGTGGCCAGTCAGAAAGCGAAGGGAAACTTACTGACCTTAGTTCCCAGTCTGCACGGCCACATTCCTGTACAGCCCAGCTAAACGAAAAATATCCATAGTTCTTCACGGGATTAGGGCTGCTTCAATAAAATTTAAAGTTCCAAACAAGATTTTATTATCTTAAAGGCTCACACAAATTACTCGAAACTTCTGAAAATGCTCAAGACATTAAATATTGTTAATTCAGCCAATCGTTTAATAGTTCAGAGGCGACTTCTACAGCAAGTTCCTCCCGAATAGTTCATTCCTCTAACTAACGGTGCTCTATTAATAGTTCGCAATAATGTTAAAAAAAAAATTAATGCTCGCCTTAAAAGTGGAGTTAGTCACCTCTTGCCACGCGGAATTATACTTCACACGGACGGCACAATAACAGTTTGTTACCGAAGTCTAAACGATCCAGGACGGTGTACAGTCCTCGCGATTTTCAATGTCCGTTTACATTGCTAAGTACGCGCATGTCACAGCCCGCTATGACGTCACCCGAGGCGAGGCGCGATCGGACGTTAAGCTCGCGTGGACTAGGCGTTGGTCTAATGCGGAGTGAGCTTACTACTGCCTCTGCCGCTCTTTTTATATAGCTCCGGCGCGTACCGCCAAGAGAGCATCTGTTCTTTCCGTTCATGCAGATGCCTGCAACCTCCAAATGATCGCTATCTCAGGCACATAATCTTAAATATCACATTTAATAATAGCTTTACTAACTTCTCAATTTTTGTATACATACATCTGAGCAGTACAGAAGCACGTAGAAAATCTCAGCCCGCTAAAATTAAAACTTTACTCTCTAGAATTTTTACAATGGAACTAACGGTAGA
Organism: Schistocerca gregaria; assembly: GCF_023897955.1. Taxonomy (NCBI): domain Eukaryota; kingdom Metazoa; phylum Arthropoda; class Insecta; order Orthoptera; family Acrididae; genus Schistocerca; species Schistocerca gregaria. Next base: position 1,154,992 of record NW_026061770.1, read on the forward strand.
TTGTTACCTCTGAACCATAGCTTTATCAAGACTTGTATCAGCTGTTAATTATGCTACAAGACTAAAACTTGGTGTAGCTTTGTTAATTGTCCTATCTGATCATTGGTCTTAAAGAATTTGTTTTATCATTAAAATTTAAAGTACTTAATCTATAATGCTTATGTACATTTTACTCACAAAAGTAGTTTTTACTAAATTCCTAAAAAACTAGAAGAGGTAACTGATTGTGGTATTTCCATTATTATTATTAGGGTGAACTGAAGCATCCTACCAATTTTCAATATTGTAGCTCTATTATTTCGCGCCTCTGATTTTTCCGAAAAACGCGGATTCTGGAGTCAATTTTAGTTTTATGGTTTTGGAAACCAGCACCACTCATTAATGACTTCTTACTGCACCTTCTCACCAAATTTTGGCTTCCTAGCGTCATTATTTAGCGCCTCCTATTTTTCTTTCAAAACGTGAATTTTACGTAAACTACTAATTTTATAACATTAAGATTTGTTACCTGAAACATTATTACATAGAACTATACTTTAACAAAGTTTTACACACAAATCTTAATTTTTACTTTTATGTTAAATGTGGTGCAATACTATATGCAGGCGCGTTACGATGACGTGACGCTACTAGCAGTGAACTAGGGTAAGTCCCGTGCACTCGCTCGCCTCTGTATCTTATACATGATACAGCGCTTGCTTTGCTTCATCACCCCCTTTTTAATTTTCGTGAAAATCTATTTTTGAACAAAATTAAATTTCTAAAAGAACAAACAAGCGATGGATTACTTTAGTATACCTCTTTCAACTTAAGTTGCTTCTTCTTAGGAAATTCCTTATTACTACATACACAAAATAACCATACTCATATACATAGAAAACCTAGTACAGAAGACATTCACAAATTATTTACATACATTTACATGGAAATATAAATTTTTCAATGGTTACAAAATAGTCATTTTTTTTTCTTTAAAATCAGTCTCTTCCTGAAAAAGAAAATACACACGACTTTTATCACTGCAACGCACTCACATTTTTCTTTTACTATAATACTCGGCACTGTGGTGGGTGTCCTATTGTAACACTCATTTAATTTCACTGATTGACAAAATTGTGGGAGGAAATTGTATTCACTGTGGTTTGCGTCTCTACTTCCAATCTCCCTACCGCTTGTTGTCAGTCATTCATGCAGCCTGCATGTCCCTGAGAAACAGACAATACAGTCTAAGTTTCTGTTTTCAACTTATATCTAAGGTAGGACAAAGTACATTTTATAGTTTATATTCTGGCACTATTTTACTAATTGTGAAGTTGTCAGAAAGACATTTAGCACTAAGTCGTATCTGATACAATAGCTCCTACTTTCTTCTTTCATAAATAATCTTTTAGGTTCCTAAATAGTGAAAATTCTTTTAGCAAATTAATATATTAAGATCTTGCTTCAACTTAGAAAATTGAGTAACCTTTTAGTTTTAATGTACTCTGGCTTAATAATCGTATGGATTAGTTCATCAAAGAAGTCATTTGCTGACCAGCACTTTGCTTTATTGTATGAATTACTAAAAAAATTAGTTATTTTCAGTATACCGATTCCAAATTTCTGCATTTTCCAATATTTGTGTGTTTCTGTTGTCTGTTTAACTATTTATTTGCCTCAAGCAAGATTTAGCGTTTTTCACCATTTCACGAGACGTGAGGGAATTATTCTTTAATCCTACATCATTTACTTCAATTTACTTACTTCACTTCTTCACCTTATTCATTTTCTCCCTTTTCTTCCAGATTCAAAATACTTCATTTCTCCACTTCTTTCTCCCTTTTCCTTTTATCAGCCTATTGACGTCCTGTTTCTATATATTTGGTGCGATCCTCACACCACTTCCACACATCTCCATTTATTTAATTCTAAAACGCCATTGCTTGCCTCTATGAGCATTACCTTCTTACGCTGTTTTCCTTCAGACAACCTTATTTCTAGCAACATACTACCTTCTGCATAATTTCATGGATTATTCATATTCATACCGTACTTCGTATACTGCAAAGTGTCTCTCTTAGTTGTAGTTTCTAACCCTTTACAATTACATGAAATATTTTAATTTATTTATTTTAGCCATGTTTGCCTCTTATTGGTACTCAGACTTTTGTTTTGCCATTCACTAGGTAGATCCTTACTAAGAATACTTAAAACCTAATAGCATATATACAACATGAAGACATATGTGATTCTTACCTGTTATGATAGACCAGAAGAAGGGAATGAAACTTGAAAAGGAAATAAAGTTTCACCCAGCTGGGACTGCACGGTACGCCAAACCGTGTATCCGCCAAAGAGTGGCAGACTCCCTACAGTAATTAATTACTGTTAATTTTAAATTCCTTTAGGATGTGTCTCTCTTCAACCTTAGCACTTTCCTCATTCTCACTGAAAACCAAATTTTCCTGCAAGTATCCTTTATTCTTTATTACTCTAATAGGCAGTTCCCAAGTTTCATTACTACCGCCTATATGACTTCCTATAAAAGACTCTCTTATCACTTTAGAGTCAGGTAAAGTTAAAATTAAGTTGTTCTGATCAAAATTGATCTTTCCCTGGTACTTTGATAAGAAATCAGTACCAATCAACATATCAACACTTAAGCCTAGCACAATCAAACAAGGATGATCTATTACTACGTCATTTATACCAATGGGTATCAAAGCTTCGTGTTGAACTGGTCTAGAGACTTTTCCAGTAGCACCTATAATCTTTAAGCCACTTACTTTCATAACTGTTAACTTCTCTTTATTGGGTATGGTGTCAAAAAATGTTTGTGATAAAGCACTTGCTTCACTGCCACTGTCAAGCAGACAACGCACAGTGACTCCTGATATGTTTACTTTGATAACAGGGTGAGTTATTTTACATTGAACAGGTTGCTCACACACCTCGTCTAATAAATCTCGTTCTATGTTCTTCCAGCTAAAGTAATTCTGATCAGTTGCAATTACATTTACATTTACATCCTGGGGCTCATCATGCTCTATAATCTTAGCTGCTTTCTCTAATCTGTCCACTAACTTTAAATCGAAGCATCTGAAGACTTTTTCTACTTTTGTTTGCTGCACATCAGCCAAACTATCCTCTACCTTTGAGCAACTGCGTCCCTGCGCAATATTGCTGTTCATAAGAATGTCGTCACCTTCAACCATTTGTGGCACGTTTACACAGCTACTAGATCCTTTCACCTCGTTACTATTTCTACCCCCTTCATTCATCATTTCCTCCTCTCTAAAGTTTTGCAGTACTGATTCTACTTCTGCTACTTCTACTTCAGCTTTTAGATTGCCATTTTCATCGAAGATGTAAGCTTTTACTTCATCATTATTCCCATCAGACTCAAACCCATTATCTATTTCTTTCCCATTATCTACCTTGAGTTCCTGTTCTTCCTTGACCCATTTTTCTAGTGTATCCAAAATACTATCCACTATTTTGTGAGAGTGGCTTAACACATCACTGGTATTATCTGTATTTATTTCGGCATCCATGTTGTCTGTCTGTGTATGTTGGCTGATTGTCTGTGTTTCCGTTACTGGCTGTGTTACTGTTACCGCCTGGTGAGCGCCAGTTTCCTCATAGACGGGATTTAGTTTCCCACACGCGGCCTGTTGTGTTCATCTGTGACACCACTAGATATAGTAGCATCATGACTCCCTTCTTGTCTTAATGGCATAGTATTTACTTCTCCACTTTCGTCATAGTAGTTGTTACGAAAGCGTGGTGAGTATCTACCCCCTCTTCCTCTGCCACGGCTTTGGTTTCGATAGTTTGTTTTGGTGTGCCTAACTTCCATATTTCTAACGTTCACGTTTCCATTATTTTGTACGTGATTGTTAGAAGATTTGTTATTCTGCTGCACCTGCTCCTCAGCAGCAGCTACTCTTTCTACTCTTTCCAGATATTCAATAAATTTGTCTATATTATCTCTAGGGGCGGAAATGATCCTCTTCTGCCAGTACCACGGCAGCTTACCTTCTAAACCCATAATGATCATATCTGGCTTCATCTTTTCTGTCAAATGTGACAGTCTTGAAACCCACTTCCTAGCGAAATCCTTTACTGATTCACGCCCTGGGAAAAACTTCTTACCACTCCAGAATTCCCTTAACACATCATTTTGTTTGTTATGTGACCAGTATTCGTTGAGAAATGCAGACTTAAATTCAGATAAAGTTTTACATTTGATCATTACATCCGCTGACCATCGCAAAGCATCACCTGACAAATGACTTCTTATAAATGAAATTTTTTCTCTTTCTGACCACGTGTTGGGGAGAACATCCTCAAAGTCATTCCAGAATTCAAGAGGGTGAATGTACTTATCAGGATCAAAGCGCAAAAACTGTCGACACCCTATAAAAGCGGCGTCAACTGAAGTCACATGCTGTACAGTAGAATGACTAGAATTAACAGAGGTTACTCTATTTTCTAGGTTAGCAATGTTAGTATTTAATTCCTCTACTTGTGACTCTACTGCTTCTATCCTGGCAGAACATCTTTGTTCCACTGCACCACGAATTTCGGTACAGGTTTCTTTTACTTTCTCAATGTTTTTCTGACAAGTATCTACTTTAATTTGTACCTCTTTAACTTTGTCAGAGCAAAGTTTGGACTCGTTGCTCAATCTTTCGGACAACCTCACTTCCAAAAGTTCATCTGCCTCTTGATAATTTTTTTGAATTTGATCTATTTCACATTTGAAAGTACTATGCATTTTAGTTAACTGTTGCCCTACTTTTACTTGAATGTCATGATGAATAGCATCTATCTTATAATTCAAACTATTCCATTTTGATTGCAGTTCTTCTTTTAGTTCTTTATTACTATCCTCAATTTTATTTTCCAACCCTTTATTACTAACCTCAATTTTATTCTCCAACTCTTTATTACTATTTTCAATTTTAGCCTCAATTTTATTTTGGTTTGATTCGAGTTTGGCAAACAGTATTCGCATCCAATCCGGAGCTTCTACCTTGATACTTTGTATCTCTTGACTTGACTGAGCTGGAGATATATTGAGCTCAGTTTCACTACCTGACAAAGTTAGCAACTCTACTGGCTCCCTTTTGACTTCTATTTCACTTATTGATTGCATCCCTGCACTCTCATTTAAATTAAAGTCATAATTTACTGGTGACAAATTACGTTCTAGTTCAATATTTGAGGGATTAATGGAACCATCCTCATTAAACTCAATTCCTGATCGTGAGGATTCTTGGTCAGAGACCGGTTCCCTTCTGAAATGTACACTACTTTCCATATCTTTTAGTTTGTTAGCAGCAGTTAATAAATATTTTAAAAGTCTTTGACTTAACTTAAATGCTTGATTTCGACGAATGATGTCGTCGCGGTGTACCAGCAATCGTGATGCGACGCGTCGCGACGTATTGAAGGCAGCAGCAGCAGCCGTAGCGTCGAGTACCGCCACAGGAATCGCCTACTGCAATAGCTCCAGGGGGGGGGCAGCAAGGCACCGTTGACCGCTCGGCGCAGCCGGCAGCTGTCTCGCAGATCAGCGCAGCTCCGCGATGACGCACCGTCTTCCTTTAGTCTCAGCGCCGTCGGCAGCCGCGATCCAGCATCGTCGCCTTCCTCACCATCGTCACTAACCAACGTACAGCGGTAGACACTTATTGTTTATACACTACACCTGCCTTTACTGGTAACACTGTTCCCACACTAGTTCAATTCAGTGTCCTGTTATTGCCTACCGAGTTCGTTAATTTATACCAATCGCTTTCACACATCGAGCACTTTTATTTGCTTTTAATTCAGTTTTCCCGGCCGATGCACCATATGTGGGGCGGCGAAGAAGTTGTCGAATGAGTTGTTTGAATGTTCATTTCACGTAACAGACTATTGCCGATGCAACATATGTGGGACGGCGAAGAAGTCGTTGTTTAATGTTGAATGAAAGTTGAACATTGCCACCTTAAATCACGCGAGCCTGGCAACTAATTTGGTGGCCAGTCAGAAAGCGAAGGGAAACTTACTGACCTTAGTTCCCAGTCTGCACGGCCACATTCCTGTACAGCCCAGCTAAACGAAAAATATCCATAGTTCTTCACGGGATTAGGGCTGCTTCAATAAAATTTAAAGTTCCAAACAAGATTTTATTATCTTAAAGGCTCACACAAATTACTCGAAACTTCTGAAAATGCTCAAGACATTAAATATTGTTAATTCAGCCAATCGTTTAATAGTTCAGAGGCGACTTCTACAGCAAGTTCCTCCCGAATAGTTCATTACTCTAACTAACTGTGCTCTATTAATAGTTCGCAATAATGTTAAAAAAAAAATTAATGCTCGCCTTAAAAGTGGAGTTAGTCACCACTTGCCACGCGGAATTATACTTCACACGGACGGCACAATAACAGTTTGTTACCGAAGTCTAAACGATCCAGGACGGTGTACAGTCCTCGCGATTTTCAATGTCCGTTTACATTGCTAAGTACGCGCATGTCACAGCCCGCTATGACGTCACCCGAGGCGAGGCGCGATCGGACGTTAAGCTCGCGTGGACTAGGCGTTGGTCTAATGCGGAGTGAGCTTACTACTGCCTCTGCCGCTCTTTTTATATAGCTCCGGCGCGTACCGCCAAGAGAGCATCTGTTCTTTCCGTTCATGCAGATGCCTGCAACCTCCAAATGATCGCTATCTCAGGCACATAATCTTAAATATCACATTTAATAATAGCTTTACTAACTTCTCAATTTTTGTATACATACATCTGAGCAATACAGAAGCACGTAGAAAATCTCAGCCCGCTAAAATTAAAACTTTACTCTCTAGAATTTTTACAATGGAACTAACGGTAGATTGTTACCTCTGAACCATAGCTTTATCAAGACTTGTATCAGCTGTTAATTATGCTACAAGACTAAAACTTGGTGTAGCTTTGTTAATTGTCCTATCTGATCATTGGTCTTAAAGAATTTGTTTTATCATTAAAATTTAAAGTACTTAATCTATAATGCTTATGTACATTTTACTCACAAAAGTAGTTTTTACTAAATTCCTAAAAAACTAGAAGAGGTAACTGATTGTGGTATTTCCATTATTATTATTAGGGTGAACTGAAGCATCCTACCAATTTTCAATATTGTAGCTCTATTATTTCGCGCCTCTGATTTTTCCGAAAAACGCGGATTCTGGAGTCAATTTTAGTTTTATGGTTTTGGAAACCAGCACCACTCATTAATGACTTCTTACTGCACCTTCTCACCAAATTTTGGCTTCCTAGCGTCATTATTTAGCGCCTCCTATTTTTCTTTCAAAACGTGAATTTTACGTAAACTACTAATTTTATAACATTAAGATTTGTTACCTGAAACATTATTACATAGAACTATACTTTAACAAAGTTTTACACACAAATCTTAATTTTTACTTTTATGTTAAATGTGGTGCAATACTATATGCAGGCGCGTTACGATGACGTGACGCTACTAGCAGTGAACTAGGGTAAGTCCCGTGCACTCGCTCGCCTCTGTATCTTATACATGATACAGCGCTTGCTTTGCTTCAATATGAACACTTTTCACATTCTCCCATGCAACTCGGCTGCTAGTCCTCCTTTCATGCAGAATCGTAAGGTCCTAGCTCATGTCCAAGGCACCAAAGCCAGCTAAAAAGTCAATAATCAATACCTAAAACTGGAATTGTACTACTTCTTACTGGCTATTACATCAACTTAGAAGCATCATCTATGTTCTACTATGATGCTTTTAGTGCCTCCGCATACTGCAGCTCGCGACATAGCTTTGCAGACGATAAGTACAAGCGTTTCAGAGAGAAGAGCGGCCAATGTGACTATCTGGTTTTAAGTCGATTCGATAACAAATGACGAAAACGGACGGATGTCTCAGGTTTTTACTACATATGAACACTTTTCACATTCTCCCGTGCAACTCGGCTGATAGTCCTCCTTCATGCAAAATCTTAATTTCCTAGAACGTGTCCAAGGCACCAAAGAAGGGTAAAAAGTCATTAACTGATACCTAAAACTTTAATTGTACTACTTCTTACTGGCTATTACATCAACTTAGAAGCTTCATCTGGGTTCTACTATGGTGCTTTTAGTGTGTCCGCATACCGCAGCACGCGACATAGCTTTGCAGACGATAAGTACAACTTTTTCAGAGAGAAGAGCGGCCAATGTGACGATCTGGCATTAAGTCGATTCGATAACAAATGACGAAAATGGACGGATATCTCAGGTTTTTACTACAAATGAACACTTTTCACATTCTCCTGTGCAACTCGACTGCTAGCCCTCCTTTCATGCAGAATATTAAGGTCCTAGCTCATGTCCAAGGCACCAAAGCCAGCTAAAAATTCAATATTCAATACCTAAAACTTGAATTGTATTACTTCTTACTGGCTATTACATCAACGTAGAAGCTTGATCTGTGTTCTACTATGGTGCTTTTAGTGTCTCAGCATACCGCAGCACGCGACATAGCTTTGCAGACGACAAGTACAACCGTTTCAGAGAGAAGAGCGGCCAATGTGACGATCTGGCTTTAAGTCGATTCGATAACAAATCACGAAAACGGACGGATTTCTCAGGTTTTTACTACATATGAACACTTTTCACATTCTCCCGTGCAACTCGGCTGCTAGTCCTCCTTTCATGCAGAATCATAAGGTCCTAGCTCATGTCCAAGGCACCAAAGCTAGCTAAAAAGGCAATAATCGATACCTAAAACTTGAATTGTACTACTTCTTCCTGGCTATTACATCAACTTAGAAGCTTCATCTGTGTTCTACTATGGTGCTTTTAGTGCCTCCGCATACCGCAGCACGCGACATAGCTTTGCAGACGATAAGTACAAGCGTTTCGGAGAGAAGAGCGGCCAATGTGACGATCTGGCTTTAAGTCGATTCGATAACAAATGACGAAAACGGACGGATGTCTCAGGTTTTTACTACATATGAACACTTTTCACATTCTCCCATGCAACTCGGCTGCTAGTCCTCCTTTCATGCAGAATCTTAAAGTCCTAGCTCATGTCCAAGGCACCAAAGCCAGCTAAAAAGTCAATAATCAATACCTAAAACTTGAATTGTACTACTTCTTCCTGGCTATTACATCAACTTAGAAGCTTCGTCTGTGTTCTACTATGGTGCTTTTAGTATCTCCGCATACCGGTGCACGCGACATAGTTTTACAGACGATAAGTACAACCGTTTCAGAGAGAAGAGCGGAAAATCTGACGATCTGGCATTAAGTCGATTCGATAACAAATGACGAAATCGAACGGATTTCTCAGGTTTTTACTACATATGAACACTTTTCACATTCTCCCGTGCAACTCGGCTGATAGTCCTCCTTCATGCAAAATCTTAATTTCCTAGCTCGTGTCCAAGGCACCAAAGAAGGGTAAAAAGTCATTAACTGATACCTAAAACTTTAATTGTAGTACTTCTTACTGGCTATTACATCAACTTAGAAGCTTCATCTGTGTTCTACTATGGTGCTTTTAGTGTCTCAGCATACCGCAGCACGCGACATAGCTTTGCAGACGATAAGTACAATCGTTTCAGAGAGAAGAGCGGCCAATGTGACGATCTGGCTTTAAGTCGATTCGATAACAAATGACAAAAACGGACGGATTTCTCAGGTTTTTACTATATATGAACACTTTTCACATTCTCCCGTGCAACTCGGCTGCTAGTCCTCCTTCATATAAATTCTTAAGGTCCTAGCTCATGTCCAAGGCACCAAAGCCAGCTAAAAAGTCAATAATCAATACCTAAAACTGGAATTGTACTACTTCTTACTGGCTATTACATCAACTTAGAAGCTTCATCTGGGTTCTACTATGGTGCTTTTAGTGTGTCCGCATACCGCAGCACGCGACATAGCTTTGCAGACGATAAGTACAACTTTTTCAGAGAGAAGAGCGGCCAATGTGACGATCTGGCTTTAAGTCGATTCGATAACAAATGACGAAAATGGACGGATATCTCAGGTTTTTACTACAAATGAACACTTTTCACATTCTCCCGTGGAACTCGGCTGCTAGCCCTCCTTTCATGCAGAATATTAAGGTCCTAGCTCATGTCCAAGGCACCAAAGCCAGCTAAAAATTCAATATTCAATACCTAAAACTTGAATTGTACTACATCTTACTGGCTATTACATCAACTTAGAAGCTTGATCTGTGTTCTACTATGGTGCTTTTAGTGTCTCAGCATACCGCAGCACGCGACATAGCTTTGCAGACGATAAGTACAAGCGTTTCAGAGAGAAGAGCGGCCAATGTGACGATCTGGCTTTAAGTCGATTCGATAACAAATGACGAAAACGGACCGATTTCTCAGGTTTTTACTACATATGAACACTTTTCACATTCTCCCTTGCAACTCGGCAGCTAGTCCTCCTTTCATGCAGAATCTTAAGGTCCTAGCTCATGTCCAAGGCAACAAAGCCAGCTAAAAAGTCAATAATCAATACCTAAAACTTGAATTGTACTACTTCTTCCTGGCTATTACATCAAATTAGAAGCTTCATCTGTGTTCTACTACGGTGCTTTTAGTTTCTCCGCATACCGCAGCACGCGACATAGTTTTGCAGACGATAAGTACAACCGTTTCAGAGAGAAGAGCGGCCAATGTGACGATCTAGCTTTAAGTCGATTCGATAACAAATGACGAAAATGGACGGATTTCTCAGGTTTTTACTACATATGAACACTTTTCACATACTCCCGTGCAACGCGGCCGCTAGTCCTCGTTTTATGCAGAATCATAAGGTCCTAGCTCATGTCCAAGGCACCAAAGCCAGCTAAAAAGTCAATAATCGATACCTAAATCTTGAATTGGACTACTTCTTACTGGCTATTACATCAACTTAGAAGCATCATTTGTGTTCTACTATGGTGCTTTTAGTGTCTCCGCATATCGCAGCACGCGACATAGCTTTGTAGACGATAAGTACAACCGTTTCAGAGAGAAGAGCGGCCAATGTGACGATCTGGCTTTAAGTCGATTCGATAACAAATGACGAAAACGGACCGATTTCTCAGGTTTTTACTACATATGAACACTTTTCACATTCTCCCTTGGTACTAGGCTGCTAGTCCTCCATTCATGCAGAATCTTAAGGTCCTAGCTCATGTCCAAGGCACCAAAGCCAGCTAAAAAGTCAATAATCAATACCTAAAACTTGAATTGTACTACTTCTTCCTGGCTATTACGTCAGCGTAGAAGCTACATCTGTGTTCTACTACGGTGCTTTTAGTTTCTCCGCATACCGCAGCACGCGACATAGTTTTGCAGACGATAAGTACAACCGTTTCAGAGAGAAGAGCGGCCATTGTGACGATCTGGCTTTAAGTCGATTCGATAACAAATGAAGAAAACGGACGGATTTCTCAGGTTTTTACTACATATGAACACTTTTCACATTCTCCCGTGCAACTCGGCTGCTAGTCCTCCTTTCATGCAGAATCATAAGGTCCTAGCTCATGTCCAAGGCACCAAAGCTAGCTAAATGTCAATAATCGATACCTAAAACTTGAATTGTACTACTTCTTACTGGCTATTACATCAACTTAGAAGCCTCATCTGTGTTCTACTATGGCGCTTTTAGTGCCTCCATATACCGCAGCACGAGACATAGCTTTGCAGATGATAAATGCAACCGTTTCTGAGAGAAGAGCGGCCAATGTGACGATATATCTTTAAGTCGATTCGATAACAAATGACGAAAACGGACGGATTTCTCGGGTTTTTACTACATATGAACACTTTTCACATTCTCCCATGCAAATCGGCTGCTAGTCCTCCTTTCATGCAGATTGTTAAGGTCCTAGCTCATGTCCAAGGCACCAAAGCCAGCTAAAAAGTCAATAGTCGATACCTAAAACTTGAATTGTACTACTTCTTCCTGGCTATTACGTCAAATTAGAAGCTTCATCTGTGTTCTACTATTGTGCTTTTATTGTCTCCGCATACCGCAGCATGCAGCATAGCTTTGCAGACGATAAGTACAACCGTTTCAGAGAGAAGAGCGGCCAATGTGACGATCTGGCTTTAAGTCGATTCGATAACAAATGACGAAAACGGACGAATTTCTTAGGTTTTTACTACATATGAACACTTTTCACATTCTCCCATGCAACTCGGCTGCTAGTCCTCCTTTCATGCAGAATCTTAAGGTCCTAGCTCATGTCCAAGGCACCAAAGCCAGCTAAAAAGTCAATAATCAATACCTAAATCTGGAATTGTACTACTTCTTACTGGCTATTACATCAACTTAGAAGCATCATCTGTGTTCTACTATGATGCTTTTAGTGCCTCCGCATACCGCAGCACGCGACATAGCTTTGCAGACGATAAGTACAAGCGTTTCAGAGAGAAGAGCTTCCAATGTGACGATCTGGCTTTAAGTCGATTCGATAACAAATGACGAAAACGGACGGATGTCTCAGGTTTTTACTACATATGAACACTTTTCACATTCTCCCGTGCAACTCGGCTGATAGTCCTCCTTCATGCAAAATCTTAATTTCCTAGAACGTGTCCAAGGCACCAAAGAAGGGTAAAAAGTTATTAACTGATACCTAAAACTTGAATTGTACTACTTCTTACTGGCTATTACATCAACTTAGAAGCTTCATCTGGGTTCTACTATGGTGCTTTTAGTGTGTCCGCATACCGCAACACGCGACATAGCTTTGCAGACGATAAGTACAACTTTTTCAGAGAGAAGAGCGGCCAATGTGACGATCTGGCATTAAGTCGATTCGATAACAAATGACGAAAATGGACGGATATCTCAGGTTTTTACTACAAATGAACACTTTTCACATTCTCCCGTGCAACTCGGCTGCTAGCCCTCCTTTCATGCAGAATATTAAGGTCCTAGCTCATGTCCAAGGCACCAAAGCCAGCTAAAAAATCAATATTCAGTACCTAAAACTTGAATTGTACTACTTCTTACTGGCTATTACATCAACGTAGAAGCTTGATCTGTGTTCTACTATGGTGCTTTTAGTGTCTCAGCATACCGCAGCACGCGACATAGCTTTGCAGACGACAAGTACAACCGTTTCAGAGAGAAGAGCGGCCAATGTGACGATCTGGCTTTAAGTCGATTCGATAACAAATCACGAAAACGGACGGATTTCTCAGGTTTTTACTACATATGAACACTTTTCACATTCTCCCGTGCAACTCGGCTGCTAGTCCTCCTTTCATGCAGAATCATAAGTTCCTAGCTCATGTCCAAGGCACCAAAGCTAGCTAAAAAGGCAATAATCGATACCTAAAACTTGAATTGTACTACTTCTTCCTGGCTATTACATCAACTTAGAAGCTTGATCTGTGTTCTACTATGGTGATTTTAGTGTCACCGCATACCGCAGCACGCGACATAGCTTTGCAATCGATAAGTACAACCGTTTCAGAGAGAAGAGCGGCTAATTTGACGATCTGGCTTTAAGTCGATTCGATAACAAATGACGAAAACGGACGGATTTCTCGGGTTTTTACTACATATGAACACTTTTCACATTCTCCCATGCAAATCGGCTGCTAGCCCTCCTTTCATACAGAATGTTAAGGTCCTAGCTTTTGTCCAAGGCACCAAAGCCAGCTAAAAAGTCAATAATGGATACCTAAAACTTGAATTGTACTACTTCTTACTGGCTATTACATCAACTTAGAAGCCTCATCTGTGTTCTACTATGGTGCTTTTAGTGTCTCCGCATACCGCAGCACGCGACATAGCTTTGCAGACGATAAGTAAAACCGTTTCAGAGAGAAGAGCGGCCAATGTGACGATCTGGCTTTAAGTCGATTCGATAACAAATGACGAAAACGGACCGATTTCTCAGGTTTTTACTACATATGAACACTTTTCACATTCTCCCATGCAACTCGGCTGCTAGTCCTCTTTATTGCAGAATCTTAAGGTCCTAGCTCATGTCCAAGGCACCAAAGCCAGCTAAAAAGTCAACAACCGATACCTAAAACTTGAATTGTACTACTGCTTACTGGCTATTACATCATCTTAGAAGCTTCATCTGTGTTCTACTATGGTGCTTTTAGCGTCTCCGAATACCGCAGTACGCGACATAGCTTTGCAGACGATAAGTACAACCGTTTCAGAGAGAAGAGCGGCCAATGTGACGATCTGGCTTTAAGTAGATTCGATAATAAATGACGAAAACGGACGGATTTCTCAGGTTTTTACTACATATGAACACTTTTCACATTCTCCCGTGCAACTCGGCTGCTAGTCCTCCTTTCATGCAGAATCTTAAGGTCCCAGCTCATGTCCAAGGCACAAAAGCCAACTAAAAGGTCAATATTCAATACCTAATACTTGTATTGTACTACTTCTTACTGGCTATTACATCTACTTAGAAGCTTGATCTGTGTTCTACTATAGTGCTTTTAGTGTCTCAGCTTACCGCAGCACGCGACATAGCTTTGCAGACGATAAGTACAACCGTTTCAGAGAGAAAAGCGGCCAATGTGTCGATCTGGCTTTAAGTCGATTCGATAACATATGACGAAAACGGACGGATTTCTCAGGTTTTTACTACATATGAACACTTTTCACATCTCCCGTGCAACTCGGCTGCTAGTCCTCCTTCATGCAAAATCTTAAGTTCCTAGCTCGTGCCCAAGGCACCAAAGAAGTGTAAAAAGTCAATAACCGATACCTTAAACTTGAATTTTACTTCTTCTTACTGGCTATTACATCAAGTTAGAAGCTTCATCTGTGTTCTACTATGGTGCTTTTAGTGTGTCCGCATACCGCAGCACGCGACATAGCTTTGCAGACGATAAGTACAACCGTTTCAGAGAGAAGAGCGGCCAATGTGACGATCTGGCTTTGAGTCGATTCGATAACAAATGACGAAAACGGACGGAGTTCTCAGGTTTTTACTACATATGAACACTTTTCACATTCTCCCGTGCAACTCGGCTGCTAGTCCTCCTTTAATGCAGAATCTTAAGGTCCTAGCTCATGTCCAAGTCACCAGAGCCAACTAAAAAGTCAATAATCGATACCTAAAACTTGAATTCTACTACTTCTTACTGGCTATTACATCAACTTAGAAGCTTCATCTGTGTTCTACTATGGTGCTTTTAGTGTCTCCACATACCGCAGCACGCGACATGGCTTTGCAGACGATAAGTACAACCGTTTCAGAGAGAAGAGCGGCCAATATGACGATCTGGCTTTAAGTCGATTCGATAACAAATGACGAAAACGGACGGAGTTCTCAGGTTTTTACTACATATGAACAGTTTTCACATTCTCCCGTGCAACTCGGCTGCTAGTCCTCCTTTAATGCAGAATCTTAAGGTCCTAGCTCATGTCCAAGGCACCAGAGCCAACTAAAAAGTCAATAATCGATACCTAAAACTTGAATTCTACTACTTCTTCCTGGCTATTACATCAACTTAGCAGCTTCATCTGTGTTCTACTATGGTGCTTTTAGTGCCTCCGCATACCGCAGCACGCGACATAGCTTTGCAGACGATAAGTACAAGCGTTTCGGAGAGAAGAGCGGCCAATGTGACGATCTGGCTTTAAGTCGATTCGATAACAAATGACGAAAACGGACGGATGTCTCAGGTTTTTACTACATATGAACACTTTTCACATTCTCCCATGCAACTCGGCTGCTAGTCCTCCTTTCATGCAGAATCTTAAAGTCCTAGCTCATGTCCAAGGCACCAAAGCCAGCTAAAAAGTCAATAATCAATACCTAAAACTTGAATTGTACTACTTCTTCCTGGCTATTACATCAACTTGGAAGCTTCGTCTGTGTTCTACTATGGTGCTTTTAGTGTCTCAGCATACCGCAGCACGCGACATAGCTTTGCAGACGATAAGTACAAGCGTTTCAGAGAGAAGAGCTTCCAATGTGACGATCTGGCTTTAAGTCGATTCGATAACAAATGACGAAAACGGACGGATGTCTCAGGTTTTTACTACATATGAACACTTTTCACATTCTCCCGTGCAACTCGGCTGATAGTCCTCCTTCATGCAAAATCTTAATTTCCTAGAACGTGTCCAAGGCACCAAAGAAGGGTAAAAAGTCATTAACTGATACCTAAAACTTGAATTGTACTACTTCTTACTGGCTATTACATCAACTTAGAAGCTTCATCTGGGTTCTACTATGGTGCTTTTAGTGTGTCCGCATACCGCAACACGCGACATAGCTTTGCAGACGATAAGTACAACTTTTTCAGAGAGAAGAGCGGCCAATGTGACGATCTGGCATTAAGTCGATTCGATAACAAATGACGAAAATGGACGGATATCTCAGGTTTTTACTACAAATGAACACTTTTCACATTCTCCCGTGCAACTCGGCTGCTAGCCCTCCTTTCATGCAGAATATTAAGGTCCTAGCTCATGTCCAAGGCACCAAAGCCAGCTAAAAAATCAATATTCAATACCTAAAACTTGAATTGTACTACTTCTTACTGGCTATTACATCAACTTAGAAGCTTGATCTGTGTTCTACTATGGTGCTTTTAGTGTCTCCGCATACCGCAGCACGCGACATAGCTTTGCAATCGATAAGTACAACCGTTTCAGAGAGAAGAGCGGCTAATTTGACGATCTGGCTTTAAGTCGATTCGATAACAAATGACGAAAACGGACGGATTTCTCGGGTTTTTACTACATATGAACACTTTTCACATTCTCCCATGCAAATCGGCTGCTAGCCCTCCTTTCATACAGAATGTTAAGGTCCTAGCTTTTGTCCAAGGCACCAAAGCCAGCTAAAAAGTCAATAATCGATACCTAAAACTTGAATTGTACTACTTCTTACTGGCTATTACATCAACTTAGAAGCCTCATCTGTGTTCTACTATGGTGCTTTTAGTGTCTCCGCATACCGCAGCACGCGACATAGCTTTGCAGACGATAAGTACAACCGTTTCAGAGAGAAGAGCGGCCAATGTGACGATCTGGCTTTAAGTCGATTCGATAACAAATGACGAAAACGGACCGATTTCTCAGGTTTTTACTACATATGAACACTTTTCACATTCTCCCGTGCAACTCGGCTGCTAGTCCTCCTTTCATGCAGAATCTTAAGGTCCCAGCTCATGTCCAAGGCACAAAAGCCAACTAAAAGGTCAATATTCAATACCTAATACTTGTATTGTACTACTTCTTACTGGCTATTACATTTACTTAGAAGCTTGATCTGTGTTCTACTATAGTGCTTTTAGTGTCTCAGCTTACCGCAGCACGCGACATAGCTTTGCAGACGATAAGTACAACCGTTTCAGAGAGAAAAGCGGCCAATGTGTCGATCTGGCTTTAAGTCGATTCGATAACATATGACGAAAACGGACGGATTTCTCAGGTTTTTACTACATATGAACACTTTTCACATCTCCCGTGCAACTCGGCTGCTAGTCCTCCTTCATGCAAAATCTTAAGTTCCTAGCTCGTGCCCAAGGCACCAAAGAAGTGTAAAAAGTCAATAACCGATACCTTAAACTTGAATTTTACTTCTTCTTACTGGCTATTACATCAAGTTAGAAGCTTCATCTGTGTTCTACTATGGCGCTTTTAGTGTGTCCGCATACCGCAGCACGCGACATAGCTTTGCAGACGATAAGTACAACCGTTTCAGAGAGAAGAGCGGCCAATGTGACGATCTGGCTTTAAGTCGATTCGATAACAAATGACGAAAACGGACGGAGTTCTCAGGTTTTTACTACATATGAACACTTTTCACATTCTCCCGTGCAACTCGGCTGCTAGTCCTCCTTTAATGCAGAATCTTAAGGTCCTAGCTCATGTCCAAGTCACCAGAGCCAACTAAAAAGTCAATAATCGATACCTAAAACTTGAATTCTACTACTTCTTACTGGCTATTACATCAACTTAGAAGCTTCATCTGTGTTCTACTATGGTGCTTTTAGTGTCTCCACATACCGCAGCACGCGACATGGCTTTGCAGACGATAAGTACAACCGTTTCAGAGAGAAGAGCGGCCAATATGACGATCTGGCTTTAAGTCGATTCGATAACAAATGACGAAAACGGACGGAGTTCTCAGGTTTTTACTACATATGAACAGTTTTCACATTCTCCCGTGCAACTCGGCTGCTAGTCCTCCTTTAATGCAGAATCTTAAGGTCCTAGCTCATGTCCAAGGCACCAGAGCCAACTAAAAAGTCAATAATCGATACCTAAAACTTGAATTCTACTACTTCTTCCTGGCTATTACATCAACTTAGAAGCTTCATCTGTGTTCTACTATGGTGCTTTTAGTGCCTCCGCATACCGCAGCACGCGACATAGCTTTGCAGACGATAAGTACAAGCGTTTCGGAGAGAAGAGCGGCCAATGTGACGATCTGGCTTTAAGTCGATTCGATAACAAATGACGAAAACGGACGGATGTCTCAGGTTTTTACTACATATGAACACTTTTCACATTCTCCCATGCAACTCGGCTGCTAGTCCTCCTTTCATGCAGAATCTTAAAGTCCTAGCTCATGTCCAAGGCACCAAAGCCAGCTAAAAAGTCAATAATCAATACCTAAAACTTGAATTGTACTACTTCTTCCTGGCTATTACATCAACTTAGAAGCTCCGTCTGTCTTCTACTATGGTGCTTTTAGTGTCTCAGCATACCGCAGCACGCGACATAGCTTTGCAGACGATAAGTACAAGCGTTTCAGAGAGAAGAGCGGCCAATGTGACGATCTGGCTTTAAGTCGATTCGATAACAAATGACGAAAACGGACCGATTTCTCAGGTTTTTACTACATATGAACACTTTTCACATTCTCCCTTGCAACTCAGCAGCTAGTCCTCCTTTCATGCAGAATCTTAAGGTCCTAGCTCATGTCCAAGGCAACAAAGCCAGCTAAAAAGTCAATAATCAATACCTAAAACTTGAATTGTACTACTTCTTCCAGGCTATTACATCAACTTAGAAGCTTCATCTGTGTTCTACTACGGTGCTTTTAGTTTCTCCGCATACCGCAGCACGCGACATAGTTTTGCAGACGATAAGTACAACCGTTTCAGAGAGAAGAGCGGCCAATGTGACGATCTAGCTTTAAGTCGATTCGATAACAAATCACGAAAACGGACGGATTTCTCAGGTTTTTACTACATATGAACACTTTTCACATTCTCCCGTGCAACTCGGCTGCTAGTCCTCCTTTCATGCAGAATCATAAGTTCCTAGCTCATGTCCAAGGCACCAAAGCTAGCTAAAAAGGCAATAATCGATACCTAAAACTTGAAATGTACTACTTCTTCCTGGCTATTACATCAACTTAGAAGCTTCATCTGTGTTCTACTATGGTGATTTTAGTGTCTCCGCATACCGCAGCACGCGACATAGCTTTGCAATCGATAAGTACAACCGTTTCAGAGAGAAGAGCGGCTAATTTGACGATCTGGCTTTAAGTCGATTCGATAACAAATGACGAAAACGGACGGATTTCTCGGGTTTTTACTACATATGAACACTTTTCACATTCTCCCATGCAAATCGGCTGCTAGCCCTCCTTTCATACAGAATGTTAAGGTCCTAGCTTTTGTCCAAGGCACCAAAGCCAGCTAAAAAGTCAATAATCGATACCTAAAACTTGAATTGTACTACTTCTTACTGGCTATTACATCAACTTAGAAGCCTCATCTGTGTTCTACTATGGTGCTTTTAGTGTCTCCGCATACCGCAGCACGCGACATAGCTTGCAGACGATAAGTACAAGCGTTTCAGAGAGAAGAGCGGCCAATGTGACGATCTGGCTTTAAGTCGATTCGATAACAAATGACGAAAACGGACGAATTTCTTAGGTTTTTACTACATATGAACACTTTTCACATTCTCCCATGCAACTCGGCTGCTAGTCCTCCTTTCATGCAGAATCTTAAGGTCCTAGCTCATGTCCAAGGCACCAAAGCCAGCTAAAAAGTCAATAATCAATACCTAAATCTGGAATTGTACTACTTCTTCCAGGCTATTACATCAACTTAGAAGCTTCATCTGTGTTCTACTACGGTGCTTTTAGTTTCTCCGCATACCGCAGCACGCGACATAGTTTTGCAGACGATAAGTACAACCGTTTCAGAGAGAAGAGCGGCCAATGTGACGATCTAGCTTTAAGTCGATTCGATAACAAATCACGAAAACGGACGGATTTCTCAGGTTTTTACTACATATGAACACTTTTCACATTCTCCCGTGCAACTCGGCTGCTAGTCCTAGTTTCATGCAGAATCATAAGTTCCTAGCTCATGTCCAAGGCACCAAAGCTAGCTAAAAAGGCAATAATCGATACCTAAAACTTGAATTGTACTACTTCTTCCTGGCTATTACATCAACTTAGAAGCTTCATCTGTGTTCTACTATGGTGATTTTAGTGTCTCCGCATACCGCAGCACGCGACATAGCTTTGCAATCGATAAGTACAACCGTTTCAGAGAGAAGAGCGGCTAATTTGACGACCTGGCTTTAAGTCGATTCGATAACAAATGACGAAAACGGACGGATTTCTCGGGTTTTTACTACATATGAACACTTTTCACATTCTCCCATGCAAATCGGCTGCTAGCCCTCCTTTCATACAGAATGTTAAGGTCCTAGCTTTTGTCCAAGGCACCAAAGCCAGCTAAAAAGTCAATAATCGATACCTAAAACTTGAATTGTACTACTTCTTACTGGCTATTACATCAACTTAGAAGCCTCATCTGTGTTCTACTATGGTGCTTTTAGTGTCTCCGCATACCGCAGCACGCGACATAGCTTTGCAGACGATAAGTACAACCGTTTCAGAGAGAAGAGCGGCCAATGTGACGATCTGGCTTTAAGTCGATTCGATAACAAATGACGAAAACGGACCGATTTCTCAGGTTTTTACTACATATGAACACTTTTCACATTCTCCCATGCAACTCGGCTGCTAGTCCTCTTTATTGCAGAATCTTAAGGTCCTAGCTCATGTCCAAGGCACCAAAGCCAGCTAAAAAGTCAACAACCGATACCTAAAACTTGAATTGTACTACTGCTTACTGGCTATTACATCATCTTAGAAGCTTCATCTGTGTTCTACTATGGTGCTTTTAGCGTCTCCGAATACCGCAGTACGCGACATAGCTTTGCAGACGATAAGTACAACCGTTTCAGAGAGAAGAGCGGCCAATGTGACGATCTGGCTTTAAGTAGATTCGATAATAAATGACGAAAACGGACGGATTTCTCAGGTTTTTACTACATATGAACACTTTTCACATTCTCCCGTGCAACTCGGCTGCTAGTCCTCCTTTCATGCAGAATCTTAAGGTCCCAGCTCATGTCCAAGGCACAAAAGCCAACTAAAAGGTCAATATTCAATACCTAATACTTGTATTGTACTACTTCTTACTGGCTATTACATCTACTTAGAAGCTTGATCTGTGTTCTACTATAGTGCTTTTAGTGTCTCAGCTTACCGCAGCACGCGACATAGCTTTGCAGACGATAAGTACAACCGTTTCAGAGAGAAAAGCGGCCAATGTGTCGATCTGGCTTTAAGTCGATTCGATAACATATGACGAAAACGGACGGATTTCTCAGGTTTTTACTACATATGAACACTTTTCACATCTCCCGTGCAACTCGGCTGCTAGTCCTCCTTCATGCAAAATCTTAAGTTCCTAGCTCGTGCCCAAGGCACCAAAGAAGTGTAAAAAGTCAATAACCGATACCTTAAACTTGAATTTTACTTCTTCTTACTGGCTATTACATCAAGTTAGAAGCTTCATCTGTGTTCTACTATGGTGCTTTTAGTGTGTCCGCATACCGCAGCACGCGACATAGCTTTGCAGACAATAAGTACAACCGTTTCAGAGAGAAGAGCGGCCAATGTGACGATCTGGCTTTAAGTCGATTCGATAACAAATGACGAAAACGGACGGAGTTCTCAGGTTTTTACTACATATGAACACTTTTCACATTCTCCCGTGCAACTCGGCTGCTAGTCCTCCTTTAATGCAGAATCTTAAGGTCCTAGCTCATGTCCAAGTCACCAGAGCCAACTAAAAAGTCAATAATCGATACCTAAAACTTGAATTCTACTACTTCTTACTGGCTATTACATCAACTTAGAAGCTTCATCTGTGTTCTACTATGGTGCTTTTAGTGTCTCCACATACCGCAGCACGCGACATGGCTTTGCAGACGATAAGTACAACCGTTTCAGAGAGAAGAGCGGCCAATATGACGATCTGGCTTTAAGTCGATTCGATAACAAATGACGAAAACGGACGGAGTTCTCAGGTTTTTACTACATATGAACAGTTTTCACATTCTCCCGTGCAACTCGGCTTCTAGTCCTCCTTTAATGCAGAATCTTAAGGTCCTAGCTCATGTCCAAGGCACCAGAGCCAACTAAAAAGTCAATAATCGATACCTAAAACTTGAATTCTACTACTTCTTCCTGGCTATTACATCAACTTAGAAGCTTCATCTGTGTTCTACTATGGTGCTTTTAGTGCCTCCGCATACCGCAGCACGCGACATAGCTTTGCAGACGATAAGTACAAGCGTTTCGGAGAGAAGAGCGGCCAATGTGACGATCTGGCTTTAAGTCGATTCGATAACAAATGACGAAAACGGACGGATGTCTCAGGTTTTTACTACATATGAACACTTTTCACATTCTCCCATGCAACTCGGCTGCTAGTCCTCCTTTCATGCAGAATCTTAAAGTCCTAGCTCATGTCCAAGGCACCAAAGCCAGCTAAAAAGTCAATAATCAATACCTAAAACTTGAATTGTACTACTTCTTCCTGGCTATTACATCAACTTAGAAGCTTCGTCTGTGTTCTACTATGGTGCTTTTAGTGTCTCAGCATACCGCAGCACGCGACATAGCTTGCAGACGATAAGTACAAGCGTTTCAGAGAGAAGAGCGGCCAATGTGACGATCTGGCTTTAAGTCGATTCGATAACAAATGACGAAAACGGACCGATTTCTCAGGTTTTTACTACATATGAACACTTTTCACATTCTCCCTTGCAACTCAGCAGCTAGTCCTCCTTTCATGCAGAATCTTAAGGTCCTAGCTCATGTCCAAGGCAACAAAGCCAGCTAAAAAGTCAATAATCAATACCTAAAACTTGAATTGTACTACTTCTTCCAGGCTATTACATCAACTTAGAAGCTTCATCTGTGTTCTACTACGGTGCTTTTAGTTTCTCCGCATACCGCAGCACGCGACATAGTTTTGCAGACGATAAGTACAACCGTTTCAGAGAGAAGAGCGGCCAATGTGACGATCTAGCTTTAAGTCGATTCGATAACAAATCACGAAAACGGACGGATTTCTCAGGTTTTTACTACATATGAACACTTTTCACATTCTCCCGTGCAACTCGGCTGCTAGTCCTCCTTTCATGCAGAATCATAAGTTCCTAGCTCATGTCCAAGGCACCAAAGCTAGCTAAAAAGGCAATAATCGATACCTAAAACTTGAATTGTACTACTTCTTCCTGGCTATTACATCAACTTAGAAGCTTCATCTGTGTTCTACTATGGTGATTTTAGTGTCTCCGCATACCGCAGCACGCGACATAGCTTTGCAATCGATAAGTACAACCGTTTCAGAGAGAAGAGCGGCTAATTTGACGATCTGGCTTTAAGTCGATTCGATAACAAATGAAGAAAACGGACGGATTTCTCGGGTTTTTACTACATATGAACACTTTTCACATTCTCCCATGCAAATCGGCTGCTAGCCCTCCTTTCATACAGAATGTTAAGGTCCTAGCTTTTGTCCAAGGCACCAGAGCCAGCTAAAAAGTCAATAATCGATACCTAAAACTTGAATTGTACTACTTCTTACTGGCTATTACATCAACTTAGAAGCCTCATCTGTGTTCTACTATGGTGCTTTTAGTGTCTCCGCATACCGCAGCACGCGACATAGCTTTGCAGACGATAAGTACAACCGTTTCAGAGAGAAGAGCGGCCAATGTGACGATCTGGCTTTAAGTCGATTCGATAACAAATGACGAAAACGGACCGATTTCTCAGGTTTTTACTACATATGAACACTTTTCACATTCTCCCGTGCAACTCGGCTGCTAGTCCTCCTTTCATGCAGAATCATAAGTTCCTAGCTCATGTCCAAGGCACCAAAGCTAGCTAAAAAGTCAATAATCAATACCTAAAACTTGAATTCTACTACTTCTTCCTGGCTATTACAGCAACTTAGAAGCTTCATCTGTGTTCTACTATGGTGCTTTTAGTGCCTCCGCATACCGCAGCACGCGACATAGCTTTGCAGACGATAAGTACAAGCGTTTCGGAGAGAAGAGCAGCCAATGTGACGATCTGGCTTTAAGTCGATTCGATAACAAATGACGAAAACGGACAGATGTCTCAGGTTTTTACTACATATGAACACTTTTCACATTCTCCCATGCAACTCGGCTGCTAGTCCTCCTTTAATGCAGAATCTTAAAGTCCTAGCTCATGTCCAAGGCACCAAAGCCAGCTAAAAAGTCAATAATCAATACCTAAAACTTGAATTGTACTACTTCTTCCTGGCTATTACATCAACTTAGAAGCTTCATCTGTGTTCTACTATGGTGCTTTTAGTGTCTCCGCATACCGCAGCACGTGACATAGCTTTGCAATCGATAAGTACAACAGTTTCAGAGTGAAGAGCGGCTAATGTGACGATCTGGCTTTAAGACGATTCGATAACAAATGACGAAAACGGACGGATTTCTCGGGTTTTTACTACATATGAACACTTTTCACATTCTCCCATGCAAATCGGCTGCTAGTCCTCCTTTCATGCAGAATGTTAAGGTCCTAGCTCATGTCCAAGGCACCAAAGCCAGCTAAAAAGTCAATAGTCGATACATAAAACTTGAATTGTACTACTTCTTCCTGGCTATTACGTCAAATTAGAAGCTTCATCTGTGTTCTACTATTGTGCTTTTATTGTCTCCGCATACCGCAGCATGCAGCATAGCTTTGCAGACGATAAGTACAACCGTTTCAGAGAGAAGAGCGGCCAATGTGACGATCTGGCTTTAAGTCGATTCGATAACAAATGACGAAAACGGACGAATTTCTTAGGTTTTTACTACATATGAACACTTTTCACATTCTCCCATGCAACTCGGCTGCTAGTCCTCCTTTCATGCAGAATCTTAAGGTCCTAGCTCATGTCCAAGGCACCAAAGCCAGCTAAAAAGTCAATAATCAATACCTAAATCTGGAATTGTACTACTTCTTACTGCCTATTACATCAACTTAGAAGCATCATCTGTGTTCTACTATGATGCTTTTAGTGCCTCCGCATACCGCAGCACGCGACATAGCTTTGCAATCGATAAGTACAAACGTTTCAGAGAGAAGAGCGGCTAATTTGACGATCTGGCTTTAAGTCGATTCGATAACAAATGACGAAAACGGACGGATTTCTCGGGTTTTTACTACATATGAACACTTTTCACATTCTCCCACGCAAATCGGCTGCTAGCCCTCCTTTCATACAGAATGTTAAGGTCCTAGCTTTTGTCCAAGGCACCAAAGCCAGCTAAAAAGTCAATAATCGATACCTAAAACTTGAATTGTACTACTTCTTACTGGCTATTACATCAACTTAGAAGCTTCATCTGTGTTCTACTATGGTGCTTTTAGTGTCTCCGCATACCGCAGCACGTGACATAGCTTTGCAGACGATAAGTACAACCGTTTCAGAGAGAAGAGCGGCCAATGTGACGATCTGGCTTTAAGTCGATTCGATAACAAATGACGAAAACGGACCGATTTCTCAGGTTTTTACTACATATGAACACTTTTCACATTCTCCCATGCAACTCGGCTGCTAGTCTTCTTTATTGCAGAATCTTAAGGTCCTAGCTCATGTCCAAGGCACCAAAGCCAGCTAAAAAGTCAACAACCGATACCTAAAACTTGAATTGTACTACTGCTTACTGGCTATTACATCATCTTAGAAGCTTCATCTGTGTTCTACTATGGTGCTTTTAGCGTCTCCGAATACCGCAGTACGCGACATAGCTTTGCAGACGATAAGTACAACCGTTTCAGAGAGAAGAGCGGCCAATGTGACGATCTGGCTTTAAGTAGATTCGATAATAAATGACGAAAACGGACGGATTTCTCAGGTTTTTACTACATATGAACACTTTTCACATTCTCCCGTGCAACTCGGCTGCTAGTCCTCCGTTCATGCAGAATCTTAAGGTCCCAGCTCATGTCCAAGGCACAAAAGCCAACTAAAAGGTCAATATTCAATACCTAATACTTGTATTGTAGTACTTCTTACTGGCTATTACATCTACTTAGAAGCTTGATCTGTGTTCTACTATAGTGCTTTTAGTGTCTCAGCTTACCGCAGCACGCGACATAGCTTTGCAGACGATAAGTACCACCGTTTCAGAGAGAAAAGCGGCCAATGTGTCGATCTGGCTTTAAGTCGATTCGATAACATATGACGAAAACGGACGGATTTCTCAGGTTTTTACTACATATGAACACTTTTCACATCTCCCGTGCAACTCGGCTGCTAGTCCTCCTTCATGCAAAATCTTAAGTTCCTAGCTCGTGCCCAAGGCACCAAAGAAGTGTAAAAAGTCAATAACCGATACCTTAAACTTGAATTTTACTTCTTCTTACTGGCTATTACATCAAGTTAGAAGCTTCATCTGTGTTCTACTATGGTGCTTTTAGTGTGTCCGCATACCGCAGCACGCGACATAGCTTTGCAGACGATAAGTACAACCGTTTCAGAGAGAAGAGCGGCCAATATGACGATCTGGCTTTAAGTCGATTCGATAACAAATGACGAAAACGGACGGATTTCTAAGGTTTTTACTACATATGAACACTTTTCACATTCTCCCATGCAACTCGGCTGCTAGTCCTCCTTTCATGCAGAATTTTAAGTCCTAGCTCATGTCCAAGTCACCAGAGCCAACTAAAAAGTCAATAATCGATACCTAAAACTTGAATTCTACTACTTCTTACTGGCTATTACATCAACTTAGAAGCTTCATCTGTGTTCTACTATGGTGCTTTTAGTGTCTCCACATACCGCAGCACGCGACATGGCTTTGCAGACAATAAGTACAACCGTTTCAGAGAGAAGAGCGGCCAATATGACGATCTGGCTTTAAGTCGATTCGATAACAAATGACGAAAACGGACGGATTCTAAGGTTTTTACTACATATGAACACTTTTCACATTCTCCCATGCAACTCGGCTGCTAGTCCTCCTTTCATGCAGAATTTTAAGTCCTAGCTCATGTCCAAGGCACCAAAGCCACCTAAAAAGTCAATAATCAATACCTAAAACTTGAATTGTACTACTTCTCCCTGGCTATTACATCAACTTAGAAGCTTCATCTGTGTTCTACTATGGTGCTTTTAGTTTCTCCGCATACCGGTGTACGCGACATAGTTTTACAGACGATAAGTACAACCGTTTCAGAGAGAAGAGCGGAAAATCTGACGATCTGGCTTTAAGTCGATTCGATAACAAATGACGAAATCGTACGGATTTCTCGGGTTTTTACTACATATGAACACTTTTCACATTCTCCCGTGCAACTCGGCTGATAGTCCTCCTTCATGCAAAATCTTAATTTCCTAGCTCGTGTCCAAGGCACCAAAGAAGGGTAAAAAGTCATTAACTGATACCTAAAACTTTAATTGTAGTACTTCTTACTGGCTATTACATCAACTTAGAAGCTTCATCTGTGTTCTACTATGGTGCTTTAGTGTCTCAGCATACCGCAGCACGCGACATAGCTTTGCAGACGATAAGTACAACCGTTTCAGAGAGAAGAGCGGCCAATGTGACGATCTGGCTTTAAGTCGATTCGATAACAAATGACGAAAACGGACGGATTTCTCAGGTTTTTACTACATATGAACACTTTTCACATTCTCCCGTGCAACTCGGCTGCTAGTCCTCCTTCATGCAAAATCTTAAGTTCCTAGATCGTGTCCAAGGCACCAAAGAAGGGTAAAAAGTCAATAACCGATACATAAAACTTTAATTGTACTACTTCTTACTGGCTATTACATCAACTTAGAAGCTTCATCTGTGTTCTACTATGGTGCTTTTAGTGTCTCTGCATATCGCAGCACGCGACATAGCTTTGTAGACGATAAGTACAACCGTTTCAGAGAGACGAGCGGCCAATGTGACGATCTTGCTTTAAGTCGATTCGATAACAAATGACGAAAACCTACGGATTTCTCAGGTTTTTAATACATATGAACACTTTTCACATTCTCCCGTGCAACTCGGCTGCTAGTCCTCCTTTCATGCAGAATCATAAGGTCCTAGCTCATGTCCAAGGCACCAAAGCTAGCTAAAAAGGCAATAATCGATACCTACAACCTGAATTGTACTACTTCTTACTGGCTATTACATCAACTTAGAAGCTTCATCTGTGTTCTACTATGGTGCTTTTAGTGTCTCCGCATACCGCAGCACGCGACATAGCTTTGCAATCGATAAGTACAACCGTTTCAGAGAGAAGAGCGGCTAATTTGACGATCTGGCTTTAAGTCGATTCGATAACAAATGACGAAAACGGACGGATTTCTCGGGTTTTTACTACATATGAACACTTTTCACATTCTCCCATGCAAATCGGCTGCTAGTCCTCCTTTCATACAGAATGTTAAGGTCCTAGCTTTTGTCCAAGGCACCAAAGCCAGCTAAAAAGTCAATAACCGACACCTAAAACTTGAATTGTACTACTTCTTCCTGGCTATTACGTCAACTTAGAAGCTTCATCTGTGTTCTACTATGGTGCTTTTAGTGTTTCCGCATACCGCAGCACAAGACATAGCTTTGCAGACGATAAGTACAACCGTTTCAGAGAGAAGAGCGGCCAATGTGACGATCTGGCTTTACGTCGATTCGATAACAAATGACGAAAACGGACGAATTTCTTAGGTTTTTACTACATATGAAAACTTTTCACATTCCCCCGTGCAACTCGGCTGCTAGTCCTCCTTTCATGCAGATTCTTAAGGTCCTAGCTCATGTCCAAGGCACCAAAGCCAGCTAAAAAGTCAATAATCGATACCTAAATCTTGATGTGGACTACTTCTTACTGGCTATTACATCAACTTAGAAGTTTCATCTGTGTTCTACTATGGTGCTTTTCCTGTTTCCGCCTACGGCAACACGCGACATAGCTTTGCAGACGATAAGTACAACCGTTTCAGAGAGAAGAGCGGCCAATGTGACGATCTGGCTTTAAGTCGATTCGATAACAAATGACGAAAACGGACCGATTTTCAGGTTTTTACTACATATGAACACTTTCACATTCTCCCTTGCAACTCGGCTGCTAGTCCTCCTTTCATGCAGAATCTTAAGGTCCTAGCTCATGTCCAAGGCACCAAAGCCAGCTAAAAAGTCAATAATCTATACCTAAAACTGGAATTGTACTACTTCTTAATGGCTATTACATCAACTTAGAAGCATCATCTGTGTTCTACTATGATGCTTTTAGTGCCTCCGCATACTGCAGCACGCGACATAGCTTTGCAGACGACAAGTACAACCGTTTCAGAGAGAAGAGCGGCCAATGTGACGATCTGGCTTTAAGTCGATTCGATAACAAATCACGAAAACGGACGGATTTCTCAGGTTTTTACTACATATGAACACTTTTCACGTTCTCCCGTGCAACTCGGCTGCTTGTCCTCCTTTCATGCAGAATCATAAGGTCCTAGCTCATGTCCAAGGCACCAAAGCTAGCTAAAAAGCAATAAACGATACCTAAAACTTGAATTGTACTACTTCTTCCTGGCTATTACATCAACTTAGAAGCTTCATCTGTGTTCTACTATGGTGCTTTTAGTGTCTCCGCATACCGCAGCACGCGACATAGCTTTGCAATCGATAAGTACAACCGTTTCAGAGAGAAGAGCGGCTAATTTGACGATCTGGCTTTAAGTCGATTCGATAACAAATGACGAAAACGGACGGATTTCTCGGGTTTTTACTACATATGAACACTTTTCACATTCTCCCATGCAAATCGGCTGCTAGTCCTCCTTTCATACAGAATGTTAAGGTCCTAGCTTTTGTCCAAGGCACCAAAGCCAGCTAAATAGTCAATAATCGATACCTAAAACTTGAATTGTACTACTTCTTACTGGCTATTACATCAACTTAGAAGCTTCATCTGTGTTCTACTATGGTGCTTTTAGTGTCTCCGCATACCGCAGCACGCGACATAGCTTTGCAGACGATAAGTACAACCGTTTCAGAGAGAAGAGCGGCCAATGTGACGATCTCGCTTTAAGTCGATTCGATAACAATTGACGAAAACGGACCGATTTCTCAGGTTTTTACTGCATATGAACGCTTTTCACATTCTCCCATGCAACTCGGCTGCTAGTCCTCTTTATTGCAGAATCTTAAGGTCCTAGCTCATGTCCAAGGCACCAAAGCCAGCTAAAAAGTCAACAACCGATACATAAAACTTGAATTGTACTACTGCTTACTGGCTATTACATCATCTTAGAAGCTTCATATGGGTTCTACTATGGTGCTTTTAGCGTCTCCGAATACCGCAGTACGCGACATAGCTTTGCAGACGATAAGTACAACCGTTTCAGAGAGAAGAGCGGCCAATGTGACGATCTGGCTTTAAGTAGATTCGATAATAAATGACGAAAACGGACGGATTTCTCAGGTTTTTACTACATATGAACACTTTTCACATTCTCCCGTGCAACTCGGCTGCTAGTCCTCCTTTCATGCAGAATCTTAAGGTCCCAGCTCATGTCGAAGGCACAAAAGCCAGCTAAAAGGTCAATATTCAATACCTAATACTTGTATTGTAATACTTCTTACTGGCTATTACATCTACTTAGAAGCTTGATCTGTGTTCTACTATAGTGCTTTTAGTGTCTCAGCTTACCGCAGCACACGACATAGCTTTGCAGACGATAAGTACAACCGTTTCAGAGAGAAAAGCGGCCAATGTGTCGATCTGGCTTTAAGTCGATTCGATAACATATGACGAAAACGGACGGATTTCTCAGGTTTTTACTACATATGAACACTTTTCACATCTCCCGTGCAACTCGGCTGCTAGTCCTCCTTCATGCAGAATCTTAAGGTCCTAGCTCATGCCCAAGGCACCAAAGCCAGCTAAAAAGTCAATAATCCATACTTAAAACTTGAATTGTACTACATCTTACTGGCTATTACATCATCATAGAAGCTTCATCTGTGTTCTACTATGGTGCTTTTAGTGTCTCCGCATACCGCAGCACGCGACATAGCTTTGCAGACGATAAGTACAACCGTTTCAGAGAGAAGAGCGGCCAATGTGACGATCTGGCTTTAATTCGATTCGATAACAAATGACGAAAACGGACGGAGTTCTCAGGTTTTTACTACATATGAACACTTTTCACATTCTCCCGTGCAACTCGGCTGCTAGTCCTCCTTTAATGCAGAATCTTAAGGTCCTAGCTCATGTCCAAGGCACCAGAGCCAACTAAAAAGTCAATAATCGATACCTAAAACTTGAATTCTACTACTTCTTACTGGCTATTACATCAACTTAGAAGCTTCATCTGAGTTCTACTATGGTCCTTTTAGTGTCTCCACATACCGCAGCACGCGACATGGCTTTGCAGACGATAAGTACAACCGTTTCAGAGAGACGAGCGGCCAATGTGACGATCTTTGCTTTAAGTCGATTCGATAACAAATGACGAAAACGGACCGATTTCTCAGGTTTTTACTACATATGAACACTTTTCACATTCTCCCATGCAACTCGGCTGCTAGTCCTCTTTATTGCAGAATCTTAAGGTCCTAGCTCATGTCCAAGGCACCAAACCCAGCTAAAAAGTCAACAACCGATACCTAAAACTTGAATTGTACTACTGCTTACTGGCTATTACATCATCTTAGAAGCTTCATCTGTGTTCTACTATGGTGCTTTTAGCGTCTCCGAATACCGCAGTACGCGACATAGCTTTGCAGACGATAAGTACAACCGTTTCAGAGAGAAGAGCGGCCAATGTGACGATCTGGCTTTAAGTAGATTCTATAATATATGACGAAAACGGACGGATTTCTCAGGTTTTTACTACATATGAACACTTTTCACATTCTCCCGTGCAACTCGGCTGCTAGTCCTCCTTTCATGCAGAATCTTAAGGTCCCAGCTCATGTCGAAGGCACAAAAGCCAGCTAAAAGGTCAATATTCAATACCTAATACTTGTATTGTACTACTTCTTACTGGCTATTACATCTACTTAGAAGCTTGATCCGTGTTCTACTATAGTGCTTTTAGTGTCTCAGCTTACCGCAGCACGCGACATAGCTTTGCAGACGATAAGTACAACCGTTTCAGAGAGAAAAGCGGCCAATG
Organism: Schistocerca gregaria; assembly: GCF_023897955.1. Lineage (NCBI taxonomy): Eukaryota > Metazoa > Arthropoda > Insecta > Orthoptera > Acrididae > Schistocerca > Schistocerca gregaria. Next base: position 1,187,455 of record NW_026061770.1, read on the forward strand.
TGTCGATCTGGCTTTAAGTCGATTCGATAACAAATGACGAAAACGGACGGATTTCTCAGGTTTTTACTACATATGAACACTTTTCACATCTCCCGTGCAACTCGGCTGCTAGTCCTCCTTCATGCAAAATCTGAAGTTCCTAGCTCGTGCCCAAGGCACCAAAGAAGTGTAAAAAGTCAATAACCGATACCTTAAACTTGAATTTTACTTCTTCTTACTGGCTATTACATCAAGTTAGAAGCTTCATCTGTGTTCTACTATGGTGCTTTTAGTGTGTCCGCATACCGCAGCACGCGACATAGCTTTGCAGACGATAAGTACAACCGTTTCAGAGAGAAGAGCGGCCAATGTGACGATCTGGCTTTAAGTCGATTCGATAACAAATGACGAAAACGGACGGAGTTCTCAGGTTTTTACTACATATGAACACTTTTCACATTCTCCCGTGCAACTCGGCTGCTAGTCCTCCTTTAATGCAGAATCTTAAGGTCCTAGCTCATGTCCAAGGCACCAGAGCCAACTAAAAAGTCAATAATCGATACCTAAAACTTGAATTCTACTACTTCTTACTATCTATTACATCAACTTAGAAGCTTCATCTGTGTTCTACTATGGTGCTTTTAGTGTCTCCACATACCGCAGCACGCGACATGGCTTTGCAGACGATAAGTACAACCATTTCAGAGAGAAGAGCGGCCAATATGACGATCTGGCTTTAAGTCGATTCGATAACAAATGACGAAAACGGACGGATTTCTAAGGTTTTTACTACATATGAACACTTTTCACATTCTCCCATGCAACTCGGCTGCTAGTCCTCCTTTCATGCAGAATTTTAAGTCCTAGCTCATGTCCAAGGCACCAAAGACAGCTAAAAAGTCAATAATCAATACCTAAAACTTGAATTGTACTACATCTTCCTGGCTATTACATCAACTTAGAAGCTTCATCTGTGTTCTACTATGGCGCTTTTAGTTTCTCCGCATACCGGTGCACGCGACATAGTTTTACAGACGATAAGTACAACCGTTTCAGAGAGAAGAGCGGAAAATCTGACGATCTGGCTTTAAGTCGATTCGATAACAAATGACGAAATCGTGCGGATTTCTCGGGTTTTTACTACATATGAACAGTTTTCACATTCTCCCGTGCAACTCGGCTGATAGTCCTCCTTCATGCAAAATCTTATTTTCCTAGCTCGTGTCCAAGGCACCAAAGAAGGGTAAAAAGTCATTAACTGATACCTAAAACTTTAATTGAAGTACTTCTTACTGGCTATTACATCAACTTAGAAGCTTCATCTGTGTTCTACTATGGTGCTTTTAGTGTCTCAGCATACCGCAGCACGCGACATAGCTTTGCAGACGATAAGTACAACCGTTTCAGAGAGAAGAGCGGTCAATGTGACGATCTGGCTTTAAGTCGATTCGATAACAAATGACGAAAACGGACGGATTTCTCAGGTTTTTACTATATATGAACACTTTTCACATTCTCCCGTGCAACTCGGCTGCTAGTCCTCCTTCATGCAAAATCTTAAGTTCCTAGATCGTGTCCAAGGCACCAAAGAAGGGTAAAAAGTCAATAACCGATACATAAAACTTTAATTGTACTACTTCTTACTGGCTATTACATCAACTTAGAAGCTTCATCTGTGTTCTACTATGGTGCTTTTAGTGTCTCTGCATATCGCAGCACGCGACATAGCTTTGTAGACGATAAGTACAACCGTTTGAGAGAGACGAGCGGCCAATGTGACGATCTTGCTTTAAGTCGATTCGATAACAAATGACGAAAACGGACGGATTTCTCAGGTTTTTACTACATATGAACACTTTTCACATTCTCCCGTGCAACTCGGCTGCTAGTCCTCCTTTCATGCAGAATCATAAGGTCCTAGCTCATGTCCAAGGCACCAAAGCTAGCTAAAAAGGCAATAATCGATACCTAAAACTTGAATTGTACTACTTCTTACTGGCTATGACATCAACTTAGAAGCTTCATCTCTGTTCTACTATGGTGCTTTTAGTGTCTCCGCATACCGCAGCACGCGACATAGCTTTGCAATCGATAAGTACAACCGTTTCAGAGAGAAGAGCGGCTAATTTGACGATCTGGCTTTAAGTCGATTCGATAACAAATGACGAAAACGGACGGATTTCTCGGGTTTTTACTACATATGAACACTTTTCACATTCTCCCATGCAAATCGGCTGCTAGTCCTCCTTTCATACAGAATGTTAAGGTCCTAGCTTTTGTCCAAGGCACCAAAGCCAGCTAAAAAGTCAGTAACCGACACCTAAAACTTGAATTGTACTACTTCTTCCTGGCTATTACGTCAACTTAGAAGCTTCATCTGTGTTCTACTATGGTGCTTTTAGTGTTTCCGCATACCGCAGCACGCGACATAGCTTTGCAGACGATAAGTACAACCGTTTCAGAGAGAAGAGCGACCAATGTGACGATCTGGCTTTACGTCGATTCGATAACAAATGACGAAAACGGACGAATTTCTTAGGTTTTTACTACATATGAAAACTTTTCACATTCCCCCGTGCAACTCGGCTGCTAGTCCTCCTTTCATGCAGATTCTTAAGGTCCTAGCTCATGTCCAAGGCACCAAAGCCAGCTAAAAAGTCAATAATCGATACCTAAATCTTGAATTGGACTACTTCTTACTGGCTATTACATCAACTTAGAAGTTGCATCTGTGTTCTACTATGGTGCTTTTCCTGTTTCCGCCTACGGCAACACGCGACATAGCCTTGCAGACGATAAGTACAACCGTTTCAGAGAGAAAAGCGGCCAATGTGACGATCTTGCTTTAAGTAGATTCGATAACAAATGACGAAAACGGACCGATTTCTCAGGTTTTTACTACATATGAACACTTTTCACATTCTCCCGTGCAACTCGGCTGCTAGTCCTCCTTTATTGCAGAATCTTAAGGTCCTAGCTCATGTCCAAGCCACCAAAGCCAGCTAAAAAGTCAACAACAGATACCTAAAACTTGAATTGTACTACTTCTTACTGGCTATTACATCAACTTAGAAGCTTCATCTGTGTTCTACTATGGTGCTTTTAGTGTCTCCGCATACCGCAGCACGCGACATAGCTGTGCAATCGATAAGTACAACCGTTTCAGAGAGAAGAGCGGCTAATTTGACGATCTGGCTTTAAGTCGATTCGATAACAAATGACGAAAACGGACGGATATCTCGGGTTTTTACTACATATGAACACTTTTCACATTCTCCCATGCAAATCGGCTGCTAGTCCTCCTTTCATACAGAATGTTAAGGTCCTAGATTTTGTCCAAGGCACCAAAGCCAGCTAAAAAGTCAATAACCGACACCTAAAACTTGAATTGTACTACTTCTTCCTGGCTATTACGTCAACTTAGAAGCTTCATCTGTGTTCTACTATGGTGCTTTTAGTGTTTCCGCATACCGCAGCACGCGACATAGCTTTGCAGACGATAAGTACAACCGTTTCAGAGAGAAGAGCGGCCAATGTGACGATCTGGCTTTACGTCGATTCGATAACAAATGACGAAAACGGACGAATTTCTTAGGTTTTTACTACATATGAAAACTTTTCACATTCCCCCCTGCAACTCGGCTGCTAGTCCTCCTTTCATGCAGAATCTTAAGGTCCTAGCTCATGTCCAAGGCACCAAAGCCAGCTAAAAAGTCAATAATCGATACCTAAATCTTGAATTGGACTACTTCTTACTGGCTATTACATCAACTTAGAAGTTTCATCTGTGTTCTACTATGGTGATTTTCCTGTTTCCGCCTACGGCAACACGCGACATAGCTTTGCAGACGATAAGTACGACCGTTTCAGAGAGAAGAGCGGCCAATGTGACGATCTGGCTTTAAGTCCATTCGATAACAAATGACGAAAACGGACGGATTTCTCAGGTTTTTACTACATATGAACACTTTTCACATTCTCCCGTGAACTCGGCTGCTAGTCCTCCTTTAATGCAGAATCTTAAGGTCCTAGCTCATGTCCAAGGCACCAGAGCCAACTAAAAAGTCAATAATCGATACCTAAAACTTGAATTCTACTACTTCTTACTGGCTATTACATCAACTTAGAAGCTTCATCTGTGTTCTACTATGGTGCTTTTAGTGTCTCCACATACCGCAGCACGCGACATGGCTTTGCAGACGATAAGTACAACCGTTTCAGAGAGAAGAGCGGCCAATATGACGATCTGGCTCTAAGTCGATTCGATAACAAATGACGAAAACGGACGGATTTCTAAGGTTTTTACTACATATGAACACTTTTCACATTCTCCCGTGCAACTCGGCTGCTATTCCTCCTTTCATGCAGAATCTTAAGGTCCTAGCTCATGTCCAAGGCACCAAAGCCAGCTAAAAAGTAAATAATCGATACCTAAAACTTGAATTGTACTATATCTTCCTGGCTATTACATCAACTTAGAGGCTTCATCTGTGTTCTACTATGGTGCTTCTCCTGTTTCCGCCTACGGCAACACGCGTCATAGCTTTGCAGACGATAAGTACAACCGTTTCAGAGAGAAGAGCGGCCAATGTGTCGATCTGGCTTTAAGTCGATTCGATAACAAATGACAAAAACGAATGGATTTCTCAGGTTTTTACTACATATGAACACTTTTCACATTCTCCCGTGCAACTCGGCTGCTAGTCCTCCTTTATTGGAGAATCTTAAGGTCCTAGCTCATGTCCAAGGCACCAAAGCCAGCTAAAAAGTCAATAATCGATACCTGAAACTTGAATTTTACTACTTCTTACTGGCTATTACATCAACTTAGAAGCTTCATCTGTGTTCTACTGTGGTGATTTTAGTGACTCCGCATACCGCAGCACGTGACATAGCTTCGCAGACGATAAGTACAACCGTTTCAGAGAGAAGAGCGGCCAATGTGACGATCTGGCTTTAAGTCGGTTGGATAAGAAATGACGAAAACGGACGGATTTCTCAGGTTTTTACTACATATGAACACGTTTCACATTCTCCCGTGCAACTCGGCTGCTAGTCCTCCTTTCATGCAGAATCTTAAGGTCCTAGCTCATGTCCAAGGCACCAAAGCCAGCTAAAAAGTCAATAATCGATACCTAAAACTTGAATTGTACTACTTCTTACTGGCTATTACATCAACTTAGAAGCTTCATCTGTGTTCTACTATGGTGCTTTTAGTGTCTCCGCATACCGCAGCACGCGACATAGCTTTGCAGACGATAAGTACAACCGTTTCAGAGAGAAGAGCGGCGAATGTGACGATCTCGCTTTAAGTCGATTCGATAACAAATGACGAAAACGGACCGATTTCTCAGGTTTTTACTACATATGAACACTTTTCACATTCTCCCATGCAACTCGGCTGCTAGTCTTCCTTTAATGCAGAATCTTAAGGTAATAGCTCATGTCCAAGGCACCAAAGCCAGCTAAAAAGTCAATAATCGATACCTAAAACTTGAATTGGATTACTTCTTACTGGCTATTACATCAACTTAGATGCTTCATGTGTGTTCCACTATGGTGCTTTTAGTGCCTCCGCATACCGCAGCACGCGACATAGCTTTGCAGACGATAGGTACAATCGTTTCAGAGAGAAGAGCGGCCAATGTGACAATCTGGCTTTAAGTCGATTCGATAACAAATGACGAAAACGGACGGATTTCTAAGGTTTTTACTACATATGAACACTTTTCACATTCTCCCGTGCATCTCGGCTGCTAGTCCTCCTTTCATGCAGAATCTTAAGGTCCTAGCTCATGTCCAAGGCACCAAAGCCAGCTAAAAGTTCCATATTCAATACCTAAAACTTGAATTGTACTACTTCTTACTGGCTATTACATCAACTTAGAAGCTTCATCTGTTTTCTACTATGGTGCTTTTAGTGTCTCCGCATACCGCAGCACGCGACATAGCTTTGCAGACGATAAGTACAACCGTTTCAGAGAGAAGAGCGGCCATTCCGACGATCTGGCTTTAAGTGGATTCGATAACAAATGACGAAAACGGACGGATGTCCCAGGTTTTTACTACATATGAACACGTTTCACATTCTCCCGTGCAACTCGGCTGCTAGTCCTCCTTTCATGCAGAATCTTAAGGTCCTAGCTCATGTCCAAGGCACCAAAGCCAGCTAAAAAGTCAATAATCGATACCTAAAACTTGAATTCTACTACTTCTTACTGGCTATTACATCAACTTAGAAGCTTCATCTGTGTTCTACTATGGTGCTTTTAGTGTCTCCGCATACCGCAGCACGCGACATAGCTTTGCAGACGATAAGTACAACCGTTTCAGAGAGAAGAGCGGCCAATGTGTCGATCTGGCTTTAAGTCGATTCGATAACAAATGACGAAAACGGACGGATATCTCAGGTTTTTACTACATATGAACACTTTTCACATTCTCCCGTGCAACTCGGCTGCTAGTCCTCCTTCATGCAAAATCTTAAGTTTCTAGCTCGTGTCCAAGGCACCAAGGAAGGGTAAAAAGTCAATAACCGATACATAAAACTTGAATTTTTTTTCTTCTTACTGGCTATTACATCAACTTAGAAGCTTCATCTGTGTTCTACTATGGTGCTTTTAGTGTGTCCGCATACCGCAGCACGCGACATAGCTTTGAAGACGATAAGTACAACCGTTTCAAAGAGAAGAGCGGCCAATGTGACGATCTGGCTTTAAGTCGATTCGATAACAAATGACGAAAACGGACGGATGTCTCAGGTTTTTACTGCATATGAACACTTTTCACATTCTCCCGTGCAACTCGGCTGCTAGTCCTCCTTTCATGCAGAATCTTAAGGTCCTAGCTGATGTAAAAGGCACCAAAGCCAGCAAAAAATTCAATTATCGATACCTAAAACTTGAATTGGATTACTTCTTACTGGCTATTACATCAACTTAGATGCTTCATCTGTGTTCTACTATGGTGATTTTAGTGTCTTCGCATACCGCACCACGCGACATAGCTTTGCAGACGACAAGTACAACCGTATCAGGAAAAGAGCGGCCAATTTGACGATCTGGCTTTAAGTCGATTCGATAACAAATGACGAAAACGGACGGATTTCTCAGGTTTTTACTACATATGAACACTTTTCACATTCTCCCGTGCAACTCGGCTGCTAGTCCTCCTTTCATGCAAAGTCTTAAGGTCCTAGCTCATGTCCAAGGCACCAAAGCCAGCTAAAAAGTCAATAATCGATACCTAAAACATGAATTGTACTACTTCTTACTGGCTATTACATCAACTTAGAAGCTTGATCTGTGTTCTACTATGGTGCTTTTCCTGTTTCCGCCTACGGCAACACGCGACATACCTTTGAAGGCGATAAGTACAACCGTTTCAGAGAGAAGAGCGGCCAATGTGACGATCTGGCTTTAAGTCGATTCGATAACAAATGACGAAAACGGACGGATTTCTCAGGTTTTAACTACATATGAAAACTTTTCACATTCTCCCGTGCAACTCGGCTGCTAGTCCTCCTTTCATGCAGAATCTTAAGGTCCTAGCTCATGTCCAAGGCACCAAAGCCAGCTAAAAGTTCCATATTCAATACCTAAAACTTGAATTGTACTACTTCTTACTGGCTATTACATCAACTTAGAAACTTCATCTGTGTTCTATTATGGTGCCTTTAGTGACTCAGCATACCGCAGCACGCGACATAGCTTTGCAGACGATAAGTACAACCGTTTCAGAGAGAAGAGCGGCCAATGTGTCGATCTGGCTTTAAGTCGATTCGATAACAAATGACGAAAACGGACGGATTTCTCAGGTTGTTACAACATATGAACACTTTTCACATTCTCCCGTGGAACTCGGCTGCTAGTCCTCCTTTCATGCAGAATCTTAAGGTCCTAGCTCATGTCCAAGGCACCAAAGGCAGCTAAAAAGTCAATAATCGATACCTAAAACTCGAATTGTACTACGTCTTACTGGATATTACATCAACTTAGAAGCTTCATCTGTGTTCTACTGTGGTGATTTTAGTGTCTCCGCATACCGCAGCACGTGACATAGCTTTGCAGACGACAAGTACAACCGTTTCAGAGAAAAGAGCGGCCAATTTGACGATCTGGCTTTAAGTCGATTCGATAACAAATGACGAAAACGGACGGATTTCTCAGGTTTTTACTACATATGAACACTTTTCACATTCTCCCGTGCAACTCGGCTGCTAGTCCTCCTTTCATGCAAAGTCTTAAGGTCCTAGCTCATGTCCAAGGCACCAAAGCCAGCTAAAAAGTCAATAATCGATACCTAAAACATGAATTGTACTACTTCTTACTGGCTATTACATCAACTTAGAAGCTTGATCTGTGTTCTACTATGGTGCTTTTAGTGTCTCTGCATACCGCAGCACGCGACATAGCTGTGCAGACGATAAGTACTAGCGTTTCAGAGAGAAGAGCGGCCAATGTGACGATCTGGCTTTAAGTCGATTCGATAACAAATGACGAAAACGGACGGATGTCTCAGCTTTTTACTGCATATGAACACTTTTCACATTCTCCCGTGCAACTCGGCTGCTAGTCCTCCTTCCATGCAGAATCTTATGGTCCTAGCTCATGTCCAAGGCACCAAAGCCAGCTAAAAAGTCAATAATCGATACCTGAAACTTGAATTGGATTACTTCTTACTGGCTATTACATTAACTTAGATGCTTCATCTGTGTTCTACTATGGTGATTTTAGTGTCTCCGCATACCGCAACACGCGACATAGCTTTGCAGACGATAAATGCAACCGTTTCAGAGAGAAGAGCAGCCAATGTGACGATCTGGCTTTAAGTCGATTCGATAACAAATGACGAAAACGGACGGATTTCTCAGGTTTTTACTACATATGAACACTTTTCACATTCTCCCATGCAACTCGGCTGCTAGTCCTCCTTTCATGCAGAATGTTAAGGTCCTAGCTCATGTCCAAGGCACCAAAGCCAGCTAAAAAGTCAATAATCGATAACTAAAACTTGAATTTTACTACTTCTTACTGGGTATTACATCGACTTAGAAGCTTAATCTGTGTTCTACTATGGTGCTTTTAGTGTCTCCGCATACCGCAGCACGCGACATAGCTTTGCAGACGATAAGTACAACCGTTTCAGAGAGAAGAGCGGCCAATGTGACGATCTGGCTTTAAGTCGATTCGATAACAAATGACGAAAACGGACTTATTTCTCAGGTTTTTACTACATTTGAACACTTTTCACATTCCCCCATGCAACTCGGCTGCTAGTCCTCCTTTCATGCAGAATATTAAGGTCCTACCTCATGTCCAAGTCACCAAAGCCAGCTAAAAAGTCAATAATCGATACTTAATCTTGAATTGGACTACTTCTTACTGGCTATTACATCAACTTAGAAGCTTCATCTGTGTTCTACTATGGTGCTTTTCCTGTTTCCGCCTACGGCAACACGCGACATACCTTTGAAGGCGATAAGTACAACCGTTTCAGAGAGAAGAGCGGCCAATGTGACGATCTGGCTTTAAGTCGATTCGATAACAAATGACGAAAACGGACGGATTTCTCAGGTTTTAACTACATATGAAAACTTTTCACATTCTCCCGTGCAACTCGGCTGCTAGTCCTCCTTTCATGCAGAATCTTAAGGTCCTAGCTCATGTCCAAGGCACCAAAGCCAGCTAAAAGTTCCATATTCAATACCTAAAACTTGAATTGTACTACTTCTTACTGGCTATTACATCAACTTAGAAGCTTCATCTGTGTTCTATTATGGTGCCTTTAGTGACTCAGCATACCGCAGCACGCGACATAGCTTTGCAGACGATAAGTACAACCGTTTCAGAGAGAAGAGCGGCCAATGTGTCGATCTGGCTTTAAGTCGATTCGATAACAAATGACGAAAACGGACGGATTTCTCAGGTTGTTACAACATATGAACACTTTTCACATTCTCCCGTGGAACTCGGCTGCTAGTCCTCCTTTCATGCAGAATCTTAAGGTCCTAGCTCATGTCCAAGGCACCAAAGGCAGCTAAAAAGTCAATAATCGATACCTAAAACTCGAATTGTACTACTTCTTACTGGATATTACATCAACTTAGAAGCTTCATCTGTGTTCTACTGTGGTGATTTTAGTGTCTCCGCATACCGCAGCGCGTGACATAGCTTTGCAGACGACAAGTACAACCGTTTCAGAGAAAAGAGCGGCCAATTTGACGATCTGGCTTTAAGTCGATTCGATAACAAATGACGAAAACAGACGGATTTCTCAGGTTTTTACTACATATGAACACTTTTCACATTCTCCCGTGCAACTCGGCTGCTAGTCCTCCTTTCATGCAAAGTCTTAAGGTCCTAGCTCATGTCCAAGGCACCAAAGCCAGCTAAAAAGTCAATAATCGATACCTAAAACATGAATTGTACTACTTCTTACTGGCTATTACATCAACTTAGAAGCTTGATCTGTGTTCTACTATGGTGCTTTTAGTGTCTCTGCATACCGCAGCACGCGACATAGCTGTGCAGACGATAAGTACTAGCGTTTCAGAGAGAAGAGCGGCCAATGTGACGATCTGGCTTTAAGTCGATTCGATAACAAATGACGAAAACGGACGGATTTCTCAGGTTGTTACTACATATGAACACTTTTCACATTCTCCCGTGCAACTCGGCTGCTAGACCTCCCTCATGCAAAGTCTTAAGTTCCTACCTCGTGTCCAAGGCACCAAAGAAGGTTAAAAAGTCAATAACAGATACCTAAAACTTGAATTTTACTACTTCTTACTGGCTATTACATCAACATAGAAGCTTCATCTGTGTTCTACTATTGTGCTTTTAGTGTATCCGCATACCGCAGCACGCGACATAGCTTTGCAGACGATAAGTACAACCGTTTCAGTGAGAAGAGCGGCCAATGTGACGATCTGGCTTTAAGTCGATTCGATAACAAATGACGAAAACGGACGGATGTCTCAGGTTTTTACTGCATATGAACACTTTTCACATTCTCCCATGCAACTCGGCTGCTAGTCCTCCTTTCATGCAGAATCGTAAGGTACTAGCTCATGTCCAAGTCACCAAAGCCAGCTAAAAAGTCAATAATCGATAGCTAAAACTTGAATTGGATTACTTCTTACTGGCTATTACATCAACGTAGATGCTTCATCTGTGTTCTACTATGGTGATTTTAGTGTCTCCGCATACCGCAGCACGCGACATAGCTTTGCAGACGATAAGTACAACCGTTTCAGAGAGAAGAGCGGCCAATGTGACGATCTGGCTTTAAGTCGATTCGATAACAAATGACGGAAACGGACTGATTTCTCAGGTTTTTACTACATATGAACACTTTTCACATTCTCCCGTGCAACTCGGCTGCTAGTCCTCCTTTCATGTAGAATCTTAAGGTCCTAGCTCATGTCCAAGGCTCCAAAGCCAGCTAAAAAGTCAATAATCGATACCTAAAACTTGAATTCAACTACATCTTACTGGCTATTACATCAACTTAGAAGCTTGATCTGTGTTCTACTATGGTGATTTTAGTGTCTCCGCATACCGCAGCACGCGACATAGCTTTGCAGACGATAAGTACAACCGTTTCAGAGAGAAGAGCGGCCAATGTGACGACCTGGCTTTAAGTCGATTCGATAACAAATGACGGAAACGGACGGATTTCTCAGGTTTTTACTACATATTAACACTTTTCACATTCTCCCGTGCAACTCTGCTGCTAGTCGTCCTTTAATGCAGAATGTTAAGGTCCTAGCTCATGTCCAAGGCACCAAAGCCAGCTAAAAAGTCAATAATCGATACCTAAAACTTGAATTGGATCACTTCTTACTGGCTATTACATCAACTTAGATGCTTCATCTGTGTTCTACTATGGTGATTTTAGTGTCTCAGCATACCGCAGCACGCGACATAGCTTTGCAGACGATAAGTGCAACCGTTTCAGAGAGAAGAGCAGCCAATGTGACGATCTGGCTTTAAGTCGATTCGATAACAAATGACGAAAACGGACGGATTTCTCAGGTTTTTACTACATATGAACACTTTTCACATTCTCCCATGCAACTCGGCTGCTAGTCCTCCTTTAATGCAGAATCTTAAGGTCCTAGCTCATGTCCAAGGCACCAAAGCCAGCTAAAAGGTCAATATTCAATACCTAAAACTTGAATTGGATTACTTCTTACTGGCTATTACATCAACTTAGATGCTTCATCTGTGTTCTACTATGGTGCTTTTAGTGTGTCCGCATACCGCAGCACGCGACATAGCTTTGCAGACGATAAGTACAACCGTTTCAGAGAGAAGAGCGGCCAATGTGACGATCTGGCTTTAAGTCGATTCGATAACAAATGACGAAAACGGACGGATGTCTCAGCTTTTTACTGCATATGAACACTTTTCACATTCTGCCGTGCAACTCGGCTGCTAGTCCTCCTTTCATGCAGAATCTTAAGGTCCTAGCTCATGTCCAAGGCACCAAAGCCAGCTAAAAAGTCAATAATCGATACCTAAAACTTGAATTGGATCACTTCTTACTGGCTATTACATCAACTTAGATGCTTCATCTGTGTTCTACTATGGTGATTTTAGTGTCTCAGCATACCGCAGCACGCGACATAGCTTTGCAGACGATAAGTGCAACCGTTTCAGAGAGAAGAGCAGCCAATGTGACGATCTGGCTTTAAGTCGATTCGATAACAAATGACGAAAACGGACGGATCTCTCAGGTTTTTACTACATATGAACACTTTTCACATTCTCCCATGCAACTCGGCTGCTAGTCCTCCTTTAATGCAGAATCTTAAGGTCCTAGCTCATGTCCAAGGCACCAAAGCCAGCTAAAAAGTCAATAATCGATACCTAAAACTTGAATTGGATTACTTCTTACTGGCTATTACATCAACTTAGATGCTTCATCTGTGTTCTACTATGGTGATTTTAGTGTCTCCGCATACCGCAGCACGCGACATAGCTTTGCAGATGATAGGTACAAGCGTTTCAGAGAGAAGAGCGGCCAATGTGACGATCTGGCTTTAAGTCGATTCGATAACAAATGACGAAAGCGGACGGATTTCTCAGGTTTTAAGTACATATGAACACTTTTCACATTCTCCCGTGCAACTCGGCTGCTAGTCCTCCTTTCATGCAGATTCTTAAGGTCCTAGCGCATGTCCAAGGCACCAAAGCCAGCTAAAAGTTCCATATTCAATACCTAAAACTTGAATTGTACTACTTCTTACTGGCTATTACATCAACTTAGAAGCTTCATCTATGTTCTGTTATGGTGCTTTTAGTGTCTCAGCATACCGCAGCACGCGACATAGTTTTGCAGACGATAAGTACAACCATTTCAGAGAGAAGAGCGGCCAATGTGTCGATCTGGCTTTAAGTCGATTCGATAACAAATGACGAAAACGGACGGATTTCTCAGGTTTTTACTACATATGAACACTTTTCACATTCTCCCGTGGAACTCGGCTGCTAGTCCTCCTTTCATGCAGAATCGTAAGGTACTGGCTCATGTCCAAGTCACCAAAGCCAGCTAAAAAGTCAATAATCGATAGCTAAAACTTGAATTGGATTACTTCTTACTGGCTATTACATCAACGTAGATGCTTCATCTGTGTTCTACTATGGTGATTTTAGTGTCTCCGCATACCGCAGCACGCGACATAGCTTTGCAGACGATAAGTACAACCGTTTCAGAGAGAAGAGCGGCCAATGTGACGATCTGGCTTTAAGTCGATTCGATAACAAATGACGGAAACGGACTGATTTCTCAGGTTTTTACTACATATGAACACTTTTCACATTCTCCCGTGCAACTCGGCTGCTAGTCCTCCTTTCATGTAGAATCTTAAGGTCTTAGCTCATGTCCAAGGCACAAAAGCCAGCTAAAAAATCAATAATCGATACCTAAAACTTGAATTCAACAACATCTTACTGGCTATTACATCAACTTAGAAGCTTGATCTGTGTTCTACTATGGTGATTTTAGTGTCTCCGCATACCGCAGCACGCGACATAGCTTTGCAGACGATAAGTACAACCGTTTCAGAGAGAAGAGCGGCCAATGTGACGACCTGGCTTTAAGTCGATTCGATAACAAATGACGGAAACGGACGGATTTCTCAGGTTTTTACTACATATTAACACTTTTCACATTCTCCCGTGCAACTCTGCTGCTAGTCGTCCTTTAATGCAGAATGTTAAGGTCCTAGCTCATGTCCAAGGCACCAAAGCCAGCTAAAAAGTCAATAATCGATACCTAAAACTTGAATTGTACTACTTCTTACTGGCTATTACATCAACTTAGATGCTTCATCTTTGTTCTACTATGGTGATTTTAGTGTCCCCGCATACCGCAGCACGCGATATAGCTTTGCAGATGATAAGTACAAGCGTTTCAGAGAGAAGAGCGGCCAATGTGACGATCTGGCTTTAAGTCGATTCGATAACAAATGACGAAAACGGACGGATTTCTCAGGTTTTTACTACATATGAACACATTTCACATTCTCCCGTGCAACTCGGCTGCTAGTCCTCCTTTCATGCAGAATCTTAAGGTCCTAGCTCATGTCCAAGGCACCAAACCCAGCTAAAAAGTCAATAATCGATACCTAAAACTTGAATTGTACTACTTCTTACTTGCCATTACATCAACTTAGAAGCTTCATCTGTGTTCTACTATGGTGCTTTTAGTGTCTCCGCATACCGCAGCACGCGACATAGCTTTGCAGACGGTAAGTACAACCGTTTCAGAGAGAAGACCGGCCAATGTGACGATTTGGCTTTAAGTCGATTCGATAACAAATGACGAAAACGGACGGATGTCTCAGGTTTTTACTAGATATGAACACTTTTCACATTCTCCCGTGCAACTGGGCTGCTAGTCCTCCTTTTATGCAGAATCTTAAAGTCCTAGCTCATGTCCAAGGCACCAAAGACAGCTAAAAAGTCAATAATCGATACCTAAAACTTGAATTGTACTACTTCTTACTGGCTATTACATCAAATTAGAAGCTTCATCTGTGTTCTACTATGGTTCTTTTCCTGTTTCCGCCTACGGCAACACGCGACATAGCTTTGCAGACGATAAGTACAACCGTTTCCGAGAGCAGAGCGGCCAATGTGACGATCTGGCTTTAAGTCGATTCGATAACAAATGACGAAAATGGACGGATTTCTCAGGTTTTTACTACATATGAACACTTTTCACATTCTCCCGTAAAACTCGGCTGCTAGTCCTCCTTTCATGCAGAATCTTAAGGTCCTAGCTCATGTCCAAGGCACCAAAGCCAGCTAAAAAGTCAATAATCGATACCTAAAACTTGAATTGGATCACTTCTTACTGGCTATTACATCAACTTAGATGCTTCATCTGTGTTCTACTATGGTGATTTTAGTGTCTCAGCATACCGCAGCACGCGACATAGCTTTGCAGACGATAAGTGCAACCGTTTCAGAGAGAAGAGCAGCCAATGTGACGATCTGGCTTTAAGTCGATTCGATAACAAATGACGAAAACGGACGGATTTCTCAGGTTTTTACTACATATGAACACTTTTCACATTCTCCCATGCAACTCGGCTGCTAGTCCTCCTTTAATGCAGAATCTTAAGGTCCTAGCTCATGTCCAAGGCACCAAAGCCAGCTCTAAAGTCAATAATCGATACCTAAAACTTGAATTGGATTACTTCTTACTGGCTATTACATCAAATTAGAGGCTTCATCTTTGTTCTACTATAATGCTTTTAGTGTCTCCGCATACCGCAGCACGCGACATAGCTTTGCAGTCGATAAGTAGAACCGTTTCAGAGAGAAGAGCGGCCAATGTGACGGTCTGGCTTTAAGTCGATTCGATAACAAATGGCGAAAACGGACGGATTTCTCAGGTTTTTACTACATATGAACACTTTTCAGATTCACCCGTGCAACTCGGCTGCTAGTCCTCCTTTAATACAGAATCTTAAGGTCCTAGCTCATGTCCAAGGCACCAAAGCCAGCTAAAAGGTCAATATTCAATACCTAAAACTTGAATTGGATTACTTCTTACTGGCTATTACATCAACTTAGATGCTTCATCTGTGTTCTACTATGGTGCTTTTAGTGTGTCCGCATACCGCAGCACGCGACATAGCTTTGCAGACGATAAGTACAACCGTTTCAGAGAGAAGAGCGGCCAATGTGACGATCTGGCTTTAAGTCGATTCGATAACAAATGACGAAAACGGACGGATGTCTCAGCTTTTTACTGCATATGAACACTTTTCACATTCTGCCGTGCAACTCGGCTGCTAGTCCTCCTTTCATGCAGAATCTTAAGGTCCTAGCTCATGTCCAAGGCACCAAAGCCAGCTAAAAAGTCAATAATCGATACCTAAAACTTGAATTGGATCACTTCTTACTGGCTATTACATCAACTTAGATGCTTCATCTGTGTTCTACTATGGTGATTTTAGTTTCTCAGCATACCGCAGCACGCGACATAGCTTTGCAGACGATAAGTGCAACCGTTTCAGAGAGAAGAGCAGCCAATGTGACGATCTGGCTTTAAGTCGATTCGATAACAAATGACGAAAACGGACGGATATCTCAGGTTTTTACTACATATGAACACTTTTCACATTCTCCCATGCAACTCGGCTGCTAGACCTCCTTTAATGCAGAATCTTAAGGTCCTAGCTCATGTCCAAGGCACCAAAGCCAGCTAAAAAGTCAATAATCGATACCTAAAACTTGAATTGGATTACTTCTTACTGGCTATTACATCAACTTAGATGCTTCATCTGTGTTCTACTATGGTGATTTTAGTGTCTCCGCATACCGCAGCACGCGACATAGCTTTGCAGATGATAGGTACAAGCGTTTCAGAGAGAAGAGCGGCCAATGTGACGATCTGGCTTTAAGTCGATTCGATAACAAATGACGAAAGCGGACGGATTTCTCAGGTTTTAAGTACATATGAACACTTTTCACATTCTCCCGTGCAACTCGGCTGCTAGTCCTCCTTTCATGCAGATTCTTAAGGTCCTAGCTCATGTCCAAGGCACCAAAGCCAGCTAAAAGTTCCATATTCAATACCTAAAACTTGAATTGTACTACTTCTTACTGGCTATTACATCAACTTAGAAGCTTCATCTATGTTCTATTATGGTGCTTTTAGTGTCTCAGCATACCGCAGCACGCGACATAGTTTTGCAGACGATTAGTACAACCGTTTCAGAGAGAAGAGCGGCCAATGTGTCGATCTGGCTTTAAGTCGATTCGATAACAAATGACGAAAACGGACGGATTTCTCAGGTTTTTACTACATATGAACACTTTTCACATTCTCCCGTGGAACTCGGCTGCTAGTCCTCCTTTCATACAGAATCTTAAGGTCCTAGCTCATGTCCAAGGCACCAAAGCCAGCTAAAAAGTCAATAATCGATACCTAAAACTCGAATTGTACTACACCTTACTGGATATTACATCAACTTAGAAGCTTCATCTGTGTTCTACTGTGGTGATTTTAGTGTCTCCGCATACCGCAGCACGTGACATAGCTTTGCAGACGAGAAGTACAATCGTTTCATAGAGAAGAGCGGCCAATGTGACGATCTGGCTTTAAGTCGATTCGATAACAAATGACGAAAACGGACGGATTTCTCAGGTTTTTAGTACATATGAACACTTTTCACATTCTCCCTTGCAACTCGGCTGCTAGTCCTCCTTTCATGCTGAATCTTAAGGTCCTAGCTCATGTCCAAGGCACCAAAGCCAGCTAAAGATCAATATTCAATACCTAAAACTTGAATTGTTCTACTTCTTACTGGCTATTACATCGACTTAGAAGCTTGATCTGTGTTCTACTATGGTGCTTTTAGTGTCTCAGCATACCGCAGCACGCGACATAGCTTTGCAGACGACAAGTACAACCGTTTCAGAGAGAAGAGTGGCCAACGTGACGATCTGGCTTGATGTCGATTCGATAACAAATGACGAAAACGGACGGATTTCTCAGGTTTTTACTACATATGAACAATTTTCACATTCTCCCGTGCAACTCGGCTGCTAGTCCTCCTTTCATGCAGAATCTTGAGGTCCTAGCTCATGTCCAAGGCACCAAAGCCAGCTAAAAAGTAAATAATCGATACCTAAAACTTGAATTGTACTACTTCTTACTGGGTATTACATCAACTTAGAAGATTCATCTGTGTTCTACTATTGTGCTTTTAGTGTCTCCGCATACCGCAGCATGCGACATAGCTTAGCAGACGATAAGTACAAGCGTTACAGAGAGAAGAGCGGCCAATGTGACGATCTGGCTTTAAGTCGATCCGATAACAAATGACGAAAACGGACGGATTTCTCAAGTTTTAACTACATTTGAACACTTTTCACATTCTCCCGTGCAACTCGGCTGCTAGTCCTCCTTTCATGCAGATTCTTAAGGTCCTAGCTCATGTCCAATGCACCAAAGCCAGGTAAAATTCAATAATCGATACCGAAAACTTGAATTGTACTACTTCTTACTGGCTATTACATCATCTTAGAATCTTCATCTGTGTTCTACTGTGGTGCTTTTAGTGTCTCCGCATACCGCAGCAAGCGACATAGCTTTGCAGACGATAAGTACAACCGTTTCAGAGAGAAGAGCGGAAAATGTGACGATCTGGCTTTAAGTCGATTCGATAACAAATGACGGAAACGGACGGATTTCTCAGGTTTTTACTAAATATGAACACTTTTCACATTCTCCCGTGCAACTCGGCTGCTAGTCCTCCTTTCATGCAGAGTCTTAAGGTCCTAGCTCATGTCCAAGGCACCAAAGCCAGCTAAAAAGTCAATAATCGATACCTAAAACATGAATTGTACTACTTCTTACTGGCTATTACATCAACTTAGAAGCTTCATCTGTGTTCTACTATGGTGCTTTTAGTGTCTCTGCATACCGCAGCACGCGACATAGCTTTGCAGACGATAAGTACAACCGTTTCAGAGAGAAGAGCGGCCAATGTGACGATCTGGCTTTAAGTCGATTCGATAACAAATGACGAAAACGGACGGATTTTTAAGGTTTTTATTACATATGAACACTTTTCACATTCTCCCGTGCAACTCGGCTGCTAGTCCTCCTTTCATGCAGAATCGTAAGGTCCTAGCTCATGTCCAAGGCACCAAAGCCAGCTAAAAAGTCAATAATCGATACCTAAAACTTGAATTGTACTACTTCTTACTGGCTATTACATCAACTTAGAAGCTTCATCTGTGTTCTACTATGGTGCTTGTAGTGTCTCCGCATACCGCAGTAAGCGACATAGCTTTGCATACGATAAGTACAACCGTTTCAGAGAGAAGAGCGGCCAATGTGACGATCTGGCTTTAAGTCGATTCGATAACAAATGACGAAAACGGACGGATGTCTCAGGTTTTTACTACATATGAACACTTTTCACATTCTCCCGTGCAACTGGGCTGCTAGTCCTCCTTTTATGCAGAATCTTAAAGTCCTAGCTCATGTCGAAAGCACCAAAGCCAGCTAAAAAGTCAATAATCGATACCTAAAACTTGAATTGTAATACTTCTTACTGGCTATTACATCATCTTAGAAGCTTCATGTGTTTTCTACTATGGTGCTTTTCCTGTTTCCGCCTATGGCAACACGCGACATAGCTTTGCAGACGATAAGTACAACCGTTTCCGAGAGCAGAGCGGCCAATGTGACGATCTGGCTTTAAGTCGATTCGATAACAAATGACGAAAACAGACGGATTTCTCAGGTTTTTACTACATATGAACACTTTTCACATTCTCCCCTGCAACTCGGCTGCTAGTCCTCCTTTCATGCAGAATCTTATGGTCCTAGCTCATGTCCAAGGCACCAAAGCCAGCTAAAAAGTCAATAATCGATACCTAAAACTTGAGTTGTACTACTTCTTACTGGCTATTACATCAACTTAGAAGCTTCATCTGTGTTCTACTATGGTGATTGTAGTGTCTCCGCATACCGCAGCACGCGACATAGCTTTGCAGACGATACGTACAACCGTTTCAGTGAGTAGAGCGGCCAATGTGACGATCTGGCTTTAAGTCGATTCGATAACAAATGACGAAAACGGACCGATTTCTCAGGTTTTTAGTACATATGAACACTTTTCACATTCTCCCTTGCAACTCGGCTGCTAGTCCTCCTTTCATGCAGAATCTTAAGGTCCTAGCTCATGTCCAAGGCACCAAAGCCAGCTAAAAAGTCAATAATCAATACCTAAAACTTGAATTGTACTACTTCTTACTGGCTACTACATCAGCTTAGAAGCTTCATCTTTGTTCTACTACGGTGCGTTTAGATTCTCCGCATGCCGCAGCACGCGACATAGTTTTGCAGACGAAAAGTACAACCGTTTCAGAGAGTAGAGCGGCCAATGTGACGATCTGGCTTTAAGTCGGTTCGATAACAAATGACGAAAACGGACGGATTTCTCAGGTTTTTACTACATATGAACACTTTTCACATTCACCCGTGCAACTCGGCTGCTAGTCCTCCTTTCATGCTGAATCTTAAGGTCCTAGCTCATGTCCAAGGCACCAAAGCCAGCTAAAGATCAATATTCAATACCTAAAACTTGAATTGTTCTACTTCTTACTGGCTATTACATCGACTTAGAAGCTTGATCTGTGTTCTACTATGGTGCTTTTAGTGTCTCAGCATACCGCAGCACGCGACATAGCTTTGCAGACGATAAGTACAACCGTTTCAGAGACGAGTGGCCAACGTGACGATCTGGCTTGATGTCGATTCGATAACAAATGACGAAAACGGACGGATTTCTCAGGTTTTTACTACATATGAACACTTTTCACATTCTCCCGTGCAACTGGGCTGCTAGTCCTCCATCATGCAAAATCTTAAGTTCCTAGCTCGTGTCCAAGGCCCAAAGAAGGGTAAAAAGTCAATAACCAATACCTAAAACATTAATTGTACTACTTCTTACTGGCTATTACATCAACTTAGAAGCTTCATATCTGTTCTACTATGGTGCTTTTAGTGTCTCTGCATACCGCAGAACGCGACATAGCTTAGCAGACAATAAGTACAACCGTTTCAGAGAGAAGAGCGGCCAATGTAACGATCTGGCTTTAAGTCGATTCGATAACAAATGACGAAAACGGACGGATTTTTAAGGTTTTTATTACATATGAACACTTTTCACATTCTCCCGTGCAACTCGGCTGCTAGTCCTCCTTTCATGCAGAATCATAAGGTCCTAGCTCATGTCCAATGCACCAAAGCCAGGTAAAATTCAATAATCGATACCTAAAACTTGAATTGTACTACTTCTTACTGGCTATTACATCAACTTAGAAGCTTCATCTGTGTTCTACTATGGTGCTTTTAGTGTCTCCGCATACCGCAGCACGCGACATAGCTTTGCAGACGATAAGTACAACCGTTTCAGAGAGAAGAGCGGCCAATGTGACGATCTGGCTTTAAGTAGATTCGATAACAAATGACGAAAGCGGACGGATTTGTCAGGTTTTTACTACATATGAACACTTTTCTCATTCTCCCGTGCAACTCGGCTGCTAGTCCTCCTTTCATGCAGAATCATAAGATCCTAGCTCATGTCCAATGCACCAAAGCCAGGTAAAATTCAATAATCGATACCTAAAACTTGAGTAGTACTACTTCTTACTGGCTATTACATCAACTTAGAAGCTTGATCTGTGTTCTACTATGGTGCTTTTAGTGTCTCAGTATACCGCAGCACGCGACATAGCTTTGCAGACGATAAGTACAACCGTTTCAGAGAGAAGAGCGGCCAATGTGACGATCTGGCTTTAAGTCGATTCGATAACAAATGACGAAAACGGACGGATGTCTCAGCTTTTTACTGCATTTGAACACTTTTCACATTCTGCCGTGCAACTCGGCTGCTAGTCCTCCTTTCATGCAGAATCTTAAGGTCCTAGCTCATGTCCAAGGCACCAAAGCCAGCTAAAAAGTCAATAATCGATACCTAAAACTTGAATTGGATCACTTCTTACTGGCTATTACATCAACTTAGATGCTTCATCTGTGTTCTACTATGGTGATTTTAGTTTCTCAGCATACCGCAGCACGCGACATAGCTTTGCAGACGATAAGTGCAACCGTTTCAGAGAGAAGAGCAGCCAATGTGACGATCTGGCTTTAAGTCGATTCGATAACAAATGACGAAAACGGACGGATATCTCAGGTTTTTACTACATATGAACACTTTTCACATTCTCCCATGCAACTCGGCTGCTAGACCTCCTTTAATGCAGAATCTTAAGGTCCTAGCTCATGTCCAAGGCACCAAAGCCAGCTAAAAAGTCAATAATCGATACCTAAAACTTGAATTGGATTACTTCTTACTGGCTATTACATCAACTTAGATGCTTCATCTGTGTTCTACTATGGTGATTTTAGTGTCTCCGCATACCGCAGCACGCGACATAGCTTTGCAGATGATAGGTACAAGCGTTTCAGAGAGAAGAGCGGCCAATGTGACGATCTGGCTTTAAGTCGATTCGATAACAAATGACGAAAGCGGACGGATTTCTCAGGTTTTAAGTACATATGAACACTTTTCACATTCTCCCGTGCAACTCGGCTGCTAGTCCTCCTTTCATGCAGATTCTTAAGGTCCTAGCTCATGTCCAAGGCACCAAAGCCAGCTAAAAGTTCCATATTCAATACCTAAAACTTGAATTGTACTACTTCTTACTGGCTATTACATCAACTTAGAAGCTTCATCTATGTTCTATTATGGTGCTTTTAGTGTCTCAGCATACCGCAGCACGCGACATAGTTTTGCAGACGATTAGTACAACCGTTTCAGAGAGAAGAGCGGCCAATGTGTCGATCTGGCTTTAAGTCGATTCGATAACAAATGACGAAAACGGACGGATTTCTCAGGTTTTTACTACATATGAACACTTTTCACATTCTCCCGTGGAACTCGGCTGCTAGTCCTCCTTTCATACAGAATCTTAAGGTCCTAGCTCATGTCCAAGGCACCAAAGCCAGCTAAAAAGTCAATAATCGATACCTAAAACTCGAATTGTACTACACCTTACTGGATATTACATCAACTTAGAAGCTTCATCTGTGTTCTACTGTGGTGATTTTAGTGTCTCCGCATACCGCAGCACGTGACATAGCTTTGCAGACGAGAAGTACAATCGTTTCATAGAGAAGAGCGGCCAATGTGACGATCTGGCTTTAAGTCGATTCGATAACAAATGACGAAAACGGACGGATTTCTCAGGTTTTTAGTACATATGAACACTTTTCACATTCTCCCTTGCAACTCGGCTGCTAGTCCTCCTTTCATGTTGAATCTTAAGGTCCTAGCTCATGTCCAAGGCACCAAAGCCAGCTAAAGATCAATATTCAATACCTAAAACTTGAATTGTTCTACTTCTTACTGGCTATTACATCGACTTAGAAGCTTGATCTGTGTTCTACTATGGTGCTTTTAGTGTCTCAGCATACCGCAGCACGCGACATAGCTTTGCAGACGACAAGTACAACCGTTTCAGAGAGAAGAGTGGCCAACGTGACGATCTGGCTTGATGTCGATTCGATAACAAATGACGAAAACGGACGGATTTCTCAGGTTTTTACTACATATGAACAATTTTCACATTCTCCCGTGCAACTCGGCTGCTAGTCCTCCTTTCATGCAGAATCTTGAGGTCCTAGCTCATGTCCAAGGCACCAAAGCCAGCTAAAAAGTAAATAATCGATACCTAAAACTTGAATTGTACTACTTCTTACTGGGTATTACATCAACTTAGAAGATTCATCTGTGTTCTACTATTGTGCTTTTAGTGTCTCCGCATACCGCAGCATGCGACATAGCTTAGCAGACGATAAGTACAAGCGTTACAGAGAGAAGAGCGGCCAATGTGACGATCTGGCTTTAAGTCGATCCGATAACAAATGACGAAAACGGACGGATTTCTCAAGTTTTAACTACATTTGAACACTTTTCACATTCTCCCGTGCAACTCGGCTGCTAGTCCTCCTTTCATGCAGATTCTTAAGGTCCTAGCTCATGTCCAATGCACCAAAGCCAGGTAAAATTCAATAATCGATACCTAAAACTTGAATTGTACTACTTCTTACTGGCTATTACATCAACTTAGAAGCTTCATCTGTGTTCTACTATGGTGCTTTTAGTGTCTCCGCATACCGCAGCACGCGACATAGCTTTGCAGACGATAAGTACAACCGTTTCAGAGAAAAGAGCGGCAAATGTGACGATCTGGCTTTAAGTAGATTCGATAACAAATGACGAAAGCGGACGGATTTGTCAGGTTTTTACTACATATGAACACTTTTCTCATTCTCCCGTGCAACTCGGCTGCTAGTCCTCCTTTCATGCAGAATCATAAGATCCTAGCTCATGTCCAATGCACCAAAGCCAGGTAAAATTCAATAATCGATACCGAAAACTTGAATTGTACTACTTCTTACTGGCTATTACATCATCTTAGAATCTTCATCTGTGTTCTACTGTGGTGCTTTTAGTGTCTCCGCATACCGCAGCAAGCGACATAGCTTTGCAGACGATAAGTACAACCGTTTCAGAGAGAAGAGCGGAAAATGTGACGATCTGGCTTTAAGTCGATTCGATAACAAATGACGGAAACGGACGGATTTCTCAGGTTTTTACTAAATATGAACACTTTTCACATTCTCCCGTGCAACTCGGCTGCTAGTCCTCCTTTCATGCAGAGTCTTAAGGTCCTAGCTCATGTCCAAGGCACCAAAGCCAGCTAAAAAGTCAATAATCGATACCTAAAACATGAATTGTACTACTTCTTACTGGCTATTACATCAACTTAGAAGCTTCATCTGTGTTCTACTATGGTGCTTTTAGTGTCTCTGCATACCGCAGCACGCGACATAGCTTTGCAGACGATAAGTACAACCGTTTCAGAGAGAAGAGCGGCCAATGTGACGATCTGGCTTTAAGTCGATTCGATAACAAATGACGAAAACGGACGGATTTTTAAGGTTTTTATTACATATGAACACTTTTCACATTCTCCCGTGCAACTCGGCTGCTAGTCCTCCTTTCATGCAGAATCGTAAGGTCCTAGCTCATGTCCAAGGCACCAAAGCCAGCTAAAAAGTCAATAATCGATACCTAAAACTTGAATTGTACTACTTCTTACTGGCTATTACATCAACTTAGAAGCTTCATCTGTGTTCTACTATGGTGCTTTTAGTGTCTCCGCATACCGCAGCAAGCGACATAGCTTTGCATACGATAAGTACAACCGTTTCAGAGAGAAGAGCGGCCAATGTGACGATCTGGCTTTAAGTCGATTCGATAACAAATGACGAAAACGGACGGATGTCTCAGGTTTTTACTACATATGAACACTTTTCACATTCTCCCGTGCAACTGGGCTGCTAGTCCTCCTTTTATGCAGAATCTTAAAGTCCTAGCTCATGTCGAAAGCACCAAAGCCAGCTAAAAAGTCAATAATCGATACCTAAAACTTGAATTGTAATACTTCTTACTGGCTATTACATCATCTTAGAAGCTTCATGTGTTTTCTACTATGGTGCTTTTCCTGTTTCCGCCTATGGCAACACGCGACATAGCTTTGCAGACGATAAGTACAACCGTTTCCGAGAGCAGAGCGGCCAATGTGACGATCTGGCTTTAAGTCGATTCGATAACAAATGACGAAAACAGACGGATTTCTCAGGTTTTTACTACATATGAACACTTTTCACATTCTCCCCTGCAACTCGGCTGCTAGTCCTCCTTTCATGCAGAATCTTATGGTCCTAGCTCATGTCCAAGGCACCAAAGCCAGCTAAAAAGTCAATAATCGATACCTAAAACTTGAGTTGTACTACTTCTTACTGGCTATTACATCAACTTAGAAGCTTCATCTGTGTTCTACTATGGTGATTGTAGTGTCTCCGCATACCGCAGCACGCGACATAGCTTTGCAGACGATACGTACAACCGTTTCAGAGAGTAGAGCGGCCAATGTGACGATCTGGCTTTAAGTCGATTCGATAACAAATGACGAAAACGGACCGATTTCTCAGGTTTTTAGTACATATGAACACTTTTCACATTCTCCCTTGCAACTCGGCTGCTAGTCCTCCTTTCATGCAGAATCTTAAGGTCCTAGCTCATGTCCAAGGCACCAAAGCCAGCTAAAAAGTCAATAATCAATACCTAAAACTTGAATTGTACTACTTCTTACTGGCTACTACATCAGCTTAGAAGCTTCATCTTTGTTCTACTACGGTGCGTTTAGATTCTCCGCATGCCGCAGCACGCGACATAGTTTTGCAGACGAAAAGTACAACCGTTTCAGAGAGTAGAGCGGCCAATGTGACGATCTGGCTTTAAGTCGGTTCGATAACAAATGACGAAAACGGACGGATTTCTCAGGTTTTTACTACATATGAACACTTTTCACATTCACCCGTGCAACTCGGCTGCTAGTCCTCCTTTCATGCTGAATCTTAAGGTCCTAGCTCATGTCCAAGGCACCAAAGCCAGCTAAAGATCAATATTCAATACCTAAAACTTGAATTGTTCTACTTCTTACTGGCTATTACATCGACTTAGAAGCTTGATCTGTGTTCTACTATGGTGCTTTTAGTGTCTCAGCATACCGCAGCACGCGACATAGCTTTGCAGACGATAAGTACAACCGTTTCAGAGACGAGTGGCCAACGTGACGATCTGGCTTGATGTCGATTCGATAACAAATGACGAAAACGGACGGATTTCTCAGGTTTTTACTACATATGAACACTTTTCACATTCTCCCGTGCAACTGGGCTGCTAGTCCTCCATCATGCAAAATCTTAAGTTCCTAGCTCGTGTCCAAGGCCCAAAGAAGGGTAAAAAGTCAATAACCAATACCTAAAACATTAATTGTACTACTTCTTACTGGCTATTACATCAACTTAGAAGCTTCATATCTGTTCTACTATGGTGCTTTTAGTGTCTCTGCATACCGCAGAACGCGACATAGCTTAGCAGACAATAAGTACAACCGTTTCAGAGAGAAGAGCGGCCAATGTAACGATCTGGCTTTAAGTCGATTCGATAACAAATGACGAAAACGGACGGATTTTTAAGGTTTTTATTACATATGAACACTTTTCACATTCTCCCGTGCAACTCGGCTGCTAGTCCTCCTTTCATGCAGAATCATAAGGTCCTAGCTCATGTCCAATGCACCAAAGCCAGGTAAAATTCAATAATCGATACCTAAAACTTGAATTGTACTACTTCTTACTGGCTATTACATCAACTTAGAAGCTTCATCTGTGTTCTACTATGGTGCTTTTAGTGTCTCCGCATACCGCAGCACGCGACATAGCTTTGCAGACGATAAGTACAACCGTTTCAGAGAGAAGAGCGGCCAATGTGACGATCTGGCTTTAAGTAGATTCGATAACAAATGACGAAAGCGGACGGATTTGTCAGGTTTTTACTACATATGAACACTTTTCTCATTCTCCCGTGCAACTCGGCTGCTAGTCCTCCTTTCATGCAGAATCATAAGATCCTAGCTCATGTCCAATGCACCAAAGCCAGGTAAAATTCAATAATCGATACCTAAAACTTGAGTAGTACTACTTCTTACTGGCTATTACATCAACTTAGAAGCTTCATCTGTGTTCTACTGTGGTGCTTTTAGTGTCTCCGCATACCGCAGCAAGCGACATAGCTTTGCAGACGATAAGTACAACCGTTTCAGAGAGAAGAGCGGAAAATGTGACGATCATGCTTTAAGTCGATTCGATAACAAATGACGAAAACGGACGGATTTCTCAGGTTTTTACTACATATGAACACTTTTCACATTCTCCCGTGCAACTCGGCTGCTAGTCCTCCTTTCATACAGAATGTTAAGGTCCTAGCTCATGTCCAAAGCACCAAAGCCAGCCAAAAAGTCAACAATCGATACCTAAAACTAGAATTGGACTACTTCTTACTCGCTATTACATCAACTTAGAAGCTTCATCTGTGTTCTACTATGGTGCTTTTAGTGTCTCAGCATACCGCAGCACGCGAAATAGTTTTGCAGACGATAAGTACAACCGTTTCAGAGAGAAGAGCGGCCAATGTGACGATCTGGCTTTAAGTCGATTCGATAACAAATGACGAAAACGGACCGATTTCTGAGGTTTTTACTACATATGAACACTTTTCATATTCTCCCGTGCAACTCGGCTGCTAGTCCTCCTGTCGTGCAGAATCTTAAGGTCCTAGCTCATGTCCATGGCACCAAAGCCAGCTAAAAAGTCCATAATCAATACCTAAAATTTGAATTGTACTACTTCTTACTGGCTATTACATCAACTTAGAAGCTTCATCTGTGTTCTACTACGGTGCTTTTAGTTTCTCCGCATACCGCAGCAGGCGACATAGTTTTGCAGACGATAAGTACAACCGTTTCAGAGAGAAGAGCGGCCAATGTGACGATCTGGCTTTAAGTCGATTCGATAACAAATGACGAAAACGGACGGATTTCTCAGGTTTTTACTACATATGAACACATTACACTTTCTCCCGTGCAACTCGGATGCTAGTCCTCCTTTCATGCTGAATCTTAAGGTCCTAGCTCATGTCCAAGGCACCAAAGCCAGCTAAAGATCAATATTCAATACCTAAAACTTGAATTGTACCACTTCTTACTGGCTATTACATCAACTTAGAAGCTTGATCTGTGTTCTACTATGGTGCTTTTAGTGTCTCAGTATACCGCAGCACGCGACATAGCTTTGCAGACGATAAGTACAACCGTTTCAGAGAGAAGAGCGGCCAATGTGACGATCTGGCTTTAAGTCGATTCGATAACAAATGACGAAAACGGACGGATTTCTCAGGTTTTTACTACATATGAACACTTTTCACATTCTCGCGTGCAACTCGGCTGCTAGTCCTCCTTTCATGCAGAATCTTAAGGTCCTAGCTCAAGTCCAAGGCACCAAAGCCAGCTAAAATGTCAATAATCGATACCTAAAATTTGAATTGTACTATTTCTTACTGGATATTACATCAACTTAGAAGCTTCATCTGTATTCTACTGTGGTGATTTTAGTGTCTCCGCATACCGCTGCACGTGACATAGCTTTGCAGACGATAAGTACAACCGATTCAGAGAGGCGAGCGGCCAATGTGACGATCTGGCTTTAAGTCGATTCGATAACAAATGACGAAAACGGAGGGATTTCTCAGGTTTTTACTACATATGAACACTTTTCACATTCTCCCGTGCAACTCGGCTGCTAGTCCTCCTTTCATGCAGAATGTTAAGGACCTAGCTCATGTCCAAGGCACCAAAGCCAGCTAAAAAGTCAATAATCGATACCTAAAACTTGAATTGTACTACGTCTTACTGGGTATTACATCAACTTAGAACCTTCATCTGTGTTCTACTATGGTGCTTTTAGTGTCTCCGCATACCGCAGCACGCGACATAGCTTTGCAGACGATAAGTACAACCGTTTCAGAGAGAAGAGCGGCCAATGTGACGATCTTGCTTTAAGTAGATGCGATAACAAATGACGAAAGCGGACGGATTTCTCAGGTTTTTACTACATATGTACACTTTTCTCATTCTCCCGTGCAACTCGGCTGCTAGTCCTCCTTTCATGCAGAATCTTAAGGTCCTAGATCATGTCCAAGGCACCAAAGCCAGCTAAAAAGTCAATAATCGATACCTAAAACTTGAATTGGATTACTTCTTACTGGCTATTACATCAGCTTAGAAGCTTCATCTGTGTTCTACTATGGTGCTTTTAGTGTCTCCGCATATCGCAGCACTCGACATAGCTTTGTAGACGATAAGTACAACCGTTTCAGAGAGAAGAGCGGCCAATGTGACGATCTGGCTTTAAGTAGATTCGATAACAAATGACGAAAGCGGACGGATTTCTCAGGTTTTTACTACATATGAACACTTTTCTCATTCTCCCGTGCAACTCGGCTGCTAGTCCTACTTTCATGCAGAATCATAAGGTCCTAGCTCATGTCCAAGCCACCAAAGCCAGCTAAAACGTCAATAATCGATACCTAAAACTTGAATTTTACTACTTCTTACTGGCCATAACATCAACTTAGAAGCTTCACCTGTGTTCCACTATGGTGCTTTTAGTGTCTCCGCATACCACAGCACGCGACATAGCTTTGCAATCGATAAGTACAACCGTTTCAGAGAGAAGAGCGGCCAATGTGGCGATCTGGCTTTAAGGCGATTCGATAACAAATGACGAAAACGGACCTATTTCTCAGGTTTTTACTACATATGAACACCTTTCACATTCTCCCGTGCAACTCGGCTGCTAGTCCTCCTTTCATGCAGAATCTTAAGGTCCTAGCTCATGTCCAAGGCACCAAAGCCAGCTAAAAAGTCCATAATCAATACCTGAAACTTGAATTGTACTACTTCTTTTGGCTATTACATCAACTTAGAAGCTTCATCTGTGTTCTACTACGGTGCTTTTAGTGTCTCCGCATACCGCAGCACGCGACATAGCTTTGCAGACGAAAAGTACAAGCGTTTCAGAGAGAAGATCGGAAAATGTCACGATCTGGCTTTAAGTCGATTCGATAACAAATGACGAAAACGGACGTATTTCTCAGGTTTTTACTACATTTGAACACTTTTCACATTCTCCCGTGCAACTCGGCTGCTAGTCCTTCTTTCCTGCTGAATATTAAGGTCCTAGCTCATGTCCAAGGCACAAAATCCAGCAAAAAATTCAATATTCAATACCTAAAACTCGAATTTTACTACTTCTTACTATCTATTACATCAACTTAGAAGCTTGATCTGTGTTCTACTATGGTGCTTTTAGTGTCTCAGCATACCGCAGCACGCGACATAGCTTTGCAGACGATAAGTACAAGTTTTTCAGAGAGAAGAGCGGAAAATGTGACGATCTGGCTTTAAGTCGATTCGATAACAAATGACGAAAACGGACGGATTTCTCAGGTTTTTACTACATTTGAACACTTTTCACGTTCTCCCGTGCAACTCGGCTGCTAGTCCTCCTTCATGCAAAATCTTAACTTCCTAGCTCGTGTCCAAAGCACCAAAGATGGGTAAAAAGTCAATAACCGATACCTAAAACTGTAATTGTACTACTTGTTACTGGGTATTACATCAACTTAGAAGCTTCATCTGAGTTCTACTATGGTGCATTCAGTGTGTCCGCATACCGCAGCACGCGACATAGCTTTGCAGACGATAAGTACAACCGTTTCAGAGAGAAGAGCGGCCAATGTGACGATCTGGCTTTAAGTCGATTCGATATCAAATAACGAAAACGGACGGATGTCTAGGTTTTTACCACATATGAACACTTTTCATATTCTCCCGTCCAACTCCGCTGCTAATCCTCCTTTCATGCAGAATCTTAAGGACCTAGCTCATGTCCAAGGCACCAAAGCCAAATAAAAAGTCAATAATCGATACCTAAAACTTGAATTGTACTATATCTTACTGGCTATTACATCAACTTAGAAGCTTCATCTGTGTTCTACTGTGGTGCTTTTAGTGTCTCCGCATACCGCAGCAAGCGACATAGCTTTGTGGACGATAAGTACAACGGTTTCAGAGAGATGAGCGGCCAATGTGACGATCTGGCTTTAAGTCGGTTCGATAACAAAAGACGAAAACGGACCGATTTCTCAGGTTTTTACTACATATGAACACTTTTCACATTCTCCCGTGCAACTCGGCTGCTAGTCCTCCTTTAATGCAGAATGTTATGGTCCTAGCTCAAGTCCAAGGCACCAAAGCCAGCTAAAAAGTAAATAATCGATACCTAAAACTTGAATTGTACTATATCTTACTGGCTATTACATCAACTTAGAAGCTTCATCTGTGTTCTACTATGGTGCTTTTACTGTCTCCGCATACCGCAGCACGCGACATAGCTTTGCAGACGATAAGTTCAAGCGTTTCAGAGATAAGAGCGGCCAAT
Source organism: Schistocerca gregaria (assembly GCF_023897955.1). Classification (NCBI taxonomy): domain Eukaryota; kingdom Metazoa; phylum Arthropoda; class Insecta; order Orthoptera; family Acrididae; genus Schistocerca; species Schistocerca gregaria. Next base: position 1,219,453 of record NW_026061770.1, read on the forward strand.
GTGACGATCTGGCTTTAAGTCGATTCGATAACAAATGACGAAAACGGACGGATGTCTCAGGTTTTTACTACATATGAACACTTTTCACATTCTCCCGTGCAACTCGGCTGCTAGTCCTCCTTTCATGCAGAATGTTAAGGTCCTAGCTCAAGTCCAAGGCACCAAAGCCAGCTAAAAAGTAAACAATCGATACCTAAAACTTGAATTGTACTATATCTTACTGGCTATTACATCAACTTAGAAGCTTCATCTGTGTTCTACTATGGTGCTTTTACTGTCTCCGCATACCGCAGCACGCGACATAGCTTTGCAGACGATAAGTTCAAGCGTTTCAGAGATAAGAGCGGCCAATGTAACGATCTGGCTTTAAGTCGATTCGATAACAAATGACGAAAACGGACGGATGTCTCAGGTTTTTACTACATATGAACACTTTTCACATTCTCCCGTGCAACTCGGCTGCTAGTCCTCCTTTCATGCAGAATCTTAAGGTCCTAGCTCATGTCCAAGGCACCAAAGCCAGCTAAAAAGTCAATATTCAATACCTAAAACTTGAATGGTACTAATTCTAACTGGCTATTACATCAACTTAGAAGCTTCATCTGTGTTCTACTATGGTGCTTTTAGTGTGTCCGCATACCGCAGCACGCGACATAGCTTTGCAGACGATAAGTACAACCGTTTTAGAGAGAAGAGCGGCCTATGTGACGATTTGGCTTTAAGTCGGTTCCATAACAAAAGACGTAAACGGACCGATTTCTCAGATTTTTACTACATATGAAAACTTTTCACATTCTCCCGTGCAACTCGGCTGCTAGTCCTCCTTTCATGCAGAATCTTAAGGTCCTAGCTCATGTCCAAGGCACCAAACCCAGCTAAAAATTCAATATTCAATACCTAAAACTTGAATTGTACTACTTCTTACTGGCTATTACATCAACTTAGAAGCTTGATCTGTGTTCTACTATGGTGCTTTTAGTGTCCCAACATACTGCAGCACGCGACATAGCTTTGCAGACGATAAGTACCACCGTTTCAGAGAGAAGAGCGGCCAATGTGACGATCTGGCTTTAAGTCGATTCGATAACAAATGACGAAAACGGACGGGTGTCTCAGGTTTTTACTACATATGAACACTTTTCACATTCTCCCGTGCAACTCCGCTGCTAATCCTCCGTTCATGCAGAATCTTAAGGTCCTAGCTCATGTCCAAGGCACCAAAGATAGCTAAAAAGTCAATAATCGATAACTAAAACTTGAATTGTACTACTTCTTACTGGCTATTACATCAACTTAGAAGCTTCATCTGTGTTCTACTATGGTGATTTTAATGTCTCCGCATACCGCAGCACGCGACTTAGCTTTGCAGACGATAAGTACAACCGTTTCAGAGAGAAGTGCGGCCAATGTGACGATGTGGCTTTAAGTCGATTCGATAACAAATGACGAAAACGGACGGATTTCTCGGGTTTTTACTACATGTGACGACTTTTCACATTCTCCCGTGCAAATCGGCTGCTAGTCCTCCTTTCATGCAGAATGTTAAGGTCCTAGCTCATGTCCAAGGCACCAAAGTCAGCTAAAAAGTCAGTAATTGATACCTAAAACTTGAATTGTACTACTTCTTACTGGCTATTACATCAACTTAGAAGCTTCATCCGTGTTCTACTATGGTGATTTTAGTGTCTCCGCATACCGCAGCACGCGACATAGCTTTGCAGACGATAAGTACAACCGTTTCAGAGAGAAGAGCGGCCTATGTGACGATCTGGCTTTAAGTCGATTCGATAACAAATGACGAAAACGGACGGATTTCTCAGGTTTTTACTACATTTGAACACTTTTCACATTCTCCCGTGCAACTCGGATGCTAGACCTCCTTTCATGCAGAATAATAAGGTCCTAGCTCATGTCCAAGGCACCAAAGCCAGCTAAAAAGTCAATAATCGATATCTAAAACTTGAATTGTACTACTTCTTCCTTTGTATTACATCAACTTAGAAGCTTCATCTGTGTTCTACTATGGTGCTTTTAGTGTCTCCGCGTACCGCAGCCCGCGACATAGCTTTGCAACGGTAAGTACAAGTGTTTCAGAGAGAAGAGCGGCCAATGTGACGATCTGGCTTTAAGTCGATTCGATAACAAATGACGAAAACGGACCAATTTCTCAGGTTTTTACTACATATGAACACTTTTCACATTCTCCCGTGCAACAGGGCTGCTAGACTTCCTTTCATGCAGAATCTTAAGGTCCTAGCTCATGTCCAAGGCACCAAAGCCAGCTAAAAATTCAATATTGGATACCTAAAATTTGAATTGTACTACTCCTTACTGGCTATTACATCAACTTAGAAGCTTCATCTGTGTTCTACTATGGTGCTTTTAGTGTCTCCGCATACCGCAGCACGCGACATAGCTTTGCAGACGATAAGTACAACCGTTTCAGAGAGAAGAGCGTCCAATGTGACGATCTGGCTTTAAGTCGATTCGATAACAAATGACGAAAACGGACGGATTTCTCAGGTTTTTACTACATATGAACACTTTTCACATTCTCCCGTGCAACAGGGCTGCTAGTCCTCCTTTCATGCAGAATCTTAAGGTCCTAGGTCATGACCAAGGAACCAAAGCCAGCTAAAAATTCAATATTGAATATCTAAAACTTGAATTGTACTACTTCTTACTGGAAATTACATCAACTTTGAAGCTTCATCTGTGTTCTACTATGGTGCTCATAGTGTCTCAGCATACCGCAGCACGCGACATAGCTTTGCAGACGATAAGTACAACCGTTTCAGAGAGAAGAGCGGCCAATGTGACGATCTAGGTTTAAGTTGATTCGATAACAAATGACGAAAACGGACGGATTTCTCAGGTTTTTACTACATATGAACACTTTTCATATTCTCCCGTGCAACTCCGCTGCTAATCCTCCTTTCATGCAGAATCCTAAGGTCCTAGCTCATGTCCAAGGCACCAAAGCCAGCTAAAAATTCAATATTGAATACCTAAAACTTGAATTGTACTACTTCTTACTGGCTATTACATCAACTTAGAAGCTTCATCTGTGTTCTACTATGGTGCTTTTAGTGTCTCCGCATACCGCAGCACGCGACATAGCTTTGCAATCGATAAGTACAACCGTATCAGAGAGAAGAGCGGCCAATGTGACGATCTGGCTTTAAGTCGATTCGATAACAAATGACGAAAACGGACGTATTTCTCAGGTTTTTACTACACTTGAAGACTTTTCACATTCTCCCGTGTAACTCGGCTGCTAGTCCCCCTTTCATGCAGAATATTAAGGTCCTACCTCATGTCCAAGCACCAAAGCCAGCTAAAAATTCAATATTCAATACCTAAAACTTGAATTGTACTACTTCTTACTGGCTATTACATCAACTTAGAAGCATAATCTGTGTTCTACTATGGTGCTTTTAGTGTCTCAGCATACCGCAGCACGCGACATAGCTTTGCAGACGATAAGTACAACCGTTTCAGAGAGAAGAGCGGCCAATGTGACGATCTGGCTTTAAGTCGATTCGATAACAAATGACGAAAACGGACGGATTTCTCGGGTTTTTACTACATGTGAAGACTTTTCACATTCTCCCGTGCAAATCGGCTGCTAGTCCTCCTTTCATGCAGAATGTTAAGGTCCTGGCTCATGTCCAAGGCACCAAAGCCAGCTAAAAAGTCAATAATCGATACCTAAAACTTGAATTGTACTACTTCTTCCTTTGTATTACATCAACTTAGAAGCTTCATCTGTGTTCCACTATGGTGATTTTAGTGTCTCCGCATACCGCAGCACGCGACATAGCTTTGCAGACGATAACTACGAGCGTTTCAGAGAGAAGAGCGGCCAATGTGACGACCTGACTTTAAGTCGATTCGATAACAAATGACGAAAACGGACGGATTTCTCAGGTTTTTACTACATTTGAACACTTTTCACATTTTCCCGTGCAACTCGGCTGCTAGTCTTCCTTTCATGCAGAATCTTAAGGTACTAGCTCATGTCCAAGGCACCAAAGCCAGCTAAAACGTCAATAATCGATAACTAAAACTTGTATTGTACTACTTCTTACTGGCTATTACATCAACTTAGAAGCTTCATCTGTGTTCTACTATGGTGCTTTTACTGTCTCCGCATACCGCAGCACGCGACATAGCTTTGCAGACGATAAGTTCAAGCGTTTCAGAGATAAGAGCGGCCAATGTAACGATCTGGCTTTAAGTCGATTCGATAACAAATGACGAAAACGGACGGATGTCTCAGGTTTTTACTACATATGAACACTTTTCACATTCTCCCGTGCAACTCGGCTGCTAGTCCTCCTTTCATGCAGAATCTTAAGGTCCTAGCTCATGTCCAAGGCACCAAAGCCAGCTAAAAAGTCAATATTCAATACCTAAAACTTGAATGGTACTAATTCTAACTGGCTATTACATCAACTTAGAAGCTTCATCTGTGTTCTACTATGGTGCTTTTAGTGTGTCCGCATACCGCAGCACGCGACATAGCTTTGCAGACGATAAGTACAACCGTTTTAGAGAGAAGAGCGGCCAATGTGACGATCTGGCTTTAAGTCGGTTCCATAACAAAAGACGTAAACGGACCGATTTCTCAGATTTTTACTACATATGAAAACTTTTCACATTCTCCCGTGCAACAGGGCTGCTAGACTTCCTTTCATGCAGAATCTTAAGGTTCTAGCTCATGTCCAAGGCACCAAGGCCAGCTAAAAAGTCAATAATCGATACCTAAAACTTGAATTGTACTACTTCTTACTGGCTATTACATCAACTTAGAAGCTTCATCTGTGTTCTACTATGGTGATTTTAGTGTCTCCGCATACCGCAGTACGCGACATAGCTTTGCAGACGATAAGTACAACCGTTTCAGAGAGAAGAGCGTCAATGTGACGATCTGGCTTTAAGTCGATTCGATAACAAATGACGAAAACGGACGGATTTCTCAGGTTTTTACTACATATGAACACTTTTCACATTCTCCCGTGCAACAGGGCTGCTAGTCCTCCTTTCATGCAGAATCTTAAGGTCCTAGCTCATGTCCAAGGCACCAAAGCCAGCTAAAAATTCAATATTGAATATCTAAAACTTGAATTGTACTACTTCTTACTGGAAATTACATCAACTTAGAAGCTTCATCTGTGTTCTACTATGGTGCTCATAGTGTCTCAGCATACCGCAGCACGCGACATAGCTTTGCAGACGATAAGTACAACCGTTTCAGAGAGAAGAGCGGCCAATGTGACGATCTAGGTTTAAGTTGATTCGATAACAAATGACGAAAACGGACGGATTTCTCAGGTTTTTACTACATATGAACACTTTTCATATTCTCCCGTGCAACTCCGCTGCTAATCCTCCTTTCATGCTGAATCCTAAGGTCCTAGCTCATGTCCAAGGCACCAAAGCCAGCTAAAAATTCAATATTGAATACCTAAAACTTGAATTGTACTACTTCTTACTGGCTATTACATCAACTTAGAAGCTTCATCTGTGTTCTACTATGGTGCTTTTAGTGTCTCCGCATACCGCAGCACGCGACATAGCTTTGCAATCGATAAGTACAACCGTATCAGAGAGAAGAGCGGCCAATGTGACGATCTGGCTTTAAGTCGATTCGATAACAAATGACGAAAACGGACGTATTTCTCAGGTTTTTACTACATTTGAAGACTTTTCACATTCTCCCGTGTAACTCGGCTGCTAGTCCCCCTTTCATGCAGAATATTAAGGTCCTACCTCATGTCCAAGCACCAAAGCCAGCTAAAAATTCAATATTCAATACCTAAAACTTGAATTGTACTACTTCTTACTGGCTATTACATCAACTTAGAAGCATAATCTGTGTTCTACTATGGTGCTTTTAGTGTCTCAGCATACCGCAGCACGCGACATAGCTTTGCAGACGATAAGTACAACCGTTTCAGAGAGAAGAGCGGCCAATGTGACGATCTGGCTTTAAGTCGATTCGATAACAAATGACGAATACGGACGGATTTCTCGGGTTTTTACTACATGTGAAGACTTTTCACATTCTCCCGTGCAAATCGGCTGCTAGTCCTCCTTTCATGCAGAATGTTAAGGTCCTGGCTCATGTCCAAGGCACCAAAGCCAGCTAAAAAGTCAATAATCGATACCTAAAACTTGAATTGTACTACTTCTTCCTTTGTATTACATCAACTTAGAAGCTTCATCTGTGTTCTACTATGGTGATTTTAGTGTCTCCGCATACCGCAGCACGCGACATAGCTTTGCAGACGATAACTACGAGCGTTTCAGAGAGAAGAGCGGCCAATGTGACGACCTGACTTTAAGTCGATTCGATAACAAATGACGAAAACGGACGGATTTCTCAGGTTTTTACTACATTTGAACACTTTTCACATTTTCCCGTGCAACTCGGCTGCTAGTCCTCCTTTCATGCAGAATCTTAAGGTACTAGCTCATGTCCAAGGCACCAAAGCCAGCTAAAACGTCAATAATCGATAACTAAAACTTGTATTGTACTACTTCTTACTGGCTATTACATCAACTTAGAAGCTTCATCTGCGTTCTACTATGGTGCTTTTCCTGTTTCCGTATACCGCAGCACGCGACATAGCTTTGCAGACGATAAGTACAACTTTTTCAGAGAGAAGAGCTACCAATGTGACGATCTGGCTTGAAGTCGATTCGATAACTAATGACGAAAACGGACGGATTTCTCAGGTTTTTACTACGTATGAACACTTTTCACATTCTCCCGTGCAACTCAGCTGCTAGTCCTCCTTTCATGCAGAATCTTAAGGTCCTAGCTCATGTCCAAGGCACCAAAGCCAGCTAAAAAGTCAATAATCGATACCTAAAACTTTAATTGTACTACTTCTTACTGGCTATTACATCAACTTAGAAGCTTCATCTGTGTTCTACTATGGTGCTTTTAGTGTCTCCGCATACCGCAGCACGCGACATAGCTTTGCAATCGATAAGTACAACCGTTTCAGAGAGAAGAGCGGCCAATGTGACGATCTGGCTTTAAGTCGATTCGATAACAAATGACGAAAACGGACGTATTTCTCAGGTTTTTACTACATATGAACACTTTTCACATTCCCCCGTGCAAATCGGCTGCCAGTCCTCCTTTCACGCAGAATCTTAAGGTCCTAGCTCATGTCCAAGGCACCAAAGCCAGCTAAAAAGTCAATAATCGATACCTAAAACTTGAATTGTACTATATCTTACTGGCTATTACATCAACTTAGAAGTATCATCTGTGTTCTACTATGGTGCTTTTACTGTCTCCGCATACCGCAGAACTCCACATAGCTTTGCAGACGATAAGTACAACCGTTTCAGAGAGAAGAGCGGCCAATGTGACGATCTGGCTTTAAGTCGATTCGATAACAAATGACGAAAACAGACGGATTTCTCAGGTTTTTACTACATATGAACACTTGTCACATTCTCCTGTGCAACTCGGCTTCTAGTCCTCCTTACATGCAGAATCTTAAGGTCCTAGCTCATGTCCAAGACACCAAAGCCAGCTAAAAAGTCAATAATCGATACCTAAAACTTGAATTGTACTACTTCTTACTTTGTATTACATCAACTTAGAAGCTTCATCTGTGTTCTACTATGGTGCTTGTAGTGTGTCCGCATACCGCAGCACGCGACATAGCTTTGCAGACGATAAGTACAACCGTTTCAGAGAGAAGAGCGGCCAATGAGACGATCTGGCTTTAAGTCGATTCGATAACAAGTGACGAAAACGGACCGATTTCTCAGGTTTTTACGCCATATGAACACTTTTCACATTCTCCCGTGCAACTCGGCTGCTAGTCCTCCTTTCATGCAGAATGTTAAGGTCCTAGCTCATGTCCAAGGCACCAAAACCAACTAAAAAGTCAATAATCGATACCTAAAACTTGAACTGTACTACTTCTTACTGGCTATTACATCAACGTAGAAGCTTCATCTGTGTTCTACTATGGTGCTTTTAGTGTCTCCGCATACCGCAGCACGCGACATAGCTTTGCAATCGAAAAGTACAACCGTTTCAGAGAGAAGAGCAGCTAATTTGACGATCTGGCTTTAAGTCGATTCGATAACAAATGACGAAAACGGACGGATTTATCGGGTTATTACTACATATAAACACTTTTCACATTCTCCCATGCAAATCGGCTGCTACTCCTCCTTTCATGCAGAATGTTAAGGTCCTAGCTCATGTCCAAGGCACCAAAGCCAGCTAAAAAGTCAATAAACGATATCTAAAACTTGAATTGTACTACTTCTTCCTGGCTATTACATCAACTTAGAAGCTTCATCTGTGTTCTACTTTGGTGCTTTTAGTGTCTCCGCATACCGCAGCACGCGACATAGCTTTGCAGACGGTAAGTACAAGTGTTTCAGAGAGAAGAGCGGCCAATGTGACGATCTGGCTTTAAGTCGATTCGATAACAAATGACGAAAACGATTTCTCAGGTTTTTACTACATATGAACACTTTTCACATTCTCCCATGCAACTCGGCTGCCAGTCCTTCTTTCATGCAGAATCTTAAGGTCCTAGCTCATGTCCAAGGCACCAAAGCCAGCTAAAAAGTCAATAATCGATACCTAAAACTTGAATTGTACTACATCTTACTGGCTATTACATCAACTTAGAAGCTTCATCTGTGTTCTACTATGGTGATTTTAGTGTCTCCGCATACCGCAGCACGCGACATAGCTTCGCAGACGATAAGTACAACCGTTTCAGAGAGAAGAGCGGCCAATGTGACGATCTGGCTTTACGTCGATTCGATAACAAATGACGAAAACGGAAGGATTTCTAAGGTTTTTACTACATATGAACACTTTTCACATTCTCCCGTGCAACTCGGCTGCTAGTCCTCCTTACATGCAGAATCTTAAGGTCCTAGCTCATGTCCAAGGCACCAAAGCCAGCTAAAAAGTCAATAATCGATACCTAAAACTTGAATTGTACTACTTCTTACTGGCTATTACATCAACTTAGAAGCTTCATCTGTGTTCTACTATGGTGCTTTTAGTGTGTCCGCATACCGCAGCACGCGACATAGCTTTGCAGACGATAAGTACAACCGTTTCAGAGAGAAGAGCGGCCAATGTGACGACCTGGCTTGAAGAAGATTCGATAACAAATGACGAAAACGGACGGAATTCTTGGTTTTTACTACATATGAACACTTTTCATATTCTCCCGTGCAACTCCGCTGCTAATCCTCCTTTCATGCAGAAGCTTAAGGTCCTAGCTCATGTCCAAGGCACCAAAGCCAGCTAAAAAGTCAGTAATCGTTACCTAAAACTTAAATTGTACTACTTCTTACTTGCTATTACATCAAATTGTAAGCTTCATCTGTGTTCTACTATGGAGCTTTTACTGTCTCCGCATACCGCAGCACGCGACATAGCTTTGCAGACGATAAGTACAACCGTTTCAGAGAGAAGAGCTGCCAATGAGACGATCTGGCTTTAAGTCGATTCGATAACAAGTGACGAAAACGGACCGATTTCTCAGGTTTTTACTACATATGAACACTTTTCACATTCTCCCGCGCAACTTGGCTCCTCGTCCTCCTTTCATGCAGAATCTTAAGGTCCTAGCTCATGTCCAAGGCACCAAAGCCAGCTAAAAAGTCAATATTCAATACCTAAAACTTGAATTGTACTACTTCTTACTGGCTATTACATCAACTTAGAAGCTTCATCTGTGTTCTACTATGGTGCTTTTACTGTCTCCGCATACCGCAGCACGCGACATAGCTTTGCAGACGATAAGTACAACTTTTTCAGAGAGAAGAGCGGCCAATGTGACGATCTGGCTTTAAGTCGATTCGATAACAAATGACGAAAACGGACGGATTTCTCAGGTTTTTACTACATATGAACACTTTTCTCATTCTCCCGTGCAACTCGGCTGCTAGTCCTCCTTACATGCAGAATCTTAAGGTCCTAGCTCATGTCCAAGGCACCAAAGCCAGCTAAAAAGTCAATAATCGATACCTAAAACTTGAGTTGTACTACTTCTTACTGGCTATTACATCAACTTAGAAGCTTCATCTGTGTTCTACTATGGTGCTTTTAGTGTCTCCGCATACCGCAGCACGCGACATAGCTTTGCAGACGATAAGTACAAGCGTTTCAGAGAGAAGAGCGGCCAATGTGACGATCTGGCTTTACGTCGATTCGATAACAAATGACGAAAACGGACGGATTTCTCAGGTTTTTACTACATATGAACACTTTTCACATTCTCCCGTGCAAATCGGCTGCTAGTCCTCCTTTCATGCAGAATCTTAAGGTCCTAGGTCATGTCCAAGGTACCAAAGCCAGCTGAAAAGTCAATAATCGATACCTAAAACTTGAATTGTACTACTTCTTACTGGCTATTACATCAACTTATAAGCTTCATCTGTGTTCTACTATGGTGATTTTAGTGTCTCCGCATACCCCAGCACGCGACATAGCTTTGCAGACGATAAGTACAACCGTTTCAGAGAGAAGAGCGGCCAATGAGACGATCTGGCTTTAAGTCGATTCGATAACAAGTGACGAAAACGGACCGATTTCTCAGGTTTTTACGCCATATGAACACTTTTCACATTCTCCCGTGCAACTCGGCTGCTAGTCCTCCTTTCATGCAGAATGTTAAGGTCCTAGCTCATGTCCAAGGCACCAAAACCAACTAAAAAGTCAATAATCGATACCTAAAACTTGAACTGTACTACTTCTTACTGGCTATTACATCAACGTAGAAGCTTCATCTGTGTTCTACTATGGTGCTTTTAGTGTCTCCGCATACCGCAGCACGCGACATAGCTTTGCAATCGATAAGTACAACCGTTTCAGAGAGAAGAGCAGCTAATTTGACGATCTGGCTTTAAGTCGATTCGATAACAAATGACGAAAACGGACGGATTTATCGGGTTATTACTACATATAAACTCTTTTCACATTCTCCCATGCAAATCGGCTGCTACTCCTCCTTTCATGCAGAATGTTAAGGTCCTAGCTCATGTCCAAGGCACCAAAGCCAGCTAAAATGTCAATAAACGATATCTAAAACTTGAATTGTACTACTTCTTCCTGGCTATTACATCAACTTAGAAGCTTCATCTGTGTTCTACTTTGGTGCTTTTAGTGTCTCCGCATACCGCAGCACGCGACATAGCTTTGCAGACGGTAAGTACAAGTGTTTCAGAGAGAAGAGCGGCCAATGTGACGATCTGGCTTTAAGTCGATTCGATAACAAATGACGAAAACGATTTCTCAGGTTTTTACTACATATGAACACTTTTCACATTCTCCCATGCAACTCGGCTGCCAGTCCTTCTTTCATGCAGAATCTTAAGGTCCTAGCTCATGTCCAAGGCACCAAAGCCAGCTAAAAAGTCAATAATCGATACCTAAAACTTGAATTGTACTACATCTTACTGGCTATTACATCAACTTAGAAGCTTCATCTGTGTTCTACTATGGTGATTTTAGTGTCTCCGCATACCGCAGCACGCGACATAGCTTCGCAGACGATAAGTACAACCGTTTCAGAGAGAAGAGCGGCCAATGTGACGATCTGGCTTTACGTCGATTCGATAACAAATGACGAAAACGGAAGGATTTCTAAGGTTTTTACTACATATGAACACTTTTCACATTCTCCCGTGCAACTCGGCTGCTAGTCCTCCTTACATGCAGAATCTTAAGGTCCTAGCTCATGTCCAAGGCACCAAAGCCAGCTAAAAAGTCAATAATCGATACCTAAAACTTGAATTGTACTACTTCTTACTGGCTATTACATCAACTTAGAAGCTTCATCTGTGTTCTACTATGGTGCTTTTAGTGTGTCCGCATACCGCAGCACGCGACATAGCTTTGCAGACGATAAGTACAACCGTTTCAGAGAGAAGAGCGGCCAATGTGACGACCTGGCTTGAAGAAGATTCGATAACAAATGACGAAAACGGACGGAATTCTTGGTTTTTACTACATATGAACACTTTTCATATTCTCCCGTGCAACTCTGCTGCTAATCCTCCTTTCATGCAGAAGCTTAAGGTCCTAGCTCATGTCCAAGGCACCAAAGCCAGCTAAAAAGTCAGTAATCGTTACCTAAAACTTGAATTGTACTACTTCTTACTTGCTATTACATCAAATTGTAAGCTTCATCTGTGTTCTACTATGGAGCTTTTACTGTCTCCGCATACCGCAGCACGCGACATAGCTTTGCAGACGATAAGTACAACCGTTTCAGAGAGAAGAGCTGCCAATGAGACGATCTGGCTTTAAGTCGATTCGATAACAAGTGACGAAAACGGACCGATTTCTCAGGTTTTTACTACATATGAACACTTTTCACATTCTCCCGCGCAACTTGGCTCCTCGTCCTCCTTTCATGCAGAATCTTAAGGTCCTAGCTCATGTCCAAGGCACCAAAGCCAGCTAAAAAGTCAATATTCAATACCTAAAACTTGAATTGTACTACTTCTCACTGGCTATTACATCTACTTACAAGCTTCATCTGTGTTCTACTATGGTGCTTTTAGTGTCTCAGCATACCGCAGCACGCGACATAGCTTTGCAGACGATAAGTACAAGTGTTTCAGAGAGAAGAGCGGCCAATGTGACGATCTGGCTTTAAGTCGATTCGATAACAAATGACGAAAACGTACGGATTTCTCAGGTTTTTACTACATATGAACACTTTTCACATTCTCCCGTGCAACTCGGCTGCTAGTCCTCCTTTCATGCAGAATGTTAAGGTCCTAGCTCATGTCCAAGGTACCAAAGCCAGCTAAAAAGTCAATAATCGATACCTAAAACTTGAATTGTACTACTTCTTACTGGCTATTACATCAACTTAGAAGCTTAATCTGTGTTCTACTATGGTGATTTAGTGTCTCCGCATACCGCAGTACGCGATATAGCTTTGCAATCGATAAGTACAACCGTTTCAGAGAGAAGAGCGGCCAATGTGACGATCTAGCTTTAAGTCGAAGCAATAACAAATGACGAAACCGACGGATTTCTCAGGTTTTTACTACATATGAACACTTTTCACATTCTCCCGTGCAACTCGGCTGCTAGTCCTCCTTTCATGTAGAATCATAAGGTCCTAGCTCATGTCCAAGGCACCAAAGCCAGCTATAAAGTCAATAATCGATACCTAAAACTTGTATTGTACTACTTCTTCCTGGCTATTACATCAACTTAGAAGCTTCATCTGTGTTCTACTATGGTGCTTTTAGTGTCTCAGCATACCGCAGCACGCGACATAGCTTTGCAGACGATAAGTACAACCGTTTCAGAGAGAAGAGCGGCTAATGTGACGATCTGGCTTTAAGTCGGTTCGATAACAAATGACGAAAACGGACGGATTTCTCAGGTTTTTACTACATACGAACACTTTTACATTCTCCCGTGCAACTCGGCTGCTAGTCCTCCTTTCATGCAAAATCTTAATTTCCTAGCTCATGTTCAAGGCACCAAAGAAGGGTAAAATGTCAATAACCGATACCTAAAACTTTAATTGTACTACTTCTTACTGGCTATTACATCAACTTAGAAGCTTCATCTGTGTTCTACTATGGTGCTTTTACTGTCTCCGCATACCGCAGCACGCGACATAGCTTTGCAGACGATAAGTACAACTTTTTCAGAGAGAAGAGCGGCCAATGTGACGATCTGGCTTTAAGTCGATTCGATAACAAATGACGAAAACGGACGTATTTCTCAGGTTTTTACTACATATGAACACTTTTCTCATTCTCCCGTGCAACTCGGCTGCTAGTCCTCCTTACATGCAGAATCTTAAGGTCCTAGCTCATGTCCATGGCACCAAAGCCAGCTAAAAAGTCAATAATCGATACCTAAAACTTGAGTTGTACTACTTCTTACTGGCTATTACATCAACTTAGAAGCTTCATCTGTGTTCTACTATGGTGCTTTTAGTGTCTCCGCATACCGCAGCACGCGACATAGCTTTGCACGCGATAAGTACAAGCGTTTCAGAGAGAAGAGCGGCCAATGTGACGATCTGGCTTTACGTCGATTCGATAACAAATGACGAAAACGGACGGATTTCTCAGGTTTTTACTACATATGAACACTATTCACATTCTCCCGTGCAAATCGGCTGCTAGTCCTCCTTTCATGCAGAATCTTAAGGTCCTAGGTCATGTCCAAGGTACCAAAGCCAGCTGAAAAGTCAATAATCGATACCTAAAACTTGAATTGTACTACTTCTTACTGGCTATTACATCAACTTATAAGCTTCATCTGTGTTCTACTATGGTGATTTTAGTGTCTCCGCATACCCCAGCACGCGACATAGCTTTGCAGACGATAAGTACAACCGTTTCAGAGAGAAGAGCGGCCAATGAGACGATCTGGCTTTAAGTCGATTCGATAACAAGTGACGAAAACGGACCGATTTCTCAGGTTTTTACGCCATATGAACACTTTTCACATTCTCCCGTGCAACTCGGCTGCTAGTCCTCCTTTCATGCAGAATGTTAAGGTCCTAGCTCATGTCCAAGGCACCAAAACCAACTAAAAAGTCAATAATCGATACCTAAAACTTGAACTGTACTACTTCTTACTGGCTATTACATCAACGTAGAAGCTTCATCTGTGTTCTACTATGGTGCTTTTAGTGTCTCCGCATACCGCAGCACGCGACATAGCTTTGCAATCGATAAGTACAACCGTTTCAGAGAGAAGAGCAGCTAATTTGACGATCTGGCTTTAAGTCGATTCGATAACAAATGACGAAAACGGACGGATTTATCGGGTTATTACTACATATAAACTCTTTTCACATTCTCCCATGCAAATCGGCTGCTACTCCTCCTTTCATGCAGAATGTTAAGGTCCTAGCTCATGTCCAAGGCACCAAAGCCAGCTAAAAAGTCAATAAACGATATCTAAAACTTGAATTGTACTACTTCTTCCTGGCTATTACATCAACTTAGAAGCTTCATCTGTGTTCTACTTTGGTGCTTTTAGTGTCTCCGCATACCGCAGCACGCGACATAGCTTTGCAGACGGTAAGTACAAGTGTTTCAGAGAGAAGAGCGGCCAATGTGACGATCTGGCTTTAAGTCGATTCGATAACAAATGACGAAAACGATTTCTCAGGTTTTTACTACATATGAACACTTTTCACATTCTCCCATGCAACTCGGCTGCCAGTCCTTCTTTCATGCAGAATCTTAAGGTCCTAGCTCATGTCCAAGGCACCAAAGCCAGCTAAAAAGTCAATAATCGATACCTAAAACTTGAATTGTACTACATCTTACTGGCTATTACATCAACTTAGAAGCTTCATCTGTGTTCTACTATGGTGATTTTAGTGTCTCCGCATACCGCAGCACGCGACATAGCTTTGCAGACGGTAAGTACAAGTGTTTCAGAGAGAAGAGCGGCCAATGTGACGATCTGGCTTTAAGTCGATTCGATAACAAATGACGAAAACGGACGTATTTCTCAGGTTTTTACTGCATATGAACACTTTTCACATTCTCCCATGCAACTCGGCTGCCAGTCCTTCTTTCATGCAGAATCTTAAGGTCCTAGCTCATGTCCAAGGCACCAAAGCCAGCTAAAAAGTCAATAATCGATACCTAAAACTTGAATTGTACTACATCTTACTGGCTATTACATCAACTTAGAAGCTTCATCTGTGTTCTACTATGGTGATTTTAGTGTCTCCGCATACCGCAGCACGCGACATAGCTTCGCAGACGATAAGTACAACCGTTTCAGAGAGAAGAGCGGCCAATGTGACGATCTGGCTTTACGTCGATTCGATAACAAATGACGAAAACGGAAGGATTTCTAAGGTTTTTACTACATATGAACACTTTTCACATTCTCCCGTGCAACTCGGCTGCTAGTCCTCCTTACATGCAGAATCTTAAGGTCCTAGCTCATGTCCAAGGCACCAAAGCCAGCTAAAAAGTCAATAATCGATACCTAAAACTTGAATTGTACTACTTCTTACTGGCTATTACATCAACTTAGAAGCTTCATCTGTGTTCTACTATGGTGCTTTTAGTGTGTCCGCATACCGCAGCACGCGACATAGCTTTGCAGACGATAAGTACAACCGTTTCAGAGAGAAGAGCGGCCAATGTGACGACCTGGCTTGAAGAAGATTCGATAACAAATGACGAAAACGGACGGAATTCTTGGTTTTTACTACATATGAACACTTTTCATATTCTCCCGTGCAACTCCGCTGCTAATCCTCCTTTCATGCAGAAGCTTAAGGTCCTAGCTCATGTCCAAGGCACCAAAGCCAGCTAAAAAGTCAGTAATCGTTACCTAAAACTTGAATTGTACTACTTCTTACTTGCTGTTACATCAAATTGTAAGCTTCATCTGTGTTCTACTATGGAGCTTTTACTGTCTCCGCATACCGCAGCACGCGACATAGCTTTGCAGACGATAAGTACAACCGTTTCAGAGAGAAGAGCTGCCAATGAGACGATCTGGCTTTAAGTCGATTCGATAACAAGTGACGAAAACGGACCGATTTCTCAGGTTTTTACTACATATGAACACTTTTCACATTCTCCCGCGCAACTTGGCTCCTCGTCCTCCTTTCATGCAGAATCTTAAGGTCCTAGCTCATGTCCAAGGCACCAAAGCCAGCTAAAAAGTCAATATTCAATACCTAAAACTTGAATTGTACTACTTCTTACTGGCTATTACATCTACTTACAAGCTTCATCTGTGTTCTACTATGGTGCTTTTAGTGTCTCAGCATACCGCAGTACGCGACATAGCTTTGCAGACGATAAGTACAAGTGTTTCAGAGAGAAGAGCGGCCAATGTGACGATCTGGCTTTAAGTCGATTCGATAACAAATGACGAAAACGTACGGATTTCTCAGGTTTTTACTACATATGAACACTTTTCACATTCTCCCGTGCAACTCGGCTGCTATTCCTCCTTTCATGCAGAATGTTAAGGTCCTAGCTCATGTCCAAGGTACCAAAGCCAGCTAAAAAGTCAATAATCGATACCTAAAACTTGAATTGTACTACTTCTTACTGGCTATTACATCAACTTAGAAGCTTAATCTGAGTTCTACTATGGTGATTTAGTGTCTCCGCATACCGCAGCACGCGATATAGCTTTGCAATCGATAAGTACAACCGTTTCAGAGAGAAGAGCGGCCAATGTGACGATCTAGCTTTAAGTCGAAGCAATAACAAATGACGAAACCGACGGATTTCTCAGGTTTTTATTACATATGAACACTTTTCACATTCTCCCGTGCAACTCGGCTGCTAGTCCTCCTTTCATGTAGAATCATAAGGTCCTAGCTCATGTCCAAGGCACCAAAGCCAGCTATAAAGTCAATAATCGATACCTAAAACTTGTATTGTACTACTTCTTCCTGGCTATTACATCAACTTAGAAGCTTCATCTGTGTTCTACTATGGTGCTTTTAGTGTCTCAGCATACCGCAGCACGCGACATAGCTTTGCAGACGATAAGTACAACCGTTTCAGAGAGAAGAGCGGCTAATGTGACGATCTGGCTTTAAGTCGGTTCGATAACAAATGACGAAAACGGACGGATTTCTCAGGTTTTTACTACATACGAACACTTTTACATTCTCCCGTGCAACTCGGCTGCTAGTCCTCCTTTCATGGAAAATCTTAATTTCCTAGCTAATGTTCAAGGCACCAAAGAAGGGTAAAAAGTCAATAACCGATACCTAAAACTTTAATTGTACTACTTCTTACTGGCTATTACATCAACTTAGAAGCTTCATCTGTGTTCTACTATGGTGCTTTTACTGTCTCCGCATACCGCAGCACGCGACATAGCTTTGCAGACGATAAGTACAACTTTTTCAGAGAGAAGAGCGGCCAATGTGACGATCTGGCTTTAAGTCGATTCGATAACAAATGACGAAAACGGACGTATTTCTCAGGTTTTTACTACATATGAACACTTTTCTCATTCTCCCGTGCAACTCGGCTGCTAGTCCTCCTTACATGCAGAATCTTAAGGTCCTAGCTCATGTCCAAGGCACCAAAGCCAGCTAAAAAGTCAATAATCGATACCTAAAACTTGAGTTGTACTACTTCTTACTGGCTATTACATCAACTTAGAAGCTTCATCTGTGTTCTACTATGGTGCTTTTAGTGTCTCCGCATACCGCAGCACGCGACATAGCTTTGCAGACGATAAGTACAAGCGTTTCAGAGAGAAGAGCGGCCAATGTGACGATCTGGCTTTACGTCGATTCGATAACAAATGACGAAAACGGACGGATTTCTCAGGTTTTTACTACATATGAACACTTTTCACATTCTCCCGTGCAAATCGGCTGCTAGTCCTCCTTTCATGCAGAATCTTAAGGTCCTAGGTCATGTCCAAGGTACCAAAGCCAGCTGAAAAGTCAATAATCGATACCTAAAACTTGAATTGTACTACTTCTTACTGGCTATTACATCAACTTATAAGCTTCATCTGTGTTCTACTATGGTGATTTTAGTGTCTCCGCATACCCCAGCACGCGACATAGCTTTGCAGACGATAAGTACAACCGTTTCAGAGAGAAGAGCGGCCAATGAGACGATCTGCTTTAAGTCGATTCGATAACAAGTGACGAAAACGGACCGATTTCTCAGGTTTTTACTACATATGAACACTTTTCACATTCTCCCGTGCAACTCGGCTGCTAGTCCTCGTTTCATGCAGAATCTTAAGGTCTTAGCTCATGTCCAAGTCACCAAAGCCAGCTAAAAAGTCAATAATCGATACCTAACACTTGAATTGTACTACTTCTTACTGGCTATTACATCGCCTTAGAAGCTTCATCTGTCTTCTACTATGGTGCTTTTAGTGTCTCCGCATACCGCAGCACGCGACATAGCTTTGCAGACGATAAGTACAACCGTTTCAGAGAGAAGAGCGCCAATGT
Source organism: Schistocerca gregaria (assembly GCF_023897955.1). Classification (NCBI taxonomy): domain Eukaryota; kingdom Metazoa; phylum Arthropoda; class Insecta; order Orthoptera; family Acrididae; genus Schistocerca; species Schistocerca gregaria. Next base: position 1,238,433 of record NW_026061770.1, read on the forward strand.
GACGATCTGGCTTTAAGTCGATTCGATAACAAATGACGAAAACGGACGGATTTCTCAGGTTTTTACTACATATGAACACTTTTCACATTCTCCCAAGCAACTCGGCTGCTAGTCCTCCGTTCATGCAGAATTTTAAGGTCCTAGCTCATGTCCAATGCCCCAAAGAATGGTAAAAAGTCAATAATCGATACCTAAGACTTGAATTGTACTACATCTTACTGGATATTACTTCTACTTAGAAGCTTCATCTGTGTTCTACAATGGTGCTTTTAGTGTCTCCGCATACCGCAGCACGCGACAAAGCTTTGCAGACGATAAGTACAACCGTTTCAGAGAGAAGAGCGGCCAATGTGACGATCTGGCTTTAAGTCAATTCGATAACAAATGACGAAAACGGAAGGATTTCTCAGGTTTTTACTACATATGAACATTTTCCACATTCTCCAAGCAACTCGGCTGCTAGTCCTCCTTTCATGCAGAATCTTAAGGTCCTAGCTCATGGTCAAGTCACCAAAGCAAGCTAAGAAGTCAATAATCGATACTTAAAACTTGAATTGTACTACTTCTTACTGGCTATTACATCAACTTAGAAGCTTCATCTGTGTTCTACTATGGTGCTTTTAGTCTGTCCGCATACCGCAGCACGCGACATAGCTTTGCAGACGATAAGTACAACTTTTTCAGAGAGAAGAGCGGCCAGTGTGACGATCTGGCTTTAAGTCGATTCGATAACAAATGACGAAAACGGACGGATTTCTCAGGTTTTTACTACATATGAACACTTTTCACATTCTCCCGTGCAACTCGGCTGCTAGTCCTCCTTACATGCAGAATCTTAAGGTCCTAGCTCATGTCCAAGGCACCAAAGCCAGCTAAAAAGTCAATAATCGATACCTAAAACTTGAATTGTACTACTTCTTACTGGCTATTACATCAACTTAGAAGCAACCTCTGTGTACTACTATGGTGCTTTTAGTGTCTCCGCATACCGCAGCACGCGACATAGCTTTCCAGACGATAAGTACAAGCGTTTCAGAGAGAAGAGCGGCCAATGTGACGATCTGGCTTTACGTCGATTCGATAACAAATGACGAAAACGGACGGATTTCTCAGGTTTTTACTACATATGAACACTTTTCACATTCTCCCGTGCAAATCGGCTGCTAGTCGTCCTTTCATGCAGAATCATAAGGTCCTAGCTCATGTCCAAGGCACCAAAGCCAGCTAAAAAGTCAATAATCGATACCTAAAACTTGAATTGTACTACTTCTTACTGGCTATTACATCAACTTAGAAGCTTTATCTGTGTTCTACTATGGTGCTTTTAGTGTCTCAGAATACCGCAGCACGCGACATAGCTTTGCAGACGATAAGTACAACCGTTTCAGAGAGAAGAGCGGCCAATGTGACGATCTGGCTTTAAGAAGATACGATAACAAATGACGAAAACGGACGGATTTCTAGGTTTTTACTACATATGAACACTTTTCATATTCTCCCGTGCAACTCCGCTGCTAATCCTCCTTTCATGCAGAAGCTTAAGGTCCTAGCTCATGTCCAAGGCACCAAAGCCAGCTAAAAAGTCAATAATCGATACCTATAACTTGAATTGTACTACTTCTTACTGGCTATTACATCAACTTAGAAGCTTCATCTGTGTTCTACTATGGTGCTTTTACTGTCTCCGCATACCGCAGCACGCGACATAGCTTTGCAGACGATAAGTACAACCGTTTCAGAGAGAAGAGCGGCCAATGTGACGATCTGGCTTTAAGTAGATTCGATAACAAATGACGTAAACAGACGGATGTCTCAGGTTTTTACTACATATGAACATTTTTCACATTCTCCCGTGCAACTCGGCTGCTAGTCCTCCTTTCATGCAGAATCTTAAGGTCCTAGCTCATGTCCAAGGTACCAAAGCCAGCTGAAAAGTCAATAATCGATACCTAAAACTTGAATTGTACTACTTCTTACTGGCTATTACATCAACTTATAAGCTTCATCTGTGTTCTACTATGGTGATTCTAGTGTCTCCGCATACCCCAGCACGCGACATAGATTTGCAGACGATAAGTACATCCGTTTCAGAGAGAAGAGCGGCCAATGAGACGATCTGCTTTAAGTCGATTCGATAACAAGTGACGAAAACGGACCGATTTCTCAGGTTTTTACTACATATGAACACTTTTCACATTCTCCCGTGCAACTTGGCTCCTCGTCCTCCTTTCATGCAGAATCTTAAGGTCCTAGATCATGTCCAAGGCACCAAAGCCAGCTAAAAAGTCAATATTCAATACCTAAAACTTGAATTGTACTACTTCTTACTGGCTATTACATCAACTTAGAAGCTTCATCTGTGTTCTACTATGGTGCTTTTAGTGTCTCAGCATACCGCAGCACGCGACATAGCTTTGCAGACGATAAGTACAACCGTTTCAGAGAGAAGAGCGGCCAATGTGACGATCTGGCTTTAAGTCGATTCGATAACAAATGACGAAAACGGACGTATTTCTCAGGTTGTTACTACATTTGAACACTTTTCACATTTTCCCGTGTAACTCGGCTGCTAGTCCTCCTTTCATGCAGAATCATAAGGTCCTAGCTCATGTCCAAGGCACCAAAGCCAGCTAAAAAGTCAATAATCGATACCTAAAATTTGAATTGTACTACTTCTTACTGGCTATTACATCAACTTAGAAGCTTCATCTGTGTTCTACTATGTTGCTTTTAGTGTCTCCGCATACCGCAGCACGCGACATAGCTTTGCAATCGATAAGTACAACCGTTTCAGAGAGAAGAGCGGACAATGTGACGATTTGGCTTTAAGTCGATTCGATAACAAATGACGAAAACGGATGGATTTCTAGGTTTTTACTACATATAAACACTTTTCATATTCTCCCGTGCAACTCCGCTGCTAATCCTCCTTTCATGTAGAATCATAAGGTCCTAGCTCATGTCCAAGGCACCAAAGCCATCTAAAAAGTCAATAATCGATACCTAAAACTTGAATTGTACTACTTCTTACTGGCTATTACATCAACTTAGAAGCTTCATCTGTGTTCTACTATGGTGCTTTTAGTGTCTCAGCATATCGCAGCACGCGACATAGCTTTGCAGACGATAAGTACAACCGTTTCAGAGAGAAGAGCGGCCAATGTGACGATCTGGCTTTAAGTCGGTTCGATAACAAATGACGAAAACGGACCGATTTCTCAGGTTTTTACTACATATGAACACTATTCACATTCTCCCGTGCAACTCGGCTGCTAGTCCTCCTTTCATGCAGAATCGTAAGGTCCTAGCTCATGTCCGAGGCACCAAAGCCAGCTAAAAAGTCAATATTCAATACCTAAAACTTGAATTGTACTACTTCTTACTGGCTATTACATCAACTTAGAAGCTTCACCTGTGATCTACTATAGTGCTTTTAGTGTCTAAGCATACTGCAGCACGCGACATAGCTTTGCAGACGATAAGTACAACCGTTTCAGAGAGAAGAGCGGCCAATGTGACGATCTGGCTTTAAGTAGATTCGATAACAAATGACGAAAACGGACTGATTTCTCAGGTTTTTACTACATATGAACACTTTTCACATTCTCCCGTGCAACTCGGCTGCTAGTCCTCCTTCATGCAAAATTTTAATTTCCTAGCTCATGTCCAAGGCACCAAAGAAGGGTAAAAAGTCAATAATCATTACCTAAAACTTGAGTTGTACTACTTCTTAATGGCTATTACATCAACTTAGAAGCTTCATCTGTGTTCTACTATGGTGCTTTTAGTGTCTCCGCATACCGCAGCACGCGACATAGCTTTGCAGACGATAAGTACAACCGTTTCAGAGAGAAGAGCGGCGAATGAGACGATCTGCTTTAAGTCGATTCGATAACAAGTGACGAAAACGGACCGATTTCGCAGGTTTTTACTACATATGAACACTTTTCACATTCTCCCGTGCAACTTGGCTCCTCGTCCTCCTTTCATTCAGAATCTTAAGGTACTAGATCATGTCCAAGGCACCAAAGCCAGCTAAAAAGTCAATATTCAATACCTAAAACTTGAATTGTACTACTTCTTACTGGCTATTACATCAACTCAGAAGCTTCATCTGTGTTCTACTATGGTGCTTTTAGTGTCTCAGCATACCGCAGCACGCGACATAGCTTTGCAGACGATAAGTACAAGTGTTTCAGAGAGAAGAGCGGCCAATGTGACGATCTGGCTTTAAGTCGATTCGATAACAAATGACGAAAACGGACGTATTTCTCAGGTTTTTACTACATTTGAACACTTTTCACATTTTCCCGTGTAACTCGGCTGCTGGTCCTCCTTTCATGCAGAATCATAAGGTCCTAGCTCATGTCCAAGGCACCAAAGCCAGCTAAAAAGTCAATAATCGATACCTAAAACTTGAATTGTACTACTTCTTACTGGCTATTACATCAACTTAGAAGCTTCATCTGTGTTCTACTATGGTGCTTTTAGTGTCTCAGCATATCGCAGCACGCGACATAGCTTTGCAGACGAAAAGTACAACCGTTTCAGAGAGAAGAGCGGCCAATGTGACGATCTGGCTTTAAGTCGGTTCGATAACAAATGACGAAAACGGACCGATTTCTCAGGTTTTTACTACATATGAACACTATTCACATTCTCCCGTGCAACTCGGCTGCTAGTCCTCCTTTCATGCAGAATCGTAAGGTCCTAGCTCATGTCCGAGGCACCAAAGCCAGCTAAAAAGTCAATATTCAATACCTAAAACTTGAATTGTACTACTTCTTACTGGCTATTACATCAACTTAGAAGCTTTATCTGTGTTCTACTATGCTGCTTTTAGTGTCTCAGAATACTGCAGCACGCGACATAGCTTTGCAGACGATAAGTACAACCGTTTCAGAGAGAAGAGCGGCCAATGTGACGATCTGGCTTTAAGAAGATACGATAACAAATGACGAAATGGACGGATTTCTAGGTTTTTACTACATATGAACACTTTTCATATTCTCCCGTGCAACTCCGCTGCTAATCCTCCTTTCATGCAGAAGCTTAAGGTCCTAGCTCATGTCCAAGGCACCAAAGCCAGCTAAAAAGTCAATAATCGATACCTAAAACTTGAATTGTACTACTTCTTACTGGCTATTACATCAACTTAGAAGCTTCATCTGTGTTCTACTATGGTGCTTTTACTGTCTCCGCATACCGCAGCACGCGACATAGCTTTGCAGACGATAAGTACAACCGTTTCAGAGAGAAGAGCGGCCAATGTGACGATCTGGCTTTAAGTAGATTCGATAACAAATGACGTAAACAGACGGATGTCTCAGGTTTTTACTACATATGAACATTTTTCACATTCTCCCGTGCAACTCGGCTGCTAGTCCTCCTTTCATGCAGAATCTTAAGGTCCTAGCTCATGTCCAAGGTACCAAAGCCAGCTGAAAAGTCAATAATCGATACCTAAAACTTGAATTGTTCTACTTCTTACTGGCTATTACATCAACTTATAAGCTTCATCTGTGTTCTACTATGGTGATTCTAGTGTCTCCGCATACCCCAGCACGCGACATAGATTTGCAGACGATAAGTACAACCGTTTCAGAGAGAAGAGCGGCCAATGAGACGATCTGCTTTAAGTCGATTCGATAACAAGTGACGAAAACGGACCGATTTCTCAGGTTTTTACTACATATGAACACTTTTCACATTCTCCCGTGCAACTTGGCTCCTCGTCCTCCTTTCATGCAGAATATTAAGGTCCTAGATCATGTCCAAGGCACCAAAGCCAGCTAAAAAGTCAATATTCAATACCTAAAACTTGAATTGTACTACTTCTTACTGGCTATTACATCAACTTAGAAGCTTCATCTGTGTTCTACTATGGTGCTTTTAGTGTCTCAGCATACCGCAGCACGCGACATAGCTTTGCAGACGATAAGTAAAAGTGTTTCAGAGAGAAGAGCGGCCAATGTGACGATCTGGCTTTAAGTCGATTCGATAACAAATGACGAAAACGGACGTATTTCTCAGGTTTTTACTACATTTGAACACTTTTCACATTTTCCCGTGTAACTCGGCTGCTAGTCCTCCTTTCATGTAGAATCATAAGGTCCTAGCTCATGTCCAAGGCACCAAAGCCATCTAAAAAGTCAATAATCGATACCTAAAACTTGAATTGTACTACTTCTTACTGGCTATTACATCAACTTAGAAGCTTCACCTGTGATCTACTATAGTGCTTTTAGTGTCTCAGCATACTGCAGCACGCGACATAGCTTTGCAGACGATAAGTACAACCGTTTCAGAGAGAAGAGCGGCCAATGTGACGATCTGGCATTAAGTAGATTCGATAACAAATGACGAAAACGGACTGATTTCTCAGGTTTTTACTACATATGAACACTTTTCACATTCTCCCGTGCAACTCGGCTGCTAGTCCTCCTTCATGCAAAATTTTAATTTCCTAGCTCATGTCCAAGGCACCAAAGAAGGGTAAAAAGTCAATAATCATTACCTAAAACTTGAGTTGTACTACTTCTTACTGGCTATTACATCAACTTAGAAGCTTCATCTGTGTTCTACTATGGTGCTTTTAGTGTCTCCGCATACCGCAGCACGCGACATAGCTTTGCAGACGATAAGTACAACCGTTTCAGAGAGAAGAGCGGCGAATGAGACGATCTGCTTTAAGTCGATTCGATAACAAGTGACGAAAACGGACCAATTTCGCAGGTTTTTACTACATATGAACACTTTTCACATTCTCCCGTGCAACTTGGCTCCTCGTCCTCCTTTCATTCAGAATCTTAAGGTACTAGATCATGTCCAAGGCACCAAAGCCAGCTAAAAAGTCAATATTCAATACCTAAAACTTGAATTGTACTACTTCTTACTGGCTATTACATCAACTCAGAAGCTTCATCTGTGTTCTACTATGGTGCTTTTAGTGTCTCAGCATACCGCAGCACGCGACATAGCTTTGCAGACGATAAGTACAAGTGTTTCAGAGAGAAGAGCGGCCAATGTGACGATCTGGCTTTAAGTCGATTCGATAACAAATGACGAAAACGGACGTATTTCTCAGGTTTTTACTACATTTGAACACTTTTCACATTTTCCCGTGTAACTCGGCTGCTAGTCCTCCTTTCATGCAGAATCATAAGGTCCTAGCTCATGTCCAAGGCACCAAAGCCAGCTAAAAAGTCAATAATCGATACCTAAAACTTGAATTGTACTACTTCTTACTGGCTATTACATCAACTTAGAAGCTTCATCTGTGTTCTACTATGTTGATTTTAGTGTCTCCGCATACCGCAGCACGCGACATAGCTTTGCAATCGATAAGTACAACCGTTTCAGAGAGAAGAGCGGACAATGTGACGATCTGGCTTTAAGTCGATTCGATAACAAATGACGAAAACGGATGGATTTCTAGGTTTTTACTACATATGAACACTTTTCATATTCTCCCGTGCAACTCCGCTGCTAATCCTCCTTTCATGTAGAATCATAAGGTCCTAGCTCATGTCCAAGGCACCAAAGCCAGCTAAAAAGTCAAGAATCGATACCTAATACTTGAATTGTACTACTTCTTACTGGCTATTACATCCACTTAGAAGCTTCATCTGTGTTCTACTATGGTGCTTTTAGTGTCTCAGCATACCGCAGCACGCGACATAGCTTTGCAGACGAAAAGTACAACCGTTTCAGAGAGAAGAGCGGCCAATGTGACGATCTGGCTTTAAGTCGGTTCGATAACAAATGACGAAAACGGACCGATTTCTCAGGTTTTTACTACATATGAACACTATTCACATTCTCCCGTGCAACTCGGCTGCTAGTCCTCCTTTCATGCAGAATCGTAAGGTCCTAGCTCATGTCCGAGGCACCAAAGCCAGCTAAAAAGTCAATATTCAATACCTAAAACTTGAATTGTACTACTTCTTACTGGCTATTACATCAACTTAGAAGCTTTATCTGTGTTCTACTATGGTGCTTTTAGTGTCTCAGAATACCGCAGCACGCGACATAGCTTTGCAGACGATAAGTACAACCGTTTCAGAGAGAAGAGCGGCCAATGTGACGATCTGGCTTTAAGAAGATACGATAACAAATGACGAAAACGGACGTATTTCTAGGTTTTTACTACATATGAACACTTTTCATATTCTCCCGTGCAACTCCGCTGCTAATCCTCCTTTCATGCAGAAGCTTAAGGTCCTAGCTCATGTCCAAGGCACCAAAGCCAGCTAAAAAGTCAATAATCGATACCTAAAACTTGAATTGTACTACTTCTTACTGGCTATTACATCAACTTAGAAGCTTCATCTGTGTTCTACTATGGTGCTTTTACTGTCTCCGCATACCGCAGCACGCGACATAGCTTTGCAGACGATAAGTACAACCGTTTCAGAGAGAAGAGCGGCCAATGTGACGATCTGGCTTTAAGTAGATTCGATAACAAATGACGTAAACAGACGGATGTCTCAGGTTTTTACTACATATGAACATTTTTCACATTCTCCCGTGCAACTCGGCTGCTAGTCCTCCTTTCATGCAGAATCTTAAGGTCCTAGCTCATGTCCAAGGTACCAAAGCCAGCTGAAAAGTCAATAATCGATACCTAAAACTTGAATTGTACTACTTCTTACTGGCTATTACATCAACTTATAAGCTTCATCTGTGTTCTACTATGGTGATTCTAGTGTCTCCGCATACCCCAGCACGCGACATAGATTTGCAGACGATAAGTACAACCGTTTCAGAGAGAAGAGCGGCCAATGAGACGATCTGCTTTAAGTCGATTCGATAACAAGTGACGAAAACGGACCGATTTCTCAGGTTTTTACTACATATGAACACTTTTCACATTCTCCCGTGCAACTTGGCTCCTCGTCCTCCTTTCATGCAGAATCTTAAGGTCCTAGATCATGTCCAAGGCACCAAAGCCAGCTAAAAAGTCAATATTCAATACCTAAAACTTGAATTGTACTACTTCTTACTGGCTATTACATCAACTTAGAAGCTTCATCTGTGTTCTACTATGGTGCTTTTAGTGTCTCAGCATACCGCAGCACGCGACATAGCTTTGCAGACGATAAGTACAAGTGTTTCAGAGAGAAGAGCGGCCAATGTGACGATCTGGCTTTAAGTCGATTCGATAACAAATGACGAAAACGGACGTATTTCTCAGGTTTTTACTACATTTGAACACTTTTCACATTTTCCCGTGTAACTCGGCTGCTAGTCCTCCTTTCATGCAGAATCATAAGGTCCTAGCTCATGTCCAAGGCACCAAAGCCAGCTAAAAAGTCAATAATCGATACCTAAAATTTGAATTGTACTACTTCTTACTGGCTATTACATCAACTTAGAAGCTTCATCTGTGTTCTACTATGTTGCTTTTAGTGTCTCCACATACCGCAGCACGCGACATAGCTTTGCAATCGATAAGTACAACCGTTTCAGAGAGAAGAGCGGACAATGTGACGATTTGGCTTTAAGTCGATTCGATAACAAATGACGAAAACGGATGGATTTCTAGGTTTTTACTACATATAAACACTTTTCATATTCTCCCGTGCAACTCCGCTGCTAATCCTCCTTTCATGTAAAATCATAAGGTCCTAGCTCATGTCCAAGGCACCAAAGCCATCTAAAAAGTCAATAATCGATACCTAAAACTTGAATTGTACTACTTCTTACTGGGTATTACATCAACTTAGAAGCTTCATCTGTGTTCTACTATGGTGCTTTTAGTGTCTCAGCATACCGCAGCACGCGACATAGCTTTGCAGACGATAAGTACAACCGTTTCAGAGAGAAGAGCGGCCAATGTGACGATCTGGCTTTAAGTCGGTTCGATAACAAATGACGAAAACGGACCGATTTCTCAGGTTTTTACTACATATGAACACTATTCACATTCTCCCGTGCAACTCGGCTGCTAGTCCTCCTTTCATGCAGAATCGTAAGGTCCTAGCTCATGTCCGAGGCACCAAAGCCAGCTAAAAAGTCAATATTCAATACCTAAATCTTGAATTGTACTACTTCTTACTGGCTATTACATCAACTTAGAAGCTTCACCTGTGATCTACTATAGTGCTTTTAGTGTCTCAGCATACTGCAGCACGCGACATAGCTTTGCAGACGATAAGTACAACCGTTTCAGAGAGAAGAGCGGCCAATGTGACGATCTGGCTTTAATTAGATTCGATAACAAATGACGAAAACGGACTGATTTCTCAGGTTTTTACTACATATGAACACTTTTCACATTCTCCCGTGCAACTCGGCTGCTAGTCCTCCTTCATGCAAAATTTTAATTTCCTAGCTCATGTCCAAGGCACCAAAGAAGGGTAAAAAGTCAATAATCATTACCTAAAACTTGAGTTGTACTACTTCTTACTGGCTATTACATCAACTTAGAAGCTTCATCTGTGTTCTACTATGGTGCTTTTAGTGTCTCAGCATACCGCAGCACGCGACATAGCTTTGCAGACGAAAAGTACAACCGTTTCAGAGAGAAGAGCGGCCAATGTGACGATCTGGCTTTAAGTCGGTTCGATAACAAATGACGAAAACGGACCGATTTTTTAGGTTTTTACTACATATGAACACTATTCACATTCTCCCGTGCAACTCGGCTGCTAGTCCTCCTTTCATGCAGAATCGTAAGGTCCTAGCTCATGTCCGAGGCACCAAAGCCAGCTAAAAAGTCAATATTCAATACCTAAAACTTGAATTGTACTACTTCTTACTGGCTATTACATCAACTTAGAACCTTTATCTGTGTTCTACTATGGTGCTTTTAGTGTCTCAGAATACTGCAGCACGCGACATAGCTTTGCAGACGATAAGTACAACCGTTTCAGAGAGAAGAGCGGCCAATGTGACGATCTGGCTTTAAGAAGATACGATAACAAATGACGAAAACGGACGGATTTCTAGGTTTTTACTACATATGAACACTTTTCATATTCTCCCGTGCAACTCCGCTGCTAATCCTCCTTTCATGCAGAAGCTTAAGGTCCTAGCTCATGTCCAAGGCACCAAAGCCAGCTAAAAAGTCAATAATCGATACCTAAAACTTGAATTGTACTACTTCTTACTGGCTATTACATCAACTTAGAAGCTTCATCTGTGTTCTACTATGGTGCTTTTACTGTCTCCGCATACCGCAGCACGCGACATAGCTTTGCAGACGATAAGTACAACCGTTTCAGAGAGAAGAGCGGCCAATGTGACGATCTGGCTTTAAGTAGATTCGATAACAAATGACGTAAACAGACGGATGTCTCAGGTTTTTACTACATATGAACATTTTTCACATTCTCCCGTGCAACTCGGCTGCTAGTCCTCCTTTCATGCAGAATCTTAAGGTCCTAGCTCATGTCCAAGGTACCAAAGCCAGCTGAAAAGTCAATAATCGATACCAAAAACTTGAATTGTTCTACTTCTTACTGGCTATTACATCAACTTATAAGCTTCATCTGTGTTCTACTATGGTGATTCTAGTGTCTCCGCATACCCCAGCACGCGACATAGATTTGCAGACGATAAGTACAACCGTTTCAGAGAGAAGAGCGGCCAATGAGACGATCTGCTTTAAGTCGATTCGATAACAAGTGACGAAAACGGACCGATTTCTCAGGTTTTTACTACATATGAACACTTTTCATATTCTCCCGTGCAACTCCGCTGCTAATCCTCCTTTCATGTAGAATCATAAGGTCCTAGCTCATGTCCAAGGCACCAAAGCCATCTAAAAAGTCAATAATCGATACCTAAAACTTGAATTGTACTACTTCTTACTGGGTATTACATCAACTTAGAAGCTTCATCTGTGTTCTACTATGGTGCTTTTAGTGTCTCAGCATACCGCAGCACGCGACATAGCTTTGCAGACGATAAGTACAACCGTTTCAGAGAGAAGAGCGGCCAATGTGACGATCTGGCTTTAAGTCGGTTCGATAACAAATGACGAAAACGGACCGATTTCTCAGGTTTTTACTACTTATGAACACTATTCACATTCTCCCGTGCAACTCGGCTGCTAGTCCTCCTTTCATGCAGAATCGTAAGGTCCTAGCTCATGTCCGAGGCACCAAAGCCAGCTAAAAAGTCAATATTCAATACCTAAAACTTGAATTGTACTACTTCTTACTGGCTATTACATCAACTTAGAAGCTTCACCTGTGATCTACTATAGTGCTTTTAGTGTCTCAGCATACTGCAGCACGCGACATAGCTTTGCAGACGATAAGTACAACCGTTTCAGAGAGAAGAGCGGCCAATGTGACGATCTGGCTTTAAGTAGATTCGATAACAAATGACGAAAACGGACTGATTTCTCAGGTTTTTACTACATATGAACACTTTTCACATTCTCCCGTGCAACTCGGCTGCTAGTCCTCCTTCATGCAAAATTTTAATTTCCTAGCTCATGTCCAAGGCACCAAAGAAGGGTAAAAAGTCAATAATCATTACCTAAAACTTGAGTTGTACTACTTCTTACTGGCTATTACATCAACTTAGAAGCTTCATCTGTGTTCTACTATGGTGCTTTTAGTGTCTCAGCATACCGCAGCACGCGACATAGCTTTGCAGACGAAAAGTACAACCGTTTCAGAGAGAAGAGCGGCCAATGTGACGATCTGGCTTTAAGTCGGTTCGATAACAAATGACGAAAACGGACCGATTTCTCAGGTTTTTACTACATATGAACACTATTCACATTCTCCCGTGCAACTCGGCTGCTAGTCCTCCTTTCATGCAGAATCGTAAGGTCCTAGCTCATGTCCGAGGCACCAAAGCCAGCTAAATAGTCAATATTCAATACCTAAAACTTGAATTGTACTACTTCTTACTGGCTATTACATCAACTTAGAACCTTTATCTGTGTTCTACTATGGTGCTTTTAGTGTCTCAGAATACTGCAGCACGCGACATAGCTTTGCAGACGATAAGTACAACCGTTTCAGAGAGAAGAGCGGCCAATGTGACGATCTGGCTTTAAGAAGATACGATAACAAATGACGAAAACGGACGGATTTCTAGGTTTTTACTACATATGAACACTTTTCATATTCTCCCGTGCAACTCCGCTGCTAATCCTCCTTTCATGCAGAAGCTTAAGGTCCTAGCTCATGTCCAAGGCACCAAAGCCAGCTAAAAAGTCAATATTCAATACCTAAAACTTGAATTGTACTACTTCTTACTGGCTATTACATCAACTTAGAAGCTTCATCTGTGTTCTACTATGGTGCTTTTAGTGTCTCAGCATACCGCAGCACGCGACATAGCTTTGCAGACGATAAGTACAAGTGTTTCAGAGAGAAGAGCGGCCAATGTGACGATCTGGCTTTAAGTCGATTCGATAACAAATGACGAAAACGGACGTATTTCTCAGGTTTTTACTACATTTGAACACTTTTCACATTTTCCCGTGTAACTCGGCTGCTAGTCCTCCTTTCATGCAGAATCATAAGGTCCTAGCTCATGTCCAAGGCACCAAAGCCAGCTAAAAAGTCAATAATCGATACCTAAAATTTGAATTGTACTACTTCTTACTGGCTATTACATCAACTTAGAAGCTTCATCTGTGTTCTACTATGTTGCTTTTAGTGTCTCCACATACCGCAGCACGCGACATAGCTTTGCAATCGATAAGTACAACCGTTTCAGAGAGAAGAGCGGACAATGTGACGATTTGGCTTTAAGTCGATTCGATAACAAATGACGAAAACGGATGGATTTCTAGGTTTTTACTACATATAAACACTTTTCATATTCTCCCGTGCAACTCCGCTGCTAATCCTCCTTTCATGTAGAATCATAAGGTCCTAGCTCATGTCCAAGGCACCAAAGCCATCTAAAAAGTCAATAATCGATACCTAAAACTTGAATTGTACTACTTCTTACTGGGTATTACATCAACTTAGAAGCTTCATCTGTGTTCTACTATGGTGCTTTTAGTGTCTCAGCATACCGCAGCACGCGACATAGCTTTGCAGACGATAAGTACAACCGTTTCAGAGAGAAGAGCGGCCAATGTGACGATCTGGCTTTAAGTCGGTTCGATAACAAATGACGAAAACGGACCGATTTCTCAGGTTTTTACTACATATGAACACTATTCACATTCTCCCGTGCAACTCGGCTGCTAGTCCTCCTTTCATGCAGAATCGTAAGGTCCTAGCTCATGTCCGAGGCACCAAAGCCAGCTAAAAAGTCAATATTCAATACCTAAAACTTGAATTGTACTACTTCTTACTGGCTATTACATCAACTTAGAAGCTTCACCTGTGATCTACTATAGTGCTTTTAGTGTCTCAGCATACTGCAGCACGCGACATAGCTTTGCAGACGATAAGTACAACCGTTTCAGAGAGAAGAGCGGCCAATGTGACGATCTGGCTTTAAGTAGATTCGATAACAAATGACGAAAACGGACTGATTTCTCAGGTTTTTACTACATATGAACACTTTTCACATTCTCCCGTGCAACTCGGCTGCTAGTCCTCCTTCATGCAAAATTTTAATTTCCTAGCTCATGTCCAAGGCACCAAAGAAGGGTAAAAAGTCAATAATCATTACCTAAAACTTGAGTTGTACTACTTCTTACTGGCTATTACATCAACTTAGAAGCTTCATCTGTGTTCTACTATGGGGTTTTTAGTTTCTCAGCATACCGCAGCACGCGACATAGCTTTGCAGACGAAAAGTACAACCGTTTCAGAGAGAAGAGCGGCCAATGTGACGATCTGGCTTTAAGTCGGTTCGATAACAAATGACGAAAACGGACCGATTTCTCAGGTTTTTACTACATATGAACACTATTCACATTCTCCCGTGCAACTCGGCTGCTAGTCCTCCTTTCATGCAGAATCGTAAGGTCCTAGCTCATGTCCGAGGCACCAAAGCCAGCTAAAAAGTCAATATTCAATACCTAAAACTTGAATTGTACTACTTCTTACTGGCTATTACATCAACTTAGAAGCTTTATCTGTGTTCTACTATGCTGCTTTTAGTGTCTCAGAATACTGCAGCACGCGACATAGCTTTGCAGACGATAAGTACAACCGTTTCAGAGAGAAGAGCGGCCAATGTGACGATCTGGCTTTAAGAAGATACGATAACAAATGACGAAATGGACGGATTTCTAGGTTTTTACTACATATGAACACTTTTCATATTCTCCCGTGCAACTCCGCTGCTAATCCTCCTTTCATGCAGAAGCTTAAGGTCCTAGCTCATGTCCAAGGCACCAAAGCCAGCTAAAAAGTCAATAATCGATACCTAAAACTTGAATTGTACTACTTCTTACTGGCTATTACATCAACTTAGAAGCTTCATCTGTGTTCTACTATGGTGCTTTTACTGTCTCCGCATACCGCAGCACGCGACATAGCTTTGCAGACGATAAGTACAACCGTTTCAGAGAGAAGAGCGGCCAATGTGACGATCTGGCTTTAAGTAGATTCGATAACAAATGACGTAAACAGACGGATGTCTCAGGTTTTTACTACATATGAACATTTTTCACATTCTCCCGTGCAACTCGGCTGCTAGTCCTCCTTTCATGCAGAATCTTAAGGTCCTAGCTCATGTCCAAGGTACCAAAGCCAGCTGAAAAGTCAATAATCGATACCTAAAACTTGAATTGTTCTACTTCTTACTGGCTATTACATCAACTTATAAGCTTCATCTGTGTTCTACTATGGTGATTCTAGTGTCTCCGCATACCCCAGCACGCGACATAGATTTGCAGACGATAAGTACAACCGTTTCAGAGAGAAGAGCGGCCAATGAGACGATCTGCTTTAAGTCGATTCGATAACAAGTGACGAAAACGGACCGATTTCTCAGGTTTTTACTACATATGAACACTTTTCACATTCTCCCGTGCAACTTGGCTCCTCGTCCTCCTTTCATGCAGAATCTTAAGGTCCTAGATCATGTCCAAGGCACCAAAGCCAGCTAAAAAGTCAATATTCAATACCTAAAACTTGAATTGTACTACTTCTTACTGGCTATTACATCAACTTAGAAGCTTCATCTGTGTTCTACTATGGTGCTTTTAGTGTCTCAGCATACCGCAGCACGCGACATAGCTTTGCAGACGATAAGTAAAAGTGTTTCAGAGAGAAGAGCGGCCAATGTGACGATCTGGCTTTAAGTCGATTCGATAACAAATGACGAAAACGGACGTATTTCTCAGGTTTTTACTACATTTGAACACTTTTCACATTTTCCCGTGTAACTCGGCTGCTAGTCCTATTTTCATGTAGAATCATAAGGTCCTAGCTCATGTCCAAGGCACCAAAGCCATCTAAAAAGTCAATAATCGATACCTAAAACTTGAATTGTACTACTTCTTACTGGCTATTACATCAACTTAGAAGCTTCATCTGTGTTCTACTATGGTGCTTTTAGTGTCTCAGCATACCGCAGCACGCGACATAGCTTTGCAGACGATAAGTACAACCGTTTCAGAGAGAAGATCGGCCAATGTGACGATCTGGCTTTAAGTCGGTTCGATAACAAATGACGAAAACGGACCGATTTCTCAGGTTTTTACTACATATGAACACTATTCACATTCTCCCGTGCAACTCGGCTGCTAGTCCTCCTTTCATGCAGAATCGTAAGGTCCTAGCTCATGTCCGAGTCACCAAAGCCAGCTAAAAAGTCAATATTCAATACCTAAAACTTGAATTGTACTACTTCTTACTGGCTATTACATCAACTTAGAAGCTTCACCTGTGATCTACTATAGTGCTTTTAGTGTCTCAGCATACTGCAGCACGCGACATAGCTTTGCAGACGATAAGTACAACCGTTTCAGAGAGAAGAGCGGCCAATGTGACGATCAGGCATTAAGTAGATTCGATAACAAATGACGAAAACGGACTGATTTCTCAGGTTTTTACTACATATGAACACTTTTCACATTCTCCCGTGCAACTCGGCTGCTAGTCCTCCTTCATGCAAAATTTTAATTTCCTAGCTCATGTCCAAGGCACCAAAGAAGGGTAAAAAGTCAATAATCATTACCTAAAACTTGAGTTGTACTACTTCTTACTGGCTATTACATCAACTTAGAAGCTTCATCTGTGTTCTACTATGGTGCTTTTAGTGTCTCCGCATACCGCAGCACGCGACATAGCTTTGCAGACGATAAGTACAACCGTTTCAGAGAGAAGAGCGGCGAATGAGACGATCTGCTTTAAGTCGATTCGATAACAAGTGACGAAAACGGACCAATTTCGCAGGTTTTTACTACATATGAACACTTTTCACATTCTCCCGTGCAACTTGGCTCCTCGTCCTCCTTTCATTCAGAATCTTAAGGTACTAGATCATGTCCAAGGCACCAAAGCCAGCTAAAAAGTCAATATTCAATACCTAAAACTTGAATTGTACTACTTCTTACTGGCTATTACATCAACTCAAAAGCTTCATCTGTGTTCTACTATGGTGCTTTTAGTGTCTCAGCATACCGCAGCACGCGACATAGCTTTGCAGACGATAAGTACAAGTGTTTCAGAGAGAAGAGAGGCCAATGTGACGATCTGGCTTTAAGTCGATTCGATAACAAATGACGAAAACGGACGTATTTCTCAGGTTTTTACTACATTTGAACACTTTTCACATTTTCCCGTGTAACTCGGCTGCTAGTCCTCCTTTCATGCAGAATCATAAGGTCCTAGCTCATGTCCAAGGCACCAAAGCCAGCTAAAAAGTCAATAATCGATACCTAAAACTTGAATTGTACTACTTCTTACTGGCTATTACATCAACTTAGAAGCTTCATCTGTGTTCTACTATGTTGATTTTAGTGTCTCCGCATACCGCAGCACGCGACATAGCTTTGCAATCGATAAGTACAACCGTTTCAGAGAGAAGAGCGGACAATGTGACGATCTGGCTTTAAGTCGATTCGATAACAAATGACGAAAACGGATGGATTTCTAGGTTTTTACTACATATGAACACTTTTCATATTCTCCCGTGCAACTCCGCTGCTAATCCTACTTTCATGTAGAATCATAAGGTCCTAGCTCATGTCCAAGGCACCAAAGCCAGCTAAAAAGTCAATAATCGATACCTAAAACTTGAATTGTACTACTTCTTACTGGCTATTACATCAACTTAGAAGCTTCATCTGTGTTCTACTATGGTGCTTTTAGTGTCTCAGCATACCGCAGCACGCGACATAGCTTTGCAGACGAAAAGTACAACCGTTTCAGAGAGAAGAGCGGCCAATGTGACGATCTGGCTTTAAGTCGGTTCGATAACAAATGACGAAAACGGACCGATTTCTCAGGTTTTTACTACATATGAACACTATTCACATTCTCCCGTGCAACTCGGCTGCTAGTCCTCCTTTCATGCAGAATCGTAAGGTCCTAGCTCATGTCCGAGGCACCAAAGCCAGCTAAAAAGTCAATATTCAATACCTAAAACTTGAATTGTACTACTTCTTACTGGCTATTACATCAACTTAGAAGCTTTATCTGTGTTCTACTATGGTGCTTTTAGTGTCTCAGAATACCGCAGCACGCGACATAGCTTTGCAGACGATAAGTACAACCGTTTCAGAGAGAAGAGCGGCCAATGTGACGATCTGGCTTTAAGAAGATACGATAACAAATGACGAAAACGGACGGATTTCTAGGTTTTTACTACATATTAACACTTTTCATATTCTCCCGTGCAACTCCGCTGCTAATCCTCCTTTCATGCAGAAGCTTAAGGTCCTAGCTCATGTCCAAGGCACCAAAGCCAGCTAAAAAGTCAATAATCGATACCTAAAACTTGAATTGTACTACTTCTTACTGGCTATTACATCAACCTAGAAGCTTCATCTGTGTTCTACTATGGTGCTTTTACTGTCTCCGCATACCGCAGCACGCGACATAGCTTTGCAGACGATAAGTACAACCGTTTCAGAGAGAAGAGCGGCCAATGAGACGATCTGCTTTAAGTCGATTCGATAACAAGTGACGAAAACGGACCGATTTCTCAGGTTTTTACTACATATGAACACTTTTCACATTCTCCCGTGCAACTTGGCTCCTCGTCCTCCTTTCATGCAGAATCTTAAGGTCCTAGATCATGTCCAAGGCACCAAAGCCAGCTAAAAAGTCAATATTCAATACCTAAAACTTGAATTGTACTACTTCTTACTGGCTATTACATCAACTTAGAAGCTTCATCTGTGTTCTACTATGGTGCTTTTAGTGTCTCAGCATACCGCAGCACGCGACATAGCTTTGCAGACGATAAGTACAAGTGTTTCAGAGAGAAGAGCGGCCAATGTGACGATCTGGCTTTAAGTCGATTCGATAACAAATGACGAAAACGGACGTATTTCTCAGGTTTTTACTACATTTGAACACTTTTCACATTTTCCCGTGTAACTCGGCTGCTAGTCCACCTTTCATGCAGAATCATAAGGTCCTAGCTCATGTCCAAGGCACCAAAGCCAGCTAAAAAGTCAATAATCGATACCTAAAATTTGAATTGTACTACTTCTTACTGGCTATTACATCAACTTAGAAGCTTCATCTGTGTTCTACTATGTTGCTTTTAGTGTCTCCACATACCGCAGCACGCGACATAGCTTTGCAATCGATAAGTACAACCGTTTCAGAGAGAAGAGCGGACAATGTGACGATTTGGCTTTAAGTCGATTCGATAACAAATGACGAAAACGGATGGATTTCTAGGTTTTTACTACATATAAACACTTTTCATATTCTCCCGTGCAACTCCGCTGCTAATCCTCCTTTCATGTAGAATCATAAGGTCCTAGCTCATGTCCAAGGCACCAAAGCCATCTAAAAAGTCAATAATCGATACCTAAAACTTGAATTGTACTACTTCTTACTGGGTATTACATCAACTTAGAAGCTTCATCTGTGTTCTACTGTGGTGCTTTTAGTGTCTCCGCATACCGCAGCACGCGACATAGCTTTGCAGACGATAAGTACAACCGTTTCAGAGAGAAGAGCGGCCAATGTGACGATCTGGCTTTAAGTCGGTTCGATAACAAATGACGAAAACGGACCGATTTCTCAGGTTTTTACTACATATGAACACTATTCACATTCTCCCGTGCAACTCGGCTGCTAGTCCTCCTTTCATGCAGAATCGTAAGGTCCTAGCTCATGTCCGAGGCACCAAAGCCAGCTAAAAAGTCAATATTCAATACCTAAAACTTGAATTGTACTACTTCTTACTGGCTATTACATCAACTTAGAAGCTTCACCTGTGATCTACTATAGTGCTTTTAGTGTCTCAGCATACTGCAGCACGCGACATAGCTTTGCAGACGATAAGTACAACCGTTTCAGAGAGAAGAGCGGCCAATGTGACGATCTGGCTTTAAGTAGATTCGATAACAAATGACGAAAACGGACTGATTTCTCAGGTTTTTACTACATATGAACACTTTTCACATTCTCCCGTGCAACTCGGCTGCTAGTCCTCCTTCATGCAAAATTTTAATTTCCTAGCTCATGTCCAAGGCACCAAAGAAGGGTAAAAAGTCAATAATCATTACCTAAAACTTGAGTTGTACTACTTCTTACTGGCTATTACATCAACTAAGAAGCTTCATCTGTGTTCTACTATGGTGCTTTTAGTGTCTCCGCATACCGCAGCACGCGACATAGCTTTGCA
This sequence comes from Schistocerca gregaria, assembly GCF_023897955.1. Classification (NCBI taxonomy): domain Eukaryota; kingdom Metazoa; phylum Arthropoda; class Insecta; order Orthoptera; family Acrididae; genus Schistocerca; species Schistocerca gregaria. The sequence goes on from NW_026061770.1 coordinate 1,259,127, forward strand.
GACGGTAAGTACAACCGTTTCAGAGAGAAGAGCGGCGAATGAGACGATCTGCTTTAAGTCGATTCGATAACAAGTGACGAAAACGGACCGATTTCGCAGGTTTTTACTACATATGAACACTTTTCACATTCTCCCGTGCAACTTGGCTCCTCGTCCTCCTTTCATTCAGAATCTTAATGTACTAGATCATGTCCAAGGCACCAAAGCCAGCTAAAAAGTCAATAATCGATACCTAAAACTTGAATTGTACTACTTCTTACTGGCTATTACATCAACTTAGAAGCTTCATCTGTGTTCTACTATGGTGCTTTTAGTGTCTCAGCATACCGCAGCACGCGACATAGCTTTGCAGACGAAAAGTACAACCGTTTCAGAGAGAAGAGCGGCCAATGTGACGATCTGGCTTTAAGTCGGTTCGATAACAAATGACGAAAACGGACCGATTTCTCAGGTTTTTACTACATATGAACACTATTCACATTCTCCCGTGCAACTCGGCTGCTAGTCCTCCTTTCATGCAGAATCGTAAGGTCCTAGCTCATGTCCGAGGCACCAAAGCCAGCTAAAAAGTCAATATTCAATACCTAAAACTTGAATTGTACTACTTCTTACTGGCTATTACATCAACTTAGAAGCTTCATCTGTGATCTACTATAGTGCTTTTAGTGTCTCAGCATACTGCAGCACGCGACATAGCTTTGCAGACGATAAGTACAACCGTTTCAGAGAGAAGAGCGGCCAATGTGACGATCTGGCTTTAAGTAGATTCGATAACAAATGACGAAAACGGACTGATTTCCCAGGTTTTTACTACATATGAACACTTTTCACATTCTCCCGTGCAACTCGGCTGCTAGTCCTCCTTCATGCAAAATTTTAATTTCCTAGCTCATGTCCAAGGCACCAAAGAAGGGTAAAAAGTCAATAATCATTACCTAAAACTTGAGTTGTACTACTTCTTACTGGCTATTACATCAACTTAGAAGCTTCATCTGTGTTCTACTATGGTGCTTTTAGTGTCTCCGCATACCGCAGCACGCGACATAGCTTTGCAGACGATAAGTACAAGCGTTTCAGAGAGAAGAGCGGACAATGTGACGATCTGGCTATACGTCGATTCGATAACAAATGACGAAAACGGACGGATTTCTCAGGTTTTTACTACAGATGAACACTTTTCATATTCTCCCATGCAAATTGGCTGCTAGTCCTCCTTTCATGCAGAATCATAAGGTCCTAGCTCATGTCCAAGGCACCAAAGCCAGCTAAAAAGTCAATAATCGATACCTAAAACTTGAATTGTACTACTTCTTACTGGCTATTACATCAACTTATAAGCTACATCTGTGTTCTACTATGGTGATTGTAGTGTCTGCGCATACCCCAGCACGCGACATAGCTTTGCAGACGATAAGTACAACCGTTTCAGAGAGAAGAGCGGCCAATGAGACGATCTGGCTTTAAGTCGATTCGATAACAAGTGACGAAAACGAACCGATTTCTCAGGTTTTTACTACATATGAACACTTTTCACATTCTCCCGTGCAACTTAGCTCCTCGTCCTCCTTTCATGCAGAATCTTACGGTCCTAGCTCATGTCCAAGGCACCAAAGCCAGCTAAAAACTCAATATTCAATACCTAAAACTTGAATTGTACTTCTTCTTACTGGCTATTACATCAACTTAGAAGCTTCATCTGTGTTCTACTATGGTGCTTTTAGTGTCTCCGCATACCGCAGCACGCGACATAGCTTTGCAGACGATAAGAACTACCGTTTCAGAGAGAAGAGCGGCCAATGTGACGATCTGGCTTGAAGTCGATTCGATAACAAATGACGAAAACGGACCGATTTCTCAGTTTTTTACTACATATGAACACTTTTCACATTCTCTCGTGCAAATCGGCTGCTAGCCCTCCTTTCATGCAGAATCATAAGGTCCTAGCTCATGTCCAAGGCACCAAAGCCAGCTAAAAAGTCAATAATCGATACCTAAAACTTGAATTGTACTATTTCTTACTGGCTATTACATCAACTTAGAAGCTTCATCTGTGTTCTACTATGTTGCTTTTAGTGTCTCCGCATACCGCAGCACGCGACATAGCTTTGCAATCGATAAGTACAACCGTTTCAGAGAGAAGAGCGGACAATGCGACGATCTGGCTTTAAGTCGATTCGATAACAAATGACGAAAACGGACGGATTTCTAGGTTTTTACTACATATTAACACTTTTCATATTCTCCCGTGCAACTCCGCTGCTAATCCTCCTTTCATGTAGAATCATAAGGTCCTAGCTCATGTCCAAGGCACCAAAGCCAGCTAAAAAGTCAATAATCGATACCTAAAACTTGAATTGTACTACTTCTTCCTGGCTATTACATCAACTTAGAAGCTTCATCTGTGTTCTACTATGGTGCTTTTAGTGTCTCAGCATACCGCAGCACGCGACATAGCTTTGCAGACGATAAGTACTACCGATTCAGAGAGAAGAGCGGCCAATGTGACGATCTGGCTTTAAGTAGATTCGATAACAAATGACGAAAACGGACTGATTTCTCAGGTTTTTACTACATATGAACACTTTTCACATTCTCCCGTGCAACTCGGCTGCTAGTCCTCCTTCATGCAAAATTTTAATTTACTAGCTCATGTCCAAGTCACCAAAGAAGTGTAAACAGTCAATAATCATTACCTAAAACTTGAGTTGTACTACTTCTTACTGGCTATTACATCAACTTAGAAGCTTCATCTGTGTTCTACTATGGTGCTTTTAGTGTCTCCGCATACCGCAGCACGCGACATAGCTTTGCAGACGATAAGTACAAGCGTTTCAGAGAGAAGAGCGGCCAATGTGACGATCTGGCTTTACGTCGATTCGATAACAAATGACGAAAACGGACGGATTTCTCAGGTTTTTACTACATATGAACACTTTTCACATTCTCCCTTGCAAATCGGCTGCTAGTCCTCCTTTCATGCAGAATCATAAGGTCCTAGCTCATGTCCAAGGCACCAAAGCCAGCTGAAAAGTCAATAATCGATACCTAAAACTTGAATTGTACTACTTCTTACTGGCTATTACATCAACTTATAAGCTTCATCTGTGTTCTGCTATTATGATTTTAGTGTCTCCACATACCCCAGCACGCGACATAGCTTTGCAGACGATAAGTACAACCGTTTCAGAGAGATGAGCGGCCAATGAGACGATCTGGCTTTAAGTCGATTCGATAACAAGTGACGAAAACGGACCGATTTCTCAGGTTTTTACTACATATGAACACTTTTCACACTCTCCCGTGCAACGTGGCTCCTCGTCCTCCTTTCATGCAGAATCTTAAGGTCCTAGCTCATGTCCAAGGCACCAAAGCCAGCTAAAAAGTCAATATTCAAAACCTAAAACTTGAATTGTACTACTTCTTACTGGCTATTACATCAACTTAGAAGCTTCATCTGTGTTGTACTATGGTGCTTTTAGTGTCTCAGCATACCGCAGCACGCGACATAGCTTAGCAGACGATAAGTACAAGTGTTTCAGAGAGAAGTGCGGCCAATGTTACGATCTGGCTTTAAGTCGATTCGATAACAAATGACCAAAACGGACGGATTTCTCAGGTTTTTACTACATATGAACACTTTTCACATTTTCCCGTGCAACTCGGCTGCTAGTCCTCCTTTCATGCAGAATCTTATGGTCCTAGCTCATGTCCAAGGCAACAAAGCCAGCTAAAAAGTCAATAATCGATACCTAAAACTTGAATTGTACTACTTCTTACTGGCTATTACATCGACTTAGAAGCTTCATCTGTGTTCTACTATGGTGCTTTTAGTGTCTCCGCATGCCGCAGCACGCGACATAGCTTTGCAGACGATAAGTACAACCGTTTCAGAGAGAAGAGCGGCCAATGTGACGATCTGGCTTGAAGTCGATTCGATAACAAATGACGAAAACGGACCGATTTCTCATTTTTTTACTACATATGAACACTTTTCACATTCTCTCGTGCAAATCGGCTGCTAGCCCTCCTTTCATGCAGAATCATAAGGTCCTAGCTCATGTCCAAGGCACCAAAGCCAGCTAAAAAGTCAATAATCGATACCTAAAACTTGAATTGTACTATTTCTTACTGGCTATTACATCAACTTAGAAGCTTCATCTGTGTTCTACTATGTTGCTTTTAGTGTCTCCGCATACCGCAGCACGCGACATAGCTTTGCAATCGATAAGTACAACCGTTTCAGAGAGAAGAGCGGACAATGTGACGATCTGGCTTTAAGTCGATTCGATAACAAATGACGAAAACGGACGGATTTCTAGGTTTTTACTACATATGAACACTTTTCATATTCTCCCGTGCAACTCCGCTGCTAATCCTCCTTTCATGCAGAATCTTAAGGTCCTAGCTCATGTCCAAGGCACCAAAGCCAGCTAAAATTCAATAATCGATACCTAAAACTTGAATTGTACTACTTCTTACTGGCTATTAGATCAACTTAGAAGCTTCATCTGTGTTCCACTATGGTGCTTTTACTGTCTCCGCATACCGCAGCACGCGACATAGCTTTGCAGACGATAAGTACAACCGTTTCAGAGAGAATAGCGGCCAATGTGACGATCTGGTTTAAGTAGAATCGATAACAAATGACGTAAACGGACGGATGTCTCAGGCTTTTACTACATATGAACAATTTTCACATTCTCCCGTGAAACTCGGCTGCTAGTCCTCCTTTCATGCAGAATCTTAAGGTCCTAGCTCATGTCCAAGGTACCAAAGCCAGCTGAAAAGTCAATAATCGATACCTAAAACTTGAATTGTACTACTTCTTACTGGCTATTACATCAACTTATAAGCTTCATCTGTGTTCTACTATGGTGATTTTAGTGTCTCCTCATACCCCAGCACGCGACATAGCTTTGCAGACGATAAGTACAACCGTTTCAGAGAGAAGAGCGTCCAATGAGACGATCTGGCTTTAAGTCGATTCGATAACAAGTGACGAAAACGGACCGATTTCTCAGGTTTTTACTACATATGAACACTTTTCACATTCTCCCGTGCAACTTGGCTCCTCGTCCTCCTTTCATGCAGAATCTTAAGGTCCTAGCTCATGTCCAAGGCACCAAAGCCAGCTAAAAAGTCAATATTCAATACCTAAAACTTGAATTGTACTACTTCTTACTGGCTATTACATCAACTTAGAAGCTTCATCTGTGTTCTACTATGGTGCTTTTAGTGTCTCAGCATACCGCAGCACGCGACATAGCTTTGCAGACGATAAGTACAACCGTTTCAGAGAGAAGAGCGGCCAATGTTACGATCTGGCTTTAAGTCGATTCGATAACAAATGACGAAAATGGACGGGTTTCTCAGGTTTTTACTACATATGAACACTTTTCACATTTTCCCGTGCAACTCGGCTGCTAGTCCTCCTCTCATGCAGAATCTTAAGGTCCTAGCTCATGTCCAAGGCAACAAAGCCAGCTAAAAAGTCAATAATCGATACCTAAAACTTGAATTGTACTACTTCTTACTGGCTATTACATCGACTTAGAAGCTTCATCTGTGTTCTACTATGGTGCTTTTAGTGTCTCCGCATACCGCAGCACGCGACATAGCTTTGCAGACGATAAGTACAACCGTTTCAGAGAGAAGAGCGGCCAATGTGACGATCTGGCTTGAAGTCGATTCGATAACAAATGACGAAAACGGACCGATTTCTCAGTTTTTTACTACATATGAACACTTTTCACATTCTCTCGTGCAAATCGGCTGCTAGCCCTCCTTTCATGCAGAATCATAAGGTCCTAGCTCATGTCCAAGGCACCAAAGCCAGCTAAAAAGTCAATAATCGATACCTAAAACTTGAATTGTACTATTTCTTACTGGCTATTACATCAACTTAGAAGCTTCATCTGTGTTCTACTATGTTGCTTTTAGTGTCTCCGCATACCGCAGCACGCGACATAGCTTTGCAATCGATAAGTACAACCGTTTCAGAGAGAAGAGCGGACAATGTGACGATCTGGCTTTAAGTCGATTCGATAACAAATGACGAAAACGGACGGATTTCTAGGTTTTTACTACATATGAACACTTTTCATATTCTCCCGTGCAACTCCGCTGCTAATCCTCCTTTCATGCAGAATCTTAAGGTCCTAGCTCATGTCCAAGGCACCAAAGCCAGCTAAAAAGTCAATAATCGATACCTAAAACTTGAATTGTACTACTTCTTCCTGGCTATTACATCAACTTAGAAGCTTCATCTGTGTTCTACTATGGTGCTTTTAGTGTCTCAGCATACCACAGCACGCGACATAGCTTTGCAGACGATAAGTACTACCGATTCAGAGAGAAGAGCGGCCAATGTGACGATCTGGCTTTAAGTAGATTCGATAACAAATGACGAAAACGGACTGATTTCTCAGGTTTTTACTACATATGAACACTTTTCACATTCTCCCGTGCAACTCGGCTGCTAGTCCTCCTTCATGCAAAATTTTAATTTACTAGCTCATGTCCAAGTCACCAAAGAAGTGTAAACAGTCAATAATCATTACCTAAAACTTGAGTTGTACTACTTCTTACTGGCTATTACTTCAACTTAGAAGCTTCATCTGTGTTCTACTATGGTGCTTTTAGTGTCTCCGCATACCGCAGCACGCGACATAGCTTTGCAGTCGATAAGTACAAGCGTTTCAGAGAGAAGAGCGGCCAATGTGACGATCTGGCTTTACGTCGATTCGATAACAAATGACGAAAACGGACGGATTTCTCAGGTTTTTACTACATATGAACACTTTTCACATTCTCCCTTGCAAATCGGCTGCTAGTCCTCCTTTCATGCAGAATCATAAGGTCCTAGCTCATGTCCAAGGCACCAAAGCCAGCTGAAAAGTCAATAATCGATACCTAAAACTTGAATTGTACTACTTCTTACTGGCTATTACATCAACTTATAAGCTTCATCTGTGTTCTACTATTATGATTTTAGTGTCTCCTCATACCCCAGCACGCGACATAGCTTTGCAGACGATAAGTACAACCGTTTCAGAGAGAAGAGCGGCCAATGAGACGATCTGGCTTTAAGTCGATTCGATAACAAGTGACGAAAACGGACCGATTTCTCAGGTTTTTACTACATATGAACACTTTTCACACTCTCCCGTGCAACTTGGCTCCTCGTCCTCCTTTCATGCAGAATCTTAAGGTCCTAGCTCATGTCCAAGGCACCAAAGCCAGCTTAAAAGTCAATATTCAATACCTAAAACTTGAATTGTACTACTTCTTACTGGCTATTACATCAACTTAGAAGCTTCATCTGTGTTGTACTATGGTGCTTTTAGTGTCTCAGCATACCGCAGCACGCGACATAGCTTAGCAGACGATAAGTACAAGTGTTTCAGAGAGAAGTGCGGCCAATGTTACGATCTGGCTTTAAGTCGATTCGATAACAAATGACCAAAACGGACGGATTTCTCAGGTTTTTACTACATATGAACACTTTTCACATTTTCCCGTGCAACTCGGCTGCTAGTCCTCCTTTCATGCAGAATCTTAAGGTCCTAGCTCATGTCCAAGGCAACAAAGCCAGCTAAAAAGTCAATAATCGATACCTAAAACTTGAATTGTACTACTTCTTACTGGCTATTACATCGACTTAGAAGCTTCATCTGTGTTCTACTATGGTGCTTTTAGTGTCTCCGCATGCCGCAGCACGCGACATAGCTTTGCAGACGATAAGTACAACCGTTTCAGAGAGAAGAGCGGCCAATGTGACGATCTGGCTTGAAGTCGATTCGATAACAAATGACGAAAACGGACCGATTTCTCAGTTTTTTACTACATATGAACACTTTTCACATTCTCTCGTGCAAATCGGCTGCTAGCCCTCCTTTCATGCAGAATCATAAGGTCCTAGCTCATGTCCAAGGCACCAAAGCCAGCTAAAAAGTCAATAATCGATACCTAAAACTTGAATTGTACTATTTCTTACTGGCTATTACATCAACTTAGAAGCTTCATCTGTGTTCTACTATGTTGCTTTTAGTGTCTCCGCATACCGCAGCACGCGACATAGCTTTGCAATCGATAAGTACAACCGTTTCAGAGAGAAGAGCGGACAATGTGACGATCTGGCTTTAAGTCGATTCGATAACAAATGACGAAAACGGACGGATTTCTAGGTTTTTACTACATATGAACACTTTTCATATTCTCCCGTGCAACTCCGCTGCTAATCCTCCTTTCATGCAGAATCTTAAGGTCCTAGCTCATGTCCAAGGCACCAAAGCCACCTAAAATTCAATAATCGATACCTAAAACTTGAATTGTACTACTTCTTACTGGCTATTAGATCAACTTAGAAGCTTCATCTGTGTTCTACTATGGTGCTTTTACTGTCTCCGCATACCGCAGCACGCGACATAGCTTTGCAGACGATAAGTACAACCGTTTCAGAGAGAAGAGCGGCCAATGTGACGATCTGGTTTAAGTAGAATCGATAACAAATGACGTAAACGGACGGATGTCTCAGGCTTTTACTACATTTGAACACTTTTCACATTTTCCCGTGTAACTCGGCTGCTAGTCCTATTTTCATGTAGAATCATAAGGTCCTAGCTCATGTCCAAGGCACCAAAGCCATCTAAAAAGTCAATAATCGATACCTAAAACTTGAATTGTACTACTTCTTACTGGCTATTACATCAACTTAGAAGCTTCATCTGTGTTCTACTATGGTGCTTTTAGTGTCTCAGCATACCGCAGCACGCGACATAGCTTTGCAGACGATAAGTACAACCGTTTCAGAGAGAAGATCGGCCAATGTGACGATCTGGCTTTAAGTCGGTTCGATAACAAATGACGAAAACGGACCGATTTCTCAGGTTTTTACTACATATGAACACTATTCACATTCTCCCGTGCAACTCGGCTGCTAGTCCTCCTTTCATGCAGAATCGTAAGGTCCTAGCTCATGTCCGAGTCACCAAAGCCAGCTAAAAAGTCAATATTCAATACCTAAAACTTGAATTGTACTACTTCTTACTGGCTATTACATCAACTTAGAAGCTTCACCTGTGATCTACTATAGTGCTTTTAGTGTCTCAGCATACTGCAGCACGCGACATAGCTTTGCAGACGATAAGTACAACCGTTTCAGAGAGAAGAGCGGCCAATGTGACGATCAGGCATTAAGTAGATTCGATAACAAATGACGAAAACGGACTGATTTCTCAGGTTTTTACTACATATGAACACTTTTCACATTCTCCCGTGCAACTCGGCTGCTAGTCCTCCTTCATGCAAAATTTTAATTTCCTAGCTCATGTCCAAGGCACCAAAGAAGGGTAAAAAGTCAATAATCATTACCTAAAACTTGAGTTGTACTACTTCTTACTGGCTATTACATCAACTTAGAAGCTTCATCTGTGTTCTACTATGGTGCTTTTAGTGTCTCCGCATACCGCAGCACGCGACATAGCTTTGCAGACGATAAGTACAACCGTTTCAGAGAGAAGAGCGGCGAATGAGACGATCTGCTTTAAGTCGATTCGATAACAAGTGACGAAAACGGACCAATTTCGCAGGTTTTTACTACATATGAACACTTTTCACATTCTCCCGTGCAACTTGGCTCCTCGTCCTCCTTTCATTCAGAATCTTAAGGTACTAGATCATGTCCAAGGCACCAAAGCCAGCTAAAAAGTCAATATTCAATACCTAAAACTTGAATTGTACTACTTCTTACTGGCTATTACATCAACTCAAAAGCTTCATCTGTGTTCTACTATGGTGCTTTTAGTGTCTCAGCATACCGCAGCACGCGACATAGCTTTGCAGACGATAAGTACAAGTGTTTCAGAGAGAAGAGAGGCCAATGTGACGATCTGGCTTTAAGTCGATTCGATAACAAATGACGAAAACGGACGTATTTCTCAGGTTTTTACTACATTTGAACACTTTTCACATTTTCCCGTGTAACTCGGCTGCTAGTCCTCCTTTCATGCAGAATCATAAGGTCCTAGCTCATGTCCAAGGCACCAAAGCCAGCTAAAAAGTCAATAATCGATACCTAAAACTTGAATTGTACTACTTCTTACTGGCTATTACATCAACTTAGAAGCTTCATCTGTGTTCTACTATGTTGATTTTAGTGTCTCCGCATACCGCAGCACGCGACATAGCTTTGCAATCGATAAGTACAACCGTTTCAGAGAGAAGAGCGGACAATGTGACGATCTGGCTTTAAGTCGATTCGATAACAAATGACGAAAACGGATGGATTTCTAGGTTTTTACTACATATGAACACTTTTCATATTCTCCCGTGCAACTCCGCTGCTAATCCTACTTTCATGTAGAATCATAAGGTCCTAGCTCATGTCCAAGGCACCAAAGCCAGCTAAAAAGTCAATAATCGATACCTAAAACTTGAATTGTACTACTTCTTACTGGCTATTACATCAACTTAGAAGCTTCATCTGTGTTCTACTATGGTGCTTTTAGTGTCTCAGCATACCGCAGCACGCGACATAGCTTTGCAGACGAAAAGTACAACCGTTTCAGAGAGAAGAGCGGCCAATGTGACGATCTGGCTTTAAGTCGGTTCGATAACAAATGACGAAAACGGACCGATTTCTCAGGTTTTTACTACATATGAACACTATTCACATTCTCCCGTGCAACTCGGCTGCTAGTCCTCCTTTCATGCAGAATCGTAAGGTCCTAGCTCATGTCCGAGGCACCAAAGCCAGCTAAAAAGTCAATATTCAATACCTAAAACTTGAATTGTACTACTTCTTACTGGCTATTACATCAACTTAGAAGCTTTATCTGTGTTCTACTATGGTGCTTTTAGTGTCTCAGAATACCGCAGCACGCGACATAGCTTTGCAGACGATAAGTACAACCGTTTCAGAGAGAAGAGCGGCCAATGTGACGATCTGGCTTTAAGAAGATACGATAACAAATGACGAAAACGGACGGATTTCTAGGTTTTTACTACATATTAACACTTTTCATATTCTCCCGTGCAACTCCGCTGCTAATCCTCCTTTCATGCAGAAGCTTAAGGTCCTAGCTCATGTCCAAGGCACCAAAGCCAGCTAAAAAGTCAATAATCGATACCTAAAACTTGAATTGTACTACTTCTTACTGGCTATTACATCAACCTAGAAGCTTCATCTGTGTTCTACTATGGTGCTTTTACTGTCTCCGCATACCGCAGCACGCGACATAGCTTTGCAGACGATAAGTACAACCGTTTCAGAGAGAAGAGCGGCCAATGTGACGATCTGGCTTTAAGTAGATTCGATACCAAATGACGTAAACAGACGGATGTCTCAGGTTTTTACTACATATGAACATTTTTCACATTCTCCCGTGCAACTCGGCTGCTAGTCCTCCTTTCATGCAGAATCTTAAGGTCCTAGCTCATGTCCAAGGTACCAAAGCCAGCTGAAAAGTCAATAATCGATACCTAAAACTTGAATTGTACTACTTCTTACTGGCTATTACATCAACTTATAAGCTTCATCTGTGTTCTACTATGGTGATTCTAGTGTCTCCGCATACCCCAGCACGCGACATAGATTTGCAGACGATAAGTACAACCGTTTCAGAGAGAAGAGCGGCCAATGAGACGATCTGCTTTAAGTCGATTCGATAACAAGTGACGAAAACGGACCGATTTCTCAGGTTTTTACTACATATGAACACTTTTCACATTCTCCCGTGCAACTTGGCTCCTCGTCCTCCTTTCATGCAGAATCTTAAGGTCCTAGATCATGTCCAAGGCACCAAAGCCAGCTAAAAAGTCAATATTCAATACCTAAAACTTGAATTGTACTACTTCTTACTGGCTATTACATCAACTTAGAAGCTTCATCTGTGTTCTACTATGGTGCTTTTAGTGTCTCAGCATACCGCAGCACGCGACATAGCTTTGCAGACGATAAGTACAAGTGTTTCAGAGAGAAGAGCGGCCAATGTGACGATCTGGCTTTAAGTCGATTCGATAACAAATGACGAAAACGGACGTATTTCTCAGGTTTTTACTACATTTGAACACTTTTCACATTTTCCCGTGTAACTCGGCTGCTAGTCCACCTTTCATGCAGAATCATAAGGTCCTAGCTCATGTCCAAGGCACCAAAGCCAGCTAAAAAGTCAATAATCGATACCTAAAATTTGAATTGTACTACTTCTTACTGGCTATTACATCAACTTAGAAGCTTCATCTGTGTTCTACTATGTTGCTTTTAGTGTCTCCACATACCGCAGCACGCGACATAGCTTTGCAATCGATAAGTACAACCGTTTCAGAGAGAAGAGCGGACAATGTGACGATTTGGCTTTAAGTCGATTCGATAACAAATGACGAAAACGGATGGATTTCTAGGTTTTTACTACATATAAACACTTTTCATATTCTCCCGTGCAACTCCGCTGCTAATCCTCCTTTCATGTAGAATCATAAGGTCCTAGCTCATGTCCAAGGCACCAAAGCCATCTAAAAAGTCAATAATCGATACCTAAAACTTGAATTGTACTACTTCTTACTGGGTATTACATCAACTTAGAAGCTTCATCTGTGTTCTACTGTGGTGCTTTTAGTGTCTCCGCATACCGCAGCACGCGACATAGCTTTGCAGACGATAAGTACAACCGTTTCAGAGAGAAGAGCGGCCAATGTGACGATCTGGCTTTAAGTCGGTTCGATAACAAATGACGAAAACGGACCGATTTCTCAGGTTTTTACTACATATGAACACTATTCACATTCTCCCGTGCAACTCGGCTGCTAGTCCTCCTTTCATGCAGAATCGTAAGGTCCTAGCTCATGTCCGAGGCACCAAAGCCAGCTAAAAAGTCAATATTCAATACCTAAAACTTGAATTGTACTACTTCTTACTGGCTATTACATCAACTTAGAAGCTTCACCTGTGATCTACTATAGTGCTTTTAGTGTCTCAGCATACTGCAGCACGCGACATAGCTTTGCAGACGATAAGTACAACCGTTTCAGAGAGAAGAGCGGCCAATGTGACGATCTGGCTTTAAGTAGATTCGATAACAAATGACGAAAACGGACTGATTTCTCAGGTTTTTACTACATATGAACACTTTTCACATTCTCCCGTGCAACTCGGCTGCTAGTCCTCCTTCATGCAAAATTTTAATTTCCTAGCTCATGTCCAAGGCACCAAAGAAGGGTAAAAAGTCAATAATCATTACCTAAAACTTGAGTTGTACTACTTCTTACTGGCTATTACATCAACTAAGAAGCTTCATCTGTGTTCTACTATGGTGCTTTTAGTGTCTCCGCATACCGCAGCACGCGACATAGCTTTGCAGACGGTAAGTACAACCGTTTCAGAGAGAAGAGCGGCGAATGAGACGATCTGCTTTAAGTCGATTCGATAACAAGTGACGAAAACGGACCGATTTCGCAGGTTTTTACTACATATGAACACTTTTCACATTCTCCCGTGCAACTTGGCTCCTCGTCCTCCTTTCATTCAGAATCTTAATGTACTAGATCATGTCCAAGGCACCAAAGCCAGCTAAAAAGTCAATATTCAATACCTAAAACTTGAATTGTACTACTTCTTACTGGCTATTACATCAACTCAGAAGCTTCATCTGTGTTCTACTATGGTGCTTTTAGTGTCTCAGCATACCGCAGCACGCGACATAGCTTTGCAGACGATAAGTACAAGTGTTTCAGAGAGAAGAGCGGCCAATGTGACGATCTGGCTTTAAGTCGATTCGATAACAAATGACGAAAACGGACGTATTTCTCAGGTTTTTACTACATTTGAACACTTTTCACATTTTCCCGTGTAACTCGGCTGCTAGTCCTCCTTTCATGCAGAATCATAAGGTCCTAGCTCATGTCCAAGGCACCAAAGCCAGCTAAAAAGTCAATAATCGATACCTAAAACTTGAATTGTACTACTTCTTACTGGCTATTACATCAACTTAGAAGCTTCATCTGTGTTCTACTATGGTGCTTTTAGTGTCTCAGCATACCGCAGCACGCGACATAGCTTTGCAGACGAAAAGTACAACCGTTTCAGAGAGAAGAGCGGCCAATGTGACGATCTGGCTTTAAGTCGGTTCGATAACAAATGACGAAAACGGACCGATTTCTCAGGTTTTTACTACATATGAACACTATTCACATTCTCCCGTGCAACTCGGCTGCTAGTCCTCCTTTCATGCAGAATCGTAAGGTCCTAGCTCATGTCCGAGGCACCAAAGCCAGCTAAAAAGTCAATATTCAATACCTAAAACTTGAATTGTACTACTTCTTACTGGCTATTACATCAACTTAGAAGCTTCATCTGTGATCTACTATAGTGCTTTTAGTGTCTCAGCATACTGCAGCACGCGACATAGCTTTGCAGACGATAAGTACAACCGTTTCAGAGAGAAGAGCGGCCAATGTGACGATCTGGCTTTAAGTAGATTCGATAACAAATGACGAAAACGGACTGATTTCCCAGGTTTTTACTACATATGAACACTTTTCACATTCTCCCGTGCAACTCGGCTGCTAGTCCTCCTTCATGCAAAATTTTAATTTCCTAGCTCATGTCCAAGGCACCAAAGAAGGGTAAAAAGTCAATAATCATTACCTAAAACTTGAGTTGTACTACTTCTTACTGGCTATTACATCAACTTAGAAGCTTCATCTGTGTTCTACTATGGTGCTTTTAGTGTCTCCGCATACCGCAGCACGCGACATAGCTTTGCAGACGATAAGTACAAGCGTTTCAGAGAGAAGAGCGGACAATGTGACGATCTGGCTATACGTCGATTCGATAACAAATGACGAAAACGGACGGATTTCTCAGGTTTTTACTACAGATGAACACTTTTCATATTCTCCCATGCAAATTGGCTGCTAGTCCTCCTTTCATGCAGAATCATAAGGTCCTAGCTCATGTCCAAGGCACCAAAGCCAGCTAAAAAGTCAATAATCGATACCTAAAACTTGAATTGTACTACTTCTTACTGGCTATTACATCAACTTATAAGCTACATCTGTGTTCTACTATGGTGATTGTAGTGTCTGCGCATACCCCAGCACGCGACATAGCTTTGCAGACGATAAGTACAACCGTTTCAGAGAGAAGAGCGGCCAATGAGACGATCTGGCTTTAAGTCGATTCGATAACAAGTGACGAAAACGAACCGATTTCTCAGGTTTTTACTACATATGAACACTTTTCACATTCTCCCGTGCAACTTAGCTCCACGTCCTCCTTTCATGCAGAATCTTACGGTCCTAGCTCATGTCCAAGGCACCAAAGCCAGCTAAAAACTCAATATTCAATACCTAAAACTTGAATTGTACTTCTTCTTACTGGCTATTACATCAACTTAGAAGCTTCATCTGTGTTCTACTATGGTGCTTTTAGTGTCTCCGCATACCGCAGCACGCGACATAGCTTTGCAGACGATAAGAACTACCGTTTCAGAGAGAAGAGCGGCCAATGTGACGATCTGGCTTGAAGTCGATTCGATAACAAATGACGAAAACGGACCGATTTCTCAGTTTTTTACTACATATGAACACTTTTCACATTCTCTCGTGCAAATCGGCTGCTAGCCCTCCTTTCATGCAGAATCATAAGGTCCTAGCTCATGTCCAAGGCACCAAAGCCAGCTAAAAAGTCAATAATCGATACCTAAAACTTGAATTGTACTATTTCTTACTGGCTATTACATCAACTTAGAAGCTTCATCTGTGTTCTACTATGTTGCTTTTAGTGTCTCCGCATACCGCAGCACGCGACATAGCTTTGCAATCGATAAGTACAACCGTTTCAGAGAGAAGAGCGGACAATGCGACGATCTGGCTTTAAGTCGATTCGATAACAAATGACGAAAACGGACGGATTTCTAGGTTTTTACTACATATTAACACTTTTCATATTCTCCCGTGCAACTCCGCTGCTAATCCTCCTTTCATGTAGAATCATAAGGTCCTAGCTCATGTCCAAGGCACCAAAGCCAGCTAAAAAGTCAATAATCGATACCTAAAACTTGAATTGTACTACTTCTTCCTGGCTATTACATCAACTTAGAAGCTTCATCTGTGTTCTACTATGGTGCTTTTAGTGTCTCAGCATACCGCAGCACGCGACATAGCTTTGCAGACGATAAGTACTACCGATTCAGAGAGAAGAGCGGCCAATGTGACGATCTGGCTTTAAGTAGATTCGATAACAAATGACGAAAACGGACTGATTTCTCAGGTTTTTACTACATATGAACACTTTTCACATTCTCCCGTGCAACTCGGCTGCTAGTCCTCCTTCATGCAAAATTTTAATTTACTAGCTCATGTCCAAGTCACCAAAGAAGTGTAAACAGTCAATAATCATTACCTAAAACTTGAGTTGTACTACTTCTTACTGGCTATTACATCAACTTAGAAGCTTCATCTGTGTTCTACTATGGTGCTTTTAGTGTCTCCGCATACCGCAGCACGCGACATAGCTTTGCAGACGATAAGTACAAGCGTTTCAGAGAGAAGAGCGGCCAATGTGACGATCTGGCTTTACGTCGATTCGATAACAAATGACGAAAACGGACGGATTTCTCAGGTTTTTACTACATATGAACACTTTTCACATTCTCCCTTGCAAATCGGCTGCTAGTCCTCCTTTCATGCAGAATCATAAGGTCCTAGCTCATGTCCAAGGCACCAAAGCCAGCTGAAAAGTCAATAATCGATACCTAAAACTTGAATTGTACTACTTCTTACTGGCTATTACATCAACTTATAAGCTTCATCTGTGTTCTGCTATTATGATTTTAGTGTCTCCACATACCCCAGCACGCGACATAGCTTTGCAGACGATAAGTACAACCGTTTCAGAGAGATGAGCGGCCAATGAGACGATCTGGCTTTAAGTCGATTCGATAACAAGTGACGAAAACGGACCGATTTCTCAGGTTTTTACTACATATGAACACTTTTCACACTCTCCCGTGCAACGTGGCTCCTCGTCCTCCTTTCATGCAGAATCTTAAGGTCCTAGCTCATGTCCAAGGCACCAAAGCCAGCTAAAAAGTCAATATTCAAAACCTAAAACTTGAATTGTACTACTTCTTACTGGCTATTACATCAACTTAGAAGCTTCATCTGTGTTGTACTATGGTGCTTTTAGTGTCTCAGCATACCGCAGCACGCGACATAGCTTAGCAGACGATAAGTACAAGTGTTTCAGAGAGAAGTGCGGCCAATGTTACGATCTGGCTTTAAGTCGATTCGATAACAAATGACCAAAACGGACGGATTTCTCAGGTTTTTACTACATATGAACACTTTTCACATTTTCCCGTGCAACTCGGCTGCTAGTCCTCCTTTCATGCAGAATCTTATGGTCCTAGCTCATGTCCAAGGCAACAAAGCCAGCTAAAAAGTCAATAATCGATACCTAAAACTTGAATTGTACTACTTCTTACTGGCTATTACATCGACTTAGAAGCTTCATCTGTGTTCTACTATGGTGCTTTTAGTGTCTCCGCATGCCGCAGCACGCGACATAGCTTTGCAGACGATAAGTACAACCGTTTCAGAGAGAAGAGCGGCCAATGTGACGATCTGGCTTGAAGTCGATTCGATAACAAATGACGAAAACGGACCGATTTCTCATTTTTTTACTACATATGAACACTTTTCACATTCTCTCGTGCAAATCGGCTGCTAGCCCTCCTTTCATGCAGAATCATAAGGTCCTAGCTCATGTCCAAGGCACCAAAGCCAGCTAAAAAGTCAATAATCGATACCTAAAACTTGAATTGTACTATTTCTTACTGGCTATTACATCAACTTAGAAGCTTCATCTGTGTTCTACTATGTTGCTTTTAGTGTCTCCGCATACCGCAGCACGCGACATAGCTTTGCAATCGATAAGTACAACCGTTTCAGAGAGAAGAGCGGACAATGTGACGATCTGGCTTTAAGTCGATTCGATAACAAATGACGAAAACGGACGGATTTCTAGGTTTTTACTACATATGAACACTTTTCATATTCTCCCGTGCAACTCCGCTGCTAATCCTCCTTTCATGCAGAATCTTAAGGTCCTAGCTCATGTCCAAGGCACCAAAGCCAGCTAAAATTCAATAATCGATACCTAAAACTTGAATTGTACTACTTCTTACTGGCTATTAGATCAACTTAGAAGCTTCATCTGTGTTCCACTATGGTGCTTTTACTGTCTCCGCATACCGCAGCACGCGACATAGCTTTGCAGACGATAAGTACAACCGTTTCAGAGAGAATAGCGGCCAATGTGACGATCTGGTTTAAGTAGAATCGATAACAAATGACGTAAACGGACGGATGTCTCAGGCTTTTACTACATATGAACAATTTTCACATTCTCCCGTGAAACTCGGCTGCTAGTCCTCCTTTCATGCAGAATCTTAAGGTCCTAGCTCATGTCCAAGGTACCAAAGCCAGCTGAAAAGTCAATAATCGATACCTAAAACTTGAATTGTACTACTTCTTACTGGCTATTACATCAACTTATAAGCTTCATCTGTGTTCTACTATGGTGATTTTAGTGTCTCCTCATACCCCAGCACGCGACATAGCTTTGCAGACGATAAGTACAACCGTTTCAGAGAGAAGAGCGTCCAATGAGACGATCTGGCTTTAAGTCGATTCGATAACAAGTGACGAAAACGGACCGATTTCTCAGGTTTTTACTACATATGAACACTTTTCACATTCTCCCGTGCAACTTGGCTCCTCGTCCTCCTTTCATGCAGAATCTTAAGGTCCTAGCTCATGTCCAAGGCACCAAAGCCAGCTAAAAAGTCAATATTCAATACCTAAAACTTGAATTGTACTACTTCTTACTGGCTATTACATCAACTTAGAAGCTTCATCTGTGTTCTACTATGGTGCTTTTAGTGTCTCAGCATACCGCAGCACGCGACATAGCTTTGCAGACGATAAGTACAACCGTTTCAGAGAGAAGAGCGGCCAATGTTACGATCTGGCTTTAAGTCGATTCGATAACAAATGACGAAAATGGACGGGTTTCTCAGGTTTTTACTACATATGAACACTTTTCACATTTTCCCGTGCAACTCGGCTGCTAGTCCTCCTCTCATGCAGAATCTTAAGGTCCTAGCTCATGTCCAAGGCAACAAAGCCAGCTAAAAAGTCAATAATCGATACCTAAAACTTGAATTGTACTACTTCTTACTGGCTATTACATCGACTTAGAAGCTTCATCTGTGTTCTACTATGGTGCTTTTAGTGTCTCCGCATACCGCAGCACGCGACATAGCTTTGCAGACGATAAGTACAACCGTTTCAGAGAGAAGAGCGGCCAATGTGACGATCTGGCTTGAAGTCGATTCGATAACAAATGACGAAAACGGACCGATTTCTCAGTTTTTTACTACATATGAACAATTTTCACATTCTCCCGTGAAACTCGGCTGCTAGTCCTCCTTTCATGCAGAATCTTAAGGTCCTAGCTCATGTCCAAGGTACCAAAGCCAGCTGAAAAGTCAATAATCGATACCTAAAACTTGAATTGTACTACTTCTTACTGGCTATTACTTCAACTTAGAAGCTTCATCTGTGTTCTACTATGGTGCTTTTAGTGTCTCCGCATACCGCAGCACGCGACATAGCTTTGCAGTCGATAAGTACAAGCGTTTCAGAGAGAAGAGCGGCCAATGTGACGATCTGGCTTTACGTCGATTCGATAACAAATGACGAAAACGGACGGATTTCTCAGGTTTTTACTACATATGAACACTTTTCACATTCTCCCTTGCAAATCGGCTGCTAGTCCTCCTTTCATGCAGAATCATAAGGTCCTAGCTCATGTCCAAGGCACCAAAGCCAGCTGAAAAGTCAATAATCGATACCTAAAACTTGAATTGTACTACTTCTTACTGGCTATTACATCAACTTATAAGCTTCATCTGTGTTCTACTATTATGATTTTAGTGTCTCCTCATACCCCAGCACGCGACATAGCTTTGCAGACGATAAGTACAACCGTTTCAGAGAGAAGAGCGGCCAATGAGACGATCTGGCTTTAAGTCGATTCGATAACAAGTGACGAAAACGGACCGATTTCTCAGGTTTTTACTACATATGAACACTTTTCACACTCTCCCGTGCAACTTGGCTCCTCGTCCTCCTTTCATGCAGAATCTTAAGGTCCTAGCTCATGTCCAAGGCACCAAAGCCAGCTTAAAAGTCAATATTCAATACCTAAAACTTGAATTGTACTACTTCTTACTGGCTATTACATCAACTTAGAAGCTTCATCTGTGTTGTACTATGGTGCTTTTAGTGTCTCAGCATACCGCAGCACGCGACATAGCTTAGCAGACGATAAGTACAAGTGTTTCAGAGAGAAGTGCGGCCAATGTTACGATCTGGCTTTAAGTCGATTCGATAACAAATGACCAAAACGGACGGATTTCTCAGGTTTTTACTACATATGAACACTTTTCACATTTTCCCGTGCAACTCGGCTGCTAGTCCTCCTTTCATGCAGAATCTTAAGGTCCTAGCTCATGTCCAAGGCAACAAAGCCAGCTAAAAAGTCAATAATCGATACCTAAAACTTGAATTGTACTACTTCTTACTGGCTATTACATCGACTTAGAAGCTTCATCTGTGTTCTACTATGGTGCTTTTAGTGTCTCCGCATGCCGCAGCACGCGACATAGCTTTGCAGACGATAAGTACAACCGTTTCAGAGAGAAGAGCGGCCAATGTGACGATCTGGCTTGAAGTCGATTCGATAACAAATGACGAAAACGGACCGATTTCTCAGTTTTTTACTACATATGAACACTTTTCACATTCTCTCGTGCAAATCGGCTGCTAGCCCTCCTTTCATGCAGAATCATAAGGTCCTAGCTCATGTCCAAGGCACCAAAGCCAGCTAAAAAGTCAATAATCGATACCTAAAACTTGAATTGTACTATTTCTTACTGGCTATTACATCAACTTAGAAGCTTCATCTGTGTTCTACTATGTTGCTTTTAGTGTCTCCGCATACCGCAGCACGCGACATAGCTTTGCAATCGATAAGTACAACCGTTTCAGAGAGAAGAGCGGACAATGTGACGATCTGGCTTTAAGTCGATTCGATAACAAATGACGAAAACGGACGGATTTCTAGGTTTTTACTACATATGAACACTTTTCATATTCTCCCGTGCAACTCCGCTGCTAATCCTCCTTTCATGCAGAATCTTAAGGTCCTAGCTCATGTCCAAGGCACCAAAGCCAGCTAAAATTCAATAATCGATACCTAAAACTTGAATTGTACTACTTCTTACTGGCTATTAGATCAACTTAGAAGCTTCATCTGTGTTCTACTATGGTGCTTTTACTGTCTCCGCATACCGCAGCACGCGACATAGCTTTGCAGACGATAAGTACAACCGTTTCAGAGAGAAGAGCGGCCAATGTGACGATCTGGTTTAAGTAGAATCGATAACAAATGACGTAAACGGACGGATGTCTCAGGCTTTTACTACATATGAACAATTTTCACATTCTCCCGTGAAACTCGGCTGCTAGTCCTCCTTTCATGCAGAATCTTAAGGTCCTAGCTCATGTCCAAGGTACCAAAGCCAGCTGAAAAGTCAATAATCGATACCTAAAACTTGAATTGTACTACTTCTTACTGGCTATTACATCAACTTATAAGCTTCATCTGTGTTCTACTATGGTGATTTTAGTGTCTCCTCATACCCCAGCACGCGACATAGCTTTGCAGACGATAAGTACAACCGTTTCAGAGAGAAGAGCGTCCAATGAGACGATCTGGCTTTAAGTCGATTCGATAACAAGTGACGAAAACGGACCGATTTCTCAGGTTTTTACTACATATGAACACTTTTCACATTCTCCCGTGCAACTTGGCTCCTCGTCCTCCTTTCATGCAGAATCTTAAGGTCCTAGCTCATGTCCAAGGCACCAAAGCCAGCTAAAAAGTCAATATTCAATACCTAAAACTTGAATTGTACTACTTCTTACTGGCTATTACATCAACTTAGAAGCTTCATCTGTGTTCTACTATGGTGCTTTTAGTGTCTCAGCATACCGCAGCACGCGACATAGCTTTGCAGACGATAAGTACAACCGT
This sequence comes from Schistocerca gregaria, assembly GCF_023897955.1. Taxonomy (NCBI): domain Eukaryota; kingdom Metazoa; phylum Arthropoda; class Insecta; order Orthoptera; family Acrididae; genus Schistocerca; species Schistocerca gregaria. Next base: position 1,281,292 of record NW_026061770.1, read on the forward strand.
TTCAGAGAGAAGAGCGGCCAATGTTACGATCTGGCTTTAAGTCGATTCGATAACAAATGACCAAAACGGACGGATTTCTCAGGTTTTTACTACATATGAACACTTTTCACATTTTCCCGTGCAACTCGGCTGCTAGTCCTCCTCTCATGCAGAATCTTAAGGTCCTAGCTCATGTCCAAGGCAACAAAGCCAGCTAAAAAGTCAATAATCGATACCTAAAACTTGAATTGTACTACTTCTTACTGGCTATTACATCGACTTAGAAGCTTCATCTGTGTTCTACTATGGTGCTTTTAGTGTCTCCGCATACCGCAGCACGCGACATAGCTTTGCAGACGATAAGTACAACCGTTTCAGAGAGAAGAGCGGCCAATGTGACGATCTGGCTTGAAGTCGATTCGATAACAAATGACGAAAACGGACCGATTTCTCAGTTTTTTACTACATATGAACACTTTTCACATTCTCTCGTGCAAATCGGCTGCTAGCCCTCCTTTCATGCAGAATCATAAGGTCCTAGCTCATGTCCAAGGCACCAAAGCCAGCTAAAAAGTCAATAATCGATACCTAAAACTTGAATTGTACTATTTCTTACTGGCTATTACATCAACTTAGAAGCTTCATCTGTGTTCTACTATGTTGCTTTTAGTGTCTCCGCATACCGCAGCACGCGACATAGCTTTGCAATCGATAAGTACAACCGTTTCAGAGAGAAGAGCGGACAATGTGACGATCTGGCTTTAAGTCGATTCGATAACAAATGACGAAAACGGACGGATTTCTAGGTTTTTACTACATATGAACACTTTTCATATTCTCCCGTGCAACTCCCCTGCTAATCCTCCTTTCATGCAGAATCTTAAGGTCCTAGCTCATGTCCAAGGCACCAAAGCCAGCTAAAAGTCAATAATCGATACCTAAAACTTGAATTGTACTACTTCTTACTGGCTATTAGATCTACTTAGAAGCTTCATCTGTGTTCTACTATGGTGCTTTTACTGTCTCCGCATACCGCAGCACGCGACATAGCTTTGCAGACGATAAGTACAACCGTTTCAGGGAGAAGAGCGGCCAATGTGACGATCTGGCATTAAGTAGATTCGATAACAAATGACGTAAACGGACGGATGTCTCAGGTTTTTACTACATACTAACATTTTTCACATTCTCCCGTGCAACTTTGCTGCTAGTCCTCCTTTCATGCAGAATCTTAAGGTCCTAGCTCATGTCCAAGCTACCAAAGCCAGCTAAAAAGTCAATAATCGATTCCTAAAACTTTAATTGTACTACTTCTTACTGGCTATTACATCAACTTAGAAGCTTCATCTGTGTTCTACTATGGTGCTTTTAGTGTCTCCGCATACCGCAGCACGCGACATAGCTTTGCAGACGATAAGTACAAGCGTTTCAGAGAGAAGAGCGGCCAATGTGACGATCTGGCTTTACGTCGATTCGATAACAAATGACGAAAACGGACGGATTTCTCAGGTTTTTACTACATATGAACACTTTTCACATTCTCCCGTGCAAATCGGCTGCTAGTCCTCCTTTCATGCAGAATCATAAGGTCCTAGCTCATGTCCAAGGCACCAAAGCCAGCTAAAAAGTCAATAATCGATACCTAAAACTTGAATTGTACTAATTCTTACTGGCTATTACATCAACTTAAAAGCTTTATCTGTGTTCTACTATGGTGCTTTTAATGTCTCCGCATACCGCAGCACGCGACATAGCTTTGCAGACGATAAGTACAACCGTTTCAGAGAGAAGACCGGCCAATGTGACGATCTGGCTTGAAGAAGATTCGATAACAAATGACGAAAACGGACGGATTTCTAGGTTTTTACTACATATGAACACTTTTCATATTCTCCCGTGCAACTCCGCTGCTAATCCTCCTTTCATGCAGAAGCTTAAGGTCCTAGCTCATGTCCAAGGCACCAAAGCCAGCTAAAAAGTCAATAATCGATACCTAAAACTTGAATTGTACTACTTCTTACTGGCTATTACATCAACTTAGAAGCTTTATCTGTGTTCTACTATGGTGCTTTTACTGTCTCCGCATACCGCAGCACGAGACATAGCTTTGCAGACGATAAGTACAACCGTTTCAGAGAGAAGAGCGGCCAATGTGACGATCTGGTTTAAGTAGAATCGATAACAAATGACGTAAACGGACGGATGTCTCAGGCTTTTACTACATATGAACAATTTTCACATTCTCCCGTGAAACTTGGCTCCTCGTCCTCCTTTCATGCAGAATCTTAAGGTCCTAGCTCATGTCCAAGGCACCAAAGCCAGCTAAAAAGTCAATATTCAATACCTAAAACTTGAATTGTACTACTTCTTACTGGCTATTACATCAACTTATAAGCTTCATCTGTGTTCTACTATGGTGATTTTAGTGTCTCCTCATACCCCAGCACGCGACATAGCTTTGCAGACGATAAGTACAACCGTTTCAGAGAGAAGAGCGTCCAATGAGACGATCTGGCTTTAAGTCGATTCGATAACAAGTGACGAAAACGGACCGATTTCTCAGGTTTTTACTACATATGAACACTTTTCACATTCTCCCGTGCAACTTGGCTCCTCGTCCTCCTTTCATGCAGAATCTTAAGGTCCTAGCTCATGTCCAAGGCACCAAAGCCAGGTAAAAAGTCAATATTCAATACCTAAAACTTGAATTGTACTACTTCTTACTGGCTATTACATCAACTTAGAAGCTTCATCTGTGTTCTACTATGGTGCTTTTAGTGTCTCAGCATACCGCAGCACGCGACATAGCTTAGCAGACGATAAGTACAAGTGTTTCAGAGAGAAGAGCGGCCAATGTTACGATCGGGCTTTAAGTCGATTCGATAACAAATGACCAAAACGGACGGATTTCTCAGGGTTTTACTACATATGAACACTTTTCACATTTTCCCGTGCAACTCGGCTGCTAGTCCTCCTTTCATGCAGAATCATAAGGTCCTAGCTCATGTCCAAGGCAACAAAGCCAGCTAAAAAGTCAATAATCGATACCTAAAACTTGAATTGTACTATTTCTTACTGGCTATTACATCGACTTAGAAGCTTCATCTGAGTTCTACTATGTTGCTTTTAGTGTCTCCGCATACCGCAGCACGCGACATAGCTTTGCAATCGATAAGTACAACCGTTTCAGAGAGAAGAGCGGACAATGTGACGATCTGGGTTTAAGTCGATTCGATAACAAATGACGAAAACGGACGGATTTCTAGGTTTTTACTACATATGAACACTTTTCATATTCTCCCGTGCAACTCCGCTGCTAATCCTCCTTTCATGCAGAATCTTAAGGTCCTAGCTCATGTCCAAGGCACCAAAGCCAGCTAAAAGTCAATAATCGATACCTAAAACTTGAATTGTACTACTTCTTACTGGCTATTAGATCTACTTAGAAGCTTCATCTGTGTTCTACTATGGTGCTTTTACTGTCTCCGCATACCGCAGCACGCGACATAGCTTTGCAGACGATAAGTACAACCGTTTCAGAGAGAAGAGCGGCCAATGTGACGATCTGGCATTAAGTAGATTCGATAACAAATGACGTAAACGGACGGATGTCTCAGGTTTTTACTACATACTAACATTTTTCACATTCTCCCGTGCAACTTTGCTGCTAGTCCTCCTTTCATGCAGAATCTTAAGGTCCTAGCTCATGTCCAAGCTACCAAAGCCAGCTAAAAAGTCAATAATCGATTCCTAAAACTTTAATTGTACTACTTCTTACTGGCTATTACATCAACTTAGAAGCTTCATCTGTGTTCTACTATGGTGCTTTTAGTGTCTCCGCATACCGCAGCACGCGACATAGCTTTGCAATCGATAAGTACAACCGTTTCAGAGAGAAGATCGGCCAATGTGACGATCTGGCTTTAAGTCGATTCGATAACAAATGACGAAAACGGACGGATTTCTAGGTTTTTACTACATATGAACACTTTTCATATTCTCCCGTGCAACTCCGCTGCTAATCCTCCTTTCATGCAGAATCTTAAGGTCCTAGCTCATGTCGAAGGCACCAAAGCCAGCTAAAAAGTCAATAATCGATACCTAAAACTTGAATTGTACTACTCCTTACTGGCTATTCCATCAACTTAGAAGCTTCATCTGTGTTCTACTATGGTGCTTTTAGTGTCTCCGCATACCGCATCACGCGACATAGCTTTGCAGACGATAAGTACAACCGATTCCGAGAGAAGAGCGGCCAATGTGACGATCTGGCTTCAAGTTGATTCGATAACAAATGACGAAATCGGACGGATTTCTCAGGTTTTTACTACATATGAACACTTTTCACATTCTCCCATGCAATTCGGCTGCTAGTCCTCCTTTCATGCAGAATCTTAAGGACATAGATCATGACCAAGGCACCAAAGCCAGCTAAAAAGTCAATTATCGATACCTAAAACTTGAATTGTACTATTTCTTACTGGCTATTACATCAACTTAGAAGCTTCATCTGTGTTCTACTATGGTGCTTTTAGTGTCTCCGCATACCGCAGCACGCGACATAGCTTTGCAGTCGATAAGTACAAGCGTTTCAGAGAGAAGAGCGGCCAATGTGACGATCTGGCATTAAGTCAGTTCGATAACAAATGAGGAAAACGGACGTATTTCTCAGGCTTTTACTACATTTGTACACTTTTCACATTTTCCCGTGCAACTCGGTTGCTAGTCCTCCTTTCATGCTGAATCTTAAGGTCCTAGCTCATGTCCAATTCACCAAAGCCAGCTAAAACGTCAATAATCGATACCTAAAACTTGGATTGTACTACTTCTTCCTGGCTATTACATCAACTTAGATGCTTCATCCGTGTTCTACTATGGTGCTTTTAGTGTCTCAGAATACCGCAGCACGCGACATAGCTTTGCAGACGATAAGTACAACCGTTTCAGAGAGAAGAGCGGCCAATGTGACGATCTGGCTTTAAGTCGATTCGATAACAAATGACGAAAACGGACGGATTTCTAGGTTTTTACTACATATGAGCACTTTTCATATTCTCCCGTGCAACTCCGCTGCTAATCCTCCTTTCATGCAGAAGCTTAAGGTCCTAGCTCATGTCCAAGGCACCAAAGCCAGCTAAAACGTCAATAATCGATACCTAAAACTTGAATTTTACTACTTCTTACTGGCTATTACATCAACTTAGAAGCTTCATCTGTGTTCTACTATGGTGCTTTTAGTGTGTCCGCATACCGCAGCACGCGACATAGCTTTGCAGACGATAAGTACAACTTTTGCAGAGAGAAGAGTGGCCAATGAGACGATCTGGCTTGAAGTCGATTCGATAACAAATGACCAAAACGGACGGATTTCTCAGGTTTTTACTACATATGAACACTTTTCACATTCTCCCGTGCAAATCGGCTGCTAGTCCTCCTTTCATGCAGAATCTTAAGGTCCTAGCTCATGTCCAAGGCACCAAAGCCAGCTAAAAAGTCAATAATCGATACCTAAAACTTGAATTGTACTACTTCTTACTGGCTATTACATCAACTTAGAAGCTTCATCTGTGTTCTACTATGGTGCTTTTACTGTCTCCGCCTACCGCAGCACGCGACATAGCTTTGCAGACGATAAGTACTACCGTTTCAGAGACAAGAGCGGCCAATGTGACGATCTGGCATTACGTCGATTCGATAACAAATGACGAAAACGGACGGATTTCTCAGGTTTTTACTACATATGAACACTTTTCACATTCTCCCGTGCAAATCGGCTGCTAGTCCTCCTTTCATGCAGAATCTTAAGGTCCTAGCTCATTTCCAAGGCACCAAAGCCAGCTTAAAAGTCAATAATCGATACCTAAAACTTGAATTGCACTATTTCTTACTGGCTATTACATCAACTTAGAAGCTTCATCTGTGTTCTACTATGGTGCTTTTCGTGTCTCCGCATACCGCAGCACGCGACATAGCTTTGCAATCGGTAAGTACAACCGTTTCAGAGAGAGGAGCGGCCAATGTGACGATCTGGTTTTAAGTCAATTCGATAACAAATGACGAAAACGGACGGATTTCTCAGGTTTTTACTACATATGAACACTTTGCACATTCTCCTATGCAAATTGGCTGCTAGTCCTCCTTTCATGCAGAATGTTAAGGTCCTGGCTCATGTCCAAGGCACCAAGCCAGCTATAAAGTCAACAATCGATACATAAAACTTGAATTGTACTACTTCTTACTGGCTATTACATCAACTTAGAAGCTTTATCTGTGTTGTACTATGGTGCTTTTAGTGTCTCAGAATACCGCAGCACGCGACATAGCTTTGCAGACGATAAGTACAACCGTTTCAGAGAGAAGAGCGGCCGATGTGATGATCTGGCTTTAAGTCGATTCGATAACAAATGACGAAAACGGACGGATTAATAGGTTTTTACTACATATGAGCACTTTTCATATTCTCCCGTGCAACTCCGCTGCTAATTTCCTTTCATGCAGAATCTTAAGGTCCTACCTCATGTCCAAGGCACCAAAGACAGCTAAAAAGTCAATAATCGATACCTAAAACTTGAATTTCAATACTTCTTACTGGCTATTACATCAACTTAGAAGCTACATCTGTGTTCTACTATGGTGCTTTTACTGTCTCCGCATTCCGCAGCACGCGACATAGCTTTGCAGACGATAAGTACAACCGTTTCAGAGAGAAGAGCGGCCAATGTGACGATCTGGCTTTAAGTCTATTCGATAACAAAAGACGAAAACGGACGGATGTCTCAGGTTTTTACTACATATGAACACTTTTCACATTCTCCCGTGCAACTGCGCTGCTAATCCTCCTTTCATGCAGAATCTTAAGGTCCTAGCTCATGTCCAAGGCACCAAAGTCAGCTAAAAAGTCAATAATCAATACCTAAAACTTGAATTGTACTACTTCTTACTGGCTATTACATCAACTTATAAGCTTCATCTGTGTTCTACTATGGTGATTTTAGTGTCTCCGCATACCGCAGCACGCGACATAGCTTTGCAGACGATAAGTACAACCGTTTCAGAGAGAAGAGCGGCCAATGTGACGATCTGGCTTTAAGTCGATTCGATAACAAATGACGAAAACTGACGGATTTCTCAGGTTAATACTACATATGAACACTTTTCACATTCTCCCGTGCAAATCGGCTGCTAGTCCTCCTTTCATGCAGAATCATAAGGTCCTAGCTCATGTCCAAGGCACCAAAGCCAGCTAAAAAGTCAATAATCGATACCTAAAACTTGAATTGTACTACTTCTTCCTGGCTATTACATCAACATAGAAGCTTCATCTGTGTTCTACTATGGTGCTTTTACTGTCTCCGCATACCGCAGCACGCGACATAGCTTTGCAGACGAGAAGTACAACCGTTTCAGAGAGAAGAGCGGCCAATGTGACGATCTGGCTTTAAGTCGATTCGATAACAAATGACGAAAACGGACGGATGTCTCAGGTTTTTACTACATATGAACACTTTTCATATTCTCCCGTGTAACTCCGCTGCTAATCCTCCTTTCATGCAGAATCTTAAGGTCCTAGCTCATGTTCAAGGCACCAAAGCCAGCTAAAAAGTAAATTATCGATACCTAAAACATGAATTGTACTATATCTTCCTGGCTATTACATCAACTTAGAAGCTTCATCTGTGTTCTACTATGGTGCTTTTAGTGTCTCAGCATACCGCAGCACGCGACATAGCTTTGCAGACGATAAGTACAACCGTTTCAGAGGGAAGAGCGGCCAATGTGACGATCTGGCTTTAAGTCGATTTGATAACAAATGACGAAAACGGACGGATTTCTCAGGTTTTTACTACATATGAACACTTTTCACATTCTCCCGTGCAACTCGGCTGCTAGTCCTCCTTTATGCAAAATCTTAATTTCCTAGCTCATGTCCAAGGCACCAAAGAAGGGTAAAAAGTCAATAACCGATACCTAAAACTTTAATTGTACTACTTCTTACTGGCTATTACATCAACTTAGAAGCTTCATCTGTGTTCTACTATGGTGCTTTTAGTGTGTCCGCATACCGCAGCACGCGACATAGCTTTGCAGACGATAAGTACAACTTTTGCAGAGAGAAGAGTGGCCAATGAGACGATCTGGCTTTAAGTCGATTCGATAACAAATGACCAAAACGGACGGATTTCTCAGGTTTTTACTACATATGAACACTTTTCACATTCTCCCGTGCAACTCGGCTGCTAGTCCTTCTTTCATGCAGAATCTTAAGGTCCTAGCTCATGTCCAAGGCACCAAAGCCAGCTAAAAAGTCAATAATCGATACCTAAAACTTGAATTATACTACTTCTTACTGGCTATTACATCAACTTAGAAGCTCCATCTGTGTTCTACTATGGTGCTTTTAGTGTCTCCGCATACCGCAGCACGCGACATAGCTTTACAATCGATAAGTACAACCGTTTCAGAGAGAAGAGCGGCCAATGTGACGATCTGGCTTTAAGTCGATTCGATAACAAATGACGAAAACGGACGTATTTCTCAGGTTTTTACTACATATGAACACAATTCACATTCTCCCGTGCAACTCGGCTGCTAGTCCTCCTTTCATGTAGAATCTTAAGGTCCTAGCTCATGTCCAAGGTACCAAAGCCAGCTAAAAAGTCAATAATCGATACCTGATACTTGAATTGTATTACTTCTTCCTGGCTATTACATCAACATAGAAGCTTCATCTGTGTTCTACTATGGTGCTTTTACTGTCTCCGCATACCGCAGCACGCGACATAGCTTTGCAGACGAGAAGTACAACCGTTTCAGAGAGAAGAGCGGCCAATGTGACGATCTGGCTTTAAGTCGAATCGATAACAAATGACGAAAACGGACGGATGTCTCAGGTTTTTACTACATATGAACACTATTGACATTCTCCCGTGCAACTCGGCTGCTAGTCCTCCTTTCATGCAGAATCTTAAGGTCCTATCTCATGTCCAAGGTACCAAAGCCAGCTAAAAAGTCAATAATCGATACCTAAAACTTGAGTTGTATTACTTCTTACTGGCTATTACATCAACTTAGAAGCCTCATCTGTGTTCTACTATGGTGATTTTAGTGTCTCCGCATACCGCAGCACGCGACATAGCTTTGCAAACCATAAGTACAAGCGTTTCATGGAGGAGAGCGGCCAATGTGACGATCTGGCTTTAAGTCGGTTCGATAACAAATGACGAAAACGGACCGATTTCTCAGGTTTTTACTACATCTGAACATTTTTCACATTCTCCCGTGCAACTCGGCTGCTAGTCCTCCTTTCATGCAGAATCTTAAGGTCCTAGCTCATATCCAAGGCACCAAAGCCAGCTAAAAAGTCAATAATCGATACCTAAAACTTGAATTGGATTACTTCTTACTGGCTATTACATCAACTTAGAAGCCTCATCTGTTTTCTACTATGGTGATTTTAGTGTCTCCGCATACCGCAGCACGCGACATAGCTTTGCAGACGATAAGTACAACCGTTTCAGAGAGGAGAGCGGCCAATGTGACGATCTGGCTTTAAGTCGGTTCGATAACAAATGTCGAACACGGACGGATTTCTCTGGTTTTTACTACATATGAACACTTTTCATATTCTCCCGTGCAACTCGGCTGCTAGTCCTCCCTTTATGCAGAATGTTAAGGTCCTAGCTCATGTCCAAGGCACCAAAGCCAGCTAAAAAGTCAATAATCGATACCTAAAACTTGAATTTTACTACTTCTTACTGGGTATTACATCAACTTAGAAGCTTAATCTGTGAACTACTATGGTGCTTTTAGTGTCTCCGCATACCGCAGCACGCGACATAGCTTTGCAGGCGATAAGTACAACCGTTTCAGAGAGAAGAGCGGCCAATGTGACGATCTGGCTTTAATTCGATTCGATAACAAATGAGTAAAACGGACGGATTTTCAGGTTTTTACTACATATGAACACTTTTCACATTCTCCCGTGCAACTCGGCTGCTAGTCCTCCTTTCATGAAAAATGTTAAGTTCCTAGCTCATGTCCAAGGCACCAAAGAAGGGTAAAAAGTCAATAACCGATACCTAAAACTTTAATTGTACTACTTCTTACTGGCTATTACATCAACTTAGAAGCTTCATCTGTGTTCTACTATGGTGCTTTTAGTGTGTCCGCATACCGCAGCACGCGACATAGCTTTGCAGACGATAAGTACAACTTTTGCAGAGAGAAGAGTGGCCAATGAGACGATCTGGCTTAAAGTCGATTCGATAACAAATGACCAAAACGGACGGATTTCTCAGGTTTTTACTACATATGAACACTTTTCACATTCTCCCGTGCAACTCGGCTGCTAGTCCTCCTTTCATGCAGAATCTTAAGGTCCTAGCTCATGTCCAAGGCACCAAAGCCAGCTAAAAAGTCAATAATCGATACCTAAAACTTGAATTGTACTACTTCTTACTGGCTATTACATCAACTTAGAAGCTTCATCTGTGTTCTACTATGGTGCTTTTAGTGTCTCCGCATACCGCAGCACGCGACATAGCTTTACAATCGATAAGTACAACCGGTTCAAGGAGAAGAGCGGCCAATGTGACGATCTGGCTTTAAGTCGATTCGATAACAAATGACGAAAACGGACGTATTTCTCAGGTTTTTACTACATATGAACACAATTCACATTCTCCCGTGCAACTCGGCTGCTAGTCCTCCTTTCATGTAGAATCTTAAGGTCCTAGCTCATGTCCAAGGTACCAAAGCCAGCTAAAAAGTCAATAATCGATACCTGATACTTGAATTGTATTACTTCTTCCTGGCTATTACATCAACGTAGAAGCTTCATCTGTGTTCTACTATGGTGCTTTTACTGTCTCCCCATACCGCAGCACGCGACATAGCTTTGCAGACGAGAAGTACAACCGTTTCAGAGAGAAGAGCGGCCAATGTGACGATCTGGCTTTAAGTCGATTCGATAACAAATGACGAAAACGGACGGATGTCTCAGGTTTTTACTACATATGAACACTATTGACATTCTCCCGTGCAACTCGGCTGCTAGTCCTCCTTTCATGCAGAATCTTAAGGTCCTATCTCATGTCCTAGGTACCAAAGCCAGCTAAAAAGTCAATAATCGATACCTAAAACTTGAGTTGTATTACTTCTTACTGGCTATTACATCAACTTAGAAGCCTCATCTGTGTTCTACTATGGTGATTTTAGTGTCTCCGCATACCGCAGCACGCGACATAGCTTTGCAAACGATAAGTACAAGCGTTTCATGGAGGAGAGCGGCCAATGTGACGATCTGGCTTTAAGTCGGTTCGATAACAAATGACGAAAACGGACCGATTTCTCTGGTTTTTACTACATCTGAACATTTTTCACATTCTCCCGTGCAACTCGGCTGCTAGTCCTCCTTTCATGCAGAATCTTAAGGTCCTAGCTCATGTCCAAGGCACCAAAGCCAGTTAAAAAGTCAATAATCGATACCTAAAACTTGAATTGGATTACTTCTTACTGGCTATTACATCAACTTAGAAGCCTCATCTGTTTTCTACTATGGTGATTTTAGTGTCTCCGCATACCGCAGCACGCGACATAGCTTTGCAGACGATAAGTACAACCGTTTCAGAGAGGAGAGCGGCCAATGTGACGATCTGGCTTTAAGTCGGTTCGATAACAAATGTCGAACATGGACGGATTTCTCTGGTTTTTACTACATATGAACACTTTTCATATTCTCCCGTGCAACTCGGCTGCTAGTCCTCCTTTCATGCAGAATGTTAAGGTCCTAGCTCATGTCCAAGGCACCAAAGCCAGCTAAAAAGTCAATAATCGATACCTAAAACTTGAATTTTACTACTTCTTACTGGGTATTACATCAACTTAGAAGTTTAATCTGTGTTCTACTATGGTGCTTTTAGTGTCTCCGCATACCGCAGCACGCGACATAGCTTTGCAGACGATAAGTACAACCGTTTCAGAGAGAAGAGCGGCCAATGTGACGATCTGGCTTTAATTCGATTCGATAACAAATGACTAAAACGGACGGATTTTCAGGTTTTTACTACATATGAACACTTTTCACATTCTCCCGTGCAACTCGGCTGCTAGTCCTCCTTTCATGAAAAATGTTAAGTTCCTAGCTCATGTCCAAGGCACCAAAGAAGGGTAAAAAGTCAATAACCGATACCTAAAACTTTAATTGTACTACTTCTTACTGGCTATTACATCAACTTAGAAGCTTCATCTGTGTTCTACTATGGTGCTTTTAGTGTGTCCGCATACCGCAGCACGCGACATAGCTTTGCAGACGATAAGTACAAGCGTTTCAGAGAGAATAGCGGCAAATGTGACGATCTGGCTTTAAGTCGATTCGATAACAAATGACGAAAACGGACGGATTTCTAGGTTTTTACTACATATGAACACTTTTCATATTCTCCCGTGCAACTCCGCTGCTAATCCATCTTTCATGCACAATCTTAAGGTCCTAGCTCATGTCCAACGCACCAAAGCCATCTAAAAAGTCAATAATCGATACCTAAAACTTGAATTGTACTATATCTTACTGGCTATTACATCAACTTAGAAGCTTCATCTGTGTTCTACTATGGTGCTTTTACGGTCTCCGCATATCGCAGAGCGCGACATAGCTTTGCAGACGAGAAGTACAACCGTTTCAGAGAAAAGAGCGGCCTATGTGACGATCTGGCTTTAAGTCGATTCGATAACAAATGACGAAAACGGACGGATTTCTCAGGTTTTTACTACATTTGAACACTTTTCACATTTTCCCGTGCAACTCGGCTGCTAGTCTCCTTTCATGCAGAATCATAAGGTCCTAGCTCACGTCCAAGGCACCAAAGCCGGCTAAAACGTCATTAATCGATACCTAAAATTTGAATTGTACTACTTCTTACTGCCTATTACATCAACTTAGAAGCTTCATCTGTGTTCTACTATGGTGCTTTTAGTGTCTCCGCATACCGCAGCACGCGACATAGCTTTGCAGACGATAAGTAGAACCGTTTCAGAGAGAAGGGCGGCCAATGTGACGATCTGGTTTTAAGTCGATTCGATAACAAATGACGAAAACGGACCGATTTCTCAGGTTTTTACTACATATGAACACTTTTCACATTCTCCCGTGCAACTCGGCTGCTAGTCTTCCTGTCATGCAGAATATTAAGGTCCTAGCTCATGTCCAAGGCAACAAAGCCAGCTAAAAAGTCAATATTCAAAACCTAAAACTTGAATTGTACTACTTCTTACTGGCTATTACATCAACTTAGAAGCTTCATCTGTGTTCTACTATGGTGCTTTTAGTGTCTCCGCATACCGCAGCACGCGACATAGCTTTGCAGACGATAAGTACAACCGTTTCAGAGATAAGAGCGGCCAATGTGACGATCTGGCTATAAATCGATTCGATAACAAATGGCGAGAACGGACGTATTTCTCATGTTTTTACTACATATGGACACTTTTCACATTCTCCCGTGCAACTCGGCTGCTAGTCCTCCTTTCATGCAGAATCTTAAGGTCCTAGCTCATGTCCAAGGCACCAAAGGCAGCTAAAAAGGCAATAATCGATACATAAAACTTGAATTGTACTACTTCTTACTGGCTATTACATCAACTTAGAAGTTTCATCTGTGTTCTACTATGGTTCTTTTACTGTCTCCGCATACCGCAGCACGCAACATAGCTTTGCAGACGAGAAGTACAACCGTTTCAGAGAGAAGAGCGGCCAGTTTGACGATCTGGCTTTAAGTCGATTCGATAACAAATGACGAAAACGGACAAATGTCTCAGGTTTTTACTACATATGAATACTTTTCACATTCTCCCGTGCAACTCGGCTGCTAGTCCTCCTTTAATGCAGAAACCTAGGGTCCTGTGTCATGTCCAAGGCACCAAAGCCAGCTAAAAAGTCAATAATCGATACCTAAAACTTGAATTGTACTATATCTTACTGGCTATTACATCAACTTAGAAGCTTCATCTGTGTTCAACTATGGTGCTTTTATTTACTCCGCATATCGCAGAGTGCGATTAGCTTTGCAGACGAGAAGTACAACCGTTTCAGAGAGAAGAGCGGCCAGTTTGACGATCTGGCTTTAAGTCGATTCGATAACAAATGACGAAAACGGACAAATGTCTCAGGTTTTTACTACATATGAATACTTTTCACATTCTCCCGTGCAACTCGGCTGCTAGTCCTCCTTTAATGCAGAAACCTAAGGTCCTGTCTCATGTCCAAGGCACCAAAGCCAGCTAAAAAGTCAATAATCGATACCTAAAACATGAATTGTACTACTTCTTACTGGCTATTACATCAACTTAGAAGCTTCATCTGTGTTCTACTATGGTGATTTTAGTGTCTCCGCATACCGCAGCACGCGACATAGCTTTGCAGACGATAAGTACAACCGTTTCAGAGAGAAGGGCGGCCAATGTGACGATCTGGTTATAAGTCGATTCGATAACAAATGACGAAAACGGACCGATTTCTCAGGTTTTTACTACATATGAACACTTTTCACATTCTCCCGTGCAACTCGGCTGCTAGTCCTCCTGTCATGCGGAAGATTAAGGTCCTAGCTCATGTCCAAGGCAACAAAGCCAGCTAAAAAGTCAATATTCAAAACCTAAAACTTGAATTGTACTACTTCTTACTGGCTATTACATCAACTTAGAAGCTTCATCTGTGTTCTACTATGGTGCTTTTAGTGTCTCCGCATACCGCAGCACGCGACATAGCTTTGCAGACGATAAGTACAACCGTTTCAGAGATAAGAGCGGCCAATGTGACGATCTGGCTATAAATCGATTCGATAACAAATGGCGAAAACGGACGTATTTCTCATGTTTTTACTACATATGAACACTTTTCACATTCTCCCGTGCAACTCGGCTGCTAGTCCTCCTTTCATGCAGAATCTTAAGGTCCTAGCTCATGTCCAAGGCACCAAAGACAGCTAAAAAGGCAATAATCGATACATAAAACTTCAGTTGTACTACTTCTTACTGGCTATTACATCAACTTAGAAGCTTCATCTGTGTTCTACTATGGTTCTTTTACTGTCTCCGCATACCGCAGCACGCAACATAGCTTTGCAGACGAGAAGTACAACCGTTTCAGAGAGAAGAGCGGCCAGTTTGACGATCTGGCTTTAAGTCGATTCGATAACAAATGACGAAAACGGACAAATGTCTCAGGTTTTTACTACATATGAATACTTTTCACATTCTCCCGTGCAACTCGGCTGCTAGTCCTCCTTTAATGCAGAAACCTAAGGTCCTGTCTCATGTCCAAGGCACCAAAGACAGCTAAAAAGGCAATAATCGATACATAAAACTTGTATTGTACTACTTCTTACTGGCTATTACATCAACTTAGAAGCTTCATCTGTGTTCTACTATGGTTCTTTTACTGTCTCCGCATACCGCAGCACGCAACATAGCTTTGCAGACGAGAAGTACAACCGTTTCAGAGAGAAGAGCGGCCAATGTGACGATCTCGCTTTAAGTCGTTTCGATAACAAATGACGAAAACGGACGGATTTCTCAGGTTTTTACTACATATGAACACTTTTCACATTCTCCTGTGCAAATTGCCTGCTAGTCCTCCTTTCATGCAGAATGTTAAGGTCCTGGCTCATGTCCAATGCACCAAGCCAGCTAAAAAGTCAATAATCGATACCTAAAACTTGAATTGTACTACTTCTTACTGGCTATTACATCAACTTAGAAGCTTCATCTGTGTTCTATTATGCTGCTTTTAGTGTCTCCGCATACCGCAGCACGCGACATAGCTATGAAATCGAATAGTACAACCGTTTCAGTGAGAAGAGCGGCCAATGTGACGATCTGGCTTTAAGTCGAATCGATAACAAATGACGAAAACTGTCGTGTTTCTCAGGTTTTTACTACATTTGAACACTTTTCACATTCTCCCGTGCAAATAAGCTGCTAGTCCTCCTTTCATGCAGAATGTTAAGGTCCTAGCTCATGTCGAGGGCACCAAAGCCAGCTATAAAGTCTTAATCCATACCTAAAACTTGAATTATACTACTTCTTCCTGGCTATTACATCAACTTAGAAACTTCATTTGTGTTCTACTATGGTGCTTTTAGTGTTTCAGAATACCGCAGCACGCGACATAGCTTTGCAGACGATAAGTACAACCGTTTCAGAGAGAATAGCGGCCAATGTGACGATGTGGCTTTAAGTCGATTCGATAACAAATGTCGAAAACGGACGGATTTCTAGGTTTTTACTACATATGAACACTTTTCATATTCTCCCGTGCACCTCCGCTGCTAATCCTTCTTTCATGCACAATCTTAAGGTCCTAGCTCATGTCCAACGCACCAAAGCCAGCTAAAAAGTCAATAATCGATACCTAAAACTTGAATTGTACTATATCTTACTGGCTATTACATCAACATAGAAGCTTCATCTGTGTTCTACTATGGTGCTTTTACTTACTCCGCATATCGCAGAGTGCGACATAGCTTTGCAGACGAGAAGTACAACCGTTTCAGAGAGAAGAGCGGCCAGTTTGACGATCTGGCTTTAAGTCGATTCGATAACAAATGACGAAAACGGACAAATGTCTCAGGTTTTTACTACATATGAATACTTTTCACATTCTCCCGTGCAACTCGGCTGCTAGTCCTCCTTTAATGCAGAAACCTAAGGTCCTGTCTCATGTCCAAGGCACCAAAGCAAGCTAAAAAGTCAATAATCGATACCTAAAACTTGAATTGTACTACTTCTTACTGGCTATTACATCAACATAGAAGCTTCATCTGTGTTCTACTATTGTGATTTTAGTGTCTCCGCATACCTCAGCACGCGACATAGCTTTGCAGACGATAAGTAGAACCGTTTCAGAGAGAAGGGCGGCCATTGTGACGATCTGGTTTTAAGTCGATTCGATAACAAATGACGAAAACGGACCGATTTCTCAGGTTTTTACTACATATGAACACTTTTCACATTCTCCCGTGCAACTCGGCTGCTAGTCCTCCTGTCATGCAGAATCTTAAGGTCCTAGCTCATGTCCAAGGCAACAAAGCCAGCTAAAAAGTCAATATTCAAAACCTAAAACTTGAATTGTACTACTTCTTACTGGCTATTACATCAACTTAGAAGCTTCATCTGTGTTCTACTATGGTGCTTTTAGTGTCTCCGCATACCGCAGCACGCGACATAGCTTTGCAGACGATAAGTACAACCGTTTCAGAGATAAGTGCGGCCAATGTGACGATCTGGCTATAAATCGATTCGATAACAAATGGCGAAAACGGACGTATTTCTCATGTTTTTACTACATATGAACACTTTTCACATTCTCCCGTGCAACTCGGCTGCTAGTTCTCCTTTCATGCAGAATCTTAAGGTCCTAGCTCATGTCCAAGGCACCAAAGACAGCTAAAAAGGCAGTAATCGATAGATAAAACTTGAATTGTACTACTTCTTACTGGCTATTACATCAACTTAGAAGCTTCATCTGTGTTCTACTATGGTTCTTTTACTGTCTCCGCATACCGCAGCACGCAACATAGCTTTGCAGACGAGAAGTACAACCGTTTCAGAGAGAAGAGCGGCCAGTTTGACGATCTGGCTTTAAGTCGATTCGATAACAAATGACGAAAACGGACAAATGTCTCAGGTTTTTACTACATATGAATACTTTTCACATTCTCCCGTGCAACTCGGCTGCTAGTCCTCCTTTAATGCAGAAACCTAAGGTCCTGTCTCATGTCCAAGGCACCAAAGCCAGCTAAAAAGTCAATAATCGATACCTAAAACTTGAATTGGACTACTTCTTACTGAGTATTACATCAACTTAGAAGCTTCATCTGTCTTCTACTATGGTGCTTTTACTGTCTCCGCATACCGCAGCACGCGACATAGCTTTGCACACGATACGTACAACCGTTTCAGAGAGAAGAGCGGCCAATGTGACGATCTGGCTTTAAGTCGTTTCGATAACAAATGACGAAAACGGACGGATTTCTCAGGTTTTTACTACATATGAACACTTTTCACATTCTCCTGTGCAAATTGGCTGCTAGTCCTCCTTTCATGCAGAATGTTAAGGTCCTGGCTCATGTCCAAGGCACCAAGCCAGCTAAAAAGTCAATAATCGATACCTAAAACTTGAATTGTACTACTTCTTACTGGCTATTACATCAACTTAGAAGCTTCATCTGTGTTCTACTATGGTGATTTTAGTGTCTCCGCATACCGCAGCACGCGACATAGCTTCGCAGACGATAAGTACAACCGTTTCAGAGAGAAGAGCGGCCAATGTGACGATCTGGCTTTACGTCGATTTGATAACAAATGACGAAAACGGAAGGATTTCTAAGGTTTTTACTACATATGAACACTTTTCACATTCTCCCGTGCAACTCGGCTGCTAGTCCTCCTTACATGCAGAATCTTAAGGTCCTAGCTCATGTCCAAGGCACCAAAGCCAGCTAAAAAGTCAATAATCGTTACCTAAAACTTGAATTGTACTACTTCTTACTGGCTATTACATCAACTTAGAAGCTTCATCTGTGTTCTACTATGGTGCTTTTAGTGTGTCCGCATACCGCAGCACGCGACATAGCTTTGCAGACGATAAGTACAACCGTTTCAGAGAGAAGAGCGGCCAATGTGACGACCTGGCTTGAAGAAGATTCGATAACAAATGACGAAAACGGACGGAATTCTTGGTTTTTACTACATATGAACACTTTTCACATTCTCCCGTGCAACTCGGCTGCTAGTCCTCCTTTCATGCAGAATCTTAAGGTCCTATCTCATTCCAAGGCACCAAAGCCAGCTAAAAAGTCAATAATCGATACCTAAAACTTGAATTGTACTACTTCTTACTGGCTATTACATCAACTTAGAAGCTTCATCTGTGTTCTACTATGGTGCTTTTATTTACTCCGCATATCGCAGAGTGCGACATAGCTTTGCAGACGAGAAGTACAACCGTTTCAGAGAGAAGAGCGGCCAGTTTGACGATCTGGCTTTAAGTCGATTCGATAACAAATGACGAAAACGGACAAATGTCTCAGGTTTTTACTACATATGAATACTTTTCACATTCTCCCGTGCAACTCGGCTGCTAGTCCTCCTTTAATGCAGAAACCTAAGGTCCTGTCTCATGTCCAAGACACCAAAGCCAGCTAAAAAGTCAATAATCGATACCTAAAACATGAATTGTACTACTTCTTACTGGCTATTACATCAACTTAGAAGCTTCATCTGTGTTCTACTAAGGTGATTTTAGTGTCTCCGCATACCGCAGCACGCGACATAGCTTTGCAGACGATAAGTAGAACCGTTTCAGAGAGAAGGGCGGCCAATGTGACGATCTGGTTTTAAGTCGATTCGATAACAAATGACGAAAACGGACCGATTTCTCAGGTTTTTACTACATATGAACACTTTTCACATTCTCCCGTGCAACTCGGCTGCTAGTCTTCCTGTCATGCAGAATATTAAGGTCCTAGCTCATGTCCAAGGCAACAAAGCCAGCTAAAAAGTCAATATTCAAAACCTAAAACTTGAATTGTACTACTTCTTACTGGCTATTACATCAACTTAGAAGCTTCATCTGTGTTCTACTATGGTGCTTTTAGTGTCTCCGCATACCGCAGCACGCGACATAGCTTTGCAGACGATAAGTACAACCGTTTCAGAGATAAGAGCGGCCAATATGACGATCTGGCTATAAATCGATTCGATAACAAATGGCGAGAACGGACGTATTTCTCATGTTTTTACTACATATGGACACTTTTCACATTCTCCCGTGCAACTCGGCTGCTAGTCCTCCTTTCATGCAGAATCTTAAGGTCCTAGCTCATGTCCAAGGCACAAAAGGCAGCTAAAAAGGCAATAATCGATACATAAAACTTGAATTGTACTACTTCTTACTGGCTATTACATCAACTTAGAAGTTTCATCTGTGTTCTACTATGGTTCTTTTACTGTCTCCGCATACCGCAGCACGCAACATAGCTTTGCAGACGAGAAGTACAACCGTTTCAGAGAGAAGAGCGGCCAGTTTGACGATCTGGCTTTAAGTCGATTCGATAACAAATGACGAAAACGGACAAATGTCTCAGGTTTTTACTACATATGAATACTTTTCACATTCTCCCGTGCAACTCGGCTGCTAGTCCTCCTTTAATGCAGAAACCTAAGGTCCTGTCTCATGTCCAAGGCACCAAAGACAGCTAAAAAGGCAATAATCGATACATAAAACTTGTATTGTACTACTTCTTACTGGCTATTACATCAACTTAGAAGCTTCATCTGTGTTCTACTATGGTTCTTTTACTGTCTCCGCATAGCGCAGCACGCAACATAGCTTTGCAGACGAGAAGTACAACCGTTTCAGAGAGAAGAGCGGCCAATGTGACGATCTCGCTTTAAGTCGTTTCGATAACAAATGACGAAAACGGACGGATTTCTCAGGTTTTTACTACATATGAACACTTTTCACATTCTCCTGTGCAAATTGCCTGCTAGTCCTCCTTTCATGCAGAATGTTAAGGTCCTGGCTCATGTCCAATGCACCAAGCCAGCTAAAAAGTCAATAATCGATACCTAAAACTTGAATTGTACTACTTCTTACTGGCTATTACATCAACTTAGAAGCTTCATCTGTGTTCTATTATGCTGCTTTTAGTGTCTCCGCATACCGCAGCACGCGACATAGCTATGAAATCGAATAGTACAACCGTTTCAGTGAGAAGAGCGGCCAATGTGACGATCTGGCTTTAAGTCGAATCGATAACAAATGACGAAAACTGTCGTGTTTCTCAGGTTTTTACTACATTTGAACACTTTTCACATTCTCCCGTGCAAATAAGCTGCTAGTCCTCCTTTCATGCAGAATGTTAAGGTCCTAGCTCATGTCGAGGGCACCAAGGCCAGCTATAAAGTCTTAATCCATACCTAAAACTTGAATTATACTACTTCTTCCTGGCTATTACATCAACTTAGAAACTTCATTTGTGTTCTACTATGGTGCTTTTAGTGTTTCAGAATACCGCAGCACGCGACATAGCTTTGCAGACGAGAAGTACAACCGTTTCAGAGAGAAGAGCGGCCAGTTTGACGATCTGGCTTTAAGTCGATTCGATAACAAATGACGAAAACGGACAAATGTCTCAGGTTTTTACTACATATGAATACTTTTCACATTCTCCCGTGCAACTCGGCTGCTAGTCCTCCTTTAATGCAGAAACCTAAGGTCCTGTCTCATGTCCAAGGCACCAAAGCAAGCTAAAAAGTCAATAATCGATACCTAAAACTTGAATTGTACTACTTCTTACTGGCTATTACATCAACATAGAAGCTTCATCTGTGTTCTACTATGGTGATTTTAGTGTCTCCGCATACCTCAGCACGCGACATAGCTTTGCAGACGATAAGTAGAACCGTTTCAGAGAGAAGGGCGGCCATTGTGACGATCTGGTTTTAAGTCGATTCGATAACAAATGACGAAAACGGACCGATTTCTCAGGTTTTTACTACATATGAACACTTTTCACATTCTCCCGTGCAACTCGGCTGCTAGTCCTCCTGTCATGCAGAATCTTAAGGTCCTAGCTCATGTCCAAGGCAACAAAGCCAGCTAAAAAGTCAATATTCAAAACCTAAAACTTGAATTGTACTACTTCTTACTGGCTATTACATCAACTTAGAAGCTTCATCTGTGTTCTACTATGGTGCTTTTAGTGTCTCCGCATACCGCAGCACGCGACATAGCTTTGCAGACGATAAGTACAACCGTTTCAGAGATAAGTGCGGCCAATGTGACGATCTGGCTATAAATCGATTCGATAACAAATGGCGAAAACGGACGTATTTCTCATGTTTTTACTACATATGAACACTTTTCACATTCTCCCGTGCAACTCGGCTGCTAGTTCTCCTTTCATGCAGAATCTTAAGGTCCTAGCTCATGTCCAAGGCACCAAAGACAGCTAAAAAGGCGGTAATCGATAGATAAAACTTGAATTGTACTACTTCTTACTGGCTATTACATCAACTTAGAAGCTTCATCTGTGTTCTACTATGGTTCTTTTACTGTCTCCGCATACCGCAGCACGCAACATAGCTTTGCAGACGAGAAGTACAACCGTTTCAGAGAGAAGAGCGGCCAGTTTGACGATCTGGCTTTAAGTCGATTCGATAACAAATGACGAAAACGGACAAATGTCTCAGGTTTTTACTACATATGAATACTTTTCACATTCTCCCGTGCAACTCGGCTGCTAGTCCTCCTTTAATGCAGAAACCTAAGGTCCTGTCTCATGTCCAAGGCACCAAAGCCAGCTAAAAAGTCAATAATCGATACCTAAAACTTGAATTGGACTACTTCTTACTGAGTATTACATCAACTTAGAAGCTTCATCTGTCTTCTACTATGGTGCTTTTACTGTCTCCGCATACCGCAGCACGCGACATAGCTTTGCACACGATACTTACAACCGTTTCAGAGAGAAGAGCGGCCAATGTGACGATCTGGCTTTAAGTCGTTTCGATAACAAATGACGAAAACGGACGGATTTCTCAGGTTTTTACTACATATGAACACTTTTCACATTCTCCTGTGGAAAGTGGCTGCTAGTCCTCCTTTCATGCAGAATGTTAAGGTCCTGGCTCATGTCCAAGGCACCAAGCCAGCTAAAAAGTCAATAATCGATACCTAAAACTTGAATTGTACTACTTCTTACTGGCTATTACATCAACTTAGAAGCTTCATCTGTGTTCTACTATGGTGATTTTAGTGTCTCCGCATACCGCAGCACGCGACATTGCTTTGCAGACGATAAGTAGAACCGTTTCAGAGAGAAGGGCGGCCAATGTGACGATCTGGTTTTAAGTCGATTCGATAACAAATGACGAAAACGGACCGATTTCTCAGGTTTTTACTACATATGAACACTTTTCACATTCTCCCGTGCAACTCGGCTGCTAGTCCTCCTGTCATGCAGAATCTTAAGGTCCTAGCTCATGTCCAAGGCAACAAAGCCAGCTAAAAAGTCAATATTTAAAACCTAAAACTTGAATTGTACTACTTCTTACTGGCTATTACATCAACATAGAAGCTTCATCTGTGTTCTACTATGGTGCTTTTAGTGCCTCCGCATGCCGCAGCACGCGACATAGCTTTGCAGACGATAAGTACAACCGTTTCAGAGATAAGAGCGGCCAATGTGACGATCTGGCTATAAATCGATTCGATAACAAATGGCGAAAACGGACGTATTTCTCATGTTTTTACTACATATGAACACTTTTCACATTCTCCCGTGCAACTCGGCTGCTAGTCCTCCTTTCATGCAGAATCTTAATGTCCTAGCTCATGTCCAAGGCACCAAAGACAGCTAAAAAGGCAATAATCGATACATAAAACTTGAATTGTACTACTTCTTACTGGCTATTACATCAACTTAGAAGCTTCATCTGTGTTCTACTATGGTTCTTTTACTGTCTCCGCATACCGCAGCACGCAACATAGCTTTGCAGACGAGAAGTACAACCGTTTCAGAGAGAAGAGCGGCCAGTTTGACGATCTGGCTTTAAGTCGATTCGATAACAAATGACGAAAACGGACAAATGTCTCAGGTTTTTACTACATATGAACACTTTTCACATTCTCCCGTGCAACTCGGCTGCTAGTCCTCCTTTAATGCAGAAACCTAAGGTCCTGTCTCATGTCCAAGGCACCAAAGCCAGCTAAGAAGTCAATAATCGATACCTAAAACTTGAATTGGACTACTTCTTACTGAGTATTACATCAACTTAGAAGCTTCATCTGTCTTCTACTATGGTGCTTTTACTGTCTCCGCATACCGCAGCACGCGACATAGCTTTGCACACGATACGTACAACCGTTTCAGAGAGAAGAGCGGCCAATGTGACGATGTGGCTTGAAGTCGATTCGATAACAAATGACGAAAACTGACGTGTTTCTCAGGTTTTTACTACATTTGAACACTTTTCACATTCTCCCGTGCAAATAAGCTGCTAGTCCTCCTTTCATGCAGAATGTTAAGGTCCTAGCTCATGTCGAGGTCACCAAAGCCAGCTATAAAGTCTTAATCCATACATAAAACTTGAATTATACTACTTCTTCCTGGCTATTACATCAACTTAGAAACTTCATCTGTGTTCTACTATGGTGCTTTTAGTGTTTCAGAATACCGCAGCACGCGACATAGCTTTGCAGACGATAAGTACAACCGTTTCAGAGAGAATAGCGGCCAATGTGACGATGTGGCTTTAAGTCGATTCGATAACAAATGACGAAAACGGACGGATTTCTAGGTTTTTACTACATATGAACACTTTTCATATTCTCCCGTGCAACTCCGCTGCTAATCCTTCTTTCATGCACAATCTTAAGGTCCTAGCTCATGTCCAACGCACCAAAGCCAGCAAAAAAGTCAATAATCGATACCTAAAACTTGAATTGTACTATATCTTACTGGCTATTACATCAACTTAGAAGCTTCATCTGTGTTCTACTATGGTGCTTTTACTTACTCCGCATATCGCAGAGCGCGACATAGCTTTGCAGACGAGAAGTACAACCGTTTCAGAGAGAAGAGCGGCCAATGTGACGATCTGGCTTTAAGTCGATTCGATTACAAATGACGAAAACGGACGGATGTCTCAGGTTTTTACTACATATGAACACTTTTCACATTCGCCCGTGCAACTCGGCTGCTAGTCCTCCTTTCTTGCAGAATTTTAAGGTCCTAGCTCATGTCCAAGGTACCAAAGCCAGCTAAAAAGTCAATAATCGATACCTAAAACTTGAATTGTACTACTTCTTACTGGCTATTACATCAACTTAGAAGCTTCATCTGTGTTCTACTATGGTGATTTTAGTGTCTCCGCATACCGCAGCACGCGACATAGCTTTGCAGACGATAAGTAGACCCGTTTCAGAGAGAAGGGCGGCCAATGTGACGATCTGGTTTTAAGTCGATTCGATAACAAATGACGAAGACGGACCGATTTCTCAGGTTTTTACTACATATGAACACTTTTCACATTCTCCCGTGCAACTCGGCTGCTAGTCCTCCTTTCATGCAGAATCTTAAGGTCCTAGCTCATGTCCAAGGCACCAAAGTCAGCTAAAAAGTCAATAATCGATACATAAAACTTGAATTCTACTACTTCTTACTGGCTATTACATCAACTTAGAAGCTTCATCTGTGTTCTACTATGGTTCTTTTTCTATCTCCGCATACCGCAGCACGCAACATAGCTTTGCAGACGAGAAGTACAACCGTTTCAGAGAGAAGAGCGGCCAGTGTGACGATCTGGCTTTAAGTCGATTCGATAACAAATGACGAAAACGGACAAATGTCTCAGGTTTTTACTACATATGAATACTTTTCACATTCTCCAGTGCAACTCGGCTGCTAGTCCTCCTTTAATGCAGAAACCTAAGGTCCTGTCTCATGTCCAAGGCACCAAAGCCAGCTAAGAAGTCAATAATCGATACCTAAAACTTGAATTGGACTACTTCTTACTGAGTATTACATCAACTTAGAAGCTTCATCTGTCTTCTACTATGGTGCTTTTACTGTCTCCGCATACCGCAGCACGCGACATAGCTTTGCACACGATACGTACAACCGTTTCAGAGAGAAGAGCGGCCAATATGACGATCTGGCTTTAAGTCGTTTCGATAACAAATGACGAAAACGGACGGATTTCTCAGGTTTTTACTACATATGAACACTTTTCACATTCTCCTGTGCAAATTGGCTGCTAGTCCTCCTTTCATGCAGAATGTTAAGGTCCTGGCTCATGTCCAAGTCACCAAGCCAGCTATAAAGTCAATAATCGATACCTAAAACTTGAATTGTACTACTTCTTACTGGCTATTACATCAACTTAGAAGTTTTATCTGTGTTGTACTATGGTGCTTTTAGTGTCTCAGAATACCGCAGCACGCGACATAGCTTTGCACACGATACGTACAACCGTTTCAGAGAGAAGAGCGGCCAATGTGACGATGTGGCTTTAAGTCTATTCGATAACAAATGACGAAAACTGACGTGTTTCTCAGGTTTTTACTACATTTGAACACTTTTCACATTCTCCCGTGCATAAAAGCTGCTAGTCCTCCTTTCATGCAGAATGTTAAGGTCCTAGCTCATGTCGAGGTCACCAAAGCCAGCTATAAAGTCTTAATCCATACCTAAAACTTGAATTATACTACTTCTTCCTGGCTATTACATCAACTTAGAAACTTCATCTGTGTTCTACTATGGTGCTTTTAGTGTTTCAGAATACCGCAGCACGCGACATAGCTTTGCAGTTGATAAGTACAACCGTTTCAGAGAGAATAGCGGCCAATATGACGATGTGGCTTTAAGTCGATTCGATAACAAATGACGAAAACGGACGGATTTCTAGGTTTTTACTACATATGAACACTTTTCATATTCTCCCGTGCAACTCCGCTGCTAATCCTTCTTTCATGCAAAATCTTAAGGTCCTAGCTCATGTCCAACGCACCAAAGCCAGCTAAAAAGTCAATAATCGATACCTAAAACTTGAATTGTACTATATCTTACTTACTATTACATCAACTTAGAAGCTTCATCTGTGTTCTACTATGGTGCTTTTACTTACTCCGCATATCGCAGAGCGCGACATAGCTTTGCAGACGAGAAGTACAACCGTTTCAGAGAGAAGAGCGGCCAATGTGACGATCTGGCTATAAATCGATTCGATAACAAATGGCGAAAACGGACGTATTTCTCATGTTTTTACTACATATGAACACTTTTCACATTGTCCCGTGCAACTCGGCTGCTAGTCCTCCTTTCATGCAGAATCTTAAGGTCCTAGCTCATGTCCAAGGCACCAAAGCCAGCTAAAAAGTCAATAATCGATACCTAAAACTTGAATTGGACTACTTCTTACTGAGTATTACATCAACTTAGAAGCTTCATCTGTCTTCTACTATGGTGCTTTTACTGTCTCCGCATACCGCAGCACGCGACATAGCTTTGCACACGATACGTACAACCGTTTCAGAGAGAAGAGCGGCCAATGTGACGATCTGGCTTTAAGTCGTTTCGATAACAAATGACGAAAACGGACGGATTTCTCAGGTTTTTACTACATATGAACACTTTTCACATTCTCCTGTGCAAATTGGCTGCTAGTCCTCCTTTCATGCAGAATGTTAAGGTCCTGGCTCATGTCCAAGGCACCAAGCCAGCTAAAAAGTCAATAATCGATACCTAAAACTTGAATTGTACTACTTCTTACTGGCTATTACATCAACTTAGAAGCTTCATCTGTGTTCTACTATGGTGATTTTAGTGTCTCCGCATACCGCAGCACGCGACATAGCTTTGCAGACGATAAGTAGAACCGTTTCAGAGAGAAGGGCGGCCAATGTGACGATCTGGTTTTAAGTCGATTCGATAACAAATGACGAAAACGGACCGATTTCTCAGGTTTTTACTACATATGAACACTTTTCACATTCTCCCGTGCAACTCGGCTGCTAGTCCTCCTGTCATGCAGAATCTTAAGGTCCTAGCTCATGTCCAAGGCAACAAAGCCAGCTAAAAAGTCAATATTTAAAACCTAAAACTTGAATTGTACTACTTCTTACTGGCTATTACATCAACATAGAAGCTTCATCTGTGTTCTACTATGGTGCTTTTAGTGCCTCCGCATACCGCAGCACGCGACATAGCTTTGCAGACGATAAGTACAACCGTTTCAGAGATAAGAGCGGCCAATGTGACGATCTGGCTATAAATCGATTCGATAACAAATGGCGAAAACGGACGTATTTCTCATGTTTTTACTACATATGAACACTTTTCACATTCTCCCGTGCAACTCGGCTGCTAGTCCTCCTTTCATGCAGAATCTTAATGTCCTAGCTCATGTCCAAGGCACCAAAGACAGCTAAAAAGGCAATAATCGATACATAAAACTTGAATTGTACTACTTCTTACTGGCTATTACATCAACTTAGAAGCTTCATCTGTGTTCTACTATGGTTCTTTTACTGTCTCCGCATACCGCAGCACGCAACATAGCTTTGCAGACGAGAAGTACAACCGTTTCAGAGAGAAGAGCGGCCAGTTTGACGATCTGGCTTTAAGTCGATTCGATAACAAATGACGAAAACGGACAAATGTCTCAGGTTTTTGCTACATATGAACACTTTTCACATTCTCCCGTGCAACTCGGCTGCTAGTCCTCCTTTAATGCAGAAACCTAAGGTCCTGTCTCATGTCCAAGGCACCAAAGCCAGCTAAAAAGTCAATAATCGATACCTAAAACTTGAATTGGACTACTTCTTACTGAGTATTACATCAACTTAGAAGCTTCATCTGTCTTCTACTATGGTGCTTTTACTGTCTCCGCATACCGCAGCACGCGACATAGCTTTGCACACGATACGTACAACCGTTTCAGAGAGAAGAGCGGCCAATGTGACGATGTGGCTTGAAGTCGATTCGATAACAAATGACGAAAACTGACGTGTTTCTCAGGTTTTTACTACATTTGAACACTTTTCACATTCTCCCGTGCAAATAAGCTGCTAGTCCTCCTTTCATGCAGAATGTTAAGGTCCTAGCTCATGTCGAGGTCACCAAAGCCAGCTATAAAGTCTTAATCCATACATAAAACTTGAATTATACTACTTCTTCCTGGCTATTACATCAACTTAGAAACTTCATCTGTGTTCTACTATGGTGCTTTTAGTGTTTCAGAATACCGCAGCACGCGACATAGCTTTGCAGACGATAAGTAGAACCGTTTCAGAGAGAATAGCGGCCAATGTGACGATGTGGCTTTAAGTCGATTCGATAACAAATGACGAAAACGGACGGATTTCTAGGTTTTTACTACATATGAACACTTTTCATATTCTCCCGTGCAACTCCGCTGCTAATCCTTCTTTCATGCACAATCTTAAGGTCCTAGCTCATGTCCAACGCACCAAAGCCAGCTAAAAAGTCAATAATCGATACCTAAAACTTGAATTGTACTATATCTTACTGGCTATTACATCAACTTAGAAGCTTCATCTGTGTTCTACTATGGTGCTTTTACTTACTCCGCATATCGCAGAGCGCGACATAGCTTTGCAGACGAGAAGTACAACCGTTTCAGAGAGAAGAGCGGCCAATGTGACGATCTGGCTTTAAGTCGATTCGATTACAAATGACGAAAACGGACGGATGTCTCAGGTTTTTACTACATATGAACACTTTTCACATTCTCCCATGCAACTCGGCTGCTAGTCCTCCTTTCTTGCAGTATTTTAAGGTCCTAGCTCATGTCCAAGGTACCAAAGCCAGCTAAAAAGTCAATAATCGATACCTAAAACTTGAATTGTACTACTTCTTACTGGCTATTACATCAACTTAGAAGCTTCATCTGTGTTCTACTATGGTGATTTTAGTGTCTCCGCATACCGCAGCACGCGTCATAGCTTTGCAGACGATAAGTAGACCCGTTTCAGAGAGAAGGGCGGCCAATGTGACGATCTGGTTTTAAGTCGATTCGATAACAAATGACGAAGACGGACCGATTTCTCAGGTTTTTACTACATATGAACACTTTTCACATTCTCCCGTGCAACTCGGCTGCTAGTCCTCCTTTCATGCAGAATCTTAAGGTCCTAGCTCATGTCCAAGGCACCAAAGTCAGCTAAAAAGTCAATAATCGATACATAAAACTTGAATTCTACTACTTCTTACTGGCTATTACATCAACTTAGAAGCTTCATCTGTGTTCTACTATGGTGCTTTTACTGTCTCCGCATACCGCAGCACGCGACATAGCTTTGCACACGATACGTACAACCGTTTCAGAGAGAAGAGCGGCCAATATGACGATCTGGCTTTAAGTCGTTTCGATAACAAATGACGAAAACGGACGGATTTCTCAGGTTTTTACTACATATGAACACTTTTCACATTCTCCTGTGCAAATTGGCTGCTAGTCCTCCTTTCATGCAGAATGTTAAGGTCCTGGCTCATGTCCAAGGCACCAAGCCAGCTATAAAGTCAATAATCGATACCTAAAACTTGAATTGTACTACTTCTTACTGGCTATTACATCAACTTAGAAGTTTTATCTGTGTTGTACTATGGTGCTTTTAGTGTCTCAGAATACCGCAGCACGCGACATAGCTTTGCAGACGATAAGTACAACCGTTTCAGAGAGAAGAGCGGCCAATATGACGATGTGGCTTTAAGTCGATTCGATAACAAATGACGAAAACTGACGTGTTTCTCAGGTTTTTACTACATTTGAACACTTTTCACATTCTCCCGTGCATAAAAGCTGCTAGTCCTCCTTTCATGCAGAATGTTAAGGTCCTAGCTCATGTCGAGGTCACCAAAGCCAGCTATAAAGTCTTAATCCATACCTAAAACTTGAATTATACTACTTCTTCCTGGCTATTACATCAACTTAGAAACTTCATCTGTGTTCTACTATGGTGCTTTTAGTGTTTCAGAATACCGCAGCACGCGACATAGCTTTGCAGTTGATAAGTACAACCGTTTCAGAGAGAATAGCGGCCAATATGACGATGTGGCTTTAAGTCGATTCGATAACAAATGACGAAAACGGACGGATTTCTAGGTTTTTACTACATATGAACACTTTTCATATTCTCCCGTGCAACTCCGCTGCTAATCCTTCTTTCATGCAAAATCTTAAGGTCCTAGCTCATGTCCAACGCACCAAAGCCAGCTAAAAAGTCAATAATCGATACCTAAAACTTGAATTGTACTATATCTTACTTACTATTACATCAACTTAGAAGCTTCATCTGTGTTCTACTATGGTGATTTTAGTGTCTCCGCATACCGCAGCACGCGACATAGCTTTGCAGACGATAAGTACAACCCTTTCAGAGAGAAGAGCGGCCAATGTGACGATATGGCTTTAAGTCGATTCGATAACAAATGACGAAAACGGACGGATTTCTCAGGTTAATACTACATATGAACACTTTTCACATTCTCCCGTGCAAATCGGCTGCTAGTCCTCCTTTCATGCAGAATCATAAGGTCCTAGCTCATGTCCAAGGCACCAAAGCCAGCTAAAAAGTTAATAATCGATACCTAAAACTTGAATTGTACTACTTCTTACTGGCTATTACATCAACTTAGAAGCTTCATCTGTGTTCTACTATGGTGCTTTTAGTGTCTCCGCATACCGCAGCACGCGACATAGCTTTGCAGACGATAAGTACAACCGTTTCAGAGAGAAGAGCGGCCAATGTGACGATCTGGCTATAAATCGATTCGATAACAAATGGCGAAAACGGACGTATTTCTCATGTTTTTATTACATATGAACACTTTTCACATTCTTCCGTGCAACTCGGCTGCTAGTCCTCCTTTCATGCAGAATCTTAAGGTCCTAGCTCATGTCCAAGGCACCAAAGACAGCTAAAAAGTCAATAATCG
Source organism: Schistocerca gregaria (assembly GCF_023897955.1). Classification (NCBI taxonomy): domain Eukaryota; kingdom Metazoa; phylum Arthropoda; class Insecta; order Orthoptera; family Acrididae; genus Schistocerca; species Schistocerca gregaria. The sequence continues at coordinate 1,312,794 of NW_026061770.1, forward strand.
ATACATAAAACTTGAATTGTACTACTTCTTACTGGCTATTACATCAACTTAGAAGCTTCATCTGTGTTCTACTATGGTGCTTTTAGTATCTCCGCATACCGCAGCACGCGACATAGCTTTGCAGACGATAAGTACAACCGTTTCAGAGAGAAGAGCGGCCAATGTGACGATACGCCTTAAGTCGATTCGATAACAAATGACGAAAATGGACGGATTTCTCAGGTTTTTACTACATATGAACACTTTTCACATTCTCCCGTACAACTCGGCTGCTAGTCCTCCTTTCTTGCAGAATCTTAAGGTCCTAGCTCATGTCCAAGGCACCAAAGCCAGCTAAAAAGTCAATAATCGATACCTAAAACTTGAATTGTACTACTTCTTACTGGCTATTACATCAACTTAGAAGCTTCATCTGTGTTCTGCTATGGTGCTTTTAGTGTCTCCGCATAACGCAGCACGCGACATAGCTTTGCAGACGATAAGTAGAACCGTTTCAGAGAGAAGAGCGGTAAATGTGACGATCTGGCTTTAAGTCGATTCAATAACAAATGACCAAAACGAACGGATTTCTCAGGTTTTTACTACATATGAACACACTTCACATTCTCCCGTGCAACTCGGCTGTTAATCCACCTTTCATGCAGAATCTTAAGGTCCTAGCTCATGTCCAAGGCACCAAAGCCAGCTAAAAAGTCAATAATCGATACCTAAAACTTGAATTGCACTACTTCTTACTGGCTATTACATCAACTTAGAAGCTTCATCTGTGTTCTACTATGGCGCTTTTAGTGTCTCCACATACCGCAGCACGTGGCATAGCTACGCAGACGATAAGTACAACCGTTTCAGAGAGAAGAACGGCCAATGTGACGATCTGGCTTTACGTCGATTCGATAACAAATGACGAAAACGGACGGATTTCTCAGGTTTTTACTACATATGAACACTTTTCACATTCTCCCGTGCAACTCGGCTGCTAGTCCTCCGTTCATGCAGAATTTTGAGGTCCTAGCTCATGTCCAAGGCACCAAAGGGTGGTAAAAAGTCAATAATCGATACCTAAGACTTGAATAGTACTACATCTTACTGGATATTACTTCAACTTAGAAACTTCATCTGTGTTCTACTACGGTGATTTTAGTGTCTCCGCATACCGCAGCACGCGACATAGCTTTGCAGACAATAAGTACAACCGTTTCAGAGAGAAGAGCGGCCAATGTGACGATCTGGCTTTCAGTCGATTCGATAACAAATGACGATAACGGACGGATTTCTCAGGTTTTTACAACATATGAACACTTTTCACATTCTCCCGTGCAACTCGGCTGCTAGTCCTCCTTTCATGCAGAATCTTAAGGCACCAAAGCCAGCTAAGAAGTCAATAATCGATACTTATATTATGAATTGTACTACTTCTTACTGGCTATTACATCAGCTTAGAAGCTTCATCTGTGTTCTACTATGGTGCTTTTAGTGTCTCCGCATACCGCAGCACGCGACATAGCTTTGCAGACGATAAGTAGAACCGTTTCAGAGAGGAGAGCGGCCAATGTAAAGATCTGGCTTTAAGTCGATTCGATAACAAATGACGAAAACGGACGGATTTCTCAGGTTTTTACTACATATGAACATATTTCACATTCTCCCGTGCAACTCGGCTGCTAATCCACATTTCATGCAGAATCTTAAGGTCCTAGCTCATGTCCAAGCCACCAAAGAATGGTAAAAAGTCAATAATCGATACCTAAGACTTGAATTGTACTACATCTCACTGGCTATTACATCATCTTAGAAGCTTCATCTGTGTTCTACAATGGTGATTTTAGTGTCTCCGCATACCACAGCACGCGACATAGCTTTGCAGACGATAAGTACAACCGTTTCAGAGAGAAGAGCGGCCAATGTGACGATCTGGTTTTAAGTCGATTCGATAACAAATGGCGGAAACGGACGGATTTCTCAGGTTTTTACTACATATGAACACTTTTCACATTCTCACGTGCAACGCGGCTGCTAGACCTCCTATCATGCAAAATCTTAAGTTCCTAGCTCATGCCCAAGGCACCAAAGAAGGGTAAAAAGTCAACAATCGATACCTAAAACTTGAATTGTACTACTTCTTACTGGCTATTACATCAACTTAGAAGCTTCATCTGTGTTCTACTATGGTGCTTTTAGTGTCTCCGCATACCGCAGCACGCGACATAGCTTTGCAGACGATAAGTACAACCGTTTCAGAGAGAAGAGCGGCCAATGTGACGATCTGGCTATAAATCGATTCGATAACAAATGGCGAAAACGGACGTATTTCTCATGTTTTTATTACATATGAACACTTTTCACATTCTTCCGTGCAACTCGGCTGCTAGTCCTCCTTTCATGCAGAATCTTAAGGTCCTAGCTCATGTCCAAGGCACCAAAGACAGCTAAAAAGTCAATAATCGATACATAAAACTTGAATTGTACTACTTCTTACTGGCTATTACATCAACTTAGAAGCTTCATCTGTGTTCTACTATGGTGCTTTTAGTATCTCCGCATACCGCAGCACGCGACATAGCTTTGCAGACGATAAGTACAACCGTTTCAGAGAGAAGAGCGGCCAATGTGACGATACGCCTTAAGTCGATTCGATAACAAATGACGAAAATGGACGGATTTCTCAGGTTTTTACTACATATGAACACTTTTCACATTCTCCCGTACAACTCGGCTGCTAGTCCTCCTTTCTTGCAGAATCTTAAGGTCCTAGCTCATGTCCAAGGCACCAAAGCCAGCTAAAAAGTCAATAATCGATACCTAAAACTTGAATTGTACTACTTCTTACTGGCTATTACATCAACTTAGAAGCTTCATCTGTGTTCTGCTATGGTGCTTTTAGTGTCTCCGCATAACGCAGCACGCGACATAGCTTTGCAGACGATAAGTAGAACCGTTTCAGAGAGAAGAGCGGTAAATGTGACGATCTGGCTTTAAGTCGATTCAATAACAAATGACCAAAACGAACGGATTTCTCAGGTTTTTACTACATATGAACACACTTCACATTCTCCCGTGCAACTCGGCTGTTAATCCACCTTTCATGCAGAATCTTAAGGTCCTAGCTCATGTCCAAGGCACCAAAGCCAGCTAAAAAGTCAATAATCGATACCTAAAACTTGAATTGCACTACTTCTTACTGGCTATTACATCAACTTAGAAGCTTCATCTGTGTTCTACTATGGCGCTTTTAGTGTCTCCACATACCGCAGCACGTGGCATAGCTACGCAGACGATAAGTACAACCGTTTCAGAGAGAAGAACGGCCAATGTGACGATCTGGCTTTACGTCGATTCGATAACAAATGACGAAAACGGACGGATTTCTCAGGTTTTTACTACATATGAACACTTTTCACATTCTCCCGTGCAACTCGGCTGCTAGTCCTCCGTTCATGCAGAATTTTGAGGTCCTAGCTCATGTCCAAGGCACCAAAGGGTGGTAAAAAGTCAATAATCGATACCTAAGACTTGAATAGTACTACATCTTACTGGATATTACTTCAACTTAGAAACTTCATCTGTGTTCTACTACGGTGATTTTAGTGTCTCCGCATACCGCAGCACGCGACATAGCTTTGCAGACAATAAGTACAACCGTTTCAGAGAGAAGAGCGGCCAATGTGACGATCTGGCTTTCAGTCGATTCGATAACAAATGACGATAACGGACGGATTTCTCAGGTTTTTACCACATATGAACACTTTTCACATTCTCCCGTGCAACTCGGCTGCTAGTCCTCCTTTCATGCAGAATCTTAAGGCACCAAAGCCAGCTAAGAAGTCAATAATCGATACTTATATTATGAATTGTACTACTTCTTACTGGCTATTACATCAGCTTAGAAGCTTCATCTGTGTTCTACTATGGTGCTTTTAGTGTCTCCGCATACCGCAGCACGCGACATAGCTTTGCAGACGATAAGTAGAACCGTTTCAGAGAGGAGAGCGGCCAATGTAAAGATCTGGCTTTAAGTCGATTCGATAACAAATGACGAAAACGGACGGATTTCTCAGGTTTTTACTACATATGAACATATTTCACATTCTCCCGTGCAACTCGGCTGCTAATCCACATTTCATGCAGAATCTTAAGGTCCTAGCTCATGTCCAAGCCACCAAAGAATGGTAAAAAGTCAATAATCGATACCTAAGACTTGAATTGTACTACATCTCACTGGCTATTACATCATCTTAGAAGCTTCATCTGTGTTCTACAATGGTGATTTTAGTGTCTCCGCATACCACAGCACGCGACATAGCTTTGCAGACGATAAGTACAACCGTTTCAGAGAGAAGAGCGGCCAATGTGACGATCTGGTTTTAAGTCGATTCGATAACAAATGGCGGAAACGGACGGATTTCTCAGGTTTTTACTACATATGAACACTTTTCACATTCTCACGTGCAACGCGGCTGCTAGACCTCCTATCATGCAAAATCTTAAGTTCCTAGCTCATGCCCAAGGCACCAAAGAAGGGTAAAAAGTCAACAATCGATACCTAAAACTTGAATTGTACTACTTCTTACTGGCTATTACATCAACTTAGAAGCTTCATCTGTGTTCTACTATGGTGCTTTTAGAGTCTCCACATACCGCAGCACGCGACATAGCTTTGCAGACGATAAGTACAACCGCTTTAGAGAGTAGAGCGCCCAATGTGGCAAACTGGCTTTAAGTCGATTCGATAACAAATGTTGAACACGGACGGATTTCTCTGGTTTTTACTACATATGAACACTTTTCACATTCTAACGTGCAACTCGGCTGCTAGTCCTCCTTTAATGCAGAATCTTAAGGTCCTAGCTCATGTCCAAGCCACCAAAGCCAGCTAAAAAGTCAATAATCGATACCTAAAACTTGAATTATACTACTTCTTACAGGCTATTACATCAAATTAGAGCCTTCATCTGTGTTCTACTATGGTGCCTTCAGTGTCTCCGCATACCGCAGCACGCGACATAGCTTTGCAGACGATAAGTAGAACCGTTTCAGAGAGAAGAGCGGCCAATGTGACGATCTGTCTTTAAGTCGATTCGATAACAAATGACGAAAACGGAAGGATTTCTCAGGTTTATACTACATATGAACATTTTCCACATTCTCCCTTGCAACTCGCCTGCTAGTAATCCTTTCATGCAGAATCTTAAGTTCCTATCTCATGTCCAAGACACCTAAGCCAGCTAAAAAGTCAATAATCAGTACCTAAAACTTGAATTGTACTACTTCTTACTGACTATTACATCAACTTAGAAGCTTCATCTGTGTTCTACTATGGTGCATTTAGTGTCTCTGCATACCGCAGCGCGCGACATAGCTTTGCACAAGATAAGTACAACCGTTTCAGAACGAAGAGCGGCCAATGTGACGATCTGGATTTAAGTCGATTCGATAACAAATGACGAAAACGGACGGATTTCTAAGGTTTTTACTACATATGAACACTTTTCACATTCTCCCTTGCAACTCGGCTGCTAGTCCTCCTTTCATGCAGAATCTTATGGTCCTAGCTCATGTCCAAGGCACCAAAGCCAGCTGAAAAGTCAATAATCGATACCAAAAACTTAAATTGTACTACTTCTTACTGGCTATTACATCATCTTAGAAGCGTCATCTGTGTTCTACTATGGTGCTTTTAGTGTCTCCGCATCTCGGAGCACGCGACATAGCTTTGAAGTCGATAAGTACAACCGTTTCAGAGTGAAGAGCGGCTAATGTGACGATCTGGCTTTAAGTCGATTCGATAACAATGACGATAACGAACGGATTTCTCAGGTTTTTACTACATATGAACACTTTTCACATTCTCCCGTGCAACTCGGCTGCTAGTCCTCCGTTCATGCAGAATTTTAAGGTCCTAGCTCATGTCCAAGGCACCAAAGAATGGTAAAAAGTCAATAATCGATACCTAAGACGTGATTTGTACTACATCTTACTATATATTACTTCAACTTAGAAGTTTCATCTGTGTTCTACTATGGTGATTTTAGTGTCTTCGCATACCGCAGCACGCGACATAGCTTTGCAGACGATAAGTACAACCGTTTCAGAGAGAAGAGCGGCCAATGTGACGATCTGGCATTAAGTCGTTTCGATAACAAATGGCGGAAATGGACGGATTTCTCAGGTTTTTTCTACATAAGAACACTTTTCACATTCTCCCGTGCAACTCGGCAGCTAGTCCTCCTTTCATGCAGAATCTTAAGGTCCTAGCTCATGTCCAAGGTACCAAAGCCAGCTAAAAAGTCAATAATCGATACCTATAACTTGAATTGTACTACTTCTTACTGGCTATTACATCAACTTAGAAGCTTCATCTGTATTCTACTATGGTGCTTTTAGTGTCTCCGCATACCGCAGCGCGCGACATAGCTATGCAGACGATAAGTACAACCGTTTTAGAGAGTAGAGCGCCCAATGTGACGATCTGGCTTTAAGTCGATTCGATAACAAATGACGAAAACGGACGGATTTCTCAGGTTTTTACTACATATGAACACTTTTCACATTCTCCCGTGCAAATCGGCTGCTAGTCCTCCTTTCATGCAGAATCATAAGGTCCTAGCTCATGTCCAAGGCACCAAAGCCAGCTAAAAAGTTAATAATCGATACCTAAAACTTGAATTGTACTACTTCTTACTGGCTATTACATCAACTTAGAAGCTTCATCTGTGTTCTACTATGGTGCTTTTAGTGTCTCCGCATACCGCAGCACGCGACATAGCTTTGCAGACGATAAGTACAACCGTTTCAGAGAGAAGAGCGGCCAATGTGACGATCTGGCTATAAATCGATTCGATAACAAATGGCGAAAACGGACGTATTTCTCATGTTTTTATTACATATGAACACTTTTCACATTCTTCCGTGCAACTCGGCTGCTAGTCCTCCTTTCATGCAGAATCTTAAGGTCCTAGCTCATGTCCAAGGCACCAAAGACAGCCAAAAAGTCAATAATCGATACATAAAACTTGAATTGTACTACTTCTTACTGGCTATTACATCAACTTAGAAGCTTCATCTGTGTTCTACTATGGTGCTTTTAGTATCTCCGCATACCGCAGCACGCGACATAGCTTTGCAGACGATAAGTACAACCGTTTCAGAGAGAAGAGCGGCCAATGTGACGATATGCCTTAAGTCGATTCGATAACAAATGACGAAAATGGACGGATTTCTCAGGTTTTTACTACATATGAACACTTTTCACATTCTCCCGTACAACTCGGCTGCTAGTCCTCCTTTCTTGCAGAATCTTAAGGTCCTAGCTCATGTCCAAGGCACCAAAGCCAGCTAAAAAGTCAATAATCGATACCTAAAACTTGAATTGTACTACTTCTTACTGGCTATTACATCAACTTAGAAGCTTCATCTGTGTTCTGCTATGGTGCTTTTAGTGTCTCCGCATAACGCAGCACGCGACATAGCTTTGCAGACGATAAGTAGAACCGTTTCAGAGAGAAGAGCGGCCAATGTGACGATCTGGCTTTAAGTCGATTCAATAACAAATGACCAAAACGAACGGATTTCTCAGGTTTTTACTACATATGAACACACTTCACATTCTCCCGTGCAACTCGGCTGTTAATCCACCTTTCATGCAGAATCTTAAGGTCCTAGCTCATGTCCAAGGCACCAAAGCCAGCTAAAAAGTCAATAATCGATACCTAAAACTTGAATTGCACTACTTCTTACTGGCTATTACATCAACTTAGAAGCTTCATCTGTGTTCTACTATGGCGCTTTTAGTGTCTCCACATACCGCAGCACGTGGCATAGCTTCGCAGACGATAAGTACAACCGTTTCAGAGAGAAGAGCGGCCAATGTGACGATCTGGCTTTACGTCGATTCGATAACAAATGACGAAAACGGACGGATTTCTCAGGTTTTTACTACATATGAACACTTTTCACATTCTCCCGTGCAACTCGGCTGCTAGTCCTCCGTTCATGCAGAATTTTGAGGTCCTAGCTCATGTCCAAGGCACCAAAGGGTGGTAAAAAGTCAATAATCGATACCTAAGACTTGAATAGTACCACATCTTACTGGATATTACTTCAACTTAGAAACTTCATCTGTGTTCTACTACGGTGATTTTAGTGTCTCCGCATACCGCAGCACGCGACATAGCTTTGCAGACAATAAGTACAACCGTTTCAGAGAGAAGAGCGGCCAATGTGACGATCTGGCTTTCAGTCGATTCGATAACAAATGACGATAACGGACGGATTTCTCAGGTTTTTACCACATATGAACACTTTTCACATTCTCCCGTGCAACTCGGCTGCTAGTCCTCCTTTCATGCAGAATCTTAAGGCACCAAAGCCAGCTAAGAAGTCAATAATCGATACTTATATTATGAATTGTACTACTTCTTACTGGCTATTACATCAGCTTAGAAGCTTCATCTGTGTTCTACTATGGTGCTTTTAGTGTCTCCGCATACCGCAGCACGCGACATAGCTTTGCAGACGATAAGTAGAACCGTTTCAGAGAGGAGAGCGGCCAATGTAAAGATCTGGCTTTAAGTCGATTCGATAACAAATGACGAAAACGGACGGATTTCTCAGGTTTTTACTACATATGAACACATTTCACATTCTCCCGTGCAACTCGGCTGCTAATCCACATTTCATGCAGAATCTTAAGGTCCTAGCTCATGTCCAAGCCACCAAAGAATGGTAAAAAGTCAATAATCGATACCTAAGACTTGAATTGTACTACATCTCACTGGCTATTACATCATCTTAGAAGCTTCATCTGTGTTCTACAATGGTGAATTTAGTGCCTCCGCATACCACAGCACGCGACATAGCTTTGCAGACGATAAGTACAACCGTTTCAGAGAGAAGAGCGGCCAATGTGACGATCTGGTTTTAAGTCGATTCGATAACAAATGGCGGAAACGGACGGATTTCTCAGGTTTTTACTACATATGAACACTTTTCACATTCTCACGTGCAACGCGGCTGCTAGACCTCCTATCATGCAAAATCTTAAGTTCCTAGCTCATGCCCAAGGCACCAAAGAAGGGTAAAAAGTCAACAATCGATACCTAAAACTTGAATTGTACTACTTCTTACTGGCTATTACATCAACTTAGAAGCTTCATCTGTGTTCTACTATGGTGCTTTTAGAGTCTCCACATACCGCAGCACGCGACATAGCTTTGCAGACGATAAGTACAACCGCTTTAGAGAGTAGAGCGCCCCATGTGACAAACTGGCTTTAAGTCGATTCGATAACAAATGACGAAAACGGAAGGATTTCTCAGGTTTATACTACATATGAACATTTTCCACATTCTCCCTTGAAACTCGCCTGCTAGTAATCCTTTCATGCAGAATCTTAAGTTCCTATCTCATGTCCAAGACACCTAAGCCAGCTAAAAAGTCAATAATCAGTACCTAAAACTTGAATTGTACTACTTCTTACTGACTATTACATCAACTTAGAAGCTTCATCTGTGTTCTACTATGGTGCATTTAGTGTCTCTGCATACCGCAGCGCGCGACATAGCTTTGCACAAGATAAGTACAACCGTTTCAGAACGAAGAGCGGCCAATGTGACGATCTGGATTTAAGTCGATTCGATAACAAATGACGAAAACGGACGGATTTCTAAGGTTTTTACTACATATGAACACTTTTCACATTCTCCCTTGCAACTCGGCTGCTAGTCCTCCTTTCATGCAGAATCTTATGGTCCTAGCTCATGTCCAAGGCACCAAAGCCAGCTGAAAAGTCAATAATCGATACCAAAAACTTAAATTGTACTACTTCTTACTGGCTATTACATCATCTTAGAAGCGTCATCTGTGTTCTACTATGGTGCTTTTAGTGTCTCCGCATCTCGGAGCACGCGACATAGCTTTGAAGTCGATAAGTACAACCGTTTCAGAGTGAAGAGCGGCTAATGTGACGATCTGGCTTTAAGTCGATTCGATAACAATGACGATAACGAACGGATTTCTCAGGTTTTTACTACATATGAACACTTTTCACATTCTCCCGTGCAACTCGGCTGCTAGTCCTCCGTTCATGCAGAATTTTAAGGTCCTAGCTCATGTCCAAGGCACCAAAGAATGGTAAAAAGTCAATAATCGATACCTAAGACGTGATTTGTACTACATCTTACTATATATTACTTCAACTTAGAAGTTTCATCTGTGTTCTACTATGGTGATTTTAGTGTCTTCGCATACCGCAGCACGCGACATAGCTTTGCAGACGATAAGTACAACCGTTTCAGAGAGAAGAGCGGCCAATGTGACGATCTGGCATTAAGTCGTTTCGATAACAAATGGCGGAAATGGACGGATTTCTCAGGTTTTTTCTACATAAGAACACTTTTCACATTCTCCCGTGCAACTCGGCAGCTAGTCCTCCTTTCATGCAGAATCTTAAGGTCCTAGCTGATGTCCAAGGTACCAAAGCCAGCAAAAAAGTCAATAATCGATACCTATAACTTGAATTGTACTACTTCTTACTGGCTATTACATCAACTTAGAAGCTTCATCTGTATTCTACTATGGTGCTTTTAGTGTCTCCGCATACCGCAGCGCGCGACATAGCTATGCAGACGATAAGTACAACCGTTTTAGAGAGTAGAGCGCCCAATGTGACGATCTGGCTTTAAGTCGATTCGATAACAAATGACGAAAACGGACGGATTTCTCAGGTTTTTACTACATATGAACACTTTTCACATTCTCCCGTACAACTCGGCTTCTAGACCTCCTTTCATGCAGAATCTTAAGGTCCTAACTCATGTCCAAGGCACCAAAGCCAGCTAAAAAGTCGATAATCGATACCTAAACCTGGAATTGTACTACTTCTTAATGACTATTACATCATCTTAGAAGCTTCATCTGCATTCTACTATGGTGCTTTTAGTGTCTCCGCATACCGCAGCACGCGACATAGCTTTGCAGTCGATAAGTACAACCGTTTCAGGGAGAAGTGCGGCTAATGTGACGATCTGGCTTTAAGTCGATTCGATAACAAATGACGATAACGAACGGATTTCTCAGGTTTTTACTACATAGGAACACTTTTCACATTCTCCCGTTCAACTCGGGTGCTAGTCCTCCTTTCATGCAGAATCTTAAGGTCCTAGCTCATGTCCAAGGCACCAAAGCCAGCTAGAAAGTCAATAATCGATACCTACAACTTGAATTGTACTACTTCTTACTGGCTATTACATCAACTTAGAAACTTCATCTGTGTTCTACTATGGTGGTTTTAGTGTCTCCGCATACCGCAGCACGACACGTAGCTTTGCAGACGATAAGTACCACCGTTTCAAAGAGAAGAGCGGCCAATGTGACGATCTGGCTTTAAGTCGATTCGACAACAAATGACGAAAATGGACGGATATCTCAGGTTTTTACTACATATGTACACTTTTCACATTCTCACGTGCAACGCGGCTACTAGACCTCCTATCATGCAAAATCTTAAGTTCCTAGCTCATGCCCAAGGCACCAAAGAAGGGTAAAAAGTCAACAATCGATACTTAAAACTTGAATTGTACTACTTCTTACTGGCTATTACATCAACTTAGAAGCTTCATCTGTGTTCTACTATGGTGCTTTTAGTGTCTCCGCATGCCGCAGCACTCGACATAGCTTTGCAGACGATAAGTACAACCGTTTCAGAGAGAAGAGCGGCCAATGTTACGATCTGGCTTTAAGTCGATTCGATAACAAAAGTCGAACACGGACGGATTTCTCTGGTTTTTACTACATATGAACACTTTTCATATTCTCCCGTGCAACTCGGCTGCTAGTCCTCCATTCATGCAGAATCTTAAGGTCCTAGCTCATGTCCAAGGCACCAAAGCCAGCTAAAAAGTCAATAATCAATACCTAAAACTTGAATTGTACTACTTCTTACTGACTATTACATCAACTTAGAAGCTACATCTGTGTTCTACTATGGTGCTTTTAGTGTCTCCGCATACCGCAGCACGCGACATAGCTTTGCAGTCGATAAGTACAACCGTTTGAGAGAGAAGAGCGGCCAATGTGACGATCTGGCTTTAAGTCGATTCGATAACAAATGACGAAAACGGACGGATTTCTCTGGTTTTTACTACATATGAACACTTTTCACATTCTCCCGTGCAACTCGGCTGCTAGTCCTCCTTTCATGCAGAATCTTAAGGTCCTAGCACATGTCCAAGGCACCAAAGCCAGCTAAAAAGTTAATAATCGATACCTAAAACTTGAATGGTACTACTTCTTACTGGCTATTACATCAACTTAGAAGCTTCATCTGTGTTCTACTATGGTGCTTTTAGTGTCTCCTCATACCGCAGCACGCGACATAGCTTTGCAGAAGATAAGTACAAATGTTTCAGAGAGAAGAGCGGCCAATGTGACGATCTGGCTTTAAGTCGATTCGATAACAAATGACGAAAACGGACGGATTTCTCAGGTTTTTACTACATATGAACACTTTTCACATTCTCCCGTACAACTCGGCTTCTAGACCTCCTTTCATGCAGAATCTTAAGGTCCTAACTCATGTCCAAGGCACCAAAGCCAGCTAGAAAGTCAATAATCGATACCTACAACTTGAATTGTACTACTTCTTACTGGCTATTACATCAACTTAGAAGCTTCATCTGTGTTCTACTATGGTGCTTTTAGTGTCTCCGCATACCGCAGCACGACACGTAGCTTTGTAGACGATAAGTACCACCGTTTCAAAGAGAAGAGCGGCCAATGTGACGATCTGGCTTTAAGTCGATTCGACAACAAATGACGAAAACGGACGGATTTCTCAGGTTTTTACTACATATGAACACTTTTCACATTCTCACGTGCAACGCGGCTGCTAGACCTCCTATCATGCAAAATCTTAAGATCCTAGCTCATGCCCAAGGCACCAAAGAAGGGTAAAAAGTCAACAATCGATACCTAAAACTTGAATGGTACTACTTCTTACTGGCTATTACATCAACTTAGAACCTTCATCTGTGTTCTACTATGGTGCTTTTAGTGTCTCCGCATACCGCAGCACGCGACATAGCATTACAGTCGATAAGTACAACCGTTTCAGAGAGAATTGCGGCTAATGTGACGATCTGGCTGTAAGTCGATTTGATAACAAATGTCGAACACGGACAGATTTCTCTGGTTTTTACTACATATGAACACTTTTCACATTCTCCCGTGCAACTCGGCTGCTAGTCCTCCTTTCATGCAGAATCTTAAGGTCCTAGCTCATGTCCAAGGCACCAAAGCCAGCTAAAATGTCAATAATCGATACTTAAAACTTGAATTGTACTACTTCTTACTGACTATTACATCATCTTAGAAGCTTCATCTGTGTTCTACTATGGTGCTTTTAGTGTCTCCGCGTACCGTAGCACGCGACATAGCTTTGCAGTCGATAAGTACAACCGTTTCAGAGAGAAGAGCGGCCAATGTGACGATCTGGGTTTAAGTCGATTCGATAACAAATGACGATAACGGACGGATTTCTCAGGTTTTTACTACATATGAACACTTTTTACATTCTCCCGTGCAACTCGGCTGCTAGTCCTCCTTTCATGCAGAATCTTAAGGTCCTACCGCATGTCCAAGGAACCAAGGGGCAGCTAAAAAGTCTATAATCGATACCTAAAACTTGAATTGTACTACTTCTTACTGGCTATTACATCAATTAGAAGCTTCATCTGTGTTCTACTATGATGCTTTTAGTGTCTCCGCATACCGCAGCACGCGACATAGCTTTGCAGACGATAAGTACAACCGTTTCAGAGAGAAGAGCGGCCAATGTGACGATCTGGCTTTAAGTCGATTCGATAACAAATGACGAAAACGGACGGATTTCTCTGGTTTTTACTACATATGAACACTTTTCACATTCTCCCGTGCAACTCGGCTGCTAGTCCTCCTTTCATGCAGAATCTTAAGGTCCTAGCTCATGTCCAAGGCACCAAAGCCACCTAAAAAGTCAATAATCGATACCTAAAACTTGAATGTATCTACTTCTTACTGGCTATTACATCAACTTAGAAGCTTCATCTGTGTTCTACTATGGTGCTTTTAGTGTCTCCACATACCGCAGCACGCGACATAGCTTTGCAGTAGATAAGTACAACCGTTTCAGAGAGAAGAGCGGCCAATGTGACGATCTGGCTTTAAGTCGATTCGATAACAAATGACGAAAACGGACGGATTTCTCAGGTTTTTACTACATATGAACACTTTTCACATTCTCCCGTACAACTCGGCTGCTAGACCTCCTTTCATGCAGAATCTTAAGGTCCTAACTCATGTCCAAGGCACCAAAGACAGCTAAAAAGTCAATAATCGATACCTAAAACTTGAATTGTACTACATTTTACTGACTATTACATCATATTAGAAGCTTCATCTGTGTTCTACTATGGTGCTTTTAGTGTCTCCGCATATCGCAGCACGCGACATAGCTTTGCAGTCGATAAGTACAACCGTTTCAGAGAGAAGAGCGGCCAATGTGACGATCTGGCTTTCAGTCGATTCTATAACAAATGACGATAACGGACGGATTTCTCAGGTATTTACTACATATGAACACTTTTCACATTCTCCCGTGCAACTCGGCTGCTAGTCCTCCTTTCATGCAGAATCTTAAGGTCCTAGCTCCTCTCCAAGGCACCAAAGCCAGCTAAAAAGTCAATAATCGATACCTAAAACTTGAATTGTACTACTTCTTACTGCCTATTACATCAACTTAGAAGCTTCATCTGTGATCTACTATGGTGCTTTTAGTGTCTCCGCATACCGCAGCACGCGACATAGCTTTGCAGACGATAAGTACAACTGTTTCAGAGAGAAGAGCGGCCAATGTGACGATCTGGCTTATGTCGATTCGATAACAAATGACGAAAACGGACGGATTTCTCAGGTTTTTACTACATATGAACACTTTTCACTTTCTCCCTCGCAACTCGGCTGCTAGTCCTCCTTTCATGCAGAATCTTAAGGCCCTAGCTCATGTCCAAGACACCAAAGCCAGCTTAAAGGTCAATAATCTATACCTAAAACTTGAATTGTACTACTTCTTACTGGCTATTACATCAACTTAGAAGCTTCATCTGTGTTCTACTATGGTGCTTTTAGTGTCTCCGCATACCGCAGCACGCGACATAGCTTTGCAGACGATAAGTACAACCGTTTCAGAGAGAAGAGCGGCCAATGTGACGATCTGGCTTTCATTCAATTCGATAACAAATGACGAAAACGTAAGGATTTCTCAGGTTTTTACTACATATGAACAATTTCCACATTCTCCAGTGCAACTCGGCTGCTAGTCCTCCTTTCATGCAGAATCTTAAGGTCCTAGCTCATGTTCAAGTCACCAAAGCAAGCTAAGAAGTCAATAATCGATACTTAAAACTTGAATTGTACTACTTCTTACTGGCTATTACATCAGCTTAGAAGCTTCATCTGTGTTCTACTATGGTGCTTTTAGTGTCTCCACATACCGCAGCACGCGACATAGCTTTGCAGACGATAAGTACAACCGTTTCAGAGAGAAGAGCGGCCAATGTGACGATCTGGCTTTAAGTCGATTCGATAACAAATGGCGGAAACGGACGGATTTCTTAGGTTTTTACTACATATGAACACTTTTCACATTCTCCCGTGCAACTGGGCTGCTAGTCCTCCTTTCATGCAGAATCATAAGGTCCCAACTCATGTCCAAGGCACCAAAGAAAGCTAAAAAGTCAATAATCGATACCTAAAACTTGAATTGTACTACATCTTACTGACTATTACATTATCTTAGAAGCTTCATCTGTGTTCTACTATGGTGCTTTTAGTGTCTCCGCATACCGCAGCACGCGACATAGCTTTGCAGACGATAAGTACAACCATTTCAGAGAGAAGAGCGGCTAATGTGACGATCTTGCTTTAAGTCGATTCGATAACAAATGACGATAACGAACGGATTTCTCAGCTTTTTACTACATATGAACACTTTTTACATTCTCCCCTGCAACTCGGCTGCTAGTCCTCCTTTCATGCAGAATCTTAAGGTCCTAGCTCATGTCCAAGGCACCAAAGCCAGCTAAAAAGTCAATAATCGATACCTAAAACTAGAATTGTACTACTTCTTACTGGCTATTACATCAACATAGAAGCTTCATCTGTGTTCTACTATGATGCTTTTAGTGTCTCCGCATACCGCAGCACGCGACATAGCTTTGCAGACGGTAAGTACAACCGTTTCAGAGAGAAGAGCGGCTAATGTGACGATCTGGCTTTAAGTCGATTCGATAACAAATGTCGAAAACGGACGGATTTCTCAGGTTTTTACTACATATGAACACTTTTCACATTCTCCCGTACAACTCGGCTGCTAGAAATCCGTTCATGCAGAATCATAAGGTCCCAACTCATGTCCAAGGCACCAAAGAAAGCTAAAAAGTCAATAATCGATACCTAAAACTTGAATTGTACTACATCTTACTGACTATTACATCATCTTAGAAGCTTCATCTGTGTTCTACTATGGTGCTTTTAGTGTCTCCGCATACCGCAGCACGCGACATAGCTTTGCAGACGATAAGTACAACCGTTTCAGAGAGAAGAGCGGCCAATGTGACGATCTGGCTTTAAGTCAATTCGATAACAAATGACGAAAACGCAAGAATTTCTCAGGTTTTTACTACATATGAATATTTTCCACATTCTCCAGTGCAACTCGGCTGCTAGTCCTTCTTTCATGCAGAATCTTAAGGTCCTAGCTCATGTTCAAGTCACCAAATCAAGCTAAGAAGTCAATAATCGATACCTATAACATGAATTGTACTACTTCTTACTGGCTATTACATCAGCTTAGAAGCTTCATCTGTGTTCTACTATGATGCTTTTAGTGTCTCCGCATACCGCAGCACGCGACATAGCTTTGCAGACGATAAGTACAACCGTTTCAGAGAGAAGAGCGGCCAATGTGACGATCTGGCTTTAAGTCGATTCGATAACAAATGACGAAAACGGACGGATTTCTCAGGTTTTTACTACATATGAACACTTTTCACATTCTCCCGTGCAACTCGGCTGCTAGTCCTCCTTTCATGCAGAATTTTAAGGTCCTAGCTCATGTCCAAGGCACCAAGGGCAGCTAAAAAGTCAATAATCGATACCTAAAACTTGAATTGTACTACTTCTTAATGACTATTACATCATCTTAGAAGCTTCATCTGTGTTTTACTATGGTGGTTTTAGTGTCTCCGCATACCGCAGCACGCGACATAGCTTTGCAGTCGATAAGTACAATCGTTTCAGAGAGAAGAGCGGCTAAGGTGACGATCTGGCTTTAAGTCGATTCGATAACAAATGACGATAACGAACGGATTTCTCAGGCTTTTACTACATATGAACACTTCTTACATTCTCCACTGCAACTCGGCTGCTAGTCCTCCTTTCATGCAGAATCTTAAGGTCCTGGCTCATGTCCAAGGCACCAAAGCCAGCTAAAAAGTCAATAATCGATACCTAAAACTTGAATTGTACTACTACTTACTGGCTATTACATCAACTTAGAATATTCGTCTGTGTTCTACTATGATGCTTTTAGTGTCTCCGCATACCGCAGCACGCGACATAGCTTTGCAGACGATCAGTACAACCGTTTCAGAGAGAAGAGCGGCCAATGTGACGATCTGGCTTTAAGTCGATTCGATAACAAATGACGAAAACGGACGGATTTCTCAGGTTTTTACTACATATGAACACTTTTCACATTCTCCCGTGCAACTCGGCTGCTAGTCCTCGTTTCATGCAGAATCTTAAGGTCTTAGCTCATGTCCAAGTCACCAAAGCCAGCTAAAAAGTCAATAATCGATACCTAACACTTGAATTGTACTACTTCTTACTGGCTATTACATCGCCTTAGAAGCTTCATCTGTCTTCTACTATGGTGCTTTTAGTGTCTCCGCATACCGCAGCACGCGACATAGCTTTGCAGACGATAAGTACAACCGTTTCAGAGAGAAGAGCGCCAATGTGACGATCTGGCTTTAAGTCGATTCGATAACAAATGACGAAAACGGACGGATTTCTCAGGTTTTTACTACATATGAACACTTTTCACATTCTCCCAAGCAACTCGGCTGCTAGTCCTCCGTTCATGCAGAATTTTAAGGTCCTAGCTCATGTCCAATGCCCCAAAGAATGGTAAAAAGTCAATAATCGATACCTAAGACTTGAATTGTACTACATCTTACTGGATATTACTTCTACTTAGAAGCTTCATCTGTGTTCTACAATGGTGCTTTTAGTGTCTCCGCATACCGCAGCACGCGACAAAGCTTTGCAGACGATAAGTACAACCGTTTCAGAGAGAAGAGCGGCCAATGTGACGATCTGGCTCTAAGTCAATTCGATAACAAATGACGAAAACGGAAGGATTTCTCAGGTTTTTACTACATATGAACATTTTCCACATTCTCCAAGCAACTCGGCTGCTAGTCCTCCTTTCATGCAGAATCTTAAGGTCCTAGCTCATGGTCAAGTCACCAAAGCAAGCTAAGAAGTCAATAATCGATACTTAAAACTTGAATTGTACTACTTCTTACTGGCTATTACATTAGCTTAGAAGCTTCATCTGTGTTCTACTATGGTGCTTTTAGTGTCTCCACATACCGCAGCACGCGACATAGCTTTGCAGACGATAAGTACAACCGTTTCAGAGAGAAGAGCGGCCAATGTGACGATCTGGCTTTAAGTCGATTCGATAACAAATGGCGGAAACGGACGGATTTCTTAGGTTTTTACTACATATGAACACTTTTCACATTCTCCCGTGCAACTGGGCTGCTAGTCCTCCTTTCATGCAGAATCATAAGGTCCCAACTCATGTCCAAGGCACCAAAGAAAGCTAAAAAGTCAATAATCGATACCTAAAACTTGAATTGTACTACATCTTACTGACTATTACATTATCTTAGAAGCTTCATCTGTGTTCTACTATGGTGCTTTTAGTGTCTCCGCATACCGCAGCACGCGACATAGCTTTGCAGACGATAAGTACAACCATTTCAGAGAGAAGAGCGGCTAATGTGACGATCTTGCTTTAAGTCGATTCGATAACAAATGACGATAACGAACGGATTTCTCAGGTTTTTACTACATATGAACACTTTTTACATTCTCCCCTGCAACTCGGCTGCTAGTCCTCCTTTCATGCAGAATCTTAAGGTCCTAGCTCATGTCCAAGGCACCAAAGCCACCTAAAAAGTCAATAATCGATACCTAAAACTAGAATTGTACTACTTCTTACTGGCTATTACATCAACATAGAAGCTTCATCTGTGTTCTACTATGATGCTTTTAGTGTCTCCGCATACCGCAGCACGCGACATAGCTTTGCAGACGGTAAGTACAACCGTTTCAGAGAGAAGAGCGGCTAATGTGACGATCTGGCTTTAAGTCGATTCGATAACAAATGACGAAAACGGACGGATTTCTCAGGTTTTTACTACATATGAACACTTTTCACATTCTCCCGTGCAACTCGGCTGCTACTCCTCCTTTCATGCAGAATCTTAAGGTCTTAGCTCATGTCCAAGTCACCAAAGCCAGCTAAAAAGTCAATAATCGATACCTAACACTTGAATTGTACTACTTCTTACTGGCTATTACATCGCCTTAGAAGCTTCATCTGTCTTCTACTATGGTGCTTTTAGTGTCTCCGCATACCGCAGCACGCGACATAGCTTTGCAGACGATAAGTACAACCGTTTCAGAGAGAAGAGCGGCCAATGTGACGATCTGGCTTTAAGTCAATTCGATAACAAATGACGAAAACGGAAGGATTTCTCAGGTTTTTACTACATATGAACATTTTCCACATTCTCCAAGCAACTCGGCTGCTAGTCCTCCTTTCATGCAGAATCTTAAGGTCCTAGCTCATGGTCAAGTCACCAAAGCAAGCTAAGAAGTCAATAATCGATACCTATAACATGAATTGTACTACTTCTTACTGGCTATTACATCAACTTACAAGCTTCATCTGTGTTCTACTATGGTGCTTTTAGTGTCTCCACATACCGCAGCACGCGACATAGCTTTGCAGACGATAAGTACAACCGTTTCAGAGAGAAGAGCGGCCAATGTGACGACCTGGCTTTAAGTCGATTCGATAACAAATGACGAAAACGGAGGTATTTCTCAGGTTTTTATTATATATTAACACTTTTCACATTCTTCCTTGCAACTTGGCTGTTAGTCGTCCTTTCATGCAGAATTTTAAGGTCCTAGCTCATGTCCAAGGCACCAAAGCCAGCTAAAAAGTCAATAATCGGTACCTATAACTTGAATTGTACTACATCTTACTGGCTATTACATCAACTTAGAAGCTTCATCTGTGTTCTACTATGGTGCTTTTAGTGTCTCCGCATACCGCAGCATGCGACATAGCTTTGCAGACGATAAGTACAACCGTTTTAGAGAGTAGAGCGCACAATGTGACGATCTGGCTTTAAGTCGATTCGATAACAAATGAGGAAAACTGACGGATTTCTCTGGTTTTTACTACATATGAACACTTTTCACATTCTCCCGTGCAACTCGGCTGCTAGTCCTCCTTTCATGCAGAATCTTAAGGTCCTAGCTCATGTCCAAATCACCAAAGCCAGCTAAAAAGTCAATAATCAATACCTAAAACTTGAATTGTACTACTTCTTACTGACTATTACATCAACTTAGAAGCTTCATCTGTGTTCTACTATGGTGCTTTTAGTGTCTCCGCATACCGCAGCACGCGACATAGCTTTGCAGACGATAAGTACAAACGTTTCAGAGAGAAGAGCGCCAATGTGACGATCTGGCTTTAAGTCGATTCGATAACAAATGACGAAAACGGACGGATTTCTCAGGTTTTTACTACATATGAACACTTTTCACATTCTCCCAAGCAACTCGGCTGCTAGTCCTCCGTTCATGCAGAATTTTAAGGTCCTAGCTCATGTCCAAGGCACCAAAGAATGGTAAAAAGTCAATAATCGATACCTAAGACTTGAATTGTACTACATCTTACTGGATATTACTTCAACTTAGAAGCTTCATCTGTGTTCTACAATGGTGCTTTTAGTGTCTCTGCATACCGCAGCACGCGACATAGCTTTGCAGTCGATAAGTACAACCGTTTCAGAGAGAAGAGCGGCTAATGTGACGATCTGGCTTTAAGGCGATTCGATAACAAATGACGATAACGAACGGATTTCTCAGGTTTTTACTACATATGAACACTTTTTACATTCTCCCCTGCAACTCGGCTGCTAGTCCTCCGTTCATGCAGAATTTTAAGGTGCTAGCTCATGTCCAAGGCACCAAAGAATTGTAAAAAGTCAATAATCGATACCTAAGACTTGAATTGTACTACATCTTTCTGGATATTACATCAACTTAGAAGCTTCATCTGTGATCTACTATGGTGCTTTTAGTGTCTCCGCATACCGCAGCACGCGACATAGCTTTGCAGACGATAAGTACAAATGTTTCAGAGAGAAGAGCGGCCAATGTGACGATCTGGCTTTAAGTCGATTCGATAACAAATGAGGAAAACGGACGGATTTCTCAGGTTTTTACTACATATGAACACTTTTCACTTTCTCCCTCGCAACTCGGCTGCTAGTCCTCCTTTCATGCAGAATCTTAAGGCCCTAGCTCATGTCCAAGACACCAAAGCCAGATAAAAGGTCAATAATCGATACCTAAAACTTGAATTGTACTACTTCTTACTGGCTATTACATCAACTTAGAAGCTTCATCTGTGTTCTACTATGGTGCTTTTAGTGTCTCCGCATACCGCAGCACGCGACATAGCTTTGCAGACGATAAGTACAACCGTTTCAGAGAGAAGAGCGGCCAATGTGACGATCTGGCTTTAAGTCAATTCGATAACAAATGACGAAAACGTAAGGATTTCTCAGGTTTTTACTACATATGAACAATTTCCACATTCTCCAGTGCAACTCGGCTGCTAGTCCTCCTTTCATGCAGAATCTTAAGGTCCTAGCTTTGTTCAAGTCACCAAAGCAAGCTAAGAAGTCAATAATCGATACTTAAAACTTGAATTGTACTACTTCTTACTGGCTATTACATCAGCTTAGAAGCTTCATCTGTGTTCTACTATGGTGCTTTTAGTGTCTCCACATACCGCAGCACGCGAAATAGCTTTGCAGACGATAAGTACAACCGTTTCAGAGAGAAGAGCGGCCAATGTGACGATCTGGCGTTAAGTCGATTCGATAACAAATGGCGGAAACGGACGGATTTCTTAGGTTTTTACTACATATGAACACTTTTCACATTCTCCCGTGCAACTCGGCTGCTAGTCCTCCTTTCATGCAGAATCATAAGGTCCCAACTCATGTCCAAGGCACCAAAGAAAGCTAAAAAGTCAATAATCGATACCTAAAACTTGAATTGTACTACATCTTACTGACTATTACATTATCTTAGAAGCTTCATCTGTGTTCTACTATGGTGCTTTTAGTGTCTCCGCATACCGCAGCACGCGACATAGCTTTGCAGACGATAAGTACAACCGTTTCAGAGAGAAGAGCGGCTAATGTGACGATCTTGCTTTAAGTCGATTCGATAACAAATGACGATAACGAACGGATTTCTCTGGTTTTTACTACATATGAACACTTTTTACATTCTCCCCTGCAACTCGGCTGCTAGTCCTCCTTTCATGCAGAATCTTAAGGTCCTAGCTCATGTCCAAGGCACCAAAGCCACCTAAAAAGTCAATAATCGATACCTAAAACTAGAATTGTACTACTTCTTACTGGCTATTACATCAACTTAGAAGCTTCATCTGTGTTCTACTATGATGCTTTTAGTGTCTCCGCATACCGCAGCACGCGACATAGCTTTGCAGACGGTAAGTACAACCGTTTCAGAGAGAAGAGCGGCTAATGTGACGATCTGGCTTTAAGTCGATTCGATAACAAAAGACGTAAACGGACGGATTTCTCAGGTTTTTACTACATATGAACACTTTTCACATTCTCCCGTGCAACTCGGCTGCTACTCCTCCTTTCATGCACAATCTTAAAGTCCTAGCTCATGTCCAAGGCACCAAAGCCACCTAAGAAGTGAATAATCGATACCTAAAACTTGAATTGTACTACTTCTTACTGGCTATTACATCAACTTAGAAGCTTCATCTGTGTTCTACTATGGTGCTTTTAGTGTCTCCACATACCGCAGCACGCGACATAGCTTTGCAGAAGATAAGTACAACCGTTTCAGAGAGAAGAGCGGCCAATGTGACGATCTGGCTTTAAGTCGATTCGATAACAAATGACGAAAACGGACGGATTTCTCAGGTTTTTACTACATATGAACACTTTTCACATTCTCCCGTACAACTCGGCTGCTAGAAATCCGTTCATGCAGAATCATAAGGTCCCAACTCATGTCCAAGGCACCAAAGAAAGCTAAAAAGTCAATAATCGATACCTAAAACTTGAATTGTACTACATCTTACTGACTATTACATCATCTTAGAAGCTTCATCTGTGTTCTACTATGGTGCTTTTAGTGTCTCCGCATACCGCAGCACGCGACATAGCTTTGCAGACGATAAGTACAACCGTTTCAGAGAGAAGAGCGGCCAATGTGACGATCTGGCTTTAAGTCAATTCGATAACAAATGACGAAAACGTAAGAATTTCTCAGGTTTTTACTACATATGAATATTTTCCACATTCTCCAGTGCAACTCGGCTGCTAGTCCTTCTTTCATGCAGAATCTTAAGGTCCTAGCTCATGTTCAAGTCACCAAATCAAGCTAAGAAGTCAATAATCGATACCTATAACATGAATTGTACTACTTCTTACTGGCTATTACATCAGCTTAGAAGCTTCATCTGTGTTCTACTATGATGCTTTTAGTGTCTCCGCATACCGCAGCACGCGACATAGCTTTGCAGACGATAAGTACAATCGTTTCAGAGAGAAGAGCTTCTAAGGTGACGATCTGGCTTTAAGTCGATTCGATAACAAATGACGATAACGAACGGATTTCTCAGGCTTTTACTACATATGAACACTTCTTCCATTCTCCCCTGCAACTCGGCTGCTAGTCCTCCGTTCATGCAGAATTTTAAGGTCCTAGCTCATGTCCAAGGCACCAAAGAATGGTAAAAAGTCAATAATCGATACCTAAGACTTGAATTGTACTACATCTTACTGGATATTACTTCAACTTAGAAGCTTCATCTGTGTTCTACAATGGTGCTTTTAGTGTCTCCGCATACCGCAGCACGCGACAAAGCTTTGCAGACGATAAGTACAACCGTTTCAGAGAGAAGAGCGGCCAATGTGACGATCTGGCTTTAAGTCAATTCGATAACAAATGACGAAAACGGAAGGATTTCTCAGGTTTTTACTACATATGAACATTTTCCACATTCTCCAAGCAACTCGGCTGCTAGTCCTCCTTTCATGCAGAATCTTAAGGTCCTAGCTCATGGTCAAGTCACCAAAGCAAGCTAAGAAGTCAATAATCGATACCTATAACATGAATTGTACTACTTCTTACTGGCTATTACATCAACTTGGAAGCTTCATCTGTGTTCTACTATGGTGCTTTTAGTGTCTCCACATACCGCAGCACGCGACATAGCTTTGCAGACGATAAGTACAACCGTTTCAGAGAGAAGAGCGGCCAATGTGACGACCTGGCTTTAAGTCGATTCGATAACAAATGACGAAAACGGACGTATTTCTCAGGTTTTTATTATATATTAACACTTTTCACATTCTTCCTTGCATTTTGGCTGTTAGTCGTCCTTTCATGCAGAATTTTAAGGTCCTAGCTCATGTCCAAGGCACCAAAGCCAGCTAAAAAGTCAATAATCGATACCTATAACTTGAATTGTACTACATCCTACTGGCTATTACATCAACTTAGAAGCTTCTTCTGTGTTCTACTATGGTGCTTTCAGTGTCTCCGCATACCGCAGCACGCGACATAGCTTTGCAGACGATAAGTACAACCGTTTTAGAGAGTAGAGCGCCCAATGTGACGATCTGGCTTTAAGTCGATTCGATAACAAATGAGGAAAACGTAAGAATTTCTCAGGTTTTTACTACATATGAACACATTTCACATTCTCACGTGCAACGCGGCTGCTAGACCTCCTATCATGCAAAATCTTAAGTACCTAGCTTATGCCCAAGGCACCAAAGAAGGGTAAAAAGTCAACAATCGATACCTAAAACTTGAATTGTACTACATCTTACTGGCTATTACATCAACTTAGAAGCTTCATCTGTGTTCTACTATGTTGCTTTTAGTGTCTCCGCATACAGCAGCACTCGACATAGCTTTGCAGACAATAAGTACAACCGTTGCAGAGAGAAGAGCGCAAATGTGACGATCTGGCTTTAAGTCGATTCGATAACAAATGTCGAACACGGACGGATTTCTCAGGCTTTTACTACATATGAACACTTTTCACATTCTCCCGTGCAACTCGGCTGCTAGTCCTCCATTAAAGAAGAATCTTAAGGTCCTAGCTCATGTCCAAGGCACCAAAGACAGCTAAAAAGTCAATAATCGATACCTAAAACTTGAATTGTACTACTTCTTACTGGCTGTTACATCAACTTAGAAGCTTCATCTGTGTTCTACTATGGTGCTTTCAGTGTCTCCGCATACCGCAGCACGCGACATAGCTTTGCAGACGATAAGTACAACCGTTTTAGAGAGTAGAGCGCCCAATGTGACGATCTGGCTTTAAGTCGATTCGATAACAAATGAAGAAAACGGACGTATTTCTCAGGTTTTTACTATATATGAACACTTTTCTCATTCTTCTGTGCAACTTGGCTGTTAGTCGTCCTTTCATGCAGAATTTTAAGGTCCTAGCTCATGTCCAAGGCACCAAAGCCAGCTAAAAAGTCAATAATCAATACCTAAAACTTGAATTGTACTACTTCTTACTGACTATTACATCAACTTAGAAGATTCATCTGTGTTCTACTATGGTGCTTTTAGTGTCTCCACATACCGCAGCACGCGACATATCTTTGCAGTCGATTAGTACAGCCGTTTGAGAGAGAAGAGAGGCCAATGTGACGATCTGGCTTTAAGTCGATTCGATAACAATGACGATAACGAACGGATTTTTAAGGTTTTTACTACATATGAACACTTTTCACATTCTCCAGTGCTACTCGGCTGCTAGTCCTCCTTTCATGCAGAATCTTAAGGTCCTAGCTCATGTTCAAGTCACCAAAGCCAGCTAAGAAGCCAATAATCGATACTTATAACATGAATTGTACTACTTCTTACTGGCTATTACATCAGCTTAGAAGCTTCATCTGTGTTCTACTATGGTGCTTTTAGTGTCTCCGCATACCGCAGCACGCGACATAGCTTTGCAGACGATAAGTACAACCGTTTCAGAGAGAAGAGCGGCCAATGTGACGATCTGGCTTTAAGTCGATTCGATAACAAATGGCGGAAACAGACGGATTTCTTTGGTTTTTACTACATATGAACACTTTTCACATTCTCCCGTGCAACTGGGCTGCTAGTCCTCCTTTCATGCAGAATCATAAGGTCCTAGCTCATGTACAAGGTACCAAAGCCAGCTAAAAAGTCAATAATCGATACCTATAACTTGAATTGTACTTCTTCTTACTGGCTATTACATCAACTTAGAAGCTTCATGTGTGTTCTACTATGGTGCTTTTAGTGTCTCCGCATACCGCAGCACGCGACATAGCTTTGCAGACGATAAGTACAACCGTTTTAGAGAGTAGTGCGCCCAACGTGACGATCTGGCTTTAAGTCGATTCGATAACAAATGAGGAAAACGGACGGATTTCTCAGGTTTTTACTACATATGAACACTTTTCACATTCTCACGTGCAACGCGGCTGCTAGACCTCCTATCATGTAAAATCTTAAGTTCCTAGCTCATGCCCAAGGCACCAAAGAAGGGTAAAAAGTCAACAATCGATACCTAAAACTTGAATTGTACTACTTCTTACTGGCTATTACATCAACTTAGAAGCTTCATCTGTGTTCTACTATGTTGCTTTTAGTGTCTCCGCATACCGCAGCACGCGACATAGCTTTGCAGACGATAAGTACAACCGTTTCAGAGAGAAGAGCGGCCAATGTGACGATTTGGCTTTAAGTCGATTTTATAACAAATGACGAAAACGGACGTATTTCTCAGGTTTTTACTATATATGAACACTTTTCTCATTCTTCCGTGCAACTTGGCTGTTAGTCGTCCTTTCATGCAGAGATTTAAGGTCCTAGCTCATGTCCAAGGCACCAAAGCCAGCTAAAAGTCAATAATCGATACCTAAAACTTGAATTGTACTACTTCTTACTGGCTATTACATCAACTTAGAAGCTTCATCTGTGTTCTACTATGGTGCTTTTAGTGTCTCCGCATACCGCAGCACGCGACATACCTTTGCAGACGATAACTACAACCGTTTTAGAGAGTAGAGCGCCCAATGTGACGATCTGGCTTTAAGTCGATTCGATAACAAATGAGGAAAACGGACGGATTTCTCAGGTTTTTACTAAATATGAACACTTTTCACATTCTCACGTGCAACGCGGCTGCTAGACCTCCTATCATGCAAAATCTTAAGGTCCTAGCTCATGCCCAAGGCACCAAAGAAGGGTAAAAAGTCAACAATCGATACCTAAAACTTGAATTATACTACTTCTTACTGGCTATTACATCAAATTAGAGGCTTCATCTGTGTTCTACTATAATGCTTTTAGTGTCTCCGCATACCGCAGCACGCGACATAGCTTTGCAGTCGATAAGTACAACCGTTTCAGAGAGAAGAGCGGCCAATGTGATGAACTGGCTTTAAGTCAATTCGATAACAAATGACGAAAACGGAAGGATTTCTCAGGTTTTTACTACATATGAACATTTTCCACATTCTACCGTGCAACTCAGCTGCTAGTCCTCCTTTCATGCAGAATCTTAAGGTCCTAGCTCATGTACAAGGTACCAAAGCCAGCTAAAAAGTCAATAATCGATACCTATAACTTGAATTGTACTACTTCTTACTGGCTATTACATCAACTTAGAAGCTTCATCTGTGTTCTACTATGGTGCTATTAGTGTCTCCGCATACAGCAGCGCTCGACATAGCTTTGCAGACAATAAGTACAACCGTTTCAGAGAGAAGAGCGGCCAATGTGACGATCTGGCTTTAAGTCGATTCGATAACAAATGTCGAACACGGACGGATTTCTCAGGCTTTTACTACATATGAACACTTTTCACATTCTCCCGTGCAACTCGTCTGCTAGTCCTCCATTAATGAAGAATCTTAAGGTCCTAGCTCATGTCCAAGGCACCAAAGACAGCTAAAAAGTCAATAATCGATACCTAAAACTTGAATTTTACTACTTCTTACTGGCTATTACATCAACTTGGAAGCTTCATCTGTGTTCTACTATGGTGCTTTTAGTGTCTCCACATACCGCAGCACGCGACATAGCTTTGCAGACGATAAGTACAACCGTTTCAGAGAGAAGAGCGGCCAATGTGACGATCTGGCTTTAAGTCGATTCGATAACAAATGACCAAAACGGACGGATTTCTCAGGTTTTTACTATATATGAACACTTTTCACACTCTTCCGTGCAACTTGGCTGTTAGTCGTCCTTTCATGCAGAATTTTAAGGTCCTAGCTCATGTCCAAGGCACCAAAGCCAGCTATAAAGTCAATAATCGATACATATAACTTGAATTGTACTTCTTCTTACTGGCTATTAGATCAACTTAGAAGCTTCGTGTGTGTTCTACTATGGTTCTTTTAGTGTCTCCGCATACCGCAGCACGCGACATAGCTTTGCAGACGATAAGTACAACCGTTTAGAGAGTAGAGCGCCCAACGTGACGATCTGGCTTTAAGTCGATTCGATAACAAATGAGGAAAACGGACGGATTTCTCAGGTTTTTTCTACATATGAACACTTTTCACATTCTCACGTGCAACGCGGCTGCTAGACCTCCTATCATGTAAAATCTTAAGTTCCTAGCTCATGCCCAAGGCACCAAAGAAGGGTAAAAAGTCAACAATCGATACCTAAAACTTGAATTGTACTACTTCTTACTGACTATTACATCAACTTACAAGCTTCATCTGTGTTCTACTATGGTGCTTTTAGTGTCTCCGCATGCCGCAGCACTCGACATAGCTTTGCAGTCGATAAGTATAACCGTTTCAGAGAGAAGAGCGGCCAATGTGACGATCTGGCTTTAAGTCGATTCGATAACAAATGTCGTACACGGACGGATTTCTCTGGTTTTTACTACATATGAACACTTTTCACATTCTCCCGTGCAACTCGGCTGCAAATTCTCCTTTCATGCAGAATCTTAAGGTCCTAGCTCATGTCCAAGGCACCAAAGGCAGCTAAAAAGTCAATAATCAATACCTAACACTTGAATTGTACTATTTCTTACTGACTATTAAATCAACTTAGAAGCTTCATCTGTGTTCTACTATGGTGCTTTTAGTGTCTCCGCATACCGCAGCACGCGACATAGCTTTGCAGTCGATAAGTATAACCGTTTCAGAGAGAAGAGCGGCTAATGTGACGATCTGGCTTTAAGTCGATTCGATAACAATGACGATAACGAACGGATTTTTAAGGTTTTTACTACATATGAACACTTCTCACATTCTCCCGTGCAACTCGGCTGCTAGTCCTCCTTTCCTGCAGAATCTTAAGGTCCTAGCCATGTCCAAGGCACCAAAGCCAGCTAAAAAATCAATAATCGATACCTAAAACTTGAATTATACTACTTCTTAATGGCTATTACATCAAATTAGAGGCTTCATCTGTGTTCCACTATGGTGCTTTTAGTGTCTCCGCATACCGCAGCACGCGACATAGCTTTGCAGTCGATAAGTACAACCGTTTCAGAGAGAAGAGCGGCCAATGTGACGATCTGGCTTTAAATCAATTCGATAACAAATGACGAAAACGGAAGGATTTCTCAGGTTTTTACTACATATGAACATTTTCCACATTCTCCAGTGCAACTGGGCTGTTAGTCCTCCTTTCATGCAGAATCTTATGGTCCTAGCTCATGTCCAAGGTACCAAAGCCAGCTAAAAAGTCAATAATCGATACCTATAACTAGAATTGTACTACTTCTTACTGGCTATTACATCAACTTAGAAGCTTCATCTGTGTTCTACTATGGTGCTTTTAGTGTCTCCGCATACCGCAGCACTCGACATAGCTTTGCAGACAATAAGTACAACCGTTTCAGAGAGAAGAGCGGCCAATGTTACGATCTGGTTTAAGTCGATTCGATAACAAATGTCGAACACGGACGGATTTCTCAGGCTCTTACTACATATGAACACTTTTCACATTCTCCCGTGCAACTCGACTGCTAGTCCTCCATTAATGAAGAATCTTAAGGTCCTAGCTCATGTCCAAGGCACCAAAGCCAGCTAAAAAGTCAATAATCGATACCTGAAACTTGAATTGTACTACTTCTTACTGGCTATTACATCAACTTGGCAGCTTCATCTGTGTCCTACTATGGGGCTTTTAGTGTCTCCACATACCGCAGCACGCGACATAGCTTTGCAGACGATAAGTACAACCGTTTCAGAGAGAAGAGCGGCCAATGTGACGATCTGGCTTTAAGTCGATTCGATAACAAATGTCGTCCACGGACGGATTTCTCTGGTTTTTACTACATATGAACACTTTTCACATTCTCCCGTGCAACTCGGCTGCTAGTCCTCCTTTCATGCAGAACCTTAAGGTCCTAGCTCATGTCCAAGGCACCAAAGCCAGCTAAAAAGTTAATAATCAATACCTAAAACTTGAATTCTACTACTTCTTACTGACTATTACATCAACTTAGAAGCTTTATCTGTGTTCTACTATGGTGCTTTTAGTGTCTCCGCATACCGCAGCACGCGACATAGCTTTGCAGTCGATAAGTACAACCGTTTCAGAGAGAAGAGCGGCTAATGTGACGATCTGGTTTTAAGTCGATTCGATAACAATGACGATAACGAACGGATTTTTAACGTTTTTACTACATATGAACACTTTTCACATTCTCCCGTGCAACTCGGCTGCTAGTCCTCCTTTCATGCAGAATCTTAAGGTTCTAGCCATGTCCAAGGCACAAAGCCAGCTAAAAAGTCAATAATCGATACCTAAAACTTGAATTATACTACTTCTTACTGGCTATTACATCAAATTGGAGGCTTCATCTGTATTCTACTATGGTGCTTTTAGTGTCTCCGCATACCGCAGCACGCGACATAGCTTTGCAGTCGATAAGTACAACCGTTTCAGAGAGAAGAGCGGCCAATGTGACGATCGGGCTTTAACTCAATTCGATAACAAATGACGAAAACGGAAGGATTTTTCAGGTTTTTACTACATATGAACATTTTAAACATTCTCCCGTGCAACTCGGCTGCTAGTCCTCCTTTCATGCAGAATCTTAAGGTCCTAGCCCATGTTCAAGTGACCAAAGCCAGCTAAGAAGTCAATAATCCATACCTATAACATGAATTGTACTACGTCTTACTGGCTATTACATCAGCTTAGAAGCTTCATCTGTGTTCTACTATGGTGCTTTTAGTGTCTCTGGATACCGCAGCACGCGACATAGCTTTGCAGACGATAAGTACAACCGTTTCAGAGAGAAGAGCGGCCAATGTGACGATCTGGCTTTAAGTCGATTCCATAACAAATGGCGGAAACGGACGGATTTCTCAGGTTTTTACTACATATGAACACTTTTCACAGTCTCCCGTGCAACTGGGCTGCTATTCCTCCTTTCATGCAGAATCATAAGGTCCTAGCTCATGTCCAAGGCACCAAAGCCAGCTAAAAAGTCAATAATCGATATCTAAAATTTAAATTGTACTACTTCTTACTAGCTATTACATCAACTTAGAAGCTTCATCTGTGTTCTACTGTGGTGCTTTTAGTGTCTCCGCGTACCGCAGCACGCGACATAGCTTTGCAGACGATAAGTACAAGCGTTTCAGAGAGAAGAGCGGACAATGTGACGATCTGGCTTTACGTCGATTCGATAACAAATGACGAAAACGGACGGATTTCTCAGGTTTTTACTACAGATGAACACTTTTCATATTCTCCCATGCAAATCGGCTGCTAGTCCTCCTTTCATGCAGAATCATAAGGTCCTAGCTCATGTCCAAGGCACCAAAGCCAGCTAAAAAGTCAATAATCCATACCTAAAACTTGAATTGTACTACTTCTTACGGGCTATTACATCAACTTAGAAGCTTGATCTGTGTTCTACTATGGTGCTTTTACTGTCTCCGCATACCGCAGCACGCGACATAGCTTTGCAGACGATAAGTACAACCGTTTCAGAGAGAAGAGCGGCCAATGTGACGATCTGGTTTAAGTAGATTCGATAACAAATGACGTAAACGGACGGATGTCTCAGGCTTTTACTACATATGAACATTTTTCACATTCTCCCGTGAAACTCGGCTGCTAGTCCTCCTTTCATGCAGAATCTTAAGGTCCTAGCTCATGTCCAAGGTACCAAAGCCAGCTGAAAAGTCAATAATCGATACCTAAAACTTGAATTGTACTACTTCTTACTGGCTATTACATCAACTTATAAGCTACATCTGTGTTCTACTATGGTGATTGTAGTGTCTGCGCATACCCCAGCACGCGACATAGCTTTGCAGACGATAAGTACAACCGTTTCAGAGAGAAGAGCGGCCAATGTGACGATCGGGCTTTAAGTCAATTCGATAACAAATGACGAAAACGGAAGGATTTTTCAGGTTTTTACTACATATGAACATTTTAAACATTCTCCCGTGCAACTCGGCTGATAGTCTTCCATTCATGCAGAATCTTAAGGTCCTAGCTCATGTTCAAGTGACCAAAGCCAGCTAAGAAGTCAATAATCGATACCTATAACATGAATTGTACTACTTCTTACTGGCTATTACATCAGCTTAGAAGCTTCATCTGTGTTCTACTATGGTGCTTTTAGTGTCTCCGGATACCGCAGCACGCGACATAGCTTTGCAGACGATAAGTACAACCGTTTCAGAGAGAAGAGCGGCCAATGTGACGATCTGGCTTTAAGTCGATTCCATAACAAATGGCGGAAACGGACGGATTTCTCAGGTTTTTACTACATATGAACACTTTTCACAGTCTCCCGTGCAACTGGGCTGCTAGTCCTCCTTTCATGCTGAATCATAAGGTCCTAGCTCATGTCCAAGGCACCAAAGCCAGCTAAAAAGTGAATAATCGATATCTAAAATTTAAATTGTACTACTTCTTACTAGCTATTACATCAACTTAGAAGCTTCATCTGTGTTCTACTATGGTGCTTTTAGTGTCTCCGCATACCGCAGCACGCGACATAGCTTTGCAGTCGATAAGTACAACCGTTTCAGAGAGAAGAGCGGCCAATGTGACGATCGGGCTTTAGCTCAATTCGATAACAAATGACGAAAACGGAAGGATTTTTCAGGTTTTTAATACATATGAACATTTTAAACATTCTCCCGTGCAACTCGGCTGCTAGTCCTCCTTTCATGCAGAGTCTTAAGTTTCTAGCCATGTCCAAGGCACCAAAGCCAGCTAAAAAGTCAATAATCGATACCTAAAACTTGAATTATACTACTTCTTACTGGCTATTACATCAAATTGGAGGCTTCATCTGTATTCTACTATGGTGCTTTTAGTGTCTCCGCATACCGCAGCACGCGACATAGCTTTGCAGACGATAAGTACAACCGTTTCAGAGAGAAGAGCGGCCAATGTGACGATCTGGCTTTAAGTCAATTCGATAACAAATGACGAAAACGGAAAGATTTCTCAGGTTTTTACTACATATGAACATTTTCCACATTCTCCAGTGCAACTCGGCTGCTAGTCCTCCTTTCATGCAGAATCTTAAGGTCCTAGCTCATGTTCAAGTCACCAAAGCCAGCTATGAAGTCAATGATCGATACTTATAACATGAATTGTACTACTTCTTACTGGCTATTACATCAGCTTAGAAGCTTCATCTGTGTTCTACTATGGTGCTTTTAGTGTCTCCGCATACCGCAGCACGCGACATAGCTTTGCAGACGATAAGTACAACCGTTTCAAAGAGAAGAGCGCCCAATGTGACGATCTGGCTTTAACTCGATTCCATAACAAATGGCGGAAACGGACGGATTTCTCAGGTTTTTACTACATATGAACACTTTTCACATTCTCCCGTGCAACTGGGCTGCTAGTCCTCCTTTCATGCAAAATCATAAGGTCCTAGCTCATGTCCAAGGTACCAAAGCCAGCTAAAAAGTCAATAATCGATACCTATAACTAGAATTGTACTACTTCTTACTGGCTATTACATCAACTTAGAAGCTTCATCTGTGTTCTACTATGGTGCTTTTAGTGTCTCCGCATACCGCAGCACTCGACATAGCTTTGCAGACAATAAGTACAACCGTTTCAGAGAGAAGAGCGGCCAATGTGACGATCTGGTTTAAGTCGATTCGATAACAAATGTCGAACACGGACGGATTTCTCAGGCTTTTACTACATATGAACACTTTTCACATTCTCCCGTGCAACTCGGCTGCTAGTCCTCCATTAATGAAGAATCTTAAGGTCCTAGCTCATGTCCAAGGCACCAAAGCCAGCTAAAAAGTCAATAATCGATACCTGAAACTTGAATTTTACTACTTCTTACTGGCTATTACATCAACTTGGCAGCTTCATCTGTGTCCTACTATGGGGCGTTTAGTGTCTCCACATACCGCAGCACGCGACATAGCTTTGCAGACGATAAGTACAACCGTTTCAGAGAGAAGAGCGGCCAATGTGACGATCTGGCTTTAAGTCGATTCCATAACAAATGGCGGAAACTGACGGATTTCTCAGGTTTTTACTACATATGAACACTTTTCACATTCTCCCGTGCAACTCGGCTGCTAGTCCTCCTTTCATGCAGAATCATAAGGTCCTAGCTCATGTCCAAGGTACCAAAGCCAGCTAAAAAGTCAATAATCGATACCTAAAACTTGAATTGTACTACTTCTTACTGGCTATTACATCAACTTAGAAGCTTCATCTGTGTTCTACTATGGTGCTTTTAGTGTCTCCATATACCGCAGCACGCGACATAGCTTTGCAGACGATAAGTACAACCGTTTCAGAGAGAAGAGCGGCCAATGTGACGATCTGGCTTTAAGTCGATTCGATAACAAATGTCGTCCACGGACGGATTTCTCTGGTTTTTACTACATATGAACACTTTTCACATTCTCCCGTGCAACTCGGCTGCTAGTCCTCCTTTCATGCAGAATCGTAAGGTCCTAGCTCATGTCCAAGGCACCAAAGCCAGCTAAAAAGTCAATAATCAATACCTAAAACTTGAATTCTACTACTTCTTACTGACTATTACATCAACTTAGAAGCTTTATCTGTGTTCTACTATGGTGCTTTTAGTGTCTCCGCATACCGCAGCACGCGACATAGCTTTGCAGTCGATAAGTACAACCGTTTCAGAGAGAAGAGCGGCTAATGTGACGATCTGGCCCTAAGTCGATTCGATAACAATGACGATAACGCACGGATTTTTAACGTTTTTACTACATATGAACACTTTTCACATTCTCCCGTGCAACTCGGCTGCTAGTCCTCCTTTCATGCAGAATCTTAAGGTTCTAGCCATGTCCAAGGCACCAAAGCCAGCTAGAAAGTCAATAATCGATACCTGAAACTTGAATTGTACTACTTCTTACTGGCTATTACATCAACTTGACAGCTTCATCTGTGTCCTACTATGGCGCTTTTAGTGTCTCTACATACCGCAGCACGCGACATAGCTTTGCAGACGATAAGTACAACCGTTTAAGAGAGAAGAGCGGCCAATGTGACGATCTGGCTTTAAGTCGATTCGATAACAAATGACGAAAACGGACGTATTTCTCAGATTTTTACTATATATGAACACTTTTCAAATTCTTCCGTGCAACTTTTCTGATAGTCCTCCTTTCATGCAGAATTTTAAGGTCCTAGCTCATGTCCAAGGCACCAAAGCCAGCTAAAAAGTCAATAATCGATACCTATAACTTGAATTGTACTACTTCTTACTGGCTATTACATTAAATTAGAGGCTTCATCTGTGTTCTACTATGGTGCTTTTAGTGTCTCCGCATACCGCAGCACGCGACATAGCTTTGCAGTCGATAAGTACAACGTGTCAGAGAGAAGAGCGGCCAATGTGACGATCTGGCTGTAAGTCAATTCGATAACAAATGACGAAAACGGAAGGATTTCTCAGGTTTTTACTACATATGAACATTTTCCACATTCTCCAGTGCAACTCGGCTGCTAGTCCTCCCTTCATGCAGAATGTTAAGGTCCTAGCTCATGTTCAAGTCACCAAAGCCAGCTAAGAAGTCAATAATCGATACCTATAACATGAATTGTACTACTTCTTACTGGCTATTACATCAGCTTAGAAGCTTCATCTGTGTTCTACTATGGTGCTTTTAGTGTCTCCACATACCGCAGCACGCGACATAGCTTTGCAGACGATAAAGACAACCGTTTCAGAGAGAAGAGCGGCCAATGTGTCGATCTGGCTTTAAGTCGATTCGATAACAAATGACGAAAACGGACGGATTTCTCAGGTTTTTACTACATATGAACACTTTTTACATTCTCCCCTGCAACTCGGCTGCTAGTCCTCCTTTCCTGCAGAATCTTAAGGTCCTAGCCATGTCCAAGGCACCAAAGCCAGCTAAAAAATCAATAATCGATACCTAAAACTTGAATTATACTACTTCTTAATGGCTATTACATCAAATTAGAGGCTTCACACTAGATCGCGTGTTGTGCTTTTAGTGTCTCCGCATACCGCAGCACGCGACATAGCTTTGCAGTCGATAAGTACAACCGTTTCAGAGAGAAGAGCGGCCAATATGACGATCTGGCTTTAAGTCAATTCGATAACAAATGACGAAAACGGAAGGATTTCTCAGGTTTTTACTACATATGAACATTTTCCACATTCTCCAGTGCAACTGGGCTGCTAGTCCTCCTTTCATGCAGAGTCATAAGGTCCTAGCTCATGTCCAAGGTACCAAAGCCAGCTAAAAAGTCAATAATCGATACCTATAACTAGAATTGTACTACTTCTTACTGGCTATTACATCAACTTAGAAGCTTCATCTGTGTTCTACTATGGTGCTTTTAGTGTCTCCGCATACCGCAGCACTCGACATAGCTTTGCAGACAATAAGTACAACCGTTTCAGAGAGAAGAGCGGCCAATGTGACGATCTGTTTTAAGTCGATTCGATAACAAATGTCGAACACGGACGGATTTCTCACGCTCTTACTACATATGAACACTTTTCACATTCTCCCGTGCAACTCGGCTGCTAGTCCTCCATTAATGAAGAATATTAAGGTCCTAGCTCATGTCCAAGGCACCAAAGCCAGCTAAAAAGTCAATAATCGATACCTGAAACTTGAATTGTACTACTTCTTACTGGCTATTACATCAACTTGGCAGCTTCATCTGTGTCCTACTATGGGGCTTTTAGTGTCTCCACATACCGCAGCACGCGACATAGCTTTGCAGACGATAAGTACAACCGTTTCAGAGAGAAGAGCGGCCAATGTGACGATCTGGCTTTAAGTCGATTCCATAACAAATGGGGGAAACTGACGGATTTCTCAGGTTTTTACTACATATGAACACTTTTCACATTCTCCCGTGCAACTCGGCTGCTAGTCCTCCTTTCATGCAGAATCATAAGGTCCTAGCTCATGTCCAAGGTACCAAAGCCAGCTACAAAGTCAATAATCGATACATAAAACTTGAATTATACTACTTCTTACTGGCTATTACATCAACTTAGAAGCTTCATCTGTGTTCTACTATGGTGCTCTTAGTGTCTCCACATACCGCAGCACGCGACATAGCTTTGCAGACGATAAGTACAACCGTTTCAGAGAGAAGAGCGGCCAATGTGACGATCTGGCTTTAAGTCGATTCGATAACAAATGTCGTCCACGGACGGATTTCTCTGGTTTTTACTACATATGAACACTTTTCACATTCTCCCGTGCAAATCGGCTGCTAGTCCTCCTTTCATGTAGAATCTTAAGGTCCTAGCTCATGTCCAAGGCACCAAAGGCAGCTAAAAAGTCAATAATCAATACCTAAAACTTGAATTCTACTACTTCTTACTGACTATTACATCAACTTAGAAGCTTTATCTGTGTTCTACTATGGTGCTTTTAGTGTCTCCGCATACCGCAGCACGCGACATAGCTTTGCAGTCGATAAGTACAACCGTTTCAGAGAGAAGAGCGGCCAATGTGACGATCTGGCTTTAAGTCGATTCCATAACAAATGGCGGAAACTGACGGATTTCTCAGGTTTTTACTACATATGAACACTTTTCACATTCTCCCGTGCAACTCGGCTGCTAGTCCTCCTTTCATGCAGAATCATAAGGTCCTAGCTCATGTCCAAGGTACCAAAGCCAGCTAAAAAGTCAATAATCGATACCTAAAACTTGAATTGTACTACTTCTTACTGGCTATTACATCAACTTAGAAGCTTCATCTGTGTTCTACTATGGTGCTTTTAGTGTCTCCACATACCGCAGCACGCGACATAGCTTTGCAGACGATAAGTACAACCGTTTCAGAGAGAAGAGCGGCTAATGTGACGATCTGGCTTTAAGTCGATTCGATAACAATGACGATAACGAACGGATTTTTAACGTTTTTACTACATATGAACACTTTTCACATTCTCCCGTGCAACTGGGCTGCTAGTCCTCCTTTCCTGCAGAATCTTAAGGTCCTAGCCATGTCCAAGGCACCAAAGCCAGCTAAAAAGTCAATAATCGATACCTAAAACTTGAATTATACTACTTCTTACTGGCTATTACATCAAATTGGAGGCTTCATCTGTATTCTACTATGGTGTTTTTAGTGTCTCCGCATACCGCAGCACGCGACATAGCTTTGCAGTCGATAAGTACAACCGTTTCAGAGAGAAGAGCGGCCAATGTGACGATCTGGTTTAAGTCGATTCGATAACAAATGTCGAACACGGACGGATTTCTCAGGCTTTTACTACATATGAACACTTTTCACATTCTCCCGTGCAACTCGGCTGCTAGTCCTCCATTAATGAAGAATCTTAAGGTCCTAGCTCATGTCCAAGGCACCAAAGCCAGCTAAAAAGTCAATAATCGATACCTGAAACTTGAATTGTACTACTTCTTACTGGCTATTACATCAACTTGACAGCTTCATCTGTGTCCTACTATGGCGCTTTTAGTGTCTCTACATACCGCAGCACGCGACATAGCTTTGCAGACGATAAGTACAACCGTTTAAGAAAGAAGAGCGGCCAATGTGACGATCTGGCTTTAAGTCGATTCGATAACAAATGACGAAAACGGACGTATTTCTCAGATTTCTACTATATATGAACACTTTTCAAATTCTTCCGTGCAACTTGGCTGTTAGTCCTCCTTTCATGCAGAATTTTAAGGTCCTAGCTCATGTCCAAGGCACCAAAGCCAGCTAAAAAGTCAATAATCGATACCTATAACTTGAATTGTACTAATTCTTACTGGCTATTACATTAAATTAGAGGCTTCATCTGTGTTCTACTATGGTGCTTTTAGTATCTCCGCATACCGCAGCCCGCGACATAGCTTTGCAGTCGATAAGTACAACGTTTCAGAGAGAAGAGCGGCCAATGTGACGATCTGGCTGTAAGTCAATTCGATAACAAATGACGAAAACGGAAGGATTTCTCAGGTTTTTACTACATATGAACATTTTCCACATTCTCCAGTGCAACTCGGCTGCTAGTCCTCCCTTCATGCAGAATGTTAAGGTCCTAGCTCATGTTCAAGTCACCAAAGCCAGCTAAGAAGTCAATAATCGATACCTATAACATGAATTGTACTACTTCTTACTGGCTATTACATCAGCTTAGAAGCTTCATCTGTGTTCTACTATGGTGCTTTTAGTGTCTCCACATACCGCAGCACGCGACATAGCTTTGCAGACGATAAAGACAACCGTTTCAGAGAGAAGAGCGGCCAATGTGTCGATCTGGCTTTAAGTCGATTCGATAACAAATGACGAAAACGGACGGATTTCTCAGGTTTTTACTACATATGAACACTTTTCACATTCTCCCCTGCAACTCGGCTGCTAGTCCTCCTTTCCTGCAGAATCTTAAGGTCCTAGCCATGTCCAAGGCACCAAAGCCAGCTAAAAAATCAATAATCGATACCTAAAACTTGAATTATACTACTTCTTAATGGCTATTACATCAAATTAGAGGCTTCATCTGTGTTCTACTATGGTGCTTTTAGTGTCTCCGCATACCGCAGCACGCGACATAGCTTTGCAGTCGATAAGTACAACCGTTTCAGAGAGAAGAGCGGCCAATATGACGATCTGGCTTTAAGTCAATTCGATAACAAATGACGAAAACGGAAGGATTTCTCAGGTTTTTACTACATATGAACATTTTCCACATTCTCCAGTGCAACTGGGCTGCTAGTCCTCCTTTCATGCAGAGTCATAAGGTCCTAGCTCATGTCCAAGGTACCAAAGCCAGCTAAAAAGTCAATAATCGATACCTATAACTAGAATTGTACTACTTCTTACTGGCTATTACATCAACTTAGAAGCTTCATCTGTGTTCTACTATGGTGCTTTTAGTGTCTCCGCATACCGCAGCACTCGACATAGCTTTGCAGACAATAAGTACAACCGTTTCAGAGAGAAGAGCGGCCAATGTGACGATCTGTTTTAAGTCGATTCGATAACAAATGTCGAACACGGACGGATTTCTCACGCTCTTACTACATATGAACACGTTTCACATTCTCCCGTGCAACTCGGCTGCTAGTCCTCCATTAATGAAGAATATTAAGGTCCTAGCTCATGTCCAAGGCACCAAAGCCAGCTAAAAAGTCAATAATCCATACCTAAAACTTGAATTGTACTACTTCTTACGGGCTATTACATCAACTTAGAAGCTTGATCTGTGTTCTACTATGGTGCTTTTACTGTCTCCGCATACCGCAGCACGCGACATAGCTTTGCAGACGATAAGTACAAGCGTTTCAGAGAGAAGAGCGGACAATGTGACGATCTGGCTTTACGTCGATTCGATAACAAATGACGAAAACGGACGGATTTCTCAGGTTTTTACTACAGATGAACACTTTTCATATTCTCCCATGCAAATCGGCTGCTAGTCCTCCTTTCATGCAGAATCATAAGGTCCTAGCTCATGTCCAAGGCACCAAAGCCAGCTAAAAAGTCAATAATCCATACCTAAAACTTGAATTGTACTACTTCTTACGGGCTATTACATCAACTTAGAAGCTTGATCTGTGTTCTACTATGGTGCTTTTACTGTCTCCGCATACCGCAGCACGCGACATAGCTTTGCAGACGATAAGTACAACCGTTTCAGAGAGAAGAGCGGCCAATGTGACGATCTGGTTTAAGTAGATTCGATAACAAATGACGTAAACGGACGGATGTCTCAGGCTTTTACTACATATGAACATTTTTCACATTCTCCCGTGAAACTCGGCTGCTAGTCCTCCTTTCATGCAGAATCTTAAGGTCCTAGCTCATGTCCAAGGTACCAAAGCCAGCTGAAAAGTCAATAATCGATACCTAAAACTTGAATTGTACTACTTCTTACTGGCTATTACATCAACTTATAAGCTACATCTGTGTTCTACTATGGTGATTGTAGTGTCTGCGCATACCCCAGCACGCGACATAGCTTTGCAGACGATAAGTACAACCGTTTCAGAGAGA
Organism: Schistocerca gregaria; assembly: GCF_023897955.1. NCBI lineage: Eukaryota > Metazoa > Arthropoda > Insecta > Orthoptera > Acrididae > Schistocerca > Schistocerca gregaria. The sequence goes on from NW_026061770.1 coordinate 1,354,739, forward strand.
AGAGCGGCCAATGTGACGATCGGGCTTTAAGTCAATTCGATAACAAATGACGAAAACGGAAGGATTTTTCAGGTTTTTACTACATATGAACATTTTAAACATTCTCCCGTGCAACTCGGCTGATAGTCTTCCATTCATGCAGAATCTTAAGGTCCTAGCTCATGTTCAAGTGACCAAAGCCAGCTAAGAAGTCAATAATCGATACCTATAACATGAATTGTACTACTTCTTACTGGCTATTACATCAGCTTAGAAGCTTCATCTGTGTTCTACTATGGTGCTTTTAGTGTCTCCGGATACCGCAGCACGCGACATAGCTTTGCAGACGATAAGTACAACCGTTTCAGAGAGAAGAGCGGCCAATGTGACGATCTGGCTTTAAGTCGATTCCATAACAAATGGCGGAAACGGACGGATTTCTCAGGTTTTTACTACATATGAACACTTTTCACAGTCTCCCGTGCAACTGGGCTGCTAGTCCTCCTTTCATGCTGAATCATAAGGTCCTAGCTCATGTCCAAGGCACCAAAGCCAGCTAAAAAGTGAATAATCGATATCTAAAATTTAAATTGTACTACTTCTTACTAGCTATTACATCAACTTAGAAGCTTCATCTGTGTTCTACTATGGTGCTTTTAGTGTCTCCGCATACCGCAGCACGCGACATAGCTTTGCAGTCGATAAGTACAACCGTTTCAGAGAGAAGAGCGGCCAATGTGACGATCGGGCTTTAGCTCAATTCGATAACAAATGACGAAAACGGAAGGATTTTTCAGGTTTTTAATACATATGAACATTTTAAACATTCTCCCGTGCAACTCGGCTGCTAGTCCTCCTTTCATGCAGAGTCTTAAGTTTCTAGCCATGTCCAAGGCACCAAAGCCAGCTAAAAAGTCAATAATCGATACCTAAAACTTGAATTATACTACTTCTTACTGGCTATTACATCAAATTGGAGGCTTCATCTGTATTCTACTATGGTGCTTTTAGTGTCTCCGCATACCGCAGCACGCGACATAGCTTTGCAGACGATAAGTACAACCGTTTCAGAGAGAAGAGCGGCCAATGTGACGATCTGGCTTTAAGTCAATTCGATAACAAATGACGAAAACGGAAAGATTTCTCAGGTTTTTACTACATATGAACATTTTCCACATTCTCCAGTGCAACTCGGCTGCTAGTCCTCCTTTCATGCAGAATCTTAAGGTCCTAGCTCATGTTCAAGTCACCAAAGCCAGCTATGAAGTCAATGATCGATACTTATAACATGAATTGTACTACTTCTTACTGGCTATTACATCAGCTTAGAAGCTTCATCTGTGTTCTACTATGGTGCTTTTAGTGTCTCCGCATACCGCAGCACGCGACATAGCTTTGCAGACGATAAGTACAACCGTTTCAAAGAGAAGAGCGCCCAATGTGACGATCTGGCTTTAACTCGATTCCATAACAAATGGCGGAAACGGACGGATTTCTCAGGTTTTTACTACATATGAACACTTTTCACATTCTCCCGTGCAACTGGGCTGCTAGTCCTCCTTTCATGCAAAATCATAAGGTCCTAGCTCATGTCCAAGGTACCAAAGCCAGCTAAAAAGTCAATAATCGATACCTATAACTAGAATTGTACTACTTCTTACTGGCTATTACATCAACTTAGAAGCTTCATCTGTGTTCTACTATGGTGCTTTTAGTGTCTCCGCATACCGCAGCACTCGACATAGCTTTGCAGACAATAAGTACAACCGTTTCAGAGAGAAGAGCGGCCAATGTGACGATCTGGTTTAAGTCGATTCGATAACAAATGTCGAACACGGACGGATTTCTCAGGCTTTTACTACATATGAACACTTTTCACATTCTCCCGTGCAACTCGGCTGCTAGTCCTCCATTAATGAAGAATCTTAAGGTCCTAGCTCATGTCCAAGGCACCAAAGCCAGCTAAAAAGTCAATAATCGATACCTGAAACTTGAATTTTACTACTTCTTACTGGCTATTACATCAACTTGGCAGCTTCATCTGTGTCCTACTATGGGGCGTTTAGTGTCTCCACATACCGCAGCACGCGACATAGCTTTGCAGACGATAAGTACAACCGTTTCAGAGAGAAGAGCGGCCAATGTGACGATCTGGCTTTAAGTCGATTCCATAACAAATGGCGGAAACTGACGGATTTCTCAGGTTTTTACTACATATGAACACTTTTCACATTCTCCCGTGCAACTCGGCTGCTAGTCCTCCTTTCATGCAGAATCATAAGGTCCTAGCTCATGTCCAAGGTACCAAAGCCAGCTAAAAAGTCAATAATCGATACCTAAAACTTGAATTGTACTACTTCTTACTGGCTATTACATCAACTTAGAAGCTTCATCTGTGTTCTACTATGGTGCTTTTAGTGTCTCCATATACCGCAGCACGCGACATAGCTTTGCAGACGATAAGTACAACCGTTTCAGAGAGAAGAGCGGCCAATGTGACGATCTGGCTTTAAGTCGATTCGATAACAAATGTCGTCCACGGACGGATTTCTCTGGTTTTTACTACATATGAACACTTTTCACATTCTCCCGTGCAACTCGGCTGCTAGTCCTCCTTTCATGCAGAATCGTAAGGTCCTAGCTCATGTCCAAGGCACCAAAGCCAGCTAAAAAGTCAATAATCAATACCTAAAACTTGAATTCTACTACTTCTTACTGACTATTACATCAACTTAGAAGCTTTATCTGTGTTCTACTATGGTGCTTTTAGTGTCTCCGCATACCGCAGCACGCGACATAGCTTTGCAGTCGATAAGTACAACCGTTTCAGAGAGAAGAGCGGCTAATGTGACGATCTGGCCCTAAGTCGATTCGATAACAATGACGATAACGCACGGATTTTTAACGTTTTTACTACATATGAACACTTTTCACATTCTCCCGTGCAACTCGGCTGCTAGTCCTCCTTTCATGCAGAATCTTAAGGTTCTAGCCATGTCCAAGGCACCAAAGCCAGCTAGAAAGTCAATAATCGATACCTGAAACTTGAATTGTACTACTTCTTACTGGCTATTACATCAACTTGACAGCTTCATCTGTGTCCTACTATGGCGCTTTTAGTGTCTCTACATACCGCAGCACGCGACATAGCTTTGCAGACGATAAGTACAACCGTTTAAGAGAGAAGAGCGGCCAATGTGACGATCTGGCTTTAAGTCGATTCGATAACAAATGACGAAAACGGACGTATTTCTCAGATTTTTACTATATATGAACACTTTTCAAATTCTTCCGTGCAACTTTTCTGATAGTCCTCCTTTCATGCAGAATTTTAAGGTCCTAGCTCATGTCCAAGGCACCAAAGCCAGCTAAAAAGTCAATAATCGATACCTATAACTTGAATTGTACTACTTCTTACTGGCTATTACATTAAATTAGAGGCTTCATCTGTGTTCTACTATGGTGCTTTTAGTGTCTCCGCATACCGCAGCACGCGACATAGCTTTGCAGTCGATAAGTACAACGTGTCAGAGAGAAGAGCGGCCAATGTGACGATCTGGCTGTAAGTCAATTCGATAACAAATGACGAAAACGGAAGGATTTCTCAGGTTTTTACTACATATGAACATTTTCCACATTCTCCAGTGCAACTCGGCTGCTAGTCCTCCCTTCATGCAGAATGTTAAGGTCCTAGCTCATGTTCAAGTCACCAAAGCCAGCTAAGAAGTCAATAATCGATACCTATAACATGAATTGTACTACTTCTTACTGGCTATTACATCAGCTTAGAAGCTTCATCTGTGTTCTACTATGGTGCTTTTAGTGTCTCCACATACCGCAGCACGCGACATAGCTTTGCAGACGATAAAGACAACCGTTTCAGAGAGAAGAGCGGCCAATGTGTCGATCTGGCTTTAAGTCGATTCGATAACAAATGACGAAAACGGACGGATTTCTCAGGTTTTTACTACATATGAACACTTTTTACATTCTCCCCTGCAACTCGGCTGCTAGTCCTCCTTTCCTGCAGAATCTTAAGGTCCTAGCCATGTCCAAGGCACCAAAGCCAGCTAAAAAATCAATAATCGATACCTAAAACTTGAATTATACTACTTCTTAATGGCTATTACATCAAATTAGAGGCTTCATCTGTGTTCTACTATGGTGCTTTTAGTGTCTCCGCATACCGCAGCACGCGACATAGCTTTGCAGTCGATAAGTACAACCGTTTCAGAGAGAAGAGCGGCCAATATGACGATCTGGCTTTAAGTCAATTCGATAACAAATGACGAAAACGGAAGGATTTCTCAGGTTTTTACTACATATGAACATTTTCCACATTCTCCAGTGCAACTGGGCTGCTAGTCCTCCTTTCATGCAGAGTCATAAGGTCCTAGCTCATGTCCAAGGTACCAAAGCCAGCTAAAAAGTCAATAATCGATACCTATAACTAGAATTGTACTACTTCTTACTGGCTATTACATCAACTTAGAAGCTTCATCTGTGTTCTACTATGGTGCTTTTAGTGTCTCCGCATACCGCAGCACTCGACATAGCTTTGCAGACAATAAGTACAACCGTTTCAGAGAGAAGAGCGGCCAATGTGACGATCTGTTTTAAGTCGATTCGATAACAAATGTCGAACACGGACGGATTTCTCACGCTCTTACTACATATGAACACTTTTCACATTCTCCCGTGCAACTCGGCTGCTAGTCCTCCATTAATGAAGAATATTAAGGTCCTAGCTCATGTCCAAGGCACCAAAGCCAGCTAAAAAGTCAATAATCGATACCTGAAACTTGAATTGTACTACTTCTTACTGGCTATTACATCAACTTGGCAGCTTCATCTGTGTCCTACTATGGGGCTTTTAGTGTCTCCACATACCGCAGCACGCGACATAGCTTTGCAGACGATAAGTACAACCGTTTCAGAGAGAAGAGCGGCCAATGTGACGATCTGGCTTTAAGTCGATTCCATAACAAATGGGGGAAACTGACGGATTTCTCAGGTTTTTACTACATATGAACACTTTTCACATTCTCCCGTGCAACTCGGCTGCTAGTCCTCCTTTCATGCAGAATCATAAGGTCCTAGCTCATGTCCAAGGTACCAAAGCCAGCTACAAAGTCAATAATCGATACATAAAACTTGAATTATACTACTTCTTACTGGCTATTACATCAACTTAGAAGCTTCATCTGTGTTCTACTATGGTGCTCTTAGTGTCTCCACATACCGCAGCACGCGACATAGCTTTGCAGACGATAAGTACAACCGTTTCAGAGAGAAGAGCGGCCAATGTGACGATCTGGCTTTAAGTCGATTCGATAACAAATGTCGTCCACGGACGGATTTCTCTGGTTTTTACTACATATGAACACTTTTCACATTCTCCCGTGCAAATCGGCTGCTAGTCCTCCTTTCATGTAGAATCTTAAGGTCCTAGCTCATGTCCAAGGCACCAAAGGCAGCTAAAAAGTCAATAATCAATACCTAAAACTTGAATTCTACTACTTCTTACTGACTATTACATCAACTTAGAAGCTTTATCTGTGTTCTACTATGGTGCTTTTAGTGTCTCCGCATACCGCAGCACGCGACATAGCTTTGCAGTCGATAAGTACAACCGTTTCAGAGAGAAGAGCGGCCAATGTGACGATCTGGCTTTAAGTCGATTCCATAACAAATGGCGGAAACTGACGGATTTCTCAGGTTTTTACTACATATGAACACTTTTCACATTCTCCCGTGCAACTCGGCTGCTAGTCCTCCTTTCATGCAGAATCATAAGGTCCTAGCTCATGTCCAAGGTACCAAAGCCAGCTAAAAAGTCAATAATCGATACCTAAAACTTGAATTGTACTACTTCTTACTGGCTATTACATCAACTTAGAAGCTTCATCTGTGTTCTACTATGGTGCTTTTAGTGTCTCCACATACCGCAGCACGCGACATAGCTTTGCAGACGATAAGTACAACCGTTTCAGAGAGAAGAGCGGCTAATGTGACGATCTGGCTTTAAGTCGATTCGATAACAATGACGATAACGAACGGATTTTTAACGTTTTTACTACATATGAACACTTTTCACATTCTCCCGTGCAACTGGGCTGCTAGTCCTCCTTTCCTGCAGAATCTTAAGGTCCTAGCCATGTCCAAGGCACCAAAGCCAGCTAAAAAGTCAATAATCGATACCTAAAACTTGAATTATACTACTTCTTACTGGCTATTACATCAAATTGGAGGCTTCATCTGTATTCTACTATGGTGTTTTTAGTGTCTCCGCATACCGCAGCACGCGACATAGCTTTGCAGTCGATAAGTACAACCGTTTCAGAGAGAAGAGCGGCCAATGTGACGATCTGGTTTAAGTCGATTCGATAACAAATGTCGAACACGGACGGATTTCTCAGGCTTTTACTACATATGAACACTTTTCACATTCTCCCGTGCAACTCGGCTGCTAGTCCTCCATTAATGAAGAATCTTAAGGTCCTAGCTCATGTCCAAGGCACCAAAGCCAGCTAAAAAGTCAATAATCGATACCTGAAACTTGAATTGTACTACTTCTTACTGGCTATTACATCAACTTGACAGCTTCATCTGTGTCCTACTATGGCGCTTTTAGTGTCTCTACATACCGCAGCACGCGACATAGCTTTGCAGACGATAAGTACAACCGTTTAAGAAAGAAGAGCGGCCAATGTGACGATCTGGCTTTAAGTCGATTCGATAACAAATGACGAAAACGGACGTATTTCTCAGATTTCTACTATATATGAACACTTTTCAAATTCTTCCGTGCAACTTGGCTGTTAGTCCTCCTTTCATGCAGAATTTTAAGGTCCTAGCTCATGTCCAAGGCACCAAAGCCAGCTAAAAAGTCAATAATCGATACCTATAACTTGAATTGTACTAATTCTTACTGGCTATTACATTAAATTAGAGGCTTCATCTGTGTTCTACTATGGTGCTTTTAGTATCTCCGCATACCGCAGCCCGCGACATAGCTTTGCAGTCGATAAGTACAACGTTTCAGAGAGAAGAGCGGCCAATGTGACGATCTGGCTGTAAGTCAATTCGATAACAAATGACGAAAACGGAAGGATTTCTCAGGTTTTTACTACATATGAACATTTTCCACATTCTCCAGTGCAACTCGGCTGCTAGTCCTCCCTTCATGCAGAATGTTAAGGTCCTAGCTCATGTTCAAGTCACCAAAGCCAGCTAAGAAGTCAATAATCGATACCTATAACATGAATTGTACTACTTCTTACTGGCTATTACATCAGCTTAGAAGCTTCATCTGTGTTCTACTATGGTGCTTTTAGTGTCTCCACATACCGCAGCACGCGACATAGCTTTGCAGACGATAAAGACAACCGTTTCAGAGAGAAGAGCGGCCAATGTGTCGATCTGGCTTTAAGTCGATTCGATAACAAATGACGAAAACGGACGGATTTCTCAGGTTTTTACTACATATGAACACTTTTCACATTCTCCCCTGCAACTCGGCTGCTAGTCCTCCTTTCCTGCAGAATCTTAAGGTCCTAGCCATGTCCAAGGCACCAAAGCCAGCTAAAAAATCAATAATCGATACCTAAAACTTGAATTATACTACTTCTTAATGGCTATTACATCAAATTAGAGGCTTCATCTGTGTTCTACTATGGTGCTTTTAGTGTCTCCGCATACCGCAGCACGCGACATAGCTTTGCAGTCGATAAGTACAACCGTTTCAGAGAGAAGAGCGGCCAATATGACGATCTGGCTTTAAGTCAATTCGATAACAAATGACGAAAACGGAAGGATTTCTCAGGTTTTTACTACATATGAACATTTTCCACATTCTCCAGTGCAACTGGGCTGCTAGTCCTCCTTTCATGCAGAGTCATAAGGTCCTAGCTCATGTCCAAGGTACCAAAGCCAGCTAAAAAGTCAATAATCGATACCTATAACTAGAATTGTACTACTTCTTACTGGCTATTACATCAACTTAGAAGCTTCATCTGTGTTCTACTATGGTGCTTTTAGTGTCTCCGCATACCGCAGCACTCGACATAGCTTTGCAGACAATAAGTACAACCGTTTCAGAGAGAAGAGCGGCCAATGTGACGATCTGTTTTAAGTCGATTCGATAACAAATGTCGAACACGGACGGATTTCTCACGCTCTTACTACATATGAACACGTTTCACATTCTCCCGTGCAACTCGGCTGCTAGTCCTCCATTAATGAAGAATATTAAGGTCCTAGCTCATGTCCAAGGCACCAAAGCCAGCTAAAAAGTCAATAATCGATACCTGAAACTTGAATTGTACTACTTCTTACTGGCTATTACATCAACTTGGCAGCTTCATCTGTGTCCTACTATGGGGCTTTTAGTGTCTCCACATACCGCAGCACGCGACATAGCTTTGCAGACGATAAGTACAACCGTTTCAGAGAGAAGAGCGGCCAATGTGACGATCTGGCTTTAAGTCGATTCCATAACAAATGGCGGAAACTGACGGATTTCTCAGGTTTTTACTACATATGAACACTTTTCACATTCTCCCGTGCAACTCGGCTGCTAGTCCTCCTTTCATGCAGAATCATAAGGTCCTAGCTCATGTCCAAGGTACCAAAGCCAGCTAAAAAGTCAATAATCTATACATAAAACTTGAATTGTACTACTTCTTACTGGCTATTACATCAAATTGGAGGCTTCATCTGTATTCTACTATGGTGCTTTTAGTGTCTCCGCATACCGCAGCACGCGACATAGCTTTGCAGTCGATAAGTACAACCGTTTCAGAGAGAAGAGCGGCCAATGTGACGATCGGGCTTTAAGTCAATTCGATAACAAATGACGAAAACGGAAGGATTTTTCAGGTTTTTACTACATATGAACATTTTAAACATTCTCCCGTGCAACTCGGCTGCTAGTCCTCCTTTCATGCAGAATCTTAAGGTCCTAGCTCATGTTCAAGTGACCAAAGCCAGCTAAGAAGTCAATAATCGATACCTATAACATGAATTGTACTACTTCTTACTGGCTATTACATCAGCTTAGAAGCTTCATCTGTGTTCTACTATGGTGCTTTTAGTGTCTCCGGATACCGCAGCACGCGACATAGCTTTGCAGACGATAAGTACAACCGTTTCAGAGAGAAGAGCGGCCAATGTGACGATCTGGCTTTAAGTCGATTCCAAAACAAATGGCGGAAACGGACGGATTTCTCAGGTTTTTACTACATATGAACACTTTTCACAGTCTCCCGTGCAACTGGGCTGCTAGTCCCCCTTTCATGCAGAATCATAAGGTCCTAGCTCATGTCCAAGGCACCAAAGCCAGCTAAAAAGTCAATAATCGATATCTAAAATTTAAATTGTACTACTTCTTACTAGCTATTACATCAACTTAGAAGCTTCACCTGTGTTCTACTATGGTGCTTTTAGTGTCTCCTCATACCGCAGCACGCGACATAGCTTTGCAGTCGATAAGTACAACCGTTTCAGAGAGAAGAGCGGCTAATGTGACGATCTGGCTTTAAGTCGATTCGATAACAATGACGATAACGAACGGATTTTTAACGTTTTTACTACATATGAACACTTTTCACATTCTCCCGTGCAACTCGGCTGCTAGTCCTCCTTTCATGCAGAATCTTAAGTTTCTAGCCATGTCCAAGGCACCAAAGCCAGCTAAAAAGTCAATAATCGATACCTAAAACTTGAATTATACTACTTCTTACTGGCTATTACATCAAATTGGAGGCTTCATCTGTATTCTACTATGGTGCTTTTAGTGTCTCCGCATACCGCAGCACGCGACATAGCTTTACAGTCGATAAGTACAACCGTTTCAGAGAGAAGAGCGGCCAATGTGACGATCTGGTTTAAGTCGATTCGATAACAAATGTCGAACACGGACGGATTTCTCAGGCTTTTACTACATATGAACACTTTTCACATTCTCCCGTGCAACTCGGCTGCTAGTCCTCCATTAATGAAGAATCTTAAGGTCCTAGCTCATGTCCAAGGCACCAAAGCCAGCTAAAAAGTCAATAATTGATACCTGAAACTTGAATTCTACTACTTCTTACTGGATATTACATCAACTTAGAAGCTTTATCTGTGTTCTACTATGGTGCTTTTAGTGTCTCCGCATACCGCAGCACGCGACATAGCTTTGCAGTCGATAAGTACAACCGTTTCAGAGAGAAGAGCGGCTAATGTGACGATCTGGCTTTAAGTCGATTCGATAACAATGACGATAACGAACGGATTTTTAACGTTTTTACTACATATGAACACTTTTCACATTCTCCCGTGCAACTAGGCTGCTAGTCCTCCTTTCATGCAGAATCTTAAGGTTCTAGCCATGTCCAAGGCACAAAGCCAGCTAAAAAGTCAATAATCGATACCTAAAACTTGAATTATACTACTTCTTACTGGCTATTACATCAAATTGGAGGCTTCATCTGTATTCTACTATGGTGCTTTTAGTGTCTCCGCATACCGCAGCACGCGACATAGCTTTGCCGTCGATAAGTACAACCGTTTCAGAGAGAAGAGCGGCCAATGTGACGATCGGGCTTTAAGTCAATTCGATAACAAATGACGAAAACGGAAGGATTTTTCAGGTTTTTACTACATATGAACATTTTAAACATTCTCCCGTGCAACTCGGCTGATAGTCTTCCTTTCATGCAGAATCTTAAGGTCCTAGCTCATGTTCAAGTGACCAAAGCCAGCTAAGAAGTCAATAATCGATACCTATAACATGAATTGTACTACTTCTTACTGGCTATTACATCAGCTTAGAAGCTTCATCTGTGTTCTACTATGGTGCCTTTAGTGTCTCCGGATACCGCAGCACGCGACATAGCTTTGCAGACGATAAGTACAACCGTTTCAGAGAGAAGAGCGGCCAATGTGACGATCTGGCTTTAAGTCGATTCCATAACAAATGGCGGAAACGGACGGATTTCTCAGGTTTTTACTACATATGAACACTTTTCACAGTCTCCCGTGCAACTGGGCTGCTAGTCCTCCTTTCATGCAGAATCATAAGGTCCTAGCTCATGTCCAAGGCACCAAAGCCAGCTAAAAAGTCAATAATCGATATCTAAAATTTAAATTGTACTACTTCTTACTAGCTATTACATCAACTTAGAAGCTTCATCTGTGTTCTACTATGGTGCTTTTAGTGTCTCCGCATACCGCAGCACGCGACATAGCTTTGCAGTCGATAAGTACAACCGTTTCAGACAGAAGAGCGGCTAATGTGACGATCTGGCTTTAAGTCGATTCGATAACAATGACGATAACGAACGGATTTTTAACGTTTTTACTACATATGAACACTTTTCACATTCTCCCGTGCAACTCGGCTGCTAGTCCTCCTTTCATGCAGAATCTTAAGTTTCTAGCCATGTCCAAGGCACCAAAGCCAGCTAAAAAGTCAATAATCGATACCTAAAACTTGAATTATACTACTTCTTACTGGCTATTACATCAAATTGGAGGCTTCATCTGTATTCTACTATGGTGCTTTTAGTGTCTCCGCATACCGCAGCACGCGACATAGCTTTGCAGTCGATAAGTACAACCGTTTCAGAGAGAAGAGCGGCTAATGTGACGATCTGGCTTTAAGCCGATTCGATAACAATGACGATAACGAACGGATTTTTAACGTTTTTACTACATATGAACACTTTTCACATTCTCCCGTGCAACTCGGCTGCTAGTCCTCCTTTCATGCAGAATCTTAAGGTTCTAGCCATGTCCAAGGCACAAAGCCAGCTAAAAAGTCAATAATCGATACCTAAAACTTGAATTATACTACTTCTTACTGGCTATTACATCAAATTGGAGGCTTCATCTGTATTCTACTATGGTGCTTTTAGTGTCTCCGCATACCGCAGCACGCGACATAGCTTTGCAGACGATAAGTACAACCGTTTCAGAGAGAAGAGCGGCCAATGTGACGATCTGGCTTTAAGTCAATTCGATAACAAATGACGAAAACGGAAGGATTTTTCAGGTTTTTACTACATATGAACATTTTAAACATTCTCCCGTGCAACTCGGCTGATAGTCTTCCTTTCATGCAGAATCTTAAGGTTCAAGTGACCAAAGCCAGCTAAGAAGTCAATAATCGATACCTATAACATGAATTGTACTACTTCTTACTGGCTATTACATCAGCTTAGAAGCTTCATCTGTGTTCTACTATGGTGCCTTTAGTGTCTCCGGATACCGCAGCACGCGACATAGCTTTGCAGACGATAAGTACAACCGTTTCAGAGAGAAGAGCGGCCAATGTGACGGTCTGGCTTTAAGTCGATTCCATAACAAATGGCGGAAACGGACGGATTTCTCAGGTTTTTACTACATATGAACACTTTTCACAGTCTCCCGTGCAACTGGGCTGCTAGTCCTCCTTTCATGCAGAATCATAAGGTCCTAGCTCATGTCCAAGGCACCAAAGCCAGCTAAAAAGTCAATAACCAATACTTAAAACTTGAATTCTACTACTTCTTACTGACTATTACATCAACTTAGAAGCTTTATCTGTGTTCTACTATGGTGCTTTTAGTGTCTCCGCATACCGCAGCACGCGACATAGCTTTGCAGTCGATAAGTACAACCGTTTCAGAGAAAAGAGCGGCCAATGTGACGATCTGGCTGGAAGTCAATTCGATAACAAATGACGAAAACGGAAGGATTTCTCAGGTTTTTACTACATATGAACATTTTCCACATTCTCCAGTGCAACTCGGCTGCTAGTCCTCCCTTCATGCAGAATGTTAAGGTCCTAGCTCATGTTCAAGTCACCAAAGCCAGCTAAGAAGTCAATAATCGATACCTATAACATGAATTGTACTACTTCTTACTGGCTATTACATCAGCTTAGAAGCTTCATCTGTGTTCTACCATGGTGCTTTTAGTGTCTCCACATACCGCAGCACGCGACATAGCTTTGCAGACGATAAAGACAACCGTTTCAGAGAGAAGAGCGGCCAATGTGTCGATCTGGCTTTAAGTCGATTCCATAACATATGGCGGAAACGGACGGATTTCTCAGGTTTTTACTACATATGAACACTTTTCACATTCTCCCGTGCAACTGGGCTGCTAGTCCTCCTTTCATGCAGAATCATAAGGTCCTAGCTCATGTCCAAGGTACCAAAGCCAGCTAAAAAGTCAATAATCGATACCTATAACTTGAATTGTACTACTTCTTACTGGATATTACATCAACTTAGAAGCTTCATCTGTGTTCTACTATGGAACTTTTAGTGTCTCCGCATGCCGCAGCACTCAAAATAGATTTGCAGACGATAAGTACAACCGTTTCAGAGAGAAGAGCGGCCAATGTGACGATCTGGCTTTAAGTCGATTCGATAACAAATGTCGAAAACGGACGGATTTCTCTGGTTTTTACTACATATGAACACTTTTCACATTCTCCCTTGCAACTCGGCTGCTAGTCCTCCTTTCATGCAGAATCTTAAGGTCGTAGCTCATGTCCAAGGCACCAAAGCCAGCTAAAAAGTCAATAATCAATACCTAAAACTTGAATTGTACTACTTCTTACTGACTATTACATCAACTTAGAAGTTTCATCTGTGTTCTACTATGGTGCTTTTAGTGTCTCCGCATGTCGCAGCACTCGACATAGCTTTGCAGACGATAAGTACAACCGTTTCAGAGAAAAGGGCGTCCAATGTGACGATCTGGCTTTAAGTCGATTCGATAACGAATGTCGAACACGGACGCATTTCTCTGGTTTTTACTACATATGAACACTTTTCACATTCTCCCGTGCAACTCGGCTGCTAGTCCTCCTTTCATGCAGAATCTTAAGGTCGTAGCTCATGTCCAAAGCACCAAAGCCAGCTAAAAAGTCAATAATCAATACCTAAAACTTGAATTGTACTACTTCTTACTGACTATTACATCAACTTAGAAGCTTCATCTGTGTTCTACTATGGTGGTTTTAGTGTCTCCGCATACCGCAGCCCGCGACATAGTTTTGCAGTCGATTAGTACAACCGTTTCAGAGAGAAGGGCGGCTAATGTGACGATCTGGCTTTAAGTCGATTCGATAACAATGACGATAACGAACGGATTTTTAAGGTTTTTACTACATATGAACACTTTTCACATTCTCCCGTGCAACTCGGCTGCTAGTCCTCCTTTCATGCAGAATCTTAAGGTCCTAGCCATGTCCAAGGCACCAAAGCCAGCTAAAAAGTCAATAATCGATACCTAAAACTTGAATTATACTACTTCTTACTGGCTATTACATCAAATTAGAGGCTTCATCTGTGTTCTACTATGGTGCTTTTAGTGCCTCCGCATACCGCAGCCCGCGACATAGCTTTGCAGTCGATAAGTACAACCGTTTCAGAGAGAAGAGCGGCCAATGTGACGATCTGGCTGTAAGTCAATTCGATAACAAATGACGAAAACGGAAGTATTTCTCAGGTTTTTACTACATATGAACATTTTCCACATTCTCCAGTGCAACTCGGCTGCTAGTCCTCCCTTCATGCAGAATCTTAAGGTCCTAGCTCATGTTCAAGTCACCAAAGCCAGCTAAGAAGTCTATAATCGATACCTATAACATGAATTGTACTACTTCTTACTGGCTTTTACATCAGCTTAGAAGCTTCATCTGTGTTCTACTATGGTGCATTTAGTGTCTCCGCATACCGCAGCACGCGACATAGCTTTGCAGACGATAAGTACAACCGTTTCAGAGAGAAGAGCGGCCAATGTGTCGATCTTGCTTTAAGTCGATTCCAAACAAATGGCGGAAACGGACGGATTTCTCAGGTTTTTACTACATATGAACACTTTTCACATTCTCCCGTGAAACGGGGCTGCTAGTCCTCCTTTCATGCAGAATCATAAGGTCCTAGCTCATGTCCAAGGCACCAAAGCCAGCTAAAAAGTCAATAATCGACACCTAAAACTTGAATTTTACTACTTCTTACTGGCTATTACATCAACTTGGAAGCTTCATCTGTGTTCTACTATGGTGCTTTTAGTGTCTCCACATACCGCAGCACGCGACATAGCTTTGCAGACGATAAGTACAACCGTTTCAGAGACAAGAGCGGCCAATGTGACGATCTGGCTTTAAGTCGATTCGATAACAAATGACGAAAACGGACGTATTTCTCAGGTTTTTACTACATATGAACACTTTCTCACGTGCAACGCGGCTGCTAGACCTCCTATCATGCAAAATCTTAAGTTCCTAGCTCATGCCCAATTCACCAAAGAAGGGTAAAAAGTCAACAATCGATACCTAAAACTTGAATTGTACTACTTCTTACTGGCTATTACATCAACTTAGAAGCTTCATCTGTGTTCTACTATGGGGCTTTTAGTGTCTCCGCATACCGCAGCACTCGACATAGCTTTGCAGACGATAAGTACAACCGTTTCAGAGAGAAGAGCGGCCAATGTGTCGATCTGGCTTTAAGTCGATTCGATAACAAATGTCGAACACGGACGGATTTCTCTGGTTTTTACTACATATGAACACTTTTCACATTCTCCCGTGCAACTCGGCTGCTAGTCCTCCTTTCATGCAGAATCTTAAGGTCCTAGCTCATGTCCTAGGCACCAAAGCCAGCTAAAAAGTCAATAATCAATACCTAAAACTTGAATTGTACTACTTCTTACTGACTATTACATCAACTTAGAATCTTCATCTGTGTTCTACTATGGTGCTTTTAGTGTCTCCGCATGCCGCAGCACTCGACATAGCTTTGCTGACGATAAGTACAACCGTTTCAGAGAGAAGAGCGGCCAATGTGTCGATCTGGCTTTAAGTCGATTCGATAAAAAATGTCGAACACGGACGGATTTCTCTGGTTTTTACTACATATGAACACTTTTCACATTCTCCCGTTCAACTCGGCTGCTAGTCCTCCTTTCATGCAGAATCTTAAGTTCCTAGCTCATGTCCAAGGCACCAAAGCCAGCTAAAAAGTCAATAATCAATACCTAAATCTTGAATTGTACTACGTTTTACTGACTATTACATCAAATTAGAGGCTTCATCTGTGTTCTACTATGGTGCTTTTAGAGTCTCCGCATACCGCAGCCCGCGACATAGCTTTGCTGTCGATAAGTACAACCGTTTCAGAGAGAAGAGCGGCCAATGTGACGATCTGGCTGTAAGTCAATTCGATAACAAATGACGAAAACGGAAGGATTTCTTAGGTTTTTACTACATATGAACATTTTCCACATTCTCCAGCGCAACTCGGCTGCTAGTCCTCCCTTCATGCAGAATCTTAAGGTCCTAGCTCATGTTCAAGTCACCAAAGCCAGCTAAGAAGTCAATAATCGATACCTATAACATGAATTGTACTACTTCTTACTGGCTATTACATCAGCTTAGAAGCTTCATCTGTGTTCTACTATGGTGCTTTTAGTGTCTCCGCATACCGCAGCACGCGACATAGCTTTGCAGACGATAAGTACATAACCGTTTCAGAGAGAAGAGCGGCCAATGTGTCGATCTGGCTTTAAGTCGATTCCATAACAAATGGCGGAAACGGACGGATTTCTCAGGTTTTTACTACATATGAACACTTTTCACATTCTCCCGTGCAACTGGGATGCTAGTCCTCCTTTCATGCAGAATCATAAGGTCCTAGCTCATGTCCAAGGTACCAAAGCCAGCTAAAAAGTCAATAATCGATACCTATAACTTGAATTGTACTACTTCTTACTGGCTATTACATCAACTTGGAAGCTTCATCTGTGTTCTACTATGGTGCTTTTAGTGTCTCCGCATACCGCAGCACGCGACATAGCTTTGCAGACGATAAGTACAACCGTTTCAGAGAGAAGAGCGGCCAATGTGACGATCTGGCTTAAAGTCGATTTGATAACAAATGACGAAAACGGACGTATTTCTCAGGTTTTTACTATATATGAACACTTTTCACATTCTTCCGTGCAACTTGGCTGTTAGTCCTCCTTTCATGCAGAATCTTAAGGTCCTAGCTCATGTCCAAGGCACCAAAGCCAGCTAAAAAGTCAATAATCAATACCTAAAACTTGAATTGTACTACTTCTTACTGGCTATTACATCAACTTAGAAGTTTCATCTGTGTTCTACTATGGTGCTTTTAGCGTCTCCGCATGCCGCAGCACTCGACATAGCTTTGCAGACGATAAGTACAACCGTTTCAGAGAGAAGGGCGTCCAATGTGACGATCTGGCTTTAAGTCGATTCGATAACAAATGTCGAACACGGACGGATTTCTCTGGTTTTTACTACATATGAACCCTTTTCACATTCTCCCGTGCAACTCGGCTGCTAGTCCTCCTTTCATGCAGAATCTTAAGGTCCTAGCTCATGTCCAAAGCACCAAAGCCAGCTAAAAAGTCAATAATCAATACCTAAAACTTGAATTGTACTACTTCTTACTGACTATTACATCAACTTAGAAGCTTCATCTGTGTTCTACTATGGTGCTTTTAGTGTCTCCGCATACGGCAGCACGCGACATAGCTTTGCAGTCGATTAGTACAACCGTTTCAGAGAGAAGGGCGGCTAATGTGACGATCTGGCTTTAAGTCGATTCGATAACAATGACGATAACGAACGGATTTTTAAGGTTTTTACTACATATGAACACTTTTCACATTCTCCAGTGCAACTCGGCTGCTAGTCCTCCCTTCATGCAGAATCTTAAGTTCCAGCTCATGTTCAAGTCACCAAAGCCAGCTAAAAAGTCTATAATCGATACCTATAACATGAATTGTACTACTTCTTACTGGCTTTTACATCAGCTTAGAAGCTTCATCTGTGTTCTACTATGGTGCTTTTAGTGTCTCCGCATACCGCAGCACGCGACATAGCTTTGCAGACGATAAGTACAACCGTTTCAGAGAGAAGAGCGGCCAATGTGTCGATCTTGCTTTAAGTCGATTCCAAACAAATGGCGGAAACGGACGGATTTCTCAGGTTTTTACTACATATGAACACTTTTCACATTCTCCCGTGCAACTGGGCTGCTAGTCCTCCTTTCATGCAGAATCATAAGGTCCTAGCTCATGTCCAAGGCACCAAAGCCAGCTAAAAAGTCAATAATCGACACCTAAAACTTGAATTTTACTACTTCTTACTGGCTATTACATCAACATGGAAGCTTCATCTGTGTTCTACTATGGTGCTTTTAGTGTCTCCACATACCGCAGCACGCGACATAGCTTTGCAGACGATAAGTACAACCGTTTCAGAGAGAAGAGCGGCCAATGTGACGATCTGGCTTTAAGTCGATTCGATAACAAATGACGTAAACGGACGTATTTCTCAGGTTTTTACTACATATGAACACTTTTCACTTTCTCACGTGCAACGCGGCTGCTAGACCTCCTATCATGCAAAATCTTAAGTTCCTAGCTCATGCCCAAATCACCAAAGAAGGGTAAAAAGTCAACAATCGATACCTAAAACTTGAATTGTACTACTTCTTACTGGCTATTACATCAACTTAGAAGCTTCATCTGTGTTCTACTATGGTGCTTTTAGTGTCTCCGCATACCGCAGCACTCGACATAGCTTTGCAGACGATAAGTACAACCGTTTCAGAGAGAAGAGCGGCCAATGTGTCGATCTGGCTTTAAGTCGATTCGATAACAAATGTCGAACACGGACGGATTTCTCTGGTTTTTACTACATATGAACACTTTTCACATTCTCCCGTTCAACTCGGCTGCTAGTCCTCCTTTCATGCAGAATCTTAAGGTCCTAGCTCATGTCCAAGGCACCAAAGCCAGCTAAAAAGTCAATAATCAATACCTAAATCTTGAATTGTACTACTTCTTACTGACTATTACATCAACTTAGAAGCTTCGTCTGTGTTCTACTATGGAGCTTTTAGTGTCTCCGCATACGGCAGCACGCGACATATCTTTGCAGTCGATTAGTACAACCGTTTCAGAGAGAAGTGCGGCTAATGTGACGATCTGGCTTTAACTCGATTCGATAACAATGACGATAACGAACGGATTTTTAGTGTTTTTACTACATATGAACACTTTTTACATTCTCCCGTGCAACTCGGCTGCTAGTCCTCCTTTCATGCAGAATCTTAAGGTCCTAGCCATGTCCAAGGCACCAAAGCCAGCTAAAAAGTCAATAATCGATACCTAAAACTTGAATTATACTACTTCTTACTGGCTATTACATCAAATTAGAGGCTTCATCTGTGTTCTACTATGGTGCTTTTAGTGTCTCCGCATACCGCAGCCCGCGACATAGCTTTGCAGTCGATAAGTACAACCGTTTCAGAGAGAAGAGCGGCCAATGTGACGATCTGGCTGTAAGTCAATTCGATAACAAATGACGAAAACGGAAGGATTTCTTAGGTTTTTACTACATATGAACATTTTCCACATTCTCCAGCGCAACTCGGCGGCTAGTTCTCCCTTCATGCAGAATCTTAAGGTCCTAGCTCATGTTCAAATCACCAAAGCCAGCTAAGAAGTCAATAATCGATACCTATAACTTGAATTGTACTACTTCTTACTGGCTATTACATCAACTTAGAAGCTTCATCTGTGTTCTACTATGGTGCTTTTAGTGTCTCCGCATATCGCAGCACTCGACATAGCTTTGCAGACAATAAGTACAACCGTTTCAGAGAGAAGAGCGGCCAATGTGACGATCTGGCTTAAAGTCGATTCGATAACAAATGACGAAAACGGACGTATTTCTCAGGTTTTTACTATATATGAACACTTTTCACATTCTTCCGTGCAACTTCGCTGTTAGTCCTCCATTCATGCAGAATTTTAAGGTCCTAGCTCATGTCCAAGGCACCCAAGCCAGCTAAAAAGTCAATAATCGATACCTATAACTTGAATTGTACTACTTCTTACTGGCTCTTACATCAACTTAGAAGCTTCATCTGTGTTCTACTATGGTGCTTTTAGTGTCTCCGCATGCCGCAGCACTCGACATAGCTTTGCAGACGATAAGTACAACCGTTTCAGAGAGAAGAGCGGCCAATGTGACGATCTGGCTTTAAGTCGATTCCATAACAAATGTCGAACACGGACGGATTTCTCTGGTTTTTACTACATATGAACGCTTTTCACATTCTCCTGTGCAACTCGGCTGCTAGTCCTCCTTTCATGCAGAATCTTAAGGTCCTAGCTCATGTCCAAGGCACCAAAGCCAGCTGAAAAGTCAATAATCGATACCTATAACTTGAATTGTACTACTTCTTACTGGCTCTTACATCAACTTAGAAGCTTCATCTGTGTTCTACTATGGTGCTTTTAGTGTCTCCGCATGCCGCAGCACTCGACATAGCTTTGCAGACGATAAGTACAACCGTTTCAGAGAGAAGAGCGGCCAATGTGACGATCTGGCTTTAAGTCGATTCCATAACAAATGTCGAACACGGACGGATTTCTCTGGTTTTTACTACATATGAACGCTTTTCACATTCTCCTGTGCAACTCGGCTGCTAGTCCTCCTTTCATGCAGAATCTTAAGGTCCTAGCTCATGTCCAAGGCACCAAAGCCAGCTAAAAAGTCAATAATCGATACCTATAACTTGAATTGTACTACTTCTTACTGGCTATTACATCAACTTAGAAGCTTCATCTGTGTTCTACTATGGTGCTTTTAGTGTCTCCGCATACCGCAGCACGCGACATAGCTTTGCAGACGATAAGTACAACCGTTTTAGAGAGTAGAGCGGCCAATGTGACGATCTGGCTTTAAGTCGATTCGATAACAAATGACGAAAACGGACGTATTTCTCAGGTTTTTACTACATATGAACACTTTTCACATTCTCTCGTGCAACGCGGCTGCTAGACCTCCTATCATGCAAAATCTTAAGCTCCTAGCTCATGCCCAAGGCACCAAAGAAGGGTAAAAAGTCAACAATCGATACCTAAAACTTCAATTGTACTACTTCTTACTGGCTATTACATCAACTTAGAAGCTTCATCTGTGTTCTACTATGGTGCTTTCAGTGTCTCCACATACCGCTGCACGTGACATAGCTTTGCAGACGATAAGTACAACCGTTTCAGAGAGAAGAGCGGCCAATGTGACGATCTGGCTTTAAGTCGATTCGATAACAAATGACGAAAACGGATGGATCTCTCAGGTTTTTACTACATATTAACACTTTTCACATTCTCCCGTGCAACTCGGCTGCTAGTCCTCCTTTCATGCAGAATCTTAAGGTCCTAGCTCATGTCCAAGGCACCAAAGCCAGCTAAAAGTCAATAATCGATGATTACAACTTGAATTGTACTACATTTTACTGGCTATTACATCAACTTAGAAGCTTCATCCGTGTTCTATTATGGTATTTCTAGTTTCTCCGCATACCGCAGCACGCGACATAGCTTTGCAGACGATAAGTACAACCGTTTCAGAGAGAAGGGCGGACAATGTGACGATCTGGCTTTAAGTCGATTCGATAACAAATGACGAAAACGGACGGATTTCTCGGGTTTTTACTACAAATGAACACTTTTTACATTCTCCCGTGCAACTCGGTTGATAGTCCTGCTTTCATGCAGAATCGTAAGGTCCTAGCTCATGTCGAAGGCACCAAAGCCAGCTAAAAAGTCAATAATTGATACCTAAAACTGGAATTGTACTATTTCTTACTGGCTATTACAAAATCTTAGAAGCTTCATCTGTGTTCTACTATGGTGCTTTCAGTGTCTCCACATACCGCAGCACGTGACATAGATTTGCAGACGATAAGTACAACCGTTTCAGAGAAAGGGCGGCCAATGTGACGATCTGGCTATTAGTCGATTCGATAACAAATGACGATAACGAACGGATTTCTCAGGTTTTTACTACATATGAACACTTTTCACATTCTCCCGTGCAACTCGGCTGCAAGTCCGCCTTTCATGCTGAATCTTAAGGTCCTAGCTCATGCCCAAGGCACCAAAGCCAGCTAAAAAGTAAATAATCGATACCTAAAACTTGAATTGTACTACTTCTTACTGGCTATTACATCATCTTAGAAGCTTCATCTGTGTTCTACTATGGTGCATTTAGCGTCGCCGCATACCACAGCACGCGACACAGCTTTCAGACGATAAGTACAACCGTTTCGGAGAGAAGAGCGGCCAATGTGACGATCTGGCTTTAAGTCTATTCGATAACAAATGACGAAAACGGACGGATTTCTCGGGTTTTTACTACATATGAACACTTTTCACATTCTCCCATGCAACTCGGTTGCTAGTCCTGCTTTCATGCAGAATCTTAAGGTCCTAGCTCATGTCCAAGGCACCAAAGCCAGCTAAAAAGTCAATAATTGATACCTAAAACTGGAATTGTACTACTTCTTACTGGCTATTACAACATCTTAGAAGCTTCATCTGTGTTCTACTATGGTGATTTTAGTGTTTCCGCAAACCGCAGCACGCGACATAGCTTTGCAGACGATAAGTACAACCGTTTCAGAGAGAAGGGCGGAAAATGTGACGACTGGCTTTAAGTCGATTCGATAACAAATGACGAAAACGGAGGGATTTCTCGGGTTTTTAATACATATGAACACTTTTCACATTCTCCCGTACAACTCGGCTGCTAGTCCTCCTTTCATGCAGAATCTTAAGGTCCTAGCTCATATCCAAGGCACCAAAGCCAGCTTAAAAGTCAATAATCGATAACTAAAAATTGAATTGTACTACTTCTTACTGGCTATTACATCAACTTAGAAGCTTCATCTGTGTTCTACTATTTTGGTTTTAGTGTCTCCATATACCGCAGCACGCGACATAGCTTTGCAGACGATAAGTACAACCGTTTCAGAGACAACAGCGGTCAATGTGACGATCTGGCTATAAGTCAATTCGATAACAAATGACGATAACGAACCGATTTCTCAGGCTTTTACTACATATGAACACTTTTCACATTCTCCCGTGCAACTCGGCTGCAAGTCCGCCTTTCATGATGAATCTTAAGGTCCTAGCTCATGTCCAAGGCACCAAAGCCAGCTAAAAAGTCAATAATCGATACCTAAAACTTGAATTGTACTACTTCTTACTGGCTATTAAATCAACTTAGAAGCTTCATCTGTGTTCTACCAAATTTGCTTTTAGTGTCTCCACATACCGCAGCACGCGACATAGCTTTCAGACGATAAGTACAACCGTTTCGGTGAGAAGAGCGGCCAATGTGACGATCTGGCTTTAAGTCGATTCGATAACAAATGACGAAAACGGACGGATTTCTCAGGTATTTACTACATATGAACACTTTTCACATTCTCCCGTGCAACTCGGCTGCTAGTCCTCCTTTCATGCAGAATCTTGAGGTCCCAGCTCATGTCCAAGGCACCAAAGCCAGCTAAAAGTCAATAATCGATGATTAAAACTTGAGTTGTACTACTTTTTACTGGCTATTACATCAACGTAGAAGCTTCATCCGTGTTCTACTATGGTATTTCTAGTGTCTCCGCATACCGCAGCACGCGACATAGCTTTGCAGACGATAAGTACAACCGTTTCAGAGAGAAGGGCGGACAATGTGACGATCTGGCTTTAAGTCGATTCGATAACAAATGACGAAAACGGACTGATTTTTCAGGTTTTTACTACATATGAACACTTTTCGCATTCTCCCGTGCAACTCGGCTGCTAGTCCTCCTTTCATGCGGAATCTTATGGTCCTAGCTCATGTCCAAGGCACTTAAGCCAGCTAAAAAGTCAATAATCGATACCTAAAACTTGAGTTGTACTACTTCTTACTGGCTATTACATCAACTTAGAAGCTTTATCTGTGTTCTACTATGGTGCTTTCAGTGTCTCCACATACCACAGCACGTGACATAGCTTTGCAGACGATAAGTACAACCGTTTCAGAGAGAAGAGCGGCCAATGTCACGATCTGGCTTTAAGTCGATTCAATAACAAATGACAAAAACGGACGGATTTCTCAGTTTTTTACTGCATATGATCACTTTACACATTCTCCCGTGCAACTCGGCTGCTAGTCCTCCTTTCATTCAGAATCTTAAGGTCCTAGCTCATGTCCAAGGCACCAAAGCCAGGTAAAGTCAATAATCGATGATTAAAACTTGAATTGTACTACTTCTTACTGGTTATTACATCAACTTAGAAGCTTCATCTGTGTCCTACTATGGTGATTTTAGTGTCTCCGCATACCACAGCACGCGACATAGCTTTGCAGACGATAAGTACAACCGTTTCAGAGAGAAGAGCGGCCAATGTGACGATCTGGCTTTAAGTCGATTCGATAACAAATGACGAAAACGGATGGATTAGTCAGGTTTTTACTACATATGAACACTTTTCACATTCTCCCGTTCAACTCGGCTGCTAGTACTGCTTTCATGCAGAATCTTAAGGTCCTAGCTCATGTCCAAGGCACCAAAGCCCTCTAAAAAGTCAATAATTGATACCTAAAACTGGAATTGTACTACTTCTTACTGGCTATTACAACATCTTAGAAGCTTCATCTGTGTTCTACTATGGTGCTTTCAGTGTCTCCACATAACGCAGCACGTGACATAGATTTGCAGACGATAAGTACAACCGTTTCAGAGAGAATAGCGGCCAATGTGACGATCTGGCTTTAAGCCGATTCAATAACAAATAACAAGAACGGACGGATTTCTCAGGTTTTTACTACATATGAACACTTTTCACATTCTCCCGTGCAAGTCGGCTGCTATTCCTCCTTTCATGCAGAATCTTAAGGTCCTAGCTCATGTCCAAAGCGCAAAAGCCAGCTAAGAAGTCAATAATCGATGATTAAAACTTGAATTGTACTACTTTTTACTGGCTATTACATCAACGTAGAAGCTTCATCCGTGTTCTACTATTTTATTTCTAGTGTCTCCGCATACCGCAGCACGCGACATAGCTTTGCAGACGATAAGTACAACCGTTTCAGAGAGAAGGGCGGACAATGTGACGATCTGGCTTTAAGTCGATTCGATAAAAAATGACGAAAAAGGACGGATTTCTCGGGTTTCTATTACATATGAACACTTTTCACATTCTCCCGTGCAACTCGGCTGCTAGTCCTCCTTTCATGCAGAATCTTAAGGTCCTGGCTCATGTCCAAGGCACCAAAGC
This sequence comes from Schistocerca gregaria, assembly GCF_023897955.1. Classification (NCBI taxonomy): domain Eukaryota; kingdom Metazoa; phylum Arthropoda; class Insecta; order Orthoptera; family Acrididae; genus Schistocerca; species Schistocerca gregaria. The sequence continues at coordinate 1,379,855 of NW_026061770.1, forward strand.
CAACTAAAAGTCAATAATCGATGCCTAAAACTTGAATTGTACTACTTCTTACTGGCTATTACATCAACTTAGAAGCTTCATCCGTGTTCTACTATGGTATTTTTAGTGTCTTTGCATACCGCAGCACGCGACATAGCTTTGCAGACGATAAGTACAACCGATTCAGAGAGAAGAGCGGCCAATGTGACAATCTGGCTTTAAGTCAATTCCATAACAAATGACGATAACGAACGAATTTCTCAGGTTTTTACTACATATGAACACTTTTACATTCTCCCTGTGCAACTCGGCTGCAAGTCCGCCTTTCATGCTGAATCTTAAGGTCCTAGCTCATGTCCAAGGCACCAAAGCCAGCTAAAAAGTCAATAATCGATACCTAAAACTTGAATTGTACTACTTCTTACTGGCTATTACATCATCTTAGAAGCTTCATCTGTGTTCTACTATGGTGCTTTTAGCGTCTCCGCATACCGCAGCACGCAACATAGCTTTCAGACGATAAGTACAACCGTTTCGGAGAGAAGAGCGGGCAATGTGACGATCTGGCTTTAAGTCGATTCGATAACAAATGACGAAAACGGACGGATTTCTCAGGATTTTACTACATATGAACACTTTTCACATTCTCCCGTGCAACTCGGCTGCTAGTCCTCCTTTCATGCAGAATCTTAAGGTCCTAGCTCATGTCCAAGGCACCAAAGCCAGCTAAAAGTCAATAATCGACGATTAAAACTTGAATTGTACTACTTTTTACTGGCTACTACATCAACGTAGAAGCTTCATCCGTGTTCTACTATTGTATTTTTAATGTCCCCGCATACAGGAGCACGCGACATAGCTTTGCAGACGATAAGTACAACCGTTTCAGAGAGAAGGGCGGACAATGTTACGATCTGTCTTCATGTCGATTCGATAACAAAAGACGAAAACGGACGGATTGCTCAGGTTAATACTACATATTAACACTTTTCACATTCTCCCGTGCAACTCGGCTGCTAGTCCTCCTTTCATGCAGAATCTTAAGGTCCTATCTCATGTCCAAGGCACCAAAGCCAGCTAAAAAGTCAATAATTGATACCTAAAATTGGAATTGTACTACTTCTTACTGGCTATTACATCAACTTAGAAGCTTCATCCGTGTTCTACTATGGTATTTTTAGTGTCTCCGCATACCGCAGCACGCGACATAGCTTTGCAGACGATAAGTACAACCGATTCAGAGAGAAGAGCGGCCAATGTGACAATCTGGCTTTAAGTCAATTCCATAACAAATGACGATAACGAACGGATTTCTCAGGTTTTTACTACATATGAACACTTTTCACATTGTCCCGTGCAACTCGGCTGCAAGTCCGCCTTTCATGATGAATCTTAAGGTCCTAGCTCATGTCCAAGGCAACAAAGCCAGCTAACAAGTCAATAATCGATACCTAAAACTTGAATTGTACTACTTCTTACTGGCTATTACATCATCTTAGAAGCTTCATCTGTGTTCTACTATGGTGCTTTTAGCGTCTCCGCATACCGCAGCACGCGACATAGCTTTCAGACGATAAGTACAACCGTTTCGGAGAGAAGAGCGGGCAATGTGACGATCTGGCTTTAAGTCGATTCGATAACAAATGACGAAAACGGACGGATTTCTCAGGTTTTTACTACATATGAACACTTTTCACATTCTCCCGTGCAACTCGGCTGCTAGTCCTCCTTTCATGCAAAATCTTAAGGTCCTAGCTCATGTCCAAGGCACCAAAGCCAGCTAAAAGTCAATAATCGATGCCTAAAACTTGAATTGTACTACTTCTTACTGGCTATTACATCAACTTAGAAGCTTCATCCGTGTTCTACTATGGTATTTTTAGTGTCTCCGCATACCGCAGCACGCGACATAGCTTTGCAGACGATAAGTACAACCGATTCAGAGAGAAGGGCGGACAATGTGACAATCTGGCTTTAAGTCAATTCCATAACAAATGACGATAACGATCGGATTTCTCAGGTTTTTACTACATATGAATTTTTTTCACATTCTCCCGTGCAACTCGGCTGCAAGTCCGCCTTTCATGCTGAATCTTAAGGTCCTAGCTCATGTCCAAGGCACCAAAGCAAGCTAAAAAGTCAATAATCGATACCTAAAACTTGAATTGTACTACTTCTTACTGGCTATTACATCATCTTAGAAGCTTCATCTGTGTTCTACTATGGTTCTTTTAGCGTCTCCGCATACCGCAGCACGCGACATAGCTTTCAGACGATAAGTACAACCGTTTCGGAGAGAAGAGCGGGCAATGTGACGATCTGGCTTTAAGTCGATTCGATAACAAATTTCTAAAACGGACGGATTTCTCAGGTTTTTACTACATATGAACACTTTTCACATTCTCCCGTGCAACTCGGCCGCTAGTCCTCCTTTCATGCAGAATCTTAAGGTCCTAGCTCATGTCCAAGGCACCAAAGCCAGCTAAAAGTCAATAATCGATGATTAAAACTTGAATTGTACTACTTTTTACTGGCTATTACATCAACGGAGAAGCTTCATCCGTGTTCTACTATGGTATTTCTAGTGTCTCCGCATACCGCAGCACGCGACATAGCTTTGCAGACGATAAGTACAACTGTTTCAGAGAGAAGGGCGGACAATGTGACGATCTGGCTTTAAGTCGATTCGATAACAAATGACGAAAACGGACGGATTTCTCGTTTTTCTACTACATATGAACACTTTTCACATTCTCCCATGCAACTCTGCTGCTAGTCCTCCTTTCATGCATAACCTTGAGGTCCTAGCTCATGTCCAAGTAACCAAAGCCAGCTAAAAAGTCAATAATAGATACCTAAAACTGGAACTGTACTACTTCTTACTGGCTATTACTTCAACTTAGAAGCTTTGTCTGTGTTCTACTATGGTGCTTTTAGTGTCTCCACATACCGCAGCACGCGACATAGCTTTGCAGACGATAAGTACAACCGTTTCAGAGAGAAGGGTGACCAATGTGACGATCTGGCTTTAAGTCGATTCGATAACAAATGACGATAACGAACGGATTTTTTAGGTTTTTACTACATATGAACACTTTTCACATTCTCCCGTGCAACTCGGCAGCTAGTCCTCCTTTCACGCAGAATCTTAAGGTCCTAGCTCATGTCCAAGGCACCAAAGCCAGCTATAAGTCAATAATCGATAACTAAAACTGGTATTGTACTAATTCTTACTGGCTATTATATCAACTTAGAAGCTTCATCCGTGTTCTATTATGGTATTTTTAGTGTCTCGGCATACCGCAGCACGCGACATAGCTTTCAGACGATAAGTACAACCATTTCAGAGAGAATAGCGGCCAATGTGACGATCTGGCTTTAAGTCGATTCAATAACAAATGACAAAAACGGACGGATTTCTTAGGTTTTTACTGCATATGAACACTTTTCACATTCTCCCGTGCAACTCGGCTGCTAGTCCTCCTTTCATGCAGGATCTTAAGGTCCTAGCTCATGTCCAAGGCACCAAAGCCAGCTAAAAGTCGATAATCGATGATTAAAACTTGAATTGTACTACTTCTTACTGGCTATTACATCAACTTAGAAGCTTCATCTGTGTCCTACTATGGTGATTTTAGTGTCTCCGCATACCGCAGCACGCGACATAGCTTAGCAGACGATAAGTACAACCGTTTCAGAAAGAAGAGCGGCCAATGTGACGATCTGGCTTTAAGTCGATTCGATAACAAATGTCGAACACGGACGGATTTCTCTGGTTTTTACTACATATGAACGCTTTTCACATTCTCCTGTGCAACTCGGCTGCTAGTCCTCCTTTCATGCAGAATCTTAAGGTCCTAGCTCATGTCCAAGGCACCAAAGCCAGCTAAAAAGTCAATAATCGATACCTATAACTTGAATTGTACTACTTCTTACTGGCTATTACATCAACTTAGAAGCTTCATCTGTGTTCTACTATGGTTCTTTTAGTGTCTCCGCATACCGCAGCACGCGACATAGCTTTGCAGACGATAAGTACAACTGTTTCAGAGAGAAGGGCGGACAATGTGACGATCTGGCTTTAAGTCGATTCGATAACAAATGACGAAAACGGACGGATTTCTCGTTTTTCTACTACATATGAACACTTTTCACATTCTCCCGTGCAACTCTGCTGCTAGTCCTCATTTCATGCAGATTCTTAAGGTCGTAGCTCATGTCCAAGGCACCAAAGCCAGCTAAAAAGTCAATAATCGATACCTAAATCTGGAATTGTACTACTTCTTACTGGCTATTACATCAACGTAGAAGCTTTGTATGTGTTCTACTATGGTGCTTTTAGTGTCTCCACATACCGCAGCACGCGACATAGCTTTGCAGACGATAAGTACAACCGTTTCAGAGAGAAGGGTGACCAATGTCACGATCTGGCTTTAAGTCGATTCGATAACAAATGACGATAACGAACGGATTTTTTAGGTTTTTACTACATATGAACACTTTTCACATTCTCCCGTGCAACTCGGCAGCTAGTCCTCCTTTCACGCAGAATCTTAAGGTCCTAGCTCATGTCCAAGGCACCAAAGCCAGCTATAAGTCAATAATCGATAACTAAAACTGGTATTGTACTAATTCTTACTGGCTATTACATCAACTTAGAAGCTTCATCCGTGTTCTATTATGGTATTTTTAGTGTCTCGGCATACCGCAGCACGCGACATAGCTTTCAGACGATAAGTACAACCATTTCAGAGAGAATAGCGGCCAATGTGACGATCTGGCTTTAAGTCGATTCAATAACAAATGACAAAAACGGACGGATTTCTTAGGTTTTTACTGCATATGAACACTTTTCACATTCTCCCGTGCAACTCGGCTGCTAGTCCTCCTTTCATGCAGGATCTTAAGGTCCTAGCTCATGTCCAAGGCACCAAAGCCAGCCAAAAAGTCAATAATCGATACCTAAAACTTGAATTGTACTACTTCTTACTGGCTATTACATCAACTTAGAAGCTTCATCTGTGTCCAACTATGGTGATTTTAGTGTCTCCGCATACCGCAGCACACGACATAGCTTTGCAGACGATAAGTACAACCGTTTCAGAGAGAAGAGCGGCCAATGTGACGATCTGGCTTTAAGTCGATTCGTTAACAAATGACGAAAACGGACGGATTTCTCAGGTTTTTACTACATATGAACACTTTTCGCATTCTCCCGTGCAACTCGGCTGCTAGTCCTCCTTTCATGCGGAATCTTATGGTCCTAGCTCATGTCCAAGGCACGAAAGCCAGCTAAAAAGTCAATAATCGATACCTAAAACTTGAGTTGTACTACTTCTTACTGGCTATTACATCAACTTAGAAGCTTTATCTGTGTTCTACTATGGTGCTTTCAGTGTCTCCACATACCGCAGCACGTGACATAGCTTTGCAGACGATAAGTACAACCGTTTCAGAGAGAAGAGCGGCCAATGTGACGATCTGGCTTTAAGTCGATTCGATAACAAATGACGAAAACGGACTGATTTTTCAGGTTTTTACTACATATGAACACTTTTCGCATTCTCCCGTGCAACTCGGCTGCTAGTCCTCCTTTCATGCGGAATCTTATGGTCCTAGCTCATGTCCAAGGCACGAAAGCCAGCTAAAAAGTCAATAATCGATACCTAAAACATGAGTTGTACTACTTCTTACTGGCTATTACATCAACTTAGAAGCTTTATCTGTGTTTTACTATGGTGCTTTCAGTGTCTCCACATACCGCAGCACGTGACATAGCTTTGCAGACGATAAGTACAACCGTTTCAGAGAGAAGAGCGGCCAATGTGACGATCTGGCTTTAAGTCGATTCAATAACAAATGACAAAAACGGACGGATTTCTCAGGTTTTTACTGCATATGATCACTTTACACATTCTCCCGTGCAACTCGGCTGCTAGTCCTCCTTTCATTCAGAATCTTAAGGTCCTAGCTCATGTCCAAGGCACCAAAGCCAGGTAAAGTCAATAATCGATGATTAAAACTTGAATTGTACTACTTCTTACTGGCTATTACATCAACTTAGAAGCTTCATCTGTGTCCTACTATGGTGATTTTAGTGTCTCCGCATACCACAGCACGCGACATAGCTTTGCAGACGATAAGTACAACCGTTTCAGAGAGAAGAGCGGCCAATGTGACGATCTGGCTTTAAGTCGATTCGATAACAAATGACGAAAACGGATGGATTAGTCAGGTTTTTACTACATATGAACACTTTTCACATTCTCCCGTTCAACTCGGCTGCTAGTACTGCTTTCATGCAGAATCTTAAGGTCCTAGCTCATGTCCAAGGCACCAAAGCCCTCTAAAAAGTCAATAATTGATACCTAAAACTGGAATTGTACTAATTCTTACTGGCTATTACAACATCTTAGAAGCTTCATCTGTGTTCTGCTATGGTGCTTTCAGTGTCTCCACATAACGCAGCACGTGACATAGATTTGCAGACGATAAGTACAACCGTTTCAGAGAGTATAGCGGCCAATGTGACGATCTGGCTTTAAGCCGATTCAATAACAAATAACAAAAACGGACGGATTTCTCAGGTTTTTACTACATATGAACACTTTTCACATTCTCCCGTGCAAGTCGGCTGCTATTCCTCCTTTCATGCAGAATCTTAAGGTCCTAGCTCATGTCCAAAGCACAAAAGCCAGCTAAGAAGTCAATAATCGATGATTAAAACTTGAATTGTACTACATTTTACTGGCTATTACATCAACGTAGAAGCTTCATCCGTGTTCTACTATGGTATTTCTAGTGTCTCCGCAAACCGCAGCACGCGACATAGCTTTGCAGACGATAAGTACAACCGTTTCAGAGAGAAGGGCGGACAATGTGACGATCTGGCTTTAAGTCGATTCGATAAAAAATGACGAAAAAGGACGGATTTCTCGGGTTTCTACTACATATGAACACTTTTCACATTCTCCCGTGCAACTCGGCTGCTAGTCCTCCTTTCATGCAGAATCTTAAGGTCCTGGCTCATGTCCAAGGCACCAAAGCCAACTAAAAGTCAATAATCGATGCCTAAAACTTGAATTGTACTACTTCTTACTGGCTATTACATCAACTTAGAAGCTTCATCCGTGTTCTACTATGGTATTTTTAGTGTCTTTGCATACCGCAGCACGCGACATAGCTTTGCAGACGATAAGTACAACCGATTCAGAGAGAAGAGCGGCCAATGTGACAATCTGGCTTTAAGTCAATTCCATAACAAATGACGATAACGAACGAAATTCTCAGGTTTTTACTACATATGAACACTTTTACATTCTCCCTGTGCAACTCGGCTGCAAGTCCGCCTTTCATGCTGAATCTTAAGGTCCCAGCTCATGTCCAAGGCACCAAAGCAAGCTAAAAAGTCAATAATCGATACCTAAAACTTGAATTGTACTACTTCTTACTGGCTATTACATCATCTTAGAAGCTTCATCTGTGTTCTACTATGGTGCTTTTAGCGTCTCCGCATACCGCAGCACGCAACATAGCTTTCAGACGATAAGTACAACCGTTTCGGAGAGAAGAGCGGGCAATGTGACGATCTGGCTTTAAGTCGATTCGATAACAAATGACGAAAACGGACGGATTTCTCAGGATTTTACTACATATGAACACTTTTCACATTCTCCCGTGCAACTCGGCTGCAAGTCCGCCTTTCATGCTGAATCTTAAGGTCCTAGCTCATGACCAAGGCAACAAAGCCAGCTAAAAGTCAATAATCGATGATTAAAACTTGAATTGTACTACTTTTTACTGGCTATTACATCAACGGAGAAGCTTCATCCGTGTTCTACTATGGTATTTCTAGTGTCTCCGCATACCGCAGCACGCGACATAGCTTTGCAGACGATAAGTACAACCGTTTCAGATGGAAGGGCGGACAATGTGACGATCTGGCTTTAAGTCGATTCGATAACAAATGACGAAAACGGACGGATTTCTCGTTTTTCTACTACATATGAACACTTTTCACATTCTCCCGTGCAACTCTGCTGCTAGTCCTCCTTTCATGCAGAACCTTGAGGTCCTAGCTCATGTCCAAGGAACCAAAGCCAGCTAAAAAGTCAATAATAGATACCTAAAACTGGAACTGTACTACTTCTTACTGGCTATTACTTCAACTTAGAAGCTTTGTCTGTGTTCTACTATGGTGCTTTTAGTGTCACCACATACCGCAGCAAGCGACATAGCTTTGCAGACGATAAGTACAACCGTTTCAGAGAGAAGAGCGGCCAATGTCACGATCTGGCTTTAAGTTGATTCGATAACAAACGACGATAACGAACGGATTTCTTAGGTTTTTACTACATATGAACACTTTTCACATTCTCCCGTGCAACTCAGCTGCTAGTCCTCCTTTCATGCAGAATCTTAAGGTCCTAGCTCATGTCCAAGGCACGAAAGCCAGCTAAAAGTCAATAATCGATACCTAAAAGTGGAATTGTACTAAGTCTTACTGGCTATTACATCAACTTAGAAGCTTCATCCGTGTTCTACTATGGTATTTTTAGTGTCTCGGCATACCGCAGCACGCGACATAGCTTTCAGATGATAAGTACAACCGTTTCAGAGAGAAGAGCGGCCAATGTGACGATCTGGCTTTAAGTCGATTCAATAACAAATGACAAAAACGGACGGATTTCTCAGGTTTTTACTACATATGAACACTTTTCACACTCTCCCGTGCAACTCAGCTGCTAACCCTCCTTTCATGCAGAATCTTAAGGTCCTAGCTCATGTCCAAGGCACCAAAGCCAGCTATAAGTCAATAATCGATAACTAAAACTGGTATTGTACTAATTCTTACTGGCTATTACATCAGCTTAGAAGCTTCATCCGTGTTCTATTATGGTATTTTTAGTGTCTCGGCATACCGCAGCACGCGACATAGCTTTCAGACGATAAGTACAACCATTTCAGAGAGAAGAGCGGCCAATGTGACGATCTCGCTTTAAGTCGATTCAATAACAAATGACAAAAACGGACGGATTTCTTAGGTTTTTACTGCATATGAGCACTTTTTCACATTCTCCCGTGCAACTCGGCTGCTAGTCCTCCTTCCATGCAGGATCTTAAGGTCCTAGCTCATGTCCAAGGCACCAAAGCCAGCTAAAAGTCAATAATCGATGATTAAAACTTGAATTGTACTACTTCTTACTGGCTATTACATCAACTTAGAAGCTTCATCTGTGTCCTACTATGGTGATTTTAGTGTCTCCGCATACCGCAGCACGCGACATAGCTTAGCAGACGATAAGTACAACCGTTTCAGAAAGAAGAGCGGCCAATGTGACGATCTGGCTTTAAGTCGATTCAATAACAAATGACAAAAACGGACGGATTTCTTAGGTTTTTACTGCATATGAGCACTTTTCACATTCTCCCGTTCAACTCGGCTGCTAGTCCTCCATTCATGCACAATTTTAAGGTCCTAGCTCATGTCCAAGGTACCAAAGCCAGCTAAAAAGTCAATAATCGATACCTAAAACTTGAATTGTACTACTTCTTATTGGCTATTACATCATCTTAGAAGCTTCATCTGTGTTCTACTATGGTGCTTTTAGTGTCTCCGAATACCGCAGCACGCGACATAGCTTTGCAGACGATAAGTACAACCGATTCAGAGAGAAGAGCGGCCAATGTGACGATCTGGCTTTAAGTCGATTCGATAACAAATGACGAAAACGGACGGATTTCTCAGGTTAATACTACATATTAACACATTTCACATTCTCCCATGCAACTTTTCTGCTAGTACTCCTCTCATGCAGATTCGTAAGGTCCTAGCTCATGTCCAAGGCACCCAAGCAAGCTAAAAAGTCAATAATCGATACCTAAAACTTGAATTGTACTACTTCTTACTGGCTATTACATCAACTTAGAAGCTTCATCTGTGTCCAACTATGGTGATTTTAGTGTCTCCGCATACCGCAGCACACGACATAGCTTTGCAGACGATAAGTACAACCGTTTCAGAGAGAAGAGCGGCCAATGTGACGATCTGGCTTTAAGTCGATTCGTTAACAAATGACGAAAACGGACGGATTTCTCAGGTTTTTACTACATATGAACACTTTTCACATTCTCCCGTTCAACTCGGCTCTATTCCTCCATTCATGCGGAATCTTAAGGTTCTAGCTCATGTCTAAGGCAACAAAGCCAGCTAAAAGTCAATAATCGATACCTAAAAATTGAATTGTACTACCTCTTACTGGCTATTACTTTAACTTAGAAGCTTCATCTGTGTTCAACAATGGTGTTTTTAGTGTCTCCGAATACCGCAGCACGCGACATAGCTTTGCAGACGATAAGTACAACCGATTCAGAGAGAAGAGCGGCCAATGTGACGATCTGGCTTTAAGTCGATTCGATAACAAATGACGAAAACGGACGTATTTCTCAGGATTTTACTACATATGAACACTTTTCACATTCTCCCCTGCAATTCGGCTGCTAGTCCACCTTTCATGCAGAATCTTAAGGTCCTAGCTCATGTCCAAGGCACCAAAGCCAGCTAAAAAGTCAATAATCAGTACCTAAAACTTGAATTGTACTACTTCTTACTGGCTATTACATCAACTTAGAAGCTTAATCTGTGTTCTACTATGGTGCTTTTAGTGTCTCCGCATACCGCAGCACGCGACTTAGCTTTGCAGACGATAAGTACAACCGTTTCAGAGAGAAGAGCGGCCAATGTGACGATCGGGCTTTAAGTCGATTCGATAACAAATGACGAAAACGGAAGTATTTCTCAGGGTTTTACTACATATGAACACTTTTCACATTCTCCCATGCAACTCGGCTGCTACTCCTCCTTTAGTGCAGAATGTTAAGGTCCTAGCTCATGTCCAAGGCACCAAAGCCAGCTAAAAAGTCAATAATCGATACCTAAAACTTGAATTGTACTACCTCTTACTGGCTATTGCTTTAACTTAGAAGCTTCATCTGTTTTCTACTATGGTACTTTTAGTGTCTCCGAATACCGCAGCACGCGACATAGCTTTGCAGACGATAAGTACAACCGATTCAGAGAGAAGAGCGGCCAATGTAACGATCTGGCTTTAAGTCAATTCCATAACAAATGACGAAAACGGACGTATTTCTCAGGGTTTAATACATATGAACACTTTTCACATTCTCCCGTGCAACTCGGCTGCTACTCCTCCTTTAATGCAGAATGTTAAGGTCCTAGCTCATGTCCAAGGCACCAAAGCCAGCCAAAAAGTCAATAACCGATACCTAAAACTGGTATTGTACTAATTCTTACTGGCTATTACATCATCTTAGTAGCTTCATCTGTGTTCTACTATGGTGCTTTTAGTGTCTCCGCATACCGCAGCACGCGACATAGCTTTCAGACGATAAGTACAACCGTTTCAGAGAGAAGAGCGGACAATGTGAAGATCTGGCTTTAAGTCGATTCGATAACAAAAGACGAAAACGGACGGATTTCTCAGGTTAATACTACATATGAGCACTTTTCACGTTCTCCCATGCAACGTTTTTACTAGTCTCCCTCTCATGCAGATTCTTAGGGTCCTAGCTCATGTCCAAGGCACCAAAGCCAGCAAAAAAGTCAATAATCGATAACTAAAACTTGAATTGTACTACTTCTTACTGGCTATTACCTCAACTAAGAAGCTTCATCTGTGTCCTACTATGGTGATTTTAGTGTCTCCACATACCGCAGCACGCGACATAGCTTTGCAGACGATAATACAACCGTTTCAGGGAGAAGAGCGGCCAATGTGACGATCTGGCTTTAAGACCATACGATAACCAATGACGAAAAAGTACTGATTTCTCGGGTTTTTACTACATATGAACACTTTTCACATTCTCCCGTGCAACTCGGCTACTAGTCCTCCTTTCATGCAGAATCTTAAGGTCCTAGCTCATGTCCAAGGCACCAAAGCCAGCTAATAAGTCAATAATCGATATCTAAAATTTCAATTGTACTACTTCGTACTAGCTATTATATCAACTTAGAAGTTTCATCTGTGTTCTACCATGGTGCTTTTAGTGTCTCCACATACCGCAGCACGCGACATAGCTTAGCAGACGATAAGTACAACCGTTTCAGAGAGAAGAGTGGAAAATGTCACGATCTGGCTTTAAGTCGATTCGATAACAAATGACGAAAACGGACGGATTTCTCAGGTTTTTACTACAAATGAACACTTTTCACGTTCTCCCCGTTCAACTCGGCTGCTAGTCCTCCATTCATGCACAATCTTAAGGTCCTAGCTCATGTCCAAGGTACCAAAGCCAGCTAAAAAGTCAATAATCGATACCTAAAACTTGAATTGTACTACTTCTTACTGGCTATTACATCATCTTAGAAGCTTCATCTGTGTTCTACTATGGTGCTTTTACTGTCTCCGAATACCGCAGCATGCGACATAGCTTTGCAGACGATGAGTACAACCGATTCAGAGAGAAGAGCGGCCAATGTGACGATCTGGCTTTAAGTCGATTCAAAAACAAATGACGAAAACGGACGGGTTTCTCAGGTTTTTACTACATATTAACACTTTTCACATTCTCCCGTTCAACTCGGCTGCTAGTCCTCTATTCATGCGGAATCTTAAGGTCCTAGCTCATGTCCAAGGCACCAAAGCCAGCTAAAAAGTCAATAATCGATACCTAAAATTTGAATTGTACTACCTCTTACTGGCTATTACTTTAACTTGGAAGCTTCATCTGTGTTCAACTATGGTGCTTTTAGTGTCTCCGAATACCGCAGCACGCGACATAGCTTTGCAGACGATAAGTACAACCGATTCAGAGAGAAGAGCGGCCAATGTGACGATCTGGCTTTAAGTCGATTCGATAACAAATGACGAAAACGGACGTATTTCTCAGGGTTTTACTACATATGAACACTTTTCACATTCTCCCGTGCAACTCGGCTGCTACTCCTCCTTTAGTGCAGAATGTTAAGTTCCTAGCTCATGTCCAAGGTACCAAAGCCAGCTAAAAAGTCAATAATCGATAACTAAAACTTGAGTTGTACTACCTCTTACTGGCTATTACTTTAACTTAGAAGCTTCATCTGTGTTCTACTATGGTTCTTTTAGTGTCTCCGCATACCGCATCATTTGACATAGCTTTACAGACTATAAGTACAACCGTTTCAGAGAGAAGAGCGGCCAATGTGACGATCTGGCTTTAAGTCAATTCCATAAGAAATGACGAAAACGGACGTATTTCTCAGGGTTTAATACATATGAACACTTTTCACATTCTCCAGTGCAACTCGGCTGCTACTCCTCCTTTAATGCAGAATGTTAAGGGCCTAGCTCATGTCCAAGGCACCAAAGCCAGCCAAAAAGTCAATAATCGATACCTAAAACTGGTATTGTACTAATTCTTACTGGCTATTACATCATCTTAGAAGCTTCATCTGTGTTCTACTATGGTGCTTTTAGTGTCTCCGCATACCGCAGCACGCGACATAGCTTTCAGACGATAAGTACAACCGTTTCAGAGAGAAGAGCGGACAATGTGAAGATCTGGCTTTAAGTCGATTCGATAACAAAAGACGAAAACGGACGGATTTCTCAGGTTAATACTACATATGAGCACTTTTCACGTTCTACCATGCAACGTTTTTGCTAGTCTCCCTCTCATGCAGATTCTTAGGGTCCTAGCTCATGTCCAAGGCACCAAAGCCAGCAAAAAAGTCAATAATCGATAACTAAAACTTGAATTGTACTACTTCTTACTGGCTATTACCTCAACTAAGAAGCTTCATCTGTGTCCTACTATGGTGATTTTAGTGTCTCCACATACCGCAGCACGCGACATAGCTTTGCAGACGATAAATACAACCGTTTCAGGGAGAAGAGCAGCCAATGTGACGATCTGGCTTTAAGACCATACGATAACCAATGACGAAAACGTACTGATTTCTCGGGTTTTTATTACATATGAACACTTTTCACATTCTCCCGTGCAACTCGGCTACTAGTCCTCCTTTCATGCAGAATCTTAAGGTCCTAGCTCTTGTCCAAGGCACCAAAGCCAGCTAAAAAGTCAATAATCGATATCTAAAATTTCAATTGTACTACTTCTTACTAGCTATTATATCAACTTAGAAGTTTCATCTGTGTTCTACCATGGTGCTTTTAGTGTCTCAACATACCGCAGCACGCGACATAGCTTAGCAGACGATAAGTACAACCGTTTCAGAGAGAAGAGTGGCCAATTTCACGATCTGGCTTTAAGTCGATTCGATAACAAATGACGAAAACGGAAGTATTTCTCAGGGTTTTACTACATATGAACACTTTTCACATTCTCCCCTGCAATTCGGCTGCTAGTCCTCCTTTCATGCAGAATCTTAAGGTCCTAGCTCATGTCCAAGGCACCAAAGCCAGCTAAAAAGTCAATAATCGATACCTAAAACTTGAATTGTACTACTTCTTACTGGCTATTACATCAACTAAGAAGATTCATCTGTGTCCTACTATGGTGATTTTAGTGTCTCCACATACCGCAGCACGCGACATAGCTTTCCAGACGATCAGTACAACCGTTTCAGAGAGAAGAGCGGCCAATGTGACGATATGGCTTGAAGTCGATTCGATAAGAAATGACGATGACGAACGGATTTCTCAGGTTTTTACTACATATGAATACTTTTCACATTCTCCCGTGCATCTCGGCTGCTAGTCCTCCTTACATGCAGAATCTTAAGGTCCTAGCTCACGTCCAAGGCACCAAAGCCAGCCAAAACGTCAATAATCGATACCTAAAACTTGAATTGTACTACTTCTTACTGGCTATTACATCATCTTAGAAGCTTCATCTGTGTTCTACTAAGGTGCTTTTAGTGTCTCCGAACACCGCAGCACGCGACATAGCTTTGCAGACGATAAGTACAACCGATTCAGAGAGACGAGCGGCCAATGTGACGATCTGGCTTTAAGTCAATTCCATAACAAATGACGAAAACGGACGGATTTCTCAGGTTTTTACTACATATGAACACCTTCCACATTCTCCCCTGCAAGTCGGCTGGTAGTCCTCCTTTCATGCAGAATCTTAAGGTCCTAGCTCATGTCCAAGGCACCAAAGCCAGCTAAAAGTCAATAATCGATGCCCAAATCTTGAATTGTACTACTTCTTACTGGCTATTACATCAACTTAGAAGCTTCATCTGTGTTCTACTATGGTTATTTTAGTGTCTTCGCATACCGCAGCACGCGACATAGCTTTGCAGACGATAAGTACAACCGTTTCAGAGAGAAGAGCGGCCAATGTGACGATCCGGCTTTAAGTCGATTCGAAAACAAATGACGAAAATGGACGGAATTCTCAGGTTTTTGCTACATATGAAAACTTTTCACATCCTCTAGTGCAGCTCGGCAGCTAGTCCTCCTTTCATGCAGAATGTTAAGGTCCTAGCTCATGTCCAAGGCACCAAAGCGAGCTAAAAAGTCAATAATCGATACCTAAAACTTGAGTTGTACTACCTCTTACTGGCTATTACTTTAACTTAGAAGCTTCATCTGTGTTCTACTATGGTGCTTTTAGTGTCTCCGAATACCGCAGCACGCGACATAGCTTTGCAGACGATAAGTACAACCGATTCAGAGAGAAGAGCGGACAATGTGACGATCTGGCTTTAAGTCAATTCCATAACCAATGACGAAAACGGACGGATTTCTCAGGTTTTTACTACATATGAAAACTTTTCACATCCTCCCGTGCAGCTCGGCTGCTAGTACTCCTTTCATGCAGAATCTTAAGGTCCTAGCTCATGTCCAAGGCACCAAAGCGAGCTAAAAAGTCAATAATCGATACCTAAAACTTGAGTTGTACTACTTCTTACTGGCTATTACATCAACTTAGAAGCATCATCTGTGGTCTACTATGGTGCTTTTAGTGTCTCCACATAACGCAGCACTCGACATAGCTTTGCAGACGATAAGTACAACCGTTTCAGAGAGAAGAGCGGCCAATGTGACGTTCTGGCTTTAAGACGATTCGATAACCAATGACGAAAACGTACGGATTTCTCGGGATTTTACTACATATGAACACTTTTCACATTCTCCCGTGCAATTCGGCTGCTAGTCCTCCTTTCATGCAAAATCTTAAAGACCTAGCTCATGTCCAAGGCACCAAAGCCAGCTAAAATGTCAATAATCGATATCTAAAATTTCAATTGTACTACTTCTTACTAGCTATTACATCAACTTAGAAGTTTCATCTGTGTTTTACCATGCTGCTTTTAGTGTCTCCGCATACTGCAGCACGCGACATAGCTTTGCAGACGATAAGTGCAACCGTTTCAGAGAGAAAAGCGCCCAATGTGACGATCAGGCTTTAAGTCGATTCGATAACAAACGACGAAAACGGACGGATTTCTCAGGTTTTTACTACATATGAACACTTTTCACATTCTCCCGTGCAACTCGGCTGCTAGTACTGCTTTCATGCAGAATCTTAAGGTCCTAGCTCATGTCCAAGGCACTAAAGCCAGCTAAAAAGTCAATAGTCGATACCTAAAACTGGAATTGTACTACTTCTTACTGGCAATTACATCAACTTAGGAGCTTCATCTGTGTTCTACTATGGTGCTTTTAGTGTCTCCACATACCGCAGCACGCGACATAGCTTTACTACAATCGAACACTTTTCACATTCTCCCGTACAACTCGGCTGCTAGTCCTTCTTTCATGCAGAATCTTAAGGTCCTAGCTCATGTCCAAGGCACCAAAGCCAGCTACGAAGTCAATAATCGATACCTAAAACTTGAATTGTACTACATCTTACTGGCTATTACATCAACTTAGAAGCTTCATCTGTGTTCTACTATGGTGCTTTTACTGGCTCTGCATACCGCAGCACGCGACATAGCTTTGCAGACTATAAGTACAACCGTTTCAGAGAGAAGAGAGGCAAATGTGACGATCTGTCTTTAAGTCGATTCGATAACAACTGACGAAAACAGACGTATTTCTCAGGTTTTTACTACATATGAACACTTTTCACATTCTCACGTGCAACTCGGCTGCTAGTCCTCCTTTCATGCAGAATCTTAAGGTCGTAGCTCATGTCCAAGGCACCGCAGCCAGCTAAAAAGTCAATAATCGATACCTAAAACTAGAATTGTACTACTTCTTACTGGCTATTACATCAAATTAGAGGCTTCATCTGTGTTCTACTATTGTGCTTTTAGTGTCTCCGCATACCGCAGCACGCGACATAGCTTTGCAGACGATAAGTACAACCGTTTCAGAGAGACGAACAGCCAATGTGACGATCTGGCATTAAGACGAATCGATAACCAATGACGAAAACGTACGGATTTCTCAGGTTTTTACTACATACGAACACTTTTCACATTCTCCCGTACAACTCGGCTGCTAGTCCTTCTTTCATGCAGAATCTTAAGGTCCTAGCTCATGTCCAAGTCACCAAAGCCAGCTACAAAGTCAATAATCGATACCTAAAACTTGAATTGTACTACATCTTACTGGCTATTACATCAACTTAGAACCTTCATCTGTGTTCTACTATGGTGCTTTTAGTGTCTCTGCATACCGCAGCACGCGACATAGCTTTGCAGACTATAAGTACAACCGTTTCAGAGAGAAGAGCGGCCAATGTGACGATCTGGCTTTAAATCGATTCGATAACAACTGACGAAAACAGACGTATTTCTCAGGTTTTTACTACATATGAACACTTTTCACATTCTCCCGTGCAACTCGGCTGCTAGTCCTCCTTTCATGCAGAATCTTAAGGTCGTAGCTCATGTCCAAGGCACCACAGCCAGCTAAAAAGTCAATAATCGATAAGTAAAACTTGAATTGTACTACTTCTTACTGGCTATTACATCAAATTAGAAGCTTCATCTGTGTTCTACAACGGTGCTTTTAGTGTCTCCACAAACCGCAGCACGCGACATAGCTTTCAGACGATGAGTACAACCGTTTCAGAGAGAAGAGCTGCCAATGTGACGATCTGGCTTTAAGTCGATTCGATAACAAATGACGAAAACGGACGGGTTTCTCAGGTTTATACTACATATGAACACTTGTCACATTCTCCCGTGCAACTCGGCTGCAAGTCCTCCTTTCATGCAGATTCTTAAGGTCCTAGCTCATGTCCAAGGCACCAAAGCCAGCTAAAAAGTCAATAATCGATATATAAAATTTAAATTGTACTACTTCTTACTAGCTATTACATCAACTTAGAAGCTTCATCTGTGTTCTACTATGGTGCTTTTAGTGTCTCCACATACCGCAGCACGCGACATAGCTTTGCAGACGATAAGTACAACCGTTTCAGAGAGAAGAGCGGCCAATGTGACGATCTGGCTTTAAGTCGATTCGATAACAAATGACGATAACGAACGGATTTCTCAGGTTTTTACTACATATGTATACTTTTCACATTCTCCCGTGCATCTCGGCTGCTAGTCCTCCTTACATGCAGAATCTTAAGGTCCTAGCTCACGTCCAAGGCACCAAAGCCAGCCAAAACGTCAATAATCGATACCTAAAACTTGAATTGTACTACTTCTTACTGGCTATTACATCATCTTAGAAGCTTCATCTGTGTTCTACTAAGGTGCTTTTAGTGTCTCCGAACACCGCAGCACGCGACATAGCTTTGCAGACGATAAGTACAACCGATTCAGAGAGAAGAGCGGCCAATGTGACGATCTGGCTTTAAGTCAATTCCATAACAAATGACGAAAACGGACGGATTTCTCAGGTTTTTACTACATATGAACACCTTCCACATTCTCCCCTGCAAGTCGGCTGGTAGTCCTCCTTTCATGCAGAATCTTAAGGTCCTAGCTCATGTCCAAGGCACCAAAGCCAGCTAAAAGTCAATAATCGATGCCCAAATCTTGAATTGTACTACTTCTTACTGGCTATTACATCAACTTAGAAGCTTCATCTGTGTTCTACTATGGTTATTTTAGTGTCTTCGCATACCGCAGCACGCGACATAGCTTTGCAGACGATAAGTACAACCGTTTCAGAGAGAAGAGCGGCCAATGTGACGATCCGGCTTTAAGTCGATTCGATAACAAATGACGAAAATGGACGGAATTCTCAGGTTTTTGCTACATATGAAAACTTTTCACATCCTCTAGTGCAGCTCGGCAGCTAGTCCTCCTTTCATGCAGAATGTTAAGGTCCTAGCTCATGTCCAAGGCACCAAAGCGAGCTAAAAAGTCAATAATCGATACCTAAAACTTGAGTTGTACTACCTCTTACTGGCTATTACTTTAACTTAGAAGCTTCATCTGTGTTCTACTATGGTGCTTTTAGTGTCTCCGAATACCGCAGCACGCGACATAGCTTTGCAGACGATAAGTACAACCGATTCAGAGAGAAGAGCGGACAATGTGACGATCTGGCTTTAAGTCAATTCCATAACCAATGACGAAAACGGACGGATTTCTCAGGTTTTTACTACATATGAAAACTTTTCACATCCTCCCGTGCAGCTCGGCTGCTAGTACTCCTTTCATGCAGAATCTTAAGGTCCTAGCTCATGTCCAAGGCACCAAAGCGAGCTAAAAAGTCAATAATCGATACCTAAAACTTGAGTTGTACTACTTCTTACTGGCTATTACATCAACTTAGAAGCATCATCTGTGGTCTACTATGGTGCTTTTAGTGTCTCCACATAACGCAGCACTCGACATAGCTATGCAGACGATAAGTACAACCGTTTCAGAGAGAAGAACGGCCAATGTGACGTTCTGGCTTTAAGACGATTCGATAACCAATGACGAAAACGTACGGATTTCTCGGGATTTTACTACATATGAACACTTTTCACATTCTCCCGTGCAATTCGGCTGCTAGTCCTCCTTTCATGCAAAATCTTAAAGACCTAGCTCATGTCCAACGCACCAAAGCCAGCTAAAATGTCAATAATCGATATCTAAAATTTCAATTGTACTACTTCTTACTAGCTATTACATCAACTTAGAAGTTTCATCTGTGTTTTACCATGCTGCTTTTAGTGTCTCCGCATACTGCAGCACGCGACATAGCTTTGCAGACGATAAGTGCAACCGTTTCAGAGAGAAAAGCGCCCAATGTGACGATCAGGCTTTAAGTCGATTCGATAACAAACGACGAAAACGGACGGATTTCTCAGGTTTTTACTACATATGAACACTTTTCACATTCTCCCGTGCAACTCGGCTGCTAGTACTGCTTTCATGCAGAATCTTAAGGTCCTAGCTCATGTCCAAGGCACTAAAGCCAGCTAAAAAGTCAATAGTCGATACCTAAAACTGGAATTGTACTACTTCTTACTGGCAATTACATCAACTTAGGAGCTTCATCTGTGTTCTACTATGGTGCTTTTAGTGTCTCCACATACCGCAGCACGCGACATAGCTTTACTACAATCGAACACTTTTCACATTCTCCCGTACACCTCGGCTGCTAGTACTGCTTTCATGCAGAATCTTAAGGTCCTAGCTCATGTCCAAGTCACCAAAGCCAGCTACAAAGTCAATAATCGATACCTAAAACTTGAATTGTACTACATCTTACTGGCTATTACATCAACTTAGAACCTTCATCTGTGTTCTACTATGGTGCTTTTAGTGTCTCTGCATACCGCAGCACGCGACATAGCTTTGCAGACTATAAGTACAACCGTTTCAGAGAGAAGAGCGGCAAATGTGACGATCTGGCTTTAAATCGATTCGATAACAACTGACGAAAACAGACGTATTTCTCAGGTTTTTACTACATATGAACACTTTTCACATTCTCCCGTGCAACTCGGCTGCTAGTCCTCCTTTCATGCAGAATCTTAAGGTCCTAGCTCATGTCCAAGGCACCACAGCCAGCTAAAAAGTCAATAATCGATAAGTAAAACTTGAATTGTACTACTTCTTACTGGCTATTACATCAAATTAGAAGCTTCATCTGTGTTCTACAACGGTGCTTTTAGTGTCTCCACAAACCGCAGCACGCGACATAGCTTTCAGACGATGAGTACAACCGTTTCAGAGAGAAGAGCTGCCAATGTGACGATCTGGCTTTAAGTCGATTCGATAACAAATGACGAAAACGGACGGGTTTCTCAGGTTTTTACTACATATGAACACTTTTCACATTCTCCCGTGCAACTCGGCTGCAAGTCCTCCTTTCATGCAGATTCTTAAGGTCCTAGCTCATGTCCAAGGCACCAAAGCCAGCTAAAAAGTCAATAATCGATATATAAAATTTAAATTGTACTACTTCTTACTAGCTATTACATCAACTTAGAAGCTTCATCTGTGTTCTACTATGGTGCTTTTAGTGTCTCCACATACCGCAGCACGCGACATAGCTTTGCAGACGATAAGTACAACCGTTTCAGAGAGAAGAGCGGCCAATGTGACGATCTGGCTTAAAGTCGATTCGATAACAAATGACGAAAACGGACGGATTTCTCAGGTTATTACTACTTATGAACACTTTTCACATTCTCCCGTGCAACTCGGCTGCTAGTCCTCCTTTCATGCCGAATCTTAAGGTCCTAGCTCATGTCCAAGGCACCAAAGCCAGCTAAAATGTCAATAATCGATGCCCAAATCTTGAATTGTACTACTTCTTACTGGCCATTACATCAACTTAGAAGCTTCATCTGTGTTCTACTATGGTTATTTTAGTGTCTCCGCATACAGCAGCACGGGACATAGCATTGCAGACGATAAGTACAACCGTTTCAGAGAGAAGAGCGGCCAATGCGACGATCCGGCTTTAAGTCAATTCAATAACAAATGACGAAAATAGACGGATTTCTCTGGTTTTTACTACATATGAAAACTTTTCACATCCTCCCGTGTAGCTCGGCTGCTAGTCCTCCTTTCATGCAGAATCTTAAGGTCCTAGCTCATGTCCAAGGCACCAGAGCCAGCTAAAAAGTCAATAATCGATACCTAAAACTTGAGTTGTACTACTTCTTACTGGCTATTACATCAACTTAGAAGCTTCATCTGTGTTCCACCATGGTGCTTTTAGTGTCTCCACATACCGCAGCACGAGACATAGCTTTGCAGACGATAAGTACAACCGTTTCAGAGAGAAGAGCGGCCAATGTCATGATCTGGCTTTAGGTCGATTCGATAACAAATGACGAAAACGGAAGGATATCTCAGGTTTTTAATACATATGAACACTTTTCATATTCTCGCAGGCAAGTCAGCTGCTAGTCCTCCTTTCATGCAGAATCTTAAGGTCCTAGCTCATGTCCAAAGCACCAAAGCCAGCTAAAAAGTCAATAATCGATACCTAAAACTTGAATTGTACTACCTCTTACTGGCTATTACATCAACTTAGAAGCTTCATCTGTGTTCTACTATGGTGCTTTTAGTGTCTCCACATACCGCAGCACTCGACATAGCTTTGCAGACGATAAGTACAACCGTTTCAGAGAGAAGAGCGGCCAATGTGACGACCTGGCTTTAAGACGATTCGATAACCAATGACGAAAACGTACGGATTTCTTGGGTTTTCACTACATATGAACACTTTTCACATTCTCCCATGCAACTCGGCTGCTAGTCCTCCTTTCATGCAGAATCTTAAGGTCCTAGCTCATGTCCAAGGCACCAAAGCCAGCTAAAAAGTCAATAATCGATATCTAAAATTTCAATTGTACTACTTCTTACTAGCTATTACATCAACATAGAAGCATCGTCTGTGTTCTACTATGCTGCTTTTAGTGTCTCCGCATACTGCAGTACGCGACATAGCTTTGCAGACGATAAGTACAACCGTTTCAGAGAGAAGAGCGCCCAATGTGACGATCAGGCTTTAAGTCGATTCGATAACAAACGACGAAAACGTACGGATTTCTCAGGTTTTTACTACATATGAACACTTTTCACATTCTGCCGTGCAACTCAGCTGCTAGCCCTCCTTTCATGCAGAATCTTAAGGTCCTAGCTCATGTCCAAGGCACCAAAGCCAGCTAAAAGTCAATAATCGATACCTAAAACTGGTATTGTACTACTTCTTACTGGCTATTACATCATCTTAGAAGCTTCATCTGTGTTCTACTATGGTGCTTTTAGTGTCTCCGCAAACCGCAGCACGCGACATAGTTTTCAGACGATAAGTACAACCGTTTCAGAGAGAAGAGCGGCCAATGTGACGATCTGGCTTTAAGTCGATTCGATAACAAATGAAGAAAACGGACGGGTTTCTCAGGTTTTTACTACATATGAACACTTTTCACATTATCCCGTGCAACTCGGCTGCTAGTCCTCCTTTCATGCAGATTCTTAAGGTCCTAGCTCATGTCCAAGGCACCAAAGCCAGCTAAAAAGTCAATAATCGATATCTAAATTTAAATTGTACTACTTCTTACTAGCTATTACATCAACTTAGAAGCTTCATCTGTGTTCTACTATGGTGCTTTTAGTGTCTCCACATACCGCAGCACGCGACATTGCTTTGTAGACGATAAGTACAACCGTTTCAGAGAGAAGGGTGGACAATGTGACGATCTGGCTTTAAGTCGATTCGATAACAAAAGACGAAAACGGACGGAATTCTCAGGTTAATACTACATAATAACACATTTCACATTCTCCCGTGCAACTTTTCTGTTAGTCCTCCTCTCATGCAGATTCGTAAGGTCCTAGATCATGTCCAAGGCACCAAAGCCAGCTAAAAAGTCAATAATCGATACCTAAAACTTGAATTGTACCACTTCTTACTATCTATTACATTAACTTAGAAGCTTCATCTGTGTCCTACTATGGTGATTTTAGTGTCTCCGCATACCACAGCATGCGACATAGCTTTGCAGACGATAAGTACAACCGTTTCAGAGAGAAGAGCGGCCAATGTGACGATCTGGCTTTAAGTCGATTCGATAACAAATGACGAAAACGGACGGATTTCTCAGGTTTTTAATACATATGAACACTTTTCACATTCTCCCGTGCAACTCGGCTGCTAGTCCTCCTTTCATACAGAATCTTAAGGTCCTAGCTCATGTCCAAGGCACCAAAGCCAGCTAAAAAGTCAATAATCGATGCCCAAATCTTAAATTGTAGTACTTCTTACTGGCTATTACATCAACTTAGAAGCTTCATCTGTGTTCTACTATGGTTTTTTAGTGTCTCCGCATACCGCAGCACGCGACATAGCTTTGCAGACGATAAGTACAACCGTTTCAGAGAGAAGAGCGGCCAATGTCACAATCTGGCTTTAGGTCGATTCGATAACAAATGACGAAAACGGAATGTTTTCTCAGGTTTTTACTACATATAAACACTTTTCATATTCTCCCTGGCAAGTCAGCTGCTAGTCCTCCTTTCGTGCAGAATCTTAAGGTCCTAGCTCATGTCCAAGGCACGAAAGCCAGCTAAAAAGTCAATAATCAATACCTAAAACTTGAATTGTACTACCTCTTACTGGCTATTACATAAACTTAGAAGCTTCATCTGTGTTCTACTATGGTGCTTTTAGTGTCTCCACATACCGCAGCACTCGACCTAGCTTTGCAGACGATAAGTACAACCGTTTCAGAGAGAAGAGCGGCCAATGTGACGACCTGGCTTTAAGACGATTCGATAACCAATGACGAAAACGGACGGATTTCTCAGGTTTTTACTACATATGAACACTTTTCACATTCTCCCGTGCAACTCGGCTGCTAGTCCTCCTTTCATGCAGAATCTTAAGGTCCTAGCTCATGTCCAAGGCACCAAAGCCAGCTAAAAAGTCAATAATCGATATCTAAAATTTAAATTGTACTACTTCTTACTAGCTATTACATCAACTTAGAAGCTTCATCTGTGTTCTACTATGGTGCTTTAAGTGTCTCCACATACCGCAGCACGCGACATAGCTTTGCAGACGATAAGTACAACCGTTTCAGAGAGAAGGGTGGACAATGTGACGATCTGGCTTTAAGTCGATTCGATAACAAAAGACGAAAACGGAAGGATTTCTCAGGTTAATACTACATAATAACACATTTCACATTCTCCCGTGCAACTTTTCTGTTAGTCCTCCTCTCATGCAGATTCGTAAGGTCCTAGATCATGTCCAAGGCACCAAAGCCAGCTAAAAGGTCAATAATCGATACCTAAAACTTGAATTGTACCACTTCTTACTGTCTATTACATCAACTTAGATGCTTCATCTGTGTCCTACTATGGTGATTTTAGTGTCTCCGCATACCACAGCATGCGACATAGCTTTGCAGACGATAAGTACAACCGTTTCAGAGAGAAGAGCGGCCAATGTGACGATCTGGCTTAAAGTCGATTCGATAACAAATGACGAAAACGGACGGATTTCTCAGGTTTTTACCACATATGAACACTTTTCACATTCTCCCGTGCGACTCGGCTGCTAGTCCTCCTTTCATACAGAATCTTAAGGTCCTAGCTCATGTATAAGGCACCAAAGCCAGCTAAAAAGTCGATAATCGATGCCCAAATCTTGAATTGTAGTACTTCTTACTGGCTATTCCATCAACTTAGAAGCTTCATCTGTGTCCTACTATGCTGCTTTTAGTGTCTCCGAATACTGCAGCACGCGACATAGCTTTGCAGACGATAAGTGCAACCGTTTCAGACAGAAGGGCGCCCAATGTGACGATCAGGCTTTAAGTCGATTCGATAACAAACGACGAAAACGGACGGATTTCTCAGGTTTTAACTACATATGAACACTTTTCACATTCTCCCGTGCAACTCAGCTGCTAGCCCTCCTTTCATGCAGAATCTTAAGGTCCTAGCTCATGTGCAAGGCTCCAAAGCCAGCTAAAAAGTCAATAATCGATACCTAAAACTGGTATTGTACTAATTCTTACTGGCTATTACATCATCTTAGAAGCTTCATCTGTGTTCTACTATGGTGCTTTTAGTGTCTCCGCAAACCACAGCACGCGACATAGCTTTCAGACGATAAGTACAACCGTTTCAGAGAGAAGAGCGGCCAATGTGACGATCTGGCTTTAAGTTGATTCGATAACAAATGACGAAAACGGACGGGTTTCTCAGGTTTTTACTACATATGAACACCTTTCACATTCTCCCATGCAACTCGGCTGCTAGTCCTCCTCTCATGCAGATTCGTAAGGTCCTAGCTCATGTCCAAGGCACCAAAGCCAGCTAAAAAGTCAATAATCGATATCTAAAATTTAAATTGTACTACTTCTTACTGGCTATTACATCAACTTAGAAGCTTCATCTGTGTTCTACTATGGTGCTTGTAGTGTCTCCACATACCGCAGCACGCGACATCGCTTTGCAGACGATAAGTACAACCGTTTCAGAGAGAAGAGCTTCCAATGTGACGATCTGGCATTAAGACGAATCGATAACCAATGACGAAAACGTACGGATTTCTCAGGTTTTTACTACATACGAACACTTTTCACATTCTCCCAGGCAAGTCAGCTGCTAGTCCTCCTTTCGTGCAGAATCTTAAGGTCCTAGCTCATGTCCAAGGCACGAAAGCCAGCTAAAAAGTCAATAATCGATACCTAAAACTTGAATTGTACTACCTCTTACTGGCTATTACATCAACTTAGAAGCTTCATCTGTGTTCTACTATGGTGCTTTTAGTGTCTCCACATACCGCAGCACTCGACCTAGCTTTGCAGACGATAAGTACAACCGTTTCAGAGAGAAGAGCGGCCAATGTGACGACCTGGCTTTAAGACGATTCGATAACCAATGACGAAAACGTACGGATTTCTTGGGTTTTTACTACATATGAACACTTTTCACATTCTTCCGTGCAACTCGGCTGCTAGTCCTCCTTTCATTCAGAATCTTAAGGTCCTAGCTCATGTGCAAGGCTCCAAAGCCAGCTAAAAAGTCAATAATCGATACCTAAAACTGGTATTGTACTAATTCTTACTGGCTATTACATCATCTTAGAAGCTTCATCTGTGTTCTACTATGGTGCTTTTAGTGTCTCCGCAAACCGCAGCACGCGACATAGCTTTCAGACGATAAGTACCACCGTTTCAGAGAGAAGAGCGGCCAATGTTACGATCTGGCTTTAGGTCGATTCGATAACAAATGACGAAAACGGAAGGATTTCTCAGGTTTTTACTACATATGAACACTTTTCATATTCTCCCAGGCAAGTCAGCTGCTAGTCCTCCTTTCATGCAGAATCTTAAGGTCCTAGCTCATGTCCAAGGCACGAAAGCCAGATAAAAAGTCAATAATCGATACCTAAAACTTGAATTGTACTACCTCTTACTGGCTATTACATCAACTTAGAAGCTTCATCTGTGTTCTACTATGGTGCTTTTAGTGTCTCCGCATACCGCAGCACGCGACATAGCTTTCAGACGATAAGTACAGCCGTTTCAGAGAGAAGGGCGGACAATGTTACGATCTGGCCTTTAGTCGACTCGATAACAAAAGACGAAAACGGATGGATTTCTCAGGTTAATACTACATATGAGCACTTTTCACGTTCTCCCGTGGATCTCGGCTGCTAGTCCTCCTTTCATGCAGAATCTTAAGGTCCTAGCTCATGTCCAAGGCACCAAAGCCAGCTGAAAAGTCAATAATCGATACCTAAAACTTGAATTGTACTATTTCTTACTGGCTATTACATCAACTTAGAAGCTTCATCTGTGTATTACTATGGTGATTTTAGTGTCTCCACATACCTCAGCACGCGACATAGCTTTGCAGACGATAAGTACAACCGTTTCAGAGAGAAGAGCGGCCAATGTCACGATCCGGTTTTAAGACGATTCGATAACAAATGACGACATTGGACGGATTTCTCAGGTTTTTACTACATATGAAAACTCTTCACATCCTCCCGTGCAACTCGGCTGCTAGTCCTCCTTTCATGCAGAATCTTAAGGTCGTAGCTCATGTCCAAGGCACCACAGCCAGCTAAAAAGTCAATAATCGATAAGTAAAACTTGAATTGTACTACTTCTTACTGGCTATTACATCAAATTAGAAGCTTGATCTGTGTTCTACTATGGTGCTTTTAGTGTCTCCGCATACCGCAGCACGCGACATAGCTTTGCAGACGACAAGTACAACCGTTTCAGAGAGTAGAGCGGCCAATGTGACGATCTGGCTTTAAGTCGATTCGATAACAAATGACGAAAACGGACGGATTTCTCGGGTTTTTACTACATATGAACACTTTTCACATTCTCACGTGCAACGCGGCTGTTAGTCCTCCTTTCATGCAGAATCTTAAGGTCCTAGCTCATATCCAAGGCACCAAAGCCAGCTAAAAAGTCTATAATCTATACCTAAAACTTGATTTGTACTACCTCTTACTGGCTATTACATCAACTTAGAATCTTCATCTGTGTTCTACTATGGTGCTATTAGTGTCTCCACATACCGCAGCACGCGACATAGCTTTGAGGACGATAAGTACAACCGTTTCAGAGAGGAGAGCGGCCAATGTGACGATCTGGCTTTAAGTCGATTCGTTAACAAATGACGATGGCGAACGGATCTCTCAGGTTTTTACTACATATGAACACTTTTCACAATCTCCCGTGCAACTTGGCTGCTAGTCCTCCTTTCATGCAGAATCTTAAGGTCCTAGCTCATGTTCAAGGCACCAAAGCCAGCTACAAAGTCAATAATCGATACCTAAAACTTGAATTGTACTACTTCTTACTGGCTATTACATCAACTTAGAAGCTTCATCTGTGTTCTACTATGGTGCTTTAAGTGTCTCCGCATACCACAGCACGCGACATAGCATTGCAGACGATAAGTACAACAGCGTCAGAGGGAAGAGCGGCCAATGTGACGATCTGGCTTTAAGTCGATTCCATAACAAATGACGAAAACGGACGGATTTCTCAGGTTTTTACTACATATGAACACTTTTCACATTCTCCCGTGCAACTCAGCTGCTAACCCTCCTTTCATGCAGAATCTTAAGGTCCTAGCTCATGTCCAAGGCACCAAAGACAGTTAAAGTCAATAATCGATACCTAAAACTGGTATTGTACTACTTGTTACTGACTATTACATCATCTCAGAAGCTTCATCTGTGTTCTACTATGTTGCTTTTAGTGTCTCCGTATACCGCAGCACGCGACATAGCTTTCAGACGACAAGTACAACCGTTTCGGAGAGAAGAGCGGCCAATGTGACGATCTGGCTTTAAGTCGATTCGATAACAAATGACAAAACCGACGGACTTCTCAGGTTTTTACTACATATGAACACTTTTCACATTCTCCCGTGCAACTCGGCTGCTAGTCCTCCTTTCATGCAGAATCTTAAGGTCTTAGCTCAGGTCCAAGGCACCAGAGCCAGCTAAAAAGTCAATAATCGATATCTAAAATTCCAATTGTACTACTTCCTACTAGATGTTACATCAACTTAGAAACTTCATCTGTGTTCTACTATGATGCTTTTAGTGTCTCCGCATACCGCAGCACGCGGCATAGCTTTGCAGACGATAAGTACAACCGTTTCAGAGAGAAGAGCGGCCAATGTCACGATCCGGTTTTAAGTCGATTCGATTACAAATTACGAAAATGGACGGATTTCTCAGGTTTTTACTACATATGAAAACTTTTCACATCCTCCCGTGCAACTCGGCTGCTAGTCCTCCTTTCATGCAGAATCTTAAGGTCCTAGCTCATGTCCAAGGCACCAAATCCAGCTAAAAAGTCAATAATCGATACCTAAAACTTGAATTGTTCTACATCTTACTAGCTATTACATCAACTTAGAAGCTTCATCTGTGTTCTACTATGGTGCTTTTAGTGTCTCCACATACCGCGGCACGCGACATAGCTTTGCAGACGATAAGTACAACCGTTTCAGAGAGAAGAGCGGCCAATGTGACGATCTGGCTTTAAGACGAATCGATAACCAATGTCGAAAACGGACGGATTTCTCAGGTTTTTACTACATATGAACACTTTTCACAATCTCCCGTGCAACTTGGCTGCTAGTCCTCCTTTCATGCAGAATCTTAAGGTCCTAGCTCATGTTCAAGGCACCAAAGCCAGCTACAAAGTCAATAATCGATACCTAAAACTTGAATTGTACTACTTCTTACTGGCTATTACATCAACTTAGAAGCTTCATCTGTGTTCTACTATGGTGCTTTAAGTGTCTCCGCATACCACAGCACGCAACATAGCATTGCAGACGATAAGTACAACAGCGTCAGAGGGAAGAGCGGCCAATGTGACGATCTGGCTTTAAGTCGATTCCATAACAAATGACGAAAACGGACGGATTTCTCAGGTTTTTACTACATATGAACACTTTTCACATTCTCCCGTGCAACTCAGCTGCTAACTCTCCTTTCATGCAGAATCTTAAGGTCCTAGCTCATGTCCAAGGCACCAAAGCCAGTTAAAGTCAATAATCGATACCTAAAACTGGTATTGTACTACTTGTTACTGACTATTACATCATCTCAGAAGCTTCATCTGTGTTCTACTATGCTGCTTTTAGTGTCTCCGCATACTGCAGCACGCGACATAGCTTTGCAGACTATAAGTGCAACCGTTTCAGAGAGAAGGGCGCCCAATGTGACGATCAGGCTTTAAGTCGATTCGATAACAAACGACGAAAACTGACGGATTTCTCATGTTTTTACTACATATGAACACTTACCATATTCTCCCAGGCAAGTCAGCTGCTAGTCCTCCTTTCGTGCAGAATCTTAAGGTCCTAGCTCATGTCCAAGGCACGAAAGCCAGCTAAAAAGTCAATAATCGATACCTAAAACTTGAATTGTACTACCTCTTACTGGCTATTACATCAACTTAGAAGGTTCATCTGTGTTCTACTATGGTGCTTTTAGTGTCTCCACATACCGCAGCACTCGACCTAGCTTTGCAGACGATAAGTACAACCGTTTCAGAGAGAAGAGCGGCCAATGTGACGACCTGGCTTTAAGACGATTCGATAACCAATGACGAAAACGGACGGATTTCTCAGGTTTTTACTACATATGAACACTTTTCGCATTCTCTCGTGCAATTCGGCTGCTAGTCCTCCTTTCATGCAGAATCTTAAGGTCCTAGCTCATGTCCAAGGCACCAAAGCCAGCTAAAAAGTCAATAATCGATACCTAAAACTTGAGTTGTACTAAATCTTACTGGCTATTACATCATCTTAGAAGCTTCATCTGTGTTCTTCTATGGTGCTTTTAGTGTCTCCGCATACCGCAGCACGCGACATAGCTTTGCAGACGATAAGTACAACCGTTTCAGAGAGAACATCGGCCAATGTGATGATCTGGCTTTAAGTCGATTCGATAACAAATGACGAAAACGGACGGATTTCTCAGGTTTTTACTACATATGAACACTTTTCACAATCTCCCTTGCAACTCGGCTGCTAGTCCTCCTTTCATGCAGAATCTTAAGGTCCTAGCTCATGTCCAAAGCACCAAAGTCAGCTAAAAAGTCAATAATCGATATCTAAAATTTCAATTGTACTACTTCTTACTAGCTATGACATCAACATAGAAGCTTCATCTGTGTTCTAGTATGGTGCTTTTAGTGTCTCCACATACCGCAGCACGCGACATAGCTTTGCAGACGAAATGTACAACCGTTTCAGAGAGAAGAGATGCCAATGTGACGACCTGGCTTTAAGTCGATTCCATAAAAAATGACGAAAACGGACGGATTTCTCAGGTTTTTACTACATATGAACACTTTTCACAATCTCCCGTGCAATTCGGCTGCTAGTCCTCCTTTCATGCAGAATCTTAAGGTCCTAGCTCATGTGCAAGGCACCAAAGCCAGCTAAACACTTAATAATCGATACCTAAAACTGGTATTGTACTAATTCTTACTGGCTATTACATCATCTTAGAAGCTTCATCTGTGTTCTACTATGGTGCTTTTAGTGTCTCCGCATACCGCAGCACGCGACATAGCTTTGCAGACGATAAGTACAACAGTTTCAGAGAGAAGAGCGGCCAATGAGACGATCTGGCTTTAAGTCGATTCGTAACAAATGACGAAAACGGACGGATTTCTCAGGTTTTTACTACATATGAACACTTTTCACATTCTCCCGTGCAATTCGGCTGCTAGTCCTGCTTTCATGCAGAATCTTAAGGTCCTAGCTCATGTCCAAGGCACCAAAGCCAGCTAAAAAGTCAATAATCGATAGCTAAAACTGGTATTGTACTAATTCTTACTGGCTATTACATCATCTTAGAAGTTTCATCTGTGTTCTACTATGGTCCTTTTAGTGTCTCTGCATACCGCAGCACGCGACATACCTTTCAGACGATAAGTACAACCGTTTCGGAGAGAAGAGCGGCCAATGTGACGATCTGGCTTTAAGTCGATTCGATAACAAATAACGAAAACGGACGGGTTTCTCAGGTTTTTACTACATATGAACACTTTTCACATTCTCCCGTGCAACTCGGCTGCTAGTCCCCCTTTCATGCAGATTCTTAAGGTCCTAGCTCAGGTCCAAGGCACCAAATCCAGCTAAAAAGTCAATAATCGATATCTAAAATTCCAATTGTACTACTTCTTACTAGCTATTACATCAACTTAGAAACTTCATCTGTGTTCTACTATGGTGCTTTTAGTGTCTCCGCATACCGCAGCACGCGACATAGCTTTGCAGACGATAAGTACAACCGTTTCATAGAGAAGAGCGGCCAATGTGACGATCTGGCTTTAAGACGAATCGATAACCAATGTCGAAAACGTATGGATTTCTCAGGTTTTTACTACATATGAACACTTTTCACATTCTCCCGTACAACTCGGCTGCTAGTCCTTCTTTCCTGCAGAATCTTAAGGTCCTAGCTCATGTCCAAGGCACCAAAGCCAGCTATAAAGTCAATAATCGATACCTAAAACTTAAATTTTACTACTTCTTACTGGCAATTACATCAACTTAGAAGCTTCATCTCTGTTCTACTATGGTGCTTTTAGTGTCTCTGCATACCGCAGCACGCGACATAGCATTGCAGACGATAAGTACAACCGTTTCAGAGAGCAGAGCGGCCAATGTGACGATCTGGCTTTAAGTCGATTCGTTAACAAATGACGAAAACGGAAGGATTTCTCAGGTTTTTACTACATATGTACACTTTTCACATTCTCCCGTGCAATTCGGCTGCAAGTCCTCCTTTCATGCAGAATGTTAATGTCCTAGGTCATGTCCAAGGCACCAAAGCCAGCTAAAAAGTCAATAATCGATACCTAAAACTGGTATTGTACTAATTCTTACTGGCTATTACATCATCTTAGAAGCTTCATCTGTGTTCTACTATGGTGCTTTTAGTGTCTCCGCATACCGCAGCACGCGACATAGCTTTCAGACGATAAGTACAACCGTTTCAGAGAGAAGAGCGGCCAATGTGACGATCTGGCTTTAAGTCGATTCGATAACAAATGACGAAAACGGACGGATTTCTCAGGTTTTTACTACATATGAACACTTTTCACATTCTCCCATGCAATTCGGCTGCTAGTCCTCCTTACATGCAGAATCTTAAGGTCCTAGTTCATGTCCAAGGCACCAAAGCCAGCTAAAAAGTCAATAATCGATACCTAAAACTTGAGTTGTACTAATTCTTACTGGCTATTACATCATCTTAGAAGCTTCATCTGTGTTCTGCTATGGTGCTTTTAGTGTCTCCGCATATCGCAGCACGCGACATAGCTTTCAGACGATAAGTACAACCGTTTCAGAGAGAAGAGCGGCCAAAGTGATGATCTGGCTTTAAGTCGATTCGATAACAAATGACGAAAACGGACGGATTTCTCAGGTTTTTACTACATATGAACACTTTTCACATTCTCTCGTGCAATTCGGCTGCTAGTCCTCCTTTCATGCAGAATCTTAAGGTCCTAGCTCATGTCCAAGGCACCAAAGCCAGCTAAAAAGTCAATAATCGATACGTAAAACTTGAGTTGTACTAATTCTTACTGGCTATTACATCATCTTAGAAGCTTCATCTGTGTTCTGCTATGGTGCTTTTAGTGTCTCCGCATATCGCAGCACGCGACATAGCTTTCAGACGATAAGTACAACCGTTTCAGAGAGAAGAGCGGCCAATGTGATGATCTGGCTTTAAGTCGATTCGATAACAAATGACGAAAACGGACGGATTTCTCAGGTTTTTACTACATATGAACACTTTTCACATTCTCCCGTGCAACTCGGCAGCTAGTCCTCCTTTCATGCAGAGTCTTATGGTCCTAGCTCATGTCCAAGGCACCAAAGCCAGCTAAAAAGTCAATAATCGATACCTAAAACTTGAGTTGTACTACTTCTTACTAGCTATGACATCAACATAGAAGCTTCAT
The DNA here is from genome assembly GCF_023897955.1 of Schistocerca gregaria. Classification (NCBI taxonomy): domain Eukaryota; kingdom Metazoa; phylum Arthropoda; class Insecta; order Orthoptera; family Acrididae; genus Schistocerca; species Schistocerca gregaria. The sequence goes on from NW_026061770.1 coordinate 1,414,166, forward strand.
CTGTGTTCTAGTATGGTGCTTTTAGTGTCTCCACATACCGCAGCACGCGACATAGCTTTGCAGACGAAATGTACAACCGTTTCAGAGAGAAGAGATGCCAATGTGACGACCTGGCTTTAAGTCGATTCCATAAAAAATGACGAAAACGGACGGATTTCTCAGGTTTTTACTACATATGAACACTTTTCACAATCTCCCGTGCAATTCGGCTGCTAGTCCTCCTTTCATGCAGAATCTTAAGGTCCTAGCTCATGTGCAAGGCACCAAAGCCAGCTAAACACTTAATAATCGATACCTAAGACTGGTATTGTACTAATTCTTACTGGCTATTACATCATCTTAGAAGCTTCATCTGTGTTCTACTATGGTGCTTTTAGTGTTTCCGCATACTTCAGCACGCGACATAGCTTTGCAGACGATAAGTACAACAGTTTCAGAGAGTAGAGCGGCCAATGTGACGATCTGGCCTTAAGTCGATTCGTAACAAATGACGAAAACGGACGGATTTCTCAGGTTTTTACTACATATGAACACTTTTCACATTCTCCCGTGCAATTCGGCTGCTAGTCCTGCTTTCATGCAGAATCTTAAGGTCCTAGCTCATGTCCAAGGCACCAAAGCCAGCTAAAAAGTCAATAATCGATACCTAAAACTGGTATTGTACTAATTCTTACTGGCTATTACATCATCTTAGAAGCTTCATCTGTGTTCTACTATGGTCCTTTTAGTGTCTCTGCATACCGCAGCACGCGACATACCTTTCAGACGATAAGTACAACCGTTTCGGAGAGAAGAGCGGCCAATGTGACGAACTGGCTTTAAGTCGATTCGACAACAAATGACGAAAACGGACGGGTTTCTCAGGTTTTTACTACATATGAACACTTTTCACATTCTCCCGTGCAACTCGGCTGCTAGTCCGCCTTTCATGCAGATTATTAAGGTCCTAGCTAATGTCCAAGGTACCAAAGCCAGCTAAAAAGTCAATAATCGATATCTAAAATTTAAATTGTACTACTTCTTACTAGCTATTACATCAACTTAGAAGCTTCATCTGTGTTCTACTATGGTGCTATTAGTGTCTCCACATACCGCAGCACGCGACATAGCTTTGCAGACGATAAGTACAACCGTTTCAGTGAGAGAGCGGCCAATGTGACGATCTGGCTTTAAGCCGATTCGATAACAAAAGACGAAAACGGATTTCTCAGGTTAATATTACATATTAACACTTTTCACATTCTCCCGTGCAACTTTTCTGCTAGTCCTCCTCTCATGCAGATTCGTAAGGACATAGCTCATGTCCAAGGCACCAAAGCCAGCTAAAAAGTCAATAATCGATATCTAAAATTTCAATTGTACTACTTCTTACTAGCTATTCCATCATATTAGAAGTTTCATCTGTGTTCTACTATGGTGCTTTTAGTGTCTCCGCATACCGCAGCACGCGACATAGCTTTGCAGACGATAAGTACAACCGTTTCAGAGAAAAGAGCGGCCAATGTGACGATCTGGCTTTAAGTCGATTCGATAACAAATGACGAAAACGGACGGATTTCTCAGGTTTTTACTACATATGAACACTTTTCACATTCTCCCGTGCAACTCGTCTGCTAGTCCTCCTTTCATGCCGAATCTTATGGTCCTAGCTCATGTCCAAGGCACCAAAGCCAGCTAAAAAGTCAATAATCGATACCTAAAACTTGAGTTGTACTACTTCTTACTGGCTATTACATCAACTTAGAAGCTTCATCTGTGTTCTGCTATGGTGCTTTTAGAGTCTCCACATACCGCAGCACTGCGACATAGCTTTGCAGACGATAAGTACAACCGTTTCAGAGAGAAGAGCGGCAAATGTGACGATCTGGCTTTAAGTCGATTCGATAACAAGTGACGAAAACGGACGGATTTCACAGGTTTTTACTACATATGAACACTTTTCACATTCTCCCGTGCAACTCGGCTGCTAGTCCTCCTCTCATGCAGAATCTTAAGGTCCTAGCTCATGTCCAAGGCACCAAAGCCAGCTAAAAAGTCAATAATCGATATCTAAAATTTCAATTGTACTACTTCTTACTAGCTATGACATCAACATAGAAGCTTCATCTGTGTTCTAGTATGGTGCTTTTAGTGTCTCCACATACCGCAGCACGCGACATAGCTTTGCAGACGATATGTACAACCGTTTCAGAGAGAAGAGATGCCAATGTGACGACCTGGCTTTAAGTCGATTCCATAAAAAATGACGAAAACGGACGGATTTCTCAGGTTTTTACTACATATGAACACTTTTCACAATCTCCCGTGCAATTCGGCTGCTAGTCCTCCTTTCATGCAGAATCTTAAGGTCCTAGCTCATGTGCAAGGCACCAAAGCCAGCTAAACACTTAATAATCGATACCTAAAACTGGTATTGTACTAATTCTTACTGGCTATTACATCATCTTAGAAGCTTCATCTGTGTTCTACTATGGTGCTTTTAGTGTGTCCGCATACCGCAGCACGCGACATAGCTTTGCAGACGATAAGTACAACCGTTTCAGAGAGAAGAGCGGCCAATGTGACGATCTGGCTTTAAGTCGATTCGATAACAAATGACGAAAACGTACGGATTTCTCAGGTTTTTATTACATATGAACACTTTTCACATTCTCCCGTGCAATTCGGCTGCTAGTCCTCCTTTCATGCAGAATCTTAAGGTCCTAGCGCATGTCCAAGGCACCAAAGCCAGCTAAAAAGTCAATAATCGATACCTAAAACTGGTATTGTACTAAATCTTACTGGCTATTACATCATCTTAGAAGCTTCATCTGTGTTCTACTATGGTCCTTTTAGTGTCTCTGCATACCGCAGCACGCGACATACCTTTCAGACGATAAGTACAACCGTTTCAGAGAGAAGAGCGGCCAATGTGACGATCTGGCTTTAAGTCGATTCGACAACAAACAACGAAAACGGACGGATTTCTCAGGTTTTTACTACATATGAACACTTTTCACATTCTCCAGTGCAACTCGGCTGCTAGTCCTGCTTTCATGCAGAATCTTAAGGTCCTAGCTCATGTCCAAGGCACCAAAGCCAGCTAAAAAGTCAATAATCGATACTTAAAACTGGAATTGTACTACTTCTTACTGGCTATTACATCAACTTAGAAGCTTCATCTGTGTTCTACTATGTTGCTTTTAGTGTCTCCACATACCGCAGCACGCGACATAGCTTTCAGACGATAAGTACAGCCGTTTCAGAGAGAAGGGCGGACAATGTTACGATCTGGCCTTTAGTCGACTCGATAACAAAAGACGAAAACGGACGGATTTCTCAGGTTAATACTACATATGAGCACATTTCACATTCTCCCGTGCAACTTTTCTGCTAGTCTCCCTCTCATGCAGATTCTTAGGGTCCTAGCTCATGTCCAAGGCACCAAAGCCAGCTAAAAAGCCAATAATCGATACCTAAAACTTGACTTGTACTACTTCTTACTGGCTATTACATCAACTTAGAAGCTTCATCTGTGTCCTACTAAGGTGATTTTAGTGTCTCCACATACCGCAGCACGCGACATAGCTTTGCAGACGATAAGTACAACCGTTTCAGAGAGAAGACCGGCCAATGTGACGATCCGGCTTTAAGTCGATTCGGTAATATATGACGATAACGAACGGATTTCTCAGGTTTTTACTACATATGAACACTTTTTACATTCTCCCATGCATCTCGGCTGCTAGTCCTCCTTTCATGCAGAATCTTAAGGTCCTAGCTCATGTCCAAGCCACCAAAGCCAGCTAAAAATTTAATAATCGATACCTTAAACTTGAATTGTACTACCTCTTACTGGCTATTACATCAACTTATAAGCTTCATCTGTGTTCTACTATGATGCTTTTAGTGTCTCCACATACCGCAGCACTCGACATAGCTTTGCAGACGATAAGGACAACCGTTTCAGAGAGAAGAGCGGCCAATGTGACGATCTGGCTTTAAGTCGATTCGATAACAAATGACGAAAACATACGGATTTCTCAGGTTTTTATTACATATGAACACTTTTCACATTCTCCCGTGCAATTCGGCTGCTAGTCCTCCTTTCATGCAGAATCTTAAGGTCCTAGCTCATGTACAAGGCACCAAAGCCAGCTAAAAAGTCAATAATCGATACCTAAAACTGGTATTGTGCTAAATCTTACTGGCTATTACATCATCTTAGAAGCTTCATCTGTGTTCTACTATGGTCCTTTTAGTGTCTCTGCATACCGCAGCACGCGACATACCTTTCAGACGATAAGTACAACCGTTTCAGAGAGAAGAGCGGCCAATGTGACGATCTGGCTTTAAGTCGATTCGACAACAAACAACGAAAACGGACGGATTTCTCAGGTTTTTACTACATATGAACACTTTTCACATTCTCCAGTGCAACTCGGCTGCTAGTCCTGCTTTCATGCAGAATCTTAATGTCCTAGCTCATGTCCAAGGCACCAAAGCCAGCTAAAAAGTCAATAATCGATACTTAAAACTGGGATTGTACTACTTCTTACTGGCTATTACATCAACTTAGAAGCTTCATCTGTGTTCTACTATGTTGCTTTTAGTGTCTCCACATACCGCAGCACGCGACATAGCTTTCAGACGATAAGTACAGCCGTTTCAGAGAGAAGGGCGGACAATGTTACGATCTGGCCTTTAGTCGACTCGATAACAAAAGACGAATACGGACGGATTTCTCAGGTTAATACTACATATGAGCACATTTCACATTCTCCCGTGCAACTTTTCTGCTAGTCTCCCTCTCATGCAGATTCTTAGGGTCCTAGCTCATGTCCAAGGCACCAAAGCCAGCTAAAAAGTCAATAATCGATACATAAAACTTGACTTGTACTACTTCTTACTGGCTATTACATCAACTTAGAAGCTTCATCTGTGTCCTACTAAGGTGATTTTAGTGTCTCCACATACCGCAGCACGCGACATAGCTTTGCAGACGATAAGTACAACCGTTTCAGAGAGAAGACCGGCCAATGTGACGATCCGGCTTTAAGTCGATTCGGTAATATATGACGATAACGAACGGATTTCTCAGGTTTTTACTACATATGAACACTTTTCACATTCTCCCATGCATCTCGGCTGCTAGTCCTCCTTTCATGCAGAATCTTAAGGTCCTAGCTCATGTCCAAGCCACCAAAGCCAGCTAAAAATTTAATAATCGATAACTTAAACTTGAATTGTACTACCTCTTACTGGCTATTACATCAACTTATAAGCTTCATCTGTGTTCTACTACGATGCTTTTAGTGTCTCCACATACCGCAGCACTCGACATAGCTTTGCAGACGATAAGTACAACCGTTTCAGAGAGAAGAGCGGCCAATGTGGCGATCTGGCATTAAGACGATTCGATAACCAATGACGAAAACGTACGGTTTTCTCGGGTTTTTACTACATATGAACACTTTTCACTTACTCCCGTGCAACTCGGCTGCTAGTCCTCCTTTCATGCAGAATCTTAAGGTCCTAGCTCATGTCCAAGGCACCAAAGCCAGCTAAAAAGTCAATAATCGATATCTAAAATTTCAATTGTACTTCTTCTTACTGGCTATTACATCAACTTAGAAGCTTCATCTGTGTTCTACTATGGTGCTTTTAGTGTCTCCGCATACCGCAGCACGCGACATAGCTTTGCAGACGATAAGTACAACCGTTTCAGTGAGAGAGCGGCCAATGTGACGATCTGGCTTTAAGCCGATTCGATAACAAAAGACGAAAACGGATTTCTCAGGTTAATATTACATATTAACACTTTTCACATTCTCCCGTGCAACTTTTCTGCTAGTCCTCCTCTCATGCAGATTCGTAAGGACATAGCTCATGCCCAAGGCACCAAAGCCAGCTAAAAAGTCAATAATCGATATCTAAAATTTCAATTGTACTACTTCTTACTAGCTATTCCATCATATTAGAAGTTTCATCTGTGTTCTACTATGGTGCTTTTAGTGTCTCCGCATACCGCAGCACGCGACATAGCTTTGCAGACGATAAGTACAACCGTTTCAGAGAGAAGAGCGGCCAATGTGACGATCTGGCTTTAAGTCGATTCCATAACAAATGACGAAAACGGACGGATTTCTCAGGTTTTTACTACATATGAACACTTTTCACATTCTCCCGTGCAACTCGGCTGCTAGTCCTCCTTTCATGCCGAATCTTATGGTCCTAGCTCATGTCCAAGGCACCAAAGCCAGCTAAAAAGTCAATAATCGATACCTAAAACTTGAGTTGTACTACTTCTTACTGGCTATTACATCAACTTAGAAGCTTCATCTGTGTTCTGCTATGGTGCTTTTAGAGTCTCCACATACCGCAGCACTGCGACATAGCTTTGCAGACGATAAGTACAACCGTTTCAGAGAGAAGAGCGGCAAATGTGACGATCTGGCTTTAAGTCGATTCGATAACAAGTGACGAAAACGGACGGATTTCACAGGTTTTTACTACATATGAACACTTTTCACATTCTCCCGTGCAACTCGGCTGCTAGTCCTCCTCTCATGCAGAATCTTAAGGTCCTAGCTCATGTCCAAGGCACCAAAGTCAGCTAAAAAGTCAATATTCGATATCTAAAATTTCAATTGTACTACTTCTTACTAGCTATGACATCAACATAGAAGCTTCATCTGTGTTCTAGTATGGTGCTTTTAGTGTCTCCACATACCGCAGCACGCGACATAGCTTTGCAGACGATATGTACAACCGTTTCAGAGAGAAGAGATGCCAATGTGACGACCTGGCTTTAAGTCGATTCCATAAAAAATGACGAAAACGGACGGATTTCTCAGGTTTTTACTACATATGAACACTTTTCACAATCTCCCGTGCAATTCGGCTGCTAGTCCTCCTTTCATGCAGAATCTTAAGGTCCTAGCTCATGTGCAAGGCACCAAAGCCAGCTAAACACTTAATAATCGATACCTAAAACTGGTATTGTACTAATTCTTACTGGCTATTACATCATCTTAGAAGCTTCATCTGTGTTCTACTATGGTGCTTTTAGTGTGTCCGCATACCGCAGCACGCGACATAGCTTTGCAGACGATAAGTACAACCGTTTCAGAGAGAAGAGCGGCCAATGTGACGATCTGGCTTTAAGTCGATTCGATAACAAATGACGAAAACGTACGGATTTCTCAGGTTTTTATTACATATGAACACTTTTCACATTCTCCCGTGCAATTCGGCTGCTAGTCCTCCTTTCATGCAGAATCTTAAGGTCCTAGCTCATGTCCAAGGCACCAAAGCCAGCTAAAAAGTCAATAATCGATACCTAAAACTGGTATTGTACTAAATCTTACTGGCTATTACATCATCTTAGAAGCTTCATCTGTGTTCTACTATGGTCCTTTTAGTGTCTCTGCATACCGCAGCACGCGACATACCATTCAGACGATAAGTACAACCGTTTCAGAGAGAAGACCGGCCAATGTGACGATCTGGCTTTAAGTCGATTCGACAACAAACAACGAAAACGGACGGATTTCTCAGGTTTTTACTACATATGAACACTTTTCACATTCTCCAGTGCAACTCGGCTGCTAGTCCTGCTTTCATGCAGAATCTTAAGGTCCTAGCTCATGTCCAAGGCACCAAAGCCAGCTAAAAAGTCAATAATCGATACCTAAAACTTGACTTGTACTACTTCTTACTGGCTATTACATCAACTTAGAAGCTTCATCTGTGTCCTACTAAGGTGATTTTAGTGTCTCCACATACCGCAGCACGCGACATAGCTTTGCAGACGATAAGTACAACCGTTTCAGAGAGAAGACCGGCCAATGTGACGATCCGGCTTTAAGTCGATTCGGTAATATATGACGATAACTAACGGATTTCTCAGGTTTTTACTACATATGAACACTTTTTACATTCTCCCATGCATCTCGGCTGCTAGTCCTCCTTTCATGCAGAATCTTAAGGTCCTAGCTCATGTCCAAGCCACCAAAGCCAGCTAAAAATTTAATAATCGATACCTTAAACTTGAATTGTACTACCTCTTACTGGCTATTACATCAACTTATAAGCTTCATCTGTGTTCTACTATGATGCTTTTAGTGTCTCCACATACCGCAGCACTCGACATAGCTTTGCAGACGATAAGTACAACCGTTTCAGAGAGAAGAGCGGCCAATGTGACGATCTGGCTTTAAGTCGATTCGATAACAAATGACGAAAACATACGGATTTCTCAGGTTTTTATTACATATGAACACTTTTCACATTCTCCCGTGCAATTCATCTGCTAGTCCTCCTTTCATGCAGAATCTTAAGGTCCTAGCTCATGTACAAGGCACCAAAGCCAGCTAAAAAGTCAATAATCGATACCTAAAACTGGTATTGTGCTAAATCTTACTGGCTATTACATCATCTTAGAAGCTTCATCTGTGTTCTACTATGGTCCTTTTAGTGTCTCTGCATACCGCAGCACGCGACATACCTTTCAGACGATAAGTACAACCGTTTCAGAGAGAAGAGCGGCCAATGTGACGATCTGGCTTTAAGTCGATTCGACAACAAACAACGAAAACGGACGGATTTCTCAGGTTTTTACTACATATGAACACTTTTCACATTCTCCAGTGCAACTCGGCTGCTAGTCCTGCTTTCATGCAGAATCTTAATGTCCTAGCTCATGTCCAAGGCACCAAAGCCAGCTAAAAAGTCAATAATCGATACTTAAAACTGGGATTGTACTACTTCTTACTGGCTATTACATCAACTTAGAAGCTTCATCTGTGTTCTACTATGTTGCTTTTAGTGTCTCCACATACCGCAGCACGCGACATAGCTTTCAGACGATAAGTACAGCCGTTTCAGAGAGAAGGGCGGACAATGTTACGATCTGGCCTTTAGTCGACTCGATAACAAAAGACGAAAACGGACGGATTTCTCAGGTTAATACTACATATGAGCACATTTCACATTATCCCGTGCAACTTTTCTGCTAGTCTCCCTCTCATGCAGATTCTTAGGGTCCTAGCTCATGTCCAAGGCACCAAAGCCAGCTAAAAAGTCAATAATCGATACCTAAAACTTGACTTGTACTACTTCTTACTGGCTATTACATCAACTTAGAAGCTTCATCTGTGTCCTACTAAGGTGATTTTAGTGTCTCCACATACCGCAGCACGCGACATAGCTTTGCAGACGATAAGTACAACCGTTTCAGAGAGAAGACCGGCCAATGTGACGATCCGGCTTTAAGTCGATTCGGTAATATATGACGATAACGAACGGATTTCTCAGGTTTTTACTACATATGAACACTTTTCACATTCTCCCATGCATCTCGGCTGCTAGTCCTCCTTTCATGCAGAATCTTAAGGTCCTAGCTCATGTCCAAGCCACCAAAGCCAGCTAAAAATTTAATAATCGATAACTTAAACTTGAATTGTACTACCTCTTACTGGCTATTACATCAACTTATAAGCTTCATCTGTGTTCTACTATGATGCTTTTAGTGTCTCCACATACCGCAGCACTCGACATAGCTTTGCAGACGATAAGTACAACCGTTTCAGAGAGAAGAGCGGCCAATGTGGCGATCTGGCATTAAGACGATTCGATAACCAATGACGAAAACGTACGGATTTCTCGGGTTTTTACTACATATGAACACTTTTCACTTACTCCCGTGCAACTCGGCTGCTACTCCTCCTTTCATGCAGAATCTTAAGGTCCTAGCTCATGTCCAAGGCACCAAAGCCAGCTAAAAAGTCAATAATCGATATCTAAAATTTCAATTGTACTTCTTCTTACTGGCTATTACATCAACTTAGAAGCTTCATCTGTGTTCTACTATGCTGCTTTTAGTGTCTCCGCATACTGCAGCACGCGACATAGCTTTGCAGACGATAAGTGCAACCGTATCAGAGAGAAGAGCGCCCAATGTGACGATCAGGCTTTAAGTCGATTCGATAACAAACGACGAAAACGGACGGATTTCTCAGGTTAAAACTACATATTAACACATTTCACATTCTCCCGTGCAACTTTTCTGCTAGTCCTCCTCTCATGCAGATTCGTAAGGTCATAGCTCATGTCCAAGGCACCAAAGCCAGCTAAAAAGTCAATAATCGATACCTAAAACTTGAATTGTACTACTTCATACTCTCTATTACATCAACTTATAAGCTTCATCTGTGTTCTACTATGGTGCTTTTAGTGTCTCCGCATACCGCAGCACGCGACATAGCTTTGCAGACGATAAGTACAACCGTTTCAGAGAGAAGAGCGGCCAATGTGACGATCTGGCTTTAAGTCGATTCGATAACAAATGACGAAAACGGACGGATTTCTCAGGTTTTTACTACATATGAACACTTTTCACATTCTCCCGTGCAACTCGGCTGCTAGTCCTCCTTTCATGCCGAATCTTATGGTCCTAGCTCATGTCCAAGGCACCAAAGCCAGCTAAAAAGTCAATAATCGATACCTAAAACTTGAGTTGTACTACTTCTTACTGGCTATTACATCAACTTAGAAGCTTCATCTGTGTTCTGCTATGGTGCTTTTAGAGTCTTCACATACCGCAGCACTGCGACATAGCTTTGCAGACGATAAGTACAAACGTTTCAGAGAGAAGAGCGGCAAATGTGACGATCTGGCTTTAAGTCGATTCGATAACAAATGACGAAAACGGACGGATTTCACAGGTTTTTACTACATATGAACACTTTTCACATTCTCCCGTGCAACTCGGCTGCTAGTCCTCCTCTCATGCAGAATCTTAAGGTCCTAGCTCATGTCCAAGGCACCAAAGCCAGCTAAAAAGTCAATAATCGATATCTAAAATTTCAATTGTACTACTTCTTACTAGCTATGACATCAACATAGAAGCTTCATCTGTGTTCTAGTATGGTGCTTTTAGTGTCTCCACATACCGCAGCACGCGACATAGCTTTGCAGACGATATGTACAACCGTTTCAGAGAGAAGAGATGCCAATGTGACGACCTGGCTTTAAGTCGATTCCATAAAAAATGACGAAAACGGACGGATTTCTCATGTTTTTACTACATATGAACACTTTTCACAATCTCCCGTGCAATTCGGCTGCTAGTCCTCCTTTCATGCAGAATCTTAAGGTCCTAGCTCATGTGCAAGGCACCAAAGCCAGCTAAACACTTAATAATCGATACCTAAAACTGGTATTGTACTAATTCTTACTGGCTATTACATCATCTTAGAAGCTTCATCTGTGTTCTACTATGGTGCTTTTAGTGTCTCCGCATACCGCAGCACGCGACATAGCTTTGCAGACGATAAGTACAACCGTTTCAGAGAGAAGAGCGGCTAATGTGACGATCTGGCTTTAACTCGATTCGATAACAAATGACGAAAACGGACGGATTTCACAGGTTTTTACTACATATGAACACTTTTCACATTCTCCCGTGCAACTCGGCTGCTAGTCCTCCTCTCATGCAGAATCTTAAGGTCCTAGCTCATGTCCAAGGCACCAAAGCCAGCTAAAAAGTCAATAATCGATATCTAAAATTTCAATTGTACTACTTCTTACTAGCTATGACATCAACATAGAAGCTTCATCTGTGTTCTAGTATGGTGCTTTTAGTGTCTCCACATACCGCAGCACGCAACATAGCTTTGCAGACGATATGTACAACCGTTTCAGAGAGAAGAGATGCCAATGTGACGTTCTGGCTTTAACTCGATTCGATAACAAATGACGAAAACGTACGGATTTCTCAGGTTTTTATTACATATGAACACTTTTCACATTCTCCCGTGCAATTCGGCTGCTAGTCCTCCTTTCATGCAGAATCTTAAGGTCCTAGCTCATGTCCAAGGCACCAAAGCCAGCTAAAAAGTCAATAATCGATACCTAAAACTGGTATTGTACTAATTCTTACTGGCTATTACCTCATCTTAGAATCTTCATCTGTGTTCTACTTTTTTCCTTTTAGTGTCTCTGCATACCGCAGCACGCGACATACCTTTCAGACGATAAGTACAACCGTTTCGGAGAGAAGAGCTGCCAATGTGACGATCCGGCTTTAAGTCGATTCGATAACAAATGACGATAACGGACGGGTTTCTCAGGTTTTTACTACATATGAACACTTTTCACATTCTCCCGTGCAACTCGGCTGCTAGTCCCCCTTTCATGCAGATTCTTAAGGTCCTAGCTCATGTCCAAGGCACCAAAGCCAGCTAAAAAGTCAATAATCGATATCTAAAATTTAAATTGTACTACTTCTTACTAGCTATTACATCAACTTAGAAGCTTCATCTGTGTTCTACTATGGTGCTTTTAGTGTCTCCACATACCGCAGCACGCGACATAGCTTTGCAGACGATAAGTACAACCGTCTCAGAGAGAAGAGCGGCCAATGTGACGATCTGGCTTTAAGTCGATTCGATAACAAAAGACGAAAACGGACGGATTTCTCAGGTTAATACTACATATTAACACTTTTCACATTCTCCCGTGCAACTTTTCTGCTAGTCCTCCTCTCATGCAGATTCGTAAGGACACAGCTCATGTCCAAGGCACCAAAGCCAGCTAAAAAGTCAATAATCGATACCTAAAACTTGAATTGTACCACTTCTTACTGGCTATTACATCAACTTAGAAGCTTCATCTGTGTCCTACTATGGTGATTTTAGTGTCTCCACATACCACAGCATGTGACATAGCTTTGCAGACGATAAGTACAACCGTTTCAGAGAGAAGAGTGGCCAATGTGACAATCCGGCTTTAAGTCGATTCGATAACAAATGACGAAAATGGACGGATTTCTCAGGTTTTTACTACATATGAAAACTTTTCACATCCTAACGTGCAGCTCGGCTGCTAGTCCTCCTTTCATGCAGAATCTTAAGGTCCTAGCTCATGTCCAAGGCACCAAAGCCAGCTAAAAAGTCAATAATCGATATCTAAAATTTCAATTGTACTACTTCTCACTAGCTATTACATCAACTTATAAGCTTCATCTTTTTTCTACTATGCTGCTTTTAGTGTCTCCGCATACTGCAGCACGCGACATAGCTTTGCAGACGATAAGTGCAACCGTTTAAGAGAGAAGGGCGGCCAATGTCACGATCTGGCTTTAGGTCGATTCGATAACAAATGACGAAAACGGAAGGATTTCTCAGTTTTTACTACATATGAACACTTTTCATATTCTCCCATTCAAGTCAGCTGCTAGTCCTCCTTTCATGCAGAACCTTAAGGTCCTAGCTCATGTCCAAGTTACGAAAGCCAGCTAAAATGTCAATTATCGATACCTAAAACTTGAATTGTACTACATATTACTGGCTATTACATCAACTTAGAAGCTTCATCTGTGTTCTACTATGGTTCTTTTAGTGTCTCCACATACCGCAGCACGCGACATAGCTTTCAGACGATAAGTACAGCCGTTTCAGAGAGAAGGGCGGACAATGTTACGATCTGGCCTTTAGTCGACTCGATAACAAAAGACGAAAACGGACGGATTTCTCAGGTTAATACTACATATGAGCACATTTCACATTCCCCCGTGCAACTTTTCTGCTAGTCTCCCTCTCAGGGAGATTCTTAGGGTCCTAGCTCATGTCCAAGGCACCAAAGCCAGCTAAAAAGTCAATAATCGATACCTAAAACTTGACTTGTACTACTTCTTACTGGCTATTACATCAACTTAGAAGCTTCATCTGTGTCCTACTAAGGTGATTTTAGTGTCTCCACATACCGCAGCACGCGACATAGCTTTGCAGACGATAAGTACAACCATTTCAGAGAGAAGACCGGCCAATGTGACGATCCGGCTTTAAGTCGATTCGGTAATATATGACGATAACGAACGGATTTCTCAGGTTTTTACTACATATGAACACTTTTCACATTCTCCCATGCATCTCGGCTGCTAGTCCTCCTTTCATGCAGAATCTTAAGGTCCTAGCTCATGTCCAAGCCACCAAAGCCAGCTAAAAATTTAATAATCGATAACTTAAACTTGAATTGTACTACCTCTTACTGGCTATTACATCAACTTATAAGCTTCATCTGTGTTCTACTATGATGCTTTTAGTGTCTCCACATACCGATGCACTCGACATAGCTTTGCAGACGATAAGTACAGCCGTTTCAGAGAGAAGAGCGGCCAATGTGGCGATCTGGCTTTAAGTCGATTCGATAACAAAAGACGAAAACGGACGGATTTCTCAGGTTTTTACTACATATGAACACTTTTCACATTCTCCAGTGCAACTCGGCTGCTAGTCCTGCTTTCATGCAGAATCTTAATGTCCTAGCTCATGTCCAAGGCACCAAAGCCAGCTAAAAAGTCAATAATCGATACTTAAAACTGGGATTGTACTACTTCTTACTGGCTAATACATCAACTTAGAAGCTTCATCTGTGTTCTACTATGTTGCTTTTAGTGTCTCCACATACCGCAGCACGCGACATAGCTTTCAGACGATAAGTACAGCCGTTTCAGAGAGAAGGGCGGACAATGTTACGATCTGGCCTTTAGTCGACTCGATAACAAAAGACGAAAACGGACGGATTTCTCAGGTTAATACTACATATGAGCACATTTCACATTCTCCCGTGCAACTTTTCTGCTAGTCTCCCTCTCATGCAGATTCTTAGGGTCCTAGCTCATGTCCAAGGCACCAATGCCAGCTGAAAAGTCAATAATCGATACCTAAAACTTGACTTGTACTACTTCTTACTGGCTATTACATCAACTTAGAAGCTTCATCTGTGTCCTACTAAGGTGATTTTAGTGTCTCCACATACCGCAGCACGCGACATAGCTTTGCAGACGATAAGTACAACCGTTTCAGAGAGAAGACCGGCCAATGTGACGATCCGGCTTTAAGTCGATTCGGTAATATATGACGATAACGAACGGATTTCTCAGGTTTTTACTACATATGAACACTTTTCACATTCTCCCATGCATCTCGGCTGCTAGTCCTCCTTTCATGCAGAATCTTAAGGTCCTAGCTCATGTCCAAGCCACCAAAGCCAGCTAAAAATTTAATAATCGATAACTTAAACTTGAATTGTACTACCTCTTACTGGCTATTACATCAACTTATAAGCTTCATCTGTGTTCTACTATGATGCTTTTAGTGTCTCCACATACCGCAGCACTCGACATAGCTTTGCAGACGATAAGTACAACCGTTTCAGAGAGAAGAGCGGCCAATGTGGCGATCTGGCATTAAGACGATTCGATAACCAATGACGAAAACGTACGGATTTCTCGGGTTTTTACTACATATGAACACTTTTCACTTACTCCCATGCAACTCGGCTGCTAGTCCTCCTTTCATGCAGAATCTTAAGGTCCTAGCTCATGTCCAAGGCACCAAAGCCAGCTAAAAAGTCAATAATCGATATCTAAAATTTCAATTGTACTTCTTCTTACTGGCTATTACATCAACTTAGAAGCTTCATCTGTGTTCTACTATGCTGCTTTTAGTGTCTCCGCATACTGCAGCACGCGACATAGCTTTGCAGACGATAAGTGCAACCGTATCAGAGAGAAGAGCGCCCAATGTGACGATCAGGCTTTAAGTCGATTCGATAACAAACGACGAAAACGGACGGATTTCTCAGGTTAAAACTACATATTAACACATTTCACATTCTCCCGTGCAACTTTTCTGCTAGTCCTCCTCTCATGCAGATTCGTAAGGTCATAGCTCATGTCCAAGGCACCAAAGCCAGCTAAAAAGTCAATAATCGATACCTAAAACTTGAATTGTACTACTTCTTACTCTCTATTACATCAACTTATAAGCTTCATCTGTGTTCTACTATGGTGCTTTTAGTGTCTCCGCATACCGCAGCACGCGACATAGCTTTGCAGACGATAAGTACAACCGTTTCAGAGAGAAGAGCGGCCAATGTGACGATCTGGCTTTAAGTCGATTCGATAACAAATGACGAAAACGGACGGATTTCTCAGGTTTTTACTACATATGAACACTTTTCACATTCTCCCGTGCAACTCGGCTGCTAGTCCTCCTTTCATGCCGAATCTTATGGTCCTAGCTCATGTCCAAGGCACCAAAGCCAGCTAAAAAGTCAATAATCGATACCTAAAACTTGAGTTGTACTACTTCTTACTGGCTATTACATCAACTTAGAAGCTTCATCTGTGTTCTGCTATGGTGCTTTTAGAGTCTTCACATACCGCAGCACTGCGACATAGCTTTGCAGACGATAAGTACAAACGTTTCAGAGAGAAGAGCGGCAAATGTGACGATCTGGCTTTAAGTCGATTCGATAACAAATGACGAAAACGGACGGATTTCACAGGTTTTTACTACATATGAACACTTTTCACATTCTCCCGTGCAACTCGGCTGCTAGTCCTCCTCTCATGCAGAATCTTAAGGTCCTAGCTCATGTCCAAGGCACCAAAGCCAGCTAAAAAGTCAATAATCGATATCTAAAATTTCAATTGTACTACTTCTTACTAGCTATGACATCAACATAGAAGCTTCATCTGTGTTCTAGTATGGTGCTTTTAGTGTCTCCACATACCGCAGCACGCGACATAGCTTTGCAGACGATATGTACAACCGTTTCAGAGAGAAGAGATGCCAATGTGACGACCTGGCTTTAAGTCGATTCCATAAAAAATGACGAAAACGGACGGATTTCTCATGTTTTTACTACATATGAACACTTTTCACAATCTCCCGTGCAATTCGGCTGCTAGTCCTCCTTTCATGCAGAATCTTAAGGTCCTAGCTCATGTGCAAGGCACCAAAGCCAGCTAAACACTTAATAATCGATACCTAAAACTGGTATTGTACTAATTCTTACTGGCTATTACATCATCTTAGAAGCTTCATCTGTGTTCTACTATGGTGCTTTTAGTGTCTCCGCATACCGCAGCACGCGACATAGCTTTGTAGACGATAAGTACAACCGTTTCAGAGAGAAGAGCGGCCAATGTGACGATCTGGCTTTAACTCGATTCGATAACAAATGACGAAAACGTACGGATTTCTCAGGTTTTTATTACATATGAACACTTTTCACATTCTCCCGTGCAATTCGGCTGCTAGTCCTCCTTTCATGCAGAATCTTAAGGTCCTAGCTCATGTCCAAGGCACCAAAGCCAGCTAAAAAGTCAATAATCGATACCTAAAACTGGTATTGTACTAATTCTTACTGGCTATTACCTCATCTTAGAATCTTCATCTGTGTTCTACTTTTTTCCTTTTAGTGTCTCTGCATACCGCAGCACGCGACATACCTTTCAGACGATAAGTACAACCGTTTCGGAGAGAAGAGCGGCCAATGTGACGTGCCGGCTTTAAGTCGATTCGATAACAAATGACGAAAACGGACGGGTTTCTCAGGTTTTTACTACATATGAACACTTTTCACATTCTCCCTTGCAACTCGGCTGCTAGTCCCCCTTTCATGCAGATTCTTAAGGTCCTAGCTCATGTCCAAGGCACCAAAGCCAGCTAAAAAGTCAATAATCGATATCTAAAATTTAAATTGTACTACTTCTTACTAGCTATTACATCAACTTAGAAGCTTCATCTGTGTTCTACTATGGTGCTTTTAGTGTCTCCACATACCGCAGCACGCGACATAGCTTTGCAGACGATAAGTACAACCGTCTCAGAGAGAAGAGCGGCCAATGTGACGATCTGGCTTTAAGTCGATTCGATAACAAAAGACGAAAACGGACGGATTTCTCAGGTTAATACTACATATTAACACTTTTCACATTCTCCCGTGCAACTTTTCTGCTAGTCCTCCTCTCATGCAGATTCGTAAGGACATAGCTCATGTCCAAGGCACCAAAGCCAGCTAAAAAGTCAATAATCGATACCTAAAACTTGAATTGTACCACTTCTTACTGGCTATTACATCAACTTAGAAGCTTCATCTGTGTCCTACTATGGTGATTTTAGTGTCTCCACATACCACAGCATGTGACATAGCTTTGCAGACGATAAGTACAACCGTTTCAGAGAGAAGAGTGGCCAATGTGACAATCCGGCTTTAAGTCGATTCGATAACAAATGACGAAAATGGACGGATTTCTCAGGTTTTTACTACATATGAAAACTTTTCACATCCTAACGTGCAGCTCGGCTGCTAGTCCTCCTTTCATGCAGAATCTTAAGGTCCTAGCTCATGTCCAAGGCACCAAAGCCAGCTAAAAAGTCAATAATCGATATCTAAAATTTCAATTGTACTACTTCTCACTAGCTATTACATCAACTTATAAGCTTCATCTTTTTTCTACTATGCTGCTTTTAGTGTCTCCGCATACTGCAGCACGCGACATAGCTTTGCAGACGATAAGTGCAACCGTTTAAGAGAGAAGGGCGGCCAATGTCACGATCTGGCTTTAGGTCGATTCGATAACAAATGACGAAAACGGAAGGATTTCTCAGGTTTTTACTACATATGAACACTTTTCATATTCTCCCATTCAAGTCAGCTGCTAGTCCTCCTTTCATGCAGAATCTTAAGGTCCTAGCTCATGTCCAAGTTACGAAAGCCAGCTAAAATGTCAATAATCGATACCTAAAACTTGAATTGTACTACATATTACTGGCTATTACATCAACTTAGAAGCTTCATCTGTGTTCTACTATGGTGCTTTTAGTGTCTCCACATACCGCAGCACGCGACATAGCTTTCAGACGATAAGTACAGCCGTTTCAGAGAGAAGGGCGGACAATGTTACGATCTGGCCTTTAGTCGACTCGATAACAAAAGACGAAAACGGACGGATTTCTCAGGTTAATACTACATATGAGCACATTTCACATTCTCCCGTGCAACTTTTCTGCTAGTCTCCCTCTCAGGGAGATTCTTAGGGTCCTAGCTCATGTCCAAGGCACCAAAGCCAGCTAAAAAGTCAATAATCGATACCTAAAACTTGACTTGTACTACTTCTTACTGGCTATTACATCAACTTAGAAGCTTCATCTGTGTCCTACTAAGGTGATTTTAGTGTCTCCACATACCGCAGCACGCGACATAGCTTTGCAGACGATAAGTACAACCGTTTCAGAGAGAAGACCGGCCAATGTGACGATCCGGCTTTAAGTCGATTCGGTAATATATGACGATAACGAACGGATTTCTCAGGTTTTTACTACATATGAACACTTTTCACATTCTCCCATGCATCTCGGCTGCTAGTCCTCCTTTCATGCAGAATCTTAAGGTCCTAGCTCATGTCCAAGCCACCAAAGCCAGCTAAAAATTTAATAATCGATAACTTAAACTTGAATTGTACTACCTCTTACAGGCTATTACATCAACTTATAAGCTTCATCTGTGTTCTACTATGATGCTTTTAGTGTCTCCACATACCGATGCACTCGACATAGCTTTGCAGACGATAAGTACAACCGTTTCAGAGAGAAGAGCGGCCAATGTGGCGATCTGGCTTTAAGACGATTCGATAACCAATGACGAAAACGTACGGATTTCTCGGGTTTTTACTACATATGAACACTTTTCACTTTCTCCCGTGCAACTCGGCTCCTTTCATGCAGAATCTTAAGGTCCTAGCTCATGTCCAAGGCACCAAAGCCAGCTAAAAAGTCAATAATCGATATCTAAAATTTCAATTGTACTTCTTCTTACTGGCTATTACATCAACTTAGAAGCTTCATCTGTGTTCTACTATGCTGCTTTTAGTGTCTCCACATACTGCAGCACGCGACATAGCTTTGCAGACGATAAGTGCAACCGTTTCAGAGAGAAGAGCGCCCAATGTGACGATCAGGCTTTAAGTCGATTCGATAACAAACGACGAAAACGGACGGATTTCTCAGGTTAAAACTACATATTAACACATTTCACATTCTCCCGTGCAACTTTTCTGCTAGTCCTCCTCTCATGCAGATTCGTAAGGTCATAGCTCATGTCCAAGGCACCAAAGCCAGCTAAAAAGTCAATAATCGATACCTAAAACTTGACTTGTACTACTTCTTACTGGCTATTACATCAACTTAGAAGCTTCATCTGTGTCCTACTAAGGTGATTTTAGTGTCTCCACATACCGCAGCACGCGACATAGCTTTGCAGACGATAAGTACAACCGTTTCAGAGAGAAGACCGGCCAATGTGACGATCCGGCTTTAAGTCGATTCGGTAATATATGACGATAACGAACGGATTTCTCAGGTTTTTACTACATATGAACACTTTTCACATTCTCCCATGCATCTCGGCTGCTAGTCCTCCTTTCATGCAGAATCTTAAGGTCCTAGCTCATGTCCAAGCCACCAAAGCCAGCTAAAAATTTAATAATCGATAACTTAAACTTGAATTGTACTACCTCTTACAGGCTATTACATCAACTTATAAGCTTCATCTGTGTTCTACTATGATGCTTTTAGTGTCTCCACATACCGATGCACTCGACATAGCTTTGCAGACGATAAGTACAACCGTTTCAGAGAGAAGAGCGGCCAATGTGGCGATCTGGCTTTAAGACGATTCGATAACCAATGACGAAAACGTACGGATTTCTCGGGTTTTTACTACATATGAACACTTTTCACTTTCTCCCGTGCAACTCGGCTCCTTTCATGCAGAATCTTAAGGTCCTAGCTCATGTCCAAGGCACCAAAGCCAGCTAAAAAGTCAATAATCGATATCTAAAATTTCAATTGTACTTCTTCTTACTGGCTATTACATCAACTTAGAAGCTTCATCTGTGTTCTACTATGCTGCTTTTAGTGTCTCCACATACTGCAGCACGCGACATAGCTTTGCAGACGATAAGTGCAACCGTTTCAGAGAGAAGAGCGCCCAATGTGACGATCAGGCTTTAAGTCGATTCGATAACAAACGACGAAAACGGACGGATTTCTCAGGTTAAAACTACATATTAACACATTTCACATTCTCCCGTGCAACTTTTCTGCTAGTCCTCCTCTCATGCAGATTCGTAAGGTCATAGCTCATGTCCAAGGCACCAAAGCCAGCTAAAAAGTCAATAATCGATACCTAAAACTTGACTTGTACTACTTCTTACTGGCTATTACATCAACTTAGAAGCTTCATCTGTGTCCTACTAAGGTGATTTTAGTGTCTCCACATACCGCAGCACGCGACATAGCTTTGCAGACGATAAGTACAACCGTTTCAGAGAGAAGACCGGCCAATGTGACGATCCGGCTTTAAGTCGATTCGGTAATATATGACGATAACGAACGGATTTCTCAGGTTTTTACTACATATGAACACTTTTCACATTCTCCCATGCATCTCGGCTGCTAGTCCTCCTTTCATGCAGAATCTTAAGGTCCTAGCTCATGTCCAAGCCACCAAAGCCAGCTAAAAATTTAATAATCGATAACTTAAACTTGAATTGTACTACCTCTTACAGGCTATTACATCAACTTATAAGCTTCATCTGTGTTCTACTATGATGCTTTTAGTGTCTCCACATACCGATGCACTCGACATAGCTTTGCAGACGATAAGTACAACCGTTTCAGAGAGAAGAGCGGCCAATGTGGCGATCTGGCTTTAAGACGATTCGATAACCAATGACGAAAACGTACGGATTTCTCGGGTTTTTACTACATATGAACACATTTCACTTTCTCCCGTGCAACTCGGCTCCTTTCATGCAGAATCTTAAGGTCCTAGCTCATGTCCAAGGCACCAAAGCCAGCTAAAAAGTCAATAATCGATATCTAAAATTTCAATTGTACTTCTTCTTACTGGCTATTACATCAACTTAGAAGCTTCATCTGTGTTCTACTATGCTGCTTTTAGTGTCTCCACATACTGCAGCACGCGACATAGCTTTGCAGACGATAAGTGCAACCGTTTCAGAGAGAAGAGCGCCCAATGTGACGATCAGGCTTTAAGTCGATTCGATAACAAACGACGAAAACGGACGGATTTCTCAGGTTAAAACTACATATTAACACATTTCACATTCTCCCGTGCAACTTTTCTGCTAGTCCTCCTCTCATGCAGATTCGTAAGGTCATAGCTCATGTCCAAGGCACCAAAGCCAGCTAAAAAGTCAATAATCGATACCTAAAACTTGAATTGTACTACTGCTTACTCTCTATTACATCAACTTATAAGCTTCATCTGTGTTCTACTATGGTGCTTTTAGTGTCTCCGCATACCGCAACACGCGACATAGCTTTGCAGACGATAAGTACAACCGTTTCAGAGAGAAGAGCGGCCAATGTGACGATCTGGCTTTAAGTCGATTCGATAAAAAATGACGAAAACGGACGGATTTCTCAGGTTTTTACTACATATGAACACTTCACATTCTCCCGTGCAACTCGGCTGCTAGTCCTCCTTTCATGCCGAATCTTATGGTCCTAGCTCATGTCCAAGGCACCAAAGCCAGCTAAAAAGTCAATAATCGATACCTAAAACTTGAGTTGTACTACTTCTTACTGGCTATTACATCAACTTAGAAGCTTCATCTGTGTTCTGCTATGGTGCTTTTAGAGTCTTCACATACCGCAGCACTGCGACATAGCTTTGCAGACGATAAGTACAACCGTTTCAGAGAGAAGAGCGGCAAATGTGACGATCTGGCTTTAAGTCGATTCGATAACAAATGACGAAAACGGACGGATTTCACAGGTTTTTACTACATATGAACACTTTTCACATTCTCCCGTGCAACTCGGCTGCTAGTCCTCCTCTCATGCAGAATCTTAAGGTCCTAGCTCATGTCCAAAGCACCAAAGCCAGCTAAAAAGTCAATAATCGATATCTAAAATTTCAATTGTACTACTTCTTACTAGCTATGACATCAACATAGAAGCTTCATCTGTGTCCTAGTATGGTGCTTTTAGTGTCTCCACATACCGCAGCACGCGACATAGCTTTGCAGACGATAAGTACAACCGTTTCAGAGAGAAGAGCGGCCAATGTGACGATCTGGCCTTAACTCGATTCGATAACAAATGACGAAAACGTACGGATTTCTCAGGTTTTTATTACATATGAACACTTTTCACATTCTCCCGTGCAATTCGGCTGCTAGTCCTCCTTTCCTGCAGAATCTTAAGGTCCTAGCTCATGTGCAAGGCACCAAAGATAGCTAAACACTTAATAATCGATACCTAAAACTGGTATTGTACTAATTCTTACTGGCTATTACATCATCTTAGAAGCTTCATCTGTGTTCTACTATGGCGCTTTTAGTGTCTCCGCATACCGCAGCACGCGACATAGCTTTGCAGACGATAAGTACAACCGTTTCAGAGAGAAGAGCGGCCAATGTGACGATCTGGCCTTAACTCGATTCGATAACAAATGACGAAAACGTACGGATTTCTCAGGTTTTTATTACATATGAACACTTTTCACATTCTCCCGTGCAATTCGGCTGCTAGTCCTCCTTTCATGCAGAATCTTAAGGTCCTAGCTCATGTCCAAGGCACCAAAGCCAGCTAAAAAGTCAATAATCGATACCTAAAACTGGTATTGTACTAATTCTTACTGGCTATTACCTCATCTTAGAATCTTCATCTGTGTTCTACTTTTTTCCTTTTAGTGTCTCTGCATACCGCAGCACGCGACATACCTTTCAGACGATAAGTACAACCGTTTCGGAGAGAAGAGCGGCCAATGTGACGATCCGGCTTTAAGTCGATTCGATAACAAATGACGAAAACGGACGGGTTTCTCAGGTTTTTACTACATATGAACACTTTTCACATTCTCCCGTGCAACTCGGCTGCTAGTCCCCCTTTCATGCAGATTCTTAAGGTCCTAGCTCATGTCCAAGGCACCAAAGCCAGCTAAAAAGTCAATAATCGATATCTAAAATTTAAATTGTACTACTTCTTACTAGCTATTACATCAACTTAGAAGCTTCATCTGTGTTCTACTATGGTGCTTTTAGTGTCTCCACATACCGCAGCACGCGACATAGCTTTGCAGACGATAAGTACAACCGTCTCAGAGAGAAGAGCGGCCAATGTGACGATCTGGCTTTAAGTCGATTCGATAACAAAAGACGAAAACGGACGGATTTCTCAGGTTAATACTACATATTAACACTTTTCACATTCTCCCGTGCAACTTTTCTGCTAGTCCTCCTCTCATGCAGATTCGTAAGGACATAGCTCATGTCCAAGGCACCAAAGCCAGCTAAAAAGTCAATAATCGATACCTAAAACTTGAATTGTACCACTTCTTACTGGCTATTACATCAACTTAGAAGCTTCATCTGTGTCCTACTATGGTGATTTTAGTGTCTCCACATACCACAGCATGTGACATAGCTTTGCAGACGATAAGTACAACCGTTTCAGAGAGAAGAGTGGCCAATGTGACAATCCGGCTTTAAGTCGATTCGATAACAAATGACGAAAATGGACGGATTTCTCAGGTTTTTACTACATATGAAAACTTTTCACATCCTAACGTGCAGCTCGGCTGCTAGACCTCCTTTCATGCAGAATCTTAAGGTCCTAGCTCATGTCCAAGGCACCAAAGCCAGCTAAAAAGTCAATAATCGATATCTAAAATTTCAATTGTACTACTTCTCACTAGCTATTACATCAACTTAGAAGCTTCATCTTTTTTCTACTATGCTGCTTTTAGTGTCTCCGCATACTGCAGCACGCGACATAGCTTTGCAGACTATAAGTGCAACCGTTTCAGAGAGAAGAGCGACCAATGTCACGATCTGGCTTTAGGTCGATTCGATAACAAATGAGGAAAACGGAAGGATTTCTCAGGTTTTTACTACATATGAACACTTTTCATATTCTCCCATTCAAGTCAGCTGCTAGTCCTCCTTTCATGCAGAATCTTAAGGTCCTAGCTCATGTCCAAGTTACGAAAGCCAGCTACAACGTCAATAATCGATACCTAATACTTGAATTGTACTACATATTACTGGCTATTACATCAACTTAGAAGCTTCATCTGTGTTCTACTATGGTGATTTTAGTGTCTCCACATACCGCAGCACTCGACCTAGCTTTGCAGACGATAAGTACAACCGTTTCAGAGAGAAGAGCGGCCAATGTGACGACCTGGCTTTAAGACGATTCGATAACCAATGACGTAAACGTACGGATTTCTCAGGTTTTTACTACATATGAACACTTTTCACATTCTCCAGTGCAACTCGGCTGCTAGTCCTGCTTTCATGCAGAATCTTAAGGTCCTAGCTCATGTCCAAGGCACCAAAGCCAGCTAAATAGTCAATAATCGATACCTAAAACTGGAATTGTACTACTTCTTACTGGCTATTACATCAACTTAGAAGCTTCATCTGTGTTCTACTATGGTGCTTTTAGTGTCTCCACATACCGCAGCACGCGACATAGCTTTCAGACGATAAGTACAGCCGTTTCAGAGAGAAGGGCGGACAATGTTACGATCTGGCCTTTAGTCGACTCGATAACAAAAGACGAAAACGGACGGATTTCTCAGGTTAATACTACATATGAGCACATTTCACATTCTCCCGTGCAACTTTTCTGCTAGTCTCCCTCTCATGCAGATTCTTAGGGTCCTAGCTCATGTCCAAGGCACCAAAGCCAGCTAAAAAGTCAATAATCGATAGCTAAAACTTGAATTGTACTACTTCTTACTGGCTATTACATCAACTTAGAAGCTTCATCTGTGTCCTACTAAGGTGATTTTAGTGTCTCCACATACCGCAGCACGCGACATAGCTTTGCAGACGATAAGTACAACCGTTTCAGAGAGAAGACCGGCCAATGTGACGATCCGGCTTTAAGTCGATTCGGTAATATATGACGATAACGAACGGATTTCTCAGGTTTTTACTACATATGAACACTTTTCACATTCTCCCATGCATCTCGGCTGCTAGTCCTCCTTTCATGCAGAATCTTAAGGTCCTAGCTCATGTCCAAGGCACCAAAGCCAGCTAAAAATTTAATAATCGATACCTTAAACTTGAATTGTACTACCTCTTACTGGCTATTACATCAACTTATAAGCTTCATCTGTGTTCTACTATGGTGATTTTAGTGTCTCCACATACCGCAGCACTCGACATAGCTTTGCAGACTATAAGTACAACCGTTTCTGAGAGAAGAGCGGCCAATGTGACGATCTGGCTTTAAGTCGATTCGATAACAAATGACGAAAACGGTTGGATTTCTCAGGTTTTTACTACATATGAACACTTTTCACATTCTCACGTGCAAGGCGGCTGTTAGTCCTCCTTTCATGCAGAATCTTAAGGTCCTAGCTCATGTCCAAGGCACCAAAGCCAGCTGAAAAGTCTATAATCGATACCTAAAACTTGATTTGTACTACTTCTTACTGGCTATTACATCAACTTAGAATCTTCATCTGTGTTCTACTATGGTGCTTTTAGTGTCTCCACATACCGCAGCACGCGACATAGCTTTGCAGACGATAAGTACAACCGTTTCAGTGAGGAGAGCGGCCAATGTGACGATCTGGCTTTAAGTCGATTCGTTAACAAATGACGATGGCGAACGGATCTCTCAGGTTTTTACTACATATGAACACTTTTTACATTCTCCCGTGCAACTCGGCTGCTAACCCTCCTTTCATGCAGAATCTTAAGGTCCTAGCTCATGTCCAAGGCACCAAAGCCAGCTAAAAATTTAATAATCGATACCTTAAACTTGAATTGTACTACCTCTTACTGGCTATTACATCAACTTATAAGCTTCATCTGTGTTCTACTATGGTGCTTTTAGTGTCTCCACATACCGCAGCACTCGACATAGCTTTGCAGACGATAAGTACAACCGTTTCAGAGAGAAGAGCGGCCAATGTGACGATCTGGCTTTAAGACGATTCGATAACAAATGACGAGAACGGAAGGATTTCTCAGGTTTTTACTACATATGTACACTTTTCACTTTCTCCCGTGCAACTCGGCTGCTAGTCCTCCTTTCATGCGAATCTTAAGGTCCTAGCTCATGTCCAAGGCACCAAAGCCAGCTAAAACGTGAATAATCGATACCTCAAACTTCAATTGTACTACTTCTTACTGGCTATTACATCATCTTAGAAGCTTCATCTGTGTTCTACTATGGTGCTTTTAGTGTCTCCGCATACCGCAGCACGCGACATAGCTTTGCAGACGATAAGTACAGCCGTTTCAGAGAGAAGAGCGGCCAATGTGACGATCTGGCTTTAAGTCGATTCGATAACAAAAGACGAAAACGGACGGATTTCTCAGGTTTTTACTACATATGAACACTTTCCACATTCTCCCGTGCAACTCGGCTGCTAGTCCTCCTTTCATGCCGAATCATAAGGTCCTAGCTCATGTCCAAGGCACCAAAGCCAGCTAAAAGTCAATAATCGATGATTAAAACTTGAATTGTACTACTTCCTCCTGGCTATTACATCAACTTAGAAGCTTCATCTGTGTTCTACTATGGTTATTTTGGTGTCTCCGCATACCGCAGCACGCGACATACCTTTGCAGACGATAAGTACAACCGTTTCAGAGAGAAGAGTTGCCAATGTGACGATCCGGCTCTAAGTCGATTCGATAACAAATGACGAAAATGGACGGATTTCTCAGGTTTTTACTACATATGAGAACTTTTCATATCCTAACGTGCAGCTCGGCTGCTAGTCCTCCTTTCATGCAGAATCTTAAGGTCCTAGCTCATGTAGAAGGCACCAAAGCCAGCTAAAAAGTCAATAACCTATATCTAAAGTTTCAATTGTACTACTTCTTACTAGCTATTACATCAACTTAGAAGCTTCATCTGTGTTCTACTATGCTGATTTTAGTGTCTCCGCATACTGCAGCACGCGACATAGCTTTGCAGACGATAAGTGCAACCGTTTCAGAGAGAAGAGCGGCCAATGTCACGATCTGGCTTTAGGTCGATTCGATAACAAATGACGAAAACGGAAGGATTTATCAGGTTTTTACTACATATGAACACTTTTCAAATTCTCCCAGGCAAGTCAGCTGCTAGTCCTCCTTTCATGCAGAATCTGAAGGTCCTAGCTCATGTCCAAGTCACGAAAGCCAGCTAAAACGTCAATAATCGATACCTAAAACTTGAATTGTACTACTTCTTACTGGCTATTACATCAACTTAGAAGCTTCATCTGTGTTCTACTATGGTGCTTTTAGTGTCTCCGCATACCGCAGCACGCGACATAGCTACCAGACGATAAGTACAACCGTTTCAGAGAGAAGGGAGGACAATGTTACGATCTGGCCTTTAGTCGACTCGATAACAAAAAACGAAAACGGACGTATTTCTCAGGTTAATACTACATGTGAGCACATTTCACATTCTCCCGTGCAACGTTTCTGCTAGTCTCCCTCTCATGCAGATTCTTAGGGTCCTAGCTCTTGTCCAAGGCACCAAAGCCAGCTAAAAAGTCAATAATCGATACCTAAAACTGGAATTGTACTACTTCTTACTGGCTATTACATCAACTTAGAAGCTTCATCTGTGTCCTACTAAGGTGATTTTAGTGTCTCCACATACCGCAGCACGCGACATAGCTTTGCAGACGATAAGTACAACCGTTTCAGAGAGAAGAGCGGCCAATGTGACGATCCGGCTTTAAGCAGATCGGTAATATATGGCGATAACGAACGGATCTCTCAGGTTTTTACTACATATGAACACTTTTCACATTATCCCATGCAATTCGGCTGCTAGTCCTATTTTCATGCAGAATCTTAAGGTCCTAGCTCATGTCTAAGGCAGCTAAGCCAGCTAAAAATTCAATAATCGATACCTAAAACTTGAATTGTACTACTTCTTACTATTTATTACATCAACTTAGAAGCTTCATCTGTGTTCTACTATGGTGCTTTTAGTGTCTCCACATACCGCAGCACACAACATAGCTTTGCAGACGATAAGTACAACCGTTTGAGAGAGAAGAGCGGCCAATGTGACGATCTGTCTTTAAGTCGATTCCATAACAAATGACGAATACGGACGGATTTCTCAGGTTTTTACTACATATGAACACTTTTCACAATCTCCCGTGCAATTCGCTGCTAGTCCTCCATTCATGCAGAATCTTAAGGTCATACCTCATGTAAAAGGCAACAAAGCCAGCTAAAAATTCAATAATCGATACCTAAAACTTGTGTTGTACTACTTCTTACTGGCTATTACATCAACTTAGAAGCTTCATCTGTGTTCTACTATGGTGCTTTTAGAGGCTTCACATACCGCAGCACGCGACATAGCTTTGCAGACGATAAGTACAACCGCTTCAGAGAGAAGAGCGGCCAATGTGACGATCTGGCTTTAAGTCGATTCGATAACAAATGACGAAAACGGACGGATTTCCCAGGTTTTTACTACATATGAACACTTTTCACATTCTCCCGTGCAACTCGGCTGCTAGTCCTCCGTTGATGCAG
Organism: Schistocerca gregaria; assembly: GCF_023897955.1. Lineage (NCBI taxonomy): Eukaryota > Metazoa > Arthropoda > Insecta > Orthoptera > Acrididae > Schistocerca > Schistocerca gregaria. Next base: position 1,443,558 of record NW_026061770.1, read on the forward strand.
AATCTTAAGGTTCTAGCTCATGTCCAAGGCATCAAAGCCAGCTAAAAAGTCAATAATCGATATCTAAAATTTCAATTGTACTACTTCTTACTAGCTATTACATCAACTTAGAAGCTTCATCTGTGTTCTACTATGGTGCTTTTAGTGTCACCACATACCGCAGCACGCGACATAGCTTTGCAGACGAATTGTACAACCGTTTCAGAGAGAAGAACGGCCGTTGTGACGACCTGGCTTTAAGTCGATTCGATAACAAATGCCGAAAACGGACGGATTTCTCAGGTTTTTACTACATATGAACACTTTTCACATTCTAACACGCAACTCGGCTGCTAGTCCTCCTTTCGTGCAGAATCTTAAGGTCCTAGCTCATGTCCAAGGCACCAAAGCCAGCTAAAAAGTCAATAATCGATACCTAAAACTGGTATTGTATTAATTCTTACTGGCTATTACATCATTTTAGAAGCTTCATCTGTGTTCTACTATGGTGCTTTTAGTGTCTCCGCATACCGCAGGACGCGACATAGCTTTCAGACGATAAGTATAACCGTTTCTGAGAGAAGAGCGGCCAATGTGACGACCTGGCTTTAAGTCGATTCGATAACAAATGACGAAAACGGACGGATTTCTCAGGTTTTTACTACATATGAACACTTTTCACATTCTCCCGTGCAACTCGGCTGCTAGTCCTCCTTTCATGCAGAATCTTAAGGTCCTAGCTCATGTCCAATACACCAAATCCAGCTAAAAGTCAATAATCGATACCTAAAACTTGAATTGTACTACTTCTTACTGGTTATTACATCAACTTAGAAGCTTCATCTGTGTTCTACTATGGTATTTTTAGTGTCTCCACATACCGCAGCTCGCGACATAGCTTTGCAGACGATAAGTACAACCGTTTCAGAGAGAAGAGCAGCCTATGTGACGATCTGGCTTGAAGTCGATTCGAAGACAAATGACGATAACGAACGGATTTCTCAGGTTTTTACTACATATGAACACTTTTCACATTCTCCCGTGCAACTCGGCTGCTAGTCCTCCTTTCATGCAGAATCTTAAGGTCCTAGCTCATGTCCAAGGCACCAAAGCCAGCTAAAAAGTCAATAATCGATACGTAAATTTTGAATTGTACTACTTCTTACTGGCTATTACATCAATTTAGAAGCTTCATCTGTGTTCTACTATGGTGCTTTTAGTGTCTCCGCATACCGCAGCACGCGACATAGCTTTGCAGACGATATGTACAACCGTTTCAGAGAGAAGAGCGGTCGATGTGACGTTCTGGCTTTACGTCGATTCCATAACAAATGACGAAAACGGACGGATTTCACAGGTTTTTACTACATATGAACACTTTTCACATTCTCCCGTGCAACTCGGCTACTAGTCCTCCTTTGATGCAGAATCTTAATGTCGTAGCTCATGTCCAAGGCACCAAAGCCAGCTAAAAGTCAATAATCGATGCCTAAAACTTGAATTGTACTACTTCTTACTGGCTATTACATCAACTTAGAAGCTTCATCTGTGTTCATTTATGGTGATTTTAGTGTCTCCGCATAACGCAGCACGCAACATAGCTTTGCAGACGATAAGTACAACCGTTTCAGAGAGAAGAGCGGCAATGTGACGATCTGGCTTTAAGTCGATTCCATAACAAATGACGAAAACGGACGGATTTCTCAAGTTTTTACTACATATGAAGACTTTTCACATTCTCCCGTACAACTCGGCTGCTAATCCTCCTTTCATGCAGAATCTTAAGGTCCTAGCTTATGTCCAAGGCACCAAAGCCAGCTAAAATGTCAATAATCGATACCTAAAACTTGAATGGTACTAATTCTTACTGGCTATTACATCAACTTAGAAGCTTCATCTGTGTTCTACTATGGTGCTTCTAGTGTCTCCATATACCGCAGCACGCGACATAGGTTTGCAGACGATAAGTACAACCGTTTCAGAGAGAAGAGCGGCCAATATGACGATCTGGCTTTAAGTTGATTCCATACCAAATGACGAAAACGGACGGATTTCTCAGGTTTTAACTACATATGAACACTTTTCACATTCTCCCATGCAACGCGGCTGCTAGTCCTCCTTTCATACTGAATCTTAAGGTCCTAGCTCATGTCCAAGGCATCAAAGCCAGCTAAAAAGTCAATAGTCGATACCTAAAACTTGAAATGTACTACTTCTTACTGGCAATTACATCAACTTAGAAGCTTCATCTGTGTTCCACTGTGGTGATTTTAGTGTCTCCGCGTAACGCAGCACGCGACATAGCTTTGCAGACGATAAGTACAACCGTTTCAGAGAGAAGAGCGGCCAATGTGACGATCTGGCTTTAAGTTGATTCCATAACAAATGACGAAAACGGACGGATTTCTCAGGTTTTTACTACATTTGATTACTTTTCACATTCTCCCATGCAACTCGGCTGCTAGTCCTCCTTTCATACTGAATCTTTAGATCCTAGCTCATGTCCAAGGCATCAAAGCCAGCTAAAAAGTCAATAATCGATACCTAAATCTTGAATTGTACTGCTTCTTATTGGCTATTACATCAACTTTGAAGCATCATCTGTGTTCTACTATGGTCCTTTTAGTGTCTCCGCATACCGCAGCACGCGACATAATTTTGCAGACGATAAGTACAACCGTTTCAGAGAGAAGAGCGGCCAATGTGACGATCTGGCTTTAAGTCGATTCGATAACAAATTGACGAAAACGGACGAATTTCTAAGGTTTTTACTACATATGAACACTTTTCACATTCTCCCGTGCAACTCGGCTGCTAGTCCTCCTTTCATGCAGAATCTTAAGGTTCTAGCTCACGTCCAAGGCATCAAAGCCAGCAAAAAGGCAATAATTGATACCTAAAACTTGAATTGTACTACTTCTTACTGGCTATTACATCAACTTAGAAGCTTCATCCGTGTTATACTATGGTGATTTTAGTGACTCCGCATAACGCAACACGCGACATAGCTTTGCAGACGATAAGTACAACCGTTTCAGAGAGAAGAGCGGCAATGTGACGATCTGGCTTGAAGTCGATTCCATAACAAATGACGAAAACGGACGGATTTCTCAGGTTTTTACTACATATGAACACTTTTCTCATTCTCCCGTGCAACTCGGCTGCTAATCCTCCTTTCATGCAGAATCTTAAGGTCCTAGCTCATGTCCAAGGCACCAAAGCCAGCTAAAAATTCAATAATCGATACCTAAAACTTGTGTTGTACTACTTCTTACTGGCTATTACATCAACTTAGAAGCTTCATCTGTGTTCTACTATGGTGCTTTTAGAGGCTTCACATACCGCAGCACGCGACATAGCTTTGCAGACGATAAGTACAACCGCTTCAGAGAGAAGAGCGGCCAATGTGACGATCTGGCTTTAAGTCGATTCGATAACAAATGACGAAAACGGACGGATTTCCCAGGTTTTTACTACATATGAACACTTTTCACATTCTCCCGTGCAACTCGGCTGCTAGTCCTCCGTTGATGCAGAATCTTAAGGTTCTAGCTCATGTCCAAGGCATCAAAGCCAGCTAAAAAGTCAATAATCGATATCTAAAATTTCAATTGTACTACTTCTTACTAGCTATTACATCAACTTAGAAGCTTCATCTGTGTTCTACTATGGTGCTTTTAGTGTCTCCACATACCGCAGCACGCGACATAGCTTTGCAGACGAATTGTACAACCGTTTCAGAGAGAAGAACGGCCGTTGTGACGACCTGGCTTTAAGTCGATTCGATAACAAATGCCGAAAACGGACGGATTTCTCAGGTTTTTACTACATATGAACACTTTTCACATTCTAACATGCAACTCGGCTGCTAGTCCTCCTTTCGTGCAGAATCTTAAGGTCCTAGCTCATGTCCAAGGCACCAAAGCCAGCTAAAAAGTCAATAATCGATACGTAAATTTTGAATTGTACTACTTCTTACTGGCTATTACATCAATTTAGAAGCTTCATCTGTGTTCTACTATGGTGCTTTTAGTGTCTCCGCATACCGCAGCACGCGACATAGCTTAGCAGACGATATGTACAACCGTTTCAGAGAGAAGAGCGGCCGATGTGACGTTCTGGCTTTACGTCGATTCCATAACAAATGACGAAAACGGACGGATTTCACAGGTTTTTACTACATATGAACACTTTTCACATTCTCCCGTGCAACTCGGCTACTAGTCCTCCTTTGATGCAGAATCTTAAGGTCGTAGCTCATGTCCAAGGCACCAAAGCCAGCTAAAAGTCAATAATCGATGCCTAAAACTTGAATTGTACTACTTCTTACTGGCTATTACATCTACTTAGAAGCTTCATCTGTGTTCTACTATGGTGATTTTAGTGTCTCCGCATACCGCAGCACGCGACATAGCTTTGCAGACGATATGTACAACCGTTTCAGAGAGAAGAACGGCCAATGTGACGACCTGGCTTTAAGTTTTTTCGATAACAAATGACGAAAACGGACGGATTTCTCAGGTTTTTACTACATATGAACACTTTTCATATTCTAACATGCAACTCGGCTGCTAGTCCTCCTTTCATGCAGAATCTTAAGGTCCTAGCTCATGTCCAAGGCACCAAAGCCAGCTAAAAAGTCAATAATCGATACCTAAAACTGGTATTGTATAAATTCTTACTGGCTATTACATCATCTTAGAAGCTTCATCTGTGTTCTACTATGGTGCTTTTAGTGTCCCCACATACCGCAGCACGCGACATAGCTTTCAGACGATAAGTACAACCGTTTCTGAGAGAAGAGCGGCCAATGTGACGACCTGGCTTTAAGTCGATTCGATAACAAATGACGAAAACGGACGGGTTTCTCAGGTTTTTACTACATATGAACACTTTTCACATTCTCCCGTGCAACTCGGCTGCTAGTCCCCCATTCATGCAGAATCTTAAGGTCCTAGCTCAAATCCAAGGCACCAAAGCCAGCTAATAAGTCAATAATCGATACCTAAAACTTGAAATGTTCTACTTCTTACTGGCTATTACATCAATTTAGAAGCTTCATCTGTGTTCCACTATGGTGCTTTTTGTGTCTCCGCATACCGTAGCACGCGACATAGCTTTGCAGACGATAAGTACAACCGTTTCAGAGAGAAGAGCGGCCAATGTGACGATCTGGCTTTAAGTCGATACGATAACAAATGATGAAAACGGACGGATTTCTCAGGTTTTTACTACATATGAACACTTTTCACATTCTCCCGTTCAACTCGGCTGCTAGTCCTCCTTTCATGCAGAATCTTAAGGTCCTAGCTCATGTCCAAGGCACCAAAGCCAGCTAAAAAGTCAATAATCGATACCTATAACTAGAATTGTACTACTTCTTACTGGTTATTACATCAACTTAGAAGCTTCATCTGTGTTCTACTATGGTGGTTTTTGTGTCTCCGCATACCGCAGCACGCGACATAGTTTTGCAGACGATAAGTACAACCGTTTCAGAGAGAAGAGCGGCCTATGTGACGATCTGGCTTTAAGTCGATTCGATAATAAATGACGAAAACGGACGGATTTCTCAGGTTTTTACTACATATGAACACTTTTCACATTCTTCCCTGCAACTCGGCTGCTAGTCCTCCTTTCATGCAGATTCTTAAGGTCCTAGCTCATGTCCAAGGCATCAAAGCCAGCTAAAAAGTCAATAATCGATACCTAAAACTTGAATTGTACTATTTCTTACTGGCTATTACATCAAATTAGAAGCTTCATCTGTGTTCTACTGTGGTGGTTTCAGTGTCTCCGCCTACCGCAGCATACGACATAGCTTTGCAGACGATAAGTACAACCGTTTCAGAGAGAAGAGCGGCCAATGTGACGATCTGGCTTTAAGTCGATTCGATAACAAATGACGAAAACGGGCGGATTTCTCAGGTTTTTACTACATATGAACTCTTTTAACATTCTCCCGTGCAACTCGGCTGCTAGTCCTATTTTCATGCAGAATCTTAAGGTCCTAGCTCATGTCCAAGGCACCAAAGCCAGCTAAAAAGTCAATAATCGATACCTAAAACTTGAATTGTACTACTTCTTACTGGCTATTACATCAACTTAGAAGCTTCATCTGTGTTCTACTATGCTGCTTTTAGTGTCTCCGCATACCGCATCACGCGACATAGCTTTGCAGGCGATAAGTACAACCGTTTCAGGGAGAAGAGCGGCCAATGTGACGATCTGGCTTTAAGTCGATTCGATGACAAATGACGAAAACGGACGGATTTCTCAGGTTTTTACTACATATGAACACTTTTCACATTCTCCCATCCAACGCGGCTGCTAGTCCTCCTTTCATGCAGAATCTTAAGGTCCTAGCTCATGTCCAAGGCACCAAAGCCAGCTAAAAAGTCAATAATCGATACCTAAAACTTTAATTGTACTACTACTTACTGGCTATTACATCATCATAGAAGCTTCATCTGTGTTCTTTTATGGAGCTTTTAGTGTCTCCGCATACCGCAGCACGCGACATAGCTTTGCAGACGATAAGTACAACCGTTTCAGAGAGAAGAGCGGCCAATGTGACGATCTGGCTTTAAGTCGTTTCGATAACAAATGACGAAAACGGACGGATTTCTCAGGTTTTTACTACATATGAACACTTTTCACATTCTCCCGTGCAACTCGGCTGCTAGTCCTCCTTTCATGCAGAATCTTAAGGTCCTAGCTCATGTCCAAGGCACCAAAGCCAGCTAAAAAGTCAATAATCAGTACCTAAAACTTGAATTGTACTACTTCTTACTGGCTATTACGTCAACTTAGAAGCTTAATCTGTGTTCTACTATGGTGCTTTTAGTGTCTCCGCATACCGCAGCACGCGACTTAGCTTTGCAGACGATAAGTACAACCGTTTCAGAGAGAAAAGCGGCCAATGTGACGATCCGGCTTTAAGTCGATTCGATAACAAATGACGAAAACGGACGGATTTCTCAGGTTTCTACTACATATGAACACATTTCACAGTCTCCCGTGCAACGCGGCTGCTAGTCCTCCTTTCATGCAGAATCTTAAGGTCCCAGCTCATGTCCAAGGCACCAAAGCCAGCTAAAAAGTAAATAATCAGAACCTAAAACTTGAATTGTACAACTTCTTACTGGCTATTACATCAACTTAGAAGCTTCATCTGTGTTCATTTATGGTGATTTTAGTGTCTCCGCATAACGCAGCACGCAACATAGCTTTGCAGACGATAAGTACAACCGTTTCAGAGAGAAGAGCGGCAATGTGACGATCTGGCTTTAAGTCGATTCCATAACAAATGACGAAAACGGACGGATTTCTCAGGTTTTTACTACATATGAAGACTTTTCACATTCTCCCGTACAACTCGGCTGCTAATCCTCCTTTCATGCAGAATCTTAAGGTCCTAGCTTATGTCCAAGGCACCAAAGCCAGCTAAAATGTCAATAATCGATACCTAAAACTTGAATGGTACTAATTCTTACTGGCTATTACATCAACTTAGAAGCTTCATCTGTGTTCTACTATGGTGCTTCTAGTGTCTCCATATACCGCAGCACGCGACATAGGTTTGCAGACGATAAGTACAACCGTTTCAGAGAGAAGAGCGGCCAATATGACGATCTGGCTTTAAGTTGATTCCATACCAAATGACGAAAACGGACGGATTTCTCAGGTTTTTACTACATATGAACACTTTTCACATTCTCCCATGCAACGCGGCTGCTAGTCCTCCTTTCATACTGAATCTTAAGGTCCTAGCTCATGTCCAAGGCATCAAAGCCAGCTAAAAAGTCAATAGTCGATACCTAAAACTTGAATTGTACTACTTCTTACTGGCTATTACATCAACTTAGAAGCTTCATCTGTGTTCCACTGTGGTGATTTTAGTGTCTCCGCGTAACGCAGCACGCGACATAGCTTTGCAGACGATAAGTACAACCGTTTCAGAGAGAAGAGCGGCCAATGTGACGATCTGGCTTTAAGTTGATTCCATAACAAATGACGAAAACGGACGGATTTCTCAGGTTTTTACTACATTTGAACACTTTTCACATTCTCCCATGCAACTCGGCTGCTAGTCCTCCTTTCATACTGAATCTTAAGATCCTAGCTCATGTCCAAGGCATCAAAGCCAGCTAAAAAGTCAATAATCGATACCTAAATCTTGAATTGTACTACTTCTTACTGGCTATTACATCAACTTAGAAGCTTCATCTGTGTTATACTATGGTGATTTTAGTGACTCCGCATAACGCAACACGCGACATAGCTTTGCAGACGATAAGTACAACCGTTTCAAAGAGAATAGCGGCAATGTGACGATCTGGCTTGAAGTCGATTCCATAACAAATGACGAAAACGGACGGATTTCTCAGGTTTTTACTACATATGAACACTTTTCACATTCTCCCGTGCAACTCGGCTGCTAATCCTCCTTTCATGCAGAATCTTAAGGTCCTAGCTCATGTCCAAGGCACCAAAGCCAGCTAAAATGTCAATAATCGATACCTAAAACTTGAATTGTACTACTTCTTACTGGCTATTACATCAACTTAGAAGCTTGATCTGTGTTCTACTATGGTGCTTTTAGTGTCTCCGCATACCGCAGCACGCGACATAGCTTTGCAGACGATAAGTACAACCGTTTCAGAGAGAAGAGCGGCCAATGTGACGATCTGGCTTTAATTCGATTCGATAACAAATATCGAAAACGAACGGATTTCTCAGGTTTTTCCTACATATGAACACTTTTCACATTCTACCGTGGAACTCCGCTGCAGGTCCTCGTTTCATGCAGAATCTTAAGGTCCTAGCTCATGTCCAAGGCACCAAAGCAAGCGAAAAAGTCAATAATCGATACCTAAAACGTAAATTGTACAACTTCTTACTGGCTATTACACAACTTAGAAGCTTCATCTGTGTTCCACTATGGTGACTTTAGTGTCTCCGCATAACGCAGCACGCGGCATAGCTTTGCAGACGATAAGTACAACCGTTTCAGAGAGAAGAGCGGCAATGTGACGAACTGGCTTTAAGTCGATTCCATAACAAATGACGAAAACGGACGTATTTCTCAGATTTTTGCTACATATGAACACCTTTCACGTTCTTTCGTGCAACTCGGCTGCTAGTCATCCTTTCATGCAGAATCTTAAGGTCCTAGCTTATGTCCAAGGCACCAAAGCCAGCTAAAATGTCAATAATCGATACCTACAACTTGAATTGTACTACTTCTTACTGGCTATTACATCAACTTAGAAGCTTCATCTGTGTTCTACTATGGTGCTTTTAGTGTCTCCGCATACCGCAGCACGCGACATAGCTTTGCAGACGATAAGTACAACCGTTTCAGAGAGAAAAGCGGCCAATGTGACGATCTGGCTTTAAGTCGATTCGATAACAAATGAAGAAAACGGACGGATTTCTCAGGTTTTTACTACATATGAACACTTTTCACATTCTCCCGTGGAACTCCGCTGCTGGTCCTCCTTTCATGCAGAATCTTATGGTCCTAGCTCATGTCCAAGGCACCAAAGCCAGCTAAAAAGTCAATAATCGATACCTAAAACTTGAATCGTACTACTTCTTACTGGCTATTACATCAACTTAGAAGCTTCATCTGTGTACTACTATGGTGCTTTTAGTGTCTCCACATACCGCAGCACGCGACATAGGTTTGCAGACGATAAGTACAACCGTTTCAGAGAGAAGAGCGGCAATGTGACGATCTGGCTTTAAGTCGATGCGATAACAAATGTCGAAAACGGACGGATTTCTCAGGTTTTTACTACATATGAACACTTTTCACATTCTCCCATCCAACGCGGCTGCTAGTCCTCCTTTCATGCCGAATCTTAAGGTCCTAGCTCATGTCCAAGGCACCAAAGCCAGCTAAAAAGTCAATAATCAGTACCTAAAACTTGAATTGTACTACTTCTTACTGGCTATTACATCAACTTAGAAGCTTAATCTGTGTTCTACTATGGTGCTTTTAGTGTCTCCGCATACCGCAGCACGCGACTTAGCTTTGCAGACGATAAGTACAACCGTTTCAGAGAGAAGAGCGGCCAATGTGACGATCGGGCTTTAAGTCGATTCGATAATAAATGACGAAAACGGACGGATTTCTCAGGTTTCTACTACATATGAACATATTTCACAGTCTCCCGTGCAACGCGGCTGCTAGTCCTCCTTTCATGCAGAATCTTAAGGTCCCAGCTCATGTCCAAGGCACCAAAGCCAGCTAAAAAGTAAATAATCAGAACCTAAAACTTGAATTGTACAACTTCTTACTGGCTATTACATCAACTTAGAAGCTTCATCTGTGTTCTACTATGGTGCTTTTAGTGTCTCCGCATAACGCAACACACGCGAGACAGATACGATAAGTACAACCGTTTCAGAGAGAATAGCGGCAATGTGACGATCTGGCCTTAAGTCGATTCCATAACAAATGACGAAAACGGACGGATTTCTCAGGTTTTTACTACATATGAAGACTTTTCACATTCTCCCGTACAACCCGGCTGCTAATCCTCCTTTCATGCAGAATCTTAAGGTCCTAGCTTATGTCCAAGGCACCAAGCCAGCTAAAATGTCAATAATCGATACCTAAAACTTGAATCGTACTAATTCTTACTGGCTATTACATCAACTTAGAAGCTTCATCTTGTGTTCTACAATGGTGCTTCTAGTGTCTCCACATACCGCAGCACGCGACATAGGTTTGCAGACGATAAGTACAACCGTTTCAGAGAGAAGAGCGGCCAATATGACGATCTGGCTTTAAGTTGATTCCATACCAAATGACGAAAACGGACGGATTTCTCAGGTTTTTACTACATATGAACACTTTTCACATTATCCCATGCAACGCGGCTGCTAGTCCTCCTTTCATAGTGAATCTTAAGGTCCTAGCTCATGTCCAAGGCATCAAAGCCAGCTAAAGTCAATAGTCGATACTCTAAAACTTGAATTGTACTACTTCTTACTGGCTATTACATCAACTTAGAAGCTTCATCTATGTTCCACTGTGGTGATTTTAGTGTCTCCGCGTAACGCAGCACGCGACATAGCTTTGCAGACGATAAGTACAACCGTTTCAGAGAGAAGAGCGGCCAATGTGACGATCTGGCTTTAAGTTGATTCCATAACAAATGACGAAAACGGACGGATTTCTCAGGTTTTTACTACATTTGAACACTTTTCACATTCTCCCATGCAACTCGGCTGCTAGGCCCATTTCATACTGAATCTTAAGATCCTAGCTGATGTCCAAGGCATCAAAGCCAACTAAAAAGTCAATCTACATCTACAGGACTACTCTGCAATTCACATTTAAGTGCTTGGCAGAGGGTTTCATCGAACCACAATCATACTATCTCTCTACTATTCCACTCCCGAACAGCGAGGCGGGAAAAACGAACACCTAAACCTTTCTGTTCTAGCTCTGATTTCTCTTTATTTTATTTTGATGATCATTCCTACCTATGTAGGTTGGGCTCAACAAAATATTTTCGCATTCGGAAGAGAAAGTTGGTGACTGAAATTTCGTAAAAAGGTCTCGCCGCGACGAAAAACGTCTATGCTGTAATGACTTCCATCCCAACTCGTGTATCATATCTGCCACACTCTCTCCCCTATAACGCGATAATACAAAACGAGCTGCCCTTCTTTGCACCCTCTCGATGTCCTCCGTCAATCCCACCTGGTAAGGATCCCACACCGCGCAGCAATATTCTAACAGAGGACGAACGAGTGTAGTGTAAGCTGTCTCTTTAGTGGACTTGTTGCATCTTCTAAGTGTCCTGCCAATGAAACGCAACCTTTGGCTCGCCTTCCCGACAATATTATCTATGTGGTCCTTCCAACTGAAGTTGTTTGTAATTTTAACACCCAGGTACTTAGTTGAATTGACAGCCTTGAGAATTGTACTATTTATCGAGTAATCGAATTCCAACGGATTTCTTTTGGAACTCATGTGGATCATCTCACACTTTTCGTTATTTAGCGTCAACTGCCACCTGACACACCATACAGCAATCTTTTCTAAATCGCTTTGCAGCTTATACTGGTCTTCGGATGACCTTACTAGACGGTAAATTACAGCATCATCTGCGAACAACCTAAGAGAACTGCTCAGATTGTCACCCAGGTCATTTATATAGATCACGAACAGTAGAGGTCCCAGGACGCTTCCCTGGGGAACACCTGATATCACTTCAGTTTTACTCGATGATTTGCCGTCTATTACTACGAACTGCGACCTTCCTGACAGGAAATCACGAATCCAGTCGCACAACTGAGACGATACCCCATAGCTCCGCAGCTTGATTAGAAGTCGCTTGTGAGGAACGGTGTCAAAAGCTTTCCGGAAATCTAGAAATACGGAATCAACTTGAGATCCCCTGTCGATAGCGGCCATTACTTCGTGCGAATAAAGAGCTAGCTGCGTTGCACAAGAGCGATGTTTTCTGAAGCCATGCTGATTACGTGTCAATAGATCGTTCCCTTCGAGGTGATTCATAATGTTTGAATACAGTATATGCTCCAAAACCCTACTGCAAACCGACGTCAATGATATAGGTCTGTAGTTAAATGGATTACTCCTACTACCCTTCTTGAACACTGGTGCGACCTGCGCAATTTTCCAATCTGTAGGTACAGATCTATCGGTGAGCGAGCGGTTGTATATGAGTGCTAAGTAGGGAGCTATAGTATCAGCGTAATCTGAAAGGAACCTAATCGGTATACAATCTGGACCTGAAGACTTGCCCGTATCAAGCGATTTGAGTTGCTTCGCAACCCCTAAGGTATCTACTTCTAAGAAACTCATGCTAGCAGATGTTCGTGTTTCAAATTCTGGAATATTCCATTCGTCTTCCCTGGTGAAGGAATTTCGGAAAACTGCGTTCAATAACTCCGCTTTAGCGGCGCAGTCGTCGATAACAGTACCATCGGCACTGCGCAGCGAAGGTATTGACTGCGTCTTGCCGCTTGTGTACTTTACATACGACCAGAATTTCTTCGGATTTTCTACCAAATTTCGAGACAATGTTTCGTTGTGGAACCTATTAAAGGCATCTCGCATCGAAGTACGTGCCAAATTTCGCGCGTCTGTAAATTTTAGCCCATCTTCAGGATTTCGCGTTCTTCTGAACTTCGCATGCTTTTTCCGTTGCCTCTGCAACAGCGTTCGGACCTTTTTTGTGTACCACGGGGGATCCGTTCCATCTCTTACCAATTTATGAGGTATGAATATCTCAATTGCTGTTGCTACTATATCTTTGAATTTGAGCCACTTCTCGTCTACATTCGCAATAATCGATACCTAAAATTTGAATTGTACTACTTCTTACTGGCTATTACATCAACTTAGAAGCTTCATCTGTGTTCCACTGTGCTGATTTTAGTGTCTCCGCATAACGCAGCACGCGACATAGTTTTGCAGACGATAAGTACAACCGTTTCAGAGAGAAGAGCGGCAATGTGACGATCTGGCTTGAAGTCGATTCCATAACAAATGACGAAAACGGACGGATTTCTCAGGTTTTTACTACATATGAACACTTTTCACATTCTCCCGTGCAACTCGGCTGCTAGTCCTCCTTTCATGCAGAATCTTAAGGTCCTAGCTCATGTCCAAGGCACCAAAGCCAGCTAAAAAGTCAATAATCAGTACCTAAAACTTGAATTGTACTACTTCTTACTGGCTATTACGTCAACTTAGAAGCTTAATCTGTGTTCTACTATGGTGCTTTTAGTGTCTCCGCATACCGCAGCACGCGACTTAGCTTTGCAGACGATAAGTACAACCGTTTCAGAGAGAAAAGCGGCCAATGTGACGATCCGGCTTTAAGTCGATTCGATAACAAATGACGAAAACGGACGGATTTCTCAGGTTTCTACTACATATGAACACATTTCACAGTCTCCCGTGCAACGCGGCTGCTAGTCCTCCTTTCATGCAGAATCTTAAGGTCCCAGCTCATGTCCAAGGCACCAAAGCCAGCTAAAAAGTAAATAATCAGAACCTAAAACTTGAATTGTACAACTTCTTACTGGCTATTACATCAACTTAGAAGCTTCATCTGTGTTCATTTATGGTGATTTTAGTGTCTCCGCATAACGCAGCACGCAACATAGCTTTGCAGACGATAAGTACAACCGTTTCAGAGAGAAGAGCGGCAATGTGACGATCTGGCTTTAAGTCGATTCCATAACAAATGACGAAAACGGACGGATTTCTCAGGTTTTTACTACATATGAAGACTTTTCACATTCTCCCGTACAACTCGGCTGCTAATCCTCCTTTCATGCAGAATCTTAAGGTCCTAGCTTATGTCCAAGGCACCAAAGCCAGCTAAAATGTCAATAATCGATACCTAAAACTTGAATGGTACTAATTCTTACTGGCTATTACATCAACTTAGAAGCTTCATCTGTGTTCTACTATGGTGCTTCTAGTGTCTCCATATACCGCAGCACGCGACATAGGTTTGCAGACGATAAGTACAACCGTTTCAGAGAGAAGAGCGGCCAATATGACGATCTGGCTTTAAGTTGATTCCATACCAAATGACGAAAACGGACGGATTTCTCAGGTTTTTACTACATATGAACACTTTTCACATTCTCCCATGCAACGCGGCTGCTAGTCCTCCTTTCATACTGAATCTTAAGGTCCTAGCTCATGTCCAAGGCATCAAAGCCAGCTAAAAAGTCAATAGTCGATACCTAAAACTTGAATTGTACTACTTCTTACTGGCTATTACATCAACTTAGAAGCTTCATCTGTGTTCCACTGTGGTGATTTTAGTGTCTCCGCGTAACGCAGCACGCGACATAGCTTTGCAGACGATAAGTACAACCGTTTCAGAGAGAAGAGCGGCCAATGTGACGATCTGGCTTTAAGTTGATTCCATAACAAATGACGAAAACGGACGGATTTCTCAGGTTTTTACTACATTTGAACACTTTTCACATTCTCCCATGCAACTCGGCTGCTAGTCCTCCTTTCATACTGAATCTTAAGATCCTAGCTCATGTCCAAGGCATCAAAGCCAGCTAAAAAGTCAATAATCGATACCTAAATCTTGAATTGTACTACTTCTTACTGGCTATTACATCAACTTAGAAGCTTCATCTGTGTTATACTATGGTGATTTTAGTGACTCCGCATAACGCAACACGCGACATAGCTTTGCAGACGATAAGTACAACCGTTTCAGAGAGAATAGCGGCAATGTGACGATCTGGCTTGAAGTCGATTCCATAACAAATGACGAAAACGGACGGATTTCTCAGGTTTTTACTACATATGAACACTTTTCACATTCTCCCGTGCAACTCGGCTGCTAATCCTCCTTTCATGCAGAATCTTAAGGTCCTAGCTCATGTCCAAGGCACCAAAGCCAGCTAAAATGTCAATAATCGATACCTAAAACTTGAATTGTACTACTTCTTACTGGCTATTACATCAACTTAGAAGCTTGATCTGTGTTCTACTATGGTGCTTTTAGTGTCTCCGCATACCGCAGCACGCGACATAGCTTTGCAGACGATAAGTACAACCGTTTCAGAGAGAAGAGCGGCCAATGTGACGATCTGGCTTTAATTCGATTCGATAACAAATATCGAAAACGAACGGATTTCTCAGGTTTTTCCTACATATGAACACTTTTCACATTCTACCGTGGAACTCCGCTGCAGGTCCTCGTTTCATGCAGAATCTTAAGGTCCTAGCTCATGTCCAAGGCACCAAAGCAAGCGAAAAAGTCAATAATCGATACCTAAAACGTAAATTGTACAACTTCTTACTGGCTATTACACAACTTAGAAGCTTCATCTGTGTTCCACTATGGTGACTTTAGTGTCTCCGCATAACGCAGCACGCGGCATAGCTTTGCAGACGATAAGTACAACCGTTTCAGAGAGAAGAGCGGCAATGTGACGAACTGGCTTTAAGTCGATTCCATAACAAATGACGAAAACGGACGTATTTCTCAGATTTTTGCTACATATGAACACCTTTCACGTTCTTTCGTGCAACTCGGCTGCTAGTCATCCTTTCATGCAGAATCTTAAGGTCCTAGCTTATGTCCAAGGCACCAAAGCCAGCTAAAATGTCAATAATCGATACCTACAACTTGAATTGTACTACTTCTTACTGGCTATTACATCAACTTAGAAGCTTCATCTGTGTTCTACTATGGTGCTTTTAGTGTCTCCGCATACCGCAGCACGCGACATAGCTTTGCAGACGATAAGTACAACCGTTTCAGAGAGAAAAGCGGCCAATGTGACGATCTGGCTTTAAGTCGATTCGATAACAAATGAAGAAAACGGACGGATTTCTCAGGTTTTTACTACATATGAACACTTTTCACATTCTCCCGTGGAACTCCGCTGCTGGTCCTCCTTTCATGCAGAATCTTATGGTCCTAGCTCATGTCCAAGGCACCAAAGCCAGCTAAAAAGTCAATAATCGATACCTAAAACTTGAATCGTACTACTTCTTACTGGCTATTACATCAACTTAGAAGCTTCATCTGTGTACTACTATGGTGCTTTTAGTGTCTCCACATACCGCAGCACGCGACATAGGTTTGCAGACGATAAGTACAACCGTTTCAGAGAGAAGAGCGGCAATGTGACGATCTGGCTTTAAGTCGATGCGATAACAAATGTCGAAAACGGACGGATTTCTCAGGTTTTTACTACATATGAACACTTTTCACATTCTCCCATCCAACGCGGCTGCTAGTCCTCCTTTCATGCCGAATCTTAAGGTCCTAGCTCATGTCCAAGGCACCAAAGCCAGCTAAAAAGTCAATAATCAGTACCTAAAACTTGAATTGTACTACTTCTTACTGGCTATTACATCAACTTAGAAGCTTAATCTGTGTTCTACTATGGTGCTTTTAGTGTCTCCGCATACCGCAGCACGCGACTTAGCTTTGCAGACGATAAGTACAACCGTTTCAGAGAGAAGAGCGGCCAATGTGACGATCGGGCTTTAAGTCGATTCGATAATAAATGACGAAAACGGACGGATTTCTCAGGTTTCTACTACATATGAACATATTTCACAGTCTCCCGTGCAACGCGGCTGCTAGTCCTCCTTTCATGCAGAATCTTAAGGTCCCAGCTCATGTCCAAGGCACCAAAGCCAGCTAAAAAGTAAATAATCAGAACCTAAAACTTGAATTGTACAACTTCTTACTGGCTATTACATCAACTTAGAAGCTTCATCTGTGTTCTACTATGGTGCTTTTAGTGTCTCCGCATAACGCAGCACGCAACATAGCTTTGCAGACGATAAGTACAACCGTTTCAGAGAGAATAGCGGCAATGTGACGATCTGGCCTTAAGTCGATTCCATAACAAATGACGAAAACGGACGGATTTCTCAGGTTTTTACTACATATGAAGACTTTTCACATTCTCCCGTACAACCCGGCTGCTAATCCTCCTTTCATGCAGAATCTTAAGGTCCTAGCTTATGTCCAAGGCACCAAAGCCAGCTAAAATGTCAATAATCGATACCTAAAACTTGAATCGTACTAATTCTTACTGGCTATTACATCAACTTAGAAGCTTCATCTGTGTTCTACAATGGTGCTTCTAGTGTCTCCACATACCGCAGCACGCGACATAGGTTTGCAGACGATAAGTACAACCGTTTCAGAGAGAAGAGCGGCCAATATGACGATCTGGCTTTAAGTTGATTCCATACCAAATGACGAAAACGGACGGATTTCTCAGGTTTTTACTACATATGAACACTTTTCACATTATCCCATGCAACGCGGCTGCTAGTCCTCCTTTCATAGTGAATCTTAAGGTCCTAGCTCATGTCCAAGGCATCAAAGCCAGCTAAAGTCAATAGTCGATACCTAAAACTTGAATTGTACTACTTCTTACTGGCTATTACATCAACTTAGAAGCTTCATCTATGTTCCACTGTGGTGATTTTAGTGTCTCCGCGTAACGCAGCACGCGACATAGCTTTGCAGACGATAAGTACAACCGTTTCAGAGAGAAGAGCGGCCAATGTGACGATCTGGCTTTAAGTTGATTCCATAACAAATGACGAAAACGGACGGATTTCTCAGGTTTTTACTACATTTGAACACTTTTCACATTCTCCCATGCAACTCGGCTGCTAGGCCCATTTCATACTGAATCTTAAGATCCTAGCTGATGTCCAAGGCATCAAAGCCAACTAAAAAGTCAATCTACATCTACAGGACTACTCTGCAATTCACATTTAAGTGCTTGGCAGAGGGTTCATCGAACCACAATCATACTATCTCTCTACTATTCCACTCCCGAACAGCGAGCGGGAAAAACGAACACCTAAACCTTTCTGTTCTAGCTCTGATTTCTCTTATTTTATTTTGATGATCATTCCTACCTATGTAGGTTGGGCTCAACAAAATATTTTCGCATTCGGAAGAGAAAGTTGGTGACTGAAATTTCGTAAAAAGGTCTCGCCGCGACGAAAAACGTCTATGCTGTAATGACTTCCATCCCAACTCGTGTATCATATCTGCCACACTCTCTCCCCTATAACGCGATAATACAAAACGAGCTGCCCTTCTTTGCACCCTCTCGATGTCCTCCGTCAATCCCACCTGGTAAGGATCCCACACCGCGCAGCAATATTCTAACAGAGGACGAACGAGTGTAGTGTAAGCTGTCTCTTTAGTGGACTTGTTGCATCTTCTAAGTGTCCTGCCAATGAAACGCAACCTTTGGCTCGCCTTCCCGACAATATTATCTATGTGGTCCTTCCAACTGAAGTTGTTTGTAATTTTAACACCCAGGTACTTAGTTGAATTGACAGCCTTGAGAATTGTACTATTTATCGAGTAATCGAATTCCAACGGATTTCTTTTGGAACTCATGTGGATCATCTCACACTTTTCGTTATTTAGCGTCAACTGCCACCTGACACACCATACAGCAATCTTTTCTAAATCGCTTTGCAGCTTATACTGGTCTTCGGATGACCTTACTAGACGGTAAATTACAGCATCATCTGCGAACAACCTAAGAGAACTGCTCAGATTGTCACCCAGGTCATTTATATAGATCACGAACAGTAGAGGTCCCAGGACGCTTCCCTGGGGAACACCTGATATCACTTCAGTTTTACTCGATGATTTGCCGTCTATTACTACGAACTGCGACCTTCCTGACAGGAAATCACGAATCCAGTCGCACAACTGAGACGATACCCCATAGCTCCGCAGCTTGATTAGAAGTCGCTTGTGAGGAACGGTGTCAAAAGCTTTCCGGAAATCTAGAAATACGGAATCAACTTGAGATCCCCTGTCGATAGCGGCCATTACTTCGTGCGAATAAAGAGCTAGCTGCGTTGCACAAGAGCGATGTTTTCTGAAGCCATGCTGATTACGTGTCAATAGATCGTTCCCTTCGAGGTGATTCATAATGTTTGAATACAGTATATGCTCCAAAACCCTACTGCAAACCGACGTCAATGATATAGGTCTGTAGTTAAATGGATTACTCCTACTACCCTTCTTGAACACTGGTGCGACCTGCGCAATTTTCCAATCTGTAGGTACAGATCTATCGGTGAGCGAGCGGTTGTATATGAGTGCTAAGTAGGGAGCTATAGTATCAGCGTAATCTGAAAGGAACCTAATCGGTATACAATCTGGACCTGAAGACTTGCCCGTATCAAGCGATTTGAGTTGCTTCGCAACCCCTAAGGTATCTACTTCTAAGAAACTCATGCTAGCAGATGTTCGTGTTTCAAATTCTGGAATATTCCATTCGTCTTCCCTGGTGAAGGAATTTCGGAAAACTGCGTTCAATAACTCCGCTTTAGCGGCGCAGTCGTCGATAACAGTACCATCGGCACTGCGCAGCGAAGGTATTGACTGCGTCTTGCCGCTTGTGTACTTTACATACGACCAGAATTTCTTCGGATTTTCTACCAAATTTCGAGACAATGTTTCGTTGTGGAACCTATTAAAGGCATCTCGCATCGAAGTACGTGCCAAATTTCGCGCGTCTGTAAATTTTAGCCCATCTTCAGGATTTCGCGTTCTTCTGAACTTCGCATGCTTTTTCCGTTGCCTCTGCAACAGCGTTCGGACCTTTTTTGTGTACCACGGGGGATCCGTTCCATCTCTTACCAATTTATGAGGTATGAATATCTCAATTGCTGTTGCTACTATATCTTTGAATTTGAGCCACTTCTCGTCTACATTCGCAATAATCGATACCTAAAATTTGAATTGTACTACTTCTTACTGGCTATTACATCAACTTAGAAGCTTCATCTGTGTTCCACTGTGCTGATTTTAGTGTCTCCGCATAACGCAGCACGCGACATAGTTTTGCAGACGATAAGTACAACCGTTTCAGAGAGAAGAGCGGCAATGTGACGATCTGGCTTGAAGTCGATTCCATAACAAATGACGAAAACGGACGGATTTCTCAGGTTTTTACTACATATGAACACTTTTCACATTCTCCCGTGCAACTCGGCTGCTAATCCTCCTTTCATGCAGAATCTTAAGGTCCTAGCTCGTGTCCAAGGCACCAAAGCCAGCTAAAATGTCAATAATCGATACCTAAAACTTGAATTGTACTACTTCTTACTGGCTATTACATCAACTTAGAAGCTTGATCTGTGTTCTACTATGGTGCTTTTAGTGTCGCCGCATACCGCAGCACGCGACATAGCTTTGCAGACGATAAGTACAACCGTTTCAGAGAGAAGAGCGGCCAATGTGACGATCTGGCTTTAAGTCGATTCGATAACAAATGTCGAAAACGAACGGATTTCTCTGGTTTTTCCTACATATGAACTCTTTTCACATTCTACCGTGGAACTACGCTGCTGGTCCTCGTTTCATGCAGAATCTTAAGGTCCTAGCTCATGTCCAAGGCACCAAAGCAAGCGAAAAAGTCAATAATCGATACCTAAAACGTAAATTGTACAACTTCTTACTGGCTATTACACAACTTAGAAGCTTCATCTGTGTTCCACTATGGTGACTTTAGTGTCTCCGCATAACGCAGCACGCGACATAGCTTTGCAAACGATAAGTACAACCGTTTCAGAGAGAAGAGTGGCCAATGTGACGATCTGGCCTTAAGTCGATTCGATAACAAATGACGAAAACGGACGGATTTCTCAGGTTTTTACTACATATGAACACTTCTCACTTTCTCCCGTACAACTCGCCTGCTAGTCCTTCTTTCATGCAGAATCTTAAGGTCCCAGCTCATGTCCAAGGCACCAAAGCCAGATAAAAAGTAATTAATGAGAACCTAAAACTTGAATTGTACTACTTCTTACTGGCTATTACATCAACTTAGAAGCTTCATCTGTGTTCTACAATGGTGCTTTTAGTGTCTCCGCATAACGCAGCACGCGACATAGCTTTGCAGACGATAAGTACAACCGTTTCAGAGAGAAGAGCGGCAATGTGACGATCTGGCTTTAAGTCGATTCCTTAACAAATGACGAAAACGGACGGATTTCTAGGGTTTTTACTACTTATGAAGACTTTTCACATTCTCCCGTACAACTCGGCTGCTAATCCTCCTTTCATGCAGAATCTTAAGGTCCTAGCTTATGTCCAAGGCACCAAAGCCAGCTAAAATGTCAATAATCGATACCTAAAACTTGAATTGTACTACTTCTTACTGGCTATTACATCAACTTAGAAGCTTCATCTGTGTTCCACTATGGTGACTTTAGTGTCTCCGCATAACGCAGCACGCGGCATAGCTTTGCAGACGATAAGTACAGCCGTTTCAGAGAGAAGAGCGGCCAATGTGACGATCTGGCTTTAAGTCGATTCGATAACAAATGACGAAAACGAACGGATTTCTCAGGTTTTTACTACATATGAACACTTTTCACATTCTCCCGTGGAACTCCGCTGCTGGTCCTCCTTTCATGCAGAATCTTATGGTCCTAGCTCATGTCCAAGGCACCAAAGCCAGCTAAAAAGTCAATAATCGATACCTAAAACTTGAATCGTACTAATTCTTACGGGCTATTACATCAACTTAGAAGCTTCATCTGTGTTCTACTATGGTGCTTTTAGTGTCTCCACATACCGCAGCACGCGACATAGCTTTGCAGATGATAAGTACAACCGTTTCAGAGAGAAGAGCGGCCAATATGACGATCTGGCTTTAAGTCGATTCGATAACAAATGACGAAAACGGACGGATTTCTCAGGTTTTTACTACATATGAACACTTTTCACATTCTCCCGTGCAACTCGGCTGCTAGTCCTCCTTTCATGCAGAATCTTAAGGTCCTAGCTCATGTCCAAGGCACCAAAGCCAGCTAAAAAGTCAATAATCAGTACCTAAAACTTGAATTGTACTACTTCTTACTGGCTATTACATCAACTAAGAAGCTTAATCTGTGTTCTACTATGGTGCTTTTAGTGTCTCCGCATACCGCAGCACGCGACTTAGCTTTGCAGACGATAAGTACAACCGTTTCAGAGAGAAGAGCGGCCAATGTGACGATAGGGCTTTAAGTCGATTCGATAACAAATGACGAAAACGGACGGATTTCTCAGGTTTCTACTACATATGAACACATTTCACAGTCTCCCGTGCAACGCGGCAGCTAGTCCTCCTTTCATGCAGAATCATAAGGTCCCAGCTCATGTCCAAGGCACCAAAGCCAGCTAAAAAGTAAATAATCAGAACCTAAAACTTGAATTGTACAACTTCTTACTGGCTATTACATCAACTTAGAAGCTTCATCTGTGTTCTACTATGGTGCTTTTAGTGTCTCCGCATAACGCAGCACGCAACATAGCTTTGCAGACGATAAGTACAACCGTTTCAGAGAGAAGAGCGGCAATGTGACGATCTGGCTTTAAGTCGATTCCATAACAAATGACGAAAACGGACGGATTTCTCAGGTTTTTACTACATATGAAGACTTTTCACATTCTCCCGTACAAGTCGGCTGCTAATCCTCCTTTCATGCAGAATCTTAAGGTCCTAGCTTATGTCCAAGGCACCAAAGCCAGCTAAAATGTCAATAATCGATACCTAAAACTTGAATCGTACTAATTCTTACTGGCTATTACATCATCTTAGAAGCTTCATCTGTGTTCTACTATGGTGCTTCTAGTGTCTCCACATACCGCAGCACGCGACATAGGTTTGCAGACGATAAGTACAACCGTTTCAGAGAGAAGAGCGGCCAATATGACGATCTGGCTTTAAGTTGATTCCATACCAAATGACGAAAACGGACGGATTTCTCAGGTTTTTACTACATATGAACACTTTTCACATTCTCCCATACAACGCGGCTGCTAGTCCTCCTTTCATACTGAATCTTAAGGTCCTAGCTCATGTCCAAGGCATCAAAGCCAGCTAAAAAGTCAATAGTCGATACCTAAAACTTGAATTGTACTACTTCTTACTGGCTATTACATCAACTTAGAAGCTTCATCTGTGTTCCACTGTGGTGATTTTAGTGTCTCCGCGTAACGCAGCACGCGACATAGCTTTGCAGACGATAAGTACAACCGTTTCAAAGAGAAGAGCGGCCAATGTGACGATCTGGCTTTAAGTTGATTCCATAACAAATGACGAAAACGGACGGATTTCTCAGGTTTTTACTACATTTGAACACTTTTCACATTCTCCCATGCAACTCGGCTGCTAGTCCTCCTTTCATACTGAATCTTAAGATCCTAGCTCATGTCCAAGGCATCAAAGCCAGCTAAAAAGTCAATAATCGATACCTAAAATTTGAATTGTACTACTTCTTACTGGCTATTACATCAACTTAGAAGCTTCATCTGTGTTCCACTGTGCTGCTTTTAGTGTCTCCGCATACCGCATCACGCGACATAGTTTTGCAGACGATAAGTACAACCGTTTCAGAGAGAAGAGCGGCAATGTGACGATCTGGCTTGAAGTCGATTCCATACCAAATGACGAAAACGGACGGATTTCTCAGGTGTTTACTACATATGAACACTTTTCACATTCTCCCATGCAACGCGGCTGCTAGTCCTCCTTTCATACTGAATCTTAAGGTCCTAGCTCATGTCCAAGGCATCAAAGCCACTAAAAAGTCAATAGTCGATACCTAAAACTTGAGTTGTACTACTTCTTACTGGCTATTACATCAACTTAGAAGCTTCATCTGTGTTCCACTGTGGTGATATTAGTATTTCCGCGTAACGCAGCACGCGACATAGTTTTGCAGACGATAAGTACAACCGTTTCAGAGAGAAGAGCGGCAATGTGACGATCTGGCTTTAAGTCGATTCGATAACAAGTTGACGAAAACGGACGAATTTCTAAGGTTTTTACTACATATGAACACTTTTCACATTCTCCCGTGCAACTCGGCTGCTAGTCCTCCTTTCATGCAGAATCTTAAGGTTCTAGCTCACGTCCAAGGCACCAAAGCCAGCTAAAAAGTCAATAATCGATACCTAAAACTTGAACTGTACAACTTCTTACTGGCTATTACACAACTTAGAAGCTTCATCTGTGTTCCACTATGATGACTTTAGTGTCTCCGCATAACGCAGCACGCGGCATAGCTTTGCAGACGATAAGTACAACCGTTTCAGAGAGAAGAGCGGCCAATGTGACAATCTGGCTTTAAGTCGATTCGATAACAAATGACGAAAACGGACGTATTTCTCAGATTTTTACAACATATGAACAACTTTCACATTCTTTCGTGCAACTCGGCTGCTAGTCATCCTTTCATGCAGAATCTTAAGGTCCTAGCTCATGTCCAAGGCACCAAAGCCAGCTAAAATGTCAATAATCGATACCTAAAACTTGAATTGTACTATTTCTTACTGGCTATTACATCAACTTAGAAGCTTCATCTGTGTTCTACTATGGTGCTTTTAGTGTCTCCGCATACCGCAGCACGCGACATAGCTTTGCAGACGATAAGTACAACCGTTTCAGAGAGAAGAGCGGCAATGTGACGATCTGGCCTTAAGTCGATTCGATAACAAATGACGAAAACGGACGGATTTCTCAGGTTTTTACTACATATGAACACTTCTCACTTTCTCCCGTACAACTAGCCTGCTAGTCATCCTTTCATGCAGAATCTTAAGGTCCCAGCTCATGTCCAAGGCACCAAAGCCAGCTAAAAAGTAAATAATCAGAACCTATAACTTGAATTGTACTACTTCTTACTGGCTATTACATCAACTTAGAAGCTTCATCTGTGTTCTACTATGGTGCTTTTAGTGTCTCCGCATAACGCAGCACGCGACATAGCTTTGCAGACGATAAGTACAACCGTTTCAGAGAGAAGAGCGGCAATGTGACGATCTGGCATTAAGTCGATTCCATAACAAATGACGAAAACGGACGGATTTCTCAGGTTTTTACTACATATGAACACTTTTCACATTCTCCCGTGCAACTCGGCTGCTAGTCCTCCTTTCATGCAGAATCTTAAGGTTCTAGCTCACGTCCAAGGCACCAAAGCCAACTAAAAAGTCAATAATCGATACCTAAAACTTGAATTGTACAACTTCTTACTGGCTATTACACAACTTAGAAGCTTCATCTGTGTTCCACTATGGTGACTTTAGTGTCTCCGCATAACGTAGCACGCGGCATAGCTTTGCAGACGATAAGTACAACCGTTTCAGAGAGAAGAGCGGACAATGTGACGATCTGGCTTTAAGTCGATTCGATAACAAATGACGAAAACGGACGTATTTCTCAGATTTTTACTACATATGAACACCTTTCACATTCTTTCGTGCAACTCGGCTCCTAGTCATCCTTTCATGCAGAATCTTAAGGTCCTAGCTCATGTCCAAGGCACCAAAGCCAGCTAAAATGTCAATAATCGATACCTAAAACTTGAATTGTACTACTTCTTACTGGCTATTACATCAACTTAGAAGCTTCATCTGTGTTCTACTATGGTGGTTTTAGTGTCTCCGCATACCGCTGCACGCGACATAGCTTTGCAGACGATAAGTACCACCGTTTCAGAGAGAAGAGTGGCCAATATGACGATCTGGCTTTAAGTTGATTCCATACCAAATGACGAAAACGGACGGATTTCTCAGGTTTTTACTACATATGAACACTTTTCACATTCTCCCATGCAACGCGGCTGCTAGTCCTCCTTTCATACTGAATCTTAAGGTCCTAGCTCATGTCCAAGGCATCAAAGCCAGCTAAAAAGTCAATAATCGATACCTAAAATTTGAATTGTACTACTTCTTACTGGCTATTACATCAACTTAGAAGCTTCATCTGTGTTCCACTGTGCTGATTTTAGTGTCTCCGCATAACGCAGCACGCGACATAGCTTTGCAGACGATAAGTACAACCGTTTCAGAGAGAAGAGCGGCAATGTGACGATCTGGCTTTAAGTCGATTCCATAACAAATGACGAAAACGGACGGATTTCTCAGGTTTTCACTACATATGAACACTTTTCACATTCTTCCGTGCAACTCGGCTGCTAGTCCTCCTTTCATGCAGAATCTTAAGGTTCTAGCTCACGTCCAAGGCACCAAAGCCAGCTAAAAAGTCAATAATCGATACCTAAAACTTGAATTGTACAACTTCTTACTGGCTATTACACAACTTAGAAGCTTCATCTGTGTTCCACTATGGTGACTTTAGTGTCTCCGCATAACGCAGCACGCGGCATAGCTTTGCAGACGATAAGTACAACCGTTTCAGAGAGAAGAGCGGCCAATGTGACGATCTGGCTTTAAGTCGATTCGATAACAAATGACGAAAACGGACGTATTTCTCAGATTTTTACTACATATGACCACCTTTCACATTCTTTCGTGCAACTCGGCTGCTAGTCATCCTTTCATGCAGAATCTAAAGGTCCTAGCTCATGTCCAAGGCACCAAAGCCAGCTAAAATGTCAATAATCGATACCTAAAACTTGAATTGTACTATTTCTTACTGGCTATTACATCAACTTAGAAGCTTCATCTGAGTTCTACTATGGTGCTTTTAGTGTCTCCGCATACCGCAGCACGCGACATAGCTTTGCAGACGATAAGTACAACCGTTTCAGAGAGAAGAGTGGCCAATGTGACGATCTGGCCTTAAGTCGATTCGATAACAAATGACGAAAACGGACGGATTTCTCAGGTTTTTACTACATATGAACACTTTTCACATTTTCCCGTGCAACTCGGCTGCTAGTCCTCCTTTCATGCAGAATCTTAAGGTCCCAGCTCATGTCCAAGGCACCAAAGCCAGCTAAAAAGTAAATAATCAGAACCTAAAACTTGAATTGTACTACTTCTTACTGGCTATTACATCAACTTAGAAGCTTCATCTGTGTTCTACTATGGTGCTTTTAGTGTCTCCGCATAACGCAGCACGCGACATAGCTTTGCAGACGATAAGTACAACCGTTTCAGAGAGAAGAGCGGCAATGTGACGATCTGGCTTTAAGTCGATTCCATAACAAATGTCGAAAACGAACGGATTTCTCAGGTTTTTCCTACATATGAACACTTCTCACATTCTACCGTGGAACTCCGCTGCTGGTCCTCGTGTCATGCAGAATCTTAAGGTCCTAGCTCATGTCCAAGGCACCAAAGCCAGCTAAAAAGTCAATAATTGATACCTAAAACGTAAATTGTACAACTTCTTACTGGCTATTACACAACTTAGAAGCTTCATCTGTGTTCCACTATGGTGACTTTAGTGTCTCCGCATAACGCAGCACGCGGCATAGCTTTGCAGACGATAAGTACAACCGTTTCAGAGAGAAGAGCGGCCAATGTGACGATCTGGCTTTAAGTCGATTCGATAACAAATGACGAAAACGAACGGATTTCTCAGGTTTTTACTACATATGAACACTTTTCACATTCTCCCGTGGAACTCCGCTGCTGGTGCTCCTTTCATGCAGAATCTTATGGTCCTAGCTCATGTCCAAGGCACCAAAGCCAGCTAAAAAGTCAATAATCGATACCTAAAACTTGAATCGTACTAATTCTTACGGGCTATTACATCAACTTAGAAGCTTCATCTGTGTTCTACTATGGTGCTTTTAGTGTCTCCACATACCGCAGCACGCGACATAGGTTTGCAGACGATAAGTACAACCGTTTCAGAGAGAAGAGCGGCCAATATGACGATCTGGCTTTAAGTTGATTCCATACCAAATGACGAAAGCGGACGGATTTCTCAGGTTTTTACTACATATGAACACTTCTCACTTTCTCCCGTACAACTCGCCTGCTAGTCCTCCTTTCATGCAGAATCTTAAGGTCCTAGCTCATGTCCAAGGCACAAAAGCCAGCTAAAAAGTCAATAATCGATACCTATAACTTGAATTGTACTACTTCTTACTGGTTATTACATCAACTTAGAAGCTTCATCTGTGTTCTACTATGGTGTTTTTTGTGTCTCCGCATACCGCAGCACGCGACATAGTTTTGCAGACGATAAGTACAACCGTTTCAGAGAGAAGAGCGGCCAATGTGACGATCTGGCTTTAAGTCGATTCGATAACAAATTGACGAAAACGGACGAATTTCTAAGGTTTTTACTACATATGAACACTTTTCACATTCTCCCGTGCAACTCGGCTGCTAGTCCTCCTTTCATGCAGAATCTTAAGGTTCTAGCTCACGTCCAAGGCAACAAAGCCAGCTAAAAAGTCAATAATCGATACCTAAAACTTGAATTGTACAACTTCTTACTGGCTATTACACAACTTAGAAGCTTCATCTGTGTTCCACTATGGTGACTTTAGTGTCTCCGCATAACGCAGCACGCGGCATAGCCTTGCAGACGATAAGTACAACCGTTTCAGAGAGAAGAGCGGCCAATGTGACGATCTGGCTTTAAGTCGATTCGATAACAAATGACGAAAACGGACGGATTTCTCAGATTTTTACTACATATGAACACCTTTCACATTCTTTCGTGAAACTAGGCTGCTAGTCATCCTTTCATGCAGAAACGTAAGGTCCTAGCTCATGTCCAAGGCACCAAAGCCAGCTAAAATGTCAATAATCGATACCTAAAACTTGAATTGTACTATTTCTTACTGGGTATTACATCAACTTAGAAGCTTCATCTGTGTTCTACTATGGTGCTTTTAGTGTCTCCGCATACCGCAGCACGCGACATAGCTTTGCAGACGATAAGTACAACCGTTTCAGAGAGAAGAGTGGCCAATGTGACGATCTGGTCTTAAGTCGATTCGATAACAAATGACGAAAACGGACGGATTTCTCAGGTTTTTACTACATATGAACACTTCTCACTTTCTCCCGTACAACTCGCCTGCTAGTCATCCTTTCATGCAGAATCTTAAGGTCCCAGCTCATGTCCAAGGCACCAAAGCCAGCTAAAAAGTAAATAATCAGAACCTAAAACTTGAATTGTACTACTTCTTACTGGCTATTACATCGACTTAGAAGCTTGATCTGTGTTCTACTATGGTGCTTTTAGTGTCTCCGCATAACGCAGCACGCGACATAGCTTTGCAGACGATAAGTACAACCGTTTCAGAGAGAAGAGCGGCAATGTGACGATCTGGCTTTAAGTCGATTCCATAACAAATGACGAAAACGGACGGATTTCTCAGGTTTTTACTACATATGAACACTTTTCACATTCTCCCGTGCAACTCGGCTGCTAGTCCTCCTTTCAAGCAGAATCTTAAGGTTCTAGCTCACGTCCAAGGCACCTAAGCCAGCTAAAAAGTCAATAATCGATACCTAAAACTTGAATTGTACAACTTCTTACTGGCTATTACACAACTTAGAAGCTTCATCTGTGTTCCACTATGGTGACTTTAGTGTCTCCGCATAACGCAGCACGCGGCATAGCTTTGCAGACGATAAGTACAACCGTTTCAAAGAGAAGAGCGGACAATGTGACGATCTGGCTTTAAGTCGATTCGATAACAAATGACGAAAACGGACGTATTTCTCAGATTTTTACTACATATGAACACCTTTCACATTCTTTCGTGCAACTCGGCTCCTAGTCATCCTTTCATGCAGAATCTTAAGGTCCTAGCTCATGTCCAAGGCACCAAAGCCAGCTAAAATGTCAATAATCGATACCTAAAACTTGAATTGTACTACTTCTTACTGGCTATTACATCAACTTAGAAGCTTCATCTGTGTTCTACTATGGTGCTTTTAGTGTCTCCGCATACCGCAGCACGCGACATAGCTTTGCAGACGATAAGTACAACCGTTTCAGAGAGAAGAGCGGCCAATGTGACGATCTGGCTTTAAGTCGATTCGATAACAAATTGACGAAAACGGACGAATTTCTAAGGTTTTTACTACATATGAACACTTTTCACATTCTCCCGTGCATCTCGGCTGCTAGTCCTCCTTTCATGCAGAATCTTAAGGTTCTAGCTCATGTCCAAGGCATCAAAGCCAGCAAAAAGGCAATAATCGATACGTAAAACTTGAATTGTACTACTTCTTACTGGTTATTACATCAACTTAGAAGCTTCATCTGTGTTCTACTATGGTGGTTTTTGTGTCTCCGCATACCGCAGCACGCGACATAGTTTTGCAGACGATAAGTACAACCGTTTCAGAGAGAAGAGCGGCCAATGTGACGATCTGGCTTTAAGTCGATTCGATAACAAATTGACGAAAACGGACGAATTTCTAAGGTTTTTACTACATATGAACACTTTTCACATTCTCCCGTGCAACTCGGCTGCTAGTCCTCCTTTCATGCAGAATCTTAAGGTTCTAGCTCACGTCCAAGGCATCAAAGCCAGCAAAAAGGCAATAATTGATACCTAAAACTTGAATTGTACTACTTCTTACTGGCTATTACATCAACTTAGAAGCTTCATCTGTGTTATACTATGGTGATTTTAGTGACTCCGCATAACGCAACACGCGACATAGCTTTGCAGACGATAAGTACAACCGTTTCAGAGATAAGAGCGGCAATGTGACGATCTGGCTTGAAGTCGACTCCATAACAAATGACGAAAACGGACGGATTTCTCAGGTTTTTACTACATATGAACACTTTTCACATTCTCCCGTGTAACTCGGCTGCTAATCCTCCTTTCATGCAGAATCTTAAGGTCCTAGCTCATGTCCAAGGCACCAAAGCCAGCTAAAATGTCAATAATCTAATCCTCCATTCATGCAGAATCTTAAGGTCCTAGCTCATGTCCAAGGCACCAAAGCCAGCTAAAATGTCAATAATCGATACCTAAAACGTAAATTGTACAACTTCTTACTGGCTATTACACAACTTAGAAGCTTCATCTGTGTTCCACTATGGTGACTTTAGTGTCTCCGCATAACGCAGCACGCGGCATAGCTTTGCAGACGATAAGTACAACCGTTTCAGAGAGAAGAGCGGCCAATGTGACGATCTGGCCTTAAGTTGATTCCATAACAAATGACGAAAACGGACGGATTTCTCAGGTTTTTACTACATATGAACACTTTTCACATTCTCCCATGCAACTCGGCTGCTAGTTCTCCTTTCATACTGAATCTTAAAGTCCTACCTCATGTCCAAGGCATCAAAGCCACCTAAAAAGTCAATAATCGATACCTAAAACTTGAATTGTACTACTTATACTTTCTATTACATCAACTTAGAAGCTTCATCTGTGTTCCTCTGTGGTGATTTTAGTGTCTCCGCATAACGCAGCACGCGACATAGCTTTGCAGACGATAAGTACAACCGTTTCAGAGAGAAGAGCGGCAATGTGACGATCTGGCTTTAAGTCGATTCCATAACAAATGACGAAAACGGACGGATTTCTCAGGTTTTTACTACATATGAACACTTTTCACATTCTCCCGTGCAACTCGGTTGCTAGTCCTTCTTTCTTGCAGAATCTTAAGGTCCTAGCTCTTGTCCAAGGCACCAAAGCCAGCTAAAAAGTAAATAATCAGTACCCAATACTTGAATTGTACTACTTCTTACTGGCTATTACATCAACTTAGAAGCTTCATCTGTGTTCTACTATGGTGCTTTTAGTGTCTCCGCATACCGCAGCACGCGACATAGCTTTGCAGACGATAAGTACAACCGTTTCAGAGAGAAGAGCGGCCAATGTGACGATCTGGCTTTAAGTCGATTCGATAACAAATGACGAAAACGGACGGATTTCTCAGGTTTATACTACATATGAACACTTGTCACATTCTCCCATGCAACTTGGCTGCTAGTCCTCCTTTAATGCAGAATCTTAAGGTCCTAGCTCATGGCCAAGGTACCAAAGCCAGCTAAAAAGTAAATAATCAGTACCCAAAACTTGAATTGTACTACTTCTTACTGGCTATTACATCAACTTAGAAGCTTCATCTGTGTTCTACTATGGTGCTTTTAGTGTCTCCGCATACCGCAGCACGCGACATAGCTTTGCAGACGATAAGTACAACCGTTTCAGAGAGGAGAGCGGCCAATGTGACGATCTGGCTTTAAATCGATTCGATAACAAATGACGAAAACGGACGGATTTCTCAGGTTTTTATTACATATGAACACTTGTCACATTCTCCCGTGCAACTCGGCTGCTAGTCCTTCTTTCATGCCGAATCTTAAGGTCCTAGCTCATGTCCAAGGCACCAAAGCCAGTTAAAAAGTCAATAATCTATACCTAAAACTTGAATTGTACTACTTCTTACTGGTTATTACATCAACTTAGAAGCTTCATCTGTGTCCTACTATGGTGCGTTTAGTGTCTCCGCATAACGCAGCACGCGACATAGCTTTGCAGACGATAAGTACAACCGTTTCAGAGAAGAGGGGATAATGTGACGATCTGGCTTTAAGTCGATTCGATAACAAATGACGAAAACGGACGGATTTCTCATAATTTTACTACATATGAACACTTTTCACATACAGCCGTGCAACGCGGATGCTAGTTCTCCT
Source organism: Schistocerca gregaria (assembly GCF_023897955.1). Classification (NCBI taxonomy): domain Eukaryota; kingdom Metazoa; phylum Arthropoda; class Insecta; order Orthoptera; family Acrididae; genus Schistocerca; species Schistocerca gregaria. The sequence continues at coordinate 1,476,468 of NW_026061770.1, forward strand.
TTCATGCAGAATCTTAAGGTCCTAGCTCATGTCCAAGGCACCAAAGCCGGCTTAAAAGTCAATAATCGATACCTAAAACTTGAATTGTACTACTTCTTGCTTGCTATTACATCAACTTAGAAGCTTCATCTGTGTTCAATCATGGTGCTTTTAGTGTCTCCGCATAACGCAGCACGCGACATAGCTTTGCAGACGATAAGTACAACCGTTTCAGAGAGGAGAGCTGCCAATGTGACGATCTGGCTTTAAATCGATTCGATAACAAATGACGAAAACGGACGGATTTCTCAGGTTTTTACCTCATATGAACACTTGTCACATTCTCCCGTGCAACTCGGCTGCTAGTCCTTCTTTCATGCAGAATCTTAAGGTCCTAGCTCATGTCCAAGGCAGAAAAGCCAGCTAAAAAGTCAATAATCGATACCTAAAACTTGAATTGTACTACTTCTTACTGTCTATTACATCAACTTAGAAACTTAATCTGTGTTCTACTATGGTGCTTTTAGTGTCTCCGCATACCGCAGCACGCGACATAGCTTTGCAGATGATAAGTACAACCGTTTCAGTGAGAAGAGCGGCCAATGTGACGATCTGGCTTTAAGTCGATTCGATAATAAAATACGTAAACGGACGGATTTCTCAGGATTTTACTACATATGAACACTTTTCACATTCTCCCATGCAACTCGGCTGCTAGTCCTCCTTTCATGCAGAATCTTAAGGTCCTAGCTCATGTCCAAGGCACCAAAGCCAGCTAAAAAGTCAATAATCGATACATAAAACTTGAATTGTACTACTACTTACTGGCTATTACATCAACTTAGAAGCTTCATCTGTGTTCTACTATGGTGCTTTTAGTGTCTCCGCATACCGCAGCACGCGACATAGCTTTGCAGACGATAAGTACAACAGTTTCAGAGAGAAGAGCGGCCAATGTGACGATCTTGCTTTATGTCGATTCGACAACAAATGACGAAAACGGACGGATTTCTCAGGTTTTTACTACATATGAACACTTTTCACATACAGCCGTGCAACGCGGCTGCTAGTTCTCCTTTCATGCAGAATCTTAAGGTCCTAGGTCATGTCCAAGGCACCAAAGCCAGCTAAAAAGTCAATAATCGATACCTAAGACTTGAATTGTTCTACTTCTCACTCGCTATTACATCAACTTAGAAGCTTCACCTGTGTTCTACTATGGTGCTTTTAGTGTCTCCGTATACCGCAGCACGCGACATAGCTTTGCAGACGATAAGTACAACCGTTTCAGAGAGAAGAGCGGCCAATGTGACGATCTGGCTTCAAGTTGATTCGATAACAAATGACGTAAACGGACGGATTTCGCAGGTTTTTACTACATATGAACACTTTTCACAATACTCCCATGCAACGCGGCTGCTAGTCCTCCTTTCATGCAGAGTCTTAAGGTCCTACCTCATGTCCAAGGCTCCAAAGCCAGCTAAAAAGTCAAAAATCGATACCTAAAACGTAAATTGTACTACTTCTTACTGGCTATTACATCAACTTAGAAGCTTCATCTGTGTTCTACTATGGTGCTTTTAGTGTCTCCGCATACCGCAGCACGCGACATAGCTTTGCAGACGATAAGTACAAGCGTTTCAGGGAGAAGAGCGGCCAATGGGACGATCTTGCTTTAAGTCGATTCGATAACAAATGACGAAAACGGACGGATTTCTCAGGTTTTTACTACATATGAACACTTTTCGCATTCTCCCATGAAACTCGGCTGCTAGTCCTCCTTTCATGCAGAATCTTAAGGTCCTTGCTCATGTTCAAGGCACCAAAGCCGGCTAAAAAGTCAATAATCGATACCTAAAACTTGAACTGTACTACTTCTTACTTGCTATTACATCAACTTAGAAGCTTCATCTGTGTCCTACTATGGTGCTTTTAGTGTCTCCGCATACCGCAGCACGCGACATAGCTGTGCAGACGATAAGTACAACCGTTTCAGACAGAACTGCAGCCAATGTGATGATCCTGATTTAAGTAGATTCTATAACAAATTATGAAAACGGACCGATTTCTCAGGTTTTGACTACATATGAACACTTTTCGCATTCTCCCATGAAACTCGGCTGCTAGACCTCCTTTCATGCAGAATCTTAAGGTCCTAGCTCATGTCCAAGGCACCAAAGCCAGCTAAAAAGTCAAAAATCGATACCTAAAACGTAAATTGTACTACTTCTTACTGGCTATTACATCAACTTAGAAGCTTCATCTGTGCTCTACTATGGTGCTTTTAGTGTCTCCGCATAACGCAGCACGCGACATAGCTTTGCAGACGATAAGTACAACCGTTTCAGAGAAGAGGGGCCAATGTGACGATCTGGCTTTAAGTCGATTCGATAACAAATGACGAAAACGGACAGATTTCTTTAGGTTTTTACTACATATGAACACTTTTCACATTCTCCCGTGCAACTAGACTGCTAGTCCTCCTTTCATGCAGAATCTTAAGGTCCTATCTCATATCCAAGGCACCAAAGCCAGCTAAAAATCAATAATCGATACCAAAAACTTGAATTGTACTACTTCCTGCATGCTATTCCATCAACTTAGAAGCTTCATCTGTGTTCTACTATGGTGCTATTAGTGTCTCCGCATACCGCAGCACGCGACATAGCTTTGCAGACGATAAGTACAACCGTTTCAGAGAGAAGAGCGGTCAATGTGACGATCTGGCTTTTAGTCGATTCGATAACAAATGACGAAAACGGACGGATTTCTCATATTTTTACTACGTATGAACACTTTTCACATTCTCCCATGCAACTCGGCTGCTAGTCCTCCTTTCATGCAGAATCTTAAGGTCCTAGCTCATGTCCAAGGCACCAAAGCCGGCTAAAAAGTCAATAATCGATACATAAAACTTGAATTGTACTACTTCTTACTGGCTATTACATCAACTTAGAAGCTTCATCTGTGTTCTACTATGGTGATTTTAGTGTCTCCGCATACCGCAGCACGCGACATAGCTTTGCAGACGATTAGTACAACCGTTTCAGAGAGAAGAGCGGCCAATGTGACGATCTTGCTTTAAGTCGATTCGATAACAAATGACGAAAACGGACGGATTTCTCATGTTTTTACTACATATGAACACTTTTCGCATTCTCCCATGAAACTCGGCTGCTAGTCCTCCTTTCATGCAGAATCTTAAGATCCTAGCTCATGTCCAAGGCACCAAAGCCAGCTAAAAAGTCAATAATCTATAATTAAAACTTGAATTGTACTACTTATTACTGGTTATTACGTCAACTTATAAGCTTCATCTGTGTTCTACTATGGTGCTTTTAGTGTCTCCGCATAACGCAGCACGCGACATAGCTTTGCAGACGATAAGTACAACCGTTTCACAGAAGAGGGGCCAATGTGACGATCTGGCTTTAAGTCGATTCGATAACAAATGACGAAAACGGACGGATTTTTTTAGGTTTTTCCTACATATGAACACTTTTTACATTCTCCCGTGCAACTCGGCTGCTAGTCCTCCTTTCATTCAGAATCTTAAGTTCCTAGCTCATGTCCAAGGCACCAAAGCCAGCAAAAAAGTCAATAACCGATACCTAAAACTTGAATTGTACTACTTATTACTGGCTGTTACATCAACTTAGAAGCTTCATCTGTGTTCTACTATGGTGCTTTTAGTGTCTCCGCATACCGCAGCACGCGACATAGCTTTGCAGACGATAAGTACAACCGTTTCAGAGAGAAGAGCGGTCAATGTGACGATCTGGCTTTAAGTCGATTCGATAACAAATGACGAAAACGGACGGATTTCTTTAGGTTTTTTATACATATGAACATTTTTCACATTCTCCTGTGCAACTCGACTGCTAGTCCTCCTTTCATGCAGAATCTTAAGGTCCTATCTCATAACCAAGGCACCAAAGCCAGCTAAAAATTAATAATCGATAACTAAAACTTGAATTGTACTACTTCCTGCATGCTATTACATCAACTTAGAAGCTTCATCAGTGTTCTACTATGGTGCTTTTAGTGTCTCCGCATACCGCAGCACGCGACATAGCTTTGCAGACGATACGTACAACCGTTTCAGAGAGAAGGGCGGCCAATGTGACGATCTGGCTTTAAATCGATTCGATAACAAATGACGAAAACTGACGGATTTCTCAGGTTTTTACTACATATAAACACTTATCACATACTCCCATGCAACGCGACTGCTAGTCCTCCTTTCATGCAGAATCTTAAGGTCCTAGCGCATGTCCAAGGCACCAAAGATAGCTAAAAAGTCAATAATCGATACCTAAAATTTGAACTGTACTACTTGTTACTGGCTATTACATTACTTAGAAGCTTCATCTGTGTTCTACTATGGTGCTTTTAGTGTCTCCGCATACCGCAGCACGCGACATAGCTTTGCAGACGATGAGTACAACCGTTCAGAGAGAAGAGCGGCCAATGTGACGATCTGGCTTTAAGTCGATTCGATAACAAATGACGAAAACGGACGGATTTCTCAGGTTTTTACCACATATGAACACTTTTCACATACTCCTGTGCAACGCGGCTGCTAGTCCTCCTTTCATGCAGAATCTTAAGCTCCTAACTAACGTCCAAGGCACCAAAGCCATCTAAATAGTAAATAATCGATACCTAAAACTTGAACTGTACTACTTCTTACTAGCTATTACATCAACTTAGAACCTACATCTGTGTTCTACTATGGTGCTTTTAGTGTCTCCGCATACCGCAGGACGCGACATAGCTTTGGAGACAATAAGTACAACCTTTACAGTGAGAAGAGCGGCCAATGTGACGATCTGGCTTTAAGTCGATTCCATAACAAATGACGAAAACGGACGGATTTCTTTAGGTTTTTACTACATATGAACACTTTTCACATTCTCCCATGCAACTCGGCTGCTAGTCCTCCTTTCATGCAGAATCTTAATTCCTAGCTCATGTCCAAGGCTCCAAAGCCAGCTAAAAAGTCAAAAATCGATACCTAAAACGTAAATTGTACTAGTTCTTACTGGCTACTACATCAACTTAGAAGCTTCATGTATGTTCTACTATGGTGGTTTAGTGTCTCCGCATACCGCAGCACGCGACATAGCTTTGCAGACGATAAGTACAACCGTTTCAGAGAGAAGAGCGGCCAATGTGACGATCTGGCTTTAAGTCGATTCGATAACAAATGACGAAAACGGACGGATTTCTCAGGTTGTTACTACATATGAACACTTTTCACATACTCCCGTGCAACTCGGCTGCTAGTCCTCCTTTCATGCAGATTCTTAAGCTCCTAGCTCATGTACAAAGGCACAAAAGCCAGCAAAATAGTCAATAATCGATACCTAATACTTGAACTGTACTACTTCTTACTGGCTATTACATCAACTTAGAAGCTTCATCTGTGTTCTACTATGGTGCTTTTAGTGTCTCCGCATAACGCAGCACGCGACATAGCTTTGCAGACGATAAGTACAACCGTTTCAAAGAAGAGGGGCCAATGTGACGATCTGGCTTTAAGTCGATTCGATAACAAATGACGAAAACGGACGGGTTTCTCAGGTTTTTACTACATATGAACACTTTTCACATTCTCCCGTGCAACTCGACTGCTAGTATTCCTTTCATGCAGAATCTTAAGGTCCTATCTCATATCCAAGGCACCAAAGCCAGCTAAAAATCAATAATCGATACTTAAAACTTGAATTGTACTAGTTCCTGCATGCTATTACATCAACTTAGAAGCTTCATCTGTGTTCTACTATGGTGCTTTTAATGTCTCCGCATACCGCAGCACGCGACATAGCTTTGCAGACGATAAGTACAACCTTTACAGTGAGAAGAGCGGCCAATGTGACGATCTGGCTTTTAGTCGATTCCATAACAAATGACGAAAACGGACGGATTTCTTTAGGTTTTTACTACATATGAACACTTTTCACATTCTCCCATGCAACTCGGCTGCTAGTCCTCCTTTCATGCAGAATCTTAAGGTACTAGCTCATGTCCAAGGCACCAAAATATGGTAAAAAGTCAATAATCGAACCTAAGTCTTGAATTGTACTACATTTAACTGGATATTACTTCAACTTAGAAGCTTCATCTGTGTTCTACAATGGTGATTTAAGTGTCTCCGCATACCGCAGCACGCGACATAGCTTTGCAGACGATAATTACAACCGTTTCAGAGAGAAGAGCGGCCAATGTGACGATCTGGCTTTCAGTCGATTCGATAACAAATGACGAAAACGGACGGATTTCTCTAGTTTTTACTACATATGAACACTTTTCACATACTCCCGTGCAACGCGGCTGCTAGTCCTCCTTTCATGCAGAATCTTAAGCACCTAGCTCATGTCCAAGGCACCAAAGCCAGCTAAATAGTCAATAATCGATACCTAAATCTTGAACTGTACTACTTCTTACTAGCTATTACATCAACTTAGAAGCTTCATCTGTGTTCTACTATGGTGCTTTTAGTGTCTCCGTATACCGCAGCACGCGACATAGCTTTGCAGACGATAAGTACTACCGTTTCAGAGAGAAGAGCGGCCAATGTGACGATCTGGCTTTAAGTCGATTCGATAACAAATGACGAAAACGGACGGATTTCTCTGGTTTTTACTACATATGAACACTTTTCACATACTCCCGTGCAACGCGGCTGCTAGTCCTCCTTTCACGCAGAATCTTAAGGTCCTACATCATGTCCATGGCTCCAAAGCCAGGTAAAAAGTCAAAAATCGATTCCTAAAACGTAAATTGTACTACTTCTTACTGGCTATTACATCAACTTAGAAGCTTCATCTATGTTCTACTATGGTGCTTTTAGTGACTCCGCATACCGCAGCACGCGACATAGCTTTGCAGACGATAAGTACAACCGTTTCAGAGAGAAGAGCAGCCAATGTGACGATCTGGCTTTAAGTCGATTCGATAACAAATGACGAAAACGGACGGATTTCTCAGGTTTTTACTACATATGAACACTTTTCACATACTCCCGTGCAACGCGGCTGCTAGTTCTCTTTTCATGCAGAATCTTAAGGTCCTAGCTCATGTCCAAGGCACCAAAGCCAGCAAAATAGTCAGTAATCGATACCTAAAACTTGAATTTTACTACTTCTTACTGGCTATTACATCAACTTAGAAGCTTCATCTGTGTTCTACTATGGTGCTTTTAGTGTCTCCGCATACCGCATCACGCGACATAGCTTTGCAGACGATAAGTACAATGTGACGATGTGGCTTCAAGTTGATTCGATAACAAATGTCGAAAACGGATGTATTTCTCACTTTTTTACTACATATAAACACTTTTCACAATACTCCCGTGCAACGCGGCTGCTAGTCCTCCTTTCATGCAGAATCTTAAGGTCCTACCTCATGTCCAAGGCTCCAAAGCCAGCTAAAAAGTCAAAAATCGATACCTAAAACGTAAATTGTACTACTTCTTACTGGCTATTACATCAACTTAGAAGCTTCATCTATGTTCTACTGTGGTGGGTTAGTGTCTCCGCATACCGCAGCACGCGACATAGCTTTGCAGACGATAAGTACAACCGTTTCAGAGAGAAGAGCGGCCAATGTGACGATCTGGCTTTAAGTCGATTCGATAACAAATGACGAAAACGGACGGATTTCTTAGGTTGTTACTACATATGTACACTTTTCACATACTCCCGTGCAACGCGGCTGCTAGTCTTCTTTTCATGCAGATTCTTAAGCTCCTAGCTCATGTACAAAGGCACAAAAGCCAGCAAAATAGTCAATAATCGATACCTAAAACTTGAACTGTACTACTTCTTACTGGCTATTACATCAACTTAGAAGCTTCATCTGTGTTCTACTATGGTGCTTTTAGTGTCTCCGTATACCGCAGCACGCGACATAGCTTTGCAGACGATAAGTACAACCGTTTCAGAGAAGAGGGGCCAATGTGACAATCTGGGTTTAAGTCGATTCGATAACAAATGACGAAAACGGACGGATATCTCAGGTTTTTACTACATATTAACACTTTTCACATTCTCCCATGCAACTCGGCTGCTAGTCCATCTTTCATGCAGAATCTTAAGGTCCTAGCTCATGTCCAAGGCACCAAAGAATGGTAAAAAGTCAATAATCGAACCTAAGTCTTGAATTGTACTACATTTAACCGGATATTACTTCAACTTAGAAGCTTCATCTGTGTTCTACAATGGTGATTTAAGTGTCTTCGCATACCGCAACACGCGACATAGCTTTGCAGACGATAAGTACAACCGTTTCAGAGAGAAGAGCGGCCAATGTGACGATCTGGCTTTCAGTCGATTCGATAACAAATGACGAAAACGGACGGATTTCTCTGGTTTTTACTACATATGAACACTTTTCACATACTCCTGTGCAACGCGGCTGCTAGTCCTCCTTTCATGCAGAATCTTAAGCTCCTAGCTCATGTCCAAGGCACCAAAGCCAGCTAAATAGTCAATAATCGATACCTCAATCTTGAACTGTACTACTTCTTACTAGCTATTACATCAACTTAGAAGCTTCATCTGTGTTCTACTATGGTGCTTTTAGTGTCTCCGTATACCGCAGCACGCGACATAGCTTTGCAGACGATAAGTACTATCGTTTCAGAGAGAAGAGCGGCCAATGTGAAAATCTGGCTTTAAGTCGATTCGATAGCAAATGACGAAAACGGACGGATTTCTCTGGTTTTTACTACATATGAACACTTTTCACATACTCCCGTGCAACGCGGCTGCTAGTCCTCCTTTCATGCAGAATCGTAAGCTCCTAGCTCATGTACAAAGGCACAAAAGCCAGCAAAATAGTCAATAATTGATAACTAAAACTTGAACTCTACTACTTCTTACTGGCTATTACATCAACTTAGAAGCTTCATCTGTGTTCTACTATGGTGCTTTTAGTGTCTCCGTATTCCGCAGCACGCGACATAGCTTTGCAGACGATAAGTACTACCGTTTCAGAGAGAAGAGCGACCAATGTGCCGATCTGGCTTTAAGTTGATTCGATAACAAATGACGAAAACGGACGGATTTCTCAGGTTTTTACTACATATGAACACTTTTCACATTCTCCCATGCAACTCGGCTGCTAGTCCTCCTTTCATGCAGAACCTTAAAAACCTAGCTCATGTACAAAGGCACAAAAGCCAGCAAAAAAGTCAATAATCGATACCTAAAACTTGAATTGTACTACATCTTACTGGCTATTACATCAACTTAGAAGCTTCATCTGTGTTCATTTATGGTGCTTTTAGTGTCTCCGCATACCGCAGCACGCGACATAGCTTTGCAGACGATAAGTACAACCGTTTCAGAGAGAAGAGCGGCCAATGTGACGATCTTGCTTTAAGTCGATTCGATAACAAATGACGAAAACGGACGGGTTTCTCAGGTTTTATACTACATATGAACACTTTTCGCATTCACCCGTGCAACTCGGCTGCTAGTCCTCCGTTCATGCAGAATCTTAAGCTCCTAGCTCATGTCCAATGTACCAAAGCCAGCTAAAAAGTCAATAATCGATACCTAAAACTTGAATTGTACTAATTCTTACGGGCTATTACATCAACTTAGAAGCTTCATCTGTGTTCTACTATGGTGCTTTTAGTGTCTCCACATACCGCAGCACGCGACATAGGTTTGCAGACGATAAGTACAACCGTTTCAGAGAGAAGAGCGGCCAATATGACGATCTGGCTTTAAGTTGATTCCATACCAAATGACGAAAGCGGACGGATTTCTCAGGTTTTTACTACATATGAACACTTCTCACTTTCTCCCGTACAACTCGCCTGCTAGTCCTCCTTTCATGCAGAATCTTAAGGTCCTAGCTCATGTCCAAGGCACCAAAGCCAGCAAAATAGTCAGTAATCGATACCTAAAACTTGAATTTTACTACTTCTTACTGGCTATTACATCAACTTAGAAGCTTCATCTGTGTTCTACTATGGTGCTTTTAGTGTCTCCGCATACCGCATCACGCGACATAGCTTTGCAGACGATAAGTACAACCGTTTCAGAGAGAAGAGCGGCCAATGTGACGATCTGGCTTCAAGTTGATTCGATAACAAATGACGAAAACGGACGGATTTTGCAGGTTTTTACTACATATGAACACTTTTCACAATACTCCCGTGCAACGCGGCTGCTAGTCCTCCTTTCATGCAGAGTCTTAAGGTCCTACCTCATGTCCAAGGCTCCAAAGCCAGCTAAAAAGTCAAAAATCGATACCTAAAACGTAAATTGTACTACTTCTTACTGGCTATTACATCAACTTAGAAGCTTCATCTATGTTCTACTATGGTGCTTTTAGTGTCTCCGCATACCGCAGCACGCGACATAGCTTTGCAGACGATAAGTACAGCCGTTTCAGACAGAACTGCGGCCATTGTGACGATCTGGATTTAAGTCGATTCTATAACAAATGATGAAAACGGACGGATTTCTCAGGTTTTTACTACATATGAACACTTTTCACATTCTCCCTTGCAACTCGGCTGCTAGTCCTCCTATCATGCAGAATCTTAAGTTCCTAGCTCATGTTCAAGGCACCAAAGCCGGCTAAAATGTCAATAATCGATACCTAAAACTTGAATTGTACTACTCCTTACTGGCTATTACATCAACTTAGAAGCTTCATCTGTGTTCTACTGTGGTGCTTTTAGTGTCTCCGCATACCGCAGCGCGCGACATAGCTTTGCAGACGATAAGTACAACCGTTTCAGAGAGAAGAGCGGCAAATGTGACGGTGTGGCTTATGTCGATTCGATAATAAATTACGAAAACGAACGGATTTCTCAGGTTTTTACTACACATGAACACTTTTCGCATTCTCCCGTTCAACTCGGCTGCTAGTCCTCTTTTCATGCAGAATCATAAGGTCCTAGCTCATGTCCAAGGCACCAAAGCCAGCTACAAAGTCAATAATCGTTACCTAAAACTTGAATTGTACTACTTCTTACTGGCTATTACATCAACTTAGAAGCTTCAATTGTGTCCAACTTTGGTGATTTTAGTATCTCCGCATACCGCAGCACAAGACATAGCTTTGCAGACGATAAGTACAACCGTTTCAGAGAGAAGAGCGGGCAATGTGACGATCTGGCTTCAAGTTGATTAGATAACAAATGACGAAAACGGACGGATTTCTCAGGTTTTTACTACATATGAACACTTTTCACATTCTCCCATGCAACTCGGCTGCTAGACCTCCTTTCATGCAGAATCTTAAGGTCCTAGCTAATGTCCAAGGCACATAAGCCAGCTAAAAAGTCAATAATCGTTACCTAAAACTTGAATTGTACTACTTCTTACTGGCTATTATATCAACTTAGAAGCTTCATCTGTGTTCCACTATGGTTATTTTAGTGCCTCCGCATACCGCAGCACGCGACATAGTTTTGCAGACGATAAGTTCAACCGTTTCAGATAGAGGAGCGGCAAATGTGACGATCTGGCTTTAAGTCGATTCGATAACAAATGACGAAAATGGACGGATTTCTCAGGTTTTTACTACATATAAACACTTTCACATACTCCCATGCAACGCGGCTGCTAGTCCTCCTTTCATGCAGAATCTTAAGGTCCTAGCTCATGTCCAAGGCACCAAAGCCAGCTAAAAAGTCCATAATCGATACCTAAAACTTGAATTGTACTACTTCTTACTGGCTATTTCATCAACTTAAAAGCTTAATCTGTGTTCTACTATAGAGCTTTTAGTGTCTCCGCATACCGCAGCACGCGACATAGCTTTGCAGACGATAAGTACAACCGTTTCAGAGAGAAGAGCGGCCAATGTGACGCGCTGCTTGAAGTCGATTCGATAATAAATTACGAAAACGAATGGATTCCTTCCGTTTTTACTTCATATGAACACTTTTCACATTCTCCCTTGCAACTCGGCTGCTAGTCCTCCTTTCATGCAGAATCTTAAGGTCCTAGCCTGTGTCCAAATCACCAAAGCCAGCAAAAAGTCCATAATCGATACCTAAAACTTGAATTGTACTACTTCTTACTGGCTATTTCATCAACTTAAAAGCTTAATCTGTGTTCTACTATAGTGCTTTTAGTGTCTCCGCATACCGCAGCACGCGACATAGCTTTGCAGACGATAAGTACAACCGTTTCAGAGAGAAGAGCGGCCAATGTGACGCACTGCTTTAAGTCGATTCGATAATAAATTACGAAAACGGACGGATTCCTCACGTTTTTACTACATATGAACACTTTTCACATTCTCCCTTGCAACTCGGCTGCTAGTCCTCCTTTCATGCAGAATCTTAAGGTCCTAGCCTGTGTCCAAGGCACCAAAGCCAGCAAAAAGTCCATAATCGATACCTAAAACTTGAATTGTACTACTTCTTACTGGCTATTTCATCAACTTAAAAGCTTAATCTGTGTTCTACTGTAGTGCTTTTAGTGTCTCCGCATACCGCAGCACGCGACATAGCTTTGCAGACGATAGGTACAACCGTTTCAGAGAGAAGAGCGGCCAATGTGACGCACTGCTTTAAGTCGAATCGATAATAAATTACGAAAACGGACGGATTTCTCAGGTTTTTACTAAATATGAACACTTTTCACATCCTCCCGTGCAACTCGGCTGCTAGTCCTCCTTTCATGCAGAATCTTAAGGTCCTAGCTCATGTCCAAGGCACCAAAGCCAGCTAAAAAGTCAATAATCGATACCTAAAACTTGAATTGTACTACTTCTTACTGGCTAACATCAACTTAGAAGCTTAATCTGTGTTCTACTATGGTGCTTTTAGAGTCTCCGCATACCGCAGCACGCGACATAGCTTTGCAGACGATAAGTACAACCGTTTCAGAGAGAAGAGCGGCCAATGTGACGCACTGCTTTAAGTCGATTCGATAATAAATTACGAAAACGGACGGATTTCTCAGGTTTTTACTACATATGAACACTTTTCACATCCTCCCGTGCAAATCGGCTGCTAGTCCTCCTTTCATGCAGAATCTTAAGGTCCTAGCTCATGTCCAAGGCAGAAAAGCCATCTAAAAAGTCAATAATCGATACCTAAACCTTGAATTGTACTACTTCTTACTGTCTATTACATCAACTTAGAAACTTAATCTGTGTTCTACTATGGTGCTTTTAGTGTCTCCGCATACCGCAGCACGCGACATAGCTTTGCAGACGATAAGTACAACCGTTTCAGAGAGAAGAGCGGCCAATGTGACGATCTGGCTTTAAGTCGATTCGATAATAAATTACGTAAACGGACGGATTTCTCAGGATTTTACTACATATGAACATTTTTCACATTCTCCCATGCAACTCGGCTGCTAGTCCTCCTTTCATGCAGAATCTTAAGGACATAGCTCATGTCCAAGGCACAAAAGCCAGCTAAAAAGTCAATAATCGATACCTAAAACTTGAATTGTACTACTTCTTACTGGCTATTACATCAACTTAGAAGCTTCATCTGTGTTCCGCTATGTTGATTTTAGTGCCTCCGCATACCGCAGCACGTGACATAGCTTTGCAGACAATAAGTACAACCGTTTCAGAGAGAAGAGCGACCAATGTGACGATCTGGCTTTAAGTCGATTCGATAAAAAATGACAAAAACGAACGGATTTATCAGGTTTTTACTACATATGAACACTTTTAACACTGTCCCTTGCACCTCGGCTGCTAGTCCTCCTTTCATGCAGAATCTTAAGGTCCTAGCTCATGTCCAAGGCACCAAAGCCAGCAAAAAGTCCATAAACGATACCTAAAACTTGAATTGTACTACTTCTTACTGGCTATTACATCAACTTAGAAGCTTAATCTGTGTTCTACTATAATGCTTTTAGTGTCTCCGCATACCGCAGCACGCGACATAGCTTTGCAGACGATAAGTACAACCGTTTCAGAGAGAAGAGCCACCAATGTGACGATCTGGCTTTAAGTCGATTCGATAATAAATTACGTAAACGGACAGATTTCTCAGGATTTTACTACACATGAACACTTTTCGCATTCTCCCGTTCAACTCGGCTGCTAGTCCTCCTTTCATGCAGAATTTTAAGGTCCTAGCTAATGTCCAAGTCACCAAAGCCAGCTAAAAAGTCAATAATCGTTACCTAAAACTTGAATTGTACTACTTCTTACTTTCTATTACATCAACTTAGAAGCTTCATCTGTGTTCCACTATGGTGATTATAGTGCCTCCGCATACCGCAGCACGCGACATAGTTTTGCAGACGATAAGTACAACCGTTTCATATAGAGGAGCGGCCAATGTGACGATCTGGCTTTAAGTCGATTCGATAACAAATGACGAAAATGGACGGATTTCTCAGGTTTTTACTACATATAAACACTTTTCACATACTCCCGATCAACTTGGTTGCTAGTCCTCCTTTCATGCAGAATCTTAAGGTCCTACCTCAGGTCCAAGGCACCAAAGCCAGCTAAAAAGTCAATAATCGATACCTATAACTAGAATTGTACTACTTCTTACTGGCTATTACATCAACTTAGAAGCTTCATCTGTGTTCTACTATAGTGCTTTTAAGTCTCCGCATACCGAAGCACGCGACATAGCTTTGCAGACGATAAGTACAACCGATTCAGAGAGAAGAGCGTCCAATGTGACGATCTGGCTTTAAGTCGATTCGATAACAAATGACGAAAACGAACGGATTTCTCAGGTTTTTACTACATATGAACACTTTTCACATACTCCCGATCAACTCGGCTGCTAGTCCTCCTTTCATGCAGAATCTTAAGGTCCTAGCTCATGTCCAAGGCAGAAAAGCCAGCTAAAAAGTCAATAGTTGATACCTAAAACTTGAATTGTACTACTTCTTACTGGGTATTACATCAACTTAGAAGCTTAATCTGTGTTCTACTATGGTGCTTTTAGTGTCTCCGCATACCGCAGCACGCGACATAGCTTTGCAGACGATAAGTACAACCGTTTCAGAGAGAAAAGCGGCCAATGTGACGCACTGCTTTAAGTCGATTCGATAATAAATTACGAAAACGGACGGATTTCTCAGGTTTTTACTACATATGAACACTTTTCGCATCCTCCCGTGCAACTCGGCTGCTAGTTCTCCTTTCATGCAGAATCTTAAGGTCCTAGCTCATGTCCAAGGCACCAAAGCCAGCTAAAAAGTCAATATTCGATACCTAAAACTTGAATTGTACTACTCCTTACTGGCTATGCCATCAACTTAGAAGCTTCATCTGTGTTCTACTATGGTGCTTTTAGTGTCTCCGCATACCGCATCACGCGACATAGGTTTGCAGACGCTAAGTACAACCCTTTTAGAGAGAAGAGCGGCCAATGTGACGATCTGGCTTTAAGTTGATTCGACAACAAATGACGAAATCGGACGGATTTCTCAGGTTTTTACTACATATGAACACTTTTCACATTTTCCCATGCAATTCGGCTGCTAGTCCTCCTTTCATGCAGAATCTTAAAGACATAGATCATGACCAGGGCACCAAAGTCAGCTAAAAAGTCAATTATTGATACCTAAAACTTGAATTGTACTACTTCTTACTGGCTATTACATCAACTTAGAAGCTTCATCTGTGTTCCGCTATGGTGATTTTAGTGCCTCCGCATACCGCAGCACGCGACATAGCTTTGCAGACGATAAGTACAACCGTTTCAGAGAGAAGAGGGGCAAATGTGACGATCTGGCTTTAAGTCGATTCGATAACAAATGACAAAAACGAACGGATTTCTCAGGTTTTTACTACATATGAACACTTTTAACATTGTCCCTTGCAACTCGGCTGCTAGTCCTCCTTTCATGCAGAATCTTAAGGTCCTAGCTCATGTCCAAGGCACCAAAGCCAGCAAAAAGTCCATAATCGATACCTAAAACCTGAATTGTACTACTTCTAACTAACTATTACATCAACTTAGAAGCCTAATCTGTGTTCAACTATGGTGCTTTTAGTGTCTCCGCATACCGCAGCACGCGACATAGCTTTGCAGACGATAAGTACAACCGTTTCAGAGAGAAGAGCGGCCAATGTGACGCACTGCTTTAAGTCGATTCGATAATAAATTAAGAAAACGGACGGATTTCTCAGGTTTTTACTACATATGAACACTTTTCAGATCCTCCCGTGCAACTCGGCTGCTAGTCCTCCTTTCATGCAGAATCTTAAGGTCCTAGCTCATGTCCAAGGCACCAAAGCCAGCTAAAAAGTCAATAATCGATACCTAAAACTTGAATTGTACTACTTCTTACTGGCTAACATCAACTTAGAAGCTTAGTCTGTGTTCTACTATGGTGCTTTTAGTGTCTCCGCATACCGCACCACGCGACATAGCTTTGCAGACGATAAGTACAACCGTTTCAGAGAGAAGAGCGGCCAATGTGACGCACTGCTTGAAGTCGATTCGACAATAAATTACGAAAACGGACGGATTCCTCACGTTTTTACTACATATGAACACTTTTCACATTCTCCCTTGCAACTCGGCTGCTAGTCCTCCTTTCATGCAGAATCTTAAGGTCCTAGCTCATGTCCAAGTCACCAAAGCCAGCTAAAAAGTCAATAATCGATACCTAAAACTTGAATTGTACTACTTCTTACTGGCTAACATCAACTTAGAAGCTTAATCTGTGTTCTACTATGGTGCTTTTGGTGTCTCCGCATACCGCAGCACGCGACATAGCTTTGCAGACGATAAGTACAACCGTTTCAGAGAGTAGAGCGGCCAATGTGACGCACTGCTTTAAGTCGATTCGATAAGAAATTACGAAAACGGTCGGATTTCTCAGGTTTTTACTACATATGAACACTTTTAACATTGTCCCTTGCAACTCGGCTGCTAGTCCTCCTTTCATGCAGAATCTTATGGTCCTAGCTCATGTCCAAGGCAGAAAAGCCAGCTAAAAAATCAATAATCGATACCTAAAACTTGAATTGTACTACTTCTTACTGTCTATTACATCAACTTAGAAACTTAATCTGTGTTCTACTATGGTGCTTTTAGTGTCTCCGCATACCGCAGCACGCGACATAGCTTTGCAGACGATAAGTACAACCGTTTCAGAGAGACGAGCGGCCAATGTGACGATCTGGCTTTAAGTCGATTCGATAATAAATTACGTAAACGGACGGATTTCTCAGGATTTTACTACATATGAACATTTTTCACATTCTCCCATGCAACTCGGCTGCTAGTCCTCCTTTCATGCAGAATCTTAAGGACATAGCTCATGTCCAAGTCACAAAAGCCAGCTAAAAAGTCAATAATCGATACCTAAAACTTGAATTGTACTACTTCTTACTGGCTATTACATCAACTTAGAAGCTTCATCTGTGTTCCGCTATGTTGATTTTAGTGCCTCCGCATACCGCAGCACGTGACATAGCTTTGCAGACGATAAGTACAACCGTTTCAGAGAGAAGAGCGACCAATGTGACGATCTGGCTTTAAGTCGATTCGATAAAAAATGACAAAAACGAACGGATTTATCAGGTTTTTACTACATATGAACACTTTTAACACTGTCCCTTGCACCTCGGCTGCTAGTCCTCCTTTCATGCAGAATCTTAAGGTCCTAGCTCATGTCCAAGGCACCAAAGCCAGCAAAAAGTCCATAAACGATACCTAAAACTTGAATTGTACTACTTCTTACTGGCTATTACATCAACTTAGAAGCTTAATCTGTGTTCTACTATGGTGCTTTTAGTGTCTCCGCATACCGCAGCACGCGACATAGCTTTGCAGACGATAAGTACAACCGTTTCAGAGAGAAGAGCCACCAATGTGACAATCTGGCTTTAAGTCGATTCGATAATAAATTACGTAAACGGACAGATTTCTCAGGATTTTACTACACATGAACACTTTTCGCATTCTCCCGTTCAACTCGGCTGCTAGTCCTCCTTTCATGCAGAATTTTAAGGTCCTAGCTAATGTCCAAGTCACCAAAGCCAACTAAAAAGTCAATAATCGTTACCTAAAACTTGAATTGTACTACTTCTTACTTTCTATTACATCAACTTAGAAGCTTCATATGTGTTCCACTATGGTGATTTTAGTGCCTCCGCATACCGCAGCACGCGACATAGTTTTGCAGACGATAAGTACAACCGTTTCATATAGAGGAGCGGCCAATGTGACGATCTGGCTTTAAGTCGATTCGATAACAAATGACGAAAATGGACGGATTTCTCAGGTTTTTACTACATATAAACACTTTTCACATACTCCCGATCAACTCGGTTGCTAGTCCTCCTTTCATGCAGAATCTTAAGGTCCTAGCTCAGGTCCAAGACACCAAAGCCAGCTAAAAAGTCAATAATCGATACCTAAAACTTGAATTGTACTACTTCTGACTGGCTATTACATCAACTTAGAAGCTTCATCTGTGTTCTACTTTGGTGCTTTAAGTGTCTCCGCATACCGCAGCACGCGACATAACTTTGCAGACGATAAGTACTACCGTTTCAGAGAGAAGAAGGGCCAATGTGACGATCTGGCTTTAAGTCGATTCGATAACAAATGACGAAAATGGACGGATTTCTCAGGTTTTTACTACATATGAACACTTTCCACATTTTCCCATGCAATTCGGCTGCTAGTCCTCCTTTCATGCAGAATCTTAAAGACATAGATCATGACCAGGGCACCAAAGCCAGCCAAAAAGTCAATTATCGATACCTAAAACTTGAATTGTACTACTTCTTACTGGCTATTACATCAACTTAGAAGCTTCATCTGTGTTCCGCTATGGTGATTTTAGTGCCTCCGCATACCGCAGCACGCGACATAGCTTTGCAGACGATAAGTACAACCGTTTCAGAGAGAAGAGGGGCAAATGTGACGATCTGGCTTTAAGTCGATTCGATAACAAATGACAAAAACGAACGGATTTCTTAGGTTTTTACAACATATGAACACTTTTAACATTGTCCCTTGCAACTCGGCTGCTAGTCCTCCTTTCATGCAGAATCTTAAGGTCCTAGCTCATGTC
Source organism: Schistocerca gregaria (assembly GCF_023897955.1). Taxonomy (NCBI): domain Eukaryota; kingdom Metazoa; phylum Arthropoda; class Insecta; order Orthoptera; family Acrididae; genus Schistocerca; species Schistocerca gregaria. The sequence goes on from NW_026061770.1 coordinate 1,495,457, forward strand.
CAAGGCACCAAAGCCAGCAAAAGTCCATAATCGATACCTAAAACCTGAATTGTACTACTACTAACTATCTATTACATCAACTTAGAAGCTTAATCTGTGTTCTACTATGGTGCTTTTAGTGTCTCCGCATACCACAGCACGCGACATAGCTTTGCAGACGATAAGTACAACCGTTTCAGAGATAAGAGCGGCCAATGTGACGCACTGCTTTAAGTCGATTCGATAATAAATTACGAAAACGGACGGATTTCTCAGGTTTTTACTACGTATGAACACTTTTCGCATCCTCCCGTGCAACTCGGCTGCTAGTCCTCCTTTCATGCAGAATCTTAAGGTCCTAGCTCAGGTCCAAGGCACCAAAGCCAGCTAAAAAGTCAATATTCGATACCTAAAACTGGAATTGTACTACTCCTTACTGGCTATTACATCAACTTAGAAGCTTCATCTGTGTTCTACTATGGTGCTTTTAGTGTCTCCGCATATCGCAGCACGCGACATAGCTTTGCAGACGATAAGTACAACCGTTTCAGAGAGAAGAACGGCCAATGTGACGATCTGGCTTCAAGTTGATTCGATAACGAATGACGAAAACTGACGGATTTCTCAAGTTTTTACTACATATGAACACTTTTCACATACTCCCGATCAACTCGGCCGCTAGTCCTCCTTTCATGCAGAATCTTAAGGTCCTAGCTCAGGTCCAAGGCACCAAAGCCAGCTAAAAAGTTAATAATCGATACCTAAAACTTGAACTGTACTACTTCTGACTGGCTATTACATCAACTTAGAAGCTTCATCTGTGTTCTACTATGGTGCTTTTAGTGTCTCCGCATACCGCAGCACGCGACATAGCTTTGCAGACGATAAGTACAACCGTTTCAGAGAGAAGAGCGGCCAATGTGACGATCTGGCTTTAAGTCGATTCGATAACAAATGACGAAAACGAACGGATTTCTCAGGTTTTTACTACATATGAACACTTTTCACATTCTCCCATGCAACTCGGCTGCTAGTCCTCCTTTCATGCAGAATCATAAAGTCCTAGCTCATGTCCAAGGCAGAAAAGCCAGCTAAAAAGTCAATAATCGATACCTAAAACTTGAATTGTACTACTTCTTACTGGGTATTACATCAACTTAGAAGCTTCATCTGTGTTCCGCTATGGTGATTTTAGTGCCTCCGCATACCGCAGCACGCGACATAGCTTTGCAGACGATAAATACAACCGTTTCAGAGAGAAGAGGGGCAAATGTGACGATCTGGCTTTAAGTCGATTCGATAACAAATGACAAAAACGAACGGATTTCTTAGGTTTTTACTACATATGAACACTTTTAACATTGTCCCTTGCAACTCGGCTGCTAGTCCTCCTTTCATGCAGAATCTTAAGGTCCTAGCTCATGTCCAAGGCACCAAAGCCAGCAAAAAGTCCATAATCGATCCCTAAAACCTGAATTGTACTACTTCTAACTATCTATTACATCAACTTAGAAGCTTAATCTGTGTTCTACTATGGTGCTTTTAGTGTCTCCGCATACCACAGTACGCGACATAGCTTTGCAGACGATAAGTACAACCGTTTCAGAGAGAAGAGCGGCCAATGTGACGCACTGCTTTAAGTCGATTCGATAATAAATTACGAAAACGGACGGATTTCTCAGGTTTTTACTACATATGAACACTTTTCGCATCCTCCCGTGCAACTCGGCTGCTAGTCCTCCTTTCATGCAGAATCTTAAGGTCCTAGCTCATGTCCAAGGCACCAAAGCCAGCTAAAAAGTCAATATTCGATACCTAAAACTTGAATTGTACTACTCCTTACTGGCTATTACATCAACTTAGAAGCTTCATTTGTGTTCTACTATGGTGCTTTTAGTGTCTCCGCATATCGCAGCACGCGACATAGCTTTGCAGACGATAAGTACAACCGTTTCAGAGAGAAGAGCGGCCAATGTGACGATCTGGCTTCAAGTTGATTCGATAACAAATGACGAAAACGGACGGATTTCTCAGGTGTTTACTACATATGAACACTTTTCACATACTCCCGATCAACTCGGCTGCTAGTCCTCCTTTCATGCAGAATCTTAAGGTCCTAGCTCAGGTCCAAGGCACCAAAGCCAGCTAAAAAGTTAATAATCGATACCTAAAACTTGAACTGTACTACTTCTGACTGGCTATTACATCAACTTAGAAGCTTAATCTGTGTTCTACTATGGTGCTTTTAGTGTCTCCGCATACCGCAGCACGCGACATAGCTTTGCAGACGATAAGTACAACCGTTTCAGAGAGAAGAGCGGCCAATGTGACGATCTGGCTTTAAGTCGATTCCATAATAAATTACGAAAACGGACGGATTTCTCAGGTTTTTACTACATATGAACACTTTTCGCATCCTCCCGTGCAACTCCGCTGCTAGTCCTCCTTTCATGCAGAATCTTAAGGTCCTAGCTCATGTCCAAGGCAGAAAAGCCAGCTAAAAAGTCAATATTCGATACCTAAAACTTGAATTGTACTACTCCTTACTGGCTATTGCATCAACTTAGAAGCTTCATCTGTGTTCTACTATGGTGCTTTTAGTGTCTCCGCATACCGCATCACGCGACATAGGTTTGCAGACGATAAGTACAACCGTTTCAGAGAGAAGAGCGGCCAATGTGACGATCTGGCTTCAAGTTGATTCGACAACAAATGACGAAATCGGACGGATTTCTCAGGTTTTTACTACATATGAACACTTTTCACATTTTCCCATGCAATTCGGCTGCTAGTCCTCCTTTCATGCAGAATCTTAAAGACATAGATCATGACCAGGGCACCAAAGTCAGCTAAAAAGTCAATTATCGATACGTAAAACTTGAATTGTACTACTTCTTACTGGCTATTACATCAACTTAGAAGCTTCATCTGTGTTCCGCTATGGTGATTTTAGTGCCTCCGCATACCGCAGCACGCGAAATAGCTTTGCAGACGATAAGTACAACCGTTTCAGAGAGAAGAGGGGCAAATGTGACGATCTGGCTTTAAGTCGATTCGATAACAAATGACAAAAACGAACGGATTTCTCAGGTTTTTACTACATATGAACACTTTTAACATTGTCCCTTGCAACTCGGCTGCTAGTCCTCCTTTCATGCAGAATCTTAGGGTCCTAGCTCATGTCCAAGGCACCAAAGCCAGCAAAAAGTCCATAATCGATACCTAAAACCTGAATTGTACTACTTCTAACTATCTATTACATCAACTTAGAAGCTTAATCTGTGTTCTACTATGGTGCTTTTAGTGTCTCCGCATACCACAGCACGCGACATAGCTTTGCAGACGATAAGTACTACCGTTTCAGAGAGAAGAGCGGCCAATGTGACGATCTGGCTTCAAGTTGATTCGATAACAAATGACGAAAACGGACGGATTTCTCAGGTTTTTACTACATATGAACACTTTTCACATACTCCCGATCAACTCGGCTGCTAGTCCTCCTTTCATGCAGAATCTTAAGGTCCTAGCTCAGGTCCAAGGCACCAAAGCCAGCTAAAAAGTCAATAATCGATACCTAAAACTTGAATTGTACTACTTCTGACTGGCTATTACATCAACTTAGAAGCTTCATCTGTGTTCTACTATGGTGCTTTAAGTGTCTCCGCATACCGCAGCACGCGACATAGCTTTGCAGACGATAAGTACTACCGTTTCAGAGAGAAGAAGGGCCAATGTGACGACCTGGATTTAAGTCGATTCGATAACAAATAACGAAAATGGACGGATTTCTCAGGTTTTTACTACATATGAACACTTTTCACATTTTCCCATGCAATTCGGCTGCTAGTCCTCCTTTCATGCAGAATCTTAAAGACATAGATCATGACCAGGGCACCAAAGCCAGCTAAAAAGTCAATTATCGATACCTAAAACTTGAATTGTACTACTTCTTACTGGCTATTACATCAACTTAGAAGCTTCATCTGTGTTCCGCTATGGTGATTTTAGTGCCTCCGCATACCGCAGCACGCGACATAGCTTTGCAGACGATAAGTACAACCGTTTCAGAGAGAAGAGGGGCAAATGTGACGATCTGGCTTTAAGTCGATTCGATAACAAATGACAAAAACGAACGGATTTCTTAGGTTTTTACAACATATGAACACTTTTAACATTGTCCCTTGCAACTCGGCTGCTAGTCCTCCTTTCATGCAGAATCTTAAGGTCCTAGCTCATGTCCAAGGCACCAAAGCCAGCAAAAAGTCCATAATCGATACCTAAAACCTGAATTGTACTACTACTAACTATCTATTACATCAACTTAGAAGCTTAATCTGTGTTCTACTATGGTGCTTTTAGTGTCTCCGCATACCACAGCACGCGACATAGCTTTGCAGACGATAAGTACAACCGTTTCAGAGAGAAGAGCGGCCAATGTGACGCACTGCTTTAAGTCGATTCGATAATAAATTACGAAAACGGACGGATTTCTCAGGTTTTTACTACGTATGAACACTTTTCGCATCCTCCCGTGCAACTCGGCTGCTAGTCCTCCTTTCATGCAGAATCTTAAGGTCCTAGCTCATGTCCAAGGCACCAAAGCCAGCTAAAAAGTCAATATTCGATACCTAAAACTTGAATTGTACTACTCCTTACTGGCTATTACATCAACTTAGAAGCTTCATCTGTGTTCTACTATGGTGCTTTTAGTGTCTCCGCATATCGCAGCACGCGACATAGCTTTGCAGACGATAAGTACAACTGTTTCAGAGAGAAGAACGGGCAATGTGACGATCTGGCTTAAAGTTGATTTGATAACAAATGACGAAAACGGACGGATTTCTCCGGTTTTTACTACATATGAACACTTTTCACATACTCCCGATCAACTCGGCTGCTAGTCCTCCTTTCATGCAGAATCTTAAGGTCCTAGCTCAGGTCCAAGGCACCAAAGCCAGCTAAAAAGTTAATAATCGATACCTAAAACTTGAACTGTACTACTTCTGACTGGCTATTACATCAACTTAGAAGCTTCATCTGTGTTCTACTATGGTGCTTTTAGTGTCTCCGCATACCGCAGCACGCGACATAGCTTTGCAGACGATAAGTACAACCGTTTCAGAGAGAAGAGCGGCCAATGTGACGATCTGGCTTTAAGTCGATTCGATAACAAATGACGAAAACGAACGGATTTCTCAGGTTTTTACTACATATGAACACTTTTCACATTCTCCCATGCAACTCGGCTGCTAGTCCTCCTTTCATGCAGAATCATAAAGTCCTAGCTCATGTCCAAGGCAGAAAAGCCAGCTAAAAAGTCAATAATCGATACCTAAAACTTGAATTGTACTACTTCTTACTGGCTATTACATCAACTTAGAAGCTTAATCTGTGTTCTACTATGGTACTTTTAGTGTCTCCGCATACCGCAGCACGCGACATAGCTTTGCAGACGATAAGTACAACCGTTTCAGAGAGAAGAGCGGGCAATGTGACGATCTGGCTTCAAGTTGATTCGATAACAAATGACGAAAACGGACGGATTTCCCAGGTTTTTACTACATATGAACATTTTTCACATACTCCCGATCAACTCGGTTGCTAGTCCTCCTTTCATGCAGAATCTTAAGGTCCTAGCTCAGGTCCAAGGCACCAAAGCCAGCTAAAAGGTCAATAATCGATACCTAAAACTTGAATTGTACTACTTCTGACTGGCTATTACATCAACTCAGAAGCTTCATCTGTGTTCTACTATGGTGCTTTAAGTGTCTCCGCATACCGCAGCACGCGACATAGCTTTGCAGACGATAAGTACTACCGTTTCAGAGAGAAGAAGGGCCAATGTGACGATCTGGCTTTAAGTCGATTCGATAACAAATGACGAAAATGGACGGATTTCTCAGGTTTTTACTACATATGAACTCTTTTCACATACTCCCGTGCAACGCGGCTGCTAGTCCTCCTTTCATGCAGAATCATAAAGTCCTAGCACATGTCCAAGGCAGAAAAGCCAGCTAAAAAGTCAATAGTTGATACCTAAAACTTGAATTGTACTACTTCTTACTGGGTATTACATCAACTTAGAAGCTTAATCTGTGTTCTACTATGGTGCTTTTAGTGTCTCCGCATACCGCAGCACGCGACATAGCTTTGCAGACGATAAGTACAACCGTTTCAGAGAGAAAAGCGGCCAATGTGACGCACTGCTTTAAGTCGATTCGATAATAAATTACGAAAACGGACGGATTTCTCAGGTTTTTACTACATATGAACACTTTTCGCATCCTCCCGTGCAACTCCGCTGCTAGTCCTCCTTTCATGCAGAATCTTAAGGTCCTAGCTCATGTCCAAGGCACAAAAGCCAGCTAAAAAGTCAATATTCGATACCTAAAACTTGAATTGTACTACTCCTTACTGGCTATTGCATCAACTTAGAAGCTTCATCTGTGTTCTACTATGGTGCTTTTAGTGTCTCCGCATACCGCATCACGCGACATAGGTTTGCAGACGATAAGTACAACCGTTTCAGAGAGAAGAGCGGCCAATGTGACGATCTGGCTTCAAGTTGATTCGACAAGAAATGACGAAATCGGACGGATTTCTCAGGTTTTTACTACATATGAACACTTTTCACATTTTCCCATGCAATTCGGCTGCTAGTCCTCCTTTCATGCAGAATCTTGAGGTCATAGCTCATGTCCAAGGCACCAAAGCCAGCTAAAAAGTCAATAATCGATACCTAAAACTTGAATTGTACTACTTCTGACTGGCTATTACATCAACTTAGAAGCTTCATCTGTGTTCTACTATGGTGCTTTAAGTGTCTCCGCATACCGCAGCACGCGACATAGCTTTGCAGACGATAAGTACTACCGTTTCAGAGAGAAGAAGGGCCAATGTGACGATCTGGCTTTAAGTCGATTCGATAACAAATGACGAAAATGGACGGATTTCTCAGGTTTTTACTACATATGAACACTTTTCACATTTTCCCATGCAATTCGGCTGCTAGTCCTCCTTTCATGCAGAATCTTAAAGACATAGATCATGACCAGGGCACCAAAGCCAGCTAAAAAGTCAATTATCGATACCTAAAACTTGAATTTTACTACTTCTTACTGGCTATTACATCAACTTAGAAGCTTCATCTGTGTTCCGCTATGGTGATTTTAGTGCCTCCGCATACCGCAGCACGCGACATAGCTTTGCAGACGATAAGTACAACCGTTTCAGAGAGAAGAGGGGCCAATGTGACGATCTGGCTTTAAGTCGATTCGATAACAAATGACAAAAACGAACGGATTTCTTAGGTTTTTACTACATATGAACACTTTTATCATTGTCCCTTGCAACTCGGCTGCTAGTCCTCCTTTCTTGCAGAATCTTAAGGTCCTAGCTCATGTCCAAGGCACCAAAGCCAGCAAAAAGTCCATAATCGATACCTAAAACCTGAATTGTACTACTACTAACTATCTATTACATCAACTTAGAAGCTTAATCTGTGTTCTACTATGGTGCTTTTAGTGTCTCCGCATACCACAGCACGCGACATAGCTTTGCAGACGATAAGTACAACCGTTTCAGAGAGAAGAGCGGCCAATGTGACGCACTGCTTTAAGTCGATTCGATAATAAATTACGAAAACGGACGGATTTCTCAGGTTTTTACTACGTATGAACACTTTTCGCATCCTCCCGTGCAACTCGGCTGCTAGTCCTCCTTTCATGCAGAATCTTAAGGTCCTAGCTCATGTCCAAGGCACCAAAGCCAGCTAAAAAGTCAATATTCGATACCTAAAACTTGAATTGTACTACTCCTTACTGGCTATTACATCAACTTAGAAGCTTCATATGTGTTCTACTATGGTGCTTTTAGTGTCTCCGCATATCGCAGCACGCGACATAGCTTTGCAGACGATAAGTACAACTGTTTCAGAGAGAAGAACGGGCAATGTGACGATCTGGCTTCAAGTTGATTTGATAACAAATGACGAAAACGGACGGATTTCTCCGGTTTTTACTACATATGAACACTTTTCACATACTCCCGATCAACTCGGCTGCTAGTCCTCCTTTCATGCAGAATCTTAAGGTCCTAGCTCAGGTCCAAGGCACCAAAGCCAGCTAAAAAGTTAATAATCGATACCTAAAACTTGAACTGTACTACTTCTGACTGGCTATTACATCAACTTAGAAGCTTCATCTGTGTTCTACTATGGTGCTTTTAGTGTCTCCGCATACCGCAGCACGCGACATAGCTTTGCAGACGATAAGTACAACCGTTTCAGAGAGAAGAGGGGCAAATGTGACGATCTGGCTTTAAGTCGATTCGATAACAAATGACAAAAACGAACGGATTTCTCAGGTTTTTACTACATATGAACACTTTTAACATTGTCCCTTGCAACTCGGCTGCTAGTCCTCCTTTCATGCAGAATCGTAAGGTCCTAGCTCATGTCCAAGGCACCAAAGCCAGCAAAAAGTCCATAATCGATACCTAAAACCTGAATTGTACTACTACTAACTATCTATTACATCAACTTAGAAGCTTAATCTGTGTTCTACTATGGTGCTTTTAGTGTCTCCGCATACCACAGCACGCGACATAGCTTTGCAGACGATAAGTACAACCGTTTCAGAGATAAGAGCGGCCAATGTGACGCACTGCTTTAAGTCGATTCGATAATAAATTACGAAAACGGACGGATTTCTCAGGTTTTTACTACGTATGAACACTTTTCGCATCCTCCCGTGCAACTCGGCTGCTAGTCCTCCTTTCATGCAGAATCTTAAGGTCCTAGCTCATGTCCAAGGCACCAAAGCCAGCTAAAAAGTTAATAATCGATACCTAAAACTTGAACTGTACTACTTCTGACTGGCTATTACATCAACTTAGAAGCTTCATCTGTGTTCTACTATGGTGCTTTTAGTGTCTCCGCATACCGCAGCACGCGACATAGCTTTGCAGACGATAAGTACAACCGTTTCAGAGAGAAGAGCGGCCAATGTGACGATCTGGCTTTAAGTCGATTCGATAACAAATGACGAAAACGAACGGATTTCTCAGGTTTTTACTACATATGAACACTTTTCACATTCTCCCATGCAACTCGGCTGCTAGTCCTCCTTTCATGCAGAATCATAAAGTCCTAGCTCATGTCCAAGGCAGAAAAGCCAGCTAAAAAGTCAATAATCGATACCTAAAACTTGAATTGTACTACTTCTTACTGGCTATTACATCAACTTAGAAGCTTAATCTGTGTTCTACTATGGTACTTTTAGTGTCTCCGCATACCGCAGCACGCGACATAGCTTTGCAGACGATAAGTACAACCGTTTCAGAGAGAAGAGCGGGCAATGTGACGATCTGGCTTCAAGTTGATTCGATAACAAATGACGAAAACGGACGGATTTCCCAGGTTTTTACTACATATGAACATTTTTCACATACTCCCGATCAACTCGGTTGCTAGTCCTCCTTTCATGCAGAATCTTAAGGTCCTAGCTCAGGTCCAAGGCACCAAAGCCAGCTAAAAAGTCAATAATCGATACCTAAAACTTGAATTGTACTACTTCTGACTGGCTATTACATCAACTCAGAAGCTTCATCTGTGTTCTACTATGGTGCTTTAAGTGTCTCCGCATACCGCAGCACGCGACATAGCTTTGCAGACGATAAGTACTACCGGTTCAGAGAGAAGAAGGGCCAATGTGACGATCTGGCTTTAAGTCGATTCGATAACAAATGACGAAAATGGACGGATTTCTCAGGTTTTTACTACATATGAACTCTTTTCACATACTCCCGTGCAACGCGGCTGCTAGTCCTCCTTTCATGCAGAATCATAAAGTCCTAGCTCATGTCCAAGGCAGAAAAGCCAGCTAAAAAGTCAATAGTTGATACTTAAAACTTGAATTGTACTACTTCTTACTGGGTATTACATCAACTTAGAAGCTTAATCTGTGTTCTACTATGGTGCTTTTAGTGTCTCCGCATACCGCAGCACGCGACATAGCTTTGCAGACGATAAGTACAACCGTTTCAGAGAGAAAAGCGGCCAATGTGACGCACTGCTTTAAGTCGATTCGATAATAAATTACGAAAACGGGCGGATTCCTCAGGTTTTTACTACACATGAACACTTTTTGCATCCTCCCGTGCAACTCCGCTGCTAGTCCTCCTTTCATGCAGAATCTTAAGGTCCTAGCTCATGTCCAAGGCACAAAAGCCAGCTAAAAAGTCAATATTCGATACCTAAAACTTGAATTGTACTACTCCTTACTGGCTATTGCATCAACTTAGAAGCTTCATCTGTGTTCTACTATGGTGCTTTTAGTGTCTCCGCATACCGCATCACGCGACATAGGTTTGCAGACGATAAGTACAACCGTTTCAGAGAGAAGAGCGGCCAATGTGACGATCTGGCTTCAAGTTGATTCGACAAGAAATGACGAAATCGGACGGATTTCTCAGGTTTTTACTACATATGAACACTTTTCACATTTTCCCATGCAATTCGGCTGCTAGTCCTCCTTTCATGCAGAATCTTGAGGTCATAGCTCATGTCCAAGGCACCAAAGCCAGCTAAAAAGTCAATAATCGATACCTAAAACTTGAATTGTACTACTTCTGACTGGCTATTACATCAACTTAGAAGCTTCATCTGTGTTCTACTATGGTGCTTTAAGTGTCTCCGCATACCGCAGCACGCGACATAGCTTTGCAGACGATAAGTACTACCGTTTCAGAGAGAAGAAGGGCCAATGTGACGATCTGGCTTTAAGTCGATTCGATAACAAATGACGAAAATGGACGGATTTCTCAGGTTTTTACTACATATGACCACTTTTCACATTTTCCCATGCAATTCGGCTGCTAGTCCTCCTTTCATGCAGAATCTTAAAGACATAGATCATGACCAGGGCACCAAAGCCAGCTAAAAAGTCAATTATCGATACCTAAAACTTGAATTGTACTACTTCTTACTGGCTATTACATCAACTTAGAAGCTTCATCTGTGTTCCGCTATGGTGATTTTAGTGCCTCCGCATACCGCAGCACGCGACATAGCTTTGCAGACGATAAGTACAACCGTTTCAGAGAGAAGAGGGGCAAATGTGACGATCTGGCTTTAAGTCGATTCGATAACAAATGACAAAAACGAACGGATTTCTTAGGTTTTTACTACATATGAACACTTTTATCATTGTCCCTTGCAACTCGGCTGCTAGTCCTCCTTTCATGCAGAATCTTAAGGTCCTAGCTCATGTCCAAGGCACCAAAGCCAGCAAAAAGTCCATAATCGATACCTAATACCTGAATTGTACTACTACTAACTATCTATTACATCAACTTAGAAGCTTAATCTGTGTTCTACTATGGTGCTTTTAGTGTCTCCGCATACCACAGCACGCGACATAGCTTTGCAGACGATAAGTACAACCGTTTCAGAGAGAAGAGCGGCCAATGTGACTCACTGCTTTAAGTCGATTCGATAATAAATTACGAAAACGGACGGATTTCTCAGGTTTTTACTACGTATGAACACTTTTCGCATCCTCCCGTGCAACTCGGCTGCTAGTCCTCCTTTCATGCAGAATCTTAAGGTCCTAGCTCATGTCCAAGGCACCAAAGCCAGCTAAAAAGTCAATATTCGATACCTAAAACTTGAATTGTACTACTCCTTACTGGCTATTACATCAACTTAGAAGCTTCATCTGTGTTCTACTATGGTGCTTTTAGTGTCTCCGCATATCGCAGCACGCGACATAGCTTTGCAGACGATAAGTACAACTGTTTCAGAGAGAAGAACGGGCAATGTGACGATCTGGCTTCAAGTTGATTTGATAACAAATGACGAAAACGGACGGATTTCTCCGGTTTTTACTACATATGAACACTTTTCACATACTCCCGATCAACTCGGCTGCTAGTCCTCCTTTCATGCAGAATCTTAAGGTCCTAGCTCAGGTCCAAGGCACCAAAGCCAGCTAAAAAGTTAATAATCGATACCTAAAACTTGAACTGTACTACTTCTGACTGGCTATTACATCAACTTAGAAGCTTCATCTGTGTTCTACTATGGTGCTTTTAGTGTCTCCGCATACCGCAGCACGCGACATAGCTTTGCAGACGATAAGTACAACCGTTTCAGAGAGAAGAGCGGCCAATGTGACGATCTGGCTTTAAGTCGATTCGATAACAAATGACGAAAACGAACGGATTTCTCAGGTTGTTACTACATATGAACACTTTTCACATTCTCCCATGCAACTCGGCTGCTAGTCCTCCTTTCATGCAGAATCATAAAGTCCTAGCTCATGTCCAAGGCAGAAAAGCCAGCTAAAAAGTCAATAATCGATACCTAAAACTTGAATTGTACTACTTCTTACTGGCTATTACATCAACTTAGAAGCTTAATCTGTGTTCTACTATGGTACTTTTAGTGTCTCCGCATACCGCAGCACGCGACATAGCTTTGCAGACGATAAGTACAACCGTTTCAGAGAGAAGAGCGGGCAATGTGACGATCTGGCTTCAAGTTGATTCGATAACAAATGACGAAAACGGACGGATTTCTCAGGTTTTTACTACATATGAACATTTTTCACATACTCCCGATCAACTCGGTTGCTAGTCCTCCTTTCATGCAGAATCTTAAGGTCCTAGCTCAGGTCCAAGGCACCAAAGCCAGCTAAAAAGTCAATAATCGATACCTAAAACTTGAATTGTACTACTTCTGACTGGCTATTACATCAACTCAGAAGCTTCATCTGTGTTCTACTATGGTGCTTTAAGTGTCTCCGCATACCGCAGCACGCGACATAGCTTTGCAGACGATAAGTACTACCGTTTCAGAGAGAAGAAGGGCCAATGTGACGATCTGGCTTTAAGTCGATTCGATAACAAATGACGAAAATGGTCGGATTTCTCAGGTTTTTACTACATATGAACTCTTTTCACATACTCCCGTGCAACGCGGCTGCTAGTCCTCCTTTCATGCAGAATCATAAAGTCCTAGCTCATGTCCAAGGCAGAAAAGCCAGCTAAAAAGTCAATAGTTGATACCTAAAACTTGAATTGTACTACTTCTTACTGGGTATTACATCAACTTAGAAGCTTAATCTGTGTTCTACTATGGTGCTTTTAGTGTCTCCGCATACCGCAGCACGCGACATAGCTTTGCAGACGATAAGTACAACCGTTTCAGAGAGAAAAGCGGCCAATGTGACGCACTGCTTTAAGTCGATTCGATAATAAATTACGAAAACGGACGGATTTCTCAGGTTTTTACTACATATGAACACTTTTCGCATCCTCCCGTGCAACTCCGCTGCTAGTCCTCCTTTCATGCAGAATCTTAAGGTCCTAGCTCATGTCCAAGGCACAAAAGCCAGCTAAAAAGTCAATATTCGATACCTAAAACTTGAATTGTACTACTCCTTACTGGCTATTGCATCAACTTAGAAGCTTCATCTGTGTTCTACTATGGTGCTTTTAGTGTCTCCGCATACCGCATCACGCGACATAGGTTTGCAGACGATAAGTACAACCGTTTCAGAGAGAAGAGCGGCCAATGTGACGATCTGGCTTCAAGTTGATTCGACAAGAAATGACGAAATCGGACGGATTTCTCAGGTTTTTACTACATATGAACACTTTTCACATTTTTCCCATGCAATTCGGCTGCTAGTCCTCCTTTCATGCAGAATCTTAAAGACACAGATCATGACCAGGGCACCAAAGTCAGCTAAAAAGTCAATTATCGATACCTAAAACTTGATTTGTACTACTTCTTACTGGCTATTACATCAACTTAGAAGCTTCATCTGTGTTCCGCTATGGTGATTTTAGTGCCTCCGCATACCGCAGCACGCGACATAGCTTTGCAGACGATAAGTACAACCGTTTCAGAGAGAAGAGGGGAAAATGTGACGATCTGGCTTTAAGTCGATTCGATAACAAATGACAAAAACGAACGGATTTCTCAGGTTTTTACTACATATGAACACTTTTAACATTGTCCCTTGCAACTCGGCTGCTAGTCCTCCTTTCATGCAGAATCTTAGGGTCCTAGCTCATGTCCAAGGCACCAAAGCCAGCAAAAAGTCCATCCATAATCGATACCTAAAACCTGAATTGTACTACTTCTAACTATCTATTACATCAACTTAGAAGCTTAATCTGTGTTCTACTATGGTGCTTTTAGTGTCTCCGCATACCACAGCACGCGACATAGCTTTGCAGACGATAAGTACAACCGTTTCAGAGAGAAGAGGGGCCAATGTGACGATCTGGCTTCAAGTTGATTCGATAACAAATGACGAAAACGGACGGATTTCTCAGGTTTTTACTACATATGAACACTTTTCACATACTCCCGATCAACTCGGCTGCTAGTCCTCCTTTCATGCAGAATCTTAAGGTCCTAGCTCAGGTCCAAGTCACCAAAGCCAGCTAAAAAGTCAATAATCGATACCTAAAATTTAAATTGTACTACTTCTGACTGGCTATTACATCAACTTAGAAGCTTCATCTGTGTTCTACTATGGTGCTTTAAGTTTCTCCGCATACCGCAGCACGCGACATAGCTTTGCAGACGATAAGTACTACCGTTTCAGAGAGAAGAAGGGCCAATGTGACGATCTGGCTTTAAGTCGATTCGATTACAAATGACGAAAATGGACGGATTTCTCAGGATTTTACTACATATGAACACTTTTCACATTTTCCCATGCAATTCGGCTGCTAGTCCTCCTTTCATGCAGAATCTTAAGGTCCTAGCTCATGTCCAAGGCACCAAAGCCAGCAAAAAGTCCATAATCGATACCTAAAACCTGAATTGTACTACTACTAACTATCTATTACATCAACTTAGAAACTTAATCTGTGTTCTACTATGGTGCTTTTAGTGTCTCCGCATACCACAGCACGCGACATAGCTTTGCAGACGATACGTACAACCGTTTCAGAGAGAAGAGCGGCCAATGTGACGCACTGCTTTAAGTCGATTCGATAATAAATTAGGAAAACGGACGGATTTCTCAGGTTTTTACTACGTATGAACACTTTTCGCATCCTCCCGTGCAACTCGGCTGCTAGTCCTCCTTTCATGCAGAATCTTAAGGTCCTAGCTCATGTCCAAGGCACCAAAGCCAGCTAAAAAGTCAATATTCGATACCTAAAACTTGAATTGTACTACTCCTTACTGGCTATTACATCAACTTAGAAGCTTCATCTGTGTTCTACTATGGTGCTTTTAGTGTCTCCGCATATCGCAGCACGCGACATAGCTTTGCAGACGATAAGTACAACCGTTTCAGGGAGAAGAACGGCCAATGTGACGATCTGGCTTCAAGTTGATTCGATAACAAATGACGAAAACGGACGGATTTCTCAGGTTTTTACTACTTATGAACACTTTTCACATACTCCCGATCAACTCGGCTGCTAGTCCTCCTTTCATGCAGAATCTTAAGGTCCTAGCTCAGGTCCAAGGCACCAAAGCCAGCTAAAAAGTTAATAATCGATACCTAAAACTTGAACTGTACTACTTCTGACTGGCTATTACATAAACTTAGAAGCTTCATCTGTGTTCTACTATGGTGCTTTTAGTGTCTCCGCATACCGCAGCACGCGACATAGCTTTGCAGACGACAAGTACAACCGTTTCAGAGGGAAGAGCGGCCAATGTGACGATCTGGCTTTAAGTCGATTCGATAACAAATGACGAAAACGAACGGAATTCTCAGGTTTTTACTACATATGAACACTTTTCACATTCTCCCATGCAACTCGGCTGCTAGTCCTCCTTTCATGCAGAATCATAAAGTCCTAGCTCATGTCCAAGGCAGAAAAGCCAGCTAAAAAGTCAATAATCGATACCTAAAACTTGAATTGTACTACTTCTTACTGGCTATTACATCAACTTAGAAGCTTAATCTGTGTTCTACTATGGTACATTTAGTGTCTCCGCATACCGCAGCACGCGACATAGCTTTGCAGACGATAAGTACAACCGTTTCAGAGAGAAGAGCGGGCAATGTGACGATCTGGCTTCAAGTTGATTCGATAACAAATGACGAAAACGGACGGATTTCTCAGGTTTTTACTACATATGAACATTTTTCACATACTCCCGATCAACTCGGTTGCTAGTCCTCCTTTCATGCAGAATCTTAAGGTCCTAGCTCATGTCCAAGGCACCAAAGCCAGCTAAAAAGTCAATATTCGATACCTAAAACTTGAATTGTACTACTCCTTTCTGGCTATTGCATCAACTTAGAAGCTTCATCTGTGTTCTACTATGGTGCTTTTAGTGTCTCCGCATACCGCATCACGCGACATAGGTTTGCAGACGATAAGTACAACCGTTTCAGAGAGAAGAGCGGCCAATGTGACGATCTGGCTTCAAGTTGATTCGACAAGAAATGTCGAAATCGGACGGATTTCTCAGGTTTTTACTACATATGAACACTTTTCACATTTTCCCATGCAATTCGGCTGCTAGTCCTCCTTTCATGCAGAATCTTGAGGTCATAGCTCATGTCCAAGGCACCAAAGCCAGCTAAAAAGTCAATAATCGATACCTAAAACTTGAATTGTACTACTTCTGACTGGCTATTACATCAACTTAGAAGCTTCATCTGTGTTCTACTATGGTGCTTTAAGTGTCTCCGCATACCGCAGCACGCGACATAGCTTTGCAGACGATAAGTACTACCGTTTCAGAGAGAAGAAGGGCCAATGTGACGATCTGGCTTTAAGTCGATTCGATAACAAATGACGAAAATGGACGGATTTCTCAGGTTTTTACTACATATGAACACTTTTTACATTTTCCCATGCAATTCGGCTGCTAGTCCTCCTTTCATGCAGAATCTTAAAGACATAGATCATGACCAGGGCACCAAAGCCAGCTAAAAAGTCAATTATCGATACCTAAAACTTGAATTGTACTACTTCTTACTGGCTATTACATCAACTTAGAAGCTTCATCTGTGTTCCGCTATGGTGATTTTAGTGCCTCCGCATACCGCAGCACGCGACATAGCTTTGCAGACGATAAGTACAACCGTTTCAGAGAGAAGAGGGGCAAATGTGACGATCTGGCTTTAAGTCGATTCGATAACAAATGACAAAAACGAACGGATATCTTAGGTTTTTACTACATATGAACACTTTTAACATTGTCCCTTGCAACTCGGCTGCTAGTCCTCCTTTCATGCAGAATCTTAAGGTCCTAGCTCATGTCCAAGGCACCAAAGCCAGCAAAAAGTCCATAATCGATACCTAAAACCTGAATTGTACTACTACTAACTATCTATTACATCAACTTAGAAGCTTAATCTGTGTTCTACTATGGTGCTTTTAGTGTCTCCGCATACCACAGCACGCGACATAGCTTTGCAGACGATAAGTACAACCGTTTCAGAGAGAAGAGCGGCCAATGTGACTCACTGCTTTAAGTCGATTCGATAATAAATTACGAAAACGGACGGATTTCTCAGGTTTTTACTACGTATGAACACTTTTCGCATCCTCCCGTGCAACTCGGCTGCTAGTCCTCCTTTCATGCAGAATCTTAAGGTCCTAGCTCATGTCCAAGGCACCAAAGCCAGCTAAAAAGTCAATATTCGATACCTAAAACTTGAATTGTACTACTCCTTACTGGCTATTACATCAACTTAGAAGCTTCATCTGTGTTCTACTATGGTGCTTTTAGTGTCTCCGCATATCGCAGCACGCGACATAGCTTTGCAGACGATAAGTACAACTGTTTCAGAGAGAAGAACGGGCAATGTGACGATCTGGCTTCAAGTTGATTTGATAACAAATGACGAAAACGGACGGATTTCTCCGGTTTTTACTACATATGAACACTTTTCACATACTCCCGATCAACTCGGCTGCTAGTCCTCCTTTCATGCAGAATCTTAAGGTCCTAGCTCAGGTCCAAGGCACCAAAGCCAGCTAAAAAGTTAATAATCGATACCTAAAACTTGAACTGTACTACTTCTGACTGGCTATTACATCAACTTAGAAGCTTCATCTGTGTTCTACTATGGTGCTTTTAGTGTCTCCGCATACCGCAGCACGCGACATAGCTTTGCAGACGATAAGTACAACCGTTTCAGAGAGAAGAGCGGGCAATGTGACGATCTGGCTTCAAGTTGATTCGATAACAAATGACGAAAACGGACGGATTTCTCCGGTTTTTACTACATATGAACACTTTTCACATACTCCCGTGCAACGCGGCTGCTAGTCCTCCTTTCATGCAGAATCATAAAGTCCTAGCTCATGTCCAAGGCAGAAAAGCCAGCTAAAAAGTCAATAGTTGATACCTAAAACTTGAATTGTACTACTTCTTACTGGGTATTACATCAACTTAGAAGCTTAATCTGTGTTCTACTATGGTGCTTTTAGTGTCTCCGCATACCGCAGCACGCGACATAGCTTTGCAGACGATAAGTACAACCGTTTCAGAGAGAAAAGCGGCCAATGTGACGCACTGCTTTAAGTCGATTCGATAATAAATTACGAAAACGGACGGATTTCTCAGGTTTTTACTACATATGAACACTTTTCGCATCCTCCCGTGCAACTCCGCAGCTAGTCCTCCTTTCATGCAGAATCTTAAGGTCCTAGCTCATGTCCAAGGCACAAAAGCCAGCTAAAAAGTCAATATTCGATACTTAAAACTTGAATTGTACTACTCCTTACTGGCTATTGCATCAACTTAGAAGCTTCATCTGTGTTCTACTATGGTGCTTTTAGTGTCTCCGCATACCGCATCACGCGACATAGGTTTGCAGACGATAAGTACAACCGTTTCAGAGAGAAGAGCGGCCAATGTGACGATCTGGCTTCAAGTTGATTCGACAAGAAATGACGAAATCGGACGGATTTCTCAGGTTTTTACTACATATGAACACTTTTCACATTTTTCCCATGCAATTCGGCTGCTAGTCCTCCTTTCATGCAGAATCTTAAAGACACAGATCATGACCAGGGCACCAAAGTCAGCTAAAAAGTCAATTATCGATACCTAAAACTTGAATTGTACTACTTCTTACTGGCTATTACATCAACTTAGAAGCTTCATCTGTGTTCCGCTATGGTGATTTTAGTGCCTCCGCATATCGCAGCACGCGACATAGCTTTGCAGACGATAAGTACAACCGTTTCAGAGAGAAGAGGGGCAAATGTGACGATCTGGCTTTAAGTCGATTCGATAACAAATGACAAAAACGAACGGATTTCTCAGGTTTTTACTACATATGAACACTTTTAACATTGTCCCTTGCAACTCGGCTGCTAGTCCTCCTTTCATGCAGAATCTTAGGGTCCTAGCTCATGTCCAAGGCACCAAAGCCAGCAAAAAGTCCATCCATAATCGATACCTAAAACCTGAATTGTACTACTTCTAACTATCTATTACATCAACTTAGAAGCTTAATCTGTGTTCTACTATGGTGCTTTTAGTGTCTCCGCATACCACAGCACGCGACATAGCTTTGCAGACGATAAGTACAACCGTTTCAGAGAGAAGAGCGGCCAATGTGACGATCTGGCTTCAAGTTGATTCGATAACAAATGACGAAAACGGACGGATTTCTCAGGTTTTTACTACATATGAACACTTTTCACATACTCCCGATCAACTCGGCTGCTAGTCCTCCTTTCATGCAGAATCTTAAGGTCCTAGCTCAGGTCCAAGTCACCAAAGCCAGCTAAAAAGTCAATAATCGATACCTAAAATTTGAATTGTACTACTTCTGACTGGCTATTACATCAACTTAGAAGCTTCATCTGTGTTCTACTATGGTGCTTTAAGTTTCTCCGCATACCGCAGCACGCGACATAGCTTTGCAGACGATAAGTACAACCGTTTCAGAGAGAAGAGCGGCCAATGTGACGCACTGCTTTAAGTCGATTCGATAATAAATTACGAAAACGGACGGATTTCTCAGGTTTTTACTACGTATGAACACTTTTCGCATCCTCCCGTGCAACTTTGCTGCTAGTCCTCCTTTCATGCAGAATCTTAAGGTCCTAGCTCATGTCCAAGGCACCAAAGCCAGCTAAAAAGTCAATATTCGATACCTAAAACTTGAATTGTACTACTCCTTACTGGCTATTACATCAACTTAGAAGCTTCATCTGTGTTCTACTATGGTGCTTTTAGTGTCTCCGCATATCGCAGCACGCGACATAGCTTTGCAGACGATAAGTACAACCGTTTCAGGGAGAAGAACGGCCAATGTGACGATCTGGCTTCAAGTTGATTCGATAACAAATGACGAAAACGGACGGATTTCTCAGGTTTTTACTACTTATGAACACTTTTCACATACTCCCGATCAACTCGGTTGCTAGTCCTCCTTTCATGCAGAATCTTAAGGTCCTAGCTCAGGTCCAAGGCACCAAAGCCAGCTAAAAAGTTAATAATCGATACCTAAAACTTGAACTGTACTACTTCTGACTGGCTATTACATAAACTTAGAAGCTTCATCTGTGTTCTACTATGGTGCTTTTAGTGTCTCCGCATACCGCAGCACGCGACATAGCTTTGCAGACGATAAGTACAACCGTTTCAGAGGGAAGAGCGGCCAATGTGACGATCTGGCTTTAAGTCGATTCGATAACAAATGACGAAAACGAACGGAATTCTCAGGTTTTTACTACATATGAACACTTTTCACATTCTCCCATGCAACTCGGCTGCTAGTCCTCCTTTCATGCAGAATCATAAAGTCCTAGCTCATGTCCAAGGCAGAAAAGCCAGCTAAAAAGTCAATAATCGATACCTAAAACTTGAATTGTACTACTTCTTACTGGCTATTACATCAACTTAGAAGCTTAATCTGTGTTCTACTATGGTACATTTAGTGTCTCCGCATACCGCAGCACGCGACATAGCTTTGCAGACGATAAGTACAACCGTTTCAGAGAGAAGAGCGGCCAATGTGACGATCTGGCTTCAAGTTGATTCGATAACAAATGACGAAAACGGACGGATTTCTCAGGTTTTTACTACATATGAACATTTTTCACATACTCCCGATCAACTAGGTTGCTAGTCCTCCTTTCATGCAGAATCTTAAGGTCCTAGCTCATGTCCAAGGCACCAAAGCCAGCTAAAAAGTCAATATTCGATACCTAAAACTTGAATTGTACTACTCCTTTCTGGCTATTACATCAACTTAGAAGCTTCATCTGTGTTCCGCTATGGTGATTTTAGTGCCTCCGCATACCGCAGCACGCGACATAGCTTTGCAGACGATAAGTACAACCGTTTCAGAGAGAAGAGGGGCAAATGTGACGATCTGGCTTTAAGTCGATTCGATAACAAATGACAAAAACGAACGGATTTCTTAGGTTTTTACTACATATGAACACTTTTAACATTGTCCCTTGCAACTCGGCTGCTAGTCCTCCTTTCATGCAGAATCTTAAGGTCCTAGCTCATGTCCAAGGCACCAAAGCCAGCAAAAAGTCCATAATCGATACCTAAAACCTGAATTGTACTACTTCTAACTATCTATTACATCAACTTAGAAGCTTAATCTGTGTTCTACTATGGTGCTTTTAGTGTATCCGCATACCACAGCACGCGACATAGCTTTGCAGACGATAAGTACAACCGTTTCAGAGAGAAGAGCGGTCAATGTGACGCACTGCTTTAAGTCGATTCGATAATAAATTACGAAAACGGACGGATTTCTCAGGTTTTTACTACATATGAACACTTTTCGCATCCTCCCGTGCAACTCGGCTGCTAGTCCTCCTTTCATGCAGAATCTTAAGGTCCTAGCTCATGTCCAAGGCACCAAAGCCAGCTAAAAAGTCAATATTCGATACCTAAAACTTGAATTGTACTACTCCTTACTGGCTATTACATCAACTTAGAAGCTTCATCTGTGTTCTACTATGGTGCTTTTAGTGTCTCCGCATATCGCAGCACGCGAAATAGCTTTGCAGACGATAAGTACAACCGTTTCAGAGAGAAGAGCGGCCAATGTGACGATCTGGCTTCAAGTTGATTCGATAACAAATGACGAAAACGGACGGATTTCTCAGGTTTTTACTACATATGAACACTTTTCACATACTCCCGATCAACTCGGCTGTTAGTCCTCCTTTCATGCAGAATCTTAAGGTCCTAGCTCAGGTCCAAGGCACCAAAGCCAGCTAAAAAGTTAATAATCGATACCTAAAACTTGAACTGTACTACTTCTGACTGGCTATTACATCAACTTAGAAGCTTCATCTGTGTTCTACTATGGTGCTTTTAGTGTCTCCGCATACCGCAGCACGCGACATAGCTTTGCAGACGATAAGTACAACCGTTTCAGAGAGAAGAGCGGCCAATGTGACGATCTGGCTTTAAGTCGATTCGATAACAAATGACGAAAACGAACGGATTTCTCAGGTTTTTACTACATATGAACACTTTTCACATTCTCCTATGCAACTCGGCTGCTAGTCCTCCTTTCATGCAGAATCATAAAGTCCTAGCTCATGTCCAAGGCAGAAAAGCCAGCTAAATAGTCAATAGTTGATACCTAAAACTTGAATTGTACTACTTCTTACTGGGTATTACATCAACTTAGAATCTTAATCTGTGTTCTACTATGGTGCTTTTAGTGTCTCCGCATACCGCAGCACGCGACATAGCTTTGCAGACGATAAGTACAACCGTTTCAGAGAGAAAAGCGGCCAATGTGACGCACTGCTTTAAGTCGATTCGATAATAAATTACGAAAACGGACGGATTTCTCAGGTTTTTACTACATATGAACACTTTTCGCATCCTCCCGTGCAACTCGGCTGCTAGTCCTCCTTTCATGCAGAATCTTAAGGTCCTAGCTCATGTCCAAGGCACCAAAGCCAGCTAAAAAGTCAATATTCGATACCTAAAACTTGAATTGTACTACTCCTTACTGGCTATTCCATCAACTTAGAAGCTTCATCAGTGTTCTACTATGGTGCTTTTAGTGTCTCCGCATACCGAATCACGCGACATAGGTTTGCAGACGATAAGTACAACCCTTTCAGAGAGAAGAGCGGCCAATGTGACGATCTGGCTTCAAGTTGATTCGACAAGAAATGACGAAATCGGACGGATTTCTCAGGTTTTTACTACATATGAACACTTTTCACATTTTCCCATGCAATTCGGCTGCTAGTCCTCCTTTCATGCAGAATCCTAAAGCCATAGATCATGACCAGGGCACCAAAGTCAGCTAAAAAGTCAATTATCGATACCTAAAACTTGAATTGTACTACTTCTTACTGGCTATTACATCAACTTAGAAGCTTCATCTGTGTTCCGCTATGGTGATTTTAGTGCCTCCGCATACCGCAGCACGCGACATAGCTTTGCAGACGATAAGTACAACCGTTTCAGAGAGAAGAGGGGCAAATGTGACGATCTGGCTTTAAGTCGATTCGATAACAAATGACAAAAACGAACGGATTTCTCAGGTTTTTACTACATATGAACACTTTTAACATTGTCCCTTGCAACTCGGCTGCTAGTCCTCCTTTCATGCAGAATCTTAGGGTCCTAGCTCATGTCCAAGGCACCAAAGCCAGCAAAAAGTCCATAATCGATACCTAAAACCTGAATTGTAATACTTCTAACTATCTATTACATCAACTTAGAAGCTTAATCTGTGTTCTACTATGGTGCTTTTAGTGTCTCCGCATACCACAGCACGCGACATAGCTTTGCAGACGATAAGTACAACCGTTTCAGAGAGAAGAGCGGCCAATGTGACGATCTGGCTTCAAGTTGATTCGATAACAAATGACGAAAACGGACGGATTTCTCAGGTTTTTACTACATATGAACACTTTTCACATACTCCCGATCAACTCGGCTGCTAGTCCTCCTTTCATGCAGAATCTTAAGGTCCTAACTCAGGTCCAAGGCACCAAAGCCAGCTAAAAAGTCAATAATCGATACCTAAAACTTGAATTGTACTACTTCTGACTGGCTATTACATCAACTTAGAAGCTTCATCTGTGTTCTACTATGGTGCTTTAAGTGTCTCCGCATACCGCAGCACGCGACATAGCTTTGCAGACGATAAGTACAACCGTTTCAGAGAGATGAGGGGCAAATGTGACGATCTGGCTTTAAGTCGATTCGATAACAAATGACAAAAACGAACGGATTTCTTAGGTTTTTACTACATATGAACACTTTTAACGTTGTCCCTTGCAACTCGGCTGCTAGTCCTCCTTTCATGCAGAATCTTAAGGTCCTAGCTCATGTCCAAGGCACCAAAGCCAGCAAAAAGTCCATAGTCGATACCTAAAACCTGAATTGTACTACTTCTTACTGGCTATTTCATCAACTTAGAAGCTTAATCTGTGTTCTACTATGGTGCGTTTAGTGTCTCCGCATACCGCAGCACGCGACATAGCTTTGCAGACGATAAGTACAACCGTTTCAGAGAGAAGAGCGGCCAATGTGACGATCTGGCTTGAAGTCGATTCGGTAATAAATTACGTAAACGGACAGATTTCTCAGGATTTTACTACACATGAACACTTTTCGCATTCTCCCGTTCAATTCGGATGCTAGTCCTCCTTTCATGCAGAATCTTAAGGTCCTAGCTCATGTCCAAGGCACTAAAAGCCAGCTAAAAGGTCAATAATCGTTACCTAAAACTTGAATTGTACTACTTGTTACTGGCTATTATATCAACTTAGAAGCTCCATCTGTGTTCCACTATGGTGATTTTAGTGCCTCCGCATACCGCAGCACGCGACATAGCTTTGCAGACGATAAGTACAACCGTTTCAGATAGAGGAGCGGCCAATGTGACGATCTGTCTTTAAGTCGATTCGATAACAAATGACGAAAATGGACGGATTTCTCAGGTTTTTACTACATATAAACACTTATCACATACACCCGTGCAATGCGGCTGCTAGTCCTCCTTTCATGCAGAATCTTAAGGTCCTAGCTCATGTCCAATGTACCAAAGCCAGCTAAAATGTCAATAATCGATACCTAAAACTTGAATTGTGCTACTCCTTACTGGCTATTACATCAACTTAGAAGCTTCATCTGTGTTCTACTATAGTGCTTTTAGTGTCTCCGCATACCGAAGCACGCGACATAGCTTTGCAGACGATAAGTACAACCCATTCAGTGAGAAGAGCGTCCAATGTGACGATCTGGCTTTAAGTCGATTCGATAACAAATGACGAAAACGAACGGATTTCTCAGGTTTTTACTACATATGAACACTTTTCACATACTCCCGATCAACTCGGCTGCTAGTCCTCCTTTCATGCAGAATCATAAAGTCCTAGCTCATGTCCAAGGCAGAAAAGCCAGCTAAATAGTCAATAGTTGATACCTAAAACTTGAATTGTACTACTTCTTACTGGGTATTACATCAACTTAGAAGCTTAATCTGTGTTCTACTATGGTGCTTTTAGTGTCTCCGCATACCGCAGCACGCGACATAGCTTTGCAGACGATAAGTACAACCGTTTCAGAGAGAAAAGCATCCAATGTGACGCACTGCTTTAAGTCGATTCGATAATAAATTACGAAAACGGACGGATTTCTCAGGTTTTTACTACATATGAACACTTTTCACATTTTCCCATGCAATTCGGCTGCTAGTCCTCCTTTCATGCAGAATCTTAAAGACATAGATCATGACCAGGGCACCAAAGTCAGCTAAAAAGTCAATTATCGATACCTAAAACTTGAATTGTACTACTTCTTACTGGCTATTACATCAACTTAGAAGCTTCATCTGTGTTCCGCTATGGTGATTTTAGTGCCTCCGCATACCGCAGCACGCGACATAGCTTTGCAGACGATAAGTACAACCGTTTCAGAGAGAAGAGGGGCAAATGTGACGATCTGGCTTTAAGTCGATTCGATAACAAATGACAAAAACGAACGGATTTCTCAGGTTTTTACTACATATGAACACTTTTAACATTGTCCCTTGCAACTCGGCTGCTAGTCCTCCTTTCATGCAGAATCTTAGGGTCCTAGCTCATGTCCAAGGCACCAAAGCCAGCAAAAAGTCCATAATCGATACCTAAAACCTGAATTGTACTACTTCTAACTATCTATTACATCAACTTAGAAGCTTAATCTGTGTTCTACTATGGTGCTTTTAGTGTCTCCGCATACCACAGCACGCGACATAGCTTTGCAGACGATAAGTACAACCGTTTCAGAGAGAAGAGCGGCCAATGTGACGATCTGGCTTCAAGTTGATTCGATAACAAATGACGAAAACGGACGGATTTCTCAGGTTTTTACTACATATGAACACTTTTCACATTTTTCCCATGCAATTCGGCTGCTAGTCCTCCTTTCATGCAGAATCTTAAAGACACAGATCATGACCAGGGCACCAAAGTCAGCTAAAAAGTCAATTATCGATACCTAAAACTTGAATTGTACTACTTCTTACTGGCTATTACATCAACTTAGAAGCTTCATCTGTGTTCCGCTATGGTGATTTTAGTGCCTCCGCATACCGCAGCACGCGACATAGCTTTGCAGACGATAAGTACAACCGTTTCAGAGAGAAGAGGGGCAAATGTGACGATCTGGCTTTAAGTCGATTCGATAACAAATGACAAAAACGAACGGATTTCTCAGGTTTTTACTACATATGAACACTTTTAACATTGTTCCTTGCAACTCGGCTGCTAGTCCTCCTTTCATGCAGAATCTTAGGGTCCTAGCTCATGTCCAAGGCACCAAAGCCAGCAAAAAGTCCATCCATAATCGATACCTAAAACCTGAATTGTACTACTTCTAACTATCTATTACATCAACTTAGAAGCTTAATCTGTGTTCTACTATGGTGCTTTTAGTGTCTCCGCATACCACAGCACGCGACATAGCTTTGCAGACGATAAGTACAACCGTTTCAGAGAGAAGAGCGGCCAATGTGACGATCTGGCTTCAAGTTGATTCGATAACAAATGACGAAAACGGACGGATTTCTCAGGTTTTTACTACATATGAACACTTTTCACATACTCCCGATCAACTCGGCTGCTAGTCCTCCTTTCATGCAGAATCTTAAGGTCCTAGCTCAGGTCCAAGTCACCAAAGCCAGCTAAAAAGTCAATAATCGATACCTAAAATTTGAATTGTACTACTTCTGACTGGCTATTACATCAACTTAGAAGCTTCATCTGTGTTCTACTATGGTGCTTTAAGTTTCTCCGCATACCGCAGCACGCGACATAGCTTTGCAGACGATAAGTACAACCGTTTCAGAGAGAAGAGCGGCCAATGTGACGCACTGCTTTAAGTCGATTCGATAATAAATTAGGAAAACGGACGGATTTCTCAGGTTTTTACTACGTATGAACACTTTTCGCATCCTCCCGTGCAACTTTGCTGCTAGTCCTCCTTTCATGCAGAATCTTAAGGTCCTAGCTCATGTCCAAGGCACCAAAGCCAGCTAAAAAGTCAATATTCGATACCTAAAACTTGAATTGTACTACTCCTTACTGGCTATTACATCAACTTAGAAGCTTCATCTGTGTTCTACTATGGTGCTTTTAGTGTCTCCGCATATCGCAGCACGCGACATAGCTTTGCAGACGATAAGTACAACCGTTTCAGGGAGAAGAACGGCCAATGTGACGATCTGGCTTCAAGTTGATTCGATAACAAATGACGAAAACGGACGGATTTCTCAGGTTTTTACTACTTATGAACACTTTTCACATACTCCCGATCAACTCGGTTGCTAGTCCTCCTTTCATGCAGAATCTTAAGGTCCTAGCTCAGGTCCAAGGCACCAAAGCCAGCTAAAAAGTTAATAATCGATACCTAAAACTTGAACTGTACTACTTCTGACTGGCTATTACATAAACTTAGAAGCTTCATCTGTGTTCTACTATGGTGCTTTTAGTGTCTCCGCATACCGCAGCACGCGACATAG
The DNA here is from genome assembly GCF_023897955.1 of Schistocerca gregaria. Taxonomy (NCBI): domain Eukaryota; kingdom Metazoa; phylum Arthropoda; class Insecta; order Orthoptera; family Acrididae; genus Schistocerca; species Schistocerca gregaria. Next base: position 1,523,398 of record NW_026061770.1, read on the forward strand.
CTTTGCAGACGATAAGTACAACCGTTTCAGAGGGAAGAGCGGCCAATGTGACGATCTGGCTTTAAGTCGATTCGATAACAAATGACGAAAACGAACGGAATTCTCAGGTTTTTACTACATATGAACACTTTTCACATTCTCCCATGCAACTCGGCTGCTAGTCCTCCTTTCATGCAGAATCATAAAGTCCTAGCTCATGTCCAAGGCAGAAAAGCCAGCTAAAAAGTCAATAATCGATACCTAAAACTTGAATTGTACTACTTCTTACTGGCTATTACATCAACTTAGAAGCTTAATCTGTGTTCTACTATGGTACATTTAGTGTCTCCGCATACCGCAGCACGCGACATAGCTTTGCAGACGATAAGTACAACCGTTTCAGAGAGAAGAGCGGCCAATGTGACGATCTGGCTTCAAGTTGATTCGATAACAAATGACGAAAACGGACGGATTTCTCAGGTTTTTACTACATATGAACATTTTTCACATACTCCCGATCAACTAGGTTGCTAGTCCTCCTTTCATGCAGAATCTTAAGGTCCTAGCTCATGTCCAAGGCACCAAAGCCAGCTAAAAAGTCAATATTCGATACCTAAAACTTGAATTGTACTACTCCTTTCTGGCTATTACATCAACTTAGAAGCTTCATCTGTGTTCCGCTATGGTGATTTTAGTGCCTCCGCATACCGCAGCACGCGACATAGCTTTGCAGACGATAAGTACAACCGTTTCAGAGAGAAGAGGGGCAAATGTGACGATCTGGCTTTAAGTCGATTCGATAACAAATGACAATAACGAACGGATTTCTTAGGTTTTTACTACATATGAACACTTTTAACATTGTCCCTTGCAACTCGGCTGCTAGTCCTCCTTTCATGCAGAATCTTAAGGTCCTAGCTCATGTCCAAGGCACCAAAGCCAGCAAAAAGTCCATAATCGATACCTAAAACCTGATTTGTACTACTTCTAACTATCTATTACATCAACTTAGAAGCTTAATCTGTGTTCTACTATGGTGCTTTTAGTGTATCCGCATACCACAGCACGCGACATAGCTTTGCAGACGATAAGTACAACCGTTTCAGAGAGAAGAGCGGTCAATGTGACGCACTGCTTTAAGTCGATTCGATAATAAATTACGAAAACGGACGGATTTCTCAGGTTTTTACTACATATGAACACTTTTCGCATCCTCCCGTGCAACTCGGCTGCTAGTCCTCCTTTCATGCAGAATCTTAAGGTCCTAGCTCATGTCCAAGGCACCAAAGCCAGCTAAAAAGTCAATATTCGATACCTAAAACTTGAATTGTACTACTCCTTACTGGCTATTACATCAACTTAGAAGCTTCATCTGTGTTCTACTATGGTGCTTTTAGTGTCTCCGCATATCGCAGCACGCGAAATAGCTTTGCAGACGATAAGTACAACCGTTTCAGAGAGAAGAGCGGCCAATGTGACGATCTGGCTTCAAGTTGATTCGATAACAAATGACGAAAACGGACGGATTTCTCAGGTTTTTACTACATATGAACACTTTTCACATACTCCCGATCAACTCGGCTGTTAGTCCTCCTTTCATGCAGAATCTTAAGGTCCTAGCTCAGGTCCAAGGCACCAAAGCCAGCTAAAAAGTTAATAATCGATACCTAAAACTTGAACTGTACTACTTCTGACTGGCTATTACATCAACTTAGAAGCTTCATCTGTGTTCTACTATGGTGCTTTTAGTGTCTCCGCATACCGCAGCACGCGACATAGCTTTGCAGACGATAAGTACAACCGTTTCAGAGAGAAGAGCGGCCAATGTGACGATCTGGCTTTAAGTCGATTCGATAACAAATGACGAAAACGAACGGATTTCTCAGGTTTTTACTACATATGAACACTTTTCACATTCTCCTATGCAACTCGGCTGCTAGTCCTCCTTTCATGCAGAATCATAAAGTCCTAGCTCATGTCCAAGGCAGAAAAGCCAGCTAAATAGTCAATAGTTGATACCTAAAACTTGAATTGTACTACTTCTTACTGGGTATTACATCAACTTAGAATCTTAATCTGTGTTCTACTATGGTGCTTTTAGTGTCTCCGCATACCGCAGCACGCGACATAGCTTTGCAGACGATAAGTACAACCGTTTCAGAGAGAAAAGCGGCCAATGTGACGCACTGCTTTAAGTCGATTCGATAATAAATTACGAAAACGGACGGATTTCTCAGGTTTTTACTACATATGAACACTTTTCGCATCCTCCCGTGCAACTCGGCTGCTAGTCCTCCTTTCATGCAGAATCTTAAGGTCCTAGCTCATGTCCAAGGCACCAAAGCCAGCTAAAAAGTCAATATTCGATACCTAAGACTTGAATTGTACTACTCCTTACTGGCTATTCCATCAACTTAGAAGCTTCATCAGTGTTCTACTATGGTGCTTTTAGTGTCTCCGCATACCGAATCACGCGACATAGGTTTGCAGACGATAAGTACAACCCTTTCAGAGAGAAGAGCGGCCAATGTGACGATCTGGCTTCAAGTTGATTCGACAAGAAATGACGAAATCGGACGGATTTCTCAGGTTTTTACTACATATGAACACTTTTCACATTTTCCCATGCAATTCGGCTGCTAGTCCTCCTTTCATGCAGAATCCTAAAGCCATAGATCATGACCAGGGCACCAAAGTCAGCTAAAAAGTCAATTATCGATACCTAAAACTTGAATTGTACTACTTCTTACTGGCTATTACATCAACTTAGAAGCTTCATCTGTGTTCCGCTATGGTGATTTTAGTGCCTCCGCATACCGCAGCACGCGACATAGCTTTGCAGACGATAAGTACAACCGTTTCAGAGAGAAGAGGGGCAAATGTGACGATCTGGCTTTAAGTCGATTCGATAACAAATGACAAAAACGAACGGATTTCTCAGGTTTTTACTACATATGAACACTTTTAACATTGTCCCTTGCAACTCGGCTGCTAGTCCTCCTTTCATGCAGAATCTTAGGGTCCTAGCTCATGTCCAAGGCACCAAAGCCAGCAAAAAGTCCATAATCGATACCTAAAACCTGAATTGTACTACTTCTAACTATCTATTACATCAACTTAGAAGCTTAATCTGTGTTCTACTATGGTGCTTTTAGTGTCTCCGCATACCACAGCACGCGACATAGCTTTGCAGACGATAAGTACAACCGTTTCAGAGAGAAGAGCGGCCAATGTGACGATCTGGCTTCAAGTTGATTCGATAACAAATGACGAAAACGGACGGATTTCTCAGGTTTTTACTACATATGAACACTTTTCACATACTCCCGATCAACTCGGCTGCTAGTCCTCCTTTCATGCAGAATCTTAAGGTCCTAACTCAGGTCCAAGGCACCAAAGCCAGCTAAAAAGTCAATAATCGATACCTAAAACTTGAATTGTACTACTTCTGACTGGCTATTACATCAACTTAGAAGCTTCATCTGTGTTCTACTATGGTGCTTTAAGTGTCTCCGCATACCGCAGCACGCGACATAGCTTTGCAGACGATAAGTACAACCGTTTCAGAGAGATGAGGGGCAAATGTGACGATCTGGCTTTAAGTCGATTCGATAACAAATGACAAAAACGAACGGATTTCTTAGGTTTTTACTACATATGAACACTTTTAACGTTGTCCCTTGCAACTCGGCTGCTAGTCCTCCTTTCATGCAGAATCTTAAGGTCCTAGCTCATGTCCAAGGCACCAAAGCCAGCAAAAAGTCCATAGTCGATACCTAAAACCTGAATTGTACTACTTCTTACTGGCTATTTCATCAACTTAGAAGCTTAATCTGTGTTCTACTATGGTGCGTTTAGTGTCTCCGCATACCGCAGCACGCGACATAGCTTTGCAGACGATAAGTACAACCGTTTCAGAGAGAAGAGCGGCCAATGTGACGATCTGGCTTGAAGTCGATTCGGTAATAAATTACGTAAACGGACAGATTTCTCAGGATTTTACTACACATGAACACTTTTCGCATTCTCCCGTTCAACTCGGATGCTAGTCCTCCTTTCATGCAGAATCTTAAGGTCCTAGCTCATGTCCAAGGCACTAAAAGCCAGCTAAAAGGTCAATAATCGTTACCTAAAACTTGAATTGTACTACTTGTTACTGGCTATTATATCAACTTAGAAGCTCCATCTGTGTTCCACTATGGTGATTTTAGTGCCTCCGCATACCGCAGCACGCGACATAGCTTTGCAGACGATAAGTACAACCGTTTCAGATAGAGGAGCGGCCAATGTGACGATCTGTCTTTAAGTCGATTCGATAACAAATGACGAAAATGGACGGATTTCTCAGGTTTTTACTACATATAAACACTTATCACATACACCCGTGCAATGCGGCTGCTAGTCCTCCTTTCATGCAGAATCTTAAGGTCCTAGCTCATGTCCAATGTACCAAAGCCAGCTAAAATGTCAATAATCGATACCTAAAACTTGAATTGTGCTACTCCTTACTGGCTATTACATCAACTTAGAAGCTTCATCTGTGTTCTACTATAGTGCTTTTAGTGTCTCCGCATACCGAAGCACGCGACATAGCTTTGCAGACGATAAGTACAACCCATTCAGTGAGAAGAGCGTCCAATGTGACGATCTGGCTTTAAGTCGATTCGATAACAAATGACGAAAACGAACGGATTTCTCAGGTTTTTACTACATATGAACACTTTTCACATACTCCCGATCAACTCGGCTGCTAGTCCTCCTTTCATGCAGAATCTTAAGGTCCTAGCTCAGGTCCAAGGCACCAAAGCCAGCTAAAAAGTTAATAATCGATACCTAAAACTTGAACTGTACTACTTCTGACTGGCTATTACATCAACTTAGAAGCTTCATCTGTGTTCTACTATGGTGCTTTTAGTGTCTCCGCATACCGCAGCACGCGACATAGGTTTGCAGACGATAAGTACAACCGTTTCAGAGAGAAGAGCGGCCAATGTGACGATCTGGCTTTAAGTCGATTCGATAACAAATGACGAAAACGAACGGATTTCTCAGGTTTTTACTACATATGAACACTTTTCACATTCTCCTATGCAACTCGGCTGCTAGTCCTCCTTTCATGCAGAATCATAAAGTCCTAGCTCATGTCCAAGGCAGAAAAGCCAGCTAAATAGTCAATAGTTGATACCTAAAACTTGAATTGTACTACTTCTTACTGGGTATTACATCAACTTAGAAGCTTAATCTGTGTTCTACTATGGTGCTTTTAGTGTCTCCGCATACCGCAGCACGCGACATAGCTTTGCAGACGATAAGTACAACCGTTTCAGAGAGAAAAGCATCCAATGTGACGCACTGCTTTAAGTCGATTCGATAATAAATTACGAAAACGGACGGATTTCTCAGGTTTTTACTACATATGAACACTTTTCACATTTTCCCATGCAATTCGGCTGCTAGTCCTCCTTTCATGCAGAATCTTAAAGACATAGATCATGACCAGGGCACCAAAGTCAGCTAAAAAGTCAATTATCGATACCTAAAACTTGAATTGTACTACTTCTTACTGGCTATTACATCAACTTAGAAGCTTCATCTGTGTTCCGCTATGGTGATTTTAGTGCCTCCGCATACCGCAGCACGCGACATAGCTTTGCAGACGATAAGTACAACCGTTTCAGAGAGAAGAGGGGCAAATGTGACGATCTGGCTTTAAGTCGATTCGATAACAAATGACAAAAACGAACGGATTTCTCAGGTTTTTACTACATATGAACACTTTTAACATTGTCCCTTGCAACTCGGCTGCTAGTCCTCCTTTCATGCAGAATCTTAGGGTCCTAGCTCATGTCCAAGGCACCAAAGCCAGCAAAAAGTCCATAATCGATACCTAAAACCTGAATTGTACTACTTCTAACTATCTATTACATCAACTTAGAAGCTTAATCTGTGTTCTACTATGGTGCTTTTAGTGTCTCCGCATACCACAGCACGCGACATAGCTTTGCAGACGATAAGTACAACCGTTTCAGAGAGAAGAGCGGCCAATGTGACGATCTGGCTTCAAGTTGATTCGATAACAAATGACGAAAACGGACGGATTTCTCAGGTTTTTACTACATATGAACACTTTTCACATACCCCCGATCAACTCGGCTGCTAGTCCTCCTTTCATGCAGAATCTTAAGGTCCTAGCTCAGGTCCAAGGCACCAAAGCCAGCTAAAAAGTCAATAATCGATACCTAAAACTTGAATTGTACTACTTCTGACTGGCTATTACATCAACTTAGAAGCTTCATCTGTGTTCTACTATGGTGCTTTAAGTGTCTCCGCATACCGCAGCACGCGACATAGCTTTGCTGACGATAAGTACTACCGTTTCAGAGAGTAGAAGGGCCAATGTGACGATCTGGCTTTAAGTCGATTCGATAACAAATGACGAAAATGGACGGATTTCTCAGGTTTTTACTACATATGAACACTTTTCACATACTCCCGTGCAACGCGGCTGCTAGTCCTCCTTTCATGCAGAATCATAAAGTCCTAGCTCATGTCCAAGGCAGGAAAGCCAGCTAAAAAGTCAATAGTTGATACCTAAAACTTGAATTGTACTACTCCTTACTGGCTATTACACCAACATAGAAGCTTCATCTGTGTTCTACTATGGTGCTTTTAGTGTCTCCGCATAATGCAGCACGCGACATAGCTTTGCAGACGATAAGTACAACCGTTTCAGAGAGAAAAGCGGCCAATGTGACGCACTGCTTTAAGTCGATTCGATAATAAATTACGAAAACGGACGGATTTCTCAGGTTTTTACTACATATGAACACTTTTCGCATCCTCCCGTGCAACTCGGCTGCTAGTCCTCCTTTCATGCAGAATCTTAAGGTCCTAGCTCATGTCCAAGGCACAAAAGCCAGCTAAAAAGTCAATATTCGATACCTAAAACTTGAATTGTACTACTCCTTACTGGCTATTCCATCAACTTAGAAGCTTCATCTGTGTTCTACTATGGTGCTTTTAGTGTCTCCGCATACCGCAGCACGCGACATAGCTTTGCAGACGATAAGTACAACCGTTTCAGAGAGATGAGGGGCAAATGTGACGATCTGGCTTTAAGTCGATTCGATAACAAATGACAAAAACGTACGGATTTCTTAGGTTTTTACTACATATGAACACTTTTAACGTTGTCCCTTGCAACTCGGCTGCTAGTCCTCCTTTCATGCAGAATCTTAAGGTCCTAGCTCATGTCCAAGGCACCAAAGCCAGCAAAAAGTCCATAGTCGATACCTAAAACCTGAATTGTACTACTTCTTACTGGCTATTTCATCAACTTAGAAGCTTAATCTGTGTTCTACTATGGTGCGTTTAGTGTCTCCGCATACCGCAGCACGCGACATAGCTTTGCAGACGATAAGTACAACCGTTTCAGAGAGAAGAGCGGCCAATGTGACGATCTGGCTTGAAGTCGATTCGGTAATAAATTACGTAAACGGACAGATTTCTCAGGATTTTACTACACATGAACACTTTTCGCATTCTCCCGTTCAACTCGGATGCTAGTCCTCCTTTCATGCAGAATCTTAAGGTCCTAGCTCATGTCCAAGGCACTAAAAGCCAGCTAAAAGGTCAATAATCGTTACCTAAAACTTGAATTGTACTACTTGTTACTGGCTATTATATCAACTTAGAAGCTCCATCTGTGTTCCACTATGGTGATTTTAGTGCCTCCGCATACCGCAGCACGCGACATAGCTTTGCAGACGATAAGTACAACCGTTTCAGATAGAGGAGCGGCCAATGTGACGATCTGTCTTTAAGTCGATTCGATAACAAATGACGAAAATGGACGGATTTCTCAGGTTTTTACTACATATAAACACTTATCACATACACCCGTGCAATGCGGCTGCTAGTCCTCCTTTCATGCAGAATCTTAAGGTCCTAGCTCATGTCCAATGTACCAAAGCCAGCTAAAATGTCAATAATCGATACCTAAAACTTGAATTGTGCTACTCCTTACTGGCTATTACATCAACTTAGAAGCTTCATCTGTGTTCTACTATAGTGCTTTTAGTGTCTCCGCATACCGAAGCACGCGACATAGCTTTGCAGACGATAAGTACAACCCATTCAGTGAGAAGAGCGTCCAATGTGACGATCTGGCTTTAAGTCGATTCGATAACAAATGACGAAAACGAACGGATTTCTCAGGTTTTTACTACATATGAACACTTTTCACATACTCCCGATCAACTCGGCTGCTAGTCCTCCTTTCATGCAGAATCTTAAGGTCCTAGCTCAGGTCCAAGGCACCAAAGCCAGCTAAAAAGTTAATAATCGATACCTAAAACTTGAACTGTACTACTTCTGACTGGCTATTACATCAACTTAGAAGCTTCATCTGTGTTCTACTATGGTGCTTTTAGTGTCTCCGCATACCGCAGCACGCGACATAGCTTTGCAGACGATAAGTACAACCGTTTCAGAGAGAAGAGCGGCCAATGTGACGATCTGGCTTTAAGTCGATTCGATAACAAATGACGAAAACGAACGGATTTCTCAGGTTTTTACTACATATGAACACTTTTCACATTCTCCTATGCAACTCGGCTGCTAGTCCTCCTTTCATGCAGAATCATAAAGTCCTAGCTCATGTCCAAGGCAGAAAAGCCAGCTAAATAGTCAATAGTTGATACCTAAAACTTGAATTGTACTACTTCTTACTGGGTATTACATCAACTTAGAAGCTTAATCTGTGTTCTACTATGGTGCTTTTAGTGTCTCCGCATACCGCAGCACGCGACATAGCTTTGCAGACGATCAGTACAACCGTTTCAGAGAGAAAAGCATCCAATGTGACGCACTGCTTTAAGTCGATTCGATAATAAATTACGAAAACGGACGGATTTCTCAGGTTTTTACTACATATGAACACTTTTCACATTTTCCCATGCTATTCGGCTGCTAGTCCTCCTTTCATGCAGAATCTTAAAGACATAGATCATGACCAGGGCACCAAAGTCAGCTAAAAAGTCTATTATCGATACCTAAAACTTGAATTGTACTACTTCTTACTGGCTATTACATCAACTTAGAAGCTTCATCTGTGTTCCGCTATGGTGATTTTAGTGCCTCCGCATACCGCAGCACGCGACATAGCTTTGCAGACGATAAGTACAACCGTTTCAGAGAGAAGAGAGGCAAATGTGACGATCTGGCTTTAAGTCGATTCGATAACAAATGACAAAAACGAACGGATTTCTCAGGTTTTTACTACATATGAACACTTTTAACATTGTCCCTTGCAACTCGGCTGCTAGTCCTCCTTTCATGCAGAATCTTAGGGTCCTAGCTCATGTCCAAGGCACCAAAGCCAGCAAAAAGTCCATAATCGATACCTAAAACCTGAATTGTACTACTTCTAACTATCTATTACATCAACTTAGAAGCTTAATCTGTGTTCTACTATGGTGCTTTTAGTGTCTCCGCATACCACAGCACGCGACATAGCTTTGCAGACGATAAGTACATCCGTTTCAGAGAGAAGAGCGGCCAATGTGACGATCTGGCTTCAAGTTGATTCGATAACAAATGACGAAAACGGACGGATTTCTCAGGTTTTTACTACATATGAACACTTTTCACATACCCCCGATCAACTCGGCTGCTAGTCCTCCTTTCATGCAGAATCTTAAGGTCCTAGCTCAGGTCCAAGGCACCAAAGCCAGCTAAAAAGTCAATAATCGATACCTAAAACTTGAATTGTACTACTTCTGACTGGCTATTACATCAACTTAGAAGCTTCATCTGTGTTCTACTATGGTGCTTTAAGTGTCTCCGCATACCGCAGCACGCGACATAGCTTTGCTGACGATAAGTACTACCGTTTCAGAGAGTAGAAGGGCCAATGTGACGATCTGGCTTTAAGTCGATTCGATAACAAATGACGAAAATGGACGGATTTCTCAGGTTTTTACTACATATGAACACTTTTCACATACTCCCGTGCAACGCGGCTGCTAGTCCTCCTTTCATGCAGAATCATAAAGTCCTAGCTCATGTCCAAGGCAGGAAAGCCAGCTAAAAAGTCAATAGTTGATACCTAAAACTTTAATTGTACTACTCCTTACTGGCTATTACACCAACATAGAAGCTTCATCTGTGTTCTACTATGGTGCTTTTAGTGTCTCCGCATACCGCAGCACGCGACATAGCTTTGCAGACGATAAGTACAACCGTTTCAGAGAGAATAGCGGACAATGTCACGATCTGGCTTCAAGTCGATTCGATAACAAATGACGAAAACGGATGGATTTCTCAGGTTTTTACTACATATGAACACTTTTCACATTCTCCCATGCAACTCGGCTGCTAGTCCTCCTTTCATGCAGAATCTTAAGGACATAGCTCATGACCAAGGCACCAAAGCCAGATAAAAAGTCAATTATCGATAACTAAAACTTGAATTGTACTACTTCTTACTGGGTATTACATCGACTTAGAAGCTTAATCTGTGTTCTACTATGGTGCTTTTAGTGTCTCCGCATACCGCAGCACGCGACATAGCTTTGCAGACGATAAGTACAACCGTTTCAGAGAGATGAGGGGCAAATGTGACGATCTGGCTTTAAGTCGATTCGATAACAAATGACAAAAACGAACGGATTTCTTAGGTTTTTACTACATATGAACACTTTTAACATTGTCCCTTGCAACTCGGCTGCTAGTCCTCCTTTCATGCAGAATCTTAAGGTCCTAGCTCATGTCCAAGGCACCAAAGCCAGCAAAAAGTCCATAGTCGATACCTAAAACCTGAATTGTACTACTTCTTACTGGCTATTTCATCAACTTAGAAGCTTAATCTGTGTTCTACTATGGTGCGTTTAGTGTCTCCGCATACCGCAGCACGCGACATAGGTTTGCAGACGATAAGTACAACCGTTTCAGAGAGAAGAGCGGCCAATGTGACGATCTGGCTTGAAGTCGATTCGGTAATAAATTACGTAAACGGACAGATTTCTCAGGATTTTACTACACATGAACACTTTTCGCATTCTCCCGTTCAACTCGGATGCTAGTCCTCCTTTCATGCAGAATCTTAAGGTCCTAGCTCATGTCCAAAGCACTAAAAGCCAGCTAAAAGGTCAATAATCGTTACCTAAAACTTGAATTGTACTACTTCTTACTGGCTATTATATCAACTTAGAAGCTCCATCTGTGTTCCACTATGGTGATTTTAGTGCCTCCGCATGCCGCAGCACGCGACATAGCTTTGCAGACGATAAGTACAACCGTTTCAGATAGAGGAGCGGCCAATGTGACGATCTGTCTTTAAGTCGAATCGATAACAAATGACGAAAATGGACGGATTTCTCAGGTTTTTACTACATATAAACACTTATCACATACACCCGTGCAACGCGGCTGCTAGTCCTCCTTTCATGCAGAATCTTAAGGTCCTAGCTCATGTCCAATGTACCAAAGCCAGCTAAAATGTCAATAATCGATACCTAAAACTTGAATTGTACTACTCCTTACTGGCTATTACATCAACTTAGAAGCTTCATCTGTGTTCTACTATAGTTCTTTTAGTGTCTCCGCATACCGAAGCACGCGACATAGCTTTGCAGACGATAAGTACAACCCATTCAGTGAGAAGAGCGTCCAATGTGACGATCTGGCTTCAAGTTGATTCGATAACAAATGACGAAAACGGACGGATTTCTCAGGTTTTTACTACATATGAACACTTTTCACATACTCCCGATCAACTCGGCTGCTAGTCCTCCTTTCATGCAGAATCTTAAGGTCCTAGCTCAGGTCCAGGGCACCAAAGCCAGCTAAAAAGTCAATAATCGATACCTAATACTTGAATTGTACTACTTCTGACTGGCTATTACATCAACTTAGAAGCTTCATCTATGTTCTACTATGGTGCTTTTAGTGTCTCCGCATACCGCAGCACGCGACATAGCTTTGCAGACGATAAGTACAACCGTTTCAGAGAGAAGAGCGGCCAATGTGACGATCTGGCTTTAAGTCGATTCGATAATAAATTGCGAAAACGGACGGATTTCTCAGGTTTTTACTACACATGAACACTTTTCGCATTCTCCCGTTCAACTCGGCTGCTAGTCCTCCTTTCATGCAGAATCTTAAGGTCCTAGCTCATGTCCAAGGCACCAAAGCCAGCAAAAAGTCCATAATCGATACCAAAGACTTGAATTGTACTACTTCTTACTGGCTATTACATCAACTTAGAAGCTTAATCTGTGTTCTACTATGGTGCTTTTAGTGTCTCCGCATATCGCAGCACGCGACATAGCTTTGCAGACGATAAGTACAACCGTTTCAGAGAGAAGAGCGGCCAATGTGACGATCTGGCTTCAAGTTGATTCGATAACAAGTGACGAAAACGGACGGATTTCTCAGGTTTTTACTACATATGAACACTTTTCACATACTCCCGATCAACTCGGCTGCTAGTCCTCCTTTCATGCAGAATCATAAAGTCGTAGCTCATGTCCAAGGCAGGAAAGCCAGCTAAAAAGTCAATAGTTGATACCTAAAACTTGAATTGTACTACTTATTACTGGGTATTACATCAACTTAGAAGCTTAATCTGTGTTCTACTATGGTGCTTTTAGTGTCTCCGCATACCGCAGCACGCGACATAGCTTTGCAGACGATAAGTACAACCGTTTCAGAGAGAAAAGCGGCCAATGTGACGCACTGCTTTAAGTCGATTCGATAATAAATTACGAAAACGGACGGATTTCTCAGGTTTTTACTACATATGAACACTTTTCGCATCCTCCCGTGCAACTCGGCTGCTAGTCCTCCTTTCATGCAGAATCTTAAGGTCCTAGCTCATGTCCAAGGCACAAAAGCCAGCTAAAAAGTCAATATTCGATACCTAAAACTTGAATTGTACTACTCCTTACTGGCTATTCCATCAACTTAGAAGCTTCATCTGTGTTCTACTATGGTGCTTTTAGTGTCTCCGCAAACCGCATCACGCGACATAGGTTTGCAGACGATAAGTACAACCGTTTCAGAGAGAAGAGCGGCCAATGTGACGATCTGGCTTCAAGTTGATTCGATAACAAATGACGAAATCGGACGGATTTCTCTGGTTTTTACTACATATGAACACTTTTCACATTTTCCCATGCAATTCGGCTGCTAGTCCTCCTTTCATGCAGAATCTTAAAGACATAGATCATGACCAGGGCACCAAAGCCAGCTAAAAAGTCAATAATCGATACCTAAAACTTGAATTGTACTACTTCTTACTGGCTATTACATCAACTTAGAAGCTTCATCTGTGTTCCGCTATGATGATTTTAGTGCCTCCGCATACCGCAGCACGCGACATAGCTTTGCAGACGATAAGTACAAACGTTTCAGAGAGAAGAGGGGCAAATGTGACGATCTGGCTTTAAGTCGATTCGATAACAAATGACAAAAACGAACGGATTTCTCAGGTTTTTACTACATATGAACACTTTTAACATTGTCCCTTGCAACTCGGCTGCTAATCCTCCTTTCATGCAGAATCTTAAGGTCCTAGCTCATGTCCAAGGCACGAAAGCCAGCAAAAAGTCCATAATCGATACCTAAAACCTGAATTGTACTACTTCTAACTATCTATTACATCAACTTAGAAGCTTAATCTGTGTTCTACTATGGTGCTTTTAGTGTCTCCGCATACCACAGCACGCGACATAGCTTTGCAGACGATAAGTACAACCGTTTCAGAGAGAAGAGCGGCCAATGTGACGCACTGCTTTAAGTCGATTCGATAATAAATTACGAAAACGGACGGATTTCTCAGGTTTTTACTACATATGAACACTTTTCGCATCCTCCCGTGCAACTCGGCTGCTAGTCCTCCTTTCATGCAGAATCATAAGGTCCTAGCTCATGTCCAAGGCACCAAAGCCAGCTAAAAAGTCAATATTCGATACCTAAAACTTGAATTTTACTACTCCTTACTGGCTATTACATCAACTTAGAAGCTTCATCTGTGTTCTACTATGGTGCTTTTAGTGTCTCCGCATAACGCAGCACGCGACATAGCTTTGCAGACGATAAGTACAACCGTTTCAGAGAGAAGAGCGGCCAATGTGACGATCTGGCTTCAAGTTGATTCGATTACAAATGACGAAAACGGACGGATTTCTCAGGTTTTTACTACATATGAACACTTTTCACATACTCCCGATCAACTCGGCTGCTAGTCCTCCTTTCATGCAGAATCTTAAGGTCCTAGCTCAGGCCCAAGGCACCAAAGCCATCTAAAAAGTTAATAATCGATACCTAAAACTTGAATTGTACTACTTATTACTGGGTATTACATCAACTTAGAAGCTTAATCTGTGTTCTACTATGGTGCTTTTAGTGGCTCCGCATACCGCAGCACGCGACATAGCTTTGCAGACGATAAGTACAACCGTTTCAGAGAGAAAAGCGGCCAATGTGACGCACTGCTTTAAGTCGATTCGATAATAAATTACGAAAACGGACGGATTTCTCAGGTTTTTACTACATATGAACACTTTTCGCATCCTCCCGTGCAACTCGGCTGCTAGTCCTCCTTTCATGCAGAATCTTAAGGTCCTAGCTCATGTCCAAGGCACAAGAGCCAGCTAAAAAGTCAATATTCGATACCTAAAACTTGAATTGTACTACTCCTTACTGGCTATTCCATCAACTTAGAAGCTTCATCTGTGTTCTACTATGGTGCTTTTAGTGTCTCCGCATACCGCATCACGCGACATAGGTTTGCAGACGATAAGTACAACCGTTTCAGAGAGAAGAGCGGCCAATGTGACGATCTGGCTTCAAGTTGATTCGGTAACAAATGACGAAATCGGACGGATTTCTCAGGTTTTTACGACATATGAACACTTTTCACATTTTCCCATGCAATTCGGCTGCTAGCCCTCCTTTCATGCAGAATCTTAAAGACATAGATCATGACCAGGGCACCAAAGCCAGCTAAAAAGTCAATTATCGATACCTAAAACTTGAATTGTACTACTTCTTACAGGCTATTACATCAACTTAGAAGCTTCATCTGTGTTCCGCTATGGTGATTTTAGTGCCTCCGCATACCGCAGCACGCGACATAGCTTTGCAGACGATAAGTACAACCGTTTCAGAGAGAAGAGGGGCAAATGTGACGATCTGGGTTTAAGTCGATTCGATAACAAATGACAAAAACGAACGGATTTCTCAGGTTTTTACTACATATGAACACTTTTAACATTGTCCCTTGCAACTCGGCTGCTAGTCCTCCTTTCATGCAGAATCTTAAGGTCCTAGCTCATGTCCAAGGCACCAAAGCCAGCAAAAAGACCATAATCGATACCTAAAACCTGAATTGTACTACTTCTAACTATCTATTACATCAACTTAGAAGCTTAATCTGTGTTCTACTATGGTGCTTTTAGTGTCTCCGCATACCACAGCACGCGACATAGCTTTGCAGACGATAAGTACAACCGTTTCAGAGAGAAGAGCGGCCAATGTGACGCACTGCTTTAAGTCGATTCGATAATAAATTACGAAAACGGACGGATTTCTCACGTTTTTACTACATATGAACACTTTTCGCTTCCTCCCGTGCAACTCGGCTGCTAGTCCTCCTTTCATGCAGAATCATAAGGTCCTAGCTCTTGTCCAAGGCACCAAAGCCAGCTAAAAAGTCAATATTCGATACCTAAAACTTGAATTTTACTACTCCTTACTGGCTATTACATCAACTTAGAAGCTTCATCTGTGTTCTACTATGGTGCTTTTAGTGTCTCCGCATAACGCAGCACACGACGTAGCTTTGCAGACGATAAGTACAACCGTTTCAGAGAGAAGAGCGGCCAATGTGACGATCTGGCTTCAAGTTGATTCGATAACAAATGACGAAAACGGACGGATTTCTCAGGTTCTTACTACATATGAACACTTTTCACATACTCCCGATCAACTCGGCTGCTAGTCCTCCTTTCATGCAGAATCTTAAGGTCCTAGCTCAGGTCCAAGGCACCAAAGCCATCTAAAAAGTTAATAATCGATACCTAAAACTTGAATTGTACTACTTCTGACTGGCTATTACATCAACTTAGAAGCTTCATCTGTGTTCTACTATGGTGCCTTTAGTGTCTCCGCATACCGCAGCACGCGACATAGCTTTGCAGACGATAAGTACAACCGTTTCAGAGAGAAGAGCGGCGAATGTGACGATCTGGCTTGAAGTCGATTCGGTAATAAATTACGTAAACGGAAAGATTTCTCAGGATTTTACTACACATGAACACTTTTCGCATTCTCCCGTTCAACTCGGCTGCTAGTCCTCCTTTCATGCAGAATCTTAAGGTCCTAGCTCATGTCCAAGGCACAAAAAGCCAGCTACAAGGTCAATAATCGTTACCTAAAACTTGAATTGTACTACTTCTTACTGGCTATTACATCAACTTAGAAGCTTCATCTATGTTCTACTATGGTGCTTTTAGTGTCACCGCAAACCGCAGCACGCGACATAGCTTTGCAGACGATAAGTACAACCGTTTCAGATAGAGGAGCGGCCAATGTGACGATCTGGCTTTAAGTCGATTCGATAACAAATGACGAAAATGGACGGATTTCTCAGGTTTTTACTACATATAAACACTTATCACATACACCCTTGCAACGCGGCTGCTAGTCCTCCTTTCATGCAGAATCTTAAGGTCCTAGCTCATGTCCAATGTACCAAAGCCAGCTAAAATGTCAATAATCGATACCTAAAACTTGAATTGTACTACTCCTTACTGGCTATTACATCAATTTAGAAGCTTCATCTGTGTTCTACTATAGTGCTTCTAGTGTCTCCGCATACCGAAGCACGCGACATAGCTTTGCAGACGATAAGTACAACCGATTCAGAGAGAAAAGCGTCCAATGTGACGATCTGGCTTTAAGTCGATTCGATAACAAATGACGAAAACGAACGGATTTCTCAGGTTTTTACTACATATGAACACTTTTCACATACTCCCGATCAACTCGGCTGCTAGTCCTCCTTTCATGCAGAATCTTAAGGTCCTAGCTCAGGTCCAGGGCACCAAAGCCAGCTAAAAAGTCAATAATCGAGACCTAAAACTTGAATTGTACTACTTCTGACTGGCTATTACATCAACTTAGAAGCTTCATCTATGTTCTACTATGGTGCTTTTAGTGTCTCCGCAAACCGCATCACGCGACATAGGTTTGCAGACGATAAGTACAACCGTTTCAGAGAGAAGAGCGGCCAATGTGACGATCTGGCTTCAAGTTGATTCGATAACAAATGACGAAATCGGACGGATTTCTCTGGTTTTTACTACATATGAACACTTTTCACATTTTCCCATGCAATTCGGCTGCTAGTCCTCCTTTCATGCAGAATCTTAAAGACATAGATCATGACCAGGGCACCAAAGCCAGCTAAAAAGTCAATAATCGATACCTAAAACTTGAATTGTACTACTTCTTACTGGCTATTACATCAACTTAGAAGCTTCATCTGTGTTCCGCTATGATGATTTTAGTGCCTCCGCATACCGCAGCACGCGACATAGCTTTGCAGACGATAAGTACAAACGTTTCAGAGAGAAGAGGGGCAAATGTGTCGATCTGGCTTTAAGTCGATTCGATAACAAATGACAAAAACGAACGGATTTCTCAGGTTTTTACTACATATGAACACTTTTAACATTGTCCCTTGCAACTCGGCTGCTAATCCTCCTTTCATGCAGAATCTTAAGGTCCTAGCTCATGTCCAAGGCACGAAAGCCAGCAAAAAGTCCATAATCGATACCTAAAACCTGAATTGTACTACTTCTAACTATCTATTACATCAACTTAGAAGCTTAATCTGTGTTCTACTATGGTGCTTTTAGTGTCTCCGCATACCACAGCACGCGACATAGCTTTGCAGACGATAAGTACAACCGTTTCAGAGAGAAGAGCGGCCAATGTGACGCACTGCTTTAAGTCGATTCGATAATAAATTACGAAAACGGACGGATTTCTCAGGTTTTTACTACATATGAACACTTTTCGCATCCTCCCGTGCAACTCGGCTGCTAGTCCTCCTTTCATGCAGAATCATAAGGTCCTAGCTCATGTCCAAGGCACCAAAGCCAGCTAAAAAGTCAATATTCGATACCTAAAACTTGAATTTTACTACTCCTTACTGGCTATTACATCAACTTAGAAGCTTCATCTGTGTTCTACTATGGTGCTTTTAGTGTCTCCGCATAACGCAGCACGCGACATAGCTTTGCAGACGATAAGTACAACCGTTTCAGAGAGAAAAGCGGCCAATGTGACGATCTGGCTTCAAGTTGATTCGATTACAAATGACGAAAACGGACGGATTTCTCAGGTTTTTACTACATATGAACACTTTTCACATACTCCCGATCAACTCGGCTGCTAGTCCTCCTTTCATGCAGAATCTTAAGGTCCTAGCTCAGGCCCAAGGCACCAAAGCCATCTAAAAAGTTAATAATCGATACCTAAAACTTGAATTGTACTACTTATTACTGGGTATTACATCAACTTAGAAGCTTAATCTGTGTTCTACTATGGTGCTTTTAGTGGCTCCGCATACCGCAGCACGCGACATAGCTTTGCAGACGATAAGTACAACCGTTTCAGAGAGAAAAGCGGCCAATGTGACGCACTGCTTTAAGTCGATTCGATAATAAATTACGAAAACGGACGGATTTCTCAGGTTTTTACTACATATGAACACTTTTCGCATCCTCCCGTGCAACTCGGCTGCTAGTCCTCCTTTCATGCAGAATCTTAAGGTCCTAGCTCATGTCCAAGGCACAAGAGCCAGCTAAAAAGTCAATATTCGATACCTAAAACTTGAATTGTACTACTCCTTACTGGCTATTCCATCAACTTAGAAGCTTCATCTGTGTTCTACTATGGTGCTTTTAGTGTCTCCGCATACCGCATCACGCGACATAGGTTTGCAGACGATAAGTACAACCGTTTCAGAGAGAAGAGCGGCCAATGTGACGATCTGGCTTCAAGTTGATTCGGTAACAAATGACGAAATCGGACGGATTTCTCAGGTTTTTACGACATATGAACACTTTTCACATTTTCCCATGCAATTCGGCTGCTAGCCCTCCTTTCATGCAGAATCTTAAAGACATAGATCATGACCAGGGCACCAAAGCCAGCTAAAAAGTCAATTATCGATACCTAAAACTTGAATTGTACTACTTCTTACAGGCTATTACATCAACTTAGAAGCTTCATCTGTGTTCCGCTATGGTGATTTTAGTGCCTCCGCATACCGCAGCACGCGACATAGCTTTGCAGACGATAAGTACAACCGTTTCAGAGAGAAGAGGGGCAAATGTGACGATCTGGGTTTAAGTCGATTCGATAACAAATGACAAAAACGAACGGATTTCTCAGGTTTTTACTACATATGAACACTTTTAACATTGTCCCTTGCAACTCGGCTGCTAGTCCTCCTTTCATGCAGAATCTTAAGGTCCTAGCTCATGTCCAAGGCACCAAAGCCAGCAAAAAGACCATAATCGATACCTAAAACCTGAATTGTACTACTTCTAACTATCTATTACATCAACTTAGAAGCTTAATCTGTGTTCTACTATGGTGCTTTTAGTGTCTCCGCATACCACAGCACGCGACATAGCTTTGCAGACGATAAGTACAACCGTTTCAGAGAGAAGAGCGGCCAATGTGACGCACTGCTTTAAGTCGATTCGATAATAAATTACGAAAACGGACGGATTTCTCACGTTTTTACTACATATGAACACTTTTCGCTTCCTCCCGTGCAACTCGGCTGCTAGTCCTCCTTTCATGCAGAATCATAAGGTCCTAGCTCTTGTCCAAGGCACCAAAGCCAGCTAAAAAGTCAATATTCGATACCTAAAACTTGAATTTTACTACTCCTTACTGGCTATTACATCAACTTAGAAGCTTCATCTGTGTTCTACTATGGTGCTTTTAGTGTCTCCGCATAACGCAGCACGCGACGTAGCTTTGCAGACGATAAGTACAACCGTTTCAGAGAGAAGAGCGGCCAATGTGACGATCTGGCTTCAAGTTGATTCGATAACAAATGACGAAAACGGACGGATTTCTCAGGTTTTTACTACATATGAACACTTTTCACATACTCCCGATCAACTCGGCTGCTAGTCCTCCTTTCATGCAGAATCTTAAGGTCCTAGCTCAGGTCCAAGGCACCAAAGCCATCTAAAAAGTTAATAATCGATACCTAAAACTTGAATTGTACTACTTCTGACTGGCTATTACATCAACTTAGAAGCTTCATCTGTGTTCTACTATGGTGCCTTTAGTGTCTCCGCATACCGCAGCACGCGACATAGCTTTGCAGACGATAAGTACAACCGTTTCAGAGAGAAGAGCGGCGAATGTGACGATCTGGCTTGAAGTCGATTCGGTAATAAATTACGTAAACGGAAAGATTTCTCAGGATTTTACTACACATGAACACTTTTCGCATTCTCCCGTTCAACTCGGCTGCTAGTCCTCCTTTCATGCAGAATCTTAAGGTCCTAGCTCATGTCCAAGGCACAAAAAGCCAGCTACAAGGTCAATAATCGTTACCTAAAACTTGAATTGTACTACTTCTTACTGGCTATTACATCAACTTAGAAGCTTCATCTATGTTCTACTATGGTGCTTTTAGTGTCACCGCAAACCGCAGCACGCGACATAGCTTTGCAGACGATAAGTACAACCGTTTCAGATAGAGGAGCGGCCAATGTGACGATCTGGCTTTAAGTCGATTCGATAACAAATGACGAAAATGGACGGATTTCTCAGGTTTTTACTACATATAAACACTTATCACATACACCCTTGCAACGCGGCTGCTAGTCCTCCTTTCATGCAGAATCTTAAGGTCCTAGCTCATGTCCAATGTACCAAAGCCAGCTAAAATGTCAATAATCGATACCTAAAACTTGAATTTTACTACTCCTTACTGGCTATTACATCAATTTAGAAGCTTCATCTGTGTTCTACTATAGTGCTTCTAGTGTCTCCGCATACCGAAGCACGCGACATAGCTTTGCAGACGATAAGTACAACCGATTCAGAGAGAAAAGCGTCCAATGTGACGATCTGGCTTTAAGTCGATTCGATAACAAATGACGAAAACGAACGGATTTCTCAGGTTTTTACTACATATGAACACTTTTCACATACTCCCGATCAACTCGGCTGCTAGTCCTCCTTTCATGCAGAATCTTAAGGTCCTAGCTCAGGTCCAGGGCACCAAAGCCAGCTAAAAAGTCAATAATCGAGACCTAAAACTTGAATTGTACTACTTCTGACTGGCTATTACATCAACTTAGAAGCTTCATCTATGTTCTACTATGGTGCTTTTAGTGTCTCCGCAAACCGCAGCACGCGACATAGCTTTGCAGACGATAAGTACAACCGTTTCAGAGAGAAGAGTGGCCAATGTGACGATCTGGCTTTAAGTCGATTCGATAACAAATGACGAAAACGAACGGATTTCTCAGGTTTTTACTACATATGAACACTTTTAACATTCTCCCTTGCAGCTCGGCTGCTAGCCCTCCTTTCATGCAGAATCTTAAGGTCCTACCTCATGTCCAAGGCACCAAAGCCAGCAAAAAGTCAATAATCGATACCTAAAACTTGTATTATACTACTTCTTACTGGCTATTACATTAACTTAGAAGCTTAATCTGTGTTCTACTATGGTGCTTTTGGGTGTCTCCGCATACCGCAGCACGCGACATAGCTTTGCAGACGATAAGTACAACCGTTTCAGAGAGAAGAGCGGCCAATGTGACGATCTGGCTTTAAGTCGATTCGATAATAAATTGCGAAAACGGACGGATTTCTCAGGTTTTTACTACACATGAACACTTTTCGCATTCTCCCGTTCAACTCGGCTGCTAGTCCTCCTTTCATGCAGAATCTTAAGGTCCTAGCTCATGTCCAAGGCACCAAAGCCAGCAAAAAGTCAATAATCTATACCTAAAACTTGAATTGTACTACTTCTTACTCGCTATTACATCAACTTAGAGGCTTCATCTGTGTTCCGCTATGGTGGCTTTAGTGACTCCGCATACCGCAGCACGCGACATAGCTTTGCAGACGATAAGTACAACCGTTTCAGAGAGAAGAGCGGCCAATGTGACGATCTGGCTTTAAGTCGATTCGATAACAAATGACGAAAACGAACGGATTTCTCAGGTTTTTACTACATATGAACACTTTTCACATTCTCCCATGCAACTCGGCTGCTAGTCCTCCTTTCATGAAGAATCATAAAGTCCTAGCTCATGTCCAAGGCAGAAAAGCCAGCTAAAAAGTCAATAATCGATACCTAAAACTTGAATTGTACTACTTCTTACTGGCTATTACATCAACTTAGAAGCTTAATCTGTGTTCTACTATGGTACATTTAGTGACTCCGCATACCGCAGCACGCGACATAGCTTTGCAGACGATAAGTACAACCGTTTCAGAGAGAAGAGGGGCAAATGTGACGATCTGGCTTTAAGTCGATTCGATAACAAATGACAAAAACGAACGGATTTCTTAGGTTTTTACTACATATGAACACTTTTAACATTGTCCCTTGCAACTCGGCTGCTAGTCCTCCTTTCATGCAGAATCTTAAGGTCCTAGCTCATGTCCAAATTACCAAAGCCAGCTAAAATGTCAATAATCGATACCTAAAACTTGAATTGTACTACTCCTTACTGGCTATTACATCAACTTAGAAGCTTCATCTGTGTTCTACTATAGTGCTTTTAGTGTCTCCGCATACCGAAGCACGCGACATAGCTTTGCAGACGATAAGTACAACCGATTCAGAGAGAAGAGCGTCCAATGTGACGATCTGGCTTTAAGTCGATTCGATAACAAATGACGAAAACGAACGGATTTCTCAGGTTTTTACTACATATGAACACTTTTCACATACTCCCGATCAACTCGGCTGCTAGTCCTCCTTTCATGCAGAATCTTAAGGTCCTAGCTCAGGTCCAGGGCACCAAAGCCAGCTAAAAAGTCAATAATCGATACCTAAAACTTGAATTGTACTACTTCTGACTGGCTATTACATCAACTTAGAAGCTTCATCTATGTTCTACTATGGTGCTTTTAGTGTCTCCGCAAACCGCAGCACGCGACATAGCTTTGCAGACGATAAGTACAACCGTTTCAGAGAGAAGAGTGGCCAATGTGACGATCTGGCTTTAAGTCGATTCGATAACAAATGACGAAAACGAACGGATTTCTCAGGTTTTTACTACATATGAACACTTTTAACATTCTCCCTTGCAACTCGGCTGCTAGCCCTCCTTTCATGCAGAATCTTAAGGTCCTAGCTCATGTCCAAGGCACCAAAGCCAGCAAAAAGTCAATAATCGATACCTAAAACTTGAATTATACTACTTCTTACTGGCTATTACATTAACTTAGAAGCTTAATCTGTGTTCTACTATGGTGCTTTTAGTGTCTCCGCATACCGCAGCACGCGACATAGCTTTGCAGACGATAAGTACAACCGTTTCAGAGAGAAGAGCGGCCAATGTGACGATCTGGCTTCAAGTCGATTCGATAATAAATTGCGAAAACGGACGGATTTCTCAGGATTTTACTACACATGAACACTTTTCGCATTCTCCCGTTCAACTCGGCTGCTAGTCCTCCTTTCATGCAGAATCTTA
This sequence comes from Schistocerca gregaria, assembly GCF_023897955.1. NCBI lineage: Eukaryota > Metazoa > Arthropoda > Insecta > Orthoptera > Acrididae > Schistocerca > Schistocerca gregaria. Next base: position 1,547,145 of record NW_026061770.1, read on the forward strand.
AGGTCCTATCTCATGTCCAAGGCACCAAAGCCAGCTACAAAGTCAATAATCGTTACCTAAAACTTGAATTGTACTACTTCTTACTGGCTATTACATCAATTTAGAAGCTTCATCTGTGTTCATTTATGGTGATTTTAGTGTCTCCGCATACCGCAGCACGCGACATAGCTTTGCAGACGATAAGTACAACCGTTTCAGAGAGAAGAGCGGCCAATGTGACGATCTGGCTTTAAGTCGATTCGATAACAAATGACGAAAATGGACGTATTTCTCAGGTTTTTACTACGTATAAAAACTTTTCACGTACTCCCGTGCAACTCGGCTGCTAGTCCTCCTATCATGCAGAATCTTAAGGTCCTAGCTCATGTCCAAGGCACCAAAGACAGCTAAAAAGTCAATAATCGATACCTAAAACTTGAATTGTACTACTTCTTACTGGCTATTACATCAACTTAGAGGCTTCATCTGTGTTCCGCTATGGTGATTTTAGTGACTCCGCATACCGCAGCATGCGACATAGCTTTGCAGACGATAAGTACAACCGTTTCAGAGAGAAGAGGGGCCAATGTGACGATCTGGCTTTAAGTCGATTCGATAACAAATGACGAAAATGGACGGATTTCTCAGGTTTTTACTACATGTGAACACTTTTCACTTACTCCATTGTAACGCGGCTGCTAGTCCTCCTTTCATGCAGAATCTTAAGGTCCTAGATCATGTCCAAGGCACCAAAGCCAGCAAAAAGTCCATAATCGATACCAAAAACTTGAATTGTACTACTTCTTACTGGCTATTACATCAACTTAGAAGCTTCATCTATGTTCTACTATGGTGATTTTAGTGTCTCCGCAAACCGCAGCACGCGACATAGCTTTGCAGACGATAAGTACAACCGTTTCAGAGAGAAGAGTGGCCAATGTGACGATCTGGCTTTAAGTCGATTCGATAACAAATGACGAAAACGAACGGATTTCTCAGGTTTTTACTACATATGAACACTTTTAACATTCTCCCTTGCAACTCGGCTGCTAGCCCTCCTTTCATGCAGAATCTTAAGGTCCTACCTCATGTCCAAGGCACCAAAGCCAGCAAAAAGTCAATAATCGATACCTAAAACTTGAATTATACTACTTCTTACTGGCTATTACATTAACTTAGAAGCTTAATCTGTGTTCTACTATGGTGCTTTTAGTGTCTCCGCATACCGCAGCACGCGACATAGCTTTGCAGACGATAAGTACAACCGTTTCAGAGAGAAGAGCGGCCAATGTGACGATCTGGCTTCAAGTCGATTCGATAATAAATTGCGAAAACGGACGGATTTCTCAGGATTTTACTACACATGAACACTTTTCGCATTCTCCCGTTCAACTCGGCTGCTAGTCCTCCTTTCATGCAGAATCTTAAGGTCCTATCTCATGTCCAAGGCACCAAAGCCAGCTACAAAGTCAATAATCGTTACCTAAAACTTGAATTGTACTACTTCTTACTGGCTATTACATCAATTTAGAAGCTTCATCTGTGTTCATTTATGGTGATTTTAGTGTCTCCGCATACCGCAGCACGCGACATAGCTTTGCAGACGATAAGTACAACCGTTTCAGAGAGAAGAGCGGCCAATGTGACGATCTGGCTTTAAGTCGATTCGATAACAAATGACGAAAATGGACGGATTTCTCAGGTTTTTACTACATATAAAAACTTTTTACGTACTCCCGTGCAACTCGGCTGCTAGTCCTCCTATCATGCAGAATCTTAAGGTCCTAGCTCATGTCCAAGGCACCAAAGCCAGCTATAAAGTCAATAATCGATACCTAAAACTTGAATTGTACTACTTCTTACTGGCTATTACATCAACTTAGAGGCTTCATCTGTGTTCCGCTATGGTGATTTTAGTGACTCCGCATACCGCAGCATGCGACATAGCTTTGCAGACGATAAGTACAACCGTTTCAGAGAGAAGAGGGGCCAATGTGACGATCTGGCTTTAAGTCGATTCGATAACAAATGACGAAAATGGACGGATTTCTCAGGTTTTTACTACATGTGAACACTTTTCACTTACTCCATTGTAACGCGGCTGCTAGTCCTCCTTTCATGCAGAATCTTAAGGTCCTAGATCATGTCCAAGGCACCAAAGCCAGCAAAAAGTCCATAATCGATACCAAAAACTTGAATTGTACCACTTCTTACTGGCTACTACATCAACTTAGAAGCTTAATCTGTGTTCCACTATGGTGATTTTAGTGTCTCCGCATACCGCAGCACGTGACATAGCTTTGCAGACGATAAGTACAACCGTTTCAGAGAGAAGAGCGGCCAATGTGACGATCTGGCTTTAAGTCGATTCGATAACAAATGAAGAAAACGGATGGATTTCTCAGGTTTTTACTACATATGAACACTTTTCACATTCTCCCATGCAACTCGGCTGCTAGTCCTCCTTTCATGCAGAATCATAAGGACCTAGCTCATGCCAAAGGCACCAAAGCCAGCTAAAAAGTCAATAATCGATACCTAAAACTTGAATTGTACTTCTTCTTACTTGCTATTACATCAACTTAGAAGCTTCATCTGTGTTCTACTATGGTGCTTTTAGTGTCTCCGCATACCGCAGCACGCGACATAGCTGTGCAGACGATAAGTACAACCGTTTCAGAGAGAAGAGCGGCCAATGTGACGATCTGGCTTTAAGTTGATTCGAAAACAAATGACGAAAATGGACGGATTTCTCAGGTTTTTACTACATATGAACACTTTTCACATACTCCCGTGCAACGCGGCTGCTAGTCCTCCTTTCATGCGGAATCTTAAGGTCCTAGCACATGTCCAAGGCACCAAAGCCAGCTACAAAGTCAATAATCGATGCCTAAAACTTGAGTTGTACTACTTCTTACTGGCTATTACATCAACTTAGAAGCTTAATCTTTGTTCTACTATGGTGGTTTTAGTGTCTCCGCATACCGCAGCACGCGACATAGCTTTGCAGACGATAAGTACAACCGTTTCAGAGAGAAGAGCGGCCAATGTGACGATCTGGCTTTAAGTCGATTCGATAATACATTGCGAAAACGGACGGATTTCTCAGGTTTTTACTACACATGAACACTTTTCGCATTCTCCCGTTCAACTCGGCTGCTAGTCCTCCTTTCATGCAGAATCTTAAGGTCCTAGCTCATGTCCAAGGCACCAAAGCCAGCTACAAAGTCAATAATCGTTACCTAAAACTTGAATTGTACTACTTCTTACTGGCTATTACATCAATTTAGAAGCTTCATCTGTGTTCATTTATGGTGATTTTAGTGTCTCCGCATACCGCAGCACGCGACAAAGCTGTGCAGACGATAAGTACAACCGTTTCAGAGAGAAGAGCGGCCAATGTGACGATCTGGCTTTAAGTCGATTCGATAACAAATGACGAAAATGGACGGATTTCTCAGGTTTTTACTACATATAAAAACTTTTCATGTACTCCCGTGCAACTCGGCTGCTAGTCCTCCTATCATGCAGAATCTTAAGGTCCTAGCTCATGTCCAAGGCACCAAAGCCAGCTGAAAAGTCAATAATCGATACCTAAAACTTGAATTGTACTACTTCTTACTGGCTATTACATCAACTTAGAGGCTTCATCTGTGTTCCGCTATGGTGATTTTAGTGACTCCGCATACCGCAGCACGCGACATAGCTTTGCAGACGATAAGTACAACCGTTTCAGAGAGAAGAGGGGCCAATGTGACGATCTGGCTTTAAGTCGATTCGATAACAAATGACGAAAATGGACGGATTTTTCAGGTTTTTACTACATATGAACACTTTTCACTTACTCCATTGTAACGCGGCTGCTAGTCCTCCTTTCATGCAGAATCTTAAGGTCCTAGCTCATGTCCAAGGCACCAAAGCCAGCGAAAAGTCCATAATCGATACCAAAAACTTGAATTGTACTACTTCTTACTGGCTATTACATCAACTTAGAGGCTTCATCTGTGTTCCGCTATGGTGATTTTAGTGACTCCGCATACCGCAGCACGCGACATAGCTTTGCAGACGATAAGTACAACCGTTTCAGAGAGAAGAGCGGCCAATGTGACGATCTGGCTTTAAGTCGATTCGATAACAAATGAAGAAAACGGATGGATTTCTCAGGTTTTTACTACATATGAACACTTTTCACATTCTCCCATGCAACTCGGCTGCTAGTCCTCCTTTCATGCGAAATCATAAGGACCTAGCTCATGCCAAAGGCACCAAAGCCAGCTAAAAAGTCAATAATCGATACCTAAAACATGAATTGTACTTCTTCTTACTTGCTATTACATCAACTTAGAAGCTTCATCTGTGTTCTACTATGGTGCTTTTAGTGTCTCCGCATACCGCAGCACGCGACATAGCTGTGCAGACGATAAGTACAACCGTTTCAGAGAGAAGAGCGGCCAATGTGACGATCTGGCTTTAAGTTGATTCGAAAACAAATGACGAAAATGGACGGATTTCTCAGGTTTTTACTACATATGAACACTTTTCACATACTCCCGTGCAACTCGGCTGCTAGTCCTCCTATCATGCAGAATCTTAAGGTCCTAGCTCATGTCCAAGGCACCAAAGCCAGCTGAAAAGTCAATAATCGATACCTAAAACTTGAATTGTACTACTTCTTACTGGCTATTACATCAACTTAGAGGCTTCATCTGTGTTCCGCTATGGTGATTTTAGTGACTCCGCATACCGCAGCACGCGACATAGCTTTGCAGATGATGAGTACAACCGTTTCAGAGAGAAGAGGGGCCAATGTGACGATCTGGCTTTAAGTCGATTCGATAACAAAGGACGGAAATGGACGGATTTCTCAGGTTTTTACTACATATGAACACTTTTCACTTACTCCATTGTAACGCGGCTGCTAGTCCTCCTTTCATGCAGAATCTTAAGGTCCTAGCTCATGTCCAAGGCACCAAAGCCAGCAAAAAGTATATAATCGATACCAAAAACTTGAATTGTACTACTTCTTACTGGCTATTACATCAACTTAGAAGCTTAATCTTTGTTCTACTATGGTGGTTTTAGTGTCTCCGCATACCGCAGCACGCGACATAGCTTTGCAGACGATAAGTACAACCGTTTCAGAGAGAAGAGCGGCCAATGTGACGCATTGCTTTAAGTCGATTCGATAATTAATTACGAAAACGGACGGATTTCTCAGGTTTTTACTACATATGAACACTTTTCGCATCCTCCCGTGCAACTCGGCTGCTAGTCCTCCTTTCGTGCCGAATCTTAAGGTCCTAGCTCATATCCAAGGCACCAAAGCCAGCTAAAAAGTCAATAATCGATAACTAAATCTTGAATTGTACTACTTCTTACTGGCTATTACATCAACTTTGAAGCTTCATCTGTGTTCTACTATGGTGCTTTCAGTGTCTCCGCATCCCGCAGCACGCGTCATAGCTTTGCAGACGATAAGTAAAACCGTTTCACAGAGAAGAGCGGCCAATGTGACGATCTGGCTTTAAGTCGATTCGATAACAAATGACGAAAACGGACGGATTTCTCAGGTTTTTACTACATATGAACACTTTTCACATTCTCCCATGCAACTCGGCTGCTAGTCCTCCTTTCATGCAGAATCATAAGGTCCTAGTTCATGTCCAAGGCACCAAAGCCAGCTAAAAAGTCAATAATCGATACCTAAAACTTGAATTGTACTACTACTTACTGGGTATTACATCAACTTAGAAGCTTAATCTGTGTTCTACTATGGTGCTTTTAGTGTCTCCGCATACCGCAGCACGCGACATAGCTTTGCAGACGATAAGTACAACCGTTTCAGAGAGAAGAGCGGCCCATGTGACGCACTGCTTTAAGTCGATTCGATAATAAATTACGAAAACGGACGGATTTCTCAGGTTTTTACTACGTATGAACACTTTTCGCATCCTCCCGTGCAACTCGGCTGCTAGTCCTCCTTTCATGCAGAATCTTAAGGTCCTACCTCATGTCCAAGGCACCAAAGCCAGCTAAAAAGTCAATATTCGACACCTAAAACTTGAATTGTACTACTCCTTACTGGCTATTACATCAACTTAGAAGCTTCATCTGTGTTCTACTATGGTGCTTTTAGTGTTTCCGCGTACCGCAGCACGCGACAAAGCTGTGCAGACGATAAGTACAACCGTTTAAGAGTGAAGAGCGGCCAATGTGACGATCTGGCTCTAAGTCGATTCGATAACAAATGACGAAAATGGACGGATTTCTCAGGTTTTTACTACATATAAAAACTTTTCACGTACTCCCGTGCAACTCGGCTGCTAGTCCTCCTATCATGCAGAATCTTAAGGTCCTAGCTCATGTGCAAGGCACCAAAGCCAGCTGAAAAGTCAATAATCGATACCTAAAACTTGAATTGTACTACTTCTTACTTGCTATTACATCAACTTAGAGGCTTCATCTGTGTTCCGCTATGGTGATTTTAGTGACTCCGCATACCGCAGCACGCGACATAGCTTTGCAGACGATAAGTACAACCGTTTCAGAGAGAACAGCGGCCAATTTGACGATCTGGCTTTAAGTCGATTCGATAACAAATGAAGAAAACGGATGGATTTCTCAGGTTTTTACTACATATGAACACTTTTCACATTCTCCCATGCAACTCGGCTGCTAGTCCTCCTTTCATGCAGAATCATAAGGACCTAGCTCATGCCAAAGGCACCAAAGCCAGCTAAAAAGTCAGTAATCGATACCTAAAACTTGAATTGTAGTTCTTCTTACTTGCTATTACATCAACTTAGAAGCTTCATCTGTGTTCTACTATGGTGCTTTTAGTGTCTCCGCATACCGCAGCACGCGACATAGCTGTGCAGACGATAAGTACAACCGTTTCAGAGAAAAGAGCGGCCAATGTGACGATCTGGCTTTAAGTTGATTCGAAAACAAATGACGAAAATGGACGGATTTCTCAGGTTTTTACTACATATGAACACTTTTCACTTACTCCATTGTAACGCGGCTGCTAGTCCTCCTTTCATGCAGAATCTTAAGGTCCTAGCTCATGTCCAAGGCACCAAAGCCAGCAAAAAGTCCATAATCGATACCAAAAACTTGAATTGTACTACTTCTTACTGGCTATTACACCAACTTAGAAGCTTAATCTTTGTTCTACTATGGTGGTTTTAGTGTCTCCGCATACCGCAGCACGCGACATAGCTTTGCAGACGATAAGTACAACCGTTTCAGAGAGAAGAGCGGCCAATGTGACGCATTGCTTTAAGTCGATTCGATAATTAATTACGAAAACGGACGGATTTCTCAGGTTTTTACTACATATGAACACTTTTCGCATCCTCCCGTGCAACTCGGCTGCTAGTCCTCCTTTCGTGCCAAATCTTAAGGTCCTAGCTCATATCCAAGGCACCAAAGCCAGCTAAAAAGTCAATAATCGATACCTAAATCTTGAATTGTACTACTTCTTACTGGCTATTACATCAACTTTGAAGCTTCATCTGTGTTCTACTATGGTGCTTTCAGTGTCTCCGCATCCCGCAGCACGCGTCATAGCTTTGCAGACGATAAGTAAAACCGTTTCACAGAGAAGAGCGGCCAATGTGACGATCTGGCTTTAAGTCGATTCGATAACAAATGACGAAAACGGACGGATTTCTCAGGTTTTTACTACATATGAACACTTTTCACATTCTCCCATGCAACTCGGCTGCTAGTCCTCCTTTCATGCAGAATCATAAGGTCCTAGTTCATGTCCAAGGCACCAAAGCCAGCTAAAAAGTCAATAATCGATACCTAAAACTTGAATTGTACTACTACTTACTGGGTATTACATCAACTTAGAAGCTTAGTCTGTGTTCTACTATGGTGCTTTTAGTGTCTCCGCATACCGCAGCACGCGACATAGCTTTGCAGACGATAAGTACAACCGTTTCAGAGAGAAGAGCGGCCCATGTGACGCACTGCTTTAAGTCGATTCGATAATAAATTACGAAAACGGACGGATTTCTCAGGTTTTTACTACGTATTAACACTTTTCGCATCCTCCCGTGCAACTCGGCTGCTAGTCCTCCTTTCATGCAGAATCTTAAGGTCCTAGCTCATGTCCAAGGCACCAAAGCCAGCTAAAAAGTCAATATTCGACACTTAAAACTTGAATTGTACTACTCCTTACTGGCTATTACATCAACTTAGAAGCTTCATCTGTGTTCTACTATGGTGCTTTTAGTGTCTCCGCATATCGCAGCACGCGACATAGCTTTGCAGACGATAAGTACAACCGTTTCAGAGAGAAGAGCGGCCAATGTGACGCACTGCTTGAAGTCGATTCGATAATAAATTACGAAAACGAACGGATTCCTCACGTTTTTTCTACATATGTACACTTTTCGCATCCTCCCGTGCAACTCGGCTGCTAGTCCTCCTTTCATGCAGAATCGTAAGGTCCTAGCTCATGTCCAATGCACCAAAGCCAGCGAAAAAGTCGATAATCGATACCTAAAACTTGAATTGTACTACTTCTTACTTGCTATTACATCAACTTAGAAGCTTAATCTGTGTTCTACTATGGTGCTTTTAGTGTCTCCGCATACCGCAGCAGGCGAAATAGCTGTGCAGACGATAAGTACAACCGTTTCAGAGAGTAGAGCGGCCAATGTGACGATCTGGCTTTAAGTCGATTCAATAAAAAATGACGAAAATGGACGGAGTTCTCAGGTTTTTACTACATATGAACACTTTTCACATACTCCCGTGCAACGCAGCTGCTAGTCCTCCTTTCATGCGGAATCTTAAGGTCCTAGCTCATATCCAAGGCACCAAAGCCAGCTAAAAAGTCAATAATCGATACCTAAAACTTGAATTGTACTACTTCTTACTGGCTATTACATCAACTTAGAAGCTTAATCTGTGTTCTACTATGGTGCTTTTAGTGTCTCCGCATACCGCAGCACGCGACAAAGCTGTGCAGACGATAAGTACAACCGTTTCAGAGAGAAGAGCAGCCAATGTGACGATCTGGCTTTAAGTCGATTCGATAACAAATGACGAAAATGGACGGATTTCTCAGGTTTTTACTACATATGAACACTTTTTACATTCTCCCGTGCAACTCGGCTGCTAGTCCTCCTTTCATGCAGAATCGTAAGGTCCTAGCTCTTGACCAAGGCACCAAAGCCAGCAAAAAAGTCAATAATCGATACCTAAATCTTGAATTGTACTACTTCTTACTGGCTATTACATCAACTTTGAAGCTTCATCTGCGTTCTACTATGGTGCTTTTAGTGTCTCCGCATACCGCAGCACGCGACATAGCTTTGCAGACGATAAGTACAACCATTTCAGAGAGAAGAGCGGCCAATGTGACGCACTGGTTTAAGTCGATTCGATAATAAATTACGAAAACGGACGGATTTCTCAGGTTTTTACTACATATGAACACTTTTCGCATCCTCGAGAGCAACTCGGCTGCTAGTCCTCCTTTCATGCAGAATCATAAGGTCCTAGCTCATGTCCAAGGCAACAAAGCCAGCTAAAAAGTCAATATTCGATACCTAAAACTTGAATTGTACTACTCCTTACTGGCTATTACATCAACTTAGAAGCTTCAGCTGTGTTCTACTATGGTGCTTTTAGTGTCTCCGCCTACTGCAGCACGCGACATAGCTTTGCAGACGATAAGTACAACCGTTTCAGAGAGGAGAGGGGCCAATGTGACGATCTGGCTTTAAGTCGATTCGATAACAAATGACGAAAACGGACGGATTTCTCAGGTTTTTACTACTAATGAACACTTTTTACATTCTCCCGTGCAACTCGGCTGCTACTCCTCCTTTCATGCAGAATCGTAAGGTCCTAGCTCATGTGCAAGGCACCAAAGCCAGCAAAAAAGTCAATAATCGATACCTAAATCTTGAATTTTACTACTTCTTACTGGCTATTACACCAACTTTGAAGCTTCATCTGTGTTCTACTATGGTGCTTTTAGTGTCTCCGCATATCGCAGCACGCGACATAGCTTTGCAGACGGTAAGTACAACCGTTTCAGAGTGAAGAGTGGCCAATGTGACGATCTGGCTTTAAGTCGATTCGATAACAAATGACTAAAACGGACTGATTTCTCAGGTTTTTACTATATATGAACACTTTGCACATTCTCACATGCAACTCGGCTGCTAGTCCTCCTTTCATGCAGAATCATTAGGTCCTAGCTCATGTCCAAGGCAAAAAAGCAAGCTGAAAAGTAATAATCGATACCTAAAACTTGAATTGTACTACTTCTTACTGGCTATCTGTGTTCCACTATGGTGATTTTAGTGTCTCCGCATACCGCTTTACGCGACATAGCTTTGCAGACGATAAGAACAACCGTTTGAGAGAGAAGAGGGGCCAATGTGACGATCTGGTTTTAAGTCGATTCGATAACAAATGACGAAAATGGACGGATTTCTCAGGTTTTTACTACATATGAACACTTTTCACTTACTCCATTGTAACGCGGCTGCTAGTCCTCCTTTCATGCAGAATCGTAAGGTCCTAGCTCATGTCCAAGGCACCAAAGCTAGCAAAAAAGTCAATAATCGATACCTAAATCTTGAATTGTACTACTTCTTACTGGCTATTACATCAACTTTGAAGCTTCATCTGTGTTCTACTATGGTGCTTTTAGTGTCTCCGCATACTGCAGCACGCGACATAGCTTTGCAGACGATAAGTACAACCGTTTCAGAGAGAAGAGCGGCCAATGTGACGATCTGGCTTTAAGTCGATTCGATAATAAATTACGTAAACGGACGGATTTCTCAGGATTTTACTACATATGGACACTTTTCACATTCTCCCATGCAACTCGGCTTCTAGGCCTCCTTTCATGCAGAATCATAAGGTCCTAGCTCCTGTACAAGGCACAAAAGCCAGCTAAAAAGTCAATAATCGATAACTAAAACTTTAATTGTACTACTTCTTACTCGCTATTACATCAACTTAGAAGCTTCATCTGTGTTCTACTATGGTGCTTTTAGTGTCTCCGCATACCGCAGCACGCGACATAGCTTTGCAGACGATAAGTACAACCGTTTCAGAGAGAAGAGCGGCCAATGTGACGATCTGGCATAAGTCGATTCGATAATAAATGACGAAATCGGACGGATCTCTAAGGTTTTTACTACATATGAACACTTTTTACATTCTCCCGTTTAACTCGGCTGCTAGTCCTACTTTCATGCAGAATCGTAAGGTCCTAGATCATGTCCAAGGCACCAAAGCCAGCAAAAAGTCAATAATCGATACCTAAATCTTGAATTGTACTACTTCTTACTGGCTATTACATCAACATAGAAGCTTCATCAGTGTTCCACTATGGTGATTTTAGTGTCACCGCATACCGCAGCACGCGACATAGCTTTGCAGACGATAAGAACAACCGTTTCAGAGAGAAGAGGGGCCAATGTGACGATCTGGTTTTAAGTCGATTCGATAACAAATGACGAAAATGGACGGATTTCTCAGGTTTTTACTACATATGAACACTTTTCACTTACTCCCGTGTAACGCGGCTGCTAGTCCTCCTTTCATGCAGAATCGTAAGGTCCTAGCTCATGTCCAAGGCACCAAAGCTAGCAAAAAAGTCAATAATCGATACCTAAATCTTGAATTGTACTACTTCTTACTGGCTTTTACATCAACTTTGAAGCTTCATCTGTGTTCTACTATGGTGCTTTTAGTGTCTCTTCATACCGCAGCACGCGACATAGCTTTGCAGACGATAAGTACAACCGTTTCAGAGAGAAGAGCGGCCAATGTGACGCACTGCTTTAAGTCGATTCGATAATAAATTACGAAAACGAAAGGATTTCTCAGGTTTTTACTACATATGAACACTTTTCGCATCCTCCTGTGCAACTCGGCTGCTAGTCCTCCTTTCATGCAGAGTCTTAAGGTCCTAGCTCATGTCCAAGGCACCAAAGACAGCTAAAAAGTCAATATTCGATACCTAAAACGTGAATTGTACTACTCCTTACTGGCTATTACATAAACTTAGAAGCTTAATCTGTGTTCTACAATGGTGCTTTTAGTGTCTCCGCATACCACAGCACGCGACACAGCTTTGCAGACGATAAGTACAACCGTTTCAGAGAGAAGAGCGGCCAATGCGACGATCTGGCTTCAAGTTGATTCGATAACAAATGACGAAAACGGACGGATTTCTCAGGTTTTTACTACATATGAACACTTTTCACATTCTCCCATGCAACTCGGCTGCTAGTCCTCCTTTCATGCAGAATCTTAAGGACATAGTTCATGACCAAAGCACCAAAGCCAGCTAAAAAGTCAATAATCGATACCTAAAACTTGAATTGTACTACTTCATACTGGCTATTACATCAACTTAGAAGCTTCATCTGTGTTCCACTATGGTGACTTTAGTGTCTCAGCATACCGCAGCACGCGACATAGCTTTGCAGACGATAAGTACAACCGTTTCAGAGAGAAGAGCGACCAATGTGACGATCTGGCTTTGAGTCGATTCGATAACAAATGACGAAAACGGACGGATTTCTCAGGTTTTTACTACATATGAACACTTTTCACATTCTCCCGTGCAACTCGGCTGCTAGTCCTCGCTTCATGCAGAATCTTAAGGACATAGATCATGTCGAAGGCACCAAAGCCAGCTAAAAAGTCAATAATCGATACCTAAAACTTGAATTGTACTACTCCTTATTGGCTATTACATCAACTTAGAAGCTTTATCTGTGTTCTACTATGGTGCTTTTAGTGTCTCCGCATACCGCAGGACACGACATAGCATTGCAGACGATAAGTACAACTGTTTCAGAGAGAAGAGGGGCCAATGTGACGATCTGGCTTTAAGTCGATTCGATAACAAATGACGAAAATGGACGGATTTCTCAGGTTTTTACTACATATGAACACTTTTCACTTACTCCATTGTAACGCGGCTGCTAGTCCTCCTTTCATGCAGAATCTTAAGGTCCTAGCTCATGTCCAAGGCACCAAAGCCAGCAAAAAGTCCATAATCGATACCAAAAACTTGAATTGTACTACTTCTTACTGGCTATTACATCAACTTAGAAGCTTAATCTGTGTTCTACTATGGTGCTTTTAGTGTCTCCGCATACCGCAGCACGCGACATAGCTTTGCAGACGATAAGTACAACCGTTTCAGAGAGAACAGCGGCCAATTTGACGATCTGGCTTTAAGTCGATTCGATAACAAATGAAGAAAACGGATGGATTTCTCAGGTTTTTACTACATATGAACACTTTTCACATTCTCCCATGCAACTCGGCTGCTAGTCCTCCTTTCATGCAGAATCATAAGGACCTAGCTCATGCCAAAGGCACCAAAGCCAGCTAAAAAGTCAGTAATCGATACCTAAAACTTGAATTGTAGTTCTTCTTACTTGCTATTACATCAACTTAGAAGCTTCATCTGTGTTCTACTATGGTGCTTTTAGTGTCTCCGCATACCGCAGCACGCGACATAGCTGTGCAGACGATAAGTACAACCGTTTCAGAGAAAAGAGCGGCCAATGTGACGATCTGGCTTTAAGTTGATTCGAAAACAAATGACGAAAATGGACGGATTTCTCAGGTTTTTACTACATATGAACACTTTTCACTTACTCCATTGTAACGCGGCTGCTAGTCCTCCTTTCATGCAGAATCTTAAGGTCCTAGCTCATGTCCAAGGCACCAAAGCCAGCAAAAAGTCCATAATCGATACCAAAAACTTGAATTGTACTACTTCTTACTGGCTATTACACCAACTTAGAAGCTTAATCTTTGTTCTACTATGGTGGTTTTAGTGTCTCCGCATACCGCAGCACGCGACATAGCTTTGCAGACGATAAGTACAACCGTTTCAGAGAGAAGAGCGGCCAATGTGACGCATTGCTTTAAGTCGATTCGATAATTAATTACGAAAACGGACGGATTTCTCAGGTTTTTACTACATATGAACACTTTTCGCATCCTCCCGTGCAACTCGGCTGCTAGTCCTCCTTTCGTGCCAAATCTTAAGGTCCTAGCTCATATCCAAGGCACCAAAGCCAGCTAAAAAGTCAATAATCGATACCTAAATCTTGAATTGTACTACTTCTTACTGGCTATTACATCAACTTTTAAGCTTCATCTGTGTTCTACTATGGTGCTTTCAGTGTCTCCGCATCCCGCAGCACGCGTCATAGCTTTGCAGACGATAAGTAAAACCGTTTCACAGAGAAGAGCGGCCAATGTGACGATCTGGCTTTAAGTCGATTCGATAACAAATGACGAAAACGGACGGATTTCTCAGGTTTTTACTACATATGAACACTTTTCACATTCTCCCATGCAACTCGGCTGCTAGTCCTCCTTTCATGCAGAATCATAAGGTCCTAGTTCATGTCCAAGGCACCAAAGCCAGCTAAAAAGTCAATAATCGATACCTAAAACTTGAATTGTACTACTACTTACTGGGTATTACATCAACTTAGAAGCTTAATCTGTGTTCTACTATGGTGCTTTTAGTGTCTCCGCATACCGCAGCACGCGACATAGCTTTGCAGACGATAAGTACAACCGTTTCAGAGAGAAGAGCGGCCCATGTGACGCACTGCTTTAAGTCGATTCGATAATAAATTACGAAAACGGACGGATTTCTCAGGTTTTTACTACGTATTAACACTTTTCGCATCCTCCCGTGCAACTCGGCTGCTAGTCCTCCTTTCATGCAGAATCTTAAGGTCCTAGCTCATGTCCAAGGCACCAAAGCCAGCTAAAAAGTCAATATTCGACACCTAAAACTTGAATTGTACTACTCCTTACTGCCTATTACATCAACTTAGAAGCTTCATCTGTGTTCTACTATGGTGCTTTTAGTGTCTCCGCATATCGCAGCACGCGACATAGCTTTGCAGACGATAAGTACAACCGTTTCAGAGAGAAGAGCGGCCAATGTGACGCACTGCTTGAAGTCGATTCGATAATAAATTACGAAAACGAACGGATTCCTCACGTTTTTTCTACATATGTACACTTTTCGCATCCTCCCGTGCAACTCGGCTGCTAGTCCTCCTTTCATGCAGAATCTTAAGGTCCTAGCTCATGTCCAATGCACCAAAGCCAGCGAAAAAGTCGATAATCGATACCTAAAACTTGAATTGTACTACTTCTTACTTGCTATTACATCAACTTAGAAGCTTAATCTGTGTTCTACTATGGTGCTTTTAGTGTCTCCGCATACCGCAGCAGGCGAAATAGCTGTGCAGACGATAAGTACAACCGTTTCAGAGAGTAGAGCGGCCAATGTGACGATCTGGCTTTAAGTCGATTCAATAAAAAATGACGAAAATGGACGGAGTTCTCAGGTTTTTACTACATATGAACACTTTTCACATACTCCCGTGCAACTCGGCTGCTAGTCCTCCTTTCATGCGGAATCTTAAGGTCCTAGCTCATATCCAAGGCACCAAAGCCAGCTAAAAAGTCAATAATCGATACCTAAAACTTGAATTGTACTACTTCTTACTGGCTATTACATCAACTTAGAAGCTTAATCTGTGTTCTACTATGGTGCTTTTAGTGTCTCCGCATACCGCAGCACGCGACAAAGCTGTGCAGACGATAAGTACAACCGTTTCAGAGAGAAGAGCAGCCAATGTGACGATCTGGCTTTAAGTCGATTCGATAACAAATGACGAAAATGGACGGATTTCTCAGGTTTTTACTACATATGAACACTTTTTACATTCTCCCGTGCAACTCGGCTGCTAGTCCTCCTTTCATGCAGAATCGTAAGGTCCTAGCTCTTGACCAAGGCACCAAAGCCAGCAAAAAAGTCAATAATCGATACCTAAATCTTGAATTGTACTACTTCTTACTGGCTATTACATCAACTTTGAAGCTTCATCTGCGTTCTACTATGGTGCTTTTAGTGTCTCCGCATACCGCAGCACGCGACATAGCTTTGCAGACGATAAGTACAACCGTTTCAGAGAGAAGAGCGGCCAATGTGACGCACTGGTTTAAGTCGATTCGATAATAAATTACGAAAACGGACGGATTTCTCAGGTTTTTACTACATATGAACACTTTTCGCATCCTCGAGTGCAACTCGGCTGCTAGTCCTCCTTTCATGCAGAATCATAAGGTCCTAGCTCATGTCCAAGGCAACAAAGCCAGCTAAAAAGTCAATATTCGATACCTAAAACTTGAATTGTACTACTCCTTACTGGCTATTACATCAACTTAGAAGCTTCAGCTGTGTTCTACTATGGTGCTTTTAGTGTCTCCGCCTACTGCAGCACGCGACATAGCTTTGCAGACGATAAGTACAACCGTTTCAGAGAGGAGAGGGGCCAATGTGACGATCTGGCTTTAAGTCGATTCGATAACAAATGACGAAAACGGACGGATTTCTCAGGTTTTTACTACTAATGAACACTTTTTACATTCTCCCGTGCAACTCGGCTGCTACTCCTCCTTTCATGCAGAATCGTAAGGTCCTAGCTCATGTGCAAGGCACCAAAGCCAGCAAAAAAGTCAATAATCGATACCTAAATCTTGAATTTTACTACTTCTTACTGGCTATTACACCAACTTTGAAGCTTCATCTGTGTTCTACTATGGTGCTTTTAGTGTCTCCGCATACCGCAGCACGCGACATAGCTTTGCAGACGGTAAGTACAACCGTTTCAGAGTGAAGAGTGGCCAATGTGACGATCTGGCTTTAAGTCGATTCGATAACAAATGACTAAAACGGACTGATTTCTCAGGTTTTTACTATCTATGAACACTTTGCACATTCTCACATGCAACTCGGCTGCTAGTCCTCCTTTCATGCAGAATCATTAGGTCCTAGCTCATGTCCAAGGCAAAAAAGCAAGCTGAAAAGTAATAATCGATACCTAAAACTTGAATTGTACTACTTCTTACTGGCTGTCTGTGTTCCACTATGGTGATTTTAGTGTCTCCGCATACCGCATTACGCGACATAGCTTTGCAGACGATAAGAACAACCGTTTGAGAGAGAAGAGGGGCCAATGTGACGATCTGGTTTTAAGTCGATTCGATAACAAATGACGAAAATGGACGGATTTCTCAGGTTTTTACTACATATGAACACTTTTCACTTACTCCATTGTAACGCGGCTGCTAGTCCTCCTTTCATGCAGAATCGTAAGGTCCTAGCTCATGTCCAAGGCACCAAAGCTAGCAAAAAAGTCAATAATCGA
Source organism: Schistocerca gregaria (assembly GCF_023897955.1). Lineage (NCBI taxonomy): Eukaryota > Metazoa > Arthropoda > Insecta > Orthoptera > Acrididae > Schistocerca > Schistocerca gregaria. Next base: position 1,564,379 of record NW_026061770.1, read on the forward strand.
TACCTAAATCTTGAATTGTACTACTTCTTACTGGCTATTACATCAACTTTGAAGCTTCATCTGTGTTCTACTATGGTGCTTTTAGTGTCTCCGCATACTGCAGCACGCGACATAGCTTTGCAGACGATAAGTACAACCGTTTCAGAGAGAAGAGCGGCCAATATGACGATCTGGCTTTAAGTCGATTCGATAATAAATTACGTAAACGGACGGATTTCTCAGGATTTTACTACATATGGACACTTTTCACATTCTCCCATGCAACTCGGCTTCTAGGCCTCCTTTCATGCAGAATCATAAGGTCCTAGCTCCTGTACAAGGCACAAAAGCCAGCTAAAAAGTCAATAATCGATAACTAAAACTTTAATTGTACTACTTCTTACTGGCTATTACATCAACTTAGAAGCTTCATCTGTGTTCTACTATGGTGCTTTTAGTGTCTCCGCATACCGCAGCACGCGACATAGCTTTGCAGACGATAAGTACAACCGTTTCAGAGAGAAGAGCGGCCAATGTGACGATCTGGCATAAGTCGATTCGATAATAAATGACGAAATCGGACGGATCTCTAAGGTTTTTACTACATATGAACACTTTTTACATTCTCCCGTTTAACTCGGCTGCTAGTCCTACTTTCATGCAGAATCGTAAGGTCCTAGATCATGTCCAAGGCACCAAAGCCAGCAAAAAGTCAATAATCGATACCTAAATCTTGAATTGTACTACTTCTTACTGGCTATTACATCAACATAGAAGCTTCATCAGTGTTCCACTATGGTGATTTTAGTGTCACCGCATACCGCAGCACGCGACATAGCTTTGCAGACGATAAGAACAACCGTTTCAGAGAGAAGAGGGGCCAATGTGACGATCTGGTTTTAAGTCGATTCGATAACAAATGACGAAAATGGACGGATTTCTCAGGTTTTTACTACATATGAACACTTTTCACTTACTCCCGTGTAACGCGGCTGCTAGTCCTCCTTTCATGCAGAATCGTAAGGTCCTAGCTCATGTCCAAGGCACCAAAGCTAGCAAAAAAGTCAATAATCGATACCTAAATCTTGAATTGTACTACTTCTTACTGGCTTTTACATCAACTTTGAAGCTTCATCTGTGTTCTACTATGGTGCTTTTAGTGTCTCTTCATACCGCAGCACGCGACATAGCTTTGCAGACGATAAGTACAACCGTTTCAGAGAGAAGAGCGGCCAATGTGACGCACTGCTTTAAGTCGATTCGATAATAAATTACGAAAACGAAAGGATTTCTCAGGTTTTTACTACATATGAACACTTTTCGCATCCCCCTGTGCAACTCGGCTGCTAGTCCTCCTTTCATGCAGAGTCTTAAGGTCCTAGCTCATGTCCAAGGCACCAAAGAAGGGTAAAAAGTCAATAATCGATACCTAAATCTTGAATTGTACTACTTCTTACTGGCTATTACATCAACTTAGAAGCTTCAACTGTGTTCTACTATGGTGCTTTATGTATCTCCGCATACCGCAGCACACGACATAGCTTTGCAGACGATAAGTACAACCGTTTCAGAGAGAAGAGCGGCCAATGTAACGATCTGGCTTTAAGTCGATTCGATAACAAATGACGAAAACGGACGGATTTCTCAGTTTTTTACTACATTTGAACAATTTTTACATTCTCCCGTGCAACTCGGCTGCTAGTCCTCCTTTCATGCAGAATCGTAAGGTATTACCTCATGTCCCAGGCACCAAAGCCAGCAAAAAAGTCAATAATCGATACCTAAATCTTGAATTGTACTACTTCTTACTGGCTATTACATCAACTTTGAAGCTTCATCTGTGTTCTACTATGGTGCTTTCAGTGTCTCTTCATACCGCAGCACGCGACATAGCTTTGCAGACGATAAGTACAACCGTTTCAGAGAGAAGAGCGGCCAATGTGACACACTGCTTTAAGTCGATTCGATAATAAATTACGAAAACGGACGTATTTCTCAGGTTTTTACTACATATGAACACTTTTCACATCCTCCCGTGCAACAGGGCTGCTAGTCCTCCTTTCATGCAGAATCTTAAGGTCCTAGCTCATGTCCAAGGCACCTAAACCAGCTAAAAAGTCAATATTCGATACCTAAAACTTGAATTGTACTACTCCTTACTGGCTATTACATCAACTTAGAAGCTTCATCTGTGTTGTACTATGGTGATTTTAGTGTCTCCGCATACCGCAGAACGCGACATAGCTTTGCAGACGATAAGTACAACCGTTTCAGAGAGAAGAGCGGGCAATGTGACGATCTGGCTTCAAGTTGATTCGATAACAAATGACGATAACGGACGGATTTCTCAGGTTTTTACTACATATGAACACTTTCCACATTCTCCCATGCAACTCGGCTGCTAGTCCTCCTTTCATGCAGTATCTTAAGGACATAGCTCATGTCCAAGGCACCAAAGCCAGCTAAAAAGTCAATAATCGATACCTAAAACTTGAATTGTACTACTCCTTATTGGCTATTACATCAACTTAGAAGCTTTATCTGTGTTCTACTATGGTGCTTTTAGTGTCTCCGCATACCGCAGGACACGACATAGCTTTGCAGACGATAAGTACAACCGTTTCAGAGAGATGAGCGGCCAATGTGACGCACTGCTTTAAGGCGATTCGATAATAAATTACGAAAACGGACGGATTTCTCAGGTTTTTACTGCATATGAACACTTTTCGCATCCTCGCATGCAACTCGGCTGCTAGTCCTCCTTCCATGCAGAATCTTAAGGACATAGCTCATGTCCAAGGCACCAAAGCCAGCTAAAAAGTAAATAATCGAAACCTAAAACTTGAATTGTACTACTTCTTACTGGCTATTACATCAACTTAGAAGCTTCATCTGTGTTCCACTATGGTGATTTTAGTTTCTCCGCATACCGCAGCACGCGACATAGCTTTGCAGACGATAAGTACAACCGTTTCAGAGACAAGAGCGGGCAATGTGACGATCTGGCTTCAAGTTGATTCGATAATTACTGACGAAAAAGGACCGATTTCTCAGGTTTTTACTACATATGAACACCTTTCACATTCTCCCATGCAACTCGGCTGCTAGTCCTCCTTTCATGCAGAATCTTAAGGACATAGCTCTTGTCCAAGGCACCAAAGCCAGCTAAAAAGTCAATAATCGATACCTAAAACTTGAATTGTACTACTTCTTACTGGCTATTACATCAACTTAGAAGCTTCATCTGTGTTCCACTATGGTGATTTTAGTGTCTCCGCATACCGCAGCACACGACATAGCTTTGCAGACAATAAGTACAACCGTTTCAGAGAGAAGAGGGACCAATGTGACGATCTGGCTTTTAGTCGATTCGATAACAAATGACGAAAATGGACGGTTTTCTCAGGTTTTTACTACATATGAACTCTTCTCACATTCTCCCATGCAACTCGGCTGCTAGTCCTCCTCCCATGCGGAATCATAAGGTCCTAGCTCATGTCCAAGGCACAAAAGCCAGCTAAAAAGTCAATAATCGATACCTAAAACTTGAATTGTACTACTTCTTACTGGCTATTACAACTTAGAAGCTTAATCTGTGTTCTACTATGGTGCTTTTAGTGTCTCCGCATACCTCAGCACGCGACATAGCTTTGCAGACGATAAGTACAACCGTTTCAGAGAGAAGAGCGGCCAATGTGACTCACTGCTTTAAGTCGATTCGATAATAAATTACGAAAACGGACGGATTTCTCAGGTTTTTACTACATATGAAAACTTTTCGCATTCTCCCGTGCAACTCGGCTGCTAGTCCTCCTTTCATGCAGAATCTTAAGGTCCTAGCTCATGTCCAAGGCACCAAAGCCAGCTAAAAATTCAATATTCGATACCTAAAACTTGAATTGTATGACTCCTTACTGGCTATTACATCAACTTAGAAGCTTCATCTGTGTTCTACTATGGTGCTTTTAGTGTCTCCGCATACTGCAGCACGCGACATAGCTTTGCAGACGATAAGTACAACCGTTTCAGAGAGAAGAGGGCCCAGTGTGACGATCTGGCTTTAAGTCGATTCGATAACAAATGACGAAAACGGACGGATTTCTCAGGTTTTTACTACATATGAACAATTTTTACATTCTCCCGTGCAACTCGGCTGCTAGTCCTCCTTTCATGCAGAATCGTAAGGTCCTAGCTCATGTCCTAGGCACCAAAGACAGCAAAAAAGTCAAAAATCGATACCTAAATCTTGAATTGTACTACTTCTTACTGGCTATTACATCAACTTTGAAGCTTCATCTGTGTTCTACTATGGTGCTTTTAGTGTCTCCGCATTCCGCAGCACGCGACATAGCTTTGCAGACGATAAGTACAATCGTTTCAGAGAGAAGAGCGGCCAATGTGACGATCTGGCTTTAAGTCGATTCGATAATAAATTACGAAAACGGACGGATTTCTCAGGTTTTTACTACATATGAACACTTTTCACATCCTCCCGTGCAACTCAGCTGCTAGTCATCCTTTCATGCAGAATCTTAAGGTCCTAGCTCATGTCCAAGGCACCTAAACCAGCTAAAAAGTCAATATTCGATACCTAAAAGTTGAATTGTACTACTCCTTACTGGCTATTACATCAACTTAGAAGCTTCATCTGTGTTCTACTATGGTGCTTTTAGTGTCTCCGCATACCGCAGCACGCGACATTGCTTAGAAGACGATAAGTACAACCGTTTCAGAGAGAAGAGCGGCCAATGTGACGCACTGCTTTAAGTCGATTCGATAATAAATTACGAAAACGGACGGATTTCTCAGGTTTTTACTACATATGAACACTTTTCGCATCCTCCCGTGCAACTTGGCTGCTAGTCCTCCTTTCATGCAGAATCGTAAGGTCCTAGCTCATGTCCAAGGCACCAAAGCCAGCAAAAAAGTCAATAATCGATACCTAAATCTTGAATTGTACTACTTCTTACTGGCTATTACATCAACATAGAAGCTTCATCAGTGTTCCACTATGGTGATTTTAGTGTCATCGCATACCGCAGCACGCGACATAGCTTTGCAGACGATAAGAACAACCGTTTCAGAGAGAAGAGGGGCCAATGTGACGATCTGGTTTTAAGTCGATTCGATAACAAATGACGAAAATGGACGGATTTCTCAGGTTTTTACTACATATGAACACTTTTCACTTACTCCCGTGTAACGCGGCTGCTAGTCCTCCTTTCATGCAGAATCGTAAGGTCCTAGCTCATGTCCAAGGCACCAAAGCTAGCAAAAAAGTCAATAATCGATACCTAAATCTTGAATTGTACTACTTCTTACTGGCTTTTACATCAACTTTGAAGCTTCATCTGTGTTCTACTATGGTGCTTTTAGTGTCTCTTCATACCGCAGCACGCGACATAGCTTTGCATACGATAAGTACAACCGTTTCAGAGAGAAGAGCGGCCAATGTAACGCACTGCTTTAAGTCGATTCGATAATAAATTACGAAAACGGACGGATTTCTCAGGTTTTTACTACATATGAACACTTTTCGCATCCTCCCGTGCAACTCGGCTGCTAGTCCTCCTTTCATGCACAGTCTTAAGGTCCTAGCTCATGTCCAAGGCACCAAAGCCAGCTAAAAAGTCAATATTCGATACCTAAAACGTGAATTGTACTACTCCTTACTGGCTATTACATCAACTTAGAAGCTTAATCTGTGTTCTACAATGGTGCTTTTAGTGTCTCCGCATACCGCAGCACGCGACACAGCTTTGCAGACGATAAGTACAACCGTTTCAGAGAGAAGAGCGGCCAATGTGACGATCTGGCTTCAAGTTGATTCGATAACAAATGACGAAAACGGACGGATTTCTCAGGTTTTTACTACATATGAACACTTTTCACATTCTCCCATGCAACTCGGCTGCTAGTCCTCCTTTCATGCAGAATCTTAAGGACATAGCTCATGACCAAAGCACCAAAGCCAGCTAAAAAGTCAATAATCGATACCTAAAACTTGAATTGTACTACTTCTTACTGGCTATTACATCAATTTAGAAGCTTCATCTGTGTTCCACTATGGTGATTTTAGTGACTCAGCATACCGCAGCACGCGACATAGCTTTGCAGACGATAAGTACAACCGTTTCAGAGAGAAGAGCGACCAATGTGACGATCTGGCTTTGAGTCGATTCGATAACAAATGACGAAAACGGACGGATTTCTCAGGTTTTTACTACATATGAACACTTTTCACATTCTGCCGTGCAACTCGGCTGCTAGTCCTCGCTTCATGCAGAATCTTAAGGACATAGATCATGTCGAAGGCACCAAAGCCAGCTAAAAAGTCAATAATCGATACCTAAAACTTGAATTGTACTACTCCTTATTGGCTATTACATCAACTTAGAAGCTTTATCTGTGTTCTACTATGGTGCTTTTAGTGTCTCCGCATACCACAGGACACGACATAGCTTTGCAGACGATAAGTACAACCGTTTCAGAGAGATGAGCGGCCAATGTGACGCACTGCTTTAAGGCGATTCGATAATAAATTACGAAAACGGACGGATTTCTCAGGTTTTTACTGCATATGAACACTTTTCGCATCCTCGCGTGCAACTCGGCTGCTAGTCCTCCTTTCATGCAGAATCTTAAGGACATAGCTCATGTCCAAGGCACCAAAGCCAGCTAAAAAGTAAATAATCGAAACCTAAAACTTGAATTGTGCTACTTCTTACTGGCTATTACATCAACTTAGAAGCTTCATCTGTGTTCCACTATGGTGATTTTAGTTTCTCCGCATACCGCAGCACGCGACATAGCTTTGCAGACGATAAGTACAACCGTTTCAGAGACAAGAGCGGGCAATGTGACGATCTGGCTTCAAGTTGATTCGATAATAACTGACGAAAAAGGACCGATTTCTCAGGTTTTTACTACATATGAACACCTTTCACATTCTCCCATGCAACTCGGCTGCTAGTCCTCCTTTCATGCAGAATCTTAAGGACATAGCACTTGTCCAAGGCACCAAAGCCAGCTAAAAAGTCAATAATCAATACCTAAAACTTGAATTGTACTACTTCTTACTGGCTATTACATCAACTTAGATGCTTCATCTGTGTTCCACTATGGTGATTTTAGTGTCTCCGCATACCGCAGCACACGACATAGCTTTGCAGACGATAAGTACAACCGTTTCAGAGAGAAGAGGGACCAATGTGACGATCTGGCTTTTAGTCGATTCGATAACAAATGACGAAAATGGACGGTTTTCTCAGGTTTTTACTACATATGAACTCTTTTCACATTCTCCCATGCAACTCGGCTGCTAGTCCTCCTCCCATGCGGAATCATAAGGTCCTAGCTCATGTCCAAGGCACAAAAGCCAGCTAAAAAGTCAATAATCGATACCTAAAACTTGAATTGTACTACTTCTTACTGGCTATTACAACTTAGAAGCTTAATCTGTGTTCTACTATGGTGCTTTTAGTGTCTCCGCATACCAAAGCACGCGACATAGCTTTGCAGACGATAAGTACAACCCTTTCAGAGAAAAGAGCGGCCAATGTGACGATCTGGCTTGAAGTCGATTCGATAACAAAAGACGAAAACGGACGGATTTCTCAGGTTTTTACTACATATGAACAATTTTTACATTCTCCCGTGCAACTCGGCTGCTAGTCCTCCTTTCATGCAGAATCGTAAGGTCCTAGCTCATGTCCTAGGCACCAAAGACAGCAAAAAAGTCAAAAATCGATACCTAAATCTTGAATTGTACTACTTCTTACTGGCTATTACATCAACTTTGAAGCTTCATCTGTGTTCTACTATGGTGCTTTTACTGTCTCCGCATTCCGCAGCACGCGACATAGCTTTGCAGACGATAAGTACAATCGTTTCAGAGAGAAGAGCGGCCAATGTGACGATCTGGCTTTAAGTCGATTCGATACAAAATTACGAAAACGGACGGATTTCTCAGGTTTTTACTACATATGAACACTTTTCACATCCTCCCGTGCAACTCAGCTGCTAGTCATCCTTTCATGCAGAATCTTAAGGTCCTAGCTCATGTCCAAGGCACCTAAACCAGCTAAAAAGTCAATATTCGATACCTAAAACTTGAATTGTACTACTCCTTACTGGCTATTACTTCAACTTAGAAGCTTCATCTGTGTTCTACTATGGTGCTTTTAGTGTCTCCGCATACCGCAGCACGCGACATTGCTTAGAAGACGATAAGTACAACCGTTTCAGAGAGAAGAGGGGCCAATGTGACGATCTGGCTTTCAGTCGATTCGGTAACAAATGACGAAAATGGACGGTTTTCTCAGGTTTTTACAACATATGAACACTTTTCACATACTCCCGTGCAACGCGGCTGCTAGTCCTGATTTCATGCAGAATCGTAAGGTCCTAGCTCATGTCCAAGGCACCAAAGCCAGCTAAAAAGTCAATATTCGATACCTAAAACTTGAATTGTATTACTTCTTACTGGCTATTACATCAACTTAGAAGCTTCATCTGTGTTCTACTATGGTGCTTTTAGTGTCTCCGCATACCGCAGCACGCGACATTGCTTAGAAGACGATAAGTACAACCGTTTCAGAGAGAAGAGCGGCCAATGTGACGATCTGGCTTTAAGTCGATTCGATAACAAATGAATAAAAGGGGACGGATTTCTCAGGTTTTTACTACATATGAACACTTTTCACATTCTCCCGTGCAACGCGGCTGCTAGTGCTCCTTTCATGCACAATCTTAAGGTCCTACCTCATGTCCAAGGCACCAAAGCCAGCTAAAAAGTCAATAATCGATACCTAAAACTTGAATTGTACTACTTCTCACTGGCTATCACATCAACTTAGGAGCTTCATCTGTGTTCTACTATGGTGCTTTTAGTGACTCCGCATACCGCAGCACGCGACATACCTTTGCAGACGATAAGTACAACCGTTTCAGTGAGAATAGCGGGCAATGTGACGATCTGGCTTTAAGTCGATTCGATAACAAATTACGAAAACGGACGGATTTCTCAGGTTTTTACTACATATGAAAAGTTTTCGCCTTCTCCCGTGCAACTCGGCTGCTAGTCCTCCTTTCATGCAGAATCTTAAGGTCCTAGCTCATGTCCAAGGCATCAAAGCCAGCTAAAAAGTCAATAATCGATACCTAAAACTTGAATTGTACTACTTCTCACTGGCTATCACATCAACTTAGAAGCTTCATCTGTGTTCTACTATGGTGCTTTTAGTGTCTGCGCATAATGCAGCACGCGACATAGCTTTGCAGACGATAAGTACAACCGATTCAGAGAGAAGAGCGGCCAACGTGACGCACTGCTTTAAGTCGATTCGATAATATATTCCGAAAACGGACGGATTTCTCAGGTTTTTACTACATATGAACACTTTTCGCATCCTCCCGTTCCACTCGGCTGCTAGTCCTCCTTTCATGCACAATCTTAAGGTCCTACCTCATGTCCAACGCACCAAAGCCAGCTAAAAAGTCAATATTCGATACCTGATACTTGAATTGTACTACTTCTCACTGGCTATCACATCAACTTAGAAGCTTCATCTGTGTTCCACTATGGTGATTTTAGTGTCTCCGCATACCGCAGCACACGACATAGCTTTGCAGATGATAAGTACAACCGTTTCAGAGAGAAGAATGGCCAATGTGACGATCTGGCTTTCAGTCGATTCGATAACAAATGACGAAAATGGACGGATTTCTCAGGTTTTTACTACATATGAATACGTTTCACATACTCCCGTGCAACGCGGCTGCTAGTCCTGATTTCATGCAGAATCGTAAGGTCCTAGCTTCATATCCAAGGCACCAAAGCCAGCTAAAAATTCAATATTCGATACCTAAAACTTGAATTGTACCACTCCTTACTGGCTATTACATCAACTTAGAAGCTTCATCTGTGTTCTACTATGGTGCTTTTAGTGTCTCCGCATACCGCAGCACGCGACATAGCTTTGCAGACGATAAGTACAACCGTTTCAGAGAGAAGAGCGGCCAATGTGACGCTCTGCTTTAAGTCGATTCGATAATAAATTACGAAAACGGACGGATTTCTCAGGTTTTTACTACATATGAACACTTTTCGCATCCTCCCGTGCAACTCGGCTGCTAGTCCTCCTTTCATGCAGAATCTTAAGGTCCTAGCTCATGTCCAAGGCACCAAAGCCAGCTAAAAAGTCAATATTCGATACCTAAAACTTGAATTGTACTACTCCTTACTGGCTATTACATCAACTTAGAAGCTTCATCTGTGTTCTACTATGGTACTTTTAGTGTCTCCGCATACCGCAGCACGCGACATAGCTTTGCAGACGATAAGTACAACCGTTTCAGAGAGAAGAGGGGCCAATGTGACGAACTGGCTTTAAGTCGCTCCGATAACAAATGGCGAAAATGGACGGATTTCTCAGGTTTTTACTACATATGAACACTTTTCACATACTCCCGTGCAACGCGGCTGCTAGTCCTACTTTCATGCAGAATCGTAAGGTCCTAGCTCATGTCCAAGGCACCAAAGCCAGCAAAAAAGTCAATAATCGATACCTAAACCTTGAATTTTACTACTTCTTACTGGTTATTACATCAACTTTGAAGCTTCATCTGTGTTCTACTATGGTGCTTTTAGTGTCTCCGCATACCGCAGCACGCGACATAGCTTTGCAGACGATAAGTACAACCGTTTCAGAGAGAAGAGCGGCCAATGTGACGATCTGGCTTTAAGTCGATTCGATAACAAATGACGAAAACGGACGGATTTCTCAGGTTTTTACTACATATGAACACTTTCCACATTCTCCCATGCAACTCGGCTGCTAGTCCTCCTTTCATGCAGAATCATAAGGTCCTAGCTCATGTCAAAGGCACAAAAGCCAGCTAAAAAGTCAATAATCGATACCTAAAACTTGAATTGTACTACTTCTTACTGGCTTTACATCAACTTAGAAGCTTAATCTATGGTGCTTTTAGTGTCTCCGCATACCGCAGCACGCGACATAGCTTTGCAGACGATAAGTACAACCGTTTCAGAGAGAAGAGCGGCCAATGTGACGATCTGCTTTAAGTCGATTCGATAACAAATTACGAAAACGGACGGATTTCTCATTTTTTTACTACAGATGAACGCTATTCACATTCTCCCATGCATCTCGGCTGCTAGTCCTCCTCTCATGCAGAATCATAAGGTCCTAGCTCATGTCCAAGGCATAAAAGCCAGCTAAAAAGTCAATAATCGATACCTAAAACTTGAATTGTACTACTTCTCACTGGCTATCACATCAACTTAGAAGCTTCATCCGTGTTCTGCTATGGTGCTTTTAGTGTCTCCGCATACTGCAGCACGCGACATAGCTTTGCAGACGATAAGTACAACCGTTTCAGATAGAAGAGCGGCCAATGTGACGCACTGCTTTAAGTCGATTCGATAATATATTCCGAAAACGGACGGATTTCTCAGGTTTTTACTACATATGAACACTTTTCGCATCCTCCCGTGCCACTCGGCTGCTAGTAATCCTTTCATGCAGAATCATAAGGTCCTACCTCATGTCCAAGGCACCAAAGCCAGCTAAAAAGTCAATAATCGATACCTAAAACTTGAATTGTACTACTCCTTACTGGCTATTACATCAACTTAGAAGCTTCATCTGTGTTCTACTATGGTGCTTTTAGTGACTCCGCATACCGCAGCACGCGACATAGCTTTGCAGACGATAAGTACAACCGTTTCAGAGAGAAGAGCGGGCAATATGACGATCTGGCTTCAAGTTGATTCGATAACAACTGACGAAAAAGGATTAATTTCTCAGGTTTTTACTACATATGAACACTTTTCACATTCTCCCATCCAACTCGGCTGCTAGTCCTCCTTTCATGCAGAATCTTAAGGACATGGCTAATGTCCAAGGCAGCTAAGCCAGCTAAAAAGTCAATAATCGATACCTAAAACTTGAATTGTACTACTTCTCACTGGCTATCACATCAACTTAGAACCTTCATCTGTGTTCTACTATGGTGCTTTTAGTGTCTCCGCATACCGCAGCACGCGACATAGCTTTGCAGACGATAAGTACAACCGTTTCAGAGAGAAGAGGGGCCAATGTGACGAACTGGCTTTAAGTCGATTCGATAACAAATGACGAAAATGGACGGATTTCTCAGGTTTTTACTACATATGAACACTTTTCACATACTCCCGTGCAACTCGGCTGCTAGTCCTCCTTTCATGCAGAATCTTAAGGTCCTAGCTCATGTCCAAGGCACCTAAGCCAGCTAAAAAGTCAATAATCGATACCTAAAACTTGAATTGTACTACTCCTTACTGGCTATTACATCAACTTAGTAGCTTCATCTGTGTTCTACTATGGTGCTTTTAGTGTCTCCGCATACCGCAGCACGCGACATAGCTTTGCAGACGATAAGTACAACCGTTTCAGAGAGAAGAGGGGCCAATGTGACGAACTGGCTTTAAGTCGAATCGATAACAAATGACGAAAATGGACGGATTTCTCAGGTTTTTACTACATATGAACACTTTTCACATACTCCCGTGCAACTCGGCTGCTAGTCCTCCTTTCATGCAGAATCTTAAGGTCCTAGCTCATGTCCAAGGCACCTAAGCCAGCTAAAAAGTCAATAATCGATACCTAAAACTTGAATTGTACTACTTCTCACTGGCTATCACATCAACTTAGAACCTTCATCTGTGTTCTACTATGGTGCTTTTAGTGTCTCCGCATACCGCAGCACGCGACATAGCTTTGCAGACGATAAGTACTACCGTTTCAGAGAGAAGAGCGGCCAATGTGACGATCTGGCTTTAAGTCGATTCGATAACAAATGACGAAAACGGACGGATTTCTCAGGTTTTTACTACATATGAACACTTTTCACATTCTCCCATGTAACTCGGCCGCTAGTGCTCCTCTCATGCAGAATCATAAGGTCCTAGCTCATGTCCAAGGCACAAAAGCCAGCTAAAAAGTCAATAATCGATAACTAAAACTTTAATTGTACTACTTCTCACTAGCTATCACATCAACTTAGAAGCTTCATCTGCGTTCTACTATGGTGCTTTTAGTGTCTCCGCATACAGCAGCACGCGACATAGCTTTGCAGACGATAAGTACAACCGTTTCAGAGAGAAAAGCGGGCAATGTGACGATCTGGCTTTAAGTCGATTCGATAACAAATGACGAAAACGGACGGATTTCTCAGATTTTTACTACATATGAACACTTTCCACATTCTCCAATGCAACTCGGCTGCTAGTCCTCCTTTCATGCAGAATCTTAAGGTCCTAGCTCATGTCCAAGGCACCAAAGCCAGCTAAAAAGTCAATAATCGATACCTAAATTGACTACATCTTACTAGCTATTACATCAATTTAGAAGCTTCATCTGTGTTCCACTATGGTGATTTTAGTGCCTCCGCATACCGCAGCACGCGACATAGCTTTGCAGACGATAAGTACAACCGTTTCAGAGAGAAGAGAGGCCAATGTGACGATCTGGCTTTTAGTCGATTCGATAGCAAATGACGAAAATGGACGGATTTCTCAGGTTTTTACTACATATGAACACTTGTCACATAGTCCCGTGCAACGCGGCTGCTAGTCCTCCTTTCATGCAGAATCTTAAGGTCCTAGCTCATGTCCAAGGCACCAAAGCCAGCAAAAAAGACAATAATCGATACCTAAATCTTGAATTGTACTTCTTCTTACTGGCTATTACATCAACTTTGAAGCTTCATCTGTGTTCTACTATGGTGCTTTTAGTGTCTCCGCATACCGCAGCACGCGACATAGCTTTGCAGACGATAAGTACAACCGTTTCAGAGAGAAGAGCGGCCAATGTGACGATCTGGCTTTAAGTCGATTCGATAACAAATGACGAAAACGGACGGATTTCTCAGGTTTTTACTACATATGAACACTTTTCACATACTCCCGTGCAACGCGGCTGCTAGTCCTGATTTCATGCAGAATCGTAAGGTCCTAGCTCATATCCAAGGCACCAAAGCCAGCTAAAAATTCAATATTCGATACCTAAAACTTGAATTGTACTACTCCTTACTGGCTATTACATCAACTTAGAAGCTTCGTCTGTGTTCTACTATGGTGCTTTTAGTGTCTCCGCATTCCGCAGCACGCGACATAGCTTTGCAGACGATAAGTACAACCGTTTCAGAGAGAAGAGCGGCCAATGTGACGCTCTGCTTTAAGTCGATTCGATAATAAATTACGAAAACGGACGGATTTCTCAGGTTTTTACTACATATGAACACTTTTCGCATCCTCCCGTGCAACTCGGCTGCTAGTCCTCCTTTCATGCAGAATCTTAAGGTCCTAGCTCATGTCCAAGGCACCAAAGCCAGCTAAAAAGTCAATATTCGATACCTAAAACTTGAATTGTACTACTCCTTACTGGCTATTACATCAACTTAGAAGCTTCATCTGTGTTCTACTATGGTACTTTTAGTGTCTCCGCATACCGCAGCACGCGACATAGCTTTGCAGACGATAAGTACAACCGTTTCAGAGAGAAGAGGGGCCAATGTGACGAACTGGCTTTAAGTCGCTCCGATAACAAATGGCGAAAATGGACGGATTTCTCAGGTTTTTAATACATATGAACACTTTTCACATACTCCCGTGCAACGCGGCTGCTAGTCCTCCTTTCATGCAGAATCGTAAGGTCCTAGCTCATGTCCAAGGCACCAAAGCCAGCAAAAAAGTCAATAATCGATACCTAAACCTTGAATTTTACTACTTCTTACTGGTTATTACATCAACTTTGAAGCTTCATCTGTGTTCTACTATGGTGCTTTTAGTGTCTCCGCATACCGCAGCACGCGACATAGCTTTGCAGACGATAAGTACAACCGTTTCAGAGAGAAGAGCGGCCAATGTGACGATCTGCTTAAAGTCGATTCGATAACAAATGACGAAAACGGACGGATTTCTCATTTTTTTACTATATATGAACACTATTCACATTCTCCCATGCATCTCGGCTGCTAGTCCTCCTTTCATGCAGAATCATAAGGTCCTAGCTCATGTCCAAGGCATAAAAGCCAGCTAAAAAGTCAATAATCGTTCCCTAAAACTTGAATTGTACTACTTCTCACTGGCAATCACATCAACTTAGAAGCTTCATCTGTGTTCTACTATGGTGCTTTTAGTGTCTCCGCATACTGCAGGACGCGACATAGCTTTGCAGACGATAAGTACAACCGTTTCAGAGAGAAGAGCGGCCAATGTGACGCACTGCTTTAAGTCGATTCGATAATATATTCTATATTCCGAAAACGGACGGATTTCTCAGGTTTTTACTACATATGAACACTTTTCGCATCCTCCCGTGCCACTCGGCTGCTAGTCCTCCTTTCATGCAGAATCATAAGGTCCTACCTCATGTCCAAGGCACCAAAGCCAGCTAAAAAGTCAATATTCGATACCTAAAACTTGAATTGTACTACTCCTTACTGGCTATTACATCAACTTAGATCCTTCATCTGTGTTCTACTATGGTGCTTTTGGTGTCTCCGCATACCGCAGCACGCGACATAGCTTTGCAGACGATAAGTACAACCGTTTCAGAGAAAAGAGCGGCCAATGTGACGATCTGGCTTTAAGTCGATTCGATAACAAATGACGAAAACGGAAGGATTTCTGAGGTTTTTACTACATATGAACTCTTTTCACATTCTCCCATGCAACTCGGCTGCTAGTCCCCCTTTCATGCAGAATCATAAGGTCCTAGCTCATGTCCAAGGCAGAAAAGCCAGCTAAAAAGTCAATAATCGATACCTAAAACTTGAATTGTTCTACTTCTTACTGGCTATTACATCAACTTAGAAGCTAAATCTGTGTTCTACTATGGTGCTTTTAGTGTCTCCGCATACCGCAGCACGCGACATAGCTTTGCAGACGATAAGTACAACCGTTTCAGAGAGAAGAGCGGCCAATGTGACGCACTGCTTTAAGTCGATTCGATAATAAATTACGAAAACGGACGGATTTCTCAGGTTTTTACTACATATGAACACTTTTCGCATCCTCCCGTGCAACTCGGCTGCTAGTCCTCCTTTCATGCAGAATCTTAAGGTCCTAGCCCATGTCCAAGGCACCAAAGCCAGCTAAAAAGTCAATAATCGATACCTAAAACTTGAATTGTACTACTTCTCACTGGCTATCACATCAACTTAGAAGCTTCATCTGTGTTCTACTATGGTGCTTTTAGTGTCTCCGCATACTGCAGCATGCGACATAGCTTTGCAGACGATAAGTACAACCGTTTTAGAGAGAAGAGCGGCCAATGTGACGATCTGCTTTAAGTCGATTCGATAACAAATGACGAAAACGGACGGATTTCTCATTTTTTTTACTACAGATGAACGCTATTCACATTCTCCCATGCATCTCGGCTGCTAGTCCTCCTTTCATGCAGAATCATAAGGTCCTAGCTCATGTCCAAGGCATAAAAGCCAGCTAAAAAGTCAATAATCGATACCTAAAACTTGAATTGTACTACTTCTCACTGGCTATCACATCAACTTAGAAGCTTCATCCGTGTTCTGCTATGGTGCTTTTAGTGTCTCCGCATACTGCAGCACGCGACATAGCTTTGCAGACGATAAGTGCAACCGTTGCAGATAGAAGAGCGGCCAATGTGACGAACTGGCTTTAAGTCGATTCGATAATATATTCCGAAAACGGACGGATTTCTCAGGTTTTTACTACATATGAACACTTTTCGCATCCTCCCGTGCCACTCGGCTGCTAGTAATCCTTTCATGCACAATCATAAGGTCCTACCTCATGTCCAAGGCACCAAAGCCAGCTAAAAAGTCAATTTTCGATACCTAAAACTTGAATTGTACTACTCCTTACTGGCTATTACATCAACTTAGAAGCTTCATCTGTGTTCTACTATGGTGCTTTTAGTGACTCCGCATACCGCAGCACGCGACATAGCTTTGCAGACGATAAGTACAACCGTTTCAGAGAGAAGAGCGGGCAATATGACGATCTGGCTTCAAGTTGATTCGATAACGACTGACGAAAAAGGATGGATTTCTCAGATTTTTACTACATATGAACACTTTTCACATTCTCCCATCCAACTCGGCTGCTAGTCCTCCTTTCATGCAGAATCTTAAGGACATAGCTCATGTCCAAGGCACCAAAGCCAGCTAAAAAGTCAATAATCGATACCTAAATTGACTACATCTTACTAGCTATTACATCAACTTAGAAGCTTCATCTGTGTTCTAATATGGTGCTTTTAGTGTCTCCGCATACCGCGGCACGCGACATAGCTTTGCAGACGATAAGTACTACCGTTTCAGAGAGAAGAGCGGCCAATGTGACGATCTGCTTTAAGTCGATTCGATAACAAATGACGAAAACGGACGGATTTCTCATTTTTTTTACTACAGATGAACGCTATTCACATTCTCCCGTGCAACTCGGCTGCTAGTCCTCCTTTCATGCAGAATCTTAAGGTCCTAGCTCATGTCCAAGGTAACTACGCCAGCTAAAAAGTCAATAATCGATACCTAAAACTTGAATTTTACTACTTCTCACTGGCTATCACATCAACTTAGAAGCTTCATCTGCGTTCTACTATGGTGCTTTTAGTGTCTCCGCATACCGCAGCACGCGACATAGCTTTGCAGACGATAAGTACTACCGTTTCAGAGAGAAGAGCGGCCAATGTGACGATCTGGCTTTAAGTCGATTCGATAACAAATGACGAAAACGGACGGATTTCTCAGGTTTTTACTACATATGAACACTTTTCACATTCTCCCATGTAACTCGGCCGCTAGTCCTCCGTTCATGCAGAATCATAAGGTCCTAGCTCATGTCCAAGGCACAAAAGCCAGCTAAAAAGTCAATAATCTATAACTAAAACTTTAATTGTACTACTTCTCACTGGCTATCACATCAACTTAGAAGCTTCATCTGCGTTCTACTATGGTGCTTTTAGTGTCTCCGCATACAGCAGCACGCGACATAGCTTTGCAGACGATAAGTACAACCGTTTCAGAGAGAAAAGCGGGCAATGTGACGATCTCGCTTCAAGTTGATTCGATAACAAATGACTAAAACGGACGGATTTCTCAGATTTTTACTACATATGAACACTTTCCACATTCTCCAATGCAACTCGGCTGCTAGTCCTCCTTTCACGCAGAATCTTAAGGTCCTAGCTCATGTCCAAGGCACCAAAGCCAGCTAAAAAGTCAATAATCGATACCTAAATTGACTACATCTTACTAGCTATTACATCAACTTAGAAGCTTCATCTGTGTTCCACTATGGTGATTTTAGTTTCTCCGCATACCGCAGCACGCGACATAGCTTTGCAGACGATAAGTACAACCGTTTCAGAGAGAAGAGAGGCCAATGTGACGATCTGGCTTTAAGTCGATTCGATAACAAATGACGAAAATGGACGGATTTCTCAGGTTTTTACTACATATGAACACTTGTCACACAGTCCCGTGCAACGCGGCTGCTTGTCCTCCTTTCATGCAGAATCTTATGGTCCTAGCTCATGTCCAAGGCACCAAAGCCAGCAAAAAAGACAATAATCGATACCTAAATCTTGAATTGTACTTCTTCTTACTGGCTATTACATCAACTTTGAAGCTTCATCTGTGTTCTACTATGGTGCTTTTAGTGTCTCCGCATACCGCAGCACGCGACATAGCTTTGCAGACGATAAGTACAACCGTTTCAGAGAAAAGAGCGGCCAATGTGACGATCTGGCTTTAAGTCGATTCGATAACAAATGACGAAAACGGACGGATTTCTCAGGTTTTTACTACATATGAACACTTTTCACATTCTCCCATGCAACTCGGCTGCTCGTCCTCCTTTCATGCAGAATCATAAGGTCCAAGCTCATGTCCAAGGCACAAAAGCCAGCTAAAAAGTCAATAATCGATACCTAAATCTTGAATTGTACTACTTCTCACTGGCTATTACATCAACTTAGAAGCTTAATCTGTGTTCTACTATGGTGCTTTTAGTGTCTCCGCATACCGCAGCACGCAACATAGCTTTGCAGACGAGAAGTACAACCGTTTCAGAGAGAAGAGTGGCCAATGTGACGCACTGCTTTAAGTCGATTCCATAATAAATTACGAAAACGGACGGATTTCTCAGGTTTTTACTACATATGAACACTTTTCGCATCCTCCCGTGAAACTCGGCTGCTAGTCCTCCTTTCATGCAGAATCTTAAGGTCCTAGCTCATGTCCAAGGCACCAAAGCCAGCTAAAAAGTCAATATTCGATACCTAAAACTTGAATTGTACTACTCCTTACTGGCTATTACATCAACTTAGAAGCTTCATCTGTGTTCTACTATGGTGCTTTTAGTGTCTCCGCATACCGCAGCACGCGACATATCTTTGCAGACGATAAGTACAACCGTTTCAGAGAGAAGAGGGGCCAATGTGACGAACTGGCTTTAAGTCGATTCGATAACAAATGACGAAAATGGACGGAATTCTCAGGTTTTTACTACATATGAACACTTTTCACATTCTCCCATGTAACTCGGCCGCTAGTCCTCCTTTCATGCAGAATCATAAGGTCCTAGCTCATGTCCAAGGCACAAAAGCCAGCTAAAAAGTCAATAATCGATAACTAAAACTCTAATTGTACTACTTCTCACTGGCTATCACATCAACTTAGAAGCTTCATCTGCGTACTACTATGGTGCTTTTAGTGTCTCCGCATACAGCAGCACGCGACATAGCTTTGCAGACGATAAGTACAACCGTTTCAGAGAGAAAAGCGGGCAATGTGACGATCTGGCTTCAAGTTGATTCGATAACAAATGACTAAAACGGACGGATTTCTCAGATTTTTACTACATATGAACACTTTCCACATTCTCCAATGCAACTCGGCTGCTAGTCCTCCTTTCACGCAGAATCTTAAGGTCCTAGCTCATGTCCAAGGCACCAAAGCCAGCTAAAAAGTCAATAATCGATACCTAAATTGACTACATCTTACTAGCTATTACATCAACTTAGAAGCTTCATCTGTGTTCCACTATGGTGATTTTAGTGTCTCCGCATAGCGCAGCACGCGACATAGCTTTGCAGACGATAAGTACAACGGTTTCAGAGAGAAGAGAGGCCAAGGTGACGATCTGGCTTTAAGTCGATTCGATAACAAATGACGAAAATGGACGGATTTCTCAGGTTTTTACTACATATGAACACTTGTCACATAGTCCCGTGCAACGCGGCTGCTAGTCCTCCTTTCATGCAGAATCTTAAGGTCCTAGCTCATGTCCAAGGCACCAAAGCCAGCAAAAAAGACAATAATCGATACCTAAATCTTGAATTGTACTTCTTCTTACTGGCTATTACATCAACTTTGAAGCTTCATCTGTGTTCTACTATGGTGCTTTTAGTGTCTCCACATACCGCAGCACGCGACATAGCTTTGAGGACGATAAGTACAACCGTTTCAGAGAGAAGAGCGGCCAATGTGACGATCTGGCTTTAAGTCGATTCGATAACAAATGACGAAAACGGACGGATTTCTCAGGTTTTTACTACATATGAACACTTTTCACATTCTCCCATGCAACTCGGCTGCTAGTCCTCCTTTCATGCAGAATCATAAGGTCCAAGCTCATGTCCAAGGCACAAAAGCCAGCTAAAAAGTCAATAATCGATACCTAAATCTTGAATTGTACTACTCCTTACTGGCTATTACATCAACTTAGAAGCTTAATCTGTGTTCTAGTATGGTGCTTTTAGTGTCTCCGCATACCGCAGCACGCAACATAGCTTTGCAGACGATAAGTACAACCGTTTCAGAGAGAAGAGCGGCCAATGTGACGATCTGCTTTAAGTCGATTCGATAACAAATGACGAAAATGGACGGAATTCTCAGGTTTTTACTACATATGAACACTTTTCACATACTCCCGTGCAACGCGGCTGCTAGTCCTCCTTTCATGCAGAATCGTAAGGTCCTAGCTCATGTCCAAGGCACCAAAGCCAGCAAAAAAGTCAATAATCGATACCTAAATCTTGAATTGTACTACTTCTTACTGGCTATTACATCAACTTTGAAGCTTCATCTGTATTCTACTATGGTGCTTTTAGTGTCTGCGCATACCGCAGCACGCGACATAGCTTTGCAGACGATAAGTACAACCGTTTCAGATAGAAGAGCGGCCAATGTGACAATCTGGCTTTAAGTCGATTCGATAACACATGACGAAAACGGACGCATTTTTCATGTTTTTACTACATATGAACACTTTTCACATTCTCCCAAGCAACTCGGCTGCTAGTCCTCCTTCCATGCGGAATCATAAGGTCCTAGCTCATGTCCAAGGCACAAAAGCCAGCTAAAAGGTCAATAATCGATACCTAAAACTTGAATTGTACTACTTCTTACTGGCTATTACATCAACTTTGAAGCTTCATCTGTGTTCTACTATGGTGCTTTTAGTGTCTCCACATACCGCAGCACGCGACATAGCTTTGAGGACGATAAGTACAACGGTTTCAGAGAGAAAAGCGGGCAATGTGACGATCTGGCTTCAAGTTGATTCGATAACAAATGACTAAAACGGACGGTTTTCTCAGGTTTTTACTACATATGAACACTTTCCACATTCTCCAATGCAACTCGGCTGCTAGTCCTCCTTTCATGCAGAATCTTAAGGACATAGCTCATGTCCATGGCACCAAAGCCAGCTAAAAAGTCAATAATCGATACCTAAATTGACTACATCTTACTAGCTATTACATCAACTTAGAAGCTTCATCTGTGTTCCACTATGGTGATTTTAGTGTCTCCGCAAATCGCAGCACGCGACATAGCTTTGCAGACGATAAGTACAACCGTTTCAGAGAGAAGAGGGGCCAATGTGACGAACTGGCCTCAAGTCGATTAGATAACAAATGACGAAAATGGACGGATTTCTCAGGTTTTTACTACATATGAACACTTTTCACATACTCCCGTGCAACGCGGCTGATAGTCCTCCTTTCATGCAGAATCTTAAGGTCCTAGCTCATGTCCAAGGTACCAAAGCCAGCTAAAAAGTCAATATTCGATACCTAAAACTTGAATTGTACTACTCCTTACTGGCTATTACATCAACTTAGAAGCTTCATCTGTGTTCTACAATGGTGCTTTTAGTGTCTCCGCATACCGCAGCACGCGACATAGCTTTGCAGACGATAAGTACAACCGTTTCAGAGAGAAGAGGGGCCAATGTGACGATCTGGCTTTAAGTCGATTCGATAACAAGTGACGAAAACGGACGGATTTCTCAGGTTTATACTACATATGAACACTTTTTACATTCTCCCGTGCAACTCGGCTGCTAGTCCTCCTTTCATGCAGAATCGTAAGGTCCTAGCTCATGTCCAAGGCACCAAAGCCAGCAAAAAAGTCAATAATCGATACCTAAATCTTGAATTGTACTACTTCTTACTGGCTATTACATCAACTTTGAAGCTTCATCTGTATTCTACTATGGTGCTTTTAGTGTCTGCGCATACCGCAGCACGCGACATAGCTTTGCAGACGATAAGTACAACCGTTTCAGATAGAAGAGCGGCCAATGTGACAATCTGGCTTTAAGTCGATTCGATAACACATGACGAAAACGGACGCATTTTTCATGTTTTTACTACATATGAACACTTTTCACATTCTCCCAAGCAACTCGACTGCTAGTCCTCCTTCCATGCGGAATCATAAGGTCCTAGCTCATGTCCAAGGCACAAAAGCCAGCTAAAAGGTCAATAATCGATACCTAAAACTTGAATTGTACTACTTCTTACTTGCAATTACATCAACTTAGAAGCTTAATCTGGGTTCTGCTATGGTGCTTTTAGTGTCTCCGCATACCGCAGCACGCGACATAGCTTTGCAGACGATAAGTACAACCGTTTCAGAGAGAAGAGGGGCCCGTGTGGCGATCTGGCTTTAAGTCGATTCGATAACAAATGACGAAAACAGACGGATTTCTCAGGTTTTTACTACATATGAACACTTTTTACATTCTCCCGTGCAACTCGGCTGCTAGTCCTCCTTTCATGCAGAGTCGTAAGGTCCTAGGTCATGTCCAAGGCACAAAAGCCAGCAAAAAAGTCAATAATCGATACCTAAATCTTGAATTATACTACTTCTTGCTGGCTATTACATCAACTTTGAAGCTTCATCTGTGTTCTACTATGGTGCTTTTAGTGTCTCCGCGTACCGCAGCACGCGACATAGCTTTGCAGACGATAAGTACAACCGTTTCAGAGAGAAGAGGGGCCAATGTGACGATCTGCTTTAAGTCGATTCGATAACAAATGACGAAAATGGACGGATTTCTCAGGTTTTTACTACATATGAACACTTTTCACATACTCCCGTGCAACGCGGCTGCTAGTCCTCCTTTCATGCAGAAACTTAAGGTCCTAGCTCATGTCCAAGGCACCTAAGCCAGCTAAAAAGTCAATAATCGATACCTAAAACTTGAATTGTACTACTTCTCACTGGCTATCACATCAACTTAGAACCTTCATCTGTGTTCTACTATGGTGCTTTTAGTGTCTCCGCATACCGCAGCACGCGACATAGCTTTGCAGACGATAAGTACAACCGTTTCAGAGAGAAGAGGGGCCAATGTGACGATCTGGCTTTAAGTCGATTCGATAACAAGTGACGAAAACGGACGGATTTCTCAGGTTTATACTACATATGAACACTATTTACATTCTCCCGTGCAACTCGGCTGCTAGTCCTCCTTTCATGCAGAATCGTAAGGTCCTAGCTCATGTCCAAGGCACCAAAGCCAGCAAAAAAGTCAATAATCGATACCTAAATCTTGAATTGTACTACTTCTTACTGGCTATTACATCAACTTTGAAGCTTCATCTGTATTCTACTATGGTGCTTTTAGTGTCTGCGCATACCGCAGCACGCGACATAGCTTTGCAGACGATAAGTACAACCGTTTCAGATAGAAGAGCGGCCAATGTGACAATCTGGCTTTAAGTCGATTCGATAACACATGACGAAAACGGACGCATTTTTCATGTTTTTACTACATATGAACACTTTTCACATTCTCCCAAGCAACTCGGCTGCTAGTCCTCCTTCCGTGCGGAATCATAAGGTCCTAGCTCATGTCCAAGGCACAAAAGCCAGCTAAAAGGTCAATAATCGATACCTAAAACTTGAATTGTACTACTTCTTACTTGCAATTACATCAACTTAGAAGCTTAATCTGGGTTCTGCTATGGTGCTTTTAGTGTCTCCGCATACCGCAGCACGCAACATAGCTTTGCAGACGATAAGTACAACCGTTTCAGAGAGAAGAGGGGCCCGTGTGACGATCTGGCTTTAAGTCGATTCGATAACAAATGACAAAAACGGACGGATTTCTCAGGTTTTTACTACATATGAACACTTTTTACATCCTCCCGTGCAGCGCGGCTGCTAGTCCTCCTTTCATGCAGAATCTTTAGGTCCTAGCTCATGTCCAAGGCACCAAAGCCAGCTAAAAAGACAATAATCGATACCTAAAACTTGAATTGTACTACGTCTCACTGGCTATCACATCAACTTAGAAGCTTCATCTGTGTTCTACAATGGTGCTTTTAGTGTCTCCGCATACTGCAGCACTCGACATAGCTATGCAGACGATAAGTACAACCGTTTCAGAGAGAAGAGGGGCCCATGTGACGATCTGGCTTTAAGTCGATTCGATAACAAATGACGAAAACAGACGGATTTCTCAGGTTTTTACTACATATGAACACTTTTTACATTCTCCCGTGCAACTCGGCTGCTAGTCCTCCTTTCATGCAGAGTCGTAAGGTCCTAGGTCATGTCCAAGGCACCAAAGCCAGCAAAAAAGTCAATAATCGATACCTAAATCTTGAATTATACTACTTCTTGCTGGCTATTACATCAACTTTGAAGCTTCATCTGTGTTCTACTATGGTGCTTTTAGTGTCTCCGCATACCGCAGCACGCGACATAGCTTTGCAGACGATAAGTACAGCCGTTTCAGAGAGAAGAGCGGCCAATGTGACGATCTGGCTTTAAGTCGATTCGATAACAAATGACGAAAACGGACGGATTTCTCAGGTTTTTACTACATATGTACACTTTTCACATTCTCCCATGTAACTCGGCTGCTAGTCCTCCTTTCATGCAGAATCATAAGGTCCTTGCTCATGTCCAAGGCACAAAAGCTAGCTAAAAAGTCAATAATCGATACCTAAAACTTTAATTGTACTACTTCTCACTGGCTATCACATCAACTTAGAAGCTTCATCTGCGTTCTACTATGGTGCATTAATTGTCTCCGCATACTGCAGCACGCGACATAGCTTTGCAGACGATAAGTACAACCGTTTCAGAGAGAAGAGAGGCCAATGTGACGATCTGGCTCTAAGTCGATTCGATAACAAATGACGAAAATGGACGGAATTCTCAGGTTTTTACTACATATGAACACTTGTCACATAGTCCCGTGCAACGCGGCTGCTAGTCCTCCTTTCATGCATAATCTTAAGGTCGTAGCTCATGTCCAAGGCACCAAAGCCAGCTAAAAAGTCAATATACGATACCTAAAACTTGAATTGTACTACTCCTTACTGGCTATTACATCAACTTAGAAGCTTCATCTGTGTTCTACTATGGTGCTTTTAGTGTCTCCGCATACCGCAGCACGCGACATAGCTTTGCAGACGATAAGTACAACCGTTTCAGAGAGAAGAGCGGCCAATGTGACGCACTGCTTTAAGTCGATTCCATAATAAATTACGAAAACGGACGCATTTTTCAGGTTATTACTACATATGAACACTTTTCACATTCTCCCAAGCAACTCGGCTGCTAGTCCTCATTCCGTGCGGAATCATAAGGTACTAGCTCATGTCCAAGGCGCAAAAGCCAGCTAAAAGGTCAATAATCGATACCTAAAACTTGAATTGTACTACTTCTTACTTGCTATTACATCAACTTAGAAGCTTAATCTGTGTTCTGCTATGGTGCTTTTAGTGTCTCCGCATACCGCAGGACGCGACATAGCTTTGCAGACGATAAGTACTACCGTTTCAGAGAGAAGAGCGGCCAATGTGACGATCTGGCTTTAAGTCGATTCGATAACAAATGACGAAAACGGACGGATTTCTCAGGTTTTTACTACATATGAACACTTTTCACATTCTCCCATGTAACTCGGCCGCTAGTCCTCCTTTCATGCTGAATCATAAGGTCCTAGCTCATGTCCAAGGCACAAAAGCCAGCTAAAAAGTCAATAATCGATAACTAAAACTTTAATTGTACTACTTCTCACTGGCTATCGCATCAACTTAGAAGCTTCATCTGCGTTCTACTATGGTGCTTTTAGTGTCTCCGCATACAGCAGCACGCGAAATAGCTTTGCAGACGATAAGTACAACCGTTTCAGAGAGAAAAGCGGGCAATGTGACGATCTGGCTTCAAGTTGATTCGATAACAAATGACGAAAACGGACGGATTTCTCAGATTTTTACTACATATGAACACTTTCCACATTCTCCAATGCAACTCGGCTGCTAGTCCTCCTTTCATGCAGAATCTTAAGGTCCTAGCTCATGTCCAAGGCACCAAAGCCAGCTAAAAAGTCAATAATCGATACCTAAATTGACTACATCTTACTAGCTATTACATCAACTTAGAAGCTTCATCTGTGTTTCACTATGGTGATTTTAGTGTCTCCGCATACCGCAGCACGCGACATAGCTTTGCAGACGATAAGTACAACCGTTTCAGAGAGAAGAGAGGCCAATGTGACGATCTGGCTTTAAGTCGATTCGATAACAAATGACGAAAATGGACGGATTTCTCAGTTTTTTACTACAGATGAACACTTGTCACATAGTCCCGTGCAACGCGGCTGCTAGTCCTCTTTTCATGCAGAATCTTAAGGTCCTAGCTCATGTCCAAGGCACCAAAGCCAGCAAAAAAGACAATAATCGATACCTAAATCTTGAATTGTATTACTTCTTTCTGGCTATTACATCAACTTTGAAGCTTCATCTGTGTTCTACTATGGTGCTTTTAGTGTCTCCGCATACCGCAGCACGCGACATAGCTTTGCAGACGATAAGTACAACCGTTTCAGAGAGAAGAGCGGCCAATGTGACGAGCTGGCTTTAAGTCGATTCGATAACAAATGACGAAAACGGACGGATTTCTCAGGTTTTTACTACATATGAACACTTTTCACATTCTCCCATGCAACTCGGCTGCTAGTCCTCCTTTCATGCAGAATCATAAGGTCCAAGCTCATGTCCAAGGCACAAAAGCCAGCTAAAAAGTCAATAATCGATACCTAAATCTTGAATTGTCCTACTTCTTACTGGCTATTACATCAACTTAGAAGCTTAATCTGTGTTCTACTATGGTGCTTTTAGTGTCTCCGCATACCGCAGCACGCAACATAGCTTTGCAGACGATAAGTACAACCGTATCAGAGAGAAGAGCGGCCAATGTGACGCACTGCTTTAAGTCGATTCCATAATAAATTACGAAAACGGACGGATTTCTCAGGTTTTTACTACATATGAACACTTTACGCATCCTCCCGTGCAACTCGGCTGCTAGTCCTCCTTTCATGCAGAATCTTAAGGTCCTAGCTCATGTCCAAGGCGCCAAAGCCAGCTAAAAAGTCAATATTCGATACCTAAAACTTGAACTGTACTACTCCTTACTGGCTATTACATCAACTTAGAAGCTTCATCTGTGTTCTACTATGGTGCTTTTAGTGTCTCCGCATACTGCAGCATGCGACATAGCTTTGCAGACGATAAGTACAACCGTTTCAGAGAGAAGAGCGGCCAATGTGACGATCTGCTTTAAGTCGATTTGATAACAAATGACGAAAACGGACGGATTTCTCATTTTTTTGCTACAGATGAACACTATTCACATTCTCCCATGCATCTCGGCTGCTAGTCCTCCTTTCATGCAGAATCTTAAGTTCCTAGCTCATGTCCAAGGCATAAAAGCCAGCTAAAAAGTCAATAATCGATACCTAAATCTTGAATTGTACTACTTCTCACTGGCTATCACATCAACTTTGAAGCTTCATCTGAGTTCTACTATGGTGCTTTTAGTGTCTCCGCATACCGCAGCACGCGGCATAGCTTTGCAGACGATAAGTACAACGGTTTCAGAGACAAAAGCGGGCAATGTGACGATCTGGCTTCAAGTTGATTCGATAACAAATGACTAAAACGGACGGATTTCTCAGGTTTTTACTACATATGAACACTTTCCACATTCTCCAATGCAACTCGGCTGCTAGTCCTCCTTTCATGCAGAATCTTAAGGACATAGCTCATGTCCATGGCACCAAAGCCAGCTAAAAAGTCAATAATCGATACCTAAATTGACTACATCTTACTAGCTATTACATCAACTTAGAAGCTTCATATGTGTTCCACTATGGTGATTTTAGTGTCTCCGCAAACCGCAGCACGCGACATAGCTTTGCAGACGATAAGTACAACCGTTTCAGAGAGAAGAGGGGCCAATGTGACGAACTGGCCTCAAGTCGATAAGATAACAAATGACGAAAATGGACGGATTTCTCAGGTTTTTACTACATATGAACACTTTTCACATACTCCCGTGCAACGCGGCTGATAGTCCTCCTTTCATGCAGAATCTTAAGGTCCTAGCTCATGTCCAAGCCACCAAAGCCAGCTAAAAAGTCAATATTCGATACCTAAAACTTGAATTGTACTACTCCTTACTGGCTATTACATCAACTTAGAAGCTTCATCTGTGTTCTACAATGGTGCTTTTAGTGTCTCCGCATACCTCAGCACGCGACATAGCTTTGCAGACGATAAGTACAACCGTTTCAGAGAGAAGAGGGGCCAATGTGACGAACTGGCTTTAAGTCGATTCGATAACAAAAGACGAAAATGGACGGATTTCTCAGGTTTTTACTACATATGAACACTTTTCACATACTCCCGTGCAACGCGGATGCTAGTCCTCCTTTCATGCAGAATCTTAAGGTCCTAGCTCATGTCCAAGGCACCTAAGCCAGCTAAAAAGTCAATAATCGATACCTAAAACTTGAATTGTACTACTTCTCACTGGCTATCACATCAACTTAGAACCTTCATCTGTGTTCTACTATGGTGCTTTTAGTGTCTCCGCATACCGCAGCACGCGACATAGCTTTGCAGACGATAAGTACAACCGTTTCAGAGAGAAGAGGGGCCAATGTGACGATCTAGCTTTAAGTCGATTCGATAACAAGTGACGAAAACGGACGGATTTCTCAGGTTTATACTACATATGAACACTTTTTACATTCTCCCGTGCAACTCGGCTGCTAGTCCTCCTTTCATGCAGAATCGTAAGGTCCTAGCTCATGTCCAAGGCACCAAAGCCAGCAAAAAAGTCAATAATCGATACCTAAATCTTGAATTGTACTACTTCTTACTGGCTATTACATCAACTTTGAAGCTTCATCTGTATTCTACTATGGTGCTTTTAGTGTCTCCGCATACCGCAGCACGCAACATAGCTTTGCAGACGATAAGTACAACCGTTTCAGATAGAAGAGCGGCCAATGTGACAATCTGGCTTTAAGTCGATTCGATAACACATGACGAAAACGGACGCATTTTTCAGGTTTTTATTACATATGAACACTTTTCACATTCTCCCAAGCAACTCGGCTGCTAGTCCTCCTTCCGTGCGGAATCATAAGGTCCTAGCTCATGTCCAAGGCGCAAAAGCCAGCTAAAAGGTCAATAATCGATACCTAAAACTTGAATTGTACTACTTCTTACTTGCTATTACATCAACTTAGAAGCTTAATCTGTGTTCTGCTATGGTGCTTTTAGTGTCTCCGCATACCGCAGGACGCGACATAGCTTTGCAGACGATAAGTACTACCGTTTCAGAGAGAAGAGCGGCCAATGTGACGATCTGGCTTTAAGTCGATTCGATAACAAATGACGAAAACGGACGGATTTCTCAGGTTTTTACTACATATGAACACTTTTCACATTCTCCCATGTAACTCGGCCGCTAGTCCTCCTTTCATGCAGAATCATAAGGTCCTAGCTCATGTCCAAGGCACAAAAGCCAGCTAAAAAGTCAATAATCGATAACTAAAACTTTAATTGTACTACTTCTCACTGGCTATCACATCAACTTAGAAGCTTCATCTGCGTTCTACTATGGTGCTTTTAGTGTCTCCGCATACAGCAGCACGCGAAATAGCTTTGCAGACGATAAGTACAACCGTTTCAGAGAGAAAAGCGGGCAATGTGACGATCTGGCTTCAAGTTGATTCGATAACAAATGACGAAAACGGACGGATTTCTCAGATTTTTACTACATATGAACACTTTCCACATTCTCCAATGCAACTCGGCTGCTAGTCCTCCTTTCATGCAGAATCTTAAGGTCCTAGCTCATGTCCAAGGCACCAAAGCCAGCTAAAAAGTCAATAATCGATACCTAAATTGACTACATCTTACTAGCTATTACATCAACTTAGAAGCTTCATCTGTGTTTCACTATGGTGATTTTAGTGTCTCCGCATACCGCAGCACGCGACATAGCTTTGCAGACGATAAGTACAACCGTTTCAGAGAGAAGAGAGGCCAATGTGACGATCTGGCTTTAAGTCGATTCGATAACAAATGACGAAAATGGACGGATTTCTCAGTTTTTTACTACAGATGAACACTTGTCACATAGTCCCGTGCAACGCGGCTGCTAGTCCTCTTTTCATGCAGAATCTTAAGGTCCTAGCTCATGTCCAAGGCACCAAAGCCAGCAAAAAAGACAATAATCGATACCTAAATCTTGAATTGTATTACTTCTTTCTGGCTATTACATCAACTTTGAAGCTTCATCTGTGTTCTACTATGGTGCTTTTAGTGTCTCCGCATACCGCAGCACGCGACATAGCTTTGCAGACGATAAGTACAACCGTTTCAGAGAGAAGAGCGGCCAATGTGACGAGCTGGCTTTAAGTCGATTCGATAACAAATGACGAAAACGGACGGATTTCTCAGGTTTTTACTACATATGAACACTTTTCACATTCTCCCATGCAACTCGGCTGCTAGTCCTCCTTTCATGCAGAATCATAAGGTCCAAGCTCATGTCCAAGGCACAAAAGCCAGCTAAAAAGTCAATAATCGATACTTAATCTTGAATTGTCCTACTTCTTACTGGCTATTACATCAACTTAGAAGCTTAATCTGTGTTCTACTATGGTGCTTTTAGTGTCTCCGCATACCGCAGCACGCAACATAGCTTTGCAGACGATAAGTACAACCGTATCAGAGAGAAGAGCGGCCAATGTGACGCACTGCTTTAAGTCGATTCCATAATAAATTACGAAAACGGACGGATTTCTCAGGTTTTTACTACATATGAACACTTTACGCATCCTCCCGTGCAACTCGGCTGCTAGTCCTCCTTTCATGCAGAATCTTAAGGTCCTAGCTCATGTCCAAGGCGCCAAAGCCAGCTAAAAAGTCAATATTCGATACCTAAAACTTGAACTGTACTACTCCTTACTGGCTATTACATCAACTTAGAAGCTTCATCTGTGTTCTACTATGGTGCTTTTAGTGTCTCCGCATACTGCAGCATGCGACATAGCTTTGCAGACGATAAGTACAACCGTTTCAGAGAGAAGAGCGGCCAATGTGACGATCTGCTTTAAGTCGATTTGATAACAAATGACGAAAACGGACGGATTTCTCATTTTTTTGCTACAGATGAACACTATTCACATTCTCCCATGCATCTCGGCTGCTAGTCCTCCTTTCATGCAGAATCTTAAGTTCCTAGCTCATGTCCAAGGCATAAAAGCCAGCTAAAAAGTCAATAATCGATACCTAAATCTTGAATTGTACTACTTCTCACTGGCTATCACATCAACTTTGAAGCTTCATCTGAGTTCTACTATGGTGCTTTTAGTGTCTCCGCATACCGCAGCACGCGGCATAGCTTTGCAGACGATAAGTACAACGGTTTCAGAGACAAAAGCGGGCAATGTGACGATCTGGCTTCAAGTTGATTCGATAACAAATGACTAAAACGGACGGATTTCTCAGGTTTTTACTACATATGAACACTTTCCACATTCTCCAATGCAACTCGGCTGCTAGTCCTCCTTTCATGCAGAATCTTAAGGACATAGCTCATGTCCATGGCACCAAAGCCAGCTAAAAAGTCAATAATCGATACCTAAATTGACTACATCTTACTAGCTATTACATCAACTTAGAAGCTTCATATGTGTTCCACTATGGTGATTTTAGTGTCTCCGCAAACCGCAGCACGCGACATAGCTTTGCAGACGATAAGTACAACCGTTTCAGAGAGAAGAGGGGCCAATGTGACGAACTGGCCTCAAGTCGATAAGATAACAAATGACGAAAATGGACGGATTTCTCAGGTTTTTACTACATATGAACACTTTTCACATACTCCCGTGCAACGCGGCTGATAGTCCTCCTTTCATGCAGAATCTTAAGGTCCTAGCTCATGTCCAAGCCACCAAAGCCAGCTAAAAAGTCAATATTCGATACCTAAAACTTGAATTGTACTACTCCTTACTGGCTATTACATCAACTTAGAAGCTTCATCTGTGTTCTACAATGGTGCTTTTAGTGTCTCCGCATACCTCAGCACGCGACATAGCTTTGCAGACGATAAGTACAACCGTTTCAGAGAGAAGAGGGGCCAATGTGACGAACTGGCTTTAAGTCGATTCGATAACAAAAGACGAAAATGGACGGATTTCTCAGGTTTTTACTACATATGAACACTTTTCACATACTCCCGTGCAACGCGGATGCTAGTCCTCCTTTCATGCAGAATCTTAAGGTCCTAGCTCATGTCCAAGGCACCTAAGCCAGCTAAAAAGTCAATAATCGATACCTAAAACTTGAATTGTACTACTTCTCACTGGCTATCACATCAACTTAGAACCTTCATCTGTGTTCTACTATGGTGCTTTTAGTGTCTCCGCATACCGCAGCACGCGACATAGCTTTGCAGACGATAAGTACAACCGTTTCAGAGAGAAGAGGGGCCAATGTGACGATCTAGCTTTAAGTCGATTCGATAACAAGTGACGAAAACGGACGGATTTCTCAGGTTTATACTACATATGAACACTTTTTACATTCTCCCGTGCAACTCGGCTGCTAGTCCTCCTTTCATGCAGAATCTTTAGGTCCTAGCTCATGTCCAAGGCACCAAAGCCAGCTAAATAGACAATAATCGATCCTAAAACTTGAATTGTACTACTTCTTACTTGCTATTACATCAACTTAGAAGCATAATCTGGGTTCTGCTATGGTGCTTTTAGTGTCTCCGCATACCGCAGCACGCGACATAGCTTTGCAGACGATAAGTACAACCGTTTCAGAGAGAAGAGGGGCCCATGTGACGATCTGGCTTTAAGTCGATTCGATAACAAATGACGAAAACGGACGGATTTCTCAGGTTTTTACTACATATGAACACTTTTTACATCCTCCCGTGCAGCGCGGCTGCTAGTCCTCCTTTCATGCAGAATCTTTAGGTCCTAGCTCATGTCCAAGGCACCAAAGCCAGCTAAATAGACAATAATCGATCCTAAAACTTGAATTGTACTACGTCTCACTGGCTATCACATCAACTTAGATGCTTCATCTGTGTTCTACTATGGTGCTTTTAGTGTCTCCGCATACCGCAGCTCGCGACATAGCTTTGCAGACGATAAGTACAACCGTTTCAGAGAGAAGAGCGGCCAATGTGACGATCTGGCTTTAAGTCAAATCGATAACAAATGACGAAAACGGACGGATTTCTCAGGTTTTTACTACATATGTACACTTTTCACATTCTCCCATGTAACTCGGCTGCTAGTCCTCCTTTCATGCAGAATCATAAGGTCCTAGCTCATGTCCAAGGCACAAAAGCCAGCTAAAAAGTCAATAATCGATACCTAAAACTTTAATTGTACTACTTCTCACTGGCTATCACATCAACTTAGAAGCTTCATCTGCGATCTACTATGGTGCTTTAATTGTCTCCGCATACTGCAGCACGCGACATAGCTTTGCAGACGATAAGTACAACCGTTTCAGAGAGAAAAGCGGGCAATATGACGACCTGGCTTCAAGTTGATTCGATAACAAATGACTAAAACGGACGGATTTCTCAGGTTTTTACTACATATGAACACTTTCCA
Organism: Schistocerca gregaria; assembly: GCF_023897955.1. Taxonomy (NCBI): domain Eukaryota; kingdom Metazoa; phylum Arthropoda; class Insecta; order Orthoptera; family Acrididae; genus Schistocerca; species Schistocerca gregaria. The sequence goes on from NW_026061770.1 coordinate 1,598,664, forward strand.
CATTCTCCAATGCAACTCGGCTGCTAGTCCTCCTTTCATGCAGAATCATAAGGTCCTAGCTCATGTCCAAGGCACCAAAGCCAGCTAAAAAGTCAATAATCGATACCTAAATTGACTACATCTTACCAGCTATTACATCAACTTAGAAGCTTCATCTGTGTTCCACTATGGTGATTTTAGTGTCTCCGCATACCGCAGCACGCGACATAGCTTTGCAGACGATAAGTACAACCGTTTCAGAGAGAAGAGAGGCCAATGTGACGATCTGGCTTTAAGTCGATTCGATAACAAATGACGAAAATGGACGGATTTCTCAGGTTTTTACTACATATGAACACTTGTCATATAGTCCCGTGCAACGCGGCTGCTAATCCTCCTTTCATGCAGAATCATAAGGTCCTAGCTCATGTCCAAGGCACCAAAGCCAGCAAAAAAGACAATAATCGATACTTAAATCTTGAATTGTACTACTTCTTACTGGCTATTACATCAACTTTGAAGCTTCATCTATGTTCTACTATGGTGCTTTTAGTATCTCCGCATACCTCAGCACGCGACATAGCTTTGCAGACGATAAGTACAACCGTTTCAGAGAGAAGAGGGGCCAATGTGACGAACTGGCTTTAAGTCGATTCGATAACAAAAGACGAAAATGGACGGATTTCTCAGGTTTTTACTACATATGAACACTTTTCACATACTCCCGTGCAACGCGGATGCTAGTCCTCCTTTCATGCAGAATCTTAAGGTCCTAGCTCATGTCCAAGGCACCTAAGCCAGCTAAAAAGTCAATAATCGATACCTAAATTGACTACATCTTACTAGCTATTACATCAACTTAGAAGCTTCATATGTGTTCCACTATGGTGATTTTAGTGTCTCCGCAAACCGCAGCACGCGACATAGCTTTGCAGACGATAAGTACAACCGTTTCAGAGAGAAGAGGGGCCAATGTGACGAACTGGCCTCAAGTCGATAAGATAACAAATGACGAAAATGGACGGATTTCTCAGGTTTTTACTACATATGAACACTTTTCACATACTCCCGTGCAACGCGGCTGATAGTCCTCCTTTCATGCAGAATCTTAAGGTCCTAGCTCATGTCCAAGCCACCAAAGCCAGCTAAAAAGTCAATATTCGATACCTAAAACTTGAATTGTACTACTCCTTACTGGCTATTACATCAACTTAGAAGCTTCATCTGTGTTCTACAATGGTGCTTTTAGTGTCTCCGCATACCTCAGCACGCGACATAGCTTTGCAGACGATAAGTACAACCGTTTCAGAGAGAAGAGGGGCCAATGTGACGAACTGGCTTTAAGTCGATTCGATAACAAAAGACGAAAATGGACGGATTTCTCAGGTTTTTACTACATATGAACACTTTTCACATACTCCCGTGCAACGCGGATGCTAGTCCTCCTTTCATGCAGAATCTTAAGGTCCTAGCTCATGTCCAAGGCACCTAAGCCAGCTAAAAAGTCAATAATCGATACCTAAAACTTGAATTGTACTACTTCTCACTGGCTATCACATCAACTTAGAACCTTCATCTGTGTTCTACTATGGTGCTTTTAGTGTCTCCGCATACCGCAGCACGCGACATAGCTTTGCAGACGATAAGTACAACCGTTTCAGAGAGAAGAGGGGCCAATGTGACGATCTAGCTTTAAGTCGATTCGATAACAAGTGACGAAAACGGACGGATTTCTCAGGTTTATACTACATATGAACACTTTTTACATTCTCCCGTGCAACTCGGCTGCTAGTCCTCCTTTCATGCAGAATCTTTAGGTCCTAGCTCATGTCCAAGGCACCAAAGCCAGCTAAATAGACAATAATCGATCCTAAAACTTGAATTGTACTACTTCTTACTTGCTATTACATCAACTTAGAAGCATAATCTGGGTTCTGCTATGGTGCTTTTAGTGTCTCCGCATACCGCAGCACGCGACATAGCTTTGCAGACGATAAGTACAACCGTTTCAGAGAGAAGAGGGGCCCATGTGACGATCTGGCTTTAAGTCGATTCGATAACAAATGACGAAAACGGACGGATTTCTCAGGTTTTTACTACATATGAACACTTTTTACATCCTCCCGTGCAGCGCGGCTGCTAGTCCTCCTTTCATGCAGAATCTTTAGGTCCTAGCTCATGTCCAAGGCACCAAAGCCAGCTAAATAGACAATAATCGATCCTAAAACTTGAATTGTACTACGTCTCACTGGCTATCACATCAACTTAGATGCTTCATCTGTGTTCTACTATGGTGCTTTTAGTGTCTCCGCATACCGCAGCTCGCGACATAGCTTTGCAGACGATAAGTACAACCGTTTCAGAGAGAAGAGCGGCCAATGTGACGATCTGGCTTTAAGTCAAATCGATAACAAATGACGAAAACGGACGGATTTCTCAGGTTTTTACTACATATGTACACTTTTCACATTCTCCCATGTAACTCGGCTGCTAGTCCTCCTTTCATGCAGAATCATAAGGTCCTAGCTCATGTCCAAGGCACAAAAGCCAGCTAAAAAGTCAATAATCGATACCTAAAACTTTAATTGTACTACTTCTCACTGGCTATCACATCAACTTAGAAGCTTCATCTGCGATCTACTATGGTGCTTTAATTGTCTCCGCATACTGCAGCACGCGACATAGCTTTGCAGACGATAAGTACAACCGTTTCAGAGAGAAAAGCGGGCAATATGACGACCTGGCTTCAAGTTGATTCGATAACAAATGACTAAAACGGACGGATTTCTCAGGTTTTTACTACATATGAACACTTTCCACATTCTCCAATGCAACTCGGCTGCTAGTCCTCCTTTCATGCAGAATCATAAGGTCCTAGCTCATGTCCAAGGCACCAAAGCCAGCTAAAAAGTCAATAATCGATACCTAAATTGACTACATCTTACCAGCTATTACATCAACTTAGAAGCTTCATCTGTGTTCCACTATGGTGATTTTAGTGTCTCCGCATACCGCAGCACGCGACATAGCTTTGCAGACGATAAGTACAACCGTTTCAGAGAGAAGAGAGGCCAATGTGACGATCTGGCTTTAAGTCGATTCGATAACAAATGACGAAAATGGACGGATTTCTCAGGTTTTTACTACATATGAACACTTGTCATATAGTCCCGTGCAACGCGGCTGCTAATCCTCCTTTCATGCAGAATCATAAGGTCCTAGCTCATGTCCAAGGCACCAAAGCCAGCAAAAAAGACAATAATCGATACTTAAATCTTGAATTGTACTACTTCTTACTGGCTATTACATCAACTTTGAAGCTTCATCTATGTTCTACTATGGTGCTTTTAGTATCTCCGCATACCTCAGCACGCGACATAGCTTTGCAGACGATAAGTACAACCGTTTCAGAGAGAAGAGGGGCCAATGTGACGAACTGGCTTTAAGTCGATTCGATAACAAAAGACGAAAATGGACGGATTTCTCAGGTTTTTACTACATATGAACACTTTTCACATACTCCCGTGCAACGCGGATGCTAGTCCTCCTTTCATGCAGAATCTTAAGGTCCTAGCTCATGTCCAAGGCACCTAAGCCAGCTAAAAAGTCAATAATCGATACCTAAAACTTGAATTGTACTACTTCTCACTGGCTATCACATCAACTTAGAACCTTCATCTGTGTTCTACTATGGTGCTTTTAGTGTCTCCGCATACCGCAGCACGCGACATAGCTTTGCAGACGATAAGTACAACCGTCTCAGAGAGAAGAGGGGCCAATGTGACGATCTAGCTTTAAGTCGATTCGATAACAAGTGACGAAAACGGACGGATTTCTCAGGTTTATACTACATATGAACACTTTTTACATTCTCCCGTGCAACTCGGCTGCTAGTCCTCCTTTCATGCAGAATCGTAAGGTCCTAGCTCATGTCCAAGGCACCAAAGCCAGCAAAAAAGTCAATAATCGATACCTAAATCTTGAATTGTACTACTTCTTACTGGCTATTACATCAACTTTGAAGCTTCATCTGTATTCTACTATGGTGCTTTTAGTGTCTCCGCATACCGCAGCACGCAACATAGCTTTGCAGACGATAAGTACAACCGTTTCAGATAGAAGAGCGGCCAATGTGACAATCTGGCTTTAAGTCGATTCGATAACACATGACGAAAACGGACGCATTTTTCAGGTTTTTATTACATATGAACACTTTTCACATTCTCCCAAGCAACTCGGCTGCTAGTCCTCCTTCCGTGCGGAATCATAAGGTCCTAGCTCATGTCCAAGGCACAAAAGCCAGCTAAAAGGTCAATAATCGATACCTAAAACTTGAATTGTACTACTTCTTACTTGCTATTACATCAACTTAGAAGCATAATCTGGGTTCTGCTATGGTGCTTTTAGTGTCTCCGCATACCGCAGCACGCGACATAGCTTTGCAGACGATAAGTACAACCGTTTCAGAGAGAAGAGGGGCCCATGTGACGATCTGGCTTTAAGTCGATTCGATAACAAATGACGAAAACGGACGGATTTCTCAGGTTTTTACTACATATGAACACTTTTTACATCCTCCCGTGCAGCGCGGCTGCTAGTCCTCCTTTCATGCAGAATCTTTAGGTCCTAGCTCATGTCCAAGGCACCAAAGCCAGCTAAATAGACAATAATCGATCCTAAAACTTGAATTGTACTACGTCTCACTGGCTATCACATCAACTTAGAAGCTTCATCTGTGTTCTACTATGGTGCTTTTAGTGTCTCCGCATACTGCAGCACGCGACATAGCTTTGCAGACGATAAGTACAACCGTTTCAGAGAGAAGAGGGGCCCATGTGACGATCTGGCTTTAAGTCGATTGGATAACAAATGACGAAAACGGACGGATTTCTCAGGTTTTTACTACATATGAACACTTTTTACATTCTGCCGTGCAACTCGGCTGCTAGTCCTCCTTTCATGCAGAATCGTAAGGTCCTAGGTCATGTCCAAGGCACCGAAGCCAGCAAAAAAGTCAATAATCGATACCTAAATCTTGAATTATACTACTTCTTACTGGCTATTACATCAACTTTGAAGCTTCATCTGTGTTCTACTATGGTGCTTTTAGTGTCTCCGCATACCGCAGCTCGCGACATAGCTTTGCAGACGATAAGTACAACCGTTTCAGAGAGAAGAGCGGCCAATGTGACGATCTGGCTTTAAGTCGAATCGATAACAAATGACGAAAACGGACGGATTTCTCAGGTTTTTACTACATATGTACACTTTTCACATTCTCCCATGTAACTCGGCTGCTAGTCCTCCTTTCATGCAGAATCATAAGGTCCTAGCTCATGTCCAAGGCACAAAAGCCAGCTAAAAAGTCAATAATCGATACCTAAAACTTTCATTGTACTACTTCTCACTGGCTATCACATCAACTTAGAAGCTTCATCTGCGATCTACTATGGTGCTTTAATTGTCTCCGCATACTGCAGCACGCGACATAGCTTTGCAGACGATAAGTACAACCGTTTCAGAGAGAAAAGCGGGCAATATGACGACCTGGCTTCAAGTTGATTCGATAACAAATGACTAAAACGGACGGATTTCTCAGGTTTTTACTACATATGAACACTTTCCACATTCTCCAATGCAACTCGGCTGCTAGTCCTCCTTTCATGCAGAATCTTAAGGACATAGCTCATGTCCAAGGCACCAAAGCCAGCTAAAAAGTCAATAATCGATACCTAAATTGACTACATCTTACCAGCTATTACATCAACTTAGAAGCTTCATCTGTGTTCCACTATGGTGATTTTAGTGTCTCCGCATACCGCAGCACGCGACATAGCTTTGCAGACGATAAGTACAACCGTTTCAGAGAGAAGAGAGGCCAATGTGACGATCTGGCTTTAAGTCGATTCGATAACAAATGACGAAAATGGACGGATTTCTCAGGTTTTTACTACATATGAACACTTGTCATATAGTCCCGTGCAACGCGGCTGCTAGTCCTCCTTTCATGCAGAATCATAAGGTCCTAGCTCATGTCCAAGGCACCAAAGCCAGCAAAAAAGACAACAATCGATACTTAAATCTTGAATTGTACTACTTCTTACTGGCTATTACATCAACTTTGAAGCTTCATCTGTGTTCTACTATGGTGCTTTTAGTATTTCCGCATACCGCAGCACGCGACATAGCTTTGCAGACGATAAGTACAACCGTTTCAGAGAGAAGAGCAGCCAATGTGACGATCTGGCTTTAAGTCGATTCGATAACAAATGACGAAAACGGACGGATTTCTCAGGTTTTTACTACATATGAACACTTTTCACATACTCCCGTGCAACGCGGCTGCTAGTCCTCCTTTCATGCAGAATCTTAAGGTCCTAGCTCATGTCCAAGGCACCTAAGCCAGCTAAAAAGTCAATAATCGATACCTAAAACTTGAATTGTACTACTTCTCACTGGCTATCACATCAACTTAGAACCTTCATCTGTGTTCTACTATGGTGCTTTTAGTGTCTCCGCATACCGCAGCACGCGACATAGCTTTGCAGACGATAAGTACAACCGTTTCAGAGAGAAGAGGGGCCAATGTGACGATCTAGCTTTAAGTCGAATCGATAACAAGTGACGAAAACGGACGGTTTTCTCAGGTTTATACTACATATGAACACTTTTTACATTCTCCCGTGCAACTCGGCTGCTAGTCCTCCTTTCATGCAGAATCGTAAGGTCCTAGCTCATGTCCAAGGCACCAAAGCCAGCAAAAAAGTCAATAATCGATACCTAAATCTTGAATTGTACTACTTCTTACTGGCTATTACATCAACTTTGAAGCTTCCTCTGTATTCTACTATGGTGCTTTTAGTGTCTCCGCATACCGCAGCAAGCGACATAGCTTTGCAGACGATAAGTACAACCGTTTCAGATAGAAGAGCGGCCAATGTGACAATCTGGCTTTAAGTCGATTCGATAACACATGACGAAAACGGACGCATTTTTCAGGTTTTTATTACATATGAACACTTTTCACATTCTCCCAAGCAACTCGGCTGCTAGTCCTTCTTCCGTGCGGAATCATAAGGTCCTAGCTCATGTCCAAGGCACAAAAGCCAGCTAAAAGGTCAATAATCGATACCTAAAACTTGAATTGTACTACTTCTTACTTGCTATTACATCAACTTAGAAGCTTAATCTGGGTTCTGCTATGGTGCTTTTAGTGTCTCCGCATACCGCAGCACGCGACATAGCTTTGCAGACGATAAGTACAACCGTTTCAGAGAGAAGAGGGGCCCATGTGACGATCTGGCTTTAAGTCGATTGGATAACAAATGACGAAAACGGGCGGATTTCTCAGGTTTTTACTACATATGAACACTTTTTACATTCTCCCGTGCAACTCGGCTGCTAGTCCTCCTTTCATGCAGAATCGTAAGGTCCTAGGTCATGTCCAAGGCACCAAAGCCAGCAAAAAAGTCAATAATCGATACCTAAATCTTGAATTATACTACTTCTTACTGGCTATTACATCAACTTTGAAGCTTCATCTGTGTTCTACTATGGTGCTTTTAGTGTCTCCGCATACCGCAGCTCGCGACATAGCTTTGCAGACGATAAGTACAACCGTTTCAGAGAGAAGAGCGGCCAATGTGACGATCTGGCTTTAAGTCGATTCGATAACAAATGACGAAAACGGACGGATTTCTCAGGTTTTTACTACATATGTACACTTTTCACATTCTCCCATGTAACTCGGCTGCTAGTCCTCCTTTCATGCAGAATCTTAAGGTCCTAGCTCATGTCCAAGGCACAAAAGCCAGCTAAAAAGTCAATAATCGATACCTAAAACTTTCATTGTACTACTTCTCACTGGCTATCACATCAACTTAGAAGCTTCATCTGCGATCTACTATGGTGCTTTAATTGTCTCCGCATACTGCAGCACGCGACATAGCTTTGCAGACGATAAGTACAACCGTTTCAGAGAGAAAAGCGGGCAATATGACGACCTGGCTTCAAGTTGATTCGATAACAAATGACTAAAACGGACGGATTTCTCAGGTTTTTACTACATATGAACACTTTCCACATTCTCCAATGCAACTCGGCTGCTAGTCCTCCTTTCATGCAGAATCTTAAGGACATAGCTCATGTCCAAGGCACCAAAGCCAGTTAAAAAGTCAATAATCGATACCTAAATCTTGAATTGTCCTACTTCTTACTGGCTATTACATCAACATAGAAGCTTCATCTGTGTTCCACTATGGTGATTTTAGTGTCTCCGCATACCGCAGCACGCGACATAGCTTTGCAGACGATAAGTACAACCGTTTCAGAGAGAAGAGAGGCCAATGTGACGATCTGGCTTTAAGTCGATTCGATAACAAATGACGAAAATGGACGGATTTCTCAGGTTTTTACTACATATGAACACTTGTCATATAGTCCCGTGCAACGCGGCTGCTAGTCCTCCTTTCATGCAGAATCATAAGGTCCTAGCTCATGTCCAAGGCACCAAAGCCAGCAAAAAAGACAATAATCGATACTTAAATCTTGAATTGTACTACTTCTTACTGGCTATTACATCAACTTTGAAGCTTCATCTGTGTTCTACTATGGTGCTTTTAGTGTCTCCGCATACCGCAGCACGCGACATAGCTTTGCAGACGATAAGTACAACCGTTTCAGAGAGAAGAGCAGCCAATGTGACGATCTGGCTTTAAGTCGATTCGATAACAAATGACGAAAACGGACGGATTTCTCAGGTTTTTACTACATATGAACACTTTTCACATTCTCCCATGCAACTCGGCAGCTAGTCCTCCTTTCATGCAGAATCATAAGGTCCAACCTCATGTCCAAGGCACAAAAGCCAGCTGAAAAGTCAATACTCGATACCTAAATCTTGAGTTGTACTACTTCTTACTGGCTATTACATCAACTTAGAAGCTTAATCTGTGTTCTACTATGGTGCTTTTAGTGTCTCCGCATACCGCAGCACGCGACATAGCTTTGCAGACGATAAGTACAACCGTTTCAGAGAGAAGAGCGGCCAATGTGACGCACTGCTTTAAGTCGATTCCATAATAAATTACGAAAACGGACGGATTTCTCAGGTTTTTACTACATATGAACACTTTTCGCATCCTCCCGTGCAACTCGGCTGCTAGTCCTCCTTTCATGCAGAATCTTAGGGTCCTAGCTCATGTCCAAGGCGCCAAAGCCAGCTAAAAAGTCAATATTCGATACCTAAAACTTGAATTGTACTACTCCTTACTGGCTATTACATCAACTTAGAGGCTTCATCTGTGTTCTACTATGGTGCTTTTAGTGTCTCCGCATTCCGCAGCACGCGACATAGCTTTGCAGACGATAAGTACAACCGTTTCAGAGAGAAGAGGGGCCAATGTGACGAACTGGCTTTAAGTCGATTCGATAACAAATGACGAAAATGGACGGATTTCTCAGGTTATTACTACATATGAACACTTTTAACATACTCCCGTGCAACGCGGCTGCTAGTCCTCCTTTCATGCAGAATCTTAAGGTCCTAGCTCATGTCCAAGGCACCTAAGCCAGCTAAAAAGTCAATAATCGATACCTAAAACTTGAATTGTAGTATTTCTCACTGGCTATCACATCAACTTAGAACCATCATCTGTGTTCTACTATGGTGCTTTTAGTGTCTCCGCATACAGCAGCACGCGACATAGCTTTGCAGACGATAAGTAGAACCGTTTCAGAGAGAAGAGGGGCCAATGTGACGATCTGGCTTTAAGTCGATTGGATAACAAGTGACGAAAACGGACGGATTTCTCAGGTTTATACTACATATGAACACTTTTTACATTCTCCCGTGCAACTCGGCTGCTAGTCCTCCTTTCATGCAGAATCGTAAGGTCCTAGCTCATGTCCAAGGCACCAAAGCCAACAAAAAAGTCAATAATCGATACCTAAATCTTGAATTGTACTACTTCTTACTGGCTATTACATCAACTTTGAAGCTTCATCTGTATTCTACTATGGTGCTTTTAGTGTCTCCGCATACCGCAGCATGCGAAATAGCTTTGCAGACGATAAGTACAACCGTTTCAGAGAGAAGAGCGGCCAATCTGACGATCTGCTTTAAGTCGATTTGATAACAAATGACGAAAACGGACGGATTTCTCATTTTTTTACTACAGATGAACACTATTCACATTCTCTCATGCATCTCGGCTGCTAGTCCTCCTCTCATGCAGAATCATAAGGTCCTAGCTGATGTCCAAGGCATAAAAGCCAGCTAAAAAGTCAATAATCGATACCTAAAACTTGAATTGTATTACTTCTCACTGGCTATCACATCAACTTAGAAGCTTCATCCGTGTTCTACTATGGTGCTTTTAGTGTCTCCGCATACTGCAGCACGCGACATAGCTTTGCAGACGATAAGTACAACCGTTTCAGAGAGAAGAGCGGCCAATGTGACGCACTGCTTTAAGTCGATTCGATAATATATTCCGAAAACGGACGGATTTCTCAGGTTTTTACTACATATGAACACTTTTCGCATCCTCCCGTGCCACTCGGCTGCTAGTAATCCTTTCATGCACAATCATAAGGTCCTACCTTATGTCCAAGGCACCAAAGCCAGCTAAAAAGTCAATTTTCGATACCTAAAACTTGAATTGTACTACCCCTTACTGGCTATTACATCAACTTAGAAGCTTCATCTGTGTTCTACTATGGTGCTTTTAGTGACTCCGCATACCGCAGCACGCAACATAGCTTTGCAGACGATAAGTACAACCGTTTCAGAGTGAAGAGCGGCCAATATGACGATCTGGCTTCAAGTTGATTCGATAACAACTGACGAAAACGGACGGATTTCTCATTTTCTTACTACAGATGAACACTATTCACATTCTCCCATGCATCTCGGCTGCTAGTCCTCCTTTCATGCAGAATCTTAAGGACATAGCTCATGTCCAAGGCACCAAAGCCAGCTAAAAAGTCAATAATCGATACCTAAAACTTGAATTGTACTACTTCTTACTGGCTATTACATCAACTTTGAAGCTTCATCTGAGTTCTACTACGGTGCTTTTAGTGTCTCCGCATACCGCAGCACGCGGCATAGCTTTGCAGACGATAAGTACAACGGTTTCAGAGAGAAAAGCGGGCAATGTGACGATCTGGCTTCAAGTTGATTCGATAACAAATGGCTAAAACGGACGGATTTCTCAGGTTTTTACTACATATGAACACTTTCCACTTTCTCCAATGCAACTCGGCTGCTAGTCCTAATTTCATGCAGAATCTTAAGGACATAGCTCATGTCCAAGGCAACAAAGCCAGCTAAAAAGTCAATAATCGATACCTAAATTGACTACATCTTACTAGCTATTACATCAACTTAGAAGCTTCATCTGTGTTCCACTATGGTGATTTTAGTGTCTCCGCAAACCGCAGCACGCGACATAGCTTTGCAGACGACAAGTACAACCGTTTCAGAGAGAAGAGAGGCCAATGTGACGATCTGGCTTTAAGTCGATTCCATAACAAATGACGAAATGGACGGATTTCTCAGGTTTTTACTACATATGAACACTTGTCACATAGTCCCGTGCAACGCGGCTGCTAGTCCTCCTTTCATGCAGAATCTTAAGGTCCTAGCTCATGTCCAAGGCACCTAAGCCAGCTAAAAAGTCAATAATCGATACCTAAAACTTGAATTGTACTACTTCTCACTGGCTATCACATCAACTTAGAACCTTCATCTGTGTTCTACTATGGTGCTTTTAGTGTCTCCGCATACCGCAGCACGCGACATAGCTTTGCAGACGATAAGAACAACCGTTTCAGAGAGAAGAGGGGCCAATGTGACGGTCTGGCTTTAAGTCGATTCGATAACAAGTGACGAAAACGGACGGATTTCTCAGGTTTATACTACATATGAACACTTTTTACATTCTCCCGTGCAACTCGGCTGCTAGTCCTCCTTTCATGCTGAATCGTAAGGTCCTAGCTCATGTCCAAGGCACCAAAGCCAGCAAAAAAGTCAATTATCCATACCTAAATCTTGAATTGTACTACTTCTTACTGGCTATTACATCAACTTTGAAGCTTCATCTGTATTCTACTATGGTGCTTTTAGTGTCTCCGCATACCGCAGCACGCGACATAGCTTTGCAGACGATAAGTACAACCGTTTCAGATAGAAGAGCGGCCAATGTGACAATCTGGCTTTAAGTCGATTCGATAACACATGACGAAAACGGACGCATTTTTCAGGTTTTTACTACATATGAACACTTTTCACATTCTCCCAAGCAACTCGGCTGCTAGTCGTCCTTCCGTGCGGAATCATAAGGTCCTAGCTCATGTCCAAGGCACAAAAGCCAGCTAAAAGGTCAATAATCGATACCTAAAACTTGAATTGTACTACTTCTTACTTGCTATTACATCAACTTAGAAGCTTAATCTGTGTTCTGCTATGGTGCTTTTAGTGTCTCCGCATACCGCAGCACGCGACATAGCTTTGCAGACGATAAGTACAACCGTTTCAGAGAGAAGAGGGGCCCATGTGACGATCTGGCTTTAAGTCGATTCGATAACAAATGACGAAAACGGACGGATTTCTCAGGTTTTTACTACATATGAACACTTTTTACATCCTCCCGTGCAACGCGGCTGCTAGTCCTCCTTTCAAGCAGAATCTTTAGGTCCTAGCTCATGTCCAAGGCACCAAAGCCAGCTAAAAAGACAATAATCGATACCTAAAACTTGAATTGTACTACGTCTCACTGGCTATCACATCAACTTAGAAGCTTCATCTGTGTTCTACTATGGTGCTTTTAGTGTCTCCGCATACTGCAGCACGCGACATAGCTTTGCAGACGATAAGTACAAACGTTTCAGAGAGAAAAGCGGGCAATGTGACGATCTGGCTTCAAGTTGATTCGATAACAAATGACTAAAACGGACGGATTTCTCAGCTTTTTACTACATATGAACACTTTTCGCATCCTCCCGTGCAACTCGGCTGCTAGTCCTCCTTTCATGCAGAATCTTAGGGTCCTAGCTCATGTCCAAGGCGCCAAAGCCAGCTAAAAAGTCAATATTCGATACCTAAAACTTGAATTGTACTACTCCTTACTGGCTATTACATCAACTTAGAGGCTTCATCTGTGTTCTACTATGGTGCTTTTAGTGTCTCCGCATTCCGCAGCACGCGACATAGCTTTGCAGACGATAAGTACAACCGTTTCAGAGAGAAGAGGGGCCAATGTGACGAACTGGCTTTAAGTCGATTCGATAACAAATGACGAAAATGGACGGATTTCTCAGGTTATTACTACATATGAACACTTTTAACATACTCCCGTGCAACGCGGCTGCTAGTCCTCCTTTCATGCAGAATCTTAAGGTCCTAGCTCATGTCCAAGGCACCTAAGCCAGCTAAAAAGTCAATAATCGATACCTAAAACTTGAATTGTAGTATTTCTCACTGGCTATCACATCAACTTAGAACCATCATCTGTGTTCTACTATGGTGCTTTTAGTGTCTCCGCATACAGCAGCACGCGACGTAGCTTTGCAGACGATAAGTAGAACCGTTTCAGAGAGAAGAGGGGCCAATGTGACGATCTGGCTTTAAGTCGATTGGATAACAAGTGACGAAAACGGACGGATTTCTCAGGTTTATACTACATATGAACACTTTTTACATTCTCCCGTGCAACTCGGCTGCTAGTCCTCCTTTCATGCAGAATCGTAAGGTCCTAGCTCATGTCCAAGGCACCAAAGCCAACAAAAAAGTCAATAATCGATACCTAAATCTTGAATTGTACTACTTCTTACTGGCTATTACATCAACTTTGAAGCTTCATCTGTATTCTACTATGGTGCTTTTAGTGTCTCCGCATACCGCAGCATGCGAAATAGCTTTGCAGACGATAAGTACAACCGTTTCAGAGAGAAGAGCGGCCAATCTGACGATCTGCTTTAAGTCGATTTGATAACAAATGACGAAAACGGACGGATTTCTCATTTTTTTACTACAGATGAACACTATTCACATTCTCTCATGCATCTCGGCTGCTAGTCCTCCTCTCATGCAGAATCATAAGGTCCTAGCTGATGTCCAAGGCATAAAAGCCAGCTAAAAAGTCAATAATCGATACCTAAAACTTGAATTGTATTACTTCTCACTGGCTATCACATCAACTTAGAAGCTTCATCCGTGTTCTACTATGGTGCTTTTAGTGTCTCCGCATACTGCAGCACGCGACATAGCTTTGCAGACGATAAGTACAACCGTTTCAGAGAGAAGAGCGGCCAATGTGACGCACTGCTTTAAGTCGATTCGATAATATATTCCGAAAACGGACGGATTTCTCAGGTTTTTACTACATATGAACACTTTTCGCATCCTCCCGTGCCACTCGGCTGCTAGTAATCCTTTCATGCACAATCATAAGGTCCTACCTTATGTCCAAGGCACCAAAGCCAGCTAAAAAGTCAATTTTCGATACCTAAAACTTGAATTGTACTACCCCTTACTGGCTATTACATCAACTTAGAAGCTTCATCTGTGTTCTACTATGGTGCTTTTAGTGACTCCGCATACCGCAGCACGCAACATAGCTTTGCAGACGATAAGTACAACCGTTTCAGAGAGAAGAGCGGCCAATATGACGATCTGGCTTCAAGTTGATTCGATAACAACTGACGAAAACGGACGGATTTCTCATTTTCTTACTACAGATGAACACTATTCACATTCTCCCATGCATCTCGGCTGCTAGTCCTCCTTTCATGCAGAATCTTAAGGACATAGCTCATGTCCAAGGCACCAAAGCCAGCTAAAAAGTCAATAATCGATACCTAAAACTTGAATTGTACTACTTCTTACTGGCTATTACATCAACTTTGAAGCTTCATCTGAGTTCTACTACGGTGCTTTTAGTGTCTCCGCATACCGCAGCACGCGGCATAGCTTTGCAGACGATAAGTACAACGGTTTCAGAGAGAAAAGCGGGCAATGTGATGATCTGGCTTCAAGTTGATTCGATAACAAATGACTAAAACGGACGGATTTCTCAGGTTTTTACTACATATGAACACTTTCCACTTTCTCCAATGCAACTCGGCTGCTAGTCCTAATTTCATGCAGAATCTTAAGGACATAGCTCATGTCCAAGGCAACAAAGCCAGCTAAAAAGTCAATAATCGATACCTAAATTGACTACATCTTACTAGCTATTACATCAACTTAGAAGCTTCATCTGTGTTCCACTATGGTGATTTTAGTGTCTCCGCAAACCGCAGCACGCGACATAGCTTTGCAGACGACAAGTACAACCGTTTCAGAGAGAAGAGAGGCCAATGTGACGATCTGGCTTTAAGTCGATTCCATAACAAATGACGAAATGGACGGATTTCTCAGGTTTTTACTACATATGAACACTTGTCACATAGTCCCGTGCAACGCGGCTGCTAGTCCTCCTTTCATGCAGAATCTTAAGGTCCTAGCTCATGTCCAAGGCACCTAAGCCAGCTAAAAAGTCAATAATCGATACCTAAAACTTGAATTGTACTACTTCTCACTGGCTATCACATCAACTTAGAACCTTCATCTGTGTTCTACTATGGTGCTTTTAGTGTCTCCGCATACCGCAGCACGCGACATAGCTTTGCAGACGATAAGAACAACCGTTTCAGAGAGAAGAGGGGCCAATGTGACGGTCTGGCTTTAAGTCGATTCGATAACAAGTGACGAAAACGGACGGATTTCTCAGGTTTATACTACATATGAACACTTTTTACATTCTCCCGTGCAACTCGGCTGCTAGTCCTCCTTTCATGCAGAATCGTAAGGTCCTAGCTCATGTCCAAGGCACCAAAGCCAGCAAAAAAGTCAATTATCCATACCTAAATCTTGAATTGTACTACTTCTTACTGGCTATTACATCAACTTTGAAGCTTCATCTGTATTCTACTATGGTGCTTTTAGTGTCTCCGCATACCGCAGCACGCGACATAGCTTTGCAGACGATAAGTACAACCGTTTCAGATAGAAGAGCGGCCAATGTGACAATCTGGCTTTAAGTCGATTCGATAACACATGACGAAAACGGACGCATTTTTCAGGTTTTTACTACATATGAACACTTTTCACATTCTCCCAAGCAACTCGGCTGCTAGTCGTCCTTCCGTGCGGAATCATAAGGTCCTAGCTCATGTCCAAGGCACAAAAGCCAGCTAAAAGGTCAATAATCGATACCTAAAACTTGAATTGTACTACTTCTTACTTGCTATTACATCAACTTAGAAGCTTAATCTGTGTTCTGCTATGGTGCTTTTAGTGTCTCCGCATACCGCAGCACGCGACATAGCTTTGCAGACGATAAGTACAACCGTTTCAGAGAGAAGAGGGGCCCATGTGACGATCTGGCTTTAAGTCGATTCGATAACAAATGACGAAAACGGACGGATTTCTCAGGTTTTTACTACATATGAACACTTTTTACATCCTCCCGTGCAACGCGGCTGCTAGTCCTCCTTTCAAGCAGAATCTTTAGGTCCTAGCTCATGTCCAAGGCACCAAAGCCAGCTAAAAAGACAATAATCGATACCTAAAACTTGAATTGTACTACGTCTCACTGGCTATCACATCAACTTAGAAGCTTCATCTGTGTTCTACTATGGTGCTTTTAGTGTCTCCGCATACTGCAGCACGCGACATAGCTTTGCAGACGATAAGTACAAACGTTTCAGAGAGAAAAGCGGGCAATGTGACGATCTGGCTTCAAGTTGATTCGATAACAAATGACTAAAACGGACGGATTTCTCAGGTTTTTACTACATATGAACACTTTCCACATTCTCCAATGCAACTCGGCTGCTAGTCCTCCTTTCATGCAGAATCTTAAGGACATAGCTCATGTCCAAGGCACCAAAGCCAGCTAAAAAGTCATTAATCGATACCTAAATCTTGAATTGTACTACTTCTTACTGGCTATTACATCAACTTTGAAGCTTCATCTGTGTTCTACTATGGTGCTTTTAGTGTCTCCGCATTCCGCAGCACGCGACATAGCTTTGCATTCGATAAGTACAACCGTTTCAGAGAGAAGAGCGGCCAATGTGACGATCTGGCTTTAAGTCGATTCGATAACAAATGTCGAAAACGGACGGATATCTCAGGTTTTTACTACATATGAACACTTTTCACATTCTCCCATGTAACTCGGCTGCTAGTCCTCCTTTCATGCAGAATCATAAGGTCCTAGCTCATGTCCAAGGCACAAAAGCCAGCTTAAAAGTCAATAATCGATACCTAAAACTTTAATTGTACTACTTCTCACTGGCTATCACATCAACTTAGAAGCTTCATCTGCGTTCTACTATGGTGCTTTTAGTGTCTCCGCATACTGCAGCACGCGACATAGCTTTGCAGACGATAAGTACAACCGTTTCAGAGAGAAAAGCGGGCAATGTGACGATCTGGCTTCAAGTTGATTCGATAACAAATGACTAAAACGGACGGATTTCTCAGGTTTTTACTACATATGAACACTTTCCACATTCTCCAATGCAACTCGGCTGCTAGTCCTCCTTTCATGCAGAATCTTAAGGACATAGCTCATGTCCAAGGCACCAAAGCCAGCTAAAAAGTCAATAATCGATACCTAAATTGACTACATCTTACTAGCTATTACATCAACTTAGAAGCTTCATCTGTGTTCCACTATGGAGATTTTAGTGTCTCCGCATACCGCAGCACGCGACATAGCTTTGCAGACGATAAGTACAACCGTTTCAGAGAGAAGAGAGGCCAATGTGACGATCTGGCTTTAAGTCGATTCCATAACAACTGACGAAATGGACGTATTTCTCAGGTTTTTACTACATATGAACACTTTCCACATTCTCCAATGCAACTCGGCTGCTAGTCCTCCTTTCATGCAGAATCTTAAGGTCCTAGCTCATGTCCAAGGCACCTAAGCCAGCTAAAAAGTCAATAATCGATACCTAAAACTTGAATTGTACTACTTCTCACTGGCTATCACATCAACTTAGAACCTTCATCTGTGTTCTACTATGGTGCTTTTAGTGTCTCCGCATACCGCAGCACGCGATATAGCTTTGCAGACGATAAGTACAACCGTTTCAGAGAGAAGAGGGGCCAATGTGACGGTCTGGCTTTAAGTCGATTCGATAACAAGTGACGAAAACGGACGGATTTCTCAGGTTTATACTACATATGAACACTTTTTACATTCTCCCGTGCAACTCGGCTGCTAGTCCTCCTTTCATGCAGAATCGTAAGGTCCTAGCTCATGTCCAAGGCACCAAAGCCAGCAAAAAAGTCAATTATCCATACCTAAATCTTGAATTGTACTACTTCTTACTGGCTATTACATCAACTTTGAAGCTTCATCTGTATTCTACTATGGTGCTTTTAGTGTCTCCGCATACCGCAGCACGCGACATAGCTTTGCAGACGATAAGTACAACCGTTTCAGATAGAAGAGCGGCCAATGTGACAATCTGGCTTTAAGTCGATTCGATAACACATGACGAAAACGGACGCATTTTTCAGGTTTTTACTACATATGAACACTTTTCACATTCTCCCAAGCAACTCGGCTGCTAGTCGTCCTTCCGTGCGGAATCATAAGGTGCTAGCTCATGTCCAAGGCACAAAAGCCAGCTAAAAGGTCAATAATCGATACCTAAAACTTGAATTGTACTACTTCTTACTTGCTATTACATCAACTTAGAAGCTTAATCTGTGTTCTGCTATGGTGCTTTTAGTGTCTCCGCATACCGCAGCACGCGACATAGCTTTGCAGACGATAAGTACAACCGTTTCAGAGAGAAGAGGGGCCCATGTGACGATCTGGCTTTAAGTCGATTCGATAACAAATGACGAAAACGGACGGATTTCTCAGGTTTTTGCTACATATGAACACTTTTTACATCCTCCCGTGCAACGCGGCTGCTAGTCCTCCTTTCATGCAGAATCATAAGATCCTAGCTCATGTCCAAGGCACAAAAGCCAGCTTAAAAGTCAATAATCGATACCTAAAACTTTAATTGTACTACTTCTCACTGGCTATCACATCAACTTAGAAGCTTCATCTGCGTTCTACTATGGTGCTTTTAGTGTCTCCGCATACTGCAGCACGCGACATAGCTTTGCAGACGATAAGTACAACCGTTTCAGAGAGAAAAGCGGGCAATGTGACGACCTGGCTTCAAGTTGATTCGATAACAAATGACTAAAACGAACGGATTTCTCAGGTTTTTACTACATATGAACACTTTCCACATTCTCCAATGCAACTCGGCTGCTAGTCCTCCTTTCATGCAGAATCTTAAGGACATAGCTCATGTCCAAAGCACCAAAGCCAGCTAAAAAGTCAATAATCGATACCTAAATTGACTACATCTTACTAGCTATTACATCAACTTAGAAGCTTCATCTGTGTTCCACTATGGAGATTTTAGTGTCTCCGCATACCGCAGCACGCGACATAGCTTTGCAGACGATAAGTACAACCGTTTCAGAGAGAAGAGAGGCCAATGTGACGATCTGGCTTTAAGTCGATTCCATAACAAATGAC
The DNA here is from genome assembly GCF_023897955.1 of Schistocerca gregaria. Lineage (NCBI taxonomy): Eukaryota > Metazoa > Arthropoda > Insecta > Orthoptera > Acrididae > Schistocerca > Schistocerca gregaria. The sequence continues at coordinate 1,618,253 of NW_026061770.1, forward strand.
GAAATGGACGGATTTCTCAGGTTTTTACTACATATGAACACTTTCCACATTCTCCAATGCAACTCGGCTGCTAGTCCTCCTTTCATGCAGAATCTTAAGTACATAGCTCATGTCCAAGGCACCAAAGCCAGCTAAAAAGTCAATAATCGATACCTAAATTGACTACATCTTACTAGCTATTACATCAACTTAGAAGCTTCATCTGTGTTCCACTATGGAGATTTTAGTGTCTCCGCATACCGCAGCACGCGACATAGCTTTGCAGACGATAAGTACAACCGTTTCAGAGAGAAGAGAGGCCAATGTGACGATCTGGCTTTAAGTCGATTCGATAACAAATGACGAAAACGGAAGGATTTCTCACGTTTTTACTACATATGAACACTTTTCACATTCTCCCATGCAACTCGGCTGCTAGTCCTCCGTTCATGCAGATTCATAAGGTCCAAGCTCATGTCCAAGGCACAAAAGCCAGCTAAAAAGTCAATAATCGATACCTAAATCTTGAATTGTACTACTCCTTACTGGCTATTACATCAACTTAGAAGCTTAATCTGTGTTCTACTATTGTGCCTTTAGTGTCTCCGCATACCGCAGCACGTGACATAGCTTTGCAGACGATAAGTACAACCGTTTCAGAGAGAAGAGCGGCCAATGTGACGCACTGCTTTAAGTCGATTCCATAATAAATTACGAAAACGGACGGATTTCTCAGGTTTTTACTACATATGAACACTTTTCGCATCCTCCCGTGCAACTCGGCTGCTAGTCCTCCTTTCATGCAGAATCTTAAGGTCCTAGCTCATGTCCAAGGCGCCAAAGCCAGCTAAAATGTCAATATTCGATACCTAAAACTTGAATTGTACTACTCCTTACTGGCTATTACATCAACTAAGAAGCTTCATCTGTGTTCTACTATGGTGCTTTTAGTGTCTCCGCATACCGCAGCACGCGAGAGAGCTTTGCAGATGATAAGTACAACCGTTTCAGAGAGAAGAGGGGCCAATGTGACGAACTGGCCTCAAGTCGGTTACATAACAAATGACGTAAATGGACGGATTTCACAGGTTTTTACTACATATGAACACTTTTCACATACTCCCATGCAACTCGGCTGCTAGTCCTCCTTTCATGCAGAATCATAAGGTCCAAGCTCATGTCCAAGGCACCAAAGCCAGCTAAAAAGTCAATAATCGATACCTAAATCTTGAATTGTACTACTTCTTACTGGCTATTACATCAACTTAGAAGCTTAATCTGTGTTCTACTATGGTGCTTTTAGTGTCTCCGCATACCGCAGCACGCGACATAGCTTTGCAGACGATAAGTACAACCGTTTCAGAGAGAGGAGGGGCCAATGTGACGAACTGGCTTTATGTCGATTCGATAACAAATGACGAAAATGGACGGATTTCTCAGGTTTTTAATACATATGAACACTTTTCACATACTCCAGTGCGACGCGGCTGCTAGTCCTCCTTTCATGCAGAATCTTAAGGTCCTAGCTCATGTCCAAGGCACCTAAGCCAGCTAAAAAGTCAATAATCGATACCTAAAACTTGAATTGTAGTATTTCTCACTGGCTATCACATCAACTTGGAACCTTCATCTGTGTTCCACTATGTTGCTTTTAGTTTCTCCGCATACCGCAGCACGCGACATAGCTTTGCAGACGATAAGTACAACCGTTTCAGAGAGAAGAGGGGCCAATGTGACGATCTGGCTTTAAGTCGATTCGATAACAAATGACGAAAACGGACGGATTTCTCAGGTTTATACTACATATGAACACTTTTTACATTCTCCCGTGCAACTCGGCTGCTAGTCCTCCTTTCATGCAGAATCGTAAGTTCCTAGCTCATGTCCAAGGCACCAAAGCCAGCAAAAAAGTCAATAATCGATTCCTAAATGTTGAATTGTACTACTTCTTACTGGCTATTACATCAACTTTGAAGCTTCATCTGTATTCTACTATGGTGCTTTTAGTGTCTCCGCATACCGCAGCACGCGACATAGCTTTGCAGACGATAAGTACAACCGTTTCAGAGAGAAGAGCGGCCAATGTGACAATCTGGCTTTAAGTCGAATCGATAACAAATGACGAAAACGGACGCATTTTTCAGGTTTTTACTACATATGAACACTTTTCACATTCTCCCAAGCAACTCGGCTGCTAGTCCTCCTTCCGTGCGGAATCATAAGGTCCTAGCTCATGTCCAAGGCACAAAAGCCAGCTAAAAGGTCAATAATCGATACCTAAAACTTGAATTGTACTACTTCTTACTGGCTATTACATCAACTTAGAAGCTTAATCTGTGTTCTACTATGGTGCTTTTAGTGTCTCCGCATACCGCAGCACGCGACATAGCTTTGCAGACGATAAGTACAACCGTTTCATAGAGAAGAGGGGGCCATGTGACGATCTGGCTTTAAGTCGATTCGATAACAAATGACGAAAACGGACGGATTTCTCAGGTTTTTACTACATATGAACACTTTTTACATCCTCCCGTGCAACGCGGCTGCTAGTCCTCCTTTCATGCAGAATCTTTAGGTCCTACCTCATGTCCAAGGCACCAAAGCCAGCTAAAAAGTCAATAATCGATACCTAAAACTTGAATTGTACTACTTCTCACTGGCTATCACATCAACTTAGAAGCTTCATCTGCGTTCTACTATGCTGCTTTTAGTGTCTCCGCATACTGCAGCACGCGACATAGCTTTGCAGACGATAAGTACAACCGTTTCAGAGAGAAAAGCGGGCAATGTGACGATCTGGCTTCAAGTTGATTCGATAACAAATGACTAAAACGGACGGATTTCTCAGGTTTTTACTACATATGAACACTTTCCACATTCTCCAATGCAACTCGGCTGCTAGTCCTCCTTTCATGCAGAATCTTAAGGACATAGCTCATGTCCAAGGCACCTAAGCCAGCTAAAAAGTCATTAATCGATACCTAAATCTTGAATTGTACTACTTCTTACTGGCTATTACATCAACTTTGAAGCTTCATCTGTGTTCTACTATGTTGCTTTTAGTGTCTCCGCATTCCGCAGCACGCGACATAGCTTTGCATTCGATAAGTACAACCGTTTCAGAGAGAAGAGCGGCCAATGTGACGATCTGGCTTTAAGTCGATTCGATAACAAATGACGAAAACGGACGGATTTCTCAGGTTTTTACTACATATGAACACTTTTCACATTCTCCCATGTAACTCGGCTGCTAGTCCTCCTTTCATGCAGAATCATAAGGTCCTAGCTCATGTCCAAGGCACAAAAGCCAGCTAAAAAGTCAATAATCGATACCTAAAACTTTAATTGTACTACTTCTCACTGGCTATCACATCAACTTAGAAGCTTCATCTGCGTTCTACTATGGTGCTTTTAGTGTCTCCGCATACTGCAGCACGCGACATAGCTTTGCAGACGATAAGTACAACCGTTTCAGAGAGAAAAGCGGGCAATGTGACGATCTGGCTTCAAGTTGATTCGATAACAAATGACTAAAACGGACGGATTTCTCAGGTTTTTACTACATATGAACACTTTCCACATTCTCCAATGCAACTCGGCTGCTAGTCCTCCTTTCATGCAGAATCTTAAGGACATAGCTCATGTCCAAGGCACCAAAGCCAGCTAAAAAGTCAATAATCGATACCTAAATTGACTACATCTTACTAGCTATTACATCAACTTAGAAGCTTCATCTGTGTTCCACTATGGAGATTTTAGTGTCTCCGCATACCGCAGCACGCGACATAGCTTTGCAGACGATAAGTACAACCGTTTCAGAGAGAATAGAGGCCAATGTGACGATCTGGCTTTAAGTCGATTCGATAACAAATGACGAAAACGGACGGATTTCTCAGGTTTTTACTACATATGAACACTTTTCACATTCTACCATGCAATTCGGCTGCTAGTCCTCCGTTCATGCAGAATCATAAGGTCCAAGCTCATGTCCAAGGCACTAAAGCCAGCTAAAAAGTCAATAATCGATACCTAAATCTTGAATTGTACTACTCCTTACTGGCTATTACATCAACTTAGAAGCTTAATCTGTGTTCTACTATGGTGCTTTTAGTGTCTCCGCATACCGCAGCACGTGACATAGCTTTGCAGACGATAAGTACAACCGTTTCAGAGATAAGAGCGGCCAATGTGACGCACTGCTTTAAGTCGATTCCATAATAAATTACGAAAACGGACGGATTTCTCAGGTTTTTACTACATATGAACACTTTTCGCATCCTCCCGTGCAACTCGGCTGCTAGTCCTCCTTTCATGCAGAATCTTAAGGTCCTAGCTCATGTCCAAGACGCCAAAGCCAGCTAAAAAGTCAATATTCGATACCTAAAACTTGAATTGTACTACTCCTTACTGGCTATTACATCAACTTAGAAGCTTCATCTGTGTTCTACTATGGTGCTTTTAGTGTCTCCGCATACCGCAGCACGCGAGATAGCTTTGCAGATTCTAAGTACAACCGTTTCAGAGAGAAGAGGGGCCAATGTGACGAACTGGCCTCAAGTCGGTTAGATAACAAATGACGAAAATGGACGGATTTCACAGGTTTTTACTACATATGAACACTTTTCACATACTCCCATGCAACTCGGCTGCTAGTCCTCCTTTCATGCAGAATCATAAGGTCCAAGCTCATGTCCAAGGCACCAAAGCCAGCTAAAAAGTCAATAATCGATACCTAAATCTTGAATTGTACTACTTCTTACTGGCTATTACATCAACTTAGAAGCTTAATCTGTGTTCTACTATGGTGCTTTTAGTGTCTCCGCATACCGCAGCACGCGACATAGCTTTGCAGACGATAAGTACAACCGTTTCAGAGAGAAGAGGGGCCAATGTGACGAACTGGCTTTATGTCGATTCGATAACAAATGACGAAAATGGACGGATTTCTCAGGTTTTTAATACATATGAACACTATTCACATACTCCCGTGCAACGCGGCTGCTAGTCCTCCTTTCATGCAGAATCTTAAGGTCCTAGCTCATGTCCAAGGCACCTAAGCCAGCTAAAAAGTCAATAATCGATACCTAAAAATTGAATTGTAGTATTTCTCACTGGTTATCACATCAACTTAGAACCTTCATCTGTGTTCTACTATGGTGCTTTTAGTTTCTCCGCATACCGCAGCACGCGACATAGCTTTGCAGACGATAAGTACAACCGTTTCAGAGAGAAGAGGGGCCAATGTGACGATCTGGCTTTAAGTCGATTCGATAACAAGTGACGAAAACGGACGGATTTCTCAGGTTTTTACTACATATGAACACTTTTTACATTCTCCCGTGCAACTCGGCTGCTAGTCCTCCTTTCATGCAGAATCGTAAGTTCCTAGCTCATGTCCAAGGCACCAAAGCCAGCAAAAAAGTCAATAATCGATTCCTAAATGTTGAATTGTACTACTTCTTACTGGCTATTACATCAACTTTGAAGCTTCATCTGTATTCTACTATGGTGCTTTTAGTGTCTCCGCATACCGCAGCACGCGACATAGCTTTGCAGACGATAAGTACAACCGTTTCAGAGAGAAGAGCGGCCAATGTGACAATCTGGCTTTAAGTCGATTCGATAACAAATGACGAAAACGGACGCATTTTTCAGGTTTTTAATACATATGAACACTTTTCACATTCTCCCAAGCAACTCGGCTGCTAGTCCTCCTTCCGTGCGGAATCATAAGGTCCTAGCTCATGTCCAAGGCACAAAAGCCAGCTAAAAGGTCAATAATCGATACCTAAAACTTGAATTGTACTACTTCTTACTGGCTATTACATCAACTTAGAAGCTTAATCTGTGTTCTACTATGGTGCTTTTAGTGTCTCCGCATACCGCAGCACGCGACATAGCTTTGCAGACGATAAGTACAACCGTTTCAGAGAGAAGAGGGGCCCATGTGACGATCTGGCTTTAAGTCGATTCGATAACAAATGACGAAAACGGACGGATTTCTCAGGTTTTTACTACATATGAACACTTTTTACATCCTCCCGTGCAACGCGGCTGCTAGTCCTCCTTTCATGCAGAATCTTTAGGTCCTACCTCATGTCCAAGGCACCAAAGCCAGCTAAAAAGTCAATAATCGATACCTAAAACTTGAATTGTACTACTTCTCACTGGCTATCACATCAACTTAGAAGCTTCATCTGCGTTCTACTATGGTGCTTTTAGTGTCTCCGCATACTGCAGCACGCGACATAGCTTTGCAGACGATAAGTACAACCGTTTCAGAGAGAAAAGCGGGCAATGTGACGATATGGCTTCAAGTTGATTCGATAACAAATGACTAAAACGGACGGATTTCTCAGGTTTTTACTACATATTAACACTTTCCACATTCTCCAATGCAACTCGGCTGCTAGTCCTCCTTTCATGCAGAATCTTAAGGACATAGCTCATATCCAAGGCACCAAAGCCAGCTAAAAAGTCAATAATCGATACCTAAATTGACTACATCTTACTAGCTATTACATCAACTTAGAAGCTTCATCTGTGTTCCACTATGGAGATTTTAGTGTCTCCGCATACCGCAGCACGCGACATAGCTTTGCAGACGATAAGTACAACCGTTTCAGAGAGAAGAGAGGCCAATGTGACGATCTGGCTTTAAGTCGATTCGATAACAAATGACGAAAACGGACGGATTTCTCAGGTTTTTACTACATATGAACACTTTTCACATTCTCCCATGCAACGCGGCTGCTAGTCCTCCTTTCATGCAGAATCTTAAGGTCCTAGCTCATGTCCAAGGCACCTAAGCCAGCTAAAAAGTCAATAATCGATACCTAAAACTTGAATTGTAGTATTTCTCACTGGCTATCACATCAACTTAGAACCTTCATCTGTGTTCTACTATGGTGCTTTTAGTTTCTCCGCATACCGCAGCACGCGACATAGCTTTGCAGACGATAAGTACAACCGTTTCAGAGAGAAGAGGGGCCAATGTGACGATCTGGCTTTAAGTCGATTCGATAACAAGTGACGAAAACGGACGGATTTCTCAGGTTTATACTACATATGAACACTTTGTACATTCTCCCGTGCAACTCGGCTGCTAGTCCTCCTTTCATGCAGAATCGTAAGTTCCTAGCTCATGTCCAAGGCACCAAAACCAGCAAAAAAGTCATAATCGATTCCTAAATGTTGAATTGTACTACTTCTTACTGGCTATTACATCAACTTTGAAGCTTCATCTGTATTCTACTATGGTGCTTTTAGTGTCTCCGCATACCGCAGCACGCGACATAGCTTTGCAGACGATAAGTACAACCGTTTCAGAGAGAAGAGCGGCCAATGTGACAATCTGGCTTTAAGTCGATTAGATAACAAATGACGAAAACGGACGCATTTTTCAGGTTTTTACTACATATGAACACTTTTCACATTCTCCCAAGCAACTCGGCTGCTAGTCCTCCTTCCGTGCGGAATCATAAGTTCCTAGCTCATGTCCAAGGCACAAAAGCCAGCTAAAAGGTCAATAAACGATACCTAAAACTTGAATTGTACTACTTCTTACTGGCTATTACATCAACTTAGAAGCTTAATCTGTGTTCTACTATGGTGCTTTTAGTGTCTCCGCATACCGCAGCACGCGACATAGCTTTGCTGACGATAAGTACAACCGTTTCAGAGAGAAGAGGGGCCCATGTGACGATCTGGCTTTAAGTCGATTCGATAACAAATGACGAAAACGGACGGATTTCTCAGGTTTTTACTACATATGAACACTTTTTACATCCTCCCGTGCAACGCGGCTGCTAGTCCTTTTTTCATGCAGAATCTTTAGGTCCTACCTCATGTCCAAGGCACCAAAGCCAGCTAAAAAGTCAATAATCGATACCTAAAACTTGAATTGTACTACTTCTCACTGGCTATCACATCAACTTAGAAGCTTCATCTGCGTTCTACTATGGTGCTTTTAGTGTCTCCGCATACTGCAGCACGCGACATAGCTTTGCAGACGATAAGTACAACCGTTTCAGAGAGAAAAGCGGGCAATGTGACGATCTGGCTTCAAGTTGATTCGATAACAAGTGACTAAAACGGACGGATTGCTCAGGTTTTTACTACATATGAACACTTTCCACATTCTCCAATGCAACTCGGCTGCTAGTCCTCCTTTCATGCAGAATCTTAAGGACATAGCTCATGTCCAAGGCACCTAAGCCAGCTAAAAAGTCATTAATCGATACCTAAATCTTGAATTGTACTACTTCTTACTGGCTATTACATCAACTTTGAAGCTTCATCTGTGTTCTACTATGGTGCTTTTAGTGTCTCCGCATTCCGCAGCACGCGACATAGCTTTGCATTCGATAAGTACAACCGTTTCAGAGAGAAGAGCGGCCAATGTGACGATCTGGCTTTAAGTCGATTCGATAACAACTGACGAAAACGGACGGATTTCTCAGGTTTTTACTACATATGAACACTTTTCACATTCTCCCATGTAACTCGGCTGCTAGTCCTCCTTTCATGCAGAATCATAAGGTCCTAGCTCATGTCCAAGGCACAAAAGCCAGCTAAAAAGTCAATAATCGATACCTAAAACTTTAATTGCACTACTTCTCACTGGCTATCACATCAACTTAGAAGCTTCATCTGCGTTCTACTATGGTGCTTTTAGTGTCTCCGCATACTGCAGCACGCGACATAGCTTTGCAGACGATAAGTACAACCGTTTCAGAGAGAAAAGCGGGCAATGTGACGATCTGGCTTCAAGTTGATTCGATAACAAATGACTAAACGGACGGATTTCTCAGGTTTTTACTACATATGAACACTTTCCACATTCTCCAATGCAACTCGGCTGCTAGTCCTCCTTTCATGCAGAATCTTAAGGACATAGCTCATGTCCAAGGCACCAAAGCCAGCTAAAAAGTCAATAATCGATACCTAAATTGACTACATCTTACTAGCTATTACATCAACTTAGAAGCTTCATCTGTGTTCCACTATAGAGATTTTAGTGTCTCCGCATACCGCAGCACGCGACATAGCTTTGCAGACGATAAGTACAACCGTTTCAGAGAGAAGAGAGGCCAATGTGACGATCTGGCTTTAAGTCGATTCGATAACAAATGACGAAAACGGACGGATTTCTCAGGTTTTTACTACATATGAACACTTTTCACATTCTCCCATGCAACTGGGCTGCTAGTCCTCCGTTCATGCAGAATCATAAGGTCCAAGCTCATGTCCAAGGCACAAAAGCCAGCTAAAAAGTCAATAATCGATACCTAAATCTTGAATTGTACTACTCCTTACTGGCTATTACATCAACTTAGAAGCTTAATCTGTGTTCTACTATGGTGCTTTTAGTGTCTCCGCATACCGCAGCACGTGACATAGCTTTGCAGACGATAAGTACAACCGTTTCAGAGAGAAGAGGGGCCAATGTGACGAACTGGCTTTAAGTCGATTCGATAACAAATGACGAAAATGGACGGATTTCTCAGGTTTTTAATACATATGAACACTTTTCACATACTCCCGTGCAACGCGGCTGCTAGTCCTCCTTTCATGCAGAATCTTAAGGTCCTAGCTCATGTCCAAGGCACCTAAGCCAGCTAAAAAGTCAATAATCGATACCTAAAACTTGAATTGTAGTATTTCTCACTGGCTATCACATCAACTTAGAACCTTCATCTGTGTTCTACTATGGTGCTTTTAGTTTCTCCGCATACCGCAGCACGCGACATAGCTTTGCAGACGATAAGTACAACCGTTTCAGAGAGAAGAGGGGCCAATGTGACGATCTGGCTTTAAGTCGATTCGATAACAAGTGACGAAAACGGACGGATTTCTCAGGTTTATACTACATATGAACACTTTGTACATTCTCCCGTGCAACTCGGCTGCTAGTCCTCCTTTCATGCAGAATCGTAAGTTCCTAGCTCATGTCCAAGGCACCAAAGCCAGCAAAAAAGTCATAATCGATTCCTAAATGTTGAATTGTACTACTTCTTACTGGCTATTACATCAACTTTGAAGCTTCATCTGTATTCTACTATGGTGCTTTTAGTGTCTCCGCATACCGCAGCACGCGACATAGCTTTGCAGACGATAAGTACAACCGTTTCAGAGAGAAGAGCGGCCAATGTGACAATCTGGCTTTAAGTCGATTAGATAACAAATGACGAAAACGGACGCATTTTTCAGGTTTTTACTACATATGAACACTTTTCACATTCTCCCAAGCAACTCGGCTGCTAGTCCTCCTTCCGTGCGGAATCATAAGGTCCTAGCTCATGTCCAAGGCACAAAAGCCAGCTAAAAGGTCAATAATCGATACCTAAAACTTGAATTGTACTACTTCTTACTGGCTATTACATCAACTTAGAAGCTTAATCTGTGTTCTACTATGGTGCTTTTAGTGTCTCCGCATACCGCAGCACGCGACATAGCTTTGCTGACGATAAGTACAACCGTTTCAGAGAGAAGAGCGGCCCATGTGACGATCTGGCTTTAAGTCGATTCGATAACAAATGACGAAAACGGACGGATTTCTCAGGTTTTTACTACATATGAACACTTTTTACATCCTCCCGTGCAACGCGGCTGCTAGTCCTCCTTTCATGCAGAATCTTTAGGTCCTACCTCATATCCAAGGCACCAAAGCCAGCTAAAAAGTCAATAATCGATACCTAAAACTTGAATTGTACTACTTCTCACTGGCTATCACATCAACTTAGAAGCTTCATCTGTGTTCTACTATGGTGCTTTTAGTGTCTCCGCATACTGCAGCACGCGACATAGCTTTGTAGACGATAAGTACAACCGTTTCAGAGAGAAGAGGGGCCCATGTGACGATCTGGCTTTAAGTCGATTCGATAACAAATGACGAAAACGGACGGATTTCTCAGGTTTTTACTACATATGAACACTCTTCACATTCTCCCGTGCAACTCGGCTGCTAGTCCTCCTTTCATGCAGAATCTTAAGGTCCTAGCTCATGTCCAAGGCACCAAAGCCAGCAAAAAAGTCAATAATCGATACCTAAATCTTGTATTGTACTACTTCTTACTGGCTATTACATCAACATTGAAGCTTCATCTGTGTTCTACTATGGTGCTTTTAGTGCCTCCGCATACCGCAGCACGCGACATAGCTTTGCAGACGATAAGTACAACCGTTTCAGAGTGAAGAGCGGCCAATGTGACGATCTGGCTTTAAGTCGATTCGATAACAAATGACGAAAACGGACGGATTTCTCATTTTTTTTCTACATATGAACACTATTCACATTCTCCCATGCATCTCGGCTGCTAGTCCTCCTTTCATGCAGAGTCATAAGGTCCAAGCTCATGTCCAAGGCACAAAAGCCAGCTAAAAAGTCAATAATCGATACCTAAAACTCCAATTGTACTACTTCTTACTGGCTATTACATCAATCTGGAAGCTTAATCTGTGTTCTACTATGGTGCTTTTAGTGTCTCCGCATACCGCAGCACGCGACATAGATTTGCAGACGATAAGTACAACCGTATCAGAGAGAAGAGCGGCCAATGTGACGCACTGCTTTAAATCGATTCGATAATAAATTACGAAAACGGACGGATTTCTCAGGTTTCTACTACATATGAACACTTTTCGCATTCTCCGTGCAACTCGGCTGCTAGTCCTCCTTTCATGCAGAATCTTAAGGTCCTAGCTCATGTCCAAGGCACCAAAGCCAGCTAAAAAGTCAATATTCGATACCTAAAACTTGAATTGTACTACTCCTTACTGGCTATTACATGAACTTAGAAGCTTCATCTGTGTTCTACAATTGTGCTTTTAGTGTCTCCTTATACCGCAGCACGCGACATAGCTTTGCAGACGATAAGTACAACCGTTTCAGAGAGAAGAGGGGCTAATGTGCCGATCTGGCTATAAGCCGATTGGATAACAAATGACGAAAATGGACGGATTTCTCAGGTTTTTACTACATATGAACACTTTTCACATACTCCCGTGCAACGCGGCTGCTAGTCCTCCTTTCATGCAGAACGCTAAGGTCCTAACTCATGTCCAAGGCACCAAAGCCAGCAAAAAAGACAATAATCGATACCTAAATCTTGAATTGTACTACTTCTTATTGGCTATTACATCAACTTTGAAGCTTCATCTGTGTTCTACTATGGTGCTTTTAGTGTCTCCGCATACCGCAGCACGCGACATAGCTTTGCAGACGATAAGTACAACCGTTTCATAGAGAAGAGCGGCCAATGTGACGATCTGGCTTTAAGTCGATTCGATAACAGATGACGAAAACGGATCGATTTCTCAGGTTTTCAGTACATATGAACACTCTTTACATACTCCCGTGCAACGCGGCTGCTAGTCCTCCTTTCATGCACAATCTTAAGGTCCTACCTCAAGTCCAAGGCACCAAAGCTAGCAAAAAAGTCAATAATCGATACCTAAATCTTGAATTGCACTACTTCTCACTGGCTATCACATCTACTTAGAAGCTTCATCTGTGTTCTACTATGGTGCTTTTAGTGTCTCCGCATACTGCAGCACGCGACATAGCTTTGCAGACGATAAGTACAACCGTTTCAGAGAGAAGAGGGGCCCATGTGACGATCTGGCATTAAGTCGATTCAATAACAAATGACGAAAACGGACGGATTTCTCAGGTTTTTACTACATATGAACACTTTTTACATTCCCCCGTGCAACTCGGCTGCTAGTCCTCCTTTCATGCAGAATCGTAGGGTCCTAGCTCATTTTCAAGGCACCAAAGCCAGCAAAAAAGTCAATAATCGATACCTAAATCTTGAATTGTACTACTTCTTACTGGCTATTATATCAACTTTGAAGCTTCATCTATGTTCTACTATGGTGCTTTTAGTGTCTCCGCATACCGCAGCACGCGACATAGCTTTGCAGACGATAAGTACAACCGTTTCAGATATAAGAACGGCCAATGTGACGATCTGGCTTTAAGTCGATTCGAAAACAAATGACGAAAACGAACGGATTTCTCAGGTTTTTACTACATATGAACACTTTTCACATTCTCCCATGCAACTCGGCTGCTAGTCCTCCTTTCATGCAGAATGTTAAGGTCCTAGCACATATCCAAGGCACAAAAGCCAGATAAAAAGTCAATAATCGATAAATAAAACTTGAATTGTACTACTTCTTACTGGCTATTACATCAACTTAGTAACTTCATCTGTGTTCTACTATGGTGCTTTTAGTGTCTCCGCATACCGCAGCACGCGACATAGGTTTGCAGACGATAAGTACAACCGTTTCAGAGAGAAGAGCGGCAGATGTGACGCACTGCTTTAAGTCGATTCGATAATAAATTAGGATATCGGACGTATTTCTCAGGTTTTTACTACATATGAACACTTTTCGCATCCTCCCATGCAACTCGTCTGCTAGTCCTCCTTTCATGCAGAATCTTAAGGTCCTAGCTCATGTCCAAGGCACCAAAGCCAGCTAAAAAATCAATATTCGATACCTAAAACTTGAATTGTACTACTCCTTACTGGCTATTACATCAACTTAGAAGCTTCATCTGTGTTCTACTACGGTGCTTTTAGTGTCTCCGCATACCGCAGCACGCGACATAGCTTTGCAGACGATAAGTACAACCGTTTCAGAGAGAAGAGGGGCCAATGTGACGAACTGGCTTTAAGTCGATCCGATAACAAATGACGAAAACGGACGGATTTCTCATTTTCTTACTGCATATGAACACTATTCACATTCTCCCATGCATCTCGGCTGCTAGTCCTCCTTTCATGCAGAATCATAAGGTCCTAGCTCATGCCAAAGGCACCAAAGCCAGCTAAAAAAGTCAATAATCGATTCCTAATTGTTGAATTGTACTACTTCTTACTGGCTATTACATCAACTTAGAAGCTTCATCTGTGTTCCACTCTGGTGATTTTAGTGTCTCCGAATACCGCTGCACGAGACATAGCTTTGCAGACGATAAGTACAACTGTTTCAGAGAGAAGAGCGACCAATGTGACGATCTGGCTTTAAGTCGATTCGATAACAAATGACGAAAACGGACCGATGTCTCAGGTTTTTACTACATATGAACACTTTTCACATTCTCCCTTTCAACTCGGCTGCTAGTCCTCCTTTCATGCAGAATTTTAAGGACATAGCTCATGTCCAAGGCACCAAAGCCAGCTAAAAAGTCAATAATCGAAACCTAAAACTTGAATTGTACTACTTCTTACTGGCTATTACATCAACTTAGAAGCTTCATCTGTGTTCCACTATGGTGATTTTAGTGTCTCCGCATACCGCAGCACGCGACATAGCTTTGCAGACGATAAGTACAACCGTTTCAGAGAGAAGAGGGGATAATGTGACGATCTGGCTATAAGTCGATTCGATAACAAATGACGAAAATGGACGGATTTCTCAGGTGTTTACTACATATGAACACTTTTCACATTCTCCCATGCAACTCGGCTGCTAGTCCTCCTTTCATGCAGAATCATAAGGACCTAGCTCATGACAAAGGCACCAAAGCCAGCTAAAAAAGTGAATAATCAATTCCTAAATGTTGAATTGTACTACTTCTTACTGGCTATTACATCAAATTAGAAGCTTCATCTGTGTTCCGCTCTGGTGATTTTAGTGTCTCCGCATACCGCTGCACGCGACATAGCTTTGCAGACGATAAGTACAACCGTTTCAGAGAGAAGAGCGACCAATGTGACGATCTGGCTTTAAGTCGATTCGATAACAAATGACGAAAACGGACGGATTTCTCAGATTTTTACTACATATGAACACTTTTCACATTCTCCGTGCAACGCGGTTTCTAGTCCTCCTTTCATGCAGAATCTTAAGGTCCTAGCTCATGTCCAAGGCAACATAGCCAGCAAAAAGTCAATAATCGATACCTAAAACTTGAATTGTACTACCTCTTACTGGCTATTACATCAACTTAGAAGCTTAACCTGTGTTCTAGTATGGTGCTTTTAGTGTCTCCGCATACCGCAGCACACGACATAGCTTTGCAGACGATAAGTACAACCGTTTCAGAGAGAAGAGCGGCCAATGTGACGATCTGGCTTTAAGTCGATTCGATAACAAATGACGAAAACGGACGGATTTCTCAGGTTTTTACTACATATGAACACTTTTCACATTCTCCCATGCAACTCGGCTGCTAGTCCTCCTTTCATGCAGAATCTTAAGGTCCTAGCTCATGGCCAAGGCACCAAAGCCAGCTAAAACGTCAATTATCGATACCTAAAACTTGAATTGTACTACTTCTTACTGGCTATTACATCAACTTAGAAGCTTCAACTGTGTTCTACTATGGTGCTTTTAGTGTCTCCGCATACCGCAGCACGCGACATAGCTTTGCAGACGATAAGTACAACTGTTTCAGAGAGAAGAGCGGCCAATGTGACGATCTGGCTTTAAGTCGATTCCATAACAAATTACGAAAACGGACGGATTTCTCAGGTTTTTACTACATGTGAACACTTTTCACATTCTCCCATGCAACTCGGCTGCTAGTCCTCCTTTCATGCAGAATCTTAAGATCCTAGCTCATGTCCAAGTCACCAAAGCCAGCTAAAAAGTCAATAATCGATACCTAAAACTTGAATTGTACTACTTCTTACTGGCTATTACATCAACTTAGAAGCTTCGTCTGTGTTCTAGTATGGTGCTTTTAGTGTCTCTGCATACCGCAGCACGCGACATGGCTTTGCAGACGTTAAGTACAACCGTTTCAGAGAGAAGAGCGGCCAATGTGACGATCTGGCTTTAAGTCTATTCGATAACAAATGACGAAAACGGACGGTTTTCTCAGGTTTTTACTACATATGAACACTTGTCACATACTCCCAATCAACGCGGCTCCTAGTCCCCCTTTCATGCAGAATCTTAATGTCCTAGCTCACTTCCAAGGCACCAAAGATAGCTAAAAAGTCAATAATCCATACCTAAAACTTGAATTGTACTACTTCTTACTTGGTATTACGTCAACTTAGAAGCTTCATCTGTGTGTCCACTTTGGTGCTTTTCGTGTCTCCGCATACTACAGCACGCGACATAGCTTTGCAAACGATAAGTACAACCGTTTCAGAGAGAAGAGCGGCCAATGTGACGATCTGGCTTCAAGTCCATTCGATAACAAATGACGAAAACGGACGGATTTTTCAGGTTTTTACTACATATGAACACTTTTCACATTCTCCCATGCAACTCGGCTGCTAGTCCTCCTTTCATGCAGAATCTTAAGGTCCTAGCTCATGTCCAAGGCACCAAAGCCAGCTAAAAAGTCAATATTCGATACCTAAAACTTGAATTGTACTACTCCTTACTGGCTATTACATCAACTTAGAAGCTTCATATGTGTTCTACTATGGTGCTTTTAGTGTCTCCGTATACCGCAGAAGGCGACATAGCTTTGCAGACGATAAGTACAACCGTTTCAGAGAGAAAAGCGGGCAATGTGACGATCTGGCTTCAAGTTGATTCGATAACAAATGACGAAAACGGACGGATTTCTCAGGTTTTTACTACATACGAACACTTTTCACATTCTCCCTTTCAACTCGGCTGCTAGTCCTCCTTTCATGCACAATCTTAAGGACATAGCTCATGTCCAAGGCACCAAAGCCAGCTAAAAAGTCAATAATCGTAACCTAAAACTTGAATTGTACTACTTCTTACTGGCTATTACATCAACTTAGAAGCTTCATCTGTGTTCCACTATGGTGATTTTAGTGTCTCCGCATACCGCAGCACGCGACATAGCTTTGCAGACGATAAGTACAACCGTTTCAGAGAGAAGAGGGGCCAATGTGACGATCTGGCTATAAGTCGATTCGATAACAAATGACGAAAACGGATGGATTTCTCAGGTTTTTACTACATATGAACACTTTTCACATTCTCCCATGCAACTCGGCTGCTAGTCCTCCTTTCATGCAGAATCATAAGGACCTAGCTCATGCCAAAGGCACCAAAGCCAGCTAAAAAATCAATAATCGATTCCTAAATGTTGAATTGTACTACATCTTACTGGCTATTACATCAACTTAGAAGCTTCATCTGTGTTCCACTCTGGTGATTTTAGTGTCTCCGCATACCGCTGCACGCGACATAGCTTTGCAGACGATAAGTACAACCGTTTCAGGGAGAAGAGCGACCAATGTGACGATCTGGCTTTAAGTCGATTCGATAATAAATGACGAAAACGGACGGATTTCTCAGGTTTTTACTACATATGAACACTTTTCACATTCTCCGTGCAACGCGGCTGCTAGTCCTCCATTCATGCAGAATCTTAATGTCCTAGCTCATGTCCAAGGCAACATAGCCAGCAAAAAGTCAATAATCGATACCTAAAACTTGAATTGTACTACCTCTTACTGGCTATTACATCAACTTAGAAGCTTAACCTGTGTTCTAGTATGGTGCTTTTAGTGTCTCCGCATACCGCAGCACACGACATAGCTTTGCAGACGATAAGTACAACCGTTTCAGAGAGAAGAGCGGCCAATGTGACGATCTGGCTTTAAGTCGATTCGATAACAAATGACGAAAACGGACGGATTTCTCAGGTTTTTACTACATATGAACACTTTTCACATTCTCCCATGCAACTCGGCTGCTAGTCCTCCTTTCATGCAGAATCTTAAGGTCCTAGCTCATGGCCAAGGCACAAAAGCCAGCTAAAACGTCAATTATCGATACCTAAAACTTGAATTGTACTACATCTTACTGGTTATTACATCAACTTAGAAGCTTCATCTGTGTTCTACTATGGTGCTTTTAGTGTCTCCGCATACCGCAGCACGCGACATAGCTTTGCAGACGATAAGTACAACTGTTTCAGAGAGAAGAGCGGCCAATGTGACGATCTGGCTTCAAGTCGATTCGATAACAAATGACGAAAACGGACGGATTTCTCAGGTTTTTACTACATATGAACTCTTTTCACATTGTCCCATACAACTCGGCTGCTAGTCCTCCTTTCATGCAGAATCATAAGGTCCTAGCTCATGTCCAAGGCACCAAAGCCAGCAAAAAAGTCAATAATCGATACGTAAATCTTGAATTGTCCTACTTCTTACTGGCTATTACATCAACTTAGAAGCTTCATCTGTGTTCTACTATGGTGCTTTTAGTGTCTACGCATACCGCAGCACGCGACATAGCTTTGCAGACGATAAGTACAACCGTTTCAGAGAGAAGAGCGGCCAATGTGACGATCTGGCTTTAAGTCGATTCCATAACAAATTACGAAAACGGACGGATTTCTCAGGTTTTTACTACATGTGAACACTTTTCACATTCTCCCATGCAACTCGGCTGCTAGTCCTCCTTTCATGCAGAATCTTAAGATCCTAGCTCATGTCCAAGTCACCAAAGCCAGCTAAAAAGTCAATAATCGATACCTAAAACTTTAATTGTACTACTTCTTACTGGCTATTACATCAACTTAGAAGCTTCGTCTGTGTTCTAGTATGGTGCTTTTAGTGTCTCTGCATACCGCAGCACGCGACATAGCTTTGCAGACGATAAGTACAACCGTTTCAGAGAGAAGAGCGGCCAATGTGACGATCTGGTTTTAAGTCGATTCGATAACAAATCACGAAAACGGGCGGATTTCTCAGGTTTTTACTACATATGAACACTTTTCACATTCTCCCATTCAACTCGGCTGCTAGTCCTCCTTTCATGCAGAATCTTAAGGTCCTAGCTCATGTCCAAGGCACCAAAGCCAGCTAAAAAGTCAATAATCGATACCTAAAACTTGAATTGTACTACTTCTCACTGGCTATCACATCAACTTAGAAGCTTCATCTCTGTTCTACTATGGTGCTTTTAGTGTCTCCGCATACTGCAGCACGCGACATAGCTTTGCAGACGATAAGTACAACCGTTTCAGAGAGAAGAGCAGCCAATGTGACGATCTGGCTTTAAGGCGATTCGATAACAAATGACGAAAACGCACGGATTTCTCATTTTTTTACTACATATGACCACTATTCACATTCTCCCATGCATCGCGGCTGCTAGTCCTCCTTTCATGCAGAATCATAAGGTCCTAGCTCATGTCCAAGGCACAAAAGCCAGCTAAAAAGTCAATAATCGATACCTAAAACTTGAATTGTACTACTTCTTACTGGCTATTACATCAACTTAGAAGCTTAATCTGTGTTCTACTATGGTGCTTTTAGTGTCTCCGCATACCGCAGCACGCGACATAGCTTTGCAGACGATAAGTACAACCGTTTCAGAGAGAAGAGCGGCCAATGTGACGCACTGCTTTAAGTCGATTCGATAATAAATTACGAAAACGGACGGCTTTCTCAGGTTTTTACTACATATGAGCACTTTTCGCATCCTCCCGTGCAACTCGGCTGCTAGTCCTCCTTTCATGCAGAATCTTAAGGTCCTAGCCCATGTCCAAGGCACCAAAGCCTGCTAAAAAGTCAATATTCGATACCTAAAACTTGAATTGTACTACTCCTTACTGGCTATTACATCAACTTAGTAGCTTCATCTGTGTGTCCACTATGGTGCTTTTTGTGTCTCGGAATACCGCAGCACGCGACATAGCTTTGCAAACGATAAGTAACACCGTTTCAGAGAGAAGAGGGGCCAATGTGACGATCTGGCTATAAGTCGATTCGATAACAAATGTCGAAAATGGACGGATATCTCAGGTTTTTACTACATATGAACACTTTTCACATACTCCCGTGCAACGCGGCTGCTAGTCCTCCTTTCATGCAGAATCGTAAATTCCTAGCTCATGTCCAAGGCACTAAAGCTAGCTAAAAAGTCAATAATCGATACCTAAAACTTGAATTGTACTACTTCTTACTGGCTATTACATCAACTTAGAAGCTTCATCTGTGTTCTACTATGGTGCTTTTAATGTCTCCGCATACCGCAGCACGCGACATAGCTTTGCAGACGATAAGTACAACCGTTTAAGATAGAAGAGCGGCCAATGTGACGATCTTGCTTCAAGTCGATTCGATAACAAATGACGAAAACGGACGGATTTCTCAGGTTTTTACTACATATGAACACTTTTCACATTGTCCCATACAACTCGGCTCCTAGTCCTCCTTTCATTCAGAATCTTAAGGTCCTAGCTCATGTCCAAGGCACCAAAGCCAGCTAAAAAGTCAATAATCGATACCTAAATCTTGAATTGTACTACTTCTTACTTTCTATTACATCAACTTAGAAGCTTCATCTGTGTTCTACTATGGTGCTATTAGTGTCTACGCATACCGCAGCACGCGACATAGCTTTGCAGACGATAAGTACAACCGTTTCAGAGAGAAGCGCGGCCAATTTGACGATCTGGCTTTAAGTCAATTCGATAACAAATTACGAAAACGGACGGATTTCTCAGGTTTTTACTACATATGAACACTTATCACATTCTCCCTTGCAACTCGGCAGCTAGTCCTCCTTTCATGCAGAATCGAAAGGTCCTAGCTCATGTCCAAGTCACCAAAGCCAGCTAAAAAGTCAATAATCGATACCTAAACCTTGAATTGTACTACTTCTTACTGGCTATTACATCAACTTAGAAGCTTCATCTGTGTTCTACTATGGTGCTTTTAGAGTCTCCGTATACCGCAGCACGCGACATAGCTTTGCAGACGATAAGTACAACCGTTTCAGAGAGAAGATCGGCCAATGTGAAGATCTGGCTTTAAGTCGATTCGATAACAAATGACGAAAATGGACGGGTTCCTCAGGTTTTTACTACGTGTGAACACTTTTCACATTCTCCCGTGCAACTCGGCTGCTAGTCCTCCTTTCATGCAGAATCTTAAGGACCTATCTCATGTCCAAGGCACCAAAGCCAGCTAAAAAGTCAATAATCGATACCTAAACCTTGAATTGTACTACTTCTTACTGGCTATTACGTCAACTTAGAAGCTTCATCTGTGTTCCACTATGTTGATTTTAGTATCTCCGCATACCGCAGCATGCGACATAGCTTTGCAAACGATAAGTACTACCGTTTCAGAGAGAAGAGCGGCCAATGTGACGATCTGGCTTTAAGTCGATTCTATAACAAATGACGAAAGTGGACGGATTTCTCAGGTTTTTACTACATATGAACACTTTTCACATTCTCCCATTCAACTCGGCTGCTAGTCCTCCTTTCGTGCAGAATCTTAAGGACATAGCTCATGTCCAAGGCTCCAAAGCCAGCTAAAAAGTCAATAATCGATAGCTAAAACTTGAATTGTACTACATCTTACTGGTTATTACATCAACTTAGAAGCTTCATCTGTGTTCCACTATGGTGATTTTAGTGTCTTCGCATACCGCAGCACGCGACATAGCTTTGCAGACGATAAGTACAACCGTTTCAGAGAGAAGAGGGGCCAATGTGACGATCTGGCTATAAGTCGATTCGATTACAAATGTCGAAAATGGACGGATATCTCAGGTTTTTACTACATATGAACACTTTTCACATACTCCCGTGCAACGCGGCTGCTAGTCCTCCTTTCATGCAGAATCGTAAATTCCTAGCTCATGTCCAAGGCACCAAAGCTAGCTAAAAAGTCAATAATCGATACCTAAAACTTGAATTGTACTACTTCTTACTGGCTATTACATCAACTTAGAAGCTTCATCTGTGTTCTACTATGGTGCTTTTAATGTCTCCGCATACCGCAGCACGCGACATAGCTTTGCAGACGATAAGTACAACCGTTTAAGATAGAAGAGCGGCCAATGTGACGATCTTGCTTCAAGTCGATTCGATAACAAATGACGAAAACGGACGGATTTCTCAGGTTTTTACTACATATGAACACTTTTCACATTGTCCCATACAACTCGGCTCCTAGTCCTCCTTTCATTCAGAATCTTAAGGTCCTAGCTCATGTCCAAGGCACCAAAGCCAGCTAAAAAGTCAATAATCGATACCTAAATCTTGAATTGTACTACTTCTTACTTTCTATTACATCAACTTAGAAGCTTCATCTGTGTTCTACTATGGTGCTATTAGTGTCTACGCATACCGCAGCACGCGACATAGCTTTGCAGACGATAAGTACAACCGTTTCAGAGAGAAGCGCGGCCAATGTGACGATCTGGCTTTAAGTCGATTCGATAACAAATTACGAAAACGGACGGATTTCTCAGGTTTTTACTACATATGAACACTTTTCACATTCTCCCTTGCAACTCGGCAGCTAGTCCTCCTTTCATGCAGAATCGTAAGTTCCTAGCTCATGTCCAAGTCACCAAAGCCAGCTAAAAAGTCAATAATCGATACCTAAACCTTGAATTGTACTACTTCTTACTGGCTATTACATCAACTTAGAAGCTTCATCTGTGTTCTACTATGGTGCTTTTAGAGTCTCCGTATACCGCAGCACGCGACATAGCTTTGCAGACGATAAGTACAACCGTTTCAGAGAGAAGATCGGCCAATGTGAAGATCTGGCTTTAAGTCGATTCGATAACAAATGACGAAAATGGACGGGTTCCTCAGGTTTTTACTACGTGTGAACACTTTTCACATTCTCCCGTGCAACTCGGCTGCTAGTCCTCCTTTCATGCAGAATCTTAAGGTCCTAGCTCATGTCCAAGGCACCAAAGCCAGCTAAAAAGTCAATAATCGATACTTAAAACTTGAATTGTACTACTTCTTACTGGCTATTACATCAACGTAGATGCTTCATCTGTGATCCACTATGGTGCTTTTAGTGTCTCCGCATACCGCAGCATGCGACATAGCTTTGCAGACGATAAATGTAACCGTTTCAGACAGAAGAGCGGCCAATGTGACGATCTGGCTTTAAGTCGATTCGATAACAAATGACGAAAACGGACGGATTTCTCAGGTTTATACTACGTATGAACACTTTTCACATTCTCCTGCGCATCGCGGCTACTAGTCCTCCTTTCATGCAAAATCTTAAGTACCTAACTCATGTCCAAGGCACCAAAGAAGGATAAAAAGTCAATAATCGATACCTAAAACTTGAATTGTGCTACTTCGTACTGGCTTTTACATCAACTTAGGAGCTTCATCTGTGTTCTACTATGGTGCTTTTAGTGTCTCGGCGTACCGCAGCACGCGACATAGCTTTGCAGACGATAAATGTAACCGTTTCAGAGAGAAAAGTGGCCAATGTGACGATCTGGATTTAAGTCGATACGATAACAAATGACGAAAACGGACGCATTTCCAGGTTTTTACTACAAATGAACACTTTTCACATTCTCCCATGCTACTCGGCTGCTATTGCCCCTTTCATGCAAAATGTTACGGTCCTAGCTCATGTCCACGGCACCAGAGGCAGTTAAAAAGTCATTAATCGATAACTAAAACTTGAATTGTACTACTTCTTACCGGCTATTACACCATCTTAGAAGCTTCATCTGTGTTCTACTATGGTGCTTTTAGTGTCTCCGCTTACCGCAGCACGCGACATTGCTTTGCAGACAATAAGTACATCCGTTTCAGAGAGAAGAGCGGCCGATGTGACGATCTGGCTTTAAGTCGATTCAATAACAAATGACGAATACGGACGGATTTCTCAGGTTTTTACTACATATGAACACTTTTCACATTCTCCCTTTCAACTCGGCTGCTAGTCCTCCTTTCGTGCAAAATGTTAAGGTCCTAGCTCATGTCCAAGGCACCAAAGCCAGTTAAAAAGTCAATAATCGATAACTAAAACTTGAATTGTACTACTTATTACTGGCTATTACATCAATTTAGAAGCTTCATCTGTGTTCTACAATTGTGCTTTTAGTGTCTCCGCATACCGCAGCACGCGACATAGCTTTTGCAGACGATAAGTACAACCGTTTCAGAGAGAAGCGCGGCCAATGTGACGATCTGGCTTTAAGTCGATTCCATAACAAATTAGGAAAACGGACGGATTTCTCAGGTTTTTACTACATATGAACACTTTTCACATTCTCCCATGCAACGCGGCTGCTAGTCCTCCTTTCATGCAGAATCTTAAGGTCCTAGCTCATGTCCAAGGCACCAAAGCCAGCAAAAAAGTCAATAATCGATACCTAAATCTTGAATTGTACTACTTCTTACTGGCTATTACATCAACTTAGAAGTTTCATCAGTGTTCTACTATGGTGCTGTTACTGTCTCCGCATACCGCAGCACGCGACATAGCTTTGCAGACGATAAATGTAACCGTTTCAGAGAGAAGAGCGACCAATGTGACGATCTGGCTTTAAGTCGATTTGATAACAAATGACGAAAACGGACGGATTTCTCAGGTTTTTACTACGTATGAACACATTTCACATTCTCCCGCGCATCGCGGCTACTAGTCCTCCTTTCATGCAAAATCCTAAGCACCTAGCTCACGTCCAAGGCACCAAAGAAGGGTAAAAAGTCAATAATCGATACCTAAAACTTGAATTGTACTACTTCTTACTGGCTATTACATCAACGTAGATGCTTCATCTGTGATCCACTATGGTGCTTTTAGTGTCTCCGCATACCGCAGCATGCGACATAGCTTTGCAGACGATAAATGTAACCGTTTCAGACAGATGAGCGGCCAATGTGACGATCTAAATTTAAGTCGATTCGATAACAAATGACGAAAACGGACGTATTTCTCAGGTTTTTACTACATATGAACACTTTTCACAGTCTCCATCGCATCGCGGCTGCTAGTCCTACTTTCATGCAAAATCTTAAGTTCCTAGCTCATGTCCAAAGCACCAAAGAAGGGTAAAAAGTCAATAATCGAAACCTAAAACTTGAATTGTAATACTTCTCTCTGGCTATTACATCAACTTAGAAGCTTCATCTGTGTTCTACTATTGTGCTTTTAGTGTCTCCACATACCGCAGCACGCGACATAGCTTTGCAGACGATAAATGTAACCGTTTCAGACAGAAGGGCGGCCAATGTGACGATCTGGCTTTAAGTCGATTCGATAACAAATGACGAAAACTAACGGATTTCTCAGCTTTTTACTACATATGAACACTTTTCACATTCTCCCTTTCAACTCGGCTGCTAGTCCTCCTTTCGTGCAAAATGTTAAGGTCCTAGCTCATGTCCAAGGCACCAAAGCCAGTTAAAAAGTGAATAATCGATAACTAAAACTTGAATTGTACTACTTATTACTGGCTATTACATCAATTTAGAAGCTTCATCTGTGTTCTACAATGGTGCTTTTAGTGTCTCCGCATACCGCAGCACGCGACATAGCTTTGCAGACGATCAGTACAACCGTTTCAGAGAGAAGAGCGGCCAATGTGACGATCTGGCTTTAAGTCGATTTGATAACAAATGACGAAAACGGACGGATTTCTCAGGTTTTTACTACATATGAACACTTTTCACATTCTGCCGTGCAATTCGGCTGCTAGTCCTCGTTTCATGCAGAATCTTAAGGTCCTAGCTCATGTCCAAGGCAGCAAAAAAAGCTAAAAAGTCAATAATCGATACCTAAAACTTGAATTGTACTACACCTTACTGGCTGTTACATCAACTTAGATGATTCATCTGTGATCCACTATGGTGCTTTTAGTGTCTCCGCATACCGCAGCATGCGACATAGCTTTGCAGAATATAAATGTAACCGTTTCAGACAGAAGAGCGGCCAATGTGACGACCTGCTTTAAGTCGATTCGATAACAAAGGACGAAAACTAACGGATTTTTCAGGTTTTTACTACATATGAACACTTTTCACATTCTCCCGTGCAACTCGGCTGCTACTCCTCCTTACATGCAGAGTCTTAAGGTCCTAGCTCATGTCCAAGTCACCAAAGCCAGCAAAAAGTCATTAATCGATACCTAAAACTTGAATTGTACTACTTTTTACTGGCTATTACATCAACTTAGATGCTTCATCTGTGATCCACTATGGCGCTTATCGTGTCTACGCATACCGCAGCATGCGACATAGCTTTGAGGACGAAGAATGTAACCGTTTCAGACAGAAGAGCGGCCAATGTGACGATATGGCTTTAAGTCGATTCGATAACAAATGACGAAAACGGACGGATTTCTCAGGTTTTTACTACATATGAACACATTTCACATTCTCCAGTGCAACGCTACTGCTAGTCCTCCTTTCATACAAAATCTTAAGTTCCTAGCTCCTGTTCAAAGCACCAAAGAAGGGTAAAAAGTTAATAATCGATACCTAAAACTTGAATTGTGCTACTTCGTACTGGCTTTTACATCAACTTAGGAGCTTCATCTGTGTTCTACTATGGTGCTTTTAGTGTCTCGGCGTACCGCAGCACGCGACATAGCTTTGCAGACGATAAATGTAACCGTTTCAGAGAGAAAAGTGGCCAATGTGACGATCTGGATTTAAGTCGATTCGATAACAAATGACGAAAACGGACGCATTTCTCAGGTTTTTACTACAAATAAACACTTTTCACATTCTCCCATGCTACTCGGCTGCTAGTCCTCCTTTCATGCAAAATGTTACGGTCCTAGTTCATGTCCACGGCACCAGAGGCAGTTAAAAAGTCATTAATCGATAACTAAAACTTGAATTGTACTACTTCTTACTGGCTATTACACCAACTTAGAAGCTTCATCTGTGTTCTACTATGGTGCTTTTAGTGTCTCCGCTTACCGCAGCACGCGACATTGCTTTGCAGACAATAAGTACATCCGTTTCAGAGAGAAGAGCGGCCGATGTGACGATCTGGCTTTAAGTCGATTCAATAACAAATGACGAATTCGGACGGATTTCTCAGGTTTTACTACATACGAACACTTTTCACATTCTCCCGCGCATCGCGGCTGCTAGTCCTAGTTTAATCCAAAATCTTAAGGTCCTAGCTCATGTCCAAGGCACCAAAGCCAGCTAAAAAGACAATATTTGATACCTAAAACTTGAATTGTACTACTTCTTACTGGCTATTACATCAACTTAGATGCTTCATCTGTGATCCACTATGGTACTTTTAGTGTCTAAGCATACCGTAGCATGCGACATAGCTTTGCAGACGATAAATGTAACCGTTTCAGATAGAAGAGCGGCCGATGTGACGATCTGGCTTTAAGTCGATTCAATAACAAATGACGAATTCGGACGGATTTCTCAGGTTTTACTACATACGAACACTTTTCACATTCTCCCGCGCATCGCGGCTGCTAGTCCTAGTTTAATCCAAAATCTTAAGGTCCTAGCTCATGTCCAAGGCACCAAAGAAGGGTAAAAAGTCAATAATCGATTCCTAAAATTTGAATTGTACTACTTCTTACTGGCTATTACATCAACTTAGAAGCTTCATCTGTGTTCTACTATGGTGCTTTTAGTGTCTCTGCATACCGCAGCACGCGACATAGCTCTGCAGACGATAAATGTAACCGTTCCAGACAGAACTGCGGCCAATGTGACGACCTGGCATTAGGTCGATTCGATAACAAATGACGAAAATGTTCGGATTTTGTCAGGTTTTTACTACATATGAAGACTTTTCACATTCTCCCGTGCAACTCGGCTGCTAGTCCTCCTTTCATGCAGAATCTTAAGGTCCTAGCTCATGTCCAAGGCACCAATGCCAGCTAAAACGTCAATAATCGATACCTAAAACTTGAATTGTACTACTTCTTACTGGCTATTACATCAACTTTGATGCTTCATCTGTATTCTACTATGGTGCTTTTAGTGTTTACGCAGCACGCGACATAGCTTTGCACACGATAAGTACAACCGTTTCAGAGAGAAGAGCGGCCAATGTGACGATCTGGCTTTAAGTCGATTTAATAACAAATGACGAAAACGGACGGATTTCTCAGTTTTTTATTACAAATGAACACTTATCACATTCTCCCGCGCATCGCGGCTGCTTGTCCTACTTTCATGCAAAATCTTAAGTTCCTAGCTCATGTCCAAGGCACCAAAGAAGGGTACATATTCAATAATCGATACCTAAAACTTGAATTGTACTACTTCTTACTGGCTATTACAACAACTTACAAGCTTCATCTGTGTTCTACTAAAGTGACGGATTTCTCAGGTTTTTACTACAAATGAACACTTTTCACATTCTCCCGTGCAACTCGGCTGCTAGTCCTCCTTTCATGCAAAATGTTAAGGTCCTAGCTCATGTCCAAGGCACCAAAGCTAGTTAAAAATTCAATAATCGATAACTAAAACTTACTGGCTATTACATCAACTTAGTAGCTTCATCTGTGTTCTACTATGGTGCTTTTAGTGTCTCCGCATACCGCAGCACGCGACGTAGCATTGCAGACGATAAGTACAACCGTTTCAGGGAATGAGCGGCCAATGTGACGATCTGGCTTTAAGTCGATTCGATAACAAATGACGAATACGGACGGATTTCTCAGCTTTATACCACATATGAACACTTTTCACATTCTCCGTGCAACGCGGCTGCTAGTCATCATTTCATGCAAAATCTTAAGTTCCTAGCTTATGTCCAAGTTACCAAAGAAGGGTAAAAAGTCAATAATCGATAACAAAAACTTGAATTGTACTACTTCATACTAGCTATTACATCTACTTAGAAACTTCATCTGTGTTCTACTATGGTGCTTTTAGTGTCTCTGCATACCGCAGCACGCGACATAGCTTTGCAGACGATAAATGTAACCGTTTCAGACAGAGCTGCGTCCAATGTGACGATCTGGCTTTAAGTCTATTCGATAACTAATGACGAAAACCGACGGATTTCTCAGGTTTTTACTACGTATGAACACTTTTCACTTTCTCCCGTGCAACTCGGCTGCTAGTCCTCCTTTCTTACAGAATCTTATGGTCCTAGCTCATGTCCAAGGTACCAAAGATGGGTAAAAAGTCAATAATCGATAACAAAAACTTGAATTGTACTACTTCATACTAGCTATTACATCAACTTAGAAGCTTCATCTGTGTTCTACTATGGTGCTTTTAGTGTCTCTGCATACCGCAGCACGCGACATAGCTTTGCAGACGATAAATGTAACCGTTTCAGACAGAGCTGCGTCCAATGTGACGATCTGGCTTTAAGTCTATTCGATAACTAATGACGAAAACCGACGGATTTCTCAGGTTTTTACTACGTATGAACACTTTTCACTTTCTCCCGTGCAACTCGGCTGCTAGTCCTCCTTTCATACAGAATCTTAAGGTCCTAGCTCATGTCCAAGGTACCAAAGAAGGGTAAAAAGTCAATAATCGATAACAAAAACTTGAATTGTACTACTTCATACTAGCTATTACATCAACTTAGAAGCTTCATCTGTGTTCTACTATGGTGCTTTTAGCGTCTCTGCATACCGCAGCACGCGACATAGCTTTGCAGACGATAAATGTAACCGTTTCAGACAGAACTGCGTCCAATGTGACGATCTGGCTTTAAGTCTATTCGATAACTAATGACGAAAACCGACGGATTTCTCAGGTTTTTACTACATATGAACACTTTTCACTATCTCCTGTGCAACTCGGCTGCTAGTCCTCCTTTCATGCAAAATGTTAAGGTCCTAGCTCATATCCAATGCACCAAAGCCAGTTAAAAAGTCAATAATCGAGAACTAAAACTTGAATTGTACTACTTCTTACATTCTATTACATCAACTTAGAAGCTTCATCTGTGTTCTACTATGGTGCTTTTTGTGTCTCCGCATACCGCAGCACGCGACATAGCTTTGCAGACGATAAGTACAACCCTTTCAGACAGAAGAGCGGCCAATGTGACGATCTGGCTTTAAGTCGATTCGATAACAAATGACGAATACGGAAGGATTTCCCAGGTATCACTACATATGAACACTTTTCACATTATCCCGTGCATCGCGGCTTCTAGTCCTCCTTTCATGCAATATCTTAAGTTCCTAGGTCATGTCCCAGGCACCAAAGATGGGTAAAAAGTCAATAATCTATAACAAAAACTTCAATTGTACTACTTCTTACTGGCTATTACATAAACTTAGAAGCTTCATCTGTGTTCTACTATGGTGCTTTTAGTGTCTCCGCATACCGCAGCACGCGACATAGCTTTGCAGACGATAAGTACAACCGTTTCAGAGAGATGAGCGGCCAATGTGACGATCTGGCTTTAAGTCGATTCGATAACAAATGACGCAAACGGACGGATTTCTCAGGTTTTTACTACATATGAACACTTTTCACATTCTCCCGTGCAACTCGGCTGCTAGTCCTCTTTTCATGCTAAATGTTAAGTTCCTAGCTCATGTCCAAGGCACCAAAGCCAGTTAAAAAGTCAATAATCGATAACTAAGACTTGAATTGTACTACTTCTTACTGGTTATTACATCAACTTAGAAGCTTCATCTGTGTTCTACTGTAGTGCTTTTTGTGTCTCCGCATACCGCAGCACGCGACATAGCTTTGCAGACGATAAGTACAACCGTTTCAGAGAGAAGAGCGGCCAAAGTGACGATCTGGCTTTAAGTCGATTCGATAACAAATGACGCAAACGGACGGATTTCTCAGGTTTTTACTACAGATGAACACTTTTCGGAGTCTCCAGTGCAACGATACTGCTAGTCCTCCTTTCATACAAAATCTTAAGTTCCTAGCTCCTGTTCAAAGCACCAAAGAAGGGTAAAAAGTTAATAATCGATACCTAAAACTAGAATTGTACTACTCCTTACTGGCTTTTACATCAGCTTGGAAGCTTCATCTGTGTTCTACTATGGTGCTTTTAGTGTCTCCGCATACCGCAGCACGCGACATAGCTTTGCAGACGATAAGTACAACCGTTTCAGAGGGAAGAGCGGCCTATGTGACGATCTGGCTTTAAGTCGATTCGATAACAAATGACGAAAACGAACGGATTTCTCAGGTTTTATCTACATATGAACACTTTTCACTTTCTCCCGTGCAACTCGGCTGCTAATCCTCCTTTCATGCAAAATGTTAAGTTCCTAGCTCACGTCCAAACACCAAAGCCAGTTAAAAAGTCAATAATCGATAACTAAAACGTGAATTGTACTACTTCTTACTCGCTATTACATCAACTTAGAAGCTTCATCTGTGTTCTACTGTGGTGCTTTTTGTGTCTCCGCATACCGCAGCACGCGACATAGCTTTACAGACGATAAGTACAACCGTTTCAGAGAGAAGAGCGGCCTATGTGACGATCTGGCTTTAAGTCGATTCGATAACAAATGACGAATACGGACAGATTTCTCAGGTTTTACTACATATGAACACCTTTCACATTCTCCCGTGCAACTCGGCCGCTAGTCCTCCTTTCATGCAAAATGTTAAGGTCCTAGCTCATGTCCAAGGCACCAAAGCCAGTTAAAAAGTCAATAATCGAGAACTAAAACTTGAATTGTACTACTTCTTACTGGCTATTACATCAACTTAGAAGCTTCATCTGTGTTCTACTATGGTGCTTTTTGTGTCTCCGCATACTGCAGCACGCTACATAGCTTTGCAGACGATAAGTACAACCCTTTCAGACAGAAGAGCGGCCAATGTGACGATCTGGCTTTAAGTCGATTCGATAAAAAAAGACGAAAACGAACGGATTTCTCAGGTTTTTACTACATATGAACACTTTTCACAGTCTCCAGTGCAACGCTACTGCTAGTCCTCCTTTCATACAAAATCTTAAGTTCCTATCTCCTGTTCAAAGCACCAAAGAAGGGTAAAAAGTTAATAATTTATACCTAAAACTAGAATTGTACTACTCCTTACTGGCTTTTACATCAGCTTAGAAGCTTCATCTGTGTTCTACTATGGTGCTTTTAGTGTCTCCGCATACCGCAGCACGCGACATAGCTTTGCAGACGATAAGTACAACCGTTTCAGAGGGAAGAGCGGCCTATGTGACGGTCTGGCTTTAAGTCGATTCGATAACAAATGACGAAAACGGACGGATTTCTCAGGTTTTTACTACGTATGAACACTTTTCACACTCTCCCGTGCAACTCGGTGGCTAGTCCTCCTTTCATGCAGAATCTTATGGTCCTAGCTCATGTCCAAGGCACCAGAACCAGCTAAGAAGTCAATAATCGATAACTAAAACTTGAATTGTACTATTTCTTACTGGCTATTACATTAACTTAGAAGCTCATCTGTGTTCTACTATGGTGCTTTTAGTGTCTCCGGATGCCGCAGCACGCGACATAGCTTTGCAGACGATAAGTACAACCGTTTCAGAGAGAAGAGCGGCCAATGTGACGATCTGGCTTTAAGTCGATTCGATAACAAATGACGAAAACGGTCGGATTTCTCAGGCTTTTACTACATATGAACACTTTTCACATTCTCCCGCGCATCGCGGCTGCTAGTCCTCCTTTCATGCAAAATCTTAAGTTCCTAGGTCATGTCCAAGGCACCAAAGAAGGGTAAAAAGTCAATAATCGATACCAAAAACTTGAATTGTAATACTTCTTACTGGCTATTACATCAACTTAGAAGCTTCATCTGTGTTCTACTATGGTGCTTTTAGTGTCTCCACACACCGCAGCACGCGACATAGCTTTGCAGACGATAAGTACAACCGTTTCAGAGAGAAGAGCGGCCAATGTGACGATCTGGCTTTAAGTCGATTCGATAACAAATGACGAATACGGACGGATTTCTCAGCTTTATCCCACATATGAACACTTTTCACATTCTCCCGTGCAACGCGGCTGCTAGTCATCCTTTCATGCAAAATCTTAAGTTCCTAGTTCATATCCAAGGTACCAAAGAATGGTAAAAAGTCAATAATTGATAACAAATACTTGAATTGTACTACTTCATACTAGCTATTACATCAACTTAAAAGCTTCATCTGTGTTCTACTATGGTGCTTTTAGTGTCTCTGCATACCGCAGAACGCGACATAGCTTTGCATACGATAAGTACAACCGTTTCAGAGAGAAGAGCGGCCAATGTGACGATCTGGCTTTAAGTTGATTCGATAACAAATGACGAATACGGACTTATTCCTCAGCTTTATACCACATATGAACACTTTTCACATTCTCCCGTGCAACGCGGCTGCTAGTCATCCTTTCATGCAAAATCTTAAGTTTCTAGCTCATGTCCAAGGTACCAAAGAAGGGTAAAAAGTCAATAATCGATAACAAAAACTTGAATTGTACTACTTCATACTAGCTATTACATCAACTTAGAAGCTTCATCTGTGTTCTACTATGGTGCTTTTAGTGTCTCTGCATACCGCAGCCCGCGACATAGCTTTGCAGACGATAAATGTAACCGTTTCAGACAGAACTGCGGCTAATGTGACGATCTGGCTTTAAGTCGAATCGATAACAAATGACGAAAACGGACGGATTTCTCAGGTTTTTACTACAGATGAACACTTTTCACATTCTCAAGTGCTACTCGGCTGCTAGTCCTCCTTTCATGCAAAATGCTACGGTCCTAGCTCATGTCCAAGGCACCAAAGGCAGTTAAAAAGTCAGTAATCGATACCTAAATCATGAATTGTACTACTTCTTACTGGCTATTACGTCAACTTAGAAGCTTCATCTGTGTTCTACTATGGAGCTTTTAGTGTCTCCGCATACCGCAGAATGCGACATAGCTTTGCAGAAGATAAATGTAACCCTTTCAGATAGATGAGCGGCCAATGTAACCACCTTGCTTTAAGTCGATTCGATAACAAATAAAGAAAACGGACGGATTTCTCAGGTTTTTGCTATATATGAACACTTTTCACATTCTCCCGCGCAACGCGGCTGCTAGTCTTCCTTTCATGCAAATCGTAAGGTCCTAGCTCATGTCCAAGGCATCAAAGAAGGGTAAAAGGTCAAAAATCGATAACTAAAACTTGAATTGTACTGTTTCTTACTGGCTATTACATCAACTTAGAAGCTTCTTCTATGTTCTACTATGGTGCTTTTAGTGTCTCCGCATACCGCAGCACGCGACATAGCTTTGCAGACGATATATGTCACCGTTTAAGAGTGATGAGCGGCCAATGAGACGATCTGACATTATGTCGATAGGATAACAAATGACGAAAATGGACTGATTTCTCATGTTCTTGCTACATATTAACCCTATCCACAGTCTCCCGTGCAACGCGGCTGCTAGTCTTCCTTTCAAGCCAAATCTTAAGGTCCTAGCCCATGTCCAAGGCACCAAAGTTGGGTAAAAGGTCAATAATCGATAACAAAACTTGAATTGTACTGTTTCTTACTTTCTATTATATTAACTTAGAAGTTTCTTCTGTGTTCTACTATGGTGCTTTTAGTGTCTCCGCATACCGCAGCACGCGACATAGCTTTGCAGAAGATAAATGTAACCGTTTCAGAGAGAAGAGGGGCCAATGTAACAACCTTGCTTTAAGTCGATTCGATAACAAATGACGAAAACGGACGAATTTCTCAGATTTTTACTACAAATGAACACTTTTCACATTCTCCCGTGCATCGTGGCCACTAGCCTTCCCTTCATGAAATATCTTAAGGCCCTAACTCATGTCCAAGCGCCAAAGTAGGGTAAAAAGTCAATAATCGATAGCTAAAACTTCAATTCTACTACTTCTTACTGGCTATTACATAAACTTAGAAGTTTGATCTGTATTCTTCTATGGTGCTTTTAGTGTCGCTGCATACCACAGCAAGCGACATATCTTTGCAGACGATATATGTAGCCGTTTCAGAGAGAAGAGCGGCCAAAAGACGATCTGGTGTTAAGTCGATTCGATAACAAATGACAAAAACGGACGGATTTCTCAGTTTCTTACTACATATGAACACTTTTTCGCCCGAGGACCGCGGCTGCTAGTCCTCCTTTCATGCAAAATCCAAAGGTCCTAGCAAATGTCCAAGGCACCAAAGCCTGCTAAAAAGTCAATAATCGATAACTAAAACCTGAATTGTACTACTTCTTACTGGCTATAACATCAACTTATAAGTTTCATCTGTGTTCTACTATGGTGCTATTAGTATCTCCGGATACCGAAACACGAGACATTGCTTTTCAGACGATAAATGTAACCGTTTCAGAGAGAACAGCGCCCAATGTATCGATCTGGCTTTAAGTCGATTCGATAACAAATGACGAAAACGGACAGATTTCTCAGGTTTTTACTACATATGAACACTTTTCACATTCGCTCGTGTAACGCGGCTGCTAGTCCTCCTTTCATGCAAAATCGTATAGTCCTACCTCATGTCAAAGGCACCAAAGCCGGCTAAAAAGTCAATAATCGATAACTAAATCTTGAATTGTACTACTTCTTACTGGCTATTATATCAACTTAGAAGCTTTATCTGTGTTCTACTATGGTGCTTTTAGTGTCTCCGTATACCGCAGCACGCGACAGAGCTTTGCAGACGAGAAATGCAACCGTTTCAGAGAGAAGACCGGCCAATGTGACGATGTGGCTTTAAGTCGATTCGATAACAAATGACGAAAACAGACGGATTTCTCAGGTTTTTACTACATATGAACACTTTTCACATTCGCCCGTGCAACGCGGCTGCTAGTCCTCCTTTCCTGCAAAATCGTATAGACGTAGCCCATATCCAAGGCACCAAAGCCGTCTAAAAAGTCAATAATCGATAACTAAAACTTGCATTGTATGACTTCTTACTGTCTATTACATCAACTTAGAACCTTCATCTGTGTTCTACTATGGTGCTTGTAGTGTCGCCGCATACCCCAGGACGCAACATAGCTTTGCAGAAGACAAATGTAACCGTTTCAGAGAGAAGAGCGGCCAATGTGTCGATTTTTATTTAAGTCGATTCGATAACAAATGACGAAAACAGACGGATCTCTCAGGTTTTTACTACATATGACACTTTTCACATTCGCCCGTGCAGCGCGTCTGCTAGTCCTCCTTTCATGCAAAATCGTATAGTCCTACCTCATGTGAAAGGCAACAAAGCCGGCTAAAAGGTCAATAATCGATAACTAAATCTTGAATTGTACTACTTCTTACTGGCTATTACATCAACTTAGAAGTTTTATCTGTGTTCTACTATGGTGCTTTTAGTGTCTCCGTATACCGCAGCACGCGACATAGCTTTGCAGACGATAAATGTAACCGTTTATGAGAGAAGTGCGGCTAATTTGACGATATGGCTTTAATTCGATACGATAACAAATGACGAAAACGGACAAATTTTTCAGTTTTTTGCTACATATGAACACTTTTCACATTCTCCCCTGTAACGCGGCCACTAGACTTCCCTTCATGCAAAATCTTGAGGTCCTAGCTCATGTCCAAGCACCAAAGAAGGGTAAAAAGTCAATAATCGGTAACAAAAACTTGAATTGTACTACTTCTTACTGGCTATTACATCAACTTATAAGCTTCATCTGTGTTCTACTATGGTACTTTTATTGTCTCCGGATAACGTAGCAGGCGACATAGCTTTGCAGACGATAAATGTATTCGTTTCAGAGGGAAGAGCGGCCAGTGTGACGATCTGGCTTTAAGTCGATTCTATAAGAAATGACGAAAACGGACGAATTTCTCAGATTTTTACTACATATGAACACTTTTCACATTCTCCCCTGCAACGCTTCCACTAGACTTCCCTTCATGCAAAATCTTAATTTCCTAGCTCATGTCGAAGCACCAAAGAATGGTAAAAAGTCAGTAATCGATAACTAAAACTTGAATTGTACTACTTCTTACTGCCTATTACATCAACTTAGAAGTTTCATCATTGTTCTACTATGGTGCTGTTAGTGTCTCCGCATACCGCAGCACGCGACATAGCTTTGCAGACTATAAATGTAACCGTTTCAGAGAAAAGAGCGACCAATGTGACGATCTGGCTTTAAGTCGATTTGATAAGAAATGACGAAAACGGACGGATTTCTCAGGTTTTTACTACACATGAACACTTTTCACATTCTCCCGTGCAACGCAGCTGCTAGTTCTCTATTGATGCAAAATCTTAAGGTCCTAGCTCATGTCCACGACCCCAAAGCCAGCTAAAAAGTCAATAATCGGTATCTATAACGTTATTGTACTACTTCTTACTGGCTATTACATCAACTTAGAAGTTTCATCTGTTTTCTACTATGGTGCTGTTAGTGTCTCCGCATACCGCAGTACGCGACATAGCTTTGCAG
This sequence comes from Schistocerca gregaria, assembly GCF_023897955.1. Taxonomy (NCBI): domain Eukaryota; kingdom Metazoa; phylum Arthropoda; class Insecta; order Orthoptera; family Acrididae; genus Schistocerca; species Schistocerca gregaria. The sequence goes on from NW_026061770.1 coordinate 1,655,268, forward strand.
ACGATAAATGTAACCGTTTCAGAGAGAAGAGCGACCAATGTGACGATCTGGCTTTAAGTCGATTTGATAAGAAATGACGAAAACGGACGGTTGTCTCAGGTTTTTACTACTTATGAACACTTTTCACATTCTCCCGTGCAACGCAGCTGCTAGTTCTCTTTTGATGCAAAATCTTAAGGTCCTAGCTCATGTCCAATACCCCAAAGCCAGTTAAAAAGTCAATAATCGGTATCTATAACGTTATTGTACTACTTCTTACTGGCAATTACATCAACTTAGAAGTTTCATCTGTTTTCTACTATGCATCTGTTAGTGTCTCCGCATACCACAGCATGTGACATAGCTTTACAGACGATAAATGTAACCGTTTCAGAGAGTAGAGTGACCAATTAGACGATCTGGCTTTAAGTAGATTTGATGAGAAAAGACGAAAACGGACGGATTTCTCAGGTTTTTACTACATGTGAACACTTTTCACATTCTCCCGTGCAACGCAGCTGCTAGTCCTTTTTTGATGCAATATCTTAAGGTCCTAGGTCATGTCCAAGGCCCCAAAGCCAAATATAAAGTCAATAATCGATATATAAAACGTTATTGTACTACTTTTTACTGGCTATCACATCAACTTAGAAGTTTCATCTGTGTTCTACTATGGTACTGTTAGTGTCTCCGCATACCGCAGCACACGCGACATAGCTTTGCAGACGATAAATGTAACCGTTTCAGAGGGAAGAGCGGCCAATGTGACGTTCTGCCTTGAAGTCGATTTGATAAGAAATGACGAAAACTGACGGATTTCTCAGGTTTTTACTACATATGAACACTTTTCACATTCTCCCGTGCAACGCAGCTGCTAGTTCTCTTTTGATGCAAAATCTTAAGGTCCTAGCTCATGTCCAATACCCAAAAGCCAGCTAAAAAGTCAATAATCGGTATCTATAACGTTATTGTACTACTTCTTACTGGCAATTACATTAACTTAGAAGTTTCATCTGTTTTCTACTATGGTGCTGTTAGTGTCTCCGCATACCGCAGCATGTGACATAGCTTTACAGACGATAAATGTAACCGTTTCAGAGAGAAGAGTGACCAATGAGACGATCTGGCTTTAAGTCGATTTGATGAGAAATGACGAAAACGGACGGATTTCTCTGGTTATTACGACATATGAACACTTTTCACATTCTCCCGTGCAACGCAGCTGCTAGTCCTTTTTTGATGCAATATCTTAAGGTCCTAGGTCATGTCCAAGGCCCCAAAGCCAAATAAAAAGTCAATAATCGATATATAAAACGTTATTGTACTACTTTTTACTGGCTATCACATCAACTTAGAAGTTTCATCTGTGTTCTACTATGGTACTGTTAGTGTCTCCGCATACCGCAGCACGCGACATAGCTTTGCAGACGATAAATGTAACCGTTTCAGAGAGAAGAGCGGCCAATGTGACGTTCTGCCTTGGTCGATTTGATAAGAAATGACGAAAACTGACGGATTTCTCAGGTTTTTACTACATATGAACACTTTTCACATTCTCCCGTGCAACGCAGCTGATAGTCCTCCTTTGATGCAATGTCTTAAGGTCCTAGCTCACGTCCAAGACAACAAAGCCAGCTAAAAAGTCAATAATCGATATCTAAAACGTTATTGTACTACTTCTTACTGGCAATTACATCAACTTAGAAGTTTCATCTGTGTTCTACTATGGTGCTGTTAGTGTCTCCGCATACCGCAGCACGCGACATAGCTTTGCAGATGAAAAATGTAACAGTTTCAGAGAGAAGAGAGACCAATGTGACGATCTGGCTTTAAGTCGATTTGATAAGAAATGACGACAACTGAAGGATTTCTCAGGTTTTTACTACATATGAACACTTTTCACATTCTCCCGTGCAACGCAGCTGCTAGTCCTCCTTTGATGAAAGGTCTTAAGGTCCTAGCTCATGTTCAAGACCCCAATGCCAGCTAAAAAGTCAATAATCGATATCTAAAACGTTATTGTACTACTTATTACTGGCTATTACATCAACTTAGAAGTTTCATCTGTTTTCTACTATGGTGCTGTTAGTCTCTCCGCATACCGCAGCACGCGACATAGCTTTGCAGACGATAAATGTAACAAATGTAACCGTTTCAGAGAGAAGAGCGACCAATGTGACGATCTGGCTTTAAGTCGATATGATAAGAAATGACGAAAACGGACGGATTTCTCAGGTTTTTACTACACATGAACACTTTTCACATTCTCCCGTGCAACGCAGCTGCTAAACCTCCTTTGATGCAATGTCTTAAGGTCCTAGCTCATGTCCAAGAACCCAAAGCCAGCTAAAAAGTCAATAATCGATATCTAAAACGTTATTGTACTACTTCTTACTGGCTATTACATCAACTTAGAAGTTTCATCAGTGTTCTACTATGGTGCTGTTACTGTCTCCGCATACCGCAGCACGCGACATAGATTTGCAGACGATAAATGTAACCGTTTCAGAGAGAAGAGCGACCAATGTGACGATCTGGCTTTAAGTCGATTTGATAAGAAATGACGAAAACGGACGGATTTCTCAGGTTTTTACTACATATGAACACTTTTCACATTCTCCCGTGCAACGCAGCTGCTAGTCCTCCTCTGATGAAAGGTCTTAAGGTCCTAGCTCATGTTCAAGTCCCCAATGCCAGCTAAAAAGTCAATAATCGATATCTAAAACGTTATTGTACTACTTCTTACTGGCTATTACATCAACTTAGAAGTTTCATCAGTGTTCTACTAAGGTGCTGTTAGTGTCTCCGCATGCCGCAGCACGCGACATAGTTTTGCAGACGATAAATGTAACCGTTTCAGAGAGAAGAGCGAACAATGTGACGATCTGGCTTTAAGTCGATTTGATAAGAAATGACGAAAACGGACGGATTTCTCAGGTTTTTACTACATATGAACACTTTTCACATTCTCCCGTGCAACGCAGCTGCTAGTTCTCCAGTGATGCAAAATCTTAAGGTCCTAGCTCACGTCCAAGGCACCAAAGCCAGCTAAAAAGTCAATAATCGAAATCTAAAACGTTATTGTACTACTTCTTACTGGCTATTACATCAACTTAGAAGTTTCATCTGTTTTCTACTATGGTGCTGTTAGTCTCTCCGTATACCGCAGCACGCGACATAGCTTTGCAGACGATAAATGTAACAAATGTAACCGTTTCAGAGAGAAGAGCGACCAATGTGACGATCTGGCTTTAAGTCGATTTGATAAGAAATGACGAAAACGGACGGATTTCTCAGGTTTTTACTACACATGAACACTTTCACATTCTCCCGTGCAACGCAGCTGCTAGTCTTCCTTTGATGCAATGTCTTAAGGTCCTAGCTCATGTCCAAGACCCCAAAGCCAGCTAAAAAGTCAATAATCCATATCTAAAACGTTATTGTACTACTTCTTACTGGCTATTACATCAACTTAGAAGTTTCATCAGTGTTCTACTATGGTGCTGTTAGTGTCTCCGCTTACCGCAGCACGCGACATAGCTTTGCAGACGATAAATGTAACCGTTTCTGAGAGAAGAGCGACCAATGTGACGATCTGGCTTTAAGTCGATTTGATAAAAAATGACGAAAACGGACGGATTTCTCAGGTTTTTACTACATATGAACACTTTTCACATTCTCCCCTGCAACGTAGCTGCTAGTTCATTTTTGATGCAAATTCTTAAGGTCCGAGCTCATGTCCAAGACCCCAAAGCCAGCTAAAAAGTCAATAATCGGTATCGATAACGTTATTGTACTACTTCTTACTGGGTATTACATCAACTTAGAAGTTTCATCTGTTTTCTACTATGGTGCTGTTAGTGTCTCCGCATACCGCAGCACGCGACATAGCTTTGCAGACGATAAATGTAACCGTTTCAGAGAGAAGAACGACCAATGTGACGATCTGGCTTTAAGTCGATTTGATAAGAAATGACGAAAACGGACGGATTTCTCATGTTTTTACTACATATGAACACTTTTCACATTCTCCCGTGCAACTCGGCTGCTAGTCCTCCTTTCATGCAGAATCTTAAGGTCCTAGCTCATGTCCAAGGCACCAAAGCTAGCTAAAAAGTCAATAATCGATACCTAAAACTTGAATTGTACTACTTCTTACTGGCTATTACATCAACTTAGAAGTTTCATCAGTGTTCTACTATGGTGCTGTTACTGTCTCCGCATACCGCAGCACGCGACATAGCTTTGCAGACGATAAATGTAACCGTTTCAGAGAGAAGAGCGACCAATGTGACGATCTGGCTTTAAGTCGATTTGATAAGAAATGATTAAAACGGACGGATTTCTCAGGTTTTTACTACATATGAACACTTTTCACATTCTCCCGTGCAACGCAGCTGCTAGTCCTCCTTTGATGAAAGGTCTTAAGGTCCTAGCTCATGTTCAAGACCCCAATGCCAGCTAAAAAGTCAATAATCGATATCTAAAACGTTATTGTACTACTTCTTACTGGCTATTACATCAAGTTAGAAGTTTCATCAGTGTTCTACTATGGTGCTGTTAGTGTCTCCGCATGCCGCAGCACGCGACATAGCTGTGCAGACGATAAATGTAACCATTTCAGAGAGACGAGCGAACAATGTGACGATCTGGCTTTAAGTCGATTTGATAAGAAATGACGAAAACGGATGGATTTCTCAGGTTTTTACTACATATGAACACTTTTCACATTCTCCCGTGCAACGCAGCTGCTAGTTCTCCAGTGATGCAAAATCTTAAGGTCCTAGCTCACGTCCAAGGCACCAAAGCCAGCTAAAAAGTCAATAATCGAAATCTAAAACGTTATTGTACTACTTCTTACTGGCTATTACATCAACTTAGAAGTTTCATCTGTTTTCTACTATGGTGCTGTTAGTCTCTCCGCATACCGCAGCACGCGACATAGCTTTGCAGACGATAAATGTAACAAATGTAACCGTTTCAGAGAGAAGAGCGACCAATGTGACGATCTGGCTTTAAGTCGATATGATAAGAAATGACGAAAACGGACGGATTTCTCAGGTTTTTACTACACATGAACACTTTTCACATTCTCCTGTGCAACGCAGCTGCTAAACCTCCTTTGATGCAATGTCTTAAGGTCCTAGCTCATGTCCAAGAACCCAAAGCCAGCTAAAAAGTCAATAATCGATATCTAAAACGTTATTGTACTACTTCTTACTGGCTATTACATCAACTTAGAAGTTTCATCAGTGTTCTACTATGGTGCTGTTACTGTCTCCGCATACCGCAGCACGCGACATAGCTTTGCAGACGATAAATGTAACCGTTTCAGAGAGAAGAGCGACCAATGTGACGATCTGGCTTTAAGTCGATTTGATAAGAAATGACGAAAACGGACGGATTTCTCAGGTTTTTACTACATATGAACACTTTTCACATTCTCCCGTGCAACGCAGCTGCTAGTCCTCCTCTGATGAAAGGTCTTAAGGTCCTAGCTCATGTTCAAGACCCCAATGCCAGCTAAAAAGTCAATAATCGATATCTAAAACGTTATTGTACTACTTCTTACTGGCTATTACATCAACTTAGAAGTTTCATCAGTGTTCTACTATGGTGCTGTTAGTGTCTCCGCATGCCGCAGCACGCGACATAGTTTTGCAGACGATAAATGTAACCGTTTCAGAGAGAAGAGCGAACAATGTGACGATCTGGCTTTAAGTCGATTTGATAAGAAATGACGAAAACGGACGGATTTCTCAGGTTTTTACTACATATGAACACTTTTCACATTCTCCCGTGCAACGCAGCTGCTAGTTCTCCAGTGATGCAAAATCTTAAGGTCCTAGCTCACGTCCAAGGCACCAAAGCCAGCTAAAAAGTCAATAATCGAAATCTAAAACGTTATTGTACTACTTCTTACTGGCTATTACATCAACTTAGAAGTTTCATCTGTTTTCTACTATGGTGCTGTTAGTCTCTCCGCATACCGCAGCACGCGACATAGCTTTGCAGACGATAAATGTAACAAATGTAACCGTTTCAGAGAGAAGAGCGACCAATGTGACGATCTTTCTTTAAGTCGATTTGATAAGAAATGACGAAAACGGACGGATTTCTCAGGTTTTTACTACACATGAACACTTTCACATTCTCCCGTGCAACGCAGCTGCTAGTCTTCCTTTGATGCAATGTCTTAAGGTCCTAGCTCATGTCCAAGACCCCAAAGCCAGCTAAAAAGTCAATAATCCATATCTAAAACGTTATTGTACTACTTCTTACTGGCTATTACATCAACTTAGAAGTTTCATCAGTGTTCTACTATGGTGCTGTTAGTGTCTCCGCATACCGCAGCACGCGACATAGCTTTGCAGACGATAGATGTAACCGTTTCAGAGAGAAGAACGACCAATGTGACGATCTGGCTTTAAGTCGATTTGATAAGAAATGACGAAAACGGACGGATTTCTCATGTTTTTACTACATATGAACACTTTTCACATTCTCCCGTGCAACGCAGCTGCTAGTCCTCCTTTGATGAAAGGTCTTAAGGTCCTAGCTCATGTTCAAGACCCCAATGCCAGCTAAAAAGTCAATAATCGATATCTAAAACGTTATTGTACTACTTCTTACTGGCTATTACATCAACTTAGAAGTTTCATCAGTGTTCTACTATGGTGCTGTTAGTGTCTCCGCATGCCGCAGCACGCGACATAGCTTTGCAGACGATAAATGTAACCGTTTCAGAGAGAAGAGCGAACAATGTGACGATCTGGCTTTAAGTCGATTTGATAAGAAATGACGAAAACGGATGGATTTCTCAGGTTTTTACTACATATGAACACTTTTCACATTCTCCCGTGCAACGCAGCTGCTAGTTCTCCAGTGATGCAAAATCTTAAGGTCCTAGCTCACGTCCAAGGCACCAAAGCCAGCTAAAAAGTCAATAATCGAAATCTAAAACGTTATTGTACTACTTCTTACTGGCTATTACATCAACTTAGAAGTTTCATCTGTTTTCTACTATGGTGCTGTTAGTCTCTCCGCATACCGCAGCACGCGACATAGCTTTGCAGACGATAAATGTAACAAATGTAACCGTTTCAGAGAGAAGAGCGACCAATGTGACGATCTGGCTTTAAGTCGATATGATAAGAAATGACGAAAACGGACGGATTTCTCAGGTTTTTACTACACATGAACACTTTTCACATTCTCCCGTGCAACGCAGCTGCTAAACCTCCTTTGATGCAATGTCTTAAGGTCCTAGCTCATGTCCAAGAACCCAAAGCCAGCTAAAAAGTCAATAATCGATATCTAAAACGTTATTGTACTACTTCTTACTGGCTATTACATCAACTTAGAAGTTTCATCAGTGTTCTACTATGGTGCTGTTACTGTCTCCGCATACCGCAGCACGCGACATAGCTTTGCAGACGATAAATGTAACCGTTTCAGAGAGAAGAGCGACCAATGTGACGATCTGGCTTTAAGTCGATTTGATAAGAAATGACGAAAACGGACGGATTTCTCAGGTTTTTACTACATATGAACACTTTTCACATTCTCCCGTGCAACGCAGCTGCTAGTCCTCCTCTGATGAAAGGTCTTAAGGTCCTAGCTCATGTTCAAGACCCCAATGCCAGCTAAAAAGTCAATAATCAATATCTAAAACGTTATTGTACTACTTCTTACTGGCTATTACATCAACTTAGAAGTTTCATCAGTGTTCTACTATGGTGCTGTTAGTGTCTCCGCATGCCGCAGCACGCGACATAGTTTTGCAGACGATAAATGTAACCGTTTCAGAGAGAAGAGCGAACAATGTGACGATCTGGCTTTAAGTCGATTTGATAAGAAATGACGAAAACGGACGGATTTCTCAGGTTTTTACTACATATGAACACTTTTCACATTCTCCCGTGCAACGCAGCTGCTAGTTCTCCAGTGATGCAAAATCTTAAGGTCCTAGCTCACGTCCAAGGCACCAAAGCCAGCTAAAAAGTCAATAATCGAAATCTAAAACGTTATTGTACTACTTCTTACTGGCTATTACATCAACTTAGAAGTTTCATCTGTTTTCTACTATGGTGCTGTTAGTCTCTCCGCATACCGCAGCACGCGACATAGCTTTGCAGACGATAAATGTAACAAATGTAACCGTTTCAGAGAGAAGAGCGACCAATGTGACGATCTGGCTTTAAGTCGATTTGATAAGAAATGACGAAAACGGACGGATTTCTCAGGTTTTTACTACACATGAACACTTTCACATTCTCCCGTGCAACGCAGCTGCTAGTCTTCCTTTGATGCAATGTCTTAAGGTCCTAGCTCATGTCCAAGACCCCAAAGCCAGCTAAAAAGTCAATAATCCATATCTAAAACGTTATTGTACTACTTCTTACTGGCTATTACATCAACTTACAAGTTTCATCAGTGTTCTACTATGGTGCTGTTAGTGTCTCCGCATACCGCAGCACGCGACATAGCTTTGCAGACGATAAATGTAACCGTTTCAGAGAGAAGAGCGACCAATGTGACGATCTGGCTTTAAGTCGATTTGATAAAAAATGACGAAAACGGACGGATTTCTCAGGTTTTTACTACATATGAACACTTTTCACATTCTCCCCTGCAACGTAGCTGCTAGTTCTCTTTTGATGCAAATTCTTAAGGTCCGAGCTCATGTCCAAGACCCCAAAGCCAGCTAAAAAGTCAATAATCGGTATCGATAACGTTATTGTACTACTTCTTACTGGGTATTACATCAACTTAGAAGTTTCATCTGTTTTCTACTATGGTGCTGTTAGTGTCTCCGCATACCGCAGCACGCGACATAGCTTTGCAGACGATAAATGTAACCGTTTCAGAGAGAAGAACGACCAATGTGACGATCTGGCTTTAAGTCGATTTGATAAGAAATGACGAAAACGGACGGATTTCTCATGTTTTTACTACATATGAACACTTTTCACATTCTCCCGTGCAACGCAGCTGCTAAACCTCCTTTGATGCAATGTCTTAAGGTCCTAGCTCATGTCCAAGAACCCAAAGCCAGCTAAAAAGTCAATAATCGATATCTAAAACGTTATTGTACTACTTCTTACTGGCTATTACATCAACTTAGAAGTTTCATCAGTGTTCTACTATGGTGCTGTTACTGTCTCCGCATACCGCAGCACGCGACATAGCTTTGCAGACGATAAATGTAACCGTTTCAGAGAGAAGAGCGAACAATGTGACGATCTGGCTTTAAGTCGATTTGATAAGAAATGACGAAAACGGACGGATTTCTCAGGTTTTTACTACATATGAACACTTTTCACATTCTCCCGTGCAACGCAGCTGCTAGTCCTCCTCTGATGAAAGGTCTTAAGGTCCTAGCTCATGTTCAAGACCCCAATGCCAGCTAAAAAGTCAATAATCGATATCTAAAACGTTATTGTACTACTTCTTACTGGCTATTACATCAACTTAGAAGTTTCATCAGTGTTCTACTATGGTGCTGTTAGTGTCTCCGCATGCCGCAGCACGCGACATAGTTTTGCAGACGATAAATGTAACCGTTTCAGAGAGAAGAGCGAACAATGTGACGATCTGGCTTTAAGTCGATTTGATAAGAAATGACGAAAACGGACGGATTTCTCAGGTTTTTACTACATATGAACACTTTTCACATTCTCCCGTGCAACGCAGCTGCTAGTTCTCCAGTGATGCAAAATCTTAAGGTCCTAGCTCACGTCCAAGGCACCAAAACCAGCTAAAAAGTCAATAATCGAAATCTAAAACGTTATTGTACTACTTCTTACTGGCTATTACATCAACTTAGAAGTTTCATCTGTTTTCTACTATGGTGCTGTTAGTCTCTCCGCATACCGCAGCACGCGACATAGCTTTGCAGACGATAAATGTAACAAATGTAACCGTTTCAGAGAGAAGAGCGACCAATGTGACGATCTGGCTTTAAGTCGATATGATAAGAAATGACGAAAACGGACGGATTTCTCAGGTTTTTACTACACATGAACACTTTTCACATTCTCCCGTGCAACGCAGCTGCTAAACCTCCTTTGATGCAATGTCTTAAGGTCCTAGCTCATGTCCAAGAACCCAAAGCCAGCTAAAAAGTCAATAATCGATATCTAAAACGTTATTGTACTACTTCTTACTGGCTATTACATCAACTTAGAAGTTTCATCAGTGTTCTACTATGGTGCTGTTACTGTCTCCGCATACCGCAGCACGCGACATAGCTTTGCAGACGATAAATGTAACCGTTTCAGAGAGAAGAGCGACCAATGTGACGATCTGGCTTTAAGTCGATTTGATAAGAAATGACGAAAACGGACGGATTTCTCAGGTTTTTACTACATATGAACACTTTTCACATTCTCCCGTGCAACGCAGCTGCTAGTCCTCCTCTGATGAAAGGTCTTAAGGTCCTAGCTCATGTTCAAGACCCCAATGCCAGCTAAAAAGTCAATAATCGATATCTAAAACGTTATTGTACTACTTCTTACTGGCTATTACATCAACTTAGAAGTTTCATCAGAGTTCTACTATGGTGCTGTTAGTGTCTCCGCATGCCGCAGCACGCGACATAGTTTTGCAGACGATAAATGTAACCGTTTCAGAGAGAAGAGCGAACAATGTGACGATCTGGCTTTAAGTCGATTTGATAAGAAATGACGAAAACGGACGGATTTCTCAGGTTTTTACTACATATGAACACTTTTCACATTCTCCCGTGCAACGCAGCTGCTAGTTCTCCAGTGATGCAAAATCTTAAGGTCCTAGCTCACGTCCAAGGCACCAAAGCCAGCTAAAAAGTCAATAATCGAAATCTAAAACGTTATTGTACTACTTCTTACTGGCTATTACATCAACTTAGAAGTTTCATCTGTTTTCTACTATGGTGCTGTTAGTCTCTCCGCATACCGCAGCACGCGACATAGCTTTGCAGACGATAAATGTAACAAATGTAACCGTTTCAGAGAGAAGAGCGACCAATGTGACGATCTGGCTTTAAGTCGATTTGATAAGAAATGACGAAAACGGACGGATTTCTCAGGTTTTTACTACACATGAACACTTTCACATTCTCCCGTGCAACGCAGCTGCTAGTCTTCCTTTGATGCAATGTCTTAAGGTCCTAGCTCATGTCCAAGACCCCAAAGCCAGCTAAAAAGTCAATAATCCATATCTAAAACGTTATTGTACTACTTCTTACTGGCTATTACATCAACTTAGAAGTTTATCTGTTTTCTTCTATGGTGCTGTTAGTCTCTCCGCATACCGCAGCACGCGACATAGCTTTGCAGACGATAAATGTAACAAATGTAACCGTTTCAGAGAGAAGAGCGACCAATGTGACGATCTGGCTTTAAGTCGATATGATAAGAAATGACGAAAACGGACGGATTTCTCAGGTTTTTACTACACATGAACACTTTTCACATTCTCCCGTGCAACGCAGCTGCTAAACCTCCTTTGATGCAATGTCTTAAGGTCCTAGCTCATGTCCAAGAACCCAAAGCCAGCTAAAAAGTCAATAATCGATATCTAAAACGTTATTGTACTACTTCTTACTGGCTATTACATCAACTTAGAAGTTTCATCAGTGTTCTACTATGGTGCTGTTACTGTCTCCGCATACCGCAGCACGCGACATAGCTTTGCAGACGATAAATGTAACCGTTTCAGAGAGAAGAGCGACCAATGTGACGATCTGGCTTTAAGTCGATTTGATAAGAAATGACGAAAACGGACGGATTTCTCAGGTTTTTACTACATATGAACACTTTTCACATTCTCCCGTGCAACGCAGCTGCTAGTCCTCCTCTGATGAAAGGTCTTAAGGTCCTAGCTCATGTTCAAGACCCCAATGCCAGCTAAAAAGTCAATAATCGATATCTAAAACGTTATTGTACTACTTCTTACTGGCTATTACATCAACTTAGAAGTTTCATCAGTGTTCTACTATGGTGCTGTTAGTGTCTCCGCATGCCGCAGCACGCGACATAGTTTTGCAGACGATAAATGTAACCGTTTCAGAGAGAAGAGCGAACAATGTGACGATCTGGCTTTAAGTCGATTTGATAAGAAATGACGAAAACGGACGGATTTCTCAGGTTTTTACTACATATGAACACTTTTCACATTCTCCCGTGCAACGCAGCTGCTAGTTCTCCAGTGATGCAAAATCTTAAGGTCCTAGCTCATGTCCAAGGCACCAAAGCCAGCTAAAAAGTCAATAATCGAAATCTAAAACGTTATTGTACTACTTCTTACTGGCTATTACATCAACTTAGAAGTTTCATCTGTTTTCTACTATGGTGCTGTTAGTCTCTCCGCATACCGCAGCACGCGACATAGCTTTGCAGACGATAAATGTAACAAATGTAACCGTTTCAGAGAGAAGAGCGACCAATGTGACGATCTGGCTTTAAGTCGATTTGATAAGAAATGACGAAAACGGACGGATTTCTCAGGTTTTTACTACACATGAACACTTTCACATTCTCCCGTGCAACGCAGCTGCTAGTCTTCCTTTGATGCAATGTCTTAAGGTCCTAGCTCATGTCCAAGACCCCAAAGCCAGCTAAAAAGTCAATAATCCATATCTAAAACGTTATTGTACTACTTCTTACTGGCTATTACATCAACTTAGAAGTTTCATCAGTGTTCTACTATGGTGCTGTTAGTGTCTCCGCATACCGCAGCACGCGACATAGCTTTGCAGACGATAAATGTAACCGTTTCAGAGAGAAGAGCGACCAATGTGACGATCTGGCTTTAAGTCGATTTGATAAAAAATGACGAAAACGGACGGATTTCTCAGGTTTTTACTACATATGAACACTTTTCACATTCTCCCCTGCAACGTAGCTGCTAGTTCTCTTTTGATGCAAATTCTTAAGGTCCGAGCTCATGTCCAAGACCCCAAAGCCAGCTAAAAAGTCAATAATCGGTATCGATAACGTTATTGTACTACTTCTTACTGGGTATTACATCAACTTAGAAGTTTCATCTGTTTTCTACTATGGTGCTGTTAGTGTCTCCGCATACCGCAGCACGCGACATAGCTTTGCAGACGATAAATGTAACCGTTTCAGAGAGAAGAACGACCAATGTGATGATCTGGCTTTAAGTCGATTTGATAAGAAATGACGAAAACGGACGGATTTCTCATGTTTTTACTACATATGAACACTTTTCACATTCTCCCGTGCAACTCGGCTGCTAGTCCTCCTTTCATGCAGAATCTTAAGGTCCTAGCTCATGTCCAAGGCACCAAAGCTAGCTAAAAAGTCAATAATCGATACCTAAAACTTGAATTGTACTACTTCTTACTGGCTATTACATCAACTTAGAAGTTTCATCAGTGTTCTACTATGGTGCTGTTACTGTCTCCGCATACCGCAGCACGCGACATAGCTTTGCAGACGATAAATGTAACCGTTTCAGAGAGAAGAGCGACCAATGTGACGATCTGGCTTTAAGTCGATTTGATAAGAAATTACGAAAACGGACGGATTTCTCAGGTTTTTACTACATATGAACACTTTTCACATTCTCCCGTGCAACGCAGCTGCTAGTCCTCCTTTGATGAAAGGTCTTAAGGTCCTAGCTCATGTTCAAGACCCCAATGCCAGCTAAAAAGTCAATAATCGATATCTAAAACGTTATTGTACTACTTCTTACTGGCTATTACATCAACTTAGAAGTTTCATCAGTGTTCTACTATGGTGCTGTTAGTGTCTCCGCATGCCGCAGCACGCGACATAGCTTTGCAGACGATAAATGTAACCGTTTCAGAGAGAAGAGCGAACAATGTGACGATCTGGCTTTAAGTCGATTTGATAAGAAATGACGAAAACGGATGGATTTCTCAGATTTTTACTACATATGAACACTTTTCACATTCTCCCGTGCAACGCAGCTGCTAGTTCTCAAGTGATGCAAAATCTTAAGGTCCTAGCTCACGTCCAAGGCACCAAAGCCAGCTAAAAAGTCAATAATCGAAATCTAAAACGTTATTGTACTACTTCTTACTGGCTATTACATCAACTTAGAAGTTTCATCAGTGTTCTACTATGGTGCTGTTACTGTCTCCGCATACCGCAGCATGCGACATAGCTTTGCAGACGATAAATGTAACCGTTTCAGAGAGAAGAGCGACCAATGTGACGATCTGGCTTTAAGTCGATTTGATAAAAAATGACGAAAACGGACGGATTTCTCAGGTTTTTACTACATATGAACACTTTTCACATTCTCCCCTGCAACGTAGCTGCTAGTTCTCTTTTGATGCAAATTCTTAAGGTCCGAGCTCATGTCCAAGACCCCAAAGCCAGCTAAAAAGTCAATAATCGGTATCGATAACGTTATTGTACTACTTCTTACTGGGTATTACATCAACTTAGAAGTTTCATCTGTTTTCTACTATGGTGCTGTTAGTGTCTCCGCATACCGCAGCACGCGACATAGCTTTGCAGACGATAAATGTAACCGTTTCAGAGAGAAGAACGACCAATGTGATGATCTGGCTTTAAGTCGATTTGATAAGAAATGACGAAAACGGACGGATTTCTCATGTTTTTACTACATATGAACACTTTTCACATTCTCCCGTGCAACTCGGCTGCTAGTCCTCCTTTCATGCAGAATCTTAAGGTCCTAGCTCATGTCCAAGGCACCAAAGCTAGCTAAAAAGTCAATAATCGATACCTAAAACTTGAATTGTACTACTTCTTACTGGCTATTACATCAACTTAGAAGTTTCATCAGTGTTCTACTATGGTGCTGTTACTGTCTCCGCATACCGCAGCACGCGACATAGCTTTGCAGACGATAAATGTAACCGTTTCAGAGAGAAGAGCGACCAATGTGACGATCTGGCTTTAAGTCGATTTGATAAGAAATGACGAAAACGGACGGATTTCTCAGGTTTTTACTACATATGAACACTATTCACATTCTCCCGTGCAACGCAGCTGCTAGTCCTCCTCTGATGAAAGGTCTTAAGGTCCTAGCTCATGTTCAAGACCCCAATGCCAGCTAAAAAGTCAATAATCGATATCTAAAACGTTATTGTACTACTTCTTACTGGCTATTACATCAACTTAGAAGTTTCATCAGTGTTCTACTATGGTGCTGTTAGTGTCTCCGCATGCCGCAGCACGCGACATAGTTTTGCAGACGATAAATGTAACCGTTTCAGAGAGAAGAGCGAACAATGTGACGATCTGGCTTTAAGTCGATTTGATAAGAAATGACGAAAACGGACGGATTTCTCAGGTTTTTACTACATATGAACACTTTTCACATTCTCCCGTGCAACGCAGCTGCTAGTTCTCCAGTGATGCAAAATCTTAAGGTCCTAGCTCACGTCCAAGGCACCAAAGCCAGCTAAAAAGTCAATAATCGATATCTAAAACGTTATTGTACTACTTCTTACTGGCTATTACATCAACTTAGAAGTTTCATCAGTGTTCTACTATGGTGCTGTTAGTGTCTCCGCATACCGCAGCACGCGACATAGCTTTGCAGACGATAAATGTAACCGTTTCAGAGAGAAGAGCAACCAATGTGACGATCTGGCTTTAAGTCGATTTGATAAAAAATGACGAAAACGGACGGATTTCTCAGGTTTTTACTACACATGAACACTTTTCACATTCTCCCGTGCAACGCAGCTGCTAGTTCTCTTTTGATGCAATGTCTTAAGGTCCTAGCTCATGTCCAAGAACCCAAAGCCAGCTAAAAAGTCAATAATCGATATCTAAAACGTTATTGTACTACTTCTTACTGGCTATTACATCAACTTAGAAGTTTCATCAGTGTTCTACTATGGTGCTGTTACTGTCTCCGCATACCGCAGCACGCGACATAGCTTTGCAGACGATAAATGTAACCGTTTCAGAGAGAAGAGCGACCAATGTGACGATCTGGCTTTAAGTTGATTTCATGAGAAATGACGAAAACGGACGGATTTCTCAAGTTTTTACTACATATGAACACTTATCACATTCTCCCGTTCAACGCGGCTGCTGGTCCTCAATTGATGCAAAGTCTTAAGTTCCTAGCTCATGTCCAAAACCCCAAAGCCAGGTAAAAAGTCTATAGTCGATATCTAAAACGTTATTGTACTACTTCTTACTGGCTATTACATCAAGTTAGAAGTTTCATCAGTGTTCTACTATGGTGCTGTTAGTGTCTCCGCATACCGCAGCACGCGACATAGCTTTGCAGACGATAAATGTAACCGTTTCAGAGAAAAGAGCGACCAATGTGACGATCTGGTTTTAAGTCGATATGATAAGAAATGACGAAAACGGACGGATTTCTCATGTTTTTACTACATATGAACACTTTTCACATTCTCCCGTGCAACGCAGCTGCTAGTCATCCTTTGATGCAAAGTCTTAAGGTCCTAGCTCATGTCCAATGCCCCAAAGCCAGCTAAAAAGTCAATAATCGATATCTAAAACGTTATTGCACTACTTCTTACTGGCAATTACTACAACATAGGAGCTTCTTATGTGTTCTACTATGGTGCTGTTAGTGTCTCGGCATACCGCAGCACGCGACATAGCTTTGTAGACGATAAATGTTACCGTTTCAGAGAGAAGAGCGACCAATGTGACGATTTGGCTTTAAGTCGATTTGATAAGAAATGACGAAAACGAACGGATTTCTCATGTTTTTACTACATATGAAAACTTTTCACATTCTCCCGTGCAACGCAGCTACTAGTCCTCCTTTGATGCAAAATCTTAAGGTCCTAGCTCATGTCCAAGTCCCCAAAGCCAGCTAAAAAGTCAATAATCGATATCAAAAACGTTATTGTGCTACTTCTTACTGGCTATTACATCAACTTAGAAATTTCATCTGTGTTCTACTATGGTGCTGTTAGTGTCTCCGCATACCGCAGCACGCGACATAGCTCTGTAGACGAGTAATGTAACCTTTTCAGAGAGAAGAGCGTCCAATGTGACGTCCTGGCTTTAAGTCGATTTGATAAGAAATTACGAAAACGGACGGATTTCTCAGGTTTTTACTACACATGAACACTTTCACATTCTCCCGTGCAACGCAGCTGCTAGTCTTCCTTTGATGCAATGTCTTAAGGTCCTAGCTCATGTCCAAGACCCCAAAGCCAGCTAAAAAGTCAATAATCCATATCTAAAACGTTATTGTACTACTTCTTACTGGCTATTACATCAACTTAGAAGTTTCATCAGTGTTCTACTATGGTGCTGTTAGTGTCTCCGCATACCGCAGCACGCGACATAGCTTTGCAGACGATAAATGTAACCGTTTCAGAGAGAAGAGCGACCAATGTGACGATCTGGCTTTAAGTCGATTTGATAAAAAATGACGAAAACGGACGGATTTCTCAGGTTTTTACTACATATGAACACTTTTCACATTCTCCCCTGCAACGCAGCTGTTAGTTCTCTTTTGATGCAAATTCTTAAGGTCCGAGCTCATGTCCAAGACCCCAAAGCCAGCTAAAAAGTCAATAATCGGTATCGATAACGTTATTGTACTACTTCTTACTGGGTATTACATCTACTTAGAAGTTTCATCTGTTTTCTACTATGGTGCTGTTAGTGTCTCCGCATACCGCAGCACGCGACATAGCTTTGCAGACGATAAATGTAACCGTTTCAGAGAGAAGAACGACCAATGTGACGATCTGGCTTTAAGTCGATTTGATAAGAAATGACGAAAACGGACGGATTTCTCATGTTTTTACTACATATGAACACTTTTCACATTCTCCCGTGCAAAGCAGCTGCTAGTCCTCCTTTGATGCAAAGTCTTCAGGTCCTAGCTCATGTCCTAGACACCAAAGCCGGCTAAAAAGTCAATAATCGAAATCTAAAACGTTATTGTATTACTTCTTACTGGCTATTACATCAACTTAGAAGTTTCATCTGTGTTCTTCTATGGTGCTGTTAGTGTCTCCGCATACCGCAGCACGTGACATAGCTTTACATACGATAAATGTAACCGTTTCAGAGAGAAGAGTGACCAATGTGACGATCTGGCTTTAAGTTGATTTCATGAGAAATGACGAAAACGGACGGATTTCTCAAGTTTTTACTACATATGAACACTTATCACATTCTCCCGTTCAACGCGGCTGCTAGTCCTCAATTGATGCAAAGTCATAAGTTCCTAGCTCATGTCCAGAACCCCAAAGCCAGGTAAAAAGTCTATAGTCGATATCTAAAACGTTATTGTACTACTTCTTACTGGCTATTACATCAACTTAGAAGTTTCATCTGTTTTCTACTATGGTGCTGTTAGTGTCTCCGCATACCGCAGCACGCGACATAGCTTTGCAGACGATAAATGTAACCGTTTCAGAGAGAAGAACGACCAATGTGACGATCTGGCTTTAAGTCGATTTGATAAGAAATGACGAAAACGGACGGATTTCTCATGTTTTTACTACATATGAACACTTTTCACATTCTCCCGTGCAAAGCAGCTGCTAGTCCTCCTTTGATGCAAAGTCTTCAGGTCCTAGCTCATGTCCTAGACACCAAAGCCGGCTAAAAAGTCAATAATCGAAATCTAAAACGTTATTGTATTACTTCTTACTGGCTATTACATCAACTTAGAAGTTTCATCTGTGTTCTTCTATGGTGCTGTTAGTGTCTCCGCATACCGCAGCACGTGACATAGCTTTACATACGATAAATGTAACCGTTTCAGAGAGAAGAGTGACCAATGTGACGATCTGGCTTTAAGTTGATTTCATGAGAAATGACGAAAACGGACGGATTTCTCAAGTTTTTACTACATATGAACACTTATCACATTCTCCCGTTCAACGCGGCTGCTAGTCCTCAATTGATGCAAAGTCATAAGTTCCTACCTCATGTCCAAAACCCCAAAGCCAGGTAAAAAGTCTATAGTCGATATCTAAAACGTTATTGTACTACTTCTTACTGGCAATTACATCAACTTAGAAGCTTTTTCTGTTATACTATGGTGCTGTTAGTGTCTCGACATACCGCGGCACGCGACATAGCTTTGCAGGCGATAAATGGTACCGTTTCACAGAGAAGGGCGGCCAATGTAACGTTCTGGCTTTAATTTGATTTGATAAGAAATGACGAAAACGGACAGATTTCTCAGGTTTTTACTTCATATGAACACTTCTCACATTCTCCCGTGCAACGCAGCTGCTAATCCTCCTTTGATGCAAAGTTTTAAGGTCCTAGCTCATGTCCAAGACCCCAAAGCCAGCTAAAAAGTCAATAATCGATAATTAAAACGTTATTGTACTACTTCTTACTGGCTATTACATCAACTTAGAAGTTTCATCTGTGTTCTACGATGGTGCTGTTAGAGTATCCGCAAACCGCAGCACGCGACATAGCTTTGCACATGATAAATGTAACAGTTTCAGAGAGAAGGGCGACCAATGTGACGATCTTGCTTTAAGTCGATTTGATAAGAAATGACGAAAACGGACGGATTTCTCATGTTTTTACTACATATGAACACTTTTCACATTCTCCCGTGCAACGCAGCTGGTAGTTCTCCATTGATGCAAAATCTTAAGGTCCTAGCTCACGTCCAAGGCACCAAAGCCAGCTAAAAAGTCAATAATCGAAATCTAAAACGTTATTGTACTACTTCTTACTGGCTATTACATCAACTTAGAAGTTTCATCTGTTTTCTACTATGGTGCTGTTAGTCTCTCCGCATACCGCAGCACGCGACATAGCTTTGCAGACGATAAATGTAACAAATGTAACCGTTTCAGAGAGAAGAGCGACCAATGTGACGATCTGGCTTTAAGTCGATTTGATAAGAAATGACGAAAACGGACGGATTTCTCAGGTTTTTACTACACATGAACACTTTCACATTCTCCCGTGCAACGCAGCTGCTAGTCTTCCTTTGATGCAATGTCTTAAGGTCCTAGCTCATGTCCGAGACCCAAAAGCCAGCTAAAAAATCAATAATCGATATCTAAAACGTTATTGTACTACTTCTTACTGGCTATTACATCAACTTAGAAGTTTCATCAGTGTTCTACTATGGTGCTGTTAGTGTCTCCGCATACCGCAGCACGCGACATAGCTTTGCACATGATAAATGTAACAGTTTCAGAGAGAAGAGCGACCAATGTGACGATCTGGCTTTAAGTCGATTTGATAAGAAATGACGAAAACGGACGGATTTCTCAGGTTTTTACTACATATGAACACTTTTCACATTCTCCCCTGCAACGCAGCTGCTAGTTCTCTTTTGATGCAAATTCTTAAGGTCCGTGCTCATGTCCAAGACCCCAAAGCCAGCTAAAAAGTCAATAATCGGTATCGATAACGTTATTGTACTACTTCTTACTGGCTATTACATCAACTTAGAAGTTTCATCTGTTTTCTACTATGGTGCTGTTAGTGTCTCCGCATACCGCAGCACGCGACATAGCTTTGCAGACGATAAATGTAACCGTTTCAGAGAGAAGAGCGACCAATGTGACGATCTGGCTTTAAGTCGATTTGATAAGAAAAATGACGAAAACGGACGGATGTCTCAGGTTTTTACTACATATGAACACTTTTCACAATCTCCCGTGCAACGCAGCTGCTAGTTCTCTTTTGATGCAAAATCATAAGGTCCTAGCTCATGTCCAATACCCCAAAGCCAGCTAAAAAGTCAATAATCGGTATCTATAACTTTACTGTACTACTTCTTACTGACAATTACATCAACTTAGAAGTTTCATCTGTTTTCTGCTATGGTGCTGTTAGTGTCTCCGCATACCGCAGCAGGCGACATAGCTTTGCAGACGATAAATGTAACCGTTTCAGAGAGAAGAGCGACCAATGTGACGATCTGGCTTTAAGTCGATTTGATAAGAAATGACGAAAACGGACGGATTTCTCAGGTTTGTACTGCATATGAATACTTTTCACATTCTCCCGTGCAACGGAGCATCTAGTCCTCCTTTGATGCAAAATTTTAAGGTCCTAGCTCACGTCCAAGTCCCCAATGCCAGCTAAAAAGTCAATAATCGATATCTAAAACGTTATTGTACTACTTCTTACTGGCAATTACATCAACTTAGAAGCTTCTTCTGTTTTACTATGGTGCTGTTAGTGTCTCGGCATACCGCGGCACGCGACATAGCTTTGCAGGCGATAAATGGTACCGTTTCACAGAGAAGGGCGGCCAATGTAACGTTCTGGCTTTAATTTGATTTGATAAGAAATGACGAAAACGGACAGATTTCTCAGGTTTTTACTTCATATGAACACTTTTCACATTCTCCCGTGCAACGCAGCTGCTAGTCCTCCTTTGATGCAAAGTCTTAAGGTCCTAGCTCATGTCCAATGCCCCAAAGCCAGCTAAAAAATCAATAATCGATATCTAAAACGTTATTGCACTACTTCTTACTGGCAATTACTACAACTTAGGAGCTTCTTATGTGTTCTACTATGGTGCTGTTAGTGTCTCGGCATACCGCAGCACGCGACATAGCTTTGTAGACGATAAATGTTACCGTTTCAGAGAGAAGAGCGACCAATGTGACGATTTGGCTTTAAGTCGATTTGATAAGAAATGACGAAAAGGAACGGATTTCTCAGGTTTTTACTACATATGAACTTTTTTCACATTCTCCCGTGCAACGCAGCTGCTAGTCCTCCTTTGATGAAAGGTCTTAAGGTCCTAGCTCATGTTCAAGACCCCAATGCCAGCTAAAAAGTCAATAATCGATATCTAAAACGTTATTGTACTACTTCTTACTGGCTATTACATCAACTTAGAAGTTTCACCAGTGTTCTACTATGGTGCTGTTAGTGTCTCCGCATGCCGCAGCACGCGACATAGCTTTGCAGACGATAAATGTAACCGTTTCAGAGAGAAGAGCGACCAATGTGACGATCTGGCTTTAAGTCGATTTGATAAGAAATGACGAAAACGGACGGATTTCTCATGTTTTTACTACATATGAAAACTTTTCACATTCTCCCGTGCAACGCAGCTGCTATTCCTCCTTTGATGCAAAATCTTAAGGTCCTAGCTCATGTCCAAGTCCCCAAAGCCAGCTAAAAAGTCAATAATCGATATCTAAAACGTTATTGTGCTACTTCTTACTGGCTATTACATCAACTTAGAAATTTCATCTGTGTTCTACTATGGTGCTGTTAGTGTCTCCGCATACCGCAGCACGCGACATAGCTCTGTAGACGAGTAATGTAACCTTTTCAGAGAGAAGAGCGTCCAATGTGACGTCCTGGCTTTAAGTCGATTCGATAAGAAATTACGAAAACGGACGGATTTCTCAGGTTTGTACTGCATATGAATACTTTTCACATTCTCCCGTGCAACGGAGCATCTAGTCCTACTTTGATGCAAAATTTTAAGGTCCTAGCTCATGTCCAAGGCCCCAATGCCAACTAAAACGTCAATAATCGATATCTAAAACGTTATTGTACTACTTCTTACTGGCAATTACATCAACTTAGAAGCTTCTTCTGTTTTACTATGGTGCTGTTAGTGTCTCGGCATACCGCGGCACGCGACATAGCTTTGCAGGCGATAAATGGTACCGTTTCACAGAGAAGGGCGGCCAATGTAACGTTCTGGCTTTAATTTGATTTGATAAGAAATGACGAAAACGGACAGATTTCTCAGGTTTTTACTTCATATGAACACTTTTCACATTCTCCCGTGCAACGCAGCTGCTAGTCCTCCTTTGATGCAAAGTCTTAAGGTCCTAGCTCATTTCCAAGACCCCAAAGCCAGCTAAAAAGTCAATAATCGATATCTGAAACGTTATTGCACTACTTCTTACTGCCTATTACATCAACTTAGAAGTTTCATCAGTGTTCTACTATGGTACTGTTAGTGTCTCTGCATACCGCAGCACGCGATATAGCTTTGCAGACGATAAATGTAACCGTTCCAGAGAGAAGAGCGACCAATGTGACGTCCTGGCTTTAAGTCGATTTGATAAGAAATGACGAAAATGGACGGATTTCTCAGGTTTTTACAACATATGAACACTTTTCACATTCTCCCGTGCAACGCAGCTGCTAGTCCTTCTTTGATGCAAAGTTTTAAGGTCCTAGCTCATGTCCAAGACCCCAAAGCCAGCTATAAAGTCAATAATCGATAATTAAAACGTTATTGTACTACTTCTTACTGGCTATTACATCAACTTAGAAGTTTCATCTGTGTTCTACGATGGTGCTGTTAGAGTATCCGCAAACCGCAGCACGCGACATAGCTTTGCACATGATAAATGTAACAGTTTCAGAGAGAAGGGCGACCAATGTGACGATCTTGCTTTAAGTCGATTTGATAAGAAATGACGAAAACGGACGGATATCTCATGTTTTTACTACATATGAACACTTTTCACATTCTCCCGTGCAACGCAGCTGCTAGTTCTCCATTGATACAAAATCTTAAGGTCCTAGCTCACGTCCAAGGCACCAAAGCCAGCTAAAAAGTCAATAATCGAAATCTAAAACGTTATTGTACTACTTCTTACTGGCTATTACATCAACTTAGAAGTTTCATCTGTTTTCTACTATGGTGCTGTTAGTCTCTCCGCATACCGCAGCACGCGACATAGCTTTACAGACGATAAATGTAACAAATGTAACCGTTTCAGAGAGAAGAGCGACCAATGTGACGATCTGGCTTTAAGTCGATTTGATAAGAAATGACGAAAACGGACGGATTTCTCAGGTTTTTACTACATATGAACACTTTTCACATTCTCCCCTGCAACGCAGCTGCTAGTTCTCTTTTGATGCAAATTCTTAAGGTCCGAGCTCATGTCCAAGACCCCAAAGCCAGCTAAAAAGTCAATAATCCGTATCGATAACGTTATTGTACTACTTCTTACTGGCTATTACATCAACTTAGAAGTTTCATCTGTTTTCTACTATGGTGCTGTTAGTGTCTCCGCATACCGCAGCACGCGACATAGCTTTGCAGACGATAAATGTAACCGTTTCAGAGAGAAGAGCGACCAATGTGACGATCTGGCCTTAAGTCGATTTGATAAGAAAAATGACGAAAACGGACGGATGTCTCAGGTTTTTACTACATATGAACACTTTTCACAATCTCCCGTGCAACGCAGCTGCTAGTTCTCTTTTGATGCAAAATCATAAGGTCCTAGCTCATGTCCAATACCCCAAAGCCAGCTAAAAAGTCAATAATCGGTATATATAACTTTATTGTACTACTTCTTACTGACAATTACATCAACTTAGAAGTTTCATCTGTTTTCTGCTATGGTGCTGTTAGTGTCTCCGCATACCGCAGCACGCGACATAGCTTTGCAGACGATAAATGTAACCGTTTCAGAGAGAAGAGCGACCAATGTGACGATCTGGCTTTAAGTCGATTTGATAAGAAATGACGAAAACGGACGGATTTCTCATGTTTTTACTACATATGAACACTTTTCACATTCTCCCGTGCAACGCAGCTGCTAGTCCTCCTTTGATGCAAAGTCTTAAGGTCCTAGCTCATGTCCTAGACACCAACGCCAGCCAAAAAGTCAATAATCGAAATCTAAAACGTTATTGTATTACTTCTTACTGGCTATTACATCAACTTAGAAGTTTCATCTGTGTTCTTCTATGGTGCTGTTAGTGTCTCCGCATACCGCAGCACGTGACATAGCTTTACATACGATAAATGTTACCGTTTCAGAGAGAAGAGTGACCAATGTGACGATCTGGCTTTAAGTTGATTTCATGAGAAATGACGAAAACGGACGGATTTCTCAGGTTTTTACTACATATGAACACTTATCACATTCTCCCGTTCAACGCAGCTGCTAGTCCTCAATTGATGCAAAGTCTTAAGTTCCTAGCTCATGTCCAAAACCCCAAAGCCAGGTAAAAAGTCTATAGTCGATATCTAAAACGTTATTGTACAACTTCTTACTGGCTATTACATCAAGTTAGAAGTTTCATCAGTGTTCTACTATGGTGCTGTTAGTCTCTCCGCATACCGCAGCACGCGACATAGCTTTGCAGACGATAAATGTAACCGTTTCAGAGAAAAGAGCGACCAATGTGACGATCTGGTTTTAAGTCGATTTTATAAGAAAAGACGAAAACGGACGGATTTCTCATGTTTTTACTACATATGAACACTTTTCACATTCTCCCGTGCAACGCAGCTGCTAGTCCTCCTTTGATGCAAAGTCTTAAGGTCCTAGCTCATGTCCAATGCCCCAAAGCCAGCTAAAAAGTCAATAATCGATATCTAAAACGTTATTGCACTACTTCTTACTGGCAATTACTACAACTTAGGAGCTTCTTCTGTGTTCTACTATGGTGCTGTTAGTGTCTCGGCATACCGCAGCACGCGACATAGCTTTGTAGACGATAAATGTTACCGTTTCAGAGAGAAGAGCGACCAATGTGACGATCTGGCTTTAAGTCGATTTGATAAGAAATGACGAAAACGAACGGATTTCTCAGGTTTTTACTACATATGAACTTTTTTCACATTCTCCCGTGCAACGCAGCTGCTAGTCCTCCTTTGATGCAAAGTCTTAAGGTCCTAGCTCATTTCCAAGACCCCAAAGCCAGCTAAAAAGTCAATAGTCGATATCTAAAACGTTATTGTACTACTTCTTACTGGCAATTACATCAACTTAGAAGCTTCTTCTGTTTTACTATGGTGCTGTTAGTGTCTCGGTATACCGCAGCACGCGACATAGCTTTGCAGACGATAAATGTAACAAATGTAACCGTTTCAGAGAGAAGAGCGACCAATGTGACGATCTGGCTTTAAGTCGATTTGATAAGAAATTACGAAAACGGACAGATTTCTCAGGTTTTTACTTGATATGAACACTTTTCCCATTCTCCCGTGCAACGCAGCTGCTAGTCCTCCTTTGATGCAAAGTCTTAAGGTCCTAGCTCATTTCCAAGACCCCAATGCCAGCTAAAAAGTCAATAATCGATATCTGAAACGTTATTGCACTACTTCTTACTGCCTATTACATCAACTTAGAAGTTTCATCAGTGTTCTACTATGGTACTGTTAGTGTCTCTGCATACCGCAGCACGCGATATAGCTTTGCAGACGATAAATGTAACCGTTTCAGAGAGAAGAGCGACCAATGTGACGTCCTGGCTTTAAGTCGATTTGATAAGAAATGTCGAAAATGGACGGATTTCTCAGGTTTTTACAACTTATGAACACTTTTCACATTCTCCCGTGCAACGCAGCTGCTAGTCCTCCTTTGATGCAAAGTCTTAAGGTCCTAGCTCATATCCAAGACTCCAAAGCCAGCTAAAAAGTCAATAATCGATAATTAAAACGTTATTGTACTACTTCTTACTGGCTATTACATCAACTTAGAAGTTTCATCTGTGTTCAACGATGGTGCTGTTAGAGTATCCGCAAACCGCAGCACGCGACATAGCTTTGCACATGATAAATGTAACAGTTTCAGAGAGAAGAGCGACCAATATGACGATCTTGCTTTAAGTCGATTTGATAAGAAATGACGAAAACCAACGGATTTCTCAAGTTTTTACTACATATGAACACTTTTCACATTCTCCCGTGCAACGGAGCATCTAGTTCTCCTTTGATACAAAATCTTAAGGTCCTAGCTCATGTCCAAGGACCCAAAGCCAGCTAAAAATTCAATAATCGGTATCTAAAACGTTATTGCACTACTTCTTACTGGCTATTACATCAACTTAGAAGCTTCTTCTGTATTCTACTATGGTGCCTATATTGTCTCCGCATACCACAGCACGCGACATAGCTTTGCAGACGATAAATGTAACCGTTACAGAGAGAATAGCGGCCAATGTAACGTTCTGGCTTTAAGTCGATTTGATAACAGATGAGGAAAACGGACGGATTTGTCAGGTTTTTACTACTTATCAACACTTTTCACATTCTCGCCTGTGCAACGCAGCTGCTAGTCCTCCATTCATGCGCAAATCTTAATGTCACAGCTTATGTCCAAGGCACGAAAGACGGCTAAATAGTCAATAATCGATAACTAAAACTTGAATTGTACTACATCTTACTGGCTATTACATCAACTTAGAAGCTTCTTCTGTGTTCTACTATGGTGCTTTTAGTATCTCTGCATACCGCAGCACTCGACATAGCTTTGCAGACGATAAATGTAACCGTTTCAGAGAGAAGAGCGGCCAGTGTGACGATCTGGCTTTAAGTCGATTCGATAACAAATGACGAAAACGGACGGATATCTCAGGTTTTTACTATATATGAACACTTTTCACATTCTCCCGTGCAACGCAGCTGCTAGTCCTCCTTAGATGCAAAATCTGAAGGTCCTATCCCATGTCCAAGGCCCCAAAGCCAGCTAAAAAGTCAATAATCGATATCTAAAACGTTATTGTACTACTTCTTACTGGCAATTACATCAACTTAGAAGCTTCTTCTGTGTTCTACTATGGTGCTGTTAGTGTCTCGGCATACCGCAGCACGCGACATAGCTTTGCAAGCGATAAATGTTACCGTTTCAGATAGATGAGCGGAAAATGTGACGATCCGGCTTTAAGTCGATTTGATAAGAAATGACGAAAACGAACGGATTTCTCAGGTTTTTACTACATATGAACACTTTTCACATTCTCCCGTGCTACGCAGCTGCTAGTCCTCCTTTCATGCAAAGTCTTAAGGTCCTAGCTCATGTCCAAGACCCCAAAGCCAGCTAAAAAGTCAATAATCGATATCTAAAACGTTATTGTACTACTTCTTACTGGCTATTACATCAACTTAGAAGTTTCATCTGTGTTCTACTATGGTGCTGTTAGAGTATCCGCATACCGCAGCACGCGACATAGCTTTGCAGATGATAAATGTAACAGTTTCAGAGAGAAGAGCGACCAATGTGACGATGTTGCTTTAAGTCGATTTGGTAAGAAATGACGAAAACGGACGGATTTCTCAGGTCTTTACTACATATGAACACTTTTCACATTCTCCCGTTCAACGCAGCTGATAGTTCTCCTTTGATGCAAAATCTTAAGGTCCTAGCTCATGTCCAAGGCCCCAAAGCCAGCTGAAAAGTCTATAATCGGTATCTAAAACGTTATTGTACTACTTCTTACTGGCTATTACATCAACTTAGAAGTTTCTTCTCTTTTCTACTATGGTGCTGTTAGTGTCTCCGCATACCGCAACACGCGACATAGCTTTGCAGACGATAAATGTAACCGTTTCAGAGAGAAGAGCGACCAATGTAACGTTCTCGCTTTAAGTCGTTTTCATAAGAAATGACAAAAACGGACGGATTTCTCAGGTTTGTACTACATGTGAACACTTTTCACATTCTCCCGTGCAACGCAGTTGCTAGTCCTCCTTTGATGCAAGATCTTAAGGCCCTAGCTCATGTCCAAGGCCCCAAAGCCAGCTAAAAAGTCAATAATCGATATCTAAAACGTTATCGTGCTACTTCTTACTGGCTATTACATCAACTTAGAAGCTTCTTCTGTATTCTACTATGGTGCCTATATTGTCTCCGCATACCACAGCACGCGACATAGCTTTGGAGACGATAAATGTAACCGTTACAGAGTGAATAGCGGCCAATGTAACGTTCTGGCTTTAAGTCGATTTGATAACAGATGAGGAAAACGGACGGATTTGTCAGGTTTTTACTACTTATCAACACTTTTCACATTCTCGCCTGTGCAACGCAGCTGCTAGTCCTCCATTCATGCGCAAATCTTAATGTCACAGCTTATGTCCAAGGCACGAAAGATGGCTAAATAGTCAATAATCGATAACTAAAACTTGAATTGTACTACTTCTTACTGGCTATTACATCAACTTAGAAGCATCTTCTGTGTTCTACTATGGTGCTTTTTGTATCTCTGCATACCGCAGCACTCGACATAGCTTTGCAGAGGATAAATGTAACCGTTTCAGAGAGAAGAGCGGCCAGTGTGACGATCTGGCTTTAAGTCGATTCGATAACAAATGACGAAAACGGACGGATATCTCAGGTTTTTACTATATATGAACACTTTTCACATTCTCCCGTGCAACGCAGCTGCTAGTCCTCCTTAGATGCAAAATCTGAAGGTCCTAGCTCATGTCCAAGGCCCCAAACCCAGCTAAAAAGTGAATAATCGATATCTAAAACGTTATTGTACTATTTCTTACTGGCTATTACATCAACTTAGAAGCTTCTTCTGTGTTCTACTATGGTGCATTTATTGTCTAAGCATACCACAGCACCCGACATAGCTGTGCAGACGATAAATGTAACCGTTACAAAGAGAATCGCGGCCAATGTAACGTTCTGGCTTTAAGACGATTTGATAACAGATGAGGAAAACGGACGGATTTCTCAGGTTTTAATACTTATCAACACTTATCACATTCTCCCGAGCAACGCGGCTGCTGGTCCTCCTTTCATGCAAAATCTTAATGTCCTAGCTCATGTACAAGACACCAAAGACGGCTAAAGGGACAATAATCGATAACTAATACGTGAATTGTAATACTTCTTACTAGCTATTACATCAGCTTAGAAGCTTCTTCTGTGTTCTGCTATGGTGTTATTTGTTTCTTCGCATATCGCATCACGCGTCATAGCTTTGTAGACGATAAATGTAACCGTTTCAGAGAGAAGAGCGGCCAACGTGACGTTCTGGGTTTAAGTCGATTCGATAACAAATGACAAAAACGGACGGATATCTCAGGTTGTTACTACATATGAACACTTTTCACATTCTCCCGTGCAACGCGTCTGCTAGACTTCCCTTCAAGCAAAATCTTAAGGTCCTAGCTCATGTCCAAGGCACCAAAGAAGGGTAAAAGGTCAATATTCGATAACTAAAACTTGAATTGTAGTGTTTCTTACTGGCTATTACATCATCTTAGAAGCTTCTTCTGTGATCTGCTATGGTGCTTTTAGTGTCTAGCCCATACCGCAGCACACGACACAGCATTGCAGACGATAAATGAAACCGTTTCAGAGAGAGGAGTGGCCAATGTAACGATCTGGCTTTAAATCGATTTGATAACAAATGACGAAAATGGCAGATGTCTCAGGTTTTTAACACATATGAACACTTTTCAAATCACCCGTGCAAAGCGGCTGCTAGTCCTTCATCATGCAAAAACTTAAGGTCCTAGCACAAGTCCAAGGCGCCAAACCCGTCTAAAAAGTCAATAATCGATTACTAACACGTGAATTGTACTACTTCTTACTGGCTATTACTTCAATTAGAAACTTCTTCTGTGTTCTACTATGGTGCTTTTAGTGTCTCCGCAAGCCGCAGCACGCGACATAGCTATGCAGACGATAAATGTAACCGTTTCAGAGAGAAGAGCGGGCAGTGTGACGATCTGGCTTTAATTCGATTCGATAAGAAAAAACGAAAACGGCCCGATTTCTCAGGTTTTTACTACATATAAACACTTTTCACATTCTCCCGTGCAACGTGGCTGCCAGACTTCCCATCAAGCAAGCACCAAAGAAAGGTAAAAGGTAAATAATCAATAACTAAAACTTGAATTGCACTGTTTCTTACTAGCTATTACGTCAACTTAGAAGCTTCTTCTGTGTTCTGCTATGATGCTTTTAGTGTCTCGCGCATACCGCAACACGCGACATAGCTTTGCACACTATAAATATAACCGTTTCAGAGAGAAGAGTGGCCAATGTGACGATCTGGCTTTAAGTCGATACGATAACAAATGACGAAAACGGACAGATTTCGCAGGTTTTTACTACTTATGATCACTTTTCAAATTACCCGTGCAAAGCGGCTGCTAGTCCTTCATCATGCAAAAACTTAAGGTCCTAGTTAAAATCCAAGGCGCCAAAGCCGTCTAAAAAGTCAATAATCGATAACTAAAATGTGAATTGTACTACATCTTACTGGCTATTACATCAACTTAGAAGCTACTTCTGTGTTCTACTATGGTGCTTTTAGTGTCTCCGTATACTGCAGCAAGCGACATACCTTTGCAGACAATAAATTTAATGGTTTCAGAGAGAAGAGCGGCCAATGTAACAATCTGGCTTCAAGTCGATTTGATAACAAATGACGAAACCGGACCGATATCTCAGGTTTTTACTCCATAAGAACACTTTTCACATTCTTCCTTGCAACGCGGCTGCTAGTCCTCCTTTCATGCAAAATTTTAAGGTCCTAGCTCATGCCCAAGGCACCAAAGCCGGCTACAAAGTCAATAATCGATAACTAAAACTTGAATTATACTTCTTCTTACTGGCTTCTACATCCGCTTAGAAACTTCACGTGTGTTCTACTATGGTGCTTTTAGTGTCTCCGCATGCCTCAGCACGCGACATAGCTTTGCAGACTATAAATAAAACCGTTTCAGAGAGAAGAGCGTCCAATGTGACGATCTGGCTTTAAGTCGATTCGATAACAAATGACGAAAACGGACGGATTTCTCATGTTTTTAGTACATATGAACACTTTTCACAATCTCAATAGCAACGCGGCACGCAGCACGCGACATGGCTTTGCAAGCGATAAATGAAACCGTTTCAGAGAGAAGAGCGGCCAATGTAACGATCTGGCTTTAAGTCGATATGATAACAAATGACGAAAACGGACGGATATCTCAGGTTTTTACTACGTATGAACACTTTTCACATTCTCGCGTGCAACGCAGCTGCTAGTCCTCCATTTATGCAAAACCGTAAGGTCCTTGCTCGTGTCCAAGGTACCAAAGAAGGCTAAAATGACAGTAATCGACAACTGAAACTTGAATTGTACTGCTTCTTACTGGCTATTACATAAACTTAGAAACTTCTTCTGTGCTCTATTTTGGTGCTTTTAGTGTCTCCGTATACCGCAGCACGCGACATAGCTTTGCACACGATAAATGTAACCGTTTCAGAGAGAAGAGCTGCCAATATACGATCTGGCATTAAGTCGATTCGATTGCAAATGACGAAAACGGGCGAATTTCTCAGGTTTTTGCTAGATGTGAACACTTTCCACATTCTCCTGTGCGATGTGGCTGATAGACCTTCGTTCATGCAAAATCATAAGATTCTAGCGCATGTACAAGGCACCAATACCGGCTAAAAAGTCATTAATCAATAACTAAAACTTAAATTTGACTGCTTCTTACTGGTTATTACGTCAACTTAGAAACTTCTTCTGTGTTCTACTATCGTGGCTTTAGTGTCTCCGCATTCCGCAGCACGCGACATAGCTTTGCACACGATGAATGTAACCGTTTTAGAGAGAAGACCGGCCAATGTGACGATCTGGCTTTAAGTCGATACGATAACAAATGACGAAAACGGGCGGATTTCTTAGGTTTTTAGTACATATGAACACTTTTCACATTCTCTCGTGTAACGTGGCTCATCAGACCTTGATTAATGCCAAATTTTACGGTAGTCGGTCATTTCACTGGCACCAAAGCCGGCTAATAAATCAATAATCGATAACTAAAACCTGAATTGTACTGTTTCCTAAGGGCTAATTACATCAACCTAGAAGCGTCTTCTGTGTTCTACTGTGTTGTTTTTAGTGTCTCCGCATTCCTTAGCACGCAACATAAGTTTGCAGACGATAAATGTAACCGTTTCAGAGAGAAGAGCGGCCAATGTAACAATCTTGCTTTAAGTCGATTTGATAACAAATGACGAAAACGGACGGATATCTCAGGTTTTAACTACATAAGAACACTTTTCACATTCTCCCGTGCAACGCGGCTGCTAGTCCTCCTTTCATGCAAAATCTTAAGGTCCTAGCTCGTGTCCAAGGCACCAAAGCCGGCTAAAAAGTGAATAATCGATAACAAAAACTTGAATTGTACTACGTGTTACTGGCTACTACATCAACTTGGAAGTTTCCTATGTGTTCTAGTATAGTGCTTTTAGTGTCTCCGCATACCGCAGCACGTGACACTGCTTTGGAGACGATAAACGTAACCGTTTCAGAGAGAAGAGCGGCCAATGTAACGATCTGGCTTAAAGTCGATTTGATAAAAAATGACGAAAACGGACTGATATCTCAGGTTTTTACTACATAAGAAGACTTTTCACATTATCCCGTGCAACGCTTCTGCTAGTCCTCCTTTCATGCAAAATCTTAAGGTCCAAGCTCATGTCCAAGGCACCAAAGCCGGCTAAAAAGTCAATAATCGAAAGCTAATACTTGAATTGTACTGCTTCTTACTGGGTATTACATGAACTTAGAAGCTTCTTCTGTGTTCTACTATGGTGTATTTAGTGTCTCCGCATACCGCAGCACGCGACATAGCTTTGCACACGATAAATGTAACCGTTTCAGAAAAAAGAGCGGAAAATGTGACGATCTGGCATTAAGTCGATTCGATAGCAAATGACTATAACGGTCGGATTTCTCAGGTTTTTACTAGATATGAACACTTTTCACGTTCTCCCGTGCAACGTGGCCGCTAGACCTCCTTTCATACTAAATCTTAAGGTCCTAGCTCATGTACAATGCACTGAAGCCATCTAAAAAGTCTATAACTGACAACTAAAACTTGAATTGTACTGCTTCTTACTTGCTATTACATCAACTTAGAAGCTTCTTCTCTGTTCTGCTATGGTGCTTTTAGTGTCTCCGCATACTGCAGCACGCGACATAGCTTTGCACACGATAAATGTAATCGTTTCAGAGAGAAGAGCGGCCTATGTGACGATCTGTAATTAAGTCGATTGCATAGCAAATGACGAAAACGAGCGGATTTCTCAGGTTTTTACTAGATGTGAACACTTTTCACGTTCTCCCGTGCAACGTGGCTGCTAGATCTCCGTTCTTACTAAAACGTAAGGTCCTAGCTCATGTCCAATGCATTAAAGCCATCTAAAAAGTCAATACTCGGTAACTAATACTTGAATTGTACAGCTGCTTACTGGCTATTAGATCAACTTAGAAGCTTCTTCTCTGTTCTACTATGGTGCTTTTAGTGTCTCCGACTACCGCAGCAAGCGACATAGCATGGCACACGATAAATGTAACCGTTTCAGAAAGAAGAGCGGAAAATGTGACGATCTGGCATTAATTCGATTCGATAGCAAATGACGATAACGGGCGGATTTCTCAGGTTTTTACTAGATTTTAACACTTTTCACATTCTCCCGTGCGATATGGCTCACAGACCTCCCTTCATACTAAATCGTAAGGTACTAGCTCATGTCGAATGCACTAAAGCCTTCTAAAAATTCACTAATCGATAACTAATACTTCAATTGTACAGTTGCTTACTGGCTATTACATCAACTTAGAAGCTTCTTCTGTGTTTTACTATGGTGCTTTTAGTGTCTCCGCAAACCGCAGCACGCTACATAGCTATGCAAACAATAAATGTAACCGTTTCAGAGAGGAAACGGCCAATGTGACGATCTGGCATTACGTGGATTCGAAAGCAGATGTGAAAACGGGCGGATTTCCTTGGTTTTTAGTACATATGAACACTTTTCACATTCTCTCGTGTAACGTGGCTGCCAGACCTTGTTTAATGCCAAATCTTAAGGTAGTCGGTTATTTCACTGGCACCAAAGCCGGCTAATAAATCATCTACATCTACATCTACATGACTACTCTGCAATTCACATTTAAGTGCTTTTCAGAGGGTTCATCGAACCACAATCATACTATCTCCTACTGTTCCACTCCCGAACAGCGAGCGGGAAAAACGAACAGCTAAACCTTTCTGCTCGAGCTCTGATTTCTCTTATTTTATTTTGATGATCATTCCTACCTATGTAGGTTGGGCTCAACAAAATATTTTCGCATTCGGAAGAGAAAGTTGGTGACTGAAATTTCGTAAAAAGGTCTCGCCATGACGAAAAACGTCTATGCTGTAATGACTTCCATCCCAACTCGTGTATCATATCTGCCACACTCTCTCCCCTATAACGCGATAATACAAAATGAGCTGCCCGTTTTTGCACCCTTTCGATGTCCTCCGTCAATCCCACCTGGTAAGGATCCCACACCGCGCAGCAATATTCTAACAGAGGACGAACGAGTGTAGTGTAAACTGTCTCTTTAGTGGACTTCTTGCATCTTCTAAGTGTCCTGCCAATGAAACGCAACCTTTGGCTGGCCCTCCCGACAATATTATCTATGTGGTCCTTCCAACTGAAGTTGTTCGTAATTTTAACACCCAGGTACTTAGTTGAATTGACAGCCTTGAGAATTGTACTATTTATCGAGTAATCGAATTCTAACGGATTTCTTTTGGATCTCATGTGGATCATCTCACACTTTCCGTTATTTAGCGTCAGCTGCCACCTGACAAACCATACAGCAATCTTTTCTAAATCGCTTTGCAGCTGATACTGGTCTTCGGATGACCTTACTAGACGTTAAATTACAGCATCATCTGCGAACAGTCTAAGAGAACTGCTCAGATTGTCACCCAGGTCATTTATATAGATCAGGAACAGTAGAGGTCCCAGGACGCTTCCCTGGGGAACACCTGATATCACTTTAGTTTTACTCGATGATTTGCCATCTATTACTGCGAACTGCGACCTTCCTGACAGGAAATCACGAATCCAGTCGCACAACTGACACGATACCCCATAGCTCCGCAGCTTGATTAGAAGTCGCTTGTGGGGAACGGTGTCAAAAGCTTTCCGGAAATCTAGAAATACGGAATCAACTTGAGATCCCCTGTCGATAGCGGCCATTACTTCGTGCGAATAAAGAGCTAGCTGCGTTGCACAAGAGCGATGTTTTCTGAAGCCATGCTGATTACGTGTCAATAGATCGTTCCCTTCGAGGTGATTCATAATGTTTGAATACAGTATATGCTCCAAAACCCTACTGCAAACCGACGTCAATGATATAGGTCTGTAGTTAAATGGATTACTCCTACTACCCTTCTTGAACACTGGTGCGACCTGCGCAATTTTCCAATCTGTAGGTATAGATCTATCGGTGAGCGAGCGGTTGTATATGAGTGCTAAGTAGGGAGCTATAGTATCAGCGTAATCTGAAAGGAACCTAATCGGTATACAATCTGGACCTGAAGACTTGCCCGTATCAAGCGATTTGAGTTGCTTCGCAACCCCTAAGGTATCTACTTCTAAGAAACTCATGCTAGCAGATGTTCGTGTTTCAAATTCTGGAATATTCCATTCGTCTTCCCTGGTGAAGGAATTTCGGAAAACTGCGTTCAATAACTCCGCTTTAGCAGCACAGTCGTCGATAACAGTACCATCGGCACTGCGCAGCGAATGTATTGACTGCGTCTTGCCGCTTGTCTACTTTACATACGACCAGAATTTCTTCGGATTTTCTACCAAATTTCGAGACGATGTTTCGTTGTGGAACCTATTAAAGGCATCTCGCATCGAAGTACGTGCCAAATTTCGCGCGTCTGTAAATTTTAGCCCATCTTCGGGATTTCGCGTTCTTCTGAACTTCGCATGTTTTTTCCGTTGCCTCTGCAACAGCGTTCGGACTTTTTTTGTGTACCACGGGGGATCCGTTCCATCTCTTACCAATTTATGAGGTATGAATATCTCAATTGCTGTTGCTACTATGTCTTTGAATTTGAGCCACATCTCGTCTACATTCGCATAGTCAGTTCGGAAGGAATGGAAATTGTCTTTTAGGAAGGCTTCTAGTGGCACTTTATCCGCTTTTTTAAATAAAATTATTTTGCGTTTGTTTCTGATGGATTTGGAAGAAATGGTATTGAGCCTAGCTACAATGACCTTGTGATCACTAATCCCTGTATCAGTCATGATGCTCTCTATCAGCTCTGGATTGTTTGTGGTCAAGAGGTCAAGTGTGTTTTCGCAACCATTTACAATTCGCGTGGGTTCGTGGACTAACTGCTCGAAATAATTTTCGGAGAATGCATTTAGGACAATCTCGGAAGACGTTTTCTGCCTACCACCGGTTTTGAACAAGTATTTTTGCCAACATACCGAGGGTAGGTTGAAATCCCCACCAACTATAACCGTATGAGTTGGGTATTTATTTGTTACGAGACTCAAACTTTCTCTGAACTGTTCCGCAACTGTATCATCGGAGTCTGGGGGTCGGTAGAAGGAGCTAATTATTAACTTAATTCGGCTTTTAAGTATAACCTCCACCCACACCAATTCACACGGAGTATCTACTTCGACTTCACTACAAGATAAACCACTACTGACAGACACAAACACTCCACCACCAATTCTGCCTAATCTATCTTTCCTGAACACCGTCTGAGACTTCGTAAAAATTTCTGCAGAACTTATTTCAGGCTTTAGCCAGCTTTCTGTACCTATAACGATATCAGCTTCTGTGCTTTCTATTAGCGCTTGAAGCTCAGGGACTTTTCCAGCGCAACTACAACAATTTACAACTATAATTCCGACTGTTCCTTGATCCAAGCACGTCCTGTAATTGCCAAGCACCCTTTGACATTGCAGCCCATCCCGCACTTTCCCGAGGCCTTCTAACCTAAAAAAACCGCCCAGTCCACGCCACACAGCCTCCGCTACCCGTGTAGCCGCCAGCTGAGTGTAATGAACTCCTGACCTATTCAGCGGAACCCGAAACCCCACCAGCCTATGGCGCAAGTCAATGAATCTGCAGCCAATAAGGTTGCAAAACCGTCTGAGCCTCTGATTCAGACCCTCCATCCGGCTCTGCACCAAAGGTCCGCAGTCGGTTTTCTCAACGATGCTGCAGATGGTCAGCTCTGCCTTCATCTCGTAAGAAAGACCGGCAGCCTTCACCAAATCAGATAGCCGCTGGAATCCAGAGAGAATTTCCTCAGATCCAAAGCGACACACGTCATTAGTGCCGACATGTGCCACCACCTGCAGCTGGCTGCACCCTGTGCTCTTCATGGCATCCGGAAGGACCCTTTCCACATCAGGAATGACTCCTCCCGGAATGCACACGAAGTGCACACTGGATTTCTTCCCCTCCTTAGCCGCCGTATCCCTAAGGGGCCCCATTACGCGCCTAACATTGGAGCTCCCAACTAATCGATAACTAAAACCTGAATTGTACTGTTTCCTACGGGCTAATTACATCAACCTAGAAGCTTCCTCTATGTTCTACTGTGTTGTTTTTAGTGTCTCTGCATTCCTTAGCACGCGACATAAGTTTGCAGACGATAAATGTAACCGTTTCAGAGAGAAAAGCTGCCAATGTAACGCTCTGGCAATACGTCGATTTGATAGCAAATGACGAAAACGGGCTTATTTCTTAGGTTTTTACTACATATGAACACTTTTCACATTCTCTCGTGTAACGTGGCTTTTAGGCCTCTCTTCATGCAAAATCTTAAGGTCGTCGGTAATGTCAAGGCACCAAAGCCGGATAATAAGTCAATAATCGATTACTAAAACTTAAAGTTTACTGCTTCTTACTGGCTGATTACATCAACTTATAAGCTTCTTCTGTGTTTTACTGTGTTGCTATTAGTACCTCCACATAGCGCAGCACACAACATAAGTTTTCAGACGATGAAGGTAACCACTTCACAGAGAAATTCCAAATTCTGTGTCTGTGTCTACTGCCTGCTCATATTGTTTAAAGCAGGTTGCTCTAAATGCCCAGTGGATCTGATTCCCTTGATACCCATTCTAAACAATCTCGGATTGGGAAAGACCAAGCTCTGCTTATACTTATAGTCTGGGAAGTTGACATATCTTAGACAGTAAAATATGATGGTTAAAGATGTCCACTGAGTATTCCCATATACACTGAAGTTAGCTTTGAACAACAAATTATTAATTGGCCACCTACTCTTGACTCAATAGCTACTAAGATCTTTCACTGGTGAAGGAGGTGACAACGTTGTTACGTCCATTAGAGGCTTCTGTAGTTTGCTGAGAATGATGTGATATAATTGTGCCTTGTGATTTTCTGTGGAGTTCCAGAGTAAGTTCTACACTGGTGCAGGACATCCATTATTGCTGTTCTCATTCGAGGCAATCCTGGATTCTAAATCTCAAGCACCAGAGGATTAGAAACAGTAATGCAACCTCTGTCTTCCTGGCTGTCCACTATTTCAAAGTGCTGTGGTTGACAGTCTCTTCTCATTGTGCAGTGCTTGTAGATTATTGTAAATGGATAAACTGCAATATTTAGAACATCTCATTCTAAACTTTCTAAAGAACGAGACTTTTCTGTCACGACCACTTTTTGTGTGAGGTGATAAATACCAGGAATTTGGTTGTATTTTGAGAACCTAATGGTGACATACATTAGTGTCTGTGTAAATTAATGGAACTGGATTTTTCCTGAGGTCGGCAGTTTTCCGAAGGTCGGCGTTTTCCCACGAGGTCGGCGTTTTACCCCGAGGTCGACGTTTTTCCCTCGAGGTCTGCGTTTTTCCCCGAGGTCGGCGTTTTTTCCCTAGGTCTGCGTTTTTGCACTGAGGTCGGATCGGCGATTTTTTCCCCGAGGTCTAGAAATCTATCGGTATATTGAAAATCCAAAGTATTTTGATGTATATCGAACTATACTGATATGTCAAGTCAACTTGAAACATATATCCGACCACTAGATATCGGTATTTATCGAGATAGCGATATATTTCGATATACCTATTTATTTCGAGAATCGTTTTCTTAGGGGTACAGATTTTTTTCAAGACGTCCATTCTTTCCCATTATCGATTCATTTCGATATATCGACTTATGTCGAAGCACTCATTATATCGAGATGACGATTTATTTCGCGATATCTATCTATATTGAGGCATCCATTTATTTCGAGGTATCAATTGATTTCGAAGTATCCGTTTATGTCGAGATATCGATTTAGTTTGATATACCGAAACAAATCGGGTTGTCTGTTTATTTCGAGCTATCGATATATTTCCATGTATCGGTGTACTTCAGATATCTATTCCTTTCGAGATATCGATATATTTCAAGAAACCTCTATCTCAAGTAATCCATAAATTTCTAGATATTGTATTTTTAGAGATATCTTTATATTACTAGGTACCAATATATTTCAAGATATCGATATATTTCTATACCTCGATTTATCTCGAGATGTCCGTGAGATTCGAGATATCGATCTATATGGTAAGCTGAAATGCGTCTAGATGTCGATATATTTCGGGATATCGAATCATTTCGATGTAGCTGTCTTTTGGAGGTGTCGATTTATTTCGAAGTTTAGATTTTTTTCATGGTGTCGATTTATTTCGAGGTTGCGATTTATTTCGGGTTGGCTATTTATTTCTGGGTGTGGATTTATTTCGAGGTGTCGATATATTTCGAGGTGACGATATATTTCGACGTTACTTGTCGACTGCATCAGCTTAGAACCTATTTCGTACAGAGTGGTGCGACTGCATACCTCAGAAGGCGACATTGATATCCAGACGATGAATGTAAACGTTTCTGAGAGAAAAGCGTCCAATGTGACGAATTGGCACTACGTCATTATGAAAACAAATGACGGAAACGTGAGGTTTCTGCCACTCAAAGTGCTGCCAACTTTCACCCCACCCCCTCCTCACTCTCCCCAGTCGTGGCGATCAGCTGGTGTGATAGAAATGGACACAGGAAAGTAATAACGTTCCATGAAATCCCATTCTAGGGAGGTTCAAGGGTAAATGTTCCAGACGGTTTATTTGCATTAAGACACGCAT
Organism: Schistocerca gregaria; assembly: GCF_023897955.1. Classification (NCBI taxonomy): domain Eukaryota; kingdom Metazoa; phylum Arthropoda; class Insecta; order Orthoptera; family Acrididae; genus Schistocerca; species Schistocerca gregaria. Next base: position 1,695,858 of record NW_026061770.1, read on the forward strand.
ACTGGACATCTACAATGTCACATCTGCCAGATCGTTTCTATTGTCAGCAGTGGAAAACAAAACAGCGTACTGAAAAAGCCATAGTGAGACGCGGTTTTTGGTAGACGAAATAATAGGAATACTCTAGGCACTGATAATGATGATCTAATGAGAATTCTGGTATTGTTTTGAAAGATGCATTTAAATATGCATTGAACGTAGCTCCAAATTATTTTGAGAATTATAATTGCGTTATGATGGATCTACATTGGAGATTTGGTAATGCAAAACATTTCGATCTGAGAATACTTTACGTGATAGAACGGCATTGACCTTGTGTGTCATTAGGGTAAAGTTAATTTGCCGCCATTAACATAAAATTTATCCGCCATTAACATAAAATCTATTTTTCAGCTTACTTCAATAAGGACTCACTTCAGATGATTGGACAACTAAAGAGAACTCAAACCGTTATTTTAATAGTATTCGTAGGTCCAATGCAGCATTTACCGTGGACAGTCCCTGAGTCAAGACTGTCAGTTTTATGTAGGGAGCACTCCTTTAAGAAAGCACTCCGTGTTCAGGCCACAAGTGGCCAATCAGGACCATCCGACCGCCACGTCATTCTCACTGAGGGTGGAGGAGGAGCTGGCTCTCCCACTCGTTGTGGTAGTTTCCTTTGACTGGAGCCGCTACTATTCGGTCGAGTAGTTCCTCAATTGGCATCGCAAGGCTGAGTGCAACCCGAAAAATGGAAACAGCGCATAGCGGCCCGGATGGTCACCCATCCAAGTGCCGACCACGCCCGAAAGTGCTAAACTTCAGTGATCTGACGGGAACCGGTGTATCCACTGCGGCAAGGCCGTTGCCCCTACCACTTTTACATGATATTTTTGATCGTAGATCAGGTCTGATGGCTAGAAAGAATGGACGTTTACCATGTTATGCACATTTATATTTTCACTACGTCGACACAGCTGGTCCAATTTCGACCAGCGGTGATGGTAGCCATAATGATCGAGCCAAGCATCCTGTGTACATTGGTTGCACCCAAGTGTGTGGGGATCACAGCATTCGTGACATTTAAATTTGTTACTTCTTTGCTACTATATTCGCAATAAATTTTGCAGACAGTATCCGCATATGACGCTGAATGCACCTACAAAATTATATCATTGTACGACACATGTTTCAGGAGATACGTCATAAAAACTCAGGACAAGGCCAGACGCTGCATAGTACGGACGTGGACGCACAGCTGTAAATAAATGCCTGGTCAACACCAAGCTTTTCCGCTAGTCATCTATAAAGATAAAAAATCCCCAATATTGTCCACCAGCATATTTTTGAAAAACCTTTACTTTGTCATCCATTTTTTTTTCCTGTAAAAATCGTAAAAGCCGCATCATTGTGTTTTTAAAAATCGTTTCCTATTGTCATCTCTTTTTATGTATTTTAAACCATTTATCGCTTGTGTAAGCTGTGGCTACAAGTCCATTCCCTTTATGGGGTAATCGAAATAATGAACAACGGAAAAAAGTGTGGGTCAATTTCTTCCTCATTTTTCGGAACTTTTGATAATAGTAAATCGTTGGCTCTTTGAGGGCGTGGTAGGTACATACAAGAGATTAGTGTAAGATTAGAATTTGGGTTAGATACAGTGCCAGGAGGTTCTGTTTCTATCTGGCTAGCTTCAAAGTACTTCACCATCTACTAAGTGATGCGTTTCATTGTGAATGGTGTGGTCTGTGCTAGGTCTACCCTTTACTCCACAATGCTGTTCCTTCGATGCTATTAAAACCAGGATGTTATCAAAATATATGCACAGTGGCAGACTGGAGTCTGCAGAAATATTTCCAGTGGTGGGGAGGGGGGAAGGCGCGTCGGGGCTGGAGTGCATGATTCTGAAACTGGCACTCTGTGTACAAATCAGCTGGTCAGTTACGAGGTGCATCAAGCTACAAGACCCTAACTCTATAAGCGCTACAACTGGTCAAAGCTAAGGTTTAGCAGTATTGTGGAGAATTCTTATCTGGAAGAGTATGAGTATACTGTAACGAATAAAAACTCTTTACTCCAGATTCCAAGGATGGTTAGGGGCGACGGGTGAAAGTGCCCTTTTGCCTATCCTCCCCTCCCCACCTCCTCCCCTCCCACTCCCCTTCCCCCTCGCGGACGCCAATGGCTGGCCCGTTCATTTTGAGAACATCAGAGTTGCAGTAACCTTTCTGAGAAACTGTTCTAGATGTCCTTGCGCATCAATCTTACCACTCACAACAGCAGTGGGAATGTCGGTTATCGCTCAAACAACTGGTTTTCGGCTCTTATCAGTTTCCCAGCCTCACTTTAACCTAATTGTTAAAGCCCGTCACAATACCAGTTCTTGTAATAACCGATTTTCAGTATTTTATTTACATTATTTCCTCTTGTAAACGTAGAAATCAAACAAAGATAAAAATTTTTACTTTCTCAGTTTCTTGATAAATGGAATCAAAACGTCAAATACATTTATGATGACCTGCAGCCGTCCAGAACGAAATTAGAATTATATTAATACCGTCAGCTGCTCACGGGTGTCGATATATATCAACGGGGACAGGTGACAATGTGTGCCTGTCTGGGACTCGAACCCGGGATCTCCTGCTTACATGGCAGGCTCTCTGCCCATCTGAGCCACCGAGGGCACAGACGATAGTGTGACTGCAGGTACTATCTCACGCACGCTTCCCGCGAGACTCACATTCTCACCTTCCATGTCCACGCACTACATTCGTAGTGTCCCACACCAACACATTCATTACTCGTGGAACACATTCTTACCAAGTCCCGTAACAGTTCGGGGAATACTTGTGCATCTTCACAGAAGAAGGTCATGGCTGGTATTGCCAGAACCATATACTTATATGGATATGGACATGTCTTCCACGAGGAATGAGTGTGTTGGAGTGGGACTCTACGACTGTAGTGTATGGACATTCAAGGTAAGAATGTGAGTCTCGCAGGAGGCGTGCGCGAGATAGTCCCTGCAGTCGAACCATACACTGTGCCCTCGGTGGCCTAGATGCATAGAGCGTCTGTCATTTTAGCAAGAGATCCCGGGTTCGAGTCCCGGTCGTGGCACACATTTTCACTTGTCCACGTTGATATTTATCAACGCCCGTGAGCAACTGACGGTATTAATATAATTCTAATTTCTTTAAATTAAATAGTCCAATAAAACTTTGTCCGCTGTTCGCTGTTTCTCTCAAAATATAGCGAGTACTTCTATACCACAGAAAACTGCCAGTATTATCCTACTGATTTTAGTTTTTAGAACTCTGCTCAAAAATTATATTTAAATCGGTTATCACAGCACTATGCGGGCATTACGTATAATCCAGCGATAAAGAGTGAAAACTGCGGCAGGAGAACTCTCTTTTTCGTTTTAATTTATCTGTTAACGGCTAAAAGCAGATAACGTAGACACAGGCAGCAGATCAGGCACTTTGTATTTTTATCCCGAACTATTAATGATTTGTAAAATTTTAACTTTTTTCCTTGTATGATGTCGCAAGTCGACCAAATCGACCATTGTGCTTCACTCGTACTGCATATCGTAAAATACTTCCAGGCTTCGAGATGGTGCCATTCTGTTTTACAACTGACGTTCGACAACAGCGAGAAACTGCGTCCATTCTCGCGCACTGCTTGTATAACAGGCACAGTATTGTCTCGGCAATGTTGGACCAATTCACTTGTTGCTCGTTTCTATCAGCAGTGTTATTAAAGTGGCATACATCACTTTTCCCATTTTTTCTGTAATAACGCAGTATCTCAGAGCTATGGAAATCTTACGAATAAAAATTACTCGTCTTTTTTAAAAAAGGTTTATTTGAAAACTAAAAATTTTACTACGACAACTGTGGCTAATTGGTATATCTGTTTTTACGTGGTTATCAGGAAAATATAAAAAGATACTTGTTATAACCGAGAGCAAACAAATACCGAAAGACATCGGTTATTCAGAACTAAAATACCCATGTCGTTTTAACTGATCGGTTTTTCTATCTCTAAACTGCAGTGTCGCCACAGAAAAGTGTGTCGTTCCATCAATGTACATAGCAACGTTGAGATATGTATGTGTTTATGCGCAATATCGGCAAATGGAAACACGAAGAGGTAATAAGCACATGAGCGATAGAATTTATTTCACAGTCAGAAAAGTCGAGTGACAGACAAGACTGAATCACTGTAATAGAAATTATATGGAAAGCTGTGTAAAGGAAAATTTCCAGTTCTTTCGTGGATTCCAAAATTGAAGCAAATTCCGGGACACCAAGGTGACATAGTCTTATACGGATAGTATTCCATGACTAACGTAATTGGCCCACATACTGTACTGGTATACTGATAATATTACACTACTAAGGTAATTTACCTGAAATAATTTACAAACATGTTACTATAACATTCGCTACTACTCATTACGCTAATTGACCTTCAGCCATTAAGCGCAAGCGCAGATCTCAGTTATGATACGTGCGCCATCCAAAAATTTATCAAGGTGGTAACTCAACACAACTACAAACGATCATTGTGTGCAAAATAAATAGAACACCTCATAAGAAGAACATGACGGGTTTGAATCATTCCCACCGCAAAGGATGAAAAAATCAGGCTTGCACATAAGACCACTTGATAACTAACCAGAAATTCAGATTAGTTGTAGCTTCGGTGACAATCGCCTTTTTTACATTTTCCCCGTAAACTAGATAATTATGAAACGTAACAACTACTCTAAAATATCTGCAGCAACGGACTTGCCGCGGAGGTTGCATCGATTCACGTGAGATCACCGAAGTTAAGTGCGTTGTCGGGCGTTGAAGGCACTTGGATGGGTGATCATCCAGGCCGCCTCATGATGCCAATCGAGGAGCTACTCGACCCAATAGTAGCGGCTCAGGTCAAAGAAAACCATCATAACGACCGGGAGAACAGTGTGCTGATCCCCGCCCCTCCTGTTCACATCCTCCACGGATGATGACACGGCGGTCGGATGGTGCTGTCCCAGTAGGTCACTCGTGGCCTGAAGACGGAGTACTTATAAAGCAACTACTCTCCAGTGGATGGTCGTACTACTGAGACCTTGATGCCTGGCATCAATAACAGATGGCAGCACAAGAGGTTGGCTTACGCCTACTGCCGAATTTTGCGATCTGTCGTAAGCCTGCGTAAGCACGTGGGGCCTTCCGTCTTAAGTGCAAGCATATCCATTGCGTTTTCTGCCGCGCGACTTGAGTGGAATGTTTCATTATTTCTGAAATATTATAGAAATGTTTTTCGTTGTATATCCTCACCATCGGTACTGAATTTACTGTAAAATTACTTGCTCACTTTTCGGAACTTCCGTTCATAGTAAATCGATACTATTTGAAGCCGTGGTAGACACGAGTCTAGTGTGCTTCACCTTCAGCACCTTCTGTGTCAGTCTCGGTTCCTATGTCCCTGATTTCACAACGAACAGTTCGTTGTCTACTGAGTATACTGTCTGTTGCACGACACTATCCCTCCCACGCTGCTAAATGTAGGTCGTCGGCAAAATATGACTGCAGTGGAACAAGGGCGTCTGCAGAAATTTCCCCAGAAGGTGGTGGTGGCATTGTTAGTGGTGTGTGTGTGTGTGTGTGTGTGTGTGTGTGTGTGTGCGTGTGTGTGTGTGTGTGTGTGGAGGCCATTACTATGAAATTCACACAGTCCAGACCGCCAAGGAAAATAAACCTTGAGATTTGGAAAGGTTGTTGATCTTATACCGCTTATACTGCATATTTCGAAATTCCACCTCTAAGGGGGATACACAGGAAATGAAAGGATTTTTGAAACATGTAGCTATTAAGGTAATTTTGAAGCTAGGCAGACGAAAATTTGTATCTGGTTTCTAGGTCAGAAATAAAGAAATATGTGTTCCAGTATTATTGGGAATTTAACCTCTATGAGGTGAAATAGTAGGTGAACATTTTATCTTGAGATAAAAAATTATGGAAGGACTATGGAAGTATTTTTAAGGCTATATCTACGAAAATTGGTATTTGACTTCAAGGTTACAAATAAGAAAATACGTATTTTCGTGTTTTTGGAAGTTCAACCCCTAAGGGGATGAAATAGAGTGAGCTGGTGCGTTTCTGGCGCCAGTTTCCGTCGATCGATGTTTCGATCTTTGAGTCGCGGTCCAGAGGACACTGCTCGCTAACCGACTGTAGTAGTTCTCTGTGCGGCCCAACATCGGGCTTACCGCGCCTACACTGGACACAGTTGCCAACAAATCGCATGCCATCGCCATATAGGTTGGGCCAAAACATGTGTTCCCGAACTCTGTTCAAGGTCTTGTAGAACCCCAAATGATCCCCTACCGCCGAATCGTGGAAATATCTGAGTGCCATGCTAACTCGTTCCTGTGGAATACAGACCTTCCCTTCACCACGGTTGTCTTCCCCTTTACACAAGACACCTCCCCCCCACCCCACCCCCCGAAGACCTCGCCATCCGCCAACTGCTGCCGAATCGGTCCCCACCCGGGGTCCTCGGCCTGTTTGCCGGCTAAGTCGCAGAAGAAGCCGGGTGTCTCGGAGAGAAGGAAATTGACCCCCAGATCCGGCTCCACGTGGCCCTTGCCTTCCCCAGACTCTGCCGCGAACATACGGATAAGAGCGTCGCCAATTCATTGTCTCTGCCACTAATATGGCGAACCTGGAGATAAGTCTCGTCATCTTAACTTCGGTATGATTTTTAGCGATCTTATTAATCAAAGTTTAAGGGCTGGCACTGGCCAAGTAACTCACGGAGGCTCATTGGTTTCAGTCCAGTTGTATTGCTCACCTGTTCTCCAGATAGGGTTGTGTAGTTTATGTCTCAGAAAATTGTCTGCTCTTGATGTGTGTTGTGTTAGAGATAACTGGCAGCGGTCGACGCTAGCATACTGGGAGCAGAGCACCACGGCGGCAGAGAGACATTTGAGGCCATGTCCTCTCCTTTACATCTTGGGTTATGTTGTCACTTTTGCGTGATTCCATCTTTCCGGTGCTGAACTATAGCATCCAAAGTTCAATTGCATTGCCATGTTGAGTATATTTCTATGTCATTCTCTGCCTCGTGGATCTCTTGTATTGATTTGAATCCTTGGTCTGCTCGCGTCTATCGCCAATTGACACGAAATATTGAAGCAACCTTATTTTAAGGGTATTGTCATATAGTCATGTTCTAGTTGTAATCATTCTAAGAATATTGTTGATTAATCAACTGAGTAAGTAAATTTGAAGGTCCGTTTAGTCAAAATTAAAGGACCCCCTTAATTGTTTTAGTCATTTTTATACAGTTTTGTTTAGGAAAGTTGGCAAGCCGAACGTTAAATATCTGTATTCTTACGCTTAATCTGTTTCTCCCCTGATTGCAAGTAGTGAGAGTTCTGCTATGAATTTTATGGACATTTGTGCTATTTAAGTAAAGCTTTACCTAAGTATATATACCTAGTCATATTCAAATTTCAAGTTGTACGGGTCTCGTTCCACTTAACGAAATTTATTTATTATTTGTCCAACTGATCTGGCCTTGTGATTTTATAATGCTTTTGATTGTAATAAAATATGTAGCAACTACAACGGATTACTATTGTGATTTTGGTGTGTCACTACCATACCCCATATCACAGAGGATGAAATGTTTCATGAAATATATGAAAACCTGTTTTTGATACATTGAACGATTAAGAGGGTGGAATATAGGATGTAATGTTCTATGAAAGTATTTCAGTGCGAAAGAGTTTTTAAAGCGAAATCTATGAATATTGTGTTATTGAAAACTACGTGTTTCACTGTTTTTGGAACTACAACCTCCAAGAAGGTGCAATAGGGGCACAGGTTTCACTGACCCATAGCCTTCCAGCCCAACCTGCAAAGTATACGGACTTGAAATTTGATGAAGGTGTAAATCTTACGCTGAAAGCATCATTTAAGAAGAGATTGTTCGAAATTTCACTCCTATGGGGGTGAAACATGGGTTGAAAGTCTTTTTTTTTAAATATGTCCCTATGTCCCTATTGAAGCTATAACTACAAAACTTCGAAAATTGACATTTGGTGTCTCAGTCAGATACAAAAAAGAAACAGGTTTTTAGCATTTTCCGAAATTCTTCCATTGGGGGATAAAATAATTAGTGAAGGTTTTTTGAAAATAAATCATTATTAAAGAACTACTGAAGCATTTTTATAGCTACATCTATGAAAATAGGTATTTGACATCTCGGTTGGATGTAAAAAAAATGTGTTTCGTTGCTCTTGGAAATTTAACTCACTAATAGAGTGAAATAGGGGATGTAATGTTTTATGAAATATTTCACTATGAAAGCATTTTTAGAATTAAATGGATGAAGATTTGAATTTGGCTCCTCGGCTCTAAATAGAAGAATACGTGTTTAATTGTTTTTGAAAACCCAACCCCTAAAGGGTGTGAGATGTTTCAGAAAATGGTTCATTATGAAAGGATTGCTAAATATATCTGACAATTCGTATTCGGCTAATATGTTACAATTTTTAAAAACTACGTGTTTTTCTGGTTTTGGAACTTCGAGCATAAGGGGATGAAAATTTTAATGAAATATTTATTGCGTTATATTAAAATATTTTAAATCTGCATCTATGAAAACCGGTATTTCACTTCTCAATTAGATATAAAGAAATATGCGTTAGGGAATGAAAGACTGTACGGAGATATCACCACAAGAATACAAACGGCTTGATTAACAAAAACCTTGGACTCCAGCTGTCAGCATTGCTTTTTGATCATTCAGTAAAAGACCATGCTTCAACGGCGCTAAGTTTAGAAAGTTTAGAAAGTGTTGCAGTTTATAAAAGACATAAAAAAACGATTAAAGAAAAAAATTCTTTGCAGACCATGAACGGTCTACGCAAGTAAAGAAGCGGATGATAAGCTAGCTCTTTATGCAAATGAGTTGGTCAGTTTAAGTTCCGAGACATGTCATGCAGCAGGAACGGAATCCTATAGTTGTTACGATTGGCTAAAGGAAAAGTTTTGCAGAATCACTCGAAATCACTTCTGCAAGTGGCTAAGAATCTCGTAATAAATAAAAATTCTGTACTCAGAATTCCAAGGTGGGAGATGCAAGATTCCTCCCCCCCCCCCTTCCCCCTCCTCACAATGCTATCCTTCTTTACCTACAGCAAAAAATAAATAAATAAATTAATAAATAAAACTAGAGAAATTTTTACTGTGAAACTATTTGCATACAAGAGAACGGCCCTTGAAATTTAACTCTTCAAAGTTTTAAGCCCTGCTCATTCCGGATATTGATTAGAAAGTGTTAATCCACATGTGAAACCTGAGTATATAATCCCTGTGACATTTGATCAACGGTGTTCCATAAGGACAGGTTCTCATTCAAAACGTTCGAAAATTCAATTTCTTTGTAGTTGCATTTTTTAAAGGTGTACTTGTCTAGACTCTTGGAACAGAAAGTTGTTTTTTTTTAATCCGTGCTTTACAAAAGTTTCTACAGTCCATTGTTTGAAGCAGTGTCACGGCTGCCATGAGCCGCGCGGGGTACCCGCCATGTGTCCAACGCCTTGTCACGGTTCGCGCGGCTCCCCCTGTTGGAGGTTCGAGTCCTCCCTCGGGCATGGTTGTGTGTGTGTTGTCCTTAGCATAAGTTACTGTAAGTAGTGTGTAAACATAGGGACTGATGGTTCAAATGGCTCTGAGCACTTTGGGACTTAACATCTGAGGTCATCAGTTTCCTAGAACTTAGAACGACTTAAACCTAACTAAATTAAGGACATCACACACACCCATGCTCGAGGCAGGATTTGAACCTGCGACCGTAGCGGTCGCGTGGCTCCCGACTGAAGCGCCTACAACCGCTCGGCCACATCGGCCGGTCTATCATGTATTCTAGAAGAGTTGCAAGGTCGTCAGTGGCGCCTGTTCTTTCGAGAGCAGTTACTATCTTCATATCTATGGTTAAACGTTACCCAGCCATTGACCTTCGTCTGTGCGAATGCGCACAGGTTGCCGGAACTCTTACGGGAATCGTCACCTTAGTGTGAGCCAGTAATGAGTGGATGGACAAATACCTATTAAGTACATTACGTATGCGGATTGTGGACGGTTGGGGATGTGAGTCTCACGGGAAGCGTGCGAGGGATAAATTCCTGCAGTCGTGCTGTTCATGTGTGCCCTCGATGGCTCAGATGGATTGAGCGTCTGCCTTGTAAGCAGGTGATTCTGGGTTCGAGTCCCAGTAGGGGCACACTTTTCAGCTGTCCCCATCGAAGTATATCAACAACACCTGTCGGCAGCTGAGGGTTTCAATTAATTATCAGTTGTGAAGGTGATTCGATGAACCCTTTGCCAGGCACTTAAATGTGTTTTGCAGGGTATCCATATAGATGTAGATGATAACTCGTCCCGTGTCGCACGTGCTCAAAATGATTCATACTGCAGAATGCATGCAAACATACTCACCGAAAATACGGACGAATATCAAGTGCAGGCTGCCGAGTGCTGCATATCCAGCTTTGACAGATCGGCTTTTCCTGCCAAGAAGAACAGGAAGTTGCTGTCTAGGAACAATCAGAGGTAGAGGAAGGGTTGATAAATACTCCTTGACTTGCAGACTAAACGTAAATAACGAAAATACATTTTTGGTAAAAATTGGTCAAAACATAATCGGTTGCCCTCCGTATAGGATTAGCTGTTTTGAATATTGAAAATCTGACTTCAGATTCGTTTTCAGCGACATTAAAAATATATATGTAACACTCAGTTCATGCAAATCGAAGTAATAATATAACTAAATGTGTTCCCTAAACTTTGAACACATTTTTTTCGGGTAACTATTTTCTCAGAACGGCATGCAGCATAAATTAAAAGTGGTTCGTTCTCTTAACATCTACCTCTGACCCCTAAAAGTAAACACTTTTCTTAGGAACTTATAGCTATAATATGACATTTGTTAATATTAACTAATTTTTGTGTAGGCATAAGGAGTGAAACAAACCCTCAAAAATCGAACTCAAAGTTCGAATTAGCACTGTATCGTTAAATTTAAGGTTGTTTCATTGCGGTTAGGTATACGCTCCCATAAATTTTATGTTTTATCGACTGATGTTATCCATTTTCAATTTCAGAGGAATAATGTAGTATCAACTGATGTTACCCATTTTTGAATTCAGGTAACATATGAGGTGCCACACTGCACGCGCTCTGCGTACTCCAGTCTCGCAGGCCCTTGATCAAATCATAATTACGGGCGCCATTTTTTATTGAAAATCTAAAATTAAGCTCATAGTATTATCACTCGTAATTCCCAAACAGATCTTTCGAATGTATTTTCATTGTCTCAAAAAGAATTTCAAATGTACCCTTTTTTGCTCATTTGTATGAGAACCTGGCCGTAACGCCGGAATATAGTCACGAGATTTTTTTTCAGAGACGCTGTACGTTCGCGAGAAGACTTTCGTTCTGCGCGTGTCGAAGGACATTCCTCAGATATTACTGTGTGTGTGCTACTCAGTCGTGCCATTTAAGTGTACATCTTTGCATAGTTTTCCTTTCACGATGTAAACAGTGTTCCGCTCAGTTGCTAACTGGCCAGTGAGTGGTTCCGAAGGTGTCGGATGTGCGGTGCGTTCGGTCTGCTAGGACAACAGCAGACTGGCGTGGTGCGATGGCAGAAGCAGACACTTAGGGAGCTAGCTGCTGGGACGCCAGCGAACAATTTATGCCAAGTAAGACGAAGAGGACTATTCTAAAATTACGAGCCGTCTCAAAAGTGTTTACCATTGGTAAATCTTGCTGTTGAGTCTGACAAAACTGGCAGTTTTGCCTAGAGATACATTAGAGAGAGCTACAGGAAATCCCCCCACCCCCCTCAATGAATTTTTGGTTGTGATGACAGGCCGATTGGTAGTGTAGCCCGAGATCTAAGTTAGGTTGGAAGGTGGTAATTTGATTGAGAGTTGTTTACGCCAACGATTATGAATGCCGACTAAACGTTGTGCGAGCAGATTGCCCTGTAGCGTAGCCTAGCGTTTCCGTCCGCGCCACATTTAACACACTTTCTCTAACTGTGTACAAAATTCTCACAACAGCCACGATAACTACGTTTCTGGTGGGGGGAGGGTAGAGTCCACTATGTAACTTTCACTGCAAATTTTAGTAACCGCATAAACTAACCGAAATAGAAGCGTAATTTTAACTATATTTCCTTTTGTGGGAAAATAAGGGTTCTCCTCTTTCGGCAGCAACTGTAATATGTAGGCGACTTATTAGTTTTTTTTAACTCTGAATCATGATCTCAATAGACGCAGTGCTTTTTTTACGTTACTTGATTTGTGGTCTATAGTAAACAATGCAACGAATTGGTAAATTCTTTGAAGTTTGACGTGTGTTACATAGACGACGTCTGCAATGTTCGTAAGGCCAAGTTTGCATATATTCGGTGTCTGTTTTTTTGGCCATGTACTGTATAATTAAAGGGAGGAGGATTATGTTCAAGGAGCAGTGCATTAGTAGTCTATGGAGAAATTGAGAATTTGGATCTAAAGAACGGCATGCTCGGGCAGTTCGTGCTATTCTGTTGACCACTGTGTAATTCGGACACAGTGATCATTGCCTCTCCCTCGTAACCAGGGGACTCGGGTGCTAATCCTGGTCTGGCACAAATTTTCAACAGTGCCTATTGACTAAAGTCTGTGCCCATTGTCAGCTAATGTCATTGTTTCGGTGTTAAATTGTATTTTGTTCACGATACGTAGTTTGGCTTTTTCATGGATAACAGCTTTGAAAAGCGTACAGGTTATATTGATATTTGCTCGTCGTTAGTCCAAGGCAACTATAGCGATTTATAAACACAGTTGTAGTTCGTATTAAGCCTACATACGTAATTGTGTCCTGTGTTTCTTTACCAAGAACTACTTCGTAAGTAATTCCCCTGTAGTGGTATTTTGTTTTAGTATTTTGTTTAAATATTTATAGACTGCAGGCTTGGATGAAATATGAAACACATGTCCGAAGTTCCAGTTGATACTGCAGATACTGTTTCATCCGTACTAGGGTCCAAAACATTTCATCTAATACAGAAGGACACAATTTGTCTCGAGATTTAGCAATTTTTCGTAATAGAGGCCTTGCTTCGATATATTTTTCTCTAATTCTTGTTTGGATTTAATCTTAAAACACACTAACTCTTCCACCACTTATTCGATATGTGGTTTTATCCATTTCGTAGCCTAGAGTTCCTAAACGGTCGATAATATTAATGATTTCCTTTCTCAATTATATTTTCTGTAAATCTCCTGTTTATGGTTATTGCTAACATGTTTCACGTTCTCACTTTTATTATTTTTATTTTTCTAGTTTTGTGCCTTGTAGCCAAATTTTCTTTGAATCTGGTTTCTAATTCTGAAATAGTAACAGTTGAAGGTCAAGAGAAGATTGCGGTCTATTTGAGGAGAGTGGCTTGGAGATTTTTTATAACAGACGTATACAGGTCATGGGGATCCTTACCTATATACATTTACTTCGAGTGTGATGTAGCCCATTCTCTTGTCATGATCTCGGCAAGATCGTAGCACACTGTCTCGGTTAGGTTGGAGATTTCTGTTGAGAGTTGCCGAAGTCAACGAAAGTGATTACAAAGTAAAGACTGTGCTAACAGAACGATCTGTAGCGTAGTCCAACACGTTCTTTCTGTCCTTTTAAAACCTCTTTTAATTAAAAATAACTAAAGCTGCCAGATACAATCACAAAAACTGTATTACGTAATAGAGTAATCCCAGACTATTGTTGTGTAAGTTGTGTGCGTACACTATTTTTTTTGTCAGTGAATATACATTTTTTTACTCATTTGCTGGGTTTCAATTTTCCCCGTTTTCTGGCAAAAAACCTTTTCCTGTGAAGGGCCCATTAGCTTGTCGGTTATATTTGACTTTCTCGACGGTCAGTAATTTCCTGATAGTCCATCCACCGGCGTCATTGTTAACATCGGATATAGATTTTAGTATTAGGAAGGCTAATATGAAGCTAATGCATAAGTAGGTCTAATAATTAATAAAAATAGGAATGCGGGTAAGCTACTACAAACAGCATAGTGAACGCATTGTTGTGGCCAAGATAGCCACGAATCCCACGCCTACCAAAGTCGTAAAAGTAGTCCGCTGATGATGAAGAAATTGATGAAATGTGTGATGAGATAAAAGAAATCATTCGGATAGTGATGGGAGATGAAAATTTAATATTAATGGGTGACTGGAATTCGACAGTAGGAAATGGAAGAAAAGGAAACGTAGTAGGTGAATATGGAATGGGGGTAAAAAATGAAAGAGGAAGCCGCCTGGTAGGCTTTTGCCCAGAGCATAACTTAATCATAGCTAACACTTGGTTCAAAAATCATGAAAGAAGGTTGTTTACGTGAAAGAGACCTGGAGATACTGCAATATTTCATATAGATTATATAATGGTAAGACAGAGATTTAGGAACCATATTTTAAATTGTATGACATTTCCAGGGGCAAATGTGAACTCTGATCACAATATATTGATTATGAACTGTAGATTAAAACTGAAGAAACTGGAAAAAGGTGGGAATTTAAGGAGATGGGACCTGAAAGAACTGACAGAATCAGAAGTTTTAGAGAGTTTCAGGAAGAGCATTAGGGAACAATCTACAGGAATGGGGGAAAGTAATACTGTGTGATGGCGGATCTGAGTGGTGTACTGTCAAGGGGAGGGGGTTCCTCCGGGATCAGTGTTGGGGCCGCTCCAGTTCCTTATTTATATAAATGATATGCCCTCAAGTACTACGGGTAACTCTAAAATATATCTGTTTGCTGGTGACACTAGCTTGGTAGTAAAGGATGTTGGGTGCAACATTGACTCCGTTTCAAGTAGTGCAGTACATGACCTCAGTCCATGGCTTGTAGAAAATAAACTAACGTTAAATCACAGTAAGCTTCAGTTTTTACATTTTCTAACACACAATTCAACAAAACCTGACGTTTTAATTTCACAGCATGGGCATATGATTGGTGAAACTGAACGGTTCACATTCCTAGGTGTTCAAATAAATAGTAAGATGTCGTGGAAAGCCCACGTTCAGGATCTTGTTCAAAGACTTAATACTGCCATTTTCACTATTGGAACGGTGCCGAAAGTGAGTGATACTTCGACAAGTAAATTAGTCTACTTTGCTTATTTCCATTCACTTATGTCGTATGGTATTATGTTTTTGGGTAACTCTTCCCATTCTAGAAGGATATTTTTGGCTCAGAAACTGGAGGTTCGGGAAAAAGTGGTGTGAGTTCACGAACCTCTTGTCGACTTCTGTTCAGGGAGTCTGGGTATTTTGACATTGGCCTCTCAATATGTATATTCCTTATTGTCGTTTCTTGTTACCAATATTAGTTTATTTCCAACAATAAGCAGCTTTCACTCGGTTAATACTCGGCAGAAATCAAACCTCCATTTGGATCGGACTTCCTTAACTCATGTGCAAAAATGTGTGCAGTATACTGCTGCATCAATTTTCAATAAGCTGCCACTCGAATTCAAAACTCTTAGCAGAATCCACGCGCTTTCAAATCGAAACTGGAGTGTTTCCTCATGGGTCACTCCTTTTATTCTGTCGAGGAGTTAATTGAAAAATTAAGCTGATTTTCATTTTACTGCTGATAGCGTTTGCTTAAACTTATGGACTGATTTTCTCTCAGGTTCATGAACATGTATTTCTATCTGTTATTACTTTTTTGTTGTAAGTTCATGTGTCGCCCTAACCGCCGGCTGCTTCACGTCTGCTGTGCAGCGAGCTACCTTAATTTAAGTATTAACTCTATTTTTCTTACTTGTCACTTCTTCTTCCGTGTGTTTTTGCTTTTAGGAAGCTTTAATTGTCGAGTGCTAGTAATAGTGTTACATAGATTTCGTGTTTGTTTTGAATACAGTCAGAGAGAGTCCTTGTAGTCAGCCATAGTGCCAGTAGTGCTAGTGTTTGTTTTGAATACAGTCCAGAGACAGGTAGTGCTATTTTCATTGTTTTCCACAAGAAGTGGTTAGCAATCACAGTTTAGTCAGTAATCAATCGCCTTTAGTGAATTAGCAGTCTACTTAAAAGTTGATTAAGTCTCTTCGGTAAATTGATTCCTTAGGATGGATAGGATGTGTGACTGCTGTGTACGGACGCTGGCCACTCTTCGCGAACAGCTGAGCGTGTTGATGGCCGCGGTCAGCCGTCTTCAGGCTGCTGCCTCGGAGTGTAGCGGCAGTGGGGAGGCTGGTGCGTCGCATGGTGCACCCCAGGTATTAGATGCTTCACCCACTGTCCCTGCTGTCGAGAGATCTTCGCGGGTACCGGGCGCGGTTGGGCCACCCTCTCCCCAAGGGGAGTGGCGGGTTCAGTGGCGTTCGCGGCGCACGAGGCGGAGGGTCAATGTGGAGGCTGGCCGTGTGGCATCGCCCGCTCTGCCTGTGAATGGACATGTGGCTGCTCCTTCAGCAAGGTCCGAGCAGGCACACGGGGGGAGGGGTTTATTAGTTATTGGGAGCTCCAACGTTAGGCTAGTGATGGAGCCCCTTAGGGAAATGTTATAGTTCTGGGAGGAGATTTTAATTTTGCTGGATATAGACTGGGAGACTCAAACGTTCATAACGGGTGGCAGGGACAAAGAATCCATTGAAATATTTTTAAGTGCTTTATCTGAAAACTACCTTGAGCAGTTAAATAGAGAACCGCCTCGTGGCGATAATATATTAGACCTTCTGGTGACAAACAGACCCGAACAATTTGAATCAGTTAATGCAGAACAGGGAATCAGCGATCATAAAGCGGTTACTGCATCGACGATTTCAGCCGTAAATAGAAATATTAAAAAGGTAATAAGATTTTTCTGTTTAGCAAAAGTGACAAAAAGCAGATTACAGAGTACCTGAGGGCTCAACACAAAAGTTTTGTCTCAAGTACAGATAGTGTAGAGGGTCAGTGGACAAAGTTCAAAACCATCGAACAATATGCGTTAGATGAGTATGTGCCAAGGAAGATCGTAAGAAATGGAAAAGAGCCACCGTGGTACAACAACCGAGTTAGAAAACTGCTGCGGAAGCAAAGGGAACTTCACAGCAAACATAAACATAGCCAAAGCCTTGCAGACAAACAAAAATTACGCGAAGCGAAATGTAGTGTAAGGAGGGCTATGCGAGAGGCTTTCAATGAATTCGAAAGTAAAGTTCTATGTACTGACTTGGCAGAAAATCCTAAGAAATTTTGGTCCTATGTCAAAGCGGTAGGTGGATCAAAACAAAATGTCCAGACACTCTGTGACCAAAATGGTACTGAAACAGAGGATGACAGACTAAAGGCCGAAATACTAAATGTCTTCTTCCAAAGCTGTTTCACAGAGGAAGACTGCACTGTGCTTCCTTCTCTTGAAGTCGCACAGTTGACAAAATGGTAGACATCGAAATAGACGACAGAGGGATAGAGAAACAATTAAAATCGCTCAAAAGAGGAAAGGCCTCTGGTCCTGATGGGATACCAGTTTGATTTTACACAGAATACGCGAAGGAACTTGCCCCCTTCTTGCAGCGGTGTACCGTAGGTCTCTAGAAGAGCGAAGCGTTCCAAAGGATTGGAAAAGGGCACAGGTCATCCCCGTTTTCAAGAAGGGACGTCGAACGGATGTGCAGAACTATAGACCTATATCTCTAACGTCGATCAGTTGTAGAATTTTGGAACACGTATTATGTTCGAGTATAATGCCTTTTCTGGAGACTAGAAATCTACTCTGTAGGAATCAGCATGGGTTTCGAAAAAGACTGTCGTGTGAAACCCAGCTCGCGCTATTCGTTCACGAGACTCAGAGGGCCTTAGACACGGGTTCACAAGTAGATGCCGTGTTTCTTGACTTCCGCAAGGCGTTTGACACAGTTCCCCACAGTCGTTTAATGAACAAAGTAAGAGCATACGGACTATCAGATCAGTTGTGTGCTTGGATCGAGGAGTTCCTAGATAACAGAACGCAGCATGTCATTCTCAATGGAGAGAAGTCTTCCGAAGTAAGAGTGATTTCAGGTGTGCCGCAGGGGAGTGTCATAGGACCGTTGCTATTCACAATATTCATAAATGACCTGGTGGATGACATTGGAAAGTCTCTGAGGCTTTTTGCAGATGATGCTGTGGTGTATCGAGAGGTTGCAACAATGGAAAATTGTACTGATATGCAGGAGGATCTGCAGCGAACTGACGCATGTTGCAGGGAATGGCAATTGAATCTCAATGTAGACAAGTGTAATGTGATGCGAATGTATAGAAAGATAGGTCCCTTATCATTTAGCTACAAAATAGCAGGTCAGCAACTGGAA
This sequence comes from Schistocerca gregaria, assembly GCF_023897955.1. Taxonomy (NCBI): domain Eukaryota; kingdom Metazoa; phylum Arthropoda; class Insecta; order Orthoptera; family Acrididae; genus Schistocerca; species Schistocerca gregaria. The sequence continues at coordinate 1,714,235 of NW_026061770.1, forward strand.
GCAGTTAATTCCATAAATTATCTGGGAGTACGCATTAGGAGTGATTTAAAATGGAATGTTCATATAAAGTTGATCGTCGGTAAAGCAGATGCCAGACTGAGATTCATTGGAAGAATCCTAAGGAAATGCAATCCGACAACAAAGGAAGTAGGTTACAGTACGCTTGTTCGCCCACTGCTTGAATACTGCTCAGCAGTGTGGGATCCACACCAGATAGGTTTGATAGAAGAGATAGAGAAGATCCAACGGAGAGCAGCGCGCTTCGTTGCAGGATCATTTAGTAATCGCGAAAGCGTTACGGAGATGATAGATAACCTACAGTGGAAGACTCTGCAGGAGAGACGCTCCGTAGCTTTGCATGGGCTTTTGTTGAAGTTTCGAGAACATACCTTCACCGAAGAGTCAAACAGTCTATTGCTCCCTCCTACTTATATTTCGCGAAGAGACCACGAGGATAAAATCAGAGAGATTAGAGCCCACACAGAAGCATACCGAGAATCCTTCTTTCCACGTACAATACGAGACTTGAATAGAAGGGAGAACGGATAGAGGTACTCAGGGTGCCCTCCGCCACACACCGTTAGGCGGCTTGCGGAGTACGGATGTAGATGTAGATACTGACACGTTCCATGACCTTGAAGATTTGCTCCTCAATTTGGGCCTACGGAACTTGACATGCGCAGAGAAAGAGGGTAACAGAAGATATATTGAATTTAATTTATGAAAGGAGAAAATACAAAAATGCAGTAAATTAAGCCGGCAAAAAGAAATACTAATGTCTCAAAATGAGATCGACAGGAAGTGCAAAATGGCTAAGCAGGGAAATCTAGAGGACAAACGTAAAGATGTAGAGGCGCATATCACTAGGGGTAAGATAGATACTGCCTACAGGAAAATTAAAGAGACCTTTAGAGAAACGAGATTCACTTGTATGCATATCAAGAGCTCAGATGGAAACCCTGTTATCAGCAAAGAAGGGAATGCAGAAAGGTGGAAGGTGTATATAGAGGATCTATACAAGGGCAGTGTACTTCAGGACAATATAATGGAAATGGAAGAGGATGTAGATGAAGATGAAATGGGAGATGACATACTGAGTGAAGAGTTTGACAGAGCACTGAAAGACCTTAATCGAAACAAGATCCCGGGAGTAGGCAACATTCCATTAGAACTACTGACAGCCTTGGGAGACCCAACTCTGAGAGAACGTTACCGTCTGATGAGCAAGATGCATGAGACAGCCGAAATACCGTCAGACTTCAAGAAGAATGAAATAATTCCAATTTCAAAGAAAGCAGGTGTTGACAGATGTGAAAATTAGCGAACTATCAGTTTAATAAGTCACAGCTGCAAAATACTAACGCAAATTCTTTACAGACGAATGGAAAAAATGGTAGAAGCCGACCTCAGGGAAGACCAGTTAGGATTCCGTAGAAATACTGGATCATGTGAGGCAATACTGACCCTACGACTTACCTTATTAAGTAGATTAAGGAAAGGCAAACCTACGTTTCTAACATTTGTAGACTTAGAGAAATCTTTTGACAATGTTGACTGGAATACTCTTTCAAATTCTGAAGGTGGCAGGGGTAAAATACAGGGAGCGAAAGGCAATTTACAATTTGTACAGAAAGCAGGTGGCAGTTATAAGAGTCGAGGGATATGAAATTGAAGCAGTGGTTGGGAAGGGAATGAGACAGGGTTGTAGACTATCCCCAATGTTATTCAATCTGTTTATTGAGCAAGCAGTAAAGGAAACAAAAGAAAAATTCTGAGTAGAAATTAAAATCCATGGATAAGAAACTAAAACCTTGAGGTTTGCCGATGACGTTCTAATTCAGAGACAGCAAAGAACCTAGAAGAGTAGCTGAACAGAATGAAGTGTCCTGAAGGGATGATATAAGATCAGCATCAATAAAAGCAAAACGAGGATAATGGAATGTAGTCGAATTAAGGTGGGTGATGCTGAGGGAATTAGATTAGGAAATGAGACATTTAAAGTAGTAAAGGAGTTTTGCTATTTAGGGAGCAAAATAACTGATGACGGTCGAAGTAGAGAGGATATAAAATGTAGACTGTCAATGGTAAGAAAAGTGTTTCTAAAGAAGAAAAATTTGCTAACATCGAGTATAGCTTTAGGTATCAGGAAGTCTTTTCTCCGAGTATTTGTATGCAGTGTAGACACGTATGGAGGTGAATAATGGACAATAAATAGTTTGAACATGAAGAGAATAGAAGCTTTCGAAATGTGGTGCTACAGAAGAATGCTGAAGATTAGATGGGTAGATCACATAACTAATGTGGAGGTATTGAATAGGATACGGGAGAAGAGAAATTTGTGGCACAACTTGACTAGAAGATGGGGTCGGATGGTAGGACATGTTCTGAGGCATTAAGGGATCACGAATTTAATATTGGAGGGCAGCGTGGAGGGTAAAAATCGAGGAGGGAGTCCAGGAGATGAATACACTAAGCAGATTCACAAGGATGTAGGTTGCAGTGGGTACTGGGAGATGAAGCTTCCAGACGATACAGAAGCATGGAGAGCTGCATCAAACCAGTCTGTGGACTGAAGACAACAACAACAACAACAACAACAAGGTATTTGTGTGATGTGTAACCTTCAACAGAAGTGGGGCAGACAAGAGGGTTAGATTATATGTACTTTCCATAATGGGGAGATACTCAATGGGAAAATAATATGCTAATTTACTATCCACAGACCGCAAATGGACTGATCGTGAACGAGGAATGAAAATTTAGTCACACTTCTGATTCTACACGTATTATTTGACCCCCCCCCCTCTCTCTCTCTCTCTCTCTCTCTCTCTCTCTCTCTCTCTCTCTCTCTCTCTCTCTCTCAAACACACACACACACACACACACACACACACACACACACACTCTCTCTCTCTCTCTCTCTCTCTCTCTCTCTCTCTCTCTCTCTCTCTCTCAATCGCGCGCGCGCGCTAGTTCTAATAAATAATTCAATTCATTAATGGTGTCGGAAGAGATGGTTAGCAAGAAATCCTTTAGGCTCCTCGTAAACTGAAATCTGTCAGTAGTAAAGCTTTTTGTGGCTGCCGGCAAGTTATTGAAAACATTGTTCTCCTTAATGATGGAGACTTTCTTGCACCAAAGTAATTAACTTACCAATTTTTGTGGAGATTATTCACTTCTAGTTATGACTTCATGAAATGAGCTGTTGATTTGAAAATATTCATTTGTTTTTAAACACAATATTCACGGGGAGAACGTATCTTCCATCTCCACCATGTTAACTGATCTATTTATATGATCCTTATTCTAAGTTGTGTTATATTAACGGTAAAACACAAAACATTACTTACATGCATTTCCACTGTTTTCCAACAAGCTGACAATTTTTCATGAATAATATATTAATACTGAAATTTTTAGAAAAATTTTGAAAGAGAGGTTTTGCAGGCAAATTTCAAAAATAAAAAGACCATAGTGTTCATTATAATACAACTTCTCCATGGTTTTTAATTCCTACTCCGAAGTTTTCTTTTGTTTTCTTTACTGCTTGCTCAGCAAACAGATTGAATAACATCGGAGATAGGCTACAACCCTGTCTCGCTCCCTTCCCAACCACTGCTTCCCTTTCATATCCCTCGACTCTTCATGCCCTCGAGTAAGAAAACTGACCGTTAGAATTCCATGGTTCTGGGATAAATGGTTTGAGAGGAAAGGTACATTTAGTTAGAAAAGTTACGGAAAATTTAAAGTTGCATTGCACTTAACGTCGTACATGCACTCATTTAAATTCATAGTTTCTTTCACTTTCCAATAGTATGCATGCTGTACAAAAACATAACATTTGTTTCATGATATTTACTTTTTTATTTCTTGCAAGTCTTCTAGAACTTCTCTCGAAAACTTTGTGGGTAGATCTTGGCATTTGTTTTGTTCAGAAACGTTATTACTGTAGCAAACAACTGACTACGAGACAAGAAAAAATGTATTCAATAGGTGAAAGCTCAAAAACTACGGGTAAAATGTCCCTAGGCTTATCATCTCAAAGAAGAGATGGCACAGAGAAACAAGTGGGCATGTCTTACATAGCAAGCTGCCATTTAAACCGACATTTTAGTACCTTCAAATAAGGATTTGGAATAAAATACTTTCATATTCGCACTAAGTGTAAATCAAACTGGTACAGTCACCAATAAACAAAATTATTTTCATTGTTTTCGGGGTTCCTTTTGCCTTTCGGAATAAATATATTGCGAATCAGCAGTTAACATGCCTGGTTCCCCAAACAGGAGACGACTAGAAACTTCCGAAATGTGGTGGTGTAGAAGAATGCTAAAAAAGTTTTGATCGAATAGCTGATGGGGAGATACGAAATCAGATTAGGGAGCAGAGAAATTAATGGCACAAATTGACAAAAAGAAGCGATCGTGGGTAAATGTCATATTTCGATTCCACCCATCCGCTGTGACCCACGACGTTCTGCATTACTTTGATTAGTTGCATTTCGAAGGATACCAGTGGCCTTATTAAATGTTAACTGGGATTGCCTTCGTTTCTAGAGCAATTTATAACGTTCGTTAACTATGATTTTTTTCGGAATATATCGTGATGAACTCTGGGAGGAACCACAGAACACAGCTTAAATTGTCGTTGAAGAAACGAGTAGTGATTGTATTTTTATCTTTCTTATCCGACACGTTGGGGAATCCAAGGTATAATGGGGTACACAGTTGAAAACTTTGATTAAATGTACAAAATTGATAAATAAGAGAGTTACAAATTTTTATATGAACACATTATGATGTATTAATCACAAAAATATAAGAACATTGCCATAAAATAAAACAACAATATTTTCTCACTCAAAAACAGAAATTTATATCATTTGCACGCGGCAGAATGGGGTGGTAAATACAAGTGATTACAAAAACGTATAAAATTATCGGAAATGCAGAAAATATTGGCTTGCTCGGTATTTTTTTTAGTTTAAAGTGAGTATTAATGTCAAACTACAGTTTTCATGTATCGTATCCTTTTCTTGAGGCTGTTTACAAAATTCACACACGGGGAGACACTCATCATCTTCGCTATCTATTCCTGCACAAGAATCGTGTGTCCATTTTTTGCACGTGGAACAAGCGACCCAACCTCCAACTGATTTTGAATATAACCCACCACAATATACACACTGACAGTCAGAACTTACCTCATAATCACGCTCGTTAGTATAGTATTCTTACTCCTTTCTTCCATTTATCTTCAGGCTCTTTCTCTCGTTTTTGAGTTCTTAATTTTATTCTCTTTCGCAAAAAGTTTTCTGTTTGCTCTTTCTTCTTTGTCAAAGTTCTTTTTTCTATTTCTTCCATTAATGACTTTTAACTCTTTTTTGTACGGCGAATCAGTTAAAACAACGTTGTTCCCCCTTTTCAGTCTCGCTCTTTTCTTGCTTTCGTTAACTTTTGACAAGAAAATCAGAATCTCAGGTGAAATATGAATTGAGGAGGTTGTGTTGTCAGTTGTCATCCAAGAGCACCCAAGATTAGAACAATTAGCCCCAATAACTTTGTTATTCTTAGGCGTCAGTTCATTGTAACAATTCGCTGAAACCTCGTCCCCTTGATTATCCAGCCAGTTTGAGTCGTCTTTTTCAGCTGGTGTGCTAGGTGAAGGCAATTCCAATTGTTCAGATGTAATAACCTCTTTATCTGACGGCCTATCACGTCCGCTGTCAGTTGTGTCTGCCGGGAGGAAGTGTGCGTCGTGAATATGGATGGGTCCGTGGGCCATATTGCAGTAGCTTCGAAACCTTTAATAGCGGTTTTCATTGTTGCGCTTTAGACGAAAGCTGAACCAAAAAGCGTTGAAATTTGAAAGATAGTTACGACTTTCCCTGCGTGGCTTCGCAGCCATTTTCGAAGCTGATCACTATAACGAGGATTTATAAAACAAACATCAAGCGGCTGAAGTCTGTGAGAGCAATGTGGTGGTGAAGAAACGCCACTCTCCCTCGCGTAGTCCATAACGTCATTGTTCGTGGTATGAGCTGAGTGGCCATCTGATATAAGGAGAACTGGGACGTGCTTTGATGTCTTAGAAAATACCACTAATTGTGGAAACCATACAAAGAATGACTCTGTGGCCATCCATGCGGTGCTGTGGACCTCAGCGCAACCTCCTGCTGTCAGTCCTAACTCAAATTCTTTCTGCTTCTTCTTTAGTGGAAAAATAATCGTAGGAGGAATGTCAGCTCCGCTTGCTGACGTACTAATGAGGATGGTTGCAGTTTCGCCCCTTTCTGCAGAGGTTAACGATCGCACTGGCCGGTTCCCTTTGCAAGCTGCGCTGTTCGATTGGTTTTTAGCATTAACCGAGACGCCTGTTTCATCACAATTAGTTATTTGAGAAGTCATTAGTTTGTGATTGTCAGTTACATTTGTTAGCAACGAAAAAACCCTATCGACAGCTACTTTATTAAAATCAATGATTCTTGTACCAGATAATGCTTCGGGCTTGCGAACAAACCCGCATTTGCTTCTTCATTGTTTCGTGATGTAATAAAGATTTCGATTTGTTTTGCTCGAAATTTTCGAAAAGGTATCTGTAAAAACGTGCAAAAATTGAAATGGCAAAACTGTGCACCTGCCGAAATACGAGTGCGTATACTCATTTGAAAACATTTTCCTACACCGCTTCTGATACGCTAGAGGTTACCGCACAGTAAACAACAATTGTAGTTGACCGTTTGCCTGCATCGTATAAGTACGGCCAATAATATATTTTTGTAGGGGGGACACATCATCTCATCCTAAATGGAGAGTTCATCTATACGTGTAAAAGTAACCACTTGTGCCAGAGGGAAGTGTGTTGGGAGCCTTATTGTTCCTGTTGTATATTAACATTACAGATAATATAAGTAAGCTCACATATTTCGAAAATGATGCCGATATCGACATTGAGGTAACAAAGGTCGTGTGAAGCGATATGCACATACAGGGGATAGTAAAAATGTGACCACCTATACTTGCATCTACATGGATACTCTGCAAGTCACATTTAAGTGCATGGCAGATTGTTCATCGAACCACCTTCACAAGTCTCTATTATTCCAATCTCGCATAGCACCCGGAAAGAATGATCACCTGTGTCTTTCCATACGAGCTCTGACTTCCCTTATTTTATCGTTGTGGTCGTTTCTACCTACGTAGGTCGGTGTCAACAAAATATTTTCGCATTCGGAGGAAAAAGTTGGTGATTGGAATTTCGTGAGAAGATACTGTCGCAACGAAAAACGCTTTTCTTTTAATGATGTCCAGCCCAAATCCAGTATCATTTGTGTGACACACTCTCTCATATTTCGCGATAATAGAAAACGTGCTGCCTTTCTTTGGACTTTTTCGATCTACTCCGTAAGTCCTATCTTGTAAGGATCCCACATCTTCCAGCAGTATTCTAAAAGAGGACGGAGAAGCGTAGTGTAGGCAGTCTCCTTTGTAGGTCTGTTACGTTTTATAAGTGTCGTGCCAATAAAACGCAGTGTTTGGTTAGCCTTAACCGCAACATTTTCTATGTGTTCTTTCCAATTTAAGTTGTTCGTTATTATATAATAATAATGGCGTGTGACGAGGGCCTCCCATCGGGTAGCCCGTTCGCCTGGTGCAAGTCTTTCGATTTGACGCCACTTCGGCGACTTGCGCGTCGATGGGGATGAAATGATGATTAGTACAACACAACACCCAGTCCCTGAGCGGAGAAAATCTCCGACCCAGCCGGGAATCTAACCCGGTCTTTTAGGATTGACAGTCTGTCGTGCTGACCACTCAGCTACCGCGGGCGGACGTTAGTTATTGTAACACCTAGTTAGTTAGTTGACTTTACGGCTTTTAGATTAGACTGCAACTTCTCTGATAGTGATTCGTCCATTCTGCTTCACCAGCAATATTGCGGGATCAGTAACGACCTGATTTGCGGATATTGCGGGCGTACCTTAACTGGCTTCTGTCTTCATTGATTAGCGGCTACCTTTGAAATGGTTGTACCACTCCTTTAGCCCTGCAGTACCCATTACTTTGTCCACAAACACACGATGGTTTCAACTTGAGAATTGCCAAGCTTGGAGCCAAATGTGATGTAAAGACGTCATTTTGCTCAGAATACTAAATCCAACGTGTACCACTTGCAAGCGTTCCAAAGTAGTGGAGAAAATCAGGTATGTGTGCTAAATATGCCTGAAAACATGAGCGCATGCGCGCCCTGATACCATTGTTGATTTCAACAATTAAAAAAGGTCGGATATTTTTTGAACAGCTCATGTATATAAGCCATCGCCAGTGATGTCGAAATAGCAAGATACCCCTAACTACGGCAGTTGTATAGGTAGTTCGAATGGAGCGGTCTATTGTCTGACGTATCTCCATAACAGCTCCGAACCGAATACCCCAAAGTTCGACAAATGGTTCAAATGACTCTGAGCACTATGGGTCTTAACATCTATCGTCATCAGTCCCCTAGAACTTAGAACTACTTAAACCTAACTAACCTAAGGACATCACACAACACCCAGCCATCACGAGGCAGACAAAATCCCTGACCCCGCCGTGAATCGAACCCCGGAACCCAGACGCGGAAAGCGAGAACGCTACCTTCACGTCAGGAATCAAGCTGAGCTCAGAAGGGCGCAAGTCCGGGGTTGTCTCTGGCTGATACTGATCTTCGGCCTGACGTGGCTGCTTGTCCTGTTCCAGGGGTTGCCCCTCAGTCTGCAAGATCCGAGCAGTCGCAGAGGGTGGTCTTACTGGTAGTTGGGAGCTCCAACGTCAGGCGCGTAATGGGGCCCCTTAAGGATATGGCAGCAAGAGAGGCGAAGAAAACCAATGTGCAATCCGTGTGCATACCGGGGTGGGTCATTCCAGATGTGGAAAGGGTCCTTCCGGATGCCATGAAGGGTACAGGTTGCACCCATTTGCAGGTGGTCGCTCATGTCGGCACCAATGATGTGTGTCGCTATGGATCGGAGGAAACCCTCCCTGGCTATCTGATTTGGTGAAGACTGCCAGTCTCGCTAGCCGGATGAAAGCAGAGCTCACCATCTGCAGCATCGTCGATAGGACTGACTGCTGACCTTTGGTAAAGAGCTGAGTAAAGGGTCTGAATCAGAGGCTGAGATTGTTCTGCGACCGTGTGGGCTGCAGATTCCTCGACTTGAGCCATAGGGTGGTGGGGTTTTGGGTTCCGCTGGATATGTCAGGAGTCAACTACACGCAACAAGCGGCTACACGGGTAGCAGGGGTTGTGTGGCGTGAGCTGGGCGGTTTTTTTATGTTAGATGGCATTGGGCAAGTACAGAAAGGGTGGCAGCTTCAACGAGTTCGGGGCAAAGCAGGACATGCGGGGACCAAGCAGCAATCGGTATTGTAATGGTAAACTGTCGAAGCTGCGTTGGTAAAGTACCGGAACTTCAAGCGCTGATAGAAAGTACCGAAGCTGAAATCGTTATAGGTACAGAAAGCTGGCTGAAACCAGAGAGAAATTCTGCCGAAATTTTTACAAAGGTACAGACAGGTAGAAAGGATAGATTGCATGCAACCGGTGGTGGAGAGTTAGTCGCTGTTAGTAGAAGTTTATCCTGTAGTGAATTAGAAGTGGATAGTTCCTGTGAATTATTATGGGTGGAGGTTACACGCAACAGCCGAGCTAGGTTAATAATTGGCTCCTTTTACCGACCTCCCGATCCAGCAGCATTAGTGGCAGAACAACTGAGAGAAAATTTGGAATACATTTCACATCAATTTTCTCAGCAAGTTATAGTCTTAGGTAGAGATTTCAATTTACCAGATATAGACTGGGACACTCAGATGTTTAGGATGGGTCGTAGGGACAGAGCATCGAGTGACATTATACTGAGTGCGCTATCCGAAAATTACCTCGAGCAATTAAACAGAGAACCGACTCGTGGAGATAACATCTTGGACCTACTGATAACAAACAGACCCGAACTTTTCGACTCTGTATGTGCAGAACAGGGAATCAGTGATCATAAGGCTGTTGCAACATCCCTGAATATGGAAGTTAATAGGAATATAAAAAGAGGGAGGAAGGTTTACGTGTTTAGCAAGAGTAATAGAAGGCAGATTTCAGTCTACCTAACAGATCAAAACGAAAATTTCTGTTCTGACACTGACAATGTTGCGTATTTATGGAAAAAGTTCAAGGCAATCGTAAAATGCGTTTTAGACAGGTACGTGTAGAGTAAAACTGTGAGGGACGGGATAAACCCACCGTGGTTCAACAACAAAGTTAGGAAACTACTGCGAAAGCAAAGACAGCTTCACTCCAAGTATAAACGCAGCCAAAACCTCTCAGACAAACAGAAGCTAAACGATGTCAAAGTTAGCGTAAGGAGGGCTATGCGTGAAGCGTTCAGTGAATTCTAAAGTAAAATTCTATGTACCGACTTGACAGAATATCCTAGAAAGTTCTGGTCTCACGTTAAATCAGTAAGTGGTTGGAAACAGCATGTCCAGATACTCCGGGGTGATGATGGCATTGAAACAGAGGATGACAGGCGTAAAGCTGAAATACTAAACACCTTTTTCCAAAGATGTTTCATAGAGGAAGACCGCACTGCAGTTCCTTCTCTAAATCCTAGCACAAACGAGAAAATGGCTGACATCGAAATAAGTGTCCAAGGAGTAGAAAAGCAACTGGAATCACTCAACAGAGGAAAGTCCACTGGACCTGACGGGGTACCAATTCGATTCTACACAGTACGAGAAAGAACTTGCCCTCCCTTCTAACAGCCGTGTACCGCCAGTCTCTAGGGGAACGGAAGGCTCCAAATGATTGGAAAAGAGCACAGGTAGTCCGAGTCTTCAAGAAGGGTCGTAGAGCAGATGCGCAAAACTATAGACCTATATCTCTGACGTCGATCTGTTGTAGAATTTTAGAACATGTTTTTTGCTCGAGTATCATGTAGTTTTTGGAAACCCAGAATCTACTCTGTAGGAATCAACACGGATTCCGGAAACATCCATCGTGTGAGACCCAACTCACTTTATTTGTTCATGAGCCCCAGAAAATATTAGATACAGGCTCCCAGGTAGATGCTATTTTTCTCGACTTCCGGAAGGCGTTAGATTCCGTTCCGCACTGTCGCCTGATAAGTAAAGTAAGAGCCCACGGAATATCAGACCAGCTCTGTGGCTGGAATGAAGAGTTTTAACAAACAAAACACAGCATGTTGTTATCACTGGAGAGACGTCTACAGACGTTAAAATAATCTCTGGCGTGCCACAGGGGAGTGTTATGGGACCATTACTTTTCACAATATATATAAATGAGGTAGTAGATAGTGTCGGAAGTTCCATGCGGTTTTTCGCGGATGATTCTGTAGCATACACAGAAGTTGCAGCATTAGAAAATTGTAGCGAAATGCCGGAAGATCTGCAGCGGATAGGCCCTTGGTGCAGGGAGTGGCAACTGACCCTTAACATATACAAATGTAATGTATTGCGAATACATAGAAAGAAGGATCCTTTATTGTATGATTATATGATAGCGGATCAAACAATGGTATCAGTTACTTCTGTAAAATATCTCGGAGTATGCGTGCGGAACTTTTTGAAGTGGAATGATCATATAAAATTAACTGTTGGTAAGGCGCGTACCAGGTTGAGATCCATTGCGAGAGTCCTTAGAAACTGTAGTTCATCAACAAAGGAGGTGGCTTACAAAACACTCGTTGGACCTATACTTGAGTATTGCTCATCGGTGTGGGATCCGTACCAGATCGGGTTTGCGGAGGAGATAGAGAAGATTCAAAGAAGAGCGGCGCGTTTCGTCACAGGGTTATTTGGTAACCGTGATAGCGTTACGGAGATGTTTGACAAACTCAAGTGCCAGACTCTGCAAGAGAGCCGCTCTTCATCGCGGTGTAGCTTGCTCGCCAGATTTCGAGAGGGTGCGTTTCTGGATGAGGTATCGAATATATTGCTTCCCCCTACTTATACCTCCCGAGGAGATTACGAATGTAAAATTAGAGAGATTAGAGAGAGCACAGGGGCTTTCAGACAGTCTTTCCTCCCGCGAACCATACGCGACTGGAACAGGAAAGGGAGGTAATGATAGTGGCACGTAAAGTGCCCTCCGCCACACACCGTTGGGTGGCTTGCGGAGTATAAATGTAGATGGAGATGAGTGTGGTGCGTGATGCGGCGCTCCCCATCCCCATATACCGATCAAATCAGTCACGACTTGAACCGAGCGTGCCCGAACATTGTCCTACAAAATGATGTCCGCCTCCTGCAGAAACCGACGCCGCTTCTTTCTCTCAGTTGCTTTTCTGCTTTGTAACACAGTCTGTTTCGTTTTCGAGTCCAAACCGCTTAACAGATATTGTTCAAATTTGGCATGGAGACAGTTTGAACTCTGAGAAAGAACATAGCCCACTTTAAAAAGCAAGAAAAAATTTTTTTTTGCATCAGTGAACGTAAACTACATTAAAACTTACTTATTTTGCTTGTATAACTTAAGAATTCTATAATGTATAAGTACTTCAGTAGTCGCCGTGCGGGATAGTCTCTCAAACGAAATTGCTCCCACGTCCGAGGCCTTTCAATATCACGTCTTCCATTCCGCTTGTAGTTCAGAATATTTTGGGGAAGTCTGGGACGTAGCATTCTCACCAGTCTTCACGATATTTTTGAATGTTTTAGTTTCTGTTGAAAATACTTAATTTTTCTGTAGTATCTTCATTCCTAATCATTTCTTGTTGTGCAGCTCTTCGAATTTCTTAGGAACCTCATCTCTGCCGTGTGATTTTTTTTGCTTTTTTTTTAACCATGTTTTCGCTTTCATAGCATAATACAGGAACCGGGACCACGTTATAGAATTTCGGAACAATCTTTTTGTACTTTATTGCCCAATATTCAGATAATAGTGTCACAGACAGCTTAGAATTTGTGTAATTTATTTTAAGTATCAGAGTAAAAATCAGATCTTACAGCGTAGCCTAAGTGAAAGATTAAGAGACCAGTTCTAAAGCAGGATTATCCAAAACTAGTTTTAAAATGACTGAGTATTTTCCTCGGAGTGCACTTATTTTCGTTTTATTACTAGAGATTTTAAAGTTGTATTCATTGCATATTTCGTTCAGGTGGTATATAGATCTTTGGAGGTCATTTCGTGAACGTGAATCATGTCATCTACAAACAGAAGCAGAATCAGGTATTTCTCATTCGTTATCCCAATTCTTTTGTCTTGTCGTAGTTCCTGCTTTCATTTATGAAGAACGAAGTCAATGTAAATACTAAAAATGCTGACTTAATCTGCTCATTTAAATGTATACCGAACGAGCTGCCGCAGTGGTTAGTACATGGTATGATGATGATGATGATGATGATGATGATGATGTTTGGTTTTTGGGGCGCTTAACTGCACGGTTATCAGCGCCTGTACAAAGCCCCAACCTTTACACAGTCCAGTTTCGCCACATTCACGAATGATGATGAAATGATGGCATCACAGACACCTACTTCCCGGGCGGAGAACGCAACCCAGCCGTGAATCGAACCCGGAATCCCATCACCAGCAACGCTAGCTTCTACACGACGAGCTGTCAACTAGTACACTAGACTCGCATTCGGGAGGATGACGTTTAAATCCGCATCCGGCGATCCTGATACGTTTTCCGTAACTTTCCTGAATCGCTCCAAGCAAATGCTGGGATGATTCCTTTGAAAGGGAACGGCGGACTTCTTTTACCCTTCCCTGACGCATTGCCAACTCCTGCTCCGTCCCTAATGACCTCGACATCAATAGCACATTAAATGCAATCCTCCTTCCGTCCTTCATTTAAAGGCATAGGTTTACGCAATAAGTCGGGCGTTAAAAGTTACAAACTGCGTACTCGTCTAAGGCAGCATAATTTCATGGAGCGCAAATTATCGAGACTATATTCACCGAGCATTTGTGAAAGGCAGCACGTGGTGACTTCCAACAAACTTCACACATAATTTCGAAACTTGGCGAAACTTTTTTTCCCCTCTGACATCCCTGACAGAATGATGAAAGGAAAAAGACTTTTATCACTTCTACATTTTCGCTGTTCGTGCAGTAAAGTGTCAGCATCAGGCTTGATGTTTCACTTCATTACTTCTTTACTACTCACTTTATTCGCAACACATTTGTCAGACAGTATCCACATACGTCGCCAAATGTACCTGAAAATTATAGAATTGTACAACACCTAGTTCAGTACATAAATATTGAGACGTTTTCGAAAAACTAGCTTCTCTTACAACAGAGCGTCTTCAACTGCAAAGGGTTATGTTTCTTCAGGTCAAGTTTTTAACACATTAACTGATACGGAAAGTGAACGAACTTCTGAAGGTGGTTTACATATGGGACTTTCCGTTTTCAGACAGCAATTTGGAGAGGAGAAGGGGGCGGTGGTTACGCGGTCTATTTGGAACTTCAGTGTGTCCGCAAATGATGCTGTTGCCTGTAATAAAGTTCTGTTTGAAAGAAGCCACGGCCTCATAAGATTTCAGTGTAGTGCAAAGCATGACAACTTAGTTTAAATGTTCCCGAAATGTAAAATTGTTCGGTTCACAAAACGATATAACCTTATCCTACGAGTATAGTGCAGCGAGTCAAATTCGCAATCGCTCAACCCACATGAATACCTGGGTGTAAAAATTTCTAGAGATTTGAAATGGAACCGTCACATAGTCGCAGTCTTAGGGAAATACGGTGGCTGGCTGCAATTCGTTGGTAGAATTCTAGGAAAATACAATCGGTGTACAAAAGAAATTGCTTACAAATCACGCTTGCGACCCATCCCCCAATATTGCTCGAGATTCTTGGATCCTAATCAGATACAACTGCCCGGCGATACTGAATGTATACAGAGATGGGCGGCACGAATGGTCACAGGTTTTTTGACCCGTTGGAGAATGTCACACAGTTTCTGATCAAATTGAACAGGCAGGCGCTTGGAAACAAACGTAAAATATCCAGAGAAAGTCTACTTGGAATATTTCCGGAGGAATCCTTAACTGTTGAATATAGGCGAATGGTGGTCAATGGAGGGAATGACTGCGAATGCTCGTTCGATTTGCATTCTCTTCCGTAGGCTGCGATGCAAACTAATCCTGGTAATATTCCCGGTGTGAGATGTAGTTGGCAGCTCTGAAAATGCTGACCGGTGAGTCGCTTAAAGCCCAGGTGAAATTAATCTCGGAGGGACACATCACGCTCCCAACCGACTAAGCATATCCCCTAAGGATCGCCTAGAGCCTGTGACTAGTGCATTGAATGTAAATACGGAAAACTGCCAAAACTCACTTTTTGAACTATTTGTAATTCCATTAACTAGTTTTGTAACCTTTACAGACTCATCTTCAAATGTGGCACACAGAATTTCCGTCTCTCTGACGTGGAGACAGAGCGACAGTTACATGGCGACATGTGCCGGAAAACCAGTTATTCCACTTACTGACTAACGGACAGTTCATGGTAGACACAGACTATCCCGTGAAGAGCAAAGTATCGCGAGGAGACCTAATTAGAAAGTTTCTAGAACTGACGTTACATGATGAAAGTAGGAATGGAATATACTGAAACCGCCTACGTATTGTAACTGTAGGAAGCGTGAAGACCAGAAGAGACTAAGCACAGCACGCACAGAGGCTTTTAAGCAGCCACAGTTCGCACGCTCCATACGTCAGTGGAGTGGGAATAAGTCCTAATAACTGGTATACTGGCAAGTTCCATCTGTCACGCAATTCACGGTCATTTATAGACTACAAATTATAAGCTGCCTATGTTTTGTTTAAATTTGGATTACAAGAAAATGGGCGTTTTGCAAAATGTCCTACATAAGTCTCCTCTTCATCAACACCACCACCATGAGTGTTCTGCCCTAGGGCAGGTCTTCACATGTAGCTCTCCATGCAGTCCCATCATTTGTTACCCTCTTGTTTTCTCACAACTATTTTCTGTTCTTACGCTGTCCATCACCTGGTATGTTCATCGTCTTCTTCTTCTTCTTCTTGCATTCACCGTTTCCTCCATACCATCAATAAACAATCTCTTCTCATTCAGTGTCCATGCCAATTGTATTTGCTCATCCTGCTACGTTTAAAATTTCTCTCTGTTCTCCCACTCAACACCACCTCATTTCTCACTGTGCCTGCCTATTTTATCCCCTATCAACGCACCCACATAAAAGCCTCCTGTTATGAAACGTCTCGTTGGCAATTGCTATACGTATTTTCACCTCCATATTACTTCCAATGTCGTCCATAATAGCACGTCGCAGTTATCTAAAAA
Organism: Schistocerca gregaria; assembly: GCF_023897955.1. Lineage (NCBI taxonomy): Eukaryota > Metazoa > Arthropoda > Insecta > Orthoptera > Acrididae > Schistocerca > Schistocerca gregaria. The sequence continues at coordinate 1,730,561 of NW_026061770.1, forward strand.
CACTAAATTGTTGTGTATCTTCCTGCCTAACATTATAGTTGTTCTTGCTTTTCTTGCACCTATCACCGGACATTTTGCGATTTTCTTATTATTTCTCATTCCAATTTACTCACGCCTCTTGTTCAATTCTTTTAACATTTCAGTCATACTTCTTTCGCTCTCTGCCAATAACACCACATGATCGGCGAGTCTAATACATTCTGCTCTCCTAACAACAACCCGCTCCCGTCTATGTCGTTTCAAACGTTTTTGAATGACATGCTCCAAATATATTTACACACTAAGGAGAATAAACGTATCCCGGAGGACTTACCCCAGCGCGATGGAAATCGATACACGTGATGTTCATTCATGCCCAATAGTATCCGAACGACCTGAATTGAAATTCGCCTGATTCACATGCAACCCACATAGCGCAACTGTCTAGCAGGTCTCCTTATCGCTCCTTGGTACAGTCGTTTGACTATTGAAAGTGGTTCCAACAAGTCACCACGAGAAAAAACTGTTCTGTATCGCAATAACTCAAGATGTAAAGTAATACCACGATACTACAAATATCACGGAACACCTTATCACAGATAAGACTGCCCTTAAGGCTTGTAGCTCACATTTATTACAATAAATGACATACCTGACATTTTACCACTCTCATTATTACGTCAGATAGGTAATGCACGTAGTAAATTCGTCGTATTCATGATTTACTCTTCAAAGTAACATACCGTACTTATTATTTAACACAAAATAAGATTAAAAATTAAAGGTATTCACGAGCAGCTAATTGAGAATATTTATGAACTTCAAATGACACGACGAACCGTCTCGTTCTGCATATGGATGCAAACTCAGGTCATGCAGACTAAGCAATGATTTCGTGCCTCACGGATACTAACTGCCACTCGTGATTAGGCATACAGAGAGTGATATACCTCGATTTTAGACAAAGCCAGTTTGCAAATTCCATCTTTAAATTACATATCGCAAGTATTTTTGCCGGACGCGAATTTATTGTCCCTGTAACGAACGACGAGAGATGTTGATTCTTGGTTCTTAACAAGTAACTTACGTGAATTGCCGTGAGGTAAGGCTTTGTATTGGGCAGGGATTCGAACTCAGAACTTAATCGGATAGATATCGACGCACAATCAACTGTGACATTTCGGATTTTCTCGGCAGTAGCTAGATGTTTTAACTGAAATGACGAGACGAAACATTAATTTTTTTCCTTCCCAAGACCCCAACCCGGCATCTATCGCTGTTATATTCTAGAGAAAACGAACGTTAAATATGGGTTTGTTGCACCAGCAGCGACATGTGAGCGTGTTGGAACTAGAAATAATATGACGAAGAGTTCGGTGCTCACTGGGAATACAGCTCCACACATCATATCGCTTTTGACTACACACAAAGATACGTCAGCTTCCGAATTTTTGTCCAGCTCGGCCTAACATCTTGAACTTACAGTGATCTCGCAAATAGTTCTGTGTCTCACTGGGTGTCAAAAACGTCACATATCGTTAGTGTTGACAACGAATGAAAATACATTAAACATTAAAATAATTATCCACCAGCAGATAGGTGTTCTCATGCTAGAGCTTGATAATACATAATGAAATCTATAGTGCCGGGCCAGGATTCGAACCCATTCACGCGCAGTATGTGGAGACGTTGAGGAATCTGCAGTTCTGAACAAACAACAAATAGTAGCCGTGCTGTATTCTCACGAAGGGATCAAATTCAGCGTTAAGTACGGTGTAAGTTGCATTCCCAGTTCAGAACCGATTTTATCGACATACAGAAGCTCAGATAAAATATGGACTAAATGTCCTGTGAGCCTACATAGCGTTTGTTTCGTCACTAGAAATAAATAACAAGTATAAGAAAGGTTTCTACGTGTCGCCGCTCCAGTATTTATTGTGATTCATCCTAACGTCTACTTTGTAGAAAAGGAATATCATTTTTTATGTCAATTTCAGACCACAATGTCATTATATCTTCTTCACTTGGTGTAGCCAGAAGAGAATGGAATCTGTCTCTTCTTATCTAAAATCATTGACAGAAGTTGGAATCGAACCCAGTCCATAGATATTCAAGCATATTATAAGTATGTGGCTCATTTTTCTATCGTAACGCCGTTGCACCACACTGGATGAGAATTGACACACAGGCTTCCTGTAGTAATTTGCAGCAGGTTAAGTAAATTCATTTACTTGGTTGACCGAATCACAATGAACTAGCTGCCTCGACTACCCAGTGCATAAATTCGACCGAAATAAAATCACGTACCTGCCACCTACACAGAACAGCCAACAGTGTAGGATGCACAAATTTGAAAAGGAAGTGTTTCTTTCCACTTGAGCTACTGTATTGCGCCATCTCTTTGTTGAAAACGTCGTGCAGTACAAATGTCGCATTTCATAAGTAAAGTTTTGTATTCCTAGAAACCCAAAATTTGCTTGTCAGCAGCGGGAAGAGGAGTTACCCGTTGTGCAGCATTGTAAGTTTTCACCATTGAACTATGAGCCGAAAGTATTTTTTTGCGATTTCTTTATCGATGTTTTATCTGACTGTTAGTAGCTCTTTCACAGAAGGGATAAAAACGTTACAGTCAGTGAGACTGGAAGTGCGAACCATAACAGATGCTATTTCTCAGGTCAGCGCATTACCATAGAGCTGGAGTAGAAGTACGTGTCTTAGCTTACTCTTACGAGATCGATAATGTCTAGCACTCGTAAACCGCTATTTAAAGGACGAGATTAGTTGCGATTTCCACGTGCAACGACTTTCCTGGGCTGAAAACCGTAAATTTACAATCTTTTGTTACACGTAAAGCGATAATAAATCAGATTATTCAATGGAAATGACAGGTAAAATCAAGTGAACTTTGAGGATAAATTCCGTGCACACCAGGAAGCAACTGGTCGATCACAGAGTTGCCAAACATACGTTGCCTTGTTGTCAAATCTCAGTTACAGTACCAGCAGAAAGAAGACGAACCGATGTGATCGTACAGCGGTCTGGGAAGTGACCATAGCTGGTGTCTCCAAGTCGCGGTTGCTACGGCCTGGAATACGTAATGCGTCTGATTCGCATTTCTGTAACTAGGTTTAGGGACTGGAGCGTGGTTACTAATAATACTCGGAACTGACTGAAAACTAAGCATCATATATCAGTAACTCTCACAGTTATTTTTATATTTATTTCGTAAGTGTACTAAAAACTAAGAAGCTCATTCAGAGACGTTTTCGTGCCTCGCCGATAGTCGAGCAAAACAAACAAATAAAGAAAAAAAGAATGTGTGTGTGTATGATAGAGAGAGAGAGAGAGAGAGAGAGAGAGAGAGAGAGAGAAATCAAAAAGAATGAGAGAGAGTAAGAAATTGTTGTAAAGAAATTGAATCATGGTATGTAAAGTAATCTTTCATTAAAATTACACGTTACACGTCATTACGAAATATCGTATTCATGATCTATGAAACAAGAATTGATCTAATGTAATCTAATCATATCATATTGATGGCTATCCATGAAGAGTCATGAATTACCGAAATTTTTGCCAATACCAGTAATGAAATCTAAACTTGAAAATAAAAGACGACAATTTTTTTAATAAACCGGGACTCCTAACAAGACAATTTCGTCCCTGTTAACTAACCACGAAAGATGTCTGATATACCTCCATGCTCAAGTAACAAAGTGCGCATGCATTTAAAGATTAAGTGCATGATGTGAAGTTATATGACGGAGATACGAACCCAACACGTAATCGTATTGTTAATTAAGTAAAATCAAATTTACGTATCGGTTTTTCTTACCAGCTGCTAGGTGTTTGAATCTAAACTAAGGATACAAACTTTTGTACCTAAGCGACAATCTAACTACACGCCTACCGTGCATCCACAAATATAGCTTAAATATCAGTTGCTTACTCACCAACGGTAAGGTGTGTGCGTGTTTGACAAGAAATAATGACACCTATTGCGATTGTTGGCAACACATGAATAGACATTAAAAGCGCACGTTGGTTTTCACTAGCGGGACGGTGTGCACGTTATAGGGCTTGAACTGAAACTATGAATATTTTTGTATTGGATCAGGATTCGGACCCACATACTTACCTTTGGAGGAGACCTAGAGAAGGTTGCAGTCTTGCGAAAAGGGACGAAATGGTTGAACCATAATGTCCCGAGAGATTCAGATCCTCGAAAGAGGAGAAACGAATTCGAATCACAGTCCAGCACCAAATTTTTCAACGTCTCTAGTTGAATCAATTACAAGTAAAATAAGAGCCCCATCCTTTAAATGGCTATCGGTTCATAAAATAAAATAAAATTTTCTAATGTAAGTAAGTTTACTGGCGACTGTATTTCTGTTTACGATGACTTCCGCTATGTCATTTCCCAACGTAACCTGGCTCTGCCCAGTTGGTAATGATGGAACGTGATTTGTATTGCGAATTCTGGATTATAACGTCTTTCTTTTGAGGTTACCAGACGCAAAGTAAATCTGTTTGTGCTTCTTAAAAGTAAATGTCTGAACCCACGCATTGCTCCTGTGATAGTTCCACCAGGCCATTGTGCCCATATTTCCCAGCCCCAGGAGTGAGCTGCAACGGATGATGTGCTGAGCTTACAAAAGTAGTCACGGTGGATAAAACGCGAGTCTATTAAATGTTTAAGTAGAAACAAGCTTCTGACGCGGAGATTATGCTATTCTCATGTCAGCAGGATGTAAAGACCCTTGTAGGCATCATAGGCTCGATGTGAAGCCATTTTGAAATGTTCACAAATTCAGATATTTTCTTAGTTCGTGAAGATCCACTGGGAAGTGTGAAATTACCGGATAATTGGATTATTACCGTCATTATTACTATTATTTTCTTCATGCCGCTGCTGGAACACTGTACTTGAATATCAGTTCGTGCCTTTTGGTCACTATACAAGTAGTTTCCCAAGAAGAGGTTCTTTCTCTGTCTACAGAATTCTTTTCATGTTAATATCTATGAGTAATTACTCATAGATTACATTAAAACTAAAGTAATCGATGAAGACGTTACTTGATAACAATAACGCTCTGCCTTTCTTCTATTACTTGCGCCTAGAAATGGCTGTCGAGTACTGCCAAACCAAAAGCCAAGAGATCTTACTGCCTGCCGATATACGCCGCTGGCAATTTTTCCATATGATTTGGTCGACGTGACCTGTTTCAAGTTGTGTATGACAGAGAATGTTTTAGAAAATCAATTGTTTTCCTTTGCAATAAAGAAAAAGATTTTCATTCTAAGCTATCCAAGTTCAAAATTTTTGGAATATTAGTTCCAGTTTAATATTCGCTTCTATAATGTAGGAAAGTATTTCGCACTTGCAAAACTCGGATCCGGCCCACTGACCTTACACTCAGCCGCCGGCCATAAATTCTGGCTCAGAGTGACACCAGATTAAGTAACCTAATTTAGCGAAGATTATTTGCCAGTGCTCTCTCTCACCGGAAAATACGCAGTTCTCTCATTAATTGGGCTCCATTAGTACACTGTAACAATAATTTCTGTGTGTCTGCAATGCATACGGATTGTGGAATTTAGCGGTGCTCTCTCTTCCACTTCTTTATACAATATGACTGACCTAAACGGGCCCTTTATCGTTACAGGCCCTGAGCAGTGCTACATCATACTGACAACAGTAATGTTCTTATACTGACAATCTGACTGGTCATTTTACCTGATTTTGTAATCATTTAAATAAGACAACATGACCTTCCAGTGGGAGACATTTCGTTCTCCCTTTTCCTTCTGTGACATTTTTCCGTAATCTATTTGCCTTCCAATCAGCGAAATGCGGTAGAGTACGGCCGGTAAACGATTTACAAATCACGATTTAGTCCCGTTAAGACGGTTTCTTCAAACATTGTCGTTGCTAAAGGAATTTACTTTCGTCTTAAATCGTCTCAAGCAGCAACGTTCACAGACATCACAAATACGTAAAAGCTCATTATCCTGGTACGAAGTTTGTAAAACAAACTTCCCACAGTTTGTGTCAGGTTGATCTTTTCGTCTGATAGCACTGCCTAAGTATCACAAGTAGTGTCCCTGTAGCTGTTGGAATCATTGGTTAATAACGAGTTTAACACCAATGGGTATAGTATTGCTAAATATTCAAATTAATTATCAACCCAAGTCTGAGTTTATCCGCAGACTGTAGCGATTTTATAATACTGAAGCTAGACTTTGTATCCTTGTCCTCCTTGAGTGGGCATTGGAAGGCGTTTGCACACACGAACACAACACTATGAATACTTCGAACGCCATAGTTAACGTTGCTCTCATAAACTACTTTTGTTATTTTAATTCTTCTAGGTGTTCAGGATGCAATATGTGTTGTAGATACAGCCTTAGAGCAAAACATTGACCGCCGAGCCGTCCACATAAGGTGGACAACACAGTCGTGCTCCTCTCAGGATACTGTGTCCGGCAGTAAGTTCGATCTGCAACATTGTAGACTGCGGCACCTCCCAGAGGAAGTCTTGAGTTCAGTCTTAGTACATTATTCTTGACTAAGGCCGTAGTCTTGAGGTAAAACGTGAGACTGGCTAGTATGACGTCTGGCGACCGGAAGCAGACAACGACAAAATTTTTATCGCCCCTTTCCTCTCGGTGCTGAAGCTATGCGTGTAATTCAAGCGAATCTACAATATATTTCGCTTTGTGTCACACTGGTAATAATAGTTTGGTTCAACAATGTTTTAGCGAAAGATTTCTTTACCGAGCATCTGCCTCTGAACACCGCATGCGTCTGAGTTCTCTGGGACCCGTTTGCTGCCTACCGGCGGGGGCTGAGGCACTGCGCTGCCTTGTGCCGACAACATCTGCTCCACTCCACACTCTCAACCATGTAAAATGCTTTAATGTTGTTGAGTAGTGACCCATAAAATCTGTCTACGATTTGTGTTTCACTCTTGATAGCAAAGGAGGCACAAAACCGTTTTTATTTGATGATTATTTTATTACATTAGAATTCAGTACATCAATGTGACACAGAATTAATTTCATTGTTTCTGATCCAGTGCGCTATAATTAAAGCGTCCCATTCTGTTCTTTTCCTTGCACAGGAGATTCTTCAAATAATTTATTATTGTCATGGATTCATATGTGTTACTCAAGGCACAGGGAGTAAATGCAATGTAATGTTTGGTTTCTTTCTTTGATTTTCTATGGTAAATGGATGAAAAAGATTGCGTCAATTCCTATCAGAACCTGCTCTATAGCTACTAAGGCAAATTGCTTCTTTTGAGGTCCATAAATTAATTAATGGAGAAGTGAACGCTGTTCACAAATGATATTTAGAATATTCAATTGGATTTAAGGCGACAAAACTGCCACATTTGAAGCTACCCAGAGAAAAAGCAAGTTGCTAGAGACACTGTCAGCACATGTCTGCAGGAAAGTTTAGCATAGAGTAATCAAGAGGCTCATTTCCTTCATACTTATCACCCTGGAATGTGAGTCTTAAGTGAAGAACAATATTGAAATTCGTATCGTTGATGATCGATTCGAATTTCTTCAGAGACGCTGGTATTGCGAAGCAGCTTGGAAGTCAGAACGCCATGATCTATGACGATTAACACAACTTACTGAGTCGAGCTACCAAGAAGATTTGATGTGTAAAGGTTTTCTTCCGATTTCGATACAGAATTTTTTCTGGAAATTCGCAGCTCCTTAAAAAAAAAAGCTCGCACACGATGGTCCCTACCTCAGTTGGAACTGACGACTGATTGAGCCGTTCTGACACGAGACATGGGCGGTACCACCGGGTTACAGACACACTGCTACCTTTGCACCACTCTCATCATGGTATTGGTCGCTCAGCCTCATAACGCATCGTGAAAGATAATAAAAGTTGCCACTTATGTGAAGAATAGCATTTCTTTAGCCAAAATATTGAATTTTCTGCCTCAGTATCTTAGTTTACGTAAGGATTATACAGCATGAGCCATTCTAATGGAAAGGTAATATCAAGTAAATTTAGTGAGCCAATTCAGTACCATAGGCGGAAGTGATTGCATTGTCACAGTGTTGCCTAATGTTTGTGACGATGTTGCCAAATCTCAGGTGTGCTAGGAACAGCTGTGTAGCGGTATGCGTGGAGAATCCCCTGCTCGTGTCTTACGGGGATATGGAGAGGAACCGCAGGGTTTGGTTAGGATGCAGCGTTTTCTCCTAGCAGTTGTGTCAAACATTAAGGTGTATAATCTTCCATCACGATTACAGTTTCCTACAAAATATATACAAATAAAACACTTACCTTGTTTCTTTCCGACAAAAGATTATTTCAGTACGATAAAAAGTTTTTGGAAATCTCTTATGCCCACCTGTCACCAAAGTAAGATAAACACTTTGCACCTCGAAATCGATTGCATGTATGTGCAGTCTTGTGATGCTTAAATAACGCTCAAAGGACATTTAGTCCATATTTTATCTGAGCTTCTGTATGTCGATAAAATCGGTTCTGAACTGGGAATGCAACTTACACCGTACTTAACGCTCAATTTGATCCCTTCGTGAGAATACAGCACGGCTACTATTTGTTGTTTGTTCAGAACTGCAGATTCCTCAACATCTCCACATACTGCGCGTGAATGGGTTCGAATCCTGGCCCGGCACTATAGATTTCATTATGTATTATCAAGCTCTAGCATGAGAACACCTATCTGCTGGTGGATAATTATTTTAATGTTTAATGTATTTTCATTCGTTGTCAACACTAACGATATGTGACGTTTTGACACCCAGTGAGACACAGGACTATTTGCGAGATCACTGTAAGTTCAAGATGTTAGTCCGAGCTGGACAAAAATTCGGAAGCTGACGTATCTTTGTGTGTAGTCAAAAGCGATATGATGTGTGGAGCTGTATTCCCAGTGAGCACCGAACTCTTCGTCATATTATTTCTAGTTCCAACACGCTCACATGTCGCTGCTGGTGCAACAAACCCATATTTAACGTTCGTTTTCTTTAGAATATAACAGCGATAGATGCCGGGTTGGAGTCTTGGGAAGGAAAAAAATGTATGTTTCGTCTCGTCATTTCAGTTAAAACATCTAGCTACTGCCGAGAAAATCCGAAATGTCACAGTTGATTGTGCGTCGATATCTATTCGATTAAGTTATGAGTTCGAATCCCTGCCCAGTACAAAGCCTTACCTCACGGCAATTCAAGTAAGTTACTTGTTAAGAACCAAGACTCAACATCTCTCGTCGTTCGTTAACAGGGACAATAGGTGCTGGGTAGGAATTCGCGTCCGGCAAAAATACTTGCGCTATGTAATTTAAAGTTGGTATTTGCAAACTGGCTCAGTCTAAAATCGAGGTATATCACTCTCTGTATGCCTAATCACGAGTGACTGTTAGTTTCCGTCAGGCACGAAATCTTTGCTTAGTCTGCATGACCTGAGTTTGCATCCATATGCAGAACGAGACGGTTCGTCGTGTCATTTGAAGTTCATAAATATTCTCAATTAGCTGCTCGTGAATACCTTTAATTTTTAATCTTATTTTGTGTTAAATAATAAGTACGGTATGTTACTTTGAAGAGTAAATCATGAATTCGACGAATTTACAATGTGCATTACCTATCTGACGTAATAATAATGAGAGTGGTAAAATGTCAGGTATGTCATTTATTGTAATAAATGTGAGCTACAAGCCTTAAGGGCAGTCTTATCTGTGATAAGGTGTTCCGTGATATTTGTAGTATCGTGGTATTACTTTACATCTTGAGTTATTGCGATACAGAACAGTGTTTTCTTGTGGTGATTTGTTGGAACCATTTTCAATAGTCAAAAGACTGTACCAAGGAGCGATAAGGGGACCTGCTAGACAGTTGCGTTATGTGGGTTGCATGTGAATCAGGCGAAATTCAATTCGGGCGTTAGGATAGTTTTGAGCATGACTGTACGTGTAGGGGCAAATGAATGATTAGAGTTGAAGAAAAACTGGATGATTAATTCAAGACAAAGAGATTCACAAATTAATAAGTCGATAATGTGTTGGGCCACCTCTGGCAGTTACTAGGCTAGACATTGACTTATAAAGTTAGTGGATACCCTCCTGATGGATATGGTACCAAATTCAGTTCAGTTGGTTCATTACATCGCCAAAATCGCGACCTGCTTTAAAGAACCTGCCCATTGTGCTCCAAATGTTCAAAATTGGTGAGAGATATGGCTATCTTGCTGAGCAATGTATTGCCTTGCATGTACAAACACGTAGATACAATCTCCGTGTGTGGTGCGTAAATTGTCGGCAGGCACCTCACTTAGTGTCCCGAGCAGAGTTCAAGCCGCCATAGAGACAAAGGTTGGACACACTGCATATTAATGTCCACTAATAGGTGTCTGTACACTCATTGATAGGATAGTGTATTTCGAAATGTTAGCAGATAAAGCTTACGTGGGGCGAGTCGTAGAATCTCTAAAAAGAGACACCTCTGGCAACACTAGTTGAAAGTGGCCTTCAAACTAGCCGTGCTGCGCTCTCTACCTCCGGCTATTCTCGTGGCCGTCAGAGCGGCCGTAGCCGAGACGCCCCCTGGGTAAACGCTACGGACGTCTGCAGTCGCGCCTCACGATCTGTCACAAATTATGGAATGTATTCGCAGATACCAATTGTAACACGACAACGGCTATACAGTTTGCTGGAAACGTACAGGATGTTCTGAAATTCCCATCACTACCTGCTAGAATTTGTAGAGGGGACTGAGTACATAATACTCATATTTTAAATTGTAACCCGTCTCCCGAGACGTACCGTATACTAGAACCATTTGAAAACATGTTGGTAAGGCTGTCACATTGACAAGTAATTTGTTACACTGTGGAATCAAAGAAATATCGTTTATGGCCCCCGCGAGCACGCAGAAGTGCCTCAACACGCCGTGGCATGGACTCTACTGATGGCTGAAGTCGCGCAGCAGGGACCTGACACCATGAAACCTGCAGAGCTGCCCATAAATCCGTAACAGTAAGAGGGAGCAGATATCTCCTCTGATCAACACTTTGCAAGGCATTCCAGATATGGTAGTTAATGCTATAAAATTTACTAGAGACGTACAGTATGTTTGGGGAGTTTGGTGGCCAGCGAGAGTGTTTAAGCTCGGAAGAGTGTTCCTGCAGCCACTCTGTAGCAATTGTGGTTGTGTGGGCCGCTCCTTTGTCCTGCTGGAATTACCCACTTCCGTCGGAATCCACAATGGACACGAATGGATGCAGGTGATTAGACAGAATGTATCTAGACGTGTCAGGGATCCCACATAACTCCGAATGCGCACGCTCTACAACGTCACAGAGCCTCCACCAGCTTGAACAGTTTCCAGCTGACATGCAGGGTCCATGGAGTCATGATGTCGTATTCATACCCATACACTTCCATACTGTATATACATTTTGAAATGAGACACGTCCAACCAGGCAATATGTTTCGAGTCATCAACAGTCCAATGTTCGTACCGATGGGCCCAAATGAGGCGTAAAGCTTTGTGCTGTGCAGCGAGCAAGGGTACACGAGTGGGCCTTCGGCTCTGAAAGCCCATGTAGATGATGTTTCCATGAATGGTTCGCATGCTGATACTTGTTGATGGTCAAGCATTGAAATTTTCAGTTATTTTCGGAAGGGTTGCACTTTCGCCACTCTGAACGATTCTCTTCAGATTCCATTCTTGCAGGATTTTTTTTCTGGCCGCAGAGATGTTGGAGATTTATTGTTTTACTGGATTGCTGATATTCAGGGTGCCCTCGTGAAATGGTCGTACAGGAAAATCCCCACTTCATCGCTACCTCGTAGATGCTGTGTCCCATCGGTCTTGCGCCAAGTATAAAACCACATTCAAAGTCATTTAAATCTTGATAACCTGCCATTGTAGCAGCAGTAACCGATCTAACAACTACGGTAGACACATGTCTTACATAGGCGTTGCCGGCGGCAGCACCATATTAAGCCTGTTTACATATCTCTGTGTTTGAATACGCATTATTATAATAGTTTCTTTGGCATTTCAGTGTAGATGTGGCCGAGTACATCTATTGTTCTACAGTTTCACTCTTTAATAACCAAAGAATCAAAAAAATCGGTCTTCAGAGACACTGTTTTTACAGGAGGGCCTTTTCCAATTTGAAATTAGAATGATATTATTTCCTTCAGCTGCTGACGGGCGTTGATAGATATCAACGAAGACAGGTGAAAATGTGTGCCCCGACCGGAACTTGAACCGGGGATCTCCTGCTTACATGGCAGTCGATCTATCCATCTGAGCCACCGACGGCACAGAGGATAGTGAGACTACAGGAATTATCTCGCGCACGCCTCCCGCGAGACCCACTTTCTCACCTATGTATGACCACACACTACATTCGTAGCGTCCTTTCGGACATGTCCGGAAGAACAGACACCATATCCATATAAATATATTTTCCAATTCGCGTGCGCTGCGTCTCCACGGGCACCACACACGCACCTGATGACGTTGAAGGCACCCTTACTCGAAGACGTTGTGCAATGGTAACGAAAAGCGTGTGGGGAGGAGTCAGACGCTGTGGACAACGATCTTGATAAACGCGACCAGCAGCTCTTCCAGTACTATGAGCTTCGCCACACAGAATACTCGTGTCGGTATATTCGGCAAAAGTGTACTCAGCAATGTTCCTCTAACACTCACAGAAACATGAATGAGACTCGAACCAGGTCAGAGAGGAGACAGCTGTCAAATGACATCATACGATCCGACGTAAGTAACCCCCCCCCCCCCCCCCCAGTGATTATAACCCTGTTGCATACCACATTAGCGAAGGTGTATTCATACGGCTGTAGCACGGATATACCTTTCCATACATGGGCTCCTCTTCAAAATATCATTACTCATTTCCCTAGAAGATTTTAACGTGATTTTGGAACATCCTGTATCTCTCCAGTAACTATACAGCTGTTTCCAGAATTAGTTCCCTCTGGAGCGGAGTGTGCGCCGATATGAAACTTCCCGGCAGATTAAAACTCTTTGCGGGACCAAGATTCGAACTCGCTACCTTTGCCTTTCATGGGCAAGTGCTCTACCATCTGAGCTACCCAAACACGACTCACGCCCCGTCTAAACAGCTTTACTTCTGCAGTACCTCGTCTCCTACCTACAGCTGTTGTACCACATTCGAAATATACGGATGTATTTCAGAATTTCGGCGTAATGCTACTTCGCAGAAACATGGCTGAATTTTCCTGTATATTGTTATCATTAAAACCAAGCACCGTCTCTGTCTCCATATCAAAAAGTATTAGGTAATATTTTCATCATTTCTAGCACTATTAAAGTTGGTAGGTGTAGGAAAAAATACTACTATCATTCTGAAAATATCGTTGAGAAGCGATAGAATTCCTACAAACAAATTTAAGAAAATCATTTTGGGTACTAGGCCATGTCATTATACAACAGTGAAACAACTAAAATAACGACATTTCGACCATCATTTGAACGATCCTCTTCAGAGCGAATAAATGCCACGAAATTTCAAATCAGCAGCAGCGAAATGAAAGGTCGATTTGGAAACAATTTCTATTTCTTCTTTCTTATCTTCGATTAATTTCCCAAATATCTCGTTCGTTTCGTATGTTGCTTTCTTTATACAAGGTGTTCAACATTTCTAAAGCTTGCAATTTTACCTAGTAACTCATGCATGCAAACGTCATCTAACGAGGCTACAGAGCATCAAAATACAGGCACCAGCCCCAGCGAATGTCTGTAAGTAGAGTGTGATGCCGTGATTATTTATCAATTTGATCATGTATCATGTTCCGGAAGTTACAAAGGAATATCGTTATCATACCTCTGACGGCGGAATACAAGTACTGGTACTGTTGTTGCTAACTTTCATAGATGGTAGTATGGATCAAAGTAAGAAAAAAATGTCCGGTAAACATGGGCTACAAAATGCATACCTGAGGCGCTATGAGCACTTGTTCAACAGTGGAGATATGTTTTATGCTAGCGAAGATGAACAAGTCCTCACAGCTCTTAAAGTATGCATTTTACAGCCCATGTGTACTGGACATTCGGTCCATACTACCACCTCTGAAAGTTTCCTGCCCTACATCTTAGCTGCAACACTACCGGTACATACTGTTACACGTAACAGGAATGTCTTCTCTTCCAATTTTTCGTTATAGGGACATAACCTCAAATTTATCCATCTCCATCATCATAGAAAATTGCTAACATCTTCATTGGATCTCCCTGTGTACACACATTTTACAGACTACAGCGCCTGTAACTTTGATACTCTGTAGCCTCGCTGGATGACGTTTCCAGACATCGATTCCCAGGTAGGTCCCCTCTACAAACGCGATAAGTGTGTCGCACGACGTGTGAAACTTTCTGTATGCAAACTCACTCTCTCTCTCCCTCCTCAACTATCAACTACCAGCTTTCTTATAAGTCTTACATCTGCTGGCTGATTTTTGGCAGAGCTCTAGATAACATGCCGCTCACTGTATTTTATCGCTGGTTGCATCTTAAATTCAAACTATATTTTGGTCAAAACTGTGAAAAGTTATTTTCTACATCTATAGATGTTATAAATATGGGTTGAATTTCTTCAACCGATCTCTAGCGGCTAGTGTGTTCGATTTTCCTATAGCTCGTCTCCTCTAATGTGTTCCATTCCTCTGTAAATATTTTGGATCAGTATTTTCAGCCAGGACGTATGAAAGAGATGGTTCGGTAGTATTCACAATTATCACTATTTGCCATATTTGGTGTTATTTTTTTCGTTTATTCTGAAGATTTAGCAGCATATCAGCGAGCATAGATGTTGAGCAGTGAAGCAGCAAACGCCGACAGAGTGAGTCCTCGCCGATGCTGATAGAGCCCTCTGGTAGCGAAGCTCTGCACTACAGGCAACGAAGTGTGTGAGGTACTAGTAGCGACACGTAGCAGCGAAGTGATGAACCGCAAAATGGCCGCGAATATTGAGTGACTTAAATGTCTAGTTGCTGTTTATTTCTTCCTTTACACTATTATTACAAAACAGACTACGGCATCACTGCTCGGTTTGTCTGTTACCGTATTTTTGTGTATTTCACACATTACAAAATAATTCTGTTCTCGTAACATATAATGCAAACTACATCTCGAGCGACATTAATGTATGCAGCATGTTACATTCATCATTCCCTCTTCGTAATTTAGTATTACTAATAGTTTTGTCCACAGTTTTAAGCATTAAAAATGGATATGTGGCTCGGAACAGGGCTACTGTTATATTAAATGTTAACAAAATAATCGCACGGTATAGTGAGTTAAAGAATATTGAACAGCAACGAGAACTGTAAGTAAGTTTATGCAATGCAACGTTAGTGACATAATAGTACAACAGTAATAGACGTTTGTCATCCATTTTTCCTATTTTACAATTTCACTCATTACTGATGGCAAATGCCTTGCAGAGAAGGTAACATTCTGCATCTTCGGCTAAGGCCTTTACAATCTCTTTCATTCAACCAGACTTAACTCATAGAAGTAGTAACATAATTTCTTTTCTGATCCAAAAGATACTTTTACATAAAGTAGAGGCAGAGAGGTTGTCATATAACTATTAATCGAAATATTATATCAAATATATGGGCTTGTTAGTGAAATCCCCAAGAAATTCCTCTTGTTAACGTTAAGTATTATCTGTTTGATTCAGCATTCAGCTCACATAAAACCACGAGAAATAACGTTTTTCATACAAAAAAGAGTTTATCTCTTTAGTGACCTGTGTCACATCAAACATCTCATTTTGATACTAGAATAATTTGAGAAAAAAGAAGGCCTTTGTTCGTTTTTGAAAATGCAATTAGTGAAAAGTATTTTTAAAAGATATTGTCAACTATTACGAAACGATTTCTTATACAGGATTTATTTATCACATAGTCAATCATGATACTAAAAATAACACAGCGTTGGCTTGTGATTTGCTATTGATGTAATATTTTGTATTTTCTTATGACGTTGAAATAATTATTGCTTTTTCAGCACTGAGAATGTGTGAAATACAGTATGTAATATATGAATCAGTATGATAACCTTTTTTTCGAATATTCACTGGTAACTACAGGAAAATGGCACATGTTTGGGTATTAACCTCAGCAGTATTCAGTACACGAAGGAAAACAAAATCTTTTTTTTTTTTTTTGTAAGGGTTTTATTTCATAGTTGTAATCCTACAAATATACCAAGCAGTTTCGTTTGATAGTGAGATATATTAAATACCTTAAAATATATGTAGATGAAGTCTGGTGAAGAAAGTGTGCGAATTAAAATTTTAAATATTTGTAGCAGCATAATCAGGTACAGTTTGTAGTGTGGGAGTGAGCTCCACGTGGGATCCAAAGCACGGACCCCACGGGGGTGCCTGACATGCGCCACATGCCAAGGCTTGGAGGCTAGTGTTCGGAAGTCTGAAAATTCCAGCGCTGGCCGGGGATTGAACCCCGGCCCGGCTGGGGCGAATAGCCCCAGCCGAGGCGCTGGAACGTTTCAGACCCCCTTACCACTAGACCACCGGGGACCCCGGCTGTTTCCTGCTCTGGAGTCCAGCTAGTGGTCGTGCACTTCCTGCTGTCCTCCGTGTTTACACCGAGGCAGCAGTGGCGTGGTGTAACAGGAAGTGTTTACCTGCGTCCGCTGGATGTCCACTTAGTGTGGGACTTATTTACCCGGCTGGCGTTCGTGTCGCTATAAAGTCCTTAGTTGAGTTACAATTATTTCCAGAGACCGAAATCTGCCTATGCAGTTCCACACAGTCGTGTCTCACTATTTGAACCTCTGTAATTCGATCGTGTTGTCAAGACCCATGTAAGAACTTCTGTTTACCGAAGAAACCTCCTGTGTTCGGTACATTCCATAAACGTAAGCGACTGTCATAACAGACAGCCCCGTAAACATTTCGTAATGAAGTGCCAGCCGGTACGTAATACTCGATATCTGGAATTGTTTTATCGGTTATTAAGATAATCGTTTCATCTCTAAACACTTTGAAAAATTTACGTGTTTTCTCAATAAAGCATAAGCACAGTACATAGATCCGCCGTGAAAATGACATCGAAGAAGTACAAGTGTTCGAGTGCCACAGAAAAGAAGTTTGTCCTTGAAGGTGTGGAACGAAGAGCAGTACAAAAGTAAGATGTCACGTTTCGGGATTCCCTCATACTCGCTGTAGACACTCCAGAAGCAGGAAAATAAGTTTGATGATGTCTCATGAGGAGCGAGGAATAAATTCACTCTCATATAACTACTGTACGAGATGCCTCGCCGCCTCTTAAAGGGTGTCATGGGCTTCTGCGGCCGTGAGTCAACGTGGTGTTTCTGGCCACATACATTTTAGCTGCGGTTTCTCCGACCTGCAAAGGAAGCCGCGACAATGGGGAGGCTCTGCCTGTTGTTTTGTAATAAGATCGCCCCTCCACATTTTATCTAGGCTTAAGGCTGTGCATAGCCGTGTTTAAAAAAATATTATTTTTTACATTTTCTGTTCTTCAACATTACTTCTGTCTTATTTTACGAACTTTTCGTACGAATGACGTAAATTTTAAACTCCTTAAATCCACCAAGTCATTATGTATTCTTAAAATATCTTTTAACTCCTTTTCAACACGGATTTATTTTTAATCTCTTTCACTGAAGAGGCTAACCGACGGATTACATTTTTTTAAATTTCAGGTATTGATTTTATTACATTCTCCTTTAGCATATTGATCAGAAATTGTAGGTTCAGATACCTTTGCCTGATTGAGTATCGTTTGCTATGCCTAACTTCGACAGTATTCATGGTCCTGTGCATCGAATTGATGACGGTAGATAGCTGACCGAAATCACTTCGAAATAAATTCTCTGAACGCAGATGTGTTAGCTATCGAGGTGTTACCTAACGCAACAGAAGACAAGTTAAGAATGAATTTATTTCGATATAATTTCGGTCGACTGTCTGTCTTCACCAATTCCACATTTCAGATGGTGTACTAGGATTTTCCATCTATTGACTGACTATATAGTCTACGAATTCATGACCTTTTCGTCACCGGGCATTTACTACGCTGTTACCATCCATGCATCATCAAGGCAGTCCGGTGGAAGATGTGCTCTACAGCATACATGTGGCAAGACAATCGAACTACTTCTTCATCCCTGTATTTCTCCACTAATCCATTGCAGTTAATATCCATCTGACAACTTGGTTTTAGTTGTATATTGGCCACTGGTCAATCTCTCTTCATTGTAAATATAAATACGCATTGTCACCATATATCACCAGCATAACGTTTAATACAGATGTACATTACAAAGATCATCACTTAAAAATACAGCATACTTTGCTCTGAAACAATTTTTTGGATTTTTGTGCTTATAACACGACGGCGTGCTGAGAAGATAATGACTCGGTCTGTTTTATTTGATGAAGTCAGTAACATTCTACATCTTTACTTTGGATATCTGCAGCCCTCTGATTTTGCGTAAGGAGCGTTTTGTAACAAGTGTTTATCCTTATTTTGGATAGTTACCTCTCTTATCTGAGTGACTATGTTGGTGGGTGAGAAAGAGCTCACAAAACTAAAAGAACGAATTCGAAGACTTCGTCCGCATGTGGAGCACACTCTCCTTGAGCACGGCAGTGCCAAACTACACACGATCGCTGCGGCATCTGCAGCAAGCCGACGTCCTTGCACTGCCGTCGATCATCCTACACACAGTCTCGATTTTCGTCTATCGCAAAACTAAGAAAACCTTTGAGCACTTCAGTTGTTTCAAGCGGTGCAAGCAGAGGTAAGGTTGTGGCTCTGTTAACATAGTCAAACAGTACACTGTGACGGTGTCAACAAAATAGTATCTAGTTGGGGAAATTTTGCTGGTTCCGAGGGTGAGTGTCTTGAGAAATAAATTTATAGACGTGAAGAATACAATGTAGAATGTTAATGAAGTTTGTTTTATTTAAAAAGCTTTGAGAGTTTCACGTAAAACATCTGTCGACATTGCTTTTCAGTGCGTCCTCGTACGGTGGATGTCTGAGAAAATAAATACATTGATTAAAATAAGTGGTGACATGAGTGCTGTTAAGAGCACTAGGTTCAAAAAATTTTAACTGTATGCCAATTGCAGATTAATTTTAATGGCAGCTAGCGCGATTATATGAGTGGAGTATTAAATTTAATGGTGAGCATTTATGTAATTTTTAAGCATTGTCATTCTCCCTCTCTTAAGTACCTCGTCCTCCAGTAACACTGCCGATTGATAGCATGATCTGTTGTCCGTCCATGGTTTTTCAGAACATTGATTCAGTGCTGAACCCAAACTGCTGGTTTGAGTTATTTAGCCAGGTTAATCCTATGTGTCGTGGATCACATATTCCATTAATCTTTCAAAAAATGGTTCATATGGCTCTGAGCACTATGGGACTTAACATCGGAGCTCATCAGTCCCCTAGAACCTACAACTACTTAAACCTAAGTAACCTAAGGACATCACACACACCCATTTCCGGAGCAGGATTCGAACCTGCGACCGTAGCGGTCGCACGGTTCCAGACTGAAGCGCCTAGAAACGCTCGTCCAGACTGCCGGCCATTAATGTTTCCTTGAATTATTAATTTCAACAGATTTTATTTGTTGTTGCGGAATTGCGCTACCAAAACAATCGAGTTCTGCTCTCTGGATGCTGTTGAGAATTTCTACATTTTCGTACCTCCGTACTTTTGACTAAATCTGTCGATGGTATCCTTAATATTTTTCCATACGATCGCATTTCAAATGCCTTATACAGTCCATGACTCAGCTCCATAGAGTAGGACACCGAACGTGTAACATCGAAGTAGTAGAGTGCGAATCCTAATGACTGCTCTGAAGGTTCTCAGCAGTCGCTACGGACTAAATGACTTCAGGGTTCATTGGCTACAAGTCTTTTAGTAATTATGGAGATTTTCCTTTGGACTAAGTGCGAGGTAGTCCCTCGTTGCTTAGATCGTGCAGTTTTCAGACCGTTTGTGTTACTATGGCTACACTACTAACTGTGTGTCGACCACCGTATCAGTAGATATAATGAAACGGCGGCACTCTTTCGTTATGTCTTACAAGGAGATTTCTCCAGGGGTAGGATCGACTTTCTGTAACCATCTATACGGTTATGTAGGTTAAGCACCCAAGTATCACACAGTGCAGCCATTCATCCTGGTGGGTAGATGTTTTCGAGGAACTGACGAGAAAAGAAATTCGGAATTTTGTGTGAGACTCAATAACGTGAAGAAAGCCGAATGACCTAGGTAGGTTGTGAGGGTATTGGAAAGGATACTAGCTTCACATGCATGAGGTTGTGGGTTCGAATCTCACCAGAGGAAGAAATCTATGCTAGGTGTTTATCGAAGTGATATTGATAATCATTTTCATTCAACTGATGTAAATATATTTTTTTTTATTTCCGCTCCTCGGTCACGTGATTCAATAGTGATATGAACTTCTTCATTTGGTCTAATTTTTCTTCTTATCATCCATTTTCCACTGGAAATATTTGTTCGTGAACTTTTAATTATCTTCATGTACTAATTCCGATTTAATTTCTCCTATTTTTATGGCCCTGTGTTTTCGTTATTGTGTTCATTATATCGATTTCTCACATTGCTTGAATTTTGTTTTACTTAGAAAACCTTCTCTCATTCATATCATCATCTACCATACATTTCCATAGTACACAAAGAATTTAGGTAATGTTTTAAATATTTGTATGTCGATTACCATGCAGAAAAAGGCACGTCTTGTAATGAAAAATACGTTTTTCACGTTAATGCACAGTCAATATAAATAGATTATTTCGTCTTTTGTTTTTTTAATTAATTTATCGGAGTTTTGAAGTAATTGAATAGTCAAACAGATAGGTACAATAAAATACACATTCACAAAAATTCCGATTGGAAGAAGAATGATGCAAAGAAAAATGAAACAAATGGAAAAGTTCATACGGTGATTAAAACGATGTGACAAAGGAATAGAACGAAAGAAATTACATTTAAAACAATAAATTGAGTAAAAATAGGCACCAAAGTCATTTCGATAAGGATTTAAAAAAAATTTTACTGCACCTGACGAGGCATGGTTAAGCTTCTGTCCTAACCATTATGACACGCAACAAGACTATGGAATAAGACTTCCTTAACGCTATATAGCATGACGCAAAATTCCAAACTCTTCTGCGTCAGTTACTTGCAAACGGAGGCCCACCTGGATGCAGGGTCTGATACTGGGGGGTCTTGAGTTACACTACCGCTTATTTGGTTTCAAAAAGTCGACCCCACCGCTGGGGAGCTCTCCATGTTGGTTTTAAGAGTAACAAACGGCACATTTCGAAAGAACAGTAATGTCGCAGTCCAAAAGAAGCAACTAGCGGTGGCTCCTGCAAACTTAAAAGACGGCTCTAGCAAAGGCAAAAAAAAAAAAAAAATTACTGTAGTAAGTAACCTGGCAACGCTACACACACGTTTAACCAACAGAACAACAACGAAATAATAATAATACCAAGCAACAAACCTAGCAACCAATACAACTGGATACAGATCACAAGTATACACAACATTTCCTACCAGATGCCCAGATTTTAAATTTTTAACAGAACAACGACTAGCTGATCAGATCCGTGTAATAATCAGAATTAGAAAACATCAAACAACGAGAACAACAAATACTGGAACAAAATAATGCCCAATCAGAAGAAGAAGAAAATAATACAGTAATGGACTCACACATCCCAGAGCAAACAAACAAAGAACAACACGCATCAATTAAACAATCAGAGGAAAACGAAATCTTAAGACTGCCACCAGAACAAGTACAAATAGAACACGAAGTGACACACATGTTAGATATAAAAGAAAAATTTCAGCTGACATATATAGAATACAAAGACACAAATACAGACATTAGACCATTCTTGCATACACCGCCAAATAACCCACAAGTCGAAACAACAATAAAAACTATCAACACAATCATACACAACAAAATAAATGGAAACACAACTATGGGAGAGTTACAACTACTGGTTTAAATAGGAGCACTCTCTACACTACATTTACACACTAGACAGACATCAGAACCAACCAACACACAGAAGAAACCCACAAAACCTACATGGCAACACAGGCTACAGATCGGAATAGAAAAACTGAGAGAAGACATCAGACAGCTAACACAATTTCTAAGAAAAGAAATATCATATAAAAAACCAAAAAGGTTAGGTAAAATCTCACAACAAGAAGCGATAGAGCAATTAGATGAAAAGAAGCAGAAATTAGAAGCATTGGCCAAACGACTTAGAACATACAAAAAAAGTGAAAATAGAAGGAAACAAAACCAAACATTCAACACAAACCAAAAGAAATTTTACCAGACAATAGATAACACACGCATTAAAATAGACAATCCACCAAACATAACAGACATGGAACACTTCTGGAACAACATATGGTCAAACCCGGTACAACATAAAAGACATGCACGGTGGATACAAGCGAAAACAGAGACATAAAAGATGATACCACAAATGCCTGAAGTGATAATTTTGCAACATGAAGCGACCAAAGCAATTAATTCTACACACAATTGGAAAACCACTGGAAAAGATAAAATAGCAAATTTCTGCCTAAAGAAGTTCACGTCAACACATTCACATCTAACTAAATAATTTAACAGTTACATTGCAGACCCATACACATTCCCTGATACACATACACAAGGAATAACTTGTCTGAAACCTAAAGATCAAGCACACACAGCAAACCCAGCAAATTATTGCCCCATGACATGCCTACCAACAATATACTAAATATTAACTTCAGTCATTACACAGAAAATAACGATACATACAACACAGAACAAAATTATAAATGAAGAACAAAATGGCTGTTGCAAAGGAGCACGAGTATGTAAAGAGCACCTGATAATAGATGCAGAGGTAACATATCAAGCTAAAACTAAACAAAGGACGCTACACTACACATACATTGATTACTGAAAAGGTTTTGATAGTGTACCCCAGTCATGGTTACTATAAATATTGGAAATATACAAAGTAGATCCTAAATTGATACAGTTCCTAAACATAGTAATGAAAAACGACACTTAATATCCAAACAAATTCAAATAATATCACATCACAGCCAATACAGATTAAGCGTCGAATATACTAAGGAGACTCATTAAGTCCTTTCTGGTTCTGCCTTGCTCTGAACCCACTATCCAACATGCTAAATAATACAAATTATGGATACAATATTACTGGAACATACCCACACATGGATGATCTAAAACTACTGGCAGCAACAAATCAACAACTCAACCAATTACTAAAGATAACATAAGTATTCAGCAATTATATAAATATGGCTTTTGGAACAGACAAATGTAAGAAAAATAGCATAGACAAGGGAAAACACACTAAACAAGAAGATTACATATTGGATAACCACAGCGACTGCATAATCAGATGCCTATAAATATCTAGGATGCAGACAAAAAATAGGAATACATAAGACAAATATTAAATTTAGGAGAGTATATTTTATGTTGTACAACTTCATGTGGTTGTCCCGTACCTCATATTGTCACATTATGACAGTTCACCTCTCCATGTAAATGGAGTGTTGCCTCGTCACTAAACACTAACTGTGGGAGAAAACAGCCATGCTCCACCTTGCCAAGAGTGAAATTACGGAACTTCACACGATGTTAGCACCCTCACGAACAGCTCGCAGTAGCTGAATTTAATATTGTTAGATGCAGAAACGTCGACGCATAGACGCCAGACGGACATCGGGGGCGTGCTGAGCTGTCGAGCTGCACGGCGAACGGATTTCTGCGGACCCCTCGTGAAACTGTGGCGGATGCGTTCGACGTCTGTATCATTCACTCGGGGACAGCCCGGCGGTTTGCCTTTATGCAAACATTCTGTTTCTCTTAACGCTAGGATGCATGGTGCCGAAAACACACGTGAATGCATATGCAGGGCCTCCAAGGCCCTGACCTAATTTAAAATTTTCCTCTTTCCACATATTCATTCTTTGGAGTTAAATTTCGTTCTGTCAAATTTTTTGTCATATCGCAAGATTCCTAAGATACAGTGAGAGGATCTGGTGGGCCTGATTAACATTTCTTATATATAAAACTCTAAGAGTGAATTTTTACTAGTTACTTTCCTTTACAAACAACATATACAAATTATTTTATTAATTCACTTATAACTTGCAGTTTACATTTTAAAACACTTATTACAACCAATTTCTTCAATTAAAACATGCTCATTATTCACAGTATTATGTGTATAGGCAATATTTTTATAAAAAGTTATTATTCATTGTTCACATAAAATTGCATCTTTCTTAGTTTTCAACATGTGACAAACAAGAAGCACAAAGAACGCCACTATGTTCCTTACAAAAGTTGGGTTTGCACTTAATGCATGTCATAGCACTTTTCCTGTGTTTCTTATATGG
This sequence comes from Schistocerca gregaria, assembly GCF_023897955.1. Classification (NCBI taxonomy): domain Eukaryota; kingdom Metazoa; phylum Arthropoda; class Insecta; order Orthoptera; family Acrididae; genus Schistocerca; species Schistocerca gregaria. The sequence goes on from NW_026061770.1 coordinate 1,755,102, forward strand.
ACAATAATTGCATCTTCTTCTTTTTCCTGAAACATGTAGTTGGTTTGGCAATATGACATCTTCGCATATCATCAACGATTTTCTTTGGAAGATTAGGGATCTGAATATGAAGTTCCATTAGAGGTATTACCATTTCCTCTGCTAAACCTCTTAGGAACAAACGCCTTTTATTACTTCTTCCACTATGGTATGTCAGATGTTGGGCGGAAAATAAAATTTCAGTGGTCATTGCTGCGATGTCCATCATATTCATCCATAATGCAAATGGACATCTTCTCGTTTGTCTCTTGCAAGTGTAATAACGAATATTCTGGTCCATTTATCTACTCCACCCTTCGTAGAGTTATAGAAGTTTATTGCATCTGGTTTCTTTTTTGCATGAGTTTCATCAATGTTTCTGTCGTATTGCATTGTGCTAATGAGAACTATAGACTTCTTCTTATTGGGAAGATAACTCACCATTGTAATGACACCTATAAATGCAAACAAAGAGGAATGAATTGCTCTTGAGACAGATGGTTTCATCTCATTAGGAATTTCTGGTTTATTTTGTTTGATTGTTCCCACCACTGTAATTTGCTTCTGAAGCACACTAGTAAAGAAGTTGTCAACGGTAATATTTTTTGATGATCATTGAATGCTTTTAGCAAGATCTTTCACTACATTCAATCCAAGATTTTTCTGAATAAATTCATGGGGCTTCCTTCTCGTGTAAACAGTTCCCTCTAAAGCATATGATCACATAACAAAAATATTTTTATGCCACACTTGGCTGGTTCAGAGGGCATATACTGGGTGAAGCTGCATCTTCCACGGATTAGGACTAGCTGTTCGTCAACTGCGAGCGAATGATTGGGATTCATTCTATTTCTACACTTGTCAAGAAATAGTTCCCATACATAGCGAACTGCTGCGTCATCTGCAGATCGAGCTTCACGGGTACGCCTGTCATCAAATCTAATCATTCTCCTTATATCCTCGAATCTATTTACTGGCAAGGTAGCCTTCTATGTAGGATTTTCCTTTTCATCCTAGAATAATTCTCTAATAAGGACATCCCAAGTCTTCTCATCACCAGAAAGCAGTAAAAGACCAAGAAAACCCACCATTCCAGGAAGCAAAACGTTTTTCCACGTAAAGCAGCCACTCTTCTGCCTTCAATATTTGTGCAGATGATCATTTCCTTGGAGATGAAATAGTCCCAGGCATCCTTAGGTTTACAGGTATTCAAACCAAGGGCTGGACTAGGTGCCTTCTTTACGATGTTATGGACAGGCGTACGAAAAGTTGCAGGAGGATCTAATTTCCAAATCGCTCCATTCCGACTAATGTATGTGTGGTCTTCTATACCTTTTTGTGGTTGTGCTCCATTTTCAGACTCTGATGAAGTAATATTATCGGAAGGACTGCCATCTGCCTCAATATTCACATCTGCAGGTTCATTGGCTAATTCTTCACTACTTGCATCTTCAAATATATTTCCTTCCTCGCAAGAATCGTCTTCTTCAGACCACTGAGCCACAACACTTCTAGAGCTTGCAGTTTTACTTAGAAACTCATGCCTGCAAACGTCACCCACCGACGCTGTGGAGCATCAAAGTCACAGGCGCCAGCTCCGGTAAATGTATGTATATGCAAGATGATCCGTGATTGTGTTACAAACTTCCTAGTATGATGGAAACAGACAAATGTATCGATTTGAGGTAAGGGCCCCTGTACCGGAAACAAACGTGTCGAAAGTTGTAAGTGAAAATCGTTATCCTGCCTCTGACAGTGGAATACGTGTACTGGTACTGTTGTTGCTAGGATTGTAGGGTAGGCAACGTTCAGAGGCGGCAGTATAGACGGAAACAAGAAAAAATGTGCAGTAAACATGGACTCTAAACTGCATAATTCTGGAGCTGTAAGCACTTGTTCAATAGTGGAGATGGCTTTCACGCAAGCGATGATGAACAAGTGCTCATGGTTCATGATGTATGCATCTTACAGCCTATGTGTACTGCACATTGTTTTCTTCTTTCGTTCCATACCACCGCCTCTGCAAGTTTCCTGTCCTACATCCTAGCAACAACGATAACGTTACATGCTGTCAGAGGTAACAGATAGGTTTTCTGTTATAATTTTCCGGTGCAAGGACATAATCACAAATGTACGCATTTATCCATCTGCATCATCTTAGAAAGTTTGTAACATCTTCGTGGGATCCATCTATTTTTGTAGATGCCGGTTCCTATAACTTTGACGTTCTGTAGCATCGCAAGATGACGTTTTCAGAAGTAGATTCCTATGTAAAACTTGATCAGTTAAATCCCCTGTACAGTCCCGAGTAGTGTGAAACACCCTGCATATAGAATGAATAACATCAGGCAATGGACTAGAACGCTGTCTCACTCACTTCTCACGTATTGCCTTACTTTTATGTCCTTCGACTTGTACAGCCTCTGTCTCATTTCTGGTGGAGTTCTAAGTAATGTTTCTCTCGCTATATTTTATTCCTGGTTGCATCTTAAATTCAAACCGCATATTCTGGTCAACATTGTCAAAAGTTTCTGTATCTAAAGATGTTATAGATATGGGTTCTGTTCATTCCAAATGGATTTTCCTCTAGATCGGCTTCGGTAAGGTGCTCCCTTCCGCTCTAAATAGTTTGTAGCAGTATTTTCAGCAAGCAGTTATAATAGTGGTGGTTTCGCTGATCACGATTTGACTTATGTAGCATTGGTGCTATTACGCTTCTCGTTTAGTGTGAGGATTTAGCGGGTATCTCAGCTGGCGTACTCGTTCAGGAGTGGAGCAGCAAATCCCGGCAGAGTGAGTCGTCGCCAGCTCCGCTAGAGCCCTCTGGTAGCGAAGCCCTGCGCTACAGACAACTGACTGTGTGAGGGACCAGTAGCGACACCTAGCAGCGATGTGGTGAAAAGGAAATAGTATTGCTAAAAGTTTATCCACGCCTTTTAGCATTTAGAATGGAGATATGGCACGGAATTTAATAGCAAAAGAAAACAGCTATAGTAGCAGTCTCTCTCTCGCAATGCAACAATAGTACAACAACAATAGACCAACTGAATCTGTAGAGGTAGTAATAAAATTTCTTTTCTGACCTGCAAGATACTTTTATATAAAGCTGAGCCTGAGAGGTTGTCATGAAACTACCAACAGAAATATTATATGAGACATGTAGACCTGTCAGTAAAATTCGTTTTTTTAAATGTTAACTGTTTAATTTAGCATTCAGCTGACATAAGACCAGGAGAATTATCCTGTATCATACAAACAAAGAGTTTATCTCATTAGTGACCTGTATCCTATCTTAATCTCATTTAGACACTTGAATAATTTGAAAAAAAGGCCTGTGTTCGTTTTGAAACTACAATTGCTGACAGTATACACTTATAAATGGCACTGAGTGAGTGTGAACGGTTACGAAACGATTTCTGATACAGAATTTATTTATTATCGTATAATCAATCAGGATAATAAAAAGAAAAGGCAGACTGAGACACCTGAAAATATCTTGTGTGATGGTATTGATATAATATTTTGCATTTCTTTGACATTGAGATAATTGATTCAGTATTATAGCCAAACTTACTTTCATAATTACCTACAAGAAAATGAAAGCTGTTTTGGTATTTATCTTAGCAGCATTTAGCACAAAAAGGAAAATAAAACTTATTAGTTTTTTTAGTGAGGATTTCATTTCATTGTTGCAATCCTACAAATGTTCATGATACTATGCAGTTTCTTGGGACAGTGAGATGTCTTATGTAGAAAGTACCTGGAAAATATATGTAGATGTGGTCTGGTGAAGAAAGTGTGCGTATTGAAATTTAAAATAAGTGATTGCAGCAGCATAATGAGGTATATTTTGTAGTGAGGGAGTGAGCTCCACGTGGGATCCGAAGCACGGACCCCACGGGGGTGCCCGGCATGCGCCACATGCCAGGGCAGAGGTGGAGGCTAGTGTTCGGAAATCTGAAAATTCCAGCGCCGGCCGGGGATTGAACCCCGGCCCAGCTGGGGCGAATAGCCCCAGCCGAGGCGCTGGAACGTTCCAGACCCCCTTACCACTAGACCACCGGGGACCCCGGCCGTTTCCTGCTCTGAACTCGGTCTGGTAGTCCTGTCACACTTCCTGTTGTCGGCTGTGTTTACATCGGACGCTGAGTGGCATAGTGTAGCCGGCAACATTAGAACGCTGTGAGGGGGAAGTGTTTACCTCCGACTAGTAGCTGTCCCCCCCTACCCAGGTGAAGTAGCTTTACAGTTACCAAAGACATTTGAAATCAGCCTTTGCGACTGTATGCAGTCGACGGTTGTTAATCGTTTGTTTCAACCTGTTCCCAAATGCCTCGAGAAAACCGAAGTAACTTCTTCACTAATCGAGGCGACTGTCATATGAAAACGACCTGCAGACATTCTATAATTACAAGTCAACGCCTAGCTTACACCAGATAATTCTGTCTGTTTCATCAGTTGTTTTAACAGTGCACGAAATACCACAGCATATTATTAATTCGTTGCAAATAAATTTCTGTGTGTGCAGTTCAGGTCTGGGCCGTAGAGTTTTCGTGAAAACGTCGGGATAAAATCGTAACATGTGTTTCATATTAATATGAAATTTAGTTAACAATATCTTTATTACAGTGGTCACACTCACAATTTTGGACTTTTCAGTGGCTGGGGTACGATATAGCCTTTGAGTACGTTATCGCGTTGCGCAATTTCTTCCTTTTTTTCCGACTCTGAGGGAGCTGTCACCTTCTCTCAGCGCTGCCCTATTTAGGCTTCTGGGAGGGCTTTTCTCACGTTTTCTGTAATTTAGAGCATATTTACAAGTCCTGAGACGAACTCTTCCTATGTGTCGTAGGTTTAAACTCAATATAGATTTTCGTTTATATTCCAGCGAATATTTTTATTTTCTGTTACTCCTAGCGGCGCTCCCTAAGCTGTTCATCGCAATGACACACAAATGAGAATCCTAGCTAACAGCTTCACCAGTTTATAATTTTACATAAAGATGATTCCTAACAATGACCCGCATATGCCAATACAGGCAATAAGTGACAACCACGTGGACTTAACCTTTGTTTGCGCACTGTCAGTCTCGTAATTAATAGTGATTCAAATCTGACGCCATTTTGTCACACAAGGAACTTCGACCACGGAGAAAGTAGACGTTTTTCACTTTAGGATATTTTCAAAGGAAGTTTCCGACATTCGTAAAACAGAAACGAGTTTCGACGCTGTGGAATGCAACGAGAAGTAGCAGGTAACGAATTGTTTCGGGATTCCACCATCCAAGCTGCAAACGATCATCGAGCGGAAAGATAATGTTGCTCATAAGTATTAAAAAGCGGGAGCAAGCAGACCGGGCGAGGCGAAAGTTTATAGTATTGCCTTACTCAATGCAGGGTACAAAAGGTATTTGTCGGAACGCTAAGACATTTACGGTTAGTCTGGGAACAGAAGTCTCAGATACAAATAAGGAGTGACACGCTAGCTCCAAAGACATAAGGTTCTTTATGAGAAACTTAATTGACAAAAAGCAACCATTCGTGACAGTTGGTTCAGCATTGAAAAATGAATGAAGCTGAATTTATGTATTTTCGAACATTTGTGTGTACCTTCCGTTTCAAATACTAAAGCAAAAACACATGTAAGAAAACTGGAAATACGTTAGTAAAAAAAAATCTAAATTTTATTTCGATTTTTCCTGATTTCATCTAGAGTAAAGTCGAGTTAATTATTCGAACTTCGAATTGTGCAGACTCGATTGTAACGGTCATTTGCGCTTCGAATTTTCTACTCAGGAGTAATGTCTAAAAAGTAAAAACAAATCTTTTCGTACTACTATCCACGTTGCAGTGGATGCTGGTTTGGTTGTCCTTTTTAGTATATCAGTATGATCATAGAGTCATAATCAACGTACACAACGCTGTTACGGTATAAAAGTACTTTGGTAAAAATAAAAGTCGCGTAAGAATGCGCTTTTGCCATGCATCCCAACTCCCTAAATCCGCCATCAGGCAAAAGAAAGTGAATACTCTTTCCTTTGCTTTCACCCTTCATCAATGACAATTGATAATGACTTGGCAGCAGAGACCTGTTTAGCTTGAGTGAGTGCTTAAACGGAAGGCATTGACGAATAAAAATACAAAACATATATACGTAACGTCACGTAACCATGAAGAAAAGCAGACTTGGTTTATTTTACCATATAAGTTAATTCTTTTAAAACATCGTAAGTAGAATTAACAATTTCGGTCGCTTTCAACATCTAGGAATGTTCTTTATAATAGATAAGTTTCTGATATTTATTTATAGCATTCTTGTGTCTTTTCCCCTTGCATTTGGAGTTGTCTTCTCTGACTGCAGATTTTTGAGCAGCAGTGATGTCATTATCCTACATTTATGTTGGTCTGCAGCGCTGAGGTTGATCCCTCACCTGTGGTCGAGTGAGAGATCATTCCAAAGTATGGCAGGCAGCGAAAGACTTTGCGAGGGGCCGATCGTAGGGCCTCCAGAGGAACCTTCTTGGAACGCAAATTCGTGGTGTTCACAGAAGGTGAGTTTGCTGGTGGTTCGGAACTCCAATAATAGGCGCGTAATTGGGCCCCCTTAGTAACATGGCTGCCAAGGTGTGGAAGGATGGCAGTGTGCACAAGGTGGGGGAGTCAGTCCTGATTTCTAAAGAGTGCTTCCGGATGCCATGAAGAGTACAGGGTGCACCCAACAGCAGGTGGTGGCCCCAGTCGGTGCCAATGGCTTGTGTCGCTTTGGATTGGAGGAGATTCTCTCTCCTTTTGTTTAGCGGATATGGTTAAGCGAGTTTAAGGCGGAGCTCATAATCTGCACCATCATCGACAGAACCGACTGTGGTCCTTCGGTGCAGAGCCGAGTGGAAGGTATGAATCATAGGCTCAGGCGGTTATGTGACTGTGTAGGCCTCAGATTCCTTGACTTGAGCCATAGTGTGGTGGGTTTCCGGATTCCGCTTAATAGGTCAGGAGTCCACTACACGGGTAGTGGGGGCGGATTTTTAGGTTAGAGGGTCTCAGGAAAACATAGAAATGGCGTCTGTCTAAAAGGGGGCAGGTAACACACAGTAAGGTGGTTGTAGAAACGATCGGTGTTGTAAATTATCGTAGCTGTGTTGGGAAAGAACCAGAGCTCCAGGCCCTAATAGAAAGCACTGAAGCTCAAACAGTTATAGGTACGGAAACCTGGCTAAAGCCGGAAATATGTTAAGCCGAAATTTTTTCAAACGACCTAACAACGTTCAGAAGGAATAGATTAAACATAGTTGGTGCTGGAGTATTTATTGCTGTCAGAAGTAGTTTACCTTGTAGTGAAACTGAAGTAGATAGTTCCTGCGAAATAGTTTGGGTAGAGGCTGTACTTGTCAATCGGACTAAACTGGATCGTTTTACCGACCCCGACTGAGAGGATATAGTTGCTGAACAGTTCAAAGAAAACGTGAGTCTCATTTCAAATCGGTACCCCACTCACACAATTATAGTCGGTGTTGATTTCGATCTATCCTCGATATGCTGGAAAATTTATACCTTTAAAGGCGGCGGTACGCATAAAACGTCAGCCGAAATTGTACTGAATGCTTTCTAAAAAAATTATTTTGAACAATTAGTTCGTGAGCCCACTCGAAGCATAAATGGTTACGAAAGCGTACTTGACCTCATAGCAGCAAATATTCCTGGATGAATAGGTAGTATCATGACGAATACAGGGATTAGCGACCACAAGTCAGTTGCCCGTACACTGAATAGTGTAACACCTACAACCATCAAAAAGAAACTTAAAGTACATCTGTTTAAAAAAAGCTGACAATGCTCTTAACGATTTTTAAGGAAACAGCCTCCACTCCTTCCGATCTGATCATGTAAGCGTAGAAAAGATGTGGAATGATTTCAGAGAAATAGTATCGATTGCAATTGAGAGATATATATACCACATAGATTAATAAGTGATGGTACTGATCCCCCATGGACAAAACGGGTGAAATCGCTGTTGCAGAAGTAACGAAAAAGCATGCCAAAACTAAAAGAATCCAAAATCCGCAAGACTAGCAATGTTTTGCAGAAGTTCTAAATATAGCGGTTACTACAGCGAGATGCTCTTGATAATTTCCGCAACAAAACTCTGTTTCGAAATCTGGCGAGAAACCCAGAGATTCTCTTCATGCATAGAGTACACCAGTGTCAAGACGCAATCAGTACCTTCACTGCGCGAAAGTAACGGTGGAGTCACTGATGACAGTGCCACTAAAGTAGAGTTAAGAAACGTGGTTTTCCGAAACTCCTTCAGCAAAGAATACGAAGCAAGTATTCCCGAAGCCCAGTCAACAGAAAGTGCCAAAATGAGAAGCATATATCCTCGGTGTAGCAAAGCAGCTTAAATCACTTATTAAAGGCAAGGTTTCCGTTCCAGATTGTATACCAGTCAAGTTCCTCTGAGTGTGCTGATACAATAGCTCCATGTTTAGTAATTATATACAACCGCTCACAGAAAGATCCGTACCTAAAGACTGGAAAATTGCTCAGGTCACACCAATTTCTTAAAGTACTGCCTTTTGTGATGTTTAACAAAACTGTTGGCAAGCGTACTTGTTATACAAATGGGCACGGCAAAGGCTTAAGGTCGTGAAAAAAATTTCAGCGTTAAACTGGAAATAGTTGTAGGAGAGTATCAGAAGTAATAACCTAATGACATCTTTAATTTCTTGTACATTAGGTTTTTGTGTTGGAGAAGATTCTCATCAGTAATTTTAATAATCTCATAAATGTGAATGTTAACAAGTAAATTAACTACGTTAAAGGATACGGAATTACCATCATCAGAAATGGAAAAGTTTTTAATTTTAGCTGTTAGTTAAAGGGAATTTTTGACAGTGTAGTTTTCTGCAAAGACATAATACTCTTTAAATGGTGCACGAGATTTTTTGCCGATTTCGTAGAAGCGCCGTCTGTATAGTTAACACTGTGGACAGGAAGCGAAGGCGGCGTGCAGTCGGAGTCGATGCTGGGCACCAATTGTCGGCTACGACGGGACTGCCCGGGAGGCACACTTACACTCCAGTGGCCGCACGAGTCACGGTGGATGCAGCGAAAGGTCCGCAGTAGCACTGATACTGTCGCGGTTGTGTGCACCACCTGTTCTAGTGTCTCGTGTGCACCAAGGACCTCTGCAGACCGAGTTGCAACTTTCTTAGCTCGCTGGACTGTGCAGTTGCTGATTTACAGGGGCTGTGCTCGATGCAGCCCGCCTGGCAGTGGTGTGTTGCAGCGTGGCGTCAGCGCCTGACAGCTTCCGCAACTGGACAAATGAACTGGCAGTAAAAAAAAGTCACAACAACTTTCGTTTTCTGACAAAGGCTGTAGCCAAAAATTTAGTTATAGAGTTTGATGGTCTTTTCTATGTGCCTGAGCGATCATCATTACGGTGAGTTGCTGACTACTCTCAGAGTATTTGCTCGAGTTACCCGTTGCGTGTGTTATCGCCGCGGTCTCATTTCATCGACGTGGTGACTGTGACATGTGGATGGCTGGCCACATGAATGGACTTTCGTGGCGGGCCAAAATTGCAGGCCATTTCTGTGGGTCTCTCTAACGGATCGGGCCTGCCGATCCAAAGCCCATAGTTTGCCACTAATGTGCGGGTACTACCATGGACCTAGGACTGTGGTGCCCCTCCTCGGCCCCAGGCGATGTATTTCGGGAATCGTGACTGTCTCACAGCAAGTACATTGTACAGTGCGGCGTTTGATACAAAATTTATTTATTATAGTATATTTTGGCACTTCGAAAGTAGTTTATATATTTGAAAGAATGGACGATAAGAAAAAAAAAATTGTGGCAATCGCAGGCAGTTTGTACAGTATGAAGTCATGTATTTATTGAAAGAAAAAAAAATCACACAATACCTGTAGATAATAGACATAACTCAGTGAGTAATAACCGACAATTATGAACATAGAAGCATAATTTTATTAGCAGTCACCTACAGTGTTGGTTGACACACCTCTTCCCCACCTTGTACATTTATTTCGAGAGGCCTACTTTTTTCTGAGATTATTTTAAATACCATCACTGCTTTCAGGAATGTGTCTCGCAACTCCAAGAAAATGCATATTTTCGTCACCAAATGGGTTTTACTTTATGAAAATAAAATCAGTGATCTTAATTAAACATATCTACCATTGGCCTTCCTTTCTCCATCTACAAGCAGTTCATTACACAACATTTTGATGTTAGTACTTAAGATTTTTGTTCACACGTTCAGAAACACAGAGGTCATTACTTTTTTTTTTTACAATTTAGGTCTTTCACTTGGGGGAAAGTTGTGGCAACCCTGTAATAGGTTTCAATTTTCAGTCTCATTGCAGCATTGTTATTTAATACAAGGCATAAGAATGTAATGGGTTTGAATCATTGCATGTCAGTCATCCATGAAATGCCAAATCTTACACGTCATTAAGACACATTTTCAAAAGAGAAAAAAGGTACATTGCATAATATACGAAAAAATGGACTCGCTCGGTGAGGATGTTATACAAACTTAATTATGTATGTAGACAGTTCATACGTTCCGGGAATAGAGAATCTCGACTATTTTCACCCGTTATCGACATTGATCCTGGCCAGATACCGATCCCACGGATTAAAAGATTTTCGAGAATGTTTTCATTTTAATAGTATAAATGTGACAAAGTCATGCAGGAAGCAGGCGACCAGTATTATTATTTTAATAATGAACAGCCTCTGTTGCACCGCTTACCTAGACTTAACCCAGGTTTCAGTAGGGGTAACTCAACCTTCTTCAGAATAACAGTGTTTACTGTGTGTTCATAGTGGAGATCCAGTACAGCGCTCGTGGCTGCCGTATCGCGGTCGCGAAGTGGGGCCGAGGCAGTGCCAGATAAGTTTTACAGTCTGGCGATAGTTTATGAATTAGTAGTATTAACTTGGCGATGTCCACTATGGACAGACCGTAGATACTGTTATTGTGAAGAAGGTTGGGTTATCCCGACTGAAACACAGGTAAATTCTAGATAAACGGTGCAACTGAGACTGTTCATTATTAAAATTAATGTTTATACAGTTGGTGACAGGACCGCGAAATGTTGAAGATATTTAAGTATTACTGTTATTAGAGTAATTAGAAGTTCTGCATTGAGGCTAACTGCGTCTGTTCTGCGAAATTTTGCTTCACATGCAACTTTGAACGACATATGCACATGCAGTAATCACATATGGATATCTGATGACGGCTACATTCCGAAACACAATACTGCCATTCCTTGCGCGATATTTGACGTTTAGTATTGGGACCCAGTCAACATGAACGCAGAACTACTGATGTTGTAATTTGAAGTTCGATGTTGGATAACAATTACCGTGTGATATAATAACAAATTGCCAGTTTTCGGATTTTTCCCTTACGTGTACTGTAAAACCTTGCTCCTTGCTAATTTTCATTAGTGTAGGTCAACAGAAAGTGCCCTCTAGGTCTGTATATTTTACACCGTGAAGGGAACACGACCTCTGTATGTGAAAAAAATTTCAACTTGATACATCTCCCCGTTCCCGAAGCAAAGGATCTGCAACAGACAGACGAAAACAAGGGTAAAAGATTAAGTGGTATATTTAGCCAAAAACATGGCACACTGCACTTAAAAATACAAAAAAGAAAGGCACCGAGATTCGAACTAGCGACTTCTACTCTTCCTGCACGCTCATTATCGCTAGACTACCAAGCCCGACATTTGCTTTTTTATGCTTATGGGGGGGGGGGGGGGGAGGATTTATTTTAATTGGTTGTGATGCCCAGATAACATACACGTAAACGCGATCCTGTTGCCAGTTACAGAGCAGTAAAACGCCCAACTCACATCAGTATATTGCTTTATTTGTATCCGATATTCGAGCACAATTTCCATCTGTACTTGTGTAAACTTTTAAGAAGCGAATCGCCATAACTACGCTTACGTCTTTGGTCACGAGATATTTTTTGTACGCCTACTGTCAAACTCTGTGTTACCTTTTGCGTCGGTAATCACGTGCTGATTACCAAGTAGCAGCCGACAGTTAATAAATGTTTTACTTTTTATCAGCGCACCTTGTATTCACGCATACGACTGTGTACAGTTCTCAGAGATTATCAGCATTAACTTCCAAGCTATCCACAAGGAATCAAGAGTGGCATTAGAGCCACCCTGAAGTCTAGGCTGGTCTTCACGGTGGCACGAAATCTTGGTCAAGCAGAAAATTTATAATTCTGAACTCAGGCGTAACGAGTTACCTCAGACTGAATGAGCTCCCCCCTGCTAAGCAGCATGGATTCCGAAAACATCGACTACGTGCAACCCGACTCGAACGACAGTCTGAAAACCAGAGATCAAGGCAGACAGGGGAAAACGGTGCTTACTGATTTCCGAAACGCATTTCACTCACCAGGACAACTGTGCTTTTTAAGTGAATTGGGTTTTGCATGATCTATATTCTCGAAATTCATGCTGGCTCGCGTTGAGGTTGTTCTGTTTGACCTCAGAATATGTTCTAAGGTACTACAGCAAATCGATAGCGAAAAATAAAACTGTGCAGTTAAACAGGCGAAAAAATGCCGTACCCTATTACCGTGATGCCAAAGAGTCGCAGTTGTAACAGCTGAAATCATACAAATACATTGTTGCAACACTTAATAGGTACAAGAAATGTCACGACCACAATAGTCTGAGTTGTAGGTAAAGCAGCAAAACAGTGCAGCTGACAATCCCCGCGAATTTCCGCTAGCCCCTTGTAACTCAGGGCAGGCTGCCGCTTCTTGTGGTCGAACAGCCTACCCCTTACTGCATTCCACGGTTACGCCGATGGCGAAGGCTATGGTACTGAGATGAGAAGAATTTAGTGCACGAAGGCTGAGGGCTTACACATCCACACTATGTTCGTTTAGGACTTAAGCTCACGTTCTCTAAACACTTCCATAGTGGAAAATGATGAAAGGTTTCTGTTCCAGTAGTGTGCTGCAGCGTTGGCTCTTGCTATACCGTGCCCAGTTGGCTGTGTTTTGCCTTGCAATGCATAACACACTCATCCACTCGCCACTTTTATTTATCATCATCCCAATGAACCATGAACCATGGACCTTGCCGTTGGTGGGGAGGCTTGCTTGCCTCAGTGATACAGATAGACGTACCATAGGGCAACCAAAACGGAGGAGTATCTGTTGAGAGGCCAGACAAAGGTGTGATTCCTAAAGAGGGGCAGCAGCCTTTTTAGTAGTTGCAGGGCAACATTATGGATGATTGACTGATCTGCCCTTGTAACACGAACCGAAACGGCCCTGCTGTGCTGGGACTGCGAATGGCTGAAAGCGAGGGGAAACTATGGCAGAAATTTTTCCCGAGGGCATGCACATTTACTGTATGGTTAAATGATGATGGCGTCCTCTTCGGTAAAACATTTCGGGGGTAAAATAATCCGCCATTCGGATCTCTGGGCGAGCTCTACTCAGTAGGATGTCGTTATCAGGAGAAAGAAAACTGACGTTCTACGGAACGGAGCGTGGAATTTCAGATCCCTTAATCGGGCAGGTAGGTTAGAAAATTTAAAAAGGGAAATGGATAAGTTAAAGTAAGATATAGCGGCAATTGGTGAAGTTCGGTGGCAGGAGGAACAAGACTTTTGGTCAGGTGACTACAGGGTTATAAACACAAAATCAATTAGGGGTAACCAGGAGTAGGTTAAATAATGAATAAAGAAAATAGTAGTGTGGGTAAGCTACTACAAACAGCATAGTAAACGCATTATTGTGGCCAAGATAGACACGAAGCCCACGCCTACCACAGTAGTAGAACTTTATATGCCAACTAGCTCTGCAGATGACGAAGAAATGTATGATGAAGTCAAAGAAATTATTCAGATAGTGAAAGGAGACGAAAATTTAATAGTCATTGGTGACTGCAATTCGGTAGTAGGAAAAGGGAAATAAGGAAACGTGGTAGGTGAATATGGATTGGGCGGGAAGAAATGAAAGAGGAAGCCATCTGGTAGAATTTTGCACAGATCATAACTTAGCTATGATTAACACTGGGTTCAAGAATCATGAAAGAAGGTTGTATATGTGGACGAGACCTGGAGATACTGCAAAATTTCACATTATATAATGGTAAGACAGAGATTTAGGAAACAGGTTTTAAATTGTAAGACATTTCCAGGGGCAAATGTGGACTCTGGCCACAATCTATTGGTTATGACCTGTAGATTAAAACTGAAGAAACTGCAAAAAGGTGGGACCTGGATAAACTGAAAGAACCAGTGGTTGTACAGAGCTTCAACGAGACCATAAGGGAACAAATGACAGGAATGGGGGAAAGTAATACAGTAGAAGAAGAATGGGTAGCTTTGAGGAACGACGTGGTGAAGGCAGCAGAGGATAAAGTACGAAAAAAGATGAGGGCTGCTAGAAATCCTTGGGTAACAGAAGAGATATTGAACCTAACTGATGAAAGGAGAAAATATAAAAAGGCAGTAAATGAAGAAGGCAAAAAGGTATACAAATGTCTCAAAAATGAGATCGACAGGATGTGCAAAATGGCTAAGCAGAGATGGGTAAAGGACAAATGTAAGGATGTAGAGGCTTGTCTCACCAGGGGTAATATAGATACTGCCTACAGGAAAATTAAAGAGAACCACTTGTATGAATATCAAGAGCTCAGATGGAAACTCAGTTCTAAGCAAAGAAGGGAAAGCTGAAAGTTGGAAGGAGTATATAGAGGGTCTATACAAGGGTGATGTACTTGAGGACAATATTGTGGAAATGGAAGAGGATGTAGATGAAGATGAAATGGGAGATATGATACTGCATGAAGAGTTTGACAGAGCAGTGAAAGACCTGAGTCGAAAACCTTCCATTAGAACTACTGACAGCCTTGGGAGAGCCAGTCCTGACAAAACTCTACCATCTGGTGAGCAAGGTGTATGAGACAGGCGAAATACCCTCAGACCTCAAGAAGAGTATAATAATTCCAATCCCAAAGAGAGCAAGCGTTGACAGATGAGAAAATTACCAAACTATAAGTTTAATAAGTCACAGCTGCAAAGTACTAACGCAAATTCTTTACAGATGAATGGAAAAACCAGAAGCCAACCTCGGGGAAGATCAGTTTGGATTCCGTAGAAATATTGGAACACATGAGGCAATACTGACCCTACGACTTACCTTATAAAGTAGATTAAGGAAAGGCAAACCTACGTTTCTAACATTTGTAGACTTAGAGAAAGCTTTTGACAATGTTGACTGGAATACTTGCTTTCAAATTCTAAAGGTGGCAGGGGTAAAATACAGGGAGCGAAAGGCTATTTACAATTTGTACAGAAACAAGATGGCAGTTATAAGATTCGAGGGACATGAAAGGGAAGCAGTGGTTGGTAAGGGAATGAGACAGGGTTGTAGCCTCTCCTCGATGTTATTCAATCTGTATATTGTACAAGCAGTAAAGGAAACAAAAGAAAAGTTCGGAGTAGGTATTAAAAGTCATGGAGATGAAATAAAAACATTGAGGTTCGCCAGTGACATTGTAATTCTGTCAGAGACAGCAAATGACCTGGAAGAGCAGTTGAACGGAATGAATAGTGTCTTGAAAGGAGGATATAAGTTGAACATCAACAAAAGCAAAACAAGAATAATGGAATGTAGTCGAATTAAGTCATGTGATACTGAGGGAATTATATTAGGAAATGAGACACTTAAAGTAGTAAATGAGTTTTGCTATTTGGGGAGCAAAATAACTGATGAGAAGTAGAGAGGATATAAAATGTAGACTGGCAATGGCAAGGAAAGCTTTTCTGAAGAAGACAAATTTGTTCACATCGAGTATAGATTAGTGTCATGAAGTCGCTTCTGAAAGTATTTGTATGGAGTGTAGCCTGGTATGGAAGTGAAACATGGACAATAAGAGAATAGAAGCTTTCGAAATGTGGTGCTACAGAAGAATGCTGAAGATTAGATGGGTAGATCATATTACTAATGAGGAGGTATTGGATACGATTCGGGAGAAGGCGAGTTTGTGGCACAACTTGAGTAGAAGAAGGGATCGGTTGGTAGGACATGTTCTCAGACATCACCAATTTAGTATTGGAGGGCAGCAGGGAAGGTAAAAACGTAGAGGAAGACCAAGAGAGGAATACAGTAAACAGATTCAGAAGGATGTAGGTTGCAGTAGGTACTGGGAGAGGAAGCAGCTTGCACAGGATAGAGTAGCATGGAGAGCTGCATCAAACCAGTATCAGGACTTAAGACCACAACATCCCAATGATCAAATTTGTGCTGTATTCATATTAATTTATCTCATTTTTATTACAATATACAACAAATAACTGTTTTTATGACACAAGAAATTATGTGCTGGACAGACCTATTCCTTGAAGTTGTGATTTCATTTGCCACATCACATATTTTTCTACAGTTGAGCAGAGCTATTCACTTATACTTTAGTGACATTTTTTTAAGCATGTGGTTATTGATCTTCTTATGGGCTTGCCAGACACATTCACTGATGAAATTTTGTTCATCACATGAAATTAAAACCTTATACATTTGTGCACAGCTATTCACTTATGCTGTAATAACATTTGTCAAGCATGTGGTTCTTTATAAGAGTTTTAAATTTATCCTAATTTTCCAGCTCTTTGATATGTTTTGGTAGTGCATTAAAAATTTTGATTCCTTGATTACATACATGTTTCTGACTTTGGGTCCTTATTACAGCCTGTAAGTGGAGATTTTTACATTGCCGTGTATGGTAACCTGTATTGGTTTTTCATTTTGTCACGATTTTGTTTGATCACCGACAGACATTTCAGAATGTATAATGATGGAATTGCTAAAATTTCCAATGCTTTAAAAAGTGGCCTACAACGTGTTTGATGTGGGCTCTGGGTCATTATCTGAATAGGGTGTTTTTGTAATTTGAAAATCTCATTTAAACAACAATTAGTTTTTCCTCAAGGATACTATCCCATAGGCCTCAATTGACTGGAAATAGCCAAAATATACTAATCTGGTACAGTCATTACTACAAACTCTTGAAATTATTCCAAGTACAAAACATGCTGAATTGGGTTTTAGTGCTAAGCTCACCACATGGTCCTTCCAGTTTATCTTCTCATCAATGTGCATACCCAGGAATTTTGCTCACTGAACTCTTTCAAGTTGTTTCCCTCCATAGTGAGATGTAGGTCGTCATGTTCACTTATTCTTACATATTGCACATAATTAGTTTTTTTTTTTTTGCATTCAGTGTTAGCTTGTTGGCACTGAGCCATTTTTGTGTATCTTGTAGGGCATGGTCCACAATAGTGTGCAATGACTGCTTCATAAAACAAACAATTAAACTAGTATCTTCAGCAAAACAACTTGATTCTAGCTTTTCTCTCTGGCACATGAATATAATTAATGTAAATGGGGAACAGCAAGGGGCCTAATAGACTTCTTTTGGTGCTGTAATTCCAACCACCTGCATCCTCTTTTCCAGATACCACTCAAGCCACTTTTTGCTCCGGTCCTCTGATACCTATAGCTTCAAGCTTTCCAAACATATGCTGTGGTCAACAGTGTCAAAGGCTTTTGAAAGCTCTAGATTTATCCTGACAACACTTTTTCCCTCTCCCAATTTACTAATTATTTCCTTTGGGTTTTTTCCAGTACAGCTGTTTCGCTACTACTCCCAGCTAGAAATCCATGCTGATTACTGTTTATCAGATTCCATAATTAAGATAATGTGTCACTCTATATTTGATTAGTATCGCCAAAACCTTAGAGAAAGTTGGGAGAAGTGAGACAGGTCTGCAGTTTTCTGTTTCAAGATTATCACTCTTTTTCAACAGGGGAACGAATTTAGAAATTTTCAGTTTCTGTGGAAAAAACTTGCATATTTTTTGACAAAATACAGTTGATATGCTACACTGGGTTTTTTTCTTTATTGTGTAGATACATGGTCTGGTCCATAATATTAATGTGACCACTGCCTGCAATCAAAATCGACATGCAGTAACCACTCACAGACAACACCACTAGCAGTGAAGGGTATAGAAAGCATGTTGGGAGCCAGAGAAAATAGTGCAGTTGTCACTGTAAGGAGGAGACAAAATGTGCACTGTCATTGGCTTTTGGGGAAAGGGTGGAAGCATTTGGGAATGACTAAGTCTGTAAACTGTTTGCATGTCAGTGTGGTTAAAGTATACTGTGCTCAGCAAAATTGCGCTATTCAGAATTGGTGCCGAGGATACTGTGGTGTAGTCGTGGGCCACAGATGACAGGGGTGAATGTCAGCTGCAGGGGCGTGCATCTGTTAAACAACTGACCACCCAAATGAACTGAGAGGCATTTCAAATGACAGATGGCTATTGGAATGCACATTGTTAAATGTCTGAAAGCAAAACACACTGCAACAACTGTCAGAATGGGGCACGACAGCGGAGGGAGTCTGTGGCATTCCCTGGGTGGTGATGATATTCTGGGAGGCACAAAGGATCAACAGATGTATCCGTCTGTCCTCGAGGGCCGTGTCCACCCGTACACACCGTTTGTTTTTATTCAGCACAGTGACATTTACCAGCAGTACAATGCAACACAGCTCGCAGCTCATGTGTGGTTCAAACAGCAACAGGACGAGTTTATCACATGCCTCTAACCACCAAAGACTCGGATATAAACCAACTGAGAATCTGTGGGAACCCCCCTGCCAGGGTGTATTGTCCGTGGATCCTCACATGAGAAACCTAGAACACCTGGACTTGGCAATGAAATCGTAATGGCTCCACACCCCTGTTAATACAGAACCTCACAGCCACGTGGGGGAGCCCAGTTTGATACGGGATTTTTGTGTCCTTGGAAAGTGGGCATTGTGTTGTTCTTGTCATCAACAAGCATGTCTCAAAAGCAGCATAAAATGAAAAGAATTGCAGTAGGCAACTGATCGAGCCTGGATGGGGTCTGCCAGTCATTAATGCCATATGATCATTTCTATGAATCTCCTCCTGCATGTCTCGCAACGGTGTGCACTGCAAAAAGAGGTTATTCGAGGTCTTGACGGGTAGTCACATTAACGTGTCTGCTGGACAGTGTATTTTCAGAAGAAATGAAGGTAACAAACTAAATAAATCATAATTACATTATTACTTTGCAGTGAGCCACAGGAGACCAAGATCCATTGTACCAAAATACTCATAAAACATCTTTGAACCACCAATTGAATTTTATCAGTGGAGTTCATCTCACCCTTTATGTAGGAGAAAGTAAAAAACCTCCATAGACAATTTCAGAGGAGCCTCATATCTGATAGTACACTGATAAGATATCTTTTTTCGGTTGCTACTTTGGACTTCTGATCACTGTATGTTTCTGAGGAAAGGCCATAATGTTCAGACTTTGGTGACCAAGGTAGACAAAAGCTTTTAAATTTTGAAATAGTATCCTTGTTTGTTTATAGCCCAACACATTTAGCATATTTGGTCACTGTTCCTCTTTGGTACGTTTCCCTTTCTAATGCTCTAGGTGGAATGAAGTGGTCATATGGACATTGATACCTGGGAGTCACTTGCTGGGTAAGTTTCGCTGACAAGTTGCAGGTCTTTTCTGTTGACACCACGGTGGGTGACTTTCATGCTGGCGATGATGAATCAATAATAAGGACAACATATCACCCACTCCCTGAGCAGAGAGAAGGTGTGACATGACTGGAAATGAACTGCATGGCAGTCAGATATGCTGACCACTCAGTGAAGTGGGTCGATAGATGCTACTCAACGTTATTTGCCTCCCTTCATCACATATTTTATAATGTGCCTTTTACATGCTCTTTCCTCAACCCTCCTCGTATGGGATTATTCTCTCCCAAATGCTTGTCTACAAGGAATGTTGTACCACACAATGTGGCCACATTAAGATCCTAACTCGTAGTTAGTCATCGAGATGAACATTGTAAGTTGCCATTGACAGTCAGTCTCAAACACAACAGGAATCACTGCAGACCCATGTCTACTAGTTTTCAACCAAATAATGTGATGGCAAGTTGCATGCAGTGGGACCCTTGCAGAAGACTATTGAGGCATAAAAATGTATATGTTGTCAGTGCAGCAAACACCACATAAACTGGACAGCAGGTGACTTGAAATGTGTGGTGGTTTAGCCTCTTTCTGAGAACATATCAAGGGCTCTGACAGCACAATAAGGTTTTTAACCTGCAATGGGCAGAGGATAAACAGAGTGTCTCAAAAGTTACAGAACACTTATGTTGTGTAACAGCATGCAAACAAATTAGACCTAAGGTATTGTCACAAAGTTTTATGCAGTTTAATCAATTTCAACATGTGGGCACAATTTCCAGTCTGTTATCAGGATCGATCCACATTCAGCTCATTATATCTGCATCACCTGTGGCAAGGACAGAAATGATTTTGTTCATTAAATTTTTGATGTGGTTGACAGCTGCTTGTTAGACTCTGTCCTTGGTATGTGCTCACAGAAACAAGCCCACGTTTCTAATGCCTGTTGGCCTAGAACACCAGGGAATAGGACCACCCCTGCCATTTCAGCATACCTCGTAACACCTGGTCCGCAACATCTGCCACAGTGCACCATATTGCTGGAAAAAGACTGTGTCTCGGGAGTCAGCCAGTCATAGTAACAGCCTGAGCATATCAAGGTAAGAGGTTTTTTTTCTGAGGATAAAATGGTCCCAGAATACCATCAACCACCAAACAACAGAACACATTCCCTGCCATGTACCTCTTCCATCACAGTATGTGGATTGGTAACATATCATTATCTTCTCACTGGATATGTATATACTCTGAATTGCCAACAAAACTGGCTTAGGCATGCGTATTCAAATACAGGGATTTGTAAACATACAGATTATGGCACTGCAGTCGGCAATGCCTATATAAGACAACATTTTTCTGGCACAGATGCTAGATTGCTTAGTGCTGCTACAATGGCAGCTTATCAAGATTTATGTGAATTTGAATGTGGTGTTATAGTTGGCATATGAGCAATGGGACAAAGCATCCCCAACGTAAGAATGAAGTGGTTATTTTCACGAGCATTCAGTGAATATCCGGAATCTAGTAAAACATAAGATCTCCGACATCGTTGCAGCCGAAGAAAGATCCTGCAAAAACAGGACCAACAACTGAAGAGAATCATTCAAAGTGACAGAAGTGCAACCCTTCTGCAAATTGCTGCATATTTCAATGTTGGGCCATGGACAAGGGTCAGAGTGTGAACCATCACCGATATGAACTTTTGTAGCGGAAGGTCCACTTGTGTACCCTTGATGACTGAACGAGACAAAGCTTTATGCCTCACCTGGGTCCATCAACACCGATATTTGACTGTTGATGAGTGGAAACGCATTGCCTGGTCGGACAAGTCTCATTTCAAACTGTGTCATGCAGTTGGACACGTACAGGCATGGAGACAACCTCTTGAATCTATGGACACTGCATGTCAGTAGGGGACAGTTGTAGCTGGTGGAGGCTCTGTAATGATGTAGGAGGCATGCAGTTGGAGAATATGGCTAGGTATGACCCTGGAAGGTGACACATACATAAGCATCCGATGGACTCGGTCAATTCCAGCAGGACAATGATACAGTTGGCAGGTCCAGAATTGCTACAAAGTGGTTCCTGGAACACTCTTCTAAATTTAAACACTTCCACTGGCCACTAAACTCCCCAGATTTGAACATTGAGCTTATCTGGTATGATTTGCAATGTGCTGCTCAGAAAAGATACTCACATAGCCCTCTATGCAGCATTCACAGTGTCAATTCCTTCCATCACTACTTCAGACAATAGTCATGCCCATGAGGCACAATCGATTACTAAACTTAGCCAGCACTGTACAACTGATGCGTGTTATGAAGATATAACATACTTTGCTCAGAGACAATAAAAGTGTGTGGGTAAATACTTGAATCAAAACTGAACATGAATGCCCAATAATAGAGTTAAGTTCCAATATTTGCAGCTCTTGCTATGTAGATGAAGTTTACTTTTAAAAACAAGAGTAGAAGGCTTAGATATATCATGCAAGATTATTTATAGTGATATTAATGTAGGTAAGATGTAAAGAGAGATAGGGGGGCAGGTTTTTTTTTTTTAATTTAATTATTTTTGAAATATAAAGCCTTCATAGTTGTGAAGGCAAGATTTGTCATTGAGCAAGTAGACTGGTGCTGTATCTCTGTTGAAAGATATTTCAGTTCCTTCAAGAAAGTCAGATTTCTTGCCTGGTTCTTTTCTACACTGATTGCCACAATTCTTGCCCAGTAACTCATTCTGCAAAGTCAGATTTGTTTTGGATGTTAAGACAGAGTGCATCCCTGTGCTTCTACCAGTTTGTTTATTGCAGAAGTTTGGACATACCTGACTTGTGATATTCTTGCTTAGTGCTTTCAGTATTGTGTTGCTTGTGAAGAAGCTTATTTTTATGTCATACAACTTGAAGAGGTTGGCATGAAATCTTCCTTGAGGAAGGTCAGCTTATTACAAAGATGGTCTTCCTGTTTGTGGGTGGTTGGTTTAATTTATGTATTACAGCGGGAATGTATTCATAACTGGAGGCAGCTGATTTTACAATTTGTGTTTCTTTTTATATTTCACTTGTATCCATTGGATCATTACGCATGTGATTAAACATTCTTCTGAAGAACACATTTTTATATTGATATGGATGGTAACCCTGGTAATTGTTGGCTTCCTGGAAATTTCAGAATTTTATATAAAAGTTTTGTTAATGTTTCATTCCTACAGTGACATGAAATGAATTGAATTTTGTGGTGTAATTTATTAATTTCATCAGCTAGATTTTCCATTTCCTTTGGTTGTTCTGTTGAAAATAACGAAATGAGAGTGTCGCAATTTTCTGTATTCTCAATGAATAAACTTATTCTAGGTCCCTACAGCTGTTGTGTGATAATGTAGTGTAAATTCCTGCAGATAAGAAAGGGATTTTGAACTCATGTCCATATAGTTTCCATAAGCTGCACTCATATGCGATACTTATAGAAATGATTCTGGTTGTTATTGAGTACAGTGGTTCTACCTGACAGCAGTTTCTATTGATTTAATGCATTTGCTGTCCCAATAGTAATTTTTGCCAGGACCTGCCAAGAATAACACTGCTGCCTTCCGACAGTTCTCTCAAAACCCGGTGATGTAAGCACGGGCATTAGAATGCTTTTGAGTCTCACAGCGAGACCACTAACAAGGTTTTGCCCCCTGCTGAACACCAAACCCACAGACAGTCTGGTTTTCTTTTTGTGAAAGTGAAAATTGAACCATTGTGGGTGCTATGATTGTCAGTTTCCATTAACATGACACAAGCAGAGTGGCAGGTATTATAAAAAACGGTGCCATATCTTGGCGAACTTCTTTGATTTGTTAAGCACTGCCCTAAAAACAGCAGAATGCCAAAGTTATGAGGTGATGCGAGATATTATGCTTGATATCATTACAGCCCACTATAAACTAGAGATTGCTTCTGCCAAGTAATCAAAATGTGGTCCATAAAGAAACTTTGTTATTCCAGTAGGCAGCGGGTCATTGATGTTTAGTATGCTTGAGAGCTGTTCTTTGTTCACACAGTGTTACTCATGAAAAATGACATCTTAGGCATGTATTGACCTAACCAATGACAACTGGCTTTGGCGAAACTTATTACTAGTCAATACCTGTTATGTGTTCAGTTAATGAATTTACACATTTGTCTATCTGGCATAGCAGTTCACAATATTTTTCCCTTTCTTCTGTGGTGGTTTGTTCTCTCACACCCCTAGTCAAGAGGACCAACTGTCATGGTCTTAAATAGTCCTTGATTGGCATACATAATCCTTCCTAGTGTCTCTAGATCTTTCAAAGGAACATAAATATCTCACTTCATTTTCCTGTCTCTTCTCAGCCTTGAGAACCCAGTTCCGTGCACCACCAAGATTATATAGCCACTGGCCTAATTGGAGTGATTCTCACACATTCTAATTTCTCATTTCATCGCCTTTTAGTTTTTTCTTTGCTTTCTACTAAATCACAAGTTCTAGAAAACTTGTCTATTAAGTAAAACATATGCTCCCAACATAAAGGAACTTGCAGACCACACAGAAGACCTGAAAATTTAGTTTGATTTTGGAGCAGAACAACTGGTGTTGGCAGTAAAAAATTTTATAATTTTGGTGTGGAGCAACCTTACTTACCTTCTATTGTTGTGACAGAAATACTAATAAACATTTAACATGTATTTGGTCCAAAGAAGTTTATTTCTACAGTTTCTGCTAGGATGCCATTGTTTATCAGTGAACAATGTAAACCACAAAAAAGTAAATGAGAATAATAGGGTTTAGGAGCATACTTGTCACAACCATTGTAGTGGAAGTGCTTCTGCTATGACTAACATTGTGTGAATGTTTCTAACTGGATGACAGTAAGACCATGGTCAGTACTGGAACCTGAAAGTACCTTATCTTGCTCCTGCCCTTCTGCAGTAATATAAAAATGAAACAGAGTGTCTTCCAGTGTAGAATTTTAACATTTTAAAGTAGTTCCTAGAACATGTTTCAGTATTCAGGTTGCAAAAGAAATTTTTGGAGCATCTGCCAACGTTTTCAATTGTATAACTGTGTCAAAATGTACGTACGTCTTGTTCAGCAGTATTCAGTTTGTAAATATTTCAAGAGAGATGCTCTTTTTAATTTATTAAATGCCACATCAGTAAAGTGGCAATCTATGGGATCAAATTGAGGCAGTTTTAATATTGGACCTGGTATGGCCTACAGATGCACCATTGGTTATTTATACTAAACACAAGCCTTAGAACAAAATGAATAGCACTGAATGTAAATAAAATTTGAAAGAGGTAAGTGCTGGCACAGATTGCATTGACTTGTTTATCACGTTTTGTATTGTCATCAGAGCTAATAAAGTTATTGCCAATAACAATGAACATGAAGGAGTTATAAGTCTGTCTTGTATCAATTGGCCAAAATTGAAAACTAATCGGTTAATGTGAGAACAAGGGGACATAAGTGACAACATAATCTGGATCTTGGTTTATCAAACTCAAATGAATACAGATATTATTTAGTTACATTTACTAGCTGTTCTAGTTCCCCTCAACAATGTACAACTGCCTTTGGCTATGAGATTTAGCTTTATTGCAGCAAGAGAGAATGGATGCAAGGTATTTCAGTGTGTACTACAAGTATTTTGATGAATTTTCATTTTCAACAAGTAGTACATTCTGGCTGTAGGCATACAATTTTAAATGTATTGGGCCTAATTATTGTTTCTATTGTAAACATGAATGGATGCAAGGTATTTCAGTGTGTACTACAAGTATTTTGATGAATTTTCATTTCCAACAAGTAGTACATTCTGGCTGTAGGCATACAATTTTAAATGTATTGGGCCTAATTATTGTTTCTATTGTAAACATGACTAGCATTAGTGGTCATGTAAAAACAGTAGCACATATTATGTAGCTCTATTTGCTGAAGAGCTACTCAGGTCAGAATATTACAACCTATTTGTAGCCCACCTTATTGGTGAAATTACTGTAGCTGTGAAGTTGTCATTTGGAACAGAAGCGCAGAATAAAGTATTTTGAGACCAGCAGAAGTGCTTTTTACCAATGTATGTAGGTAGTTCTAACAATTTTTCGTCCAGTGAGTCTTCCACCTAGCTTATGGTTTAACACTATGTAGCAGTGAGATAACAGGTGACCATTGGCATGATTAAATGTTTCTTAAACTAACTGTTTCTGTAAGTTGATAAAATTAACCCTTAAGTAATAAAAATGGTCATGTATATAGTTGCACACTGAAGTCCCAAATTATATTTATAATGCAGTGTTTGTTAATGTTGTAATGTGCCTACGAAACATTTATGGTTGAAATTTACTGTAAAAGATAGATGAATTTAAAAAAAAAATGCTAATGGTCTTCTTAATTTTGTTGGTTTCATTGTTCCCATCACCTATTACATATGTGAGAAATATTAGCAGTGAGGCTGTTTTGTTTTTTCGTATGGCATCGAGTAATTACTTCATAGCAAATCCCAGAGGTTAAAAATGTTGTACTGCATGAAAGGCATGGTAATTCTACAGAGCTGCAGTTGCACTACCTTTGAGCTGTGTACATTTTTTAAAATACAAGCAGGTATCAGTTTTATGCTGTAAATGTCTTGGTAAGCTTTCCAGTGGAACAACCAGAAATCTGTGTGCAAATTAACACCATGCAAGCAGTGTAGGTAATGGTGACAGCTCTTTTAATACACCCTGTATATGAAAACAAACTACATACACACAATTTTCGAGTGTTTAGGAGAGGAAAAGAAGCTTTTTTTTATGTGACTGCCTCTAAATTTCTTTTTTTATAGGGGGAGACGATGTTGGTATATGAAGCACTGGTTACCAGTTCAGCTGAATGCATTGTCACTATTTGAGCAAGCATATTCCAGTTGTGCCATAATGTAGACAGGTGATATTTTCTGAATTGCCCCTATACCAATAGTCACACCATATCTTGAGCATTACTAACATGTCTGGCCCCACAAATTCTTTGTAAATGTAGATTTTTGTACACAATGTATGCAACTTTTTTAGGAGCACCTGCTGACCAGAGAGTAACAACCTCAGGATAAAAGCAAGTAGCTGTACAGGACAGAAGGGTTGGAGCTTGACTAAGGTAACTCAGAAAGTACCTTTGTCCTTGATTCACATTACCTGTCATGACTAGAGAGAGATAAACAAAACAAAGATAGTTCAACTGTTAATTACCCCCTTGCCACACACACACACTGCTTAAACATAGTTACCATCATAAGCAAAAATTTACATTAAAAGGCGACAGGCACTTCCATTGAAGTCCTAAGTATGAGGTGCATCCTGAAAGTAATTGCCAAATCATTCTACTGCCACTGCAGCACTTGTGTTGTAGGTTCACACATTTCTCTGGTTCATTGTCTTGACACTGCAGCTCAATTTTGTGGTATTTATATTTGTTAGTGATCAGTCAAAATCTTTAGGACAACCTCTGAGCCCAGTGACTGTGAAGTGTGCTCTGTTATGTTTAGTTCCAACACACAGAACATTAAGCCACCTGAAATTCATCAACTTGTAGACATTTACGGTGAGACAGTTGAAGAAACACTCATGACGAAGCATGTGTTGGACAGCCTTCTGTTGTCACTGATGGTATGGGTGAGAAAACACATGGTTCACAATAAGAATGTATTTCAAAAACTGTTTTGCATGACTCAGTCATAAATTGCTTAAATTTTTGTGAATTGCGTTTGAAAAATGCTTTCAAAATTATGTACCTTGGCAGAGTTTTGACATTTCAGCACTGAATACAGTGATAAGGAAGATGAGTTCTTAAATAGAATCGTGACTGGTGATGAAACTTGGGGTCTTCATGACACTCCAAAATAAAATCAACAATCTATGGAGTGAAGGAACTGACAGTCCGACAATCCTCCACCACCCCCAAAAAAGAAATCATAATGAAGTTGCAAGTGCAAAAAGTCAGGTGAAATGGATTCTGCGACCAACAAGGCATTCTGCTTGTTGAGTTCCTTCCTAGAGCTGAAACCATGAAAGCGGTATGATACTGCAAAACACCGAGAGAACTCCATCACACTATTCAAAACAAAAGATGCAAAACTCTCAATCGAATCATTATGATGCTTCATTTCTGCTGGTGGCTCTGAAATCCTTACTAAACAATTCACTTGGGAACAGTGAGACCACCTGCCAATCAGTGCTGATCTCACATCTTCGGACTACCACTTTTACTTCATCATCAGTCAGGATGAAGGTGCTTGAACACCTATGATGATGTAAGCAAGTGTGATCAGTATTGGAGGTCTTAACTGGTATTATCTTTCTATGAAAAGGGCATAGAAAAGTTGGATTACTGCTATGACAAATGTCTGAACAGTGGTGGCTGTTACGGTCTGAAGAAATGTTTTCATGAGTCCTTTCCCACAATGGTACTTACTTTTCTGGCATGCCTTGTATATTTTAATGCCTTTTGGCATACCAGTGTGGGTATAAAAGCTGACGGAGAACACCCCACATCCTCTTCTTTACAGCAGTCACATAATGGGGATACTCAAGCCAATATGAACCACCTATTTTCTATCAGCAGCCATGTTTGACCATGAGGTTTGATCAGCATGTTGTTGAATCTTGTGGATCATACACAGGGTTATTCAGCTGCCCCTGCCATAAAGTTTTATGGAACCTGCAACATCTTCAAGAACCACACCCATTATTTTAATCTTCTCTCCTCCCTACATGCTCACTGTTAGTCCTGCAAAAACAATGAACAGAACCTTTTTGTATCAAAATTAACTACATTACATTTTGTACTTTGTTGGACACCACACTTTCTGTGGCATTCAAGAAAAAAGGCATTTGAATGCCTGTCTTGTACTTTTTGTTAAATAATTCAAAAACTATGGCTTCTAGTAAAAATGTATCCCCTCCCCTCCCAAAAAGAAATGACTACATTAAATTTCCCACAAAAAGATCCTGTTCATTTTTTTATGTAGGACTAGTAATTTGCATGTAGTGGGTGAGAGAAATGAAAATCTTGCCCATGACATTTGTAGGCATTGCAAGTTGCATAAAACCCATGGGTAGGTGTAGTTTAATCATCGTGTACAGGTTTATCATGCCAAAAGAACTAATATAAGATTTCTCTGGCTTCATAAATAGGTCAAGAAACATTTTACACCTCATTAATGTATAGTGTTTGCACTTTTCTTAATCAGAAAATCATTTCTCATTGCTTTCCTGACCACAGAAAATTCCTACACACAGCCAACTGTTTTTGTTGTTGTGGTCTTCAGTCCAAAGACTGGTTTGATGCAGCTCTCTATGCAAGCCTACATCTATTTGAACCTGCTTACTGTATTTCCCCTTCAACAGCTTTTCCTCCTCTCACTCAAATCCCACCAACACCAAATTGATGATTCCTCGATGCATCAGGGTATGTCTTATCAACCAGTTCCTTCTTTTACTCATGTTGTGCTGAAAATTTCTTTCAATACTATGTCCCTGGTAATTTGATTTGCAACTGCATAATTATTCCATTAGCCACCTCTAGGTGCAGTGCAGAGGGTGTCGAGTGCCAGTAGTAGTCATCTATCCACTTATTGACTACCTCTGTAACTTAGTGTTCACTGCTGCTGCCTATCATGGCGAGGACGCAGGTTTAGATTCCCTGTACTGCCAGGGATTTTTCTGGGTGAGAGGATTGGGAAAGCGTACATTCACCCTTGTGATGCCAACTGAGGAACTCGAGGACAAGAAAACTGACACAGGCAGGATAGTGGTGTGCTGGACGTCATTGGTAAACGATGACACGGTGGTCGGCCAGTACCGATGGACAGAGTTTACCTTATGTTTTATCCACGTAATCATCAAAATTTCTTCCTAGAAACACATTTTTAAAGATACCATCCTTTTCTAGCTTCAACTGCTTGTTGTTCACATCTCGTTTCGGAGCAAGGCTACACTTCACGCAGATACCTCCAGAAAAGACTCCGTAACATTTACATCCACTCCTAACATATTCCTCTTTCTCAGATATACAGTGAAGCCTGCATTTTATATCCTCTCTGTGTCAGCCAAAATCAATTATTTTGTTACCCAAATAACCAAACACTTCTATTATCTTCAGTGTCTCATTTCCTAACCTGCGAGGTTTGTCTGAAAAATACACATAAAAGTTGCATAATAACTTTATTTTACAATTATTCAGGTATTACAATATGGTCTCCTTCAAAGTGCTCACCCTGAGACGTGATACACTTCTGCCAACGCCATTTCCACTGTTGATAACATTGCTGAAAGTCTTCAGTTGTGATGTTGTTTAGTTGCCATGTCGTTTCCACATCTCCCAATGCCACACCATTACGCATTTTTGGGAACATGAAGAACTCACACGGGATTAAATCCAGTGGTGATTGAGCTTCGGGCCAAAAACACAACGAGCGACATGTGTGCGGGCGCATTCTTGTGATGAAGGGTCAAACTCTTGCCACAAGAGCTCCGAGACGTGTCAGAACTTCAACGTAAAAATTTCCGTTCACTCTCTTGCTGGGAGGGACAAATTCCTTGTGAACAATGCTCCAAGAATCAACACTGTCATCACATTGGACCTTGATTTTCGCGACTCTTTTGTTCTCGGTTCTCCTGCTAGTTTCCATTCCTTGCTTCGAGCTCCACATCGAATTTCTAATACCAGGACACGTCTTCAGTGATGACTCGGTTGAGAAAGTCACCTCATTCCTCTGCTTCCAATCAATCCCTACAGCACTCAACCCTCTTTGCTTTCTGTTCTGGTGTCAAGAGCTTCGGTACAATTTCTTCATTTCAAGTTTTTGTGAACAATTGTTTTGAGGGTTGACAGCTTGTCAGCAATCATTCTGTCAATCCACGGTCTTTAAGAACACAATCTGCTGCACACTCCCACCTTCACGCAGAGTGCTCTGACTCGAACTGAGCATTGATTTGATTGATTACAGCAGTAGTCTCACCTGATGGTGACTGCAACCTGTAACATAAAGACATTATTCAACCTTTATACGTATTTTCCGGACAAACCTCGTATAATGGACAATGAAAAACTTCCAATTCTAGTTAGTTATATTAGTTGTTCCATGGATCATGAACACGATTCTTTCATAATGATGTGGAACGTGTCACCTGCCATATTCTCCAGATCTGACTGGGTCAGACTTTTTCCTTGTCCCAAACCGAAAAAAAATACCTCAAAGGATGATGATGATGATGCATTGACTGATGCTTTGTTGCAATTGAAATCAAAGATCTTTTCTTTGAGTGGTTTGCAGAAGTTATCTGAGCATGCCTCCAAGTGTATTGGTGTACACAGGTATTATATATACAAATAAATTTATATTATGAAATTTCTTTCACTCTTTATTTGTTAGGGTAGAAGCTTTTTCACCCCTCCTTGTACAGCTTTCAAATGCAAACTCGCTGATCATCCCTCGTTATTCATTCCGCATCTCCTGATTCAACTTAACTACATTCCATTATTCTTGTCTTATGTTCATCTTAGAACTGCTCTTTAACACACTACCCATTCCACTGTCTGCCTCCTTAGCTGTGCCATTCGACTAACTGCCAGCGATTTTTCCTCGGGGGGGGGGGGGGGGGGGGGGGGGGGGGGACTGTGACTGGTACAAAATGCAGTCAGTCTTGTGAGGAGCTGCTTGACCGAGTAGTAGTGGTTTCACAGTAAAAAAAAATCCTAGGACAGAGGTGTGCTGACCAGCTGCCCCTCCATGTTGCATCACATCACACCACACCACTGGCAGGGGGCAATATGTCGGTTGGTGGAATTTTAGCATTTTTAAAACAACCAACGGAAATTCCAGGTAGGAGTGTCAAAAATTACTGATTTTTATCCCTTCCATTCCATTCAACTTATCTTCCAAGACCCTTCCTGCCTCTGATATCAAGAGCTTTATTTCTTCTCTCTTCCTGTGTCTTATAAGAGTCCCGTTACTCACTCCAAACAACAAGAAAATATTGAAATGATGTAACATTTGTTTGTCAGAACTGTCTGAAGTGTAATGTTGGGAAATGACACTGTAGGATAGAGTTCCAATGACATTTGTTGCATAACCTAGAAAACAGTATCAACAATCATCGACATGATTTGAAGTATTTTGTGGCTCAGCTCACCATCCAAATATATTTAGAAGTACAATTCATGTGGGCTCTAGGTCATATAGTTTCAGTTAATATCTTGACTTGCTGATGAAACAACATTGTAGCTTTTGATAAGCCCAATTCTCCAAATGTAATCAACAGCTAAACCACATTTCTAAAGCTTTGGCAACTGGCTAAAAAAGAGTCACTGATTTCAAAGTTGCAGAAGTATAAAAGCAAATTACAGTTCATGATATACACTGAGTTCACATTACTCAGTCCAACAGATAAAACTGCACTTGGTTCCATGTGACATCAAGTCCAAGACAACTACTCTCATTCAGTAACCTCACTAAAACTATTGAGAAAGTTAACAACGATAGCACAACTCAACTCACGGGTGCAAAGCATCAAAGGTACATTTTTACAATATTAACTTCAGGAACTGTTCTAGTGGTTATGAAAAATTATAACAGTTTCTATTTGACACAGAAGTGCTATGAGGCATTTTCATAACCAAATAATTTGAAACACATGAAATTTATAATCTCAAACAAAATATCAATCCAAAAGGCTACCATTTTTGAACAGCAGATTTGCAATTATTGAAAAAACATAGCTGAAAATTTAATGGAATCAGATACTTTGTTGGCCAGAATATTTATCATAATCTACTATTGAACAGAAGTCTCTGTGAGACAGATTCATTAAAATCTTCAACTGTGTTGTCTGTAAACATGCTCTGAAGGATCATTTCAGGCTTATCTACATTGTGAGTGTATAGCAGCATGATAAGTTGCCTGTCAATTTGTCATACACCACAGTGACATCATTCAAACAGAGAACCACTACTGTGAGACAAACCATCTTCCAGTGGTAGCCTGGAGTCGACAACCTGTTTAGAGCATAAGAGTTGTGGCTCATAGGCACCCACAAGAAAATGCAAAAGAGCTGTGCACTGCCCATTTAGAAGGCAGCTGTATTAGTACAGACCAGACACCAAGTTTTTTCTGAACTAAATCGGGATATTTTTTAAAAACCAAGACTAAACACACACAGGCTACAATTCAATGTTTTTTTACCTTATTGAGATTTTTGCTCACTTTTCAATCTCCTTCATAGAATCTTCTCTTCTTCCTCAATAAAACTGGAGACATGTAAATCACTAAACCATCTTCATTATTATTATTATTATTTCAGCTTCTAATGTTGCTGCTGGGAAAAGTTTCCTCTCAGCTCACCAAGTGTTCACCATCATCTGAAACAAGACGGAAAAGTTTTAAGAAGTTGTCATAGTTTTCATAACAATGAAAAAAAATTCCTTCCACTAATCTGATTTCAGCTTGAAAAGTTCTTCTCTTCATCCTTGAGAAAGTTCTTTAACTGCACACATTCTTCAAACATAAAATCCCCATCTACAAGAAATAACTTCTAGATATTCTGAAACTGAGCTCTGTTTCACTGTCAGTGAAAATGGTTTGAAAGTCCTGTAGACACTTTCTTCAAAGTCAAATCATTTTTCAACATAGTTTAGACTGTGCTGCAAGTAAACTGCCATTTTGTTGTGGTTTGCCTACTTTGTTGTCCTCGGTGTCTACATACTGGCTGAAAACATAGGGGTTGGATGTGCAGTACTGTTTACTGTAAATGATGTAGCCGACAGACGCACACTTGCGTTTCACAGTCTTCTACTTTCACTTTTCACATCCTCCCAATAATACACAGTTATGTATGGCCAGTGCACAACTTCCCATTTATATTTGTTTATAAGTCAACATCGGAATTAAAGTTACATAAAAATGACTGATTTTGCCCTATAATAAAAGATACTAGCTAGGAATACTCAATATAAATTAGAAAATGAATTACACAGACAAAATTCAACCTGAGGGGGGCTGCCTTTCTCTTTTATGAAAATGCAGATTACAATTCACATATGTTAATGGTAATTAGTTGAAAGTGAAGAAACAAATTTGAAGGAGGCATATTGCAAAACAAGGGGGAAGTAAAAATTAAAAAATTATCCCAGCTTCCTTCGTCACAATTTCTCTTTCGAATGTTTTGATCAGATCATCATGACGACTAAGGCTGCCACAGGGGAAGGAAACTGCACAACCCTATTCAATTTTTTCAGCAGAGACTTACAAAGCACTGTCACGATTGACCTCTGATGCACTACTCGAAAACAATGGCTATTTAGTCAAGTATGGCCACTTAGCGCTGTTAATGAAAGGAGGAGTTTAAGTCAGTAACTCATACAAGACTGCCCCTCATTAGAAATTGGTAATGAGCAATTTTAAGTGAAGACCACATCATTTTATATAATGTTGTCCATTTTTATGTAACCAGGAATTTTATCTATCCCAACAAAGTACAGTTGGGAGTTGGGTTTCCAACTAGATATCTGGGATATCAGGCAACTATGGTCAAGACAGAATCCAAGTCTCCACATTATCAATGTGGCCTCAGATAGCACTAGCATCCCTCCCCCAAAGCATTGGTCTGTGGAGTTGGGTATGGGAAAACACAGAATGGGTACTCAGTCAGCAGAGTAGGATTCCATTCACTGATGCATCCAGGAGTAACCTGACATCTGATGAT
Organism: Schistocerca gregaria; assembly: GCF_023897955.1. Taxonomy (NCBI): domain Eukaryota; kingdom Metazoa; phylum Arthropoda; class Insecta; order Orthoptera; family Acrididae; genus Schistocerca; species Schistocerca gregaria. The sequence continues at coordinate 1,789,464 of NW_026061770.1, forward strand.
TGTCAAAGAAAGGTGTGAAAGCAGCAGGAAACTATGAGACTTCAGAAAGAAAGTTACCTGTTACTATGGCAGACTGAGTAACTTTTACTGTATGCTGCAATACAATTCAAAGTGATGCAGATACTACTTTTCACTACAGTCACTAAAACCTGTAAACAACAATTGTAACATCCCACAAACTGTTCAGTTTCTTGAAAATATAAACGTGTGCCTCAGTCATGGAACAATTTGAGGATTGCTGTGTGAATTTCCTCTTTGATGGAAAATCTCTTTCCTGTCAAATATCCACTGAGCTTGCTGGAAAGACTGAATGGTCTTCATCAAATTGTTGGCACTGTTTCACTACGACTGGATGCTACATTGCATTGCACCATACACTGCAAGAATTCCATGGCGAATTTGTGTGCAATTTGTATGTTTGGCTAACAAGAAACTTACTGTTCCTTGTACCTCAACTTTGGAGAGCCATTTCACTCCCACAATGTGATGAACCTGTTGTCCGTACTGCAGCAGAATTGTCTCTCAGGAAATTGGTAACATGCCCACTCTTCTGAAAGGGTGCCGTGCCTGTTGCGTAACTTAATTTCAGAAGTCCCTATACCTCAAGTATGTCTCTTGAATGAATCAATAACCATCCAAGACCATTTCTTCAGCAATTCCTTTGGATCAGTGCTCATTGTGTAGAAGCAGAAGAAGATACATTCATGTGTGTGAGTCATGAGGCAACGGTTCAAATCTGTGTTCTGTAACTAGTGCAACATTATTTAATAATTCTCCTGATACTGTGTTACTATCACATTTTTACTGTTAAATGTTTGTTTGCTGATGGGGTGGTAGGGTCAACCAATAACCCTCTGGAAATTTATACAGTGAGATAATCACAAGCCTATTTGGGGCCCACACAAACAGAACCCTGCTTGCCCCAGTACAGCATATTCCATAGCAGTTACTCAGTTATGATTGTTTCACTCCCCTCAACCCTTATTGACAAATGGTGCATTTTCAAAATTATTTTTCTCCTACAATGTTCACAGTTCAGCCAATAAGATCAAAATCCCATGCACTATGACGTACAATGTTCCATTACTGTGTCATTGGATGGTAGGCAAAAGTATGTCCAGAGCTTAGAGTAGCAAACGACTGTTCGTGTTAACAAGTCCCCAGCTCATGAAATCCATGTTTGACAAATGTGCACCCAGTCAATGAGACTGATCTCATCAGGATGGTCAACATTTGTCAGCGTGTTTTCTGGAAGATGAGGAAGGCAATTGTAAACTGAGAGCTTTTATCATCTGCTTTTCTGGGGTTCCCATTGCACAGAATTAGTTCATGCTGACTATTTACTGAACTTTGTTGCTGCCTTAATCCTCAACAAAATTTTATATGAGGAGCTTACACACAAAAGCAAACATGTCAGGAATTTAAAATAAATGAGACACAGAATGGAACAAAACAAACAGGATAAGCAGAACCTAGATAATCATACAATTTAAGTGAAATCAAACATTTGCCAAGATACAAGCCTAGGAAAATACATCTGTGTCCACATACACATTTTGTGTGAAGGATAACTAATCCATTACATCCAGTCGAGTGATTTCCATTCCAGTCACACTGTTTCTCTAATGCAGAGCAACTGTTTGTGCTTCCGTGCTCCCTCATAATATGTTGCATAGCACTAATAATTACTATTATTAAAAGGACACAGTTACTTATGCACTGACTCCACTTTTGATAGAATAGGAAAACTTCTAAGAAAAAGGCCAACAATTGTAACAAAAGAGGAATACAATGAGATCTACAATCAGTGACTCAGCTAAGAAACCTTGCTCGCCGATGTACATCTTGTAGGTCCTTAGATAGGGATTTCACATTAAATATGTGAAATAAAATGCATTTCCATACACAAGTACAAAGCTATGGGAAACACTCATACTGATGTTGAGACAAATGCATTCTAGAAGTCCCAACTAGATGTAAAAGAGCAGATGAACCACTACAAAACCCTTTCCTTGGACAAAAGCCCAAGTACTTTTCAGCCATCCAGTCTAAGATAATAGGAAAAAAGATGTTGATGGTTTACAGTAAACTATTTTTTAAGAAGCCTGCCAAAATCACTAGTACTTAAGTTGGAACACAACCATCACCGATGATATTTCCATGTTGCTTGTGACTGTTAAGAAAATTATTCTTTTTTGCATGTAACACTTATGTCAAAGAATACTTCTAAAGATAGTTAATGCCACAGTTACGTCATTTTATTCTGGCATGGTGATCTGAAACATTTTAAATAATAAACCTGAAATTTGAATAAAATATTGAAAACGAATATTAGTACTATAGTGGCCACTTTACAGTTTTTTCTATGGTATCACATACTACACTATAAAAATGTGTGAAATGATATGTTATAACAAGCATTATACAATAAGAGGTAAGTTATTTTGAAAGAAAGAAGAAGATTTTTAGTTTTGAAAATCGCTCATGGTTCATGTAATGAGAACATGTCCATATTTAAATGTGCTTTTTAAAGGAATATTTTCATTGTAGATTTGATTTACAGATATGAACTGCCTTTTGGCCTAAAAGTAAAAGGCATTCACACTGCAGTATGCTATTTTCATTCTTATGTATGCCCAAAATAAGTTTCATGTTGACTGTGATAAATTGCATTTAGTAGATATGTTCATTTTTGGATGTCACCTTCTCATAATTTGCTTGGGCCTTTGCCCCGCTTCAACACGGGGTTGACCCTGTTACTATAGAGTTGGCAATGTTAGTGTCACAGAGTGTTGTTGCCAGATGCCCTTCTTGTCACCATCATGTACCCCCCAGGACAGAAGTAATGTACCCTAGCTGTCTGCGTCTAGTGTAAGCCATGAAATAGTGCGAATGTTTTTCAGATGTCTGTAAGTTGTGTAACTGAGGTGGTACATGGGGACCAGCCCAGTATTTACCATGTGGGATGTGGAAAACTGCCTAAAAACCACATTCAGGCATGCCGTCCCTCGTTGTTAACCTGCTGGGCTGATTCAGTCCGGGGCCGGCGCGCCTACCCAAGTCCAGGAAGCAGCACATCAGTGCTCGTGGGTAACCTGTTGTTTCCTTCTCAGAAATTCATCTATGGAATAGCACTTGTCAACTTTCATTATCATCCAGCACCTTGTTAATTAAAGGGAGGTGATCAAATATTTTTATGGCTGCGTGATATGCTTCTTTCTGTGCTACAACAAGATTAAGTCCCACTGTTTTCCTCCTAGTATTGTATTTATGAATGCTAGTATTTTTTTCAAATTGTGCTGATCCTTCAAAACAAACTTTGTAAGAGTGTATGTGTTGTGAGGCTACCTAATTTCTTTATGTATGTGAAGTTTGAGGATAGGCACTGTGCGTTTGTGAGTGTGTGTAGGGGGAGGGGGGGGGGGGGGGGGTTTCAGAGGCCCCCATTCTAAATATGACATCAATGAAAGAAGGAAGTTAAATTTTCTAGTGCTGTCATTGCCACTTATGGCAATCAAATTTAGAGCAAATGTTGCTGCACTCAGTTTTATAATTCTTGTTCTCATCACTATGTACCCCCAAGTATTTTTAACAATCAGTCTTCACACATTTCTTTTCCGTAATGCTTCATTATTAGTGATGATTTGTCTTTCCTTGTACAAAACTGAATAAGATGCCTTTTCTTTGTAAATGATGTGCTAGACCATTTATTGAGAACCAATGAATGACACTTTCGAATATTTCATTTATTGCTCCATCTGATATCGAGGTCGGTTATCGTGCTTTTGAGGTGAATTAAGAGAACTATTTTGCCTTTATCAGTAAAGTTTCAGGCAATTACCCTTCATCAAATTCATGTTGAGACCTAGAGAAGACAATTCTGGTCTACAAAGAGTGTCACAATTCAGAAATGTTAACTGTGTTCTTTAATGCTTCAACAGATTGTTATCCATAATATAGGCCTGCAATTAAGTGCATTTGCCTTGCAACCATTCCAGAAAATTGGAATGGTGTGTCCTTTTTAGTCACAATGCCTTGTTGCTCCAGTGATATACAATTAACTGCCACAAGAGGAGGGGCTCTCAGACTAGATTACATTAATTATTTATTCCACAGACCCACAAAAGAGGGTATCCTCCTGGGTGTGGAACATGTCCAACAGTATTGGAATAGTACCTCAGAATCAAACGAAACAGGAGGTCCTGCCTGAGACCCAGGTATAGCTGCTTTCATTAAATGAAACTATATGGTTCCAGAGAGGAATCCCCATTTCATTCAAAACTGAGGTGCTATTCCATGACAGTTTGACATCCTCTGTGGTGCTCTTTGTGTTTTGGGGAAATAAGTGGACTGAGTTGTGAACAGGATTTTGGACTGAGGAGGGAGGCATGCTGGGGCAAACAGTGCAGAGCCACTGTGCCAGGGTGGTGTAGTGGTTCGTGCATCTGCCCAGTGAGCAGAGGATCTGGGTTCAAATCTCGGAATTCGGTCAAATTTTCATTCATCTCTTCAGTCTGCATAGTTGGTTGAGACTTGTAAAAGGTCCATGGAACCATAAAGTTTGTTTTCTTTTTGATGATCATTCATATCAATGTTATTTTCAGTTTCAAGTGACAACTGAAAGAACAAACTAATAGTCTTATCTCCCTTAATAATACACTTTTTGGCGACAGAGAGAATACAGGCAAATGATTTAATAGTGATGCATCATCATCTAATCCAATTTAGTTAGAAGGATACATGTTCTATGGATCATAATGATGAGGAATGAGTCATTTGCAAATTAATTTATGCATATGGTTACATTATGAACATTTCTAATGTTGAGAATATCATGATTTTGCCATGTATAAAAAAATATGAGGCGTACATAAAGACCACAAACACTTTCAATTATTTATTGCACAAGAACCAAACAGTGTGCACCTATCATACATGTGTCATTTCAAAGAGACACTGAAAGTTTTTTTTTTAATGTATACCACCACAGTGTAGTTTCGTAACTTGAGGATAGTCACCAAAAGTCACAAACGTGGTGTGTTGGCGTCCAACGAAAACTAGTGTGGTAAGGAGCCACCAACACGGAAGGCCATTTACCACTGGCACAACAAATTTGTTATGATGGGTTGCTTGTGCCCGGGAAAGAGAAGCAGACGTCCCAGTGTATGAGGAGTGCATACGAGAGTCATCTATAAGGAGTCCGAGAAAATCTGTGCGTCGTGCATCCCATGATCTCAAAATAGCTCCAATGACATAGTGAAAAGTCCTGCTACAGAAGGTGTCAATGAAATCATTCAAACTGGAGCTAGTGCAGGAACTCAATGATGATGACAAAACGCTTCTCTTTGAGTTTTGTTCAGAGTTGCAAAAACTGAATGGGGATGGTAATGGCTTTGATTACATAATATTTAGCAGGGAAGCCACTTTTCACACTAATGGGAAAGTGAACAGGCATAATTGTCATATCTGGGGGTACAAAGCATCCACACGAATGCATTGAATTTGAGCATGAGTCCCCAAAAGTAAATGTTTTTTGTGCCTTGTCGTACCAAAAACAGTACAGGCAATTCTTCTTCACTGAGAGCACTGTTACTGGATATTCCTACTTGGATGTGTTGCAGCAATGGCTGATACCTCAAATGCAACTGGACCCTTCATTCATTTTTCAGCAGGATGGAGCTCCAACCCATTTTCATCGTGAAGTTTGTGGGTGTCTGAACACAGAGCTGCTGCATCGATGGATCGGCCTTGCTACAGAAGAGGACAGGTGTTTCACTAAATGGTTCCCCAATCACCACATCTCACTCCATGTGACATTTTTCTGTGGAGACGCATTAAAGATCTGGTGTATGTACTGCCTCTACCACATGATGAAGCAGTGCCCCGTTTGTTTGGAAGTTTTTTTACAGTTTCGCTTCAAATTGCAATATGTATGATATCTGTACAATGTTTAGTTCTTGTGCAGTAATTACTTGAAAGTGTTCCTGGACTTTATATAGGGTGTACATAAAGTATGATAGGAGTGGCAGGCTTGTTAACATGGTGCTGGAACATACAATGGTAGCTAACGAAAAGCTCTGTTTGATGTGTTGCAGACACTACTGGCTATAACAACTCCCAAATTTAGGTATTTAAATATTATTCTAATGTTATCGTAAGATAAGGCATAGTATTCATTATACTATTGTTAAAAACAGCATTGTTTATTAAACATGTTATCTTCTATATGAACCGTAAAAATTGTATACATTTCATTTAAATTTGTTGCCAATTTGTTTCAGCTATTGCCACATGATGTACAGTCACTTCAACTTAAAAAATATACGGAAAAGAAGACATAAACATTTTTTTCAAGGCACTTTCTTGATCCTAAATTACCACAGCATTACATTTAAATGTTTAGCAGCCAATACCATTTTTCACAGCACCTGATAATTCTTGTAACTGTACCCAAGATGTAGTCTGGAATGTCTGAAACACCATTATCATTAGTTACCTTTATAATTCAGTCAATATATGTATTATTTTTTACTTTTAAACACATTTGGCAAAATAAAATGGATTTTTTCTTTAGCAACAGTCCTTCTCACACAGGCAAGCAAAGCCACAAACATTTCATCCTGGTTACTGTAAATGCACTCCAAGAACTAGCACCTCTACTTTGAGCAGTACTGTACTCTGTTTCACCCATAGCAGTTCACTATACCAGACTGCAGACAGAATGTTCACCACATCTTGTACTTTTTCTGTAAAATGTATGTGTTTCTGACCCTGCACAATTTGTCTGATACTCCAAGCAGTACACACTTTTAGTATTAATCAATTCCCAGGGTAGCTTGCTTGGAATCATTTCAGTTCAGACACTCATTCCATGTTCCATGTGATCTTCACTGTCTTGGGGTGATTTCCATGCTTCAATGTAGCAAGCTGTACAATGATAACTGTAACTGAATGCAGAAAATTAAGAATTGGAAATATAACAATAACAGACACAGTGTAATCCAATGAGCAATTGTACGTTCACTCACTCATTTATATATCAGCTTTGTATTCAATTGGAGGCTTTTTCACCCATCATTTGTAATGAATAACCATGTCTCTGAGCTGGCAATTATAATACCAACACTTCTAGGGATACGAGTTGTGACATTTCACACCTTCCAAAAGCACATGAAAATATTCTGAATTGAAATTTTGAAGATGGAACATTTTGGTGCTACATAGGCACTGTAATACACAGATGGAACACGATTCAACAGCAGAAACGTATTACAAAATTAGATACTGTTATAAAGAGAAGATCCCTGATTTTGTTGTAGCAACTCAATATCATTCCTGTGTTTAGTCACTTCTCTGCCAATTCAGTTACAGTTACCTTGACAGAGAGAACACTTAAAATAGCAGTATGTCTGTGCTAGTAGTAAGTGGCATACATTCTAATCTCTTACAAAGGTTGAATTTCAATCACAGAATTCCATTTCTGAGGTTTGGAAGCAGTTTATGTTGGGATCACTATAAAACCACGTACATGCTACTTGGGCCCTTGAGATGTGCCAATGACTCGGATGGCTTGCTGTCAGATGCATTTTGATCTTTTTGGGTGTCCAAGGGCTGTGGTCCAGATGATCACACACATTGTCTGCGAATTTTAGATGCTAAAGTGAAGAAAAGTTTTCAGTCACAGCTATTGATTTGCGTTAACACAGGGATTTAACTTTGAGTATTGCACCATAAACCTGTTTTGATAGTAAAACATGCAAAAACTAAGCTCATTCTTCACCCAGAGAGGTGCTGGTGAGTCTCCACAACACTGGTGGCCTTTACCTAAGAGGGTTCCATTTAAATAGGTCTCATTTCTTTTGCTGCCTTTGTACACTGTGTGTACCTAGAAGTGAGTTTCTATACTTGTTCAAGTTCATGCTGTATTGCATCCTAATAAGATGGAAGGAGGAGGTCGGAATTGAAAAAAGTACTGTAATTGTAGCTCTGCATCACAAAGGCTATTCTAGCAAGGCAATAGTAACAAATTTTGGCCTAACCAAGCCTACAGTAGTGTATACATTGCTCTGGTGCCAGCTCAAGTGTTTGACAATCTGGAAGACCCTGAGTAACACGGTAAAGCAAAGATTAGTTCCTATGTGTACAGAGTAAATGTGAAGAATCCTCCTGCACCTATAATCAATAATAAAGTAAACAATATGTGAGAAGCTCCAACCTTTGTCTCAGCAGAGCAATGCCATTTGTGTGACCATGACTTACATGGATGGATAGAGAGAAGTTGAATTGATTGCAATGGTCCAAGGATTAATCGAGTTTTAAATTTGTAAGCCTTCACTGAATGTTTACTCATTGACATCGTGGAGAACGTATGAAGTCAGTACTGATCAACAATTCAGTTCAATCTGCCAAGAGGCATATTAGTTGTGGGTTGATCTGCAGCAAGACAATGATCTCAGACAGACTTCCAAATTGTGCCAATAGTAAGTCAATAGAGGAAAGAAATTTGGGAAACTGAAGAATATGGTCTGGTGAAGTCAGCCGCCTCACTTAAATCCCATCGAATACTTACGGGATGAACTTGAGGAAGGGAGATTAAACACTAATGTCCCATTGAAAACAAGGTTATTAGAGACGGAGCACAAGCTTGGATTAGGGAAGGATGGGGAGGGAAGTCCACTCTGCCCTTTCACAAGAACCATCACGGCATTGGCCTGAAGTGATTTAGGGATATCACAGAAAACCTAAATCAAGATGGCTGGACATGGGTTTGAACCGTTGTCCTCCCGAATGCAAGTCCAGTGTGCTAACCACTGCTCCACCTCACCCACTGGGATGAACATGGCAGAGAGATCAGAGAACTGGCATCATCTAATGTTGAAAATCTATGGATTACAGATGCATGGGACTGTAATCTCTGCAAAAATATTATCTCCATAATGCCAACAGTCTGCGCAGCTGTTCTTAGCACGAAGGGTACTTAATGACAGAGAGAGAGAAAATATTTGTATTGTTAGCCTATTTAGTTTGAAGAGTGTAGTTGTCTATTAAAATAAAGTGCACAGCTTTTTTCATAGGTGATCGAATAATTTTGACCTGTAGTATATACTTAGTAACAACAATAAACAGATATTGAGATCCTTGTCAAGGAAGGTGATTTATTTACTAAACTAGAAAGGTTACAATGAAATGCATACCATTTACTCTGCTGAAAGAAGAAACTGCAACACCCTCAAGGAAATGGTCATTTTTGTCATACGATGTGACATCGCTGTAATTCAGGTCAAATGGAACACGTGTCACAGTGAAGGGTGTCCTGTCACATCACTACAATGCATACCACTCTCTGATGGCAATGCAGGTGTATATTCTGACACATAAAGGTGCCAAATGCCATCCTGTGATACATTGCCCCATAGCATCTTGGGCTGTTTGTTGGCACAATCTTTCATTAACTCACGATATATAGCGAAGTTTTGCTAAAGTTAAAAAGTGATTTTAACTGCTGAGTGTATATTTTTTGTTTTTTTCAAAGTACGACAACAATTACTGCAAAATGGCCGATACACAGCTCAGTGGAGACAACATGGCGTGTAGAGACATTGTCAATAATAGATCAACTCTATGCATTGTTTGAATAACATTACATACAAGCTAATCATTGTAGAGACGAGTTTAAAAAAAAAATCTTATTACTATTGATACGGTCATGACTCACAGAATGGATAACATAAACAGTTTGCCTACTGCAAGTTCCATATCCAATGAAGCAGCATAGAATTAAATTACACTTGCTCAAACAAGTGAAACAGTAAATGAAATACAGAACCTAAATAATCTAGCCGTAGGAACCGACAGCAACATAGAGTTGCAAGATATGGAAAGTGGATCACAAGCAGTAAATTCTCACGATTTACCGGGAGCAGATAATGTTCAAACAGTAAATTTCTCACAATTTATCAGTGCAGTCATGCAACAATTTCAGCAGATGAATACAAGTTTACAGAACAATGAGAAACTGTTTACGGAAAAATTTCAGGAAATAAAGAAAAAACTTGACAGTAATGACGCTAAATTAACCAAAATTGGTACTGACTTGAACAAAAGGATCACTCAAATGGCCACCTAGTTTTCAAAACTAACAGTTTTAGCAAAACATAATGAAATCAATGTCAAACCTTTAAGTAGCACATAATGACAAAAGTAGGAAAGTGCGTTACCCCTCATGATGACATCACAAGGCGTGTCACACAAGTAGAGGCAGATTTAGAAACCATGGCCAAGACAATCAAATCAGAGACAGACAGATGTTTTTCTAAAATGAATGAAAATAAACAAACTAATTAATTTCACACCACTTTGGCGAATTGTGCTTGGATGGGGATGAATAGGTGATTATCTGGACAACACAACACCCAGTCCCTGAGTGGAGAAAATCTCTTATCCAGCTGGGGATCAAATGCAGGCCCTTAAGATCGACAGTATGTCACACTCACCACTCAGCTAACGTGGGTGGACAATGATTTAATAGAAACAAGCAGACTGCAAACTGACTTATTCAACAACCTTGGACACTGGAGCCAATAATCAGTCTGTATTTATATGTCCAAAAGTATATGATCCGTTTGTTTTGTTCACACAATCAATGAGAAACATCAGCTTAAAAAAGTAAAATTGCATCATAGTGTTGTCAGAATTTATTCTCAGTAACTATTCCTTTTCTTTGCTCCCCTTTCATTTTGCAGTCCGTCTATCCCCCCCCCCCACACACACACACACATCTCCACCATCTTCCCCCTCCCCATATATGCCTATCATGTACAATGCAGTTAGCTTTCAGCTCATATTGACTCCAAATGACCTTTTTTTTCCAGTAAATTGTGTCTTGCTGATTACTGCATCTTCCATCGTTAAGCTCTCAGGTTTTCAAATCTCATCCAGCGCAGGCACCAAGGATCAGTCTTTCCTTCTCATCCTGTCTGGTAAGTCTCCTCTGACCTATGGTTTTGGGCAACTTTTCCATAACTCTCTCCCTTTCTTAAGTCTTGCCAGTCTTCTTTCTTTCCCTTCAAATCTTCTGCTAGAAGGAAGAGCCATTGGCTCTGAAAGCTTCCACATTTCTATATCCTTTGCATATAGTTTCTGCTGCCACCAGTGTGGTGAGTAGATCATCTTATTTATCCAATTATACTGCAGCCATCTTCATGATAGTGCTGGCAACATGGCTGTGGATGAGGTCGTGTTTGGTATGAGAGTCAGCTACCATCTGACATCGGTTTACGAGTACTCAACAAAAAGCTTGTGAGAATTCAATTCCATACAGCTGGAACCAAAAGAAAATTGGTAGTTCATACCAGCACAAGACCATAAATGAAAAAGTTGTTATTAATAATCTGTGTCCCTGACACTCTGTCTACAAGTATGTTAAGTAAGTTTCAATATACCATTTCACACTTAGCACTTATTCTGCTTTTAACACTATTTTACTCAACTCCAGTTGCTTGTGACAAATGGACTGATGCATCAAACAGGCTACAGTACATTTTATTACATGATACATTATTCTCTTTTTCGCAGTTTTGGGAAAATGGTGTACACTGACACTTAAGTAAAATGCTAATCCGTGTGCATGCATAGAACTTTATTGCAGGTTTCCTAATACAAACTACTCTATCAATAATGTATTGGACTGAGTGTAATGGAGCAGCTTGTCTTTTATTGTTAGCCAAAATTTGCAGCAATGGCTTTGTGTACATGGTAGCTCCAAACTGTGACAAGCTTTGAGAGCACTTGCCTGCTAAAGGCAAAGGATCTGAATTTGAGTCTCAGTTTTAATCTGCCAGGAAGTTTCACATCAGCACACATTCCACTGCAGAGTGAAAATTTCATTCTGTAAACATCCCCCACGCTGTGACAAGCCATGTCTTTGCTATATCCTTTCTTCCAGCATTGCAGGACAGCTTCTCTGAAGTTTGGATGGTAGGAGATGAGGTACTGGAGGAAGTAAAGCTGTGAGGATGGGTCATGAGTCATGCTTAGGTGGCTCAGTTGGTAGAGCACTTTCCCACAGAAGGCAAAGGTACTGAGATAGAGTCTCAGTACAGCACATAGTTTTAAATCTGTGTACACTTTACTGCAGAGAGAAAATTTCATTCTGGAAGCTTTGAGAGGTTGTGTGTTTGGGTGGGAAGGAGTGTTTTACGACTGTGGAACATGTATTGTGATTAGTTGGTTTATGAGCACAGAATAGAACTACTGAAACTAATAAGTTATTGGAGGTAATTTGTCACACTTTTTGTGGATTTTAGAAGCAGAGTGTTAACGACTTTGCAATACAAATATTCCGAATGAATCTCTGAGATTGTATTTACAAGATGACTTGAAGTTCCCTTGATACCATTCAGTAGCAGCAGACCACTTCTGTGGCTGGCCAAATATTTGACAAGTCTCCTTACACATCAGTGTAGCAACTGTGAGGAGAGAAACCTCAAATTGCCAAATTTTTCTATATGTGCTTAATTTTACTGGCTGTGCTCTGGATCTTCCAAGCTCTGACTGGGAAAAATGCTCCTCAGAGAGCACAACTCCCCTTCCCTGGGCTATGTTTTACTCGGGCAACCATTGCTTCCATTTCTGCTATACCCCTTGGAAAAAGTCATGCCTCACTATTCGTATCTCTCTCCCGTGTCAGTGAGGCAGCTTCCTTTTAGCTCTCTGTCACTCTGAAAAACATCAAGATGAACCACTGTCCAAAGGTCTTAAATCCCTAAACAAAATTTTTGTAAGAGTTATGTGTTTGGTGGCCTTTAAAAGGCCTAGCTGGGAGTTCACCTGTAAGACAGCAATCTCTGGCACACATCCCAAAGCCAGATTTTCTGCATTTGGCAGTCAATTGCATCTTTCACAAACATTACTTCTCACTCCAACACGTAAAATATTTGTGTGAGTGAACAATGCAGAATGTCTTGACTCTTGTCCATCCACACGGTGGTGCCATTAGGGATCACAAAGACACTTACTGGGCCAGGCTGCCACAGTGAAAGTTTCCCCTCACCGCCGCTTTCCAGACGAGCTCAGCCAGATCCCCTTATTCCCAGCTATTGTACAAATCTGTTTTAAATTACTCTCTAAACTGACTATCACTCAGACATTTAATATCAATACCGTGCTTCATTCGTAATTAATTGCACGGCTCAAGGTGGACCTCTACTATGAACTCACAAGAACTTGTGTATGTTGTATGACAGTGTTGAAAAGTTGTCCTGTAACGATTATAATAGCTTCATAGTTAGGTCTACATCATTTTATGGCCACAGAAAGAAAGTTCCTGTTTCAATTGAAATTTTAGCTTGGAATGTGAAATATTTTAAAATGTTGTGTAAATGCCCCATTCCATCACACGAGTCAGTTTAGGTGGTTGTTGGTCACAGTTTGGAAGAGTCCATTCAGGATAGCAGACAGCTGGTCATACGTCGTACCATGCACGAATAGAGTGTAAGGAGATTTGCTAGCTGATTCTCAAGGGAATGAAATATATGGTGGGAACCTGGTATCAGGATGACATACAAATGTACTAGCATATGGTTTAAGTTAAGTGATTAATAGCATACTGTTATTGGAAGCAAACACAAAATTTTGACCACGATATTCTTACTCCTCACATCAAGCTATGATGAAGTGGGCAAAGTTCTGTTGAAAGATGTAGCCAATTTTCACAAAGCCTGTAAATGTTGGTAAGTGAAGTATTCATTTGTTAGCGAGCAATGTAGTCAAATACATTGGGACTGTAATAAAAAACTATGGTTGTGGGATTAGACATGTCTGTTATCCAGCTTGGCAGCAAAATTCTGAGCCCTGTAAGAAACCACGTGTGATTTTAACCGACGCACATCTCGATGAAACATTGTGAGTGAAGCTCTCTGTACTGTGCTGTGTGGGCAAGGTTCAATAAGGGTGCACGCAGTCCTTGTAAGGCCAACTGAGGAGCTACTCGACTGAGAAGTAGCATCGCCGTTGCCAAAAACTGGCAAGGTCCGGGACAGAGGTGTGCTGACCACGTGCCCCTCCAATTAATTTGGTTAGCTGAGGATGACACAGTTGTCAGTCATCACTGTTGAGACGTCCGATGCCTCTTTGCATAGATCTTTTTTTGGGGGGGTTCTAGTCATGGCTGAAAAGTACTGATTGTTATTTAAATTTTTTTTTATGGAAGAGTAAAATATATGATTATTAAGCTGTTGTTATAAAAGTGTGCTTGTAGTCCATCATATGTACAAAGACTCTCTAAAAGAAGGAGGCTAAAAGACTGACAGTATGCACAGGTTCCTAATATATCTAAACTTCAGCTAATGCTCAGTATTGCTGCATTATTCAGCTTTTCCATAAATTCACAATGGGGCACTGACTGGCTTGTAAATAAAGTTCAAAATTTCATAACGACAAAAATAAATATAGATCAACCCAGAGCACAATCTTTTTTAAATCTTGTCTTCACAAGAAACAAGTAAAGTTGAGTTACACACTGGTTCCAGATGTGGACAACAGCTAGTTATGTCTTTAGATTTTTCTGTTTTCTTCATAGATTAATTCTTAAATTCCATGAGTTTACACCTCTTAAATACAAGAGGTCTCACATTTTTGTAACTTTAAAGTGGAAATTCAGGCAGTGTGTAGCACAGTCGTCATTTCTCTTGAACGACTAACTACACTGCTAGGTTAGGCATGTGGAGGCTGGCTGTCCAGCCACGCCCACTCGTCTGTGTGTCACTCCTCCGACGGCATCTGAGTGAGCTCACCGGAGGAGGGGTTCACAAGTGTTGGACACATTAGGGAAATATTGTTCAGAGCCAGAAAGATAGCCAATATGCACTCAGTAGGTCTGTCAGGGAGCCTCATCCGAGATGGGGCATCTTTGCCTGTGGCTATCGAGCTTGCAGGGTGCAGTCATCTCCGAGGAGTGGCATCAGTTCTGACAGTGCCTTTTGCGAGGTTTCTGAGGTCATCCTCAGTTCATTCAGATGACTGGTGGAGGCTGCTGGCCTCTCATATGGAGTGCAAGAACAGCTCACGATTTGCAGCACAGTTTCCAGAGTTGACTGGGGTCCTAAGGTCTGGAGCCGAGTGGACAATCTCGGCCAGAGGCTTTGTTGAGTCTGACAGTCTTGGCTGGACCTCCATTATTGGGTGGATAATTGTAGGACTCTCCTAGACAGGTCAGGGTCCACTACACAAAGGAAGCAGCTACTCAGTTCGGTAAGTACTTGCGGGGTGCACATGGTGGTTTTTAGCCTACATGGTAGTCTGAGATACTCTGATGAACACAAAGCAGTTGACATACAGATAACAAAATCAGACAGCATTCAGAGTGAAGAAACTTTGACAAATTTTATCAGTTAACTGTTGTAGTTTTTGCAACAAAATTCCCAAACTTATTTATTTATGGCTTATTTACCCTGACTAGATTAGATGCTTCAGGCGCTAACTTACACATGACCAGGAACAATATTACACAGAAAACAAAATAATAATAACACTAACATTAATAATGTATTATAATAATACGTTAAGACACAACAATATCAATGCTAATAATTTGGATTATTAATGAAAAGTACACCCCCCCCCACCCCAAGAAACATGGACCTTGCCATTGGTGTGGAGGCTTGCGTGCCTCAGCGATACAGATAGCCGTACTGTAGGAGCAACCACAACGGAGGGGTATCTGTTGAGAGGCCCGACAAACGTGTGGTTCCTGAAGAGGGGCAGCAGCCTCTTCAGTAGTTGCAGGAGCAACAGTCTGGATGATTGAATGATCTGGCCTTGAAACACTAATCAAAATGGCCCTGCTGTCTTGGTACTGCGAACAGTTGAAAGCAAGGGGAAACTACAGCCATAATTTTTCCTGAGGGCATGCAGCTTTACTGTATGGTTAAATGATGGTGTCTTCTTGGGTAAAATAGTCCCCCATTATAATCTCCAGGAGGGGCCTACTCGAGGATGTCATTATCAGGAGAAAGAAAACTGACATTCTACGGATCACAGCGTGTAATGTCAGATCCCTTAATCGGGCAGATATGTAAGAAAATTTAAAAAGAGAAATGGATAGGCTAAAGTTAGATATAGTGAGAATTAGTAAAGTTCGGTGGCAAAAGGAACAAGACTTTTGGTGAGTTGAATACAGGGTTATAAACACAAAATCAAATAGGGGTAATGCAGGAGTAGGTTTAATAATGACTAGGAAAATAGGAATGCGGGTAAGCTACTACAAACAGCATAGTGAACGCTACTACAGTAGTACAAGTTTATATGCCAACTAGCTCTGCACATGATGAAGAAATTGATAAAATGTATGATGAGGTAAAAGAAATTATTCAGGTAGTGAAGGGAGACGAAAATTTAATAGTCATGGGTGAATGGAATTCGGTTGGGAGGAAAGGAAACATTGTAAGACATTTCCAGGGGCAGATGTGGACTCTGACCACAATCTATTGGTTAGGACCTGTAGATTAAAACTGAAGAAACTGCAAAAAGGTGGGAATTTAAGGAGATGGCACCTGGATAAACTGAAAGAACCAGAGGTGGTACAGAGTTTCAGGGAGAGCATAAGGGAACCAATGGGGGAAGGAAATACAGTAGAAGAAGAATGGGTAGCATTGAGGGATGAAACAGTAAAGGCAGCAGAAGATCAAATATGTAAAAAGAAGAGGTCTAGTAGAAACCGTTGGGTAACAGAAGAAATATTGAATTTAATTGATGAAAGGAAAAAACATAAAAATGCAGGCAAAAAGGAATACAAACGTCTCAAAAATGTGATTGACAGGAAGTGCAAGATGGCTAGAGGACAAATGTAAGGCTTTAGGGGCTGATCTCACTAGGGGTAAGATAGATACTGCCTACAGGAAAATTTGAGAGACCTTTGAAGAAAAGAGAACCACTTGTATGAACATCAAGAGCTCAGATGGAAACCCAGTTCTAAGCAAAGAAGGGAAAGCAGAAAGGTGGAAGGAGTATATAGAGGGTCTATACAAGGCCAATATTATGGAAATGGAAGAGAACGTAGATGAAAATGAAGTGGGAGATATGATACTGTGTGAAGAGTTTGACAGAGCACTGAAAGACCTGAGTCGAACCAGGGCCCCAGGAGTAGACAACATTACATTAGAACTACTGACGGCCTTGGGAGAGCCAGTCCTGACAAAACTCTACCATCTGATGAGCAAGGTGTATGAGACAGGCGGAATACCCACAGACCTCAAGAAGAGTATAATAATTCCAATCCCAAAGAGAGCAAGCGTTGACAGATGAGAAAATTACCAAACTATCAGTTTAATAAGTCACTGCTGCAAAATACTAATGTGAATTCTTTACAGACAAATGGAAAAACTAGTTGAAGCCGACCTTGGGGAAGGTCAGTTTGGATTCCGTAGAAATATTGGAACACGTGAGGCAATACTGACAGTCTGTGGAGATTTCAATTTGAATTTTCAGTTGTCCACTATCTGTAACTCATATGCAAATAATTTATTAAATTCATTTGGTCTTTATATTACAACCACTGAAATAACAAGGCTTCATTATAAAGGTACTGGTACATGTATTGACAATATATTTGTATCAAATGAGTTAGTGCATCTGAAGTCAGACGTAATTAAGACCTGGGTATCTGGCCACTGACTCAGTGCACATGGCAGGAAAGAGTGTATGTGTGGTCAATTATGATAATCTAAATATGTTTAAGTCTAATATTGATAAAAGTTATTGGTTGCAAGTTTATCGAGAACATGCAATAGGTAGAAAGGTGGAAGAACTCATATCTACTCTTTCTGTATATGCTAAGATGTCGTTTCCCATTAACGTACCAAATAATAAAAAGGCACTAAGAGTAAATAAGGTCAAGGGTGAAAAGGTGTTGGAGATCAAGAGGGAGTGTGATCAATATTATGCCTGTACAAAAGTACAGGTTCTCAAGTATTTAAAGACATGCTCACAGTGAAAAAGGAAAGATTAAGACAGGCCTTAAATGAAGCTAGGTGTATGAAGATATAATACTAACATCAGAAAATAATATCATTAACAGTCAATGCAACAGGAAAATGACTTCACAGGCTGAAGGCAGCAATCTGAATGTGCACAGTTAAATACATCCTTCACTGAGAAGGTGATTGGCACTTACAATATAGTCACTGACCATAAATACTGCCTGAGAAACACCACAAAACCTGGAAGTACATTTAGCTTTAAATTTGTCAAGGTACAGGATGTTACCTATATACTGAGGAAAATGAAGAACAGTTTTACTGATGACGTTTATGGTTTAAGTTCAGCCATGTTAAATGTGATTCAGTTCAGCTGCCAGAATTGATAACACATGTAGTAAATACATGTATTTTGGAGGCTCAGTTCCCCAGGGCAGTAAAGTCACTCGAAAACACAAAAAAGGCAGCCTCCAAAGTTGTGATAATTTTAGGCCTGTTTCAATTGTGCCAGTCTTGTCTAAAGTGATAGAAGCTATATTAAATAGTAAAATACTTTGAAGGAAACTATATCTTCAGTGATAGACAATTTGGCTTCAGATCAGGGTTAGGAACTGTTAAATCTGCCTTATCACTTTTAACACAGTGTGTGAAGCAACTAGAAAGCAAGCTCATGGTTCATAATAAACTCTGTGATTTATGAAAAGCTTTTGACACTGTGTCTCATGAAATCTTATTGAACAAAGTGCAGTTCTATGGCTTTACACGAAGTGCTCGGGAATTGATAAAATCCTATCTAAGTAATAGAGTGCAGAAGGTGGTTTTTAATGGTACAGAATCAGATTACTTACTTGTGGGCATGTTCTGTACTTGGCCCAATTCTATTTATTATTTATATATATGACTTATCATGTAACATAGTTGGGCCATCAGCTAGGAGTTACTTATTTGCAGATGATCTTGCAGTCTGTATAACTGCAGAAACAGCACAGAAGGTCAAATATTAAGCAGACCAGTGCACTGTCAAAGTTGAAAACTGGTGTAAAGCTAATTCCCTTTGTGTCAAAAAAAAAAAATCAAGACCTGTATGTATCGTGGAATAATAACACTGAACTTGAGCAGAGCTCAAATGCTGTTGATTTCCTAGGAATCTCAATTGATTCAAAAAGGTGGGAAGCAGCATTAGCAAAGGAATATTTTCTCCAAGGAAGCTGTGTCTTTGTCTAAATGTGCCAGTACTTAAAGCAAAAGAAACCACAGTCACATTTACTGTGGGGACATCAAAGCAAGGCAGCTAATGTCTTCAAACTACAAAATAAGGCAATAAGACTGATATGTAGCTTGGCACCCAGAGCTCACTGTAGACCAAGCTTTAAAAAATTACAGATTATGACCCTGCTGTCAATATTTATACCATAGTGTGTAATGCATACCAAGGAAATCTATCCGAAGTATCAACAGTATGACATGCGGCATAATTATAACACAAGAAACAAGCAAGACCTAGTTTCTTTCTGATGTAACTATAAAAAAAACACAAAAGTGCTCTTTATACAAGCCCATAAAATTTTTTAATGCCATACCCCAACGTATCACAGATCTTCCAATAAAAAAAAAGTAAAAGAATTTCTTCTTGAACTCAACATTTATGAAACGGATGAATTTTGAAGGGTGGCAAAGAATATGGTATGACCACACTTTGTGATCAGTTTTTACATGCTTCTATATATATGAGTACGTCTGTAATTGGCTAAATTTACTATGCAATATCAATTTGTACCAAAAGTTTCTCTGTTTTGTAATGCCTCTGAGGTCTCTACAACAATAAAAATCAATCAATTGTAGACTTCCTTGAGAGTTTCATTTGCTTTCTCTTAGAGGAGTTCTCTTGTTTTCTCACTGACTATAATATTGCTGTCATCAGTGAAAAGAATTTTTTCACCATGAGTAACACTACTGGGAAAGTCATTGATGTACATCAGGAATACTATTGGTCCTCATTTGATACCTTGCGGAAACCCCATATTAATGTATTTTTCGCCGGCCGTGGTGGCCGAGCAGTTCAGTCCAGAACCGCACGACTGCTACGGTCGCAGGTTGAAATCCTGCCTCGGGCATGGATGTGTGTAATGTGCTTACATTTGTTCGGGTAAGTGTTTTACTAAATGTTAAGCTCTATTTGAAGTATGTGTTATCACTATTCTTTGTACCCTATCTGCTAGGTATGATCAAAACCAGTCCTTAGCTACCACTCTTTCTCCTAATGCTTCTAATTG
Source organism: Schistocerca gregaria (assembly GCF_023897955.1). NCBI lineage: Eukaryota > Metazoa > Arthropoda > Insecta > Orthoptera > Acrididae > Schistocerca > Schistocerca gregaria. Next base: position 1,809,709 of record NW_026061770.1, read on the forward strand.
ATTTAATTGAATCTTGTGGTCGACTGCATCAAAGGGCTTAGAAAGATCATAAAGGAACCCTCTGACAGACTCTTCTTTATCAAGAGCATCAAGTACAACTTTTGTGCATTCTACGACAGCTGACTCTGTATTTTTGCCACATCACAAACAAAACTGTGATTCACTTAAAAGATTGTATTTATTCAGGTAATTCATTAATCTGTTTTTCATAATTGCTTCTATTATTTTTGAGAATGGTGACAGCTTGTAATTTTCTGCATTACCTTTCTTAAACAAAGGCACAACTCTTGCCTGTTTTAACTGCTGTGGAAATGTCCCTGGTGTACAGGATTCATTTATTATGTGTGTTAAGGGACCTTGTACAACCTCTATGCATTGTTTTAGTACACACATTGATACTTCATATAAGCCTACTGGCTTTTTAGTTTTTCAACAGTTTTACAGGCTTCATTATCTGTGATTTGAAGTAACATCATTGTATTTAGTGCAACATTTTTTACAGGGGTTATATTTGTTTTGGGGAATTCTTGCCGTAACTTCCCTAAAATACTTGAAAAATGCTCATTTACATACTTTGATAAGTGTTGTGGCTTATTTATTACCTTATCCTCCTCCCTTAGGAATATGTTATTCTGTCTGTCTTTCTTTGCCTCTCTCTGTTCCCGTTCCCGTTTTTATAACATCCCAGACTGCTTTGCTTTTATTCCCTGCATTATATATTACTGTGTCATTAAACGATTTTGTTGCAGCTATCAGCACCTTCCTATGGATCATTGTGACTCTTTTCCATGGAAGTGAGGTATTTAATTGTTTGGGAGGACTTCTTAGTACCTGCTGTTATCCATCTACTTTTGTGTGACGTTGATACAGACATGCATACTTTTGGAAATGCCTTTTCAAAGTTCAATTTAAATAATGTGGATTCTTATTCACATTGGTTTCCCTATACACTTCATCCCAGCGGTTTTTTTTTTTTTTTTTTTTTTTGCTAGTTCCTTTGAAAAATCTTTTATTTTCGTTTCCAATGGATGTCATTTGTAGGCTTGTAGTTTATGGGATGATTTCATGTCTCATATTACTGTTGTTGTTTGACAGAGATGGTCTGATAATCCGAGATCTTTTACAGCTACATCACATTTTTCCCTGCCCATATTTGTGGCAACATGGTCAATTACTGATGAAGTCATTGTAGCAACCCTTGTTGCACTATTGACCAATAGGGAGAGGCCAAAACTTTGAAGTATATTTATGAAGGTGCTGCTGGATTCATTTATGATATTCATGTTGATTTTAATGTCCCCACACAGAATTGTGCTGAGCTTTGTACTTGAGACTTTATATAGAAATTCTGTTAATTTATTGAAAAACAGTGTCCACACTATCTCTGGGAGATCCATACAAACACAAAATTATTAATATCTTGGTGATATCAAGCCCTGTTAATTCAAACTGCTGGAGACACTCTTTAGGCAGGGGAACCTGTTGTCTGGATTTATCCTAAAAAAGACCTACTTCTCATACTGATGACAACAGGTATTTGACCATGTGTGGCCAAAGATCCACCCCCTATACTTTCACGAATCAGCTGTACCAATCTTCCTTTGCCAGTCCTGTTTAGGTATAGGCCACACCCAGTGAAACCCCATCTGTCGATAGTCCCGACGGGCATGTGAGCAAAGTTGGCTTCCCTAACCCCAAATTGATTCACCTCACATCTCCATCAAGGTTTGGCCAATCGTGACACCGGAACAGCTCAACAAAGTGTACTGCCACAAGTCAGGGAAGCTATCTTGCCCAGGTCACCACCTATGTCATGTGCCCTATCCCTGTGCAAACTGTTTCCTGCCCCACCCACTATCACTACATGGTCTTCTTTTGTAAAGACCTTAAGTCCTCTATCACATGACTTTGCCCTGCATTTGGCTGGAACATACTGGTGGCCTGGTATGTTGCCCCTAAACATTCCTGTAACTTGGGGCCTACAACTCACCCATGCCTACTACCTAGCAGCAGCACTTTCTTCTTCCTAACATTTTGTATATTTCTAAGCTTCTTGGCCTCAGTTGAAGTGTGCTGCACATTTCTTGCTCCGTGTTCTACCAGAGGCTCTGGCAGTGGTAGACACACAGTTTTATCATCAACGCCAAAAACATCAGATCATGTTCTCTTTCTTCCTACCCTCCTACAAGCTGCCAGTTCACAACCACCCTATCTCTCTTGATCCTTATCAGTTCCTTCCTTGCTTCCTTCAACTGTGTCCCAAGGGCACAGATTTTCCTTTCCTGTACCCCAACCAAAATGTTCCTACTGCATACTCTGCAGTTCCAGGAGAGAGCCTCTTCTGTTCTCCCAAGATTCTCCCTCCCCCAGTGAAAATATTTCCTACAAGGTTAGCAACAAATCCCTCTACTCACAATGCTATAACAGCTTCCACATTTCCCACTCATGATCAGTTTCAAAAGAATAATTAAGTTTTAAATTTGTCCAGGACACGAGATTGGCTATATGTATGCAAAAATGACATGGAGGTCTTACATGTCATTGTTGTTGTTTTTGTACTGATTTAGAGATACAATGACAGGAGAGTGAATTAGTAATTACTTTGCTTTTAGAGAATTTACTTTAGTGTTTGGTCAGGTTTTAAATTTATGCCTAGATCGCCTCTAACTAGTGAACAATATGAAATGTGTTAGTTAAATACAATTTAAAAAACTTTTAATTATACTTTTATTGTAACAATAGGCACTGATGAAACTAGTAGCTGCCTTTCTTAAACGAATTTTCCGCTATCAAGAAAATTTTAATACAATTTTTTGTGTTTTGGAATGCAAAATTTCGCATTATGTCACAATTATCGTGACTTCAGATTACACAAAGGTTTTTTTTTTTTTTTTTTTTTTTTCAAGAATAATCTCTATGGGGACGCAAATATTCAGTTTTGTGACAAGAATGGACACTACAGCAAATATACAAAACAAAGGAAATTTAAATTTGACACTATTTCCTCTCAAATAAGTTCTTTTAGTGGACGAAGAAAACACCTGTGATCTCACTCGCTGGACATCTTGTCTTCTTGTTTGTTTACTTACTGGGCGTGAAGGGTAAGCTTTTGGCTTAAAAAAGGTAGCTGGAGATTCCACACAGCACACCAGGTATGAGATTAATTATGTAATATGCACTATACTGAAATGCCTTGTGAGACGTCTATAAATTCAAATATGCTCAATGTTACTTTCCTGTTTCAATACACAATGCCTGCATTCTGATTTAGTGTTTACTTATAGGACCTGTCATTGGGTGTGAGGGATAAGCTTTTGGCATACCATGGCAGCAAGAGCATCCAAACAGCACACCATATATGCAACTGATTGTGTGTAAGCACAATACTGAAATGCCTTGTGAGTCATCCCTATATTCATATGCCCAATGTTGCTTTCCTCTTCCGATACACAATGCCTTACAGGACTGTCAGTAAATGAGTGTGTTGGACGCCAGCTCTGTCCATCACTGTGGCTGTCGGATAGAGAGACCAACAGCTGTGCAGGGGCTCCAGGTGCAATTCCTGGCCAATTTGAGAATTTATCCTCTCAGAGGTTGGGTGTTGTGTTGTGCTTATCACCATTTTACCATTTCTTTAGATGCAAAAATAAGCAGTATCAACTGATGTAGACTTGCAGTAGGCAGCCGATTGCTCCTGCATACGATCTCCCGGCCAGAAATGCCATACTGTCATTTCATTTCACGCTAGGTATGAAACTGATTCTCTGATATGCACATTATTGAATTGTGAGTCATCTCTTAATTTGTATATGCTCAGTCGGTTTAATATTAATTTGCAGGGCTCTAGAGTAAGCAGTGTGTAGTTGTGTGCACTATGGTGAGTTGTCGTGTCACCTAGCATGGCAATACAACATGCGACTGCAACAGTGCCAACAGCACTGGGTAGTGTTGTCTACTTCACTGCATGAGAAATAGAGCTGTCACGATGGCCAGTCTGACCTCAGTACTACATGTTTGCATGTTGGCCAGTGGATACTTGGAGCAAATCCAGTAATACTCACATATGAAGATTCGTTTATCTTTAACATCACAGAATCATGTTTCTATATCTGCTCCATCCCCATTCCCCAGTGGAAGGGGGTCACAATTATTTTGTGCACATGAGGCTGCTAGCAATTGGATCCTTTCTACTTTTCAAAATTGCATTAACTTTCCCGTGCTCATCCATCCCTGTCCTCAATCCTTTCCCTTGCTTACATTGGCCTGGCTATCTTTTTTTTTTTTTGTTGATATCCCTTACAGTATTATTCCTCTTGCTTTACAATTCCCTTTTTGGAAATTTTGGTCCCTCTTTGGGGATTGAACTACTCTAAATTTTGTCTCCATGGTGTGAGCCAGCTGTGGAACAACACCATACATGAAGTCTTTGGCATGTGGGCTTACCACCTCTTCCATTTTTTACCGGAAGCCATTGCCCTTTTTGTGCTGTACAGCTAGCACAGTAGTCATTTCGTGTGCTTGGGGTGTTATGTACTCTTTTGATGGAGTCCTCTGAAAACAGGGATGACAGTTCTGATACATGAGCTGCTACCTCCCTGTGTATGCCTAGGAGTAGTGGCTTGTCATTCTGAAGCATTGGAACTCCCAGCAACAGCCCCTATGGCATTGGCTGAGTAGTGCACAAGGGGAGAGCCCCTGATTGGTTTTGGTGCTATTAGGGTCTACACTTTGTGTATCAAACGTATCAGACTTAAAAAACCGGCTGTCTTTGGCGGACCTTTAGTCAGGAACGACTTTTCAACTTACAACTATCCCCTCATGGGAGGAGGGTCAGACTCGCTTGCTTGGGGTCAAATCTTTTCCCCATTACCTGGTCTGCATCAAGACTGACAAGGACACCTTCCCACCATGAACCCATTATTTTGGTAGAAACTATCAAAGACAAGTTTGGCAAACCATTACTCCTCACTAGCCTTTGAATATGCTTCAGGGTGTCTTTTTCATAGAGACCTCATCTTCCAAACTGGTGAAGCGTGGGCCAGTCTGGAGTGGCAAGGCATTCATTTTGTTCATCATATTCAGAAAGGCACTAAGGACAACCACACTGATAATGACCACTTTATTCTGGTCTTTGAAGGGGATACCCCCAAGACAAGATCAAGGTTATGGCTTATCACTGTGCACTGTGATGTATGTCCTGCCACTGCTAAAATGTTTTTGGTGTTTATGATTTGTACACATGTATTAATCCTGTATGCAATGAATGAGGACGCCCAGGTGTGCCTTTGTTCTACTGACCACGTGTATTCATTGTCACAACTGTCGCTGGATTGTAAGAAAGAAAGAATATATTGGGGTATACGATCAGCTTCGCCTTGTGTCTACAAAAATCTACTATTGACTCTGTTACATCCTTTCCCCCACCTTATCCCAGTGATGCCTCACTCTTCTCTCCCTCTCCCCTGAACTTACATCTTCCTCCCCTCCAACTGTTGCTCCTTTCATCCACCAGAGAAGTGCCTCTTCTCTGGTGTCTGCTGCCATTAGGGCCTCCTCTCAGTCCAAGAGTCTGCTGGTACACATTGGCCATGGAACCGTCAGCTCTAGCATCCCCAAGATTGCCTGGTCTCTCTTTATAGAACTAGCAGAAGCCTCTCTCCCCCCTTACCTCTCTGGCATCTAGCGTGTGTCCTCCTCTACTTATGTTCCTTCTTCTCTTTCATAAGTCCTGGGATGAGGACACTCCATTGCTGAGGAGGATGGCATTCCATAGGGTTCAGTGAAGTATCCTTTTCCTCATCACTATTAAAGGACTTGTGACCTCCGTCAAACTGTTGGTCACCCCTGCTCTGCATGTGGATGACTTCTGTGTTAAATAACTCAAACACTTGGTGGCTTTTGTGAAGTGACAGTTCCAGGGTGCCATGTGGTATGCTTCTGCATGGACCTTCTCACACAGTTTTCAGTTTTCTCCTCTTAAATTGTGGGTGGTGCATTTCTGTCACCATATTGTGTACGATACCTACTGGAGCTCTATCTCGAGACCCAATTTTTGATTGTGGTCCACCACTTCCATTTCTTGGGTCGTCTTATGACATTTACTTGTGTGTGTGGGGAGGGGGAGGGGGGCATGGTAGCCAAATTTAGGGCTCAGTTGCTCCTTCCATACTGATCCTCTTGGAGCAGGTCCACCATTGTGGTATCTGTCTGATCATCAGTACCTTTTGCACTAGCCATATTGTTTCCTGGTTGAAGCTGGGGTTGTCCCCCACTCACTGCCCTTTTGGTTCAACAGTCTAAGCTTCATGTTTCCTATGCCATCACCATCTTCTCTTTCCCCACACATCCCTTATATTTTATACTTTAGCAGCAGGAAATTGCTCACTCTTCAGGTGAGTTTAACAGTTGGGCTCCAGCTTGCAGTCCTTTGCCATGATTTTTATCTTCCCTCTTTGTCCTGTTCCCCATTCCCTCCAAAAACCTCCTCCTCCTTGGTTAGTTCCTTGATCCCAGATTCAGAGGGGTCTGTGTTTCATTGTTTGTTCTGCCAGCTCTTATGGGAGTTTCAGGCTGCTGTTGTGTTTTAATGGAATGGCTCTAGGCTCTAAATCTGCTAATTTCAAGGAATGTGCCTTCTGCTGGCAAGTAACACCATCTCTTACCTGCCCCATGTAGCATGTGTACTGCATAGCTAATGGCCATTTACCAGGTTCTTCAGTATGTTTAACAGTCCTCTCCCACCCACGTTATGTGCAGACTCGATAACTGCCCTTGAGGCTATCAGGCAGTGGTTTTCCCTCCCTCTTCTTGGTCTATGACATCTAAGACCACCTTACCAATCTTGACCATGCTGGTTGTTCAGTTGACTTTCTTTGGGTTCCCACTCATGTGGGTATCCCAGGTAATCAACTGCTGATCCTGTGGCTGGAGGGTGTGCCCCTTTTGTGTGACCTCTCTGGTGCTGGGTTTGCAGCCTCATGTCCAATTCCTTTTTGCTCAGCCTTGAGCTGACTCTTGGAGGCCAACCCCCTGCCTAATAAACTTATTGCGATAAGGGGACTCTTGCCACATGGCCCACTGGGGATCTACCATCCTCTGCGAACTTCGTATTGGTCATACAAGGTTGAATCTAAGCCTCTTACTCCATAATGATCTGTAACCCCCACATTTTATGAGACTCCCCTACCATTTGTCCTTTTGCACTAAACACACTCTTCCATTCTCCATTATCACAGATGGTAGCATACAACCTTACATCTGTCTTTGGTTTTCATCATAAAAGTGGTTTGTTCCCTAGATTTAAGTACCTGAATTCTCTTCCACAATTGAAGGCTTTCATCATTGCTTTCATGCTGGTCAGGTTTTCCTCTCCATTTTGTGCTGTTTCATCACCACCCCCTCTTCTTGTGTCATCCCCCATTGTGTCGCAATCATGGTATGAAGTGGGAACTGGGGTGGCTTAGCAGTGATTCCAGCACCATGTCACACATAGCACCATTGGGGTGTCTTATGATCTCCCCCTTCCTCCCTCCAGTTCTTTAATCTTCCTGCCACCCCAGTGTTCCATCTTCATTTGCCTGTTTTGCTTCGCCATCAAATAGATTGTGCTGTTGGTTTGCTGCTCCCACAGCCTCTGCCACTTTGGATCTTGGGACAAATGATGTCACTGTTTCGTTCCTCTCCTCATTCAGACAATCAATCAACATCTGCAGCCAGCAGGCAAGCAGTGAGACTTGGTATCTGCTCTCTTAGCATCTGTGTCAGGGTGTTACTAGCATTAATGACAAGTTTGAAATTATTACTTGTTTCCAAATAAAAACAGCCACTTTGGTGACCTGGTGAACTAGAACTACAAAATTATATGCTTAAATTTAGGAAATAATGGCCCGCTAAAAACAGAAAATTCTGGAATATGAGTTATTTGGTTACAGATAACTTTTCAAAAAGGGGATTTTTTTTTAAAAAAAGTAAAATTATACTGCAAATTGGAACCTGAAAGGCTTTCAGTTGGGTTATATTGCTAATTCATAATTACTCATTCCTAATTCCAACTGCATGTGTTTGTACTGATACTGAAATTATTATTTATTCACCAAATTTTTTTTTTGGTAAATGAGTTACATTATCAGGAAAATTGATTGTGAACAATCAGATGTTAGTGTATTCTTTGCTAGAATATGAAAATATTTAATCTGTTTAACAGTTGCACTAGTGTTACCCATCTAGCTAGATCAAAAATAAATATATATTACAAGTTGACGATTGCAACTCACTCTGTTGTCACGTTGGGACAGTTGTCAAATGTGTGGCCATCACCAGCAGTGCGCTGAGCCTCAGTCACAGTCATCACTGCCCAGCACGGCTTGGGAGGGGGCTGACCCAGTGATGCCAGCATTCTAGGCTGCTGGCACAAGCCGCAGCAGTTTCTGGTGGTCCCATGTGTCAGCAGAACTGCTGCACCAGAGGCCAGTGAAGAAGGAAGGAATATTGACATCTGACATTCTGTCAACAGTGAGGCCGTCAGAGACAGAGCATAAGCTCTGACTGTTTCAAGGATGGGGGAGAAAATTGGCCTTGGCCTTTCAAAGGAACCATCCCAGAATTTGCCTTGATTGATCTAGGGAAATAATGGAAAACCTAAAACTGGATGGCAGGACACGGAATAAAGCCATCATGTTCCTGAATGTGAGATCAACACACTAGCTAATGTGGTGTAAACCTTCATCCAGAAGTGTTCACAGTTTCTTCTGTATCAGGAACTGCCATGAGTATGCAGCTTGAGGAATTTGTTTTCTTTGCTCAAAACAGTCTCCTCTGTACTGCAAGTTTTCTCTTGTGACTCCTTTGTGGGCTATTGAAAGAGACGCCACTACTGGCATGAACAGCACCTACACTAGCCTTCAGTGAAGTTACCATTTTGTTGGCCAGCTAAACTTCAGTAACTGAAATACCAGAAACAATTTCTGCCAGTACCTCTGTGTCACAGGAACAAACTGGCTTCAGAATTTTCCTCTCCAACATTCATAAGTAGTACATCTGGTAATTCAGAAATTTCAAACGGTTTTTCTTCTATACTCTGTACTTCATAAACATTATGTATATGCTTGCACGTATTTAACTTAATGCTATAATCAATACATGCATAGTAATATCTATGAATTCTTACTTTACAGTCAGTGCACACTAATTTGGAGTTACAGTGGATAATATTTTCTTCCACAAGGTAAACTTCAAGTGATTTTTTGGCTGGTACTTTCCAACCTCTGCCTACCTTTCTAGTTGAGTCCTTATTCATCAAAATACTGGATTCGTGCTTATGGTGGATGTTTTCATTTTACTTGTTAGTTTTGCTTTCACAATGACAATGAGCCTGTCAAACAGATTTGCTGTTACAAGCAACGTGAATGCAAGTACACCTTTATCCAAATGTTTCACCTGCTTTGCATTACCATGTAGAGTAAGTGGTGGTAATATGCACCCCCCCCCCCCCTTAATATCTTAATAATATTTAGCTGAACTCTAGTGGTGTATTAACATACCATTATTGGTTAATACTTAGATGCAACCTACTAAGTATTGGCAACACTTTCAAACAGATTAAAAGTATGGTATTATTGCATTTTTAAGCTGTCTACACTAGTTTACAAGGTGTATGTGACTGTAATGTGGACCCCAGGGTCCATATTATAAGCAGACCGTAAAATGTTTTTATTTCTGTTTTCAGATGCCTAGGACTAATCTGGCACCTAAATGAACCCGTAAAAGGCAGGTGTGGGATAAAAACAAAATGCGAGAGGCAGTGTCTGCTGTTGTAGTAAAACTCATGGGAGTTAAAAAAGCAAACATTGCGCTGTCCCAAAAACAACTCTGTGCCAGTATGTGTATGAGGCTAATACCTGACAGATGTTGAAACTAAAAAGTTTGGAAGAAAACCAGCTGCCCTAGAAAGAGAACTAGTGGTTTACATACACTATATGGAGGCCAAATTCTATGCTTTTACTAGTATGGATGTTAGAAAAATGGCCTACCAACTTGCAGTTGTGAATGGAAGGGGTTGTCTTGGCCATTTTCTTCGACGTCATCAAGATAAGCTTTCGATTAGAAAGCCAACTGGAACATCATATGCTCGAGCAAAACGCTTTTCGCATGAGAGAGTTAACTCATTCTACGACTTGCTATAAGCTGAATTCTGGAAACATAAATATCCAGAAGATCGTGTATGGAACGTTGAGGAAACAGGCCTTAGTGTAGTTCAGACTGATACTGCAAGCAGAGGTAAACGCCAAATTTGTTCTCTGACTGCTGCTGAGTGTGGGTCTCTAGTAACGGTCATCTGTTTGCTGAGTGCAGGAGGTTCTTATGTTGCCCTGATGTTCGTATTCCCGAGAATGGATGAGGGGAAAGACCATTGTTTCAACTGATTTGCTGTACAAAAAAGAGTTAGAAGTCATTATTAAAGAAAAGAGAGGAAAAGAACTTTGCCAAAGACCCCCTAGTGAGATAAGCTTCTACATCCTTACATTTGTCCTCTAGCCATCCATGTCTGCTTAGCCATTTTGCGCTTCCTGTCGATCTCATTTTTGAGACGTCTGTGTACCTTGTTGGCTGCTTCATTTATTGCATTTTTATATTTTCTCCTTTCATCAATTAAATTCAATATCTCTTCTGTTATCCAAGGATTTCTAATAGCCCTCGTCTTTTTACCTATTTGATCCTCTGCTGCCTTCACTACTTCTTCCTTCTACTGTATTTCCTTCCCTTGCCAAAGAAACACACTATATCATAGGATCCAACAAGTTTGCTTTCATGGAGCATCCACTGCCAAATATTCTCGCTGTAGTGAGTCTTAAGTGCACCCATAAATGTACGATCTAACAGTTGCAGGACTAGAACAGTTATCCTCAATAACTTCGTCATTCTTGGGCGGCAGTTCATAGTTACAATTCGCTGAAACCTGCCAGCTTGATCACCCAACCTGTTGGCGTCGTCTTTTTTACCTGTTCATCTCCAGATACAATAACCCCTTCATCTGACGGCCTCTCAAGTCCGATGTCAGTTTTGTCTTCCGACAGGAAATCTGCATCGGTGAATACGGACTGGTCCGTGGGCCATACTCCAGTAGCTTTCAAACCTTTAATAGCAAATAGCATTGTTGCACTTTTGATGAAAAAAGCGTTGAAATTTGAAAGACCACCGCGGCCTGCACATCCCTCGGTCCATACGCGGAGTCAGTGGAGGGGAGAGGCGACAGGTATATATACCACACCGCCCGCCGGCATAGGACGTCAGTCAACAGGAGTAATCTGATGATGATGGCACGCTACGCCGTGACTGGAACACGATAGTGGGAAAAGGAAGAGAAGGAAACGTAGTAGGTGAATATGGATTGGGGTTAAGAAATGAAAGAGGAAGCTGCCTGGTAGAATTTTGCACACAGCACAACTTAATCGTAGCTAACACTTGGTTTCAGAATCATGAAAGGAGGTTGTATACATGGAAGAACCCTGGAGATACTAAAAGGTATCAGATAGATTATATAATGGTAAGGCAGAGATTAAGGAACCAGGTTTTAAATTGTAAGACATTTCCAGGGGCAAATGTGGACTCTGACCACAATCTATTGGTTATGTCCTGTAGATTAAAACTGCAAACAGGTGGGAATTTAAGGAGATGGGACCTCGGTAAAGAGAAAGAACAAGAGGTTGTACAGAGTTTCAGTGAGAGCATAAAGGAACAATTGATAGTAATGGGGGAAAGAAATACAGTAGAAGAAGAATGGGTAGCTTTCAGAGATGAAATAGTGAAGGCAGCAGAGGATCAAGTAGGTAAAAAGACGAGGGCTAGTAGAAATCCTTGGGTAACAGAAGAGATATTGAATCTAACTGATGAAAGGAGAAAATATGAAAATACAGTAAGTGAAGCAGGCAAAAAGGAATACAAACGTCTCAAAAATGAAATCGACAGGAAGTGCAAAATGGCTAAGCAGGGATGGATAGAGGACAAATGTAAGGATGTAGAGGCTTGTATCACCAGGGGCACCCAAAATCAGTTGCCTGTTACCTGTCTAGCGGCGTAGATCGGCGTGCAGTGGTGTACAATACGTCGTTTCTGTTCGTGAGATCCTTGTTGCCAGCATCAGTCACTGACATACTTCGGTATCTGGAAGTGCTGGATAACAGCGTTGCATTGCAAGAAAATTGCAGAAGACGAAGAGGAGCTATTTGCGGAGTACATTTCCCCATCATGTTCTAGTTCTGGGTGGAGATTTTAATTTGCCAGATACACCAGGTGACCAAGAAGTCAGTATAAATTTGAAAACTGAATAAATCACGGAATAATGTAGATAGGGAGGTACAAATTGACACACATGCTTGGAATGACATGGGATTTGATTAGAACAAAAAAAAAAAATACAAAAGCTCAAAAAATGTCCGACAGGTGGCGCTTCATCAGATCAGAATAGCATGACAAAGCAAAAATGATGTTCTTTAGAGGAAATGCTCAATATGTCCACCATCATTCCTCAACAGTAATTGTAATCGAGGAATAATGTTGTGAAAAGCACTGTAAAGCATGTCCGGAGTATGTGGTGAGGCATTGGCGTTGGATGTTGTCTTTCAGCATCCCTAGAGATGTCGCTCGATCACGATACACTTGCGACTTCAGGTAACCCCAAAGCCAACAATAGCACGGACTGAGGTCTGGGGACCTAGGAGGCCAAGTGTGACGAAAGTGGCGGCTCAGCACACGATCATCACCAAACGACGGGCATAAGAGATCTGTCAGACATTTTGTGAATTTGTTTTTTCTAATAAATCCCCATGTCATTCCAAGCATGTGTCTCAATTTTTAACACTCTATCTACATTATTCCATGGTTTATCACTTTTTCCAATTTATACTGACTTTTTGATCACCCGTTAGACTGGGAAACTCAAACGTTTATAACGGGTGGCAGGGACAAAGAATCCAGTGAAATTTTTTTAAAGTGCTTTATCTGAAAAACTACCTTGAGCAGTTAAACAGAGAACCGACTCGTGGCGATAACATATTGGACATTCTGGCGACAAACAGACCCGAAACAGTTAACGCAGAACACGGAATCAGCGATCATAAAGCGGTTACTGCATCACTGATTTCAGCCAGAAGTAGAAATATTAAAGAAGGTAGGAAGATTTCTCTGTTTAGCAAAAGTGACAAAAAGCAGATTACAGAGTACCTGACGGCTCAACACAAAAGTTTTGTCTCAAGTACAGATAGTGTTGAGGATCAGTGGACAAAGTTCAAAACCATCGTACAATATGCGTTAGATGAGTACGTGCCAAGCAAGATCGTAAGAAATGGAAAAGAGCCACCGTGGTACAACAACCGAGTTTGAAAACTGCTGCGGAAGCAAAGGGAACTTCACAGCAAACATGAACATAGCCAAAGCCTTGCAGACAAACAAAAATTACGCGAAGCGAAATGTAATGTGAGGAGGGCTATGCGAGAGGCATTCAATGAATTCAAAAGTAAAGCTCTATGTACTGATTGGCAGAAAACCCTAAGAAATTTTGGTCTTATGTCAAAGCAGTAGGTGGAGCAAAACGAAATGTTCAGACACTCTGTGACCAAAATGGTACTGAAACAGACTGAAGGCCGAACTACTAAATGGCTAATTCACAGAGGAAGACTGCACTGTAGTTCCTTCTCTACACTGTCGCACATATGACAAAATAGTAGATGTCGCAAGAGACGGCAGAGGGATAGAGAAACAATTAAAATCGCTCAAAAGAGGAAAGGCCGCTGGACCTTATGGGATACCAGTTCGATTTTACACAGAGTACGCGAAGGAACTTGCCCCCTTCTTGAAGCGGTGTAGCGTTCCGAACGATTGGAAAAGGGCACAGGTCATCCACGTTTTCAAGAAGGGACTTCAAACAAATGTGCAGAACTATAGACCTATATCTCTAACGTCAATCAGTTGTAGAATTTTGGAACACGTATTATGTTCGAGTATAATGACTTTTCTGGAGACTAGAAATCTACTCTGTAGGAATCAGCACGGGTTTCGGAAAAGACGGTCGTGTGATACCCAGCTCTCGCTATTCGTCCATGAGACTCAGAAGGGCATAGACACGGGTTCACAGGTAGATGCCGTGTTTCTTGACTTCCGCAAGGCTTTTGATACAGTTCCCCACAATCGTTTAATGAACAAAGTAAGAGCATACGGACTATCAGACCAATTGTGTGATTGGATTGAAGAGTTCCTACATGACAGAACGCAGCATGTCATTCTCAATGGAGAGAAGTCTTCCGAAGTAAGAGTGATTTCAGGTGTGCCGCAGGGGAGTGTAATAGGACCATTGCTATTGACAATATACATAAATGACCTTGAGGATATCATCGGAAGATCACTGAGGCTTTTTGCGGATGACGCTGTAGTATATCCAGAGGTTGTAACAATGGAAAATTGTACCGAAATGAAGAAGGATCTGCAACGAATTGACGCATGTTGCAGGGAATGGCAATTGAATCTCATTGTGGACAAGTGTAATGTGCTGCGAATACATAGAAAGATAAATCCCTTATCATTTAGCTACAATATAGCAGGTCAGCAACTGGGAGAACGCATTAGGAGTGATTTAAAGTGGAATGATCATATGAAGTTGATCGTCGGTAAAGCAGATGCCAGACTGAAATTCATTGGAAGAATCCTAAGGAAATGCAATCCGACAACAAAGGAAGTAGGTTACAGTACCCTTGTTCGCCCACTGCTTCAATACTGCTCAGCAGTGTGGGATCCGCACCAGATAGGGTTGATAGAAGAGATAGAGAAGCTCCAACGGAGAGCCGCGCGCTTCGTTACAGGACGATTTAGTAATCGCGAAAGCGTTACAGAGATGACAGATAAACTCGAAGACTCTGCACGGAGACGCTCAGTAGCTCTGTATGGGCTTCTGTTGAAGTTTCTACAACATACCTTCACCGAGGAGTCAAGCAGTATATTGCTCCCTCTTACGTAGGTCTCGCGAAGAGACATGAGGATAAAATCAGAGAGATTAGAGGTCACACAGAGGCATACCGACAATCCTTCTTTCCACGAACAATACGAGACTGGAATAGAAGGGACAACTGATAGAGATACTCAAGGTACCCTCCGCCACACACCGTCAGGTAGCTTGCAGAGAATGGATGTAGATGTAGATGTAACGAGCGTTCGATCGTCTGTTATGTTACAGCGTGTGTTAAGGAGGTGACACGAAAAGAACTGTTACCCGTTCCAAGCAAAGGGCTCCAATTTATGCAAACGTCTGTCACGCCTAAGGAAGGAACGCAAAAATAAACCGCGTGGTTTACAGGGATCGCCACGAAGGAAAACTAGTAATTTTGGGAGGAAACCCGTCGTCGTAGACAATTTCATAAAATCGATCCTTCCACAAACGATGGAGGGCTTTTACATCAATCTAAAAATAGTGCCGACATTACGGAAACTACAAATTGTCGTGAAACAAAAAACTCCAGTTTTACTCGTAACAGGCTCGCCAAAAGGAATATTTAACTTTTCTAAAATTCCATACTCTTTATGTAAGAAAGATTCTCTAATCTGTTTTTACACAAAACAAATAATCGTTGATGCTACCAAAACACATGTATCCTTTTTGACAGCTGAAATAGAGCAAATAGCCAATGGATATAACATTGTCCACATACTTTTCACGTACGTTTACGAAGGCAGTGACAAAAAATGTAGTGCAAATCGGACTAGTACAACACAAGAAATTGTAAATTTCTTGTTCCTTTTTAAACACTCATCGTGTTGCAAGACCTGTTAAGTTTCAACGCAATCCTTCAAAGAAAACTTCTATCCTTTAGTAGAAACACAAAGTGAGAATAATTCTTAAATTCTACAGTTTCATTGCGCTTTATGGGGTAGAAGTAGAGGAACGTACATTCACATGAACAGGCATTCGGTTCCATGTTTGTAGTAAAATCCCGACTTACGTTCATATGTTAATATTATTTACTCTATAGCGTTATGTTTCGGAAGAAGCTATCGTCTTTTGTATTCTTTACGGTACTAAAACACTCGTCTAAAAATTAACGCTGCCGGGCCGTGTATGCAGACGGCGTCGCCGCCGACTTAAAGCGCGCGCCGCGGCAGGGCGGTACTGCGTCGTGAGACAGCCTGTGGAGGCGCCCGGTGACGTGGCTGGGTAGCCAGAGTGGGGACAGACTGTAAACGGGCACAGTGAGGATCCATAAGAAACGCATTGTCGTTGATACAATCTGTCATATTTCAGTGTCAGTTAATAACGTATCTACCACTAAAACTTTCAGTAGGTCAGATTCAATGTATGGCCATTCGACAGTCGCAGTCGGTAGAGCGAAATGATGAGGTAGCTGGTAATGTGATTCTTGTTTGCGCCTCAGTGGATCCGAATATTTTTATTACTAGTCTTCGCTTTTTCTGTTAGGATCTGATACTTTCTTTTCAGTGCAATAAAAGTATATTCTCTAATATTCGATGTTACATATGTACGTTCCATCTGAGGATGGAGTTTGTTCGAATGTTTTAATCTACAAGACAGATTGCACTACATGCAGTAAGATATAACAAGAAAGTGTAAAACAATTCTTTTTTATTTCACATGTTGTGAAGATTCTGCTGCTGAATAGGAACAAATATAAAGTAAGACTTTGAATCGCGCTATTTGTTACGGAGCTTCTCTTTCTGCCTTATAACATGTCCGTGGACACTACACGCAGAACAACGTGACTCTCACGTGGACAAGAGAGGAAAGGCGCGTTTTAATAGCGCTAGCTTAAGAATTTTACGCCCATGCATTTTGTAAAGTGGGTGATAGAGAGAAACGTGTGACGAGGGCCTCCCGACCGCTCGCCTGGTGCAGGTCTTTCGACTTGACGCCACTTGCGCGTCCTTGGAGATGAAATGATGACGATTAGGACAACACGACACCCAGTCCCTGAGCAGAGAAAATCTCCAACCCAGCCAGGAATCGAACCCGTCTGTCACGCTGACCACTCAGCTACCGGGGCGGACAACCGGGTGATGTGTGACCCAGATGCTGCCGCTGCGGTCGCGTGTACCACGTTGACACGCACATGCTTTATGCACAAGTCAGAGCGTTCGGCAGCACTTTCAACTTGGCACGCTCAAGACTGACGGCATTACACTTTCCTAAAACAGTGCACGGAGATCGGCGTAAATACTGTTGAGTGGTACTTAAGGTAGGGAAATAAATTAGTGAAATCAAGGTGAAGTGAAGTAGAAATTTAAAATTAATGAGAAACTTCGTTTAGCTTAGAAGAGTTACACTCTGGCAAACAACGGGCAGAGCAGAAGAGGCAATGACCGCGAAGTCAGCACATTCAGGAGAAGCTATCGTCCTCCCCCACGTAAGCAGAAGCTGTCGATTCAGCCGTCAGGGCATCGCCCGTCCGGCTCACGTGTTTCTCAATTGTCACACGTGATCAAAGGCTCTCGCCTACATTCCGAGAGCCAATGACCAACGTTAAGAAGATTCTTCGCGAAGCTTTTCGACGTGACAAAAGAGGCAACGACAGCGATGTTGTTCACCTCCAGTGAAGTGAAGTGAATAAGTACGCGAGACGCAGTGGGCCCGACAGGAGTAGCTTTCAGTTCAGTTCCGGTACAGTCGGTGCTCAAGACCGTCATGCAGGAAGATACTACATCGTACACAGAAGCACCGAGTCCGCCGCTGTAATGGAATAGCAAGCAGCAGCCTCGGCGCCAGAAGACAGAAGGTATTTGAGGCCAGATTTTTATGTACCCGAGTGACTCGTGAGGACGGGAAGGAGACAGCGCACATCCGAGTCGTCACCGTCCGATTCACGACTTCTTCCTCAATAATTAAACGGACCACCTCGCGATGCGCGTCTCTAGTCAACTGGGCGAAACGGCGACACGAGATACACACCGCCGTGCGTAATCAGACGCCGCCGCTCACGCAAGCAGAAGGCTTCGCAAACGACACAGTTGCCAGTATCCCAGCCAGAAACCCTTGTACAAAACTTTCAATAAAAGTTATCTTATGTAAAACTGCTGTTTCATTCTACCTCATACCTGAGCCAAGGATGAACCCACCCTGCAAAAATGTTGTTAAGAGAGAAAAAGTAATTTATTTAGTGTTTTTCACCCTGACATAATGCTTTAGAATCAAATGCCCTTTGCAGTAGTGCTCATCCTGACAGATGACCATCACAAACAGAGAAAACCCAGTTACAGTACGGAGTACAGAGGAGCGGAGAGTATTCGTTGTGAAGGGGTGCCGTCGAGAATAGATACGATGTGTCAGGGGACGAAAAGCAGTTCGCTATAAAATTAACGAAGAATGCCAACAAGTTAGGAATTACTACAATAATAGTGATTGCGATATTTCTCTCGGCAGTTTAAACCGAGTAGGTGAGCGAGTAAGGTAACCAGGAAAATAACAATAGCTACAGTTGTATGCTATAGCATACAATGTAAAGAATTTCAGGCAAATAGTTTCAGATCAAGTAATACTACAGTTAACGGTAACAGTCGAAGACACTAGCAGGAAGATAATTACGGAATTACAGTTACAAGAACAATAGGTAAAGGCACAAAAACAGAGATAGTTGGAGAGTAGATGCAATTTCAAGATAGCATTCAGAGAAGGAGAGATGTTGCAAAAGATTAGTATTAAATTAAGGTGAGAGGTGCTAGGTTTTCGCTTTGGCTCGCATAGTTTCTCTTGATGCTGTTCAGTTCTGACACGTTTCTAAACGCATTCTTTTCAGGGGGGGGGGGGGCGGTCTTAATTATGCTGCCGCCCAGAGTACATACATTCTGAAGGCCGAAATGGGGTGTGGCGTTGTTTTAAATCCTTAGATGGTCCTTTGTACACTCCTGGAAATGGAAAAAAAACACATTGACACCGGTGTGTCAGACCCACCATACTTGCTCCGGACACAGCGAGAGGGTTGTACAAGCAATGATGACACGCACGGCACAGTGGACACACCAGGAACCGCGGTGTTGGCCATCGAATGGCGCTAGCTGCGCAGCATTTGTGCACCGCCGCCTTCAGTGTCAGTCAGTTTGCCGTGGGATACGGAGCTCCATCGCAGTCTTTAACACTGGTAGCATGCCGCGACAGCGTGGACGTGAACCGTATGTGCAGTTGACGGACTTTGAGCGAGGGCGTATAGTGGGCATGCGGGAGGCCGGGTGGACGTACCGCCGAATTGCTCAACACGTGGGGCGTGAGGTCTCCACAGTACATCGATGTTGTCGCCAGTGGTCGGCGGAAGATGCACGTGCCCGTCGACCTGGGACCGGACCGCAGCGACGCACAGATGCACGCCAAGACCGTAGGATCCTACGCAGTGCCGTAGGGGACCGCACCGCCACTTCCCAGCAAATTAGGGACACTGTTGCTCCTGGGGTATCGGCGAGGACCATTCGCAACCGTCTCCATGAAGCTGGGCTACGGTCCCGCACACCGTTAGGCCGTCTTCCGCTCACGCCCCAACATCGTGCAGCCCGCCTCCAGTGGTGTCGCGACAGGCGTGAATGGAGGGACGAATGGAGACGTGTCGTCTTCAGCGATGAGAGTCGCTTCTGCCTTGGTGCCAATGATGGTCGTATGCGTGTTTGGCGCCGTGCAGGTGAGCGCCACAATCAGGTCTGCATACGACCGAGGCACACAGGGCCAACACCCAGCATCATGGTGTGGGGAGCGATCTCCTACACTCGTCGTACACCTCTGGTGATCGTCGAGGGGACACTGAATAGTGCATGGTATATCCAAACCGTCATCGAACCCATCGTTCTACCATTCCTAGACCGGCAAGGGAACTTGCTGTTCCAACAGAACAATGCACGTCCGCATGTATCACGTGCTCTAGAAGGTGTAAATCAACTACCCTGGCCAGCAAGATCTCTGGATCTGTCCCCCATTGAGCATGTTTGGGACTGGATGAAGCGTCGTCTCACGCAGTCTGCACGTCCAGCACGAACGCTGGTCCAACTGAGGCGCCAGGTGGAAATGGCATGGCAAGCCGTTCCACAGGACTACATCCAGCATCTCTACGATCGTCTCCATGGGAGAATAGCAGCCTGCATTGCTGCGAAAGGTGGATATACACTGTACTAGTGCCGACATTGTGCATGCTCTGTTGCCTGTGTCTATGTGCCTGTGGTTCTGTCAGTGTGATCATGTGATGTATCTGACCCCAGGAATGTGTCAATAAAGTTTCCCCTTCCTGGGACAATGAATTCACGGTGTTCTTATTTCAATTTCCAGGAGTGTAAGATCTTGTCTTATTGTAAGCCCTGCCCTTGCTAACTATTTTTTCTCGTGGCTGAAGATCTGCGTCCTTTTTCGGTGTGAGACAAATTTGACAATTATTGGATGAGATTTTGAAGCACCTTATAATCCACGTACCATCCAGTGTCTACCTTACCTATGTCAATGCCTAATATTTCTCGTGCAACCTGTATAATGAGGTCATCTGTGTCTTCCGGCTCATCTTCGCCGCCGGCTATTTTTCCTTTTTATGTAGACTGAAGCGAGGAGAAAGGAAACGGAAGGAACTATTAAGGTAAGCTGCACTGAGACCTTGCGCGGAATCAGCGGCAATGAGAAAAAATGTATGCAACCCTGGAACTCGAACCCGGGGTCCGCTGCTACATGATTCATTGCTCGTAGAGGCGAATCAGTTATATGAAAGCGTGCTGTCCGTTTATTCAAACATGTCACAAAGAACAGACATCGCGTATCCCTAATATTTCGCCTTTACTGCCCTCTCTGAAATTCGTCACACACAAATTATTCTCGGGACCGAGAGCTGTATAAAGCTCTGAAATGTTTAGCGATTCGTGAAACGTGTAACGAAAAGACATGTTAAACGCCACTGATGGGGGAAGCGTTTACCGAGGGCGACAAAAATGTTGTTTCTACTCAAGTCGGATTTCAGTGTGGCTGTGAAGTTATCTGGTAACGCACAACAGGTCTAGGTGAAAAGAAGGTAATTGTTGGATGTTATTAACGGCCTCCCGATTCCGTCGAGACAGAGTTATTCAAAGAAAGTCTACGCTCAGTAGTGCGGAAGTACCCAAATCGTGCAGTATTAGTTCCGAGCATAGACAAGGACACCGATGGATTCATTACAAGGTTTCCACATAAGTAGCCTTGCAGAGTACTGTTGAACATGTTTTTTCGAAAACTGTCTTGAGCACCTAGTTCGAGAGAGCACATACAATGGAAATACACACATAAAAAAAAATTGCGTGACCCCGGTTACCAGAACTCGGGAAGATAAACGTTGGCTGTGGATATCGTATCAGATACACAGTCCCTTTGACTTTTTAAAGATGTCACTAAGCCCGACCACAGATGTGAGCAACCGTGTATGAGCAGCGCCTATTAGACAGACGGGGTCCGACAGCCGATCCGTTCCAGTCATTCCACCACGAAGGAGGTACACGGCTCGTGTTGTCTGTAGTTCAACCGTGCCTACACCGTCAATACAGCGGTCCGCATTGTTCGTTTGTGCCAGGAAGGGCTCTCAACAAGTGAATTGTCAAAGCGATGTCGATGACATGTCTCGCTCAGGATGCCCGGGGGCGACTACGGCAATCGATGACCGCTGCTTGCGGATTATGGCTCGGAGGTACCCCGACAGCAAAGCCAACATGTTGAATAATGCCTTTCGTGCAGCCACAGGACGTCGTGTTAAGACTCAAACAGTGCACAGTAACCTGCACGATGCACGTCTTCACTCCCGACGTCCGTGGCGAGGTCCATCTTCGCAACTACGACACAGTGCAGCGCGGTACCGATGGGCCCAACAACATGCCGGATGGACCTCTCAGCATTGGCATCACGTTCTCTGCACCGATGAGTCTCATATATACCTTCAGCCAGACAATCGTCGGAGACGTGCTTGGAGGCAACCCGGTCAGGCTGAAAGCTTTAAATACACTGTCCAGCGAGTGCAGCAACATAGAGGTTCCCTGCTGTTTTGGGGTGGCATTATGTGGGGCCGATGTACTCTCTCGTGGTCATGGAAGGCGCCGCAACGGCTGTACAATACGTGAATGCCATCCTCCGACCGATTTTTTAATTTCGTTTTTAGTGCAACGAGATCGGCAGTATACAGTATATGGCCGAGGCATTCGTCTTCATGGACGACAATTCGCGGCCCCATCGTGCACATCTTGTGGCTGACTTCCTTCAGGATAACGACATCGCCCGACTAGTGTGGCCAGCATATTCTCCAGACATGTGCCGGCCGGAGTGGCAGAGCGGTTCTAGGCGCTACAGTCTGGAGCCGGGCGACAGCTACGGTCTCAGGTTCGAATGCTGCCATGGGCATGGATGTGTGTGATGTCCTTAGACTAGTTAGGTTTAATTAGTTCTAAGTTCTAAGCGACTCATGACCTCGTAAGTCAATTTGCATAGTGCTCAGAGCCATTTGAACCATTTTTCTCCAGACATGTACCCTATCGAACATACCTGGGACAGACTGAAGAGGGCTGTTTATGGCCGACGTGACCCTCCAACCACACTGAGTGATCTACGCCGAATCACCGTTAGGAATGGGACAATCTGCCTTGATGAACTTGTGGATCGTATTCCACGACGAATACAGGCGTGCATTAATTCAAGAGGACGTGGTAGTGGGTATTACAGGTTCCGGTGTGTACACCAATCTGGGCAACCGACTCTGAAGGTCTCGCTATACGGTGGTACAACATGCCATGTGCTATTTTTATGAGCAATAATAAGGGCGGAAACGATGTTTATATCGATCTCTGTACAAAAAATTGGAATAGTTTCCGGAACCAACCGAAGTGATGCTAAACTTTTTTTTGATGTAAGTATTTTAGAGCATGTAGCTACAAAGATGCCTGGACTCACCGAGGGTGTCACAACAGAGACAGGCGTTAGTGATAATGACGTTGCCGTAGCGACGATGGTTACTTAAGTTATTAAATCAATCAAGAAAGCTAGGAGAGTAGTTGAGCAGAAAAGCGGTTGTTAGAATTTCAAACAGTGAATGGACATTATTTAGTTCCAGTATGATGGGTGTAGAGTAATTATAAGCCGAGTTTGAACAGATCCTAAATCGTGCTGTGGAAAAGTATGTGCCTAGTAAGCGAATGAAGGATGGAGAATATACATTGCGGAAAATGATGATGAAGCAGAGACTGTTGCACACTCAGTTCAACAGAGAGCACGCTAACAACAATTCAAGGTTAGTAGAGATTCGTGCGTCTGTGGAAAGATCGAAGCTCGAGCATAAAGCTGCCGCCGTCATACCTCAACAAATTATCTTGAAGAGATCGCGAGACTATTCTGGTCCTGCGTAAAACCGCTGAGTGGGGGGCGAAGCTTCAGCCTGGTGTGCTAGTAGAAAACAACAAAAGGAATGCTCAAGTTTTAAATTTCATGTTTAAGGAATATTTCACGCAGCAGAATCGTAGAAACATGCAGTCGTTACACTCTCGTGTCGACACCACGGTAATGGACATTCCTAGCCTAGAGAAGCAGCTGGAACATTTGGTAGCAAATAAGTCGCCAGGTCCTGACCGAATACCGATTCGGTTTCACAAACAGTACTCTACGGCATTGGCCCCTTACTTAGATTGCATTTATCGTGAATCTCTCGCATAACGCAAAGTCCCAAGTGACTGGAAAAAAGTGACTCCTATGTACACTAATGGCCATTAAGATTGCTATACTACGAAGATGACCTGCTACACGCGCGAAATATAACCGACAGGAAGAAGATGCTGTGATATGCAAATAATTAGCTTTCCAGAGCATTCACACAACATTGGCGACACCTACAACGTGCTGGCATGAGGAAAGTTTTCAACCGATTTCTCATACACAAACAGCAGTTGACCGGCGTTGTCTGGTGAAACGTTGTTGTCATGCCTCGTGTAAGGAGGAGAAATGCGTGCCATCACGTTTCCGACTTTGATAAATGTCGGATTCTAGCCTATCGCGATTGCGGTTTATCGGAGCGCGACACTGCTGCTTGGTCGAGATCCAATGACTGTTAGCAGAATATGGAATCGGTGGGTTCAGGAGCGTAATACGGAATGCCGTGCAGGATCCCAGCGACCTCGTATCACTAGCAGTCTAGGTGACAGACATCTTATCCGCATGGCTGTAACGGACCGTGCAGCCACGTCTCGATCCCTGAGTCAACAGGTGGGGACGTTTCCAAGACAACAACCATCTGCACGAACAGTTTGACGACGTTTGCAGCAGCATGGACTATGAGCTCTGTTACTCTTGACGCTGCATCACAGACAAGAGCGCCTGCGATGGTGTACTCAACGACGAACCTGGCTGCACGAATGGCAAAACGTCATTTTTTCGGATGAATGCAGGTTCTGTTTACAGCATCACGAAAGCGTGTATTCGTCATCGCCATACTGCTGTATCACCCCGCGTGATGGTATGGGGAGCAATTGGTTACAGGTCTCGGTCACCTCTTGTCCGCATTGGCGGCACTTTGAACAGTGGACGTTACATTGCAGATGTGCTACGACGGAAAAAATCGCAACACCACAAGCAGTTGTGAGAGATAAACGAAAGTTGGTAGGCGTGTTTCTACAATTGAAAAATAGTGTCGATTTAAATTTCGCGCCAGTCGCATAAGAATGGTGTTAGTAGGGGGGGGGGGGGGGCACTGTGAGGGTGCAGATCAGGTCTGCTGTAAATACACGCCGTGGCGGTTGTGAGCGTTAGTTACCTTCTAGATTGGACGTGGTGGTTCGATCTTAGCCAAGAATGCCTTTGAGGAGACAGAGACGCCATTACGATCATCTTAACGAGTTTGAACGAGGTCGTGTAATAGGGACACGAGAAGCTGGATGTTCCTCCAGCGATTTCGCAGGAGACTTGGCAGAAATGTAGCACTGTATACTGGCAGCGGTGACCGCGAGAATGTACGGTTGCAAAAAGCTCGGGCTCCGACCGGTCACGTGGCGCTACCAAGAGGGAAGGCAGTCGTGTCTGGCGTACGTCTCTGGCACATCACATTTCTTCTGCAGTAGCAATTCGAACAGCAGTCGACGACATAACGAAATAATAATCGATTACTTCAGGGACAGCCCCGAGCCAAGGCGCCCAGTAGCATGCATTTCACTGACCCCCAAACCACCGGCATTTGCGACACAAAACTGACATCGCACACCATTACAACACAATGCATGCCCGTTTCAATGTTTGCATTCAACATTTTGATCGTTACATCTGTTATTAACTTACCAGCATGTCACTTTTGCAACGGCTTATTTCGCGCTTACGTTGCCCTGTGATGCTGCAATGTTGAAAAAAAAATGAAGTCCCATGCTTCTTTACAGAGCGTAGGGGAACGATGCGGGAGACCCACACCGCCTTACTAGGCAAGGTCCTAATGGAGGTGGTTTGCCGTTGCCTTCCTCCGACCGTAATGGGCATCAATGATTATGATGAAGACGACACAACAACGCCCAGTCATCTCGAGGCAGGTAAAATACCTGACCCCGCCGGGAATCGAACCCGGGACCCCGTTCTCGGGAAGCGAGAACGCTACCGCGAGACCACGAGAGGCGGACGCTGCAATGTTAATTACTTAAATATCCTACATTGTCCAGTCGCGGAAGCCGTCAGCCTCTGATGCCACCCTGCAACATACCTCTGCCAGGCAGGCTGCATAGAGCATAGCCCCCTGTAAATCAGTAACTGCACAGTCCAGCGAGCTAAGAAAGTTGCAGCTCGGTCCGCAGAGGTCCTTCGTGTACACGAGACACTAGAACAGGTGGTGCACGCATCCGCGACAGGGTCACTGCTGCATTCACCGTGACACGTGCGGCCACTGGAGTGTGAGTGTGCCTCCCGGGCAGCCCCGTCGTAGCCGACAATTGGTGCCCACCGCTACGAACCCAGCATCGCCTCCGACTGCACGCCGCCTTCGCTTCCTGTCCACAGTGTTAACTATACAGACGGCGCTTCTACGAAATCGGCAAAAAATCTCGTGCACCATTTAAAGAGTATTATGTCTTTGCAGAAAACTACACTGTCAAAAATTCCCTTTAACTAACAGCTAAAATTAAAAACTTTTCCATTTCTGATGATGGTAATTCCGTATCCTTTAACGTAGTTAATTTACTTGTTAACATTCACATTTATGAGATTATTAAAATTACTGATGAGAATCTTCTCCAACACAAAAACCTAATGTACAAGAAATTAAAGATGTCATTAGGTTATTACTTCTGATACTCTCCTACAACTATTTCCAGTTTAACGCTGAAATTTTTTTCACGACCTTAAGCCTTTGCCGTGCCCATTTGTATAACAAGTACGCTTGCCAACAGTTTTGTTAAACATCACAAAAGGCAGTACTTTAAGAAATTGGTGTGACCTGAGCAATTTTCCAGTCTTTAGGTACGGATCTTTCTGTGAGCGGTTGTATATAATTACTAAACATGGACCTATTGTATCAGCACACTCAGAGGAACTTGACTGGTATACAATCTGGAACGGAAACCTTGCCTTTAATAAGTGATTTAAGCTGCTTTGCTACACCGAGGATATATGCTTCTCATTTTGGCACTTTCTGTTGACTGGGCTTCGGGAATGCTTACTTCGTATTCTTTGCTGAAGGAGTTTCGGAAAACCACGTTTCTTAACTCTACTTTAGTGGCACTGTCATCAGTGACTCCACCGTTACTTTCGCGCAGTGAAGGTACTGATTGCGTCTTGACACTGGTGTACTCTATGCATGAAGAGAATCTCTGGGTTTCTCGCCAGATTTCGAAACAGAGTTTTGTTGCGGAAATTATCAAGAGCATCTCGCACTGTAGTAACCGCTATATTTAGAACTTCTGCAAAACATTGCCAGTCTTGCGGATTTTGGATTCTTTTAGATTTGGCATGCTTTTTCGTTACTTCTGCAACAGCGATTTCACCCGTTTTGTCCATGGGGGATCAGTACCATCACTTATTAATCTATGTGGTATATATATCTCTCAATTGCAATCGATACTATTTCTCTGAAATCATTCCACATCTTTTCTACGCTTACATGATCAGATCGGAAGGAGTGGAGGCTGTTTCCTTAAAAATCGTTAAGAGCATTGTCAGCTTTTTTTAAACAGATGTACTTTAAGTTTCCTTTTGATGGTTGTAGGTGTTACACTATTCAGTGTACAGGCAACTGACTTGTGGTCGCTAATCCCTGTATTCGTCATGATACTACCTATTCATCCAGGAATATTTGCTGCTATGAGGTCAAGTACGCTTTCGTAACCATTTATGCTTCGAGTGGGCTCACGAACTAATAGTTCAAAATACTTTTTTTAGAAAGCATTCAGTACTATTTCAGGTGACGTTTTAAGCCTGCCGCCGGCTTTAAACGTGTAAATTTTCCACCATATCGAGGATACATTGAAATCACCACCGACTATAATTGTGTGAGTGGGGTACCTTTTGAAATGAGACTCACGTTTTCTTTGAACTGTTCAGCAACTATATCCTCTCACTCGGGGGTCGGTAAAACGATCCAGTTTAGTCCGATTGACAAGTACAGCCTCTACCCAAACTATTTCGCAGGAACTATCTACTTCAGTTTCACTACAAGGTAAACTACTTCTGACAGCAATAAATACTCCAGCACCAACTATGTTTAATCTATCCCTTCTGAACGTTGTTAGGTCGTTTGAAAAAAATTTCGGCTTAACATATTTCCGGCTTTAGCCAGCTTTCCGTACCTATAACTGTTTGAGCTTCAGTGCTTTCTATTAGGGCCTGGAGCTCTGGTTCTTTCCCAACACAGCTACGATAATTTACAACACCGATCGTTTCTACAACCACCTTACTGTGTGTTACCTGCCCCCTTTTAGACAGACGCCATTTCTATGTTTTCCTGAGACCCTCTAACCTAAAAATCCGCCCCCACTACCCGTGTAGTGGACTCCTGACCTATTAAGCGGAATCCGGAAACCCACCACACTATGGCTCAAGTCAAGGAATCTGAGGCCTACACAGTCACATAACCGCCTGAGCCTATGATTCATACCTTCCACTCGGCTCTGCACCGAAGGACCACAGTCGGTTCTGTCGATGATGGTGCAGATTATGAGCTCCGCCTTAAACTCGCTTAACCATATCCGCTAAACAAAAGGAGAGAGAATCTCCTCCAATCCAAAGCGACACAAGCCATTGGCACCGACTGGGGCCACCACCTGCAGTTGGGTGCACCCTGTACTCTTCATGGCATCCGGAAGCACTCTTTAGAAATCAGGACTGACTCCCCCACCTTGTGCACACTGCCATCCTTCCACACCTTGGCAGCCATGTTACTAAGGGGGCCCAATTACGCGCCTATTATTGGAGTTCCGAACCACCAGCAAACTCACCTTCTGTGAACACCAGGAATTTGCGTTCCAAGAAGGTTCCTCTGGAGGCCCTACGATCGGCCCCTCGCAAAGTCTTTCGCTGCCTGCCATACTTTGGAATGATCTCTCACTCGACCACAGGTGAGGGATCAACCTCAGCGCTGCAGACCAACATAAATGTAGCATAATGACATCACTGCTGCTCAAAAATCTGCAGTCAGAGAAGACAACTCCAAATGCAAGGGGAAAAGACACAAGAATGCTATAAGTAAATATCAGAAACTTATCTGTTATAAAGAACATTCCTAGATGTTGAAAGCGACCGAAATTGTTAATTCTACTTACGATGTTTTAAAAGAATTAACTTATATGGTAAAATAAACCAAGTCTGCTTTTCTTCATGGTTACGTGACGTTACGTATATATCTGTTTTGTATTTTTATTCGTCCATGCCTTTCGTTTAAGCACTCACTCAAGCTAAACAGGTCTCTGCTGCCAAGTCATTATCAATTGTCATCGATGAAGGGTGAAAACAAAGGAAAGAGTATTCACTTTCTTTTGCCTGATGGCGGATTTAGGGAGTTGGGATGCATGGCAAAAGCGCATTCTTACGCGACTTTTATTTTTACCAAAGTACTTTTATACCGTAACAGCGTTGTGTACGTTGATTATGACTCTATGATCATACTGATATACTAAAAAGGACAACCAAACCAGCATCCACTGCAACGTGGATAGTAGTACGAAAAGATTTGTTTTTACTTTTTAGACATTACTCCTGACTAGAAAATTCGAAGCGCAAGGGACCGTTACAATCGAGTCTGCACAATTCGAAGTTCGAATAATTAATTCTATTTAACTCGACTTTAGATGAAATCAGGAAAAATCGAAATAAAATTTTTATTTTCTTTTTACTAACGTATTTCCAGTATTCTTACATGTTATTTGCTTTAGTATTTGAAATGGAAGGTACACACAAATGTTCGAAAATACATACATTCAGCTTCATTCATTTTTCAATACTGAACAAACTGTTACGAATGGATGCATTTTGTGAACTAAATTTCTTATAAACCACCTTATGCCTTTGGATTTAGCGTGTCACTTCTTATTTGTATCTGAGACTTCGGTTCCCAGACTAACCGTTAATGATTTAGCGTTCCGTTAAGCTATAACCTCCGACAAATACCTTTTGTACCCTGCATTGAGTAAGGCAATACTATAAACTTTCGTCTCGCCCGGTCTGCTTGCTCCCGCTTTTTAATACTTATGAGCAACATTATCTTTCCGCTCGATGATCGTTTGCAGCTTGGATGGTGGAATCCCGAAACAATTCGTTACCTGCTACTTCTCGTTGCATTCCACAGCGTCGAAACTCGTTTC
Organism: Schistocerca gregaria; assembly: GCF_023897955.1. Classification (NCBI taxonomy): domain Eukaryota; kingdom Metazoa; phylum Arthropoda; class Insecta; order Orthoptera; family Acrididae; genus Schistocerca; species Schistocerca gregaria. The sequence continues at coordinate 1,839,484 of NW_026061770.1, forward strand.
TGTTTTACGAATGTCGGAAACTTCCTGGAAAATATCCTAAAGTGAAAAACGTCTACTTTCTCCGTGGTCGAAGTTCCTTGTGTGACAAAATGGCGTCAGATTTGAATCACTATTAATTACGAGACTGACAGTGCGCAAACAAAGGTTAAGTCCACGTGGTTGTCACTTATTGCCTGTATTGGCATATGCGGGTCATTGTTAGGAATCATCTTTATGTAAAATTATAAACTGGTGAAGCTGTTAGCTAGGATTCTCATTTGTGTGTCATTGCGATGAACAGCTTAGGGAGCGCCGCTAGGAGTAACAGAAAATAAAAATATTCGCTGGAATATAAACGAAAATCTATATTGAGTTTAAACCTACGACACATAGGAAGAGTTCGTCTCAGGACTTATAAATATGCTCTAAATTACAGAAAACGTGAGAAAAGCCCTCCCAGAAGCCTAAATAGGGCAGCGCTGAGAGAAGGTGACAGCTCCCTCAGAGTCGGAAAAAAAGGAAGAAATTGCGCAACGCGATAACGTACTCAAAGGCTATATCGTACCCCAGCCACTGAAAAGTCCAAAATTGTGAGTGTGACCACTGTAATAAAGATATTGTTAACTAAATTTCATATTAATATGAAACACATGTTACGATTTTATCCCGACGTTTTCACGAAAACTCTACGGCCCAGACCTGAACTGCACACACAGAAATTTATTTGCAACGGATTAATAATATGCTGTGGTATTTCGTGCACTGTTAAAACAACTGATGAAACAGACAGAATTATCTGGTGTAAGCTAGGCGTTGACTTGTAATTATAGAATGTCTGCGGGTCGTTTTCATATGACAGTCGCCTCGATTAGTGAAGAAGTTGCTTCGGTTTTCTCGAGGCATTTGGGAACAGGTTGAAACAAACGATTAACAACCGTCGACTGCATACAGTCGCAAAGGCTGATTTCAAATGTCTTTGGTAACTGTAAAGCTACTTCACCTGGGTAGGGGGGACAGCTACTAGTCGGAGGTAAACACTTCCCCCTCACAGCGTTCTAATGTTGCCGGCTACACTATGCCACTCAGCGTCCGATGTAAACACAGCCGACAACAGGAAGTGTGACAGGACTACCAGACCGAGTTCAGAGCAGGAAACGGCCGGGGTCCCCGGTGGTCTAGTGGTAAGGGGGTCTGGAGCGTTCCAGCGCCTCGGCTGGGGCTATTCGCCCCAGCTGGGCCGGGGTTCAATCCCCGGCCGGCGCTGGAATTTTCAGATTTCCGAACACTAGCCTCCACCTCTGCCCTGGCATGTGGCGCATGCCGGGCACCCCCGTGGGGTCCGTGCTTCGGATCCCACGTGGAGCTCACTCCCACACTACAAAATATACCTCATTATGCTGCTGCAATCACTTATTTTAAATTTTAATACGCACACTTTCTTCACCAGACCACATCTGCATATATTTTCCAGGTACTTTCTACATATTATATCTCACTGTCAAAAGAAACAGCATAGTATCATGAACATTTGTAGGATTACAACAATGAAATAATATCCTTACTAAAAAAAACTAATACGTTTTATTTTCGTTTTTGTTCTAAATGCTGCTAAGATAACTACAAGAAATTGGAAGCTGTTTTGGTATTTAATAATCAGTAATTAGAAAAATAAATTTGGCTATAATACTGATACATATATTACATATTTACTTAGTACATTCTCAGTGCAGGAACAGGATAAATTGTTTCAATGTCAAAAGAAATGCAAAATATTATATCAAATTTTTTTTTAATTATTCAAGAGTCAAAATGAGATTATGATATGACACAGGTCACTAATGAGGTACTCTCTTTCTTTGTATGAAAGAGGATAATTATCCTGGTTTTATGTGAGCTAAATGTTAAATTAAACAGATAACATTTAACATTTAAAAAACGAATTTCTTGACGATTTTACTGACAGGTCTACATGTTTCATATTATATTTCTGACGGTAGTTAGGTGACATCCTCTCAGGCTCAGCTTTATATGAAAGTATCTTGCAGGTCAGAAAATAAATTTTATTACTACCTCTACAGATTCAGTTGGTCTATTGTTGTTGTACTATTGTTGCATTGCGAGAGAGAGACTGCTACTATAGCTGTTTTCTTTTTCTATTAAATTCCGTGCCATATCTCCATTCTAAATGCTAAAAATCGTGGATAAAACTTTTAGCAATACTATTTCCTTATCACCACATCGCTGCTAGGTGTCGCTACTGGTCCCTCACACAGTCAGTTGTCTGTAGCGCAGGGCTTCGCTACCAGTGGACTCACTCTGCCGGGATTTGCTGCTTCATTCCTGAACGAGTACGCCGGCTGAAATACCCGCTAAATCTTCACACTAAACGAGAAGCGTAATAGCACCAATACCAAATAAGGCAACTCGTGGTCAGTGCGAATATTTTCAAACCACCACTATGATAACTCCTAGCTGAAAATACTGATACAAACTATTTGCAGAGGAATGGAGCACCTTACAGAAGCTGATTTAGAGGAAAATCAATTTGGAGGGTACAGCACCCATATTTATAACATCTTTCGATACAGAAAAAACTTTTGACGATGTTGACCAGAATATACAGTTTGAATTTAAGATGCAACCAGGAATAAAATATAGCGAGCGAAGCATTACTTAGAACTCCACCAGAAACGAGACAGCAGCTGTACGAGTTGAAGGACATGAAAGAAAGGAAATACGTGACAAGTGAGTGAGACAGGATTCTAGTCCATTCCCTGATGTTATTCATTCTTTATACAGGGTGTTTCACAAATCATGCTTCACACTACTCAGGGCTGTTCAGGGGACGTAACTGATGAAGTTTTACATAGGAATCTACTTCTGAAAACGTCAGCCAGCGACGCTACAGAGCGTCAAAGTTACAGATACCGGTGCCTACAAAAATAGAGGGATCCCACGAAGATGTTACAACCTTTCTAAGATGATGCAGATGGAAAAATGCATAAATTTGAGATTATGTCCTTGTACCGGAAAATTATAACAGAGAACCTTTCTGTTACCTCAGTATGTACCGTTATCGTTGTTGCTAAGATGTAGGACAGGAAACTTTCAGGTGTGGTGGTACGGAACGAGACAAGAAAACAATGTGCAGTACACATAGGCTGTTACATGCATACATCAGGAACCATGAGCACTTGTTCATCTTCGCTAGCGTTCTTTGTAGGAACTATATCGCTTCTGTCCGATATTTTGAGAATGATACAATTATTTTTTCCTAAAACCTAGCAGCTGAATAGTGCTTGAAACGATATAAATGGTACTTATGATTTATGGTATGGAGACAGAAACGGTAGTTCACTTTAATGATAACAATATACAGCAAAATTCAGTAATGTTTCTGCAAAATGCCATAACACCCAAATCCTGAAACATAATCGGATATTTCGAATGTGGTACGACACCAGCTGTACAGTTTACTGGACAGATACAGAGTTTTCCGAAATTCTAGCACTTTTAGAGGGAACTAAGCGACAATATTTTTAATTTGAACCCCCGTACGGAAACGTATACTTTCCGTGCTACAGCCGTTTGAATACATGTTTGCTACGTGGGTAGGCAACAGGGTAGCCATCGTGGGATGGCGGAAGGGGTGGGGGAAGATGCTTACGTCGGATGTCATTCACCGTCAGCCCTGCCACTCTGACAAGGTTCGTGCGTCACTCAAGTGTCTCTCAGTATTAGAGAAATATTGCGGAGTGCACTTTTGCCGAATACACCGATATGATCCTACTGTATGGCGAAGTTCGTCGCCTTTATCAAGCTCGTTCTCAGCAGCGTCCAACTTCACGGCATACGCTTTTCGCCACAACTGCGCAACGACTTTGAGATAATGGTGCGTTCACCGTCAGCACGGGTGACTGCAGTGCTACAAAGAGACGCAGCGCACCTAAGTTTCAAAAGGCCGTATTGTAAAGAAGAGTGTTTCTGAAAACTTATCAAGTTTCCTTTCAATGAGTGGAATTGTGGAACTATCGATGTACTGGGTCACAGCTAATGACTTACTTGTACAAGTGGTCGCGTTACTAACATGTTTTCCGACGGCTGTAGCGAGGAAACGGTGCGTTACAGGAGATGGGTTCCAATTCAGAATACGAGTATTGTGTACTCATTCCCCATCTACACTAGGAGTTTGTAACGGAAATTTCGGAACATCGTGCATGTTTCCGGTATATTTTACAGTTGTTGTTCCACCATAATAGAAATTTCGAATATATTTCATAATTTCTGAGAGCTCATCAGGCGCGACTACCGTGTCCGCAGTATAAAACCCAGGAGGCCTCTTGCGTACGGGGGCTCTGACGCCCACGAGAACAACTGTAGGTAGAGAGCGCAACACAGCTTCTTTGATGGACATTTCACTCTAATGCTGCCAGATGTGTCTATTTTTAGAGGTATCTTGAACCGCCTCGCACCAGCTTTAAGCTCAAAGCCGAATGTCCCAAATTCTGGCCACTGCTAACATTCTGAAATACACTATCGGATCAAAAGTATCCAGACACCTGGTAGCGGACTTCAATATGCGGTATGACCACCTTTTGCCATTACGAGGGGTTAACCTCTGCTGGGAACGCTTTCAGTGTAGACGATATTTTATGCATCACACATGTTGAGAGTTTCATCTGTGTGTACGTACGTGACAATACACTGGCCAACAAGATCTCCACCTCTCTCCCCAATTTTGGAGCTATATGGGATTCTCCTTGCAACCAGGTCGAGATTTTGACGATGTAACAAATCAATTGAACTGAATATGGTACGACATCCGTCAGGAGGACATCCACCAACTTTATGAATGAAGATCAAGTCGAATAGCTGCTTCCTTAAGGGCCAGAGGTGGCCCAACGCGTTATGACTTTCTCCTGAATGAGTCACCCAATTTAACAGCAATTGTTATCATTTGTTTGCCTTTACACGTACATCACATCTAACGATTTCCTTCACACTGGGATAATTTATTGGTGGTACTGTTTAGAGTGTAAATATGCAGGGTGTATCAAAAAGGATCAACCGATTTTTTTAAAAAAAGTAACTATTATGTTATTCGACATATGTGCGTGAATAGCGTACTGCTGGAAAGAGCAAACCCTACGGCTTTACATGGTTACCGCTTGGCAGCAGCACTGTCCGACCATTTCAGTCCTAGTAAAAATGGTGTCGCGGCGTCAGGAAGCGTTTTGTGTTCTGCATTTTGCGCAGTGTGGGCAGTAATAAGTGTTCGACGTGACTTTCGTACAAGGTACGATGATGATCCTCCTACAGCACAGAGCATTAGATGATGGCATCAACGATTAAGAGAAAGAGAAGGTTTGCGGAAAGGCGAATCGCCGGGCCGTCCCCGAATGCCTGACACAGACGTCAAACGCATCCGCCACAGTTTCACGAGGGGTCCGCAGAAATCCGTTCGCCGTGCAGCTCGAGAGCTCAGCACGTCCCCGATGTCCGTCTGGCGTCTCTGCGTCGACGTTTATGCATCAAACAATATTAAATTTAGCTAATGCGAGCTGTTCGTGAGGGCGATACATCGTGTGAAGTTCCATAATTTCACTCTTGTCAAGGTGGAGGATGGCCGTTTTCTCCCACAGTTAGTGTTTAGTGACGAGGCAACACTCCATTTACACAGAGAGGTGAACTGTCATAATGTGACAATATGAGGTACGGGACAACCACATGAAGGTGTACAACATAAAATAGACTCTCCTAAATTTAATGTATTTTGTACAGTTTAGAGGGAAAATGTGTATGATTCATATTTCTTTGCCGGAAACACTGTTACAGTAAGCATATATCTCGATATGCCTGAAAACTTTCTCTTCCCACAGTTTGATTCGAACGACTTCATTTTCCAATGCGATGGGGCACCGCGACAGTGGCATCTGGATGTGTGGGAATTTCTAAATCAAACAATTGCTGAACGATGGATCGTTCACACTGGACTAAATCACTCACCCTTAGACTACTACACTCCAAGGTCACCGCACCCGACTATATGTGATTATATATGTATGGTTTTGTAAGAGACTCTTTATGTACCTACATTACCAACAGCAATAAATGAACTGAGACATCGCATAACAGCACCTGTGGAAACTGTAACTCCAGACATGCTTGCTGCAGTGTTGGTACAATTTGAACACCGCATTGACATGTTCCGTGCATCTCAACGATGCATATTGAACACCAATGAAAAGGATGAAAATAACTTTTTTAGTTTTCGTACATCAAAGGACAAAATTCATTGTATATGTTTCTTAGTTCCAGAAATATAGACGGCCCAGGTCGGATGATTGTTTTTGATACACCACGTATAGATAATGCACTTCAAAACCTCCCAATAATTAGGCCACTACCAAGATGGGAGTCAACAAGTAGTCACACATGCGTCTTTGCATGTGTTGGATAAAAAGTGGTAGCACAATGCCATAATATGACGGATGTGAGTCATTCGGTACGCACACTTTCTGTTGCTGACAGATGGTGGGCTGAAGTAGTAAAGTCAGCAGCACAAGTCGTGTTTGAGTCAGTTGCAGTGTGTACTCTCTCAGAGTTGGAGAGGCTAGCTCGAGTGCCTTAATAGTATGTTTGGGAAACACGAAAAACGTGCTTGGGTGCAGACTGGAAGGGCACGTGGTCGGAGCGCGCAACAATCTTTCCCTCCAGTGCTGCATTCTACCAACTTACACGACGCCAAACGACGAGCCCTGTGCAGGAGCACCGCATACGTGGCAGCGGGACATACTGGGACATCCACCGTATTCATCCGGTAGAGTCCCCCCAATTATGGCCTGATCACCCAAATGAACGAAGTATTTCGTGGCACGTCTTACAGCAAATGATAAGACACCATATGGCGGTCCTAGCGAGACATCATCACAGATGGATGCACAGACAGTGTATGACATCTTTCATGTGGGTGTGGAAAGTGATCGAGACGCGAGACGGAAATGTGATAAAGTGAATTTTAGTCAATGAAGACTGACATGAATTATAGCCAAACTGCCACTACTTTTCATTCACCTCCATGTATATTACCATACCCGTTTATTTTTACTCATAAAAATTTGTCAGTAATCTTGTATGAAATGTTTTCACAATTTTGGTTTGTTTTCTAGATGTATAGCAATTCGGTAAGAAAAATGGAAGAGTTTGATTTTTACTTACAATACTGCTCTGGCTGCACATTTTTCTGGGATCGGAACTGATGCCCTTAGCGTGAATGTACTTTGGCTTGCACCACAGCACATTTACTTGACGCAAAATACGACGAAATACTCTGCCAATACAGTTCGATTACCGTCTCGTAACTGTTGGACCTGGTGGTCTACCGGCACAGCGCGTACCTGCAAATCGAGAATCTCGGGATCGAATCCCAGATGAACAAATAAATTTTTCTGTCTGCTTTTAATACAGCCTTCACCTCTCAATGATATGAGGAGTCGGTAGAAACAACATGTGGTGCGGATTCCACGTTAAACTGCCGATTCCCTTTCCCCGGTTGGACAACTGGAGTACGTTAATGATAAGCATGTCTTCAAAGTGCCGTCCAATTGAAAGACTTAAACGAGGGCACTGAAATAAGCGAAATTTATTATTATTATTACACTGTCCAGTCGCAGTAATCTGACCACGTGTTAAAATACCGAATAAACACCTTCTGCAGCACGAGACGTACAGGAATAGAGTCAATGATGTAACGACAGTCATAAGAAGCCATTCCTACCCCAGTACGTGTCATGCTGCGATAGAATTCTATCGATTGAGGATCCGTGGCACAAACTACTCGATCGAGGTGACCTTTCAGATTCTCGATTGGGTTTAAAGGCGGAAAATTTGGTGGTGAGGGCAGTACGGTAAATTCATCCTAGAGCTTTCAGAACCACGCACATACACTGCGAGCTATGTTACACGTGCATCTAGGGGTGGATTTGGTCCCCAAGGATAGGTGCGTACTAGGGTTGATCCATTGTGCCTTTCAGAACAACGAGATCACCCAGGGAGTGCCACGAAAACATTGCCCACACCATAACACTCCCTCAGGGTTGCAGGGCGTTTGCTTTCAATCTGTCCGATGGAGCACAAAATGTGATGAATATGGAGAGGCCACCTGTAGCACTCAGTGGACTTTCAGTTGTGGTACCGGCGTGCAAATGCAAGCTTTCAACGCCAATGAAGAGCAGTCAGCGTGGGTGCAGGGACCAGGTGCCCACTGCGGAAGCCCATAAGTTGTTGAGGAAACATTGGTGGCAGCCCTCGGTTCGCCTGGGCTGTCAGCTGCACAAAAGTTGCACGTCTTCACGCCAGCACACACATCTGCAGCTATCGTTCACCTGTGTCGCCTACTGCCCGTAGTCCAACACACTTGCCTTGGAGCCGGATTAGAATACCGAGATTTTGCCACTCACGGTTTACTTTACATACAGTGGCATGTGAAAAGATTACAGATTTTGCCGTTTCGGAAATGCTTCCACCCTTGGGAAGAATGCCAACGATTATGCCCTGTTGGACGTCACATAAATCGCCCCTTTTACGCATTATGACAACGACTTCACTGTTTCCAGCCTCCTCCCCCCACCCCCATTCATCACCTACTAATGCTATCTCCTGGAGTCTATGGGTTATTACACGTTGACCTCGAAAATAGGAGTTGGTCATATTAATATGACTGGATCTATTATTATTATTATTGAAACTTCCTGGCAGATTGAAAATGGGTGCCGCACCGAGACTCGAACTCGGGACCCTTGCCTTTCGCTGGCAAGTGCTCTACCAACTGAGCCACCCCAGCACGACTCACGCCCTCTCCTCACAGCTTTACCAGTGCCTCGTCTCCTACCTTGCAAACTTTACAGAAGCTCTCCTGCGAACCAATTATTGTTATTATTTCGTTGTTGTTCAGTTGCCTACAGTAATTTACTTGCTACAGTAACATTTTCTTTGCCTTTGATGGAGTTGTCTGCAGGGTCCGGCGCTACTGGACTGCGATAATACTGTTATTTCAAAATGTGCCGTTTGTTACTCTTAAAACTAACAAGGAGAGCCCCCAGCGGTGGGATCGACTTTTTGAATCCTAATAAGCCGTAGTGCAACTTAAGATCCCTGCATCCAGGTGGCCCTCGGATTGAAAGTAACTGACGGAAAAGATTTCAAAATTTTGCCTGATGCTACATGGCGTGAAGAAAGTCGTATTCCACAGTCTGGTTACGTGTCATAATGGTTACGATAGAAGCTTAACCATGCCTCGTCAGGTGCAGTAAAATTTTTTAAAAATCTTTATCGAAATGACTTTGATGTTTATTTGTACTCTATTTATTGGTTTAAATGTAATTTCTTTCGTTCTATTCTTTTGTCACATCGTTTTAGTCACCGTATGAACTTTTCCATTTGTTTAATTTTTCTTCCAATCGGAATTTTTGTGAATGTGTAATTTATTATACCTGTTTGACTATTGAATTACTTCAAAACTCCGATAAATGAATTAAAAAACAAAAGACGAAATAATCTATTTATATTGACTGTGCATTAATGTGAAAAACGTTTTTCTTTGGGAGACGTGCCTTTTTTTGCATGGTAATCGACATACAAATATTTAAAACATAACATAAAATCTTTGTGCACTATGGAAATTATAGTGTAGATGAGGACATAAATGAGAGAATGTTTTCTAAGTAAAATAAAATTCAAGCAAAGTGAGAAATCGATATAATGTACACAATAACGTAGACGAAAATACAGGGTAATAAAAACAAGAGGCATTAAATCGGAATTGATACATGAAGATAATTAAAAGTTCACAAACAAATATTTCCAGTGGAGAAGGGCTGATAAGAAGAAAAACTAGACCAAATGAAGAAGTTCATATCACTATTGAATCACGTGACCCAGGAGTGGAACTAAATATATATATATATATATTTTTACATCAGTTGAAGGAATATGATTATCAATGTCACTTCAATAAAGACCTAAAATAGATTTATTTCTCTGGTGAGATTCGAACCCACAACCTCATGCATGTGAAGCTAGTATCCTTTCAATTATCCTCATAACCAACTTATGTCATTCGGCTTTCTTCATACTATCGAGTCTCACACAAAATTCCGAATTTCTTTTCTCGTCACTTCCTCGCTAACGTCGACTCACCAGGATGAATGGCTGCAGTGTGCGATACTTGGGTGCTTAACCTACATAACCGTATAGATGGTTCCAAAAAGTCGATCCTACCGCTGGAGATATCTCCTTGTAAGGCATGACGAAACAGGGCCGCCGTTTCATTATATACCCTGATATGGTGGTGGATACACATTTAGTAGTGTAGCAATACTAACACAATCGGTCTGAAACCTGCACGATCTAAGCAACAAGGAACGACTTCATACTTAGTCCAAAGGAAAATCTCCAGAATTACTAGAAAACTTATGGCCAATGCATCGAGTCCCCTGCAGTCATTTAGTCCGCGGCGACTGCTGAGAACCTTCAGAGCAGTCATTAGGATTCGCACTCGACTACTTCGATGTTACACGTTCGGTGTCCTACTCTATGGAGCTGAGTCATGGACTGTATTAGGCATTTGAAATGCGATCGTATCGAAAAATATTAAGGATACCATCGACAGAGGGGTAAAATACAGGGAGCGAAAGGATATTTACAATTTGTACAGAAACCAGATGGCAATTATTAGAGTCGAGGGGCATGAAAGGGAAGCAGTGGTTGGAAAAGGAGTGAGACAGGGTTGTAGCCTCTCCCGATGTTATTCAATCTGTATATTGAGCAAGCAGTGAAGGAAACAAAAGAAAAATTTGGAGTAGGTATTAAAATTCATGGAGATGAAGTAAAAACTTTGAGGTTCGCCGATGAAATAGTAATTCTGTCAGAGACGGCAAAGGACTTGGAAGAGCAGTTGAACGGAATGGACAGTGTCTTGAAAAGAGGATATAAGATGAACATCAACAAAAGCAAAACGAGGATAATGGAATGTAGTCAAATTAAATCGGGTGATGCTGAGGGGATTAGATTAGGAAATGAGACACTTAAAGTAGTAAACGAGTTTTGCTATTTAGGAAGTAAAATAACTGATGATGGTCGAAGTAGAGAGGATATAAAATGTAGACTGGCAATGGCAAGGAAAGCGTTTCTGAAGAAGAGAAATTTGTTAATATCGAATATAGATTTATGTATCAGGAAGTCGTTTCTCCGAGTATTTGTTTGGAGTGTAACCATGTATGAAAGTGAAACATGGACGATAACTATTTTGGACAAGAAGAGAATAGAAGCTTTCGAAATGTGATGCTACAGAAGAATGCTGAAGATTAGATGGGTAGATCACGTAACTAATGAGGAGGTATTGAATAGGATTGGAGAGAAGAGAAGTTTGTGGCACAACTTGACTAGAAGAAGGGATCGGTTGGTAGGACATGTTTTGAGGCATCAAGGGATCACAAATTTAGCATTGGAGGGCAGCGTGCAGGGTAAAAATCGTAGAGGGAGACCAAGAGATGAATACACTAAGCAGATTCAGAAGGATGTAGGTTGCAGTAGGTACTGGGAGATGAAGCAGCTTGCACAGGATAGAGTAGCATGGAGAGCTGCATCACACCAGTCTCAGGACTGAAGACAACAACAACACCATCGACAGATATAGACAAAAATATAGCGGTACGAAAATGCAGAAATTCTCAACAGCATCCACATAGCAAAACTCGATTGTTTTGGTAGCGCAATTTCGCAACAATAAATAAAACTTGTTGAAATTAATAATTCAATGAAACATTAATGGCCGGCCATTGTGGACGAGCTGTTCTAGGCGCTTCAGTCTCGAACCGCGCGACCGCTACGGTCGCAGGTTCGAATACAGACTCGGGCGTGTGTGTGTGTGTGTGTGTGTGTGTGTGTGTGTGTGTGTGTGTGTGTGTGTGTGTGTGTGTGTGATGTCCTTAGGTTAGTTAGAACTACTTAAACCTAAGTTCTAAGGGACTGATGACCTCAGATGTTAAGTCCCATAGTGCTCAGAGCCATTTGAACCATTTCTTTGAAAGATTAATGGCATACGTGACCCACGACGCACAGGATTATCCAGGCTAAATAACTCAGACCAGCAGTTTGGGTTCAGCACTGAATCAATGGTCTGAAAAACCATGGACGGACAACAGATCATGCTATCGATCGACAGTGTTACTGGAAGACGAGGCACTTAAGAGAGTAAGAATGACAAGGCAGAGAATGTTTAAAAATTACATAAATGCTCACCATTAAATCTAATAGTCCACTCATATAATCGCGCTAGCTGCCATTAAAATTAATCTGCAATTGGCATACAGTTAAAATTTTTTGAACCTAGTGCTGTTAAAAGCATTTATGTTAACACTTATTTTGATCAATGTACGTATTTTTTGCGACATCCATTGTACGAGGACGTACAGAAAAGTAATGTTGACATGTTTTGAGTGAAAAGTCACAAAGATTTTTAAATAAAACAAACTTCATGAACACTCTGCATCGGTATTCTTCACGTCAATAAATTTAGTTTTCAACACACTCACCCTCGGAACCAGCACAATTTCCCCAACTAGATACTATTTTGTTGACACCGTCACAGTATATTGTTTGACTATGTTAACAGAGCCACAACCTTACCTCTGCTTGCACCGCTTGAAATAATTGAAGTGCTCGAAGGTTTTCTTAGTTTTGCACATAGACGAAAATCGAGACTGTGTGTAGGATGATCGACGGCAGTGAACCAAGGACGTCGGCTTGCTGCAGATGCCGCAGCGATCGTGTGTAGTTTGGCACTGCCGTGCTCAAGGAGAGTGTGCTCCACATGCGGACGAAGTCTTCGAATTCGTGCTTTTAGTGTTGTGAGCTCTTTCTCACCCCCAACATAGTCACGTCACACTCCGCTATGTAACGCGGTACGAAGCAGAGGGCTGCAGATATCCATAGTAAAGATGTAGAATGTTACTGACTTCAAATAAAACAGACCGAGTCATTATCTTCTCAGCACGCCGTCGTGTTATAAGCACAAAAATCAAAAAAATTGTTTCCGAGCAAAGTATGCTGTATTTTTAAGTAAAGATCTTTGTAACGTACATCTGTGGTAAACGTTATGCTTGTGATATATGGTGACAATTCGTATTTATATTTACAATGGAAAGAGATTGACCAGTGGCCAACAGACAACTAAAACGCAAGTTGCTAGATGGATATTAACTGCAATAGCGCCCACGCTGCCACGGTAAGTAGGTGTTTTGGTTTCGCGATACATGTCGCCGTTTAACTGCCGCTCGTGGCGATACATTAAAAGAGTGCTCTGTCTTATTGTCAAAGAGCCAGTACCCAGATTCACTCTAAAGACATAAAGACGCGAATTCTGTGCGCCACATTTTCAGATGACCCTCAAACGGTTCCAAAACTAGTTAACCCAAATTAAAAAAAATATTCAAAAAGTCAGTTTTCCACATTTATGTTCAGTATACATTCACAGGCAGTTGAACAGTGGTTCCCAGCCTTTCTTAGACCGTTGCTCCTGAGTGTCATCAGACATTTGCCAGTACCCCCTGTCCTACCACCCCCCCCCCCCCCTCCCTGAGGTCTGTGGCCTTCCCTCCCCCACATTATCACTAACTTTGGCACATAAATAAACTGTACAGTGAACAACTTTTCTAGGAACACTTTTATTTTCAAAATCATGAGAGGTGGAGGGTATTGTGTAGGGGGGAAGGCGATATTAGACTGAACGACGAAGGAATTCGTGAGGCATTTCAAGGGCTAGCCACAATTACTTCTCAGATAAGAAAGCTAACTATCCAAAATAAGGATAAACACATGTTCCAAACGCTTCTCTTGCTCAACCTCTCTACAGTACGGTACTTGCTTGATCTGCACGTTGCAACCTCAATTAAAATCAACGGAGCAAAAATGTGTGCACGTACTGTTCATAAATCACTTGATTGTTACGCTCCTTGCTTCTGAAATATAAGACTTCAGGCTTTTAAATCTTGGTATCCGAACACAACATGTGAAGCTATTATCCTTTCCATTACACCTCACAACCAACTAACGTCACTCAGCTTTCTTAATGCTACGGAGTGTCACACAAAATTCAGAATTTCTTTTCTCGTCAGTTACTCGCAAACGTGGAGCCACCATTTTGAGTGGCTGCAGTGTCTTAACCTACATAACCGTACAGATGGTTTCAGACCAAGTGTTACTTGCAGAGCAGTAGGATAACGAGCTATCGGCCTGGCAATTGAGTTTGAGTTTGGCCGAAGCAACTTTAGGCACGAAGGGGATAATGATGTGTCCCTCCGAAAATAATTTCGCGTGGGCTGTAAGCAGCGCACAGCTCAGCGTTTACATAGTTTTCCAATTACATCTCACACAGGGAATATTATTATTAAGCCCAGTTTCAACAGCAGCGAATGGAAGCGAACTCAAGCGTACGAACATTTGCAGACCACTTGCCTGTATTCATTACCTTTCGTCTAAGAGGTCTGTTTAAAAAATTCCGGAACTTTGTCCACAAAAATTTTCTACGCTTACCTTCACATATTTGTATATGATCACCCCCACGACTGATAAACCGTTTCCACTTCTGGGAGCAGACTTGGTTCGCCTTTCGCTGGACCGTGCGTCTATCGTTACAAATCTTCGTCCTCTCAACTTGGTTTTCAACTTTGAAAATAAATGTCTTCAAGGGCCAAGCTGACCTGACAAGCTATTTTATATGTTGATCGTTCAGAACATTTGCCTACACATTGTGAAGATTGAACCTTCATGTCAACGTCATAACTGCAGACCCATCACCAGTTATAATTTTCTTAAGGAACATCTCGTTCTCATTTGGGTGATCCTAAGGCTCTTCTCAGATTGGGAGGTGGAGGTCTTTCTGCTCTTGACTCGTGAGCCGTGGCACGAACTTGGCGGCAACACGATACATTGCAAGATGCTGTATTAGGATTTCACGATCCAACTGCAATGTTACATTCTTCTGCAATCTCTCGGACAGTCAGTCTTCGTTCAGCACGCACAGGATCGTTGACGTTCCTGACACAAGCGTTGCTGGCAGAAGTCGGAGGACGAGCGTCGTCTTTAGCTTCCGTCCGGCCGTTCTTAAACCGTGTGAACCATCCGTAACACCGAGTGCGGCTTAAGCACTCATCACCGTAGGCTTCCTGCATCATTTGGCGTGTCTCTGTAGAGGTGTTCTTGAGTTTAGCTCTTATGTTCGTATGGGACCAACTGCTGATGTCATCAGTCCCTAGGCTTGCACCACTTACACACACCCACGCCCGAGGGAGGACTCTAACATCCGACAGAGGGGAGCCACACGAACCGTGGCAAGGCCCCTAGACTGCGCAGCTACCCCGAGCGGAGGTTTTCTTGAGTTTCACGCAAAATTTATTGCAGGCGCATTGCTCCTCTAACTATACACTCTCGAAGTTCGCCAACTGTGCGACACAACGTTCTAGTCAATACAGCACTGAACAATAAGCTAACAGACATACAACAGTGAAACTTCCCGCAGTTACACATTAAGCACACGCGCGTGCAGGGATGTCAACTGCATTTCGCCCCAACACGCCATTGGCGCGAAATTACGAACGTTCCCAATTTTTTTTAACACACCTCGTATATTCAAAATTTACGGTATGTTCTAGAAATTTGGCAAGTAAGCTTTCTCGGGATAGCTTATGTGTATCTTCAGGCATCTCCCAATTTCTTCAGCATCTCTGTTACATTCTCCTGTGAGCCAAACAAACCTGTGCTGTCTTTATTATGAACAGTTCAATATCCCCTGCTACTCGTATATGGGACAGGTCGCACACCATGGAGCAATATTTGAGTATTGGTCGCACCAATAGTTCAAAAAAGATCATCTTTGTGCACTGATTATATTTCTCTTTAATTCTAACAATAAATTACAGTTCGCCACCACCTTTATCTTTGACTGACACGATGTGATGGTTCCATTTCTTACTTCGTTATCACCAATGTTAAGACTCTCGCTTTTCCCGTTTATGCTTCATCTCATCACTATTGTCTTTGATTTACTCTGACCCCTACTTCTACACTCATTATATTGTATATTTCATTCATCAGATCCTGTAGTAATTCACTTTCACTGACAACGATAATATTATCAGCAAACATTGTCACTGGTATCCTTTCAACCCGTATTTCAGTGCGAATCTTGAACCTCTCTCTTATTTTCTTCATTGCTTCTTTGATGCAAACATTGAACAGTATAGGCGAATAACTATATCAAAGTCTTACTCTCTTTTTAATCCTTGCACTTCGTTCTTGGTCTTCCACTCTTATTTCCTCTTGGGTCTTGTACTAAT
Source organism: Schistocerca gregaria (assembly GCF_023897955.1). Classification (NCBI taxonomy): domain Eukaryota; kingdom Metazoa; phylum Arthropoda; class Insecta; order Orthoptera; family Acrididae; genus Schistocerca; species Schistocerca gregaria. Next base: position 1,855,857 of record NW_026061770.1, read on the forward strand.
ATATACCCGTCTCTGCCTAGAGCTATTTTCTTCACAACTTCGATCTTGCACCATTTTACATTGTCGAACGCTTATCCAGGTGTAGAAATCGTATGAACGCGTCTTGAGTTTTATTCAGTCCTGCTTCCATTCCGTATCCTTACAATGTGTTACACCGAGGTATTTGTGTGAGCTGACCGATTGAAAATGAGAGTTATTGATGCTGTAGTCATAGGATACTATGATTTTTCGTTTTGTGAACTGCACAATTTTAGGTTTTCGAACATCTAAAGCAAGCTGCAAAAACATCCGGAATTCTGTTTGATTCTACGTACAAAAATGCATTGTTAGGAAAACAAACTAAACCAAGGAGGGACAAAATATCAGTAACGAACAACGTAGAATCTCTGTGGTTAATCTGGATTAAACTGCTCCATCATCTTCAGCAACAACCAGGGCACAATCCAAGGAGGGATCTACACCCACATGGATATTGTGCAAATCATATCTAAGTGCCAGGCATAGGGTTTATCGAATCACCTTCACAATTGTCTATTATTCCAACTTCATGTTTTGAACTGCCCAAGGTGTGGTGAAGACTAAAACGAGTCTGTCACGGAAGACTGTATTGAGTGTGATGTCTGCTCCCAACAGTGGCATGAAGAATGCACAGTTTACGAAGGTCATGGTGCATTTTCTTGTTATTGGTGTTAGTGCGTACTCTTGCCAGATGATGCAGCTACGAGCAGTGTCATATATATGGCATTTAAGGTTTGGGTTAAACGTTACTCAGCTGTATCTGATAAATGTTGTTCCTAAATAAATGAGCAATGGTTTGCTACTTGTTTGTTTTAACTTTCTCATCAACTAGAAATGACCGACTAAATACTAAGCACATACTCCTTCGTGAGTTTCCCCTGCAAAGCTAATTAATGAAGTCGAGTAGTCCGTAGGAAGAATTTTTGTAGTTTCATGACTTTAGGATGGCATGACTGTGATGAGCTAAGAGCGGCTGACAAAAAATAATTGTTTTATTTATAACCTTAATGTTGCAATTGAGAATGGCGTGTCCGGTTGAAGTTTCCACATTAACTGAACAACGTTCAACGATGCGTTTTCCCTTTCAGAAGACGGAAAACGGCCGAAATATTTTCTCTAACGTTTTTTCAGTATGGTCGAAGCTGTGCGAACGACGGAAATTTTTGATAAATACGTAGGACAGTTCAAAAACAATCTAACTTCAGTGACTAATAAAAAACACCGTGGCCGGCCAATTTAACTGTCTCCTCCTTCGCTTAAAGCCGGCTCTGACATTACTCCTGATGGCCGACGTGTTGCAGTAGAACTGAATAGCAAAATAGCTGCAACAGGTAGTGGCACAGTCCATAACGTCGTCATTGACATGCTCAAGTACAGCGAAACAAGTCCAACGTGGGTCCCGAGAGAATTCACACAACACAAGGAAACAAAGAGTGCTATGAACGTGAAGGTGAACCTTTCTCGAACGAGATTTTAACGTGTGATTAAACTTTCGTTCAAAATGGGGAACCCGACTCGAAAAGACAAGGAGTGAAATGGAAGCACACTAGTTCACCTGTCCGAAAGGAATTCAAACTCGAGCATCAGCGAGGAAAGTGATGCTGACCATCATTTGGATGCCAAAGTAGTTGTATTTTGGTGATTATTTGGAAGATCAGCGTACAGGATGCAGCGCTGACCACTCACACATAGTGATGAGCAAAGTAAAGCCGAAAACGAGAGGAAAGGGTCGCCAATGTCAAAGAAAAGACGTGATACTATTACACAACAACGCTCGCCCAAACATAGCGCAGCTGATCCAAGAAACCACTGGAAGGGAAAAGAAACAGTAATGGGTTGGGAGACTCTGCGTCATTATCGCTACAGTCCAGATTTGACTTTCGTGAATTTTCATTTTCATATTGCTGATATTATTCAGAATGGAAGCTGTCTGCATTGTACTTGACTGGTAAGAAAAACTTCAAAAGTCAACCTCACTTGTAGAGCATTTATTGCTACCTGTTTGACCCGCTCAAGGACGCATCGCTTGGAAAGGATTCGGCGACAGCGAAGAAGTTAAAACAATTTCAGTTTTACTTACTTCATTCGCATTTATCGCCTTTCTCTTGCCCAGCAGTATTTCGCAAAGGACTGGCAAAAGCGCAAGTTGCAGCCGTATATAACGAGATCAATATACATTTGCCTTCTGAATATTACACCTGTAATGGGTCCAACCTAAGGCAGTTTAAAAAATCGCTGGTGACACTCGTGTACAAGAAGAGTAAAAGAAAGGATGTGCAAAATTACAGACATCGATTTTCTGCAGAATCCTAGAACGTATTCTGAATATGATTATAATAAATTTCCTAGACACCGAAAAGCTTACGTCCAGAAATCAGCACGGTTTTAGAAAGCTCGTGTGAAACGCAGCTTGCCCTTTTCGCACATTATATACTGCGAACCAAGGATGAAGGGTCCCAAGCACATTGCACTCTCCTATATTTGAGAAAAGCCTTTGGCACGGTGCTCCACTGCACACTGTTAACCAAGGGCCTCGTATGAGCATACGGAGTCGGTTCCCAGATATGAGAGCGGCTTAAAGTCTACAACAGATACCAGTACGTTCTCGACAGCGAGCGTTGATCAGACACAAGGGCATCGTCAGGAGTGTCCCAGGAAGTGTAACAGACAGCTGTTATACTGTATAGACATAAATGAGGTGACAGGCAGAGTGAACAGCAGTCTGCGGCTGTTGATGATGCTGTCGTGTACGGGAGAGTGTCGTTATTGAGTCACTGTAGGGGGATAAGATTAACGGGAAGCGCGGACAACTGAGAAACGCGTAGGAGTCAGTGAGGTACTGAGCCATGCCGACGCCGGTGCCTTAGTTAGCTGCGCTACGTTTTTCGGTTGAGGACCCAGGATACGAAGAGCTTCATCGAGGTGGTCCCACATATTCTCGATTCCGTTAAGCCCGGGAAGCCTGGTGGTCGGCGGAGTACAGCAAACTCATCCTGGTGCTTTTCACACTGCAAGCTGTGTCACAGATTTAGTTGTTCTGCTGGTAGATTCCGAGGGAAAAAAGACTCGATGTAGGTGTGGCAACGGTTCCGACCGATATTTCTGCTCATCCACTGTGCCTTCCAGAACGACGGGAGTGTCACGATAACGTTTGTGAGATCGTAACGATCCTTCCTCCTGTCCTAACCCTGCCGCCGACTGTTGCAGGGTGTTCACTTTCAGGTGAATCGCGCCCTACACGCCAACGTCTGTCTGTCACTTGGAAAGCCCGCAGGTCATCGTTCAGTGGACGCCCAGTCGCAGAACTGGCGTGAAAATTCCAGCCTTCGTCGCGGACGAACAGCAGTCAGCATAGGTGTGTGGACCAGGAGTCTGCTGTGGAGACCCACACATAGCATTTTTCGCTGAGTGGTCTTAGAGGAGACACTGTCGGTAGGCTCTTCGGTTCACGTGCATGGTCAGTTGCTCAGCAGTTGCACGTTATTCACCTGCGGTCTCCTTTAACTCCTGTCCTCTGTGGACCGTGGGGCACCACAACGGCCTCAGCGTCGGCTCTCGACAGCGCCATGCGCGGAGTGCTTTAAATATGGCAACACGCCAACATTTTACGAACTCTGCCGTTTCGAAAATGCATCCACCTGTGGCCCGAAAGGCAATGATCACGTCCTTTTGGATGTCACATAAGTGGCTGAGTTTCCGCGTTACGCATACCCTACTCATTAGCGTCGGACACAGGCGGTGATCACGTTAATGTGACTGGAGCCTGTGGTTAGAAAAAGGAAAGGAAAAGGAAACAGAAAGGGGAAAGGATGGTAAGCGGTGCCAGGAGCACCGGAAATGTGGTAATTATACGAATTGCTTGTACAGGAACTCCGAACGGAATAGGAGCAGCGGCAGTTTAAAAATTGTAAATGGTAGAATCACGGCTCAACAGTAAGTTTCTCGCCCAACCTGACGAAACAGATGTGGATATTGAGAAACGAATGCATAACTGCTGGGAAACAGTCTGCGGTGAGTAGACAGTGCCTTTTTTCCGAGGGTTTAAAGAGCAATTTCAAGATTTGCGAGATAAAGGTTTAGATTACGTCGCAAGTATAACGAATTGTGAGAAAGACGGCAGTAGTTCAGGGATTCGGCAGCACAAAGATATTTTGAAAGTGACTGAAGTTTTTAAGGAGACTGATAATAACCCTGTTCCTGACAAATGAATCCTGGTGATCAGTTACGAAGAATGGGAGAAAATGTTTGAAAATAAAGCTCTTCTTATGGACGGACATTTCAGAGGTGTTCGAAACAACTTGTTGATACCTGAAGCACGGAAGACTAGCTTTTTTACCAGAGGAAAGTCAAAATAATTGTGAAATATTTTTTCTCAACCGAGAAATGTCATAACTTGGTTGTCATTTAAAACTGCATTGCTTTACTTCGAAATGGCTGCAAATTAAGCTATGAAAACAGTGTTATCCGAGACATTTATTTTCCAGTTGTAATTTTCATTTCAAACAATGCCTGTGGAAGACATACAAGAACTGCGATTAGTGGAGCAATACAGGGATGAAGAAGTAGTTCGTTTGTCTTGCCGCACGTGTGCTGTAGAGTCCATCTTCCACCGGACTGCCTTGATGAAGCATGGAGAGTAACAGCGTAGCAAGTGCCCAGTGGCGTAGACTATTTAATCAGTCAATAGATGGAAAATGCTAGTACACAACCTGAAATGTGGAATTGGTGAAGACAGACAGTCGACCGAAATTATTTCGAAATAAATTCACTCTTAGGTTGGCTTCAGTTGCGTTAGATAATACCTCGATACCTAACACTACTGTATCAAAGTTATCTGCGTTCAGAGAATTTATTTCAAAGTGATTTCGGTCAGCTATCTACCGTCATCAATTCGATGCACAGGACAATGAATGCTGTCGAAGTTTGGCATAGCAAACGATACTCAATAAGGCAAAGGTATCTTAACCTACAATTTCTGATCAATACGCTAAAGGAGAATGCAATAAAACCAATACCTGAAATTGAAAAAAAAGTCTGTTGGTCAGCTTCTTCAGTGAAAGAGGTAAAAGATACATATGTGTTGAAAAAGAGTTAAAAGATATTTTAAGAATACATAATGACTCGGTGGATCTAAGAAGTTTAAAATTTATATCATTCCTACGATAAAATGTGGAGAGGCGTTCTTATTACAAAACGGCACGCAGAGCCTCCCCATTGTCGCGGCTTCCTTTGCACGTCGGAGAACCCGCAGCTAAAATGTATGTGGTCAGAAACACCGCGTTGGCTCACGGGTCGCCGAGTCCACGGCTAGAGAATCCCATGACACCCTTCAAGAGGCGGCGAGGCATCTTGTACAGTAGTTATTTGAGAGTGAATTTTTTCCTCGCTCCTCAAGAGACGTCATCAAACGGATCTTCCTGCTTCTGGAGTGTCTACGCGACTATAAGGGAATCCCGAAACGTTACATCTTATTTTAGTTCTGCTCTCCGTTCCACACCTTCATGGACCCACTTGTTTTCTGTGGAACTCGAACACTTGTACTTCTCCGATGTCATTTTCGTGAGGGATTTATGTACTGTGCTTATGCTTTATTGAGAAAACACGGGAATTTTTTTAAGTGTGTAGGGGTGAAACGATTATCTTAATAACCGATAAAACAACTCCAGATATCGAGTATTACGTACCGGCTGACGCTTCATTACAAAATGTTTACGGGCTGTCTGTTATCCCAGTCGCTTCCGTTTATGAAATGTACCGAACACATGAGCTTTCTTCGATAAACAGTTCTGACATGGGTCTTGACAACACGATCGAATTACAGAGGTTCAAATAGTGAGTTGCGACTGCGTGCAACTGCATAGGCAGATTTTCATTCCCTGCATATAATTGTAACGCAACTAAGGAGATTATAGCGACACGAACGTCAGCCGGGTAAATAAGTCGTACACTAAGTGGACATCCCGCGGACGCAAGTAAACACTTCCTGTTACACCACGCCACTGCTGCCTCGGTGTAAACACGGAGGACAACAGGAAGTGCTCTACGACCACTAGCTGGACTATGGAGCAAGAAACAGCCGGGGTCCCCGGTGGTCTAGTGGTAAGGGGGTCTGGAACGTTCCAGCGCCTCGGCTGGGGCTATTCGCCCCAGCCGGGCCGGGGTTCAATCCCCGGCCGCCGCTGGAATTTTCAGACTTCCGAACACTTCATATATTACATAATGTATTTTACTCATTCTCAGTGCTGAAAAAGCAGTAATTATTTCAAAGTCATAAGAAAATGCAAAATATTGTATCACAAGCCAACAAGGTGTTCTTTTTTGTATCATGATTTACTATGCGATTAATAAATTCTGTATAATAAATCGTTTCGTAACAATTGACAATACCTTTTAAAAATACATTGTTTTCACTTATTGCATTTTCAAAAACTAAAACAGGCCTTTTTTTCTCAAATTATTCTAGTGTCAAAATGAGATGTTTGATTTTACACAGGTCACTAATGACATAAACTGTTTTTTTTATAAAAACGATATTTCTCGTGGTTTTATGTGAGCTGAATGCTGTATCAAACAGATAACACTTAAAATTAATAAGAGGAATTTCTTGGTGATTTTACTAACACGCCCATATAGTTCATATAATATTTCGATTAATAGTTACATGACTACCTCTCTGCCTCTACTTTTTGTAAAAGTATCTTGTAGATCAGAGAAAAAATTATATTACTACCTCTCCAGGTTAAGTGCAGTTCAATGAAAGAGATTTTAAAGGCCGTGCCGAAGATGCAGAATACTACGTTCTCTGCAAGGCATTTGCCATCAGTAATGAGTGAAACTGTAAAATAGAAAAAAGGGCTGACAAACGCCTATTACTGATGTACTATTATATCACTAACGTTGCATTGCATAAACTTACTTACAGTTCTCGTTGCTGTTCAATATTCTTTAACTCACTATACCGTGCGATTATGTTGTTAACATTTAATGTAACAGTAGTCCTGTTTCGAGCCACATATCCATTTTTAATGCTTAAAAGTGTGGACAAAACTATTAGTAATACTAAATTACGAAGAGGGAATGATGAATGTAACATGCTGCGTACGTTAATGTCGCTCGAGATGTAGTTTGCATTATATGTTACCAGAACAGAATTATTTTGTAATGTGTGAAATACACAAAAATACGGTAACAGACTAACCGAGCAGTGATGCCGTAATCTGTTTTGTAATAATAGTGTAAAGGAAGAAATAAACAGCAACTAGACATTTAAGTCACTCAATTTTCGCGGCCATTTTGCTGTTCATCACTTCGCTGCTAGATGTCGCTACTAGTTCCTCACACACTCAGTTGTCTGTAGTGCAGGGCTTCGCCACCAGAAGGCTCTATCAGCACCGGCGAGGACTCATTCTATCGACGTTTGCTGCTTCACTCCTCAACATCTATGCTAACTGACGTGACTGCTAAATTTCCAGACTAAACGAAAAAAATAACACCAACACCAAATAAGGCAAATAGTGATACTTGTGGATACTATCGAACCATCACTTTCATACGTCCTGGCTGAAAATACTGATCCAAAATATTTACACAGGAATTAGAGGAGACGAGCTAGAGGAAAATCGATTTTGAGAGAACACACTAGCCGCTAGAGATCGGTTGAAGAAATTCAACCCATATTTATAACATCTATAGATGTTACAAAATAACTTCTGACAATTTTGAGCAAAATATACAGTTTGAATTTAAGATGATGCAACCAGCGATAAAATACAGTGAGCGGCATGTTATCTAGAGCTCTGCCAGAAATCAGACAGCAGTTTTAAGACATAAAGGAAAGCTGGCAGTTGATAGTTGAGAAGAGAGAGTGAGAGAATGAAAGTGAGAGAATGTGTGTGTGTGTGTGTGTGTGTGTGTGTGTGTGTGTGTGTGTGTGAGAGAGAGAGAGAGAGAGAGAGAGAGAGAGAGAGAGAGAGAGAGAGAGAGATAATGGGAGGGCGGGGGCTTCGGTTCTAGCCCATTCACCCACGTTATTCACTTTGCATACAGAATGTTTGACACCTCGTGCTACACACTTATCGCGTCTGTAGAGGGGACCTACCAGATGAAGGTTTACATAGGAATCGATGTCTGGAAACGTCATCCAGCGACGCTACAGGGTATCGAAGTTACAGGCGCTGGAGTCTGTAAAATATGTGTACACAGAAAGATTCAATGAAGATGTTACCAATTTTCTATGATGATGGAGATGGATAAATCTATAAATTTGAGGTTATGTCCCTATAACGGAAAATTGGAAGAGAAGACATTCCTGTTACGTGTGACAGGATCTACCGGTAGTGTTGTAGCTGAGATGTAGGGCAGGAAACTTTCAGAGGTGGTAGTATGGACCGAATGTCCAGTACACATGGGCTGTAAAATGCATACCTTAAGAGCTGTGAGGACTTGTTCACTAGCATAAAACATATCTCCACTGCTGAACAAGTGCTCATAGCTCCTCAGGTATGCATTTTGTAGCCCATGTTTACCGGACATTTTTTCTTACTTTGATCCATACTACCACCTTTGAAAGTTAGCAACAACAGTACCAGTACTTGTATTCCGCCGTCAGAGGTATGTAACTTTCGACTCATTCGTTTCCGGATCATGATACATGATCAAATTGATACATGATCACGGCATCACACTCTACTTACATACATTTGCCGGAGCTGGCGCCTGTATTTTGATGCTCTGTAGCCTCGTTAGATGACGTTTGCATGCATGAGTTACTAGGTAAAATTGCAAGCTCTAGAAATGTGAAACACCTTGTATAAAGAAAGCAACATACGAAACGAACGAGATATTTGGGAAATTAATCGAAGATAAGAAAGAAGAAATAGAAACTGTTTCCAAATCGACCTTTCATTTCGCTGCTGCTGATTTGAAATTTCGTGGCATTTATTCGCTCTGAAGAGGATCGTTTAAACGATGGTCGGAATGTAGTTATTTTAGTTGTTTCACTGTTTTATAATGACATGGCCTAGAACCCAAAATAATTTTCTCCAAGTTGTTTGTAGGAATTCTATCGCTTCTCACCGATATTTTCAGTATGATACTTGTATTTTTTTCCCTACACCTACCAACTTTAATAGTGCTTGAAATGATGAAAATTGTCTCCATATCAAAAAGTATTAGGTACTGAGACGGTGCTTGGTTTTAATGATAACAATATACAGGAAAATTCAGCCATGTTTCTGCGAAGTTGCATTACGCCGAAATTCTGAAATACATCCGTATATTTCGAATGTCGTACAACAGCTGTAGGTAGGAGACGGGGTACTGCAGAAGTAAAGCTGTTTAGACGGGGCGTGAGTCGTGTTTGGGTAGCTCAGATGGTAGAGCACTCGCCCACGAAAGGCAAAGGTCCCGAATTCGAGTCTCGGTCCCGCACACAGTTTTAATCTGCCGGGAAGTTTCATATCGGCGCACACTCCACTGCAGAGGTATCTAATTCTGGAAAGAACTGTATAGTTAGTGGAGAGATACAGGATGTTGCAAAATTCCCGTTAAAAACTTCTAGGGAACTGAGTGACGATATTTTGAAGAGGAGCCCATGTATGGAAAGGTATATCCGTGCTACAGCCGTATAAATACACCATCGCTAATGTGGTATGCAACAGGGTTATTATCACTGGAGGGGGGGGGGGGGTTACTTACGTCTGATCCTATGCTGTCATTTGACGGCTGTCTCCTCTCTGACCTGGATCGAGTCTCGTTCATGTGTCTGTGAGTGTTAGAGCAACATTTCTGAGCACACTTTTGCCGAATACACCGACACGAGTATTCTGTGTGGCCAAAGCGCACAGTACTGGAAGAGCTGCTGGTCGCCTTTATCAAGATCGTTGTCCACAACGTCTGACTACTCCCCACACGCTTTTCGTTAGCATTGCGCAACGTCTTCGAGTAAGGGTGCCTTCACCGTCAGCAGGTGCGTCTGTGGTGCCCCGTGGAGACGCAGCGCACGCGAATTGGAAAATATATTTATATGGATATTGTGTCTGTTCTTCCGGACATGTGCGAAAGGACGCTACGAATGTAGTGTGTGGACATACAAAGGTGAGAATGTGGGTCTCGCGGGAGGCGTGCGCGAGACAGTCCCTGTAGTCTCACTATCCTCTGTGCCGTCGGTGGCTCAGATGGATAGAGCGAATGCCATGTAAGCAGGAGATACCTGGTTCAAGTTCCGGTCGGGGCACACATTTTCACCTGTCTTCGTTGATATCTATCAACGCCCATCAGCAGCTGAAGGAAATAATATCATTCTAATTTCAAATTGGAAAACGCCCTCCTGTAAAACCAGTGTCTCTGAAGACCGATTTTTTTGATTCTTTGGTTATTAAAGAGTGAAACTGTAGAACAATAGATGTACTCGGCCACATCTACACTGAAATGCCATGAAACTATTATAATAATGCGTATTCAAATACAGAGATATGTAAACAGGCTTAATATGGTGCTGCCGCCGGCAACGCCTATGTAAGACATGTGTCTACCGTAGTTGTTAGATCGGTTACTGCTGCTACAATGGCAGGTTATCAAGATTTAAGTGACTTTGAACGTGGTTTTATACTTGGCGCAAGACCGATGGGACACAGCATCTACGAGGTAGCGATGAAGTGGGGATTTTCCTCTACGACCATTTCACGAGGGCACCCTGAATATCAGCAATCCAGTAAAACAATAAATCTCCAACATCTCTGTGGCCAGAAAAAAATCTGAAGAGAATCGTTCAGAGTGGCGATAGTGCAACCCTTCCGAAAATAACTGAAAATTTCAATGCTTGACCATCAACAAGTATCAGCATGCGAACCATTCATGGAAACATCATCTACATGGGCTTTCAGAGCCGAAGGCCCACTCGTGTACCCTTGCTCGCTGCACAGCTCAAAGCTTTACGCCTCATTTGGGCCCATCGGTACGAACATTGGACTGTTGATGACTCGAAACATAATCCCTGGTTGGACGTGTCTCATTTCAAAATGTATATACAGTATGGACGTGTATGGGTATGAAGACAACATCATGACTCCATGGACCCCGCATGTCAACTGCGGACTGTTCAATCTGGTGGAGGCTCTGTGACGTTGTAGAGCGTGCGCATTCGGAGTGATGTGGGATCCCTGATACGTCTAGATACATCCTGTCTGATCACCTGCATCCATTCGTGTCCATTGTGGATTCCGACGGAAGTGGGTAATTCCAGCAGGACAATGGAGAGGCCCACACAACCACAGTTGCTACAGAGTGGCTGCAGGAACACTCTTCCGAGCCTAAACACTTTCGCTGGCCACCAGAACTCCCCAAACATACTGTACGTTTCTAGTAAATTTTATAGCATTAACTAGCATATCTGGAATGCCTTGCAACGTGTTGATCAGAAGAGATCTCTGCTCCCTCTTACCGTTACGGATTTATGGGCAGCTCTGCAGGTTTCATGGTGTCAGTTCCCTGCAGCGCGACTTCAGCCATCAGTAGAGTCCATGCCACGGCGTGTTGAGGCACTTCTGCGTGCTCGGGGGGACCATAAACGATATTTCTTTGGCTCCTCAATGTAACAAATTACTTGTCAAAGTGACAGCGTTACCAACATGTTTTCAAGTGGTTCTAGTATACGGTACGTCTCGGGAGACAGGTTACAATTTAAAATATGAGTATTATGTATTCAGTCCCCTCTACAAGTTGTAGCAGGTAGTGATGGGAATTTCAGAACATCCTGTACGTTTCCAGCAAACTGTATAGCCGTTGTCGTATTACAATTGGTATCTGCGAATACATTCCATAATTCGTGACAGATCGCGAGGCGCGACTGCAGAAGTCCGTAGCGTTTACCCAGGGGGCGTCTCGGCTACGGCAGTTCTGACGGCTAGTTTGAAGGCCACTTTGAACTAGTGTTGCCAGAGGTGCCTCTTTTTAGAGGTTCTACGACTCGCCCCACGTAAGCTTTAACAGGAAGACCAAATGCTCCAACTTCTGGCCTCTGCTAACATTTCGAAATACACTATCCTATCAGTGAGTGTACAGACACCTATTAGTGGACATTAATATGCAGTGCGTCCACCCTTTGTCTTTATGGCGGCTTGAACTCTGCTCGGGACACTAAGTGAGGTGCCTACCGACAATTTACGCACCACACACGGATATCGTACCTACGTGTTTGTACACGCAAGGCAATACATTGCTCAGCAAGATCGCCATATCTCTCACCAATTTTCAACATCTGGAGCACAATGGGCAGGTTCTTTAAAGCAGGTCGCGATTTTGAGGATGTAACGAACCAACTGAACTGAATTTGGTACGATATCCGTCAGAAGGGTATCCACTAACTTTATCAGTGAATGTCAAGCTAGTAACTGCCCGCGGAAAGGCCAGAGGTGGCCCAACACGTTATCGACTTATCAATTTGTGAAGCTCTTTGTCTTGAATTAATCATCCAGTTTTTCTTCAACTCTAATCATTCATTTGCCCCTACACGTACAGTCATGCTCAAAACTATCCTAACGCCCGAATTGAATTTCGCCTGATTCACATGCAACCCACATAACGCAACTGTCTAGCAGGTCCCCTTATCGCTCCTTGGTACAGTCGTTTGACTATTGAAAATGGTTCCAACAAATCACCACCAGAAAACACTGTTCTGTATCGCAATAACTCAAGATGTAAAGTAATACCACGATACTACAAATATCACGGAACACCTTATCACAGATAAGACTGCCCTTAAGGCTTGTAGCTCACATTTATTACAATAAATGACATACCTGACATTTTACCACTCTCATTATTACGTCAGATAGGTAATACACGTAGTAAATTCGTCGTATTCATGATTTACTCTTCAAAGTAACATACCGTACTTATCATTGAACACAAAATGAGATTAAAAATTGAAGTTATTCACGGGCAACCAGTTGAGAATATGTATGAACTTCAAATGACACGACGAACCGTCTCGTTTTGCATATGGATTCAAACCCAGGTCATGCAGACTAAGCAAAGATTTCGTGCCTGACGGAAAATAACAATCACTCCTGATTAGGCATACAGAGAGTGAAAATACCTCGATTTTAGAGAGAGCCAGTTTGCAAATACCAACTTTAAATTACAAAGCGCAAGCATTTTTGCCGGACGCGAATTCCTACCAAGCACCTATTGTCCCTGTTAACGAACGACGAGAGATGTTGAATCTTGGTTCTTGACAAGTAACTTACTTGAATTGCCGTGAGGTAAGGCTTTGTGTTGGACAGGGGTTCGAACTCAGAACTTAATCGGATAGATATCGACGCACAATCAACTGTGACATTTCGGATTTTCTCGGCAGTAGCTAGATGTTTTAACTGAAATGACGAGACGAAACATACATTTTTTTCCTTCCCAAGACTCCAACCCGGCATCTATCGCTGTTATATTCTAGAGAAAACGAACGTTAAATATGGGTTTGTTGCACCAGCAGCGACATGTGAGCGTGTTTGAACTAGAAATAATATGACGAAGAGTTCAGTGCTCACTGGGAATACAGCTCCACACATCATATCGCTTTTGACTACACACAAAGATACGTCAGCTTCCGAATTTTTGTCCAGCTCGGACTAACATCTTGAACTTACAGTGATCTCGCAAATAGTCCTGTGTCTCACTGGGTGTCAAAACGTCACATATCGTTAGTGTTGACAACGAATGAAATTACGTTAAACATTAAAATAATTATCCACCAGCAGATAGGTGTTCTCATGCTAGAGCTTGATAATACATAATGAAATCTATAGTGCCGGGCCAGGATTCGAACCCATTCACGCGCAGTATGTGGAGATGTTGAGGAATCTGCAGTTCTGAACAAACAACAAATAGTAGCCGTGCTGTATTCTCACGAAGGGATCAAATTCAGCGTTAAGTACGGTCTAAGTTGCATTCCCAGTTTAGAACCGATTTTATCGACATACAGAAGCTCAGATAAAATATGGACTTAATGTCCTTTGAGCGTTATTTAAGCATCACAAGACTGCACATACATGCAATCGATTTCGAGGTGCAAAGTGTTTATCTTACTTTGGTGACAGGTGGGCATAAGAGATTTCCAAAAACTTTTTATCGTACTGAAATAATCTTTTGTCGGAAAGAAACAAGGTAAGTGTTTTATTTGTATATATTTTGTAGGAAACTGTAATCGTGATGGAAGATTATACACCTTAATGTTTGACACAACTGCTAGGAGAAAACGCTGCATCCTAACCAAACCCTGCGGTTCCTCTCCATATCCCCGTAAGACACGAGCAGGGGATTCTCCACGCATACCGCTACACAGCTGTTCCTAGCACACCTGAGATTTGGCAACATCGTCACAAACATTAGGCAACACTGTGACAGTGCAATCACTTCCGCCTATGGTACTGAATTGGCTCACTAAATTTACTTGATATTACCTTTCCATTTGAATGGCTCATGCTGTATAATCCTTACGTAAACTAAGATACTGAGGCAGAAAATTCAATTTTTTGGCTAAAGAAATGCTATTCTTCACATAAGTGGCAACTTTTATTATCTTTCACGATGCGTTATGAGGCTGAGCGACCAATACCATGATGAGAGTGGTGCAAAGGTAGCAGTGTGTCTGTAACCCGGTGGTACCGCCCATGTCTCGTGTCAGAACGGCTCAATCAGTCGTCAGTTCCAACTGAGGTAGGGACCATCGTGTGCGAGCTCTTTTTTTTAAGGAGCTGCGAATTTCCAGAAAAAATTCTGTATCGAAATCGGAAGAAAACCTTTACACATCAAATCTTCTTGGTAGCTCGACTCAGTAAGTTGTGTTAATCGTCATAGATCATGGCGTTCTGACTTACAAGCTGCTTCGCAATACCAGCGTCTCTGAAGAAATTCGAATCGACCATCAACGATACGAATTTCAATATTGTTCTTCACTTAAGACTCACATGCCAGGGTGATAAGTATGAAGGAAATGAGCCTCTTGATTACTCTATGCTAAACTTCCCTGCAGACATGTGCTGACAGTGTCTCTAGCAACTTACTTTATCTCTGGGTAGCTTCAAATATGGGCAATTTTTTCGCCTTAAATCCAATTGAATATTCTAAATATCATTTGTGAACAGCGTTCACTTCTCCATTAATTAATTTATGGACCTCAAAACAATCAATTTGCCTTAGTAGCTATAGAGCAGGTTCTGATAGGTATTGACGCAATCTTTTTCATCCATTTACCATAGAAAATCAAAGAAAGAAACCAAACACATTACATTGCATTTACTCCCTGTGCCTTGAGTAACACACATGAATCCATGACAATAATAGATTATTTGAAGAATCTCCTGTGCAAGGAAAAGAACAGAATGTGACGCTTTAATTATAGCGCACTGGATCAGAAACAATGAAATCAATTCTGTGTCACATTGATGTACTGCATTCTAATGTAATAAAGTAATCATCAAATAAAAACGGTTTTGTGCCTCCTTTGCTATGAAGAGTGAAACACAAATCGTAGGCAGATTTTATGGGTCACTACTCAACAACATTAAAGCATTTTACATGGTTGAGAGTATGGAGTGGAGCAGATGTTGTCGGCAGAAGGCAGCGCAGTGCCTCAGCCCCCGCCGGTAGGCAGCAAACGGGTCCCAGAGAACTCAGACGCATGCGTTGTTCAGAGGCAGATGCTCGGTAAAGAAATCTTTCGCTAAAACATTGTTGAACCAAACTATTATTACCAGTGTGACACAAAGCGAAATATATTGTAGATTCGCTTGAATTACACGCATAGCTTCAGCACCGAGAGGAAAGGGGCGATAAAAATTTTGTCGTTGTCTGCTTCCGGTCGCCAGACGTCATATTAGCTAGTCTCGCGTTTTACCTCAAGACTACGGACTTAGTCAAGAATAATGTACTAAGACTGAACTCAAGACTTCCTCTGGGAAGTGCCGCAGTCTACAATGTTGCAGATCGAGCTTACTGCCGGACACAGGATCCTGAGAGGAGCACGACTGTGTTGTCCATCTTATGTGGACGGCTCGGCGGTCAATGTTTTGCTCTAAGGCTGTATCTACAACACATATTGCATCCTGAACACCTAGAAGAATTAAAAAAACAAAAGTAGTTTATGAGAGCAACGTTAACTATGGCGTTCGAAGTATTCATAGTGTTGTGTACGTGTGTGCAAAAGCCTTCCAATGCCCACTCAAGGAGGACAAGGATGCAAAGTCTAGCTTCAGTATTATAAATTCGCTACAGTCTGCGGATGAACTCAGACTTAGGTTGATAATTAATTTGAATATTTAGCAATACTATACCCATTGGTGTTAAACTCGTTATTAACCAATGATTCCCAAAGCTACAGGGACACTACTTGTGATACTTAGGCAGTGCTATCAGACGAAAAGATCAACCTGACACAAACTGTGGGAAGTTTGTTTTACAAACTTCGTACCAGGATAATGAGCTTTTACGTATTTGGGATGTCTGTGAACGTTGCTGCTTGAGACGATTTAAGACGAAAGTAAATTCCTTTAGCAACGACAATGTTTGAAGAAATCGTCTTAACGGGACTAAATCGTGATTTGTAAATCGTTTACCGGCCGTACTCTACCGCATTTCGCTGATTGGAAGGCAAATAGATTACGGAAAAATGTCACAGAAGGAAAAGGGAGAACGAAATGTCTCCCACTGGAAGGTCATTTTGTCTTATTTAAATGATTACAAAATCAGGTAAAACGACCAGTCAGATTGTCAGTATAAGAACATTACTGTTGTCAGTATGATGTAGCACTGTCCAGGGCCTGTAACGATTAAGGGCCCGTTTAGGTCAGTCATATTGTATACAGAAGTGGGAGAGAGAGCACCGCTAAAATTCTACAATCCGTATGCATTGCAGACACACAGAAATTACTGTTACAGTGTACTAATGGAGCCCAATTAATGAGTGAACTGCGTATTTTCCGGTGAGAGAGAGCACTGGCAAATAGTCTTCGCTATATTAGGTTACTTAATCTGGTGTCACTCTGAGCCAGAATTTATGGCCGGCGGCTGAGTGTAAGGTCAGTGGGCCGGATCCGAGTTTTGCATGTGCGAAATACTTTCCTGCATTATAGAACCGAATATTTAACTGGAACTAATATTCCAAAAATTTTGAACTTGGATAGCTTAGAATGAAAATCTTTTTCTTTATTGCAAAGGAAAACAATTGATTTTCTAAAACATTCTCTGTCATACACAACTTGAAATAGGTCACGTCGACCAAATCTAATGGAAAAATTGACAGCGTCGTATATCGGCAAACAGTAAGATCTCTTGGCTTTTGGTTTGGCAGTACTCGACAGCCATTTCTAGGCGCAAGTAATAGAAGAAAGGCAGGGCGTTATTGTTATCAAGTAACGTCTTCATCGATTACTTTAGTTTTAATGTAATCTATGAGTAATTACTGATGTTTGATATTAACATGAAAAGAATTCTGTAGACAGAGAAAGAACCTCTTCTTGGGAAACTACTTGTATAGTGACCAAAAGGCACGAACTGATATTCAAGTACAGTGTTCCAGCAGCGGCAAGAAGAAAATGATAGTAATAATGACGGTAACAATCCAATTATCCGGTAACTTCACACTTCCCAGTGGATCTTCACGAACTAAGAAAATATCTGAATTTGTGAACATTTCAAAATGGCTTCACATCGAGCCTATGATGCCTACAAGGGTCTTTACATCCTGCTGACATGAGAATAGCATAATCTCCGCATCAGAAACTTGTTTCTACTTAACCATTTAATAGACTCGCGTTTTTTCCACCGTGACTACTTTTGTAAGCTCAGCACATCATCCGTTGCAGAATACTCCTGGGTCTGGGAAATGTGGGCACAATGGTCTGGTGGAACTATCACAGGAGCAATGCGTGGGTTCAGACATTTACTTTTAAGAAGCACAAACAGATTTACTTTGCGTCTGGTAACCTCAAGAGAAAGACGTTATAATCCAGAATTCGCAATACAAATCACGTTCCATCATTACCAACTGGGCAGAGCCAGGTTACGTTGGGAAATGACATAGCGGAAGTCATCGTAAACAGAAATACAGTCGCCAGTAAACTTACTTACATTAGAAAATTTTATTTTATTTTATGAACCGATAGCCATTTAAAGGATGGGGCTCTTATTTTACTTGTAATTTATTGAACTAGAGACGTTGAAAAATTTGGTGCTGGACTGTGATTCGAATTCGTTTCTCCTCTTTCGAGGATCTGAATCTCTCGGAACATTATAGTTCAACCATTTCGTTCCTTTTCGCAAGACTGCAACCTTCTCTAGGTCTCCTCCAAAGGTAAGTATGTGGGACCGAATCCTGATCCAATACCAAAATATTCATAGTTTCAGTTCAAGCCCTATAACGTGCACACCGTCCCGCTAGTGAAAACCAACGTACGCTTTTAATGTCTATTCATGTGTTGCCAGCAATCGCAATAGTTATTATTTCTGGTCAAACACGCACACACCTTACCGTTGATGAGTAAGCAACTGATATTTAAGTTATATTTGTGGATGCACGGTAGGCGTGCAGTTAGATTGTCGCTTATGTACAAAAGTTTGTATCCTTAGTTTAGATTAAAACACCTAGCAGCTGGTAAGAAAAACCGACACGTAACATTTGATTTTACTTAATTAACAATACGATTACGTGTTGGGTTCGTATCTCCGTCATATAACTTCACCTCATGCACTTAATCTTTAAATGCATGCGCTCTTTGTTACTTGAGCATGGAGGTATATCAGACATCTTTCGTGGTTAGTTAACACGGACGAAAGGGTCTTGTTAGGAGTCCCGGTTTATTACAAAAATTGTCCTCTTTTATTTTCAAGTTTAGATTTCATTACTGGTATTGGCAAAAATTTCGGTAATTCATGACTCTTCATGGATAGCCATCAATATGATATGATTAGATTACATTAGATCAATTCTTGTTTCATAGATCATGAATACGATATTTCGTAATGATGTGTAACGTGTCATTTTAATGAAAGATTTCTTTACATACCATGATTCAATTTCTTTACAACAATTTCTTACTCTCTCTCATTCTTTTTGATTTCTCTCTCTCTCTCTCTCTCTCTCTCTATCATACACACACACATTCTTTTTTTCTTTATTTGTTTGTTTTGTTCGACTATCGGCGAGGCATGAAAACGTCTCTGAATGAGGTTCTTAGTTTTTAGTACAAATACGAAATAAATATAAAAACAACTGTGAGAGTTACTGATATATGATGCTTAGTTTTCAGTCAGTTCGGAGTATTATTAGTAACCACGCTTCAGTCCCTAAACCTAGTTACAGAAATGCGAATCAGACGCATTACGTATTCCAGGCCGTAGCAGCCGCGACTTGGAGACACCAGCTATGGTCACTTCCCAGCCCGCTGTACGATCACATCGGTTCGTCTTCTTTCTGCTGGTACTGTAACTGAGATTTGACAACAAGGCAACGTATGTTTTTCAACTCTGTGATCGACGAGTTCCTTCCTGGTGCGCACGGAATTTATCCTCAAAGTTCACTTGATTTTACCTGTCATTTCCATTGAATAATCTGAGTTATTATCACGTTAGGTGTAACAAAAGATTGTAAATTTACGGTTTTCAGCCCAGGAAAGTCGTTGCACGTGGAAATCGCAACTAATCTCGTCCTTCAAAAAGCGGTTTACGAGTGCTAGACATTATCGAACTCGTAAGAGTAAGCTAAGACACGTACTTCTACGCCAGCTCTATGGTAATGCGCTGACCTGAGAAATAGCATCTGTTATGGTTCGCACTTCCAGTCTCACTGACTGTAACGTTTTTATCCCTTCTGTGAAAGAGCTACAAGCAGTCAGATAAAATATCGATAACGAAATCGCAAAAAAATACTTTCGGCTGATAGTGTAATGGTGAAAACTTACAATGCTGCACAACAGGTAACTCCTCTTCCCGCCGCTGACAAGAAAATTTTGGGTTTCTAGGAATACAAAACTTTACTTATGAAATGCGACATTTGCACTGCACGACGTTTTCAACAAAGAGATGGCGCAATACAGTAGTTCAAGTGGAAAGAAACACTTCCTATTTAAATTTGCGCATCCTAGACTGTTGGCTGTTCTGTGTAGGTGGCAGGTACGTGATTTTATTTCGGTGATTACAAAATAAAGTCGAATGTATGCACTGGGTAGTCGAGGTAGCTAGTTCATTGTGATTCGGTCAACCAAGTAAATGAATTTACTGAACCTGCTGCAAATTACTACAGGAAGCCTGTGTGTCAGAATTCTCATCCAGTGTGGTGCAAAGGCGTTACGATAGAAAAATGAGCCACATACTTATGATATGCTTGTATATCTATGGACTGGGTTCGATTCCAACTTCTGTCAATGATTTTAGATAAGGAGATTCCATTCTCTTCTGGCTACACCAAGTGAAGAAGATATAATGACATTGTGGTCTGAAATTAATATGAAAAATGATATTCCTTTTCTACAAAGTAGACGTTAGGATGAATCACAATTATCTGGAGCGGCGACACGTAGAAACCTTTCTTATACTTGTTATTTATTTCTAGTGACGAAACAAATGCTATGTAGGCTCACAGGACATTTAGTCCATATTTTATCTGAGCTTCTGTATGTCGGTAAAATCGGTTCTGATCTTGGAATGCAACTTAGTCCGTACTTAACGCTCAATTTGATCCCTTCGTGAGAATACAGCACGGCTACTATTTGTTGTTTGTTCAGAACTGCAGATTACTCAACATCTCCACATACTGCGCGTGAATGGATTCGAATCCTGGCCCGGCAATATAGATTTCATTATGTATTATCAAGCTCTAACATGAGAACACCTATCTGCTGGTGGATAATTATTTTAATGTTTAATGTATGTGACGTTTTAGACACCCAGTGAGACACAGAACTATTTGCGAGATCACTGTAAGTTCAAGATGTTAGTCCGAGCTGTACAAAAATTCGGAAGCTGACGTATCTTTGTATGTAGTCAAAAGCGATATGATGTGTGGAGCTGTATTCCCAGTGAGCACTGAACTCTTCGTCATATTATTTCTAGATCAAACACGCTCACATGTCGCTGCTGGTGCAACAAACCCATATTTAACGTTCTTTTTCTCTAGAATATAACAGCGACAGATGCCGGGTTGGAGTCTTGGGAAGGAAAAAAATTTATGTTTCGTCTCGTCATTTCAGTTAAAACATCTAGCTACTGCCGAGAAAATCCGAAATGTCACAGTGATTGTGCGTCGATATCTATCCGATTAAGTTATGAGTTCGAATCCCTGCCCAATACAATGCCTTACCTCACGGCAATTCAAGTAAGTTACTTGTTAAGAACCAACATTCTACATCTCTCGTCGTTCGTTAACAGGGACAATAGGTGCTGGGTAGGAATTCGCGTCCGGCAAAAATACTTGCGATATGTAATTTAAAGTTGAAATTTGCAAACTGGCTCTGTCTAAAATCGAGGTATATCACTCTCTGTATGCCTAATCAGGAGTGACAGTTAGTATCCGTCAGGCACGAAATCATTGCTTAGTCTGCATGACCTGAGTTTGCATCCATATGCAGAACGAGACGGTTCGTCGTGTCATTTGAAGTTCATAAATATTCTCAATTAGCTGCTCGTGAATACCTTTAATTTTTAATCTTATTTTGTGTTAAATAATAAGTACGGTATGTTACTTTGAAGAGTAAATCATGAATACGACGAATTTACTACGTGCATTACCTATCTGACGTAATAATGAGAGTGGTAAAATGTCTATTGTAATAAATGTGAGCTACAAGCCTTAAGGACAGTCTTATCTGTGATAAGGTGTTCCGTGATATTTGTAGTATCGTGGTATTACTTTGCATCTTGAGTTATTGCGATACAGAACAGTTTTTTCTCGTGGTGACTTGTTGGAACCACTTTCAATAGTCAAACGACTGTACCAAGGAGCGATAAGGAGACCTGCTAGACAGTTGCGTTATGTGCGTTGCATGTGAATCAGGCGAAATTCAATTCAGGTCGTTCGGTACTATTGGGCATGAATGAACATCACGTGTATCGATTTCCATCGCGCTGGGGTAAGTCCTCCGGGATACGTTTATTCTCCTTAGTGTGTAAATATATTTGGAGCATGTCATTCAAAAACGTTTGAAACGACATAGACTGGAGCGGGTTGTTGTTAGGAGAGCAGAATGTATTAGACTCGCGGATCATGTGGTGTTATTGGCAGAGAGCGAAAGAAGTAGGAATGACATGTTAAAAGAATTCAACAAGAGACGTGAGTAAATTGGAATGAGTAATAATAAGAAAAACGCAAAATGTCCGGTGATAGGTGCAAGAAAAGCAAGAACAACTATAATGTTAGGCAGGACGATCCACAACAATTTAGTGTTTTTAGATAACTGCGACGTGCTATTATGGACGACATTGGAAGTAATAAGGAGGTGAAAATACGTATAGCGATTGCCAATGAGACGCTTCATAACAGGAGGCTTTTATGTGGGTCCGTTGATAGGGGATAAAATAGGCAGGCACAGTGAGAAATGAGGTGGTGTTGAGTGGGAGAACAGAGAGAAATTTTAAACGTAGCAGGATGAGCAAATACAATTGGCGTGGACACTGAATGAGAAGAGATTGTTTATTGATGGTATGGAGGAAATGGTGAATACAAGAAGAAGAAGAAGAAGAAGAAGAAGAAGACGCAGAACATACCAGGTGGCGGACAGCGTAAGAACAGAAAATAATTGTGAGAAAACAAGAGGGTAACAAATGATGGGACTGCATGGAGAGCTACATGTGAAGACCTGCCTTAGGGCAGAACACTCATGGTGGTGGTGGTGGTGAAGAGGAGACTTATGTAGGACATTTTGCAAAACGCCCATTTTCTTGTAATCCAAATTTAAACAAAACATAGGCAGCTTATAATTTGTAGTCTATAAACGACCGTGAATTGCGTGACAGATGGAACTTGCCAGTATACCAGTTATTAGGACTTATTCCCACTCCACTGACGTATGGAGCGTGCGATCTGTGGCTGCTTAAAAGCCTCTGTGCGTGCTGTGCTTAGTCTCTTCTGGTCTTCACGCTTCCTACAGTTACAATACGTAGGCGGTTTCAGTATATTCCATTCCTACTTTCATCATGTAACGTCAGTTCTAGAAACTTTCTAATTAGGTCTCCTCGAGATACTTTACTCTTCCACGGGATAGTCTGTGTCTACCATGAACTGTCCGTTAGTCAGTAAGTGGAATAACTGGTTTTCCGGCACATGTCGCCATGTAACTGTCGCTCTGTCTCCACGTCAGAGAGACGGAAATTCTGTGTGCCACATTTGAAGATGAGTCTGTAAAGGTTACAAAACTAGTTAATGGAATTACAAATACTTCAAAAAGTGAGTTTTTGCAGTTTTCCGTATTTACATTCAATGCACTAGTCACAGGCACTGGGCGATCCTTAGGGGATATGCTTCATCGGTTGAGAGCGTGATGTGTCCCTCCGAGATTAATTTCACCTGGGCTTTAAGCGACTCACCGGTCAGCATTTACAGAGCTGCCAACTACATCTCACACCGGGAATATTACCAGGATTAGTTTGCATCGCAGCCTACGGAAGAGAACGCAAATCGAACGAGCATTCGCAGTCATTACCTCCATTGACTACCATTCGCCTATATTCAACAGTTAAGGATTCCTCCGGAAATATTCCAAGTAGACTTTCTCTGGATATTTTACGTTTGTTTCCAAGCGCCTGCCTGTTCAATTTGATCAGAAACTGTGTGACATTTTCCAACGGGTCAAAAAACCTGTGACCATTCGTGCCGCCCTTCTCTGTATACATTCAGTATCGCCTGGCAGTTGTATCTGATTAGGATCCAAGAATCTCGAGCAATATTGGGGGATGGGTCGCAAGCGTGATTTGTAAGCAATTTCTTTTGTACACTGATTGTATTTTCCTAGAATTCTACCAACGAATTGCAGCCATCCACCGTATTTCCCTAAGACTGCGACTATGTGACGGTTCCATTTCAAATCTCTAGAAATTTTTACACACAGGTATTCATGTGGGTTGAGCGATAGCGAATTTGACTCGCTGCACTATACTCGTAGGATAAGGTTATATCGTTTTGTGAACCGAACAATTTTACATTCCGGGAACATTTAAACTAAGTTGTCATGCTTTGCATTACACTGAAATCTTATGAGGGCGTGGCTTCTTTCAAACAGAACTTTATTACAGGCAACAGCATCATTTGCGGACACACTGAAGTTCCAAATAGACCGCGTAACCACCGCCCCCTTCTCCTCTCCAAATTGCTGTCTGAAAACGGAAAGTCCCATATGTAAACCACCTTCAGAAGTTCGTTCACTTTCCGTATCAGTTAATGTGTTAAAAACTTGACCTGAAGAAACATAACCCTTTGCAGTTGAAGACGCTCTGTTGTAAGAGAAGCTAGTTTTTCGAAAACGTCTCAATATTTATGTACTGAACTAGGTGTTGTACAATTCTATAATTTTCAGGTGCATTCGGCGACGTATGTGGATACTGTCTGACAAATGTGTTGCGAATAAAGTGAGTAGTAAAGAAGTAATAAAGTGAAACATCAAGCCTGATGCTGACACCTTACTGCACGAACAGCGAAAATGTAGAAGTGATAAAAGTCTTTTTCCTTTCATCATTCTGTCAGGGATGTCAGAGGGAAAAAAAGTTTCGCCAAGTTTCGAAATTATGTGTGAAGTTTGTTGGAAGTCGCCACGTGCTGCCTTTCACAAATGCTCGGTGAATATAGTCTCGATAATTTGCGCGCCATGAAATTATGCTGCCTTAGACGAGTACGCAGTTTTTAACTTTTAACGCCCGACTTATTGCGTAAACCTATGCCTTTAAATGAAGGACGGAAGGAGCATTGCATTTAATGTGCTATCAATGTCGAGGTCATTAGAGACGGAGCAGGAGTTGGCACTGCGTCAGGGAAGGGTAAAAGAAGTCCGCTGTTCCCTTTCAAAGGAACCATCCCAGCATTTGCGTGGAGCGATTCAGGAAAGTTACGGAAAACGTATCAAGATGGCCGGATGCGGATTTAAACGTCATTCTCCCGAATGCGAGTCTAGTGTACTAGTTGACAGCTCGTCGTGTAGAAGCTAGCGTTGCTTGTGATGGGATTCCGGGTTCGATTCACGGCTGGGTTGCTTTCTCCGCCCGGGAAGTAGGTCTCTGTTGTGCCATCATTTCATCATCATTCGTGAAGGTGGCGAAACTGGACTGTGTAAAGGTTGGGGCTTTGTACAGGCGCTGATAAACGTGCAGTTGAGCGCCCCACAAACCAAACATCATCACCATCATCATACCATGTATTAACCACTGCGGCAGCTCGTTCGGTATACATTTAAATGAGCAGATTAAGTCAGCATTTTTAGTATTTACATTGACTTCGTTCTTCATAAATGAAAGAAGGAACTACGACAAGACAAAGGAATTGGGATAACGAATGAGAAATACCTGATTCTGCTTCTGCTTGTAGATGACATGATTCACGTTCACGAAATGACCTCCAAAGATCTATATACCACCTGAACGAAACATGCAATGAATACAACTTTAAAATTTCTAGTAATAAAACGAAAATAAGTGCACTCCGAGGAAAATACTCAGTCAGTTTAAAACTAGTTTTGGATAATCCTGCATTAGAACTGGTCTCTTAATCTTTCATTTAGGCTACGCTGTAAGATCTGATTTTTACTCTGATACTTAAAATAAATTACACAAATTCTAAGCTGTCTGTGACACTATTATCTGAATATTGGGCAATAAAGTACAAAAAGTTTGTCCCGAAATTCTATAACGTGGTCGCGGTTCCTGTATTATGCTATGAAAGCGAAAACATGGTTTAAAAAAAGCAAAAAAAAAAATCACACGGCAGAGATGAGGTTCCTAAGAAATTCGAAGAGATGCACAACAAGAAATGATTAGGAATGAAGATACTAGAGAAAAGTTAAGTATTTTCAACAGAAACTAAAAAATACAAAAATATCGTGAAGACTGGTGAGAATGCTACGTCCCAGACTTCCCCAAAATATTCTGAACTACAAGCGGAATGGAAGACGTGATATTGAAAGGCCTCGGACGTGGGAGCAATTTCGTTTGAGAGACTATCCCGCGCGGCGACTACTGAAGTACTTATACATTATAGAATTCTTAAGTTATACAACCAAAATAGTAAGTTTTAATGTAGTTTACGTTCACTGATGCAAAAAAAAAAAATATTTCTTGCTTTTTAAAGTGGGCTATGTTCTTTCTCAGGGTTCAAACTGTCTCCATGGAACAATATCTGTTAAGCGGTTTGGACTCTAAAACGAAACAGATTGTGTTACAAAGTAGAAAAGCAACTGAGAGAAAGAAGCGGCGTCGGTTTCTGCAGGAGGCGGACATCATTTTGTAGGACAATGTTCGGGCACGCTCAGTTCAAGTCGTGACTGATTTGATCGGTATATGGGGATGGGGAGCGCCGCATCACCCACCACACTCATCTACGTCTACATTTATACTACGCAAGCCACCCAACGGTGTGTGGCGGAGGGCACTTTACGTGCCACTGTCATTACCTCCCTTTCCTGTTCCAGTCGCGTATGGTTCGCGGGAGGAAAGACTGTCTGAAAGCCTCCGTGCGCTCTCTAATCTCTCTAATTTTACATTCGTGATCTCCTCGAGAGGTATAAGTAGGGGGAAGCAATATATTCGATACCTCATCCAGAAACGCACCCTCTCGAAATCTGGCGAGCAAGCTACACCGCGATGTAGAGCGGCTCTCTTGCAGAGTCTGGCACTTGAGTTTGTCAAACATCTCCGTAACGCTATCACGGTTACCAAATAACCCTGTGACAAAACGCGCCGCTCTTCTTTGGATCTTCTCTATCTCCTCCGCAAACCCGATCTGGTACGGATCCCACACTGATGAGCAATACTCAAGTATAGGTCGAACGAGTGTTTTGTAAGCCACCTCCTTTGTTGATGAACTACAGTTTCTAAGGACTCTCCCAATGGATCTCAACCTGGTACGCGCCTTACCAACAGTTAATTTTATATGATCATTCCATTTCAAATCGTTCCGCACGCATACTCCGAGATATTTTACAGAAGTATCTGCTACGAATGTTTGATCCGCTATCATATAATCATACAATAAAGGATCCTTCTTTCTATGTATTCGCAATACATTACATTTGTATATGTTAAGGGTCAGTTGCCACTCCCTGCACCAAGGGCCTATCCGCTGCAGATCTTCCGGCATTTCGCTACAATTTTCTAATGCTGCAACTTCTGTGTATGCTACAGAATCATCCGCGAAAAACCGCATGGAACTTCCGACACTATCTACTACCTCATTTATATATATTGTGAAAAGTAATGGTCCCATAACACTCCCCTGTGGCACGCCAGAGATTATTTTAACGTCTGTAGACGTCTCTCCAGTGATAACAACATGCTGTGTTCTGTTTGTTAAAACTCTTCAATCCAGCCACAGAGCTGGTCTGATATTCCGTGGGCTCTTACTTTATTTATCAGGCGACAGTGCGGAACTGTATCGAACGCCTTCCGGAAGTCGAGAAAAATAGCATCTACCTGGGAGCCTGTATCTACTATTTTCTGGGTCTCATGAACAAATAAAGTGAGTTGGGTCTCACACGATGGATGTTTCCGGAATCCATGTTGATTCCTACAGAGTAGATTCTGGGTTTCCAAAAACTACATGATACTCGAGCAAAAAACCTGTTCTAAAATTCTACAACAGATCAACGTCAGAGGTATAGGTCTATAGTTTTGCGCATCTGCTCGTCGACCCTTCTTGAAGACTGGGACTACCTGTGCTCTTTTCCAATCATTTGGAGCCTTCCGTTCCCCTAGAGACTTGCGGTACACGGCTGTTAGAAGGGAGCGCAAGTTCTTTCGCGTACTGTGTAGAATCGAATTGGTACCCCGTCAGGTCCAGTGGACTTTCCTCTGTTGAGTGATTCCAGTTGCTTTTCTACTCCTTGGACACTTATTTCGATGTCAGCCATTTTCTAGTTTGTGCTAGGATTTAGAGAAGGAACTGCAGTGCGGTCTTCTTCTATGAAACATCTTTGGAAAAAGGTGTTAAGTATTTCAGCTTTACGCGTGTCATCCTCTGTTTCAATGCCATCACCACCCCGGAGTGTCTGGATATGCTGTTTCGAACCACTTACTGATTTAACGTGAGACCAGAACTTTCTAGGATATTCTGTCAAGTCGGTACATAGAATTTTACTTTCGAATTCACTGAACGCTTCACGCATAGCCCTCCTTACTCTAACTTTGACATCGTTTAGCTTCTGTTTGTCTGAGAGGTTTTGGCTGCGTTTATACTTGGAGTGAAGCTGTCTTTGCTTTCGCAGTAGTTTCCTAACTTTGTTGTTGAACCACGGTGGGTTTATCACGTCCCTCACAGTTTTACTCTACACGTACCTGTCTAAAACGCATTTTACGATTGCCTTGAACTTTTTCCATAAATACTCAACATTGTCAGTGTCAGAACAGAAATTTTCGTTTTGATCTGTTAGGTAGACTGAAATCTGCCTTCTATTACCCTTGCTAAACACGTAAGCCTTCCTCCCTCTTTTTATATTCCTATTAACTTCCATATTCAGGGATGTTGCAACAGCCTTATGATCACTAATCCCTGTTCTGCACATACAGAGTCGAAAAGTTCGGGTCTGTTTGTTATCAGTAGGTCCAAAATGTTATCTCCACGAGTCGGTTCTCTGTTTAATTGCCTGAGGTAATTTTCGGATAGCGCACTCAGTATAATGTCACTCGACGCTCTGTCCCTACGACACATCCTAAACATCTGAGTGTCCCAGTCTGTATCTGGTAAATTGTAATCTCTACCTAAGACTATAACATGCTGAGAAAATTGATGTGAAATGTATTCCAAATTTTCTCTCAGTTGTTCTGCCACTAATGCTGCTGGGTCGGGAAGTCGGTAAAAGGAGCCAATTATTAACCTAGCTCGGCTGTTGCGTGTAACCTCCACCCATAATAATTCACAGGAACAATCCACTTCTACTTCACTACAGGATAAACTTCTACTAACAGCGACTAACTCTCCACCACCGGTTGCATGCAATCTATCCTTTCTACCTGTCTGTACCTTTGTAAAAATTTCGGCAGAATTCCTCTCTGGTTTCAGCCAGCTTTCTGTACCTATAACGATTTCAGCTTCGGTACTTTCTATCAGCGCTTGAAGTTCCGGTACTTCACCAACGCAGCTTCGACAGTTTACCATTACAATACCGATTGCTGCTTGGTCCCCGCATGTCCTGCTTTGCCCCGAACTCATTGAAGCTGCCGCCCTTTCTGTACTTGCCCAATGCCATCTAACCTAAAAAACCGCCCAGCCCACGCCACACAATCCCTGCTACCCTTGTAGCCGCTTGTTGCGTGTAGTGGACTCCTGACCTATCCAGCGGAACGCGAAACTCCACCACCCTATGGCTCAAGTCGAGGAATCTGCAGCCCACACGGTCGCAGAACAATCTCAGCCTCTGATTCAGACCCTTTACTCAGCTCTTTACCAAAGGTCCGCAGTAAGTCCTGTCGACGATGCTGCAGATGGTGAGCGGTGAGCTAAGCTTTCATCCGGCTAGCGAGACTGGCAGTCTTCACCAAATCAGATAGCCAGGGAGGGTTTCCTCCGATCCATAGCGACACACATCATTGGTGCCGACATGAGCGACCACCTGCAAATGGGTGCAACATGTACCCTTCATGGCATCCAGAAGGACCCTTTCCACATCTGGAATGACTCACCCCGGTATGCACACGGATTGCACATTGGTTTTCTTCCCCTCTCTTGCTGCCATATCCCTAAGGGGCCCCATTACGCGCCTGACGTTGGAGCTCCCAACTATCAGTAAGACCACCCTCTGCGACTGCTCGGATCTTGCAGACTGAGGGGCAACACCTGGAACAGGACAAGCAGCCACGTCAGGCCGAAGATCAGTATCGGCCTGAGACAGCCCCGGACTTGCGCCCTACTGAGCTCAGCTTGATTCCTGACGTGAAGGTAGCGTTCTCGCTTTCCGCGTCTGGGTTCCCGGGTTCGATTCACGGCGGGGTCAGGGATTTTGTCTGCCTCGTGATGGCTGGGTGTTGTGTGATGTGTGATGTCCTTAGGTTAGTTAGGTTTAAGTAGTTCTAAGTTCTAGGGGACTGATGACCATAGATGTTAAGACCCATAGTGCTCAGAGCCATTTCAACCATTCGTCGAACTTTGGGGTATTCGGTTCGGAGCTGTTATGGAGATACGTCAGACAATAGACCGCTCCATTCGAACTACCTAATCAACTGGCGTAGTTAGGGTTACCTTGCTCTTTCGACATCACTGGCGATGGCTTATATACATGAGCTGTTCAAAACATATCCGACCTTTTTTAATTGTTGAAATCAACAATGGTGTCAGGGCGCGCATGCGTTCATGTTTTCAGGCATATTTAGCACACATACCTGATTTTCTCCACTACTTCGGAACACTTGCAAGTCGTACACGTTGGATTTAGTATTCTGAGCAAAATGACGTCTTTACATCACATTTGGCTCCAAGCTTGGCGATTCTCAAGTTGAAACCATCGTGTGTTTGTGGACAAAGTAATGGGTACTGCAGGGCTAAAGGAGTGGTAGCCGCTAATCAATGAAGACAGAAGCCAGTTAAGGTACGCCCGCAATATCCGCAAATCAGGTCATTACTGATCCCGCAATATTGCTGGTGAAGCAGAATGGACGAATCACTATCAGAGAAGTTACAGTCTAATCTAAAAGCTGTAAAGTCAACTAACTAACTAGGTGTTACAATAACTAACGTCCGCCCGCGGTAGCTGAGTGGTCAGCACGACAGACTGTCAATCCTAAAAGACCGGGTTAGATTCCCGGCTGGGTCGCAGATTTTCTCCGCTCAGGGACTGGGTGTTGTGTTGTACTAATCATCATTTCATCCCCATCGACGCGCAAGTCGCCGAAGTGGCGTCAAATCGAAAGACTTGCACCAGGCGATCGGTCTACCCGATGGGAGGCCCTCGTCACACGCCATTATTATTATACAATAACGAACAACTTAAATTGGAAAGAACACATAGAAAATGTTGCGGTTAAGGCTAACCAAAGACTGCGTTTTATTTGCACGACACTTAGAAAACGTAACAGACCTACAAAGGAGACTGCCTACACTACGCTTGTCCGTCCTCTTTTATAATACTGCTGGAAGATGTGGGATCCTTACAAGATAGGACTGACGGAGTAGATCGAAAAAGTCCAAAGAAAGGCAGCACGTTTTCTATTATCGCGAAATATGAGAGAGTGTGTCACACAAATGATACAGGATTTGGGCTGGACATCATTAAAAGGAAAGCGTTTTTCGTTGCGACGGAATCTTCTCACGAAATCCCAATCACCAACTTTTTCCTAAGAATGCGAAAATATTTTGTTGACAACGACCTACGTAGGGAGAAACGATAACGATAAAATAAGGGAAGTCAGAGCTCGTATGGAAAGACACAAGTGATCATTCTTTCCGTGTGCTGTGCGAGATTGGAATAATAGAGACTTGTGAAGGTGGTTCGATGAACAATCTGCCAGGCACTTAAATGTGATTTGCAGAGTATCCATGTAGATGCAAGTATAGGTGGTCACATTTTTCATTTCCCCTGCATGTGCATATCGCTTCACACGAACTTTTTTACCTCAATGTCGATATCTGCATCATTTTCGAAATATGTGAGCTTACTTATATTATCTGTAATGTTAATATACAACATGAACAGTAAGGCTCCCAACACACTTCCCTCTGGCACAAGTGGTTACTTTTACACGTATAGATGATCTCTCCATTCAGGATGAGATGATGTGTCCCCCCTACAAAAATATTTTATTGGCCGTACTTTATACGGTGCTGGTAAACGGTCAACTACAATTGCTGTTTACTGTGCGGTAACCTCTAGCGTATCAGAAGCGGTGTAGGAAAATGTTTTCAAATGAGTATACGCACTCGTATTTCGGCAGGTGCACAGTTTTGCCATTTCAATTTTTGCATGTTTCGCAGATACCTTTTCGAAAATTTCGAGCAAAACAAATCGAAATCTTTATTACATCATGAAACAATGAAGAAGGAAATGAGGGTTTGTCCTCAAGCCCGAAGCAACATCTGGTACAAGAATCAAGGATTTTAATAAAGTAGCTGTCGATAGGTTTTTTTCGTTGCTAACAAATGTGACAATCACAAACTAATGACTTCTCAAATAACTAATTGTGATGAAACAGGCGTGTCGGTTAATCCTAAAAACCAATCGAACATCTTAGCTTGCAAAGGGAACCGTCCAGTGTGATCGTTAACATCTGCAGAAACGGGCGAAACTGCAACCATTCTCATTAGTACGTCAGCAAGCGGAGCTGACATTCCTCCTACGATTATTTTTCCACGAAAGAAGAAGCAGAAAGAATTTGAGTTAGGACTGGCAGCAGGAGGTTGCGCTAAGGTCCACAGCACCGCATGGATGGCCACAGAGTCATTCTTTGTATGGTTTTCACAATATGTGGTATTTTCTAAGGCATCAAAGCACGTCCCAGTTCTCCTTATATCAGATGGCCACTCAGCTCATACCACGAACACTGACGTTATGGACTACGCGAAGGAGAGTGGCGTTTCTTCACCACCACATTGCTCTCACAGACTTCAGCCGCTTGATGTTTGTTTTATAAATCCTCGTTATAGTGATTAACTTCGAAAATGGCTGCGGAGCCACGCAGGAAAAGTCGTAACTACCTTTCAAATTTCAACGCTTTTTGGTTCAGCTTTCGTCTAAAGCGCAACAATGAAAACCGCTATTAAAGGTTTCGAAGCTACTGCAATATGGCCCACGGACCCATCCATATTCACGACGCACACTTCCTCCCGGCAGACACAACTGACAGCGGACGTGATAGGCCGTCAGATAAAGAGGTTATTACATCTGAACAATTGGAATTGCCTTCACCTAGCACACCAGCTGAAAAAGACGACTCAAACTGGCTGGATAATCAAGGGGACGAGGTTTCAGCGAATTGTTACAATGAACTGCCGCCTAAGAATAACAAAGTTATTGGGGCTAATTGTTCTAATCTTGGGTGCTCTTGGGTGACAACTGACAACACAACCTCCTCAATTCATATTTCACCTGAGATTCTGATTTTCTTGTCAAAAGTTAACGAAAGCAAGAAAAGAGCGAGACTGAAAAGGGGGAACAACGTTGTTTTAACTGATTCGCCGTACAAAAAAAAAGAGTTAAAAGACATTAATGGGAGAAAGAGAAGAAGAACTTTGACAAAGAAGAAAGAGCAAACAGAAAACTTTTTGCGAAAGAGAATAAAATTAAGAACTCAAAAACGAGAGAAAGAGCCTGAAGATAAATGGAAAAAAGGAGAAATAATACTATACTAACGAGAGTGATTATGAGGAAAGTTCTGACTGTCAATGTGTATATTGTGGTGGGTTATATTCAAAATCAGTTGAAGGTTGGGTCGCTTGTTCCACGTGCAAAAAATGGACACACGATTCTTGTGCAGGAATAGATAGCGAAGATGATGAGTGTCTCCCCGTGTGTGAATTTTGTAAACAGCCTCAAGAAAAGGATACGATACATGAAAACTGTAGTTTGACATTAATACTCACTTTAAACTAAAAAAAATACCGAGCAAGCCAATATTTTCTGCATTTCCGATAATTTTATACGTTTTTGTAATCACTTGTATTTACCACCCCATTCTGCCGCGTGCAAATGATATAAATTTCTGTTTTTGAGTGAGAAAATATTGTTGTTTTATTTTATGGCAATGTTCTTGTATTTTTGTGATTAATACATCATAATGTGTTCATATAAAGATTTGTAACTCTCTTATTTATCAATTTTGTACATTTAATCAAAGTTTTCAACTGTGTACCCCATTATACCTTGGATACCGCAACGTGTCGGATAAGAAAGATAAAAATACAATCACTACTCGTTTCTTCAACGACAATTTAAGCTGTGTTCTGTGGTTCCACCCAGAGTTCATCACGATATATTCCGAAAAAAATCATAGTTAACGAACATTATAAATTGATCTAGAAACGAAGGCAATCACAGTTAACATTTAATAAGGCCGCTGGTATCCTTCGAAATGCAAACTAATCACCGTCATGCAGAACGTCGTGGGTCACAGCGGATGGGTGGAATCGAAATATGTCTTTTACCCACGATCGCTTCTTTTTGTCAATTTGTGCCATTAATTTCTCTGCTCCCTAATCTGATTTCGTATCTCCCCATCAGCTATTCGATCAAAACTTTTTTAGCATTCTTCTACATCACCACATTTCGGAAGTTTCGAATCGTCTCCTCTTTGGGGAACCAGGCATGTTAACTGCTGATTCGCAATATATTTATTCCGAAAGGCAAAAGTATCCCCGAAAACAATGAAAATAATTTTGTTTATTGGTGATTGTACCAGTTTGATTTACACTTAGTGCGAATATGAAAGTATTTTAGTCCAAATCCTTATTTGAAGGTCCTAAATGTCGGTTTAAATGGCAGCTTGCTATGTAAGACATGCCCACTTGTTTCCCTGTGCCAGCTCTTCTTTGAGATGATAAGCCTAGGGACATTTTACCCGTAGCTTTGAGCTTTCACATATTGAAAACATTTTTTCTTCTCTCGTAGTCAGTTGTTTGCTACAGTAATAACGTTTCTGAACAAAACAAATGCCAAGATCTACGCACAAAGTTTTCGAGAGAAGATCTAGAAGACTTGCAAAAAATTAAAAAAGTAAATATCATGAAACAAATTTTATGTTTATGTACAGCATGCGTACTATTGGAAAGTGAAAGAAACTATGAATTTAAATGAGTGCATGTACGACGTTAATTGCAATACAACTTTAAATTTTCCGTAACTTTTCTAACTAACTGTACCTTTCCTCTCAAACCATTTATCCAAGAACCATGGAAATCTAACGGTCAGTTTTCTTACTCGAGGGCATGAAGAGTCGAGGGATATGAAAGGGAAGCAGTGGTTGGGAAGTGAGTGAGACAGGGTTGTAGCCTATCCCCGATGTTATTCAATCTGTTTGCTGAGCAAGCAGTAAAGGAAACAAAAGAAAACTTCGGAGTAGGAATTAAAAACCATGGAGAAGTTGTATTATAAAGAACACTATCGTCTTTTTATTTTTAAATTTGCCCGCAAAACCTGTCTTTCAAAATTTTTCTAAAAATTTCACTATTAATATATTATTCATGAAAAATTTTCAGCTTGTTGGAAAATAGTGAAAATGCATGTAAAAAATGTTTTGTGTTTTAAAGTTAATATAACACAACTTAGGATAAGGATCATATAAATAGATCAGTTTAACATGGTGGAGATAGAAGATACGTTCTCCCCGTGAAAATTGTGTTAAAAACAAATGAATATTTCCAAATCAACTTCTCATTTCATGAAGTCATTACTAGAAACGTGAATAATCTCCACAAAAATTGGTAAGTTATTTACTTTGGTGGAAGAAAGTCTCCATCATTAAAGAGAACAATGTTTTCAATAACTTGCCGGCAGCCATAAAAAGCTTTACTACTGACAGATTTCAGTTTACGAGGGGCCTAAAGGATTTCTTGCTAACGATCTCTTCAGACACCATTAATGAATTGAATTTTTTAGTAGAACTAGCGCGCGCGATTGAGAGTGGGTAATTGTGTGTGTGTGTGTGTGTGTGTGTGTGTGTGTGTGTGTGAGTGAGTGAGTGAGTGAGTGAGTGAGTGAGAGAGAGAGAGAGAGAGAGAGAGAGAGAGAGAGAGAGAGAGAGAGAGAGAGAGAGAGAGAGAGAGAGAGAGAGGGAGAGAGAGAGAGAGAGAGAGGGAGAGAGAGAGAGGGAGAGAGAGAGAGGGAGAGAGAGAGAGAGAGAGAGAGAGAGAGAGAGAGAGAGAGAGAGAGAGAGAGAGAGAGAGAGAGGGGGGGGGTCAAATAATACGAGTACAATCAGAAGTGTGACTAAATTTTCATTCCTCGTTCATGATCAGTCCACTGGCGATCTGTGGAAAGTAAATTAGCATATCATTTTCCCATTGAGTATCTCCCCATTATGGATTAATTTCAATGGAAAGTACATGTAATATAATCTTACCCTCTTGTCTGTCCCACTTCTGTTGGAGGTTACACACCAGACAAATACCTTAATGTTGTTGTTGTTGTTGTCTTCAGTCCAGAGACTGGTTTGATGCAGCTCTCCATGCTACTGTATCGTGTGGAAGCTTCATCTCCCAGTACCCACTGCAACCTACATCCTTGTGAATCTGCTTAGTGTATTCATCTCCTGGTCTCCGTCCTCGATTTGTATCCTCCACGCTGCCCTCCAATATTAAACTGGTGATCCCTTGATGCCTAAGAACGTGTCATACCAACCGACCCCTTCTTCTAGTCAAGTTGTGCCACAAAGTTCTCTTCTCCCATATCCTATTCAATACCTCCACATTAGTTACGTGATCTACCCATCTAATCTTCAGCATTCTTCTGTAGCACCACATTTCGAAAGCTTCTATTCTCTTCTTGTCCAAACTATTTATTGTTCATTATTCACTTCAATACGCGGCTACACTCCATACAAATACTCTGAGAAAAGACTTCCTGATACCTAAAGCTATACTCGATGTTAACAAATTTTTCTTCTTTAGAAACACTTTCCTTACCATTGACAGTCTACATTTTATATTCTCTTTACTTCGACCGTCATCAGTTATTTTGCTCCCTAAATAACAAAACTCCTTTACTACTTTAAATGTCTCATTTCCAAATCTAATTCCCTCAGCATCACCCACCTTAATTCGACTACATTCCATTATCCTCGTTTTGCTTTTATTGATGCTGATCTTATATCATCCTTTCAGGACACTCCATTCTGTTCAGCTACTCTTCTAGAATCTTTGCTGTCTCTGACAGAATTACGTCATCGGCAAACCTCAAGGTTTTAGTTTTTTATCCATGGATTTTAATTTCTACTCAGAATTTTTCATTTATTTCCTTTACTGCTTGCTCAATAAACAGATTGAATAACATTGGGGATAGTCTACAACCCTGTCTCATTCCCGCCGGCCGCGGTGGTCTCGCGGTTCTAGGCGTGCAGTCCGGAACTGTGAGACTGCTACGGTCGCAGGTTCGAATCCTGCCTCGGGCATGGATGCGTGTGATGTCCTTAGGTTAGTTAGGTTTAAGTAGTTCTAAGTTCTAGGGGACTGATGGCCACAGCAGTTGAGTCCCATAGCGCTCAGAGCCATTTTTTTTGTCTCATTCCCTTCCCAACCACTGCTTCCCTTTCATATCCTTCGACTCTTATAACTGCCATCTGCTTTCTGTACAAATTGTAAATTGCCTTTCGCTCCCTGTATTTTACCCCTGCCACCTTCTGAATTTGAAAGAGAGTATTCCAGTCAACATTGTCAAAAGATTTCTCTAAGTCTACAAATGCTAGAAACGTAGGTTTTCCTTTCCTTAATCTACTTTATAAGGTAAGTCGTAGGGTCAGTATTGCCTCACATGTTATAGTATTTCTACGGAATCCAAACTGAAATTCCCTGAGGTCGGCTTCTACCATTTTTTTCCATTCGTCTCTAAAGAAATGGCATTAGTATTTTGCAGCTGTGACTTATTAAACTGATAGTTCGGTAATTTTCACATCTGTCAACACCTGCTTTCTCTGAAATTGGAATTATTTCATTCTTCTTGAAGTCTGACGGTATTTCGGCTGTCTCATGCATCTTGCTCGTCAGACGGTAACGTTCTGTCAGAGCTGGGTCTCCCAAGGCTGTCAGTAGTTCTAATGGAATGTTGCCTACTCCCGGAACCTTGTTTCGACTAAGGTCTTTCAGTGCTCTGTCAAACTCTTCACGCAGTACGTCATCTCCCATTTCATCTTCATCTACATCCTCTTCCATTTCCATTATATTGTCCTCAAGTACATTGCCCTTGTACAGATCCTCTATATCCACCTTCCACCATTCTGCATTCCCTTCTTTGCTGATAACAGGGTTTCCATTTGAGTTCTTGATATGCATACAAGTGAATCTCTTTTCTCTAAAGGTCTCTTTAATTTTCCTGTAGGCAGTAACTATCTTGCCCCTAGTGGTATGCGCCTCTACATCCTTACGTTTGTCCTCTAGATATCCCTGCTTAGCCATTTTGCACTTCCTGTCGATCTCATTTTTGAGACGTTTGCATTTCTTTTTGCCGGCTTAATTTACTGCATTTTTGTATTTTCTCCTTTCGCAAATTAAAATCAATATATCTTCTGTTACCCTCTTTTTTTTGCGCATGTCAAGTTCCGTAGGCCCAAATTGAGGAGCAAATCTTCAAGGTCATGGAACGTGTCAGTATCTACATCCGTACTCCGCAAGCCACCTGACGGTGTGTGGCGGAGGGTACCCTGAGTACCTCTATCGGTTCTCCCTTCTATTCCAGTCTCGTATTGTACGTGGTAAGAAGGATTGTCGGTATGCTTCTGTGTGGGCTCTAATCTCTCTGATTTTATCCTCATGGTCTCTTCGCGAGATATACATAGGAGGGAGCAATACACTGCTTGACTCTTCGGTGAAGGAAATTTCTCGAAACTTCAACAAAAAAATCCCGTACCGAGCTACGAAGCTTCTCTCCTGCAGAGTCTTCCACTGGAGTTTATCTATCATCCCCGTAACGCTTTCGCGATTACTAAATGATCCTGCAACGAAGCGCGCTGCTCTCCGTTGGATCTTCTCTATCTCTTCAATCAACCCTGTCTGGTGCGGATCCCACACTGCTGAGCAGTATTCAAGCAGTGGGCGAACAAGCGTACTGTAACCTACTTCCTTTGTTGTCGGATTGCCTTTCCTTAGGATTCTTCCAATGAATCTCAGTCTGGCATCTGCTTTACCGATGATCAACTTTATATGATCATTCCATTTTAAATCACTCCTAATGCGTACTCCCAGATAATTTATGGAATTAACTGCTTCCAGTTGCTGACCTGCTATTTTGTAGCTAAATGATAAGGGACCTATCTCTCTATGTATTCGCATCACTTTACACTTGTCTACATTGAGATTCAATTGCCATTCCGTGCACCATGCGTCAATTCGCTGCAGATCCTCCTGCATATCAGTACAATTTTCCATAGTTGCAACCTCTCGATACACCACAGCATCATCTGCAAAAAGCCTCAGAGACTTTCCGATGTCATCCACCAGGTCATTTATGAATATTGTGAATAGCAACGGTCCTATGACACTCCCCTGCGGCACACCTGAAATCACTCTTACTTCGGAAGACTTTTCTCCATTGAGAATGACATGCTGCGTTCTGTTATCTAGGAACTCCTCAATCCAATCACACAATTGATCTGATAGTCCGTATGCTCTTACTTTGTTCATTAAACGACTGTGGGGAACTGTGTCAAACGCCTTGCGGAAGTCAAGAAACACGGCATCTACCTGTGAACCCGTGTCTAAGGCCCTCTGAGTCTCGTGGGCGAATAGCGCGAGCTGGGTTTCACACGACAGTCTTTTTCGAAACCCATGCTGATTCCTACAGAGTAGATTTCTAGTCTCCAAAAAAGACATTATA
The DNA here is from genome assembly GCF_023897955.1 of Schistocerca gregaria. Taxonomy (NCBI): domain Eukaryota; kingdom Metazoa; phylum Arthropoda; class Insecta; order Orthoptera; family Acrididae; genus Schistocerca; species Schistocerca gregaria. The sequence continues at coordinate 1,895,564 of NW_026061770.1, forward strand.
CTCGAACATAGTACGTGTTCCAAAATTCTACAACTGATCGACGTTAGAGATGCACATCTGTTCGACGTCCCTTCTTGAAAACGGGGATGACCTGTGCCCTTTTCCAATCCTTTGGAACGCTTCGCTCTTCTAGAGACCTACGGTACACCGCTGCAAGAAGGGGGCAAGTTCCTTCGCGTATTCTGTGTAAAATCAAACTGGTATCCCATCAGGACCAGAGGCCTTTCCTCTTTTGAGCGATTTTAATTGTTCTCTATCCCTCTGTTTTCTATTTCGATATCTACCATTTTGTCAACTGTGCGACTTCAAGAGAAGGAAGCACAGTGCAGTCTTCCTCTGTGAAACAGCTTTGGAAGAAGACATTTAGTATTTCGGCCTTTAGTCTGTCATCCTCTGTTTCAGTACCATTTTGGTCACAGAGTGTCTGGACATTTTGTTTTGATCCACCTACCGCTTTAACATAGGACCAAAATTTCTTACGATTTTCTGCCAACTCAGTACATAGAACTTTACTTTCGAATTCATTGAAAGCCTCTCGCATAGCCCTCCTCACACTACATTTCGCTTCGCGTAATTTTTGTTTGTCTGCAAGGCTTTGGCTATGTTTATGTTTGCTGTGAAGTTCCTTTTGCTTCCGCAGCAGTTTTCTAACTCGGTTGTTGAAACACGGTGGCTCTTTTCCATTTCTTACGATCTTGCTTGGCACATACTCATCTAACGCATATTGTACGGTGGTTTGAACTTTGTCCACTGATCCTCTACACTATCTGTACTTGAGACAAAATTTTGTGTTGAGCCGTCAGGTACTCTGTAATCTGCTTTTTGTCACTTTTGCTAAACACAAAAATCTTCCTACCTTTTTTAATGTTTCTATTTACGGCTGAAATCATCGATGCAGTAACCGCATTATGATCGCTGATTACCTGTTTTGCATTAACTGATTCAAATAGTTCGGGTCTGTTTGTCACCAGAAGGTCTAATATGTTATTGCCACGAGTCGGTTTTTTGTTTAACTGCTCAAGATAGTTTTCGAATAAAGCACTTAAAAATATTTCACTCGATTCTTTGTCCCTGCCACCCGTTATGAACGTTTGAGTCTCCCAGTCATTATCGGGCAAATTAAAATCTCCACCCAGAACTATAACATGGTGGGGAAATCTACTCGAAATATTTTCGAAATTATTCTTCAGGTGCTGAGCCACAACAGCAGCTGCGCCCGGGGGCCTATAGAGACATCCAATTACCGTGTCTGAGCCTGCTTTAACCGTGACCTTCACCCAAATCATTTCACAATTACAATCTCCGTCAATTTCCTTCGATACTATTGCACTTCTTATCGTTATAAACACGAATCCCCCTTCACTGTCTAGCCTTTCTCTGCGATATACATTCCAATCAGAGTTTAGGATTTCATTACTGTTTACATGTGGTTTCAGCCAACTTTCTGTCCCTAGTACTATATGGGCGTTGTGACCGTTTATTAATGAGAGCAGTTCTGGCACCTTTCTATAGACGCTCCTACAGTTTACTATTAGCACATTAATATTGTTATTCCCTGTTGCATTTTGCCTACTCCTGCCTTGCCGCGCCTCAGGAGTCGTCTTGTCGGGCCTAGGGAGGGAATTCTCTAACCTAAAAAAAAAACCCATGTGCACTACACACGTACTCCGCTACCCTCGTAGCCGCTTCCGGCGTGCAGTGCACGCCTGACCTATTCAGGGGGACCCTACATTTCTCCACCCGATAGCGGAGGTCGAGAAATTTGCACCCCAGCTCTCCGCAGAATCGTCTGAGCCTCTGGTTTAAGCCTTCCACTCGGCTCCAAACCAGAGGACCGCGATCGGTTCTGGGAACGATACTACAAATAGTTAGCTCTCATTCCACCCCGCGAGCGAGGCTTTCCGCGTTCACCAACTCGGCCAACCGCCTGTACGAACTGAGGATGACCTCTGAAGCCAGACGGCAGGAGTCATTGGTGCAGACATCAGCAACAATTTGCAGTCGGGTGCACCCAGTGCTCTCTATCGCCGCCGGTAGGGCCTCCTCCACATCTCGGATGAGACCCCCCGGCAAGCAGACAGAGTGAACACTGGCCTTCTTCCCCAACCTTTCCGCTATATCCCTAAGGGGCTCCATCACCCGCCTAACGTTGGAGCTCCCAGTAACTAATAAACCCCTCCCCCCGTGTGCCTGCTCGGACCTTGCTGAAGGAGCAGCCACATGTCCATTCACAGGCAGAGCGGGCGATGCCACACGGCCAGCCTCCACGCCGCTGAACCCGCCACTCCCCTTGGGGAGAGGGTGGCCCAACCGCGCCCGGTACCCGCGAAGGTGTCTCGACAGCAGGGACAGTGGGTGAAGCACCTAACACCTGGGATGTACCATGCGACGCAACAGGCTCCCCACTGCCGCTACACTCCGAGGCAGCAGCCTGAAGACGGCTGACCGCGGCCATCAACACGCTCAGCTGTTCGCGAAGAGTGGCCAGCTCCTCCTGCGTCCGTACACAGCAGTCACACATCCTATCCATCCTAAGGAATCAATTTACTGGAGAGACTTAATCAACATTTAACTAGACTGCTAATTCACTAAAGGCGGCTGATTACTGACTAAACTGTGATTGCTAACCACTTCTTGTAGGAAACAATGAAAATAGCACTACCTGTCTCTGGACTGTATTCAAAACAAACACAAGCACTACTGGCACTATGGCTGACTACAGGGACTCTCTCTGACTGTATCCAAAACAAACACGAAATCTATGTAACTCTATTACTAGCACTCGACAATTAAAGCTTCCTAAAAGCAAAAACACACGGAAGAAGAAGTGACAAGTAAGAAAAATACAGTTAATACTTAAATTAAGGTAGCTCGCTGCACAGCAGACGTGAAGCAGACGGCGGTTAGGGCGACACATGAACTTACAACATAAAAGTAATAACAGATAAAAATACATATTCATGAACCTGAGAGAAAATCAGTGGATAAGTTTAAGCAAACGCTATCAGCAGTACAATGAGAATCAGCTTAATTTTTCAATTAACTCCTCGACAGAATAGAAGGAGTGACCTATGAGGAAACACTCCAGTTTCGATTTGAAAGCGCGTGGATTACTGCTAAGAGTTTTGAATTCGAGTGGCAGCTTATTGAAAATTGATGCAGCAGTATACTGCACACATTTTTGCACATGAGTTAAGGAAGTCCGATCCAAATGGAGGTTTGATTTCTGCCGAGTATTAACCGAGTGAAAGCTGCTTATTGTTGGAAATAAACTAATATTGGTAACAAGAAACGACAATAAGGAATATACATATTGAGAGGCCAATGTCAAAATACCCAGACTCCCTGAACAGAGGTCGACAAGAGAATCGTGAACTCACACCACTTTTTGCCCGAACCTCCCGTTTCTGAGCCAAAAATATCCTTCTAGAATGGGAAGAGTTACCCAAAAACATAATACCATACGACATAAGTGAATGGAAACAAGCAAAGTAGACTAATTTACTTGTCGAAGTATCACTCACTTTCGGTACCATTCGAATAGTGAAAATGGCAGTATTAAGTCTTTGAACAAGATCCTGAACGTGGGCTTTCCACAAAGCCTTACTATTTATTTGAACACCTAGGAATTTGAACCGTTCAGTTTCACTAATCATATGCCCATGCTGTGAGATTAAAACGTCAGGTTTTGTTGAATTGTGTGTTAGAAACTGTAAAAACTGAATCTTACTGTGATTTAACGTTAGTTTATTTTCTACAAGCCATGAACTGAGGTCATATACTGCACTACTTGAAACAGAGTCAATGTTGCACACAACATCCTTTACGACCAAGCTAGTGTCATCAGCAAACAGAAATATTTTAGAGTTACCCATAATACTTGAGGGCATATCATTTATATAAATAAGGAACTGGAGCGGCCCCAACGCTGATCCCTGAGGAACCCCTCCCACTTGACAGTACACCACTCAGATCCTCCATCACACTGTATTACTTTCCCTCCATTCCTGTAGATCGTTCCCTAATGCTCTTCCTGAAACACTCTACAACTTCTGATTCTGTCAGTTCTTTCAGGTCCCATCTCCTTAAATTCCCACCTTTTTCCAGTTTTAATCTACAGTTCATAATCAATATATTGGGATCAGAGTCCACATTGGCCATGGAAATGTCTTACAATTTAAAATCTGGTTCCTAAAAATCTGTCTTACCATTATATAATCTATCTGTAATATTGCAGTATCTCCAGGTGTCTTCCACGCATACAACCTTCTTCCATGTTTCTTGAACCAAGTGTTAGCTATGATTAAGTTATGCTCTGTGCAAAAACCTACCAGGCGGCTTCCTCTTTCATTTTTTACCCCCATTCCATATTCACCTACTACGTTTCCTTTTCTTCGATTTCCTACTGTCGAATTCCAGTCACCCATTAATATTAAATTTTCATCTCCCATCACTATCTGAATGATTTCTTTTATCTCATCACACATTCCATCAATTTCTTCATCGTCTGCGGACTTCTTTTACGACTTTGGTAGGCATGGGATTCGTGGCTATCTTGGCCACAACAATGCGTTCACTATGCTGTTTGTAGTAGCTTACCCGCATTCTTATTTTTATTAATTATTAGACCCACTCATGCATTAGCTTCATATTAGCCTTCCTAATACTTAAATCTATATTCGATGTTAACAATGACGCCGGTGGATGAACTGTCACGAAATTACTGACCGTCGAGAAAGTCACGAATATAACCGACAAGCTAATGGGCCCTTCACAGGAAAAGGTTTTTCGCCGGAAAACGCGGAAAACTGAAACCCAGCAAATGAGTAAAATAATGTATACTCATTGAAAAAAAAAATGGTGTATGCACACAACTTACACCACAATAGTCTGGGATTACTCTATTACGTAACACAGTTTTTGTGATTGTATCTTGCAGCTTTAGTTATTTTTAATTCAAAGAGGCTTTGAAAGGACAGAAAGAACGTGTTGGACTACGCTACAGATCGTTCTGTTAGCACAGTCTTTACTTTGTAATCACTTTCGTTGACTTCGGCAACTCTCAAGAAAAATCTCCAACCTAACCGAGACAATGCGCTACGATACAGCCGAGATCATGACAAGAGAAAGGGCTACATCACACTCGAAGTAAATTTATATAGGTAAGGATCCCCATGACCTGTGTACGTCTATTATAAAAAATCTCCAAGCCACTCTCCTCAAATAGATCGCAATCTTCTCTTGACCTTCATCTGTTACTATTTCAGAATTAGAAACCAGATTCAAAGAAAATTTGGCTACCAGTCACAAAACTAGAAAAATAAAAATAATAAAAGTGAGAACATGAAACATGTTAGCAATAACCATAAGCAGGAGATTTTACAGAAAATAAAATTGAGAAAGGAAATTATTAATATTATCGACCGTTTAAGAACTCTAGGCTAGGAAAGGAATGAAACCACATATCGAATAACTGGTGGAAGAGTTAGTGTGTTTTAAGATTAAATCCAAACAAGAATTAGAGAAAAATATATCGAAGCAAGGCCTCTATTACGAAAAATTGCTAAATCTCGAGACAAATTGTGTCCTTCTGTATTAGATGAAATTTTTTGGCCCCTAGTACGGATGAAACAGTATCCTCAGTATCAACAGGAACTTCGGACATGTGTTTCATATTTCATCCAAGCCTGCAGTCTATAAATATTTAAACAAAATACTAAAACAAAATACCACTACAGGGGAATTACTTACGAAGTAGTTCTTGGTAAAGAAACACAGGACACAATTACGTATGTAGGCTTAATACAAACTACAACTGTATTTATAAATCGCTATAGTTGCCTTGGAGTAACGACGAGCGAATATCAATATAACCTGTACGCTTCAAAACTGTTATCCATGAAAAAGCTAAACGACGTATCGTGAACAAAATACAATTTAACACCGAAACAATGATATTAGCTGACAATGGGCACAGACTTTAGTCAATGGGCACTGTTGAAAATTTGTGCCAGACCAGGATTAGCACCCGAGTCCCCTGGTTACTAGGGAGAGGCAATGATCACTGTGTCCGAATTACACAGTGGTCAACAGAATAGCACGAACAGCCCGAGCATGCCGTTCGCAAGATCCAAATTCTCAATTTCTCCATAGACTGCTACTGCACTGCTCCTTGAACATAATCCTCCTCCCCTTAATTATACAGTACATGGCCAAAAAAACAGACACCGAATATATGCAAACTTGGCCTTACGAACATTGCAGACGTCGTCTATGTAACACACGTGAAACTTCAAAGAATTTACCAATTCGTTGCATTGTTTACTATAGACCACAAATCAAGTAACGTAAAAAAACACTGCGTCTATTGAGATCATGATTCAGAGTTAAAAAAAACTAATAAGTCGCCTACATATTACAGTTGCTGCCGAAAGAGGAGAACCATTATTTTCCCACAAAAGGAAATTTAGTTAAAATTACGCTTCTATTTCGGTTAGTTTCGGCGGTTACTAAAATTTGCAGTGAAAGTTACATAGTGGACTCTACCATCCCCCCACCAGAAACGTAGTTATCGTGGCTGTTGTGAGACTTTTGTACACAGCTAGAGAAAGAATGTTGAATGTGGCGCGGACGGAAACACTAGGCTACGCTACAGGGCAATCTGCTCGCACAACGTTTAGTCGGCATTCATAATCGTTGGCGTAAACAACTCTCAATCAAATTACCCACTTCCAACCTAACTTAGATCTCGGGCTACACTACCAATCGGCCTGTCATCACAACCAAAATTTCATTGAGGGGGGTGGGGGGATTTCCTGTATCTCTCTCTCTAGACAAAACTGTCAGTTATTGTAGACTTATTGTCAGTCTTAACTTCAAGATTTACTAATGATAAACACTTTTGAGACGGCTCCTAATTTTAGAATAGTCCTCTTCGTCTTACTTGGCATAAATTGTTCGCTGGCGTCCCAGCAGCTAGCTCCCTCAGTGTCAGCTTCTGCCATCGCACCACGCCAGTCTGCTGTTGTCCTAGCAGACCGAACGCACCGCACATCCACCTTCGGAACCACTCTCTGGCCAGTTAGCAACTGAGCCGAGCACTGTTTACATCGTGAAAGGAAAACTATGCAAAGATGTACACTCGAATGGAACGACTGAGTAGCACACACACAGTAATATCTGAGGAATGTCCTTCGACACGCGCAGAACGAAATTCTTCTCGCGAACGTACAGCGTCTCTGAAAAAAAATCTCGTGACTATATTCCGGCGTTACGGCCAGGTTCTCATACAAATGAGCAAAAAAGGGTACATTTGAATTTTTTTTTTGAGACAATGAAAATACATTCGAAGGATCTGTTTATGAATTACGAGTGATCATACTATGAGCTTAATTTTAGATTTTCAATAAAAAAATGGCGCCGTTAATTATGATTTGATCAAGGGCCTGCGAGACTGGAGTACGCAGAGTGCGTGCAGTGTTGCACCTCAGATGTTACCTGAATTCAAAAATGGGTAACATCAGTTGATACTACATTATTTCTCTGAAATTGAAAATGGATTACATCAGTCGATAATACATAAAATTTATGGGAGCGCAATGAAACAACCTTAAATTTAACAATACAGTGCTAATTCGAACTTTGAGTTCAATTTTTGTGGGTTTGTTTCACTCCTTATGCCTACACAAAAATTAGTTAATATTAACAAATGTCATATTATAGCTATAAGCTCCTAAGAAAAGTGTACTTTTAGGGGTCAGAGGTAGAAGTTAAGAGATCGAACCACTTTTAATTTATGCTGCATGCCGTTCTGAGAAAATCGTTACTCGAAAAAAAAGTGTTCAAAGTTTAGGGAAAACATTTAGTTACATTATTACTTCGACTTGCATGAACTGAGTGATACATATATATTTTCAATGTCAGTGAAAACGAATCTGAAGTCAGATTTTCAATATTCAAAACAGCTAATCCAATGCGGAGGGCAAACGATTATGTTTTGACCAATTTTTACCAAAAATGTATTTTCGTTATTTACTTTTAGTCTGCAATTCAAGGAGTATTTATCAACCCTTCCTCGAGCTCTGATTGTTCCTAGACAGCAACTTCCTGTTCTTCTTGGCAGGAAAAGCCGATCTGTCTAAGCTGGATATGCAGCACTTGGCAGCCTGCACTTGATATTCGTCCGTATTTTCGGTGAGTATGTTTGCATGCATTCTGCAGTATGAATCATTTTGAGCACGTGCGACACGGGACGAGTTTTCATCTACATCTATATGGATACCCTGCAAAACACATTTAAGTGCCTGGCAAAGGGTTCATCGAATCACCTTCACAACTGATAATTAATTGAAACCCTCAACTGCCGACAGGTGTTGTTGATATACTTCGATGGGGACAGCTGAAAATGTGTGCCCCTACTGGGACTCGAACCCAGGATCTCCTGCTTACATTGCAGACGCTCAATCCATCTGAGCCATCGAGGACACAAATGAACAGCACGACAGCGGGAATTTATCCCTCGCACGTTTCCCGTGAGACTCACATCCCCAACCGTCCACAATCCGCATACGTAATGTACTTAATAGGTACTTGTCCATCCACTCATTACTGGCTCACACTAAGGTGACGATTCCCGTAAGAGTTCGAGCAACCTATGCGCATTCGCACAGACGAAGGTCAATGGCTGGGTAACGTTTAACCATAGGTATGAAGATAGTAACTGTTCTCGAAAGAACAGGCGCCACTGACGACCGTGCAGCTCTTCTAGAATACATGATAGACCGGCCGATGTGGCCCAGCGGTTCTAGGCGCTTCAGTCGGGAGCCACGCGACCGCTACGGTCGCAGCTTCAAATCCTGCCTCGAGCATGGATGTGTGTGATGTCCTTAGGTTAGTTAGGTTTAAGTCGTTCTAAGTTCTAGGAAACTGATGACCTCAGATGTTAAGTCCCAAAGTGCTCAGAGCCATTTGAACCATCAGTCCCTATGTTTACACACTACTTACAGTAACTTATGCTAAGGACAACACATACACAGCCATGCCCGAGGGAGGACTCGAACCTCCAACGGGGGGAGCCGCGCGAACCGTGACAAGGCGCTGGAGACATGGCGGGTAGCCCGCGCGGCTCACGGCAGCCGTGACACTGCTTCAAACAATGGGCTGCAGAAACTTTTGTAAAGCACGGACTAAAAAAAAAAAAAAAACTTTCCGTTCCTAGAGTCTAGACAAGTACACCTTTAAAAATGCAACTACAAAGAAATAGAATTTTCGAACGTTTTGAATGAGAACCTGTCTTATGGAACACCGTTGATCAAATGTCACAGGGATTGTGTACTCAGGTTTCACATGTGGATTAACACTTTCTAATCAATATCCGGAATGAGCAGGGCTTAAAACTTTGAAGCGTTAAATTTCAAGGGCCGTTCTCTTGTATGCAAATAGTTTCACAGTAGAAATTTCTCTAGTTTTATTTATTTATTTAATTATTTATTTTGCTGTAGGGAAAGAAGGATAGCATTGTGAGGAGGGGGAAGGGGGGGGGGGGGAATCTTGCATCTCCCACCTTCGAATTCTCACTACAGAATTTTTATTCATTACGAGATTCTCAGCCACTTGCAGAAGTGATTTGGCGTGATTTTGCAAAACTTTTCCTTTAGCCAATCGTAGCAACTATAGGATTCCGTTCCTGCTGCATGACATGTCTCGGAACTTAAACTGACCAACTCATTTGCATAAAGAGCTAGCTTATCATTCGCTTCTTTACTTGCGTAGACCTTTCATGGTCTGCAAAGAATTTTTTTTCTTTAATCGTTGTTTTATGTCTTTTATAAACTGCAACACTTTCTAAACTTTCTAAACTTAACGCCATTGAAGCATGGTCTTTTACTGAAGGACCAAAAAGCACTACTGACAGCTGGAGTCCAAGGTTTTTGTTAATCAAGCCGTTTGTATTTTTGTGGTGATATCTCCGTAGAGTCTTTCATTCCCTAACGCATATTTCTTTATATCTAATTGAGAAGTGAAATACCGGTTTTCATAGATGCAAATTTAAAATATTTTAATATAACGCAATAAATATTTCATTAAAATTTTCATCCCCTTATGCTCGAAGTTCCAAAACCAGTGAAACACGTAGTTTTTAAAAATTGTAAAAGATTAGCCGAATACGAATTGTCAGATATATTTATTAATGCTTTCATAATGAACCATTTTCTGAAACATCTCACACCCTTTAGGGGTTGGGTTTTCAACAACAATTAAACACGTATTCTTCTATTTAGAACCGAGGAGCCAAATTCAAATCTTCATCCATTTAATTCTAAAAATGCTTTCATAGTGAAATATTTCATAAAACTTTTCATCCCTTATTTCACTCTATTAGTGAGTTAAATTTCCAAAAGTAACGAAACACACTTTTTTTTTTACATCGAACCGAGATGTCAAATACCTATTTTCATAGATGTAGCTTTAAATATGCTTCAGTAGTTCTTTAATAATGATTTATTTTCAAAAACCTTCACTAATTATTTTATCCCCCAATGGAAGAATTTCGGAAAATGCTAAAAACCTGTTTCTTTTTTGTTTCTGACTGAGACACCAAATATCAATTTTCGTAGTTTTGTAGTTATAGCTTCAATAGGGACATAGGGAAATATTTAAAAAAAAACTTTCAACCCATTTTTCACCCCCTTAGGAGTGAAATTTCTAACAATCTCTTCTTAAACGATGCTTTCAGCAAGTCCGTATACTTTGCAGGTTGGGTGGAAGGCTATGGGTCAGTGAAACATGTGCCACTATTGCACCTTCTTGGAGGTTGTAGTTCCAAAAACAGTGAAACACGTATTTTTCAATAACACAATTTTCATAGATTTCGCTTTAAAAATTCTTTCGCACTGAAATACTTTCATAAAACATTGCATCCTATATTCCACCCCCCTTAATGGTTGAATGTATCAAAAACAGGTTTTCATATATTTCATGAAACATTTCATCCTCTATGAAATGGGGTATGGTAGTGACACACCAAAATCACAATAGTAATCCGTTGTAGTTGCTACATATTTTATTACAATCAAAAACATTATAAAATCACAATCACAATAATAGAGGAGACTGCCTTACAAGGCCAGATCAGTTGGACAAATAATAAATAAATTTCGTTAAGCTGAACGAGACCTGTAAAACGTGAAATTTGAATATGACTAGGTAAATATACTTAGGTAAAGCTTTACTTAAATAGCACAAATGTCCATAAAATTCATAGCAGAACTCTCACTACTTGCAATCAGGGGAGAAACAGATTAAGCGTAAGAATACAGATATTTAAAGTTCGGCTAGCCAACTTTCCTAAACAAAACTATATAAAAAATGACTAAAACAATTAAGGGGGTCCTTTAATTTTGACCAAACGGACCTTCAAATTTAGTTACTCAGTTGATTAATCAACAATATTCTTAGAATGATTACAACTAGAACATGACTATGTGACAATACCCTTAAAATAAGGTTGCTTCAAAATTTCGTATGAATGGGCGATAGACGCTAGCAGACCAAGGATTCAAATCAATACAAGAGATCCACGAGGCAGAGAATGACATAGAAATATACTCAACTTGGCAATGCAATTGAACTTTGGATGCTATAGTTCTCCACCGGAAAGATGGAATCACGCAAAAGTGACAACATAACCCAAGATGTAAAGGAGAGGACATGGCCTTAAATATCTCTCTGCCCCCGTGGTGCTGTGCTCCCAGTATGCTAGCGTCGACCGCTGCCAATTATCTCTAACACAACACACATCAAGGGCAGACACTTTTCTGAGACATAAACTACACAACCTTATATGGAGAACAGGTGAGCAATACAACTGGAATGAAACCAATGAGCCTCCGTGAGTTACTTGGCCAGTGCCAGCCATTAAACTTTGATTAATAAGATCGCTAAAAATCATACCGAAGTTAAGATGAGAAGACTTATCTCCAGGTACGGAATATTAGTGGCAGAGACAATGAATTGGTTACGCTCTCAGCCGTATGTTCGCGGCAGAGTCTGGGGAAAGCAAGGGCCACGTGGAGCCGGATCTTGGGGTGAATTTCCTTCTCTCCGAGACACTCGGCTTCTTCTGCGACTTAGCCGGCAAAAGGCCGAGGACCCCGGGTGGGGACCGATACGGCAGCAGTTGGCGGATGGCGAGGTCTTCGGGGGGTGGGGTGGGGGGGGTCTTGTGTAAAGGGGAAGACAACCGTGGTGAAGGGAAGGTCTGTATTCCACAGGAACGAGTTAGCATGGCACTCAGATATTTCCACGATTCGGCGGTAGGGGACAATTTGTGGTTCTACAAGACCTTGAACCGAGTTCGGGAACATATGTTTTGGCCCAACCTATATGGCGATGGCAGGCGATTTGTTGGCAACTGTGTCCAGCGTAAGCGCGGTAAGTCCGATGTGGGGCCGCACAGAGAACTACTACAGTCGCTTAGGGAGCAGTGTCCTCTGGGCCGCGACTCAAAGATCGAAACAACGATCGACGGAAACTGGCGCCAGAAACGCAGCAGCTCACTCTATTTCATCCCCTTAGGCGTTGAACTTCTAAAAACACCGAAACACGTATTTTCTTATTTGTAACTTCGAAGTCAAATACCAATTTTCGTAGATGTATCCTTAAAAATACTTTCATAGTTCTTCCATAATTATTTATCTCAAAATAAAATGTTCACCCACTATTTCACCGCATAGAGGTTAAATTCCCAATAATACTGGAACACATATTTCTTTATTTCTGACCTAGAAACTAGATACAAATTACCTTAATATCTACATGTTTCAAAAATCCTTTCATTTCCTGTGTCTCCCCCTTAGAGGTGGAATTTCGAAATATGCAGTATAAGCGGTATAAGATCAACACCCTTTCCAAATCTCAAGGTTTATTTTCCTTGGCGGTCTGGACTGTGTGAATTTCATAGTAATGGCCTCCACACACACACACACACACACACACACACACACACACACACACACACACACACACACACCACTATCAATGCCACCACCACCTCCTGGGGAAATTTCTGCAGACGCCCTTGTTCCACTGCAGTCATATTTTGCCGACAACCTACATTTAGCAGCGTGGGAGGGATAGTGTCGTGCAACAAACAGTATACTCAGTAGACAACGAACTGTTCGTTGTGAAATCAGCGACATATTAACCGAGACTGACACAGAAGGTGCTGAAGGTGAAGCACACTAGACTCGTGTCTACCACGGCTTCAAATAGTATCGATTTGCTATGAACGGAAGTTCCGAAAAGTGAGCAAGTAATTTTACAGTAAATTCAGTACCGATGGTGAGGATATACAACGAAAAATATTTCTATAAAATTTCAGAAATAATGAAACATTCCACTCAAGTCGCGTGACAGAAAACGCAATGGATATGCTTGCACTTAAGACGGAAGGCCCTACGTGCTTACGCAGGCTTACGACAGATCGCAAAATTCGGCAGTAGGCGTAAGCCAACCTCGTGTGCTGCCATCTGTTGTTGATGCCAGGCATCAAGGTCTCAGTAGTACGGCCATGCACTGGAGAGTAGTTGCTTTGTAAGCACTCCGTCTTCAGGCCACGAGTGGCCTACTGGACGGGACCATCCGACCGCCGTGTCATCATCCGTGGAGGATGCGAAAAGGAGGGGCGAGGGTCAGCACACTGCTCTCCCGGTCGTTATGTTGGTATTCTTTGACCGGAGCCGTTACTATTCGGTCGAGTAGCTCCTCGATTGACATCATGAGGCTGAGTGCACCCCGAGAAATGGCAAGAGTGCATGGCGGCCTGGATGATCACCCATCCAAGTGCCTTCAACGCCCGACAACGCACATAACTTCGGTGATCTCACGTGAACCGATGCAACCTCCGCGGCAACGCCGTTGCCGCAGATATTTTAGAGTAGTTGCTTACGTTTCATAATTATCTAGTTTACGGGGAAAATGTAAAAAAAGGCGATTGTCACCGAAGCTACAACTAATCTGAATTTCTGGTTAGTTATCAAGTGGTCTTGTGTGCGAGCCTGAATTTTTCATCCTTTGCGGTGGGAATGATTCAAACCCGTCATGTTCTTCTTATGAGGTGTTCTATTTATTTTACACACAATGATCGTTTGTAGTTGTGTTGAGTTACCACCTTGATAAATTTTTGGATGGCGCACGTATCATAACTGAGATCTGCGCTTGCGCTTAATGGCTGAAGGTCAATTAGCGTAATGAGTAGTAGCGAATGTTACAGTAACATGTTTGTAAATTATTTCAGGTAAATTACGTTAGTCGTGTAATATTATCCGTATACCAGTACAGTATGTGGGCCAATTACGTTAGTCATGGAATACTATCCGTATAAGACTATGTCACCTTGATGTCCCGGAATTTGCTTCAATTTTGGAATCCACGAAAGAACTGGAAATTTTCCTTTACACAGCTTTTCATATAATTTCTATTACAGTGATTCAGTCTTGTCTGTCACTCGACTTTTCTGACTGTGAAATAAATTCTATCGCTCAGGTGCTTATTACCTCTTCGTGTTTCCATTTGCCGATATTGCGCATAAACACATATCTCAAAGTTGCTATGGACATTGATGAAACGACACACTTTTCTATGGCGACATTGCAGTTTAGAGATAGAAAAACCGATCAGTTAAAACGATATGGGTATTTTAGTTCTGAATAACCGATGTCTTTCGGTATTTGTTTGCTCTCGGTTATAACAAGTATTTTTTTATTTTTTCCTGATAACCACGTAAAAACAGATATATCAATTAGCCACAGCTGTCGTAGTAAAATTTTTAGTTTTCAAATAAACCTTTTTTAAAAAAGACGAGTAATTTTTATTCGTAAGATTTCCATAGCACTGAAATACGGCGTTATTACAGAAAAAAATGGGAAAAGTTATGTATGCCACTTTAATAACACTGCTGATAGAAACGAGCAACAAATGGATTGGTCCAACATTGCCGAGACAATACTGTGCCTGTTATACAAGCAGTGCGCGAGAATGGACGCAGTTTCTCGCTGTTGTCGAACGTCAGTTGTAACACAAAATGGCACCATCTGGAAGCCTGGAAGTATTTTACGATATGCAGTACGAGTGAAGCACAATAGTCGATTTGGTCACTTGCGACATCATACAAGGAAAAAAGTTAAAATTTTACAAATCATTCATAGTTCGGGATAAAAATAGAAAGTGCCTGATCTGCTGCCTGTGTCTACGTAGTATGCCGTTATCTGCTTTTAGCCCTTAAAAACGGAGAAATTAAAACGAAAAAGAGAGTTCTCCTGCCGCAGTTTTCTCTCTATATCGCTGGACTATACGTAATGCCCGCATAGTGCTGTGATAACCGATTACAATATAATTTTTGAGCAGAGCTTCTAAAAACTAAAATCAGTAGGATAATACTGGCAGTTTTCTGTAGTATAGGAGCACTCGCCAGAAGCGAAGATCGGACATATTTGACTATTTAATTTAAAGAAATTAGAATTATATTAATACAGTCAGTGCTCGCGGGCGTTAATAAATATCAACGTGGACAAGTGAAAATGTGTGCCGCGACCGGGACTCGAACCCGGGATCTCTTGCTAAAATGACAGACGCTCTATCCATCTGAGGCACCGAGGACACAGTGTATGGTTCGACTGCAGGGACTATCTCGCGCACGCATCTTGAGAGACTCACATTCTCACCTTGAATGTCCATACACTACAGTCGTAGAGTCCCCCTCCAACACACTCATTCCTCGTGGAAGACATGTCCATATCCATATAAGTATATGGTTCTGGCAATACCAGCCATGACCTTCTTCTGTGAAGATGTACACGTATTCCCGGAACTGTTACGGGACTTGGTACGAATGTGTTCCACGAGTAATGAGTGTGTTGGTGTGGGACACTACGAATGTAGTGTGTGGACATGCAAGGTGAGAATGTGAGTCTCGCGGGAGGCGTGCGCGAGATAGTACCTGCAGTCACACTATCGTCTGTGCCCTCGGTGGCTCAGATGGGCAGAGCGCCTGCCATGTAAGCAGGAGATCCCGGGTTCGAGTCCCAGACTTGCACACATTGTCACCTGTCCCCGTTGATATATATCGACACCCGTGAGCAGCTGACGGTATTAATATAATTCTAATTTCGTTCTGAACGGCTGCAGGTCATCATATAGGTATTTAATTTGACATTTTGATTCCATTTATCAAGAAACTGAGAAAGTAAAATTTTTTTAATCTTTGTTTGATTTCTACGTTTACTAGAGGAAATAATGTAAATAAAAGACTGAAAATCGGTTATTACAAAAACTGGTATTGTGACGGGTTTTAACAAGTAGCTTAAAGTGAGTCTGGGAAACTGATAACAGCCGAAAACCAGTTGTTTCAGCGGTAACCAACATTCCCACTGGTGTTCTGAGTGGTAAGATTGACAGACAAGGACATGAAGAACAGTTTCTCAGTAAGGTTACTGCAGCCCTGATGTTCTCAAAATGAACGGGCCAGGCTTTGGCGTCCGCGAGGAGGAGGGGAGGGGGAGGGGAGACGGAGGGGAGGGGGAGGGGAGGGGGAGGGGAGGGGAGGGGAGGAGGTGGGGAGGGGAGGATAGGCAAAAGGGCACTTTCACCCATCGCCCCCAACCCTCCCTGGAATCTGGAGTAAAGAGTTTTTATTCGTTACAGTATACTCATACTCTTCCAGATAAGAATTCTCCACAATACTGCTAAACCTTAGCTTTGACCAGTTGTAGCGCTTATAGAGTTAGGGTCTTGTAGCTTGATGCACCTCGTAACTGACCAGCTGATTTGTAGATAGAGTGCCAGTTTCAGAATCATGCACTCCAGCCCCGACGCGCCTTTCCCCCTCCCCACCACTGGAAATATTTATGCAGACTCCAGTCTGCCACTGTGCATATATTTTGATAACATCCTGGTTTTAATAGCATCGAAGGAACAGCATTGTGGAGTAAAGGGTAGACCTAGCACAGACCACACCATTCACAATGAAACGCATCACTTAGTAGATGGTGAAGTACTCTGAAGCTAGCCAGATAGAAACAGAACCTCCTGGCACTGTATCTAACACAAATTCTAATCTTACACTAATCTCTTGTATGTACCTATCACACCCTCAAAGAGCCAACGATTTACTATTATCAGAAGTTCCGAAAAATGAGGAAGAAATTGACCCACACATTTTCCGTTGTTTATTATTTCGATTACCCCATAAACGGAATGGACTTGTAGCCACAGGTTACACAAGCGATAGATGGTTTAAAATACATAAAAAGAGATGACAATAAGAAACGATTTTTGAAAACACAATGATGCACGGCTTTTACGATTTTTACAGGAAAAAATGGATGACAAAATAAAGGTTTTTCAAAAATACGCTGGTAGGCAATATTGGGGATTTTTTATCTTTATAGATGACTAGCGGAAAAGCTTGGTGTTGACCAGGCATTTATTTACAGCTGTGCGTCCACGTCCGTACTATGCAGCGTCTGGCCTTGTCCTGAGTTTTTATGACGTATCTCCTGAAACATGTGTCGTACAATGATATAATTTTGTAGGTACATTGAGCGTCATATGCGGATACTGTCTGCAAAATTTATTGTGAATATAGTAGCAAAGAAGTAACAAACTTAAATGTCACGAATGCTGTGATGCCCACACACTAGGGTGTAACTAATGTACACAGGATGCTTGGCACGATCATTATGGCTACCATCACCTGTGGTCGTAATTGGACCAGCTGTGTCGACGTAGTGAAAATATAAATGTGCATAACATGGTAAACGTCCATTCTTTCCAGCCATCTGACCTGAACTACGATCAAAAATATCATGTAAAAGTGGTAGGGGCAATGGCCTTGCCGCAGTGGATACACCGGTTCCCGTCAGATCACTGAAGTTTAGCACTTCCGGGCTTGGTCGGCACTTGGATGGGTGACCATCGGGGCCGCTATGCGCTGTTGGCATTTTTCGGGTTGCACTCAGCCTTCCGATGCCAATTGAGGAACTACTCGTCCGAATAGTAGCGGCTCCAGTCAAAGGAAACTACCACAACGAGTGGGAGAGCCAGCTCCTCCTCCACCCTCAGTGAGAATGACGTGGCGGTCGGATGGTCCTGATTGGCCACTTGTGACCTGAACACGGAGTGCATTTTTAAAGTAGTACTCCCTACATAAAACTGACAGTCTAGGCTCAGGGACTGTCTACGGTAAATGCTGCATTGGATCTACGAATACTATTAAAATAACGGTTTGAGTTCTCTTTAATTGTCCAATCATCTGAAGTGAGTCCTTATTGCAGTACGCTGAAAAATAGATTTTACGTTAATGGCGGATAAATTTTGTGTTAATGGCGGCAAATTAACTTTACCCTAATGACACACAAGGTCAATACCGTACTATCACGTAAAGTATTCTCAGATCGAAATGTTTTGCATTACAAAATCTCCAATGTAGATTCATAATACCGCAATTATAATTCTCAAAATAATTTGGATCTACGTTGAATGGA
The DNA here is from genome assembly GCF_023897955.1 of Schistocerca gregaria. Lineage (NCBI taxonomy): Eukaryota > Metazoa > Arthropoda > Insecta > Orthoptera > Acrididae > Schistocerca > Schistocerca gregaria. The sequence continues at coordinate 1,914,106 of NW_026061770.1, forward strand.
TATTTAAATGCATCTTTCAAAACAATAACAGAATTCTCATTAGATCATCATTATCAGTGGCTAGAGTATTCCTATTATTTCGTCTACCAAAAACCGTGTCTCACTATGGCTTCTTCAGTACGCTGTTTTGTTTTCCACTGTTGACAATAGAAACGATCTGGCAGATGTGACATTGTAGATGTCCAGTATGCGTGTCTTAATGCAAATAAACCGTCTGGAACATTTACCCTTGAACGTCCCTAGAATGGGATTTCATGGAACGTTATTACTTTCCTGTGTCCATTTCCATCACACCAGCTGATCGCCACGACTGGGGAAGTGGAGGAGGGGGTGGGCTGAAAGTTGGCAGCAGTGGCAGAAAAACCGAAGAAAACCTCACGTTTTCGTCATTTGTTTTCATAATGAAGTAGTGCCAATTCGTCACATCGCACGCTTTTCTCTCGGAAACGGTAAAATTCATCGTCTGGATATCAATGTCCCCTGCTGAGGTATGCAGTCGCACCACTCTGTATGAAAAAGGTTCTAAGCTGATGCAGTCGACAAGTAACATCGAAATATATCGTCACCAAGAAATACATCGACACCTCGAAATAAATCCACACCTCGAAATAAATCGCCACCTCGAAATAAATCGCTACCTCGAAATAAATCGACACCGCGAAATAAATCGAAACCTCGAAATAAATCGACACCTCCGAGAAACCGCTACATCGAAATGAGTCGATATCCCGAAATATATCGACATCTGGACACATTTCGACTTACAATTAGATCGAAAACTCGAAGCTAGTCGACATATCGAGATAAATAGAGGTATAGGAATATATCGATTTCCTGAAATATATTGGTACCTAGTAATATAAAGATATCTCTAAAAATAGCGATATCTAGAAATTTATGGATTACTTGAGATATAGAGGTATCTTGAAATATATCGATATCTCGAAAAGAATCGATATCTGAAGTACACCAATACTTGGAAATATATCTATACCTCGAAATATATAGAGAACCTGAATTGTGTGGTGTATCAAAATAAATCGATATCTCATATAAACGGATACTCGAAATCAATCGATACCTCGAAATAAATAGACTCCTCAATATAGATAGATATCTCGAAATAAATCGACATCTTGATATAATGTGCGCATCTACGTAAGTCGATATATCGAATTGAATCGATAATGGGAAATGTATGGACGTCTGGAAATAAATCTGTACCGCTAAGAAAACGATTCTCGAAATAAATAGATATAACGAAATATATCGCTATCTTGATAAATACCGTTATCTAGTGGTCGGATATATGTTTCAAGATGACATGACATATCAGTATAGTGTAAATACATGAAAATACTTTGGATTTTCAATATATCGATAGATTTCTAGACCTTGGGAAAAAATTCTCTAATCCGACCTCGGGGCAAAAACGCAGACCTCGGGAAAAAACGCCGACCTCGGGGAAAAACGCCGACTTCGGGGCAAAAACGCCGACCTCGGGAAAAAACGCCGACCTCGGGGCAAAAACGCCGACCTCGGGGAAAAACGACGACATCGTGGAAAAACGCCGACATCGGAGAAAAACGCCGCTGTTGGGAAAATACGTCGACCTCAGGGAAAAACGCCGACCTCGGGGTAAAACACCGACCTTGGCGAAAAACACCGTCATCGTGGAAAAACGCCGACGTCGGGGAAAAACACCGACGTTGGGAAAAAACGCCGACCTCGGGGAAAAACGCCGACCTCGGGGAAAAACGCCGACCTTATGAAAAAACGACGACCTCAGGAAAAACGCCGACCTTCGGAAAACTGCCGACCTGAGGAAAAATCCAGTTCCATTAATTTACACAGACACTAATGTCAGTCACCATTAGGTTCTCAAAATGCAACAAAATTCCTGGTATTTATCACCTCACACAAAAAGTGGTCATGACAGAAAAGTCTCGTTCTTTAGAAAGTTTAGAATGAGATGTTCTAAATATTACAGATAATCCATTTACAATAATCTACAAGCACTGCACAATGAGAAGAGACTGACAACCAGAGCACTTTGAAATAGTGCACAGCCAGGAAGACAGAGGTTGCATTGCTGTTTATAATCCTCTGGTGCTTGAGATTCAGAATCCAGGATTGCCTCGAATGAGAACAGCAGGAATGAATGTCCTGCACCAGTATAGAACTTACTCTGGAACTTCACAGAAAATCACAAGGCACAATTATATCACATCATTTTCAGCAAACTACAGAAGCCTCTAATAGACATAACAACGTCGTCACCTCCTTCATCAGTGAAAGATCTTAGTAGCTATTGAGTCAAGAGTTGGTGGCCAATTAATAATTTGTTGTTCAAAGCTAACTTCAGTGTATATGGGAATACTCAGTGGACATCTTTAACCATCATATTTTACTGTCTAAGATATGTCAACTTCCCAGGCTATAAGTATAAGCAGAGCTTGGTCTTTCCCATTCCGAGTTTGTTTTGAATGGGTATCAAGGGAATCAGATCTACTGGGCATTTAGAGCAACCTGCTTTTAACAATATGATCAGGCAATAGACACAGACACAGAATTTGAAATTTCTCTGTGAAGCGGTTACCTTCATCGTCTGCAAACTTATGTTGTGTGCTGGGGTATGCGGAGGCACTAATAGCAACACAGTAAAACACAGAAGAAGCTTATAGGTTGATGTAATCAGCCAGTAAGAAGCAGTAAAATTCAAGTTTTAGTAATCGATTATTGACTTATTATCCGGCTTTGGTGCCTCAGACATGTCCGACGACCTTAAGATTTGGCATGAAACGAAGTCTGGAAGACACGTTACACGAGAGAATTGGAAAAGTGTTCATGTGTTGTAAAAACCTAAGAAATCGTCCCGTTTTCGTCAATTGCCGTCGAATCGACGTAACGACAGATCGTCACATTGGACGCTTTTCTCTATAAAACAGTTACATTTATCGTCTGGAAACTTATGTCGCGGGCTGCGGCATGCGGAGGCACTAATAGCAACACCATAGAACACAGAAGAAGCTTCTAAGTTATTGGTTCAAATGGCTCTGAGCACTATGGGACTTAACATCTGTTGTCATCAGTCCCCTAGAGCGTAGAACTTCTTAAACCTAACTAACCTAAGGACATCAAACACAACCATGCCCGAGGCAGAATTCGAACCTGCGAGCGTAGCAGTCCAGCGGTTCCGGACTGAACCCCTGAACTTCTAGACCACCGCGGCCGGCTCTAAGTTGATATAATCGGCCAGTAAGAAGCAGTACAATTCAAGTTTTTGCTATCGATTATTGACTTATTAGCCGCCTTTGGCGCCAGGGACATGACTGACGACGTTACGATTTCGCATGAAACGAGGTCTGGGAGAAACGTTACACGAGAATATGTGAAAACTGATCATATGTAGTAAAAACTTAAGAAATCCGCCCGTTTTCGGCATCTGCTATCGAATCGACGAAATGTCAGATCGCCACAATGGCCGCTTTTCTCTCTGAAACGATAGAATTTATCGTCTGCAAACTTACGTTGCGTGCTGCGGTATGCAGAAGCACTAATTGCAGCATAGCAGAACACAGAAGAAGCTAGTAAGTTGATGTAATTAACCAGTAAGAAACAGTACAATTAATGTTTAGTTATCGATTATTGACTTCTTAGCCGGTTTTGGTGCCTTGAACATCAGCTACGACCTTAAGATTTGGCATGAAGGGAGGTCTAGCAGCCACGTTGCACGGGAGAATGTGAAAAGTGTTCATATGTAGTAAAAACCCAAGAAATCCGCCCGTTTTCGTCATTTGCTATCGAATCGACTCAATGTAATATGGTCACGTTGACCGATCTTCTCTCTGAAACGGTTACATTTATCGTGTGCAACGCTATGTCACGTGCTGTGGAATTCGGAGAAACTAAAAGCACCATAGTAGACCACAGAAGACGCTTCTAAGTTGATGTAATAGCCAGTAAGAACCAGTACAATTCAAGTTTAGTTATCGGTTTTTGACTTTTTAGCCGGCTTTGATGCCTTGTACATGAGCTAGGACCTTAAGATTTTGCATGAAGCGACGACTAGCAGCCACGTTGCACGGGAGAGTGTGACATGTGTTCTTATATTGTAAAAACCTAAGAAATCTGCCCGTTTTCGTCATTTGCTATCGAATCGATTTAATGTCGGATCGTCACATTGGCAGCTCTTCTCTCTCAAACGGATACATTTATCGTGTGCAAAGCTATATCGCGTGCTGCGGAATGCGGAGACGCTAAAAGCACCATAGTAGAACACAGAAGAAGATTCTAAGTTGATGTGATAGTCAGTAAGAAGCAGTACAACTCAAGTTTAGTTATCGATTTTTGACTTTTTAGTCGGCTTTGGTGCCTTGGACATGTGCTAGGCCATTAATATTTTTCATGAATCGAGGAATAGCAGCCACGTTGCACGTGAGAATGTGAAAAGTGTTCGTACGTAATAAAAACCTAAGAAATCCGCCCGTTTTCGTCATTTGCTATTGATTCGACTTAATGTCAGATCGTCACATTGGCCGCTCTTCTCTCTCAAACGGTTACATTTATCGTGTGCAAAGCTATGTCGCGTGCTGCGGAATGCGGAGACACTAAAAGCACCATAGTAGACCACAGAAGACGCTTCTAAGTTGATGTAATAGCCAATAAGAAGCAGTACAATTCCAGTTTTAGTTAACGATTTTTGACTTTGTAGCCGGCTTTGGTGCCTTGGACATGTGCTAGGACCTTAAGATTTTGCATGAAGTGAGGACTAGCAGCCACGTTGCACGGGAATATGTGAAATGTGTTCAATTGTAGTAAAAACCTAAGAAATCTGCCTGTTTTCGTCATTGGCTATCGAATCGACAATGTCAGATGGACACATTGGCCGCTCTTCTCTCTGAAACGGTTACATTTATCGTGTGCAAAGCTAAATCGCGTGCTGCGGAATGCGGAGACGCCAAAATCACCATAGTAGAACACAGAAGAAGATTCTAAGTTGATGTGATAGTCAGTAAGAAGCAGTACAACTCAAGTTTAGTTATCGATTTTTGACTTTTTAGCCGGCTTTGGTGCCTTGGACATGTGCTAGGCCATTAATATTTTTCATGAATCGAGGACTAGCAGCCACGTTGCACGTGAGAATGTGAAAAGTGTTCGTACGTAATAAAAACCTAAGAAATCCGCCCGTTTTCGTCATTTGCTATCGAATCCACTTAATGTCGGATAGTCACATTGGCCGCTCTTCTCTATGAAACGGTTACATTTAACGTGTGTAAAGCTATGTCGCGTGCTGCGGAACGCGGAGACACTAAAAGTACCATAGTAGACCACAGAAGAAGCTTCTAAGTTGATGTAATAGCCAATAAGAAGCAGTACAATTCGTGTTTTAGTTCACGATTTTTCACTTTTTAGCCAGCTTTGCTGCCTTGGACATGAGCTAGGACCTTAAGATGTTGCATGAAGGGAGGACTATCAGCCACGTTGTACTGGAGAATGTGCAAAGAGTTCATATGTAGTAAAAACCTAAGAAATCCTTCCATTTTCGTCATTTGCTATCGAATCGACTTAATGTCAGATGGTCACATTGGCCGCTCTTCTCTCTGAAACGGTTCCATTTATCGTGTGAAACAATTCGTCGCGTGCTGCGGCATGCGGAGACTACTAAAAGCACCATAGTAGAACACAGAAGAAGCTTCTAAGTTGATGTAATAACAAGTAAGAAGCAGTACAATTCAAGTTTTCGTTATCGATTTTTGACTTTTTAGCAGGCTTTGGTACCTTGGACATTAGATAAGACCTTGAGATTTTGCATGAAGGGAGGACTATCAGCCACGTTGTACGGGAGAATGTGAAGAGTGTACATATGTAGTAAAAACCTGAGAAATCTGCCCGTTTCCGTCATTTGCTATTGAATCGACTTAATGTCAGATCGTCACATTGCAGCTCTTCTCACTGAAACGGTTACATTTATCGTGTGCAAAGCTATCTCGCGTGCTGCGATATGCTCAGACACTAAAAGCGATATAGTAGAACACAGAAGAAGCTTCTAAGTTGATGTAATAGCAAGTAAGAAGCAGTACAATTCCAGTTTTAGTTACCGATTTTTGACTTTTTGCCGGCTTTGGTGCCTTGGACATGAGCTAGGAATATAAGATGTTGAATGAAGGGATTACTATTAGCCACGTTGCACGGGAGAGTGTGAAAAGTGTTCGAATGTTGTAAAAACCTAAGAAATCCGCTCGTTTTCGTCATTTGCTATCGAATCGACTTAATGTCAGATCGTCACATTGGCCGCTCTTCTCTCTGAAACGGTTACATTTATCTTGTGCAAAACTATGTGGCGTGCTGCGGAATGCGCAGACACTAAAAGTACCATAGTAGAACACAGAAGTAGCTTCTAAGTTGATGTAATAAACAGTAAGAAGCATAACAATTCAAGTTTTAGCTATCGATTTTTGACTTTTTAGACGGCTTCGGTGACTTGGGCATGCGCTAGGACCTTAAGAGTTTGCATGAAGGGAGGACTAGCAGCCACGTTGCACGGGAGAATGTGAAAAGTGTTCATATGTAGTAAAAACCTAAGAAATTCGTAGGTTTTCGTCATTTGGTATCGAATCGACTTAATGTCAGATCGTCACATTGGGCGCTCTTCTCTCTGAAACGGTTACACTTATGGTGTGCAAAACTATGTCGCGTGCTGCGATATGCGGAGACACTAAAAGCACCATAGTAGAAGACAGAAAATGCTTCTAAGTTGATATAATAGCCAGTAAGAAGCAAAAGAACTCAAATTTAGTTATCGATTTTTGAATTTTTAGCCGGCTTTGGTGCCTTGGACATGAGGTAGGACGTTAGGAATTTGTATGAAGGGAGGACTAGCAGCCACGTTGCACGGGAGAATGCGAAAAGTGTTCATACGTAGTAAAAACCTGAGAAATTCGTCCATTTTCGTCATTTGCTCTCAAATTGACTTAATGTCAGATCGTCACATTCGTCGCTCTTCTCTCTGAAACGGTAACATTGATCGTGTGCAAAGCTATGTCACGTGCTGCGGAATGCGGAGACACTAAAAGCACCATAGTAGAACAGAGAAGAAGCTTCTAAGTTGATGTAATAGCCAGTAAGAACCAGCACAATTCAAGTTTAGTTATCGGTTTTTGACTTTTTAGCCGGCTTTGATGCCTTGTACATGAGCTAGGACCTTAAGATTTTGCATGAAGGGAGGACTAGCAGCCACGTTGCACGGGAGAGTGTGACATGTGTTCTTATATTGTAAAACCTAAGAAATCTGCCCGTTTTCGTCATTTGCTATCGAATCGATTTAATGTCAGATCGTCACATTGGCTGCTCTTCTCTGTCAAACGGTTACATTTATCGTGTGCAAAGCTATATCGCGTGCTGCGGAATGCGGAGACGCTAAAAGCACCATAGTAGTACACAGAAGAAGATTCTAAGTTGATGTGATAGTCAGTAAGAAGCAGTACAACTCAAGTTTAGTTATCGATTTTTGACTTTTTAGCCGGCTTAGGTGCCTTGGACATGTGCTAGGCCATTAATATTTTTCATGAATCGAGGACTAGCAGCCACGTTGCACGTGAGAATGTGAAAAGTGTTCGTACGTAATAAAAACCTAAGAAATCCGCCCGTTTTCATCATTTGCTATCGAATCCACTTAATGTCAGATAGTCACATTGGCCGCTCATCTCTATAAAACGGTTACATTTAACGTGTGTAAAGCTATGTCGCGTGCTGCGGAACGCGGAGACACTAAAAGTACCATAGTAGACCACAGAAGAAGCTTCTAAGTTGATGTAATAACAAGTAAGAAGCAGTACAATTCAAGTTTTCGTTATCGATTTTTGACTTTTTAGCAGCCTTTGGTACCTTGGACATTAGATAAGACCTTAAGATTTTGCATGAAGGGAGGACTATCAGCCACGTTGTACGGGAGAATGTGAAGAGTGTACATATGTAGTAAAAACCTGAGAAATCTGCCCGTTTCCGTCATTTGCTATTGAATCGACTTAATGTCAGATCGTCACATTGCAGCTCTTCTCACTGAAACGGTTACATTTATCGTGTGCAAAGCTATCTCGTGTGCTGCGATATGCTCAGACACTAAAAGCGATATAGTAGAACACAGAAGAAGCTTCTAAGTTGATGTAATAGCAAGTAAGAAGCAGTACAGTTCTAATTTTAGTTACCGATTTTTTACTTTTTGCCGGCTTTGGTGCCTTGGACATGAGATAGGAATATAGGATGTTGAATGAAGGGAGGACTATTAGCCACGTTGCACGGGAGAGTGTGAAAAGTGTTCGAATGTTGTAAAAACCTAAGAAATCCGCTCGTTTTCGTCATTTGCTATCGAATCGACTTAATGTCAGATCGTCACATTGGCCGCTCGTCTCTCTGAAACGGTTACATTTATCTTGTGCAAAACTATGTGGCGTGCTGCGGAATGCGCAGACACTAAAAGTTCCATAGTAGAACACAGAAGTAGCTTCTAAGTTGATGTAATAAACAGTAAGAAGCATAACAATTCAAGTTTTAGCTATCGATTTTTGACTTTTTAGACGGCTTCGGTGACTTGGGCATGAGCTAGGACCTTAAGAGTTTGCATGAAGGGAGGACTAGCAGCCACGTGGCACGGGAGAATGTAAAAAGTGTTCATATGTAGTAAAAACCTAAGAAATCGGCCTGTTTTCCTCATTTGCTATCGAATCGACTCAATGTCAGATGGTCACGTCGATGGCTCTTCTCTCTGAAACGGTTACATTTATCGTGTGTAAAGCTATGTCGCGTGCTGCGGAATGCGGAGAAACTAAAAGCACCATAGTTGAACCCAGAAGAAGCTTCTAAGTTGATGTAACAGCCAGTAAGGAGCAGTCAAATAATAGTTTTAGCTATCGATTATTTACTTTTTAGCCGGCTTTGGTGCCTTGGACATGATCTAGGACCTCAAGAATTTCTATTAATGGAGGACTAGCACCCACGTTGCACGGGAGAATGTGAAAAGTGTTTATATGTAGTAAAAACCTAAGAAATCGGCCCGTTTTCGTCATTTGCTATCAATTCGACTTAATGTCAGATCGTCACATAGGCCACTCTTCTCTCTGAAACAATTACATTTATAGTGTGCAAAGCTTTGTTGCATGCTGCCACATTCGGAGACACTAAAGGCAACATGGTAGAACACAGAAGAAGCTTCTAAGTTGATGTAATATCCAGTAAGAAGCAGTACAACTCAAATTTAGCAATCGATTTTTGACTTTTTAGCCTGCTTTGATGCGTTGGACATGAGCTAGGACTTTAAGATTTTGCATGAAGGGAGGACTAGCAGCCACGTTGCACGGGAGAATGTGAAAAGTGTTCATATGTAGTAACAACCTAATAAATCTGACATTTTTCAAATTTGCTATCGAATCGACTTAATGTCAGATGGTCACATTGGCCGCTCTTCTTCCTGCAACGGTTACATTTATCGTGTGCAAAGCCATGTTGCGTGCTGCGATATGCGATATGCACCATAGTAAAACACAGAATAAGATTATAAGTTGATGTAATAGCCAGTAAGAAGCAGTACAACTCAAGTTTAGTTATCGATTTTGGCTTTTTAGCCGGCTTTGGTGCGTTGGATATGAGCTAGGACCTTAAGATGTTGCATGCAGGGAGGACTAGCAGCCACGATGCACGGGAGAATGTGAAAAGTGTTCATATGTACTAAAAACCTAAGAAATCGGCCTGTTCTTGTCATTTGCTATCGAATCGACTCAATGTTAGATGGTCACGTCAACGGCTCTTCTCTCTGAAACGGTCACATTTAACGTGTGCTAAGCTATGTCGCGTGCTGGGGAATGCGGAGAAACTAATATCACCGTAGTAGAACACAGAAGAAGCTTCCAAGTTTATGTAATAGCCAGTAAGAAGCAGTAGAATTCAAGTTTAGTTATTGATTTTTTACTTTTTAGCCTGATTTGGTGCCTTGGACATGAGCTAGGAGATTTAGATTTTTCGTGAATAGAGGACTAGCAGCCAACGTTGCACGGGAGAATGTGAAAATTGTTCGTATGTAGTAAAAACGTGAGTAATCCGCAAGTTATCGTCATTTGCTATTGAATCGACTTCATTTCAGATCGTCACATTGGCCGCTCTTCTCTCTGAAACGGTTACATTTATGGTGTGCAAAGCTATGTCGCCTTCTGCGGAATGCGGAGTCACTAAAATCCACATAAAAGAAGACAGAAGATGTTTCCAAGTTGATGTAATAGCCAGTAAGATGCACTACAATTCAAGTTTAGTTATCGATTTTTGACTTTTTAGCCGGCTTTGTGCCTTGGACATGCGAAGGACCTTAAGATTTTGTATGAATGTAGGACTAGTAGCCACGTTGCACGGGCGAATGTGAAAATTGTTGGTATGTAGTAAAAACCTAAGAAATCCGCCTGTTTCGTCATTTGCTATCGAATAGACTTAATGTCAGATCGTCACATTGGCCGCTCTTCTCTCTGAAACGATTACATTTATCGTGTGCAAAGCTACGTTTCGTGCTGCGGAATGCGGAGACGGAAAATGCACCGTAGTAGAACACAGAAGAAGCTTCTAAGTTGATGTAATAGCAAGTAAGAAACAGTACAATTTAAGTTTTAGTTATCGATTTTTGACTTGTTAGCCAGATTTGGTGCCTTGGATATGAGCTAGAACCTTAAGAAATAGTATGAAGGGAGGACTAGCAGCCACGTTGCACGGGAGAACGTGAAAAGTGTTCTTATGTACTTAAAAACCTAAGATATCCGCCGGTTTTCGTCATTTGCTATCGATTCGACTTTATGTTTGATCGTCTCATTGGCCGCTCTTCTGTCTGAAACGGTTACATTTACCGTTTGCAAAGCTATGTCGCGTGCTGCGGAATGCTGAGACACTAAAACCCCTATAGTAGAACACAGAAGAAGCTTCTAAGTTGATGTACTAGCAAGTAAGAAGCAGTACAATTCATGTTTTAGTTATAGTTTTTTTGACTTTTTAGCCGGCTTTGGTGCCTTCTACATGAGCTAGGACCTTAAGATGTTGCATGAAGGTATGACTATCAGCCACGTTGTACGGGAGAATGTGAAAAGTGCTCATATATAGTAAAAACCAAAGAAATCCGTCCGTTTTCGTCATTTGCTACCGAATTGACTTCATGTCAGTTGGTCACATTGGACGCTCTTATCTCTAAAACGGTTACATTTAACGTGTGCAAAGCTATGTCGTGTGCTGCGGAATGCGGCGACGCTAAAAGAACCATAGTAGAACACAGAAGAAGCTTCTAAGTTGATGTAATAGCAAGTAAGAAGCAGTATAATTCAAGTTTTAGTTATCGATTTTTGTATTTTTAGCCGGTTTCGATGCCTTGGACATGAGCTAGGACCTTAAGATGTTGCATGAAGGGAGGCCTATCAGCCACGTTGTACAGGAGAATGTGAAAAGTGTTCATATGTAGTTAAAACCTGAGAGATCCGCCCGTTTTCGACATTTGCTATCGAATCGACTTAATGTCACATTATCCGCTCTTTTCTCTGAAACGGTTACATTTATCGTGTGCAACGCTATGTCGCGTGCTGCTAGATGCGGAGACACTAAAAGCACCATTGTACAACACAGAAGAAGCTTATAAGTTGATATAATAGCCAGTAAGAAGCAGTACAACTCAAGTTTAGCTTTCGATTTTTGACTTTTTAGCCGGCTTTGGTGCGTTGGACATGAGGTAGGACCTTAAGATTTGCATGAAGGGAGGAGTAGCAGCCGCAGTGCACAGGAGAAATGGAAAGGGTTCATATGTAGTAACAACCTAATAAATCTGCCCGTTTTCGTCATTTGCTATCGAATCGACTTAATGTCAGATCGTCACATTAGCCGCTCTTCTCTCTCAAAGGGTTACATTTGTCGTGTGCAAAGCTATGTCGCGTGCCGCGGAATGCGGAGACGCTAAAAGCACCATAGTAGAACACAGAAGAAGCTTCTAAGTTGATGTAATTGCAAGTAAGTAGCGTACAATTAAAGTTTTAATTATCGATTTTTGACTTTTTGCCGGCTATGGTGCCTTGGACATGAGCTAGGACCTTAAGATATTGCATGAAGGGAGGACTATCAGCCACGTTGTGCGGGAGAATGTGAAAAGTGTTCATATGTAGTAGAAACCTAGGAGATCCGCCCGATTTCGTCATTTGCTATTGAATCGACTTAATGTCAGATGGTCACATTGGGCGCTCTTCTCTCTGAACGGTTACATTTATCGTGTGCAAAGCTATGTCGTGTGCTGCGGAATGCGGAGACGCTGAAAGCACCATAGAAGAACACAGATGAAGCTTCTAAGTTGATGTAATAGCAAGTAAGAAGCAGTACAATTCGAGTTTTAGTTACCGATTTTTGACTTTTTAGCCGGCTTTGGTGCGTTGGACATGATCTAAAACCTTAAGATGTTGCATGAGGGAAGACTATCAGCCACGTTGTACGGGAGAATTTGAAAAGTGTTCATATGTAATAAAAACCTAAGAGATACGCCCGGTTTCGTCATTTGCTATCTAATCGACTTAATGTCAGATCGTCACATTGGCCGCTCTTTTCTCTGAAACGTTCATTTATTGTGAGCTAAGCTATGTCGCGTGCTGCGATATGCGGAGACACTAAACGCTCCTTAGTAGAACACAGAAGAAGCATCTAAGTTGGTGGAATAGCCAGTAAGAAGAATTACTATTCAAGCTTTAGTTATCGATTTTTGACTTTTTACCCGGCTTTGGTGCCTTGGACATTAGCTAGGAACCTTAAGATTTTGCATGAAGGGAGGTCTAGCCGCCACGTTGCACGGGGGAATGTGAAAGATGTTCATATGTAGTAAAAACCTGAGAAACTCGCCAGTTTTCGTCATTTGCTATCGAATCGTCACATTGGACGCTCTTCTCTCTGATACGGTTACATTTATCGTGTGCAAAGCTACGTCACGTGCTGCGGAATGCGGAGACACTAAAAGCCCCATAGTAGAACACAGAAGAAGCTTCTAAGTTGATGTAATAGCCAGTAAGAAGCAGTACAATTCAAGTTTAGTTATCGATTTTTGACTTTTTAGACGGCCTTGGTGCCTTGGCCATGAGCTAGGAAATTAAGATTTTACATGAATGGAGGACTAGCAGCCACGTTGCACGGGAGAATGTGAAGAGTGTTCATATGTAGTAAAAACCTGAGAAATCCGCCCGTTTGCGTCATTTGATTTTGAATCGACTTAATGTCATATCGTCACATTGGCTGCTCTTCTCACTGAAACGGTTGCATTTATCGTGTGCAAGGCTATGTTGCGTGCTGCGGAATGCTGAGACACTAAAAGCCCTATAGTAGAACGCAGAAGAAGCTTCTAAATTGATGTACTAGCCAGTAAGAAGCAGTAGAATTCAAGTTTAGTTATCGGTTTTTGTCCTTTGAGCCGGCTTTGGTGCCTTGGACATGAGTTAGGACATTAAGATCTTTTATGAATGGAGGAGTAGCAGCCACGTTGCACGGGAGAATGTAAAAAGTGTTCATATATAGTAAAAACGTGAGAAATCCGCCCGTTTTCGTCATTTGCTACCGAATCGACTTAATGCCAGATAGTCACATTGGCTGCTCTTCTCACGGAAACGGTTACATTTACCTTGTGCAAAGCTATGTCGCGTGCTGCGGTATGCTGGGACACTAAAAGCACCATAGTAGAACACAGAAGAAGCTTCTAAGTTGATGTAATAGCAAGTAAGAAGCAGTACAATTCATGTTTTAGTTATCGATTTTTGACTTTTTAGTCGGCTTTGGTGACTTGGACATGAGCTAGGACCTTAAGATGTTGCATGAAGGGAGGACTATCAGCCACGTTGTATGGGAGAATGTGAAAAGGGCTCATTTATTGTAAAAACCAGAGAAATAAGCCCGTTTTCGTCATTTGCAACCGAATCGACTTAATGCCAGATCGTCAGTTTGGCCGCTCTTCTCTCTGAAACGGTTACATTTATCGTGTGCAAAGCTATGTCGCGTGCTGCGGTATGCGGAGACACTAAAAGCACCATAGTAGAACACAGATGAAGCTTGTAAGTTGATGTAATGGCAAGTAAGAATCAGTACAATTCAAGTTTCACTTATCGATTATTGACTTTTTAGCAGGCTTTGGTGCCTTGGAAATGAGCTATGGCTTTACGATTTTGCATGAAGGGAGGACTAGCAGCCACGTTGCACGGGAGAATGTGAAAAGTGTTCATATGTATTAAAAACCTAAGAAATCCGCCCGTTTTCGTCATTTGCTATCGAATCGACTTAGATCGTCATATTGGCCCCTCTTCTCTATGAAACGGTTACATTTATCGTGTGCAAAGCTTTGCCGCGTGCTGACGTATGCGGAGACACTAAAAGTACCACAGTAGAACACTGAAGAAGCTTCTAAGAAGATGTAATAGAAAGTAAGAAGCAGTACACTTTAAGTTAAGTCAACGATTATTGACTTTTTAGCCGGCTTTTGTGCCTTCGACATGAGCTAGAACCTTAAGATTTTGCATGAAAGTACATGTGTACGCCCAGCTGCGCGGGAGAATGTGATAAGTGTTCATATGTAGTAAGCACATGAGAAATCCGTCCGATTTCGTCATTTGCCATCTAGTCGACGTCATGCCAGATCATCACATTGGCCGCTTTTCTCTCTGAAACGGTTACATTCATCGTCTGCATAGATAAGACGCTTGCCGCGGTATGTGGAAACACTAAAAGCACCATAGTAAATCACAGAAGAAACTTCTAAGAAGATGTTATCGCCAGTAAGAAGCAGTACTATTCAAGTTTTAGTTATCGGTTATTTACTTATTTGCCGACTTTAGTGCTTTGGACATGAAATAGCACTTTAATATTTTGCATCAAAAACGTCTGTACGCCACGTTGCAGGTGAGAATGTGAAAAGTGTTCATATGTAGTAACCACATGAGAAATCCGAGCGTTTTCGTCATTTGCCATCGAATCGACTTATTGCCAGATCGTCATATTGGCCGCTTTTTTCTCTCAAACGGTCACATATATCGTCTGCAAAATTATTTCGCGTGTTTGGGTATGCGGAAAAAACTGAAAACATCATATTAGAACACAGAAGAATCCGCTAAGAAGATGTAATCGCCAATTAGGAGCAGTAGGATTCAAGATTTAGTTACCGGTAATTCACTTATTTGCCGGCTTTGGTACATTGGACATGACCGCCGCCCTAAAGATTTTGCACGAAACCACGTCTGTAAACCACGTTTTACTGGGGAATGTGAAAACTGTTCATATGTAGTAAAAACTTGAGAGATCAGCTCGCATTCGTCATTTGCCATCAAATCGACATGATGCCAGATCTTCACATTGGCCGCTTTTCTCTCTGAAACGGTTACATTCATCTTCTGCAAAGAAATGTCGCTTTCCGCGGTATGCGGAGATACTAAAGGCACCATTGTATAACACAGAAGCAGATTCTAAGAAGAAATAATAGCCAGTAAGAAGCAATACTATTCAAGTTTTAGTTATCGGTTATTCACTTATTTGCCAGCTTTGGTGCATTGGACATGAGCTATAAGCTTAAGATTTTGCATGAAAGTACGTCTGTACGCCACGTTGCACGGGAGAATGTGAAAGGTTTACATAATAGTAAGAACATGAGAAATACGCCCGTTTTCGTCATTTGCGTTCGCATCGACTTAATGCCATATCGTCACATTGGCCGCTTTTCGCTCTGAAACGGTTACATTTATCTTCTGCAAAATTATGACGTGTTTTCCGGTATGCGGAAAAAACTGAAAACATCATATTAGAACACAGATAAAGCTTCTAAGAAGATGTAATCGCAAGTAAGAAGCAGTACTATTCAAGTTTTAGTTATTGGTTATTCACTTGTTTGCCGCCTTTGGTACAATGGACATCAGTTCAAATGGCTCTGAGCACAATGGGACTCAACTGCTGAGGTCATTAGTCCCCTACAACTTAGAACTACTTAAACCTAACTCACCTAAGGAGATCACACACATCCATGCCCCAGGCAAGATTCGAACCTGCGACTTTAGCAGTCGCACGGTTGGACATGAGCTAGGACCTTAAGATTTTACAGGAAAGTACGTCTGTACGCCACGTTGCACAAGAGAATGTGGAAAGTGTTCATAAGTAGTAAAAACCTCAGACATTCGATCGCTTTCGTCGTTTGCTATCGAATCGAAAGTATTACCAGATCTTAACATTGGCCGCTTTTCTCTCTGAAACAGTTACATTTATCGTCTGGAAATTTATGTCGCGTGTTGGGGTATGCGGAAAAAACTGAAAACATTATATTAGAACACAGAAAAAGCTTCTAAGAAGATGTAATCGAAAGTAGGAAGCAGAAATATACAAGCTTTAGTTATCGGTTATTCACTTATTTGCCGCCTTGGTGCATTGGACATGAGCAAGGACCTTAAGATTTTGCATCAGAGTACGTCTGTACGCCACGTTGCACGGGAGAATGTAAAAAATGTTCATATGTAGTAACAACATGAGAAATCCGCCAGTTTTCGTCATTTTCCATCGAATCGACTTAATGCCAGATCGTCATATTGGCCACTTTTCTCTCTGAAACCTTTACATTTATCGTCTGTAAAGTTATGTCGCGTGTTTCGGTATGCGGAAAAAACTGAAAACATTATATTAGAACAGAGAAAAAGCTTCTAAGAAGATGTAATCGCCAGTAAGAAGCAGTACTATTAAGTTTTAGTTATCGGTGATTCACTTATTTACCGGCTTTGGTGCATTGGACATGAGCTAGGACCTTAAGATTTTGCATTAAAGTACGTCTGTAGGCCACGTTGTACGGGACAATGTGAAAAGTGTACATAATAGTAACAACATGAGGAATCCGCCCGCTTTCGTCGTTTGCTATCAAATCGAATGTATTGACATATCTCCACATTGGCCGATTTTCTCTCTGAAACAGTTACATTTATCGTCTGGAAATTTAAGTCGCGTGCTGCAATATGCGGAAAAAACTGAAAACATCATACTAGAACACAGAAAAAGCTTCTCAGAAGATGTAATCGCCAGTAAGAAGCAGTACTATTCAAGTTTTAGTTATCGGTGATTCACTTATTTGCCGCCTTTGGTCCATTGGACATGACCGACGACCTAAAGATTTTGCATGAAACGACGTCTGGAAACCAAATTGCACGGGGGAATGTGGAAACTGTTCATATGTAGTAAAAAGTAGAGAAAACCGCCCGCTTTCGTCATTTGCTACCGAATCTATTTTATTGCAACACCTTCACATTGGCTGCTTTTCTCTCTGAAACAGTTAGATTTATCGTCTGGAAATGTATGTCGCGTATTGCAATATGCGGCAGAAACTGAAAACATGATATTAGAACACAAATAAAGCTTCTAAGAAGATATAATCGAAAGTAGCAAACAGAAATATACTCTTTGACTTATTTGCCGGCTTTGGTGCATTGGGCTTGAGCTAGGACCTTAAGATTTTGCATAATATTACGTCCGTACGCCACGTTGCACGCGAGAATCTGGAAAGTGTTCATATGTAGTAGAAACCTCAGAAATCCGCCCGCTTTCGTCATTTGCTATCGAATCGAATTAATTGCCAGATCGTCACATTGGCCGCTTTTCTCTTTGAAAATGTTACATTCATCGTCTGCAAAGTTATGTCGATTGCCGCGGTATGCGGGGACACTAAAAGCACCATAGTAGAACACAGAGGATGCTTCTAAGAAAATGTAATCGGCCAGTAACAAGTAGTCTTATTTAAGTTTTAGTTATCGGTTATTCACATAGTTGCCGGCTTTGGTACATTGGACATGACCGACGACCTAAAGATTTTGCATGAAACGACGTCTGGAAACCACGTTGCACGGGAGAATGTAAAAAGTGTTCATATGTAGTAACCACATGAAAAATCCGCCCGTTTTCTACATTTGCCATCGAATCGAATTAATGCCAGAGCGTCATATTGGCTACTTTTCTCTCTGATAAGGTTTCATTTACTGTCTGCAAAAGTAAGTCGCGTGTTACGGTATGCAGAAAAAAATGAAAACATCATATTAGAACACAGAAAAAGCTTCTAAGAAGATGTAATCGCCAATAAGAAGCAGTACTATTCAAGATTTAGTTATCGGTAATTCACTTATTTGCCGGATTTGGTTCATTAGACGTGACCGACGACCTAAAGATTTAGCGTGATACGACGTCTGCAAACCACATTGCACGGGGGAAGGTGGAAACTGTTCATATGTAGTAAAACCTTCAGAGATCCGCTCGCTTTCGTCACTTGCCATCGTATCGACTTGATGCCAGAACGTCACACTGGTCGCTTCTCTATCTGAAACGGTTACATTTATCGTCTGCAAAATAATGTTGCGTGTTGCGGTATCCGAAAAAAACTGCAAACATATTAGAACACAATAAAAGCTTGTAAGAAGATGTAATCGGCAGTAACAAGCAGTATTATTCAAGTTTTAGTTATCGGTTTTTCACTTATTTGCCGGCTTTGGTGCATTGGACATGAGCGTAGGACCTTAAGATTTTGCATGAAAGTACGTCTGTACGCCTCGTTGAACGGGACAATGTGAAAAGTTTTCCTATATAGTAACCACATAAGAAATCCGCCGTTTTCGTCATTTGCCATCGAATCGACTTAATGCCAGGTCGTCACATTGGCCGCTTTTCTCTTTGAAACTGTTACATTCATCGTGTGCAAAGTTATGTCGATTGCCGCGGTATGGGGAGACACTAAAAGCACCATAGTAGAACACAGAGGATGCTTCTATGAAAAAGTAATCGGCCAGTAACAAGCAGTGTTATTCAAGTTTTAGTTATCAGTTATTCACATATTTGCCGGATTTGGTACATTGAACATGACCGTGCGACCTAATGATTTTGCATGAAACGACGTCTGGAAACCACGTTGCACGGGAGAATGTGAAAAGTGTTCACATGTAGTAACCACATGAAAAATCCGCCCGTTTTCTACATTTCCCATCGAATCGAATTAATGCCAGAGCGTCACATTGCCCGCTTTTCTCACTGAAAAGGTTACATTTACCGTCTGCAAAATTATGTCGCGTGTGGCGGTATGCGGAAAAAACTGAAAACATCATATTAGAACACAGAGATCATCTAAGAAGATGTAATCGCCAATAAGAAGCAGTACTATTCAAGATTTAGTTATCGGTAATTCACTTATTTGCCCGCTTTGGTTCATTGGACATGACCGACGACCTAAAGATTTTGCATGAAACGACATCTGGAAACCACATTGCACGGGGGAATGTGGAAGCTGTTCATATGTAGTAAAAACTAGAGAAAACCGTAAGCTTTCGTCATTTGCCATTGAATCGACATGATGCCAGATCGTAACATTGGACGCTTTTCTCTCTGAAACGGTTACATTCATCGTCTGCAAAGAAATGTCGCTTTCCGCGGTATGTGGAGATACTAAAAGCACCATTGTATAAAACAGAAGCAGATTCTAAGAAGAAATAATCGCCAGTAAGAAGCAGAACTATTCCAGTTTTAGTTATCGGTTATTTACTTATTTGCCATCTTTGGTGCATTGGACGTGAGCTATAACCTTAAGATTTCGCATGAAAGTACGTCTGTACGCCACGTTGCACGGGAGGGTGTGAAAGGTGTACATAATAGTAACAACATGAGAAATCCGCCCGTTTTCGTCATTTGCGTTCGAATCGACTTAATGCCAGATCGTCACATTGGCCGCTTTTCTCGCTGAAACGGTTACTTTTATCGTATGCAAAGTTATGTCGCTTGCCGCGGTATGCGCAGACACTAAAAGCACTACAGTAGAACACAGAAGAAGCTTCTAAGAGGATGTAATTGGCCAGTAACAAGCAGTACTAGTCAAGTTCTAGTTATCGGTTATTCACTTATTTTCCGGCTTTGGTGCATTGGACATGAGCTAGCACCTTAATATTTTGCATGAAAGTACGTCTCTACGCCACGTTGCACGGGAGAATGTAAAAAGTGTTCATATGTAGTAACAACATGAGAAATTTGCCCGTTTTCGACATTATCCGTCGAATCGACTTTATGCGAGATCATCCCATTGGCCGCTTTTTTCTCTGAAAATGTTACATTCATCGTCTGCAAAATTATGTCGTGTGTTGCGGTATGTGAAAAAAACTGAAAACTTTATAATAGAACACAGAAAAAGCTTCTAAGAAGATTTAATCGCTAATAAGAAGCAGTACTATTCAAGATTTAGTTATCGGTAATTCACTTAATTGCCGGGTTTGTTACCTTGGACATGACCGACAAACCTAAAGATTTCGCATGAAATAAGGTCTGGAAATCACATTGCGAGGGGGAATGTGAAAACTGTTCATATGTAGTAAAAACTTAAGAGATCCGCTCGCTTTCGTCATTTACCATCGAGTCGACTTGATGCCAGATCGTCACATTGGCCGCTTTTCTCTCTGAAACGGTTACATTCATCGTCTGCAAAGATATGTCGCTTTCCATTGTATATGGAGACACTAAAAGCACCATAGTATAATACAGAAGCAGATTCAAGGAAGACGTAATCACCAGTAAGAACCAGTACTATTCAAGTTTTAGTTATCGGTTATTCACTTATTTGCCAGCTTTGGTGCATTGGACGTGAGCCAGAACCTTAAAATTTTGCATGAAAGTACGTCTGTACGCCACGTTGCACAGGAGAATGTGAAAAGTGTCCATATGTAGTAACAACATGAGAAATCCGACCGTTTTCGACATTTGCCATCGAATCGACTTATTGCCAGATCGTCAAATTGGCCACTTTTCTCTCTGAAACCTTTACATTTATCGTCTGTAAACTTATGTCGCGTGTTGCGGTATGCGGAGAAAACTGAAAACATTATATTAGAACACAGAAAAAGCTTCTAAGAAGATGTAATCGCCAGTAAGAAGCAGTACTATTCAAGTTTTAGTTATCGGTGATTCACTTATTTACCGGCTTTGGTGCATTGGACATGAGCTAGGACCTTAAGATTTTGCATGAAAGTACGTCTGTAGGCCACGTTGTACGGGAGGATGTAAAAAGTGTACATAATAGTAACAACATGAGGAATCCGCCCGCTTTCGTCGTTTGCTATCAAATCGAATGTATTGACATATCTCCACATTGGCCGATTTTCTCTCTGAAACAGTTACATTTATCGTCTGGAAATATATGTCGCGTTCTGCATTATGCGGAAAAAAATGAAAACATCATACTAGAACACAGAACAAGCTTCTAAGAAGATGTAATCGCCAGTAAGAAGCAGTACTATTCAAGTTTTAGTTATCGGTGGTTCACTTATTTACCGGCTTTGGTGCATAGGACATAAGCTAGGACCTTAAGACTTTGCATGACAGTACGTCTGAAGGCCACGTTGTACGGGACAATGTGAAAGGTGTACATAATAGTAACAACATGAGAAATCCGCCCCTTTTCGTCATTTGCATTCGAATCGACTTAACGCCAGATCGTCACATTGGCCGCTTTTCTCTCTGAAACGGTTACATTCATCATCTGCAAAGATATGTCGCTTGCCGCGGTATGTGGAGAGACTAAAAGCAACATAGGATAACACACAAGCACATTCTAAGAAGATGTAATCGCTAATAAGAAGCAGTACTATTCAAGTTTTAGTTATCGGTTATTCACTTATTTGTCGCCTTCGGTACATTGCACGGGGGAATGTGGAAGCTGTTCATATGTAGTAAAAACTAGAGAAAACCGCCCGCTTTCGTCATTTGCTACCGAATGTATTTTATTGCAACACCTTCACATTGGCTGCTTTTCTCTCTGAAACAGTTAGATTTATCGTCTGGAAATGTATGTCGCGTATTGCAATATGCGGCAGAAACTGAAAACATGATATTAGAACACAAATAAAGCTTCTAAGAAGATATAATCGAAAGTAGCAAACAGAAATATACTCTTTGACTTATTTGCCGGCTTTGGTGCATTGGGCTTGAGCTAGGACCTTAAGATTTTGCATAATATTACGTCCGTACGCCACGTTGCACGCGAGAATCTGGAAAGTGTTCATATGTAGTAGAAACCTCAGAAATCCGCCCGCTTTCGTCATTTGCTATCGAATCGAATTAATTGCCAGATCGTCACAATGGCCGCTTTTCTCTTTGAAAATGTTACATTCATCGTCTGCAAAGTTATGTCGATTGCCGCGGTATGCGGGGACACTAAAAGCACCATAGTAGAACACAGAGGATGCTTCTAAGAAAATGTAATCGGCCAGTAACAAGCAGTCTTATTTAAGTTTTAGTTATCGGTTATTCACATAGTTGCCGGCTTTGGTACATTGGACATGACCGACGACCTAAAGATTTTGCATGAAACGACGTCTGGAAACCACGTTGCACGGGAGAATGTAAAAAGTGTTCATATGTAGTAACCACATGAAAAATCCGCCCGTTTTCTACATTTGCAATCGAATCGAATTAATGCCAGAGCGTCATATTGGCTACTTTTCTCTCTGAAAAGGTTACATTTACTGTCTGCAAAAGTAAGTCGCGTGTTACGGTATGCAGAAAAAAATGAAAACATCATATTAGAACACAGAAAAAGCTTCCAAGAAGATGTAATCGCCAATAAGAAGCAGTACTATTCAAGATTTAGCTATCGGTAATTCACTTATTTGCCGGATTTGGTTCATTAGACGTGACCGACGACCTAAAGATTTAGCGTGATACGACGTCTGCAAACCACATTGCACGGGGGAAGGTGGAAACTGTTCATATGTAGTAAAACCTTCAGAGATCCGCTCGCTTTCGTCATTTGCCATCGTATCGACTTGATGCCAGAACGTCACATTGGTCGCTTCTCTATCTGAAACGGTTACATTTATCGTCTGCAAAATAATGTTGCGTGTTGCGGTATCCGAAAAAAACTGCAAACATATTAGAACACAATAAAAGCTTCTAAGAAGATGTAATCGGCAGTAACAAGCTGTATTATTCAAGTTTTTGTTATCGGTTATTCACTCATTTGCCGGCTTTGGCGCATTGGACATGAGCTGGTACCTTAAGATTTTGCACGAAAGTACGTCTGTACACCACGTTGCACGGAAGAATGAGAAAGGTTTCATATGTAGTTACCACATGCGATATCCGCCCGTTTTCGACACTTGCTATCGAATCGACTTAATGCCAGATCGTCATATTGCTCGCTTTTCTCTCTGAAAACGTTATATTTATCGTCTGCAAAATTATGTCGCGTGTTGCGGTATGCGGAAAAAACTGAAAACATCATATTAGAACACAGAAATAGCTTCTAAGAAGATGTAATAGCCAGTAAGAAGCAGTACTATTCAAGTTTTAGTTATCGGTTATTCCCTTATTTGCCGGCTTTGGTGCATTGGACAAGAGCTAGGACCTTACGATTTTGCATGAAAGTACGTCTGTACGCCAGAATACAGCATTTTAAGTTGTCAAAAGGCTTCTAAAACCGAACTGTTCATTTGACAGCAAATTGTGTGATATAAAATGATCAATTAACCTTACATGCACAGCCTTTTCGGTAACTTTTGGAAACACTGATGGCATAGAAGTAGGTCTAAAATTATCTACATTATCCCTTTCTCCCTTTTCATAAAGCGGCTTTACTGCTGAGTACTTTAATCGCTCAGGAAACTGACCAATTCTAAAGGAAAAATTGCAAATATGGCTAAATACAGGGCTAACATGTGTAGCACAGTGCTTTAATATTCTGCTAGGCACTCCATCATATGCATGAGAGTCCTTAGTCTTCAGTGATATAGTTATTGACTCAATCTCTCTCTTGCTTGTATCACAGAGGAGTATTTCAGACGTCAATCTCAGAAAGGTATTTGCTAGGAAATTTGTATGATTTCCTGTTGAAACTAAATTTTTATTTAGCTTGATTGTGACTACTTCTAACGTTTTGATATAATTCGCGCTATGTTCTACATGAAATCATTATCCCACTAGTCAGCCAACTGTGCTGTCTATTACTGCTAGTACCCCATTCAGAATGTTCTAATGGAAAACAACTCTAAAAGAGCATGAGAAATGTGCCATGGAAAGCATTGTATTTATCATCTGTATTATTGGCACTATAAACATCTTGCCACTCTTGTTCCTTGACAAGATTTAAAAAACACTCTATAGCTGTTGGATTGACTTTCCTACGTTCTTTGTAACTAAATATGACATTGGGTTGAGTACAAAAACCTTTTAGTGTTAAAATTTGTGCATTATGGTCTGAAAGGCCATTCACTCTTTTAATAACAGGATGCCCATCTAGTATTGAAGAACGAATAAAAATATTGTCTATGACTGTGATATTATTCGCCTGCACCCTAGTTTGAAAAAAAAAAACAGTTGGCATCAGATCATATGAATTTAGGAGATCTACCAACATCATTTTTCTTGGGACCGAGCGAGGTGGCGCAGTGGTTAAGGCACTGGACTCACATTCGGGAAGACGACGGTTCAGTCCCGCGTTCAGCCACCTTGATTCAGGTTTTCCGTGATTTCCCTAAATCACTCCCGGCAAATTCTGGGTTAGTTCCTCTCAAAGGGCATGGCCGACTTCCTTCCCCATCCTTCCATAATCCGATGAGACCAATGACATCGCTGTCTGGTCTCCTTCCCCAAACAACCCAACCCCCCTTTTTCTTGCACAATCATATACAAAATTAATATTGAAGTCCCCACATATAACTACTTTCTGGTACTTCCTACTAAGTGAGTCAAGAACCCTCTCTAGCTTAAGCAAAAGTGCTCTGAAGTTGGAGTTAGAGGCCCTATAAACACCAGCAATTAGAAGCTGAGTTTCACTAAATTCAACAAATGCTGCACAACATTCAAATATCTGTTCAGTGCAGTGTTGTGATAAGTCTATGGACTCGAATAACATACTGTTTTTTATGTACGGAGACACCTCCCCATCCCGCAAGGAACTCCTTGAGAAACAGCCAGCTAATATGTAGCCTGGTAAAGGAAGCCTATAAATTATCAATTTATTGAAGTGGTGCTCTGATATACAAATAATTTCAGCGTAAACATCTGTTAGCAGTTCACTAACTCTATCTCTAATAACTCTTATATTCTGATGAAATATGCCAATTCCTTCTCTACTTGGAAACATTACATCCTCTGGAGGAGAGCCCTTAGAGGCACGCCGGCCGCGGTGGTCTTGCGGTTCTAGGCGCTCAGTTCGGAACCGCGCGACTGCTATGGTCGCAGGTTCGAATCCTGCCTCGGGCATGGATGTGTGTGATGTCCTTAGGTTAGTTAGGTTTAATTAGTTCTACGTTCTAGGCGACTGATGACCCCAGATGTTAATTTGCATAGTGCTCAGAGCCATTAGAACCATTTTTGAACCTTAGAGGCACTTCCTTTAAGCAGGTATACCAATCAGCTGACTTCAGTATTAAAAAGGTGCAGCTCTAACACCAAATACTACAGGAATTTTTCCATGAGTGACACCACTACCGCCACCACCACCCACTACACTGTCACCTATAAGCTTAGGTAGCCTCTCCTTCGCATACCTATTGAGGTGCAGGCCATGCCTAGTGAAACCCCATCTACTGATAGACCCAACTGGCACCACTGGGATGTGATCCATGCCTTCTCCCATTAGTGCACTCCCAGTCCCACAATTACGCGCCTAACAGCCGCATTAAGGTGTGGCCGATCATGATGCTGAAACAGTTGCACGAAAAACACATTAGTGCAACCAGTTTGAGTAGCTATCTTAACCAAGTCACCACTGACATCATACCCCCTGTCCCTATTGCGACTGCTCCCAGCACCACCCACTATCACTACCTGATCCTCCTTTGTAAAATTCTTACGTAACTCCCCTATGCTTTCAGCCACCTGAGCCAACCCTGCACTAGGCTTCACAATGCTTGTGACCTGGTACTCACTCCACAAAACTTCCTGCAAATGCTGGCCCAAACCTCTACCCGGTAACTACCTAGCAGCAGAATCTAGGCCTCCTAATTGCTGAGGACGGCTGCAAGTTTCCTCCATATACAGCTACACGAGGATCCTCTCTGCTCAACTTTGACAGTTTGTCGTATCTATTGCATGTATGCAAAGTAAAACTGTCTGACTACCTCCTTTTCCTATCTATCTTCTTGTAAACTGCCAGTTCCCATTCCCCAGCACCCTTCACCTTCCTCAACTTATCTAGTTCCTCCTTTGCGCATTGTAATTGTACCTGAAGGGCACAGATCTTACGCTCCTGCTCCTCTATTAACTTGTTTCTACTACAGATTCTACATTCCCAGGACAGGATCACCCTCAAATGACCACTGGCTTCCCCACTGCATTCCCCCCAATGAAAATACTTTGAACAAATCCCACAGCGTAATTCACTATTCACAAACCTACGACATAGCCATCACTTCTCACTCATGATAAAATTTTACAGTTACTAAAAAAAACTATACGTCTACGTTACCAAAGTTCAGTTACAAAAGCAGCACTATTTAAGAACTAACAACTATGGTCTCGAAATTCTCTGCCTACTAAGAAAGCAGCTACTTGTATTAATACTACTACAACACAGCCGATACCAATACCAGCAAAACTTCACAAAATTGTTGGCTACAACCAAAAAATTAAAACTAAACGAAGTTGAAAACTAAAGCACGAAATTTATTGAACGACTTCAACACACTGAAAACTCTATAAAACACAGCGAGCGAACGATTACAAGAGTTTATTAAGTCATTATTTCGCCAAAAATGGCAAGCAACACCACTGCAATCTATTCACTTTAATAACCCTGGGAAGGTGCCTATCTACCCCACCTACGAAATATGCCTATCTATCCCTCTCAGAAGATATCTACCGAGCTACCCCTCCATGGAGGATCTCTGTCAACCTGCACCTAGCCCCCCCCCCCCCTCAGATGATGTCTGTGTACCTACCCACACCCTTGGAACATGTCTGTCTACCTAACCCCCCCCCCCCCCCCCTCAGAATATGTGTGACTACCAACCCCTCCCCTCGGAATATGAATGTCTACCTACCCCACCCCTCGGGAAATGTCTGTGTACCTACCCCTCTCAGAAGATGTCTACCTACACCTCCCACATTGGAAGATTTCATTCTACCTCTCCCCCATCGAAAGCTGTCTGTCTCTCATCGCCCCACCACCTAATATGTAATTCTACCTACTTGCCTCCTTAGAAAATGTCAGTCTACGTAACTCCCCACAGGAGATGTCTGTCTACCTGCCCCCTCGGCAGATGTCTGCTTACCTCACCCCCTAAGGAAGATGTTTGTCCACCTACCTCACCCTGTGAAGATGTCTATCTACACCCCCAGAAAAACTCTCTCCCCATCTCGTAAGATGTCTATCACCCTGAAAGATGTCTCTCAACCCCCCGCCCCCCTCGCTAAGCAGATGTCTATCTACCTGCCTACCCTCTCGGAATTTGTCTGTCTACCAATCCCATCCCAACCCCTACTCAGCCCCTCACTCGGAAGTTGTTTACCCCTGTCTCGGAAGATGTCTAGAGACCCCCGAACTTCGGAAGGTGTCTTCCAGCCCATCAGGCGATGTCTGTCTACCTACCCCCCCCCCCCCTCAGAAGATGTCTGTCAGCATACCAACCGCCCTGGAATTAGTCTGTCTACCTACCAACTGCCTCGGAATATATCTACTCCACACCTCGGAAAATGTCTTCCAAACACAGTCTCAGAAAAGCCCAGTCTACCAACTGCCAAATCTCAACCCCCGGAAGATTTCTATACAACCCCCCCCCCCACTCGGAATATGTCTATCTACCTCCACTCTCGGTAGCTGTCTACACCCCCCTCTCAGAGAATCTCTAACCCCACTCTCATAGGATGGCTGTCTACCTACCCTCACCACCCCTTGGAGGAAGTCTACTCCACCTGGAATATGTCTGTTTACCCACGTTGGATGATGCCTGTCTATCTACTCAGCCCCCCTGGGAAGATGTCTGTTAAACTACCATCCCTTGGAATTTGTTTATCTATCATTACCTGCACAAAATATGTCCATCAACCTACAATCTCCCTCTGAAGATGTCTACCTACAGCTCCTGCTTGGAAGATGTCTGTCTACCTACAACCCCCTTAGAAGACGTCTGTCTACCTATCTCCACATCAGAAAATGTCTGTCTCTCATCTCCCCACCCTTGGAATATGTCTGTCTACCTACACTCCCCATCGGAAATTTCTGTCTACCTAAGCTCCCTCAAACCATGTCCGATTAGCTATCCACCCCGGAAGATGTCTCTCTACCTACCCAACCATCAGAAGATGTCTGTCTACCTACCCCTCCCCCTCGGAAAATGTCTGTCTCTTATCCCCCTACCCTATGTCTGTCTACTTACCTGCCCTCCCTTGGAAAGATCTCTGTATACCTAAACCCAGCCCTCAGAAGATGTATGACTACCTATCCCTCCCATTGGAGGATGTATGGTTTTCAACCATCTCTTCAGAATATTTCTGCCTACCTACCCTCTATCACAAAGGATGTCTGTCAGCCTACAATTCCTTACAGGTGTCTGTCTACATACCTACCCACACTCGGAAGAAGTTTGTCTACCTGCCACTCCTTAGGAAATGTCGGTCTACAAACCCCCTTAGATGATGTCTGTCTACCTATACACCTCTGATGACGACTGTCTACCTAACCCCCCCTGTAGTTGCCTGTCTACCAACCCCTTGGAAGATGTACGTCCTCCTACAACTCTTCAGAATATGTCTACCTACCTACCCCCCTCTCGTAAGAAATCTGTCTACATATCTCCCCCCCCCCCCCCCACATTATCTGTCTACCTACCCCCTTCCCCTGTCATAAGATGAATGTCTACCTAAACCCCTCAGAAGATGTATGCCTATCTACCCCCCTTCAAATGATTCGATTTTATCCCTCCTGTGGGAGATATCTGTCTCCCTACCCCTACCTCTATCTTTCTGCCTACCCCCCTCTCGGAAGTTGTTAAACTACCACTCCTCTGGGAAGATATCTACTCCCACATCAGAGAATGTCCACACCCCTCTTGGAGGATGTCTGTATACCAAAACGCATACTTTGGAAGATGTCTCCCCCCTTTGAAAGATGTCTGTCTACCATGAACACCTCTCGGAAGATGTCTGTGTACTGAACTCACCCTCAGAATATATTTCCTCCTTACCTACCCCCCTTGGAATATGTCTGTCTACCTACCCATTTCCCATAAGAAGATGACTGTCTACCTTATTCCCCTCAGAAGGTGTATGTCTACATGCCACCCCTCGGAACATGTCTGCCTACCTAAAACCCTCGGAAGAGGTCCATCTACATCCCATCTTGGAAGATATTTATTTACACCCCTCTTGGAAGATATCTACCCCTGTCTTGGAGGATGACTATCTCCCTCTCGGATGATGTCTACCCTCTCTCTGAAGATGTCTGTCTACATACCCTCCTCTCGAAAGATATTTCTCCTCCCTCAGATGATGTAAGTCTATCAACCCTCAAATGGAAAATGTCTGTCCTCCTAATCCCCTTTGGAAGATGTCTGTATACCTACCCACCTGTCTGTCTACGTACCCCCACTCCCATGAAGTCTGTCTACCTCCCCCTTAGGTATATGTCTGTATACCTACTCCCGTTCAGAAGATGTCTGTATACCAAACACCCCTCCAAAGATGACTATCTACCTACCCTGCCTCAGAAGGTGACAGTCTACCTAACCCCTCGTCGGAAGATGTCTGTCTACAAAACTTCACTGGGGAGATGTCTGCCTAACTAACCCTGTCCATGATAATTGTCTGTTTACCAACACCTCTGCTTCAGAAGATGTCTGCCTACCTACAAATCCCACAACAGAAGAGGTCTGTCTACCTACTTACACCCCTTGGAAGATGTCTCTATGTTCCTCCAGTCATAAAGTTTGTCTACCAACCCATACTTCTGAATATGTCTGTCTACCTACCCCAGAAGATGATTGTCTAATTACCCCCTCATCCGAAGATGTCTGTCTACCTAGACCCCACTTGGAAAATGTATGTCTATGTACACCCCTCGGAAAATGTCTGTCTCCATACATCCCCTCAGAAGATGTGTGTCTACCTACGTGAACTTTTGTATGTTGTCTATTTATGACGCCCCATTGGAATATGTCTGTCTATGTACCCAACAACCATCGGAAGATGTATGTCCACCTACACATCCCCCTCGGAAGATGTCTGTCTACCTACACTCATCAGAAGATGTTGTCTACTTACCACCATCAGAAAATGTCTCTCTACCTATCCCCTCTTGGCAAATGTCATTCTACACCACCCCTCTGAAGAGGTCAGTTTACCTACAAACCCCCAGAAGAAGTCTGTCTAACTACCCCCTCTCGAAAAATGTCTATAGTCACCCTACCTCGGACAATGTCTCTCTGCCTACGCCCCATCATGGAAAATGTCAGTCTACCCACCCACCCATCAGAAGAAGGCTGTCTACTACCATCCCCTCACAGAATATGTCTGCCTACCAACCCCCTATTGGAAGATGTCTGGCTACCTACCCCACCCCACCTCTGAAGATGTCTGTCTACCAACCCTCCACTTGGAAGATGTCTGTCCTCCTACAACCCCTCAGAAGATGTCAGTCTACGTAACCCCTCTCAGACGTTATCTGCCTAAATACCCCACCTCGGATGGTTTCTGTCTACCTACACCCACAACCCGTCATAATATGAATGTTTACCTAAACCCCTCAGAATCTGTATATTTATGTACCACACCTTGAATGATTTGTCTCTATCTTATCCCTATCTCGGAAGATGTCTGTCTCCCAACCCACCACCTCTGAGGATGTCTGTATACCTATCCCCCTTCTCGAAAGTTGTCAGTCTACATTCACCACACATTAGAACATGTCTATCTATGTACATCCTCTCGGAAGATATCTATCTATTGCTGCCATGGAAGAAAAGTATCTCCCCCCTCTCAGAAGATGTCAATCTACCACTCCTCTCAGAATATATACACTCCCCATCTGAGAATGTCTACATCCTCTATCATAGGATGTCTGTCTACCAAACTGCATCCTTTAGACGGTGCTTCCCACCCCTTGGAAGATGTCTGTCTTCCAACCCCCCCCCCCCCCCCACCTTGGAAGATGTCTTTCTACTGCACCCAGGCTCAGAAGATGTCTCCATACCTAACACTCCTCGGAAGATGTCTTTCTACCTACCCACCCCCATCAGAAGATGACTGTCGACTTTATCACTCTCACAGAATGTCTATGCCCCTCTCGGAGGATACTGTGTACCAAACTGCATCCTTTAGAAGATGTTTCCCACCCCTTGAAAGATATCTGACTTCCAACACACCCCCCCCCCCCCCTTGGAAGATGCCTGTCTACCGAATCCAGCCTCAGAAGATATCTCCATACCTACCACCACTCGGAAGATGTCTGTCTACCCACCCACCCCCGATCAGAAGATGACTGTCGACGTTATCCCCCCTCAGAAGATGTCTGTCTACATACGCTCCCTCAAAATATGTCTGCCTAGCTAAGACCAGTGGAAGATGTACAACTGCCTCCCATCTCGGAAGACATCTACTCCCCCTCTCGGAGGATGACTATCTCCCTCTCGGAGGATGACTACCCCCTCTCTGAGATGTCTCTCTACACCCCCTTGGAAGATGCCTATCTAAACCCCTGGGAAGATATCCCTCCCTATAAAAATGCCTACCTAAACCCTTCCACATCGGAAGATGCCAATCTAGCCCCCTTCAGCTGATGCCTACCCACACCCACCTCATAAGATTATCTATCCATTCCTTCCCCGGAAGAGGTGTATCTACCCCCTCAGAAGATGTGTATCTGCCCCCATCCTTGCAAAATGTCTATCTACCCCCCTCAGAAGCTGTCTCTCTACCCCCCTTGGAAGATATCTACCACCCCTTCAGAAGATTATCTACCCAGCCCAGGCGGAAAATATCTGTATCTCTCCACTCGGAAGGTGACTATCAACCAACACCTCGGAAGATGTCTATCTACCCCACCCTCAGATGACATCTACACCCACTGGAAGATACCTATCCCCACCTCAGAAGATGTCTATCCCCCAGGCGGATGTCTATAACTCACCTCATGAAAGATGCCTGTCTACCAACCCCCTCCTCTCAGAATATGTCTGTCTACCTACCCCACCCCTGTTAAGATTTCCATCTAGCCCCTCCTCTCAGAGAACATTTATCCTAGACTCAGATGATTTCTACAGCCTCCCTTTATTTGGAATGTGTCTACCGCCCATTCTGAATGTGTTTGTCTACCTCCAAATTCTATTAAGATGTCTGTAAGTCTGTCTACCTACAAACTCGGGACAAGTCTATCTATCCCCGCTATGGAAGAAATCTATCTAACCCCCTCTCGGAATATGTCTATCTACCCTCCTCGCCAAAGATATCTACACCCCATCTTCAAGGAGCTCTATCCCCCCCTTCATGAAAGATGCCTGTTTTTCTACCCGAACTCATCAGAAGATGTAAGTGTACATACCATCACTCCCCACAGAAGATGTCTGTCTACTTACTGACATTTCTTGGAAGATGTCTGTCTACCAACCTCCCCCCCCCAACCTTTGAAGATATCTGACTACTCACCTCCCCCCATGGAAGAATACTATCTCCCCCCTCCCAGAACAGGTCAATCTACTCTCACTCTCGAAAATATCTCTCCCCCCCCCCCGGAAAATGTCTACCTCCCTCTCAAAGGATATCTGTTTACCTATCTGGCCCCAATCGAAAAATGTCTCCCTCCTGGGAAAATGTCAGTCTACCAAGCCTCCTCCTGGAAGACGTCTGACTAATAAACAACCCCTCAGAAGATGTCTGTCTAACTACCCCTCCTTGGAATTGCTTGTCTACCATTATCACCACAGAAGATGTCTCCCCCCCTTGGAAGATGTCTGTCTACCTACCACCCTTCAGAAGATGTCTGACCATGTACCCTGCTTCGGAATATGTCTGTCTACCTACCCCTCGCGGAAGATGTGTGTCTTCCTACCTCCCCACAGAAGATGTAGGTAAACAGATATCTTTCAAGAGGGAGTAGGTAGACAGACATCTTGCAAGGAAGTGGTATGTAGACAGAAATTACCAAGGGGTGGGGAATAATTAGACAGACTTCTTCCGAGGGGGAGTAGGTATACATACATTTTCTGAGTGTTCGTAGGTAGACAATCTTCTGAGGGGGTCGGCAGAAAGGCACCTTTCGAGGGGGTTGGTAGACAGACATCACCCATTGGTGGGTTGGTAGACAGCCATCTTCTGAGGGGCGTACTTAGACAGACTTCATCTAGAGGGGTAAGTAGACCAACATCTTCCAAGGGGGGTAGGTAGACAGACATCCTCGGAGGATGGGGGCAGGGGGTAGGTAGATAGACATCATCTGTGGAGGTGTGGATAAACAGACATCTTGTGAGGGGTAGGTAGACAGACATTTACCGAGTTGTGTTGTAGGTAGTCAGATATCTCCAAAAGGGGGGGGGGGGGGGTTAGGTAGACAGAGTCTTTCCTGGTGGGTGGTTTGAGAATCTCCTGATGGGGGTTGGTAAACAGACTTCTTCTTAAGGGGGTAGGTACACAGACATCTACTGTTGGTGCGGGACAAATAGACATAATTCTTCTGAGGCTGGGGATGATAGACATCTTCCGAAGGAGGGCACGTAGACAGACATTTTCCAAGTTGGGCAGACTGACAGACATCTTCCGGGGAGTAGAAAGACATAGATGTTCCAAGGGTGGTAGGTAGACAGACATCTTCTGTGAAGGTGTAGGTTGGCAGACATCATCTTAGTTTGGCTATGTAGACACACATCTTCCAAGGGGAGGGAGTATATAGGAAGATACCTTCTGAGGGGGATGATAGACATCTTATGGGAGTAGGTAAACAGACATGGTTGATATACATATATATTCGGAGGGGGTAGTTAGACAGACATCTTCTGAGTGGTGGAAAATAGACCACTTCCAAGGGGGAGGTAGGCATCTTCCTAAGTGAGTGGGCAGGTTGCCTGACATCTTCCGTGGGGTAGGTAGCCAATCATCTTCCAAAGATGGGTTGTGTAGGCAGATATATTCAATGGAGGGTAGGTAGACAGACATCTTCTGAGATGGTGGTAGATAGACATTTCTGAGTTGGGGTAGAAAGGCATTGTCCAAGGTGGGTAGATAGGAATCTTCCGTGCGTGGATGGGGTAGGTAGACAGACATTTTCTGAAAGGGGTGTAAGTAGACTGGCATCTTCCGTACGGGGGTAGGTAGACAATCATCTTCTGAGGGGGGTGGGTACACAGACCTCTTCCGGGGGGTGGGTAGACAGACATCATCTGAGGGGGGGTTGATAGACATCTTCTGCCAGTATTAGAAAGGCATCTTTGTGGGTGGAGCGGGCAGTTAGACAGACATCTTCCAAAGGGAGGCAGGTAGAGGGACATCTAGCACACGGGAGTAGGTAGACAATCATCTTCTGAGGGGGGGATGGGTACACCGACGTTTTTGAGGGGGCGAGGTAGACAGTCATCTTTGGAGGTTGGGTATGTAGACAGACACCTTAGATAGGGGGTATAGGTAGACAGACTTCTAGTTAGGGGTTAGATAGAAATTCCTCTGAGGGGGGGGGGGGTAGATAGACAGACTTCTCCTTAGGGGGGATGGTTGGTAGTAAGACATCTTCTGAGGGGATTTAGGTAGACATATTCTGATGCCTGATAGGTAATCTTCCTATAGCAGAAGGGCAGGTAGACATCTTCTGATTGTGGTTGGGAAAACTGCCATCTGTGGGGGTATGTTGACAGACATCTTCTGATAGGGTGGTAGATGGACATCTTATGAGGGAGGTTAATAGACTTCATCTGAGGGGGGCGGGGTTAGACTGACATCTTCTGAGGGTGGGATTGGTAGACAGACATCCTCTGATGGGTGTGTTGGTAACAGACTTCTTCTAAGGGAGGCAGTAGATAGACAGAAATCTTCTGGGGGGTGGTTATGTAGACAGACATCTTCTGAGGATGGTAGGTAGACATACGTCTTCTGTGGATGGGGGGGGGGGGGGGGGGGTTGTACGTAGATAGACATCATCTGAGGAGGTGTAGGTAGACAGAAATCTTCTGAGGGGGTAGGTAGACAGACATTTTCTGAGGGGTTTTGTAGGTAGAGTGGTATCTTCCAAGAGGGGGTAGGTAGACAGAGACCTTCCTAGGGGTTAGTTGGACAGACTTCTCCTGATGTAAAGTTGGTAAACATACTTCTTCTGAGGGGGGCTGGAAATACAGACATCTTCCGAGGGGGTAGGAAGACAAAGGCCTCCAAGGTGGGGGGGGGAGATGAACAGACATCCACCAAAGGGGTTAGATGGATGGTCATCTTCTGTTTTAGTGGGAGAGGGCAGATAGGCTTCCATCTTCTGGGTGGTCAGTAGACAATCATCTTCTGAGTTGTGGTTCAGTAGACAATCATGTTCCGAGGGGGCTAGGTTGACAAACATCTTCCGAGGTGGGATGATAGACATCTTCCAAAGGGGTGGAAAGTAGACAGGCATTTTACAAAGTGGGGTGCAGGTGGACTGACATCTCTCATGCAGTAGGTGGAAAATCATATTCCGAGGTCGGGTTCGATATACAGACATATTCCGAGGGAGGTGGTAGGTAGACAGCCATCTTCCGAGTGGGGATAGGTAGACATACTTTTCCCGAGAGGGGGTTGGGTAGACAGGCATTTACCGAAGGGGGGGGGGGGTAGGTAGACAGACATCTTCTGAATGGGGGTAGGTAGACAGACATCTCCCGAGGAGAGGTGGTAGACATACAACATTCGAGGGGCGGTAGGTAGACAGACATTTTCTGTTGGAGGGGTAGATTGACAGGTATTTTCTGAAGTGAGGGGTGCAGGTAGACTGAAATCTTCCGGGGGTAGGTAGACAATCATCTTCTGAGAGGGGGGGGGGTGTTGGGTAGACAGACATCCCCCAGGTTTTGGTAGACATAAATATTCCAAGGTGGGTAGGTAGACAGACATTTTCTGAGGGAGGGCCAGGTTGACAGACATCTTCAAATGGGGGGTTGGTAGACACACAACTTATGAGTGGGGGTGTGGGTAGAGAGACATGTCCGGAGGTGGGGTAGGTAGACATACATGTTCTGAGGGGAGTGGTGGCTAGTCATACATATTCCGAGTGTGTGTTTATGTGGGCAGACATCTTCCATGAGGGGCTAGGTAGACAAACATCTTCCGAGGGGGGGGGGGGGGGTAAGTGGACAGACATATTCCATGTGGGGTATGTAGACAGACATATTCTGACGGGGTGAGGCAGGCATATACCGCGATTCGGTAGATAGACAGACATCTTCGAGGGGGTGCTAGGTAGACATACACCTTCCGAGGGTAGTGACAGGAAGTCATACATCTTCCAAAGCGGTTTTTTCGGTTGTCAAATGTCTTCCAAGAGGGGGGTCTGCACACATACATCCTCCAGGGATGGGAGGAGGGTTTGACAGAGATCTTCGGAGGTGGGGTAGTCAGTTACACATCTTTTGAAGTGGGTGTAGGTAGGCAGACACCTTCTAAATGGCGGTACCTGGGCAGATAGGCAGACATCTTCCGGGAGGGGGGGAGGTAGGTAGACAGACAGTTTCTGATTGTGAGAATGGTGGTGGTGGTGGTGGTGGTGGTTAGTGTTTAACGTCCCGTCGACAACGAGGTCATTAGGGACGGAGCGCAAGCTCGGGTTAGGGAAGGATTGGGAAGGAAATCGGCCATGCCCTTTCAAAGGAACCATCCCGGCATTTGCCTGAAACGATTTAGGGTAATCACGGAAAACCTAAATCAGGATGGCCGGAGATGGGATTGGACCGTCGTCCTCCCGAATGCGAGTCCAGTGTGCTAACCACTGTGCCACCTCTCTCGATGTGTGAGAATGGTAGACAGACAGAATCCTAGGGTGGGAGATCAGAGACAGTCATATTCTGAGGGTGGGGTATGTAGACAGCCATCTTCTGAGGGGGTAGATAAGAGTCTTCTGAAGATGATGGAGAGATAGTCATCTTCCAAGTGCAGGTAGATAGGAATCTTCTGAGTTGGGGTAGCTTCCGATCTAGGTGGTAGATAGGCATCTTCACAGGGGGGGATGTTAAATTGGCATCTTATGGGGTGGGGGGGGGGGCGAGTAGACAAACATCACCCGATAGGTGGTATGTATAGAGACATCTTCCATGGAGTAGTAGGTAGGCAGACATCTTCTGAAGGGTGGGGTAGGGAGACAGACATCATCAGAGCAGTAGTAGGTAGACAGACATTTTCCGAAGGGGGTGTATGTAGACAAATATTTTCTTAGATGGAGGATAGCTGGGCAGACATCTTCCAAGGGGTGGGGAGGGGGTAGGTAGACAGGCCTCTTCCAAAGGTGTGTAGGTAGACAGACATCTTCCAAGAAGGGGTATGTAGGCAAACATCTTCTGAAGGGTGGGTTAGGGAGACAGACATCATCCACATGCGGAGTAGGTAGAGAGTGATCTTCTGAGGGGGGTGGGGGATGTAGATAGAAAGACATATTTTGAGAGGGTGGTAGGTAGGCAGACATGTTCCAAACGAGGGGGGGGGGGGGTTTAGGTAGACAGGTATCTTCCGAGGGTGTGTAGGTAGACAGTCATCTTCTGAGGGGGGGGAGGGGGTGGGAAAACTGACGTTTTCCGGTTGGGGGGATAAGTAGAGAGTCATCTTCTGAGAGGGAAGTCGGTAGACACACATTTTCGGAAGGCGTGAGTAGGTAGACAGACATATTACGAGGGGGGGCGGGTGTACGTAGACAGTCATCTTACGAGGGGGGGGGGGGGCTAAAAAGACAGACATGTTACAAGGTCCTCTATCAACTGCAAGACACCAGAACCGGCCTACAGTTGAATTTTCGATACCTAAAACTTGAGTAGTACTACTTCTTACCTGCCGCTTGCATCAAATTAGAAGCCCCTATTTTGTTGTTTGTGGTGCGACCGCATACCGCAGCACATGACGTAAGTTTCCAGATGTATATGTAAACAGTTCCGTGAGCAAAGCTGCCACTGCGACGATCTGGCATTACGATTAGGCGCGTGAGTGCGTGTGAAATCGCTCTCTAAGTTTTCATACATTTATAGGTTTCAGATACATATTTTAACGGTTTTTGTGATAATATTTACTATACAAGATACTTATTAGTGGTTTCTTTATTCACCTCCGCGTTTCTTGTGTTGTGACCTGATATTTGTGAGTGTTTCGTATCGAGGAACTTAACCTCTTACCTGTGTTTACATTCCGCGCTGACCAGTTGCAGCTGTAGCGGCGCATCCAAAGCTAAGTACTAATTAGTTGTTTGTGTATAGTGGTTTATTTTGGAACTTTAGTAGTCTTCAATCGGTGTTCTTGTTGTTTACTGGTGCAATAATTTCAGAAGAAATTGTCGCGAACTGTTTTCAGTTTCGTTACTGTGCCATTAGACGTTTGATAATCTTTCTGTTTTAGCTTTTATTATATTTGCTGTTGATAAATACTGTTAATAATAGTAGTTACTTAACTTGTACAGCAAGATTATGATTATTGTAGTCAGTTTTTTAACAGATTCTTATTGTACTAACGGACTTTAAAGAAATGGGAAAGGTTTTCTTAGGTTTTTACTACATATTAACTTGTTTCACATTTCCCCGTGCAACGTGGCGTTCAGACCTCGTTTGATGCAAAAGCTTAAGGTCCTCGATCATGTCCAAGGCACCAAAGCCGGCTAATAAGTCAGTAATCGATAACTAAAACTTGAATTGTACTGCTTCTTACTGGCCGGTTACATCTTCTTAACACCTTCTTCTGTCTTCTACTGTGGTGCTTTTAGTGTCTCCGCAAACCGCAGAAGGCGACATAAGTTTGCAGACGATAAATGTAACCGTCTCAGAGAGTAAAACGGCCGATGTGACGATCTGGCAATAAGTCGATTCGACAGCAAATGAAGAAAACGGTCGGATTTCTCAGGTTTTTACTACAAATGAACACTTTTAACATCCTCCCGTGCAACGTGGCGTCCAGACCGCGTTTCATGCAAAATCTTAAGGCCCTATCTCATGTCCAAGGTACCGAAGCAGGCTAATATGTAAATAAATGATAACTAAAATTTGAATTGTACTGCTTCTTACTGGTTCTTTCTCGCCGATTACACCAACAGAGAAGCTTCATCTGTGTTCTAATGTGATGCTTTGAATGTCTCCGCATAACGCAGCACGCGACATAAGCTTGCATTCGATATATGTAACAGTTTCAGAGAGAAAAGCGGCCAATGTGACGATCTGGCAATAAGTCGATTAAATAGAAAATGACGAAAACGGTCGGATTTCTCAGGTTTTTACTACAAATGAACACTTTTCACATTCTCCCGCGTAACGTGGCAGACAGACCTCGTTTCATGAACAATCTCAAGGTCATAGAGCATGTCCAAATAACCAAAGCCGGCTACTAAGTCAATAATCTATAAGTAAAATGTGAATTGTACTGCTTCGTACTGGCCGATTACATCTTCTGAGTCTTCTTCTGTGTTCTTCTATGGTTCTTTTAGTGTCTAAGCATAGCGAAGGACACGATATAGTTTTGCAGATGACAAATGTAACCATTGCAGAGAGAAAAGCGGCCAACGTGACTATCTGGCGTTAAGTCGATTCGATAGCAAATGACGAAAACGGGCGGATTTCTCAGTTTATTACTAAATATAAACACGTTTCTTATTCTCCTGTGCAACGTGGCTGACAGACCTCGGTTCAGGTCCTAGCTCATGTTTGAGGAACCAGAACCGGCTAATAAGTCAAAATTCGATAGCTAAAACTAGAATTGTAGTGCTTCTTACTGGCCGATTACACCAACTTAGAAGCTTCCCCTGTATTTACTATGGTGCTTTTAGTTCTTTCGCATTGCCGCAACACATGACATAGCTTTGCAGACGATAAATGTAACCGTTGCAGTGAGAAAAGCGGCCAATGTGACGATCTGGCATTACGTCGATTCCACTTTTCACATTCTCTCATGCAACGTGGCTGACAGACCTCCCTTCATGCAAAATCTTAAGGTCCTAGCTCATGTCCAAGGCACCAAAGCCGTCTAAACAGTCAATAAACGATAACTAAAACTTGAATTGCACTGCTTCGTACTGGCTATAACATCAACTTAGATGCTTCTTCTGTGTTCTACTATGGTGCTTTTAGTGTCTCCGCATACCGCAGCACGCGACATAGCTTTACACACGATAAACGTACCCGTTTCGGAGAGAAGAGCGGCCAACATGACGATCTGGCATTCAGTCGATTCGATAGCAAATGACGAAAACGGGCGGATTTCTCAGGTATTCACTAAATAAGAACACTTTTCACATTCCTCCGCGCAACGCGGCTGCTAGACCTCAGTTTATGGAAAATCTTAAGGTCCTAGCTCATGTCCAAGCCACCAAAGCCGTCTAAAATTCAATAATCGATAACCAAAACATGAATTAATGTGCTTCGTACTGGCTATCACATCATTTTAAAAGCTTCATCAGTGTTCTATTATGGTGCTATTGGTGTCTCCACATACCGCAGCACGCGACGTAGCTTTGCACACTATATATGTAACCGTTTCAGAGAGAAGAGCGTCCAATCTGACGATCTGGCATTAAGTCGATTCGATAGCAAATGACGAAAACGGGCGGGTTTCGCAGGTTTTCACTACATATGAACACTTTTCACATTCCCCCGAGCAACGCGGCTGCTAGAGCTCCCTTCATACAAGATCTTAAGGTCCCAGCTCATGCCCAACGCACGAAAGCCGTCTATAAAGTCAATAATCGATAACTAAAACGTGAATTGTACTGATTCGTACTGGCTATCGAATCAACTTAGTAGCTTCTTCTGTGTTCTATTATGGTGCATTTAGTGTCTCGGCATTCCGCAGCGCGCGACATAGCTTCATCAGCACACGATAAATGTAATCGTTTCAGAGCGAAGAGCGGCCAATATGACGATCTGGCATTAAGTCGATTCGATAGCAAATGACGAAAACGGGCGGATTTCTCATGTTTTCACTGCATATGAACACATTTCACATTCCGCCCTGCAACGCGGCTGCTAGACCTCCCTTCATGCCAAATCTTAAGGTCCTAGCTCATTTCCAACGCACAAAAGCCGTCTAAAAAGTCAACAATCGATGACTAAAACTTGAATTGTACTTTCTAACTGGCTATCACATCAATTTAGAAGCTTCTTCTGTATTCTGTTATGGTGCCTTTAGTGTCCTCGCATACCGCAGCACGCGACATAGCATTGCACACGATAAATGTAACCGTTTCAGAAAGAAGAGCGCCCAATATGACGATCTGGGATTCAGTCGATTCGATAGCAAATGACGAAAACGGGAGGATTTCTCTGGTCTTCACTACATATGAACACTTTTCACATTCCTCCGTGCAACGCGGCTGCTAGACCTCCCGTCATGGAAAACCTTAAGGTCCTAGCTCATGTCCAAGCCACCAAAGCCGTCTAAAAAGTCAATTATCGATAACCAAAACATGAATTCTACTGCTTCGTACTGGGTATCACATCAACTTAAAGGCTTGATCTGTGTTCTATTATGGTGCTTTTAGTGTCTCCGCATACCGCAGCGCGCGACGTAGCTTTGCACACGATAAATGTAGTCGTTTCAGAGAGAAGAGCGTCTAATCTG
The DNA here is from genome assembly GCF_023897955.1 of Schistocerca gregaria. NCBI lineage: Eukaryota > Metazoa > Arthropoda > Insecta > Orthoptera > Acrididae > Schistocerca > Schistocerca gregaria. The sequence continues at coordinate 1,955,857 of NW_026061770.1, forward strand.
ACGATCTGGCATATAGGCCATTCGATAGCAAATGACGAAAACGGGAGGGTTTCTCAGGTTTTCACTACATATGAACACTTTTCACATTCCCCCGAGCAACGCGGCTGCTAGACCTCCCTTCATGCAAATTCTTAAAGTCCTAGCTCATGTCCGACGCACCAATGCCGTCTAAAAAGTCAATAATCGATAACTAAAACTTGAATTTTACTGCTTTGTACTGGCTATCACATCAACTTAGAAGCTTCTTCTGTGTTCCATTATGATGCTTTTAGTGTCTCCGCATACTGCAGCACGCAACATAGCTTTGCACACGGTAAATGTAACCGTTTCAGAGAGAAGAGCGGCCAAAATGACGATGTGGCGCTAAGTCGATTCGATAGCAAATGACGGAAACGGGCGGCTTTCTCAGGTTTTCTTTACATATGAACACATTTCACATTCTCCCGTGCAACGTGGCTGCTTGACCTCCCATCATGCAAAATCTTAAAGTCTTAGCTCATATCCAACCCACCAAAGCCATCTAAAATGTCAATAAACGATAACTAATATTTGAGTTACACTGCTTCGTACTGGCTCTTACAACAACTTAGAAGCTTCTTCTGTGGTCTATAATGGTGCTTTTGGTGTCAATATGACGATCTGGCATTAAGTCGATTTGATAGGAAGTAACGAAAACGGGCGGATTTCTCAGGTTTTCACTACATATGAACGCTTTTCACATTCTCCCGTGCAACGCGGCTGCAAGACCTCCCTTCATGCAAAATCTTAAGTTCCTAGCTCAAGTCCAAGGCACCAAAGAAGGGTAAAAAGTCAATAATCGATAACTTAAACTTGAATTGTACTGCCTCTTACAGGCTATTACATCAACTTAGAAGTTTCTTCTGTATTCTACTGTGGTCCATTTAGTGTCTCCGCGTAACGCAGCACGCGACATAGCTTTGCAGACGATAAATGTAACCGTTTCAGAGAGAAGAGTGGCCAATATGACGAACTGGCATTAAGTCGATTCGATTACAAATGAGGAAAACCGCGGGATTACTCAGTTTTTCACTACATATGAACAATATTCACATTCTCCCGTGCAACATGGCTGCTAGGCCTCCCTTCATGCTAAATCTTAAGGTCCTAGCTTATGTCCAAGTCAGCAAAGCCGTCTAAAAGTCAGTAATCGATAACTAAAACTTGAATTGTACTATTTCTTACTGGCTATTACATCAACTTAGAAGCTTCATCTGTGTTCTACTATGGTGCTTTGAGAGTCTCCGCATACCGCAGCACTTGACATAGCTTTGCAGATGATAAATTTAACCGTTTCAGAGAGAAGAGCGGCCAATGTGACGATATGGCTTTAAGTCGATTCGATAACAAATGACGAAAACGGACGGATTTCTCAGGTTTTTACTACATATGAACACTTTTCACATTCTCCCGTGCAACTCGGCTGCTAGTCCTCCTTTCATGTAAAAGCTTAAGGTCCTACCTCACGTCCAAGGCACCAAAGAATGGTAATAAGTCAATAATCGATAACTAAAACTTGAATTTTACTTCTTCCAACTGGCTATTACATCAACTTAGAAGCTTCATCTGTGTTCTACTACGGTGCTTTTAGTGTATCCGCATACCGCAGCACGCGACATAGCTTTGCAGACGATAAATGTAATCGTTTCAGAGAGATGAGCGGCCAATGTGACGATCTGGCTTCAAGTGGATTCGATAACAAATGACGAAAGCGGACGGATTTCTCAGGTTTTTAGTACATATTAACACTTTTCACATTCTCCTGTGCAAAGCGGCTGCTAGTGCTCCTCTCAAGCAAAATCTTAATGTCCTAGCTCATGTACAAGGCACCAAATGTGGGTAAAAAGTCAATAATCGGTAACTAAACTTGAATTGTACTACTTCTTACTGGCTATTACATCATCTTAGAAGCTTCATCTGTGTTCTACTATGGTGCTTTAAGTGTTTCCGCATATCGCAGCACGCGACATAGCTTTGCAGACGATATATGTAACCGTTTCAGAGAGAAGAGCGGCCAATGTGACGATATGGCTTTAAGTCGATTCGATAACAAATGACGAAAACGGACGGATTTCTCTGGTTTATACTACATATGAACACTTATCACATTCTCCCGTGCAACGCGGCTGCTAGTCCCCCCTTCTGGAAAAATCTTAAGGTACTAGCTCATGTCCAAGACACCAAAGAAGGGTAAAAATTCAATAATCGATAACTAAACTTGAATTGTACTACTTCTTACTGGCTTTTACATCAACTTCGAAACTTCATCTGTGTTCTACCATGGTGGTTTTAGTGTCTCCGCATACCGCAGCAAGCGGCGTAGCTTTGCAGGCGATAAATGTAACAGTTTCAGAGAGAAGAGCGACCAATGTGACGATCTGGCTTTAAGTCGATTCGATAACAAATGACGAAAACGGACGGATTTCTCTGGTTTTTGTTACATGTTAACACTTTTCACGTTCACCCATGCAACGAGGCTGCAAGCCCTACTTTCAAGCAAAATCTTAAGGTCCTAGCCCATGTCCAATGAACCAAAACCTGCTAAAAAGACAATAATCGATAACAAAAACTTGAATTTTACTACTTCTTACTGGCTATTACATCAAATTTGAAGCTTCAGCTGTGTTCTACTATGGTGCTTTTAGTGTCTCCGCATACCGCAGCACGCGACATAGCTTTCAGACGATAAGAACAACCGTTTCAGAGAGAAGAGCGGCCAATGTGACGATCTGGCTTTAAGTCGATTCGATAACAAATGTCGAAAATGGACGGATTTCTCAGGTTTTTACTACATATGAACACTTTTCACACTCTCCCTTCTCCCTTGCAACGCGGCTGGTAGTCCTCCTTTCATGCAAAATCTTAGGTTCCTAGCTCAAGTGCAAGGCACCAAAGTAGGGTAAAAGGTAAATAATCGATAACTAAAACTTGAATTGTACTAAAACTTACTGGCTATTAGATCATCACAGAAGCTTCATCTGTGTTCTACTATGGCGCTTTTAGTGCCTCCACATACCGCAGCACGCGACATAGCTTTGCAGACGATAAATGTAACCGTTTCAGAGAGAAGGGCGGCTAATATTACGATCTGGCTTTAAGTCGATTCTATAACAAATGACGAAAACGGACGGATTTCTCTGGTTTATACTACATATGAACACTTTTCACATCCTCCCGTGAAACGCGGCTTCTAATTCTCCTTTCATGCATAAACTTAAGGTCCTACCTCATGTCCAAGGCACCAAAGAAGGGTAAAGAGTCAATAATCGATATATAAAACTTGAATTGTACTACTTCTTACGTGCTATTACATCAACTTTGAAGCTTCATCTGTGTTCTACTATGGTGCTTTTAGTGTCTCTGCATACCGTAACACGCGACATAGCTTTGCAGACGATAAGTGTAAGCGTTTCAGAGAGAAGAGCGGCCAATGTGACGATCTGGCTTTAAGTCGATTCGATAACAAATGACGAAAGCGGACGGATTTCAAAGGTTTTTACTACATATGAACACTTTTCACATTCTCCCGTGCAACGCGGCTGCTGGTCTTCCTTTCATGCAAAATCTTTTGGACCTAGCTCACGTCCAAGGCACCAAAGAAGGGTAAATAGTCAATAATCGATAACTAAATCTTGAATTGTACTACTTCTTACTGGTTATTACTTCAACTTAGAAGCTTCATGCGTGATCTACTATGGTGCTTTGAGTGTCTCCACATACCGCAGCACGAGACATAGCTTTGCAGATGATAAATGCAACCGTTTCTGAGAGAAGAGCGGCCAATGTGACGATATATCTTTAAGTCGATTCGATAACAAATGAAGAAAACGGACGGATTTCTCAGGTTTTTACTACATATGAACACTTTTCACATTCTCCCGTGAAACTCGGCAGCTAGTCCTCCTATCATGTAAAAGCTTAAGGTCCTAGCTCATGTCCAAGGCACCAAAGAATGGTAATATGTCAATAATCGATAATTAAAACTTGAATTGTACTAAATATTACTGGCAATTACATCATCATAGAAGCTTCACCTGTGTTCTACTATGGCGCTTTTAGTGCCTCCGCATACCGCAGCACGCGACATAGCTTTGCAGACGATAAATATAACTGTTTCAGAGAGAAGAGCGGCTAATGTTACGATCTGGCTTTAAGTCGATTCTATAGCAAATGACGAAAACGGACGGATTTCTCTGGTTTATACTACATATGAACACTTTTCACATTCTCCCGTGCAAAGCGGCTGTTGGTCCTCCTTTCATGTAAAATCTTAAGGTCAAAGCTCATGTCCAAGGCACCAAAGAATGGTTAAAAGTCAATAATCGATAACTAAAACTTGAATTGTACTACTTCTTACTGGCTATTACATCAACTTAGAAGCTTCATCTGTGTTCTACTATGGTGTTTTAGTGTCTCCGTATACCGCAGCACGCGACATAACTTGCCGACGATAAATGTAACCGTTTCAGAGAGAAGAGCGGCCAATGTGACGATATGGCTTTAAGTCGATTCGATAACAAATGACGAAAACGGACGGATTTCTCTGGTTTATACTACATATGAACACTTATCACATTCTCCCGTGCAACGCGGCTGCTAGTCCCCCCTTCTGGAAAAATCTTAAGGTACTAGCTCATGTCCAAGACACCAAAGAAGGGTAAAAATTCAATAATCGATAACTAAACTTGAATTGTACTACTTCTTACTGGCTTTTACATCAACTTCGAAACCTCATCTGTGTTCTACCATGGTGGTTTTAGTGTCTCCGCATACCGCAGCAAGCGGCGTAGCTTTGCAGGCGATAAATGTAACAGTTTCAGAGAGAAGAGCGACCAATGTGACGATCTGGCTTTAAGTCGATTCGATAACAAATGACGAAAACGGACGGATTTCTCTGGTTTTTACTACATATGAACACTTTTCACACTCACCCATGCAACGCGGCTGCTAGTCCTACTATCATGCAAAATCTTAAGGTCCTAGCCCATGTCCAAGGCACCAAAACCTGCTAAAAAGACAATAATCGATAACTAAAACTTGAATTTTACTACTTCTTACTGGCTGTTACATCAAATTTGAAGATTCAGCTGTGTTCTACTATAATGCTTTTAGTGTCTCTGCATACCGCAGCGCGCGGTATAGCTATGCAGACGATAAATGTAACAGTATCAGAGAGAAGGGCGGCGGATGTGACGATCTGACTTTCAGTCGATTCGATAACAAATGACGAAACGGACGGATTTCTCTGGTTTTTACTAGATATGAACACTTTTCACATTCACCCATGCAACGCGGCTGCTAGTCCTACTTTCATGCAAAATCTTAAGGTCCTAGCCCATGTCCAAGGCACCAAAACCTGCTAAAAAGACAATAATCGATAACTAAAACTTGAATTTTACTACTTCTTCCTGGCTATTACATGAAATTTGAAGATTCAGCTGTGTTCTACTATGGCGCTTTTAGTGTCTCTGCATACCACAGCGCGCGACATAGCTATGCAGACGATAAATGTAACCGTGTCAGAGAGAAGAGTGGCCAATATGACGACCTGACATTAAGTCGAATCGATAGCAAATGACGAAAACGGACGGATTTCTCAGGTTTTTACTACATCTGAACACTTTTACACATTCTCCCGTGCAACGCGGCTGCGACTCCTAATTTCATGCAAAATCTTAGGGTCGTAGGTCTTGTCCAAGGCACCAAAGAAGGGTAAAAAGTCAGTAATCGGTAACTAAAACTAGAATTGTACTCCTTCTTACTGGCTATTACATCAACTTAGAAGCTTAATCTTTGTTCTACTATGGTGCTTTTAGTGTCTCTGCATACCACAGCACGCGACATAGCTTTGCAGACGATAAATGTAACCGTTTCAGAGAGGAGAGCGGCGAATGTGACGATCTGTCTTTAAGTCGATTCGATAACAAATGACGAAAACGGACGGATTTCTCAGGTTTTTACTACACATGAACACTTTTCACATTCTCCCGTGCAACTCGGCTGCTAGTCCTCCATTCACGCAGAATCTCAAGGTCGTAGCTCATGTCCAAGGCACCAAAGCCAGCTAAAAAGTCAATAATCGATACCTAAAACTTGAATTGTACTACTTCTTACTGGCTATTACATCAACTTAGAAGTTTCATCTGTGTTCTACTATGATGATTTTCGTGTCTCCGCATACCGCAGCACGTGACATAGCTTTGCAGACGATAAGTACAACCGTTTCACGGAGAAGAGTGGCCAATGTGACGATCTGGCTTTAAGTTGATTCGATAACAAATGACGAAAACGGACGGATTTCTCTGGTTTATACTACATATGAACACTTTTCACATTCTCCCGTGCAACGCGGCTGCTGGTCCTCCTTTCATGTAAAATCTTAAGGTCCTAGCTCATGTCCAAGGCACCAAAGAATGGTAAAAAGACAATAATCGATAACTAAAACTTGAATTGTACAACATCTTACGTGCTATTACATCAACTTTGAAGCTTCATCTGTGTTCTACTATGGTGCTTTTAGTGTCTCTGCATACCGTAACACGCGACATAGCTTTGCAGACGATAAGTGTAAGCGTTTCAGAGAGTAGAGCGGCCAATGTGACGATCTGGCTTTAAGTCGATTCGATAACAAATGACGAAAGCGGACGGATTTCAAAGGTTTTTACTACATATGAACACTTTTCACATTCTCCCGTGCAACGCGGCTGCTGGTCTTCCTTTCATGCAAAATCTTTTGGACCTAGCTCACGTCCAAGGCACCAAAGAAGGGTTAATAGTCAATAATCGATAACTAAATCTTGAATTGTACTACTTCTTACTGGTTATTACTTCAACTTAGAAGCTTCATGCGTGATCTACTATGGTGCTTTGAGTGTCTCCACACACCGCAGCACGAGACATAGCTTTGCAGATGATAAATGCAACCGTTTCTGAGAGAAGAGCGGCCAATGTGACGATATATCTTTAAGTCGATTCGATAACAAATGAAGAAAACGGACGGATTTCTCAGGTTTTTACTACATATGAACACTTTTCACATTCTCCCGTGAAACTCGGCAGCTAGTCCTCCCATCATGTAAAAGCTTAAGGTCCTACCTCATGTCCAAGGCACCAAAGAATGGTAATATGTCAATAATCGATAATTAAAACTTGAATTGTACTAAATCTTACTGGCAATTACATCATCATAGAAGCTTCACCTGTGTTCTACTATGGCGCTTTTAGTGCCTCCGCATACCGCAGCACGCGACATAGCTTTGCAGACGATAAATATAACTGTTTCAGAGAGAAGAGCGGCTAATGTTACGATCTGGCTTTAAGTCGATTCTATAGCAAATGACGAAAACGGACGGATTTCTCTGGTTTATACTACATATGAACACTTTTCACATTCTCCCGTGCAAAGCGGCTGTTGGTCCTCCTTTCATGTAAAATCTTAAGGTCAAAGCTCATGTCCAAGGCACCAAAGAATGGTAAAAAGTCAATAATCGATAACTAAAACTTGAATTGTACTACTTCTTACTGGCTATTACATCAACTTAGAAGCTTCATCTGTGTTCTACTATGGTGTTTTAGTGTCTCCGTATACCGCAGCACGCGACATAACTTGCCGACGATAAATGTAACCGTTTCAGAGAGAAGAGCGGCCAATGTGACGATATGGCTTTAAGTCGATTCGATAACAAATGACGAAAACGGACGGATTTCTCTGGTTTATACTACATATGAACACTTATCACATTCTCCCGTGCAACGCGGCTGCTAGTCCCCCCTTCTGGAAAAATCTTAAGGTACTAGCTCATGTCCAAGACACCAAAGAAGGGTAAAAATTCAATAATCGATAACTAAACTTGAATTGTACTACTTCTTACTGGCTTTTACATCAACTTCGAAACTTCATCTGTGTTCTACCATGGTGGTTTTAGTGTCTCCGCATACCGCAGCAAGCGGCGTAGCTTTGCAGGCGATAAATGTAACAGTTTCAGAGAGAAGAGCGACCAATGTGACGATCTGGCTTTAAGTCGATTCGATAACAAATGACGAAAACGGACGGATTTCTCTGGTTTTTACTACATATGAACACTTTTCACACTCACCCATGCAACGCGGCTGCTAGTCCTACTAACATGCAAAATCTTAAGGTCCTAGCCCATGTCCAAGGCACCAAAACCTGCTAAAAAGACAATAATCGATAACTAAAACTTGAATTTTACTACTTCTTACTGGCTGTTACATCAAATTTGAAGATTCATCTGTGTTCTATTATAATGCTTTTAGTGTCTCTGCATACCGCAGCGCGCGGTATAGCTATGCAGACGATAAATGTAACAGTATCAGAGAGAGGGGCGGCGGATGTGACGATCTGACTTTAAGTCGATTCGATAACAAATGACGAAACGGACGGATTTCTCTGGTTTTTACTAGATATGAACACTTTTCACATTCACCCATGCAACGCGGCTGCTAGTCCTACTTTCATGCAAAATCTTAAGGTCCTAGCCCATGTCCAAGGCACCAAAACCTGCTAAAAAGACAATAATCGATAACTAAAACTTGAATTTTACTACTTCTTACTGGCTATTACATGAAATTTGAAGATTCAGCTGTGTTCTACTATGGTGCTTTTAGTGTCTCTGCATACCACAGCGCGCGACATAGCTATGCAGACGATAAATGTAACCGTGTCAGAGAGAAGAGTGGCCAATATGACGACCTGACATTAAGTCGAATCGATAGCAAATGACGAAAACGGACGGATTTCTCAGGTTTTTACTACATCTGAACACTTTTACACATTCTCCCGTGCAACGCGGCTGCGACTCCTAATTTCATGCAAAATCTTAGGGTCGTAGGTCTTGTCCAAGGCACCAAAGAAGGGTAAAAAGTCAGTAATCGGTAACTAAAACTAGAATTGTACTCCTTCTTACTGGCTATTACATCAACTTAGAAGCTTAATCTTTGTTCTACTATGGTGCTTTTAGTGTCTCTGCATACCACAGCACGCGACATAGCTTTGCAGACGATAAATGTAACCGTTTCAGAGAGGAGAGCGGCGAATGTGACGATCTGTCTTTAAGTCGATTCGATAACAAATGACGAAAACGGACGGATTTCTCAGGTTTTTACTACACATGAACACTTTTCACATTCTCCCGTGCAACTCGGCTGCTAGTCCTCCATTCACGCAGAATCTCAAGGTCGTAGCTCATGTCCAAGGCACCAAAGCCAGCTAAAAAGTCAATAATCGATACCTAAAACTTGAATTGTACTACTTCTTACTGGCTATTACATCAACTTAGAAGTTTCATCTGTGTTCTACTATGATTATTTTCGTGGCTCCGCATACCGCAGCACATGACATAGCTTTGCAGACGATAAGTACAACCGTTTCACGGAGAAGAGTGGCCAATGTGACGATCTGGCTTTAAGTTGATTCGATAACAAATGACGAAAACGGACGGATTTCTCTGGTTTATACTACATATGAACACTTTTCACATTCTCCCGTGCAACGCGGCTGCTGGTCCTCCTTTCATGTAAAATCTTAAGGTCCTAGCTCATGTCCAAGGCACCAAAGAATGGTAAAAAGACAATAATCGATAACTAAAACTTGAATTGTACAACATCTTACGTGCTATTACATCAACTTAGAAGCTTCTTCTGTGTTCTACTAAGGTGCTTTTAGTGTCTCCGCATACCACAGCACGCGACATAGCTTTGCAGACGATAATTGTAACGGTTTCAGAGAGAAGAGAGGCCAATGTGACGATCTGGCTTTAAATCGATTCGATAACAAATGACGAAAACGGATGGATTTCACAGTTTTTTACTCTATATTAACACTTTTCACATTCTCCCTTGCAATGCGCCTGATAGTCCTCCTTTCATGCAAAATCTTAAGGTTTTAGCTCATGTACAAGGCACCAAATGTGGGTAAAAAGTCAATAATCGGTAACTAAAAATGAATTGTACTACTTCTTATAGGCTATTACACCAACTTAGAAGCTTCATGTGTGTTCTACTATGGCGCTTTTAGTGTTTCCGCATACCGCAGCACTTGCCATAGCTTTGCAGATGATAAATATAACCGTTTCAGAGAGAATAGCGGCCAGTGTGACGATATGGCTTTAAGTCGATTCGATAACAAATGACGAAATCGGACGTTTTTCTCAGGTTTTTACTACATATGAACACTTTTAACATTCTCCCGTGCAACGCGGCTGCTAGTCCTCCTTTATGTAAAATCTTAATGTCCTAGCTCATGTTCAAGGCACAAAAGCCGGCTAAATAGTCAATAATCCATTACTATAACTTGAATTGTACTGCTTCTTACTGGCTATTACATCAACTTAGAAGCTTCATCTGTGTTCTACTACGGTGCTTTTAGTGTCTACGCATACCGCAGCATGCGACATAGCTTTGCATACGATAATGTAATCGTTTCTGAGAGAATAGTGGCCAATGTGACGATGTGGCTTTAATCGATTCGATAACAAATGACGAAAACGGACGGATTTCTCAGGTTTTCACTACATATGAACACTTTTCACCTTCTCGCATGCAACGCGGGTGCTAGTCCTTCTTTCATTCAAAATCTTAACGTCCTAGCGCATGTCCAAGGCACCAAACAAAGGTAAAAAGTCAATAATCGATAACTAAAACTTGAATTGTACTTCTTCTTACTGGCTATTACATAAAGTTAGAAGTTTCCTCTGTGTTCTACTGTGGTACTTTTAAGTGTCTCCGCATTCCGCATCACGAGACATAGCTTTGCAGATGATAAATGTAACCGTTTCATAGAGAAGAGGGGATAATATGACGATATGGCTTTAAATCGATTCGATAACAAATGACGAAAACGGACGGATTTCTCAGGTTTTTATTACATATGAACACTTTTCACATTCTCCCATGCAACGCGGCTGCTCGTTTTCCTACCATGCTAAATCTTAAGGTCATAGCTCATGTCCAAGGCACCAAAGCCGGATAAAAAGTCAATAATCCATAACTAAAACTTGAATTGTATTTCTTCTTACTGGCAATTACGTCAACTTAGAAGCTTCATCTGTGTTCTACAATGGTGCTTTTAGTGTCTCCGCATACCGCAGCAAGCAACATAGCTTTATAGACGATAAATGTAACCGTTTCAGAGAGAAGAGCGGGCAATGTGACGATTTGGCTTTATGTCGGTTCGATAACAAATGAAGAAAATTGACGGATTTCTAAGGTTTTTACTACATTTGAACACTTTTCACATTCTCCCATGCAACGCGGCTGCTAGTCCTCCTTTCATGGAAAGTCTTAAGGTCCTACCTCATGTCCAAGGCACCAAAGGAGTGTAAAAAGTCAATAATCGATAACTAAAACTTGAATTGTATTACTTCTTACGGGCTGTTACATCAACTTGGAAGTTTCATCTGTGTTCTAGTATGGTGCTTTTAAGTGTCTCTGCGTACCGCAGCACGCGACACAGCTTTGCAGACGATAAACGTGACCGTTTCATAGAGACTAACGTGTAATTGACGATCTGGCTTTAAGTCGATTTGATAACAAATGACGAAAACGTACGGACTTCTCAGGTTTTTACTACATATGATCACTTTTCACATTCTCACGTGCAACGCGGCTGCTAGTCCTCCTTTCATACAAAATCTTCATGTCCTAGCTCATGTGCAAGGCACCAAAAATGGGTGAAAAGTCAATAATCGATAACTAAAACTTGAATTGTACTACATCTTATGGGTTATTACATCAAATTGGAAGCTTCATCTCTGTTCTACTATGGTGCTTTTAGTGTCTCTGCATACCGCAGCACGCGACATAGCTTTGCAGACGATAAATGTAACCGTTTCATATGGAAGAGCGGCCAATGTGACGATATGGCTTTAAGTCGATTCGATAACAAATGACGAAAACGTACGGATTTCTCAGGTTTATAGTACATATGAACACTTTTCACATTTTCCGCTCTACGCGGGTGCTAGTCCACCTTTCATGCAAAATGTTAAGGTCCTAGCTCATGTGCAAGGCACTAAAGCGGCTAAAAAGTCAATAATCGATAACTAAAAGTTGAATTGTACTACTTCTTACTATCTACTACATCAACTTAGAAGCTTCACCTGTGTTCTACTATGGAGCTTTTAGTGTCTCCGCATACCGCATCACGCGAAATAGCTTTTCAGACGATAAATGTAACCGCTTGAGAGAGAAGAGCGGCCAATGTGACGATCTGGCCTTAAGTCGATTCGATAACAAATGACGAAAACGTACGGACTTCTCAGGTTTTTACTACATATGATCACTTTTCACATTCTCACGTGCAACGCGGCTGCTACTCCTCATTTCATACAAAATCTTAAGGTCCTAGCTCATGTGCAAGGCACCAAAAATGGATGAAAAGTCAATAATCGATAACTAAAACTTGAATTATACTACATCTTACGGGTTATTACATCAAATTGGAAGCTTCATCTCTGCTCTACTATGGTGCTTTTAGTGTCTCTGCATACCGCATCACGCGAAATAGCTTTGCAGACGATAAGTACAACCGTTTCAGAGAGAAGAGCGCCCAACGTGACGATCTGGCTTTAAGTCGATTCGATAACAAATGAGAAAACGGACGGATTTCTCAGGTTTTTACTACATATGAACACTTTTCACATTCTCCAGTGCAACGCGGCTGATAGTCCTCCTTTCATGCAAAATCTTAAGTTCCTAGCTCATGTTCAAGGCACCAGAGAAGGGAAAAAATCAGTAATCGATAGCTAAAACTTGAATTGTACTGTTTCTTACTGGCTATTACATCAACTTAGAAGCTTCTTCTGTGGTCTACTATGGTGCTTTTTGTGTCTCCTAATGCCACAGTACCCGACATATCTTTGCAGACGATAAATATAACAGTTTCAGAGCAAAGAGCGGCCAATGTGACGATGTGGCTTTAAGTCGGTTCAATAACAAATGAAGAAAACGGACGCATTTCTCAGGTTTTTACTACAAATGAACACTTTCCACAGTCTCCCGTGCAAAGCGGCTGCTAGTCCTTCCTTCATGCAAAATCGTATGGTCCTAGTTCATCGCCAAGGCACCGAAGCCGGCTAAAAAGTCAATAATCGATACCTAAAACTTGAATTGTACTACTTCTTACTGGCTATTTCATCAACTTAGAAGCTTCATCTATGTTCTACTATGGTGCTTTTAGTGTCTCCGCATACCGCAGCACGCGACATAGCTTTGCAGACGATAAATGTAACCGTTTCAGACTGATGTGCGGCCAATGTGACGATCTGGCTTCAAGTCGATTCGATAACAAATGACGAAAACGGACGGATTTATCAGGTTTTTACTACATATGAACACTTTTCACATTCTCCCGTGCAACGCGGCCGCTAATCCTCCTTTCATGCAAAATCTTAAGTTCCCAGCTCATGTCCAAGGCACCAAAGAAGGGTAAAAAGCCAATAATCCATAACTAAAACTTGAATTGTACTGCTCCTTACTGGCTATTACATCAACTTAGAAGCTTCATCTGTTCTACTATGGTGATTTTAGTGTCTCCACATACAGCAGCACGCGACATAGCTTTGCAGACGATGAGTACAACCCTTTCAGAGAGAAGAGCGGCCAATGTGACGATCTGGCTTTAAGTCGATTCGATAACAAATGTCGAAAACTAGCGGATTTCTCAGGTTTTTACTACATGTGAACACTTTTCACATTCTCCGTGCAACGCGGCCACTTGTCCTCCTTTCATGCAAAATCTTAAGTTCCTAGCCCATGTCGAAGGCAACAAAGAAGGGTAAAAAGTCAATAATCGATGAATAAAACTTCAATTGTACCACTTCTTACTGGCTATTACATCAACTTAGAAGCTTCATCTGTGTTCTACTATGGTGCTTCTAGTGTCTCCGAATACCGCAGCATGCGACATAGCTTTCCAGGCGATAAGTACAACCATTTCAGAGAGAAGAGCGGCCAATGTGGCGATCTGGCTTTAAGTCGATTCGATAACAGATGACGAAAACGGGCGGATTTCTCAGGTTTTTACTACATATGAACACTTTCACATTCTCCCGTGCAACTCGGCTGCTAGTGCTCCTTTCATGCAGAATCGTAAGTTCCTAGCTCATGTCCAAGGCACCAAAGCCAGCTAAAAGATCAATAATCCATAACTAAAACTTGAATTGTACTACTTCTTACTGGCTATTACATCAACATAGAAGTTTCATCTGTGTTCTACTATGGTGCTTTTAGTGTCTCCGCATACCGCAGCACGCGACATAGCTTTGCAGACGGTAAGTACAACCGTTTCAGAGAGAAGAGCGGCCAATGTGACGATCTGGCTTTAAGTCGATTCGATAACAAATGACGAAACGGGCGGATTTCTCAGGTTTTTACTACATATAAACACTTTTCACATTCTCCAGTGCAACTCGGTTGCTAGTCCTCCTTTCATGCAAAATCTTAATGTCCTACCTCATGTCCACGGCACCAAAGAAGGTTAAAAAATTCAAAAATCGATAACTAGAACATGAATTGTACTACTTCTAACTGGATATTACATCAACTTAGAAGCTTGATCTGTGTTCTACTGTGGTGCTTTTAGTGTCTCCGCATACCGCAGCACGCGACATAGCTTTGCAGACGATAAGTACAACCGTTTCAGAGAGAAGAGCGGCCAATGTGACGATCTGGCTTTAAGTCGATTCGACAACCAACGACGAAAACGGACGGATTTCTCAGGTTTTTACTACATATGAATACTTTTCACATTCTCCCGTGCAACGCGGCCGCTAATCCTCCTTTCATGCAAAATCTTAAGTTCCTAGCTCATGTCGAAGGCAACAAAGAAGGGTAAAAGTCAATAATCGATGAATAAAACTTCAATTGTACCACTTCTTACTGGCTATTACATCAACTTAGAAGCTTCATCTGTGTTCTACTATGGTGCTTCTAGTGTCTCCGAATACCGCAGCATGCGACATAGCTTTCCAGACGATAAGTACAACCATTTCAGAGAGAAGAGCGGCCAATGTGGCGATCTGGCTTTAAGTCGATTCGATAACAGATGACGAAAACGGGCGGATTTCTCAGGTTTTTAATACATATGAACACTTTTCACATTCTCCCGAGCAACTCGGCTGCTACTCCTCCATTCATGCAAAACATTAAGGTCCTAGCTCATGTCCAAGTCATCAAAGACAGCTAAAAAGTCAATAATCGATAACTAAAACTTGAATTGTACTACTTCTTACTGGCTATTACAACAACTTAGAAGCTTCATGTGTGTTCTACTATGGTGCTTTTAGTGCCTCGCATACCGCTGCACGTGACATAGCTTTGCAGACGATAAGTACAACCGTTTCAGAGAGAAGAGCGGCCAATGTGACGATCTGGCTTTAAGTCGATTCGATAACAAATGACGGAAACGGGAAGATTTCTCAGGTTTTTACTACATATGAACACTTTTCACATTCTTCCGTGCAACTCGGCTGCTAGTCCTCATTTCACGCAGAATCTTAAAGTCCTAGCTCATGTCCAAGGCACCAAAGCCAGCTAAAGGATCAATAATCGATACCTAAAACTTGAATTCTACTACTTCTTACTGGCTATTACATCAACTTAGAAGCTTCATCTGTGTTCTACTATGGTGCTTTTAGTGTCTCCACATACCGTAGCACGCGACATAACTTTGCAGACCATAAGTACAAACGTTTTAGAGAGAAGGGCGGCCAATATGGCGATCTGGCTTTAAGTCGATTAGATAACAAATGACGAAAACGGGCGGATTTCTAAGGTGTTTACTACATATGAACACTTTTCACATTCTCCCGTGCAACTCGGCTGCTAGTGCTCCTTTCATGCAGAATCGTAAGTTCCTAGCTCATGTCCAAGGCACCAAAGCCAGCTAAAAGGTCAATAATCCATAACTAAAACATGAATTGTACTACTTCTTACTGGCTATTACATCAAATTAGAAGTTTCATCTGTGTTCTACTATGGTGCTTTTAGTGTCTCCGCATACCGCAGCACGCGACATAGCTTTGCAGACGGTAAGTACAACCGTTTCAGAGAGAAGAGCGGACAATGTGACGATCTGGCTTTAAGTCGATTCGATAACAAATGACGAAAACTGACGGATTTCTCAGGTTTTTACCACATATGAACACTTTACACATTCTACCATGCAACGCTGAGGCTAGTCCTCCTTTCATGCAAAATCTTAAGTTCATATCTCATGTCGAAGGCAACATCGAAGGGTAAAAAGTCAATAATCGATAAATAAAACTTGAATTGTACTACTTCTTACTGGCTATTACATCAACTTAGCGGCTTCATCTGTGTTCTACTATGGTGCTTCTAGTGTCTCCGCATACCGCAGCACGCGACATAGCTTTGCAGACGATAAATGTAACCGTTTCCGACAGAAGAGCGGCCAATGTGACAATCTGGCTTTCAGTCGATTCGATAACAAATGCCGAAAACTGACGGATTTCTCAGGTTTTTACTACATATGAACACTTTTCATATTCTCCCGTGCAACGCGGCTGCTAATCCTCCTTTCATGCAAAATCTTAATGTCCTACCTCATGTCCAGGGCACCAAAGAAGGTTAAAAAGTCAATAATCCATAACTAAAACTTGAATTGTACTACTTCTTACTGGCTATTACATCAATTTAGAAGCTTCATCTGTGTTCTACTATGGTGCTTTTAGTGCCTCGCATACCGCAGCACGCGACATAGCTTTGCAGACGATAAGTAAAACCGTTTCAGAGAGAAGAGCGGCCAATGTGACGATCTGGCTTTAAGTCGATTCGATAACAAATGACGATAACGGGCGGATTTCTCAGGTTTTTACTACATATGAACACTTTTCACATTCTCCCGTGCAACTCGGCTGCTAGTCCTCATTAAACGCAGAATCTTAAGAACCAAGCTCATGTCCAAGGCACCAAAGCCAGCTAAAAGATCAATAACAGATATCTAAAACTTGAATTGTACTACTTCTTACTGGCTATTACATCAATTTAGAAGCTTCATCTGTCTTCTACTATGGTGCTTCTAGTGTCTCCGCATACCGCAGCACGCGACATAGCTTTGCAGACGATAAGTACAACCGTTTCAGTGAGAAGAGCGGCCAATGTGACGATCTGGCTTTAAGTCGATTCGATAACAAACGACGAAAAAGGACCGATTTCTCAGGTTTTTACTACATATGAACACTTTTCATATTCTCCTGTGCAACTCGGCTGCTAGTCCTCCTTTCATGCACAATCTTAAGGTCCTAGCTCAGGTCCTAGGCACCAAAGCCAACTAAAAAGTCAATAATCGATACCTAAAACTTGAATTGCACTACTTCTTACTGGCTATTACATCAACTTAGAAGCTTCATCTGTGTTCTACTATGGTGCTTTTAGTGTCTCCGCCTACCGCAGCACGCGACATAGCTTTGCAGACGATAAGTAAAACCGTTTCAGAGAGAAGAGCGGCCAATGTGACGATCTGGCTTTAAGTCGATTCGATAACAAATGACGATAACGGGCGGATTTCTCAGGTTTTTACTACATATGAACACTTTTCACATACTCCTGTGCAACCCGGCTGCTAGTCCTCTTTTCATGCAAAATCTTAAGGTCCTAGCTCATGTCCAAGGCACCAAAGCCAGCTAAAAAGTCAACAATCGATTCCTAAAACTTAAATTGTTCTACTTCTTACCATCTATAACAACAACTTAGAAGCTTCATCTGTGTTCTACTATGGTGCTTTTAGTGTCTCCACATACCGCAGCAAGCGACATAGCTTTGCAGACGATAAGTACAACCGTTCAGAGAGAAGAGCGGCCAATGTGACGATCTGGCTTTAAGTCGATTCGATAACAAATGACGAAAAAGGACGGATTTCTCAGGTTTTTACTACATATGAACACTTTTCATATTCTCCTGTGCAACTCGGCTGCTAGTCCTCCTTTCATGCACAATCTTAAGGTTCTAGCTCATGTCCAAGGCACCAAAACCAGCAAAAATATCAATAATCGATACCTACAACTTGAATTGTACTACTTCTTACTGGCTATTACAATAAACTTAGAAGCTTCATCTGTGTTCTACTATAGTGCTTTTAGTGTCTGCGCACACCGCAGCACGCGACATAGCTTTGCAGATGATAAGTAAAACCGTTTCAGAGAGAAGAGCGGCCATTGTGACGATCTGGCTTTAAGTCGATTCGATAACAAATGACGAAAACGGACGGATTTCTCAGGTTTTTACTACATATGAACACTTTTCACATTCTCCTGTGCAACTCGGCTGCTGGTCCTCCTTTCATGCAAAATGTTAAGGTCCCAGCTCATGTCCCAGAAACCAAAGCCAGCTAAGAAGTCAATAATCGATACCTAAATCTTGAATTGTACTACTTCTTACTGGCTATTACATCAACATAGAAGCTTCATCTGTGTTCTACTATGGTGATTTTATTTTCTCCGCATACCGCAGCACGCGACATAGTTTTGCAGACGATAAGTACAACCGTTTCAGAGAGAAGAGCGGCCAATGTGACGATCTGGCTTTAAGTCGATTCGATAACAAATGACGAAAACGGACGGATTTCTTAGGTTTTTACTACATATGAACACTTTTCACATTCTCCCGTGCAACTGGGCTGCTAGTCCTCATTTCATGCAGAATCTTAAGGTCCTAGCTCATGTCCAAGGCACCGAAGCCAGCTAAAAAGTCAATAATCGATACCTAAAACTTGAATTGTACCACTTCTTACTTGCTATTACATCAACATAGAAGTTTCATCGATGTTCTACTATGGTGCTTTTAGTGTCTCCGCATACCGCAGCACGCGACATAGCTATGCAGACGATAAGTACAACCGTTTCAGAGAGAAGAGCGGCAAATGTGACGATCTGGCTTTAAGTCGACTCGATAACAAATGACGAAAACGGACGGATTTCTCAGGTTTTTACTACATATGAACACTTTTCACATTCTCCTGTACAACTCGGCTGCTAGTCCACATTTCATGCATAATCTTAAGGTCTTAGCTCAGGTCCAAGGCACCAAAGCCAGCAAAAAAGTCAATAATCGATACCTAAAACTTGAATTGTACTACTTCTTACTGGCTATTACATCAACTTAAAAGTATCATCGGTGTTCTACTATGGTGCTTTTAGTGTCTCTGCATACCGCCGCACGCGACATAGCTTTGCAGACGATAAGTACAACCGTTGCAGAGAGAAGAGCGGCCAATGTAACGATCTTTCTGGTAAGTCGATTCGATAACAAATGACGGAAACAGACGGATTTCTCAGGTTTTTACTACATATGAACACTTTACACATTCTCCCGTGCAACTCGGCTGCTAGTCCTCCTTTCATGCAGAATCTTACGGTCTTAGCTCAACTCCAAGGCACCAAAGCCAGCTAAAAAGGTAATAATCAATGCCTAAAACTTGAATTGTACTACTTCTTACTGGCTATTACATCAACGTAGAAGCTTCATCTGTGTTCTACTATTGTGCTTTTAGTGTCTCCGCATACCGCAGCACGCGACATAGCTTTGCAGACGATAAGTACAACCGTTTCAGAGAGAAGAGCGGCCATTGTGACGATCTGGCTTTAAGTCGATTCGATAACAAATGACGAAAACGGACGGATTTCTCAGGTTTTTACTACATATGAACACTTTTCACATTCTCCCGTGCAACTCGGCTGCTAGTCCTCCTTTCATGCAGAATCTTAAGGTCCTAGCTCATGTCCAAGGCACCAAAGCCAGCTAAAAAGTCTATAATCGATACCTAAACTTGAATTGTACTACTTCTTACTGGCTATTACATCCACTTAGAAGCTTCATCTGTGTTCTACTATGGTGCTTTTAGTTTCTCCGCATACCGCAGCACGCGACATAGCTTTGCAGACGATAAGTACAAACGTTTCAGAGAGAAGAGCGGCCAATGTGACGATCTGGCTTTAAGTCGATTCGATAACAAATGACGAAAACGGACGGATTTGTCAGGTTTTTACTACATATGAACACTTTTCACATTCTCCCGTGCAACTCGGCTGCTAGTCCTCCTTTCATGCAGAATCTCAAGGTCCTAGCTCATGTCCAAGGCACCAAAGCCAGCTAAAAAGTCAATAATCGATACTTAAAACTTGAATTATTCTACTTCTTACTGGCTATTACATCAACATAGAAGCTTCATCTGTGTTCTACTATGGTGCTTTTAGTTTCTCCGCATGCCGCAGTACGCGACATAGCTTTGCAGACGATAGGTACAACAGTTTCACAGAGAAGAACGGCCAATGTGACGATCTGGCTTGAAGTCGATTCGATAACAAATGACGAAAACGGACGGATTTCTCTGGTTTTTACTACATATGAACACTTTTCACATTCTCCCGTGCAACTCGGCTGCTAGACCTCCTTTCATGCAGAATCTTAAGGACCTAGCTCATGTCCAAGGCACGAAAGCCAGCAAAGAAGTCAATAATCGATACCTAAAACTTGAATTGTACTACTTCTTACTGGCTATTACATCAACTTAGAAGCTTCATCTGTGTTCTACTATGGTGATTTTAGTGTCCCCGAATACCGCAGCACGCGACATAGCTTTGCAGACGATAAGTACAACCGTTTCAGAGAGAAGAGCGGCCAATGTGACGATCTGGCTTTAAGTCGATTCGATAACAATTGACGAAAACGGACGGATTTCTCAGGATTTTGCTACATATGAACACTTTTCACATTCTCCCGTGAACTCGGCTGCTAGTCACAATTTCATGCCGAATCTTAAGGTCCTAGCTCATGTCCAAGGCACCAAAGGCAGCTAAGAATTCAATAACCAGTACCTAAAACTTGAATTGTACTACTTCTTACTGGCTATTACATCAACTTAGAAGCTTCATCTGTGATCTACTATGGTGCTTCTAGTGTCTCCGCATACCGCAGCACGCGACATAGCTTTGCAGACGATAAATGTAACCGTTTCAGACAGAAGAGCGGCCAATGTGACAATCTGGATTTAAGTCGATTCGATAACAAATGACGAAAACGGGCGGATTTCTCAGGTTTTTACTACATATGAACTCTTTTCACATTCTCCCGTGCAACGCGGCTGCTAGTCCTCCTTTCATGCAGAATCTTAAGGTCCTAGCTCATGTCCATTGCACCAAAGCCAGCTAAAAAGTTAATAATCGATACCTAAAACTTGAATTGTACTACTTCTTACTGGCTATTACATCAACTTAGAAGCTTCATCTGTGTTCTGCTATGGTGCTTCTAGTGTCTCCGCATACCGCAGCACGCGACATAGAATTGCAGACGATAAGTACAACCGTTTCAGAGAGAAGAGCTGCCAATGTGACGATCTGGCTTTAAGTCGATTCGATAACAAATGACGAACACGGGCGGATTTCTCAGGTTTTTACTACATATGAACACTTTTCACATTCTCCCGTGCAACGCGGCTGCTAGTCCTCCTCTCATGCTAAGTCTTAAGTTCCTAGCTCATGTCCAAGGCACCAAAGAAGGGTAAAAAATCAGTAATCGATAGCTAAAACTTGAATTGTACTGTTTCTTACTGGCTATTACATCAACTTAGAAGCTTCTTCTGTGGTCTACTATGGTGCTTTTTGTGTCTCCTAATGCCACAGTACCCGACATAGCTTTGCAGACGATAAATGTAACAGATTCAGAGCAAAGAGCGGCCAATGTGACGATCTGGCTTTAAGTCGGTTCAATAACAAATGACGAAAACGGACGCATTTCTCAGGTTTTTACTACAAATGAACACTTTCCACAGTCTCCCGTGAAACGCGGCTGCTAGTCCTCCATTCATGCAAAATCGTATGGTCCAAATTCATCGCCAAGGCACCGAAGCCGGCTAAAATGTCAATAATCGATACCTAAAACTTGAATTGTACTACTTCTTAATGGCTATTTCATCAACTTAGAAGCTTCATCTATGTTCTACTATGGTGCTTTTAGTGTCTCCGCATACCGCAGCACGCGACATAGCTTTGCAGGCGATAAATGTAACCGTTTCAGATTGATGTACGGCCAATGTGACGATCTGGCTTCAAGTCGATTCGATAACAAATGACGAGAACGGACGGATTTCTCAGGTTTTTACTACATATGAACACTTTTCACATTCTCCCGTGCAACTCGGCTGCTAGTCACAATTTCATGCCGAATCTTATGGTCCTAGCTCATGTCCAAGGCACCAAAGCCAGCTAAGAAGTCAATAACCAGTACCTAAAACTTGAATTGTACTACTTCTTAGTTGCTATTACATCAACTTAGAAGCTTCATCTATTCTACTATGGTGCCTTTAGTGTCTCCGCATACCGCAGCAAGCGTCATAGCTTTGCAGACGATAAATGTAACATTTTCAAACTGAAGTGCGGCCAATGTGACGATTTGGCTTTAAGTCGATTCGATAACAAACGACGAAAACGGACGGATTTCTCAGGTTTTTACTACATATGAACACTTTTCACATTCTCCTGTGCAACTCGGCTGCTGGTCCTCCTTTCATGCAAAATGTTAAGGTCCTAGCTCATATCCCTGACACCAAAGCTAGCTAAGAAGTCAATAATCGATACCTAAATCTTGAATTGTACTACTTCTTACTGGCTATTACATCAACATAGAAGCTTCATCTGTGTTCTACTATGGTGATTTTATTTTCTCCGCATACCGCAGCACGCGACATAGTTTTGCAGACGATAAGTACAACCGTTTCAGAGAGAAGAGCGGCCAATGTGACGATCTGTCTTTAAGTCGATTCGATAACAAATGACGAAAACGGACGGATTTCTCAGGTTTTTACTACATATGAACACTTTTCACATTCTCCCGTGCAACTGGGCTGCTAGTCCTCATTTCATGCAGAATCTTAAGGTCCTAGCTCATGTCCAAGGCACCAAAGCCAGCTAAAAAGTCAATAATCGATACCTAAAACTTGAATTGTACTACTTCTTACTTGCTATTACATCAACTTAGAAGTATCATCGATGTTCTACTATGGTGCTTTTAGTGTCTCCGCATACCGCAGCACGCGACATAGCTTTGCAGACGATAAGTACAACCGTTTCAGAGAGAAGAGCGGCCAATTTGACGATCTGGCTTTAAGTCGATTCGATAACAAATGACGAAAACGGGCGGATTTCTCAGGTTTTTACTACATATGAACACTTTTCACATTCACCTGTACAACTCGGCTGCTAGTCCACATTTCATGCATAATCGTAAGGTCTTAGCTCAGGTCCAAGGCGCCAAAGCCAGCAAAAAAGTCAATAATCGATACCTAAAACTTGAATTGTACTACTTCTTACTGGCTATTACATCAACTTAAAAGTATCATCGGTGTTCTACTATGGTGCTTTTAGTGTCTCTCCATACCGCCGCACGCGACATAGCTTTGCAGACGATAAGTACAACCGTTGCAGAGAGAAGAGCGGCCAATGTAACGATCTTTCTGGTAAGTCGATTCGATAACAAATGACGGAAACAGACGGATTTCTCAGGTTTTTACTACATATGAACACTTTACACATTCTCCCGTGCAACTCGGCTGCTAGTCCTCCTTTCATGCAGAATCTTAAGGTCCTAGCTCATCTCCAAGGCACCAAAGCCAGCTAAAAAGTTAATAATCAATGCCTAAAACTTGAATTGTACTACTTCTTACTGGCTATTACATCAACGTAGAAGCTTCATCTGTGTTCTACTATTGTGCTTTTAGTGTCTCCGCATACCGCAGCACGCGACATAGCTTTGCAGACGATAAGTACAACCGTTTCAGAGAGAAGAGCGGCCATTGTGACGATCTGGCTTTAAGTCGATTCGATAACAAATGACGAAAACGGACGGATTTCTTAGGTTTTTACTACATATGAACACTTTTCACATTCTCCCGTGCAACTGGGCTGCTAGTCCTCATTTCATGCAGAATCTTAAGGTCCTAGCTCATGTCCAAGGCACCGAAGCCAGCTAAAAAGTCAATAATCGATACCTAAAACTTGAATTGTACCACTTCTTACTGGCTATTACATCAACATAGAAGTTTCATCGATGTTCTACTATGGTGCTTTTAGTGTCTCCGCATACCGCAGCACGCGACATAGCTATGCAGACGATAAGTACAACCGTTTCAGAGAGAAGAGCGGCAAATGTGACGATCTGGCTTTAAGTCGACTCGATAACAAATGACGAAAACGGACGGATTTCTCAGGTTTTTACTACATATGAACACTTTTCACATTCTCCTGTACAACTCGGCTGCTAGTCCACATTTCATGCATAATCTTAAGGTCTTAGCTCAGGTCCAAGGCACCAAAGCCAGCAAAAAAGTCAATAATCGATACCTAAAACTTGAATTGTACTACTTCTTACTGGCTATTACATCAACTTAAAAGTATCATCGGTGTTCTACTATGGTGCTTTTAGTGTCTGTGCGTACCGCCGCACGCGACATAGCTTTGCAGACGATAAGTACAACCGTTGCAGAGAGAAGAGCGGCCAATGTAACGATCTTTCTGGTAAGTCGATTCGATAACAAATGACGGAAACAGACGGATTTCTCAGGTTTTTACTACATATGAACACTTTACACATTCTCCCGTGCAACTCGGCTGCTAGTCCTCCTTTCATGCAGAATCTTACGGTCTTAGCTCAACTCCAAGGCACCAAAGCCAGCTAAAAAGGTAATAATCAATGCCTAAAACTTGAATTGTACTACTTCTTACTGGCTATTACATCAACGTAGAAGCTTCATCTGTGTTCTACTATTGTGCTTTTAGTGTCTCCGCATACCGCAGCACGCGACATAGCTTTGCAGACGATAAGTACAACCGTTTCAGAGAGAAGAGCGGCCATTGTGACGATCTGGCTTTAAGTCGATTCGATAACAAATGACGAAAACGGACGGATTTCTCAGGTTTTTACTACATATGAACACTTTTCACATTCTCCCGTGCAACTCGGCTGCTAGTCCTCCTTTCATGCAGAATCTTAAGGTCCTAGCTCATGTCCAAGGCACCAAAGCCAGCTAAAAAGTCTATAATCGATACCTAAACTTGAATTGTACTACTTCTTACTGGCTATTACATCCACTTAGAAGCTTCATCTGTGTTCTACTATGGTGCTTTTAGTTTCTCCGCATACCGCAGCACGCGACATAGCTTTGCAGACGATAAGTACAACCGTTTCAGAGAGAAGAGCGGCCAATGTGACGATCTGGCTTTAAGTCGATTCGATAACAAATGACGAAAACGGACGGATTTGTCAGGTTTTTACTACATATGAACACTTTTCACATTCTCCCGTGCAACTCGGCTGCTAGTCCTCCTTTCATGCAGAATCTCAAGGTCCTAGCTCATGTCCAAGGCACCAAAGCCAGCTAAAAAGTCAATAATCGATACCTAAAACTTGAATTATTCTACTTCTTACTGGCTATTACATCAACATAGAAGCTTCATCTGTGTTCTACTATGGTGCTTTTAGTTTCTCCGCATGCCGCAGTACGCGACATAGCTTTGCAGACGATAGGTACAACAGTTTCACAGAGAAGAACGGCCAATGTGACGATCTGGCTTGAAGTCGATTCGATAACAAATGACGAAAACGGACGGATTTCTCTGGTTTTTACTACATATGAACACTTTTCACATTCTCCCGTGAACTCGGCTGCTAGTCACAATTTCATGCCGAATCTTAAGGTCCTAGCTCATGTCCAAGGCACCAAAGGCAGCTAAGAAGTCAATAACCAGTACCTAAAACTTGAATTGTACTACTTCTTACTGGCTATTACATCAACTTAGAAGCTTCATCTGTGATCTACTATGGTGCTTCTAGTGTCTCCGCATACCGCAGCACGCGACATAGCTTTGCAGACGATAAATGTAACCGTTTCAGACAGAAGAGCGGCCAATGTGACAATCTGGATTTAAGTCGATTCGATAACAAATGACGAAAACGGGCGGATTTCTCAGGTTTTTACTACATATGAACTCTTTTCACATTCTCCCGTGCAACGCGGCTGCTAGTCCTCCTTTCATGCAGAATCTTAAGGTCCTAGCTCATGTCCATTGCACCAAAGCCAGCTAAAAAGTTAATAATCGATACCTAAAACTTGAATTGTACTACTTCTTACTGGCTATTACATCAACTTAGAAGCTTCATCTGTGTTCTGCTATGGTGCTTCTAGTGTCTCCGCATACCGCAGCACGCGACATAGAATTGCAGACGATAAGTACAACCGTTTCAGAGAGAAGAGCTGCCAATGTGACGATCTGGCTTTAAGTCGATTCGATAACAAATGACGAACACGGGCGGATTTCTCAGGTTTTTACTACATATGAACACTTTTCACATTCTCCCGTGCAACGCGGCTGCTAGTCCTCCTCTCATGCAAAGTCTTAAGTTCCTAGCTCATGTCCAAGGCACCAAAGAAGGGTAAAAAATAGTAATCGATAGCTAAAACTTGAATTGTACTGTTTCTTACTGGCTATTACATCAACTTAGAAGCTTCTTCTGTGGTCTACTATGGTGCTTTTTGTGTCTCCTAATGCCACAGTACCCGACATAGCTTTGCAGACGATAAATGTAACAGATTCAGAGCAAAGAGCGGCCAATGTGACGATCTGGCTTTAAGTCGGTTCAATAACTAATGACGAAAACGGACGCATTTCTCAGGTTTTTACTACAAATGATCACTTTCCACAGTCTCCCGTGAAACGCGGCTGCTAGTCCTCCATTCATGCAAAATCGTATGGTCCAAATTCATCGCCAAGGCACCGAAGCCGGCTAAAATGTCAATAATCGATACCTAAAACTTGAATTGTACTACTTCTTAATGGCTATTTCATCAACTTAGAAGC
Source organism: Schistocerca gregaria (assembly GCF_023897955.1). Taxonomy (NCBI): domain Eukaryota; kingdom Metazoa; phylum Arthropoda; class Insecta; order Orthoptera; family Acrididae; genus Schistocerca; species Schistocerca gregaria. The sequence continues at coordinate 1,982,760 of NW_026061770.1, forward strand.
TTCATCTATGTTCTACTATGGTGCTTTTAGTGTCTCCGCATACCGCAGCACGCGACATAGCTTTGCAGGCGATAAATGTAACCGTTTCAGATTGATGTACGGCCAATGTGACGATCTGGCTTCAAGTCGATTCGATAACAAATGACGAGAACGGACGGATTTCTCAGGTTTTTACTACATATGAACACTTTTCACATTCACCTGTACAACTCGGCTGCTAGTCACAATTTCATGCCGAATCTTATGGTCCTAGCTCATGTCCAAGGCACCAAAGCCAGCTAAGAAGTCAATAACCAGTACCTAAAACTTGAATTGTACTACTTCTTACTGGCTATTACATCAACTTAGAAGCTTCATCTGTGTTCTACAATGGTGCTTTAAGTGTCTCCGCATACCGCAGCACGCGACATAGCTTTGCAGACGATAAGTACAACCGTTTCAGAGAGAAGAGCGGCCAATGTGACGATCTGGCTTTAAGTCGATTCGACAACAAATGACGAAAACGGACGGATTTCTCAGGTTTTTACTACATATGAATACTTTTCACATTCCCACGTGCAACGCGGCCGCTAATCCTCCTTTCATGCAAAATCTTAAGTTCCTAGCTCATGTCCAAGAAACCAAAGAAGGGTAAAAAGTCAATAATCCATAACTAAAACTTGAATTGTACTACTTCTTAGTTGCTATTACATCAACTTAGAAGCTTTATCTATTCTACTATGGTGCCTTTAGTGTCTCCGCATACCGCAGCAAGCGTCATAGCTTTGCAGACGATAAATGTAACATTTTCAAACTGAAGTGCGGCCAATGTGACGATTTGGCTTTAAGTCGATTCGATAACAAACGAGGAAAACGGACGGATTTCTCAGGTTTTTACTACATATGAACACTTTTCACATTCTCCTGTGCAACTCGGCTGCTGGTCCTCCTTTCATGCAAAATGTTAAGGTCCTAGCTCATATCCCTGACACCAAAGCTAGCTAAGAAGTCAATAATCGATACCTAAATCTTGAATTGTACTACTTCTTACTGGCTATTACATCAACATAGAAGCTTCATCTGTGTTCTACTATGGTGATTTTATTTTCTCCGCATACCGCAGCACGCGACATAGTTTTGCAGACGATAAGTACAACCGTTTCAGAGAAAAGAGCGGCCAATGTGACGACCTAGCTTTAAGTCGATTCGATAACAAATGACGAAAACGGACGGATTTCTCAGGTTTTTACTACATATGAACACTTTTCACATTCTCCCGTGCAACTGGGCTGCTAGTCCTCATTTCATGCAGAATCTTAAGGTCCTAGCTCATGTCCAAGGCACCAAAGCCAGCTAAAAAGTCAATAATCGATACCTAAAACTTGAATTGTACTACTTCTTACTTGCTATTACATCAACTTAGAAGTATCATCGATGTTCTACTATGGTGCTTTTAGTGTCTCCGCATACCGCAGCACGCGACATAGCTTTGCAGACGATAAGTACAACCGTTTCAGAGAGAAGAGCGGCCAATTTGACGATCTGGCTTTAAGTCGATTCGATAACAAATGACGAAAACGGGCGGATTTCTCAGGTTTTTACTACATATGAACACTTTTCACATTCACCTGTACAACTCGGCTGCTAGTCCACATTTCATGCATAATCGTAAGGTCTTAGCTCAGGTCCAAGGCGCCAAAGCCAGCAAAAAAGTCAATAATCGATACCTAAAACTTGAATTGTACTACTTCTTACTGGCTATTACATCAACTTAAAAGTATCATCGGTGTTCTACTATGGTGCTTTTAGTGTCTCTCCATACCGCCGCACGCGACATAGCTTTGCAGACGATAAGTACAACCGTTGCAGAGAGAAGAGCGGCCAATGTAACGATCTTTCTGGTAAGTCGATTCGATAACAAATGACGGAAACAGACGGATTTCTCAGGTTTTTACTACATATGAACACTTTACACATTCTCCCGTGCAACTCGGCTGCTAGTCCTCCTTTCATGCAGAATCTTAAGGTCCTAGCTCATCTCCAAGGCACCAAAGCCAGCTAAAAAGTTAATAATCAATGCCTAAAACTTGAATTGTACTACTTCTTACTGGCTATTACATCAACGTAGAAGCTTCATCTGTGTTCTACTATTGTGCTTTTAGTGTCTCCGCATACCGCAGCACGCGACATAGCTTTGCAGACGATAAGTACAACCGTTTCAGAGAGAAGAGCGGCCATTGTGACGATCTGGCTTTAAGTCGATTCGATAACAAATGACGAAAACGGACGGATTTCTCAGGTTTTTACTACATATGAACACTTTTCACATTCTCCCGTGCAACTCGGCTGCTAGTCCTCCTTTCATGCAGAATCTTAAGGTCCTAGCTCATGTCCAAGGCACCAAAGCCAGCTAAAAAGTCAATAATCGATACCTAAAACTTGAATTGTACTACTTCTTACTGGCTATTACATCAACTTAGAAGCTTCATCTGTGTTCTACTATGGTGCTTTTAGTTTCTCCGCATACCGCAGCACGCGACATAGTTTTGCAGACGATAAGTACAACCGTTTCAGAGAGAAGAGCGGCCAATGTGACGATCTGGCTTTAAGTCGATTCGATAACAAATGACGAAAACGGACGGATTTCTCAGGTTTTTACTACATATGAACACTTTTCACATTCTCCTGTGCAACTCGGCTGCTGGTCCACCTTTCATGCAAAATGTTAAGGTCCTAGCTCATATCCCTGACACCAAAGCCAGCTAAGAAGTCAATAATCGATACCTAAATCTTGAATTGTACTACTTCTTACTGGCTATTACATCAACATAGAAGCTTCATCTGTGTTCTACTATGGTGATTTTATTTTCTCCGCATACCGCAGCACGCGACATAGTTTTGGAGACGATAAGTACAACCGTTTCAGAGAGAAGAGCGGCCAATGTGACGATCTGGCTTTAAGTCGATTCGATAACAAATGACGAAAACGGACGGATTTCTCAGGTTTTTACTACATATGAACACTTTTCACATTCTCCCGTGCAACTGGGCTGCTAGTCCTCATTTCATGCAGAATCTTAAGGTCCTAGCTCATGTCCAAGGCACCAAAGCCAGCTAAAAAGTCAATAATCGATACCTAAAACTTGAATTGTACTACTTCTTACTTGCTATTACATCAACTTAGAAGTATCATCGATGTTCTACTATGGTGCTTTTAGTGTCTCCGCATACCGCAGCACGCGACATAGCTTTGCAGACGATAAGTACAACCGTTTCAGAGAGAAGAGCGGCCAATGTGACGATCTGGCTTTAAGTCGATTCGATAACAAATGACGAAAACGGACGGATTTCTCAGGTTTTTACTACATATGAACACTTTTCACATTCTCCTGTACAACTCGGCTGCTAGTCCACATTTCATGCATAATCTTAAGGTCTTAGCTCAGGTCCAAGGCGCCAAAGCCAGCAAAAAAGTCAATAATCGATACCTAAAACTTGAATTGTACTACTTCTTACTGCCTATTACATCAACTTAAAAGTATCATCGGTGTTCTACTATGGTGCTTTTAGTGTCTCTCCATACCGCCGCACGCGACATAGCTTTGCAGACGATAAGTACAACCGTTGCAGAGAGAAGAGCGGCCAATGTAACGATCTTTCTGGTAAGTCGATTCGATAACAAATGACGGAAACAGACGGATTTCTCAGGCTTTTACTACATATGAACACTTTACACATTCTCCCGTGCAACTCGGCTGCTAGTCCTCCTTTCATGCAGAATCTTAAGGTCCTAGCTCATCTCCAAGGCACCAAAGCCAGCTAAAAAGTTAATAATCAATGCCTAAAACTTGAATTGTACTACTTCTTACTGGCTATTACATCAACGTAGAAGCTTCATCTGTGTTCTACTATTGTGCTTTTAGTGTCTCCGCATACCGCAGCACGCGACATAGCTTTGCAGACGATAAGTACAACCGTTTCAGAGAGAAGAGCGGCCATTGTGACGATCTGGCTTTAAGTCGATTCGATAACAAATGACGAAAACGGGCGGAATTCTCAGGTTTTTACTACATATGAACTCTTTTTACATTCTCCCGTGCAAGAGGCTGCTAGTGGTCCTTTCATGCAAAAATTAAGTTCCTAGCTCATTTCCAAGGCACCAAAGAAGGGTAAAAAGTCAATAATCCATAACTAAAACATGAATTGTACTACTTCTTACTGGCTATTACATCAACTTAGAAGCTTCATCTGTGTTCTACTAAGGTGATTTAAGTGTTTCCGCATACCGCAGCACGCGACATAGCTTTGCAGACGATAAGTACAACCGTTTCAGAGAGAAGAGCGGCCAATGTGACGATCTGGCTTTAAGTCGATTCGATAACAAATGACGGAAACGGACGGATTTCTAGGTTTTTACTACATATGAACACTTTTCACATTCTCCTGTACAACTCGGCTGCTAGTCCTCCTTTCATGCTGAATGTTTAGGGCCTAGCTCATGTCCAAGGCACAAAAGCCAGCCAAAAAGTCAATAATCGATGCCTAAAACTTGAATTGTACTACTTCTTACTGGCTATTACATCAACTTAGAAGTATCATATGTGTTCTACTATAGTGCTTTTAGTGTCTCTGCATACCGCAGCACGCGACATAGCTTTGCAGACGATAAGTACAAACGTTGCAGAGAGAAGAGCGGCCAATGTGACGATCTGGCTTTAAGTCGATTCGATAACAAATGACGAAAACGGACGGATTTCTCAGGTTTTTACTACATATGAACACTTTACAATTTCTCCCGTGCAACTCGGCTGCTAGTCCTCCTTTCATGCTGAATGTTTAGGGCCTAGCTCATGTCCAAGGCACAAAAGCCAGCCAAAAAGTCAATAATCGATGCCTAAAACTTGAATTGTACTACTTCTTACTGGCCATTACATCAACGTAGAAGCTTCATCTGTGTTTTACTATTGTGCTTTTAGTGTCTCCGCATACCGCAGCACGCGACATAGCTTTGCTGACGATAAGTACAACCGTTTCAGAGAGAAGAGCGGCCAATGTGACGATCTGGCTTTAAGTCGATTCGATAACAAATGACGGAAACGGACGGATTTCACAGGTTTTTACTACATATATACACTTTTCACATAATCCCGTGCAACTCGGCTGCTAGTCCCCCTTTCATGCAGAATCTTAAGGACCTAGCTCATGTCCAAGGCACGAAAGCCAGCAAAGAAGTCAATAATCGATACCTAAAACTTGAATTGTACTACTTCTTACTGGCTATTACATCAACATAGAAGCTTCATCTGTGTTCTACTATGGTGATTTTAGTGTCCCCGAATACCGCAGCACGCGACATAGCTTTGCAGACGATAAGTACAACCGTTTCAGAGAGAAGAGCGGCCAATGTGACGATCTGGCTTGAAGTCGATTCGATAACAATTGACGAAAACGGACGGATTTCTCAGGATTTTACTACATATGAACACTTTTCACATTCTCCCGTGAACTCGGCTGCTAGTCACAATTTCGTGCCGAATCTTAAGGTCCTAGCTCATATCCAAGGCGCCAAAGCCAGCTAAGAAGTCAATAACCAGTACCTAAAACTTGAATTGTACTACTTCTTACTCCCTATTACATCAACTTAGAAGCTTCATCTGTCTTCTACTATGGTGCTTTTGGTGTCTCCGCATACCGCAGCACGCGACATTGCTTTGAAGACGATAAGTGCAACCGTTTCAGACAGAAATGCGGCCAATGTGACGATCTGGCTTTAAGTCGATTCGATAACAAATGAAGAAAACGGACGGATTTCTAGGTTTTTACTACATATGAACACTTTTCACATTCTCCTGTACAACTCGGCTGCTAGTCCTCCTTTCATGCAGAATCTTAAGGTCCTAGCTCATGTCCAAGGCACGAAAGCCAGCAAAGAAGTCAATAATCGATACCTAAAACTTGAATTGTACTACTTCTTACTGGCTATTACATCAACTTAGAAGCTTCATCTGTGTTCTACTATGGTGCTTTTAGTGTCCCCGCATACCGCAGTACGCGACATAGCTTTGCAGACGATAAGTACAACCGTTTCAGAGAGAAGAGCGGCCAATGTGACGATCTGGCTTTAAGTCGATTCGATAACAAGTGACGAAAACGGACGGATTTCTCAGGTTTTTACTACATATGAACACTTTTCACATTCTCCCGTGCAACTCGGCTGCTAGTCCTCCTTTCATGCAGAATCTTAAGGTCCTAGCTCATGTCCAAGGCGCCAAAGCCAGCTAAAAAGTCAATAATCGATACCTAAAACTTGAATTGTACTACTTCTTACTGGCTATTACATCAACTTAGAAGTATCATATGTGTTCTACTATGGTGCTTTTAGTGTCTCTGCATACCGCAGCACGCGACATAGCTTTGCAGACGATAAGTACAACCGTTGCAGAGAGAAGAGCGGCCAATGTGACGATCTGGCTTTAAGTCGATTCGATAACAAACGACGAAAACGGACGGATTTCTCAGGTTTTTACTACATATGAACACTTTACAATTTCTCCCGTGCAACTCGGCTGCTAGTCCTCCTTTCATGCTGAATGTTTATGGCCTAGCTCATGTCCAAGGCACAAAAGCCAGCCAAAAAGTCAATAATCGATGCCTAAAACTTGAATTGTACTACTTCTTACTGGCTATTACATCAACGTAGAAGCTTCATCTGTGTTCTACTATTGTGCTTTTAGTGTCTGCGCATACCGCAGCACGCGACATAGCTTTGCAGACGATAAGTACAACCGTTTCAGAGAGAAGAGCGGCCAATGTGACGATCTGGCTTTAAGTCGATTCGATAACAAATGACGAAAACGGACGGATTTCTCAGGTTTTTACTACATATGAACACTTCTCACATTCTCCCGTGCAACTCGGCAGCTAGTCCTCTTTTCATGCAGAATCTGAAGGTCCTAGCTCGTGTCCAAGGCACCAAAGCCAGCTAAAAAGTCAACAATCGATACCTAAAACTTGAATTGTACTACTTCTTACTGGCTATTACATCAACTTAAAAGCTTCATCTGTGTTCTACTATGGTGCTTTTAGTGTCCCCGCATACCGCAGCAAGCGACATAGCTTTGCAGACGATAAGTACAACCGTTTCAGAGAGAAGAGCGGCCAATGTGACGATCTGGCTTTAAGTCGATTCGTCAACAAATGACGAAAACGGACGGTTTTCTCTGGTTTTTACTACATATGAACACTTTTCACATTCTCCCGTGCAACTCGGCTGCTAGTCCTCCTTTCATGCAGAATCCTAAGTTTCTAGCTAATGTATAAGGCACCAAAGCCAGCTAAAAAGTCAATAATCAATGACTAAAACTTAAATTGTACCACTTCTTACTGGCTATTACATCAACTTAAAAGCTTCATCTGTGTTTAACTATGGTGCATTTAGTTTCTCCGCATACCGCAGCACGCGACATAGTTTTGTAGACGATAAGTACAACCGTTTCAGAGAGAAGAGCGGCCAATGTGACGATCTGGCTTTAAGTCGATTCGATAACAAATGACGAAAACGGACGGATTTCTCAGGTTTTTACTACATATGAACACTTTTCACATTCTCCCGTGCAACTCGGCTGCTAGTCCTCCTTTCATGCAGAATCTTAAGGTCCTAGCTCATGTCCAAGGCACCAAAGCCAGCTAAAAAGTCAATAATCGATACCTAAAACTTGAATTGTACTACTTCTTACTGGCTATTACATCAACTTAGAAGCTTCATCTGTGATTTACTATGGTGCTTTTAGTTTCTCCGCATACCGCAGCTCGCGACATAGTTTTGTAGACGATAAGTACAACCGTTTCAGAGAGAAGAGCGGACAATGTGACGATCTGGCTTTAAGTCGATTCGATAACAAATGACGAAAACGGACGAATTCTCAGGTTTTTACTACATATGAACACTTTTCACATTCTCCCGTGCAACTTGGCTGCTAGTCCTCCTTTCATGCAGAATCCTAAGTTTCTAGCTAATGTATAAGGCACCAAAGCCAGCTAAAAAGTCAATAATCAACGCCAAAAACTTGAATTGTACTACTTCTTACTGGCTATTACATCAACGTAGAAGCTTCATCTGTGTTCTACTATTGTGCTTGTAGTTTCTCCGCATACCGCAGCACGTGACATAGCTTTGCAGACGATAAGTACAACCGTTTCAGAGAGAAGAGCGGCCAATGTGACTATCTGGCTTTAAGTCGATTCGATAACAAATGACGAAAACGCACGGATTTCACAGGTTTTTACTACATATATACACTTTTCACATTCTCCCGTACAACTCGGCTGCTAGTTCTCCTTTCATGCAGAATCTTAAGGTCCTAGCTCATGTCCAAGGCACCAAAGCCAGCTAAAAAGTCAATAATCGATACCTAAAACTTGAATTGTACTACTTCTTACTGGCTATTACATCAACTTAGAAGTATCATCGGTTTTCTACTATGGTGCTTTTAGTGTCTCTGCATACCGCAGCACGCGACATAGCTTTGCAGACGGTAAGTACAACCTTTTCGGAGAGAAGAGCGGCCAATGTGACTATCTGCCTTTAAGTCGATTCGATAACAAATGACGAAAACGGACGGATTTCTCAGGTTTTTACTACATATGAACACTTTACACATTCTCCCGTGCAACTCGGCTGCTAGTCCTCCTTTCATGCAGAATGTTAAGGTCCTAGCTCACGTCCAAGTTACCAAAGCCAGTTAAAAATCAATAATCAGTACCTAAAACTTGAATCGTACTACTTCTTACAGGCTATTACATCAACATAGAAGCTTCCTATGTGTTCTACTATTGTGCCTTTAGTTTCTCCGCATACCGCAGCACGCGACATAGTTTTGCAGACGATAAGTACAACCGTTTCAGAGAGAAGAGCGGCCAATGTGACGATCTGGCTTTAAGTCGATTCGATAACAAATGACGAAAACGGACGGATTTCTCAGGTTTTTACTACATATGAACACTTTTCACATTCTCCCGTGCAACTAGGCTGCTAGTCCCCCTTTCATGCAGAATCTCAAGGTCCTAGCTCATGTCCAAGGCACCAAAGCCAGCTAAGAAGTCAATAATCAGTACCTAAAACTTGAATTGTACTACTTTTTACTGGCTTTTACATCAACTTAGAAGCTTCATCTGTGTTCTACTATGGTGCTTTTAGTGTCTCTGCATACCGCACCACGCGACATAGCTTTGCAGACGATAAGTACAACCGTTGCAGACAAAAGAGCGGGGAAATGTAACGATCTGGCTTTAAGTCGATTCGATAACAAATGACGAAAACGGACGGATTTCTGAGGTTTTTACTACTTATGAACACTTTTCACATTCTCCCGTGCAACTCGGCTGCTAGTCCTCCTTTCATGCAGAGTCTTAAGGTCCTAGCTCATGTCCAAGGCACGAAAGCCAGCTAAGAAGTCAATAATCGATACCTAAATCTTGAATTGTACTACTTCTTACTGGCTATTACATCAACTTAAAAGCTTCATCTGTGTTCTACTATGGTGCTTTTAGTTTCTCCGCATACCGCAGCACGTGACATAGCTTTGCAGACGATAAGTACAACCGTTTCAGAGAGAAGAGCGGCTAATGTGACGATCTGGCTTTCAGGCGATTCGACAACATATGACGAAAACGGACGGATTTCTCAGGTTTTTACTACATATGAACACTTTTCACATTCTCCCGTGCAACTCGGCTGCTAGTACTCCTTTCATGCAGAATCTCAAGGTCCTAGCTCATGTCCAAGGCACCAAAGCCAGCTAAAAAGTCAATAATCGATACCTAAAACTTGAATTGTACTACTTCTTACTGGCTATTACATCAACTTAGAAGCTTCATCTGTGTTCTACTATGGTGCATTTAGTGTCTCCGAATACCGCAGCATGCGACATAGCTTTGCAGACGATAAGATCAACCGTTTTAGAGAGAAGAGCGGCTTATGTGACGATCTGGCTTTAAGGCGATTCGATAACAAATGACGAACACGGACGAATTTCTCAGGTTTTTACTACATATGAACACTTTTCACACACTCCCGTGCAACGCGGCAGCTAGTCCTTCTTTCATGCAGAATCGTAAGTTCCTAGATCATGTCCAAGGCACCAAAGCCAGCTAAAAAGTCAATAATCGATACCTAAAACTTGAATTGTACTACATCTTACTGGCTATTACATCAACGTAGAAGCTTCATCTGTGTTCTACTATGGTGCTTTTAGTGTCTCCGCATACCGCAGCACGCGACATAGCTTTGCAGACGATAAATGTAACCGTTTCAGAAAGAAATGCGGCCAATGTGACGACCTGGCTTTAAGTCGATTCGATAATAAATGATGAAAACGGACGGATTTCCCAGGTTTTTGCTACATATGAACACTTTTCACATTCTCCAGTGCAACGCTACTGCTAGTCCTCCATTCATGCAGAATCTTAAGTTCCTAGCTCGAGTTCAAAGCATCAAAGATGGGTAAAAAGTCAATAATCCATAACTAAAACTTGAATTGTACTACTTCTTACTGGCTATTACATCAACTTAGAAGCTTCATCTGTGTTTTACTATGGTGCTTTTAGTTTCTCCGCATACCGCAGCACGCGACATAGTTTTGTAGACGATAAGTACAACCGTTTCAGAGAGAAGAGCGGCCAATGTGACGATCTGGCTTTAAGTCGATTCGATAACAAATGACGAAAACGGACGGATTTCTCAGGTTCTTACTACATATGAACACTTTTCACATTCTCCCGTGCAACTCGGCTGCTAGTCCTCCTTTCATGCAGAATCTTAAGGTCCTAGCTCATGTCCAAGGCACCAAAGCCAGCTAAAAAGTCAATAATCGATACCTAAAACTTGAATTGTACTACTTCTTACTGGCTATTACATCAACTTAGAAGTATCATCGGAGTTCTACTATGGTGCTTTTAGTGTCTCTGCATACCGCAGCACGCGACATAGCTTTGCAGACGATAAGTACAACCGTTGCAGAGAGAAGAGCGGCCAATGTGACGATCTGGCTTTAAGTCGATTCGATAACAAATGACGAAAACGGACGGATTTCTCAGGTTTTTACTACATATGAACACTTTTCACATTCTTCCGTGCAACTCGGCTGCTAGTCCACCTTTCATGCAGAGTCTTAAGGTCCTAGCTCATGTCCAAGGCACCAAAGCCAGCTAAGAAATCGATAATCAGTACCTAAAACTTGAATTGTACTACTTCTTACTGGCTATTACATCAACTTAGAATCTTCATCTGTGTTCTACTATGGTGCTTTTAGTGTCTCCCCATACCGCAGCACGCGACATAGCTTTGAAGACGATAAGTACAACCGTTTCAGAGAGAAGGGCGGCCTATGTGACGATCTGGATTTGTGTTGATTCGATAACAAATGACGAACACGGACGGATTTCTTAAGTTTGTACTACATATGAACACTTTTCACATTCTCCCGTGCAACTCGGCTGCTAGTCCTCATTTCATGGAGAATCTTAAAGTCTTAGCTCATGTCCAAGGCACCAAAGCCAGCTAAAAAGTCAATAATCGATACCTAAAACTTGAATTGTACTACTTCTTACTGGCTAATACTTCAACTTAGAAGCTTCATCTGTGTACTGCTATATAGATTTTAGTGTCTCCGCATACCGCAGCACGCGACATAGCTTTGCAGACGATAAGTACAACCGTTTCAGAGAGAACAGCGGCCAATGTGACGATCGGGCTTTAAGTCTATTCGATGACAAATGACGAAGACGGACGGATTTCTCAGGTTTTTACTACATATGAACACTTTTCACATTCTCCCGTGCAACTCGGCTGCTAGTCCCCCTTTCATGCAGAATCTTAAGGTCCTAGCTCATGTCCAAGGCACCAAAGCGAGCTAAAAAGTCAATAATCGATATCTAAAACTTAAATTGTACTACTTCTTACTGGCTATTACATCAATTTAGAAGCCTCATCTGTGTTCTACTATGGTGAGTTTAGTGTCTCCACATACCGCAGCACGCGACATAGCTTTGCAGACGATAAGTACAACCGTTTCAGAGAGAAGGGCGGCCAATGTGACGATCTGGCTTTAAGTCGATTCTATAACAAATGACGAAAACGGACGGATTTCTCAGGTTTTTACTACATATGAACACTTTTCACATTCTCCCGTACAACTCGGCTGCTAGACCTCCTTTCATGCAGAATCTTACGGTCCTAGCTCATGTCCAAGGCACCAAAGCCAGCTAAAAAGTCAATAATCGATACCTAAAACTTGTATTGTACTACTTCTTACTGGCTATTACATCAACTTAGAAGGTTCATCTGTGTCCTACTATGGTGCTTTAATTTTCTCCGAATACCACGGCACGCGACATAGCGTTGCAGGCGATAAGTTCAACCGTTTCAGAGAGAAGAGCGGCCAATGTGATGACCTGGCTTTAAGTCGATTCGATAACAAATGACGAAAACGGACGGATTTCTCAGGTTTTTACTACATATGAACACTTTTCACATTCTCCCGTGCAACTCGGCTGCTAGTCCTCCTTTCATGCACAATCTTAAGGTCCTAGCCCATGACCAAAGCACCAAAGCCTGCTAAAAAGTCAATAATCGATATCTAAAACTTGAATAGTACTACTTCTTACTGGCTATTACATCAACTTAGAAGCTTCATCTGTGTTCTACTATGGTGAGTTTAGTGTCTCCACATACCGCAGCACGCGAAATAGCTTTGCAGACGATAAGTACAACCGTTTCAGAGAGAAGGGCGGCCAATGTGACGATCTGGATTTGTGTTGATTCGATAACAAATGACGAACACGGACGGATTTCTTAGGTTTGTACTACACATGAACACTTTTCACATTCTCCCGTGCAAGTCGGCTGCTAGTCCTCTTTTCATGGAGAATCTTAAGGTCTTAGCTCATGTCCAAGGCACCAAAGCCAGCTAAAAAGTCAATAATCGATACCTAAAACTTGAATTGTACTACTTCTTACTGGCTAATACTTCAACTTAGAAGCTTCATCTGTGTACTACTATATTGATTTTAGTGTCTCCGCATTCCGCAGCACGCGACATAGCTTTGCAGACGATAAGTACAACCGTTTCAGAGAGAACAGCGGCCAATGTGACGATCGGGCTTTAAGTCTATTCGATGACAAATGACGAAGACGGACGGATTTCTCAGGTTTTTACTACATATGAACACTTTTCACATTCTCCCGTGCAACTCGGCTGCTAGTCATCCGTTCATGCAGAATCTTAAGGTCCTAGCTCATATCCAAGGCACCAAAGCCAGCTAAAAAGTCAATAATCGAAACCTAAAACTTGAATTGTACTACCTCTTACTATCAATTACATCAACTTAGAAGTTTCATTTGTGTTCTACTATGGTGCTTTTAGTGTCTCCGCATACCGCAGCATGCGACATAGCTTTGCAGACGATAAGTACAACCCTTTCAGGGAGAAGAGCGGCCAATGTGACGATCTGGCTTTAAGTCGACTCGATAACAAAAGACGAAAACGGACGGATTTCTCAGGTTTTTACTACATATGAACACTTTTCACATTCTCCCGTACAACTCGGCTGCTAGTCCTCCTTTCATGCAGAATCTTAAGGTCCTAGCTCATGTCCAAGGCACCAAAGCCAGCTAAAAAGTCAATAATCGACATAGCTTTGCAGACGATAAGTACAACCCTTTCAGGGAGAAGAGCGGCCAATGTGACGATCTGGCTTTAAGTCGACTCGATAACAAAAGACGAAAACGGACGGATTTCTCAGGTTTTACTACATATGAACACTTTTCACATTCTCCCGTACAACTCGGCTGCTAGTCCTCCTTTCATGCAGAATCTTAAGGTCCTAGCTCATGTCCAAGGCACCAAAGCCAGCTAAAAAGTCAATAATCGATACCTAAAACTTAAATTGTACTACTTCTTACTTGCTATTACATCAACTTAGAAGCTTTATCTGTGTTCTACTATGGTGCTTTTAGTGTCTCCGAATACCGCAGCACGCGACATAGCTTTGCAGACGATAAGTACAACCGTTTCAGAGAGAAGAGCGGCCAATGTAACGATCTGGCTTTAAGTCGATTAGATAACAAATGACAAAAACTTACGGATTTCAAAAGTTTTTACTACATATGAACACTTTTCCCATTCTCCCGTGCAAGTCGGCTGCTAGTCCTCCTTTCATGCAGAATCTTAAGGTCCTAGCTCATGTCCAAGGCAAAAAAGCCAGCTAAAAAGTCAATAATCGATAACTAAAACTTGTATTGTACTACTTCTTACTGGCTATTACATCAACTTAGAAGCTTCATCTGTGTATTACTATGGTGCTTTTAGTTTCTCCGCATACCGCAGCACGTGACATAGCTTTGCAGACGATAAGTACAACCGTTTCAGAGAGAAGAGCGGCTAATGTGACGATCTGGCTTTCAGTCGATTCGACAACATATGACGAAAACGGACGGATTTCTCAGGTTTTTACTACATATGAACACTTTTCACATTCTCCCGTGCAACTCGGCTGCTAGTCCTCCTTTCATGCAGAATCTCAAGGTCCTAGCTCATGTCCAAGGCACCAAAGTCAGCTAAAAAGTCAATAATCGATACCTAAAACTTGAATTATACTACTTCTTACTGGCTATTACATCAACTTAGAAGCTTCATCTGTGTTCTACTATGGTGCTTTTAGTGTCTCCGGATACCGCAGCATGCGACATAGCTTTGCAGACGATAAGATCAACCGTTTTAGAGAGAAGAGCGGCATATGTGACGATCTGGCTTTAAGTCGATTCGATAACAAATGACGAACACGGACGAATTTCTCAGGTTTTTACTACATATGAACACTTTTCACACACTCCCGTGCAACGCGGCAGCTAGTCCTTTTTTCATGCAGAATCGTAAGTTCCTAGATCATGTCCAAGGCACCAAAGCCAGCTAAAAAGTCAATAATCGATACCTAAAACTTGAATTGTACTACTTCTTACTGGCTATTACATCAACGTAGAAGCTTCATCTGTGTTCTACTATGGTGCTTTTAGTGTCTCCGCATACCGCAGCACGCGACATAGCTTTGCAGACGATAAATGTAACCGTTTCAGAAAGAAATGCGGCCAATGTGACGACCTGGCTTTAAGTCGATTCGATAATAAATGATGAAAACGGACGGATTTCCCAGGTTTTTGCTACATATGAACACTTTTCACATTCTCCAGTGCAACGCTACTGCTAGTCCTCCATTCATGCAAAATCTTAAGTTCCTAGCTCCTGTTCAAAGCATCAAAGAAGGGTAAAAAAACAGTAATCGATACTTAAAACTTGAATTGTACTACTTCTTACTGGCTATTACATCAACTTAGAAGGTTCATCTGTGTCCTACTATGGTGCTTTAATTTTCTCCGAATACCACGGCACGCGACATAGCGTTGCAGGCGATAAGTACAACCGTTTCAGAGAGAAGAGCGGCTAATGTGATGACCTGGCTTTAAGTCGATTCGATAACAAATGACGAAAACGGACGGATTTCTCAGGTTTTTACTACATGTGAACACTTTTCACATTCTCCCGTGCAAGTCGGCTGCTAGTCCTCCTTTCATGCACAATCTTATGGTCCTAGCCCATGACCAAAGCACCAAAGCCTGCTAAAAAGTCAATAATCGATATCTAAAACTTGAATAGTACTACTTCTTACTGGCTATTACATCAACTTAGAAGCTTCATCTGTGTTCTACTATGGTGAGTTTAGTGTCTCCACATACCGCAGCACGCGAAATAGCTTTGCAGACGATAAGTACAACCGTTTCAGAGAGAAGGGCGGCCAATGTGACGATCTGGATTTGTGTTAATTCGATAACAAATGACGAACACGGACGGATTTCTTAGGTTTGTACTACATATGAACACTTTTCACATTCTCCCGTGCAAGTCGGCTGCTAGTCCTCATTTCATGGAGAATCTTAAGGTCTTAGCTCATGTCCAAGGCACCAAAGCCAGCTAAAAAGTCAATAATCGATACCTAAAACTTGAATTGTACTACTTCTTACTGGCTAATACTTCAACTTAGAAGCTTCATCTGTGTACTACTATATTGATTTTAGTGTCTCCGCATTCCGCAGCACGCGACATAGCTTTGCAGACGATAAGTACAACCGTTCAGAGAGAACAGCGGCCAATGTGACGATCGGGCTTTAAGTCTATTCGATGACAAATGACGAAGACGGACGGATTTCTCAGGTTTTTACTACATATGAACACTTTTCACATTCTCCCGTGCAACTCGGCTGCTAGTCATCCTTTCATGATGAATCTTAAGGTCCTAGCTCATATCCAAGGCACCAAAGCCAGCTAAAAAGTCAATAATCGAAACCTAAAACTTGAATTGTACTACCTCTTACTATCAATTACATCAACTTAGAAGTTTCATCTGTGTTCTACTATGGTGCTTTTAGTGTCTCCGCATACCGCAGCACGCGACATAGCTTTGCAGACGATAAGTACAACCCTTTCAGGGAGAAGAGCGGCCAATGTGACGATCTGGCTTTAAGTCGACTCGATAACAAAAGACGAAAACGGACGGATTTCTCAGGTTTTTACTACATATGAACACTTTTCACATTCTCCCGTACAACTCGGCTGCTAGTCCTCCTTTCATGCAGAATCTTAAGGTCCTAGGTCATGTCCAAGGCACCAAAGCCAGCTAAAAAGTCAATAATCGACATAGCTTTGCAGACGATAAGTACAACCCTTTCAGGGAGAAGAGCGACCAATGTGACGATCTGGCTTTAAGTCGACTCGATAACAAAAGACGAAAACGGACGGATTTCTCAGGTTTTTACTACATATGAACACTTTTCACATTCTCCCGTACAACTCGGCTGCTAGTCCTCCTTTCATGCAGAATCTTAAGGTCCTAGCTCATGTCCAAGGCACCAAAGCCAGCTAAAAAGTCAATAATCGATACCTAAAACTTAAATTGTACTACTTCTTTCTTGCTATTACATCAACTTAGAAGCTTTATCTGTGTTCTACTATGGTGCTTTTAGTGTCTCCGAATACCGCAGCACGCGACATAGCTTTGCAGACGATAAGTACAACCGTTTCAGAGAGAAGAGCGGCCAATGTAACGATCTGGCTTTAAGTCGATTAGATAACAAATGACAAAAACTTACGGATTTCAAAGGTTTTTACTACATATGAACACTTTTCCCATTCTCCCGTGCAAGTCGGCTGCTAGTCCTCCTTTCATGCACAATCTTAAGGTCCTAGCTCATGTCCAAGGCAAAAAAGCCAGCTAAAAAGTCAATAATCGATAACTAAAACTTGTATTGTACTACTTGTTACTGGCTATTACATCAACTTAGAAGCTTCATCTGTGTATTACTATGGTGCTTTTAGTTTCTCCGCATACCGCAGCACGTGACATAGCTTTGCAGACGATAAGTACAACCGTTTCAGAGAGAAGAGCGGCTAATGTGACGATCTGGCTTTCAGTCGATTCGACAACATATGACGAAAACGGACGGATTTCTCAGGTTTTTACTACATATGAACACTTTTCACATTCTCCCGTGCAACTCGGCTGCTAGTCCTCCTTTCATGCAGAATCTCAAGGTCCTAGCTCATGTCCAAGGCACCAAAGCCGAATAAAAAGTCAATAATCGATACCTAAAACTTGAATTATACTACTTCTTACTGGCTATTACATCAACTTAGAAGCTTCATCTGTGTTCTACTATGGTGCTTTTAGTGTCTCCGGATACCGCAGCATGCGACATAGCTTTGCAGACGATAAGATCAACCGTTTTAGAGAGAAGAGCGGCATATGTGACGATCTGGCTTTAAGTCGATTCGATAACAAATGACGAACACGGACGAATTTCTCAGGTTTTTACTACATATGAACACTTTTCACACACTCCCGTGCAACGCGGCAGCTAGTCCTTTTTTCATGCAGAATCGTATGTTCCTAGATCATGTCCAAGGCACCAAAGCCAGCTAAAAAGTCAATAATCGATACCTAAAACTTGAATTGTACTACTTCTTACTGGCTATTACATCAACGTAGAAGCTTCATCTGTGTTCTACTATGGTGCTTTTAGTGTCTCCGCATACCGCAGCACGCGACATAGCTTTGCAGACGATAAATGTAACCGTTTCAGAAAGAAATGCGGCCAATGTGACGACCTGGCTTTAAGTCGATTCGATAATAAATGATGAAAACGGACGGATTTCCCAGGTTTTTGCTACATATGAACACTTTTCACATTCTCCAGTGCAACGCTACTGCTAGTCCTCCATTCATGCAAAATCTTAAGTTCCTAGCTCCTGTTCAAAGCATCAAAGAAGGGTAAAAAAACAGTAATCGATACTTAAAACTTGAATTGTACTACTTCTTACTGGCTATTACATCAACTTAGAAGGTTCATCTGTGTCCTACTATGGTGCTTTAATTTTCTCCGAATACCACGGCACGCGACATAGCGTTGCAGGCGATAAGTACAACCGTTTCAGAGAGAAGAGCGGCCAATGTGATGACCTGGCTTTAAGTCGATTCGATAACAAATGACGAAAACGGTCGGATTTCTCAGGTTTTTACTACATGTGAACACTTTTCACATTCTCCCGTGCAAGTCGGCTGCTAGTCCTCCTTTCATGCACAATCTTAAGGTCCTAGCCCATGTCCAAAGCACCAAAGCCTGCTAAAAAGTCAATAATCGATATCTAAAACTTGAATAGTACTACTTCTTACTGGCTATTACATCAACTTAGAAGCTTCATCTGTGTTCTACTATGGTGAGTTTAGTGTCTCCACATACCGCAGCACGCGAAATAGCTTTGCAGACGATAAGTACAACCGTTTCAGAGTGAAGGGCGGCCAATGTGACGATCTGGATTTGTGTTGATTCGATAACAAATGACGAACACGGACGGATTTCTTAGGTTTGTACTACATATGAACACTTTTCACATTCTCCCGTGCAACTCGGCTGCTAGTCCTCATTTCATGGAGAATCTTAAGGTCTTAGCTCATGTCCAAGGCACCAAAGCCAGCTAAAAAGTCAATAATCGATACCTAAAACTTGAATTGTACTACTTCTTACTGGCTAATACTTCAACTTAGAAGCTTCATCTGTGTACTACTATATTGATTTTAGTGTCTCCGCATACCGCAGCACGCGACATAGCTTTGCAGACGATAAGTACAACCGTTTCAGAGAGAACAGCGGCCAATGTGACGATCGGGCTTTAAGTCTATTCGATGACAAATGACGAACACGGACGAATTTCTCAGGTTTTTACTACATATGAACACTTTTCACACACTCCCGTGCAACGCGGCAGCTAGTCCTTTTTTCATGCAGAATCGTAAGTTCCTAGATCATGTCCAAGGCACCAAAGCCAGCTAAAAAGTCAATAATCGATACCTAAAACTTGAATTGTACTACTTCTTACTGGCTATTACATCAACGTAGAAGCTTCATCTGTGTTCTACTATGGTGCTTTTAGTGTCTCCGCATACCGCAGCACGCGACATAGCTTTGCAGACGATAAATGTAACCGTTTCAGAAAGAAATGCGGCCAATGTGACGACCTGGCTTTAAGTCGATTCGATAATAAATGATGAAAACGGACGGATTTCCCAGGTTTTTGCTACATATGAACACTTTTCACATTCTCCAGTGCAACGCTACTGCTAGTCCTCCATTCATGCAAAATCGTAAGTTCCTAGCTCCTGTTCTAAGCATCAAAGAAGGGTAAAAAAACAGTAATCGATACTTAAAACTTGAATTGTACTACTTCTTACTGGCTATTACATCAACTTAGAAGGTTCATCTGTGTCCTACTATGGTGCTTTAATTTTCTCCGAATACCACGGCACGCGACATAGCGTTGCAGGCGATAAGTACAACCGTTTCAGAGAGAAGAGCGGCTAATGTGATGACCTGGCTTTAAGTCGATTCGATAACAAATGACGAAAACGGACGGATTTTTCAGGTTTTTACTACATGTGAACACTTTTCACATTCTCCCGTGCAAGTCGGCTGCTAGTCCTCCTTTCATGCACAATCTTAAGGTCCTAGCCCATGTCCAAAGCACCAAACCCTGCTAAAAAGTCAATAAACGATATCTAAAACTTGAATAGTACTACTTCTTACTGGCTATTACATCAACTTAGAAGCTTCATCTGTGTTCTACTATGGTGAGTTTAGTGTCTCCACATACCGCAGCACGCGAAATAGCTTTGCAGACGATAAGTACAACCGTTTCAGAGAGAAGGGCGGCCAATGTGACGATCTGGATTTGTGTTGATTCGATAACAAATGACGAACACGGACGGATTTCTTAGGTTTGTACTACATATGAACACTTTTCACATTCTCCCGTGCAAGTCGGCTGCTAGTCCTCATTTCATGGAGAATCTTAAGGTCTTAGCTCATGTCCAAGGCACCAAAGCCAGCTAAAAAGTCAATAATCGATACCTAAAACTTGAATTGTACTACTTCTTACTGGCTAATACTTCAACTTAGAAGCTTCATCTGTGTACTACTATATTGATTTTAGTGTCTCCGCATTCCGCAGCACGCGACATAGCTTTGCAGACGATAAGTACAACCGTTTCAGAGAGAACAGCGGCCAATGTGACGATCGGGCTTTAAGTCTATTCGATGACAAATGACGAAGACGGACGGATTTCTCAGGTTTTTACTACATATGAACACTTTTCACATTCTCCCGTGCAACTCGGCTGCTAGTCATCCTTTCATGCACAATCTTAAGGTCCTAGCTCATATCCAAGGCACCAAAGCCAGCTAAAAAGTCAATAATCGAAACCTAAAACTTGAATTGTACTACCTCTTACTATCAATTACATCAACTTAGAAGTTTCATTTGTGTTCTACTATGGTGCTTTTAGTGTCTCCGCATACCGCAGCACGCGACATAGCTTTGCAGACGATAAGTACAACCCTTTCAGGGAGAAGAGCGGCCAATGTGACGATCTGGCTTTAAGTCGACTCGATAACAAAAGACGAAAACGGACGGATTTCTCAGGTTTTTACTACATATGAACACTTTTCACATTCTCCCGTACAACTCGGCTGCTAGTCCTCCTTTCATGCAGAATCTTAAGGTCCTAGCTCATGTCCAAGGCACCAAAGCCAGCTAAAAAGTCAATAATCGATACCTAAAACTTAAATTGTACTACTTCTTACTTGCTATTACATCAACTTAGAAGCTTTATCTGTGTTCTACTATGGTGCTTTTAGTGTCTCCGAATACCGAAGCACGCGACATAGCTTTGCAGACGATAAGTACAACCGTTTCAGAGAGAAGAGCGGCCAATGTAACGATCTGGCTTTAAGTCGATTAGATAACAAATGACAAAAACTTACGGATTTCAAAGGTTTTTACTACATATGAACACTTTTCCCATTCTCCCGTGCAAGTCGGCTGCTAGTCCTCCTTTCATGCAGAATCTTAAGGTCCTAGCTCATGTCCAAGGCAAAAAAGCCAGCTAAAAAGTCAATAATCGATAACTAAAACTTGTATTGTACTACTTCTTACTGGCTATTACATCAACTTAGAAGCTTCATCTGTGTATTACTATGGTGCTTTTAGTTTCTCCGCATACCGCAGCACGTGACATAGCTTTGCAGACGATAAGTAGAACCGTTTCAGAGAGAAGAGCGGCTAATGTGACGATCTGGCTTTCAGTCGATTCGACAACATATGACGAAAACGGACGGATTTCTCAGGTTTTTACTACATATGAACACTTTTCACATTCTCCCGTGCAACTCGGCTGCTAGTCCTTCTTTCATGCAGAATCTCAAGGTCCTAGCTCATGTCCAAGGCACCAAAGCCGAATAAAAAGTCAATAATCGATACCTAAAACTTGAATTATACTACTTCTTACTGGCTATTACATCAACTTAGAAGCTTCATCTGTGTTCTACTATGGTGCTTTTAGTGTCTCCGGATACCGCAGCATGCGACATAGCTTTGCAGACGATAAGATCAACCGTTTTAGAGAGAAGAGCGGCATATGTGACGATCTGGCTTTAAGTCGATTCGATAACAAATGACGAACACGGACGAATTTCTCAGGTTTTTACTACATATGAACACTTTTCACACACTCCCGTGCAACGCGGCAGCTAGTCCTTTTTTCATGCAGAATCGTAAGTTCCTAGATCATGTCCAAGGCACCAAAGCCAGCTAAAAAGTCAATAATCGATACCTAAAACTTGAATTGTACTACTTCTTACTGGCTATTACATCAACGTAGAAGCTTCATCTGTGTTCTACTATGGTGCTTTTAGTGTCTCCGCATACCGCAGCACGCGACATAGCTTTGCAGACGATAAGTACAACCGTTTCAGAGAGAACAGCGGCCAATGTGACGATCGGGCTTTAAGTCTATTCGATGACAAATGACAAAGACGGACGGATTTCTCAGGTTTTTACTACATATGAACACTTTTCACATTCTCCCGTGCAACTCGGCTGCTAGTCCCCCTTTCATGCAGAATCTTAAGGTCCTAGCTCATGTCCAAGGCACCAAAGCGAGCTAAAAAGTCAATAATCGATATCTAAAACTTAAATTGTACTACTTCTTACTGGCTATTACATCAACTTAGAAGCTTCATCTGTGTTCTACTATGGTCAGTTTAGTGTCTCCACATACCGCAGCACGCGACATAGCGTTGCAGACGATAAGTACAACCGTTTCAGAGAGAAGGGCGGCCAATGTGACGATCTGGCTTTAAGTCGATTCTATAACAAATGACGAAAACGGACGGATTTCTCAGGTTTTTACTACATATGAACACTTTTCACATTCTCCCATGCAACTCGGCTGCTAGACCTCCTTTCATGCAGAATCTTACGGTCCTAGCTCATGTCCAAGGCACCAAAGCCAGCTAAAAAGTCAATAATCGATACCTAAAACTTGTATTGTACTACTCCTTACTGGCTATTACATCAACTTAGAAGGTTCATCTGTGTCCTACTATGGTGCTTTAATTTTCTCCGAATACCACGGCACGCGACATAGCGTTGCAGGCGATAAGTACAACCGATTCAGAGAGAAGAGCGGCCAATGTGATGACCTGGCTTTAAGTTGATTCGATAACAAATGACGAAAACGGACGGATTTCTCAGGTTTTTACTACATATGAACACTTTTCACATTCTCCCGTGCAAGTCGGCTGCTAGTCCTCCTTTCATGCACAATCTTAAGGTCCTAGCCCATGTCCAAAGCACCAAAGCCTGCTAAAAAGTCAATAATCGATATCTAAAACTTGAATAGTACTACTTCTTACTGGCTATTACATTAACTTAGAAGCTTCATCTGTGTTCTACTATGGTGAGTTTAGTGTCTCCACATACCGCAGCACGCGAAATAGCTTTGCAGACGATAAGTACAACCGTTTCAGAGAGAAGGGCGGCCAATGTGACGATCTGGATTTGTGTTGATTCGATAACAAATGACGAACACGGACGGATTTCTTAGGTTTGTACTACATATGAACACTTTTCACATTCTCCCGTGCAACTCGGCTGCTAGTCCTCATTTCATGGAGAATCTTAAGGTCTTAGCTCATGTCCAAAGCACCAAAGCCAGCTAAAAAGTCAATAATCGATACCTAAAACTTGAATTGTACTACTTCTTACTGGCTAATACTTCAACTTAGAAGCTTCATCTGTGTACTACTATATTGATTTTAGTGTCTCCGCATTCCGCAGCACGCGACATAGCTTTGCAGACGATAAGTACAACCGTTTCAGAGAGAACAGCGGCCAATGTGACGATCGGGCTTTAAGTCTATTCGATGACAAATGACGAAGACGGACGGATTTCTCAGGTTTTTACTACATATGAACCCTTTTCACATTCTCCCGTGCAACTCGGCTGCTAGTCATCCTTTCATGCAGAATCTTAAGGTCCTAGCTCATGTCCAAGGCACCAAAGCCAGCTAAAAAGTCTATAATCGAAACCTAAAACTTGAATTGTACTACCTCTTACTATCAATTACATCAACTTAGAAGTTTCATCTGTGTTCTACTATGGTGCTTTTAGTGTCTCCGCATACCGCAGCACGCGACATAGCTTTGCAGACGATAAGTACAACCCTTTCAGGGAGAAGAGCGGCCAATGTGACGATCTGGCTTTAAGTCGACTCGATAACAAAAGACGAAAACGGACGGATTTCTCAGGTTTTTACTACATATGAACACTTTTCACATTCTCCCGTACAACTCGGCTGCTAGTCCTCCTTTCATGCAGAATCTTAAGGTCCTAGCTCAAGTCCAAGGCACCAAAGCCAGCTAAAAAGTCAATAATCGATACCTAAAACTTGAATTGTACTACTTCTTACTTGCTATTACATCAACTTAGAAGCTTTATCTGTGTTCTACTATGGTGCTTTTAGTGTCTCCGAATACCGCAGCACGAGACATAGCTTTGCAGACGATAAGTACAACCGTTTCAGAGAGAAGAGCGGCCAATGTAACGATCTGGCTTTAAGTCGATTAGATAACAAATGACAAAAACTTAGGGATTTCAAAGGTTTTTACTACATATGAACACTTTTCCCATCCTCCCGTGCAAGTCGGCTGCTAGTCCTCCTTTCATGCAGAATCTTAAGGTCCTAGCTCATGTCCAAGGCAAAAAAGCCAGCTAAAAAGTCAATAATCGATAACTAAAACTTGTATTGTACTACTTCTTACTGGCTATTACATCAACTTAGAAGCTTCATCTGTGTATTACTATGGTGCTTTTAGTGTCTCCGGATACCGCATCACGCGACATAGCTTAGCAGACGATAAGTACAACCGTTTCAGACAGAAGAGCGGCCAATGCAGTGATCTGGCTTTAAATCGATTCGATAACAAATGACGAAAACGAACGGATTTCTCAGGTTTTTACTACATATGAACACTTTTCACATTCTCCCGTACAACTCGGCTGCTAGTCCTCCTTTCATGCAGAATCTTAAGGTCCTAGCTCATGTCCAAGGCACCAAAGCCAGCTAAAAAGTCAATAATCGATACCTAAAACTTGAATTGTACTACCTCTTACTATCAACTACATCAACTTAGAAGTTTCATCTGTGTTCTACTATGGTGCTTTTAGTGTCTCCGCATACCGCAGCACGCGACATAGCTTTGCAGATGATAAGTACAACCCTTTCAGGGAGAAGAGCGGCCAATGTGACGATCTGGCTTTAAGTCGACTCGATAACAAAAGACGAAAACGGACGGATTTCTCAGGTTTTTACTACATATGAACACTTTTCACATTCTCCCGTACAACTCGGCTGCTAGTCCTCCTTTCATGCAGAATCTTAAGGTCCTAGCTCATGTCCAAGGCACCAAAGCCAGCTAAAAAGTCAATAATCGATACCTAAAACTTGAATTGTACTACTTCTTACTTGCTATTACATCAACTTAGAAGCTTTATCTGTGTTCTACTATGGTGCTTTTAGTGTCTCCGAATACCGCAGCACGCGACATAGCTTTGCAGACGATAAGTACAACCGTTGCAGAGAGAAGAGCGGCCAATGTAACGATCTGGCTTTAAGTCGATTAGATAACAAATGACAAAAACTTACAGATTTCAAAGGTTTTTACTACATATGAACACTTTTCCCATTCTCCCGTGCAAGTCGGCTGCTAGTCCTCCTTTCATGCAGAATCTTAAGGTCCTAGCTCATGTCCAAGGCACCAAAGCCAGCTAAAAAGTCAATAATCGATACCTAAAACTTTAATAGTACTACTTCTTACTGGCTATTACATCATCTTAGAAGTTTCATCTGTGTTCTATTATGGTGCTTTTAGTGTCTCCTCATACCGCAGCACGCGACATAGCTTTGCAGACGATACGTGCAACCGTTTCAGGGAGAAGAGCGGCCAATGTGATGATCTGGCTTTAAGTCGATTCGATAACAAATGACGAAAACGGACGGATTTCTCAGGTTTTTACTACATATGAACACTTTTCACATTCTCCCGTGCAACTCGGCTGCTAGTCCTCCTTTCATTCAGAATTTTAAGGTCCTAGCTCATGTTTAAGGCACCAAAGCCAGCTAAAAAGTCAATAATCTGTACCTAAAACTTGAATTGTACTACTTCTTACTTGCTATTACATCAACTTAGACGCTCTATCTGTGTCCTACTATGGTGCTTTTAGTGTCTCCGCATACCGCAGCACGCGACATAGCTTTGAAGACGATAAGTACAACCGTTTCAGACAGAAATGCGGCCAATGTGACGATCTGGCTTTAAGTCGATTCGATAACAAATGACGAAAACGGATGGATTTCTAGGTTTTTACTACATATGAACACTTTTCACATTCTCCCGTGCAACTCGGCTGCTAGTCCTCCTTTCATACAGAATCTTAAGGTCCTAGCTCATGTCGAAGGCACCAAAGCGAGCTAAAAAGTCAATAATCGATACCTAAAACTTAAATTGTACTACTTCTTACTGGCTATTACATCAACTTAGAAGCTTCATCTGTGTTCTACTATGGTGAGTTTAGTGTCTCCACATACCGCAGCACGCGACATAGCGTTGCAGACGATAAGTACAACCGTTTCAGAGAGAAGAGCGGCCAATGTGACGATCTGGCTTTAAGTCGATTGTATAACAAATGACGAAAACGGACGGATTTCTAGGTTTTTACTACATATGAACACTTTTCTCATTCTCCCATGCAACTCGGCTGCTAGACCTCCTTTCATGCAGAATCTTACGGTCCTAGCTCATGTCCAAGGCACCAAAGCCAGCTAAAAAGTCAATAATCGATACCTAAAACTTGTATTGTGCTACTTCTTACTGGCTATTACATCAACTTAGAAGGTTCATCTGTGTCCTACTATGGTGCTTTAATTGTCTCCGAATACCACGGCACGCGACATAGCGTTGCAGGCGATAAGTACAACCGTTTCAGAGAGAAGAGCGGCCAATGTGATGACCTGGCTTTAAGTCGATTCGATAACAAATGACGAAAACGGACGGATTTCTCAGGTTTTTACTACATATGAACACTTTTCACATTCTCCCGTGCAAGTCGGCTGCTAGTCCTCCTTTCATGCACAATCTTAAGGTCCTAGCCCATGTCCAAAGCACCAAAGCCTGCTAAAAAGTCAATAATCGATATCTAAAACTTGAATAGTACTACTTCTTACTGGCTATTACATCAACTTAGAAGCTTCATCTGTGTTCTACTATGGTGAGTTTAGTGTCTCCACATACCGCAGCACGCGAAATAGATTTGCAGACGATAAGTACAACCGTTTCAGAGAGAAGGGCGGCCAATGTGACGATCTGGATTTGTGTTGATTCGATAACAAATGACGAAAACGAACGGATTTCTCAGGTTTTTACTACATATGAACACTTTTCACATTCTCCCATGCAACTCGGCTGCTAGTCCTCCTTTCATTCAGAATTTTAAGGTTCTATTTCATGTTTAAGGCACCAAAGCCACCTAAAAAGTCAATAATCTATACCTAAAACTTGAATTGTACTACTTCTTACTTGCTATTACATCAACTTAGACGCTTCATCTGTGTTCTACTATGGTGCTTTTAGTGTCTCCGCATACCGCATCACGCGACATATCTTTGCAGACGATAAGGACAACCGTTTCAGAGAGAAGAGCGGCCAATGTGACGATCTGGCTTTAGTCGATTCGTTAACAAATGACGAAAACGGACGGATTTCTCAGGTTTTTACTACATATGAACTCTTTTCACATTCTCCCATGCAACTCGGCTGCTAGTCCTCCTTTCATGCAGAATCTTAAGGTCCTAGCTCATGTAAAAGGCACCAAAGCCAGCTAAAAAGTCAATAATCGATACCTAAAACGTGAATTGTACTACTTCTTACTGACTATTACATCAACTTAGAAGCTTCATGTGTGTTCTACTATGGTGCTTTTAGTGTCTCCGCATACCGCAGCACGCGACATAGCTTTGCAGACGATAAGTACAACCGTTTCAGAGAGAAGAGCGGCCAATATGACGATCTGGCTTTAAGTCGATTCGAAAACAAATGACGAAAACTGACGGATTTCTCAGGTTTTTACTACATATGAACACTTTTCACATTCTCCCGTGCAACTCGGCTGCTAGTCATCCTTTCATGCAGAATCTTAAGGTCCTAGCCCATGTCCAAAGCACCAAAGCCTGCTAAAAAGTCAATAATCGATATCTAAATTTGAATAGTACTACTTCTTACTGGCTATTACATCAACTTAGAAGCTTCATCTGTGTTCTACTATGGTGAGTTTAGTGTCTCCACATACCGCAGCACGCGAAATAGCTTTGCAGACGATAAGTACAACCGTTTCAGAGAGAAGGGCGGCCAATGTGACGATCTGGATTTGTGTTGATTCGATAACAAATGACGAACACGGACGGATTTCTTAGCTTTGTACTACATATGAACACTTTTCACATTCTCCCGCGCAACTCGGCTGCTAGTCCTCATTTCATGCAGAATCTTAAGGTCTTAGCTCATGTCCAAGGCACCAAAGCCAGCTAAAAAGTCAATAATCGATGCCTAAAACTTGAATTGTACTACTTCTTACTGGCTAATACTTCAACTTAGAAGCTTCATCTGTGTACTACTATATTGATTTTAGTGTCTCCGCATACCGCAGCACGCGACACAGCTTTGCAGACGATAAGTACAACCGTTTCAGAGAGAACAGCGGCCAATGTGACGATCGGGCTTTAAGTCTATTCGATGAAAAATGACGAAGACGGACGGATTTCTCAGGTTTTTACTACATATGAACACTTTTCACATTCTCCCGTGCAACTCGGCTGCTAGTCATCCTTTCATGCAGAATCTTAAGGTCCTAGCTCATGTCCAAGGCACCAAAGCCAGCTAAAAAGTCAATAATCGGTACCTAAAACTTGAATTGTACTACCTCTTACTATCAATTACATCAACTTAGAAGTTTCATCTGTGTTCTACTATGGTGCTTTTAGTGTCTCCGCATACCGCAGCACGCGACATAGCTTTGCAGACGATAAGTACAACCCTTTCAGGGAGAAGAGCAGCCAATGTGACGATCTGGCTTTAAGTCGACTCGATAACAAAAGACGAAAACGGACGGATTTCTCAGGTTTTTACTACATATGAACACTTTTCACATTCTCCCGTACAACTCGGCTGCTAGTCCTCCTTTCATGCAGAATCTTAAGGTCCTAGCTCATGTCCAAGGCACCAAAGCCAGCTAAAAAGTCAATAATCGATACCTAAAACTTGAATTGTACTACTTCTTACTTGCTATTACATCAACTTAGAAGCTTTATCTGTGTTCTACTATGGTGCTTTTAGTGTCTCCGAATACCGCAGCACGCGACATAGCTTTGCAGACGATAAGTACAACCGTTGCAGAGAGAAGAGCGGCCAATGTAACGATCTGGCTTTAAGTCGATTAGATAACAAATGACAAAAACTTACGGATTTCAAATGTTTTTACTACATATGAACACTATTCCCATTCTCCCGTGCAAGTCGGCTGCTAGTCCTCCTTTCATGCAGAATCTTAAGGTCCTAGCTCATGTCGAAGTCACCAAAGGGAGCTAAAAAGTCAATAATCGATACCTAAAACTTAAATTGTACTACTTCTTACTGGCTATTACATCAACTTAGAAGCTTCATCTGTGTTCTACTATGGTGAGTTTAGTGTCTCCACATGCCGCAGCACGCGACATAGCGTTGCAGACGATAAGTACAACCGTTTCAGAGAGAAGAGCGGCCAATGTGACGATCTGGCTTTAAGTCGATTCTATAACAAATGACGAAAACGGACGGATTTCTAGGTTTTTACTACATATGAACACTTTTCACATTCTCCCATGCAACTCGGCTGCTAGACCTCCTTTCATGCAGAATCTTACGGTCCTAGCTCATGTCCAAGGCACCAAAGCCAGCTAAAAAGTCAATAATCGATACCTAAAACTTGTATTGTGCTACTTCTTACTGGCTATTACATCAACTTAGAAGGTTCATCTGTGTCCTACTATGGTGCTTTAATTGTCTCCGAATACCACGGCACGCGACATAGCGTTGCAGGCGATAAGTACAACCGTTTCAGAGAGAAGAGCGGCCAATGTGATGACCTGGCTTTAAGTCGATTCGATAACAAATGACGAAAACGGACGGATTTCTCAGGTTTTTACTACATATGAACACTTTTCACATTCTCCCGTGCAAGTCGGCTGCTAGTCCTCCTTTCATGCACAATCTTAAGGTCCTAGCCCATGTCCAAAGCACCAAAGCCTGCTAAAAAGTCAATAATCGATATCTAAATTTGAATAGTACTACTTCTTACTGGCTATTACATCAACTTATAAGGTTCATCTGTGTATTACTATGGTGCTTTTAGTGTCTCCGGATACCGCAACACGCGACATAGCTTAGCAGACGATAAGTACAACCGTTTCAGACAGAAGA
This sequence comes from Schistocerca gregaria, assembly GCF_023897955.1. NCBI lineage: Eukaryota > Metazoa > Arthropoda > Insecta > Orthoptera > Acrididae > Schistocerca > Schistocerca gregaria. The sequence continues at coordinate 2,013,248 of NW_026061770.1, forward strand.
GCGGCCAATGCGGCGATCTGACTTTAAGTCGATTCGATAACAAATGACGAAAACGGACGGATTTCTCAGGTTTTTACTACATATGAACACTTTTCACATTCTCCCGTGCAGCTCGGCTGCTAATCCTCCTTTCGTGCAGAATCTTAAGGTCCTAGCTCATGTCCAAGACACCAAAGCTAGCTAAAAAGTCAATAATCGATACCTAAAACTTAAATTGTACTACTTCTTACTGGCTATTACGTCAACTTAGAAGTTTCATCTGTGTTCTACTATGGTGCTTTTAGTGTCTCCTCATACCGCAGCACGCGACATAGCTTTGCAGACGAAAAGTACAACCGTTTCAGGGAGAAGAGCGTCCAATGTGACGATCTGGCTTTAAGTCGATTCGATAACAAATGACGAAAACGGACGGATTTCTCAGGTTTTTACTACATATGAACACTTTTCACATTCTCCCGTGCAACTCGGTTGCTAGTCCTCCTTTCACGCAGAATCTTAAGGTCCTAGCTCATGTCCAAGGCACCAAAGCCAGCTAAAAAATCAATAATCGATACCTAAAACTTGAATTGTACTACTTCTTACTTACTATTACATCAACTTCGAAGCTTCATCTGTGTCCTACTGTGGTGCTTTTAGTGTCTCCGAATACCGCAGCACGCGACATAGCTTTGCAGACGATAAGTACAACCGTTTCAGACAGAAGAGCGGCCAATGTGACGATCTGTCTTTGAGTCGATTCGATAACAAATGACGAAAACGGAGGGATTTCTCAGGTTTTTACTACATATGAACACTTTTCACATTCTCCCGTGCAACTCGGCTGCTAGTCCTCCTTTCATGCAGAATCTTAAGGTACTAGCTCATGTTTAAGGCACCAAAGCCAGTTAAAAAGTCAATAATCTATACCTAAAACTTGAATTGTACTACTTCTTACTGGCTATTACATCAACTTAAAAGCTTCATCTATGTCCTACTATGGTGCTTTTAGTGTCTCCGCATACCGCAACACGCGACATATCTTTGCAGACGATAAGGACAACCGTTTCAGAGAGAAGAGCGGCCAATGTGACGATCTGGCTTTGTGTCGATTCGTTAACAAATGACGAAAACGGACGGATTTCTCAGGTTTTTACTACATATGAACTCTTTTCACATTCTCCCGTGCAACTCGGCTGCTAGTCCTCCTTTCACGCAGAATCTTAAGGTCCTAGCTCATGTCCAAGGCACAAAGCCAGCTGAAAAATCAATAATCGATACCTAAAACTTGAATTGTACTACTTCTTACTGGCTATTACATCAACTTAGAAGTTTCATCTGTGTTCTACTATGGTGCTTTTAGTGTCTCCTCATACCGCAGCATGCGACATAGCTTTGCAGACGAAAAGTACAACCGTTTCAGGGAGAAGAGCGTCCAATGTGACGATCTGGCTTTAAGTCGATTCGATAACAAATGACGAAAACGGACGGATTTCTCAGGTTTTTACTACATATGAACACTTTTCACATTCTCCCGTGCAACTCGGCTGCTAGTCCTCCTTTCACGCAGAATCTTAAGGTCCTACCTCATGTCCAAGGCACCAAAGCGAGCTAAAAAATCAATAATCGATACCTAAAACTTGAATTGTACTACTTCTTACTGGCTATTACATCAACTTAGAGGCTTCATCTGTGTTCTACTATGGTGCTTTTGGTGTCTCCACATACCGCAGCACGCGACATAGCTTTGCAGACGATAAGTACGACCGTTTCAGAGAGAAGGGCGGCCAATGTGACGATCTGGCTTTAAGTCGATTCGATAACAAATGACGAAAACGGACGGATTTCTCAGGTTTTTACTACATATGAACACTTTTCACATTCTCCCGTGCAAGTCGGCTGCTAGTCCTCCTTTCATGCACAATCTTAAGGTCCTAGCCCATGTCCAAAGCACCAAAGCCTGCTAAAAAGTCAATAATCGATATCTAAATTTGAATAGTACTACTTCTTACTGGCTATTACATCAACTTAGAAGCTTCATCTGTGTTCTACTATGGTGAGTTTAGTGTCTCCACATACCGCAGCACGCGAAATAGCTTTGCAGACGATAAGTACAACCGTTTCAGAGAGAAGGGCGGCCAATGTGACGATCTGGATTTGTGTTGATTCGATAACAAATGACGAACACGGACGGATTTCTTAGCTTTGTACTACATATGAACACTTTTCACATTCTCCCGCGCAACTCGGCTGCTAGTCCTCATTTCATGCAGAATCTTAAGGTCTTAGCTCATGTCCAAGGCACCAAAGCCAGCTAAAAAGTCAATAATCGATACCTAAAACTTGAATTGTACTACTTCTTACTGGCTAATACTTCAACTTAGAAGCTTCATCTGTGTACTACTATATTGATTTTAGTGTCTCCGCATACCGCAGCACGCGACACAGCTTTGCAGACGATAAGTACAACCGTTTCAGAGAGAACAGCGGCCAATGTGACGATCGGGCTTTAAGTCTATTCGATGAAAAATGACGAAGACGGACGGATTTCTCAGGTTTTTACTACATATGAACACTTTTCACATTCTCCCGTGCAACTCGGCTGCTAGTCATCCTTTCATGCAGAATCTTAAGGTCCTAGCTCATGTCCAAGACACCAAAGCTAGCTAAAAAGTCAATAATCGATACCTAAAACTTAAATTGTACTACTTCTTACTGGCTATTACGTCAACTTAGAAGTTTCATCTGTGTTCTACTATGGTGCTTTTAGTGTCTCCTCATACCGCAGCACGCGACATAGCTTTGCAGACGAAAAGTACAACCGTTTCAGGGAGAAGAGCGTCCAATGTGACGATCTGGCTTTAAGTCGATTCGATAACAAATGACGAAAACGGACGGATTTCTCAGGTTTTTACTACATATGAACACTTTTCACATTCTCCCGTGCAACTCGGTTGCTAGTCCTCCTTTCACGCAGAATCTTAAGGTCCTAGCTCATGTCCAAGGCACCAAAGCCAGCTAAAAAATCAATAATCGATACCTAAAACTTGAATTGTACTATTTCTTACTTGCTATTACATCAACTTAGAAGCTTCATCTGTGTCCTACTGTGGTGCTTTTAGTGTCTCCGAATACCGCAGCACGCGACATAGCTTTGCAGACGATAAGTACAACCGTTTCAGACAGAAGAGCGGCCAATGTGACGATCTGTCTTTGAGTCGATTCGATAACAAATGACGAAAACGGAGGGATTTCTCAGGTTTTTACTACATATGAACACTTTTCACATTCTCCCGTGCAACTCGGCTGCTAGTCCTCCTTTCATGCAGAATCTTAAGGTCCTAGCTCATGTTTAAGGCACCAAAGCCAGTTAAAAAGTCAATAATCTATACCTAAAACTTGAATTGTACTACTTCTTACTGGCTATTACATCAACTTAAAAGCTTCATCTATGTCCTACTATGGTGCTTTTAGTGTCTCCGCATACCGCAACACGCGACATATCTTTGCAGACGATAAGGACAACCGTTTCAGAGAGAAGAGCGGCCAATGTGACGATCTGGCTTTGTGTCGATTCGTTAACAAATGACGAAAACGGACGGATTTCTCAGGTTTTTACTACATATGAACTCTTTTCACATTCTCCCGTGCAACTCGGCTGCTAGTCCTCCTTTCACGCAGAATCTTAAGGTCCTAGCTCATGTCCAAGGCACCAAAGCCAGCTGAAAAATCAATAATCGATACCTAAAACTTGAATTGTACTACTTCTTACTGGCTATTACATCAACTTAGAAGTTTCATCTGTGTTCTACTATGGTGCTTTTAGTGTCTCCTCATACCGCAGCATGCGACATAGCTTTGCAGACGAAAAGTACAACCGTTTCAGGGAGAAGAGCGTCCAATGTGACGATCTGGCTTTAAGTCGATTCGATAACAAATGACGAAAACGGACGGATTTCTCAGGTTTTTACTACATATGAACACTTTTCACATTCTCCCGTGCAACTCGGCTGCTAGTCCTCCTTTCACGCAGAATCTTAAGGTCCTACCTCATGTCCAAGGCACCAAAGCGAGCTAAAAAATCAATAATCGATACCTAAAACTTGAATTGTACTACTTCTTACTGGCTATTACATCAACTTAGAGGCTTCATCTGTGTTCTACTATGGTGCTTTTAGTGTCTCCACATACCGCAGCACGCGACATAGCTTTGCAGACGATAAGTACGACCGTTTCAGAGAGAAGGGCGGACAATGTGACGATCTGGCTTTAAGTCGATTCGATAACAAATGACGAAAACGGACGGATTTCTCAGGTTTTTACTACATATGAACACTTTTCACATTCTCCCGTGCAACTCGGCTGCTAGTCCTCCTTTCATGCAGAATCTTAAGGTCCTAGCTCATGTTTAAGGCACCAAAGCCAGCTAAAAAGTCAATAATCGATACCTAAAACTTGTATTGTGCTACTTCTTACTGGCTATTACATCAACTTAGAAGGTTCATCTGTGGCCTACTATGGTGCTTTAATTTTCTCCGAATACCACGGCACGCGTAATAGCGTTGCAGGCGATAAGTACAACCGTTTCAGAGAGAAGAGCGGCCAATGTGATGACCTGGCTTTAAGTCGATTCAATAACAAATAACGAAAACGGACGGATTTCTCAGGTTTTTACTACATATGAACACTTTTCACATTCTCCCGTGCAAGTCGGCTGCTAGTCCTCCTTTCATGCACAATCTTAAGGTCCTAGCCCATGTCCAAAGCACCAAAGCCTGCTAAAAAGTCAATAATCGATATCTAAATTTGAATAGTACTACTTCTTACTGGCTATTACATCAACTTAGAAGCTTCATCTGTGTTCTACTATGGTGAGTTTAGTGTCTCCACATACCGCAGCACGCGAAATAGCTTTGCAGACGATAAGTACAACCGTTTCAGAGAGAAGGGCAGCCAATGTGACGATCTGGATTTGTGTTGATTCGATAACAAATGACGAACACGGACGGATTTCTTAGCTTTGTACTACATATGAACACTTTTCACATTCTCCCGCGCAACTCGGCTGCTAGTCCTCATTTCATGCAGAATCTTAAGGTCTTAGCTCATGTCCAAGGCACCAAAGCCAGCTAAAAAGTCAATAATCGATACCTAAAACTTGAATTGTACTACTTCTTACTGGCTAATACTTCAACTTAGAAGCTTCATCTGTGTACTACTATATTGATTTTAGTGTCTCCGCATACCGCAGCACGCGACACAGCTTTGCAGACGATAAGTACAACCGTTTCAGAGAGAACAGCGGCCAATGTGACGATCGGGCTTGAAGTCTATTCGATGAAAAATGACGAAGACGGACGGATTTCTCAGGTTTTTACTACATATGAACACTTTTCACATTCTCCCGTGCAACTCGGCTGCTAGTCATCCTTTCATGCAGAATCTTAAGGTCCTAGCTCATGTCCAAGGCACCAAAGCCAGCTAAAAAGTCAATAATCGATACCTAAAACTTGAATTGTACTACCTCTTACTATCAATTACATCAACTTAGAAGTTTCATCTGTGTTCTACTATGGTGCTTTTAGTGTCTCCGCATACCGCAGCACGCGACATAGCTTTGCAGACGATAAGTACAACCCTTTCAGGGAGAAGAGCAGCCAATGTGACGATCTGGCTTTAAGTCGACTCGATAACAAAAGACGAAAACGGACGGATTTCTCAGGTTTTTACTACATATGAACACTTTTCACATTCTCCCGTACAACTCGGCTGCTAGTCCTCCTTTCATGCAGAATCTTAAGGTCCTAGCTCATGTCCAAGGCACCAAAGCCAGCTAAAAAGTCAATAATCGATACCTAAAACTTGAATTGTACTACTTCTTACTTGCTATTACATCAACTTAGAATCTTTATCTGTGTTCTACTATGGTGCTTTTAGTGTCTCCGAATACCGCAGCACGCGACATAGCTTTGCAGACGATAAGTACAACCGTTGCAGAGAGAAGAGCGGCCAATGTAACGATCTGGCTTTAAGTCGATTAGATAACAAATGACGAAAACGGACGGATTTCTAGGTTTTTACTACATATGAACACTTTTCACATTCTCCCATGCAACTCGGCTGCTAGACCTCCTTTCATGCAGAATCTTACGGTACTAGCTCATGTCCAAGGCACCAAAGCCAGCTAAAAAGTCAATAATCGATACCTAAAACTTGTATTGTGCTACTTCTTACTGGCTATTACATCAACTTAGAAGGTTCATCTGTGTCCTACTATGGTGCTTTAATTGTCTCCGAATACCACGGCACGCGACATAGCGTTGCAGGCGATAAGTACAACCGTTTCAGAGAGAAGAGCGGCCAATGTGATGACCTGGCTTTAAGTCGATTCGATAACAAATGACGAAAACGGACGGATTTCTCAGGTTTTTACTACATATGAACACTTTTCACATTCTCCCGTGCAAGACGGCTGCTAGTCCTCCTTTCATGCACAATCTTAAGGTCCTAGCCCATGTCCAAAGCACCAAAGCCTGCTAAAAAGTCAATAATCGATATCTAAATTTGAATAGTACTACTTCTTACTGGCTATTACATCAACTTATAAGGTTCATCTGTGTATTACTATGGTGCTTTTAGTGTCTGCGGATACCGCAACACGCGACATAGCTTAGCAGACGATAAGTACAACCGTTTCAGACAGAAGAGCGGCCAATGCGGCGATCTGACTTTAAGTCGATTCGATAACAAATGACGAAAACGGACGGATTTCTCAGGTTTTTACTACATATGAACACTTTTCACATTCTCCCGTGCAGCTCGGCTGCTAATCCTCCTTTCGTGCAGAATCTTAAGGTCCTAGCTCATGTCCAAGACACCAAAGCTAGCTAAAAAGTCAATAATCGATACCTAAAACTTAAATTGTACTACTTCTTACTGGCTATTACGTCAACTTAGAAGTTTCATCTGTGTTCTACTATGGTGCTTTTAGTGTCTCCTCATACCGCAGCACGCGACATAGCTTTGCAGACGAAAAGTACAACCGTTTCAGGGAGAAGAGCGTCCAATGTGACGATCTGGCTTTAAGTCGATTCGATAACATATGACGAAAACGGACGGATTTCTCAGGTTTTTACTACATATGAACACTTTTCACATTCTCCCGTGCAACTCGGCTGCTAGTCCTCCTTTCACGCAGAATCTTAAGGTCCTAGCTCATGTCCAAGGCACCAAAGCCAGCTAAAAAATCAATAATCGATACCTAAAACTTGAATTGTACTACTTCTTACTTGCTATTACATCAACTTAGAAGCTTCATCTGTGTCCTACTGTGGTGCTTTTAGTGTCTCCGAATACCGCAGCACGCGACATAGCTTTGCAGACGATAAGTACAACCGTTTCAGACAGAAGAGCGGCCAATGTGACGATCTGTCTTTGAGTCGATTCGATAACAAATGACGAAAACGGAGGGATTTCTCAGGTTTTTACTACATATGAACACTTTTCACATTCTCCCGTGCAACTCGGCTGCTAGTCCTCCTTTCACGCAGAATCTTAAGGTCCTAGCTCATGTTTAAGGCACCAAAGCCAGCTAAAAAGTCAATAATCTATACCTAAAACTTGAATTGTACTACTTCTTACTGGCTATTACATCAACTTAAAAGCTTCATCTATGTCCTACTATGGTGCTTTTAGTGTCTCCGCATACCGCAACACGCGACATATCTTTGCAGACGATAAGGACAACCGTTTCAGAGAGAAGAGCGGCCAATGTGACGATCTGGCTTTGTGTCGATTCGTTAACAAATGACGAAAACGGAAGGATTTCTCAGGTTTTTACTACATATGAACTCTTTTCACATTCTCCCGTGCAACTCGGCTGCTAGTCCTCCTTTCACGCAGAATCTTAAGGTCCTAGCTCATGTCCAAGGCACCAAAGCCAGCTGAAAAATCAATAATCGATACCTAAAACTTGAATTGTACTATTTCTTACTGGCTATTACGTCAACTTAGAAGGTTCATCTGTATTCTTCTATGGTGCTTTTAGTGACTCCGCATACCGCAGCACGCGAAATAGCTTTGCAGACGATAAGTACAACCCGTTTCAGAGAGAAGAGCGGCCAACGTGACAATCTGGCTTTAAGTCGATTCGACAACAAATGACGAAAACGGACGGATTTATCAGGTTTTTACTACATATGAACACTTTTCACGTTCTCCCATGAACTCGGCTGCTAGTCCTCCTTTCATGCAGAATCTTAAGGTCCTAGCTCATGTCCAAGGCACCAAAGCCAGCTAAAAAGTCAATAATCGATACCTAAAACTTGAATTGTACTACTTCTTACTGGCTATTACATCAACTAAAAAGCTGCATCTGTGTTCTACTATGGTGCTTTTAGTGTCTCCGCATTCCGCAACACGCGACATATCTTTGCAGACGATAAGGACAACCGTTTCAGAGAGAAGAGCGGCCAATGTGACGATCTGGCTTTGTGTCGATTCGTTAACAAATGACGAAAACGGACGGATTTCTCAGGGTTTTACTACATATGAACACTTTTCACATTCTCCCGTGCAGCTCGGCTGCTAATCCTTCTTTCGTGCAGAATCTTAAGGTCCTAGCTCATGTCCAAGACACCAAAGCTAGCTAAAAAGTCAATAATCGATACCTAAAACTTAAATTGTACTACTTCTTACTGGCTATTACGTCAACTTAGAAGTTTCATCTGTGTTCTACTATGGTGCTTTTAGTGTCTCCTCATACCGCAGCACGCGACATAGCTTTGCAGACGAAAAGTACAACCGTTTCAGGGAGAAGAGCGTCCAATGTGACGATCTGGCTTTAAGTCGATTCGATAACAAATGACGAAAACGGACGGATTTCTCAGGTTTTTACTACATATGAACACTTTTCACATTCTCCCGTGCAACTCGGCTGCTAGTCCTCCTTTCACGCAGAATCTTAAGGTCCTAGCTCATGTCCAAGGCACCAAAGCCAGCTAAAAAATCAATAATCGATACCTAAAACTTGAATTGTACTACTTCTTACTTGCTATTACATCAACTTAGAAGCTTCATCTGTGTCCTACTGTGGTGCTTTTAGTGTCTCCGAATACCGCAGCACGCGACATAGCTTTGCAGACGATAAGTACAACCGTTTCAGACAGAAGAGCGGCCAATGTGACGATCTGTCTTTGAGTCGATTCGATAACAAATGACGAAAACGGAGGGATTTCTCAGGTTTTTACTACATATGAACACTTTTCACATTCTCCCGTGCAACTCGGCTGCTAGTCCTCCTTTCATGCAGAATCTTAAGGTCCTAGCTCATGTTTAAGGCACCAAAGCCAGCTAAAAAGTCAATAATCTATACCTAAAACTTGAATTGTACTACTTCTTACTGGCTATTACATCAACTTAAAAGCTTCATCTATGTCCTACTATGGTGCTTTTAGTGTCTCCGCATACCGCAACACGCGACATATCTTTGCAGACGATAAGGACAACCGTTTCAGAGAGAAGAGCGGCCAATGTGACGATCTGGCTTTGTGTCGATTCGTTAACAAATGACGAAAACGGACGGATTTCTCAGGTTTTTACTACATATGAACTCTTTTCACATTCTCCCGTGCAACTCGGCTGGTAGTCCTCCTTTCACGCAGAATCTTAAGGTCCTAGCTCATGTCCAAGGCACCAAAGCCAGCTGAAAAATCAATAATCGATACCTAAAACTTGAATTGTACTATTTCTTACTGGCTATTACGTCAACTTAGAAGGTTCATCTGTATTCTTCTTTGGTGCTTTTACTGACTCCGCATACCGCAGCACGCGAAATAGCTTTGCAGACGATAAGTACAACCCGTTTCAGAGAGAAGAGCGGCCAACGTGACGATCTGGCTTTAAGTCGATTCGACAACAAATGACGAAAACGGACGGATTTATCAGGTTTTTACTACATATGAACACTTTTCACGTTCTCCCATGAACTCGGCTGCTAGTCCTCCTTTCATGCAGAATCTTAAGGTCCTAGCTCATGTCCAAGGCACCAAAGCCAGCTAAAAAGTCAATAATCGATACCTAAAACTTGAATTGTACTACTTCTTACTTGCTATTACATCAACTTAGAAGCTTCATCTGTGTCCTACTATGGTGCTTTTAGTGACTCCGAATACCGCAGCACGCGACATAGCTTTGCAGACGATAAGTACAACCGTTTCAGACAGAAGAGCGGCCAATGTGACGATATGGCTTTAAGTCGATTCGATAACAAATGACGAAAACGGACGGATTTCTCAGGTTTTTACTACATATGAACACTTTCACATTCTCCCATGCAACGCGGCTGCTAGTCCTTCTTTCATGCAGAATCTTACGGTCCTAGGTCATGTCCAAGGCACCAAAGCTAGCTAAAAAGTCAATAATCGATACCTAAAACTTTAATTGTACTACTTCTTACTGGCTATTACATCAACTTAGAAGTTTCATCTGTGTTCTACTATGGTGCTTTTAGTGTCTCCTCATACCGCAGCATGCGACATAGCTTTGCAGACGAAAAGTACAACCGTTTCAGGGAGAAGAGCGTCCAATGTGACGATCTGGCTTTAAGTCGATTCGATAACAAATGACGAAAACGGACGGATTTCTCAGGTTTTTACTACATATGAACACTTTTCACATTCTCCCGTGCAACTCGGCTGCTAGTCCTCCTTTCACGCAGAATCTTAAAGTCCTACCTCATGTCCAAGGCACCAAAGCGAGCTAAAAAATCAATAATCGATACCTAAAACTTGAATTGTACTACTTCTTACTGGCTATTACATCAACTTAGAGGCTTCATCTGTGTTCTACTATGGTGCTTTTAGTGTCTCCACATACCGCAGCACGCGACATAGCTTTGCAGACGATAAGTACGACCGTTTCAGAGAGAAGGGCGGCCAATGTGACGATCTGGCTTTAAGTCGATTCGATAACAAATGACGAAAACGGACGGATTTCTCAGGTTTTTACTACATATGAACACTTTTCACATTCTCCCGTGCAACTCGGCTGCTAGTCCTCCTTTCATGCAGAATCTTAAGGTCCTAGCTCATGTCCAAGGCACCAAAGCCAGCTAAAAAGTCAATAATCTATACCTAAAACTTGAATTGTACTACTTCTTAATGGCTATTACATCAACTAAAAAGCTTCATCTGTGTTCTACTATGGTGCTTTTAGTGTCTCCGCATACCGCAACACGCGACATATCTTTGCAGACGATAAGGACAACCGTTTCAGAGAGAAGAGCGGCCAATGTGACGATCTGGCTTTGTGTCGATTCGTTAACAAATGACGAAAACGGACGGATTTCTCAGGTTTTTACTACATATGAACACTTTTCACATTCTCCCATGCAACTCGGCTGCTAGTCCTCCTTTCATGCAGAATCTTAAGGTCCTAGCTCATGTCCAAGGCACCAAAGCCAGCTAAAAAGTCAATAATCGATACCTAAAACGTGAATCGTACTACTTCTTACTGGCTATTACATCAACTTAGAAGCTTCATGTGTGTTCTACTATGGTGCTTTTAGTGTCTCCGAATACCGCAGCACGCGACATAGCTTTGCAGACGATAAGTACAACCGTTTCAGAGAGAAGAGCGGCCAATATGACGATCTGGCTTTAAGTCGATTCGAAAACAAATGACGAAAACGGACGGATTTCTCAGGTTTTTACTACATATGAACACTTTTCGCATTCTCCCATGCAACTCGGCTGCTAGACCTCGTTTCATGCAGAGTCTTACGGTCCTAGCTCATGTCCAAGGCACCAAAGCCAGCTAAAAAGTCAATAATCGATACCTAAAACTTGAATTGTACTACTTCTTACTGGCTATTACATCAACTTAGAGGCTTCATCTGTGTTCTACTATGGTGCTTTTAGTGTCTCCACATACCGCAGCACGCGACATAGCTTTGCAGACGATAAGTACGACCGTTTCAGAGAGAAGGGCGGCCAATGTGACGATCTGGCTTTAAGTCGATTCGATAACAAATGACGAAAACGGACGGATTTCTCAGGTTTTTACTACATATGAACACTTTTCACATTCTCCCGTGCAACTCGGCTGCTAATCCTCCTTTCATGCAGAATCTTAAGGTCCTAGCTCATGTCCAAGGCACCAAAGCCAGCTAAAAAGTCAATAATCTATACCTAAAACTTGAATTGTACTACTTCTTACTGGCTATTACATCAACTAAAAAGCTTCATCTGTGTTCTACTATGGTGCTTTTAGTGTCTCCGCATTCCGCAACACGCGACATATCTTTGCAGACAATAAGGACAACCGTTTCAGAGAGAAGAGCGGCCAATGTGACGATCTGGCTTTGTGTCGATTCGTTAACAAATGACGAAAACGGACGGATTTCTCAGGGTTTTACTACATATGAACACTTTTCACATTCTCCCGTGCAGCTCGGCTGCTAATCCTCCTTTCGTGCAGAATCTTAAGGTCCTAGCTCATGTCCAAGACACCAAAGCCAGCTAAAAAGTCAATATACGATACCTAAAACTTAAATTGTACTACTTCTTACTGGCTATTACTTCTACTTAGAAACTTCATCTGTGTACTACTATATTGATTTTAGTGTCTCCGGATACCGCAGCACGCGACATAGCTTTGCAGACGATAAGTACAACCGTTTCAGACAGAAGAGCGGCCAATGTGACGATCTGGCTTTAAGTCGATTCGATAACAAATGACGAAAACGGACGGATTTCTCAGGTTTTTACTACATATGAACACTTTTCACATTCTCCCCTGCAACTCGGCTGCTAGTCCTCCTTTCACGCAGAATCTTAAGGTCCTAGCTCATGTCCAAGGCACCAAAGCCAGCTAAAAAATCAATAATCGATACCTAAAACTTGAATTGTACTACTTCTTACTTGCTATTACATCAACTTAGAAGCTTCATCTGTGTCCTACTGTGGTGCTTTTAGTGTCTCCGAATACCGCAGCACGCGACATAGCTTTGCAGACGATAAGTACAACCGTTTCAGACAGAAGAGCGGCCAATGTGACGATCTGTCTTTGAGTCGATTCGATAACAAATGACGAAAACGGAGGGATTTCTCAGGTTTTTACTACATATGAACACTTTTCACATTCTCCCGTGCAACTCGGCTGCTAGTCCTCCTTTCATGCAGAATCTTAAGGTCCTAGCTCATGTTTAAGGCACCAAAGCCAGCTAAAAAGTCAATAATCTATACCTAAAACTTGAATTGTACTACTTCTTACTGGCTATTACATCAACTTAAAAGCTTCATCTATGTCCTACTATGGTGCTTTTAGTGTCTCCGCATACCGCAACACGCGACATATCTTTGCAGACGATAAGGACAACCGTTTCAGAGAGAAGAGCGGCCAATGTGACGATCTGGCTTTGTGTCGATTCGTTAACAAATGACGAAAACGGACGGATTTCTCAGGTTTTTACTACATATGAACTCTTTTCACATTCTCCCGTGCAACTCGGCTGCTAGTCCTCCTTTCACGCAGAATCTTAAGGTCCTAGCTCATGTCCAAGGCACCAAAGCCAGCTGAAAAATCAATAATCGATACCTAAAACTTGAATTGTACTATTTCTTACTGGCTATTACGTCAACTTAGAAGGTTCATCTGTATTCTTCTATGGTGCTTTTAGTGACTCCGCATACCGCAGCACGCTAAATAGCTTTGCAGACGATAAGTACAACCCGTTTCAGAGAGAAGAGCGGCCAACGTGACGATCTGGCTTTAAGTCGATTCGACAACAAATGACGAAAACGGACGGATTTCTCAGGTTTTTACTACATATGAACACTTTTCACATTCTCCCGTGCAACTCGGCTGCTAGTCCTCCTTTCACGCAGAATCTTAAGGTCCTACCTCATGTCCAAGGCACCAAAGCGAGCTAAAAAATCAATAATCGATACCTAACACTTGAATTGTACTACTTCTTACTGGCTATTACATCAACTTAGAGGCTTCATCTGTGTTCTACTATGGTGCTTTTAGTGTCTCCACATACCGCAGCACGCGACATAGCTTTGCAGACGATAAGTACGACCGTTTCAGAGAGAAGGGCGGCCAATGTGACGATCTGGCTTTAAGTCGATTCGATAACAAATGACGAAAACGGACGGATTTCTCAGGTTTTTACTACATATGAACACTTTTCACATTCTCCCGTGCAACTCGGCTGCTAGTCCTCCTTTCATGCAGAATCTTAAGGTCCTAGCTCATGTCCAAGGCACCAAAGCCAGCTAAAAAGTCAATAATCTATACCTAAAACTTGAATTGTACTACTTCTTACTGGCTATTACATCAACTAAAAAGCTTCATCTGTGTTCTACTATGGTGCTTTTAGTGTCTCCGCATACCGCAACACGCGACATATCTTTGCAGACGATAAGGACAACCGTTTCAGAGAGAAGAGCGGCCAATGTGACGATCTGGCTTTGTGTCGATTCGTTAACAAATGACGAAAACGGACGGATTTCTCAGGTTTTTACTACATATGAACACTTTTCACATTCTCCCATGCAACTCGGCTGCTAGTCCTCCTTTCATGCAGAATCTTAAGGTCCTAGCTCATGTCCAAGGCACCAAAGCCAGCTAAAAAGTCAATAATCGATACCTAAAACGTGAATCGTACTACTTCTTACTGGCTATTACATCAACTTAGAAGCTTCATGTGTGTTCTACTATGGTGCTTTTAGTGTCTCCGAATACCGCAGCACGCGACATAGCTTTGCAGACGATAAGTACAACCGTTTCAGAGAGAAGAGCGGCCAATATGACGATCTGGCTTTAAGTCGATTCGAAAACAAATGACGAAAACGGACGGATTTCTCAGGTTTTTACTACATATGAACACTTTTCACATTCTCCCATGCAACTCGGCTGCTAGACCACCTTTCATGCAGAGTCTTACGGTCCTAGCTCATGTCCAAGGCACCAAAGCCAGCTAAAAAGTCAATAATCGATAACTAAAACTTGTATTGTACTACTTCTTACTGGCTATTACATCATTTTAGAAGGTTCATCTGTGTATTACTATGGTGCTTTTAGTGTCTCCGGATACCGCAACACGCGACATAGCTTTGCAGACGATAAGTACAACCGTTTCAGACAGAAGAGCGGCCAATGCGCGATCTGACTTTAAATCAATTCGATAACAAATGACGAAAACGGACTAATTCTCAGGTTTTTACTACATATGAACACTTTTCACATTCTCCCGTGCAACTCGGCTGCTAGTCCTCCTTTCATGCAGAAACTTAAGGTCCTAGCTCATGTCCAAGGCACCAAAGCCAGATAAAAAGTCAATAATCGATACCTAAAACTTAAATTGTACTACTTCTTACTGGCTATTACTTCAACTTAGAAACTTCATCTGTGTTCTACTATGGTGCTTTTAGTGTCTCCACATACCGCAGCACGCGACATAGCTTTGCAGATGATAAGTACGACCGTTTCAGAGAGAAGAGCGGCCAATGTGACGACCTGGCTTTAAGTCGATTCGATAAAAAATGACGAAAACGGACGGATTTCTCAGGTTTTTACTACATATGAACACTTTTCACATTCTCCCGTGAAACTCGGCTGTTAGTCCTCCTTTCATGCAGAATCTTAAGGACCTAGCTCATGTCCAAGGCACCAAAGCCAGGTAAAAAGTCAATAATCGATACCTAAAACTTAAATTGTACTACTTCTTACTGGCTATTACTTCAACTTAGAAACTTCATCTGTGTACTACTATATTGATTTTATTGGCTCCGGATACCGCAGCACGCGACATAGCTTTGCAGACGATAAGTACAACCGTTTCAGGGAGAAGAGCGGCCAATGTGACGATCTGGCTATAAGTCGATTCGATAACAAATGACGAAAACGGACGGGTTTCTCAGGTTTTTACTACATATGAACCCTTTTCACATACTCCCGTGCAACTCGGCTGCTAGTCCTACTTTCATGCAGAATCTTAAGGTCCAAGCTCATGTCCAAGGCACCAAAGCCAGCTAAAAAGTCAATAATCGATACCTAAAACTTGAATTGTACTACCTCTTACTGGCTATTACATCAACTTAGAAGTTTCATCTGTGTTCTACTATGGTGCTTAAAGTGTCTCCGCATACCGCAGCACGCGACATAGCTTTGCAGACGATAAGTACAACCGTTTCAGGTAGAAGAGCGGCCAATGTGACGATCTGGCTTTAAGTCGATTCGATAACAAATGACGAAAACGGACGGATTTCTCAGGGTTTTACTACATATGAATACTTTTCACATTCTCCCGTGCAACTCGGCTGCTAGTCCTCCTTTCATTCAGAATCTTAAGGTCCTAGCTCATGTCCAAGGCACCAATGCCAGCTAAAAAGTCAATAATTGATACGTAAAACTTGAATTGTACTACTTCTTCCTGGCTATTACATCAACTTAAAAGTTTCATCTGTGTTCTACTATGGTGCTTTTAGTGTCTCCGCATACCGGAACACGAGACATAGCTTTGCAGACGATAAGTACAACCGTTTCAGAGAGAAGAGCGGAAAATGTGGCGATCTGGCTTTGAGTCGATTCGATAACAAATGACGAAAACGGACGGATTTCTCAGGTTTTTACTACATATGAACACTTTTCACATACTCCCATGCAACGCGGCTGCTAGTCCTCCTTTCATGCAGAATCTTACGGTCCTAGCTCATGTCCAAGGCACCAAAGCCAGGTAAAAAGTCAATAATCGATAACTAAAACTTGTATTGTACTACTTCTTACTGGCTATTACATCAACTTAGAAGGTTCATCTGTGTATTACTATGGTGCTTTTAGTGTCTCCGGATACCGCAACATGCGACATAGCTTAGCAGACGATAAGTACAACCGTTTCAGACAAAAGAGCGGCCAATGCGGCGATCTGACTTTAAGTCGATTCGATTACAAATGACGAAAACGGACGGATTTCTCAGGTTTTTACTACATATGAACACTTTTCACATTCTCCCGTGCAACTCGGCTAATAATCCTCCTTTCATGCTGAATCTTAAGGTCCTAGCTCATGTCCAAGGCACCAAAGCCAGCTAAAAAGTCAATAATCGATACCTAAAACTTTAATTGTACTACTTCTTACTGGCTATTACATCAACTTAGAAGTTTCATCTGTGTTCTACTATGGTGCATTTAGTGTCTCCTCATACCGCAGCACGCGACATAGCTTTGCAGACGATAAGTACAACCGTTTGAGACAGAAGAGCGGCCAATGTGACGATCTGGCTTTGAGTCGATTCGATAACAAATGACGAAAACGGACGGATTTCTCAGGTTTTTACTACATATGAACACTTTTCACATTCTCCCGTGCAACTCGGCTGCTAGTCCTCCTTTCATGCAGAATCTTAAGGTCCTAGCTCATGTTTAAGGCACCAAAGCCAGCTAAGAAGTCAATAATCTATACCTAAAACTTGAATTGTACTACTTCTTACTGGCTATTACATCAACTTAGAAGCTTCATGTGTGTTCTACTATGGTGCTATTAGTGTCTCCGCATACCGCAACACGCGACATAGCTTTGCAGACGATAAGTACAACCGTTTCAGAGAGAAGAGCGGCCAATATGACGATCTGGCTTTAAGTCGATTCGAAAACAAATGACGAAAACATACGGATTTCAAAGGTTTTTACTACATATGAACACTTTTCACATTCTCCCGTGCAACTCGGCTGCTAGTCCTCCTTTCATGCAGAATCATAAGGTCCTAGCTCATGTCCAAGGCACCAAAGCCAGGTAAAAAGTCAATAATCGATACCTAAAACTTGAATTGTACTACTTCTTACTGGCTATTACATCAACTTAGAAGGTTCATCTGTATTCTTCTATGGTGCTTTTAGTGTCTCCGCATACCGCAGCACGCGAAATAGCTTTGCAGACGATAAGTACAACCGTTTCAGAGAGAAGAGCGGCCAATGTGACGATCTGGCTTTGTGTCGATTCGATAACAAATGACGAACACGGACGGATTTCTTATGTTTGTGCTACATATGAACACTTTTCACATTCTCCCGTGCAACTCGGCTGCTAGTCCTCCTTTCATGCAGATTCTTAAGGTCCTAGCTCATGTCCAAGGCACCAAAGCCAGCTAAAGAGTCAATAATCGATACCTAAAACTTAAATTGTACTACATCTTACTGGCTATTACATCAACTTAGAAGTTTCATCTGTGTTATACTATGGTGCTTTTAGTGTCTCCGCATACCGCAGCACGCGAAATAGCTTTGCAGACGATAAGTACAACCATTTCAGAGAGAAGAGCGGCCAATGTTACGATCTGGCTTTAAGTCGATTCGACAACAAATGACGAAAACGGACGGATTTCTCAGGTTTTTACTACATATGAACACTTTTCACATTCTCCCATGAACTCGGCTGCTAGTCCTCCTTTCATGCAGAATCTTAAGGTCCAAGCTCATGTCCAAGGCACCAAAGCCAGCTAAAAAGTCAATAATCGATACCTAAAACTTAAATTGTACTACTTCTTACTGGCTATTACTTCTACTTAGAAACTTCATCTGTGTACTACTATATTGATTTTAGTGTCTCCGGATACCGCAGCACGCGACATAGCTTTACAGACGATAAGTACAACCGTTTCAGGGAGAAGAGCGGCCAATGTGACGATCTGGCTTTTAGTCGATTCGATAACAAATGACGAAAACGGACGGGTTTCTCAGGTTTTTACTACATATGAACACTTTTCACATTCTCCCGTGCAACTCGGCTGCTAGTCCTCTTTTCATGCAGAATCTTAAGGTCCTAGCTCATGTCCAAGGCACCAAAGCCAGCTAAAAAGTCAATAATCGATACCTAAAACTTGAATTGTACTACCTCTTTCTGGCTATTACATCAACTTAGAAGTTTCATCTGTGTTCTACTATGGTGCTTTTAGTGTCTCCGCATACTGCAGCACGCGACATAGCTTTGCAGACGATAACTACAACCGTTTCAGGGAGAAGAGCGGCCAATGTGACGATCTGGCTTTAAGTCGATTCGATAACAAATGACGAAAACGGACGGGTTTCTCAGGTTTTTACTACATATTAACACTTTTCACATTCTCCCGTGCAACTCGGCTGCTAGTCCTCCTTTCATGCAGATTCTTAAGGTCCTAGCTCATGTCCAAGGCACCAAAGCCAGCTAAAGAGTCAATAATCGATACCTAAAACTTTAATTGTACTACTTCTCACTGGCTATTACATCAACTTAGAAGGTTCATCTGTGTATTACTATGGTGCTTTTAGTGTCTCCGGATACCGCAACATGCGACATAGCTTAGCAGACGATAAGTACAACCGTTTCAGACAAAAGAGCGGCCAATGCGGCGATCTGACTTTAAGTCGATTCGATTACAAATGACGAAAACGGACGGATTTCTCAGGTTTTTACTACATATGAACACTTTTCACATTCTCCCGTGCAACTCGGCTGCTAATCCTCCTTTCATGCAGAATCTTAAGGTCCTAGCTCATGTCCAAGGCACCAAAGCCAGCTAAAAAGTCAATAATCGATACCTAAAACTTTAATTGTACTACTTCTTACTGGCTATTACATCAACTTAGAAGTTTCATCTGTGTTCTACTATGGTGCTTTTAGTGTCTCCTCATACCGCAGCACGCGACATAGCTTTGCAGACGATAAGTACAACCGTTTCAGACAGAAGAGCGGCCAATGTGACGATCTGGCTTTGAGTCGATTCGATAACAAATGACGAAAACGGACGGATTACTCAGGTTTTTACTACATATGAACACTTTTCACATTCTCCCGTGCAACTCGGCTGCTAGTCCTCCTTTCATGCAGAATCTTAAGGTCCTAGCTCATGTTTAAGGCACCAAAGCCAGCTAAAAAGTCAATAATCTATACCTAAAACTTGAATTGTACTACTTCTTACTGGCTATTACATCAACTTAGAAGCTTTATGTGTGTTCTACTATGGTGCTTTTAGTGTCTCCGCATACCGCAGCACGCGACATAGCTTTGCAGACGATAAGTACAACCGTTTCAGAGAGAAGAGCGGCCAATATGACGATCTGGCTTTAAGTCGATTCGAAAACAAATGACCAAAACATACGGATTTCTCAGGTTTTTACTACATATGAACACTTTTCACATTCTCCCGTGCAACTCGGCTGCTAGTCCTCCTTTCATGCAGAATCAAAAGGTCCTAGCTCATGTCCAAGGCACCAAAGCCAGGTAAAAAGTCAATAATCGATACCTAAAACTTGAATTGTACTACTTCTTACTGGCTATTACATCAACTTAGAAGGTTCATCTGTATTCTTCTATGGTGCTTTTAGTGTCTCCGCATACCGCAGCACGCGAAATAGCTTTGCAGACGATAAGTACAACCGTTTCAGAGAGAAGAGCGGCCAATGTGACGATCTGGCTTTGTGTCGATTCGATAACAAATGACGAACACGGACGGATTTCTTAGGTTTGTGCTACATATGAACACTTTTCACATTCTCCCGTGCAACTCGGCTGCTAGTCCTCCTTTCATGCAGATTCTTAAGGTCCTAGCTCATGTCCAAGGCACCAAAGCCAGCTAAAGAGTCAATAATCGATACCTAAAACTTAAATTGTACTACATCTTACTGGCTATTACATCAACTTAGAAGTTTCATCTGTGTTCTACTATGGTGCTTTTAGTGTCTCCGCATACCGCAGCACGCGAAATAGCTTTGCGGACGATAAGTACAACCATTTCAGAGAGAAGAGCGGCCAATGTTACGATCTGGCTTTAAGTCGATTCGACAACAAATGACGAAAACGGACGGATTTCAAAGGTTTTTACTACATATGAACACTTTTCACATTCTCCCATGAACTCGGCTGCTAGTCCTCCTTTCATGCAGAATCTTAAGGTCCAAGCTCATGTCCAAGGCACCAAAGCCAGCTAAAAAGTCAATAATCGATACCTAAAACTTAAATTGTACTACTTCTTACTGGCAATTACTTCTACTTAGAATCTTCATCTGTGTACTACTATATTGATTTTAGTGTCTCCGGATACCGCAGCACGCGACATAGCTTTGCAGACGATAACTACAACCGTTTCAGGGAGAAGAGCGGCCAATGTGACGATCTGGCTTTAAGTCGATTCGATAACAAATGACGAAAACGGACGGGTTTCTCAGGTTTTTACTACATATGAACACTTTTCACATTCTCCCGTGCAACTCGGCTGCTAGTCCTCCTTTCATGCAGATTCTTAAGGTCCTAGCTCATGTCCAAGGCACCAAAGCCAGCTAAAAAGTCAATAATCGATACCTAAAACTTAAATTGTACTACATCTTACTGGCTATTACATCAACTTAGAAGTTTCATCTGTGTTCTACTATGGTGCTTTTAATGTCTCCGCATACCGCAGCACGCGAAATAGCTTTGCAGACGATAAGTACAACCGTTTCAGAGAGAAGAGCGGCCAATGTGACGATCTGGCTTTAAGTCGATTCGACAACAAATGACGAAAACGGACGGATTTCTCAGGTTTTTACTACATATGAACACTTTTCACATTCTCCCATGAACTCGGCTGCTAGTCCTCCTTTCATGCAGAATCTTAAGGTCCTAGCTCATGTCCAAGGCACCAAAGCCAGCTAAAAAGTCAATATACGATACCTAAAACTTAAATTGTACTACTTCTTACTGGCTATTACTTCTACTTAGAAACTTCATCTGTGTACTACTATATTGATTTTAGTGTCTCCGGATGCCGCAGCACGCGACATAGCTTTGCAGACGATAAGTACAACCGTTTCAGACAGAAGAGCGGCCAATGTGACGATCTGGCTTTAAGTCGATTCGATAACAAATGACGAAAACGGACGGATTTCTCAGGTTTTTACTACATATGAACACTTTTCACATTCTCCCGTGCAACTCAGCTGCTAGTCCTCCTTTCATGCAGAATCATAAGGTCCTAGCTCATGTCCAAGGCACCAAAGCCAGGTAAAAAGTCAATAATCGATACCTAAAACTTGAATTGTACTACTTCTTACTGGCTATTACATCAACTTAGAAGGTTCATCTGTATTCTTCTATGGTGCTTTTAAAGTCTCCGCATACCGCAGCACGCGAAATAGCTTTGCAGACGATAAGTACAACCGTTTCAGAGAGAAGAGCGGCCAATGTGACGATCTGGCTTTGTGTCGATTCAATAACAAATGACGAACACGGACGGATTTCTTAGGTTTGTGCTACATATGAACACTTTTCACATTCTCCCGTGCAACTCGGCTGCTAGTCCTCCTTTCATGCAGATTCTTAAGGTCCTAGCTCATGTCCAAGGCACCAAAGCCAGCTAAAGAGTCAATAATCGATACCTAAAACTTTAATTGTACTACTTCTTACTGGCTATTACATCAACTTAGAAGGTTCATCTGTGTATTACTATGGTGCTTTTAGTGTCTCCGGATACCGCAACATGCGACATAGCTTAGCAGACGATAAGTACAACCGTTTCAGACAAAAGAGCGGCCAATGCGGCGATCTGACTTTAAGTCGATTCGATTACAAATGACGAAAACGGACGGATTTCTCAGGTTTTTACTACATATGAACACTTTTCACATTCTCCCGTGCAACTCGGCTGCTAATCCTCCTTTCATGCAAAATCTTAAGGTCCTAGCTCATGTCCAAGGCACCAAAGCCAGCTAAAAAGTCAATAATCGATACCTAAAACTTTAATTGTACTACTTCTTACTGGCTATTACATCAACTTAGAAGTTTCATCTGTGTTCTACTATGGTGCTTTTAGTGTCTCCTCATACCGCAGCACGCGACATAGCTTTGCAGACGATAAGTACAACCGTTTCAGACATAAGAGCGGCCAATGTGACGATCTGGCTTTGAGTAGATTCGATAACAAATGACGAAAACGGACGGATTTCTCAGGTTTTTACTACATATGAACACTTTTCACATTCTCCCGTGCAACTCGGCTGCTAGTCCTCCTTTCATGCAGAATCTTATGGTCCTAGCTCATGTCCAAGGCACCAAAGCCAGCTAAAAAGTCAATAATCGATACCTAAAACTTGAATTGTACTACCTCTTTCTGGCTATTACATCAACTTAGAAGTTTCATCTGTGTTCTACTATGGTGCTTTTAGTGTCTCCGCATACTGCAGCACGCGACATAGCTTTGCAGACGATAACTACAACCGTTTCAGGGAGAAGAGCGGCCAATGTGACGATCTGGCTTTAAGTCGATTCGATAACAAATGACGAAAACGGACGGATTTCTCAGGTTTTTACTACATATGAACACTTTTCACATTCTCCCGTGCAACTCAGCTGCTAGTCCTCCTTTCATGCAGAATCTTAAGGTCCTAGCTCATGTCCAAGGCACCAAAGCCAGCTAAAAAGTCAATAATCGATACCTAAAACTTGAATTGTACCACTTCTTACTGGCTATTACATCAACTTAAAAGCTTCATCTGTGTTCTAGTATGGTGCTTTTAGTGTCTCCGCATACCGCAGCACGCGAAATAGCTTTGCAGACGATAAGTACAACCGTTTCAGGGAGAATAGCGGCCAATGTGACGATCTGGCTTTAAGTCGATTCGATAACAAATGACGAAAACGGACGGGTTTCTCAGGTTTTTACTACATATGAACACTTTTCACATTCTCCCGTGCAACTCGGCTGCTAGTCCTCCTTTCATGCAGATTCTTAAGGTCCTAGCTCATGTCCAAGGCACCAAAGCCAGCTAAAGAGTCAATAATCGATACCTAAAGCTTAAATTGTACTACATCTTACTGGCTATTACATCAACTTAGAAGTTTCATCTGTGT
This sequence comes from Schistocerca gregaria, assembly GCF_023897955.1. Taxonomy (NCBI): domain Eukaryota; kingdom Metazoa; phylum Arthropoda; class Insecta; order Orthoptera; family Acrididae; genus Schistocerca; species Schistocerca gregaria. The sequence goes on from NW_026061770.1 coordinate 2,037,087, forward strand.
TCTACTATGGTGCTTTTAGTGTCTCCGCATACCGCAGCACGCGAAATAGCTTTGCAGACGATAAGTACAACCGTTTCAGAGAGAAGAGCGGCCAATGTGACGATCTGGCTTTGTGTCGATTCAATAACAAATGACGAACACGGACGGATTTCTTAGGTTTGTGCTACATATGAACACTTTTCACATTCTCCCGTGCAACTCGGCTGCTAGTCCTCCTTTCATGCAGATTCTTAAGGTCCTAGCTCATGTCCAAGGCACCAAAGCCAGCTAAAGAGTCAATAATCGATACCTAAAACTTTAATTGTACTACTTCTTACTGGCTATTACATCAACTTAGAAGGTTCATCTGTGTATTACTGTGGTGCTTTTAGTGTCTCCGGATACCGCAACATGCGACATAGCTTAGCAGACGATAAGTACAACCGTTTCAGACAAAAGAGCGGCCAATGCGGCGATCTGATTTTAAGTCGATTCGATTACAAATGACGAAAACGGACGGATTTCTCAGGTTTTTACTACATATGAACACTTTTCACATTCTCCCGTGCAACTCGGCTGCTAATCCTCCTTTCATGCAGAATCTTAAGGTCCTAGCTCATGTCCAAGGCACCAAAGCGAGCTAAAAAGTCAATAATCGATACCTAAAACTTTAATTGTACTACTTCTTACTGGCTATTACATCAACTTAGAAGTTTCATCTGTGTTCTACTATGGTGCTTTTAGTGTCTCCTCATACCGCAGCACGCGACATAGCTTTGCAGACGATAAGTACAACCGTTTCAGACAGAAGAGCGGCCAATGTGACGATCTGGCTTTGAGTCGATTCGATAACAAATGACGAAAACGGACGGATTTCTCAGGTTTTTACTACATATGAACACTTTTCACATTCTCCCGTGAACTCGGCTGCTAGTCCTCCTTTTATGCAGAATCTTATGGTCCTAGCTCATGTCCAAGGCACCAAAGCCAGCTAAAAAGTCAATAATCGATACCTAAAACTTGAATTGTACTACCTCTTTCTGGCTATTACATCAACTTAGAAGTTTCATCTGTGTTCTACTATGGTGCTTTTAGTGTCTCCGCATACTGCAGCACGCGACATAGCTTTGCAGACGATAACTACAACCGTTTCAGGGAGAAGAGCGGCCAATGTGACGATCTGGCTTTAAGTCGATTCGATAACAAATGACGAAAACGGACGGATTTCTCAGGTTTTTACTACATATGAACACTTTTCACATTCTCCCGTGCAACTCAGCTGCTAGTCCTCCTTTCATGCAGAATCTTAAGGTCCTAGCTCATGTCCAAGGCACCAAAGCCAGCTAAAAAGTCAATAATCGATACATAAACTTGAATTGTACCACTTCTTACTGGCTATTACATCAACTTAAAAGCTTCATCTGTGTTCTAGTATGGTGCTTTTAGTGTCTCCGCATACCGCAGCACGCGAAATAGCTTTGCAGACGATAAGTACAACCGTTTCAGGGAGAAGAGCGGCCAATGTGACGATCTGGCTTTAAGTCGATTCGATAACAAATGACGAAAACGGACGGGTTTCTCAGGTTTTTACTACATATGAACACTTTTCACATTCTCCCGTGCAACTCGGCTGCTAGTCCTCCTTACATGCAGATTCTTAAGGTCCTAGCTCATGTCCAAGGCACCAAAGCCAGCTAAAGAGTCAATAATCGATACCTAAAGCTTAAATTGTACTACATCTTACTGGCTATTACATCAACTTAGAAGTTTCATCTGTGTTCTACTATGGTGCTTTTAGTGTCTCCGCATACCGCAGCACGCGAAATAGCTTTGCAGACGATAAGTACAACCGATTATGAGAGAAGAGCGGCCAATGTGACGATCTGGCTTTAAGTCGATTCGACAACAAATGACGAAAACGGACGGATTTCTCAGGTTTTTACTACATATGAACACTTTTCACATTCTCCCATGAACTCGGCTGCTAGTCCTCTTTTCATGCAGAATCATAAGGTCCTAGGTCATGTCCAAGGCACCAAAGCCAGCTAAAAAGTCAATAATCGATACCTAAAACTTAAATTGTACTACTTCTTACTGGCTATTACTTCTACTTAGAAACTTCATCTGTGTACTACTATATTGATTTTAGTGTCTCCGGATACCGCAGCACGCGACATAGCTTTGCAGACGATAAGTACAACCGTTTCAGACAGAAGAGCGGCCAATGTGACGATCTGGCTTTAAGTCGACTCGATAACAAATGACGAAAACGGACGGATTTCTCAGGTTTTTACTACATATGAACACTTTTCACATTCTCCCGTGCAACTCAGCTGCTAGTCCTCCTTTCATGCAGAATCTTAAGGTCCTAGCTCATGTCCAAGGCACCAAAGCCAGCTAAAAAGTCAATAATCGATACCTAAAACTTGAATTGTACTACTTCTTACTGGCTATTACATCAACTTAAAAGCTTCATCTGTGTTCTACTATGGTGCTTTTAGTGTCTCCGCATACAGCAGCACGCGAAATAGCTTTGCGGACGATAAGTACAACCGTTTCAGGGAGAAGAGCGGCCAATGTGACGATCTGGCTTTAAGTCGATTCGATAACAAATGACGAAAACGGACGGATTTCTCAGGTTTTTACTACATATGAATACTTTCACATTCTCCCGTGCAACTCGGCTGCTAGTCCTCCTTTCTTGCAGAATCTTAAGGCCCTAGCTTATGGCCATGGCACCAAAGCCAACTAAAAAGTTAATAATCGATACCTAAAACTTGAATTGTACTACCTCTTACTGGCTATTACATCAACTTAGAAGCTTCATGTGTGTTCTACTATGGTGCTTTTAAAGTCTCCGCATACCGCAGCACGCGACATAGCTTTGCCGACGATAAGTACAACCGTTTCATAGAGATGAGCGGCCAATGTGACGATCTGGCTTCAAGTCGATTCGAGAACAAAAGACGAAGACGGACGGATTTCTCAGGTTTTTACTACATATGAACACTTTTCACATTCTCCCATGCAACCCGGCTGCTAGACCTCCTTTCATGCAGAATCTTACGGTCCTAGCTCATGTCCAAGGCACCAAAGCCAGCTAAAAAGTCAATAATCGATAACTAAAACTTGTATTGTACTACTTCTTACTGGCTATTACATCAACTTAGAAGGTTCATCTGTGTATTACTATGGTGCTTTTAGTGTCTCCGGATACCGCAACATGCGACATAGCTTAGCAGACGATAAGTACAACCGTTTCAGACAAAAGAGCGGCCAATGCGGCGATCTGACTTTAAGTCGATTCGATTACAAATGACGAAAACGGACGGATTTCTCAGGTTTTTAATACATATGAACACTTTTCACATTCTCCCGTGCAACTCGGCTGCTAGTCCTCCTTTCATGCAGAATCTTAAGGTCCTAGCTCATGTCCAAGGCACCAAAGCCAGCTAAAAAGTCAATAATCGATACCTAAAACTTAAATTGTACTACATCTTACTGGCTATTACATCAACTTAGAAGTTTCATCTGTGTTCTACTATGGTGCTTTTAGTGTCTCCTCATACCGCAGCACGCGACATAGCTTTGCAGACGATAAGTACAACCGTTTCAGACAGAAGAGCGGCCAATGTGACGATCTGGCTTTGAGTCGATTCGATAGCAAATGACGAAAACGGACGGATTTCTCAGGTTTTTACTACATATGAACACTTTTCACATTCTCCCGTGCAACTCGGCTGCTAGTCCTCCTTTCATGCAGAATCTTAAGGTCCTAGCTCATGTCCAAGGCACCAAAGCCAGCAAAAGAGTCAATAATCGATACCTGAAACTTAAATTGTACTACATCTTACTGGCTATTACATCAACTTAGAAGTTTCATCTGTGTTCTACTATGGTGCTTTTAGTGTCTCCGCATACCGCAGCACGCGAAATAGCTTTGCAGACGATAAGTACAACCGTTTCAGAGAGAAGAGCAGCCAATGTGACGATCTGGCTTTAAGTCGATTCGACAACAAATGACGAAAACGGACGGATTTCTCAGGTTTTTACTACATATGAACACTTTTCACATTCTCCCATGAACTCGGCTGCTAGTCCTCCTTTCATGCAGAATCTTAAGGTCCTAGCTCATGTCCAAGGCACCAAAGCCAGCTAAAAAGTCAATAATCGATACCTAAAACTTAAATTGTACTACTTCTTACTGGCTATTACTTCTACTTAGAAACTTCATCTGTGTACTACTATATTGATTTTAGTGTCTCCGGATACCGCAGCACGCGACATAGCATTGCAGACGATAAGTACAACCGTTTCAGGGAGAAGAGCGGCCAATGTGACGATCTGGCTTTAAGTCGATTCGATAAAAAATGACGAAAACGGACGGGTTTCTCAGGTTTTTACTACATATGAACACTTTTCACATTCTCCTGTACAACTCGGCTGCTAGTCCTCCTTTCATGCAGAATCTTAAGGCCCTAGCTTATGTCCATGGCACCAAAGCCAACTAAAAAGTCAATAATCGATACCTAAAACTTAAATTGTACTACCTCTTACTGGCTATTACATCAACTTAGATGTTTCATCTGTGTTCTACTATGGTGCTTTTAGTGTCTCCGCATACCGCAGCACGCGACATAGCTTTGCAGACGATAAGTACAACCGTTTCAGGGAGAAGAGCGGCCAATGTGACGATCTGGCTTTAAGTCGATTCGATAACAAATGACGAAAACGGACGGATTTCTCAGGTTTTTACAACATATGAACACTTTTCACATTCTCCCGTGCAACTCGGCTGCTAGTCCTCCTTTCATTCAGAATCTTAAGGTCCTAGCTCATGTCCAAAGAACCAAAGCCAGCTAAAAAGTTAATAATCGATACCTAAAACTTGAATTGTACTACCTCTTACTGGCTATTACATCAACTTAGAAGCTTCATGTGTGTTCTACTATGATGCTTTTAGTGTCTCCGCATGCCGCAGCACGCGACATAGCTTTGCAGACGATAAGTACAACCGTTTCAGGGAGAAGAGCGGCCAATGTGACGATCTGGCTTTAAGTCGATTCGATAACAAATGACGAAAACGGACGGGTTTCTCAGGTTTTTACTACATTTGAACACTTTTCACATTCTCCCGTGCAACTCGGCTGCTAGTCCTCCTTTCATGCAGAATCTTAAGGCCATAGCTTATGTCCATGGCACCAAAGCCAGCTAAAAAGTCAATAATCGATACCTAAAACTTAAATTGTACTACATCTTACTGGCTATTAAATCAACTTAGAAGGTTCATTTGTATTCTTCTATGGTGCTTTTAGTGTCTCCGCATACCGCAGCACGCGAAATAGCTTTGCAGACGATAAGTACAACCGTTTCAGAGAGAAGAGCGGCCAATGTGACGATCTGGCTTTGTGTCGATTTGATAACAAATGACGAACACGGACGGATTTCTTAGGTTTGTGCTACATATGAACACTTTTCACATTCTCCCGTGCAACTCGGCTGCTAGTCCTCCTTTCATGCAGATTCTTAAGGTCCTAGCTCATGTCCAAGGCACCAAAGCCAGCTAAAGAGTCAATAATCGATACCTAAAACTTAAATTGTACTACATCTTACTGGCTATTACATCAACTTAGAAGTTTCATCTGTGTTCTACTATGGTGCTTTTAGTGTCTCCGCATACCGCAGCACGCGAAATAGCTTTGCAGACGATAAGTACAACCATTTCAGAGAGAAGAGCGGCCAATGTTACGATCTGGATTTAAGTCGATTCGACAACAAATGACGAAAACGGACGGATTTCTCAGGTTTTTACTACATATGAACACTTTTCACATTCTCCCATTAACTCGGCTGCTAGTCCTCCTTTCATGCAGAATCTTAAGGTCCTAGCTCATGTCCAAGGCACCAAAGCCAGCTAAAAAGTCAATAATCGATACCTAAAACTTAAATTGTACTACTTCTTACTGGCTATTACTTCTACTTAGAAACTTCATCTGTGTACTACTATATTGATTTTAGTGTCTCCGGATAACGCAGCACGCGACATAGCTTTACAGCCGATAAGTACAACCGTTTCAGGGATAAGAGCGGCCAATGTGACGATCTGGCTTTAAGTCGATTCGATAACAAATGACGAAAACGGACGGGTTTCTCAGTTTTTTACTACATATGAACTCTTTTCACATTCTCCCGTGCAACTCGGCTGCTAGTCCTCCTTTCATGCAGAATCTTAAGGCCCTAGCTTATGTCCATGGCACCAAAGCCAACTAAAAAGTCAATAATCGATACCTAAAACTTGAATTGTACCACCTCTTACTGGCTATTACATCAACTTAGAAGTTTCATCTGTGTTCTACTATGGTGCTTTTAGTGTCTCCGCATACCGCAGCACGCGAAATAGCTTTGCAGACGATAAGTACAACCGTTTCAGAGAGAAGAGCGGCCAATGTGACGATCTGGCTTTGTGTCGATTCGATAACAAATGACGAACACGGACGTATTTCTTAGGTTTGTGCTACATATGAACACTTTTCACATTCCCCCGTGCAACTCGGCAGCTAGTCCTCCTTTCATGCAGATTCTTAAGGTCCTAGCTCATGTCCAAGGCACCAAAGCCAGCTAAAGAGTCAATAATCGATACCTAAAACTTGAATTGTACTACCTCTTACTGGCTATTACATCAACTTAGAAGTTTCATGTGTGTTCTACTATGGTGCTTTTAGTGTCTCCGCATACCGCAGCACGCGAAATAGCTTTGCAGACGATAAGTACAACCGTTTCAGAGAGAAGAGCGGCCAATGTGACGATCTGGCTTTAAGTCGATTCGATAACAAATGACGAAAACGGACGGAATTCTCAGGTTTTTACTACATATGAACACTTTTCACATTCTCCCGTGAAACTCGGCTGCTAGTCCTCCTTTCATGCAGAATCTTAAGGTCCTAGCTCATGTCCAACGCACCAAAGCCAGCTAAAAAGTCAATAATCAATACCTAAAACTTGAATTGTACTACTTCCTACTGGCTATTACATCAACTTAAAAGCTTCATCTGTGTTCTACTATGGTGCTTTTAGTGTCTCCGCATACCGCAACACGCTACATATCTTTGCAGACGATAAGGACAAACGTTTCAGAGAGAAGAGCGGCCAATGTGACGATCTGGCTTTGAGTCGATTCGTTAACAAATGACGAAAACGGACGGATTTCTCAGGTTTTTACTACATATGAACACTTTTCACATTCTCCCATGCAACTCGTCTCTTAGTCCTCCTTTCATGCAGAATCTTAAGGTCCTAGCTCATGTCCAAGGCACCAAAACTAGCTAAAAAGTCAATAATCGATACCTAAAACTTGAATTGTACTACTTCTTAAGGGCTATTACATCAACTTAGAAGGTTCATCTGTGTTCTAGTATGGTGCTTTTAGTGTCCCCTGATACCGTAGCACGCGACATAGGTTTGCAGACATTAAGTACAACCGTTTCATAGAGAAATGCGGCCAATGTGACGATCAGGCTTTAAGTCGATTCGAGAACAAAAGACGAAAACGGACGGATTTCTCAGGTTTTTACTACATATGAACACTTTTCACATTCTCCCATGCAACTCGGCTGCTAGTCCTCCTTTCATGCAGAATCTTAAGGTCCTAGCTCATGTCCAAGGCACCAAAGCCAGGTAAAAAGTCAATAATCGATACCTAAAACTTGAATTGTAGTACTTATTACTTGCTATTACATCAACTTAAAAGCTTCATCTGTGTTCTACTATGGTGCTTTTAGTGTCTCCGCATACCGCAACACGCGACATATCTTTGCAGACGATAAGGACAACCGTTTCAGAGAGAAGAGCGGCCAATGTGACGATCTGGCTTTGAGTCGATTCGTTAACAAATGATGAAAACGGACGGATTTCTCAGGTTTTTACTACATATGAACTCTTTTCACATTCTCCCATGCAACTCGGCTGCTAGTCCTCCTTTCATGCAGAATCTTAAGGTCCTAGCTCATGTCCAAGGCACCAAAGCCAGCTAAAAAGTCAATAATCGATACCTAAAACGTGAATTGTACTACTTCTTACTGGCTATTACATCAACTTAGAAGCTTCATGTGTGTTCTACTATGGTGCTTTTAGTGTCTCCGCATACCGCAGCACGCGACATAGCTTTGCAGACGATAAGTACAACCGTTTCAGAGAGAAGAGCGGCCAATATGACGATCTGGCTATAAGTCGATTCGAATACAAATGACGAAAACGGACGGATTTCAAAGGTTTTTACTACATATGAACACTTTTCACATTCTCCCGTGCAACTCGGCTGCTAGTCCTCCTTTCATGCAGAATCATAAGGTCCTAGCTCATGTCCAAGGCACCAAAGCCAGCTAAAAAGTCAATAATCGATACCTAAAACTTGAATTGTACTACCTCTTACTGGCTATTACATCAACTTAGAAGGTTCATCTGTATTCTTCTATGGTGCTTTTAGTGTCTCCGCATACCGCAGCACGCGAAATAGCTTTGCAGACGATAAGTACAACCGTTTCAGAGAGAAGAGCGGCCAATGTGACGATCTGGCTTTGTGTCGATTCGATAACAAATGACGAAAACGGACGGATTTCTTAGGTTTGTGCTACATATGAACACTTTTCACATTCTCCCGTGCAACTCGGCTGCTAGTCCTCCTTTCATGCAGGTTCTTATGATTCTAGCTCATGTCCAAGGCACCAAAGCCAGCTAAAAAGTCAATAATCGATACCTAAAACTTAAATTGTACTACATCTTACTGGCTATTACATCAACTTAGAAGTTTCATCTGTGTTCTACTATGGTGCTTTTAGTGTCTCCTGATACCTCAGCACGCGACATAGCTTTGCAGACATTAAGTACAACCGTTTCAGAGAGAAGAGCGGCCAATGTGACGATCTGGCTTTGAGTCGATTCGATAACAAATGACGAAAACGGACGGATTTCTCAGGCTTTTACTACATATGAACACTTTTCACATTCTCCCATGCAACTCGGCTGCTATTCCTCCTTTCATGCAGAATCTTAAGGTCCTAGCTCATGTCCAAGGCACCAAAGCCAGCTAAAAAGTCAATAATCGATACCTAAAACTTGAATTGTACTACTTCTTACTGGCTATTACATCAACTTAGAAGTTCCATCTGTGTTCTACTATGGTGCTTTTAGTGTCTCCGCATACCGCAGCACGCGACATAGCTTTGCAGACTTTGAGTACAACCGTTTCAGGGAGAAGAGCGGCCAGTGTGACGATCTGGCTTTGTGTCGATTCTATAACAAATGACGAAAACGGACGGATTTCTCAGGTTTTTACTACATATGAACACTTTTCACATTCTCCCGTGCAACTTGGCTGCTAGTCCTCCTTTCATGCAGAATCTTAAGGTCCTAGCTTATGTTTAAGGCACCAAAGCCAGCTAAAAAAGCAATAATCGGTACCTAAAACTTGAATTGTACTACTTCTTACTGGCTATTACATCAACTTAGAAGGTTCATCTGTGTTCTACTATGGTGCTTTTAGTGTCTCCTGATACCTTAGCACGCGACATAGCTTTGCAGACATTAAGTACAACCGTTTCAGAGTGAAGAGCGGCCAATGTGACGATCAGGCTTTGAGTCGATTCGATAACAAATGACGAAAACGGACGGATTTCTTAGGTTTTTACTACATATGAACACCTTTCACATTCTCCCATGAACTCGGCTGCTAGTCCTGCTTTCATGCAGAATCTTAAGGTCCTAGCTCATGTCCAAGGCACCAAAGCCAGCTAAAAAGTCAATAATCGATACCTAAAACTTAAATTGTACTACTTCTTACTGGCTATTACTTCAACTTAGAAACTTCATCTGTGTACTACTATATTGATTTTAGTGTCTCCGGATACCGCAGCACGCGACATAGCTTTGTAGACGATAAGTACAACCGTTTCAGGGAGAAGAGCGGCCAATGTAACGATCTGGCTTTAAGGCGATTCGATAACAAATGACGAAAACGGACGGGTTTCTCAGGTTTTTACTACATATGAACACTTTTCACATTCTCCCGTGCAACTCGGCTGCTAGTCCTCCTTTCATGCAGAATCTTAAGGTCCTAGCTCATGTCCAAGGCACCAAAGCCAGCTAAAAAGTCAATAATCGATACCTAAAACTTGAATTGTACTACTTCTTACTGGCTATTACATCAACTTAGAAGTTTCATCTGTGTTCTACTATGGTGCTTTTAGTGTCTCCGCATACCGCAGCACGCGACATAGCTTTGCAGACGATAAGTACAACCGTTTCAGGGAGAAGAGCGGCCAATATGACGATCTGGCTCTAAGTCGATTCGATAACAAATGAGGAAACCGGACGGATTTCTCAGGTTTTTACTACATATGAACACTTTTCACATTCTCCCGTGCAACTCGGCTGATAGTCCTCCTTTCATGCAGAATCTTAAGGTCCTAGCTCATGTCCAAGGCACCAAAGCCAGCTAAAAAGTCAATAATCGATACCTAAAACTTGAATTGTACTACTTCTTACTGGCTATTACATCAACTTAGAAGCTTCATCTGTGTTCTACTATGGTGCTTTTAGTGTCTCCGCATACCGCAACACGCGACATAGCTTTGCAGACGATAAGGACAACCGTTTCAGAGAGAAGAGCGGCCAATGTGACGATCTGGCTTTGAGTCGATTCGTTAACAAATGACGAAAACGGACGGATTTCTTAGGTTTTTACTACATATGAACTCTTTTCACATTCTCCCATGCAACTCGGCTGCTAGTCCTCCTTTCATGCAGAATCTTAAGGTCCTAGCTCATGTTTAAGGCACCAAAGCCAGCTAAAAAGTCAATAATCTATACCTAAAACTTGAATTGTACTACTTCTTACTGGCTATTACATCAACTTAGAAGCTTCATGTGTGTTCTACTATGGTGCTATTAGTGTCTCCGCATACCGCAACACGCGACATAGCTTTGCAGACGATAAGTACAACCGTTTCAGAGAGAAGAGCGGCCAATATGACGATCTGGCTTTAAGTCGATTCGAAAACAAATGACGAAAACATACGGATTTCAAAGGTTTTTACTACATATGAACACTTTTCACATTCTCCCGTGCAACTCGGCTGCTAGTCCTCCTTTCATGCAGATTCTTAAGGTCCTAGCTCATGTCCAAGGCACCAAAGCCAGCTAAAGAGTCAATAATCGATACCTAAAACTTAAATTGTACTACATCTTACTGGCTATTACATCAACTTAGAAGTTTCATCTGTGTTCTACTATGGTGCTTTTAGTGTCTCCGCATACCGCAGCACGCGAAATAGCTTTGCAGACGATAAGTACAACCATTTCAGAGAGAAGAGCGGCCAATGTGACGATCTGGCTTTGTGTCGATTCGATAACAAATGACGAACACGGACGGATTTCTTAGGTTTGCGCTACATATGAACACTTTTCACATTCTCCCGTGCAACTCGGCTGCTAGTCCTCCTTTCATGCACATTCTTAAGATCCTAGCTCATGTCCAAGGCACCAAAGCCAGCTAAAGAGTCAATAATCGATACCTAAAACTTAAATTGTACTACATCTTACTGGCTATTACATCAACTTAGAAGCTTCATGTGTGTTCTACTATGGTGCCTTTAGTGTCTCCGCATACCGCAGCACGTGACATAGCTTTGCCGACGATAAGTACAACCGTTTCATAGAGATGAGCGGCCAATGTAACGATCTGGCTTCAAGTCGATTCGAGAACAAAAGACGAAAACGGACGGATTTCTCAGGTTTTTACGACATATGAACACTTTTCACATTCTCCCATGACCTCGGCTGCTAGTCATCCTTTCATGCAGAATCTTACGGTCCTAGCTCATGTCCAAGGCACCAAAGCCAGCTAAAAAGTCAATAATCGATAACTAAAACTTGTATTGTACTACTTCTTACTGGCTATTACATCAACTTAGAAGGTTCATCTGTGTATTACTATGGTGCTTTTAGTGTCTCCGGATACCGCAACATGCGACATAGCTTAGCAGACGATAAGTACAACCGTTTCAGAGAGAAGAGCGGCCAATATGACGATCTGGCTTTAAGTCGATTCGAAAACAAATGACGAAAACATACGGATTTCAAAGGTTTTTACTACATATGAACACTTTTCACATTCTCCCATGAACTCGGCTGCTAGTCCTCCTTTCATGCAGAATCTTAAGGTCCTAGCTCATGTCCAAGGCACCAAAGCCAGCTAAAAAGTCAATAATCGATACCTAAAACTTAAATTGTACTACTTCTTACTGGCTATTACTTATACTTAGAAACTTCATCTGTGTACTACTATATTGATTTTAGTGTCTCCGGATACCGCAGCACGCGACATAGCTATACAGACGATAAGTACAACCGTTTCAGGGAGAAGAGCGGCCTATATGACGATCTGGCTTTAAGTCGATTCGATAACAAATGACGAAAACGGACGGGTTTCTCAGGTTTTTACTACATATGAACACTTTTCACATTCTCCCGTGCAACTCGGCTGCTAGTCCTCCTTTCATGCAGAATCTTAAGGCCCTAGCTTATGTCCATGGCACCAAAGCCAACTAAAAAGTCAATAATCGATACCTAAAACTTGAATTGTACTACCTCTTACTGGCTATTACATCAACTTAGAAGTTTCATCTGTGTTCTACTATGGTGCTTTTAGTGTCTCCGCATACCGCGGCACGCGACATAGCTTTGCAGACGATAAGTACAACCGTTTCAGGGAGAAGAGCGGCCAATGTGACGATCTGGCTTTAAGTCGATTAGATAACAAATGACGAAAACGGACGGATTTCTCAGGATTTTACTACATATGAACACTTTTCACATTCTCCCGTGCAACTCGGCTGCTAGTCCTCCTTTCATTCAGAATCTTAAGGTCCTAGCTCATGTCCAAGGCACCAAAGCCAGCTAAAAAGTCAATAATCGATACCTAAAACTTAAATTGTACTACTTCTTACTGGCTATTACATCAACTTAGAAGCTGCATGTGTGTTCTACTATGGTGCTTTTAGTGTCTCCGCGTACCGCAGCACGCGACATAGCTTTGCCGACGATAAGTACAACCGTTTCATAGTGAAGAGCATCCAATGTGACGATCTGGCTTTAAGTCGATTCGATAACAAATGACGAAAACGGACGGATTTCTCAGGTTTTTACTACATATGAACACTTTTCACATTCTCCCGTGCAACTCGGCTGCTATTCATCCTTTCATGCAGAATCTTAAGGTCCTAGCTCATGTCCAAGGCACCAAAGCCAGGTAAAAAGTCAATAATCGATACCTAAAACTTGAATTGTCCTACTTCTTACTTGCTATTACATCTACTTAGAAGCTTCATCTGTGCTCTACTATGGTGCTTTTAGTGTCTCCGCATACCGCAGCACGCGAAATAGCTTTGCAGACGATAAGTACAACTGTTTCAGAGAGAAGAGCGGCCAATGTGACGATCTGGCTTTGTGTCGATTCGATAACAAATGACGAACACGGACGGATTTCTTAGGTTTGTGCTACATATGAACACTTTTCACATTCTCCCGTGCAACTCGGCTGCTAGTCCTCCTTTCATGCAGATTCTTAAGGTCCTAGCTCATGTCCAAGGCACCAAAGCCAGCTAAAGAGTCAATAATCGATACCTAAAACTTGAATTGTACTACCTCTTACTGGCTATTACATCAACTTAGAAGTTTCATCTGTGTTCTACTATGGTGCTTTTAGTGTCTCCGCATACCGCAGCACGCGAAATAGCTTTGCAGACGATAACTACAACCGTTTCAGGGAGAAGAACGGCCAATGTGACGATCTGGCTTTAAGTCGATTCGATAACAAATGACGAAAACGGACGGAATTCTCAGGTTTTTACTACATATGAACACTTTTCACATTCTCCCGTGAAACTCGGCTGCTAGACCTCCTTTCATGCAGAATCTTAAGGTCCTAGCTCATGTCCAAGGCACCAAAGCCAGCTAAAAAGTCAATAATCGATACCTAAAACTTGAATTGTACTACTTCTTACTGGCTATTACATCAACTTAAAAGCTTCATCTGTGTTCTACTATGGTGCTTTTAGTGTCTCCGCATACCGCAACACGCTACATATCTTTGCAGACGATAAGGACAAACGTTTCAGAGAGAAGAGCGGCCAATGTGACGATCTGGCTTTGAGTCGATTCGTTAACAAATGACGAAAACGGAAGGATTTCTCATGTTTTTACTACATATGAACACTTTTCACATTCTCCCATGCAACTCGTCTGTTAGTCCTCCTTTCATGCAGAATCTTAAGGTCCTAGCTCATGTCCAAGGCACCAAAACTAGCTAAAAAGTCAATAATCGATACCTAAAACTTGAATTGTACTACTTCTTAAGGGCTATTACATCAACTTAGAAGGTTCATCTGTGTTCTAGTATGGTGCTTTTAGTGTCCCCTGATACCGTAGCACGCGACATAGCTTTGCAGACATTAAGTACAACCGTTTCATAGAGAAGAGCGGCCAATGTGATGATCAGGCTTTAAGTCGATTCGAGAACAAAAGACGAAAACGGACGGATTTTTCAGGTTTTTACTACATATGAACACTTTTCACATTCTCCCATGCAACTCGGCTGCTAGTCCTCCTTTCATGCAGAATCTTAAGGTCCTAGCTCATGTCCAAGGCACCAAAGCCAGGAAAAATGTCAATAATCGATACCTAAAACTTGAATTGTAGTACTTCTTACTTGCTATTACATCAACTTAGAAGCTTCATCTGTGTTCTACTATGGTGCTTTTAGTGTCTCCGCATACCGCAACACGCGACATATCTTTGCAGACGATAAGGACAACCGTTTCAGAGAGAAAGCGGCCAATGTGACGATCTGGCTTTGAGTCGATTCGTTAACAAATGACGAAAACGGACGGATTTCTCAGGTTTTTACTACATATGAACAATTTTCACATTCTCCCATGAACTCGACTGCTAGTCCTCCTTTCATGCAGAGTCTTAAGGTCCTAGCTCATGTCCAAGGCACCAAAGCCAGCTAAAAAGTCAATAATCGATACCTAAAACTAAAATTGTACTACTTCTTACTGGCTATTACTTAAACTTAGAAACTTCATCTGTGTACTACTATATTGATTTTAGTGTCTCCGGATACCGCAGCACGCGACATAGCTTTGCAGACGATAAGTACAACCGTTTCAGGTAGAAGAGCGGCCAATGTGACGATCTGGCTTTAAGGCGATTCGATAACAAATGACGAAAACGGACGGGTTTCTCAGGTTTTTACTACATATGAACACTTTTCACATTCTCCCGTGCAACTCGGCTGCTAGCCCTCCTTTCATGCAGAATCTTAAGGTCTTAGCTCATGTCCAAGGCACCAAAGCCAGCTAAAGAGTCAATAATCGATACCTAAAACTTGAATTGTACTACCTCTTACTGGCTATTACATCAACTTAGAAGGTTCATCTGTATTCTTCTATGGTGCTTTTAGTGTCTCCGCATACCGCAGCACGCGAAATAGCTTTGCAGACGATAAGTACAACCGTTTCAGAGAGAAGAGCGGCCAATGTGACGATCTGGCTTTGTGTCGATTCGATAACAAATGACGAACACGGACGGATTTCTTAGGTTTTTACTACATATGAACACTTTTCACATTCTCCCGTGCAACTCGGCTGCTAGTCCTCCTTTCATGCAGATTCTTATGGTCCTAGCTCATGTCCAAGGCACCAAAGCCAGCTAAAAAGTCAATAATCGATACCTAAAACTTAAATTGTACTACATCTTACTGGCTATTACATCAACTTAGAAGTTTCATGTGTGTTCTATTATGGTGCTTTTAGTGTCTCCGAATACCGCAGCACGCGACATAGCTTTGCAGACGATAAGTACAACCGTTTCAGAGAGAAGAGCGGCCAATGTGACGATCTGGCTTTAAGTCGATTCTATAACAAGTGACGAAAACTGACGGATTTCTCAGGTTTTTACTACATATGAACAATTTTCACATTCTCCCATGAACTCGACTGCTAGTCCTCCTTTCATGCAGAGTCTTAAGGTCCTAGCTCATGTTTAAGGCACCAAAGCCAGCTAAAAAGTCAATAATCGATACCTAAAACTTAAATTGTACTACTTCTTACTGGCTATTACTTCAACTTAGAAACTTCATCTGTGTACTACTATATTGATTTTAGTGTCTCCGGATACCGCAGCACGCGACATAGCTTTGCAGACATTAAGTACAACCGTTTCAGGGAGAAGAGCGGCCAATGTGACGATCTGGCTTTAAGGCGATTCGATAACAAATGACGAAAACGGACGGGTTTCTCAGGTTTTTACTACATATGAACACTTTTCACATTCTCCCGTGCAACTCGGCTGCTAGCCCTCCTTTCATTCAGAATCTTAAGGTCCTAGCTCATGTCCAAGGCACCAAAGCCAGCTAAAAAGTCAATAATCGGTACCTAAAACTTGAATTGTACTACCTCTTACTGGCTATTACATCAACTTAGAAGGTTCATCTGTATTCTTCTATGGTGCTTTTAGTGTCTCCGCATACCGCAGCACGCGAAATAGCTTTGCAGACGATAAGTACAACCGTTTCAGAGAGAAGAGCGGCCAATGTGACGATCTGGCTTTGTGTCGATTCGATAACTAATGACGAACACGGACGGATTTCTTAGGTTTTTACTACATATGAACATTTTTCACATTCTCCCGTGCAACTCGGCTGCTAGTCCTCCTTTCATGCAGAATCTTAAGGTCCTAGCTCATGTCCAAGGCACCAAAGCCAGCTAAAAAGTCAATAATCGATACCTAAAACTTGAATTGTACTACTTCTTACTGGCTATTACATCAACTTAGAAGTTTCATCTGTGTTCTACTATGGTGCTTTTAGTGTCTCCGCATACCGCAGCATGCGACATAGCTTTGCAGACGCTGAGTACAACCGTTTCAGAGAGAAGAGCGGCCAATGTGACGATCTGGCTTTGAGTCGATTCGTTAACAAATGACGAAAACGGACGGATTTCTCAGGCTTTTACTACATATGAACACTTTTCACATTCTCCCATGCAACTCGGCTGCTATTCCTCCTTTCATGCAGAATCTTAAGGTCCTAGCTCATGTCCAAGGCACCAAAGCCAGCTAAAAAGTCAATAATCGATATCTAAAACTTGAATTGTACCACTTCTTACTGGCTATTACAACAACTTAGAAGCTTCATCTGTGTCCTACTATGGTGCTTTAAGTGTCTCCTAATACCGCAGCACGCGACATAGCTTTGCAGACGATAAGTACAACCGTTTCAGAGAGAAGAGCGGAAAATGTGACGATCTGGCTATAAGTCGATTCGGTAACAAATGACGAAAACGGACATATTTCTCAGGTTTTTACTACATATGAACACTTTTCACATTCTCCCGTGCAACTCGGCTGCTAGTCCTCCTTTCATGCAGAATCTTAAGGTCCTAGCTCATGTCCAAGGCACCAAAGCCAGCTAAAAAGTCAATAATCGATACCTAAAACTTGAATTGTACTACTTCTTACTGGCTATTACATCAACTTAGAAGTTTCATCTGTGTTCTACTATGGTGCTTTTAGTGTCTCCGCATACCGCAGCACGCGACATAGCTTTGCAGACGATGAGTACAATCGTTTCAGGGAGAAGAGCGGCCAGTGTGACGATCTGGCCTTAAGTCGATTCTATAACAAATGACGAAAACGGACGGATTTCTCAGGTTTTTACTACATATGAACACTTTTCACATTCTCCCGTGCAACTCGGCTGCTAGTCCTCCTTTCATGCAGAATCTTAAGGTCCTAGCTCATGTCCAAGGCACCAAAGCCAGCTAAAAAATCAATAATCGATACCTAAAACTTGAATTGTACTACTTCTTACTGGCTATTACATCAACTTAGAAGGTTCATCTGTGTTCTACTATGGTGCTTTTAGTGTCTCCTGATACCTCAGCACGCGACATAGCTTTGCAGACGATGAGTACAACCGTTTCAGAGAGAAGGGCGGCCAATGTGACGATCTGGCTTTGAGTCGATTCGTTAACAAATGACGAAAACGGACGGATTTCTCAGGCTTTTACTACATATGAACACTTTTCACATTCTCCCATGCAACTCGGCTGCTATTCCTCCTTTCATGCAGAATCTTAAGGTCCTAGCTCATGCCCAAGGCACCAAAGCCAGCTAAAAAGTCAATAATCGATATCTAAAACTTGAATTGTACCACTTCTTACTGGCTATTACAACAACTTAGAAGCTTCATCTGTGTCCTACTATGGTGCTTTAAGTGTCTCCGAATACCGCAGCACCCGACATAGCTTTGCAGACGATAAGTACAACCGTTTCAGAGAGAAGAGCGGTAAATGTGACGATCTGGCTATAAGTCGATTCGGTAACAAATGACGAAAACGGACATATTTCTCAGGTTTTTACTACATATGAACACTTTTCACATTCTCCCGTGCAACTCGGCTGCTAGTCCTCCTTTCATGCAGAATCTTAAGGTCCTAGCTCATGTCCAAGGCACCAAAGCCAGCTAAAAAGTCAATAATCGATACCTAAAACTTGAATTGTACTACTTCTTACTGGCTATTACATCAACTTAGAAGTTTCATCTGTGTTCTACTATGGTGCTTTTAGTGTCTCCGCATACCGCAGCACGCGACATAGTTTTGCAGACGATGAGTACAACCGTTTCAGGGAGAAGAGCGGCCAGTGTGACGATCTGGCCTTAAGTCGATTCTATAACAAATGACGAAAACGGACGGATTTCTCAGGTTTTTACTACATATGAACACTTTTCACATTCTCCCGTGCAACTCGGCTGCTAGTCCTCCTTTCATGCAGAATCTTAAGGTCCTAGCTCATGTCCAAGGCACCAAAGCCAGCTAAAAAATCAATAATCGATACCTAAAACTTGAATTGTACTACTTCTTACTGGCTATTACATCAACTTAGAAGGTTCATCTGTGTTCTACTATGGTGCTTTTAGTGTCTCCTGATACCTCAGCACGCGACATAGCTTAGCAGACATAAAGTACAACCGTTTCAGAGAGAAGAGCGGCCAATGTGACGATCTGGCTTTGAGTCGATTCGATAACAAATGACGAAAACGGACGGATTTCTTAGGTTTTTACTACATATGAACACCTTTCACATTCTCCCATGAACTCGGCTGCTAGTCCTCCTTTCATGCAGAATCTTAAGGTCCTAGCTCATGTCCAAGGCACCAAAGCCAGCTAAAAAGTCAATAATTGATACCTAAAACGTTAATTGTACTACTTCTTACTGGCTATTACATCAACTTAGAAGCTTCATGTGTGTTCTACTATGGTGCTTTTAGTGTCTCCGCATACCGCAGCACGCGACATAGCTTTGCAGACGATAAGTACAACCGTTTCAGAGAGAAGAGCGGCCAATATGACGATCTGGCTCTAAGTCGATTCGAAAACAAATGACGAAAACGGACGGGTTTCTCAGGTTTTTACTACATATGAACACTTTTCACATTCTCCCGTGCAACTCGGCTGCTAGTCCTCCTTTCATGCAGAATCATAAGGTCCTAGCTCATGTCCAAGGCACCAAAGCCAGGTAAAAAGTCAATAATCGATACCTAAAACTTGAATTGTACTACTTCTTACTGGCTATTACATCAACTTAGAAGGTTCATCTGTATTCTTCTATGGTGCTTTTAGTGTCTCCGCATACCGCAGTACGCGAAATAGCTTTGCAGACGATAAGTACAACCGTTTCAGAGAGAAGAGCGGCCAATGTGACGATCTGGCTTTGTGTCGATTCGATAACAAATGACGAAAACGGACGGATTTCTTAGGTTTGTGCTACATATGAACACTTTTCTCATTCTCCCGTGCAACTCGGCTGCTAGTCCTCCTTTCATGCAGATTCTTATGGTCCTAGCTCATGTCCAAGGCACCAAAGCCAGCTAAAAAGTCAATAATCGATACCTAAAACTTAAATTGTACTACATCTTACTGGCTATTACATCAACTTAGAAGTTTCATCTGTGTTCTACTATGGTGCTTTTAGTGTCTCCTGATACCTCAGCACGCGACATAGCTTTGCAGACGATGAGTACAACCGTTTCAGAGAGAAGAGCGGCCAATGTGACGATCTGGCTTTGAGTCGATTCGATAACAAATGACGAAAACGGACGGATTTCTCAGGCTTTTACTACATATGAACACTTTTCACATTCTCCCATGCAACTCGGCTGCTATTCCTCCTTTCATGCAGAATCTTAAGGTCCTAGCTCATGTCCAAGGCACCAAAGCCAGCTAAAAAGTCAATAATCGATATCTAAAACTTGAATTGTACCACTTCTTACTGGCTATTACAACAACTTAGAAGCTTCATCTGTGTCCTACTATGGTGCTTTAAGTGTCTCCGAATACCGCAGCACGCGACATAGCTTTGCAGACGATAAGTACAACCGTTTCAGAGAGAAGAGCGGAAAATGTGACGATCTGGCTATAAGTCGATTCGGTAACAAATGACGAAAACGGACATATTTCTCAGGTTTTTACTACATATGAACACTTTTCACATTCTCCCGTGCAACTCGGCTGCTAGTCCTCCTTTCATGCAGAATCTTAAGGTCCTAGCTCATGTTTAAGGCACCAAAGCCAGCTAAAAAGTCAATAATCGATACCTAAAACTTGAATTGTACTACTTCTTACTGGCTATTACATCAACTTAGAAGTTTCATCTGTGTTCTACTATGGTGCTTTTAGTGTCTCCGCATACCGCAGCACGCGACATAGCTTTGCAGACGATGAGTACAACCGTTTCAGGGAGAAGAGCGGCCAGTGTGACGATCTGGCCTTAAGTCGATTCTATAACAAATGACGAAAACGGACGGATTTCTCAGGTTTTTACTACATATGAACACTTTTCACATTCTCCCGTGCAACTCGGCTGCTAGTCCTCCTTTCATGCAGAATCTTAAGGTCCTAGCTCATGTCCAAGGCACCAAAGCCAGCTAAAAAATCAATAATCGATACCTAAAACTTGAATTGTACTACTTCTTACTGGCTATTACATCAACTTAGAAGGTTCATCTGTGTTCTTCTATGGTGCTTTTAGTGTCTACTGATACCTCAGCACGCGACATAGCTTTGCAGACATTAAGTACAACCGTTTCAGAGAGAAGAGCGGCCAATGTGACGATCTGGCTTTGAGTCGATTCGATAACAAATGACGAGAACGGACGGATTTCTTAGGTTTTTACTACATATGAACACCTTTCACATTCTCCCATGAACTCGGCTCCTAGTCCTCCTTTCATGCAGAAACTTAAGGTCCTAGCTCATGTCCAAGGCACCAAAGCCAGCTAAAAAGTCAATAATCGATACCTAAAACTTAAATTGTACTACTTCTTACTGGCTATTACTTCAACTTAGAAACTTCATCTGTGTACTACTATATTGATTTTAGTGTCTCCGGATACCGCAGCACGCGACATAGCTTTGCAGACGATAAGTACAACCGTTTCAGGGAGAAGAGCAGCCAATGTAACGATCTGGCTTTAAGGCGATTCGATAACAAATGACGAAAACGGACGGGTTTCTCAGGTTTTTACTACATATGAACACTTTTCACATTCTCCCGTGCAACTCGGCTGCTAGTCCTCCTTTCATGCAGAATCTTAAGGTCCTAGCTCATGTCCAAGGCACCAAAGCCAGCTAAAAAGTCAATAATCGATACCTAAAACTTGAATTGTACTACCTCTTACTGGCTATTACATCAACTTAGAAGTTTCATCTGTGTTCTACTATGGTGCTTTTAGTGTCTCCGGATACCGCAGCACGCGACATAGCTTTGCAGACGATAAGTACAACCGTTTCAGAGAGAAGAGCGGCCAATGTGACGATCTGGCTTTAAGTCGATTCGATAACAAATGACGAAAACGGACGGATTTCTCAGGTTTTTACTACATATGAAAACTTTTCACATTCTCCCGTGCAACTCGGCTGCTAGTCCTCCTTTCATGCAGAATCTTAAGGTCCTAGCTCATGTCCAAGGCACCAAAGCCAGCTAAAAAGTCAATAATCGATACCTAAAACTTGAATTTTACTACTTCTTACTGGCTATTACATCAACTTAAAAGCTTCATCTGTGTTCTACTATGGTGATTTTAGTGTCTCCGCATACTGCAACACGCGACATATCTTTGCAGACGATAAGGACAACCGTTTCAGAGAGAATAGCGGCCAATGTGACGATCTGGCTTTGAGTCGATTCGTTAACAAATGACGAAAACGGACGGATTTCTCAGGATTTTACTACATATGAAAACTTTTCACTTTCTCCCATGCAACTCGGCTGCTAGTCCTCCTTTCATGCAGAATCTTAAGGTCCTAGCTCATGTCAAAGGCACCAAAGCCCGCTAAAAAGTCAATAATCGATACCTAAAACTTGAATTGTACTACTTCTTACTGGCTATTACATCAACTTAGAAGCTTCATGTGTGTTCTACTATGGTGCTTTTAGTGTCTCCGCATACCGCAGCACGCGACATAACTTTGCCGACGATAAGTACAACCGTTTCATAGAGAAGAGCGGCCAATGTGACGATCTGGCTTTAAGTCGATCCGAGATAAAAAGACGAAAACGGACGGATTTCTCAGGTTTTTACTACATATGAACACTTTTCACATTCTCCCGTGCAACTCGGCTGCTAGTCCTCCTTTCATGCAGAATCGTAAGGTCCTAGCTCATGTCCAAGGCACCAAAGCCAGCTAAAAAATCAATAATCGATACCTAAAACTTGAATTGTACTACTTCTTACTGGCTATTACATCAACTTAGAAGGTTCATCTGTGTTCTTCTATGGTGCTTTTAGTGTCTCCTGATACCTCAGCACGCGACATAGCTTTGCAGACATTAAGTACAACCGTTTCAGAGAGAAGAGCGGCCAATGTGACGATCTGGCTTTGAGTCGATTCGATAACAATTGACGAAAACGGACGGATTTCTTAGGCTTTTACTACATATGAACACCTTTCACATTCTCCCATGAACTCGGCTGCTAGTCCTCCTTTCATGCAGAATCTTAAGGTCCTAGCTCATGTCCAAGGCACCAAAGCCAGCTAAAAAGTCAATAATCGATACCTAAAACTTAAATTGTACTACTTCTTACTGGCTATTACTTCAACTTAGAAACTTCATCTGTGTACTACTATATTGATTTTAGTGTCTCCACATACCGCAGCACGCGACATAGCTTTGCAGACGATAAGTACGACCGTTTCAGAGAGAAGAGCGGCCAATGTGACGATCTGGCTCAAAGTCGATTCGATAACAAATCACGAAAACGGACGGATTTCTCAGGTTTTTACTACATATGAACACTTTTCACATTCTCCCGTGCAACTCGGCTGCTAGTCCTCCTTTCATGCAGAATCTTAAGGTCCTAGCTCATGTTTAAGGCACCAAAGCCAGCTAAAAAGTCAATAATCGATACCTAAAACTTGAATTGTACTACTTCTTACTGGCTATTACATCAACTTAGAAGTTTCATCTGTGTTCTACTATGGTGCTTTTAGTGTCTCCGCATACCGCAGCACGCGACATAGCTTTGCAGACGATGAGTACAACCGTTTCAGGGAGAAGAGCGGCCAGTGTGACGATCTGGCCTTAAGTCGATTCTATAACAAATGACGAAAACGGACGGATTTCTCAGGTTTTTACTACATATGAACACTTTTCACATTCTCCCGTGCAACTCGGCTGCTAGTCCTCCTTTCATGCAGAATCTTAAGGTCCTAGCTCATGTCCAAGGCACCAAAGCCAGCTAAAAAATCAATAATCGATACCTAAAACTTGAATTGTACTACTTCTTACTGGCTATTACATCAACTTAGAAGGTTCATCTGTGTTCTTCTATGGTGCTTTTAGTGTCTACTGATACCTCAGCACGCGACATAGCTTTGCAGACATTAAGTACAACCGTTTCAGAGAGAAGAGCGGCCAATGTGACGATCTGGCTTTGAGTCGATTCGATAACAAATGACGAGAACGGACGGATTTCTTAGGTTTTTACTACATATGAACACCTTTCACATTCTCCCATGAACTCGGCTCCTAGTCCTCCTTTCATGCAGAAACTTAAGGTCCTAGCTCATGTCCAAGGCACCAAAGCCAGCTAAAAAGTCAATAATCGATACCTAAAACTTAAATTGTACTACTTCTTACTGGCTATTACTTCAACTTAGAAACTTCATCTGTGTACTACTATATTGATTTTAGTGTCTCCGGATACCGCAGCACGCGACATAGCTTTGCAGACGATAAGTACAACCGTTTCAGGGAGAAGAGCAGCCAATGTAACGATCTGGCTTTAAGGCGATTCGATAACAAATGACGAAAACGGACGGGTTTCTCAGGTTTTTACTACATATGAACACTTTTCACATTCTCCCGTGCAACTCGGCTGCTAGTCCTCCTTTCATGCAGAATCTTAAGGTCCTAGCTCATGTCCAAGGCACCAAAGCCAGCTAAAAAGTCAATAATCGATACCTAAAACTTGAATTGTACTACCTCTTACTGGCTATTACATCAACTTAGAAGTTTCATCTGTGTTCTACTATGGTGCTTTTAGTGTCTCCGGATACCGCAGCACGCGACATAGCTTTGCAGACGATAAGTACAACCGTTTCAGAGAGAAGAGCGGCCAATGTGACGATCTGGCTTTAAGTCGATTCGATAACAAATGACGAAAACGGACGGATTTCTCAGGTTTTTACTACATATGAAAACTTTTCACATTCTCCCGTGCAACTCGGCTGCTAGTCCTCCTTTCATGCAGAATCTTAAGGTCCTAGCTCATGTCCAAGGCACCAAAGCCAGCTAAAAAGTCAATAATCGATACCTAAAACTTGAATTTTACTACTTCTTACTGGCTATTACATCAACTTAAAAGCTTCATCTGTGTTCTACTATGGTGATTTTAGTGTCTCCGCATACTGCAACACGCGACATATCTTTGCAGACGATAAGGACAACCGTTTCAGAGAGAATAGCGGCCAATGTGACGATCTGGCTTTGAGTCGATTCGTTAACAAATGACGAAAACGGACGGATTTCTCAGGATTTTACTACATATGAAAACTTTTCACTTTCTCCCATGCAACTCGGCTGCTAGTCCTCCTTTCATGCAGAATCTTAAGGTCCTAGCTCATGTCAAAGGCACCAAAGCCCGCTAAAAAGTCAATAATCGATACCTAAAACTTGAATTGTACTACTTCTTACTGGCTATTACATCAACTTAGAAGCTTCATGTGTGTTCTACTATGGTGCTTTTAGTGTCTCCGCATACCGCAGCACGCGACATAACTTTGCCGACGATAAGTACAACCGTTTCATAGAGAAGAGCGGCCAATGTGACGATCTGGCTTTAAGTCGATCCGAGATAAAAAGACGAAAACGGACGGATTTCTCAGGTTTTTACTACATATGAACACTTTTCACATTCTCCCGTGCAACTCGGCTGCTAGTCCTCCTTTCATGCAGAATCGTAAGGTCCTAGCTCATGTCCAAGGCACCAAAGCCAGCTAAAAAATCAATAATCGATACCTAAAACTTGAATTGTACTACTTCTTACTGGCTATTACATCAACTTAGAAGGTTCATCTGTGTTCTTCTATGGTGCTTTTAGTGTCTCCTGATACCTCAGCACGCGACATAGCTTTGCAGACATTAAGTACAACCGTTTCAGAGAGAAGAGCGGCCAATGTGACGATCTGGCTTTGAGTCGATTCGATAACAAATGACGAAAACGGACGGATTTCTTAGGCTTTTACTACATATGAACACCTTTCACATTCTCCCATGAACTCGGCTGCTAGTCCTCCTTTCATGCAGAATCTTAAGGTCCTAGCTCATGTCCAAGGCACCAAAGCCAGCTAAAAAGTCAATAATCGATACCTAAAACGTGAATTGTACTACTTCTTACTTGCTATTACATCAACTTAGAAGCTTCATCTGTGTCCTACTATGGTGCTTTTAGTGTCTCCGAATACCGCAGCACGCGAAATAGCTTTGCAGACGATAAGTACAACCGTTTCAGAGAGAAGAGCGGCCAACGTGACGATCTGGCTTTAATTCGATTCGACAACAAATGACGAAAACGGACGGATTTCTCAGGTTTTTACTACATATGAACACTTTTCACATTCTCCCGTGCAACTCGGCTGCTAGTCCTCCTTTCATGCAGAGTCTTAAGGTCCTAGCTCATGTTTAAGGCACCAAAGCCAGCTAAAAAGTAAATAATCTATACCTAAAACTTGAATTGTACTACTTCTTACTGGCTATTACATCAACTTAAAAGCTTCATCTGTGTTCTACTATGGTGCTTTTAGTGTCTCCGCATACGGCAACACGCGACATATCTTTGCAGACGATAAGGACAACCGTTTCAGAGAGAAGAGCGGCCAATGTGACGATCTGGCTTTGAGTCGATTCGTTAACAAATGACGAAAACGGACGGGTTTCTCAGGTTTTTACTACATATGAACTCTTTTCACATTCTCCCATGCAACTCGGCCGCTAGTCCTCCTTTCATGCAGAATCTTAAGGTCCTAGCTCATGTCAAAGGCACCAAAGCCAGCTAAAAAGTCAATAATCGATACCTAAAACGTGAATTGTACTACTTCTTACTGGCTATTACATCAACTTAGAAGCTTCATGTGTGTTCTACTATTGTGCTTTTAGTGTCTCCGCACACCGCTGCACGCGACATAGCTTTGCAGACAATAAGTACAACCGTTTCAGAGAGAAGAGCGGCCAATATGACGCTCTGGCTTTAAGTCCATTCGAAAACAAATGACGAAAACGAACGGATTTCAAAGGTTTTTACTACATATGAACACTTTTCACATTCTCCCGTGCAACTCGGCTGCTAGTCCTCCTTTCATGCAGAATCATAAGGTCCTAGCTCATGTCCAAGGCACTAAAGCCAGCTAAAAAGTCAATAATCGATACCTAAAACTTGAATTGTACTACTTCTTACTGGCTATTACATCAACTTAGAAGGTTCATCTGTATTCTTCTATGGTGCTTTTAGTGCCTCCGCATACCGCAGCACGCGAAATAGCTTTGCAGACGATAAGTACAACCGTTTCAGAGAGAAGAGCGGCCAACGTGACGATCTGGCTTTAATTCGATTCGACAACAAATGACGAAAACGGACGGATTTCTCAGGTTTTTACTACATATGAACACTTTTCACATTCTCCCATGAACTCGGCTGCTAGTCCTCCTTTCATGCAGAATCTTAAGGTCCTAGCTCATGTCCAAGGCAACAAAGCCAGCTAAAAAGTCAATAATCGATACCTAAAACTTAAATTGTACTACTTCTTACTTGCTATTACTTCAACTTAGAAGCTTCATCTGTGTACTACTATATTGATTTTAGTGTCTCCGGATACCGCAGCACGCGACATATTTTTGCAGACGATAAGTACAACCGTTTCAGGGAGAAGAGCGGCCAATGTGACGATCTGGCTTTAAGTCGATTCGATAACAAATGACGAAAACGGACGGATTTCTCAGGTTTTTACTACATATGAACACTTTTCACATTCTCCCGTGCAACTCGGCTGCAAGTCCTCCTTTCATGCAGAATCTTAAGATCCTAGCTCATGTCCAAGGCACCAAAGCCAGCTAAAAAGTTAATAATCGATACCTAAAACTTGAATTGTACTACCTCTTACTGGCTATTACATCAACTTTGAAGCTTCATGTGTGTTCTACTATGGTGCTTTTAGTGTCTCCGCATACCGCAGCACGCCACATAGTTTTGTCGACGATAAGTACAACCGTTTCATAGAGATGAGCGGCCAATGTGACGATCTGGCTTTAAGTCGAAAAGAGAACAAAAGACGAAAACGGACGGATTTCTCAGGTTTTTACTACATATGAACAGTTTTCACATTCTCCCATGCAACTCGGCTGCTAGACCTCCTTTCATGCAGAATCTTAAGGTCCTAGCTCATGTCCAAGGCACCAAAGCCAGCAAAAAGTCAATAATCGATAACTAATACTTGTATTGTACTACTTCTTACTGTCTATTACATCAACTTAGAAGGTTCATCTGTGTATTACTATGGTGCTTTTAGTGTCTCCGGATACCGCAACACGCGACATAGCTTAGCAGACGATAAGTACAACCGTTTCAGACAGAAGAGCGGCCAATGGTGCGATCTGACTTTAAGTCGCTTCGATAACAAATGACGAAAACGGACGGATTTCTCAGGTTTTTACTACATATGAACACTTTTCACATTCTCCCGTGCAACTCGGCTGCTAATCCTCCTTTCATGCAGAAACTTAAGGTCCTAGCTCAAGTCCAAGGCACCAAACCCAGCTAAAAAGTCAATAATCGATACCTAAAACTTAAATTGTACTACATCTTACTGGCTATTACATCAACTTAGAAGTTTCATCTGTGTTCTACTATGGTGCTTTTTGTGTCTCCGCATACCGCAGCACGCGACATAGCTTTGCAGACGATAAGTACAACCGTTTCAGAGAGAAGAGCGGCCAATGTGATTATCTGGCTTTATGTCGATTCTATAACAAGTGACGAAAACGGACGGATTTCTCAGGTTTTTACTACATATGAACACCTTTCACATTCTCCCATGAACTCGGCTGCTAGTCCTCCTTTCATGCAGAATCTTAAGGTCCTAGCTCATGTCCAAGGCACCAAAGCCAGCTAAAAAGTCAATAATCGATACCTAAAACTTAAATTGTACTACTTCTTACTGGCTATTACTTCAACTTAGAAACTTCATCTGTGTACTACTATATTGATTTTAGTGTCTCCGGATACCGCAGCACGCGACATAGCTTTGCAGACGATAAGTACAACCGTTTCAGGGAGAAGAGCGGCCAATGTGACGATCTGGCTTTAAGGCGATTCGATAACAAATGACGAAAACGGACATGTTTCTCAGGTTTTTACTACATATGAACACTTTTCACATTCTCCCGTGCAACTCGGCTGCTAGTCCTCCTTTCATGCAGAATCTTAAGGTCCTAGCTCATGTCCAAGGCACCAAAGCCAGCTAAAAAGTCAATAATCGATACCTAAAACTTGAATTGTACTACCTCTTACTGGCTATTACATCAACTTAGAAGTTTCATCTGTGTTCTACTATGGTGCTTTTAGTGTCTCCGCATACCGCAGCACGCGACATAGGTTTGCAGACGATAAGTACAACCGTTTCAGAGAGAAGAGCGGCCAATGTGACGATCTGGCTTTAAGTCGATTCGATAACAAATGACGAAAACGGACGGATTTCTCAGGTTTTTACTACATATGAACACTTTTCACATTCTCCCGTGCAACTCGGCTGCTAGTCCTCCTTTCATGCAGAATCTTAAGGTCCTAGCTCATGTCCAAGGCACCAAAGCCAGCTAAAAAGTCAATAATCGATACCTAAAACTTGAATTGTACTACTTCTTACTGCCTATTACATCAACTTAAAAGCTTCATCTGTGTTCTACTATGTTGCTTTTAGTGTCTCCGCATACTGCAACACGCGACATATCTTTGCCGACGATAAGGACAACCGTTTCAGAGAGAATAGCGGCCAATGTGACGATCTGGCTTTGAGTCGATTCGTTAACAAATGACGAAAACGGACGGATTTCTCAGGATTTTACTACATATGAAAACTTTTCACTTTCTCCCATGCAACTCGGCTGCTAGTCCTCCTTTCATGCAGAATCTTAAGGTCCTAGCCCATGTCCAAGGCACCAAAGCCAGCTAAAAAGTCAATAATCGATACCTAAAACTTGAATTGTACTACTTCTTACTGGCTATTACATCAACTTAGAAGCTTCATGTGTGTTCTACTATGGTGCTTTTAGTGTCTCCGCATACCGCAGCACGCGACATAGCTTTGCCGACGATAAGTACAACCGTTTCATAGAGAAGAGCGGCCAATGTGACGATCTGGCTTTAAGTCGATCCGAGATCAAAAGACGAAAACGGACGGATTTCTCAGGTTTTTACTACATATGAACACTTTTCACATTCTCCCATGCTACTCGGCTGCTAGACCTCCTTTCATGCAGAATCTTAAGGTCCTAGCTCATGTCCAAGGCACCAAAGCCAGCTAAAAAGTCAATGATCGATAACTAAAACTTGTATTGTACTACTTCTTACTGGCTATTACATCAACTTAGAAGGTTCGTCTGTGTATTACTATGGTGCTTTTAGTGTCTCCGGATACCGCAACACGCGACATAGCTTAGCAGACGATAAGTACAACCGTTTCAAACAGAAGAGCAGCCAATGCGGCGATCTGGCTTTAAGTCGATTCGATAACAAGTGACGAAAACGGACGGATTTCTCATGTTTTTACTACATATGAACACTTTTCACATTCTCCCGTGCAACTCGGCTGCTAGTCCTCCTTTCATGCAGAATCTTAAGGTCCTAGCTCATGTCCAAGGCACCAAAGCCAGCTAAAAAGTCAATAATCGATACCTAAAACTTGAATTGTACTACTTCTTACTGGCTATTACATCAACTTAGAAGTTTCATCTGTGTTCTACTATGGTGCTTTTAGTGTCTCCGCATACCGCAGCACGCGACATAGCTTTGCAGACGATAAGTACAACCGTTTCAGGGAGAAGAGCGGCCAATGTGACGATCTGGCTTTAAGTCGATTCGATAACAAATCACGAAAACGGACGGATTTCTCAGGTTTATACTACATGTGAACACTTTTCACATTCTCCCGTGCAACTCGGCTGCTAGTCCTCCTTTCATTCAGAATCTTAAGGTCCTAGCTCATGTTTAAGGCACCAAAGCCAGCTAAAAAGTCAATAATCTATACCTAAAACTTGAATTGTACTACTTCTTACTGGCTATTACATCAACTTAAAAGCTTCATCTGTGTTCTACTATGGTGCTTTTAGTGTCTCCGCATACGGCAACACGCGACATATCTTTGCAGACGATAAGGACAACCGTTTCAGAGAGAAGAGCGGCCAATGTGACGATCTGGCTTTGAGTCGATTCGTTAACAAATGACGAAAACGGACGGGTTTCTCAGGTTTTTACTACATATGAACTCTTTTCACATTCTCCCATGCAACTCGCCGCTAGTCCTCCTTTCATGCAGAATCTTAAGGTCCTAGCTCATGTCCAAGGCACCAAAGCCAGCTAAAAAGTCAATAATCGATACCTAAAACTTGAATTGTACTACTTCTTACTGGCTATTACATCAACCTAGAAGGTTCATCTGTATTCTTCTATGGTGCTTTTAGTGCCTCCGCATACCGCAGCACGCGAAATAGCTTTGCAGTCGATAAGTACAACCGTTTCAGAGAGAAGAGCGGCCAACGTGACGATCTGGCTTTAATTCGATTCGACAACAAATGACGAAAACGGACGGATTTCTCAGGTTTTTACTACATATGAACACTTTTCACATTCTCCCATGAACTCGGCTGCTAGTCCTCCTTTCATGCAGAATCTTAAGGTCCTAGCTCATGTCCAAGGCAACAAAGCCAGCTAAAAAGTCAATAATCGATACCTAAAACTTAAATTGTACTACATCTTACTTGCTATTACTTCAACTTAGAAGCTTCATCTGTGTACTACTATATTGATTTTAGTGTCTCCGGATACCGCAGCACGCGACATAGCTTTGCAGACGATAAGTACAACCGTTTCAGGGAGAAGAGCGGCCAATGTGACGATCTGGCTTTAAGTCGATTCGATAACAAATGACGAAAACGGACGGATTTCTCAGGTTTTTACTACATATGAACACTTTTCACATTCTCCCGTGCAACTCGGCTGCTAGTCCTTCTTTCATGCAGAATCTTAAGATCCTAGCTCATGTCCAAGGCACCAAAGCCAGCTAAAAAGTTAATAATCGATACCTAAAACTTGAATTGTACTACCTCTTACTGGCTATTACATCAACTTAGAAGCTTTATGTGTGTTCTACTATGGTGCTTTTAGTGTCTCCGCATACCGCAGCACGCCACATAGTTTTGTCGACGATAAGTACAACCGTTTCATAGAGATGAGCGGCCAATGTGACGATCTGGCTTTAAGTCGAAAAGAGAACAAAAGACGAAAACGGACGGATTTCTCAGGTTTTTACTACATATGAACAGTTTTCACATTCTCCCATGATACTCGGTTGCTAGACCTCCTTTCATGCAGAATCTTAAGGTCCTAGCTCATGTCCAAGGCACCAAAGCCAGCAAAAAGTCAATAATCGATAACTAATACTTGTATTGTACTACTTCTTACTGTCTATTACATCAACTTAGAAGGTTCATCTGTGTATTACTATGGTGCTTTTAGTGTCTCCGGATACCGCAACACGCGACATAGCTTAGCAGACGATAAGTACAACCGTTTCAGACAGAAGAGCGGCCAATGCTGCGATCTGACTTTAAGTCGCTTCGATAACAAATGACGAAAACGGACGGATGTCTCAGGTTTCTACTACATATGAACACTTTTCACATTCTCCCGTGCAACTCGGCTGCTAATCCTCCTTTCATGCAGAAACTTAAGGTCCTAGCTCAAGTCCAAGGCACCGAACCCAGCTAAAAAGTCAATAATCGATACCTAAAACTTTAATTGTACTCCTTCTTACTGGCTATTACATCAACTTAGAAGTTTCATCTGTGTTCTACTATGGTGCTTTTAGTGTCTCCTCATACCGCAGCACGCGACATAGCTTTGCAGACGATAAGTACAACCGTTTCAGGGAGAAGAGCGTCCAATGTGACGATCTGGCTTTAAGTCGATTCGATAACAAATGACGAAAACGGACGGATTTCTCAGGTTTTTACTACATATGAACACTTTTCACATTCTCCCGTGCAACTCGGCTGCTAGTCCTCCTTTCACGCAGAATCTTAAGGTCCTAGCTCATGTCCAAGGCACCAAAGCCAGCTAAAAAGTCAATAATCTGTACCTAAAACTTGAATTGTACTACTTCTTACTGGCTATTACATCAACTTAGAGGCTTCATCTGTGTTCTACTATGGTGCTTTTAGTGTCTCCACATACCGCAGCACGCGACATAGCTTTGCAGAAGATAAGAACGACCGTTTCAGAGAGAAGAGAGGCCAATGTGACGATCTGGCTTTAAGTCGATTCGATAACAAATGACGAAAACGGACGGATTTCTCAGGTTTTTACTACATATGAACACTTTTCACATTCTCCCGTGCAACTCGGCTGCTAGTCCTCCTTTCATGCAGAATCTTAAGGTCCTATCACATGTCCAATTCACCAAAGCCAGGTAAAAAGTCAATAATCGATACCTAAAACGTGAATTGTACTACTTCTTACTGGCTATTACATCAACTTAGAAGCTTCATGTGTGTTCTACTATGGTGCTTTTAGTGTCTCCGCATACCGCAGCACGCGACATAGCTTTGCAGACGATAAGTACAACCGTTTCAGAGAGAAGAGCGGCCAATATGACGATCTGGCTTTAAGTCGATTCGAAAACAAATGACGAAAACATACGGATTTCAAATGTTTTTACTACATATGAACATTTTTCACATTCTCCCGTGCAACTCGGCTGCTAGTCCTCCTTTCATGCAGAATCATAAGGTCCTAGCTCATGTCCAAGGCACGAAAGCCAGCTAAAAAGTCAATAATCGATACCTAAAACTTGAATTGTACTACTTCTTACTGGCTATTACATCAACTTAGAAGGTTCATCTGTATTCTTCTATGGTGCTTTTAGTGTCTCCGCATACCGCAACACGCGAAATAGCTTTGCAGACGATAAGTTCAACCGTTTCAGAGAGAAGAGCGGCCAATGTGACGATCTGGCTTTGTGTCGATTTGATAACAAATGATGAAAACGGACGGGTTTCTCAGGTTTTTACTACATATGAACACTTTTCACATTCTCCCGTGCAACTCGGCTGCTAGTCCTCCTTTCATGCAGATTCTTAAGGTCCTAGCTCATGTCCAAGGCACCAAAGCCAGCTAAAGAGTCAATAATCGATACCTAATACTTAAATTGTACTACCTCTTACTGGCTATTACATCAACTTAGAAGTTTCATCTGTGTTCTACTATGGTGCTTTTAGTGTCTCCGCATACCGCAGCACGCGAAATAGCTTTGCAGACGATAACTACAACCGTTTCAGAGAGAAGAGCGGCCAATGTGACGACCTGGCTTTAACTCGATTCGACAACAAATGACGAAAACGGACGGATTTCTCAGGTTTTTACTACATATGAACACTTTTCACATTCTCCCATGAACTCGGCTGCTAGTCCTCCTTTCATGCAGAATCTTAAGGTCCTAGCTCATGTCCAAGGCACCAAAGCCAGCTAAAAAGTCAATAATCGATACCTAAAACTTAAATTGTACTACTTCTTACTGGCTATTACTTCTACTTAGAAACTTCATCTGTGTACTACTATATTGATTTTAGTGTCTCCGGATACCGCAGCACGCGACATAGCTTTGCAGACGATAAGTACAACCGTTTCAGGGAGAAGAGCGGCCAATGTGACGATCTGGCTTTAAGTCGATTCGATAACAAATGACGAAAACGGACGGGTTTCTCAGGTTTTTACTACATATGAACACTTTTCACATTCTCCCGTGCAACTCGGCTGCTAGTCCTCCTTTCATGCAGAATCTTAAGGCCCTAGCTTATGTCCATGGCACCAAAGCCAACTAAAAAGTCAATAATCGATACCTAAAACTTGAATTGTACTACCTCTTACTGGCTATTACATCAACTTAGAAGTTTCATCTGTGTTCTACTATGGTGCTTTTAGTGTCTCCGCATACCGCGGCACGCGACATAGCTTTGCAGACGATAAGTACAACCGTTTCAGGGAGAAGAGCGGCCAATGTGACGATCTGGCTTTAAGTCGATTCGATAACAAATGACGAAAACGGACGGATTTCTCAGGATTTTACTACATATGAACACTTTTCACCTTCTCCCGTGCAACTCGGCTGCTAGTCCTCCTTTCATTCAGAATCTTAAGGTCCTAGCTCATGTCCAAGGCACCAAAGCCAGCTAAAAAGTCAATAATCGATATCTAAAACTTAAATTGTACTACTTCTTACTGGCTATTACATCAACTTAGAAGCTGCATGTGTGTTCTACTATGGTGCTTTTAGTGTCTCCGCGTACCGCAGCACGCGACATAGCTTTGCCGACGATAAGTACAACCGTTTCATAGTGAAGAGCGGCCAATGTGACGATCTGGCTTTAAGTCGATTCGATAACAAATGACGAAAACGGACGGATTTCTCAGGTTTTTACTACATATGAACACTTTTCACATTCTCCCGTGCAACTCGGCTGCTAGTCCTCCTTTCATGCAGAATCTTAAGGTCCTAGCTCATGTCCAAGGCACCAAAGCCAGCTAAAAAGTCAATAATCGATACCTAAAACTTGAATTGTCCTACTTCTTACTTGCTATTACATCTACTTAGAAGCTTCATCTGTGCTCTACTATGGTGCTTTTAGTGTCTCCGCATACCGCAGCACGCGAAATAGCTTTGCAGACGATAAGGACAACCGTTTCAGAGAGAAGAGCGGCCAATGTGATTATCTGGCTTTGTGTCGATTCGATAACAAATGACGAACACGGACGGATTTATTAGGTTTGTGCCACATATGAACACTTTTCACATTCTCCCGTGCAACTCGGCTGCTAGTCCTCCTTTCATGCAGATTTTTAAGGTCCTAGCTCATGTCCAAGGCACAAAAGCCAGCTAAAAAGTCAATAATCGATACCTAAAACTTGTATTGTACTACTTCTTACTGGCTATTACATCAACGTAAAAGCTTCATCTGTGTTCTACTACGGTGCTTTTAGTGTCTCCGCATACCGGAACACGAGACATAGCTTTGCAGACGATAAGTACAACCGTTTCAGGGAGAAGAGCGGCCAATGTGGCGATCTGGCTTTGAGTCGAATCGTTAACAAATGACGAAAACGGACGGATTTCTCAGGTTTTTACTACATATGAACACTTTCCACATTCTCCCATGCAACTCGGCTGCTAGTCCTCCTTTCATGCAGAATCTTATGGTCCTAGCCCATGTCCAAGGCACCAAAGCCAGCTAAAAAGTCAATAATCGATACCTAAAACTTGAATTGTACTACTTCTTACTGGCTATTACATCAACTTAGAAGCTGCATGTGTGTTCTACTATGGTGCTTTTAGTGTCTCCGCATACCGCAGCACGCGACATAGCTTTGCCGACGATAAGTACAACCGTTTCATAGAGAAGAGCGGCCAATGTGACGATCTGGCTTTGAGTCGATTCGTTAACAAATGACGAAAACTGACGGATTTCTCAGGATTTTACTACATATGAAAACTTTTCACTTTCTCCCATGCAACTCGGCTGCTAGTCCTCCTTTCATGCAGAATCTTAAGGTCCTAGCCCATGTCCAAGGCACCAAAGCCAGCTAAAAAGTCAATAATCGATACCTAAAACTAGAATTGTACTACTTCTTACTGGCTATTACATCAACTTAGAAGCTTCAAGTGTGTTCTACTATGGTGCTTTTAGTGTCTCCGCATACCGTAGCACGCGACATAGCTTTGCCGACGATAAGTACAACCGTTTCATAGAGAAGAGCGGCCAATGTGACGATCTGGCTTTAAGTCGATCCGAGATCAAAAGACGAAAACGGACGGATTTCTCAGGTTTTTACTACATATGAACACTTTTCACATTCTCCCATGCTACTCGGCTGCTAGACCTCCTTTCATGCAGAATCTTAAGGTCCTAGCTCATGTCCAAGGCACCAAAGCCAGCTAAAAAGTCAATGATCGATAACTAAAACTTGTATTGTACTACTTCTTACTGGCTATTACATCAACTTAGAAGGTTCATCTGTGTATTACTATGGTGCTTTTAGTGTCTCCGGATACCCCAACACGCGACATAGCTTAGCAGACGATAAGTACAACCGTTTCAGACAGAAGAGCAGCCAATGCGGCGATCTGGCTTTAAGTCGATTCGATATCAAATGACGAAAACGGACGGATTTCTCATGTTTTTACTACATATGAACACTTTTCACATTCTCCCGTGCAACTCGGCTGCTAGTCCTCCTTTCATGCAGAATCTTAAGGTTCTAGCTCATGTCCAAGGCACCAAACCCAGCTAAAAAGTCAATAATCGATACCTAAAACTTTAATTGTACTACTTCTTACTGGCTATTACATCAACTTAGAAGTTTCATCTGTGTTCTACTATGGTGCTTTTAGTGTCTCCTCATACCGCAGCACGCGACATAGCTTTGCAGACGATAAGTACAACCGTTTCAGGGAGAAGAGCGGCCAATGTGACGATCTGGCTTTAAGTCGATTCGATAACAAATCACGAAAACGGACGGA
This sequence comes from Schistocerca gregaria, assembly GCF_023897955.1. Classification (NCBI taxonomy): domain Eukaryota; kingdom Metazoa; phylum Arthropoda; class Insecta; order Orthoptera; family Acrididae; genus Schistocerca; species Schistocerca gregaria. The sequence goes on from NW_026061770.1 coordinate 2,074,523, forward strand.
TTTCTCAGGTTTATACTACATGTGAACACTTTTCACATTCTCCCGTGCAACTCGGCTGCTAGTCCTCCTTTCACGCAGAATCTTAAGGTCCTAGCTCATATCCAAGGCACCAAAGCCTGCTAAAAAATCAATAATCGATACCTAAAACTTGAATTGTACTACTTCTTACTGGCTATTACATCAACTTAGAGGCTTCATCTGTGTTCTACTATGGCGCTTTTAGTGTCTCCACATACCGCAGCACGCGACATAGCTTTGCAGACGATAAGTACGACCGTTTCAGAGAGAAGAGCGGCCAATGTGACGATCTGGCTCTAAGTCGATTCGATAACAAATCACGAAAACGGACGGATTTCTCAGGTTTTTACTACATATGAACACTTTTCACATTCTCCCGTGCAACTCGGCTGCTAGTCCTCCTTTCATTCAGAATCTTAAGGTCCTAGCTCATGTCCAAGGCACCAAAGCCAGCTAAAAAGTCAATAATCGATACCTAATACTTGAATTGTACTACTTCTTACTTGCTATTACATCAACTTAGAAGCTTCATCTGTGTCCTACTATGGTGCTTTTAGTGTCTCCGAATACCGCAGCACGCGACATAGCTTTGCAGACGATAAGTACAACCGTTTCAGACAGAAGAGCGGCCAATGTGACGATCTGGCTTTGAGTCGATTCGATAACAAATGACGAAAACGGACGGATTTCCTATGTTTTTACTACATATGAACACTTTTCACATTCTCCCGTGCAACTCGGCTGCTAGTCCTCCTTTCATGCAGAATCTTAAGGTCCTAGCTCATGTTTAGGGCACCAAAGCCAGCTAAAAAGTCAATAATCTATACCTAAAACTTGAATTGTACTACTTCTTACTGGCTATTACATCAACTTAAAAGCTTCATCTGTGTTCTACTATGGTGCTTTTAGTGTCTCCGCATACGGCAACACGCGACATATCTTTGCAGACGATAAGGACAACCGTTTCAGAGAGAAGAGCGGCCAATGTGACGATCTGGCTTTGATTCGATTCGTTAACAAATGACGAAAACGGACGGGTTTCTCAGGTTTTTACTACATATGAACTCTTTTCACATTCTCCCATGCAACTCGGCCGCTAGTCCTCCTTTCATGCAGAATCTTAAGGTCCTAGCCCATGTCAAAGGCACCAAAGCCAGCTAAAAAGTCAATAATCGATACCTAAAACGTGAATTGTACTACTTCTTACTGGCTATTACATCAACTTAGAAGCTTCATGTGTGTTCTACTATTGTGCTTTTAGTGTCTCCGCACACCGCTGCATGCGACATAGCTTTGCAGACAATAAGTACAACCGTTTCAGAGAGAAGAGCGGCCAATATGACGATCTGGCTTTAAGTCCATTCGAAAACAAATGACGAAAACGGACGGATTTCAAAGGTTTTTACTACATATGAACACTTTTCACATTCTCCCGTGCAACTCGGCTGCTAGTCCTCCTTTCATGCAGAATCATAAGGTCCTAGCTCATGTCCAAGGCACCAAAGCCAGCTAAAAAGTCAATAATCGATACCTAAAACTTGAATTGTACTACTTCTTACTGGCTATTACATCAACTTAGAAGGTTCATCTGTATTCTTCTATGGTGCTTTTAGTGCCTCCGCATACCGCAGCACGCGAAATAGCTTTGCAGACGATAAGTACAACCGTTTCAGAGAGAAGAGCGGCCAACGTGACGATCTGGCTTTAATTCGATTCGATAACAAATGACGAAAACGGACGGATTTCTCAGGTTTTTACTACATATGAACACTTTTCACATTCTCCCATGAACTCGGCTGCTAGTCCTCCTTTCATGCAGAATCTTAAGGTCCTAGCTCATGTCCAAGGCAACAAAGCCAGCTAAAAAGTCAATAATCGATACCTAAAACTTAAATTGTACTACATCTTACTTGCTATTACTTCAACTTAGAAGCTTCATCTGTGTACTACTATATTGATTTTAGTGTCTCCGGATACCGCAGCACGCGACATAGCTTTGCAGACGATAAGTACAACCGTTTCAGGGAGAAGAGCGGCCAATGTGACGATCTGGCTTTAAGTCGATTCGATAACAAATGACGAAAACGGACGGATTTCTCAGGTTTTTACTACATATGAACACTTTTCACATTCTCCCGTGCAACTCGGCTGCTAGTCCTCCTTTCATGCAGAATCTTAAGATCCTAGCTCATGTCCAAGGCACCAAAGCCAGCTAAAAAGTTAATAATCGATACCTAAAACTTGAATTGTACTACCTCTTACTGGCTATTACATCAACTTAGAAGCTTCATGTGTGTTCTACTATGGTGCTTTTAGTGTCTCCGCATACCGCAGCACGCCACATAGTTTTGTCGACGATAAGTACAACCGTTTCATAGAGATGAGCGGCCAATGTGACGATCTGGCTTTAAGTCGAAAAGAGAACAAAAGACGAAAACGGACGGATTTCTCAGGTTTTTACTACATATGAACAGTTTTCACATTCTCCCATGCAACTCGGCTGCTAGACCTCCTTTCATGCAGAATCTTAAGGTCCTAGCTCATGTCCAAGGCACCAAAGCTAGCAAAAAGTCAATAATCGATAACTAATACTTGTATTGTACTACTTCTTACTGTCTATTACATCAACTTAGAAGGTTCATCTGTGTATTACTATGGTGCTTTTAGTGTCTCCGGATACCGCAACACGCGACATAGCTTAGCAGACGATAAGTACAACCGTTTCAGACAGAAGAGCGGCCAATGCTGCGATCTGACTTTAAGTCGCTTCGATAACAAATGACGAAAACGGACGGATGTCTCAGGTTTCTACTACATATGAACACTTTTCACATTCTCCCGTGCAACTCGGCTGCTAATCCTCCTTTCATGCAGAAACTTAAGGTCCTAGCTCAAGTCCAAGGCACCAAACCCAGCTAAAAAGTCAATAATCGATACCTAAAACTTTAATTGTACTACTTCTTACTGGCTATTACATCAACTTAGAAGTTTCATCTGTGTTCTACTATGGTGCTTTTAGTGTCTCCTCATACCGCAGCACGCGACATAGCTTTGCAGACGATAAGAACAACCGTTTCAGGGAGAAGAGCGTCCAATGTGACGATCAGGCTTTAAGTCGATTCGATAACAAATGACGAAAACGGTCGGATTTCTCAGGTTTTTACTACATATGAACACTTTTCTCATTCTCCCGTGCAACTCGGCTGCTAGTCCTCCTTTCACGCAGAATCTTAAGGTCCTAGCTCATGTCCAAGGCACCAAAGCCAGCTAAAAGGTCAATAATCTGTACCTAAAACTTGAATTGTACTACTTCTTACTGGCTATTACATCAACTTAGAGGCTTCATCTGTGTTCTACTATGGTGCTTTTAGTGTCTCCACATACCGCAGCACGCGACATAGCTTTGCAGATGATAAGAACGACCGTTTCAGAGAGAAGAGAGGCCAATGTGACGATCTGGCTTTAAGTCGATTCGATAACAAATGACGAAAACGGACGGATTTCTCAGGTTTTTACTACATATGAACACTTTTCACATTCTCCCATGCAACCCGGCTGCTAGTCCTCCTTTCATGCAGAATCTTAAGGTCCTAGCTCATGTCCAAGGCACCAAAGCCAGGTAAAAAGTCAATAATCGATACCTAAAACTTGAATTGTAGTACTTCTTACTTGCTATTACATCAACTTAGCAGCTTCATCTGTGTTCTACTATGGTGCTTTTAGTGTCTCCGCATACCGCAACACGCGACATATCTTTGCAGACGATAAGGACAAACGTTTCAGAGAGAAGAGCGGCCAATATGACGATCTGGCTCTAAGTCGATTCGAAAACAAATGACGAAAACGGACGGATTTCTCAGGTTTTTACTACATATGAACACTTTTCACATTCTCCCGTGCAACTCGGCTGCTAGTCCTCCTTTCATGCAGAATCATAAGGTCCTAGCTCATGTCCAAGGCACCAAAGCCAGCTAAAAAGTCAATAATCGATACCTAAAACTTGAATTGTACTACTTCTTACTGGCTATTACATCAACTTAGAAGGTTCATCTGTATTCTTCTATGGTGCTTTTAGTGTCTCCGCATACCGCAGCTCGCGAAATAGCTTTGCAGACGATAAGTACAACCGTTTCAGAGAGAAGAGCGGCCAATGTGACGATCTGGCTTTGTGTCGATTCGATAACAAATGACGAACACGGACGGATTTCTTAGGTTTGTGCTACATATGAACACCTTTCACATTCTCCCGTGCAACTCGGCTGCTAGTCCTCCTTTCATGCAGATTCTTATGATCCTAGCTCATGTCCAAGGCACCAAAGCCAGCTAAAAAGTCAACAATCGATACCTAAAACTTAAATTGTACTACATCTTACTGGCTATTACATCAACTTAGAAGTTTCATCTGTGTTCTACTATGGTGCTTTTAGTGTCTCCGAATACCGCAGCACGCGAAATAGCTTTGCAGACGATAAGTACAACCGTTTCAGAGAGTAGAGCGGCCAATGTGACGATCTGGCTTTAAGTCGATTCTATAACAAGTGACGAAAACTGACGGATTTCTCAGGTTTTTACTACATATGAACAATTTTCACATTCTCCCATGAACTCGGCTGCTAGTCCTCCTTTCATGCAGAGTCTTAAGGTCCTAGCTCATGTCCAAGGCACCAAAGCCAGCTAAAAAGTCAATAATCGATACCTAAAACTTAAATTGTACTACTTCTTACTGGCTATTACTTCAACTTAGAAACTTCATCTGTGTACTACTATATTTATTTTAGTGTCTCCGGATACCGCAGCACGCGACATAGCTTTGCAGACGATAAGTACAACCGTTTCAGGGAGAAGAGCGGCCAATGTGACGATCTGGCTTTAAGGCGATTCGATAACAAATGACGAAAACGGACGGATTTCTCAGGTTTTTACTACATATGAACTCTTTTCAAATTCTCCCATGCAACTCGGCTGCTAGTCCTCCTTTCATGCAGAATCTTAAGGTCCTAGCTCATGTCAGAGGCACCAAAGCCAGCTAAAAAGTCAATAATCGATACCTAAAACGTGAATTGTACTACTTCTTACTGGCTATTACATCAACTTAGAAGCTTCATGTGTGTTCTACTATGGTGCTTTTAGTGTCTCCGAATACCGCAGCACGCGACATAGCTTTGCAGACGATAAGTACAACCGTTTCAGAGAGAAGTGCGGCCAATACGACGATCTGGCTCTAAGTCGATTCGAAAACAAATGACGAAAACGGACGGATTTCAAAGGTTTTTACTACATATGAACACTTTTCACATTCTCCCGTGCAACTCGGCTGCTAGTCCTCCTTTCATGCAGAATCTTACGGTCCTAGCTCATGTCCAAGGCACCAAAGCCAGCTAAAAAGTCAATAATCGATACCTAAAACTTGAATTGTACTACTTCTTACTGGCTATTACATCAACTTAGAAGGTTCATCTGTATTCTTCTATGGTGCTTTTAATGTCTCCGCATACCGCAGCACGCGAAATAGCTTTGCAGACGATAAGTACAACCGTTTCAGAGAGAAGAGCGGCCAATGTGACGATCTGGCTTTGTGTCGATTCGATAACAAATGACGAACACGGACGGATTTCTTAGGTTTGTGCTACATATGAACACTTTTCACATTCTCCCGTGCAACTCGGATGCTAGTCCTCCTTTCATGCAGATTCTTATGGTCCTAGCTCATGTCCAAGGCACCAAAGCCAGCTAAAAAGTCAATAATCGATACCTAAAACTTAAATTGTACTACATCTTACTGGCTATTACATCAACTTAGAAGTTTCATCTGTGTTCTACTATGGTGCTTTTAGTGTCTCCGCATACCGCAGCACGCGACATAGCTTTGCAGACGATAAGTACAACCGTTTCAGAGAGAAGGGCGGCCAATGTGATTATCTGGCTTTATGTCGATTCTATAACAAGTGATGAAAACGGACGGATTTCTCAGGTTTTTACTACATATGAACACCTTTCACATTCTCCCATGAACTCGGCTGCTAGTCCTCCTTTCATGCAGAATCGTAAGGTCCTAGCTCATGCCCAAGGCACCAAAGCCAGCTAAAAAGTCAATAATCGATACCTAAAACTTAAATTGTACTACATCTTACTGGCTATTACTTCAACTTAGAAACTTCATCTGTGTACTAGTATATTGATTTTAGTGTCTCCGGATACCGCAGCACGCGGCATAGCTTTGCAGACGATAAGTACAACCGTTTCAGGGAGAAGAGCGGCCAATGTGACGATCTGGCTTTAAGGCGATTCGATAACAAATGACGAAAACGGACATGTTTCTCAGGTTTTTACTACATATGAACACTTTTCACATTCTCCCGTGCAACTCGGCTGCTAGTCCTCCTTTCATGCAGAATCTTAAGGTCCTAGCTCATGTCCAAGGCACCAAAGCCAGCTAAAAAGTCAATAATCGATACCTAAAACTTGAATTGTACTACCTCTTACTGGCTATTACATCAACTTAGAAGTTTCATCTGTGTTCTACTATGGTGCTTTTAGTGTCTCCGCATACCGCAGCACGCGACATAGCTTTGCAGACGATAAGTACAACCGTTTCAGAGAGAAGAGCGGCCAATGTGACGATCTGGCTTTAAGTCGATTCGATAACAAATGACGAAAACGGACGGATTTCTCAGGTTTTTACTACATATGAACACTTTTCACATTCTCCCGTGCAACTCGGCTTCTAGTCCTCCTTTCATGCAGAATCTTAAGGTCCTAGCTCATGTCCAAGGCACCAAAGCCAGCTAAAAAGTCAATAATCGATACCTAAAACTTGAATTGTACTCCTTCTTACTGGCTATTACATCAACTTAGAAGGTTCATCTGTATTCTTCAATGGTGCTTTTAGTGTCTCCGCATACCGGAACACGAGACATAGCTTTGCAGACGAAAAGTACAACCGTTTCAGAGAGAAGAGCGGCCAATGTGGCGATCTGGCTTTGAGTCGATTCGATAACAAATGACGAAAACGGACGGATTTCTCAGGTTGTTACTACATATGAACTCTTTTCACATACCCCCATGCAACGCGGCTGCTAGTCCTCCTTTCATGCAGAATCTTAAGGTCCTAGCTCATGTCCAAGGCACCAAAGCCAGCTAAAAAGTCAGTAATCGATACCTGAAACTTAAAGTGTACTACTTCTTACTGGCTATTACATCAACTTAGAAGCTTCATCTGTGTTCTACTATGGTGCTTTTAGTGTCTCCGCATACCGCATCACGCGACATAGCTTTGCAGACGATAAGTACAACCGTTTCAGAGAGAAGAGCGGCCAATGTGACGTTCTGGCTTTAAGTCGATTCGATAACAAAAGACGAAAACCTACGGATTTCTCAGGTTTTTACTACATATGAACACTTTTCACATTCTCCCGTGCAACTCGGCTGCTAGTCCTCCTTTCATGCAGAATCTTAAGGTCCTAGCTCATGTCAATGGCACCAAAGCCAGCTAAAAAGTCAATAATCGATACCTAAAACGTGAATTGTACTACTTCTTACTGTCTATTACATCAACTTAGAAGCTTCATGTGTGTTCTACTATGGTGCTTTTAGTGTCTCCGCATACCGCAGCACGCGACATAGCTTTGCAGACGATAAGTACAACCGTTTCAGGGAGAAGAGCGGCCAATGTGACGATCTGGCTTTGTGTCGATTCGATAACAAATGACGAACACGGACGGATTTCTTAGGTTTTTACTACATATGAACACTTTTCACATTCTCCCGTGCAACTCGGCTGCTAGTCCTCCTTTCATGCAGAATCTTAAGGTCCTAGCTCATGTCCAAGGCACCTAAGCCAGCTAAAAAGTCAATAATCGATACCTAAAACTTAAATTGTACTACTTCTTACTGGCTATTACTTCAACTTAGAAACTTCATCTGTGTACTACTATATTGATTTTAGTGTCTCCGCATACCGCAGCACGCGACATAGCTTTGCAGACGATAAGTACAACCGTTTCAGGGAGAAGAGCGGCCAATGTGACGATCTGGCTTTGTGTCGATTCGATAACAAATGACGAACACGGACGGATTTCTTAGGTTCTTACTACATATGAACACTTTTCACATTCTCCCGTGCAACTCGGCTGCTAGTCCTCCTTTCATGCAGAATCTTAAGGTCCTAGCTCATGTCCAAGGCACCTAAGCCAGCTAAAAAGTCAATAATCGATACCTAAAACTTGAATTGTACTACTTCTTACTGGCTATTACATCAACTTAGAAGCTTCATCTGTGTTCTACTATGGTGCTTTTAGTGTCTCCGCATACCGCAACACGAGACATAGCTTTGCAGACGATAAGTACAACCGTTTCAGACAGAAGAGCGGCCAATGTGACGATCTGGCTTTGAGTCGATTCGTTAACAAATGACGAAAACGGACGGATTTCAAAGGTTTTTACTACATATGAACACTTTTCACATTCTCCCGTGCAACTCGGCTGCTAGTCCTCCTTTCATGCAGAATCATAAGGTCCTAGCTCATGTCCAAGGCACCGAAGCCAGCTAAAAAGTCAATAATCGATACCTAAAACTTGAATTGTACTACTTCTTACTGGCTATTACATCAACTTAGAAGGTTCATCTGTATTATTCTATGGTGTTTTTAGTGTCTCCGCATACCGCAGCACGCGAAATAGCTTTGCAGACGATAAGTACAACCGTTTCAGAGAGAAGAGCGGCCAATGTGATTATCTGGCTTTATGTCGATTCTATAACAAGTGACGAAAACGGACGGATTTCTCAGGTTTTTACTACATATGAACACCTTTCATATTCTCCCATGAACTCGGCTGCTAGTCCTCCTTTCATGCAGAATCTTACGGTCCTAGCTCATGTCCAAGGTACCAAAGCCAGCTAAAAAGTCAATAATCGATACCTAAAACTTAAATTGTACTACTTCTTACTGGCTATTACTTCAACTTAGAAACTTCATCTGTGTACTAGTATATTGATTTTAGTGTCTCCGGATACCGCAGCACGCGACATAGCTTTGCAGACGATAAGTACAACCGTTTCAGGGAGAAGAGCGGCCAATGTGACAATCTGGCTTTAAGGCGATTCGATAACAAATGACGAAAACGGACATGTTTCTCAGGTTTTTACTACATATGAAAACTTTTCACATTCTCCCGTGCAACTCGGCTGCTAGTCCTCCTTTCATGCAGAATCTTAAGGTCCTAGCTCATGTCCAAGGCACCAAAGCCAGCTAAAAAGTCAATAATCGATACCTAAAACTTGAATTGTACTACCTCTTACTGGCTATTACATCAACTTAGAAGTTTCATCTGTGTTCTACTATGGTGCTTTTAGTGTCTCCGCATACCGCAGCACGCGACATAGCTTTGCAGACGATAAGTACAACCGTTTCAGAGAGAAGAGCGGCCAATGTGGCGATCTGGCTTTAAGTCGATTCGATAACAAATGACGAAAACGGACGGATTACTCAGGTTTTTACTACATATGAACACTTTTCACATTCTCCCGTGCAACTCGGCTGCTAGTCCTCCTTTCATGCAGAATCATAAGGTCCTAGCTCATGTCCAAGGCACCAAAGCCAGCTAAAAAGTCAATAATCGATACCTAAAACTTGAATTGTACTCCTTCTTACTCGCTATTACATCAACTTAGAAGGTTCATCTGTATTCTTCAATGGTGCTTTTAGTGTCTCCGCATACCGGAACACGAGACATAGCTTTGCAGACGATAAGTACAACCGTTTCAGAGAGAAGAGCGGCCAATGTGGCGATCTGGCTTTGAGTCGATTCGATAACAAATGACGAAAACGGACGGATTTCTCAGGTTATTACTACATATGAACACTTTTCACATACTCCCATGCAACGCGGCTGCTAGTCCTCCTTTCATGCAGAATCTTAAGGTCCTAGCTCATGTCCAAGGCACCAAAGCCAGCTAAAAAGTCAGTAATCGATACCTGAAACTTAAAGTGTACTACTTCTTACTGGCTATTACATCAACTTAGAAGCTTCATCTGTTTTCTACTATGGTGCTTTTAGTGTCTCCGCATACCGCATCACGCGACATAGCTTTGCAGACGATAAGTACAACCGTTTCAGAGAGAAGAGCGGCCAATGTGACGATCTGGCTTTAAGGCGATTCGATAACAAATGACGAAAACGGACGGATTTCTCAGGTTTTTACTACATATGAACTCTTTTCAAATTCTCCCATGCAACTCGGCTGCTAGTCCTCCTTTCATGCAGAATCTTAAGGTCCTAGCTCATGTCAGAGGCACCAAAGCCAGCTAAAAAGTCAGTAATCGATACCTAAAACGTGAATTGTACTACTTCTTACTGGCTATTACATCAACTTAGAAGCTTCATGTGTGTTCTACTATGGTGCTTTTAGTGTCTCCGAATACCGCAGCACGCGACATAGCTTTGCAGACGATAAGTACAACCGTTTCAGAGAGAAGAGCGGCCAATACGACGATCTGGCTCTAAGTCGATTCGAAAACAAATGACGAAAACGGACGGATTTCAAAGGTTTTTACTACATATGAACACTTTTCACATTCTCCCGTGCAACTCGGCTGCTAGTCCTCCTTTCATGCAGAATCATAAGGTCCTAGCTCATGTCCAAGGCACCAAAGCCAGCTAAAAAGTCAATAATCGATACCTAAAACTTGAATTGTACTACTTCTTACTGGCTATTACATCAACTTAGAAGGTTCATCTGTATTCTTCTATGGTGCTTTTAGTGTCTCCGCATACCGCAGCACGCGAAATAGCTTTGCAGACGATAAGTACAACCGTTTCAGAGAGAAGAGCGGCCAATGTGACGATCTGGCTTTGTGTCGATTCGATAACAAATGACGAACACGGACGGATTTCTTAGGTTTGTGCTACATATGAACACTTTTCACATTCTCCCGTGCAACTCGGATGCTAGTCCTCCTTTCATGCAGATTCTTATGGTCCTAGCTCATGTCCAAGGCACCAAAGCCAGCTAAAAAGTCAATAATCGATACCTAAAACTTAAATTGTACTACATCTTACTGGCTATTACATCAACTTAGAAGTTTCATCTGTGTTCTACTATGGTGCTTTTAGTGTCTCCGCATACCGCAGCACGCGACATAGCTTTGCAGACGATAAGTACAACCGTTTCAGAGAGAAGGGCGGCCAATGTGATTATCTGGCTTTATGTCGATTCTATAACAAGTGATGAAAACGGACGGATTTCTCAGGTTTTTACTACATATGAACACCTTTCACATTCTCCCATGAACTCGGCTGCTAGTCCTCCTTTCATGCAGAATCGTAAGGTCCTAGCTCATGTCCAAGGCACCAAAGCCAGCTAAAAAGTCAATAATCGATACCTAAAACTTAAATTGTACTACATCTTACTGGCTATTACTTCAACTTAGAAACTTCATCTGTGTACTAGTATATTGATTTTAGTGTCTCCGGATACCGCAGCACGCGGCATAGCTTTGCAGACGATAAGTACAACCGTTTCAGGGAGAAGAGCGGCCAATGTGACGATCTGGCTTTAAGGCGATTCGATAACAAATGACGAAAACGGACATGTTTCTCAGGTTTTTACTACATATGAACACTTTTCACATTCTCCCGTGCAACTCGGCTGCTAGTCCTCCTTTCATGCAGAATCTTAAGGTCCTAGCTCATGTCCAAGGCACCAAAGCCAGCTAAAAAGTCAATAATCGATACCTAAAACTTGAATTGTACTACCTCTTACTGGCTATTACATCAACTTAGAAGTTTCATCTGTGTTCTACTATGGTGCTTTTAGTGTCTCCGCATACCGCAGCACGCGACATAGCTTTGCAGACGATAAGTACAACCGTTTCAGAGAGAAGAGCGGCCAATGTGACGATCTGGCTTTAAGTCGATTCGATAACAAATGACGAAAACGGACGGATTTCTCAGGTTTTTACTACATATGAACACTTTTCACATTCTCCCGTGCAACTCGGCTTCTAGTCCTCCTTTCATGCAGAATCTTAAGGTCCTAGCTCATGTCCAAGGCACCAAAGCCAGCTAAAAAGTCAATAATCGATACCTAAAACTTGAATTGTACTCCTTCTTACTGGCTATTACATCAACTTAGAAGGTTCATCTGTATTCTTCAATGGTGCTTTTAGTGTCTCCGCATACCGGAACACGAGACATAGCTTTGCAGACGAAAAGTACAACCGTTTCAGAGAGAAGAGCGGCCAATGTGGCGATCTGGCTTTGAGTCGATTCGATAACAAATGACGAAAACGGACGGATTTCTCAGGTTGTTACTACATATGAACTCTTTTCACATACCCCCATGCAACGCGGCTGCTAGTCCTCCTTTCATGCAGAATCTTAAGGTCCTAGCTCATGTCCAAGGCACCAAAGCCAGCTAAAAAGTCAGTAATCGATACCTGAAACTTAAAGTGTACTACTTCTTACTGGCTATTACATCAACTTAGAAGCTTCATCTGTGTTCTACTATGGTGCTTTTAGTGTCTCCGCATACCGCATCACGCGACATAGCTTTGCAGACGATAAGTACAACCGTTTCAGAGAGAAGAGCGGCCAATGTGACGTTCTGGCTTTAAGTCGATTCGATAACAAAAGACGAAAACCTACGGATTTCTCAGGTTTTTACTACATATGAACACTTTTCACATTCTCCCGTGCAACTCGGCTGCTAGTCCTCCTTTCATGCAGAATCTTAAGGTCCTAGCTCATGTCAATGGCACCAAAGCCAGCTAAAAAGTCAATAATCGATACCTAAAACGTGAATTGTACTACTTCTTACTGTCTATTACATCAACTTAGAAGCTTCATGTGTGTTCTACTATGGTGCTTTTAGTGTCTCCGCATACCGCAGCACGCGACATAGCTTTGCAGACGATAAGTACAACCGTTTCAGGGAGAAGAGCGGCCAATGTGACGATCTGGCTTTGTGTCGATTCGATAACAAATGACGAACACGGACGGATTTCTTAGGTTTTTAATACATATGAACACTTTTCACATTCTCCCGTGCAACTCGGCTGCTAGTCCTCCGTTCATGCAGAATCTTAAGGTCCTAGCTCATGTCCAAGGCACCTAAGCCAGCTAAAAAGTCAATAATCGATACCTAAAACTTAAATTGTACTACTTCTTACTGGCTATTACTTCAACTTAGAAACTTCATCTGTGTACTACTATATTGATTTTAGTGTCTCCGCATACCGCAGCACGCGACATAGCTTTGCAGACGATAAGTACAACCGTTTCAGGGAGAAGAGCGGCCAATGTGACGATCTGGCTTTGTGTCGATTCGATAACAAATGACGAACACGGACGGATTTCTTAGGTTTTTACTACATATGAACACTTTTCACATTCTCCCGTGCAACTCGGCTGCTAGTCCTCCTTTCATGCAGAATCTTAAGGTCCTAGCTCATGTCCAAGGCACCTAAGCCAGCTAAAAAGTCAATAATCGATACCTAAAACTTGAATTGTACTACTTCTTACTGGCTATTACATCAACTTAGAAGCTTCATCTGTGTTCTACTATGGTGCTTTTAGTGTCTCCGCATACCGCAACACGAGACATAGCTTTGCAGACGATAAGTACAACCGTTTCAGACAGAAGAGCGGCCAATGTGAAGATCTGGCTTTGAGTCGATTCGTTAACAAATGACGAAAACGGACGGATTTCAAAGGTTTTTACTACATATGAACACTTTTCACATTCTCCCGTGCAACTCGGCTGCTAGTCCTCCTTTCATGCAGAATCATAAGGTCCTAGCTCATGTCCAAGGCACCGAAGCCAGCTAAAAAGTCAATAATCGATACCTAAAACTTGAATTGTACTACTTCTTACTGGCTATTACATCAACTTAGAAGGTTCATCTGTATTATTCTATGGTGCTTTTAGTGTCTCCGCATACCGCAGCACGCGAAATAGCTTTGCAGACGATAAGTACAACCGTTTCAGAGAGAAGAGCGGCCAATGTGATTATCTGGCTTTATGTCGATTCTATAACAAGTGACGAAAACGGACGGATTTCTCAGGTTTTTACTACATATGAACACCTTTCATATTCTCCCATGAACTCGGCTGCTAGTCCTCCTTTCATGCAGAATCTTACGGTCCTAGCTCATGTCCAAGGTACCAAAGCCAGCTAAAAAGTCAATAATCGATACCTAAAACTTAAATTGTACTACTTCTTACTGGCTATTACTTCAACTTAGAAACTTCATCTGTGTACTAGTATATTGATTTTAGTGTCTCCGGATACCGCAGCACGCGACATAGCTTTGCAGACGATAAGTACAACCGTTTCAGGGAGAAGAGCGGCCAATGTGACAATCTGGCTTTAAGGCGATTCGATAACAAATGACGAAAACGGACATGTTTCTCAGGTTTTTACTACATATGAAAACTTTTCACATTCTCCCGTGCAACTCGGCTGCTAGTCCTCCTTTCATGCAGAATCTTAAGGTCCTAGCTCATGTCCAAGGCACCAAAGCCAGCTAAAAAGTCAATAATCGATACCTAAAACTTGAATTGTACTACCTCTTACTGGCTATTACATCAACTTAGAAGTTTCATCTGTGTTCTACTATGGTGCTTTTAGTGTCTCCGCATACCGCAGCACGCGACATAGCTTTGCAGACGATAAGTACAACCGTTTCAGAGAGAAGAGCGGCCAATGTGGCGATCTGGCTTTAAGTCGATTCGATAACAAATGACGAAAACGGACGGATTACTCAGGTTTTTACTACATATGAACACTTTTCACATTCTCCCGTGCAACTCGGCTGCTAGTCCTCCTTTCATGCAGAATCATAAGGTCCTAGCTCATGTCCAAGGCACCAAAGCCAGCTAAAAAGTCAATAATCGATACCTAAAACTTGAATTGTACTCCTTCTTACTCGCTATTACATCAACTTAGAAGGTTCATCTGTATTCTTCAATGGTGCTTTTAGTGTCTCCGCATACCGGAACACGAGACATAGCTTTGCAGACGATAAGTACAACCGTTTCAGAGAGAAGAGCGGCCAATGTGGCGATCTGGCTTTGAGTCGATTCGATAACAACTGACGAAAACGGACGGATTTCTCAGGTTATTACTACATATGAACACTTTTCACATACTCCCATGCAACGCGGCTGCTAGTCCTCCTTTCATGCAGAATCTTAAGGTCCTAGCTCATGTCCAAGGCACCAAAGCCAGCTAAAAAGTCAGTAATCGATACCTGAAACTTAAAGTGTACTACTTCTTACTGGCTATTACATCAACTTAGAAGCTTCATCTGTTTTCTACTATGGTGCTTTTAGTGTCTCCGCATACCGCATCACGCGACATAGCTTTGCAGACGATAAGTACAACCGTTTCAGAGAGAAGAGCGGCCAATGTGACGTTCTGGCTTTAAGTCGATTCGATAACAAAAGACGAAAACGGACGGATTTCTCGGGTTTTTACTACATATGAACACTTTTCACATTCTCCCGTGCAACTCGGCTGCTAGTCCTCCTTTCATGCAGAATCTTAAGGTCCTAGCTCATGTCCAAGTCACCAAAGCCAGCTAAAAAGTCAATAATCGATAACTAAAACTTGAATTGTACTACTTCTTACTGGCTATTACATCTACTTAAAAGCTTCATCTGTGTTCTACTATGGTGCTTTTAGTGTCTCCGCATACTGCAACACGCGACATATCTTTGCAGACGATAAGGACAACCGTTTCAGAGAGAATAGCGGCCAATTTGACGATCTGGCTTTGAGTCGATTCGTTAACAAATGACGAAAACGGACGGATTTCTCAGGATTTTACTACATATGAACAGTTTTCACATTCTCCCATGCAACTCGGCTGCTAGACCTCCTTTCATGCAGAATCTTAAGGTCCTAGCTCATGTCCAAGGCACCAAAGCCAGCTAAAAAGTCAATGATCGATAACTAAAACTTGTATTGTACTACTTCTTACTGGCTATTACATCAACTTAGAAGGTTCATCTGTGTATTACTATGGTGCTTTTAGTGTCTCCGGATACCGCAACACGCGACATAGCTTAGCAGACGATAAGTACAACCGTTTCAGACAGAAGAGCAGCCAATGCGGCGATCTGGCTTTAAGTCGATTCGATAACAAATGACGAAAACGGACGGATTTCTCATGTTTTCACTACATATGAACACTTTTCACATTTTCCCGTGCAACTCGGCTGCTAGTCCTCCTTTCATGCAGAATCTTAAGGTCCTAGCTCATGTCCAAGGCACCAAAGCCAGCTAAAAAGTCATTAATCGAAACCTAAAACTTTAATTGTACTACTTCTTACTGGCTATTACATCAACTTAGAAGTTTCATCTGTGTTCTACTATGGTGCTTTTAGTGTCTCCTCATACCGCAGCACGCGACATAGCTTTGCAGACGATAAGTACAACCGTTTCAGACAGAAGAGCGGCCAATGTGACGATCTGGCTTTGAGTCGATTCGATAACAAATGACGAAAACGGACGGATTTCCTATGTTTTTACTACATATGAACACTTTTCACATTCTCCCATGCAACTCGGCCGCTAGTCCTCCTTTCATGCAGAATCTTAAAGTCCTAGCTCATGTCAAAGGCACCAAAGCCAGGTAAAAAGTCAATAATCGATACCTAAAACGTGAATTGTACTACTTCTTACTGGCTATTACATCAACTTAGAAGCTTCATGTGTGTTCTACTATTGTGCTTTTAGTGTCTCCGCACACCGCTGCATGCGACATAGCTTTGCAGACAATAAGTACAACCGTTTCAGAGAGAAGAGCGGCCAATATGACGATCTGGCTTTAAGTCCATTCGAAAACAAATGACGAAAACGGACGGATTTCATAGGTTTTTACTACTTATGAACACTTTTCACATTCTCCCGTGCAACTCGGCTGCTAGTCCTCCTTTCATGCAGAATCATAAGGTCCTAGCTCATGTCCAAGGCACCAAAGCCAGCTAAAAAGTCAATAATCGATACCTAAAACTTGAATTGTACTACTTCTTACTGGCTATTACATCAACTTAGAAGGTTCATCTGTATTCTTCTATGGTGCTTTTAGTGTCTCCGCATACCGCAGCACGCGAAATAGCTTTGCAGACGATAAGTACAACCGTTTCAGAGAGAAGAGCGGCCAATGTGACGATCTGGCTTTAAGTCGATTCGATAACAAATGACGAAAACGGACGGATTTCTCAGGTTTTTACTACATATGAACACTTTTCACATTCTACAATGCAACTCGGCTGCTTGTCCTCCTTTCATGCAGAATCATAAGGTCCTAGCTCATGTCCAATGCACCAAAGCCAGCTAAAGAGTCAATAATCGATACCTAAAACTTAAATTGTACTACATCTTACTGGCTATTACATCAACTTAGAAGGTTCATCTGTGTTCTTCTATGGTGCTTTTGATGTCTCCGCATACCGCAGCACGCGAAATAGCTTTGCAGACGATAAGTACAACCGTTTCAGAGAGAAGAGCGGCCAATGTGACGATCTGGCTTTGTGTCGATTCGATAACAAATGACGAACATGGTCGGATTTCTTAGGTTTGTGCTACATATGAACACTTTTCACATTCTCCCGTGCAACTCGGCTGCTAGTCCTCCTTTCATGCAGATTCATAAGGTCCTAGCTCATGTCCAATGCACCAAAGCCAGCTAAAAAGTCAATAATCGATACCTAAAACTTGAATTGTACTACCTCTTACTGGCTATTACATCAACTTAGAAGTTTCATCTGTGTTCTACTATGGTGCTTTTAGTGTCTCCGCATACCGCAGCACGCGACATAGCTTTGCAGACGATAAGTACAACCGTTTCAGAGAGAAGAGCGGCCAATGTGGCGATCTGGCTTTAAGTCGATTCGATAACAAATGACGAAAACGGACGGATTACTCAGGTTTTTACTACATATGAACACTTTTCACATTCTCCCGTGCAACTCGGCTGCTAGTCCTCCTTTCATGCAGAATCATAAGGTCCTAGCTCATGTCCAAGGCACCAAAGCCAGCTAAAAAGTCAATAATCGATACCTAAAACTTGAATTGTACTCCTTCTTACTCGCTATTACATCAACTTAGAAGGTTCATCTGTATTCTTCAATGGTGCTTTTAGTGTCTCCGCATACCGGAACACGAGACATAGCTTTGCAGACGATAAGTACAACCGTTTCAGAGAGAAGAGCGGCCAATGTGGCGATCTGGCTTTGAGTCGATTCGATAACAAATGACGAAAACGGACGGATTTCTCAGGTTATTACTACATATGAACACTTTTCACATACTCCCATGCAACGCGGCTGCTAGTCCTCCTTTCATGCAGAATCTTAAGGTCCTAGCTCATGTCCAAGGCACCAAAGCCAGCTAAAAAGTCAGTAATCGATACCTGAAACTTAAAGTGTACTACTTCTTACTGGCTATTACATCAACTTAGAAGCTTCATCTGTTTTCTACTATGGTGCTTTTAGTGTCTCCGCATACCGCATCACGCGACATAGCTTTGCAGACGATAAGTACAACCGTTTCAGAGAGAAGAGCGGCCAATGTGACGTTCTGGCTTTAAGTCGATTCGATAACAAAAGACGAAAACGGACGGATTTCTCAGGTTTTTACTACATATGAACACTTTTCACATTCTCCCGTGCAACTCGGCTGCTAGTCCTCCTTTCATGCAGAATCTTAAGGTCCTAGCTCATGTCCAAGTCACCAAAGCCAGCTAAAAAGTCAATAATCGATACCTAAAACTTGAATTGTACTACTTCTTACTGGCTATTACATCAACTTAAAAGCTTCATCTGTGTTCTACTATGGTGCTTTTAGTGTCTCCGCATACTGCAACACGCGACATATCTTTGCAGACGATAAGGACAACCGTTTCAGAGAGAATAGCGGCCAATTTGACGATCTGGCTTTGAGTCGATTCGTTAACAAATGACGAAAACGGACGGATTTCTCAGGATTTTACTACATATGAACAGTTTTCACATTCTCCCATGCAACTCGGCTGCTAGACCTCCTTTCATGCAGAATCTTAAGGTCCTAGCTCATGTCCAAGGCACCAAAGCCAGCTAAAAAGTCAATGATCGATAACTAAAACTTGTATTGTACTACTTCTTACTGGCTATTACATCAACTTAGAAGGTTCATCTGTGTATTACTATGGTGCTTTTAGTGTCTCCGGATACCGCAACACGCGACATAGCTTAGCAGACAATAAGTACAACCGTTTCAGACAGAAGAGCAACCAATGCGGCGATCTGGCTTTAAGTCGATTCGATAACAAATGACGAAAACGGACGGATTTCTCATGTTTTCACTACATATGAACACTTTTCACATTTTCCCGTGCAACTCGGCTGCTAGTCCTCCTTTCATGCAGAATCTTAAGGTCCTAGCTCATGTCCAAGGCACCAAAGCCAGCTAAAAAGTCATTAATCGAAACCTAAAACTTTAATTGTACTACTTCTTACTGGCTATTACATCAACTTAGAAGTTTCATCTGTGTTCTACTATGGTGCTTTTAGTGTCTCCTCATACCGCAGCACGCGACATAGCTTTGCAGACGATAAGTACAACCGTTTCAGGGAGGAGAGCGGCCAATGTGACGATCTGGCTTTAAGTCGATTCGATAACAAATCACGAAAACGGACGGATTTCTCAGGTTTATACTACATGTGAACACTTTTCCCATTCTCCCGCGCAACTCGGCTGCTAGTCCTCCTTTCACGCAGAATCTTAAGGTCCTAGCTCATATCCAAGGCACCAAAGCCAGCTAAAAAATCAATAATCGATACCTAAAACTTGAATTGTACTACTTCTTACTGGCTATTACATCAACTTAGAGGCTTCATCTGTGTTCTACTATGGCGCTTTTAGTGTCTCCACATACCGCAGCACGCGACATAGCTTTGCAGACGATAAGTACGACCGTTTCAGAGAGAAGAGCGGCCAATGTGACGATCTGGCTCTAAGTCGATTCGATAACAAATCACGAAAACGGACGGATTTCTCAGGTTTTTACTACATATGAACACTTTTCACATTCTCCCGTGCAACTCGGCTGCTAGTCCTCCTTTCATTCAGAATCTTAAGGTCCTAGCTCATGTGCAAGTCACCAAAGCCAGCTAAAAAGTCAATAATCGTTACCTAATACTTGAATTGTACTACTTCTTACTTGCTATTTCATCAACTTAGAAGCTTCATCTGTGTCCTACTATGGTGCTTTTAGTGTCTCCGAATACCGCAGCACGCGATATAGCTTTGCAGACGATAAGTACAACCGTTTCAGACAGAAGAGCGGCCAATGTGACGATCTGGCTTTGAGTCGATTCGATAACAAATGACGAAAACGGACGGATTTCCTATGTTTTTACTACATATGAACACTTTTCACATTCTCCCATGCAACTCGGCCGCTAGTCCTCCTTTCATGCAGAATCTTAAAGTCCTAGCTCATGTCAAAGGCACCAAAGCCAGGTAAAAAGTCAATAATCGATACCTAAAACGTGAATTGTACTACTTCTTACTGGCTATTACATCAACTTAGAAGCTTCATGTGTGTTCTACTATTGTGCTTTTAGTGTCTCCGCACACCGCTGCATGCGACATAGCTTTGCAGACAATAAGTACAACCGTTTCAGAGAGAAGAGCGGCCAATATGACGATCTGGCTTTAAGTCCATTCGAAAACAAATGACGAAAACGGACGGATTTCATAGGTTTTTACTACTTATGAACACTTTTCACATTCTCCCGTGCAACTCGGCTGCTAGTCCTCCTTTCATGCAGAATCATAAGGTCCTAGCTCATGTCCAAGGCACCAAAGCCAGCTAAAAAGTCAATAATCGATACCTAAAACTTGAATTGTACTACTTCTTACTGGCTATTACATCAACTTAGAAGGTTCATCTGTATTCTTCTATGGTGCTTTTAGTGTCTCCGCATACCGCAGCACGCGAAATAGCTTTGCAGACGATAAGTACAACCGTTTCAGAGAGAAGAGCGGCCAATGTGACGATCTGGCTTTAAGTCGATTCGATAACAAATGACGAAAACGGACGGATTTCTCAGTTTTTTACTACATATGAACACTTTTCACATTCTACAATGCAACTCGGCTGCTAGTCCTCCTTTCATGCAGAATCATAAGGTCCTAGCTCATGTCCAATGCACCAAAGCCAGCTAAAGAGTCAATAATCGATACCTAAAACTTAAATTGTACTACATCTTACTGGCTATTACATCAACTTAGAAGGTTCATCTGTGTTCTTCTATGGTGCTTTTGATGTCTCCGCATACCGCAGCACGCGAAATAGCTTTGCAGACGATAAGTACAACCGTTTCAGAGAGAAGAGCGGCCAATGTGACGATCTGGCTTTGTGTCGATTCGATAACAAATGACGAACATGGTCGGATTTCTTAGGTTTGTGCTACATATGAACACTTTTCACATTCTCCCGTGCAACTCGGCTGCTAGTCCTCCTTTCATGCAGATTCATAAGGTCCTAGCTCATGTCCAATGCACCAAAGCCAGCTAAAGAGTCAATAATCGATACCTAAAACTTTAATTGTACTACATCTTACTGGCTATTACGTTAACTTAGTAGTTTCATCTGTGTTCTACTGTGGTGCTTTTAGTGTCTCCGCATACCGCAGCACGCGACATAGCTTTGCAGACGATAAGTACAACCGTTTCAGAGAGTAGAGCGGCAATTGTGACGATCTGGCTTTAAGTCGATTCTATAACAAGTGACGAAAACGGACGGATTTCTCAGGTTTTTACTACATATGAACACTTTTCACATTCTGCCATGAACTCGGCTGCTAGTCCTCCTTTCATGCAGAATCTTAAGGTCCTAGCTCGTGTCCAAGGCACCAAAGCCACCTAAAAAGTCAATAATCGATACCTAAAACTTGAATTGTACTACTTCTTACTGGCTATTACTTCTACTTAGAAACTTCATCTGTGTACTAATATATTGATTTTAGTGTCTCCGGATACCGCAGCACGCGACATAGCTTTGCAGACGATAAGTACAACCGTTTCAGGGAGAAGAGCGGCCAATGTGACGATCTGGCTTTGTGTCGATTCGATAACAAATGACGAACACGGACGGATTTCTTAGGTTTTTACTACATATGAACACTTTTCACATTCTCCCGTGCAACTCGGCTGCTAGTCCTCCTTTCATGCAGATTCTTAAGGTCCTAGCTCATGTCCAAGGCACCAAAGCCAGCTAAAAAGTCAATAATCGATACCTAAAACTTGAATTGTACTACTCCTTACTTGCTATTACATCAACTTAGAAGCTTCATCTGTGTCCTACTATGGTGCTTTTAGTGTCTCCGAATACCGCAGCACGCGACATAGGTTTGCAGACGATAAGTACAACCGTTTCAGACAGAAGAGCGGCCAATGTGACGATCTGGCATTGAGACGATTCGATAACAAATGACGAAAACGGACTGATTTCTCAGGTTTTTACTACACATGAACACTTTTCACATTCTCCCGTGCAACTCGGCTGCTAGTCCTCCTTTCATGCAGAATCTTAAGGTCCTAGCTCATGTCAAAGGCACCAAAGCCAGGTAAAAAGTCAATAATCGATACCTAAAACGTGAATTGTACTACTTCTTACTGGCTATTACATCAACTTAGAAGCTTCATGTGTGTTGTACTATGGTGCTTTTAGTGTCTCCGCATACCGCAGCACGCGACATAGCTTTGCAGACGATAAGTACAACCGTTTCAGAGAGAAGAGCGGCCAATATGACGATCTGGCTTTAAGTCGATTCGAAAACAAATGACGAAAACGGTCGGATTTCAAAGGTTTTTACTACATATGAACACTTTTCACATTCCCCCGTGCAACTCGGCTGCTAGTCCTCCTTTCATGCAGATTCATAAGGTCCTAGCTCATGTCCAAGGCACCAAAGCCAGCTAAAAAGTCAATAATCGATACCTAAAACTTGAATTGTACTCCTTCTTACTGGCTATTACATCAACTTAGAAGGTTCATCTGTATTCTTCAATGGTGCTTTTACTGTCTCCGCATACCGCAGCACGCGAAATAGCTTTGCAGACGATGAGTACAACCGTTTCAGAGAGAAGAGCGGCCAATGTGACGATCTGGTTTTGTGTCGATTCGATAACAAATGACGAACACGGACGGATTTCTTAGGTTTGTGCTACATATGAACACTTTTCACATTCTCCCGTGCAACTCGGCTGCTAGTCCTCCTTTCATGCAGATTCTTAAGGTCGTAGCTCGTGTCCAAGGAACCAAAGCAAGCTAAAAAGTCAATAATCGATACCTAAAACTTAAATTGTACTACTTCTTACTGGCTATTACTTCAACTTAGAAACTTCATCTGTGTACTACTATATTGATTTTAGTGTCTCCGGATACCGCAGCACGCGACATAGCTTTGCAGACGATAAGTACAACCGTTTCAGGGAGAAGAGCGGCCAATCTGACGATCTGGCTTTAAGTCAGTTCGATAACAAATGACGAAAACGGACGGGTTTCTCAGGTTTTTACTACATATGAACACTTTTCACATTCTCCCGTGCAACTCGGCTGCTGGTCCTCCTTTCATGCAGAATCTTATGGTCTTAGCTCATGTCCAAGGCACCAAAGCCAGCTAAAAAGTCAATAATCGATACCTAAAACTTGAATAGTACTACCTCTTACTGGCTATTACATCAACTTAGAAGTTTCATCTGTGTTCTACTATGGTGCTTTTAGTGTCTCCGCATACCGCAGCACGCGACATAGCTTTGCAGACGATAAGTACAACCGTTTCAGGGAGAAGAGCGGCCAATGTGACGATCTGGCTTTAAGTCCATTCGATAACAAATGACGAGAACGGACGGATTTCTAAGGTTTTTACTACATATGAACACTTTTCACATTCTCCCGTGCAACTCGGCTGCTAGTCCTCCTTTCATGCAGAATCTTAAGGTCCTAGCTCATGTCCAAGGCACCAAAGCCAGCTAAAAAGTCAATAATCGATACCTAAAACTTGAATTGTACTACTTCTTACTGGCTATTACATCAACTTAGAGGCTTCATCTGTGTTCTACTATGGCGCTTTTAGTGTCTCCACATACCGCAGCACGCGACATAGCTTTGCAGACGATAAGTACGACCGTTTCAGAGAGAAGAGCGGCCAATGTGACGATCTGGCTCTAAGTCGATTCGATAACAAATCACGAAAACGGACGGATTTCTCAGGTTTTTACTACATATGAACACTTTTCACATTCTCCCGTGCAACTCGGCTGCTAGTCCTCCTTTCATTCAGAATCTTAAGGTCCTAGCTCATGTCCAAGGCACCAAAGCCAGCTAAAAAGTCAATAATCGATACCTAATACTTGAATTGTACTACTTCTTACTTGCTATTACATCAACTTAGAAGCTTCATCTGTGTCCTACTATGGTGCTTTTAGTGTCTCCGAATACCGGAGCACGCGACATAGCTTTGCAGACGATACGTACAACCGTTTCAGACAGAAGATCTGGCTTTGAGTCGATTCGATAACAAATGACGAAAACGGACGGATTTCCTATGTTTTTACTACATATGAACACTTTTCACATTCTCCCGTGCAACTCGGCTGCTAGTCCTCCTTTCATGCAGAATCTTAAGGTCCTAGCTCATGTTTAAGGCACCAAAGCCAGCTAAAAAGTCAATAATCTATACCTAAAACTTGAATTGTACTACTTCTTACTGGCTATTACATCAACTTAAAAGCTTCATCTGTGTTCTACTATGGTGCTTTTAGTGTCTCCGCATACGGCAACACGCGACATATCTTTGCAGACGATAAGGACAACTGTTTCAGAGAGAAGAGCGGCCAATGTGACGATCTGGCTTTGAGTCGATTTGTTAACAAATGACGAAAACGGACGGATTTCTCAGGTTTTTACTACATATGAACTCTTTTGACATTCTCCCATGCAACTCGGCCGCTAGTCCTCCTTTCATGGAGAATCTTAAGGTCCTAGCTCATGTCAAAGGCACCAAAGCCAGCTAAAAAGTCAATAATCGATACCTAAAACGTGAATTGTACTACTTCTTACTGGCTATTACATCAACTTAGAAGCTTCATGTGTGTTCTACTATGGTGCTTTTAGTGTCTCCGCACACCGCTGCACGCGACATAGCTTTGCAGACAATAAGTACAACCGTTTCAGAGAGAAGAGCGGCCAATGTGACGATCTGGCTTTAAGTCGATTCGATAACAAATGACGAAAACGGACGGATTTCTCAGGTTTCTACTACATATGAACACTTTTCACATTCTTCCGTGCAACTCGGCTGCTAATCCTCCTTTCATGCAGAATCTTAAGGTCCTAGCTCAAGTCCAAGGCACCAAAGCCAGCTAAAAAGTCAATAATCGATACCTAAAACTTTAATTGTACTACTTCTTACTGGCTATTACATCAACTTAAAAGCTTCATCTGTGTTCTACTATGGTGCTTTTAGTGTCTCCGCATACCGGAACACGAGACATAGCTTTGCAGACGATAAGTACAACCGTTTCAGAGAGAAGAGCGGCCAATGTGGCGATCTGGCTTTGAGTCGATTCGATAACATATGACGAAAACGGACGGATTTCTCAGGTTTTTACTACATATGAACACTTTTCACATACTCCCATGCAACGCGGCTGCTAGTCCTCCTTTCATGCAGAATCTTAAGGTCCTAGCTCAAGTCCAAGGCACCAAAGCCAGCTAAAAAGTCAATAATCGATACCTAAAACTTTAATTGTACTACTTCTTACTGGCTATTACATCAACTTAGAAGTTTCATCTGTGTTCTACTATGGTGCTTTTAGTGTCTCCTCATACCGCAGCACGCGACATAGCTTTGCAGACGATAAGTACAACCGTTTCAGGGAGAAGAGCGTCCAATGTGACGATCTGGCTTTAAGTCGATTCGATAACAAATGACGAAAACGGACGGATTTCTCAGGTTTTTACTACATATGAACACTTTTCACATTCTCCCGTGCAACTCGGCTGCTAGTCCTCCTTTCATGCAGATTCTTAAGGTCCTAGCTCATGTCCAAGGCACCAAAGCCAGCTAAAAAGTCAATAATCGATACCTAAAACTTTAATTGTACTACTTCTTACTGGCTATTACATCAACTTAGAAGTTTCATCTGTGATCTACTATGGTGCTTTTAGTGTCTCCTCATACCGCAGCACGCGACATAGCTTTGCAGACGATAAGTACAACCGTTTCAGGGAGAAGAGCGGCCAAAGTGACGATCTGGCTTTAAGTCGATTCGATAACAAATCACGAAAACGGACGGACTTCTCAGGTTTATACTACATGTGAACACTTTTCACATTCTCCCGTCCAACTCGGCTGCTAGTCCTCCTTTCACGCAGAATATTAAGGTCCTAGCTCATATCCAAGGCACCAAAGCCAGCTAAAAAATCAATAATCGATACCTAAAACTTGAATTGTACTACTTCTTACTGGCTATTACATCAACTTAGAGGCTTCATCTGTGTTCTACTATGGCGCTTTTAGTGTCTCCACATACCGCAGCACGCGACATAGCTTTGCAGACGATAAGTACGACCGTTTCAGAGAGAAGAGCGGCCAATGTGACGATCTGGCTCTAAGTCGATTCGATAACAAATCACGAAAACGGACAGATTTCTCAGGTTTTTACTACATATGAACACTTTTCACATTCTCCCGTGCAACTCGGCTGCTAGTCCTCCTTTCATTCAGAATCTTAAGGTCCTAGCTCATGTCCAAGGCACCAAAGCCAGCTAAAAAGTCAATAATCGATACCTAATACTTGAATTGTACTACTTCTTACTTGCTATTACATCAACTTAGAAGCTTCATCTGTGTCCTACTATGGTGCTTTTAGTGTCTCCGAATACCGGAGCACGCGACATAGCTTTGCAGACGATAAGTACAACCGTTTCAGACAGAAGATCTGGCTTTGAGTCGATTCGATAACAAATGACGAAAACGGACGGATATCCTATGTTTTTACTACATATGAACACTTTTCACATTCTCCCGTGCAACTCGGCTGCTAGTCCTCCTTTCATGCAGAATCTTAAGGTCCTAGCTCATGTTTAAGGCACCAAAGCCAGCTAAAAAGTCACTAATCTATACCTAAAACTTGAATTGTACTACTTCTTACTGGCTATTACATCAACTTAAAAGCTTCATCTGTGTTCTACTATGGTGCTTTTAGTGTCTCCGCATACGGCAACACGCGACATATCTTTGCAGACGATAAGGACAACTGTTTCAGAGAGAAGAGCGGCCAATGTGACGATCTGGCTTTGAGTCGATTCGTTAACAAATGACGCAAACGGACGGATTTCTCAGGTTTTTACTACATATGAACTCTTTTCACATTCTCCCATGCAACTCGGCCGCTAGTCCTACTTTCATGGAGAATCTTAAGGTCCTAGCTCATGTCAAAGGCACCAAAGCCAGCTAAAAAGTCAATAATCGATACCTAAAACGTGAATTGTACTACTTCTTACTGGCTATTACATCAACTTAGAAGCTTCATGTGTGTTCTACTATGGTGCTTTTAGTGTCTCCGCACACCGCTGCACGCGACATAGCTTTGCAGACAATAAGTACAACCGTTTCAGAGAGAAGAGCGGCCAATATGACGATCTGGCTTTAAGTCCATTCAAAAACAAATGACGAAAACGGACGGATTTCAAAGGTTTTTACTACATATGAACACTTTTCACATTCTCCCGTGCAACTCGGCTGCTAGTCCTCCTTTCATGCAGAATCATAAGGTTCTAGCTCATGTCCAAGGCACCAAAGCCAGCTAAAAAGTCAATAATCGATACCTAAAACTTAAATTGTACTACTTCTTACTTGCTATTACTTCAACTTAGAAGCTTTATCTGTGTACTACTATATTGATTTTAGTGTCTCCGGATACCGCAGCACGCGACATAGCTTTGCAGACGATAAGTACAACCGTTTCAGGGAGAAGAGCGGCCAATGTGACGATCTGGCTTTAAGTCGATTCGATAACAAATGACGAAAACGGACGGATTTCTCAGGTTTCTACTACATATGAACACTTTTCACATTCTTCCGTGCAACTCGGCTGCTAATCCTCCTTTCATGCAGAATCTTAAGGTGCTAGCTCAGGTCCAAGGCACCAAAGCCAGCTAAAAAGTCAATAATCGATACTTAAAACTTTAATTGTACTACTTCTTACTGGCTATTACATCAACTTAGAAGTTTCATCTGTGTTCTATTATGGTGCTTTTACTGTCTCCTCATACCACAGCACGCGACATAGCTTTGCAGACGATAAGAACGACCGTTTCAGAGAGAAGAGAGGCCAATGTGACGATCTGGCTTTAAGTCGATTCGATAACAAATGACGAAAATGGACGGATTTCTCAGGTTTTTACTACATGTGAACACTTTTCACATTCTCCCGTGCAACTCGGCTGCTAGTCCTCCTTTCATGCAGAATCTTAAGGTCCTAGCACATGTCCAAGGCACCAAAGCCAGGTAAAAAGTCAATAATCGATACCTAAAACGTGAATTGTACTACTTCTTACTGGCTATTACATCAACTTAGAAGCTTCATGTGTGTTCTACTATGGTGCTTTTAGTGTCTCCGCATACCGCAGCACGTGACATAGCTTTGCAGACGATAAGTACAACCGTTTCAGAGAGAAGAGCGGCCAATATGACGATCTGGCTTTAAGTCGATTCGAAAACAAATGACGAAAACGGACGGATTTCAAAGGTTTTTACTACATATGAACACTTTTCACATTCTCCCGTGCAACTCGGTTGCTAGTCCTAATTTCATGCAGAATCATAAGGTCCTAGCTCATGTCCAAGGCACCAAAGCCAGCTAAAGAGTCAATAATCCATACCTAAAACTTAAATTGTACTACATGTTACTGGCTATTACATCAACTTAGAAGGTTCATCTGTATTCTTCTATGGTGCTTTTGATGTCTCCGCATACCGCAGCACGCGAAATAGCTTTGCAGACGATAAGTACAACCGTTTCAGAGAGAAGAGCGGCCAATGTGACGATCTGGCTTTGTGTTGATTCGATAACAAATGACGAACATGGACGGATTTCTTAGGTTTGTGCTACATATGAACACTTTTCACATTCTCCCGTGCAACTCGGCTGCTAGTCCTCCTTTCATGCAGATTCATAAGGTCCTAGCTCATGACCAAGGCACCAAAGCCAGCTAAAGAGTCAATAATCGATACCTAAAACTTAAATTGTACTACATCTTACTGGCTATTACATTAACTTAGTAGTTTCATCTGTGTTCTACTATGGTGCTTTTAGTGTCTCCGCATACCGCAGCACGCGACATAGCTTTGCAGACGATAAGTACAACCGTTTCAGAGAGAAGAGCGGCAATTGTGACGATCTGGCTTAAAGTCGATTCTATAACAAGTGACGAAAACGGACGGATTTCTCAGGTTTTTACTACATATGAACACTTTTCACATTCTGCCATGAACTCGGCTGCTAGTCCTCCTTTCATGCAGAATCTTAAGGTCCTAGCTCGTGTCCAAGGCACCAAAGCCAGGTAAAAAGTCAATAATCGATACCTAAAACTTAAATTGTACTACTTCTTACTGGCTATTACTTCTACTTAGAAACTTCATCTGTGTACTAATATATTGATTTTAGTGTCTCCGGATACCGCAGCACGCGACATAGCTTTGCAGACGATAAGTACAACCGTTTCAGGGAGAAGAGCGGCCAATGTGACGATCTGGCTTTGTGTCGATTCGATAACAAATGACGAACACGGACGGATTTCTTAGGTTTTTACTACATATGAACACTTTTCACATTCTCCCGTGCAACTCGGCTGCTAGTCCTCCTTTCATGAGGATTCTTAAGGTCCTAGCTCATGTCCAAGGCACCAAAGCCAGCTAAAAAGTCAATAATCGATACCTAAAACTTGAATTGTACTACTTCTTACTGGCTATTACATCAACTTAGAAGGTTAATCTGTATTCTTCTATGGTGCTTTTAGTGTCTCCGAATACCGCAGCACGCGACATAGGTTTGCAGACGATAAGTACAACCGTTTCAGAGAGAAGAGCGGCCAACGTGACGATCTGGCTTTAAGTCGATTCGACAACAAATGACGAAAACGGACGGATTTCTCAGGTTTTTACTACATATGAACACTTTTCACATTCTCCCATGAACTCGGCTGCTAGTCCTCCTTTCATGCAGAATCTTAAGGTCCTAGCTCATGTCCAAGGCACCAAAGCCAGCTAAAAAGTCAATAATCGATACCTAAAACTTAAATTGTACTACTTCTTACTTGCTATTACTTCAACTTAGAAGCTTCATCTGTGTACTACTATATTGATTTTAGTGTCTCCGGATACCGCAGCACGCGACATAGCTTTGCAGACGATAAGTACAACCGTTTCAGGGAGAAGAGCGGCCAATGTGACGATCTGGCTTTAAGTCGATTCGATAACAAATGACGAAAACGGACGGATTTCTCAGGTTTCTACTACATATGAACACTTTTCACATTCTCCCGTGCAACTCGGCTGCTAATCCTCCTTTCATGCAGAATCTTAAGGTCCTAGCTCAAGTCCAAGGCACCAAAGCCAGCTAAAAAGTCAATAATCGATACCTAAAACTTTAATTGTACTACTTCTTACTGGCTATTACATCAACTTAGAAGTTTAATCTGTGTTCTATTATGGTGCTTTTAGTGTCTCCTCATACCGCAGCACGCGACATAGCTTTGCAGACGATAAGAACGACCGTTTCAGAGAGAAGAGAGGCCAATGTGACGATCTGGCTTTAAGTCGATTCGATAACAAATGACGAAAATGGACGGATTTCTCAGGTTTTTACTACATATGAACACTTTTCACATTCTCCCGTGCAACTCGGCTGCTAGTCCTCCTTTCATGCAGAATCTTAAGGTCCTAGCACATGTCCAAGGCACCAAAGCCAGGTAAAATGTCAATAATCGATACCTAAAACGTGAATTGTACTACTTCTTACTGGCTATTACATCAACTTAGAAGCTTCATGTGTGTTCTACTATGGTGCTTTTAGTGTCTCCGCATACCGCAGCACGCGACATATCTTTGCAGACGATAAGTACAACCGTTTCAGAGAGAAGAGCGGCCAATATGACGATCTGGCTTTAAGTCGATTCGAAAACAAATGACGAAAACGGACGGATTTCAAAGGTTTTTACTACATATGAACACTTTTCACATTCTCCCGTGCAACTCGGCTGCTAGTCCTCCTTTCATGCAGAATCATAAGGTCCTAGCTCATGTCCAAGGCACCAAAGCCAGCTAAAGAGTCAATAATCCATACCTAAAACTTAAATTGTACTACATCTTACTGGCTATTACATCAACTTAGAAGGTTCATCTGTATTCTTCTATGGTGCTTTTGATGTCTCCGCATACCGCAGCACGCGAAATAGCTTTGCAGACGATAAGTACAACCGTTTCAGAGAGAAGAGCGGCCAATGTGACGATCTGGCTTTGTGTTGATTCGATAACAAATGACGAACATGGACGGATTTCTTAGGTTTGTGCTACATATGAACACTTTTCACATTCTCCCGTGCAACTCGGCTGCTAGTCCTCCTTTCTTGCAGATTCATAAGGTCCTAGCTCATGACCAAGGCACCAAAGCCAGCTAAAGAGTCAATAATCGATACCTAAAACTTAAATTGTACTACATCTTACTGGCTATTACATTAACTTAGTAGTTTCATCTGTGTTCTACTATGGTGCTTTTAGTGTCTCCGCATACCGCAGCACGCGACATAGCTTTGCAGACGATAAGTACAACCGTTTCAGAGAGAAGAGCGGCCAATGTGACGATCTGGCTTTAAGTCGATTCTATAACAAGTGACGAAAACGGACGGATTTCTCAGGTTTTTACTACATATGAACACTTTTCACATTCTGCCGTGAACTCGGCTGCTAGTCCTCCTTTCATGCAGAATCTTAAGGTCCTAGCTCGTGTCCAAGGCACCAAAGCCAGCTAAAAAGTCAATAATCGATACCTAAAACTTAAATTGTACTACTTCTTACTGGCTATTACTTCTACTTAGAAACTTCATCTGTGTACTAATATATTGATTTTAGTGTCTCCGGATACCGCAGCACGCGACATAGCTTTGCACACGATAAGTACAACCGTTTCAGGGAGAAGAGCGGCCAATGTGACGATCTGGCTTTGTGTCGATTCGATAACAAATGACGAACACGGACGGATTTCTTAGGTTTTTACTACATATGAACACTTTTCACATACTCCCGTGCAACTCGGCAGCTAGTCCTCCTTTCATGAGGATTCTTAAGGTCCTAGCTCATGTCCAAGGCACCAAAGCCAGCTAAAAAGTCAATAATCGATACCTAAAACTTGAATTGTACTACTCCTTACTTGCTATTACATCAACTTAGAAGCTCCATCTGTGTCCTACTATGGTGCTTTTAGTGTCTCCGAATACCGCAGCACGCGACATAGGTTTGCAGACGATAAGTACAACCGTTTCAGACAGAAGAGCGGCCAATGTGACGATCTGGCTTTGAGACGATTCGATAACAAATGACGAAAACGGACGGATTTCTCAGGTTTTTACTACATATGAACACTTTTCACATTCTCCCGTGCAACTCGGCTGCTAGTCCTCCTTTCATGCAGAATCTTAAGGTCCTAGCTCATGTTTAAGGCACCAAAGCCACCTAAAAAGTCAATAATCTATACCTAAAACTTGAATTGTACTACTTCTTACTGGCTATTACATCAACTTAAAAGCTTCATCTGTGTTCTACTATGGTGCTTTTAGTGTCTCCGCATACCGCAACACGCGACATATCTTTGCAGACGATAAGGACAACCGTTTCAGAGAGAAGAGCGGCCAATGTGACGATCTAGCTTTGAGTCGATTCGTTAACAAATGACGAAACCGGACGGATATCTCAGATTTTTACTACATATGAACTCTATTCACATTCTCCCATGCAACTCGGCTGCTAGTCCTCTATTCATGCAGAATCTTAAGGTCCTAGCTCATGTCAAAGGCACCAAAGCCAGGTAAAAAGTCAATAATCGATACCTAAAACGTGAATTGTACTACTTCTTACTGGCTATTACATCAACTTAGAAGCTTCATCTGTGTTCTACTATGGTGCTTTTAGTGTCTCCGCATACCGCATCACGCGACATAGCTTTGCAGACAATAAGTACAACAGTTTCAGAGAGAAGAGCGGCCAATGTGACGATCTGGCTTTAAGTCGATTCGATAACAAAAGACGAAAACGGACGGATTTCTCAGGTTTTTACTACATATGAACACTTTTCACATTCTCCCGTGCAACTCGACTGCTAGTTCTCCTTTCATGCAGAATCTTAAGGTCGTAGCTCTTGTCCAAGGCACCAAAGCCAGCTAAAAAGTCAATAATCGATACCTAAAACTTGAATTGTACTACTTCTTACTGGCTATTACATCAACTTAATAGCTTCATCTGTGTTCTACTATGGTGCTTTTAGTGTCTCCGCATACCGCAACACGCGACATATCTTTGCAGACGATAAGGACAACCGTTTCAGAGAGAATAGCGGCCAATGTGACGATCTGGCTTTGAGTCGATTCGTTAACAAATGACGAAAACGGACGGATTTCTCAGGTTTTTACTACATATGAACACTTTTCACATTCTCCTGTACAACTCGGCTGCTAGTCCTCCTTTCATGCAGAATCTTAAGGTCCTAGCTCATGTCCAAATCACGAAAGAAAGCTAAGAAGTCAATAATCGATACCTAAAACTTGAATTGTACTACTTCTTACTGGCTATTACATCAACTTAGAAGCTTCATGTGTGTTCTACTATGGTGCTTTTAGTGTCTCCGCATACCGCAGCACGCGACATAGCTTTGCAGACGATAAGTACAACCGTTTCATAGAGACGGGCGGCCAATGTGACGATCTGGCTTTAAGTCGATTCGAGAACAAAAGACGAAAACAGACGGATTTCTCAGGTTTTTACTACATATGAACACTTTTCACATTCTCCCATGCAACTCGGCTGCTAGACCTCCTTACGTGCAGAATCTTACGGTCGTAGCTCATGTCCAAGGCACCAAAGCCAGCTAAAGAGTCAATAATCGATACCTAAAACTTGTATTGTACTACTTGTTACTGGCTATTACATCAACTTAGAAGGTTCATCTGAGTATTACTATGGTGCTTTTAGTGTCTCCGCATTCCGCAACACGCGACATAGCTTAGCAGACGATAAGTACAACCGTTTCAGACAGAATAGCGGCCAATGCGGCGATCTGGCTTTAAGTCGATTCGATAACAAATGACGAAAACGGACGGATTTCTAAGGTTTTTACTACATATGAACACTTTTCACATTCTCCCGTGCAACTCGGCTGCTAGTCCTCCTTTCATGCAGAATCTTAAGGTCCTAGCTCATGTCCAAGGCACCAAAGCCAGCTAAAAAGTCAATAATCGATACCTAAAACTTTAATTGTACTACTTCTACTGGCTATTACATCAACTTAGAAGTTTCATCTGTGTTCTACTATGGTGCTTTTAGTGTCTCCGCATACCGCAGCACGCGACATAGCTTTGCAGACGATAAGTACAACCGCTTCAGTGAGAAGAGCGGCCAATGTGACGATCTGGCTTTAAGTCGATTCGAAGTCAAATGACGAAAACGGACGGATTTCAAAGGTTTTTACTACATATGAACACTTTTCACATTCTCCCGTTCAACTCGGCTGCTAGTCCTCCTTTCATGCAGAATCATAAGGTCCTAGCTCATGTCCAAGGCACCAAAGCCAGCTAAAGAGTCAATAATCGATACCTAAAACTTGAATTGTACTACATCTTACTGGTTATTACATCAACTTAGAAGGTTCATCTGTATTCTTCTATGGTGCTTTTGATTTCTCCGCATACCGCAGCACGCGAAATAGCTTTGCAGACGATAAGTACAACCGTTTCAGAGAGAAGAGCGGCCAATGTGACGATCTGGCTTCGTGTCGATTCGATAACAAATGACGAACACGGACGGATTTCTTAGGTTTGTGCTACATATGAACACTTTTCACATTCTCCCGTGCAACTCGGCTGCTAGTCCTCCTTTCATGCAGATTCTTAAGGTCCTAGCTCATGTCCAAGGCACCAAAGCCAGCTAAAAAGTCAATAATCGATACCTAAAACTTTAATTGTACTACTTCTTACTGGCTATTACATCAACTTAGAAGTTTCATCTGTGTTGTACTATGGTGCTTTTAGTGTCTCCGCATACCGCAGCACGCGACATAGCTTTGCAGACGATAAGTACAACCGCTTCAGTGAGAAGAGCGGCCAATGTGACGATCTGGCTTTAAGTCGATTCGATAACAAATGACGAAAATGGACGGATTTCTCAGGTTTTTACTACATATGAACACTTTTCACATTCTCCCGTGCAACTCGGCTGCTAGTCCTCCTTTCACGCAGAATCTTAAGGTCCTAGCTCATGACCAAGTCGCCAAAGCCAGCTACAAAATCAATAATCGATACCTACAACTTGAATTGTACTAATTCTTACTGGCTATTACTTCAACTTAGAAGCTTCATGTGTGTTCTACTATGGTGCTTTTAGTGTCTCCGCATACCGCAGCACGCGACATAGCTTTGCAGACGATAAGTACAACCGCTTCAGTGAGAATAGCGGCCAATGTGACGATCTGGCTTTAAGTCGATTCGAAATCAAATGACGAAAACGGACGGATTTCAAAGGTTTTTACTACATATGAACACTTTTCACATTCTCCCGTGCAACTCGGCTGCTAGTCCTCCTTTCATGCTGAATCATAAGGTCCTAGCTCATGTCCAAGGCACCAAAGCCAGCTAAAGAGTCAATAATCGATAACTAAAACTTAAATTGTACTACATCTTACTGGCTATTACATCAACTTAGAAGGTTCATCTGTATTCTTCTATGGTGCTTTTGATTTCACCGCATACCGCAGCACGCGAAATAGCTTTGCAGACGATAAGTACAACCGTTTCAGAGAGAAGAGCGGCCAATGTGACGATCTGGCTTCGTGTCGATTCGATAACAAATGACGAACACGGACGGATTTCTTAGCTTTGTGCTACATATGAACACTTTTCACATTCTCCCGTGCAACTCGGCTGCTAGTCCTCCTTTCATGCAGATTCATAAGGTCCTAGCTCATGTCCAAGGCACCAAAGCCAGCTAAAGAGTCAATAATCGATACCTAAAACTTAAATTTTACTACATCTTACTGGCTTTTACATCAACTTAGAAGTTTCATCTGTGTTCTACTATGGTGCTTTTAGTGTCTCCGCATACCGCAGCACGCGACATAGCTTTGCAGACGATAAGTACAACCGTTTCAGAGAGAAGAGCGGCCAATGTGACGATCTGGCTTTAAGTCGATTCTATAACAAGTGACGAAAACGAACGGATTTCTCAGGTTTTTACTACATATGAACACTTTTCACATTCTCCCATGAACTCGACTGCTAGTCATCCTTTCATGCAGAATCTTAAGGTCCTAGCTCGTGTCCGAGGCACCAAAGCCAGCTAAAAAGTCAATAATCGATACCTAAAACTTAAATTGTACTACTTATTACTGGCTATTACTTCAACTTAGAAACTTCATCTGTGTACTACTATATTGATTTTAGTGTCTCCGGATACCGCAGCACGCGACATAGCTTTGCAGACGATAAGTACAACCGTTTCAAGGAGAAGAGCGGCCAATGTGACGATCTGGCTTTGTGTCGATTCGATAACAAATGACGAACACGGACGGATTTCTTAGGTTTGTGCTACATATGAACACTTTTCACATTCTCCCGTGCAACTCGGCTGCTAGTCCTCCTTTCATGCAGATTCTTAAGGTCCTAGCTCATGTCCAAGGCACCAAAGCCAGCTAAAAAGTCAATAATCGATATCTAAAACTTGAATTGTACTACCTCTTACTGGCTATTACACCAACTTAGAAGTTTCATCTGTGTTCTACTATGGTGCTTTTAGTGTCTCCGCATACCGCAGCACGCGACATAGCTTTGCAGACGATAAGTACAACCGTTTCAGGGAGAAGAGCGGCCAATGTGACGATCTGGCTTTAAGTCGATTCGATAACAAATGACGAAAACGGACGGATTTCTCAGCTTTTTACTACATATGAACACTTTTCACATTCTCCTGTGCAACTCGGCTGCTAGTCCTCCTTTCATGCAGAATCTTAAGGTCCTAGCTCATGTCCAAGGCACCAAAGCCAGGTAAAAAGTCAATAATCGATACCTAAAACTTGAATTGTACTACTCCTTACTTGCTATTACATCAACTTAGAAGCTTCATCTGTGTCCTACTATGGTGCTTTTAGTGTCTCCGAATACCGCAGCACGCGACATGGGTTTGCAGACGATAAGTACAGCCGTTTCAGACAGAAGAGCGGCCAATGTGACGATCTGGCTTTGAGACGATTCGATAACAAATGACGAAAACGGACGGATTTCTCAGGTTTTTACTACATATGAACACTTTTCACATTCTCCTGTGCAACTCGGCTGCTAGTCCTCCTTTCGTGCAGAATCTTAAGGTCCTAGCTCATGTCCAAGGCACCAAAGCCAGGTAAAAAGTCAATAATCGATACCTAAAACTTGAATTGTACTACTCCTTACTTGCTATTACATCAACTTAGAAGCTTCATCTGTGTCCTACTATGGTGCTTTTTGTGTCTCCGAATACCGCAGCACGCGACATGGGTTTGCAGACGATAAGTACAGCCGTTTCAGACAGAAGAGCGGCCAATGTGACGATCTGGCTTTGAGACGATTCGATAACAAATGACGAAAACGGACGGATTTCTCAGGTTTTTACTACATATGAACACTTTTCACATTCTCCCGTGCAACTCGGTTGCTAGTCCTCCTCTCATGCAGAATCTTAAGGTTCTAGCTCATGTTTAAGGCACCAAAGCCAGCTAAAAAGTCAATAATCGATACCTAAAACTTGAATTGTACTACTTCTTACTGGCTATTACATCATCTTAGAAGGTTCATCTGTATTCTTCTATGGTGCTTTTAGTGTCCCCGCATACCGCAGCACGCGAAATAGCTTTGCAGGCGATAAGTACAACCGTTTCAGAGAGAAGAGCGGCCAATGTGACGATCTGGCTTTGTGTCGATTCGATAACAAATGACGAACACGGACGGAATTCTTAGGTTTGTGCTACATATGAACACTTTTCACATTCTCCCGTGCAACTCGGCTGCTAGTCCTCCTTTCATGCAGATTCTTAAGGTCCTAGCTCATGTCCAAGGCACCAAAGCCAGCTAAAGAGTCAATAATCGATACCTAAAACTTGAATTGTACTACTTCTTACTGGCTATTACATCAACTTAAAAGCTTCATCTGTGTTCTACTATGGTGCTTTTAGTGTCTCCACATACCGGAACACGAGACATAGCTTTGCAGACGATAAGTACAACCGTTTCAGAGAGAAGAGCGGCCAATGTGGCGATCTGGCTTTGAGTCGATTCGATAACAAATGACGAAAACGGACGGATTTCTCAGGTTTTTACTACATATGAACACTTTTCACATACTCCCATGCAACGCGGCTGCTAGTCCTCCTTTCATGCAGAATCTTAAGGTCCTAGCTCATGTCCACGGCATTAAAGCCAGCTAAAAAGTCAATAATCGATACCTAAAACTTGAACTGTACTACTTCTTACTGGCTATTACATCAACTTAAAAGCTTCATCTGTGTTCTACTATAGTGCTTTTAGTGTCTCCGCATACCGCAACACGAGACATAGCTTTGCAGACGATAAGTACAACCGTTTCAGAGAGAAGAGCGGCAATGTGACGATCTGGCTTTGAGTCGATTCGATAACAAATGACGAAAACGGACGGATTTCTCAGGTTTTTACTACATATGAACACTTTTCACATTCTCCCGTGCAACTCGGCCGCTAGTCCTCCTTTCATGCAGAATCTTAAGGCCCTAGCTCATGTCCATGGCACCAAAGCCAACTAAAAAGTCAATAATCGATACCTAAAACTTGAACTGTACTACTTCTTACTGGCTATTACATCAACTTAAAAGCTTCATCTGTGTTCTACTATAGTGCTTTTAGTGTCTCCGCATACCGCAACACGAGACATAGCTTTGCAGACGATAAGTACAACCGTTTCAGAGAGAAGAGCGGCAATGTGACGATCTGGCTTTGAGTCGATTCGTTAACAAATGACGAAAACGGACGGATTTCTCAGGTTTTTACTACATATGAACACTTTTCACATTCTCCTGTACAACTCGGCTGCTAGTCCTCCTTTCATGCAGAATCTTAAGGTCCTAGCCCATATCCAAATCACGAATTAAAGCTAAGAAGTCAATAATCGATACCTAAAACTTGTATTGTACTACTTCTTACTGGCTATTACATCAACTTAGAACGTTCATCTGAGTATTACTATGGTGCTTTTAGTGTCTCCGGATACCGCAACACGCGACATAGCTTAGCAGACGATAAGTACAACCGTTTCAGACAGAAGTGCGGCCAATGCGGCGATCTGGCTTTAAGTCGATTCGATAACAAATGACGAAAACGGACGGATTTCTAAGGTTTTTACTACATGTGAACACTTTTCACATTCTCCCGTGCAACTCGGCTGCTAGTCCTCCTTTCATGCAGAATCTTAAGGTACTAGCTCATGTCCAAGGCACCAAAGCCAGCTAAATAGTCAATAATCGATACCTAAAACTTGAATTGTACTACTTCTTACTGGCTATTACATCAACTTAAAAGCTTCATCTGTGTTCTACTATGGTGCTTTTAGTGTCTCCACATACCGCATCACGCGACATAGCTTTGCAGACAATAAGTACAACCGTTTCAGAGAGAAGAGCGGCCAATGTGACGATCTGGCTTTAAGTCGATTCGATAACAAAAGTCGAAAACGGACGGATTTCTCAGGTTTTTACTACATATGATCACTTTTCACATTCTCCCATGCAACTCGGCTGCTAGTCCTCCTTTCATGCAGAATCTTAAGGCCCTAGCTCATGTCCAAGGCACCAAAGCCAGCTAAAAAGTCATTAATCGATACCTAAAACTTAAATTGTACTACTTCTTACTGGCTATTACATCAACTTAGAAGCTTCATCTGTGTTCTACTATGGTGCTTTTAGTGTCTCCGCATACCGCATCACGCGAATAGCTTTGCAGACAATAAGTACAACCGTTTCAGAGAGAAGAGCGGCCAATGTGACGATCTGGCTTTAAGTCGATTCGATAACTGGCTGTTACATCAACTTAGAAGCTTCATCTGTGTTCTACTATGGTGCTTTTAGTGTCTCCGCATACCGTAGCACGCGACATAGTTTTGCAGACGATAAGTACAACCGTTTCAGAGAGACGAGCGGCCAATGTGACGACCTGGCTTTAAGTCGATTCGATAACAAATGACGAAAACGGACGGATTTCTCAGGTTTTTACTACATATGAACACTTTTCACATTCTCCCGTGCAACGCGGCTGCTAGTCCTCCTTTGATGCACAATCTTAAGGTCCTAGCCCATGTCCAAAAAACCAAAGCCTGCTAAAAAGTCAATAATCGATACCTAGAACTTGAATTGTACTACTTCCTACTGGCTGTTACATCAACTTAGAAGCTTCATCTGTGTTCTACTATGGTGCTTTTAGTGTCTCCGGATACCGCAACACGTGACATAGCTTAGCAGACGATAATTACAACCGTTTCAGACAGAAGAGCGGTCAATGCGGCGATTAGGCTTTAAGTCAATTCGATAGCAAATGACGAAAACGGACGGATTTCTCAGGTTTTTACTACATATGAACACTTTTCACATTCTCCCGTGCAACTCGGCTGCTAGTCCTCCTTTCATGCAGAATCTTAAGGTCCCAGCTCATGTCCAAGGCACCAATGCCAGCTAAAAAGTCAATAATCGATACCTAAAACTTAAATTGTACTACTTCTTACTGGCTATTACATCAACTTAGAAGTTTCATCTGTGTTCTATTATGGTGCTTTTAGTGTCTCCGCATACCGCAGCACGCGACATAGCTTTGCAGACGATGAGTACAACCGTTTCAGGGAGAAGAGCGGCCAATGTGACGATCTGTCTTTAAGTCGATTCGATAACAAATGACGAAAACGGACGGATTTCTCAGGTTTTTATTACATATGAACACTTTTCACATTCTCCCGTGCAACTCGGCTGCTAGTCCTCCTTTCATGCAGAATATGAAGGTCCCAGCTCATGTCCAAGGCACCAAAGGCAGCTAAAAAATCAATAATCGATACCTAAAACTTGAATTGTACTACTTCTTACTGGCTATTACATCAACTTAGAAGCTTCATCTGTCTTCTACTACGGTGCTTTTAGTGTCTCCGCATAGCGCAGCACGCGACATAGCTTTGCAGACGATGAGTACAACCTTTTCAGGGAGAAGAGCGGCCAATGTGACGATCTGGCTTTAAGGCGATTCGATAACAAATGACGAAAACGGACGGTATTCTCAGGTTTTTACTACATATGAACACTTTTCACATTCTCCCGTGCAACTCGGCTGCTAGTCCTCCTTTCATGCAGAATCTTAAGGTCCTAGCTCATGTCCAAGGCACCAAAGCCAGCTAAAAAGTCAATAATCGATACCTAAAACTTGAATTGTACTACTTCTTACTGGCTATTACATCAACTTAGAAGTTTCATCTGTGTTCTACTATGGTGCTTTAGTGTCTCCGCATAGCTCAGCACGCGACATAGCTTTGCAGACGATGAGTACAACCGTTTCAGGGAGAGGAGCGGCCAATGTGACGATCTGGCTTTAAGTCGATTCGATAACAAATGACGAAAACGAACGGATTTCTCAGGTTTTTACTACATATGAACACTTTTCACATTCTCCCGTGCAACTCGGCTGCTAGTCCTCCTTTCATGCAGAATCTTAAGGCCCTAGCTCATGTCCAAAGCACCAAAGCCAGCTAAAAAGTCAATAATCGATACTTAAAACTTGAATTGTACTACTTCTTACTGGCTGTTACATCAACTTAGAAGCTTCATCTGTGTTCTACTATGGTGCTTTTAGTGTCTCCGCATACCGCAGCACGCGACATAGTTTTGCAGACGATAAGTACAACCGTTTCAGAGAGACGAGCGGCCAATGTGACGACCTGGCTTTAAGTCGATTCGATAACAAATGACGAAAACGGACGGATTTCTCAGGTTTTTACTACATATGAACACTTTTCACATTCTCCCATGCAACTCAGCTGCTATTCCTCTTTTCATGCAGAATCTTAAGGTCCTAGCTCATGTCCAAGGCACCAAAGCCAGCTAAAAAGTCAATTATCGATACCTAAAACTTGAATTGCACTACTTCTTACTGGCTATTACATCAGCTTAGAAGCTTCATCTGTGTTCTACTATGGTGCTTTTAATGTCTCCGCATACCGCAGCACGCGACATAGCTTTGCAGACGATGAGTACAACCGTTTCAGGGAGAAGAGCGGCCAATGTGACGATCTGTCTTTAAGTCGATTCGATAACAAATGACGAAAACGGACGGATTTCTCAGGTTTTTATTACATATGAACACTTTTCACATTCTCCCGTGCAACTCGGCTGCTAGTCCTCCTTTCATGCAGA
This sequence comes from Schistocerca gregaria, assembly GCF_023897955.1. NCBI lineage: Eukaryota > Metazoa > Arthropoda > Insecta > Orthoptera > Acrididae > Schistocerca > Schistocerca gregaria. Next base: position 2,117,308 of record NW_026061770.1, read on the forward strand.
ATATTAAGGTCCCAGCTCATGCCCAAGGCACCAAAGGCAGCTAAAAAATCAATAATCGATACCTAAAACTTGAATTGTACTACTTCTTACTGGCTATTACATCAACTTAGAAGCTTCATCTGTCTTCTACTACGGTGCTTTTAGTGTCTCCGCATAGCGCAGCACGCGACATAGCTTTGCAGACGATGAGTACAACCTTTTCAGGGAGAAGAGCGGCCAATGTGACGATCTGGCTTTAAGTCGATTCGATAACAAATGACGAAAACGGACGGTATTCTCAGGTTTTTACTACATATGAACACTTTTCACATTCTCCCGTGCAACTCGGCTGCTAGTCCTCCTTTCATGCAGAATCTTAAGGTCCTAGCTCATGTCCAAGGCACCAAAGCCAGCTAAAAAGTCAATAATCGATACCTAAAACTTGAATTGTACTACTTCTTACTGGCTATTACATCAACTTAGAAGTTTCATCTGTGTTCTACTATGGTGCTTTTAGTGTCTCCGCATAGCTCAGCACGCGACATAGCTTTGCAGACGATGAGTACAACCGTTTCAGGGAGAGGAGCGGCCAATGTGACGATCTGGCTTTAAGTCGATTCGATAACAAATGACGAAAACGAACGGATTTCTCAGGTTTTTACTACATATGAACACTTTTCACATTCTCCCGTGCAACTCGGCTGCTAGTCCTCCTTTCATGCAGAATCTTAAGGCCCTAGCTCATGTCCAAAGCACCAAAGCCAGCTAAAAAGTCAATAATCGATACTTAAAACTTGAATTGTACTACTTCTTACTGGCTGTTACATCAACTTAGAAGCTTCATCTGTGTTCTACTATGGTGCTTTTAGTGTCTCCGCATACCGCAGCACGCGACATAGTTTTGCAGACGATAAGTACAACCGTTTCAGAGAGACGAGCGGCCAATGTGACGACCTGGCTTTAAGTCGATTCGATAACAAATGACGAAAACGGACGGATTTCTCAGGTTTTTACTACATATGAACACTTTTCACATTCTCCCGTGCAACGCGGCTGCTAGTCCTCCTTTCATGCACAATCTTAAGGTCCTAGCCCATGTCCAAAGCACCTAAGCCTGCTAAAAAGTCAATAATCGATACCTAGAACTTGAATTGTACTACTTCTTACTGGCTATTACATCAACTTAGAAGCTTCATCTGTGTTCTACTATGGTGCCTTTAGTGTCTCCGCATAACGCAGCACGCGACATAGCTTTGCAGACGATGAGTACAACCGTTTCAGGGAGAGGAGCGGCCAATGTGACGATCTGGCTTTAAGTCGATTCGATAACAAATGACGAAAACGAACGGATTTCTCAGGTTTTTACTACATATGAACACTTTTCACATTCTCCCATGCAACTCAGCTGCTATTCCTCTTTTCATGCAGAATCTTAAGGTCCTAGCTCATGTCCAAGGCACCAAAGCCAGCTAAAAAGTCAATAATCGATACCTAAAACTTGAATTGCACTACTTCTTACTGGCTATTACATCAGCTTAGAAGCTTCATCTGTGTTCTACTATGGTGCTTTTAATGTCTCTGCATACCGCAGCACGCGACATAGCTTTGCAGACGATAAGTACAACCGTTACAGAGAGAAGAGCGGCCAATGTGACGATCTGGCTTCAAGTCGATTCGATAGCTAATGATGAAATCGAACGGATTTCTCAGGTTTTTACTACATATGAACACTTTTCACATTCTTCCATGCAACTCGGCTGCTAGTTCTTCTTTCATGCAGAATCGTAAGGTCCTAGCTCATGTCCAAGGCACCAAAGCCAGCTAAAAAGTCAATAATCGATACCTAAAACTTGAATTGTACTACTTCTTACTGGCTATTACATCAACTTAAAAGCTTCATCTGTGTTCTACTATGGTGCTTTTAGTGTCTCCGCATACCGCAACACGCGACATATCTTTGCAGACGATAAGGACAACCGTTTCAGAGAGAATAGCGGGCAATGTGACGATCTGGCTTTGAGTCGATTTGTTAACAAATGACGAAAACGGGCGGATTTCTCAGGTTTTTACTACATATGAACACTTTTCACATTCTCCCAAGCAACTCGGCTGCTAGTCCTCCTTTCATGCAGAATCTTAAGGTCCTAGCTCATGTCCAAGGCACCAAAGCCAGCTAAAAAGTCAATAATCTATACCTAAAACTTGAATTGTACTACTTCTTACTGGCTATTACATCAACTTAGGAGTTTCATGTGTGTTCTACTATGGTGCTTTTAGTGTCTCCGCATACCGCAGCACGAGACATAGCTTTGAAGACGATAAGGACAACCGTTTCAGAGAGAAGAAAGGCCAATGTGACGATCTGGCTTCAAGTCGATTCGAGACCTAATGACGAAATCGAACGGATTTCTCAGGTTTTTACTACATATGAACACTTTTCACATTCTCCCATGCAACTCGGCTGCTAGTCCTCCTTTCATGCAGAATCGTAAGGCCCTAGCTCATGTCCAAAGCACCAAAGCCAGCTAAAAAGTCCATAATCGATACCTTAAACTTGAATTGTACTACTTCTTACTGGCTGTTACATCAACTTAGAAGCTTCATCTGTGTTCTACTATGGTGCTTTTAGTGTCTCCGCATACCGTAGCACGCGACATAGTTTTGCAGACGATAAGTACAACCGTTTCAGAGAGACGAGCGGCCAATGTTACGACCTGGCTTTAAGTCGATTCGATAACAAATGACGAAAACGGACGGATTTCTCAGGTTTTTACTACATATGAACACTTTTCACATTCTCCCGTGCAACGCGGCTGCTAGTCCTCCTTTGATGCACAATCTTAAGGTCCTAGCCCATGTCCAAAAAACCAAAGCCTGCTAAAAAGTCAATAATCGATACCTAGAACTTGAATTGTACTACTTCTTATTGGCTATTACATCAACTTAGAAGCTTCATCTGTGTTCTACTACGGTGCTTTTAGTGTCTCCGGATACCGCAACACGCGACATAGCTTAGCAGACGATAATTACAACCGTTTCAGACAGAAGAGCGGTCAATGCGGCGATTAGGCTTTAAGTCAATTCGATAGCAAATTACGAAAACGTACGGATTTCTCAGGTTTTTACTACATATGAACACTTTTCACATTCTCCCGTGCAACTCGGCTGCTAGTCCTCCTTTCATGCAGAATCTTAAGGTCCCAGCTCATGTCCAAGGCACCAAAGGCAGCTAAAAAATCAATAATCGATACCTAAAACTTGAATTGTACTACTTCTTACTGGCTATTACATCAACTTAGAAGCTTCATCTGTCTTCTACTACGGTGCTTTCAGTGTCTCCGCATAGCGCAGCACGCGACATAGCTTTGCAGACGATGCGTACAACCTTTTCAGGGAGAAGAGCGGCCAATGTGACGATCTGGCTTTAAGTCGATTCGATAACAAATGACGAAAACGGACGGATTTCTCAGGTTTTTACTACATATGAACACTTTTCACATTCTCCCGTGCAACTCGGCTGCTAGTCCTCCTTTCATGCAGAATCTTAAGGTCCTAGCTCATGTCCAAGGCACCAAAGCCAGCTAAAAAGTCAATAATCGATACCTAAAACTTGAATTGCACTACTTCTTACTGGCTATTACATCAGCTTAGAAGCTTCATCTGTGTTCTACTATGGTGCTTTTAATGTCTCTGCATACCGCAGCACGCGACATAGCTTTGCAGACGATAAGTACAACCGTTACAGAGAGAAGAGCGGCCAATGTGACGATCTGGCTTCAAGTCGATTCGATAGCTAATGACGAAATCGAACGGATTTCTCAGGTTTTTACTACATATGAACACTTTTCACATTCATCCATGCAATTTGGCTGCTAGTTCTCCTTTCATGCAGAATCGTAAGGTCCTAGCTCATGTCCAAGGCACCAAAGCCAGCTAAAAAGTCAATAATCGATACCTAAAACTTGAATTGTACTACTTCTTTCTGGCTATTACATCAACTTAAAAGCTTCATCTGTGTTTTACTATGGTGCTTTTAGTGTCTCCGCATACCGCAACACGCGACATATCTTTGCAGACGATAAGGACAACCGTTTCAGAGAGAATAGCGGGCAATGTGACGATCTGGCTTTGAGTCGATTTGTTAACAAATGACGAAAACGGGCGGATTTCTCAGGTTTTTACTACATATGAACACTTTTCACATTCTCCCAAGCAACTCGGCTGCTAGTCCTCCTTTCATGCAGAATCTTAAGGTCCTAGCCCATGTCCAAAGAACCAAAGCCTGCTAAAAAGTCAATAATCGATACCTAGAACTTGTATTGTACTACTTCTTACTGGCTATTACATCAACTTAGAAGCTTCATCTGTGTTCTACTACGGTGCTTTTAGTGTCTCCGGATACCGCAACACGCGACATAGCTTAGCAGACGATAAGTACAACCGTTTCAGACAGAAGAGCGGCCAATGTGACGATCTGTCTTTAAGTCGATTCGATAACAAATGACGAAAACGGGCGGATTTCTCAGGTTTTTACTACATATGAACACTTTTCACATTCTCCCGTGCAACTCGGCTGCTATTCCTCCTTTCATGCAGAATCTTAAGGTCCTAGCTCCTGTCCAAGGCACCAAAGGCAGCTAAAAAGTCAATAATCTATACCTAAAACTTGAATTGTACTACTTCTTACTGGCTATTACATCAACTTAGAAGTTTCATGTGTGTTCTACTATGGTGCTTTTAGTGTCTCCGCATACCGCAGCACGCGACATAGCTTTGCAGACGATAAGGACAACCGTTTCAGAGAGAAGAGCGGCCAATGTGACGATCTGGCTTCAAGTCGATTCGAGAGCTAATGACGAAATCGAACGGATTTCTCAGGTTTTTACTACATATGAACACTTTTCACATTCTCCCGTGCAGCGCGGCTGCTAGTCCTCCTTTCATGCAGAATCTTAAGGCCCTAGCTCATGTCCAAAGCACCAAAGCCAGCTAAAAAGTCAATAATCGATACCTAAAACTGGAATTGTACTACTTCTTACTGGCTGTTACATCAACTTAGAAGCTTCATCTGTGTTCTACAATGGTGCTTTTAGTGTCTCCGCATACCGCAGCACCCGACATAGGTTTGCAGACGATAAGTACAACCGTTTCAGAGAGACGAGCGGCCAATGTGACGACCTGGCTCTAAGTCGATTCGATAACAAATGACGAAAACGGACGGATTTCTCAGGTTTTTACTACATATGAACGCTTTTCACATTCTCCCATGCAACTCGGCTGCTAGTCCTCCTTTCATGCACAATCTTAAGGTCCTAGCCAATGTCCAAAGCACCAAAGCCTGCTAAAATGTCAATAATCGATACCTAGAACTTGAATTGTACTACTTCTTACTGGCTATTACATCAACTTAGAAGCTTCATCTGTCTTCTACTACGGTGCTTTTTGTGTCTCCGCATAGCGCAGCACGCGACATAGCTTTGCAGACGATGACTACAACCGTTTCAGGGAGAAGAGCGGCCAATTTGACGATCTGGCTTTAAGTCGATTCGATAACTAATGATGAAAACGGACGGATTTCTCAGGTTTTTACTACATATGAACACTTTTCACATTCTCCCGTGCAACTCGGCTGCTAGTCCACCTTTCATGCAGAATCTTAAGGTCCTAGCTCATGTCCAAGGCACCAAAGCCAGATAAAAAGTCAATAATCGATACCTAAAACTTGAATTGTACTACTTCTTACTGGCTATTACATCAACTTAGAAGTTTCATCTGTGTTCTACTATGGTGCTTTTAGTGTCTCCGCATACCGCAGCACGCGACATAGCTTTGCAGACGATGAGTACAACCGTTTCAGGGAGAAGAGCGGAAAATGTGACGATCTGGCCTTAAGTCGATTCGATAACAAATGACGAAAACGGACGGATTTCTCAGGTTTTTACTACATATGAACACTTTTCACATTCTCCCATGCAACTCGGCTGCTAGTCCTCCTTTCATGCAGAATCTTAAGGTCCTAGCTCATGTCCAAGGCACCAAAGCCAACTAAAAAGTCAATAATCGATTCCTAAAACTTGAATTGTACTACTTCTTACTGGCTATTACATCAACTTAGAAGTTTCATCTGTGTTCTACTATGGTGCTTTTAGTGTCTCCGCATAGCGCAGCACGCGACATAGCTTTGCAGACGATGAGTACAACCGTTTCAGGGAGAGGAGCGGCCAATGTGACGATCTGGCTTTAAGTCGATTCGATAACAAATGACGAAAACGAACGGATTTCTCAGGTTTTTACTACATATGAACACTTTTCACATTCTCCCGTGCAACTCGGCTGCTAGTCCTCCTTTCATGCAGAATCTGAAGGTCCTAGCTCATGTCCAAGGCACCAAAGCCAGCTAAAAAATCAATAATCGATACCTAAAACTTGAATTGTACTACTTCTTACTGGCTATTACATCAACTTAGAAGTTCCATATGTGTTCTACTATGGTGCTTTTAGTGTCTCCTGATACCTCAGCACGCGACATAGCTTTGCAGACATTAAGTACAACCGTTTCAGAGAGAAGAGCGGCCAATGTGACGATCTGGCTTTGAGTCGATTCGATAACAAATGACGAAAACGGACGGATTTCTCAGGCTTTTACTACATATGAACACTTTTCACATTCTCCCATGCAACTCGGCTGCTATTCCTCCTTTCATGCAGAATCTTAAGGTCCTAGCTCATGTCCAAGGCACCAAAGCCAGCTAAAAAGTCAATAATCGATATCTAAAACTTGATTTGTACTACTTCTTACTGGCTATTACAGCAACTTAGAAGCTTCATCTGTGTCCTACTATGGTGCTTTAAGTGTCTCCGAATACCGCAGCACGCGACATAGCTTTGCAGACGATAAGTACAACCGTTTCAGAGAGAAGAGCGGAAAATGTGACGATCTGGCTATAAGTCGATTCGGTAACAAATGACGAAAACGGACATATTTCTCAGGTTTTTACTACATATGAACACTTTTCACATTCTCCCGTGCAAGTCGGCTGCTAGTCCTCCTTTCATGCACAATCTTAAGGTCCTAGCCCATGTCCAAAGCACCTAAGCCTGCTAAAAAGTCAATAATCGATACCTAGAACTTGAATTGTACTACTTCTTACTGGCTATTACATCAACTTAGAAGCTTCATCTGTCTTCTACTATGGTGCTTTTAGTGTATCCACATACCGCAGCACGCGACATAGCTTTGCAGACGATGAGTACAACCGTTTCAGGGAGAGGAGCGGCCAATGAGACGATCTGGCTTTAAGTCGATTCGATAACAAATGACGAAAACGGACGGATTTCTAAGGTTTTTACTACATATGAACACTTTTCACATTCTCCCGTGCAACTTGGCTGCTAGTCCTCCTTTCATGCAGAATCTTAAGGCCCTAGCTCATGTCCAAAGCACCAAAGCCAGCTAAAAAGTCAATAATCGATACCTAAAACTGGAATTGTACTACTTCTTACTGGCTGTTACATCAACTTAGAAGCTTCATCTGTGTTCTACTATGGTGCTTTTAGTGTCTCCGCATACCGCAGCACCCGACATAGGTTTGCAGACGATAAGTACAACCGTTTCAGAGAGACGAGCGGCCAGTGTGACGACCTGGCTCTAAGTCGATTCGATAACAAATGACGAAAACGGACGGTTTTCTCAGGTTTTTACTACATATGAACGCTTTTCACATTCTCCCATGCAACTCGGCTGCTAGTCCTCCTTTCATGCAGATTCTTAAGGTCCTAGCCCATGTCCAAAGCACCAAAGCCTGCTAAAATGTCAATAATCGATATATAGAACTTGAATTGTACTACTTCTTACTGGCTATTACATCAACCTAGAAGCTTCATCTGTCTTCTACTACGGTGCTTTTTGTGTCTCCGCATAGCGCAGCACGTGACATAGCTTTGCAGACGATGAGTACAACCGTTTCAGGGAGAAGAGCGGCCAATGTGACGATCTGGCTTTAAGTCGATTCGATAACAAATGACGAAAACGGACGGATTTCTCAGGTTTTTACTACATATGAACACTTTTCACATTCTCCCGTGCAACTCGGCTGCTAGTCCTCCTTTCATGCAGAATCTTAAGGTCCTAGCTCATGTCCAAGGCACCAAAGCCAGCTAAAAAGTCAATAATCGATACCTAAAACTTGAATTGTATTACATTTTACAGGCTATTACATCAACTTAGATGCTTCATCTATGTTCTACTATGGTGCTTTTAGTGTATCCGCATACCGCAGCACGCGACATAGCTTTGCAGACGATAAATGAAACCATTGCAGACAGAAGTGCGGCCAATGAGACGATCTGGCTTTAAGTCGATTCGATAACAAATGACGAAAACGGACGGATTTCTCAGGTTTTATTACATATGAACACTATTCACATTCTCCCATGCAACGCGGCTGCTAGTCCTCCTTTCATGCAGAATCTTAAGGTCCTAGCTCATGTCAAAGGCACCAAAGCCAGCTAAAAAGTCAATAATCGATACCTAAAACTTGAATTGTACTACTTCTTACTGGCTATTACATCAACTTAGAAGTTTCATCTGTGTTCTACTATGGTGCTTTTAGTGTCTCCGCATACCGCAGCACGCGACATAGCTTTGCAGACGATGACTACAACCGTTTCAGGGAGAAGAGCGGCCAATGTGACGATCTGGCTTTAAGTCGATTCGATAACTAATGATGAAAACGGACGGATTACTCAGGTTTTTACTACATATGAACACTTTTCACATTCTCCCGTGCAACTCGGCTGCTAGTCCACCTTTCATGCAGAATCTTAAGGTCCTAGCTCATGTCCAAGGCACCAAAGCCAGCTAAAAAGTCAATAATCGATACCTAAAACTTGAATTGTACTACTTCTTACTGGCTATTACATCAACTTAGAAGTTTCATCTGTGTTCTACTATGGTGCTTTTAGTGTCTCCGCATACCGCAGCACGCGACATAGCTTTGCAGACGATGAGTACAACCGTTTCAGGGAGAGGAGCGGCCAATGTGACGATCTGGCTTTAAGTCGATTCGATAACAAATGACGAAAACGAACGGATTTCTCAGGTTTTTACTACATATGAACACTTTTCACATTCTCCCGTGCAACTCGGCTGCTAGTCCTCCTTTCATGCAGAATCTGAAGGTCCTAGCTCATGTCCAAGGCACCAAAGCCAGCTAAAAAATCAATAATCGATACCTAAAACTTGAATTGTACTACTTCTTACTGGCTATTACATCAACTTAGAAGTTCCATATGTGTTCTACTATGGTGCTTTTAGTGTCTCCTGATACCTCAGCACGCGACATAGCTTTGCAGACATTAAGTACAACCGTTTCAGAGAGAAGAGCGGCCAATGTGACGATCTGGCTTTGAGTCGATTCGATAACAAATGACGAAAACGGACGGATTTCTCAGGCTTTTACTACATATGAACACTTTTCACATTCTCCCATGCAACTCGGCTGCTATTCCTCCTTTCATGCAGAATCTTAAGGTCCTAGCTCATGTCCAAGGCACCAAAGCCAGCTAAAAAGTCAATAATCGATATCTAAAACTTGATTTGTACTACTTCTTACTGGCTATTACAGCAACTTAGAAGCTTCATCTGTGTCCTACTATGGTGCTTTAAGTGTCTCCAAATACCGCAGCACGCGACATAGCTTTGCAGACGATAAGTACAACCGTTTCAGAGAGAAGAGCGGAAAATGTGACGATCTGGCTATAAGTCGATTCGGTAACAAATGACGAAAACGGACATATTTCTCAGGTTTTTACTACATATGAACACTTTTCACATTCTCCCGTGCAAGTCGGCTGCTAGTCCTCCTTTCATGCACAATCTTAAGGTCCTAGCCCATGTCCAAAGCACCTAAGCCTGCTAAAAAGTCAATAATCGATACCTAGAACTTGAATTGTACTACTTCTTACTGGCTATTACATCAACTTAGAAGCTTCATCTCTGCTCTATTACGGTGCTTTTAGTGTCTCCGGATACCGCAACACACGACATAGCTTAGCAGACGATAAGTACAACCTTTTCAGACAGAAGAGCGGCCAATGCGGCGATCTGGCTTTAAGTCGATTCGATAACAAATGACGAAAACGGACGGATTTCTCAGGCTTTTACTACATATGAACACTTTTCACATTCTCCCGTGCAAGTCGGCTGCTAGTCCTCCTTTCATGCACAATCTTAAGGTCCTAGCCCATGTCCAAAGCACCTAAGCCTGCTAAAAAGTCAATAATCGATACCTAGAACTTGAATTGTACTACTTCTTACTGGCTATTACATCAACTTAGAAGTTTCATCTGTGTTCTACTATGGTGCTTTTAGTGTCTCCGCATACCGCAGCACGCCACATAGCTTTGCAGACGATGAGTACAACCGTTTCAGGGAGAAGAGCGGCCAATGTGACGATCTGGCCTTAAGTCGATTCGATAACAAATGACGAAAACGGACGGATTTCTCAGGTTTTTACTACATATGAACACTTTTCACATTCTCCCGTGCAACTCGGCTGCTAGTCCTCATTTCATGCAGAATCTTAAGGTCCTAGCTCATGTCCAAGGCACCAAAGCCAGCTAAAAAGTCAATAATCGGTACCTAAAACTTGAATTGTACTACTTCTTACTGGCTATTACATCAACTTAGATGTTTCATCTGTGTTCTACTATGGTGCTTTTAGTGTCTCCGCATACCGCAGCACGCGACATAGCTTTGCAGACATTAAGTACAACCGTTTCAGAGAGAAGAGCGGCCAATGTGACGATCTGGCTTTGAGTCGATTCGATAACAAATGACGAAAACGGACGGATTTCTCAGGCTTTTACTACATATGAACACTTTTCACATTCTCCCATGCAACTCGGCTGGTATTCCTCCTTTCATGCAGAATCTTAAGGTCCTAGCTCATGTCCAAGGCACCAAAGCTAGCTAAAAAGTCAATAATCGATATCTAAAACTTGATTTGTACTACTTCTTACTGGCTATTACAACAACTTAGAAGCTTCATCTGTGTCCTACTATGGTGCTTTAAGTGTCTCCGAATACCGCAGCACGCGACATAGCTTTGCAGACGATAAGTACAACCGTTTCAGAGAGAAGAGCGGAAAATGTGACGATCTGGCTATAAGTCGATTCGGTAACAAATGACGAAAACGGACATATTTCTCAGGTTTTTACTACATATGAACACTTTTCACATTCTCCCGTGCAACTCGGCTGCTAGTCCTCATTTCATGCAGAATCTTAAGGTCCTAGCTCATGTCCAAGGCACCAAAGCCAGCTAAAAAGTCAATAATCGATACCTATAACTTGAATTGTACTACTTCTTACTGGCTATTACATCAACTTAGAAGCTTCATCTGTGTTCTACTACGGTGCTTTTAGTGTCTCCGCATACCGCAACACGCGACATAGCTTAGCAGACGATAAGTACAACCTTTTCAGACAGAAGAGCGGCCAATGCGGCGATCTGGCTTTAAGTCGATTCGATAACAAATGACGAAAACGGACGGATTTCTCAGCTTTTTACTACAGATGAACACTTTTCACATTCTCCCGTTCAACTAGGCTGCTAGTCCTCCTTTCATGCAGAATCTCAAGGTCCTAGCTCATGTCCAAGGCACCAAAGCCAGCTAAAAAGTCAATAATCGATACCTAAAACTTGAATTGTATTACATTTTACAGGCTATTACATCAACTTAGAAGCTTCATCTGTGTTCTACTATGGTGCTTTTAGTGTATCCGCATACCGCAGCACGCGACATACCTTTGCAGACGATAAATGAAACCATTGCAGACAGAAGTGCGGCCAATGAGACGATGTGGCTTTAAGTCGATTCGATAACAAATGACGAAAACGGACGGATTTCTCAGGTTTTATTACATATGAACACTATTCACATTCTCCCATGCAACTCGGCTGCTAGTCCTCCTTTCATGCAGAATCTTAAGGTCCTAGCTCATGTCAAAGGCACCAAAGCCAGCTAAAAAGTCAATAATCGATACCTAAAACTTGAATTGTACTACTTCTTACTGGCTATTACATCAACTTAGAAGTTTCATCTGTGTTCTACTATGGTGCTTTTAGTGTCTCCGCATACCTCAGCACGCGACATCGCTTTGCAGACATTAAGTACAACCGTTTCAGAGAGAAGAGCGGCCAATGTGACGATCTGGCTTTGAGTCGATTCGATAACAAATGACGAAAACGGACGGATTTCTCAGGCTTTTACTACATATGAACACTTTTCACATTCTCCCATGCAACTCGGCTGCTATTCCTCCTTTCATGCAGAATCTTAAGGTCCTAGCTCATGTCCAAGGCACCAAAGCCAGCTACAAAGTCAATAATCGATATCTAAAACTTGATTTGTACTACTTCTTACTGGCTATTACAACAACTTAGAAGCTTCATCTGTGTCCTACTATGGTGCTTTAAGTGTCTCCGAATACCGCAGCACGCGAAATAGCTTTGCAGACGATAAGTACAACCGTTTCAGAGAGAAGAGCGGAAAATGTGACGATCTGGCTATAAGTCGATTCGGTAACAAATGACGAAAACGGACATATTTCTCAGGTTTTTACTACATATGAACACTTTTCACATTCTCCCGTGCAACTCGGCTGCTATTCCTCCTTTCATGCTGAATCTTAAGGTCCTAGCTCATGTCCAAGGCACCAAAGCCAGCTAAAAAGTCAATAATCGATACCTAAAACTTGAATTGTACTACTTCTTACTGGCTATTACATCAACTTAGAAGTTTCATCTGTGTTCTACTATGGTGCTTTTGATGTCTCCGCATACCGCAGCACGCGAAATAGCTTTGCAGACGATAAGTACAACCGTTTCAGAGAGAAGAGCGGCCAATGTGACGATCTGGCTTTGTGTTGATTCGATAACAAATGACGAACATGGACGGATTTCTTAGGTTTGTGCTACATATGAACACTTTTCACATTCTCCCGTGCAACTCGGCTGCTAGTCCTCCTTTCATGCAGATTCATAAGGTCCTAGCTCATGACCAAGGCACCAAAGCCAGCTAAAGAGTCAATAATCGATACCTAAAACTTAAATTGTACTACATCTTACTGGCTATTACATTAACTTAGTAGTTTCATCTGTGTTCTACTATGGTGCTTTTAGTGTCTCCGCATACCGCAGCACGCGACATAGCTTTGCAGACGATAAGTACAACCGTTTCAGAGAGAAGAGCGGCAATTGTGACGATCTGGCTTTAAGTCGATTCTATAACAAGTGACGAAAACGGACGGATTTCTCAGGTTTTTACTACATATGAACACTTTTCACATTCTGCCATGAACTCGGCTGCTAGTCCTCCTTTCATGCAGAATCTTAAGGTCCTAGCTCGTGTCCAAGGCACCAAAGCCAGCTAAAAAGTCAATAATCGATACCTAAAACTTAAATTGTACTACTTCTTACTGGCTATTACTTCTACTTAGAAACTTCATCTGTGTACTAATATATTGATTTTAGTGTCTCCGGATACCGCAGCACGCGACATAGCTTTGCAGACGATAAGTACAACCGTTTCAGGGAGAAGAGCGGCCAATGTGACGATCTGGCTTTGTGTCGATTCGATAACAAATGACGAACACGGACGGATTTCTTAGGTTTTTACTACATATGAACACTTTTCACATTCTCCCGTGCAACTCGGCTGCTAGTCCTCCTTTCATGAGGATTCTTAAGGTCCAGCTCATGTCCAAGGCACCAAAGCCAGCTAAAAAGTCAATAATCGATACCTAAAACTTGAATTGTACTACTCCTTACTTGCTATTACATCAACTTAGAAGCTCCATCTGTGTCCTACAATGGTGCTTTTAGTGTCTCCGAATACCGCAGCACGCGACATAGGTTTGCAGACGATAAGTACAACCGTTTCAGACAGAAGAGCGGCCAATGTGACGATCTGGCTTTGAGACGATTCGATAACATATGACGAAAACGGACGGATTTCTCAGGTTTTTACTACATATGAACACTTTTCACATTCTCCCGTGCAACTCGGCTGCTAGTCCTCCTTTCATGCAGAATCTTAAGGTCCTAGCTCATGTTTAAGGCACCAAAGCCAGCTAAAAAGGCAATAATCTATACCTAAAACGTGAATTGTACTACTTCTTACTGGCTATTACATCAACTTAAAAGCTTCATCTGTGTTCTACTATGGTGCTTTTAGTGTCTCCGCATACCGCAACACGCGACATATCTTTGCAGACGATAAGGACAACCGTTTCAGAGAGAAGAGCGGCCAATGTGACGATCTGGCTTGAGTCGATTCGTTAACCAATGACGAAACCGGACGGATATCTCAGGTTTTTACTACATATGAACTCTATTCACATTCTCCCGTGCAACTCGGCTGCTAGTCCTCATTTCATGCAGAATCTTAAGGTCCTAGCTCATGTCCAAGGCACCAAAGCCAGCTAAAAAGTCAATAATCGGTACCTAAAACTTGAATTGTACTACTTCTTACTGGCTATTACATCAACTTAGATGTTTCATCTGTGTTCTACTATGGTGCTTTTAGTGTCTCCGCATACCGCAGCACGCGACATAGCTTTGCAGACATTAAGTACAACCGTTTCAGAGAGAAGAGCGGCCAATGTGACGATCTGGCTTTGAGTCGATTCGATAACAAATGACGAAAACGGACGGATTTCTCAGGCTTTTACTACATATGAACACTTTTCACATTCTCCCATGCAACTCGGCTGGTATTCCTCCTTTCATGCAGAATCTTAAGGTCCTAGCTCATGTCCAAGGCACCAAAGCTAGCTAAAAAGTCAATAATCGATATCTAAAACTTGATTTGTACTACTTCTTACTGGCTATTACAACAACTTAGAAGCTTCATCTGTGTCCTACTATGGTGCTTTAAGTGTCTCCGAATACCGCAGCACGCGACATAGCTTTGCAGACGATAAGTACAACCGTTTCAGAGAGAAGAGCGGAAAATGTGACGATCTGGCTATAAGTCGATTCGGTAACAAATGACGAAAACGGACATATTTCTCAGGTTTTTACTACATATGAACACTTTTCACATTCTCCCGTGCAAGTCGGCTGCTAGTCGTCCTTTCATGCACAATCTTAAGGTCCTAGCCCATGACCAAAGCACCTAAGCCTGCTAAAAAGTCAATAATCGATACCTATAACTTGAATTGTACTACTTCTTACTGGCTATTACATCAACTTAGAAGCTTCATCTGTGTTCTACTACGGTGCTTTTAGTGTCTCCGCATACCGCAACACGCGACATAGCTTAGCAGACGATAAGTACAACCTTTTCAGACAGAAGAGCGGCCAATGCGGCGATCTGGCTTTAAGTCGATTCGATAACAAATGACGAAAACGGACGGATTTCTCAGCTTTTTACTACAGATGAACACTTTTCACATTCTCCCGTTCAACTAGGCTGCTAGTCCTCCTTTCATGCAGAATCTCAAGGTCCTAGCTCATGTCCAAGGCACCAAAGCCAGCTAAAAAGTCAATAATCGATACCTAAAACTTGAATTGTATTACATTTTACAGGCTATTACATCAACTTAGAAGCTTCATCTGTGTTCTACTATGGTGCTTTTAGTGTATCCGCATACCGCAGCACGCGACATACCTTTGCAGACGATAAATGAAACCATTGCAGACAGAAGTGCGGCCAATGAGACGATGTGGCTTTAAGTCGATTCGATAACAAATGACGAAAACGGACGGATTTCTCAGGTTTTATTACATATGAACACTATTCACATTCTCCCATGCAACTCGGCTGCTAGTCCTCCTTTCATGCAGAATCTTAAGGTCCTAGCTCATGTCAAAGGCACCAAAGCCAGCTAAAAAGTCAATAATCGATACCTAAAACTTGAATTGTACTACTTCTTACTGGCTATTACATCAACTTAGAAGTTTCATCTGTGTTCTACTATGGTGCTTTTAGTGTCTCCGCATACCGCAGGACGCGACGTAGCTTTGCAGACGATGAGTACAACCGTTTCAGGGAGAAGAGCGGCCAATGTGACGATCTGGCCTTAAGTCGATTCGATAACAAATGACGTAAACGGACGGATTTCTCAGGTTTTTACTACATATGAACACTTTTCACACTCTCCCGTGCAACTCGGCTGGTAGTCCTCCTTTCATGCAGAATCTTAAGGTCCTAGCTCATGTCCAAGGCACCAAAGCCAGCTAAAAAGTCAATAATCGATACCTAAATCTTGAATTGTACTACTTCTTACTGGCTATTACATCAACTTAGAAGTTTCATATGTGTTCTACTATGGTGCTTTTAGTGTCTCCTGATACCTCAGCACGCGACATCGCTTTGCAGACATTAAGTACAACCGTTTCAGAGAGAAGAGCGGCCAATGTGACGATCTGGCTTTGAGTCGATTCGATAACAAATGACGAAAACGGACGGATTTCTCAGGCTTTTACTACATATGAACACTTTTCACATTCTCCCATGCAACTCGGCTGCTATTCCTCCTTTCATGCAGAATCTTAAGGTCCTAGCTCATGTCCAAGGCACCAAAGCCAGCTACAAAGTCAATAATCGATATCTAAAACTTGATTTGTACTACTTCTTACTGGCTATTACAACAACTTAGAAGCTTCATCTGTGTCCTACTATGGTGCTTTAAGTGTCTCCGAATACCGCAGCACGCGAAATAGCTTTGCAGACGATAAGTACAACCGTTTCAGAGAGAAGAGCGGAAAATGTGACGATCTGGCTATAAGTCGATTCGGTAACAAATGACGAAAACGGACATATTTCTCAGGTTTTTACTACATATGAACACTTTTCACATTCTCCCGTGCAACTCGGCTGCTATTCTTCCTTTCATGCTGAATCTTAAGGTCCTAGCTCATGTCCAAGGCACCAAAGCCAGCTAAAAAGTCAATAATCGATACCTAAAACTTGAATTGTACTACTTCTTACTGGCTATTACATCAACTTAGAAGTTTCATCTGTGTTCTACTATGGTGCTTTTGATGTCTCCGCATACCGCAGCACGCGAAATAGCTTTGCAGACGATAAGTACAACCGTTTCAGAGAGAAGAGCGGCCAATGTGACGATCTGGCTTTGTGTTGATTCGATAACAAATGACGAACATGGACGGATTTCTTAGGTTTGTGCTACATATGAACACTTTTCACATTCTCCCGTGCAACTCGGCTGCTAGTCCTCCTTTCATGCAGATTCATAAGGTCCTAGCTCATGACCAAGGCACCAAAGCCAGCTAAAGAGTCAATAATCGATACCTAAAACTTAAATTGTACTACATCTTACTGGCTATTACATTAACTTAGTAGTTTCATCTGTGTTCTACTATGGTGCTTTTAGTGTCTCCGCATACCGCAGCACGCGACATAGCTTTGCAGACGATAAGTACAACCGTTTCAGAGAGAAGAGCGGCAATTGTGACGATCTGGCTTTAAGTCGATTCTATAACAAGTGACGAAAACGGACGGATTTCTCAGGTTTTTACTACATATGAACACTTTTCACATTCTACCATGAACTCGGCTGTTAGTCCTCCTTTCATGCAGAATCTTAAGGTCCTAGCTCGTGTCCAAGGCACCAAAGCCAGCTAAAAAGTCAATAATCGATACCTAAAACTTAAATTGTACTACTTCTTACTGGCTATTACTTCTACTTAGAAACTTCATCTGTGTACTAATATATTGATTTTAGTGTCTCCGGATACCGCAGCACGCGACATAGCTTTGCAGACGATAAGTACAACCGTTTCAGGGAGAAGAGCGGCCAATGTGACGATCTGGCTTTGTGTCGATTCGATAACAAATGACGAACACGGACGGATTTCTTAGGTTTTTACTACATATGAACACTTTTCACATTCTCCCGTGCAACTCGGCTGCTAGTCCTCCTTTCATGAGGATTCTTAAGGTCCTAGCTCATGTCCAAGGCACCAAAGCCAGCTAAAAAGTCAATAATCGATACCTAAAACTTGAATTGTACTACTCCTTACTTGCTATTACATCAACTTAGAAGCTCCATCTGTGTCCTACAATGGTGCTTTTAGTGTCTCCGAATACCGCAGCACGCGACATAGGTTTGCAGACGATAAGTACAACCGTTTCAGACAGAAGAGCGGCCAATGTGACGATCTGGCTTTGAGACGATTCGATAACATATGACGAAAACGGACGGATTTCTCAGGTTTTTACTACATATGAACACTTTTCACATTCTCCCGTGCAACTCGGCTGCTAGTCCTCCTTTCATGCAGAATCTTAAGGTCCTAGCTCATGTTTAAGGCACCAAAGCCAGCTAAAAAGGCAATAATCTATACCTAAAACTTGAATTGTACTACTTCTTACTGGCTATTACATCAACTTAAAAGCTTCATCTGTGTTCTACTATGGTGCTTTTAGTGTCTCCGCATACCGCAACACGCGACATATCTTTGCAGACGATAAGGACAACCGTTTCAGAGAGAAGAGCGGCCAATGTGACGATCTGGCTTGAGTCGATTCGTTAACCAATGACGAAACCGGACGGATATCTCAGGTTTTTACTACATATGAACTCTATTCACATTCTCCCATGCAACTCGGCTGCTAGTCCTCTATTCCTGCAGAATCTTAAGGTCCTAGCTCATGTCAAAGGCACCAAAGCCAGGTAAAAAGTCAATAATCGATACCTAAAACGTGAATTGTACTACTTCTTACTGGCTATTACATCAACTTAGAAGCTTCATGTGTGTTGTACTATGGTGCTTTTAGTGTCTCCGCATACCGCAGCACGCGACATAGCTTTGCAGACGATAAGTACAACCGTTTCAGAGAGAAGAGCGGCCAATATGACGATCTGGCTTTAAGTCGATTCGAAAACAAATGACGAAAACGGTCGGATTTCAAAGGTTTTTACTACATATGAACACTTTTCACATTCTCCCGTGCAACTCGGCTGCTAGTCCTAATTTCATGCAGATTCATAAGGTCCTAGCTCATGTCCAAGGCACCAAAGCCAGCTAAAAAGTCAATAATCGATACCTAAAACTTGAATTGTACTCCTTCTTACTGGCTATTACATCAACTTAGAAGGTTCATCTGTATTCTTTAATGGTGCTTTTAGTGTCTCCGCATACCGCAGCACGCGACATAGCTTTGCAGACGAAAAGTACAACCGTTTCAGAGAGAAGAGCGGTCAATGTGACGATCTGGTTTTGTGTCGATTCGATAACTAATGACGAACACGGACGGATTTCTTAGGTTTGTGCTACATATGAACACTTTTCACATTCTCCCGTGCAACTCGGCTGCTAGTCCTCCTTTCATGCAGATTCTTAAGGTCGTAGCTCGTGTCCAAGGAACCAAAGCAAGCTAAAAAGTCAATAATCGATACCTAAAACTTGAATTGTACTACTTCTTACTGGCTATTACTTCAACTTAGAAACTTCATCTGTGTACTATTATATTGAGTTTAGTGTCTCCGGATACCGCAGCACGCGACATAGCTTTGCAGACGATAAGTACAACCGTTTCAGGGAGAAGAGCGGCCAATGTGACGATCTGGCTTTGAGTCGATTCGATAACAAGTGACGAAAACGGACGGATTTCTCAGGTTTTTACTACATATGAACACTTTTCACATTCTCCCATGCAACTCGGCTGCTAGACCTCCTTTCATGCAGAATCTTACGGTCGTAGCTCATGTCCAAGGCACCAAAGCCAGCTAAGGAGTCAATAATCGATACCTAAAACTTAAATTGTACTACTTCTTACTGGCTATTACATCAACTTAGAAGCTTCATCTGTGTTCTACTATGGTGCTTTTAGTGTCTCCGCATACCGCATCACGCGACATAGCTTTGCAGACAATTAGTACAACAGTTTCAGAGAGAAGAGCGGCCAATGTGACGATCTGGCTTTAAGTCGATTCGATAACAAAAGACGAAAACGGACGGATTTCTCAGGTTTTTACTACATATGAACACTTTTCACATTCTCCCATGCAAGTCGGCTGCTAGTCCTCCTTTCATGCAGAATCTTAAGGTCCTAGCTCATGTCCAAGGCACCAAAGCCAGCTAAAAAGTCAATAATCGATACCTAAAACTTGAATTGTACTACTTCTTACTGCCTATTACATCAACTTAAAAGCTTCATCTGTGTTCTACTATAGTGCTTTTAGTGTCTCCGCATACCGCAACACGAGACATAGCTTTGCAGACGATAAGTACAACCGTTTCAGAGAGAAGAGCGGCAATGTGACGATCTGGCTTTGAGTCGATTCGATAACAAATGACGAAAACGGACGGATTTCTCAGGTTTTTACTACATATGAACACTTTTCACATTCTCCCGTGCAACTCGACTTCTAGTTCTCCTTTCATGCAGAATCTTAAGGTCGTAGCTCTTGTCCAAGGCACCAAAGCCAGCTAAAAAGTCAATAATCGATATCTAAAACTTGAATTGTACTACTTCTTACTGGCTATTACATCAACTTAATAGCTTCATCTGTGTTCTACTATGATGCTTTTAGTGTCTCCGCATACCGCAACACGCGACATATCTTTGCAGACGATAAGGACAACCGTTTCAGAGAGAATAGCGGCCAATGTGACGATCTGGCTTTGAGTCGATTCGTTAACAAATGACGAAAACGGACGGATTTCTCAGGTTTTTACTACATATGAACACTTTTCACATTCTCCTGTACAACTCGGCTGCTAGTCCTCCTTTCATGCAGAATCTTAAGGTCCTAGCTCATGTCCAAATCACGAAAGAAAGCTAAGAAGTCAATAATCGATACCTAAAGCTTGAATTGTACTACTTCTTACTGGCTATTACATCAACTTAGAAGCTTCATGTGTGTTCTACTATGGTGCTTTTAGTGTCTCCGCATACCGCAGCACGCGACATAGCTTTGCAGACGATAAGTACAACCGTTTCATAGAGAAGAGCGGCCAATGTGACGATCTGGCTTTAAGTCGATTCGAGAACAAAAGACGAAAACAGACGGATTTCTCAGGTTTTTACTACATATGAACACTTTTCACATTCTCCCATGCAACTCGGCTGCTAGACCTCCTTACGTGCAGAATCTTACGGTCGTAGCTCATGTCCAAGGCACCAAAGCCAGCTAAAGAGTCAATAATCGATACCTAAAACTTGTATTGTACTACTTGTTACTGGCTATTACATCAACTTAGAAGGTTCATCTGAGTATTACTATGGTGCTTTTAGTGTCTCCGCATTCCGCAACACGCGACATAGCTTAGCAGACGATAAGTACAACCGTTTCAGACAGAATAGCGGCCAATGCGGCGATCTGGCTTTAAGTCGATTCGATAACAAATGACGAACACGGACGGATTTCTTAGGTTTGTGCTACATATGAACACTTTTCACATTCTCCCGTGCAACTCGGCTGCTAGTCCTCCTTTCATGCAGATTCTTAAGGTCCTAGCTCATGTCCAAGGCACCAAAGCCAGCTAAAAAGTCAATAATCGATACCTAAAACTTTAATTGTACTACTTCTTACTGGCTATTACATCAACTTAGAAGTTTCATCTGTGTTGTACTATGGTGCTTTTAGTGTCTCCGCATACCGCAGCACGCGACATAGCTTTGCAGACGATAAGTACAACCGCTTCAGTGAGAAGAGCGGCCAATGTGACGATCTGGCTTTAAGTCGATTCGATAACAAATGACGAAAATGGACGGATTTCTCAGGTTTTTACTACATATGAACACTTTTCACATTCTCCCATGCAACTCGGCTGCTAGTCCTCCTTTCACGCAATATCTTAAGGTCCTAGCTCATGTCCAAGTCGCCAAAGCCAGCTACAAAATCAATAATCGATACCTAAAACTTGAATTGTACTAATTCTTACTGGCTATTACATCAACTTAGAAGCTTCATGTGTGTTCTACTATGGTGCTTTTAGTGTCTCCGCATACCGCAGCACGCGACATAGCTTTGCAGGCGATAAGTACAACCGTTTCAGAGAGAAGAGCGGCCAATGTGACGATCTGGCTTTAAGTCGATTCTATAACAAGTGACGAAAACGAACGGATTTCTCAGGTTTTTACTACATATGAACACTTTTCACATTCTCCCATGAACTCGACTGCTAGTCATCCTTTCATGCAGAATCTTAAGGTCCTAGCTCGTGTCCGAGGCACCAAAGCCAGCTAAAAAGACAATAATCGATACCTAAAACTTAAATTGTACTACTTATTACTGGCTATTACTTCAACTTAGAAACTTCATCTGTGTACTACTATATTGATTTTAGTGTCTCCGGATACCGCAGCACGCGACATAGCTTTGCAGACGATAAGTACAACCGTTTCAGAGAGAAGAGCGGCCAATGTCTCGATCTGGCTTTGTGTCGATTCGATAACAAATGACGAACACGGACGGATTTCTTAGGTTTGTGCTACATATGAACACTTTTCACATTCTCCCGTGCAACTCGGCTGCTAGTCCTCCTTTCATGCAGATTTTTAAGGTCCTAGCTCATGTCCAAGGCACCAAAGCCAGCTAAAGAGTCAATAATCGATACCTAAAACTTAAATTGTACTACATCATACTGGCTATTACATCAACTTCGAAGTTTCATCTGTGTTCTACTATGGTGCTTTTAGTGTCTCCGCATACCGCAGCACGCGACATAGCTTTGCAGACGATAAGTACAACCGTTTCAGAGAGAAGAGCGGCCAATGTGACGATCTGGCTTTAAGTTGATTCTATAACAAGTGACGAAAACTTACGGATTTCTCAGGTTTTTACTACATATGAACACTTTTCACATTCTCCCATGAACTCGGCTGCTAGTCCTCCTTTCATGCAGAATCTTAAGGTCCTAGCTCATGTCCAAGGCACCAAAGCCAGCAAAAAAGTCAATAATCGATACCTAAAACTTGAATTGTACTACTTCTTACTGGCTATTACATCAACTTAAAAGCTTCATCTGTGTTCTACTATGGTGCTTTTAGTGTCTCCGCATACCGGAACACGAGAGATAGCTTTGCAGACGATAAGTACAAACGTTTCAGAGAGAAGAGCGGCCAATGTGGCGATCTGGCTTTGAGTCGATTCGATAACAAATGACGAAAACGGACGGATTTCTCAGGTTTTTACTACATATGAACACTTTTCACATACTCCCATGCAACGCGGCTGCTAGTCCTCCTTTCATGCAGAATCTTAAGGTCCTAGCTCATGTCCACGGCATTAAAGCCAGCTAAAAAGTCAATAATCGATACCTAAAACTTGAACTGTACTACTTCTTACTGGCTATTACATCAACTTAAAAGCTTCATCTGTGTTCTACTATGGTGCTTTTAGTGTCTCCGGATACCGCAACACGCGACATAGCTTAGCAGACGATAAGTACAACCGTTTCAGACAGAAGAGCGGCCGATGCGGCGATCTGGCTTTAAGTCGATTCGATAACAAATGACGAAAACGGACGGATTTCTCAGGTTTTTACTACATATGAACACTTTTCACATTCTTCTGTGCAACTCGGCTGCTAGTCCTCCTTTTATGCAGAATCGTAAGGTCCTAGCTCATCTCCAAGGAACCAAAGCCAGCGAAAAAGGCAATAATCGATACCTAAAACTTGAATTGTACTACTTCTTACTGGCTATTACATCAACTTAGAAGTTTCATCTGTGTTCTACTATGGTGCTTTTAGTGTCTCCGCATACCGCAGCACGCAACATAGCTTTGCAGACGATAAGTACAACCGTTTCAGGGAGAAGAGCGGCCAATGTGACGATCTGGCTTTAAGTCGATTCGATAACAAATGACGAAAACTTACGGATTTCTCAGGTTTTAACTACATATGAACACTTTTCACATTCTCCCGTGCAACTTGGCTGCTAGTCCTCCCCTCATGCAGAATCTTAAGGTGCTAGCTCATGTCCAAGGCACCAAAGCCAGCTAAAAAACCAATAATCGATACCTAAAACATGAATTGTACTACTTCTTACTTGCTATTACATCAACTTAGAAGCTTCATCTATTTCCTACTATGGTGCTTTTAGTGTCTCCGAATACCGCAGCACGCGACATACCTTTGGAGACGATAAGTACAAACGTTTCAGAGAGAAGAGCGGCCAATGTAACGATCTGGCTTTAAGTCGATTCGATAACAAATGACGAAAACTTACGGATTTCTCAGGTTTTAACTACATATGAACACTTTTCACATTCTCCCGTGCAACTCGGCTGCTAGTCCTCCTTTCATGCAGAATCTTAAGGTCGTAGCTCATGTCCAAGGCACCAAAGCCAGCTAAAAAGACAATAATCGATACCTAAAACTTGAATTGTACTATTTCTTACTGGCTATTACATCAACATAGAAGCTTCATCTGTGTTCTACTATGGTGCCTTTAGTGTCTCCGCATAACGCAGCACGCGACATAGCTTTGCAGACGATAAGTACAATAGTTTTAAAGAGAACAACGGCCATTGTGACGATCTGGCTTTAAGTCGATTCGATGACAAATGACGAAAACTTACGGATTTCTCAGGTTTTTACTACATATGAACACTTTTCACATTCTCCCATGCAACTCGGCTGCTAATCCTCCTTTCATGCAGGTTCTTAATGTCCTAGCTCATGTCCAAGGCACCAAAGCCAGCTAAAAAGTCAATAATCGATACCTAAAACTTGAATTGCACTACTTCTTACTGGCTATTACATCAGCTTAGAAGCTTCATCTGTGTTCTACTATGGTGCTTTTAATGTCTCTGCATACCGCAGCACGCGACATAGCTTTGCAGACGATAAGTACAACCGTTACAGAGAGAAGAGCGGCCAATGTGACGATCTGGCTTCAAGTCGATTCGATAGCTAATGACGAAAACGGACGGATTTCTCAGGTTTTTACTACTTATGAACACTTTTCACATTCTCCCGTGCAACTCGGCTGCTAGTCCTCCTTTCACGCAGAATCTTAAGGTCCTAGCTCATGTCCAAGTCACCAAAGCCAGCTAAAAAGTCAATAATCGATACCTAAAACTTGAATTGTACTACTTCTTACTTGCTATTACATCAACTTAGAAGCTTCATCTGTGTCCTTCTATGGTGCTTTTAGTGTCTCCGAATACCGCAGCACGCGACATAGCTTAGCAGACGATAAGTACAACCGTTTCAGAGAGAAGAGCGACCAATGTAACGATCTGGCTTTAAGTCGATTCGATAACAAATGACGAAAACTTACGGATTTCTCAGGTTTTTACTACATATGAACACTTTTCACATTCTCCCGTGCAACTCGGCTGCTATTCCATCTTTCATGCAGAATCTTAAGGTCCTAGCTCATGTCCAAGGCACCAAAGCCAGTTAAAAAGTCAATAATCGATACCTAAAACTTGAATTGTACTACTTCTTACTGGCTGTTACATCAACTTAAAAGCTTCATCTGTGTTCTACTATGGTGCTTTTAGTGTCTCCGCATAGCGCAGCACGCGACATAGCTTTGCAGACGATAAGTACAATAGTTTTAAAGAGAACTACGGCCATTGTGACGATCTGGCTTTAAGTCGATTCGATAACAAATGACGAAAACGGACGGATTTCTCAGGTTTTTACTACATATGAACACTTTTCACATTCTCCCATGCAACTCAGCTGCTATTCCTCTTTTCATGCAGAATCTTAAGGTCCTAGCTCATGTCCAAGGCACCAAAGCCAGCTAAAAAGTCAATAATCGATACCTAAAACTTGAATTGCACTACTTCTTACTGGCTATTACATCAGCTTAGAAGCTTCATCTGTGTTCTACTATGGTGCTTTTAGTGTCTCCGCATTCCGCAACACGCGACATAGCTTAGCAGACGATAAGTACAACCGTTTCAGACAGAATAGCGGCCAATGCGGCGATCTGGCTTTAAGTCGATTCGATAACAAATGACGAACACGGACGGATTTCTTAGGTTTGTGCTACATATGAACACTTTTCACATTCTCCCGTGCAACTCGGCTGCTAGTCCTCCTTTCATGCAGATTCTTAAGGTCCTAGCTCATGTCCAAGGCACCAAAGCCAGCTAAAAAGTCAATAATCGATACCTAAAACTTTAATTGTACTACTTCTTACTGGCTATTACATCAACTTAGAAGTTTCATCTGTGTTGTACTATGGTGCTTTTAGTGTCTCCGCATACCGCAGCACGCGACATAGCTTTGCAGACGATAAGTACAACCGCTTCAGTGAGAAGAGCGGCCAATGTGACGATCTGGCTTTAAGTCGATTCGATAACAAATGACGAAAATGGACGGATTTCTCAGGTTTTTACTACATATGAACACTTTTCACATTCTCCCATGCAACTCGGCTGCTAGTCCTCCTTTCACGCAATATCTTAAGGTCCTAGCTCATGTCCAAGTCGCCAAAGCCAGCTACAAAATCAATAATCGATACCTAAAACTTGAATTGTACTAATTCTTACTGGCTATTACATCAACTTAGAAGCTTCATGTGTGTTCTACTATGGTGCTTTTAGTGTCTCCGCATACCGCAGCACGCGACATAGCTTTGCAGGCGATAAGTACAACCGTTTCAGAGAGAAGAGCGGCCAATGTGACGATCTGGCTTTAAGTCGATTCTATAACAAGTGACGAAAACGAACGGATTTCTCAGGTTTTTACTACATATGAACACTTTTCACATTCTCCCATGAACTCGACTGCTAGTCATCCTTTCATGCAGAATCTTAAGGTCCTAGCTCGTGTCCGAGGCACCAAAGCCAGCTAAAAAGACAATAATCGATACCTAAAACTTAAATTGTACTACTTATTACTGGCTATTACTTCAACTTAGAAACTTCATCTGTGTACTACTATATTGATTTTAGTGTCTCCGGATACCGCAGCACGCGACATAGCTTTGCAGACGATAAGTACAACCGTTTCAGAGAGAAGAGCGGCCAATGTCTCGATCTGGCTTTGTGTCGATTCGATAACAAATGACGAACACGGACGGATTTCTTAGGTTTGTGCTACATATGAACACTTTTCACATTCTCCCGTGCAACTCGGCTGCTAGTCCTCCTTTCATGCAGATTTTTAAGGTCCTAGCTCATGTCCAAGGCACCAAAGCCAGCTAAAGAGTCAATAATCGATACCTAAAACTTAAATTGTACTACATCATACTGGCTATTACATCAACTTCGAAGTTTCATCTGTGTTCTACTATGGTGCTTTTAGTGTCTCCGCATACCGCAGCACGCGACATAGCTTTGCAGACGATAAGTACAACCGTTTCAGAGAGAAGAGCGGCCAATGTGACGATCTGGCTTTAAGTTGATTCTATAACAAGTGACGAAAACTTACGGATTTCTCAGGTTTTTACTACATATGAACACTTTTCACATTCTCCCATGAACTCGGCTGCTAGTCCTCCTTTCATGCAGAATCTTAAGGTCCTAGCTCATGTCCAAGGCACCAAAGCCAGCAAAAAAGTCAATAATCGATACCTAAAACTTGAATTGTACTACTTCTTACTGGCTATTACATCAACTTAAAAGCTTCATCTGTGTTCTACTATGGTGCTTTTAGTGTCTCCGCATACCGGAACACGAGACATAGCTTTGCAGACGATAAGTACAAACGTTTCAGAGAGAAGAGCGGCCAATGTGGCGATCTGGCTTTGAGTCGATTCGATAACAAATGACGAAAACGGACGGATTTCTCAGGTTTTTACTACATATGAACACTTTTCACATACTCCCATGCAACGCGGCTGCTAGTCCTCCTTTCATGCAGAATCTTAAGGTCCTAGCTCATGTCCACGGCATTAAAGCCAGCTAAAAAGTCAATAATCGATACCTAAAACTTGAACTGTACTACTTCTTACTGGCTATTACATCAACTTAAAAGCTTCATCTGTGTTCTACTATGGTGCTTTTAGTGTCTCCGGATACCGCAACACGCGACATAGCTTAGCAGACGATAAGTACAACCGTTTCAGACAGAAGAGCGGCCGATGCGGCGATCTGGCTTTAAGTCGATTCGATAACAAATGACGAAAACGGACGGATTTCTCAGGTTTTTACTACATTTGAACACTTTTTACATTCTTCTGTGCAACTCGGCTGCTAGTCCTCCTTTTATGCAGAATCGTAAGGTCCTAGCTCATCTCCAAGGAACCAAAGCCAGCGAAAAAGGCAATAATCGATACCTAAAACTTGAATTGTACTACTTCTTACTGGCTATTACATCAACTTAGAAGTTTCATCTGTGTTCTACTATGGTGCTTTTAGTGTCTCCGCATACCGCAGCACGCAACATAGCTTTGCAGACGATAAGTACAACCGTTTCAGGGAGAAGAGCGGCCAATGTGACGATCTGGCTTTAAGTCGATTCGATAACAAATGACGAAAACTTACGGATTTCTCAGGTTTTAACTACATATGAACACTTTTCACATTCTCCCGTGCAACTTGGCTGCTAGTCCTCCCCTCATGCAGAATCTTAAGGTGCTAGCTCATGTCCAAGGCACCAAAGCCAGCTAAAAAACCAATAATCGATACCTAAAACATGAATTGTACTACTTCTTACTTGCTATTACATCAACTTAGAAGCTTCATCTATGTCCTACTATGGTGCTTTTAGTGTCTCCGAATACCGCAGCACGCGACATACCTTTGGAGACGATAAGTACAAACGTTTCAGAGAGAAGAGCGGCCAATGTAACGATCTGGCTTTAAGTCGATTCGATAACAAATGACGAAAACTTACGGATTTCTCAGGTTTTAACTACATATGAACACTTTTCACATTCTCCCGTGCAACTCGGCTGCTAGTCCTCCTTTCATGCAGAATCTTAAGGTCGTAGCTCATGTCCAAGGCACCAAAGCCAGCTAAAAAGACAATAATCGATACCTAAAACTTGAATTGTACTTTTTCTTACTGGCTATTACATCAACATAGAAGCTTCATCTGTGTTCTACTATGGTGCCTTTAGTGTCTCCGCATAACGCAGCACGCGACATAGCTTTGCAGACGATAAGTACAATAGTTTTAAAGAGAACAACGGCCATTGTGACGATCTGGCTTTAAGTCGATTCGATGACAAATGACGAAAACTTACGGATTTCTCAGGTTTTTACTACATATGAACACTTTTCACATTCTCCCATGCAACTCGGCTGCTAATCCTCCTTTCATGCAGGTTCTTAATGTCCTAGCTCATGTCCAAGGCACCAAAGCCAGCTAAAAAGTCAATAATCGATACCTAAAACTTGAATTGCACTACTTCTTACTGGCTATTACATCAGCTTAGAAGCTTCATCTGTGTTCTACTATGGTGCTTTTAATGTCTCTGCATACCGCAGCACGCGACATAGCTTTGCAGACGATAAGTACAACCGTTACAGAGAGAAGAGCGGCCAATGTGACGATCTGGCTTCAAGTCGATTCGATAGCTAATGACGAAAACGGACGGATTTCTCAGGTTTTTACTACTTATGAACACTTTTCACATTCTCCCGTGCAACTCGGCTGCTAGTCCTCCTTTCACGCAGAATCTTAAGGTCCTAGCTCATGTCCAAGTCACCAAAGCCAGCTAAAAAGTCAATAATCGATACCTAAAACTTGAATTGTACTACTTCTTACTTGCTATTACATCAACTTAGAAGCTTCATCTGTGTCCTTCTATGGTGCTTTTAGTGTCTCCGAATACCGCAGCACGCGACATAGCTTAGCAGACGATAAGTACAACCGTTTCAGAGAGAAGAGCGACCAATGTAACGATCTGGCTTTAAGTCGATTCGATAACAAATGACGAAAACTTACGGATTTCTCAGGTTTTTACTACATATGAACACTTTTCACATTCTCCCGTGCAACTCGGCTGCTATTCCATCTTTCATGCAGAATCTTAAGGTCCTAGCTCATGTCCAAGGCACCAAAGCCAGTTAAAAAGTCAATAATCGATACCTAAAACTTGAATTGTACTACTTCTTACTGGCTGTTACATCAACTTAAAAGCTTCATCTGTGTTCTACTATGGTGCTTTTAGTGTCTCCGCATAGCGCAGCACGCGACATAGCTTTGCAGACTATAAATGTAACCATTTCAGAGAGAAGAGCGGCCAATGTGAGGATCTGGCTTTAAGTCAATTCGACAACAAATGACGAAAACGGACGGATTTCTCAGGTTTTTACTACATATAAACACTTTTCACATTCTCCCTTGCAAGTCGGCTGCAAGTCCTCCTTTCATGCACAATCTTAAGGTCCTAGCCCATGTCCTAAGCACCAAAGCCTGCTAAAAAGTCAATAATCGATACCTAAAACTTGAATTGTACTACTTCTTACTGGCTATTACATCAACTTAGAAGTTTCATCTGTGTTCTACTATGGTGCTTTTAGTGTCTCCGCATACCGCAGCACGCGACATAGCTTTGCAGACGATAAGTACAACCGTTTCAGACAGAAGAGCGGCCAATGTAACGATCTGGCTTTAAGACGATTCGATAACAAATGACGAAAACTTTCTCAGGTTTTTACTACATATGAACACTTTTCACATTCTCCCGTGCAACTCGGCTGATAGTCCTCCTTTCATGCAGAATCTTAAGGTCCTAGCTCATGTGCAAGTTACCAAAGCCAGCTAAAAAGTCAATAATCGATACCTAAAACTTGAATTGTACTATTTCTTACTGGCTATTACATCAACATAGAAGCTTCATCTGTGTTCTACTATAGTGCCTTTAGTGTCTCCGCATAACGCAGCACGCGACATAGCTTTGCAGACGATAAGTACAATAGTTTTAAAGAGAACTACGGCCATTGTGACGATCTGGCTTTAAGTCGATTCGATAACAAATGACGAAAACGGACGGATTTCTCAGGTTTTTACTACATATGAACACTTTTCACATTCTCCCATGCAACTCAGCTGCTATTCCTCTTTTCATGCAGAATCTTAAGGTCCTAGCTCATGTCCAAGGCACCAAAGCCAGCTAAAAAGTCAATAATCGATACCTAAAACTTGAATTGCACTACTTCTTACTGGCTATTACATCAGCTTAGAAGCTTCATCTGTGTTCTACTATGGTGCTTTTAATATCTCTGCATACCGCAGCACGCGACATAGCTTTGCAGACGATAAGTACAACCGTTACAGAGAGAAGAGCGGCCAATGTCACGATCTGGCTTCAAGTCGATTCGATAGCTAATGACGAAATCGAACGGATTTCTCAGGTTTTTACAACATATGAACACTTTTCACATTCTTCCGTGCAACTCGGCTGCTAGTTCTCCTTTCATGCAGAATCGTAAGGTCCTAGCTCATGTCCAAGGCACCAAAGCCAGCTAAAAAGTCAATAATCGATACCTAAAACTTGAATTGTACTACTTCTTACTGGCTATTACATCAACTTAAAAGCTTCATCTGTGTTCTACTATGGTGCTTTTAGTGTCTCCGCATACCGCAACACGCGACATATCTTTGCAGACGATAAGGACAACCGTTTCAGAGAGAATAGCGGGCAAAGTGACGATCTGGCTTTGAGTCGATTTGTTAACAAATGACGAAAACGGGCGGATTTCTCAGGTTTTTACTACATATGAACACTTTTCACATTCTCCCAAGCAACTCGGCTGCTAGTCCTCCTTTCATGCAGAATCTTAAGGTCCTAGCTCATGTCCAAGGCACCAAAGCCAGCTAAAAAGTCAATAATCTATACCTAAAACTTGAATTGTACTACTTCTTACTGGCTATTACATCAACTTAGGAGTTTCATGTGTGTTCTACTATGGTGCTTTTAGTGTCTCCGCATACCGCAGCACGCGACATAGCTTTGAAGACGATAAGGACAACCGTTTCAGAGAGAAGAAAGGCCAATGTGACGATCTGGCTTCAAGTCGATTCGAGACCTAATGACGAAATCGAACGGATTTCTCAGGTTTTTACTACATATGAACACTTTTCACATTCTCCCATGCAACTCGGCTGCTAGTCCTCCTTTCATGCAGAATCGTAAGGCCCTAGCTCATGTCCAAAGCACCAAAGCCAGCTAAAAAGTCAATAATCGATACCTAAAACTTGAATTGTACTACTTCTTACTGGCTGTTACATCAACTTAGAAGCTTCATCTGTGTTCTACTATGGTGCTTTTAGTGTCTCCGCATACCGTAGCACGCGACATAGTTTTGCAGACGATAAGTACAACCGTTTCAGAGAGACGAGCGGCCAATGTGACCACCTGGCTTTAAGTCGATTCGACAACAAATGACGAAAACGGACGGATTTCTCAGGGTTTTACTACATATGAACACTTTTCACATTCTCCCGTGCAACGCGGCTGCTAGTCCTCCTTTCATGCACAATCTTAAGGTCCTAGCCCATGTCCAAAAAACCAAAGACTGCTAAAAATTCAATAATCGATACCTAGAACTTGAATTGTACTACTTCTTACTGGCTATTACATCAACTTAGAAGCTTCATCTGTGTTCTACTACGGTGCTTTTAGTGTCTCCGGATACCGCAACACGCGACATAGCTTAGCAGACGATAATTACAACCGTTTCAGACAGAAGAGCGGTCAATGCGGCGATTTGGCTTTAAGTCAATTCGATAACAAATGACGAAAACGGACGGATTTCTCAGGTTTTTACTACATATGAACACTTTTCACATTCTCCCGTGCAACTCGGCTGCTAGTCCTCCTTTCATTCAGAATATTAAGGTCCCAGCTCATGTCCAAGGCACCAAAGCCAGCTAAAAAATCAATAATCGATACCTAAAACTTGAATTGTACTACTTCTTACTGGCTATTACATCAACTTAGAAGCTTCATCTGTCTTCTACTACGGTGCTTTTAGTGTCTCCGCATAGCGCAGCACGCGACATAGCTTTGCAGACGATGAGTACAACCTTTTCAGGGAGAAGAGCGGCCAATGTGACGATCTGGCTTTAAGTCGATTCGATAACAAATGACGAAAACGGACGGATTTCTCAGGTTTTTACTACATATGAACACTTTTCACATTCTCCCGTGCAACTCGGCTGCTAGTCCTCCTTTCATGCAGAATCTTAAGGTCCTAGCTCATGTCCAAGGCACCAAAGCCAGCTAAAAAGTCAATAATCGATACCTAAAACTTGAATTGTACTACTTCTTACTGGCTATTACATCAACTTAGAAGTTTCATCTGTGTTCTACTATGGTGCTTTTAGTGTCTCCGCATAGCTCAGCACGCGACATAGCTTTGCAGACGATGAGTACAACCGTTTCAGGGAGAGGAGCGGCCAATGTGACGATCTGGCTTTAAGTCGATTCGATAACAAATGACGAAAACGAACGGATTTCTCAGGTTTTTACTACATATGAACACTTTTCACATTCTCCCGTGCAACTCGGCTGCTAGTCCTCCTTTCATGCAGAATCTTAAGGTCCTAGCTCATGTCCAAGGCACCAAAGCCAGCTAAAAAGTCAATAATCGATATCTAAAACTTGATTTGTACTACTTCTTACTGGCTATTACAACAACTTAGAAGCTTCATCTGTGTCCTACTATGGTGCTTTTAGTGTCTCCGCATACCGCAGCACGCGACATAGCTTTGCAGACGATAAGTACAACCGTTTCAGACAGAAGAGCGGCCAATGTAACGATCTGGCTTTAAGACGATTCGATAACAAATGACGAAAACTTTCTCAGGTTTTTACTACATATGAACACTTTTCACATTCTCCCGTGCAACTCGGCTGATAGTCCTCCTTTCATGCAGAATCTTAAGGTCCTAGCTCATGTCCAAGTTACCAAAGCCAGCTAAAAAGTCAATAATCGATACCTAAAACTTGAATTGTACTATTTCTTACTGGCTATTACATCAACATAGAAGCTTCATCTGTGTTCTACTATAGTGCCTTTAGTGTCTCCGCATAACGCAGCACGCGACATAGCTTTGCAGACGATAAGTACAATAGTTTTAAAGAGAACTACGGCCATTGTGACGATCTGGCTTTAAGTCGATTCGATAACAAATGACGAAAACGGACGGATTTCTCAGGTTTTTACTACATATGAACACTTTTCACATTCTCCCATGCAACTCAGCTGCTATTCCTCTTTTCATGCAGAATCTTAAGGTCCTAGCTCATGTCCAAGGCACCAAAGCCAGCTAAAAAGTCAATAATCGATACCTAAAACTTGAATTGCACTACTTCTTACTGGCTATTACATCAGCTTAGAAGCTTCATCTGTGTTCTACTATGGTGCTTTTAATATCTCTGCATACCGCAGCACGCGACATAGCTTTGCAGACGATAAGTACAACCGTTACAGAGAGAAGAGCGGCCAATGTCACGATCTGGCTTCAAGTCGATTCGATAGCTAATGACGAAATCGAACGGATTTCTCACGTTTTTACAACATATGAACACTTTTCACATTCTTCCGTGCAACTCGGCTGCTAGTTCTCCTTTCATGCAGAATCGTAAGGTCCTAGCTCATGTCCAAGGCACCAAAGCCAGCTAAAAAGTCAATAATCGATACCTAAAACTTGAATTGTACTACTTCTTACTGGCTATTACATCAACTTAAAAGCTTCATCTGTGTTCTACTATGGTGCTTTTAGTGTCTCCGCATACCGCAACACGCGACATATCTTTGCAGACGATAAGGACAACCGTTTCAGAGAGAATAGCGGGCAATGTGACGATCTGGCTTTGAGTCGATTTGTTAACAAATGACGAAAACGGGCGGATTTCTCAGGTTTTTACTACATATGAACACTTTTCACATTCTCCCATGCAACTCGGCTGCTAGTCCTCCTTTCATGCAGAATCGTAAGGCCCTAGCTCATGTCCAAAGCACCAAAGCCAGCTAAAAAGTCAATAATCGATACCTAAAACTTGAATTGTACTACTTCTTACTGGCTGTTACATCAACTTAGAAGCTTCATCTGTGTTCTACTATGGTGCTTTTAGTGTCTCCGCATACCGTAGCACGCGACATAGTTTTGCAGACGATAAGTACAACCGTTTCAGAGAGACGAGCGGCCAATGTGACCACCTGGCTTTAAGTCGATTCGACAACAAATGACGAAAACGGACGGATTTCTCAGGTTTTTACTACATATGAACACTTTTCACATTCTCCCGTGCAACGCGGCTGCTAGTCCTCCTTTCATGCACAATCTTAAGGTCCTAGCCCATGTCCAAAAAACCAAAGACTGCTAAAAATTCAATAATCGATACCTAGAACTTGAATTGTACTACTTCTTACTGGCTATTACATCAACTTAGAAGCTTCATCTGTGTTCTACTACGGTGCTTTTAGTGTCTCCGGATACCGCAACACGCGACATAGCTTAGCAGACGATAATTACAACCGTTTCAGACAGAAGAGCGGTCAATGCGGCGATTTGGCTTTAAGTCAATTCGATAACAAATGACGAAAACGGACGGATTTCTCAGGTTTTTACTACATATGAACACTTTTCACATTCTCCCGTGCAACTCGGCTGCTAGTCCTCCTTTCATTCAGAATATTAAGGTCCCAGCTCATGTCCAAGGCACCAAAGCCAGCTAAAAAATCAATAATCGATACCTAAAACTTGAATTGTACTACTTCTTACTGGCTATTACATCAACTTAGAAGCTTCATCTGTCTTCTACTACGGTGCTTTTAGTGTCTCCGCATAGCGCAGCACGCGACATAGCTTTGCAGACGATGAGTACAACCTTTTCAGGGAGAAGAGCGGCCAATGTGACGATCTGGCTTTAAGTCGATTCGATAACAAATGACGAAAACGGACGGATTTCTCAGGTTTTTACTACATATGAACACTTTTCACATTCTCCCGTGCAACTCGGCTGCTAGTCCTCCTTTCATGCAGAATCTTAAGGTCCTAGCTCATGTCCAAGGCACCAAAGCCAGCTAAAAAGTCAATAATCGATACCTAAAACTTGAATTGTACTACTTCTTACTGGCTATTACATCAACTTAGAAGTTTCATCTGTGTTCTACTATGGTGCTTTTAGTGTCTCCGCATAGCTCAGAACGCGACATAGCTTTGCAGACGATGAGTACAACCGTTTCAGGGAGAGGAGCGGCCAATGTGACGATCTGGCTTTAAGTCGATTCGATAACAAATGACGAAAACGAACGGATTTCTCAGGTTTTTACTACATATGAACACTTTTCACATTCTCCCGTGCAACTCGGCTGCTAGTCCTCCTTTCATGCAGAATCTTAAGGTCCTAGCTCATGTCCAAGGCACCAAAGCCAGCTAAAAAGTCAATAATCGATATCTAAAACTTGATTTGTACTACTTCTTACTGGCTATTACAACAACTTAGAAGCTTCATCTGTGTCCTACTATGGTGCTTTAAGTGTCTCCGCATACCGCAGCACGCGACATAGCTTTGCAGACGATAAGTACAACCGTTTCAGAGAGAAGGGCGGAAGATGTGACGATCTGGCTATAAGTCGATTCGGTAACAAATGACGAAAACGGACAGATTTCTCAGGTTTTTACTACATATGAACACTTTTCACATTCTCCCGTGCAAGTCGGCTGCTAGTCCTCCTTTCATGCACAATCTTAAGGTCCTAGCCCATGTCCAAAGCACCTAAGCCTGCTAAAAAGTCAATAATCGATACCTAGAACTTGAATTGTACTACTTCTTACTGGCTATTACATCAACTTAGAAGCTTCATCTGTGTTCTACTACGGTGCTTTTAGTGTCTCCGGATACCGCAACACGCGACATAGCTTAGCAGACGATAAGTACAACCGTTTCAGACAGAAGAGCGGCCAATGTGACGATCTGTCTTTAAGTCGATTCGATAACAAATGACGAAAACGGGCGGATTTCTCAGGTTTTTACTACATATGAACACTTTTCACATTCTCCCGTGCAACTCGGCTGCTATTCCTCCTTTCATGCAGAATCTTAAGGTCCTAGCTCATGTCCAAGGCACCAAAGGCAGCTAAAAAGTCAATAATCTATACCTAAAACTTGAATTGTACTACTTCTTACTGGCTATTACATCAACTTAGAAGTTTCATGTGTGTTCTACTATGGTGCTTTTAGTGTCTCCGCATACCGCAGCACGCGACATAGCTTTGCAGACGATAAGGACAACCGTTTCAGAGAGAAGAGCGGCCAATGTGACGATCTGGCTTCAAGTCGATTCGAGAGCTAATGACGAAATCGAACGGATTTCTCAGGTTTTTACTACATATGAACACTTTTCACATTCTCCCGTGCAACGCGGCTGCTAGTCCTCCTTTCATGCAGAATCTTAAGGCCCTAGCTCATGTCCAAAGCACCAAAGCCAGCTAAAAAGTCAATAATCGATACCTAAAACTGGAATTGTACTACTTCTTACTGGCTGTTACATCAACTTAGAAGCTTCATCTGTGTTCTACAATGGTGCTTTTAGTGTCTCCGCATACCGCAGCACCCGACATAGGTTTGCAGACGATAAGTACAACCGTTTCAGAGAGACGAGCGGCCAATGTGACGACCTGGCTTTAAGTCGATTCGATAACAAATGACGAAAACGGACGGATTTCTCAGGTTTTTACTACATATGAACGCTTTTCACATTCTCCCATGCAACTCGGCTGCTAGTCCTCCTTTCATGCACAATCTTAAGGTCCTAGCCCATGTCCAAAGCACCAAAGCCTGCTAAAATGTCAATAATCGATACCTAGAACTTGAATTGTACTACCTCTTACTGGCTATTACATCAACTTAGAAGCTTCATCTGCCTTCTACTACGGTGCTTTTTGTGTCTCCGCATAGCGCAGCACGCGACATAGCTTTGCAGACGATGAGTACAACCGTTTCAGGGAGAAGAGCGGCCAATGTGACGATCTGGCTTTAAGTCGATTCGATAACTAATGATGAAAACGGACGGATTTCTCAGGTTTTTACTACATATGAACACTTTTCACATTCTCCCGTGCAACTCGGCTGCTAGTCCTCCTTTCATGCCGAATCTTAAGGTCCTAGCTCATGTCCAAGGCACCAAAGCCAGATAAAAAGTCAATAATCGATACCTAAAACTTGAATTGTACTACTTCTTACTGGCTATTACATCAACTTAGAAGTTTCATCTGTGTTCTACTATGGTGCTTTTAGTGTCTCCGCATAGCTCAGAACGCGACATAGCTTTGCAGACGATGAGTACAACCGTTTCAGGGAGAGGAGCGGCCAATGTGACGATCTGGCTTTAAGTCGATTCGATAACAAATGACGAAAACGAACGGATTTCTCAGGTTTTTACTACATATGAACACTTTTCACATTCTCCCGTGCAACTCGGCTGCTAGTCCTCCTTTCATGCAGAATCTTAAGGTCCTAGCTCATGTCCAAGGCACCAAAGCCAGCTAAAAAGTCAATAATCGATATCTAAAACTTGATTTGTACTACTTCTTACTGGCTATTACAACAACTTAGAAGCTTCATCTGTGTCCTACTATGGTGCTTTAAGTGTCTCCGCATACCGCAGCACGCGACATAGCTTTGCAGACGATAAGTACAACCGTTTCAGAGAGAAGGGCGGAAGATGTGACGATCTGGCTATAAGTCGATTCGGTAACAAATGACGAAAACGGACAGATTTCTCAGGTTTTTACTACATATGAACACTTTTCACATTCTCCCGTGCAAGTCGGCTGCTAGTCCTCCTTTCATGCACAATCTTAAGGTCCTAGCCCATGTCCAAAGCACCTAAGCCTGCTAAAAAGTCAATAATCGATACCTAGAACTTGAATTGTACTACTTCTTACTGGCTATTACATCAACTTAGAAGCTTCATCTGTGTTCTACTACGGTGCTTTTAGTGTCTCCGGATACCGCAACACGCGACATAGCTTAGCAGACGATAAGTACAACCGTTTCAGACAGAAGAGCGGCCAATGTGACGATCTGTCTTTAAGTCGATTCGATAACAAATGACGAAAACGGGCGGATTTCTCAGGTTTTTACTACATATGAACACTTTTCACATTCTCCCGTGCAACTCGGCTGCTATTCCTCCTTTCATGCAGAATCTTAAGGTCCTAGCTCATGTCCAAGGCACCAAAGGCAGCTAAAAAGTCAATAATCTATACCTAAAACTTGAATTGTACTACTTCTTACTGGCTATTACATCAACTTAGAAGTTTCATGTGTGTTCTACTATGGTGCTTTTAGTGTCTCCGCATACCGCAGCACGCGACATAGCTTTGCAGACGATAAGGACAACCGTTTCAGAGAGAAGAGCGGCCAATGTGACGATCTGGCTTCAAGTCGATTCGAGAGCTAATGACGAAATCGAACGGATTTCTCAGGTTTTTACTACATATGAACACTTTTCACATTCTCCCGTGCAACGCGGCTGCTAGTCCTCCTTTCATGCAGAATCTTAAGGCCCTAGCTCATGTCCAAAGCACCAAAGCCAGCTAAAAAGTCAATAATCGATACCTAAAACTGGAATTGTACTACTTCTTACTGGCTGTTACATCAACTTAGAAGCTTCATCTGTGTTCTACAATGGTGCTTTTAGTGTCTCCGCATACCGCAGCACCCGACATAGGTTTGCAGACGATAAGTACAACCGTTTCAGAGAGACGAGCGGCCAATGTGACGACCTGGCTTTAAGTCGATTCGATAACAAATGACGAAAACGGACGGATTTCTCAGGTTTTTACTACATATGAACGCTTTTCACATTCTCCCATGCAACTCGGCTGCTAGTCCTCCTTTCATGCACAATCTTAAGGTCCTAGCCCATGTCCAAAGCACCAAAGCCTGCTAAAATGTCAATAATCGATACCTAGAACTTGAATTGTACTACCTCTTACTGGCTATTACATCAACTTAGAAGCTTCATCTGCCTTCTACTACGGTGCTTTTTGTGTCTCCGCATAGCGCAGCACGCGACATAGCTTTGCAGACGATGAGTACAACCGTTTCAGGGAGAAGAGCGGCCAATGTGACGATCTGGCTTTAAGTCGATTCGATAACTAATGATGAAAACGGACGGATTTCTCAGGTTTTTACTACATATGAACACTTTTCACATTCTCCCGTGCAACTCGGCTGCTAGTCCTCCTTTCATGCAGAATCTTAAGGTCCTAGCTCATGTCCAAGGCACCAAAGCCAGATAAAAAGTCAATAATCGATACCTAAAACTTGAATTGTACTACTTCTTACTGGCTATTACATCAACTTAGAAGTTTCATCTGTGTTCTACTATGGTGCTTTTAGTGTCTCCGCATACCGCAGCACGCGACATAGCTTTGCAGACGATGAGTACAACCGTTTCAGGGAGAAGAGCGGCCAATGTGACGATCTGGCCTTAAGTCGATTCGATAACAAATGACGAAAACGGACGGATTTCTCAGGTTTTTACTACATATGAACACTTTTCACATTCTCCCATGCAACTCGGCTGCTAGTCCTCCTTTCATGCAGAATCTTAAGGTCCTAGCTCATGTCCAAGGCACCAAAGCCAGCTAAAAAGTCAATAATCGATTCCTAAAACTTGAATTGTACTACTTCTTACTGGCTATTACATCAACTTAGATGTTTCATCTGTGTTCTACTATGGTGCTTTTAGTGTCTCCGCATAGCGCAGCACGCGACATAGCTTTGCAGACGATGAGTACAACCGTTTCAGGGAGAGGAGCGGCCAATGTGACGATCTGGCTTTAAGTCGATTCGATAACAAATGACGAAAACGAACGGATTTCTCAGGTTTTTACTACATATGAACACTTTTCACATTCTCCCGTGCAACTCGGCTGCTAGTCCTCCTTTCATGCAGAATCTGAAGGTCCTAGCTCATGTCCAAGGCACCAAAGCCAGCTAAAAAATCAATAATCGATACCTAAAACTTGAATTGTACTACTTCTTACTGGCTATTACATCAACTTAGAAGTTCCATATGTGTTCTACTATGGTGCTTTTAGTGTCTCCTGATACCTCAGCACGCGACATAGCTTTGCAGACATTAAGTACAACCGTTTCAGAGAGAAGAGCGGCCAATGTGACGATCTGTCTTTAAGTCGATTCGATAACAAATGACGAAAACGGGCGGATTTCTCAGGTTTTTACTACATATGAACACTTTTCACATTCTCCCGTGCAACTCGGCTGCTATTCCTCCTTTCATGCAGAATCTTAAGGTCCTAGCTCCTGTCCAAGGCACCAAAGGCAGCTAAAAAGTCAATAATCTATACCTAAAACTTGAATTGTACTACTTCTTACTGGCTATTACATCAACTTAGAAGTTTCATGTGTGTTCTACTATGGTGCTTTTAGTGTCTCCGCATACCGCAGCACGCGACATAGCTTTGCAGACGATAAGGACAACCGTTTCAGAGAGAAGAGCGGCCAATGTGACGATCTGGCTTCAAGTCGATTCGAGAGCTAATGACGAAATCGAACGGATTTCTCAGGTTTTTACTACATATGAACACTTTTCACATTCTCCCGTGCAACGCGGCTGCTAGTCCTCCTTTCATGCAGAATCTTAAGGCCCTAGCTCATGTCCAAAGCACCAAAGCCAGCTAAAAAGTCAACAATCGATACCTAAAACTGGAATTGTACTACTTCTTACTGGCTGTTACATCAACTTAGATGCTTCATCTGTGTTCTACAATGGTGCTTTTAGTGTCTCCGCATACCGCAGCACCCGACATAGGTTTGCAGACGATAAGTACAACCGTTTCAGAGAGACGAGCGGCCAATGTGACGACCTGGCTCTAAGTCGATTCGATAACAAATGAAGAAAACGGACGGATTTCTCAGGTTTTTACTACATATGAACGCTTTTCACATTCTCCCATGCAACTCGGCTGCTAGTCCTCCTTTCATGCACAATCTTAAGGTCCTAGCCCATGTCCAAAGCACCAAAGCCTGCTAAAATGTCAATAATCGATACCTAGAACTTGAATTGTACTACTTCTTACTGGCTATTACATCAACTTAGAAGCTTCATCTGCCTTCTACTACGGTGCTTTTTGTGTCTCCGCATAGCGCAGCACGCGACATAGCTTTGCAGACGATGAGTACAACCGTTTCAGGGAGAAGAGCGGCCAATGTGACGATCTGGCTTTAAGTCGATTCGATAACTAATGATGAAAACGGACGGATTTCTCAGGTTTTTACTACATATGAACACTTTTCACATTCTCCCGTGCAACTCGGCTGCTAGTCCTCCTTTCATGCAGAATCTTACGGTCCTAGCTCATGTCCAAGGCACCAAAGCCAGATAAAAAGTCAATAATCGATACCTAAAACTTGAATTGTACTACTTCTTACTGGCTATTACATCAACTTAGAAGTTTCATCTGTGTTCTACTATGGTGCTTTTAGTGTCTCCGCATACCGCAGCACGCGACATAGCTTTGCAGACGATGAGTACAACCGTTTCAGGGAGAAGAGCGGCCAATGTGACGATCTGGCCTTAAGTCGATTCGATAACAAATGACGAAAACGGACGGATTTCTCAGGTTTTTACTACATATGAACACTTTTCACATTCTCCCATGCAACTCGGCTGCTAGTCCTCCTTTCATGCAGAATCTTAAGGTCCTAGCTCATGTCCAAGGCACCAAAGCCAGCTAAAAAGTCAATAATCGATTCCTAAAACTTGAATTGTACTACTTCTTACTGGCTATTACATCAACTTAGAAGTTTCATCTGTGTTCTACTATGGTGCTTTTAGTGTCTCCGCATAGCGCAGCACGCGACATAGCTTTGCAGACGATGAGTACAACCGTTTCAGGGAGAGGAGCGGCCAATGTGACGATCTGGCTTTAAGTCGATTCGATAACAAATGACGAAACCGAACGGATTTCTCAGGTTTTTACTACATATGAACACTTTTCACATTCTCCCGTGCAACTCGGCTGCTATTCCTCCTTTCATGCAGAATCTGAAGGTCCTAGCTCATGTCCAAGGCACCAAAGCCAGCTAAAAAATCAATAATCGATACCTAAAACTTGAATTGTACTACTTCTTACTGGCTATTACATCAACTTAGAAGTTCCATATGTGTTCTACTATGGTGCTTTTAGTGTCTCCTGATACCTCAGCACGCGACATAGCTTTGCAGACATTAAGTACAACCGTTTCAGAGAGAAGAGCGGCCAATGTGACGATCTGGCTTTGAGTCGATTCGATAACAAATGACGAAAACGGACGGATTTCTCAGGCTTTTACTACATATGAACACTTTTCACATTCTCCCATGCAACTCGGCTGCTATTCCTCCTTTCATGCAGAATCTTAAGGTCCTAGCTCATGTCCAAGGCACCAAAGCCAGCTAAAAAGTCAATAATCGATATCTAAAACTTGATTTGTACTACTTCTTACTGGCTATTACAGCAACTTAGAAGCTTCATCTGTGTCCTACTATGGTGCTTTAAGTGTCTCCGAATACCGCAGCACGCGACATAGCTTTGCAGACGATAAGTACAACCGTTTCAGAGAGAAGAGCGGAAAATGTGACGATCTGGCTATAAGTCGATTCGGTAACAAATGACGAAAACGGACATATTTCTCAGGTTTTTACTACATATGAACACTTTTCACATTCTCCCGTGCAAGTCGGCTGCTAGTCCTCCTTTCATGCACAATCTTAAGGTCCTAGCCCATGTCCAAAGCACCAAAGCCTGCTAAAATGTCAATAATCGATACCTAGAACTTGAATTGTACTACTTCTTACTGGCTATTACATCAACTTAGAAGCTTCATCTCTGTTCTATTACGGTGCTTTTAGTGTCTCCGGATACCGCAACACACGACATAGCTTAGCAGACGATAAGTACAACCTTTTCAGACAGAAGAGCGGCCAATGCGGCGATCTGGCTTTAAGTCGATTCGATAACAAATGACGAAAACGGACGGATTTCTCAGGCTTTTACTACAGATGAACACTTTTCACATTCTCCCGTTCAACTCGGCTGCTAGTCCTCCTTTCATGCAGAATCTCAAGGTCCTAGCTCATGTCCA
The DNA here is from genome assembly GCF_023897955.1 of Schistocerca gregaria. Classification (NCBI taxonomy): domain Eukaryota; kingdom Metazoa; phylum Arthropoda; class Insecta; order Orthoptera; family Acrididae; genus Schistocerca; species Schistocerca gregaria. Next base: position 2,161,306 of record NW_026061770.1, read on the forward strand.
AGGCACCAAAGCCAGCTAAAAAGTCAATAATCGATACCTAAAACTGGAATTGTACTACTTCTTACTGGCTATTACATCAACTTAGAAGTTTCATCTGTGTTCTACTATGGTGCTTTTAGTGTCTCCGCATACCGCAGCACGCGACATAGCTTAGCAGACGATAAGTACAACCTTTTGAGACAGAAGAGCGGCCAATGCGGCGATCTGGCTTTAAGTCGATTCGATAACAAATGACGAAAACGGACGGATTTCTCAGCTTTTTACTACAGATGAACACTTTTCACATTCTCCCGTTCAACTAGGCTGCTAGTCCTCCTTTCATGCAGAATCTCAAGGTCCTAGCCCATGTCCAAGGCACCAAAGCCAGCTAAAAAGTCAATAATCGATACCTAAAACTTGAATTGTATTACATTTTACAGGCTATTACATCAACTTAGAAGCTTCATCTGTGTTCTACTATGGTGCTTTTAGTGTATCCGCATACCGCAGCACGCGACATACCTTTGCAGACGATAAATGAAACCATTGCAGACAGAAGTGCGGCCAATGAGACGATCTGGCTTTAAGTCGATTCGATAACAAATGACGAAAACGGACGGATTTCTCAGGTTTTATTACATATGAACACTATTCACATTCTCCCATGCAACTCGGCTGCTAGTCCTCCTTTCATGCAGAATCTTAAGGTCCTAGCTCATGTCAAAGGCACCAAAGCCAGCTAAAAAGTCAATAATCGATACCTAAAACTTGAATTGTACTACTTCTTACTGGCTATTACATCAACTTAGAAGTTTCATCTGTGTTCTACTATGGTGCTTTTAGTGTCTCCGCATAACGCAGCACGCGACATAGCTTTGCAGACGATGAGTACAACCGTTTCAGGGAGAAGAGCGGCCAATGCGACGATCTGGCCTTAAGTCGATTCGATAACAAATGACGTAAACGGACGGATTTCTCAGGTTTTTACTACATATGAACACTTTTCACATTCTCCCGTGCAACTCGGCTGGTAGTCCTCCTTTCATGCAGAATCTTAAGGTCCTAGCTCATGTCCAAGGCACCAAAGCCAGCTAAAAAGTCAATAATCGATACCTAAAACTTGAATTGTACTACTTCTTACTGGCTATTACATCAACTTAGAAGTTTCATATGTGTTCTACTATGGTGCTTTTAGTGTCTCCTGATACCTCAGCACGCGACATAGCTTTGCAGACATTAAGTACAACCGTTTCAGAGAGAAGAGCGGCCAATGTGACGATCTGGCTTTGAGTCGATTCGATAACAAATGACGAAAACGGACGGATTTCTCAGGCTTTTACTACATATGAACACTTTTCACATTCTGCCATGCAACTCGGCTGCTATTCCTCCTTTCATGCAGAATCTTAAGGTCCTAGCTCATGTCCAAGGCACCAAAGCCAGCTAAAAAGTCAATAATCGATATCTAAAACTTGATTTGTACTACTTCTTACTGGCTATTACAACAACTTAGAAGCTTCATCTGTGTCCTACTATGGTGCTTTAAGTGTCTCCGAATACCGCAGCACGCGACATAGCTTTGCAGACGATAAGTACAACCGTTTCAGAGAGAAGAGCGGAAAATGTGACGATCTGGCTATAAGTCGATTCGGTAACAAATGACGAAAACGGACGGATTTCTCAGGTTTTTACTACATATGAACACTTTTCACATTCTCCCGTGCAACTCGGCTGCTATTCCTCCTTTCATGCTGAATCTTAAGGTCCTAGCTCATGTCCAAGGCACCAAAGCCAGCTTAAAAGTCAATAATCGATACCTAAAACTTGAATTGTACTACTTCTTACTGGCTATTACATCAACTTAGAAGTTTCATCTATGTTCTACTATGGTGCTTTTAGTGTCTCCGCATACCGCAGCACGCCACATAGCTTTGCAGACGATGAGTACAACCGTTTCAGGGAGAAGAGTGGCCAATGTGACGATCTGGCCTTAAGTCGATTCGATAACAAATGACGTAAACGGACGGATTTCTCAGGTTTTTACTACATATGAACGCTTTTCACATTCTCCCATGCAACTCGGCTGCTAGTCCTCCTTTCATGCACAATCTTAAGGTCCTAGCCCATGTCCAAAGCACCAAAGCCTGCTAAAATGTCAATAATCGATATATAGAACTTGAATTGTACTACTTCTTACTGGCTATTACATCAACCTAGAAGCTTCATCTGTCTTCTACTACGGTGCTTTTTGTGTCTCCGCATAGCGCAGCACGTGACATAGCTTTGCAGACGATGAGTACAACCGTTTCAGGGAGAAGAGCGGCCAATGTGACGATCTGGCTTTAAGTCGATTCGATAACAAATGACGAAAACGGACGGATTTCTCAGGTTTTTACTACATATGAACACTTTTCACATTCTCCCGTGCAACTCGGCTGCTAGTCCTCCTTTCATGCAGAATCTTAAGGTCCTAGCTCATGTCCAAGGCACCAAAGCCAGGTAAAAAGTCAATAATCGGTACCTAAAACTTGAATTGTACTACTTCTTACTGGCTATTACATCAACTTAAAAGTTTCATCTGTGTTCTACTATGGTGCTTTTAGTGTCTCCGCATACCGCAGCACGCGACATAGCTTTGCAGACGATGAGTACAACCGTTTCAGGGAGAAGAGCGGCCAATGTGACGATCTAGCCTTAAGTCGATTCGATAACAAATGACGAAAACGGACGGATTTCTCAGGTTTTTACTACATATGAACACTTTTCACATTCTCCCGTGCAACTCGGCTGCTAGTCCTCCTTTCATGCAGAATCTTAAGGTCCTAGCTCATGTCCAAGGCACCAAAGCCAGCTAAAAAGTCAATAATCGATACCTAAAACTTGAATTGTATTACATTTTACAGGCTATTACATCAACTTAGATGCTTCATCTATGTTCTACTATGGTGCTTTTAGTGTATCCGCATACCGCAGCACGCGACATAGCTTTGCAGACGATAAATGAAACCATTGCAGACAGAAGTGCGGCCAATGAGACGATCTGGCTTTAAGTCGATTCGATAACAAATGACGAAAACGGACGGATTTCTCAGGTTTTATTACATATGAACACTATTCACATTCTCCCATGCAACGCGGCTGCTAGTCCTCCTTTCATGCAGAATCTTAAGGTCCTAGCTCATGTCAAAGGCACCAAAGCCAGCTAAAAAGTCAATAATCGATACCTAAAACTTGAATTGTACTACTTCTTACTGGCTATTACATCAACTTAGAAGTTTCATCTGTGTTCTACTATGGTGCTTTTAGTGTCTCCGCATACCGCAGCACGCGACATAGCTTTGCAGACGATGAGTACAACCGTTTCAGGGAGAAGAGCGGCCAATGTGACGATCTGGCCTTAAGTCGATTCGATAACAAATGACGAAAACGGACGGATTTCTCAGGTTTTTACTACATATGAACACTTTTCACATTCTCCCGTGCAACTCGGCTGCTAGTCCTCATTTCATGCAGAATCTTAAGGTCCTAGCTCATGTCCAAGGCACCAAAGCCAGCTAAAAAGTCAATAATCGATACCTAAAACTTGATTTGTACTACTTCTTAGTGGCTATTACAACAACTTAGAAGCTTCATCTGTGTCCTACTATGGTGCTTTAAGTGTCTCCGAATACCGCAGCACGCGACATAGCTTTGCAGACGATAAGTACAACCGTTTCAGAGAGAAGAGCGGAAAATGTGACGATCTGGCTATAAGTCGATTCGGTAACAAATGACGAAAACGGACATATTTCTCAGGTTTTTACTACATATGAACACTTTTCACATTCTCCCGTGCAAGTCGGCTGCTAGTCGTCCTTTCATGCACAATCTTAAGGTCCTAGCCCATGACCAAAGCACCTAAGCCTGCTAAAAAGTCAATAATCGATACCTAGAACTTGAATTGTACTACTTCTTACTGGCTATTACATCAACTTAGAAGCTTCATCTGTGTTCTACTACGGTGCTTTTAGTGTCTCCGCATACCGCAACACGCGACATAGCTTAGCAGACGATAAGTACAACCTTTTGAGACAGAAGAGCGGCCAATGCGGCGATCTGGCTTTAAGTCGATTCGATAACAAATGACGAAAACGGACGGATTTCTCAGCTTTTTACTACAGATGAACACTTTTCACATTCTCCCGTTCAACTAGGCTGCTAGTCCTCCTTTCATGCAGAATCTCAAGGTCCTAGCCCATGTCCAAGGCACCAAAGCCAGCTAAAAAGTCAATAATCGATACCTAAAACTTGAATTGTATTACATTTTACAGGCTATTACATCAACTTAGAAGCTTCATCTGTGTTCTACTATGGTGCTTTTAGAGTATCCGCATACCGCAGCACGCGACGTACCTTTGCAGACGATAAATGAAACCATTGCAGACAGAAGTGCGGCCAATGAGACGATCTGGCTTTAAGTCGATTCGATAACAAATGACGAAAACGGACGGATTTCTCAGGTTTTATTACATATGAACAATATTCACATTCTCCCATGCAACTCGGCTGCTAGTCCTCCTTTCATGCAGAATCTTAAGGTCCTAGCTCATGTCAAAGGCACCAAAGCCAGCTAAAAAGTCAATAATCGATACCTAAAACTTGAATTGTACTACTTCTTACTGGCTATTACATCAACTTAGAAGTTTCATCTGTGTTCTACTATGGTGCTTTTAGTGTCTCCGCATAACGCAGCACGCGACATAGCTTTGCAGACGATGAGTACAACCGTTTCAGGGAGAAGAGCGGCCAATGTGACGATCTGGCTTTGAGTCGATTCGATAACAAATGACGAAAACGGACGGATTTCTCAGGCTTTTACTACATAAGAACACTTTTCACATTCTCCCATGCAACTCGGCTGCTATTCCTCCTTTCATGCAGAATCTTAAGGTCCTAGCTCATGTCCAAGGCACCAAAGCCAGCTAAAAAGTCAATAATCGATATCTTAAACTTGATTTGTACTACTTCTTACTGGCTATTACAACAACTTAGAAGCTTCATCTGTGTCCTACTATGGTGCTTTAAGTGTCTCCGAATACCGCAGCACGCGACATAGCTTTGCAGACGATAAGTACAACCGTTTCAGAGAGAAGAGCGGAAAATGTGACGATCTGGCTATAAGTCGATTCGGTAACAAATGACGAAAACGGACGGATTTCTCAGGTTTTTACTACATATGAACACTTTTCACATTCTCCCGTGCAACTCGGCTGCTATTCCTCCTTTCATGCTGAATCTTAAGGTCCTAGCTCATGTCCAAGGCACCAAAGCCAGCTTAAAAGTCAATAATCGATACCTAAAACTTGAATTGTACTACTTCTTACTGGCTATTACATCAACTTAGAAGTTTCATCTATGTTCTACTATGGTGCTTTTAGTGTCTCCGCATACCGCAGCACGCCACATAGCTTTGCAGACGATGAGTACAACCGTTTCAGGGAGAAGAGTGGCCAATGTGACGATCTGGCCTTAAGTCGATTCGATAACAAATGACGTAAACGGACGGATTTCTCAGGTTTTTACTACATATGAACGCTTTTCACATTCTCCCATGCAACTCGGCTGCTAGTCCTCCTTTCATGCACAATCTTAAGGTCCTAGCCCATGTCCAAAGCACCAAAGCCTGCTAAAATGTCAATAATCGATATATAGAACTTGAATTGTACTACTTCTTACTGGCTATTACATCAACCTAGAAGCTTCATCTGTCTTCTACTACGGTGCTTTTTGTGTCTCCGCATAGCGCAGCACGCGACATAGCTTTGCAGACGATGAGTACAACCGTTTCAGGGAGAAGAGCGGCCAATGTGACGATCTGGCTTTAAGTCGATTCGATAACAAATGACGAAAACGGACGGATTTCTCAGGTTTTTACTACATATGAACACTTTTCACATTCTCCCGTGCAACTCGGCTGCTAGTCCTCCTTTCATGCAGAATCTTAAGGTCCTAGCTCATGTCCAAGGCACCAAAGCCAGGTAAAAAGTCAATAATCGGTACCTAAAACTTGAATTGTACTACTTCTTACTGGCTATTACATCAACTTAAAAGTTTCATCTGTGTTCTACTATGGTGCTTTTAGTGTCTCCGCATACCGCAGCACGCGACATAGCTTTGCAGACGATGAGTACAACCGTTTCAGGGAGAAGAGCGGCCAATGTGACGATCTAGCCTTAAGTCGATTCGATAACAAATGACGAAAACGGACGGATTTCTCAGGTTTTTACTACATATGAACACTTTTCACATTCTCCCGTGCAACTCGGCTGCTAGTCCTCCTTTCATGCAGAATCTTAAGGTCCTAGCTCATGTCCAAGGCACCAAAGCCAGCTAAAAAGTCAATAATCGATACCTAAAACTTGAATTGTATTACATTTTACAGGCTATTACATCAACTTAGATGCTTCATCTATGTTCTACTATGGTGCTTTTAGTGTATCCGCATACCGCAGCACGCGACATAGCTTTGCAGACGATAAATGAAACCATTGCAGACAGAAGTGCGGCCAATGAGACGATCTGGCTTTAAGTCGATTCGATAACAAATGACGAAAACGGACGGATTTCTCAGGTTTTATTACATATGAACACTATTCACATTCTCCCATGCAACTCGGCTGCTAGTCCTCCTTTCATGCAGAATCTTAAGGTCCTAGCTCATGTCCAAGGCACCAAAGCCAGCTAAAAAGTCAATAATCGATACCTAAAACTTGAATTGTACTACTTCTTACTGGCTATTACATCAACTTAGAAGTTTCATCTGTGTTCTACTATGGTGCTTTTAGTGTCTCCGCATACCGCAGCACGCGACATAGCTTTGCAGACGATGAGTACAACCGTTTCAGGGAGAAGAGCGGCCAATGTGACGATCTGGCCTTAAGTCGATTCGATAACAAATGACGAAAACGGACGGATTTCTCAGGTTTTTACTACATATGAACACTTTTCACATTCTCCCGTGCAACTCGGCTGCTAGTCCTCCTTTAATGCAGAATCTTAAGGTCCTAGCTCATGTCCAAGGCACCAAAACCAGCTAAAAAATCAATAATCGATACCGAAAACTTGAATTGTACTACTTCTTACTGGCTATTACATCAACTTAGAAGTTTCATATGTGTTCTACTATGGTGCTTTTAGTGTCTCCTGATACCTCAGCACGCGACATAGCTTTGCAGACATTAAGTACAACCGTTTCAGAGAGAAGAGCGGCCAATGTGACGATCTGGCTTTGAGTCGATTCGATAACAAATGACGAAAACGGACGGATTTCTCAGGCTTTTACTACATATGAACACTTTTCACATTCTCCCATGCAACTCGGCTGCTAGTCCTCCTTTCATGCAGAATCTTAAGGTCCTAGCTCATGTCCAAGGCACCAAAGCCAGCTAAAAAGTCAATAATCGATATCTAAAACTTGATTTGTACTACTTCTTACTGGCTATTACAACAACTTAGAAGCTTCATCTGTGTCCTACTATGGTGCTTTAAGTGTCTCCGAATACCGCAGCACGCGACATAGCTTTGCAGACGATAAGTACAACCGTTTCAGAGAGAAGAGCGGAAAATGTGACGATCTGGCTATAAGTCGATTCGGTAACAAATGACGAAAACGGACATATTACTCAGGTTTTTACTACATATGAACACTTTTCACATTCTCCCGTGCAAGTCGGCTGCTAGTCGTCCTTTCATGCACAATCTTAAGGTCCTAGCCCATGACCAAAGCACCTAAGCCTGCTAAAAAGTCAATAATCGATACCTAGAACTTGAATTGTACTACTTCTTACTGGCTATTACATCAACTTAGAAGCTTCATCTGTGTTCTACTACGGTGCTTTTAGTGTCTCCGCATACCGCAACACGCGACATAGCTTAGCAGACGATAAGTACAACCTTTACAGACAGAAGAGCGGCCAATGCGGCGATCTGGCTTTAAGTCGATTCGATAACAAATGACGAAAACGGACGGATTTCTCAGCTTTTTACTACAGATGAACACTTTTCACATTCTCCCGTTCAACTAGGCTGCTAGTCCTCCTTTCATGCAGAATCTCAAGGTCCTAGCTCATGTCCAAGGCACCAAAGCCAGCTAAAAAGTCAATAATCGATACCTAAAACTTGAATTGTATTACATTTTACAGGCTATTACATCAACTTAGAAGCTTCATCTGTGTTCTACTATGGTGCTTTTAGTGTATCCGCATACCGCAGCACGCGACATACCTTTGCAGACGATAAATGAAACCATTGCAGACAGAAGTGTGGCCAATGAGACGATCTGGCTTTAAGTCGATTCGATAACAAATGACGAAAACGGACGGATTTCTCAGGTTTTATTACATATGAACACTATTCACATTCTCCCATGCAACTCGGCTGCTAGTCCTCCTTTCATGCAGAATCTTAAGGTCCTAGCTCATGTCAAAGGCACCAAAGCCAGCTAAAAAGTCAATAATCGATACCTAAAACTTGAATTGTACTACTTCTTACTGGCTATTACATCAACTTAGAAGTTTCATCTGTGTTCTACTATGGTGCTTTTAGTGTCTCCGCATACCGCAGCACGCGACATAGCTTTGCAGACGATGAGTACAACCGTTTCAGGGAGAAGAGCGGCCAATGTGACGATCTGGCCTTAAGTCGATTCGATAACAAATGACGTAAACGGACGGATTTCTCAGGTTTTTACTACATATGAACACTTTTCACATTCTCCCGTGCAACTCGGCTGGTAGTCCTCCTTTCATGCAGAATCTTAAGGTCCTAGCTCATGTCCAAGGCACCAAAGCCAGCTAAAAAGTCAATAATCGATACCTAAAACTTGAATTGTACTACTTCTTACTGGCTATTACATCAACTTAGAAGTTTCATATGTGTTCTACTATGGTGCTTTTAGTGTCTCCTGATACCTCAGCACGCGACATAGCTTTGCAGACATTAAGTACAACCGTTTCAGAGAGAAGAGCGGCCAATGTGACGATCTGGCTTTGAGTCGATTCGATAACAAATGACGAAAACGGGCGGATTTCTCAGGCTTTTACTACATATGAACACTTTTCACATTCTCCCATGCAACTCGGCTGCTATTCCTCCTTTCATGCAGAATCTTAAGGTCCTAGCTCATGTCCAAGGCACCAAAGCCAGCTAAAAAGTCAATAATCGATATCTAAAACTTGATTTGTACTACTTCTTACTGGCTATTACAACAACTTAGAAGCTTCATCTGTGTCCTACTATGGTGCTTTAAGTGTCTCCGAATACCGCAGCACGCGACATAGCTTTGCAGACGATAAGTACAACCGTTTCAGAGAGAAGAGCGGAAAATGTGACGATCTGGCTATAAGTCGATTCGGTAACAAATGACGAAAACGGACGGATTTCTCAGGTTTTTACTACATATGAACACTTTTCACATTCTCCCGTGCAACTCGGCTGCTATTCCTCCTTTCATGCTGAATCTTAAGGTCCTAGCTCATGTCCAAGGCACCAAAGCCAGCTTAAAAGTCAATAATCGATACCTAAAACTTGAATTGTACTACTTCTTACTGGCTATTACATCAACTTAGAAGTTTCATCTATGTTCTACTATGGTGCTTTTAGTGTCTCCGCATACCGCAGCACGCCACATAGCTTTGCAGACGAAGAGTACAACCGTTTCAGGGAGAAGAGTGGCCAATGTGACGATCTGGCCTTAAGTCGATTCGATAACAAATGCCGTAAACGGACGGATTTCTCAGGTTTTTACTACATATGAACGCTTTTCACATTCTCCCATGCAACTCGGCTGCTAGTCCTCCTTTCATGCACAATCTTAAGGTCCTAGCCCATGTCCAAAGCACCAAAGCCTGCTAAAATGTCAATAATCGATATATAGAACTTGAATTGTACTACTTCTTACTGGCTATTACATCAACCTAGAAGCTTCATCTATCTTCTACTACGGTGCTTTTTGTGTCTCCGCATAGCGCAGCACGTGACATAGCTTTGCAGACGATGAGTACAACCGTTTCAGGGAGAAGAGCGGCCAATGTGACGATCTGGCTTTAAGTCGATTCGATAACAAATAACGAAAACGGACGGATTTCTCAGGTTTTTACTACATATGAACACTTTTCACATTCTCCCGTGCAACTCGGCTGCTAGTCCTCCTTTCATGCAGAATCTTAAGGTCCTAGCTCATGTCCAAGGCACCAAAGCCAGAAAAAAAGTCAATAATCGATACCTAAAACTTGAATTGTACTACTTCTTACTGGCTATTACATCAACTTAAAAGTTTCATCTGTGTTCTACTATGGTGCTTTTAGTGTCTCCGCATACCGCAGCACGCGACATAGCTTTGCAGACGATGAGTACAACCGTTTCAGGGAGAAGAGCGGCCAATGTGACGATCTAGCCTTAAGTCGATTCGATAACAAATGACGAAAACGGACGGATTTCTCAGGTTTTTACTACATATGAACACTTTTCACATTCTCCCGTGCAACTCGGCTGCTAGTCCTCCTTTCATGCAGAATCTTAAGGTCCTACCTCATGTCCAAGGCACCAAAGCCAGCTAAAAAGTCAATAATCGATACCTAAAACTTGAATTGTATTACATTTTACAGGCTATTACATCAACTTAGATGCTTCATCTATGTTCTACTATGGTGCTTTTAGTGTATCCGCATACCGCAGCACGCGACATAGCTTTGCAGACGATAAATGAAACCATTGCAGACAGAAGTGCGGCCAATGAGACGATCTGGCTTTAAGTCGATTCGATAACAAATGACGAAAACGGACGGATTTCTCAGGTTTTATTACATATGAACACTTTTCACATTCTCCCATGCAACGCGGCTGCTAGTCCTCCTTTCATGCAGAATCTTAAGGTCCTAGCTCATGTCAAAGGCACCAAAGCCAGCTAAAAAGTCAATAATCGATACCTAAAACTTGAATTGTACTACTTCTTACTGGCTATTACATCAACTTAGAAGTTTCATCTGTGTTCTACTATGGTGCTTTTAGTGTCTCCGCATACCGCAGCACGCGACATAGCTTTGCAGACGATGAGTACAACCGTTTCAGGGAGAAGAGCGGCCAATGTGACGATCTGGCCTTAAGTCGATTCGATAACAAATGACGAAAACGGACGGATTTCTCAGGTTTTTACTACATATGAACACTTTTCACATTCTCCCGTGCAACTCGGCTGCTAGTCCTCATTTCATGCAGAATCTTAAGGTCCTAGCTCATGTCCAAGGCACCAAAGCCAGCTAAAAAGTCAATAATCGATACCTAAAACTTGAATTGTACTACTTCTTACTGGCTATTACATCAACTTAGATGTTTCATCTGTGTTCTACTATGGTGCTTTTAGTGTCTCCGCATATCGCAGCACGCGACATAGCTTTGCAGACGATGAGTACAACCGTTTCAGGGAGAGGAGCGGCCAATGTGACGATCTGGCTTTAAGTCGATTCGATAACAAATGACGAAAACGGACGGATTTCTCAGGTTTTTACTACATATGAACACTTTTCACATTCTCCCATGCAACGCGGCTGCTAGTCCTCCTTTCATGCAGAATCTTAAGGTCCTAGCTCATGTCAAAGGCACCAAAGCCAGCTAAAAAGTCAATAATCGATACCTAAAACTTGAATTGTACTACTTCTTACTGGCTATTACATCAACTTAGAAGTTTCATATGTGTTCTACTATGGTGCTTTTAGTGTCTCCTGATACCTCAGCACGCGACATAGCTTTGCAGACATTAAGTACAACCGTTTCAGAGAGAAGAGCGGCCAATGTGACGATCTGGCTTTGAGTCGATTCGATAACAAATGACGAAAACGGACGGATTTTCAGGCTTTTACTACATATGAACACTTTTCACATTCTCCCATGCAACTCGGCTGCTATTCCTCCTTTCATGCAGAATCTTAAGGTCCTAGCTCATGTCCAAGGCACCAAAGCCAGCTAAAAAGTCAATAATCGATATCTAAAACTTGATTTGTACTACTTCTTACTGGCTATTACAACAACTTAGAAGCTTCATCTGTGTCCTACTATGGTGCTTTAAGTGTCTCCGAATACCGCAGCACGCGACATAGCTTTGCAGACGATAAGTACAACCGTTTCAGAGAGAAGAGCGGAAAATGTGACGATCTGGCTATAAGTCGATTCGGTAACAAATGACGAAAACGGACATATTTCTCATGTTTTTACTACATATGAACACTTTTCACATTCTCCCGTGCAAGTCGGCTGCTAGTCGTCCTTTCATGCACAATCTTAAGGTCCTAGCCCATGACCAAAGCACCTAAGCCTGCTAAAAAGTCAATAATCGATACCTAGAACTTGAATTGTACTACTTCTTACTGGCTATTACATCAACTTAGAAGCTTCATCTGTGTTCTACTACGGTGCTTTTAGTGTCTCCGCATACCGCAACACGCGACATAGCTTAGCAGACGATACGTACAACCTTTTCAGACAGAAGAGCGGCCAATGCGGCGATCTGGCTTTAAGTCGATTCGATAACAAATGACGAAAACGGACGGATTTCTCAGCTTTTTACTACAGATGAACACTTTTCACATTCTCCCGTTCAACTAGGCTGCTAGTCCTCCTTTCATGAAGAATCTCAAGGTCCTAGCTCATGTCCAAGGCACCAAAGCCAGCTAAAAAGTCAATAATCGATACCTAAAACTTGAATTGTATTACATTTTACAGGCTATTACATCAACTTAGAAGCTTCATCTGTGTTCTACTATGGTGCTTTAAGTGTCTCCGAATACCGCAGCACGCGACATAGCTTTGCAGACGATAAGTACAACCGTTTCAGAGAGAAGAGCGGAAAATGTGACGATCTGGCTATAAGTCGATTCGGTAACAAATGACGAAAACGGACATATTTCTCAGGTTTTTACTACATATGAACACTTTTCACGTTCTCCCGTGCAACTCGGCTGCTATTCCTCCTTTCATGCTGAATCTTAAGGTCCTAGCTCATGTCCAAGGCACCAAAGCCAGCTTAAAAGTCAATAATCGATACCTAAAACTTGAATTGTACTACTTCTTACTGGCTATTACATCAACTTAGAAGTTTCATCTATGTTCTACTATGGTGCTTTTAGTGTCTCCGCATACCGCAGCACGCCACATACCTTTGCAGACGATGAGTACAACCGTTTCAGGGAGAAGAGTGGCCAATGTGACGATCTGGCCTTAAGTCGATTCGATAACAAATGACGAAAACGGACGGATTTCTCAGGTTTTTACTACATATGAACACTTTTCACATTCTCCCGTGCAACTCGGCTGCTAGTCCTCCTTTCATGCAGAATCTTAAGGTCCTAGCTCATGTCCAAGGCACCAAAGCCAGCCAAAAAGTCAATAATCGATACCTAAAACTTGAATTGTACTACTTCTTACTGGCTATTACATCAACTTAGAAGTTTCATCTGTGTTCTACTATGGTGCTTTTAGTGTCTCCGCATAGGGCAGCACGCGACATAGCTTAGCAGACGATAAGTACAAACGTTTCAGGGAGAAGAGCGGCCAATGTGACAATCTGGCTTTAAGTCGATTCGATAACAAATGACGAAAACAGACGGATTTCTCAGGTTTTCACTACATATGAACACTTTTCACATTCTCCCGTGCAACTCGGCTGCTAGTCCTCCTTTCATGCAGAATCTTAAGGTCCTAGCTCATGTCCAAGGCACCAAAGCCAGCTAAAAAGTCAATAATCGATACCTAAAACTTGAATTGTACTACTTCTTACTGGCTATTACATCAACTTAGAAGTTTCATCTGTGTTCTACTATGGTGCTTTTAGTGTCTCCGCATACCGCAGCACGCGACATAGCTTTGCAGACGATGAGTACAACCGTTTCAGGGAGAAGAGCGGCCAGTGTGACGATCTGGCCTTAAGTCGATTCTATAACAAATGACGAAAACGGGCGGATTTCTCAGGTTTTTACTACATATGAACACTTTTCACATTCTCCCGTGCAACTTGGCTGCTATTCCCCCTTTCATGCAGAATCTTAAGGTCCTAGCTCATGTCCAAGGCACCAAAGCCAGCTAAAAAGTCAATAATCTATACCTAAAACTTAAATTGTACTACTTCTTACTGGCTATTACATCAACTTAGGAGTTTCATGTGTGTTCTACTATGTTGCTTTTAGTGTCTCCGCATACAGCAGCACGCGACATAGCTTTGCAGACGATAAGGACAACCGTTTCAGAGAGAAGAGCGGCCAATGTGGCGATCTGGCTTCAAGTCGATTCGAGAGCTAATGAAGAAATCGAACGGATTTCTCAGGTTTTTACTACATATGAACACTTTTCACATTCTCCCATGCAACTCGGCTGCTAGTCCTCCTTTCATGCAGAATCTTAAGGTCCTAGCTCATGTCCAAGGCACCAAAGCCAGCTAAAAAGTCAATAATCTATACCTAAAACTTGAATTGTACTACTTCTTACTGGCTATTACATCAACTTAGAAGTTTCATGTGTGTTCTACTTTGGTGCTTTTAGTGTCTCCGCATACCGGAGCACGCGATATAGCTTTGCAGACGATAAGGACAACCGTTTCAGGGAGAAGAGCGGCCAATGTGACGATCTGGCTTTAAGTCGATTCGATAACAAATGACGAAAACGGTCGGATTTCTCAGGTTTTTACTACATATGAACACTTTTCACAATCTCCCGTGCAACTCGGTTGCTAGTCCTCCTTTCATGCAGAATCTTAAGGTCCTAGCTCATGTCCAAGGCACCAAATTAGCTAAAAAATCAATAATCGATACCTAAATCTTGAATTGTACTACTTCTCACTGGCTATTACATCAACTTAGAAGTTTCATATGTGTTCTACTATGGTGCTTTTAGTGTCCCCTGATACCTCAGCACGCGACTTAGCTTTGCAGACATTAAGTACAACCGTTTCAGAGAGAATAGCGGCCAATGTGACGATCTGGCTTTGAGTCGATTCGATAACAAATGACGAAAACGGACGGATTTCTCATGTTTTTACTACATATGAACACTTTTCACATTCTCCCATGCAACTCGGCTGCTATTCCTCCTTTCATGCAGAATCTTAAGGTCCTAGCTCATGTCCAAGGCACCAAAGCCAGCTAAAAAGTCAATAATCTATACCTAAAACTTGAATTGTACTACTTCTTACTGGCTATTACATCAACTTAGAAGCTTCATCTGTGTTCTACTACGGTGCTATTCGTGTCTCCGGATACCGCAACACGCGACATAGATTAGCAGACGATAAGTACAACCTTTTCAGACAGAAGAGCGGCCAATGCGGCGATCTGGCTTTAAGTCGATTCGATAACAAATGACGAAAACGGACGGATTTCTCAGGTTTTTACTACATATGAACACTTCTCACATTCTCCCGTGCAACTCGGCTGCTAGTCCTCCTTTCATGCAGAATCTTAAGGTCCTAGCTCATGTCCAAGGCACCAAAGCCAGCTAAAAAGTCAATAATCGATTCCTAAAACTTGAATTGTACTACTTCTTACTGGCTATTACATCAACTTAGAAGTTTCATCTGTGTTCTACTATGGTGCTTTTGGTGTCTCCGCATACCGCAGCACGCAAAATAGCTTTGCAGACGATGAGTACAACCGTTTCAGGGAGAAGAGCGGCCAATGTGACAATCTGGCTTTAAGTCGATTCGATAACAAATGACGAAAACGGACGGATTTCTCAGGTTTTTACTACATATGAACACTTTTTACATTCTCCCGTGCAACTCGGCTGCTAGTCCTCCTTTCATGCAGAATCTTAAGGTCCTAGCTCATGTCCAAGGCACCAAAGCCAGCTAAAAAGTCAATAATCGATACCTAAAACTTAAATTGTACTACTTCTTACTGGCTATTACATCAACTTAGAAGTGTCATCTGTGTTCTACTATGGTGCTTTTAGTGTCTCCGCATACCGCAGCACGCGACATAGCTTTGCAGACGATAAGGACAACCGTTTCGGATAGAAGAGCGGCCAATGTGACGATCTGGCTTCAAGTCGATTCGAGAGCTAATGACGAAATAGAACGGATTTCTCAGGTTTTTACTACATATGAACACTTTTCACATTCTCCCATGCAACTCGGCTGCTAGTCCTCCTTTCATGCAGAATCTTAAGGCCCTAGCTCATGTCCAAAGCACCAAAGCCAGCTAAAAAGTCAATAATCGATACTTAAAACTTGAATTGTACTACTTCTTACTGGCTGTTACATCAACTTAGAAGCTTCATCTGTGTTCTACTATGGTGCTTTTAGTGTCTCCGCATACCGCAGCACGCGACATAGGTTTGCAGACGATAAGTACAACCGTTTCAGGGAGAAGAGTGGCCAATGTGACGATCTGGCCTTAAGTCGATTCGATAACAAATGACGAAAACGGACGGATTTCTCAGGTTTTTACTACATATGAACACTTTTCACATTCTCCCGTGCAACTCGGCTGCTAGTCCTCCTTTCATGCAGAATCTTAAGGTCCTAGCTCATGTCCAAGGCACCAAAGCCAGCTAAAAAGTCAATAATCGATACCTAAAACTTGAATTGTGCTACTTCTTACTGGCTATTACATCAACTTAGAAGTTTCATCTGTGTTCTACTATGGTGCTTTTAGTGTCTCCGCATAGGGCAGCACGCGACATAGCTTAGCAGACGATAAGTACAAACGTTTCAGGGAGAAGAGCGGCCAATGTGACAATCTGGCTTTAAGTCGATTCGACAACAAATGACGAAAACAGACGGATTTCTCAGGTTTTCACTACATATGAACACTTTTCACATTCTCCCGTGCAACTCGGCTGCTAGTCCTCCTTTCATGCAGAATCTTAAGGTCCTAGCTCATGTCCAAGGCACCAAAGACAGCTAAAAAGTCAATAATCGATACCTAAAACTTGAATTGTACTACTTCTTACTGGCTATTACATCAACTTAGAAGTTTCATCTGTGTTCTACTATGGTGCTTTTAGTGTCTCCGCATACCGCAGCACGCGACATAGCTTTGCAGACGATGAGTACAACCGTTTCAGGGAGAAGAGCGGCCAGTGTGACGATCTGGCCTTAAGTCGATTCTATAACAAATGACGAAAACGGGCGGATTTCTCAGGTTTTTACTACATATGAACACTTTTCACATTCTCCCATGCAACTCGGCTGCTAGTCCTCCTTTCATGCAGAATCTTAAGGTCCTAGCTCATGTCCAAGGCACCAAAGCCAGCTAAAAAGTCAATAATCTATACCTAAAACTTGAATTGTACTACTTCTTACTGGCTATTACATCAACTTAGAAGCTTCATCTGTGTTCTACTACGGTGCTATTCGTGTCTCCGGATACCACAACACGCGACATAGATTAGCAGACGATAAGTACAACCTTTTCAGACAGAAGAGCGGCCAATGCGGCGATCTGGCTTTAAGTCGATTCGATAACAAATGACGAAAACGGACGGATTTCTCAGGTTTTTACTACATATGAACACTTCTCACATTCTCCCGTGCCACTCGGCTGCTAGTCCTCCTTTCATGCAGAATCTTAAGGTCCTAGCTCATGTCCAAGGCACCAAAGCCAGCTAAAAAGTCAATAATCGATTCCTAAAACTTGAATTGTACTACTTCTTACTGGCTATTACATCAACTTAGAAGTTTCATCTGTGTTCTACTATGGTGCTTTTGGTGTCTCCGCATACCGCAGCACGCAAAATAGCTTTGCAGACGATGAGTACAACCGTTTCTGGGAGAAGAGCGGCCAATGTGACAATCTGGCTTTAAGTCGATTCGATAACAAATGACGAAAACGGACGGATTTCTCAGGTTTTTACTACATATGAACACTTTTTACGTTCTCCCGTGCAACTCGGCTGCTAGTCCTCCTTTCATGCAGAATCTTAAGGTCCTAGCTCATGTCCAAGGCACCAAAGCCAGCTAAAAAGTCAATAATCGATACCTAAAACTTAAATTGTACTACTTCTTACTGGCTATTACATCAACTTAGAAGTTTCATCTGCGTTCTACTATGGTGCTTTTAGTGTCTCCGCATACCGCAGCACGCGACATAGCTTTGCAGACGATAAGGACAACCGTTTCGGAGAGAAGAGCGGCCAATGTGACGATCTGGCTTCAAGTCGATTCGAGAGCTAATGACGAAATAGAACGGATTTCTCAGGTTTTTACTACATATGAACACTTTTCACATTCTCCCATGCAACTCGGCTGCTAGTCCTCCTTTCATGCAGAATCTTAAGGCCCTAGCTCATGTCCAAAGCACCAAAGCCAGCTAAAAAGTCAATAATCGATACCTAAAACTTGAATTGTACTACTTCTTACTGGCTGTTACATCAACTTAGAAGCTTCATCTGTGTTCTACTATGGTGCTTTTAGTGTCTCCGCATACCGCAGCACGCGACATAGGTTTGCAGACGATAAGTACAACTGTTTCACGGAGAAGAGTGGCCAATGTGACGATCTGGCCTTAAGTCGATTCGATAATAAATGACGAAAACGGACGGATTTCTCAGGTTTTTACTACATATGAACACTTTTCACATTCTCCCGTGCAACTCGGCTGTTAGTCCTCCTTTCATGCAGAATCTTAAGGTCCTAGCTCATGTCCAAGGCACCAAAGCCAGCTAAAAAGTCAATAATCGATACCTAAAACTTGAATTGTACTACTTCTTACTGGCTATTACATCAACTTAGAAGTTTCATCTGTGTTCTACTATGGTGCTTTTAGTGTCTCCGCATACCGCAGCACGCGACATAGCTTTGCAGACGATAAGTACAACCTTTTCAGAGAGAAGAGCGGCCAATATGACGATCTGGCTTTAAGTCGATTCGAAAACAAATGACGAAAACGGACGGATTTCTCAGGTTTTTACTACATATGAACACTTTTCACATTCTCCCATGCAACTCGGCTGCTAGACCTCCTTTCATGCAGAGTCTTACGGTCCTAGCTCATGTCCAAGGCACCAAAGCCAGCTAAAAAGTCAATAATCGATAACTAAAACTTGTATTGTACTACTACTTACTGGCTATTACATCATTTTAGAAGGTTCATCTGTGTATTACTATGGTGCTTTTAGTGTCTCCGGATACCGCAACCCGCGACATAGCTTAGCAGACGATAAATGAAACCATTGCAGACAGAAGTGCGGCCAATGAGACGATCTGGCTTTAAGTCGTTTCGATAACAAATGACGAAAACGGACGGATTTCTCAGGTTTTATTACATATGAACACTATTCACATTCTCCCATGCAACGCGGCTGCTAGTCCTCCTTTCATGCAGAATCTTAAGGTCCTAGCTCATGTCAAAGGCACCAAAGCCAGCTAAAAAGTCAATAATCGATACCTAAAACTTGAATTGTACTACTTCTTACTGGCTATTACATCAACTTAGAAGTTTCATCTGTGGTCTACTATGGTGCTTTTAGTGTCTCCGCATACCGCAGCACGCGACATAGCTTTGCAGACGATGAGTACAACCGTTTCAGGGAGAAGAGCGGCCAGTGTGACGATCTGGCCTTAAGTCGATTCTATAACAAATGACGAAAACGGACGGATTTCTCAGGTTTTTACTACATATGAACACTTTTCACATTCTCCCGTGCAACTCGGTTGCTAGTCCTCCTTTCATGCAGAATCTTAAGGTCCTAGCTCATGTCCAAGGCACCAAAGCCAGCTAAAAAGTCAATAATCTATACCTAAAACTTGAATTGTACTACTTCTTACTGGCTATTACATCACTTAGGAGTTTCATGTGTGTTCTACTATGTTGCTTTTAGTGTCTCCGCATACAGCAGCACGCGACATAGCTTTGCAGACGATAAGGACAACCGTTTCAGAGAGAAGAGCGGCCAATGTGACGATCTGGCTTCAAGTCGATTCGAGAGCTAGTGAAGAAATCGAACGGATTTCTCAGGTTTTTACTACATATGAACACTTTTCACATTCTCCCATGCAACTCGGCTGCTAGTCCTCCTTTCATGCAGAATCTTAAGGTCCTAGCTCATGTCCAAGGCACCAAAGCCAGCTAAAAAGTCAATAATCTATACCTAAAACTTGAATTGTACTACTTCTTACTGGCTATTACATCAACTTAGAAGCTTCATCTGTGTTCTACTACGGTGCTATTCGTGTCTCCGGATACCACAACACGGACATAGATTAGCAGACGATAAGTACAACCTTTTCAGACAGAAGAGCGGCCAATGCGGCGATCTGGCTTTAAGTCGATTCGATAACAAATGACGAAAACGGACGGATTTCTCAGGTTTTTACTACATATGAACACTTCTCACATTCTCCCGTGCAACTCGGCTGCTAGTCCTCCTTTCATGCAGAATCTTAAGGTCCTAGCTCATGTCCAAGGCACCAAAGCCAGCTAAAAAGTCAATAATCGATTCCTAAAACTTGAATTGTACTACTTCTTACTGGCTATTACATCAACTTAGAAGTTTCATCTGTGTTCTACTATGGTGCTTTTGGTGTCTCCGCATACCGCAGCACGCAAAATAGCTTTGCAGACGATGAGTACAACCGTTTCTGGGAGAAGAGCGGCCAATGTGACAATCTGGCTTTAAGTCGATTCGATAACAAATGACGAAAACGGACGGATTTCTCAGGTTTTTACTACATATGAACACTTTTTACATTCTCCCGTGCAACTCGGCTGCTAGTCCTCCTTTCATGCAGAATCTTAAGGTCCTAGCTCATGTCCAAGGCACCAAAGCCAGCTAAAAAGTCAATAATCGATACCTAAAACTTAAATTGTACTACTTCTTACTGGCTATTACATCAACTTAGAAGTTTCATCTGCGTTCTACTATGGTGCTTTTAGTGTCTCCGCATACCGCAGCACGCGACATAGCTTTGCAGACGATAAGGACAACCGTTTCGGAGAGAAGAGCGGCCAATGTGACGATCTGGCTTCAAGTCGATTCGAGAGCTAATGACGAAATAGAACGGATTTCTCAGGTTTTTACTACATATGAACACTTTTCACATTCTCCCATGCAACTCGGCTGCTAGTCCTCCTTTCATGCAGAATCTTAAGGCCCTAGCTCATGTCCAAAGCACCAAAGCCAGCTAAAAAGTCAATAATCGATACCTAAAACTTGAATTGTACTACTTCTTACTGGCTGTTACATCAACTTAGAAGCTTCATCTGTGTTCTACTATGGTGCTTTTAGTGTCTCCGCATACCGCAGCACGCGACATAGGTTTGCAGACGATAAGTACAACCGTTTCAGGGAGAAGAGTGGCCAATGTGACGATCTGGCCTTAAGTCGATTCGATAATAAATGACGAAAACGGACGGATTTCTCCGGTTTTTACTACATATGAACACTTTTCACATTCTCCCATGCAACTCGGCTGCTAGTCCTCCTTTCATGCAGAATCTTAAGGCCCTAGCTCATGTCCAAAGCACCAAAGCCAGCTAAAAAGTCAATAATCGATACCTAAAACTTGAATTGTACTACTTCTTACTGGCTGTTACATCAACTTAGAAGCTTCATCTGTGTTCTACTATGGTGCTTTTAGTGTCTCCGCATACCGCAGCACGCGACATAGGTTTGCAGACGATAAGTACAACTGTTTCACGGAGAAGAGTGGCCAATGTGACGATCTGGCCTTAAGTCGATTCGATAATAAATGACGAAAACGGACGGATTTCTCAGGTTTTTACTACATATGAACACTTTTCACATTCTCCCGTGCAACTCGGCTGTTAGTCCTCCTTTCATGCAGAATCTTAAGGTCCTAGCTCATGTCCAAGGCACCAAAGCCAGCTAAAAAGTCAATAATCGATACCTAAAACTTGAATTGTACTACTTCTTACTGGCTATTACATCAACTTAGAAGTTTCATCTGTGTTCTACTATGGTGCTTTTAGTGTCTCCGCATACCGCAGCACGCGACATAGCTTTGCAGACGATAAGTACAACCTTTTCAGAGAGAAGAGCGGCCAATATGACGATCTGGCTTTAAGTCGATTCGAAAACAAATGACGAAAACGGACGGATTTCTCAGGTTTTTACTACATATGAACACTTTTCACATTCTCCCATGCAACTCGGCTGCTAGACCTCCTTTCATGCAGAGTCTTACGGTCCTAGCTCATGTCCAAGGCACCAAAGCCAGCTAAAAAGTCAATAATCGATAACTAAAACTTGTATTGTACTACTACTTACTGGCTATTACATCATTTTAGAAGGTTCATCTGTGTATTACTATGGTGCTTTTAGTGTCTCCGGATACCGCAACCCGCGACATAGCTTAGCAGACGATAAATGAAACCATTGCAGACAGAAGTGCGGCCAATGAGACGATCTGGCTTTAAGTCGTTTCGATAACAAATGACGAAAACGGACGGATTTCTCAGGTTTTATTACATATGAACACTATTCACATTCTCCCATGCAACGCGGCTGCTAGTCCTCCTTTCATGCAGAATCTTAAGGTCCTAGCTCATGTCAAAGGCACCAAAGCCAGCTAAAAAGTCAATAATCGATACCTAAAACTTGAATTGTACTACTTCTTACTGGCTATTACATCAACTTAGAAGTTTCATCTGTGGTCTACTATGGTGCTTTTAGTGTCTCCGCATACCGCAGCACGCGACATAGCTTTGCAGACGATGAGTACAACCGTTTCAGGGAGAAGAGCGGCCAGTGTGACGATCTGGCCTTAAGTCGATTCTATAACAAATGACGAAAACGGACGGATTTCTCAGGTTTTTACTACATATGAACACTTTTCACATTCTCCCGTGCAACTCGGTTGCTAGTCCTCCTTTCATGCAGAATCTTAAGGTCCTAGCTCATGTCCAAGGCACCAAAGCCAGCTAAAAAGTCAATAATCTATACCTAAAACTTGAATTGTACTACTTCTTACTGGCTATTACATCACTTAGGAGTTTCATGTGTGTTCTACTATGTTGCTTTTAGTGTCTCCGCATACAGCAGCACGCGACATAGCTTTGCAGACGATAAGGACAACCGTTTCAGAGAGAAGAGCGGCCAATGTGACGATCTGGCTTCAAGTCGATTCGAGAGCTAGTGAAGAAATCGAACGGATTTCTCAGGTTTTTACTACATATGAACACTTTTCACATTCTCCCATGCAACTCGGCTGCTAGTCCTCCTTTCATGCAGAATCTTAAGGTCCTAGCTCATGTCCAAGGCACCAAAGCCAGCTAAAAAGTCAATAATCTATACCTAAAACTTGAATTGTACTACTTCTTACTGGCTATTACATCAACTTAGAAGCTTCATCTGTGTTCTACTACGGTGCTATTCGTGTCTCCGGATACCACAACACGGACATAGATTAGCAGACGATAAGTACAACCTTTTCAGACAGAAGAGCGGCCAATGCGGCGATCTGGCTTTAAGTCTATTCGATAACAAATGACGAAAACGGACGGATTTCTCAGGTTTTTACTACATATGAACACTTCTCACATTCTCCCGTGCAACTCGGCTGCTAGTCCTCCTTTCATGCAGAATCTTAAGGTCCTAGCTCATGTCCAAGGCACCAAAGCCAGCTAAAAAGTCAATAATCGATTCCTAAAACTTGAATTGTACTACTTCTTACTGGCTATTACATCAACTTAGAAGTTTCATCTGTGTTCTACTATGGTGCTTTTGGTGTCTCCGCATACCGCAGCACGCAAAATAGCTTTGCAGACGATGAGTACAACCGTTTCTGGGAGAAGAGCGGCCAATGTGACAATCTGGCTTTAAGTCGATTCGATAACAAATGACGAAAACGGACGGATTTCTCAGGTTTTTACTACATATGAACACTTTTTACATTCTCCCGTGCAACTCGGCTGCTAGTCCTCCTTTCATGCAGAATCTTAAGGTCCTAGCTCATGTCCAAGGCACCAAAGCCAGCTAAAAAGTCAATAATCGATACCTAAAACTTAAATTGTACTACTTCTTACTGGCTATTACATCAACTTAGAAGTTTCATCTGCGTTCTACTATGGTGCTTTTAGTGTCTCCGCATACCGCAGCACGCGACATAGCTTTGCAGACGATAAGGACAACCGTTTCGGAGAGAAGAGCGGCCAATGTGACGATCTGGCTTCAAGTCGATTCGAGAGCTAATGACGAAATAGAACGGATTTCTCAGGTTTTTACTACATATGAACACTTTTCACATTCTCCCATGCAACTCGGCTGCTAGTCCTCCTTTCATGCAGAATCTTAAGGCCCTAGCTCATGTCCAAAGCACCAAAGCCAGCTAAAAAGTCAATAATCGATACCTAAAACTTGAATTGTACTACTTCTTACTGGCTGTTACATCAACTTAGAAGCTTCATCTGTGTTCTACTATGGTGCTTTTAGTGTCTCCGCATACCGCAGCACGCGACATAGGTTTGCAGACGATAAGTACAACCGTTTCAGGGAGAAGAGTGGCCAATGTGACGATCTGGCCTTAAGTCGATTCGATAATAAATGACGAAAACGGACGGATTTCTCCGGTTTTTACTACATATGAACACTTTTCACATTCTCCCGTGCAACTCGGCTGCTAGTCCTCCTTTCATGCAGAATCTTAAGGTCCTAGCTCATGTCCAAGGCACCAAAGCCAGCTAAAAAGTCAATAATCGATACCTAAAACTTGAATTGTACTACTTCTTACTGGCTATTACATCAACTTAGAAGTTTCATCTGTGTTCTACTATGGTGCTTTTAGTGTCTCCGCATAGCGCAGCACGCGACATAGCTTAGCAGACGATAAGTACTAACGATTCAGGGAGAAGAGCGGCCAATGTGACGATCTGGCTTTAAGTCGATTCGATAACAAATGACGAAAACGGACGGATTTCTCAGGTTTTTACTACATATGAACACTTTTCACCTTCTCCCGTGCAACTCGGCTGCTAGTCCTCCTTTCATGCAGAATCTTAAGGTCCTAGCTCATGTCCAAGGCACCAAAGCCAGCTAAAAAGTCAATAATCGATACCTAAAACTTGAATTGTACTACTTCTTACTGGCTATTACATCAACTTAGAAGTTTCATCTGTGTTCTACTATGGTGCTTTTAGTGTCTCCGCATACCGCAGCACGCGACATAGCTTTGCAGACGATAAGTACAACCTTTTCAGAGAGAAGAGCGGCCAATATGACGATCTGGCTTTAAGTCGATTCGAAAACAAATGACGAAAACGGACGGATTTCTCAGGTTTTTACTACATATGAACACTTTTCACATTCTCCCATGCAACTCGGCTGCTAGACCTCCTTTCATGCAGAGTCTTACGGTCCTAGCTCATGTCCAAGGCACCAAAGCCAGCTAAAAAGTCAATAATCGATAACTAAAACTTGTATTGTACTACTACTTACTGGCTATTACATCATTTTAGAAGGTTCATCTGTGTATTACTATGGTGCTTTTAGTGTCTCCGGATACCGCAACACGCGACATAGCTTAGCAGACGATAAATGAAACCATTGCAAACAGCAGTGCGGCCAATGAGACGATCTGGCTTTAAGTCGTTTCGATAACAAATGACGAAAACGGACGGATTTCTCAGGTTTTATTACATATGAACACTATTCACATTCTCCCATGCAACGCGGCTGCTAGTCCTCCTTTCATGCAGAATCTTAAGGTCCTAGCTCATGTCAAAGGCACCAAAGCCAGCTAAAAAGTCAATAATCGATACCTAAAACTTGAATTGTACTACTTCTTACTGGCTATTACATCAACTTAGAAGTTTCATCTGTGGTCTACTATGGTGCTTTTAGTGTCTCCGCATACCGCAGCACGCGACATAGCTTTGCAGACGATGAGTACAACCGTTTCAGGGAGAAGAGCGGCCAGTGTGACGATCTGGCCTTAAGTCGATTCTATAACAAATGACGAAAACGGACGGATTTCTCAGGTTTTTACTACATATGAACACTTTTCACATTCTCCCGTGCAACTCGGTTGCTAGTCCTCCTTTCATGCAGAATCTTAAGGTCCTAGCTCATGTCCAAGGCACCAAAGCCAGCTAAAAAGTCAATAATCTATACCTAAAACTTGAATTGTTCTACTTCTTACTGGCTATTACATCACTTAGAAGTTTCATGTGTGTTCTACTATGGTGCTTTTAGTGTCTCCGCATACCGCAGCACGCGACATAGCTTTGCAGACGATAAGGAAAACCGTTAAAGAGAGAAGAGCGGCCAATGTGACGATCTGGCTTCAAGTCGATTCGAGAGCTAATGACGAAATCGAACGGATTTCTCAGGTTTTTACTACATATGAACACTTTTCACATTCTCCCATGCAACTCGGCTGCTAGTCCTCCTTTCATGCAGAATCTTAAGGCCCTAGCTCACGTCCAAAGCACCAAAGCCAGCTAAAAAGTCAATAATCGATACCTAAAACTTGAATTGTACTACTTCTTACTGGCTGTTACATCAACTTAGAAGCTTCATCTGTGTTCTACTATGGTGCTTTTAGTGTCTCCGCATACCGCAGCACGCGACATAGCTTTGCAGACGATAAGTACAACCGTTTCAGAGAGACGAGCGGCCAATGTGACGACCTGGCTCTAAGTCGATTCGATAACAAATGACGAAAACGGACGGATTTCTCAGGTTTGTACTACATATGAACACTTTTCACATTCTCCCGTGCAACGCGGCTGCTAGTCCTCCTTTCATGCAGAATCGTAAGGTCCTAGCTCAAGTCCAAGGCACCAAAGCCAGCTAAACAGTCAATAATCGATACCCAAAACTAGATTTGTACTACTTCTTACTGGCTATTACATCAACTTAGAAGCTTCATCTGTGTCCTACTATGGTGCTTTAAGTGTCTCCGAATACCGCAGCACGCGACATAGCTTTGCAGACGATAAGTACAACCGTTTCAGAGAGAAGAGCGGCCAATGTGACGATCTGGCTTTAAGTCGATTCGATAGCAAATGACGAAAACGGACATATTTCTCAGGTTTTTACTACATATGAACACTTTTCACATTCTCCCGTGCAAGTCGGCTGCTAGTCCTCCTTTCATGCACAATCTTAAGGTCCTAGCCCATGTCCAAAGCACCAAAGCCTGCTAAAAAGTCAATAATCGATACCTAGAACTTGAATTGTACTACTTCTTACTGGCTATTACATCAACTTAGAAGCTTCATCTGTGTTCTACTACGGTGCTATTGGTGTCTCCGGATACCACAACACGCGACATAGATTAGCAGACGATAAGTACAAACTTTTCAGACAGAAGAGCGGCCAATAGGGCGATCTGGCTTTAAGTCGATTCGATAACAAATGACGAAAACGGACGGATTTCTCAGGTTTTTACTACATATGAACACTTCTCACATTCTCCCGTGCAACTCGGCTGCTAGTCCTCCTTTCATGCAGAATCTTAAGGTCCTAGCTCATGTCCAAGGCACCAAAGCCAGCTAAAAAATCAATAATCGATACCTAAAACTTGAATTGTACTACTTCTTACTGGCTATTACATCAACATAGAAGTTTCATCTGTGTTCTACTATGGTGCTTTTAGTGTCTCCGCATACCGAAGCACGCGACATAGCTTTGCAGACGATAAGGACAACCGTTTCAGAGAGAAGAGCGGCCAATGTGACGATCTGGCTTCAAGTCGATTCGAGAGCTAATGACGAAATAGAACGGATTTCTCAGGTTTTTACTACATATGAACACTTTTCACATTCTCCCATGCAACTCGGCTGCTAGTCCTCCTTTCATGCAGAATCTTAAGGCCCTAGCTCATGTCCAAAGCACCAATGCCAACTAAAAAGTCAATAATCGATACCTAAAACTTGAATTGTACTACATCTTACTGGCTGTTACATCAACTTAGAAGCTTCATCTGTGTTCTACTATGGTGCTTTTAGTGTCTCCGCATACCGCAGCACGCGACATAGGTTTGCAGACGATAAGTACAACCGTTTCAGAGAGACGAGCGGCCAATGTGACGACCTGGCTCTAAGTCGATTCGATAACAAATGACGAAAACAGACGGATTTCTCAGGTTTTTACTACATATGAACACTTTTCACATTCTCCCGCGCAACGCGGCTGCTAGTCCTCCTTTCATGCAGAATCGTAAGGTCCTGTCTCATGTCCAAGGCACCAAAGCCAGCTAAAAAGTCAATAATCGATACCTAAAACTTGATTTGTACTACTTCTTACTGGCTATTACATCAACTTAGAAGCTTCATCTGTGTCCTACTATGGTGCTTTAAGTGTCTCCGAATACCGCAGCACGCGACATAGCTTTGCAGACGATAAGTACAACCGTTTCAGAGAGAAGAGCGGCCAATGTGACGATCTGGCTTTAAGTCGATTCGATAACAAATGACGAAAACGGTCATATTTCTCAGGTTTTTACTACATATGAACACTTTTCACATTCTCCCGTGCACGTCGGCTGCTAGTCCTCCTTTCATGCACAATCTTAAGGTCCTAGCCCATGTCCAAAGCACCAAAGCCTGCTAAAAAGTCAATAATCGATACCTAGAACTTGAATTGTACTACTTCTTACTGGCTATTACATCAACTTAGAAGCTTCATCTGTGTTCTAATACGGTGCTTTTAGTGTCTCCGGATACCGCAACACGCGACATAGCTTAGCAGACGATAAGTACAACCTTTTCAGAGAGAAGAGCAGCCAATGTGACGATCTGGCTTCAAGTCGATTCGAGAGCTAATGACGAAATCGAACGCATTTCTGAGGTTTTTACTACATTTGAACACTTTTCACATTTTCCCATGCAACTCGGCTGCTAGTCCTCCTTTCATGCAGAATCTTAAGGCCCTAGCTCATGTCCAAAGCACCAAAGCCAGCTAAAAAGTCAATAATCGATACCTAAAACTTAAATTGTACTACTTCTTACTGGCTGTTACATAAACTTAGAAGCTTCATCTATGTTCTACTATGGTGCTTTTAGTGTCTCCGCATACCGCAGCACGCGACATAGGTTTGCAGACAATAAGTACAACCGTTTCAGAGAGACGAGCGGCCAAGTTGACGACCTGGCTTTAAGTCGATTCGATAACAAATGACGAAAACGGACGGATTTCTCAGGTTTTTACTACATATGAACACTTTTCACATTCTCCCGTGCAACGCGGCTGCTAGTCCTCTTTTCATGATGAATCTTAAGGTCCTAGCTCATGTCCAAGGCACCAAAGCCAGTTAAAAAGTCAATAATCGATACCTAAAACTTGATTTGTACTACTTCTTGCTGGCTATTACATCAACTTAGAAGCTTCATCTGTGTCCTACTATGGTGCTTTAAGTGTCTCCGAATACCGCAGCACGCGACATAGCTTTGCAGACGATAAGTACAACCGTTTCAGAGAGAAGAGCGGCCAATGTGACGATCTGGCTTTAAGTCGATTCGATAACAAATGACGAAAACGGACATATATCTCAGGTTTTTACTACATATGAACACTTTTCACATTCTCCCGTGCAAGTCGGCTGCTAGTCCTCCTTTCATGCACAATCTTAAGGTCCTAGCCCATGTCCAAAGCAAAAAAAGCCTGCTAAAAGTCAATAATCGATACCTAAAACTTGAATTGTACTACCTCTTACTGGCTATTACATCAACTTAGAAGCTTCATCTGTGTTCTACTATGGTGCCTTTAGTGTCTCCGCATAACGCAGCACGCGACATATCTTTGCAGACGATAAGTACAACAGTTTTAAAGAGAACAGCGGCCATTGTGACGATCTGGCTTTAAGTCGATTCGATAACAAATGACGAAAACGGACGGATTTCTCAGGTTTCTTCTACATATGAACACTTTTCACATTCTCCAATGCAACTCGGCTGCTAGTCCTCCTTTCATACAGAATCTTAAGGTCCGAGCTCATGTCCAAGGCACCAAAGCCAGCTAAAAAGGCAATAATCGATACCTAAAACTTGAACTGTACTACTTCTTACTGGCTATTACATCAACTTAGAGGCTTCATCTGTGTTATACTACGGTGCTTTTAGTGTCTCCGCATACCGCAGCAAGCGACATAGCTTTGCAGACGATAAGTACAACCTTTTCAGAGAGAAGAGCGGCCAATGTGACGATCTGGCTTTCAGTCGATTCGACAACAAATGACGAAAACGGACGGATTTCTCAGGTTTTTACTACATATGAACACTTTTCACATTCTCCCGTGCAACTCGGCTGCTAGTCCTCCTTTCATGCAGAATCACAAAGTCCTAGCTCATGTCCAAGGCACCAAAGCCAGCTAAAAAGTCAATAATCGATACCTAAAACTCGAATTGTACTACATCTTACTGGGTATTACATCAACTTAGAAGCTTCATCTGTGTTCTACTATGGTGCTTTTAATGTCTCTGCATACCGCAGCACGCAACATAGCTTTGCAGACGATAAGTACAACTGTTACAGAGAGAAGAGCGGCTAATGTGACGATCTGGCTTCAAGTCGATTCGATGGCTAATGACGAAATCGAACGGATTTCTCAGGTTTTTACTACATATGAACACTTTTCACATTCTCCCATGCAACTCTGCTGCTAGTAGTCCTTTCATGCAGAATCTTAAGGCCCTAGCTCATGTACAAAACACCAAAGCCAGCTAAAAAGTCAATAATCGATACCTAAAACTTGAATTGTACTACTTCTTACTGGCTGTTACATCAACGTAGAAGCTTCATCTGTGTTCTACTATGGTGCTTTTAGTGTCTCCGCATACCGCAGCACGCGACATAGCTTTGCAGACGATAAGTACAACCGTTTCAGAGAGACGAGCGCCCAATGTGACGACCTGGCTTTAAGTCGATTCGATAACAAATGACGAAAACGGACGGATTTCTCTGGTTTTTTCTACATCTGAACACTTTTCACATTCTCCCGTGAAACGCGGCTGCTAGTCCTCCTTTCATGCAGAATCTTAAGGTCCTCGCTCATGTCCAAGGCACCAAAGCCAGCTATAAAGTCAATAATCGATACCTAAAACTTGATTTGTACTGCTTCTTACTGGCTATTGCATCAACTTAGAAGCTTCATCTGTGTCCTACTATGGTGCTTTATGTGTCTCCGAATACCGCAGCACGCGACATAGCTTTGCAGACGATAAGTACAACCGTTTCAGAGAGAAGAGCGGCCAATATGACGATCTGGCTTTAAGTCGATTCGATAAAAAATGACGAAAACGGGCGGATTTCTCAGGTTTTTACTACATATGAACACTTTTCAAATTCTCCCGTGCAACGCGGCTGCTACTCCTCCTTTCATGCACTATCTTAAGGTCCTAGCCCATGTCCAAAGCACCAAAGCCTGCTAAAAAAATGATCGATACTTAAAACTTGAATTGTGCTACTTCTTACTGGCTATTACATCAAATTAGAAGCTTCATCTGTGTTCTAATATGGTGCTTTTAGTGTCTCCGGATACCGCAACACGCGACATAGCTTAGCAGACAATAAATACAACCGTTTCAGACAGAAGAGCGGCCAATGCGGCGATCTGGCTGTAAGTCGATTCGATAACAAATGACGAAAACGGACGGATATCTCAGGTTTTTACTACATATGAACACTTTTCACATTCTCCCATGCAACTCGGCTACTAGTCCTCCTTTCATGCAGAATCTTAAGGTCCTAGCTCATGTCCAAGGCAAGAAAGCCAGCTAAAAAGTCAATAATCGATACCAAAAACTTGAATTGTACTACTTCTTACTGGCTATTACATCAACTTAGATGTTTCATCTGTGTTCTACTATGGTGCTTTTAGTGTCTCAGAATACCGCAGCACGCGACATAGCTTTGCAGACGATAAGTACAACCTTTTCAGAGAGAAGAGCGGCCAATGTGACGATCTGGCTTTAAGTCGATTCGACAACAAATGACGAAAACGGACGGATTTCTCAGGTTTTTACTACATATGAACACTTTTCACATTCTCCCGTGAAACGCGGCTGCTAGTCCTCCTTTCATGCAGAATCTTAAGGTCCTCGCTCATGTCCAAGGCAACAAAGCCAGCTATAAAGTCAATAATCGATACCTAAAACTTGATTTGTACTGCTTCTTACTGGCTATTACATCAACTTAGAAGCTTCATCTGTGTCCTACTATGGTGCTTTATGTGTTTCCGAATACCGCAGCACGCGACATAGCTTTGCAGACGATAAGTACAACCGTTTCAGAGAGAAGAGCGGCCAATGTGACGATCTGGCTTTAAGTCGATTCGATAAAAAATGACGAAAACGGGCGGATTTCTCAGGTTTTTACTACATATGAACACTTTTCACATTCTCCCATGCAACTCGGCTACTAGTCCTCCTTTCATGCAGAATCTTAAGGTCCTAGCTCATGTCCAAGGCACCAAAGCCAGCTAAAAAGTCAATAATCGATACCTAAAACTTGAATTGTACTACTTCTTACTGGCTATTACATCTACTTAGAAGTTTCATCTGTGTTCTACTATGGTGCTTTTAGTGTCTCCGAATACCGCAGCACGCGACATAGCTTTGCAGACGATAAGTACAACCGTTTCAGGGAGAAGAGCGGCCAATGTGACGATCTGGCTTTAAGTCGATTCGACAACAAATGATGAAAACGGACGGATTTCTCAGGTTTTTACTACATATGAACAGTTTTCACATTCTCCCGTCCAACTAGGCTGCTAGTCCTCCTTTCATGCAGAATCTTAAGGTCCTAGCTCATGTCCAAGGCACCAAAGCCAGCTAAAAAGTCAATAATCGATACCTAAAACTTGAATTGTACTACTTCTTACTGGCTATTACATCAACTTAAAAGCTTCATCTGTGTTCTACTATGGTGCTTTTAGTGTCTCCGCATACCGCAACACGAGACATAGCTTTGCAGACGATAAGTACAACCGTTTCAGAGAGGAGAGCGGCCAATGTGACGATCTGGCTTTGAGTCGATTCGATAACAAATGAAGAAAACGGACGGATTTCTTAGGTTTTTACTACATATGAGCACTTTTCACATTCTCCCGTGCAACTCGGCTGCTAGTCCTCCTTTCATGCAGAATCTTAAGGTCCTAGCTCATGTCCAAGGCACCAAAGCCAGCTAAAAAATCAATAATCGATACCTAAAACTCGAATTGTACTACATCTTACTGGGTATTACATCAACTTAGAAGCTTCATCTGTGTTCTACTATGGTGCTTTTAATGTCTCTGCATACCGCAGCACGCAACATAGCTTTGCAGACGATAAGTACAACTGTTACAGAGAGAAGAGCGGCCAATGTGACGATCTGGCTTCAAGTCGATTCGATGGCTAATGACGAAATCGAACGGATTTTTCTAGTTTTTACTACATATGAACACTTTTCACATTCTCCCATGAAACTCGGCTGCTAGTCCTCCTTTAATGCAGAATCTTAAGGTCCTAGCTCATGTCCAAGGCACCAAAGCCAGCTAAAAAGGCAATAATCGATACCTAAAACTTGAACTGTACTACTTCTTACTGGCTATTACATCAACTTAGAAGCTTTATCTGTGTTCTACTATGGTGCTTTTAATGTCTCTGCATACCGCAGCACGCGACATAGCTTTGCAGACGATAAGTACAACCGTTACAGAGAAAAGAGCGGCCAATGTGACGATCTGGCTACAAGTCGATTCGATAGCTAATGACGAAATCGAACGGATTTCTCAGGTTTTTACTACATATTAACATTTTTCACATTCTCCCATGCAACTCTGCTGCTAGTACTCCTTTCATGCAGAATCTTAAGGCCCTAGCTCATGTACAAAACACCAAAGCCAGCTAAAAAGTCAATAATCGATACCTAAAACTTGAATTGTACTACTTCTTACTGGCTGTTACATCAACGTAGAAGCTTCATCTGTGTTCTACTATGGTGCTGTTAGTGTCTCCGCATACCGCAGCACGCGACATAGCTTTGCAGACGATAAGTACAACCGTTTCAGAGAGACGAGCGCCCAATGTGACGACCTGGCTTTAAGTCGATTCGATAACAAATGACGAAAACGGACGGATTTCTCTGGTTTTTTCTACATATGAACACTTTTCACATTCTCCCGTGAAACGCGGCTGCTAGTCCTCCTTTCATGCAGAATCTTAAGGTCCTCGCTCATGTCCAAGGCAACAAAGCCAGCTATAAAGTCAATAATCGATACCTAAAACTTGATTTGTACTGCTTCTTACTGGCTATTCATCAACTTCGAAGCTTCATCTGTGTCCTACTATGGTGCTTTATGTGTTTCCGAATACCGCAGCACGCGACATAGCTTTGCAGACGATAAGTACAACCGTTTCAGAGAGAAGAGCGGCCAATGTGACGATCTGGCTTTAAGTCGATTCGATAAAAAATGACGAAAACGGGCGGATTTCTCAGGTTTTTACTACATATGAACACTTTTCAAATTCTCCCGTGCAACGCGGCTGCTACTCCTCCTTTCATGCACTATCTTAAGGTCCTAGCCCATGTCCAAAGCACCAAAGCCTGCTAAAAAAATGATCGATACCTAAAACTTGAATTGTGCTACTTCTTACTGGCTATTACATCAAATTAGAAGCTTCATCTGTGTTCTAATATGGTGCTTTTAGTGTCTCCGGATACCGCAACACGCGACATAGCTTAGCAGACAATAAATACAACCGTTTCAGACAGAAGAGCGGCCAATGCGGCGATCTGGCTGTAAGTCGATTCGATAACAAATGACGAAAACGGACGGATATCTCAGGTTTTTACTACATATGAACACTTTTCACATTCTCCCATGCAACTCGGCTACTAGTCCTCCTTTCATGCAGAATCTTAAGGTCCTAGCTCATGTCCAAGGCAAGAAAGCCAGCTAAAAAGTCAATAATCGATACCAAAAACTTGAATTGTACTACTTCTTACTGGCTATTACATCAACTTAGAAGTTTCATCTGTGTTCTACTATGGTGCTTTTAGTGTCTCAGAATACCGCAGCACGCGACATAGCTTTGCAGACGATAAGTACAACCGTTTCAGAGAGAAGAGCGGCCATTGTGACGATCTGGCTTTAAGTCGATTCGATAACAAATGACGAAAACGGACGGATATCTCAGGTTTTTACTACATATGAACACTTTTCACATTCTCCCATGCAACTCGGCTACTAGTCCTCCTTTCATGCAGAATCTTAAGGTCCTAGCTCAGGTCCAAGGCACCAAAGCCAGCTAAAAAATCAATAATCGATCTAAAACGTGAATTGTACTACTTCTTACTTGCTATTACATCAACTTAGAAGCTTCATCTGTGTCCTACTATAGTGCTTTTAGTGTCACCGAATACCGCAGCACGCGACATAGCTTTGCAGACGATAAGTACAACCGTTTCAGAGAGAAGAGCGGGAAATGTAACGATCTGGCTTTAAGTCGATTCGATAACAAAAATACGAAAACTTACGGATTTCTCAGGATTTTACTACATATGAACACTTTTCACATTCTCCCGTGCAACTCAGCTGCTAGTCCTCCTTTCATGCAGAATCTTAAGGTCCTAGCTCATGTCCAAGGCACCAAAGCCAGCAAAAAAGTCAATAATCGATACCTAAAACTTGAATTGTACTACTTCTTACTGGCTATTACATCAACTTAGAAGCTTCATCTGTGTTCTACTATGGTGCTTTTAGTGTCTCCGCATAACGCAGCACGCGACATAGCTTTGCAAACGATAAGTACAACCGTTTCAGAGAAAAGAGCGGCCATTGTGACGATCTGGCTTTAAGTCGATTCGATAACAAATGACGAAAACGGACGGATTTCTCAGGTTTTTACTACATATGAAAACTTCTCACATTCTCCCATGCAACTCGGCTACTAGTCCTCCTTTCATGCAGAATCTTAAGGTCCTAGCTCAGGTCCAAGGCACCAAAGCCAGCTAAAAAATCAATAATCGATCTAAAACGTGAATTGTACTACTTCTTACTTGCTATTACATCAACTTAGAAGCTTCATCTGTGTCCTACTATCGTGCTTTTAGTGTCTCCGAATACCGCAGCACGCGACATAGCTTTGCAGACGATAAGTACAACCGTTTCAGAGAGAAGAGCGGGAAATGTAACGATCTGGCTTTAAGTCGATTCGATAACAAAAATACGAAAACTTACGAATTTCTCAGGATTTTACTACATATGAACAGTTTTCACATTCTCCCGTCCAACTAGGCTGCTAGTCCTCCTTTCATGCAGAATCTTAAGGTCCTAGCTCAGGTCCAAGGCACCAAAGCCAGCTAAAAAATCAATAATCGATCTAAAACGTGAATTGTACTACTTCTTACTTGCTATTACATCAACTTAGAAGCTTCATCTGTGTCCTACTATCGTGCTTTTAGTGTCTCCGAATACCGCAGCACGCGACATAGCTTTGCAGACGATAAGTACAACCGTTTCAGAGAGACGAGCGCCCAATGTGACGACCTGGCTTTAAGTCGATTCGATAACAAATGACGAAAACGGACGGATTTCTCTGGTTTTTTCTACATATGAACACTTTTCACATTCTGCCGTGAAACGCGGCTGCTAGTCCTCCTTTCATGCAGAATCTTAAGGTCCTCGCTCATGTCCAAGGCAACAAAGCCAGCTATAAAGTCAATAATCGATACCTAAAACTTGATTTGTACTGCTTCTTACTGGCTATTACATCAACTTAGAAGATTCATCTGTGTCCTACTATGGTGCTTTATGTGTTTCCGAATACCGCAGCACGCGAGATAGCTTTGCAGACGATAAGTACAACCGTTTCAGAGAGAAGAGCGGCCAATGTGACGATCTGGCTTTAAGTCGATTCGACAAAAAATGACGAAAAGTGACATATTTCTCAGGTTTTTACTACATATGAACACTTTTCACATTCTCCCGTGCACGTCGGCTGCTAGTCCTCCTTTCATGCAGAATCTTAAGGTCCTAGCTCAGGTCCAAGTCACCAAAGCCAGCTAAAAAATCAATAATCGATCTAAAACGTGAATTGTACTACTTCTTACTTGCTATTACATCAACTTAGAAGCTTCATCTGTGTCCTACTATCGTGCTTTTAGTGTCTCCGAATACCGCAGCACGCGACATAGCTTTGCAGACGATAAGTACAACCGTTTCAGAGAGAAGAGCGGGAAATGTAACGATCTGGCTTTAAGTCGATTCGATAACAAAAATACGAAAACTTACGGATTTCTCAGGTTTTTACTACATATGAACACTTTTCACACTCTCCCGTGCAACTCAGCTGCTAGTCCTCCTTTCATGCAGAATCTTAAGGTCCTAGCTCAGGTCCAAGGCACCAAAGCCAGCTAAAAAATCAATAATCGATCTAAAACGTGAATTGTACTACTTCTTACTTGCTATTACATCAACTTAGAAGCTTCATCTGTGTCCTACTATCGTGCTTTTAGTGTCTCCGAATACCGCAGCACGCGACATAGCTTTGCAGACGATAAGTAAAACCGTTTCAGAGAGAAGAGCGGCCAATGTAACGATCTGGCTTTAAGTCGATTCGATAACAAATGACGAAAACTTACGGATTTCTCAGGTTTTTACTACATATGAACACTTTTCACATTCTCCCGTGCAACTCAGCTGCTAGTCCGCCTTTCATGCAGAATCTTAAGGTCCTAGCTCATGTCCAAGGCACCATAGCCAGCTAAAAAGTCAATAATCGATACCTAAAACTTGAATTGTACTACTTCTTACTGGCTATTACATCAACTTAAGAGCTTCATCTGTGTTCTACTATGGTGCTTTTAGTGTCTCCGCATACCGCAACACGAGACATAGCTTTGCAGACGATAAGTACAACCGTTTCAGAGAGGAGAGCGGCCAATGTGACGATCTGGCTTTGAGTCGATTCGATAACAAATGAAGAAAACGGACGGATTTCATAGGTTTTTACTACATATGAACACTTTTTACATTCTCCCGTGCAACTCGGCTGCTAGTCCTCGTTTCATGCAGAATCTTAAGGTCCTAGCTCATGTCCAAGGCACCAAAGCCAGCTAAAAAGTCAATAATCGATACCTAAAACTTGAATTGTACTACTTCTTACTGGCTATTACATCAACTTAGAAGTTTCATGAGTGTTCTACTATGGTGCTTTTAGTGTCTCCGCATACCGCAGCACGCGACATAGCTTTGCAGACGATGAGTACAACCGTCTCAGGGAGAAGAGCGGCCAATGTGACAATCTGGCTTTAAGTCGATTCGATAACAAATGACGAAAACGGACGGATTTCTCAGGTTTTTACTACATATGAACACTTTTCACATTCTCCCGTGCAACTCGGCTGCTAGTCCTCCTTTCATGCAGAATCTTAAGGTCCTAGCTCATGTCCAAGGCACCAAAGCCAGCTAAAAAATCAATAATTGATACCTAAAACTTGAATTGTACTACTTCTTACTGGCTATTACATCAACTTAGAAGTGTCATCTGTGTTCTACTATGGTGCTTTTAGTGTCTCCGCATACCGCAGCACGCGACATAGCTTTGCAGACGATAAGGACAACCGTTTCAGAGAGAAGAGCGGCCAATGTGACGATCTGGCTTCAAGTCGATTCGAGAGCTAATGACGAAATAGAACGGATTTTTCAGGTTTTTACTACATATGAACACTTTTCACATTCTCCCATGCAACTCGGCTGCTAGTCCTCCTTTCATGCAGAATCTTAAGGCCCTAGCTCATGTCCAAAGCACCAAAGCCAGCTAAAAAGTCAATAATCGATACCTAAAACTTGAATTGTACTACTTCTTACTGGCTGTTACATCAACTTAGAAGCTTCATCTGTGTTCTACTATGGTGCTTTTAGTGTCTCCGCATACCGCAGCACGCGACATAGGTTTGCAGACGATAAGTACAACCGTTTCAGAGAGAAGAGCGGCCAATGTGACGATCTGGCTTTAAGTCGATTCGATAACAAATGACGAAAACGGACATATTTCTCAGGTTTTTACTACATATGAACACTTTTCACATTCTCCCGTGCACGTCGGCTGCTAGTCCTCCTTTAATGCACTATCTTAAGGTCCTAGCCCATGTCCAAAGCACCAAAGCCTGCTAAAAA
This sequence comes from Schistocerca gregaria, assembly GCF_023897955.1. Lineage (NCBI taxonomy): Eukaryota > Metazoa > Arthropoda > Insecta > Orthoptera > Acrididae > Schistocerca > Schistocerca gregaria. The sequence goes on from NW_026061770.1 coordinate 2,200,370, forward strand.
GTCAATAATCGATACCTAGAACTTGAATTGTACTACTTCTTACTGGCTATTACATCAACTTAGAAGCTTCATCTGTGTTCTAATACAGTGCTTTTAGTGTCTCCGGATACCGCAATACGCGACATAGCTTAGCAGACGATAAGTACAACCTTTTCAGACAGAAGAGCGGCCAATGCGGCGATCTGGCTTTAAGTCGATTCAATAACAAATGACGAAAACGGACGGGTTTCTCAGGTTTTTACTACATATGAACACTTTTCACATTCTCCCATGCAACTCGGCTGCTAGTCCTCCTTTCATGCAGAATCTTAAGGTCCTAGCTCATGTCCAAAGCACCAAAGCCAGCTAAAAAGTCAATAATCGATACCTAAAACTTAAATGGTACTACTTCTTACTGGCTCTTACATCAACTTAGAAGCTTCATCTGTGTTCTACTATGGTGCTTTTAGTGTCTCCGCATACCGCAGCATGCAACATAGCTTTGCAGACGATAAGGACAACCGTTTCAGAGAGAAGAGCGGCCAATGTGACGATCTGGCTTCAAGTCGATTCGAGAGCTAATGACGAAATCGAACGTATTTCTCAGGTTTTTACTACATTTGAACACTTTTCACATTCTCCCATGCAACTTGGCTGCTAGTCCTCCTTACATGCAGAATCTTAAGGCCCTAGCTCATGTCCAAAGCACCAAAGCCAGCTAAAAAGTCAATAATCGATACCTAAAACTTGAATTGTACTACTTCTTACTGGCTGTTACATAAACTTAGAAGCTTCATCTGTGTTCTACTATGGTGCTTTTAGTGTCTCCGCATACCGCAGCACGCGACATAGGTTTGCAGACAATAAGTACAACCGTTTCAGAGAGACGAGCGGCCAAGTTGACGACCTGGCTTTAAGTCGATTCGATAACAAATGACGAAAACGGACGGATTTCTCAGGTTTTTACTACATATGAACACTTTTCACATTCTCCCGTGCAACGCGGCTGCTAGTCCTCTTTTCATGCTGAATCTTAAGGTCCTAGCTCATGTCCAAGTCACCAAAGCCAGTTAAAAAGTCAATAATCGATACCTAAAACTTGATTTGTACTACTTCTTACTGGCTATTACATCAACTTAGAAGCTTCATCTGTGTCCTACTATGGTGCTTTAAGTGTCTCCGAATACCGCAGCACGCGACATAGCTTTGCAGACGATAAGTACAACCGTTTCACAGAGAAGAGCTGTCAATGTGACGATCTGGCTTTAAGTCGATTCGATAACAAAAGACGAAAACGGACATATATCTCAGGTTTTTACTACATATGAACACTTTTCACATTCTCTCGTGCAAGTCGGCTGCTAGTCCACCTTTCATGCACAATCTTAAGGTCCTAGCCCTTGTCCAAAGCAAAAAAAGCCTGCTAAAAAGTCAATAATCGATACCTAAAACTTGAATTGTACTACCTCTTACTGGCTATTACATCAACTTAGAAGCCTCATCTGTGTTCTACTATTGTGCCTTTAGTGTCTCCGCATAACGCAGCACGTGACATAGCTTTGCAGACGATAACTACAACAGTTTTAAAGAGAACAGCGGCCATTGTGACAATCTGGCTTTAAGTCGATTCCATAACAAATGACGAAAACGGACGGATTTCACAGGTTTTTTCTACATATGAACACTTTTCACATTCTCCAATGCAACTCGGCTGCTAGTCCTCCTTTCATGCAGAATCTTAAGGTCCTAGCTCATGTCCAAGGCACCAAAGCCAGCTAAAAAGGCAATAATCGATACCTAAAACTTGAACTGTACTACTTCTTACTGGCTATTACATCAACTTAGAAGCTTCATCTGTGTTATACTATGGTGCTTTTAGTGTCTCCGCATACCGCAGCACGCGACATAGCTTTGCAGACGATAAGTACCACCGTTTCAGAGAGAAGAGCGGCCAATGTGACGATCTGGCTTTAAGTCGATTAGATAACAAATGACGAAAACGGACTGATTTCTCAGGTTTTTACTACATATGAACACTTTTCACATTCTCCCGTGCAACGCGGCTGCTAGTCCTCCTTTCATGCAGAATCACAAAGTCCTAGCTCATGTCCAAGGCACCAAAGCCAGCTAAAAAGGCAATAATCGATACATAAAACTTGATTTGTACTACTTCGTACCGGCTATTACATCAACTTAGAAGCTTCATCTGTGTTATTCTACGGTGCTTTTAGTGTCTCCGCATACCGCAGCACGCGACATAGCTTTTCAGACGATAAGTACCACCGTTTCAGAGAGAAGAGCGGCCAATGTGACGATCTGGCTTCAAGTCGATTCGATGGCTAATGACGAAATCGAACGGATTTCTCAGGTTTTTACTACATATGAACACTTTTCACATTCTCCCATGAAACTCGGCTGCTACTCCTCCTTTAGTGCAGAATCTTAAGGTCCTAGCTCATGTCCAAGGCACCAAAGCCAGCTAAAAAGGCAATAATCGATACCCAAAACTTGAACTGTACTACTTCTTACTGGCTATTACATCAACTTAGAAGCTTTATCTGTGTTCTACTACGGTGCTTTTAATGTCTCTGCATACCGCAGCACGCGACATAGCTTTGCAGACGATAAGTACAACCGTTACAGAGAGAAGAGCGGCCAATGTGACGATCTGGCTTCAAGCCGATTCGATAGCTAATGACGAAATCGAACGGATTTCTCAGGTTTTTACTACATATTAACACTTTTCACATTCTCCCGTGAAACTCGGCTGCTAGTCCTCCTTTCATGCAGAACCTTACGGTCCTAGTTCATGTCCAAGGCACCAAAGCCAGATAAAAAGTCAATAATCGATAAATAAAACTTGTATTGTACTACTTCTTACTGGCTATTACATCAACTTAGAAGCTTCATCTATGTCCTACTATGGTGCTTTATGTGTCTCCGAATACCGCAGCACGCGACATAGCTTTGCAGACGATAAGTACAACCCTTTCAGAGAGAAGAGTGGCCAATGTGACGACCTGGCTTTAAGTCGATTCGATAACAAATGACGGAAACGGACGAATTTCTCAGGTTTTTACTACATATGAACACTTTTCACATTCTCCCGTGCAACGCGGCTGCTAGTCCTCCTTTCATGCAGAATCTTAAGGCCCTAGCTCATGTCCAAGGCACCAAAGCCAGCTAAAAAATCAATAATTGATACCTAAAACTTGAATTGTACTACTTCTTACTGGCTATTACATCAACTTAGAAGTTTCATCTGTGTTCTACTATGGTGCTTTTAGTGTCTCCGCATACCGCAGCACGCGACATAGCTTTGCAGACGATAAGGACAACCGTTTCAGAGAGAAGAGCGGCCAATGTGACGATCTGGCTTCAAGTCGATTCGAGAGCTAATGACGAAATAGAACGGATTTTTCAGGTTTTTACTACATATGAACACTTTTCACATTCTCCCATGCAACTCGGCTGCTAGTACTCCTTTCAAGCAGAATCTTAAGGTCCTAGCTCATGTCCAAGGCACCAAAGCCAGCTAAAAAGTCAATAATCGATACCTAAAACTTGAATTGTACTACTTCTTACTGGCTATTACATTAACTTAAAAGCTTCATCTGTGTTCTACTATGGTGCTTTTAGTGTCTCTGCATACCGCAACACGAGACATAGCTTTGCAGGCGATAAGTACAACCGTTTCAGAGAGAAGAGCGGCCAATGTGACGATCTGGCTTTAAGTCGATTCGGTAACAAATGACGGAAACGGACGGTTTTCTCAGGTTTTTACTACATATGAACACTTTTCACATTCTCCCGTGAAACTCGGCTGCTAGTCCTCCTTTCATGCAGAATCTTAAGGTCCTAGCTCATGTCCAACGCACCAAAGCCAGCTAAAAAGTCAATAATCGATACCTAAAACTTGAATTGTACTACTTCTTACTGGCTATTACATCAACTTAAAAGCTTCATCTGTGTTCTACTATGGTGCTTTTAGTGTCTCCGCATACCGCAACACGCTACATATCTTTGCAGACGATAAGGACAAACGTTACAGAGAGAAGAGCGGCCAATGTGACGATCTGGCTTTGAGTCGATTCGTTAACAAATGACGAAAACGGACGGATTTCTAAGGTTTTTACTACATATGAACACTTTTCACATTCTTCCATGCAACTCGTCTGTTAGTCCTCCTTTCATGCAGAATCTTAAGGTCCTAGCTCATGTCCAAGGCACCAAAACTAGCTAAAAAGTCAATAATCGATACCTAAAACTTGAATTGTACTACTTCTTAATGGCTATTACATCAACTTAGAAGGTTCATCTGTGTTCTAGTATGGTGCTTTTAGTGTCCCCTGATACCGTAGCACGCGACATAGCTTTGCAGACATTAAGTACAACCGTTTCATAGAGAAGAGCGGCCAATGTGACGATCAGGCTTTAAGTCGATTCGAGAACAAAAGACGAAAACGGACGGATTTCTCAGGTTTTTACTACATATGAACACTTTTCACATTCTCACATACAACTCGGCTGCTAGACCTCCTTTCATACAGAATCTTACGTTCCTAGCTCATGTCCAAGGCACCAAAGCCAGCTAAAAAGACAATAATCGATACCTAAAACTTTAACTGTACTACTTCTTACTGGCTATTACATCAAGTTAGAAGCTACACCTGTGTTCTACTATGGTGCTTTTAGTGTCTCCGCATACCGCAACACGCGACATAGCTTTGCAGACGATAAGTACAACCATTTCAGAGAGAAGAGCGGCCAATGTGACGATTTGGCCCTAAGTCGATTCGATAACAAATAATGAAAACTAACGGACTTCTCAGGTTTTTACTACATATGAACACTTTACACATTCTCCTGTGCAACTCGGCTGCTAGTCTTCCTTTCATGCAGAATCTAAAGGTAATAGCTCATGTCCAAGGCACCAAAGCCAGCTAAAAAGTAAATAATCGATACCTAAAACTTGAACTGTACTACTTCTTACTGGCTATTACATCAACTTAGAAGCTACATCTGTGTTCTACTATGGTGCTTTTAGTGTCTCCGCATTCCACAGCACGTGACATAGCTTTGCAGACGATAAGTGCAACCGTTTCAGAGAGAAGAGCGGCCAATGTGACGATCAGGCTTCAAGTCGATTCGATAGCAAATGACGAAAACGAACGGGTTTCTCAGGTTTTTACTACATATGAACACTTTTCACATTCTCCCGTGCAACGCGGCTTTTAGTCCTCCTTTCATGCAGAATCTTATAGTCCTAGCTAATGTCCAAGGCACCAAAGCCAGCTAAAAAGTCAATAATCGATACCTAAAACTTGAATTGTACTACTTCTTACTGGCTATTACATCAACTTAGAAGCTTCATCTGTGTTCTTCTATGGTGACTTTAGTGTCTCCGCATAACTCAGCACGCGACATAGCTTTGCAGACGATAAGTACAACCGTTACAGAGAGAAGAGCGGCCAATGTGACGATCTGGCTTCAAGTCGATTCGATAACAAATGACGAAAACGGACGGATTTCTCAGGTTTTTACTACATATGAACACTTTTCACATTCTCCAATGCAACGCGGCTGCTAGTCCTCCTTTCATGCAGAATCGTAAGGTCCTAGCTCATGTCCAAGGCACCAAAGCCAGCTAAAAAGTCAATTATCAATACCTAAAACTTGATTTGTACTACTTCTTACTGGCTATTACATCAACTTAGAAGCTTCATCTGTGTTCTACTACGGTGCTTTTTGTGTCTCCGAATACCGCAGCACGCGGCATAGCTTTGCAGACGATAAGTACAAGCGTTTCAGAGAGAAGAGCGGCCAATGTGACGATCTGGCTTTAAGTCGATTCGATACCAAATGACGAAAAAGGACGGATTTCTGAGGTTTTTACTACATATGAACACTTTTCACATACTCCCTTGCAACGCGGCTGCTAGTCCTCTTTTCATGCAGAATCTTAAAGTCCTAGCTAATGTCCAAGGCACCAAAGCCAGCTAAAAAGTAAATAATCGATACCTAAAACTTGAATTGTATTACTTCTTACTGGCAATTACATCAACTTAGAAGCTTCATGTGTGTTCTACTATGGTGCTTTGAGTGTCTCTGCATACCGCAGCACCCGACATAGCTTTGCAGACGATAAGTACAACCGTTTCAGAGAGAAGAGCGGCCAATGTGACGACCTGGCTTTAAGTCGATTCGATATGAAATGACGAAAATGGACGGAATTCTCAGGATTTTACTACATATGAACACTTTTCACATTCTCCCGTGCAATGCGGCTGCTAGTCCTCCTTTCATGCAGAATCTTAAGGTCCTAGGTCATGTCCAAGGCACCAAAGCCAGCTAAAAAGTCAATAATCGATACATAGAACTTGAATTCTACTACTTCTTACTGGCTATTACATCAACTTAGAAGCTTCATCTGTGTTCTATTATGGTACATTTATTGTCTCCGAATACCGCAGCACGCGACATAGCTTTGCAGACGATAAGTACAACCGTTTCAGAGAGAAGAGCAACCAATGTGACGATCTGGCTTTAAGTCGATTCGATAAGAAATGACGAAAACGGACGGTTTTCTCAGGTTTTTACTACATATGAAAACTTTTCACATTCTCCAATGCAACGCGGCTGCAAGTCCTCCTTTCATGCAGAATCTTAAGGTCCTTGCTCTTGTCCAAGGCACCAAAGCAGCTAAAAAGTCAATAATCGATACCTAAAACTTGAACTGTACTACTTCTTACAGGCTATTACATCAACTTAGAAGCTTCATCTGTGTTCTACTATGGTGCTTTTAGTGTCTCAGCCTACCGCAGCATGCGACATAGCTTTGCACACGATAAGTACAACCATTTCAGAGAGAAGAGCGGAAAATGTGACGATCTGGCTTTAAGTCGATTCGATAACAAATGACGAAAACGGACGAAATTCTAAGGTTTTTACTACATATGAAAACTTTTCACATTCTCCCGTGTACGCGGCAACTAGTGCTCCTTTCATGCAGAATCTTAAAGCCCTAGCTAATGTCCAAGGCACCAAAGCCAGCTACAAAGTCAATAATCGATACCTAAAACTTGAATTGTATTACATCTTACTGGCAATTACATCTACTTAGAAGCTTCATCTGTGTTCTACTATGGTGCTTTTACTGTCTCCGCATACCGCAGCACGCGTCATAGCTTTGCAGACGATAAGTGCAACCGTTCAGAGAGAAGAGCGGCCAATGTGACGATATGGTTTTAAGTCGATTCGATACCAAATGACGAAAACTGACGGATTTCTCAGGTTTTTACTACATATGAACACTTTTCACATACTCCCTTGCAACGCGGCTGCTAGTCCCCCTTTCATGCAGAATCTTAAGGTCCTAGCTCATGTCCAAGGCACCAAAGCCAGCTAAAAAGTCAATAATCGATACCTAATACTTAAATTATACTACTTCTTTTGGCTATTACATCAACTTAGAAGCTTCATCTGTGTTATACTATGGTGCTTTTAGTGTCTCCACATACCGCAGCACGCGTCATAGCTTTGCAGACGACAAGTGCAACCGTTCAGACAGAAGGGCGGCCAATGTGACGATCTGGCTTTAAGCCGATTCGATAACAAATGATGAAAACGAACGGATTTCTCTCGTTTTTACTACATATGAACACTTTTCACATTCTCCCATGCAACGCGGCTGCTAGTCCGCCTGTCATGCAGAATCGTGAGGTCCTAGCTCATGTCCAAGGCACCAAAGCCAGATAAAAAGTCAATAATCGATACCTGAAACTTGAATTGTACTACTTCTTACTGGCTATTACTTCAACTTAGAAGCTTCATCTCTGTTCTACTATGGTGCTTTTAGTGTCTCCGCATAACGCAGCACGCTACATAGCTTTGCAGACGATAAGTACAACCGTTTCAGAGAGAAGAGCGGCCAATGTGTCGATCTGGCTTTAAGTCGATTCGATAACAAATGATGAAAACGAACGGATTTCTCAGGTTTTTACTACATATGAACACATTTCACATTCTTCCATGCAACGCGGCTGCTAGTCCTCCTGTCATGCAGAATCTTAAGGTCTTAGCTCACGTTCAAGGCACCAAAGCCAGCTAAAAAGTCAATAATCGATACCTTAAACTTGTATTGTACTACTTCTTTCTGGCTATTACATCAACTTAGAAGCTTCATATGTGTTCTACTATGGTGCTTTTAGTGTCTCCGCAGACCGCAGCACACGACATAGCTTTGCAGACGATAAGTGCAACCGTTTCAGAGAGAAGAGCGGGTAATGTGACGATCTGGCTTTATGTCGTTTAGATAACAAATGACGAAAACGGACGGATTTCTCAGGTTTTTACTACATATGAACACTTTTCACGTTATCCCATGCAACGCGGCTACTAGTCCTCATTTCATGCAGAATCTTAAAGTCCTAGCTAATGTCCAAGGCACCAAAGCCAGCTAAAAGGTCAATAATCGATACCTAATACTTAAATTATACTACTTCTTACTGGCTATTACATCAACTTAGAAGCTTCATCTGTGTTATACTATGGTGCTTTTAGTGTCTCCACATACCGCAGCACGCGTCATAGCTTTGCAGACGACAAGTGCAACCGTTCAGACAGAAGGGCGGCCAAAGTGACGATCTGGCTTTAAGCCGATTCGATAACAAATGACGAAAACGGACGGATTTCTCAGGTTTTTACTACATATGAACACTTTTCACATTCTCCCATGCAACTCGGCTGCTAGTCCTCCTTTCATGCAGAATCTTAAGGTCCTAGCTCATGTCCAAAGCAACCAAAGCCAGCTATAAAGTCAATAATCGATACCTAAAACTTGAATTGTACTACTTCTTACTGGCTATTACATCAACTTAGAAGCTTCATCTGTGTTCTACTATGGTGCTTTTAGTGTCTCCGCATACCGCAGCACGCGACATAGGTTTGCACACGATAAGTACATCCGTTTCAGAGAGAAGAGCGGCCAATGTGACGATCTGGCTTTAAGTCGATTCGATAACAAATGACGAAAACGGACGAAATTCTCAGGTTTTTACTACATATGAACACTTTTCACATTCTCCCATGCAACGCGGCAACTAGTGCTCCTTTCATGCAGAATCTTAAAGTCCTAGCTAATGTCCAAGGCACCAAAGCCAGCTAAAAAGTCAATAATCGATACCTAAAACTTGAATTGTATTACTTCTTACTGGCAATTACATCTACTTAGAAGCTTCATCTGTGTTCTACTATGGTGCTTTTAGTGTCTTCACATACCGCAGCACGCGTCATAGCTTTGCAGACGATAAGTGCAACCGTTCAGAGAGAAGAGCGGCCAATGTGACGATATGGTTTTAAGTCGATTCGATAACAAATGACGAAAACGGACGGAATTCTCAGATTTTTACTACATATGAACACTTTTCACATTCTCCCCTGCTACACGGCTGCTAGTCCTCCTTTCATGCACAATCTTAAGGTCCTAGCTCAAGTCCAAGGCACCAAAGCCAGCTAAAAAGTCAATAATCGATTCGTAAAACTTGAACTGTACTACTTCTTACTGGCTATTACATCAACTTAGAAGCTTCATCTTTCTACTATGGTGCTTTTAGTGTCTCCGCCTACCGCAGCATGCGACTAGCTTTGCAGTACAACCGTTTCAGAGAGAAGTTCGGCGAATGTGACGACCTGGCTTTAAGTCGATTCGATAACAAATGACGAAAACGGACGGATTTCTCAGGTTTTTACTACATATGAACACTTTTCACGTTCTCCCATGCAACGCGGCTACTAGTCCTCATTTCATGCAGAATCTTAAAGTCCTAGCTAATGTCCAAGGCACCAAAGCCAGCTAAAAAGTCAATAATCGATACCTAATACTTAAATTATACTACTTCTTACTGGCTATTACATCAACTTAGAAGCTTCATCTGTGTTATACTATGGTGCTTTTAGTGTCTCCACATACCGCAGCACGCGTCATAGCTTTGCAGACGACAAGTGCAACCGTTCAGACAGAAGGGCGGCCAATGTGACGATCTGGCTTTAAGCCGATTCGATAACAAATGACGAAAACGGACGGATTTCTCAGGTTTTTACTACATATGAACACTTTTCACATTCTCCCATGCAACTCGGCTGCTAGTCCGCCTGTCATGTAGAATCTTGAGGTCCTAGCTCATGTCCAAGGCACCAAAGCCAGCTAAAAAGTCAATAATCGATACCTAAAACTTGAATTGTACTACTTCTTACTGGCTATTACTTCAACTTAGAAGCTTCATCTCTGTTCTACTATGGTGCTTTTAGTGTCTCCGCATAACGCAGCACGCTACATAGCTTTGCAGACGATAAGTACAACCGTTTCAGAGAGAAGAGCGGCCAATGTGTCGATCTGGCTTTAAGTCGATTCGATAACAAATGATGAAAACGAACGGATTTCTCAGGTTTTTACTACATATGAACACTTTTCACATTCTCCCATTCAACGCGGCTGCTAATCCTCCTTTCATGCACAATCTTTAAGTCCTAGCTAATGTCCAAGGCACAAAAGCCAGCTAAAAACTCAATAATCGATACCTAAAACTTAAATTGTACTACTTCTTACTGGCTATTACATCAACTTAGAAGCTTCATCTGTGTTCTACTATGGTGCTTTTAGTGTCTCCGGATACCGCAGCACACGACACAGCTTTGCAGACGATAAGTACAAACTTTTCTGAGAGAAGAGCGGCCAATGTGACGATCTGTCTTTTAGTCGATTCGACAACAAATGACGAAAACGGACGGATTTCTCAGGTTTTTACTACATATGAACACTTTTCACATTCTTCCGTGCAACGCGGCTGCTAGTCCTCCCGTCATGCAGAATCTTAAGGTCTTAGCTTACGTTCAAGGCACCAAAGCCAGCTAAAAAGTCAATAATCGATACCTTAAACTTGTATTGTACTACTTCTTACTGGCTATTACATCAACTTAGAAGCTTCATATGTGTTCTACTATGGTGCTTTTAGTGTCTCCGCAGACCGCAGCACACGACATAGCTTTGCAGACGATAAGTGCAACCGTTTCAGAGAGAAGAGCGGGTAATGTGACGATCTGGCTTTATGTCGATTAGATAACAAATGACGAAAACCGACGGATTTCTCAGGTTTTTACTACATATGAACACTTTTCACATTGTCCCGTGCAACTCGGTTGCTAGTCCTCCTTTCATGCAGATTCTGAAGGTCCTAGCTCATGTCCAAGGCACCAAAGCCAGCTAAAAAGTCAATAATCGATACCTAATACTTAAATTGTACTACTTCTTACTGGCTATTACATCAACTTAGAAGCTTCATCTGTGTTCTACTATGGTGCTTTTAGTGTCTCCGCATACTGCAGCACGCAACAAAGCTATGCAGACGATAAGTACAACCGTTTAAGAGGAAAGAGCGGCCAATTTGACGATCTCGCTTTAAGTCGATTCGATAACAAATGACGAAAAGGGACGGATTTCTCAGGTTTTTACTACATATGAACACTTTTCACATTCTCCCGTGCAACACGGCTGCTAGTCCTCCTTTCATGCAGAATCTTGAAGTCCTAGCTCATGTCCAAATCACCAAAGCCAGCTAAAATGTCAATAATCGATACCTAAAACTTGAACTGTACTACTTCTTACTGGCAATTACATCAACTTAGAAGCTTCATCTCTGTTCTACTATATTGCTATTAGTGTCTCCGCCTACCGCAGCACGCGACATAGCTTTGCACACGATAAGTACAACCATTTCAGAGAGAAGAGCGGCCAATGTGACGATCAGGCTTTAAGTCGATTCGATAACAAATGATGAAAACGAACGGATTTCTCAGGTTTTACTACATATGAACACTTTTCACATTCTTCCATGCAACTCGGCTGCTAGTCCTCCTTTCATGCAGAATCTAAAGGTCCTTGCTCATGTCCAAGGCACCAAAGCCAGCTAAAAAGTCAATAATCGATACCTAAAACTTGAATTGTACTACTTCTTACTGGCTATTACATCAACTTAGAAGCTTCATCTGTGTTCTACTATGGTGCTTTTAGTGTCTCCGCATACCGCAGCACGCGACATAGCTTTGCACACGATAAGTACAACCGTTTCAGAGAGAAGAGCGGCCAATGTGACAATCTGGCTTTAAGTCGATTCGATAACAAATGACGAAAACGGACGGATTTCTCAGGTTTTTACTACATATGAACACTTTTCACATTCTCCCGTGCAACTCGGCTGCTAGTCCTCCTTTCATGCAGAATCTTAAGGTCCTAGCTCATGTCCAAGGCACCAAAGCCAGCTAAAAAATCAATAATTGATACCTAAAACTTGAATTGTACTACTTCTTACTGGCTATTACATCAACTTAGAAGTGTCATCTGTGTTCTACTATGGTGCTTTTAGTGTCTACGCATACCGCAGCACGCGACATAGCTTTGCAGACGATAAGGACAACCGTTTCAGAGAGAAGAGCGGCCAATGTGACGATCTGGCTTCAAGTCGATTCGAGAGCTAATGACGAAATAGAACGGATTTTTCAGGTTTTTACTACATATGAACACTTTTCACATTCTCCCATGCAACTCGGCTGCTAGTCCTCCTTTCATGCAGAATCTTAAGGCCCTAGCTCATGTCCAAAGCACCAAAGCCAGCTAAAAAGTCAATAATCGATACCTAAAACTTGAATTGTACTACTTCTTACTGGCTGTTACATCAACTTAGAAGCTTCATCTGTGTTCTACTATGGTGCTTTTAGTGCCTCCGCATACCGCAGCACGCGACATAGGTTTGCAGACGATAAGTACAACCGTTTCAGAGAGACGAGCGGCCAATGTGACGACCAGGCTCTAAGTCGATTCGATAACAAATGACGAAAACGGACGGATTTCTCAGGTTTTTACTACATATGAACACTTTTCACATTCTTCCGTGCAACGCGGCTGCTAGTCCCCCTCTCATGCAGAATCTTAAGGTCCTAGCTCATGTCCAAGGCACCAAAGCCAGCTAAAAAGTCAATAATCGATACCTAAAACTTGATTTGTACTACTTCTTACTGGCTATTACATCAACTTAGAAGCTTCATCTGTGTCCTACTATGGTGCTTTAAGTGTCTCCGAATACCGCAGCACGCGACATAGGTTTGCAGACGATAAGTACAACCGTTTCAGAGAGAAGAGCGGCCAATGTGACGATCTGGCTTTAAGTCGATTCGATAACAAATGACGAAAACGGACATATTTCTCAGGTTTTTACTACATATGAACACTTTTCCCATTCTCCCGTGCACGTCGGCTGCTAGTCCTCCTTTAATGCACTATCTTAAGGTCCTAGCCCATGTCCAAAGCACCAAAGCCTGCTAAAAAGTCAATAATCGATCCCTAGAACTTGAATTGTACTACTTCTTACTGGCTATTACATCAACTTAGAAGCTTCATCTGTGTTCTAATACGGTGCTTTTAGTGTCTCCGGATAACGCAATACGCGACATAGCTTAGCAGACGAAAAGTACAACCTTTTCAGACAGAAGAGCGGCCAATGCGGCGATCTGGCTTTAAGTCGATTCAATAACAAATGACGAAAACGGACGGGTTTCTCAGGTTTTTACTACATATGAACACTTTTCACATTCTCCCATGCAACTCGGCTGCTAGTCCTCCTTTCATGCAGAATCTTAAGGTCCTAGCTCATGTCCAAAGCACCAAAGCCAGCTAAAAAGTCAATAATCGATACCTAAAACTTAAATTGTACTACTTCTTACTGGCTCTTACATCAACTTAGAAGCTTCATCTGTGTTCTACTATGGTGCTTTTAGTGTCTCCGCATACCGCAGCATGCAACATAGCTTTGCAGACGATAAGGACAACCGTTTCAGATAGAAGAGCGGCCAATGTGACGATCTGGCTTCAAGTCGATTCGAGAGCTAATGACGAAATCGAACGTATTTCTCAGGTTTTTCCTACATTTGAACACTTTTCACATTCTCCCATGCAACTTGGCTGCTAGTCCTCCTTACATGCAGAATCTTAAGGCCCTAGCTCATGTCCAAAGCACCAAAGACAGCTAAAAAGTCAATAATCGATACCTAAAACTTAAATTGTACTACTTCTTACTGGCTGTTACATAAACTTAGAAGCTTCATCTGTGTTCTACTATGGTGCTTTTAGTGTCTCCGCATACCGCAGCACGCGACATAGGTTTGCAGACAATAAGTACAACCGTTTCAGAGAGACGAGCGGCCAAGTTGACGACCTGGCTTTAAGTCGATTCGATAACAAATGACGAAAACGGACGGATTTCTCAGGTTTTTACTACATATGAACACTTTTCACATTCTCCCGTGCAACGCGGCTGCTAGTCCTCTTTTCATGCTGAATCTTAAGGTCCTAGCTCATGTCCGAGGCACCAAAGCCAGTTAAAAAGTCAATAATCGATACCTAAAACTTGATTTGTACTACTTCTTACTGGCTATTACATCAACTTAGAAGCTTCATCTGTGTCCTACTATGGTGCTTTAAGTGTCTCCGAATACCGCAGCACGCGACATAGCTTTGCAGACGATAAGTACAACCGTTTCACAGAGAAGAGCTGTCAATGTGACGATCTGGCTTTAAGTCGATTCGATAACAAATGACGAAAACGGACATATATCTCAGGTTTTTACTACATATGAACACTTTTCACATTCTCTCGTGCAAGTCGGCTGCTAGTCCACCTTTCATGCACAATCTTAAGGTCCTAGCCCTTGTCCAAAGCAAAAAAAGCCTGCTAAAAAGTCAATAATCGATACCTAAAACTTGAATTGTACTACCTCTTACTGGCTATTACATTAACTTAGAAGCCTCATCTGTGTTCTACTATGGTGCCTTTAGTGTCTCCGCATAACGCAGCACGTGACATAGCTTTGCAGACGATAACTACAACAGTTTTAAAGAGAACAGCGGCCATTGTGACGATCTGGCTTTAAGTCGATTCCATAACAAATGACGAAAACGGACGGGTTTCACAGGTTTTTTCTACATATGAACACTTTTCACATTCTCCAATGCAACTCGGCTGCTAGTCCTCCTTTCATGCAGAATCTAAAGGTCCTAGCTCATGTCCAAGGCACCAAAGCCAGCTAAAAAGGCAATAATGGATACCTAAAACTTGAACTGTACTACTTCTTACTGGCTATTACATCAACTTAGAAGCTTCATCTGTGTTATACTACGGTGCTTTTAGTGTCTCCGCATACCGCAGCACGCGACATAGCTTTGCAGACGATAAGTACCACCGTTTCAGAGAGAAGAGCGGCCAATGTGACGATCTGGCTTTAAGTCGATTAGATAACAAATGACGAAAACGGACTGATTTCTCAGGTTTTTACTACATATGAACACTTTTCACATTCTCCGTGCAACTCGGCTGCTAGTCCTCCTTTCATGCAGAATCACAAAGTCCTAGCTCATGTCCAAGGCACCAAAGCCAGCTAAAAAGGCAATAATCGATACCTAAAACTTGATTTGTACTACTTCGTACTGGCTATTACATCAACTTAGAAGCTTCATCTGTGTTATTCTACGGTGCTTTTAGTGTCTCCGCATACCGCAGCACGCGACATAGCTTTGCAGACGATAAGTACCACCGTTTCAGAGAGAAGAGCGGCCAATGTGACGATCTGGCTTCAAGTCGATTCGATGGCTAATGACGAAATCGAACGGATTTCTCAGGTTTTTACTACATATGAACACTTTTCACATTCTCCCATGAAACTCGGCTGCTACTCCTCCTTTAGTGCCCAATCTTAAGGTCCTAGCTCATGTCCAAGGCACCAAAGCCAGCTAAAAAGGCAATAATCGATACCTAAAACTTGAACTGTACTACTTCTTACTGGCTATTACATCAACTTAGAAGCTTTATCTGTGTTCTACTACGGTGCTTTTAATGTCTCTGCATACCGCAGCACGCGACATAGCTTTGCAGACGATAAGTACAACCGTTACAGAGAGAAGAGCGGCCAATGTGACGATCTGGCTTCAAGCCGATTCGATAGCTAATGACGAAATCGAACGGATTTCTCAGGTTTTTACTACATATTAACACTTTTCACATTCTCCCGTGAAACTCGGCTGCTAGTCCTCCTTTCATGCAGAACCTTACGGTCCTAGTTCATGTCCAAGGCACCAAAGCCAGATAAAAAGTCAATAATCGATAAATAAAACTTGTATTGTACTACTTCTTACTGGCTATTACATCAACTTAGAAGCTTCATCTGTGTCCTACTATGGTGCTTTATGTGTCTCCGAATACCGCAGCACGCGACATAGCTTTGCAGACGATAAGTACAACCCTTTCAGAGAGAAGAGTGGCCAATGTGACGACCTGGCTTTAAGTCGATTCGATAACAAATGACGGAAACGGACGAATTTCTCAGGTTTTTACTACATATGAACACTTTTCACATTCTCCCGTGCAACGCGGCTGCTAATCCTCCTTTCATGCAGAATCTTAAGGTCCTAGCTCATGTCCAAGGCACCAAAGCCAGCTAAAAAATCAATAATTGATACCTAAAACTTGAATTGTACTACTTCTTACTGGCTATTACATCAACTTAGAAGTTTCATCTGTGTTCTACTATGGTGCTTTTAGTGTCTCCGCATACCGCAGCACGCGATATAGCTTTGCAGACGATAAGGACAACCGTTTCAGAGAGAAGAGCGGCCAATGTGACGATCTGGCTTCAAGTCGATTCGATAGCTAATGACGAAATAGAACGGATTTTTCAGGTTTTTACTACATATGAACACTTTTCACATTCTCCCATGCAAGTCGGCTGCTAGTACTCCTTTCAAGCAGAATCTTAAGGTCCTAGCTCATGTCCAAGGCACCAAAGCCAGCTAAAAAGTCAATAATCGATACCTAAAACTTGAATTGTACTACTTCTTACTGGCTATTACATCAATTTAGAAGCTTCATCTGTGTTCTACTATGGTTCTTTCAGTGTCTCCACATACCGCAGCACGCGACATAGCTTTGCAGACGATAAGTACAACCGTTCCTGAGAGAAGAGCGGCCAATGTGACGATATGGTTTTAAGTCGATTCGATACCAAATGACGAAAAGTGACGGATTTCTCAGGTTTTTACTACATATGAACACTTTTCACATACTCCCTTGCAACGCGGCTGCTAGTCCCCCTCTCATGCAGAATCTTAAGGTCCTAGCTCATGTCCAAGGCACCAAAGCCAGCTAAAAAGTCAATAATCGATACCTAAAACTTGAATTGTACTACTTCTTACTGGCTATTACATCAATTTAGAAGCTTCATCTGTGTTCTACTATGGTTCTTTTAGTGTCTCCACATACCGCAGCACGCGACATAGCTTTGCAGACGATAAGTACAACCGTTCCTGAGAGAAGAGCGGCCAATGTGACGACCTGGCCTTAAGTCGATTCGATAAGAAATGACGAAAACGGACGGATTTCTCAGGTTTTTAATACATATGAACACTTTTCACATTCTCCCATGCAACGCGGCTGCTAGTCCCCCTTTCATGTAGAATCTTAAGGGCCTAGCTCTTGTCCAAGGCACCAAAGCAGCTAAAAAGTCAATAATCGATACCGAAAACTTGATTTGTACTACTTCTTACTGGCTATTACATTAACTTAAAAGCTTCATCTGTGTTCTACTATGGTGCTTTTAGTGTCTCTGCATACCGCAACACGAGACATAGCTTTGCAGGCGATAAGTACAACCGTTTCAGAGAGAAGAGCGGCCAATGTGACGATCTGGCTTTAAGTCGATTCGGTAACAAATGACGGAAACGGACGGTTTTCTCAGGTTTTTACTACATATGAACACTTTTCACATTCTCCCGTGAAACTCGGCTGCTAGTCCTCCTTTCATGCAGAATCTTAAGGTCCTTGCTCTTGTCCAAGGCACCAAAGCAGCTAAAAAGTCAATAATCGATACCTAAAACTTGAACTGTACTACTTCTTACAGGCTATTACATCAACTTAGAAGCTTCATCTGTGTTCTACTATGGTGCTTTTAGTGTCTCAGCCTACCGCAGCATGCGACATAGCTTTGCACACGATAAGTACAACCATTTCAGAGAGTAGAGCGGAAAATGTGACGATCTGGCTTTAAGTCGATTCGATAACAAATGACGAAAACGGACGAAATTCTAAGGTTTTTACTACATATGAACACTTTTCACATTCTCCCGTGTACGCGGCAACTAGTGCTCCTTTCATGCAGAATCTTAAAGCCCTAGCTAATGTCCAAGGCACCAAAGCCAGCTACAAAGTCAATAATCGGTACCTAAAACTTGAATTGTATTACTTCTTACTGGCAATTACATCTACTTAGAAGCTTCATCTGTGTTCTACTATGGTGCTTTTACTGTCTCCGCATACCGCAGCACGCGTCATAGCTTTGCAGACGATAAGTGCAACCGTTCAGAGAGAAGAGCGGCCAATGTGACGATATGGTTTTAAGTCGATTCGATACCAAATGACGAAAACTGACGGATTTCTCAGGTTTTTACTACATATGAACACTTTTCACATACTCCCTTGCAACGCGGCTGCTAGTCCCCCTTTCATGCAGAATCTTAAGGTCCTAGCTCATGTCCAAGGCACCAAAGCCAGCTAAAAAGTCAATAATCGATACCTAAAACTTGAATTGTACTACTTCTTACTGGCTATTACATCAATTTAGAAGCTTCATCTGTGTTCTACTATGGTTCTTTTAGTGTCTCCACATACCGCAGCACGCGACATAGCTTTGCAGACGATAAGTACAACCGTTCCTGAGAGAAGAGCGGCCAATGTGACGACCTGGCTTTAAGACGATTCGATAAGAAATGACGAAAACGGACGGATTTCTCAGGTTTTTACAACATATGAACACTTTTCACATTCTCCCATGCAACGCGGCTGCTAGTCCCCCTTTCATGTAGAATCTTAAGGGCCTAGCTCTTGTCCAAGGCACCAAAGCAGCTAAAAAGTCAATAATCGATACCTGAAACTTGATTTGTACTACTTCTTACTGGCTATTACATCAACTTAGAAGCATCATCTGTGTTCTACTATGGTACATTTATTGTCTCCGAATAGCGCAGCACGAGACATACCTTTGCAGACGATAAGTACAACCGTTTCAGAGAGAAGAGCGGCCAATGTGAAGATCTGGCTTTAAGTTGATTCGATAACAAATGACGAAAACGGACGGATTTCTCAGGTTTTTACTACATATGAACACTTTTCACATACTCCCTTGCAACGCGGCTGCTAGTCCTTCTTTCATGCACAATCTTAACGTCCTAGCTCATGTCCAAGGCACCAAAGCCAGCTAAAAAGTCAATAATCGATACCTAAACCTTGAACTGTACTACTTCTTACTGGCTATTACATCAACTTAGAAGCTTCATCTGTGTTCTTCTATGGTGCTTTTAGTGTCTCCGCCTACCGCAGCACGCGACATAGCTTTGCACACGATAAGTACAACCATTTCAGAGAGAAGAGCGGAAAATGTGACTATCTGGCTTTAAGTCGATTCGATAACAAATGATGAAAACGAACGGATTTCTCTGGTTTTTACTACATATGAACACTTTTCACATTCTCCCATGCAACTCGGCTGCTAGTCCTCCTTTCATGCAGAATCTTAAGGTCCTAGCTCATGTCCAAGGCACCAAAGCCAGCTAAAAAGTCAATAATCGATACCTAAAACTTGAATTGTACTACTTCTTACTGGCTATTACATCAACTTAGAAGCTTCATCTGTGTTCTACTATGGTGCTTTTAGTGTCTCCGCATACCGCAGCACGCGACATAGCTTTGCACACGATAAGTACATCCGCTTCAGAGAGAAGAGCGGCCAATGTGACGATATGGTTTTAAGTCGATTCGATAACAAATGACGAAAACGGATGAATTCTCAGTTTTTTACTACATATGAACACTTTTCACATTCTCCCGTGCAACACGGCTGCTAGTCCTCCTTTCATGCAGAATCTTGAAGTCCTAGCTCATGTCCAAGGCACCAAAGCCAGCTAAAATGTCAATAATCGATACCTAAAACTTGAAATGTACTACTTCTTACTGGCTATTACATCAACTTAGAAGCTTCATCTGTGTTCAACTATGGTGCTCTTTGTGTGTCCGCACACCGCAGCACGAGACATAGTTTTGCAGACGATAAGTTCAACCGTTTCAGAGAGAAGAGCGGTCAATGTAACGATCTGGCTTCAAGTCGATTCGATAACAAATGACGAAAACGGACGGAATTCCCAGGTTTTTACTACATATGAACACTTTTCACATACTCCCTTGCAACGCGGCTGCTAGTCCTCCTTTCATGCACAATCTTAAGGTTCTAGCTCAAGTCCAAGGCACCAAAGCCAGCTAAAAAGTCAATAATCGATTCCTAAAACTTGAACTGTACTACTTCTTACTGGCTATTACATCAACTTAGAAGCTTCATCTTTCTACTATGGTGCTTTTAGTGTCTCCGCCTACCGCAGCACGCGACATAGCTTTGCACACGATAAGTACAACCATTTCAGCGAGAAGAGCGGCCAATGTGACGATCTGGCTTTAAGTCGATTCGATAACAAATGACGAAAACGAACGGATTTCTCAGGTTTTTACTACATATGAACACTTTTCACATTCTCCCATGCAACTCGGCTGCTAGTCCTCCTTTCATGCAGAATCTAAAGGTCATAGCTCATGTCCGAGGCCCCAAAGCCAGCTAAAGAGTCAATAATCGATACCTAAAACTTGAATTGTACTACTTCTTACTGGCTATTACATCAACTTAGAAGCTTCATCTGTGTTCTACTATGGTGCTTTTAGTGTCTTCACATACCGCAGCACGCGTCATAGCTTTGCAGACGATAAGTGCAACCGTTCAGAGAGAAGAGCGGCCAATGTGACGATCTGGCTTTAAGTCGATTCGATAACAAATGACGAAAACGGTCGAAAATCTCAGGTTTTTACTACATATGAAAACTTTTCACATTCTCCCTTACAACGCGGCAACTAGTCCTCCTTTCATGCAGAATCTTAAAGTCCTAGGTAATGTCCAAGGCACCAAAGCCAGCTAAAAAGTCAATAATCGATACCTAAAACTTGAATTGTATTACTTCTTACTGGCAATTACATCTACTTAGAAGCTTCATCTGTGTTCTACTATGGTGCTTTTAGTGTCTTCACATACCGCAGCACGCGTCATAGCTTTGCAGACGATAAGTGCAACCGTTCAGAGAGAAGAGCGGCCAATGTGATGATATGGTTTTAAGTCGATTCGATAACAAATGACGTAAACGGACGGATTTCTCAGGTTTTTACTACATATGAACACTTTTCACGTTCTCCCATGCAACGCGGCTACTAGTCCTCATTTCATGCAGAATCTTAAAGTCCTAGCTAATGTCCAAGGCACCAAAGCCAGCTAAAAAGTCAATAATCGATACCTAATACTTAAATTATACTACTTCTTACTGGCTATTACATCAACTTAGAAGCTTCATCTGTGTTATACTATGGTGCTTTTAGTGTCTCCACATACCGCAACACGCGTCATAGCTTTGCAGACGACAAGAGCAACCGTTCAGACAGAAGGGCGGCCAATGTGACGATCTGGCTTTAAGCCGATTCGATAACAAATGATGAAAACGAACGGATTTCTCTGGTTTTTACTACATATGAACACTTTTCACATTCTCCCATGCAACTCGGCTGCTAGTCCGCCTGTCATGCAGAATCGTGAGGTCCTAGCTCATGTCCAAGGCACCAAAGCCAGCTAAAAAGTCAATAATCGATACCTAAAACTTGAATTGTACTACTTCTTACTGGCTATTACTTCAACTTAGAAGCTTCATCTCTGTTCTACTATGGTGCTTTTAGTGTCTCCGCATAACGCAGCACGCTACATAGCTTTGCAGACGATAAGTACAACCGTTTCAGAGAGAAGAGCGGCCAATGTGTCGATCTGGCTTTAAGTCGATTCGATAACAAATGATGAAAACGAACGGATTTCTCAGGTTTTTACTACATATGAACACTTTTCACATTCTCCCATGCAACGCGGCTGCTAATCCTCCTTTCATGCACAATCTTTAAGTCCTAGCTAATGTCCAAGGCACCAAAGCCAGCTAAAAAGTCAATAATCGATACCTAAAACTTAAATTGTACTACTTCTTACTGGCTATTACATCAACTTAGAAGCTTCATCTGTGTTCTACTATGGTGCTTTTAGTGTCTCCGGATACCGCAGCACACGACACAGCTTTGCAGACGATAAGTACAAACTTTTCTGAGAGAAGAGCGGCCAATGTGACGATCTGTCTTTTTGTCGATTCGATAACAAATGACGAAAACGGACGGATTTCTCTGGTTTTTACTACATATGAACACTTTTCACATTCTTCCATGCAACGCGGCTGCTAGTCCTCCTGTCATGCAGAATCTTAAGGTCTTAGCTCACGTTCAAGGCACCAAAGCCAGCTAAAAAGTCAATAATCGATACCTTAAACTTGTATTGTACTACTTCTTACTGGCTATTACATCAACTTAGAAGCTTCATATGTGTTCTACTATGGTGCTTTTAGTGTCTCCGCAGACCGCAGCACACGACATAGCTTTGCAGACGATAAGTGCAACCGTTTCAGAGAGAAGAGCGGGTAATGTGACGATCTGGCTTTATGTCGTTTAGATAACAAATGACGAAAACGGACGGATTTCTCAGGTTTTTACTACATATGAACACTTTTCACGTTCTCCCATGCAACGCGGCTACTAGTCCTCATTTCATGCAGAATCTTAAAGTCCTAGCTAATGTCCAAGGCACCAAAGCGAGCTAAAAGGTCAATAATCGATACCTAATACTTAAATTATACTACTTCTTACTGGCTATTACATCAACTTAGAAGCTTCATCTTTGTTATACTATGGTGCTTTTAGTGTCTCCACATACCGCAGCACGCGTCATAGCTTTGCAGACGACAAGTGCAACCGTTCAGACAGAAGGGCGGCCAATGTGACGAACTGGCTTTAAGCCGATTCGATAACAAATGACGAAAACGGACGGATTTCTCAGGTTTTTACTACATATGAACACTTTTCACATTCTCCCATGCAACTCGGCTGCTAGTCCGCCTGTCATGCAGAATCTTGAGGTGATAGCTCATGTCCAAACCACCAAAGCCAGCTAAAATGTCAATAATCGATACCTAAAACTTGAACTGTACTACTTCTTACTGGCTATTACATCAACTTAGAAGCTTCATCTGTGTTCTACTATATTGCTTTTACTGTCTCCGCCTACCGCAGCACGCGACATAGCTTTGCACACGATAAGTACAACCATTTCAGAGAGAAGAGCGGCCAATGTGACGATCAGGCTTTAAGTCGATTCGATAACAAATGATGAAAACGAACGGATTTCTCAGGTTTTTACTACATATGAACACTTTTCACATTCTCCCATGCAACTCGGCTGCTAGTCCTCCTTTCATGCAGAATCTTAAGGTCCTAGCTCATGTCCAAGGCACCAAAGCCAGCTATAAAGTCAATAATCGATACCTAAAACTTGAATTGTACTACTTCTTACTGGCTATTACATCAACTTAGAAGCTTCATCTGTGTTCTACTATGGTGCTTTTAGTGTCTCCGCATACCGCAGCACGCGACATAGCTTTGCACACGATAAGTACATCCGTTTCAGAGAGAAGAGCGGCCAATGTGACGATCTGGCTTTAAGTCGATTCGATAACAAATGACGAAAACGGACGAAATTCTCAGGTTTTTACTACATATGAACACTTTTCACATTCTCCCATGCAACGCGGCAACTAGTGCTCCTTTCATGCAGAATCTTAAAGTCCTAGCTAATGTCCAAGGCACCAAAGCCAGCTACAAAGTCAATAATCGATACCTAAAACTTGAATTGTATTACTTCTTACTGGCAATTACATCTACTTAGAAGCTTCATCTGTGTTCTACTATGGTGCTTTTAGTGTCTTCACATACCGCAGCACGCGTCATAGCTTTGCAGACGATA
Source organism: Schistocerca gregaria (assembly GCF_023897955.1). Classification (NCBI taxonomy): domain Eukaryota; kingdom Metazoa; phylum Arthropoda; class Insecta; order Orthoptera; family Acrididae; genus Schistocerca; species Schistocerca gregaria. Next base: position 2,224,415 of record NW_026061770.1, read on the forward strand.
AGTGCAACCGTTCAGAGAGAAGAGCGGCCAATGTGACGATATGGTTTTAAGTCGATTCGATAACAAATGACGAAAACGGACGGAATTCTCAGATTTTTACTACATATGAACACTTTTCACATTCTCCCCTGCTACACGGCTGCTAGTCCTTCTTTCATGCACAATCTTAAGGTCCTAGCTCAAGTCCAAGTCACCAAAGCCAGCTAAAAAGTCAATAATCGATTCGTAAAACTTGAACTGTACTACTTCTTACTGGCTATTACATCAACTTAGAAGCTTCATCTTTCTACTATGGTGCTTTTAGTGTCTCCGCCTACCGCAGCATGCGACTAGCTTTGCAGTACAACCGTTTCAGAGAGAAGTTCGGCGAATGTGACAACCTGGCTTTAAGTCGATTCATTAACAAATGACGAAAACGGACGGATTTCTCAGGTTTTTACTACATATGAACACTTTTCACGTTCTCCCATGCAACGCGGCTACTAGTCCTCATTTCATGCAGAATCTTAAAGTCCTAGCTAATGTCCAAGGCACCAAAGCCAGCTAAAAAGTCAATAATCGATACCTAATACTTAAATTATACTACTTCTTACTTGCTATTACATCAACTTAGAAGCTTCATCTGTGTTATACTATGGTGCTTTTAGTGTCTCCACATACCGCAGCACGCGTCATAGCTTTGCAGACGACAAGTGCAACCGTTCAGACAGAAGGGCGGCCAATGTGACGATCTGGCTTTAAGCCGATTCGATAACAAATGACGAAAACGGACGGATTTCTCAGGTTTTTACTACATATGAACACTTTTCACATTCTCCCATGCAACTCGGCTGCTAGTCCGCCTGTCATGCAGAATCTTGAGGTCCTAGCTCATGTCCAAGGCACCAAAGCCAGCTAAAAAGTCAATAATCGATACCTAAAACTTGAATTGTACTACTTCTTACTGGCTATTACTTCAACTTAGAAGCTTCATCTCTGTTCTACTATGGTGCTTTTAGTGTCTCCGCATAACGCAGCACGCTACATAGCTTTGCAGACGATAAGTACAACCGTTTCAGAGAGAAGAGCGGCCAATGTGTCGATCTGGCTTTAAGTCGATTCGATAACAAATGATGAAAACGAACGGATTTCTCAGGTTTTTACTACATATGAACACTTTTCACATTCTCCCATTCAACGCGGCTGCTAATCCTCCTCTCATGCACAATCTTTAAGTCCTAGCTAATGTCCAAGGCACAAAAGCCAGCTAAAAACTCAATAATCGATACCTAAAACTTAAATTGTACTACTTCTTACTGGCTATTACATCAACTTAGAAGCTTCATCTGTGTTCTACTATGGTGCTTTTAGTGTCCCCGGATACCGCAGCACACGACACAGCTTTGCAGACGATAAGTACAAACTTTTCTGAGAGAAGAGCGGCCAATGTGACGATCTGTCTTTTAGTCGATTCGATAACAAATGACGAAAACGGACGGATTTCTCAGGTTTTTACTACATATGAACACTTTTCACATTCTTCCGTGCAATGCGGCTGCTAGTCCTCCTGTCATGCAGAATCTTAAGGTCTTAGCTCACGTTCAAGGCACCAAAGCCAGCTAAAAAGTCAATAATCGATACCTTAAACTTGTATTGTACTACTTCTTACTGGCTATTACATCAACTTAGAAGCTTCATATGTGTTCTACTATGGTGCTTTTAGTGTCTCCGCAGACCGCAGCACACGACATAGCTTTGCAGACGATAAGTGCAACCGTTTCAGAGAGAAGAGCGGGTAATGTGACGATCTGGCTTTATGTCGATTAGATAACAAATGACGAAAACCGACGGATTTCTCAGGTTTTTACTACATATGAACACTTTTCACATTGTCCCGTGCAACTCGGTTGCTAGTCCTCCTTTCATGCAGATTCTGAAGGTCCTAGCTCATGTCCAAGGCACCAAAGCCAGCTAAAAAGTCAATAATCGATACCTAATACTTAAATTGTACTACTTCTTACTGGCTATTACATCAACTTAGAAGCTTCATCTGTGTTCTACTATGGTGCTTTTAGTGTCTCCGCATACTGCAGCACGCAACAAAGCTATGCAGACGATAAGTACAACCGTTTAAGAGGAAAGAGCGGCCAATTTGACGATCTCGCTTTAAGTCGATTCGATAACAAATGACGAAAAGGGACGGATTTCTCAGGTTTTTACTACATATGAACACTTTTCACATTCTCCCGTGCAACACGGCTGCTAGTCCTCCTTTCATGCAGAATCTTGAAGTCCTAGCTCATGTCCAAATCACCAAAGCCAGCTAAAATGTCAATAATCGATACCTAAAACTTGAACTGTACTACTTCTTACTGGCTATTACATCAACTTAGAAGCTTCATCTGTGTTCTACTATATTGCTTTTAGTGTCTCCGCCTACCGCAGCACGCGACATAGCTTTGCACACGATAAGTACAACCATTTCAGAGAGAAGAGCGGCCAATGTGACGATCAGGCTTTAAGTCGATTCGATAACAAATGATGAAAACGAACGGATTTCTGAGGTTTTACTACATATGAACACTTTTCACATTCTCCCATGCAACTCGGCTGCTAGTCCTCCTTTCATGCAGAATCTAAAGGTCCTAGCTCATGTCCAAGGCACCAAAGCCAGCTAAAAAGTCAATAATCGATACCTAAAACTTGAATTGTACTACTTCTTACTGGCTATTACATCAACTTAGAAGCTTCATCTGTGTTCTACTATGGTGCTTTTAGTGTCTCCGCATACCGCAGCACGCGACATAGCTTTGCACACGATAAGTACAACCGTTTCAGAGAGAAGAGCGGCCAATGTGACGACCTGGCTTTAAGTCGATTCGATAACAAATGACGAAAACGGACGAAATTCTCAGGTTTTTACTACATATGAACACATTTCACATTCTCCCGTGCAACGCGGCAACTAGTGCTCCTTTCATGCAGAATCTTAAAGTCCTAGCTAATGTCCAAGGCACCAAAGCCAGCTAAAAAGTCAATAATCGATACCTAAAACTTGAATTGTATTACTTCTTACTGGCAATTACATCTACTTAGAAGCTTCATCCTTGTTCTACTATGGTGCTTTTAGTGTCTCCGCATACCGCAGCACGCGTCATAGCTTTGCAGACGATAAGTGCAACCGTTCAGAGAGAAGAGCGGCCAATGTGACGATATGGTTTTAAGTCGATTCGATAACAAATGACGAAAACGGATGAATTCTCAGATTTTTACTACATATGAACACTTTTCACATTCTCCCGTGCTACACGGCTGCTAGTCCTCCTTTCATGCAGAATCTTGAAGTCCTAGCTCATGTCCAAAGCACCAAAGCCAGCTAAAATGTCAATAATCGATACCTAAAACTTGAAATGTACTACTTCTTACTGGCTATTACATCAACTTAGAAGCTTCATCTGTGTTCAACTATGGTGTTCTTTGTGTGTCCGCACACCGCAGCACGAGACATAGTTTTGCAGACGATAAGTACAACCGTTTCAGAGAGAAGAGCGGCCAATGTAACGATCTGGCTTTAAGTCGATTCAAAAACAAATGACGAAAACGGACGGATTTCTCAGGTTTTTACTACATATGAACACTTTTCACATTCTCCCATGCAACTCGGCTGCTAGTCCTCCTTTCATGCAGAATCTAAAGGCCATAGCTCATGTCCAAGGCACCAAAGCCAGCTAAAAAGTCAATAAATGATACCTAAAACTTGAATTGTATTACTTCTTACTGGCAATTACATCTACTTAGAAGCTTCATCTGTTTTCTACTATATTGCTTTTAGTGTCTCCACCTACCGCAGCACGCGACATAGCTTTGCACACGATAAGTACAACCATTTCAGAGAGAAGAGCGGCCAATGTGACGATCTGGCTTTAAGTCGATTCGATAACAAATGATGAAAACGAACGGATTTCTCAGGTCTTTACTACATATGAACACTTTTCACATTCTCCCATGAGACTCGGCTGCTAGTCCTCATTTCATGCAGAATCTAAAGGTCATAGCTCATGTCCAAGGCACCAAAGTCAGCTAAAAAGTCAATAATCGATACCTAAAACTTGAATTGTACTACTTCTTACTGGCTATTACATCAACTTAGAAGCTTCATCTGTGTTCTACTATGGTGCTTTTAGTGTCTCCGCGTACCGCAGCACGCGACATAGCTTCGCACACGATAAGTACAACCGCTTCAGAGAGAAGAGCGGCCAATGTGACGACCTGGCTTTAAGTCGATTCGATAACAACTGACGAAAACGGACGAAAATATCAGGTTTTTACTACATATGAACACTTTTCACATTCTCCCGTGCAACGCGGCTGCTAGTCCTCCTTTCATGCATAATCTTGAAGTCCTAGCTCATGTCCAAGGCACCAAAGCCAGCTAAAATGTCATTAATCGATACCTAAAACTTGAACTGTACTACTTCTTACTGTCTATTACATCAACTTAGAAGCTTCATCTGTGTTCTACTATGGTACTCTTTGTGTGTCCGCATACCGCAACACGAGACATAGCTTTGCAGACGATAAGTACAACCGTTTCAGAGAGAAGAGCAGCCAATGTGACGATCTGGCTTCAAGTCGACTCGATAACAAATGACGAAAACGGACGGATTTCTCAGGTTTTTACTACATATGAACACTTTTCACATTCTACCATGCAACTCGGCTGCTAGTCCTCCTTTCATGAAGAATCTTAAGGTCCTAGCTCATGTCCAAGGCACCAAAGCCAGCTAAAATGTCAATAATCGATACCTAAAACTTGAACTGTACTACTTCTTACTGGCTATTACATCAATTTAGTAGCATCATCTGTGTTCTACTATGGTGCTTGTAGTGTCTCCACATACCGCAGCACGCGTCATAGCTTTGCAGACGATAAGTGCAACCGTTCAGAGACAAGAGCGGCCAATGTGACGATCTGGTTTTAAGTCGATTCGATAACAAATGACGAAAACGGACGGAATTCTCAGATTTTTACTACATATGAACACTTATCACATTCTCCCGTGCAACACGGCTGCTAGTCCTCCTTTCATGCAGAATCGTGAAGTCCTAGCTCATGTCCAAGGCACCAAAGACAGCTAAAAAGTCAATAATCGATACCTAAAACCTGAACTGTACTACTTGTTACTGGCTATTACATCAACTTAGAAGCTTCATCTGTGTTCTACTATGGTGCTCTTTGTGTGTCCGCATACCGCAGCACGAGACATAGCTTTGCAGACGATAAGTACAACCGTTTCAGAGAGAAGAGCGGCCAATGTGACGATCTGGCTTTAAGTCGATTCGATAACAAATGATGAAAACGAACCGATTTGTCAGGTTTTTACTATATATGAACACTTTTCACATTCTCCCATGCAACTCGGCTGCTAGTCCTCCTTTCATGCAGAATCTAAATGTACTAGCTCATGTCCAAGGCACCAAAGGCAGCTAAAAAGTCAATAATCGATACCTAAAACTTGAATTGTACTACTTCTTTCTGGCTATTACATCAACTTAGAAGCTTCATCTGTGTTCTACTATGGTGCTTTTAGTGGCACCGCGTACCGCAGCACACGACATAGCTTTGCAGACGATAAGTACAACCGTTTCAGAGAGAAGAGCGGCCAATGTGACGACCTGGCGTTAAGTCGATTTGATAACAAATGAGGAAAACGGACGGAATTCTCAGATTTTTACTACATATGAACACTTTTCACGTTCTCCCATGCAACGCGGCTGCTAGTCCTCCTTTCATGCAGAATCTTAAAGTCCTAGCTAATGTCCAAGGCACCATAGCCAGCTAAAAAGTCAATAATCGATTCCTAAAACTTGAATTGTACCTCTTCTTACTGGCTATTACAACAACGTAGAAGCTTCATCTGTGTTCTACTATGGTGCTTTTAGTGTCTCCGGATACCGCAGCACACGACATAGCTTTGCAGGCGATAAGTGCAACCGTTCAGAGACAAGAGCGGCCAATGTGACGATCTGGTTTTAAGTCGATTCGATAACAAATGACGAAAACGGACGGAATTCTCAGATTTTTACTACATATGAACACTTTTCACATTCTCCCGTGCAACACGGCTGCTAGTCCTCCTTTCATGCAGAATCTTGAAGTCCTAGCTCATGTCCAAAGCACCAAAGCCAGCTAAAATGTCAATAATCGATACCTAAAACTTGAATTGTACTACTTCTTACTGGCTATTACATCAACTTAGAAGCTTCATCTGTGTTCTACTATGGTGCTTTTAGTGTCTCCGCATACCGTAGCACGCGACATAGCTTCGCACACGATAAGTACAACCGTTTCAGAGAGAAGAGCGGCCAATGTGACGACCTGGCTTTAAGTCGATTCGATAACAAATGACGAAAACGGACGAAATTATCAGGTTTTTACTACATATGAACACTTTTCACATTCTCCCGTGCAACGCGGCAACTAGTCCTCCTTTCATGCAGAATCGTAAAGTCCTAGGTAATGTCCAAGGCACCAAAGCCTGCTAAAAAGTCAATAATCGATACCTAAAACTTGAATTGTATTACTTCTTACTGGCAATTACATCTACTTAGAAGCTTCATCTGTGTTCTACTATGGTGCTTTTAGTGTCTTCACATACCGCAGCACGCGTCATAGCTTTGCAGACGATAAGTGCAACCGTTCAGAGAGAAGAGCGGAAAATGTGACGATATTGTTTTAAGTCGATTCGATAACAAAGGACGAAAACGGACGGAATTCTCAGATTTTTACTACATATGAACACTTTTCACATTCTCCCGTGCAACACGGCTGCTAGTCCTCCTTTCATGCATAATCTTGAAGTCCTAGCTCATGTCCAAGGCACCAAAGCCAGCTAAAATGTCATCAATCGATACCTAAAACTTGAACTGTACTACTTCTTACTGCCTATTACATCAACTTAGAAGCTTCATCTGTGTTCTACTATGGTACTCTTTGTGTGTCCGCATACCGCAACACGAGACATAGCTTTGCAGACGATAAGTACAACCGTTTCAGAGAGAAGAGCGGCCAATGTGACGATCTGGCTTCAAGTCGACTCGATAACAAATGACGAAAACGGACGGATTTCTCAGGTTTTTGCTACATATGAACACTTTTCACATTCTCCCATGACACTCGGCTGCTAGTCCTCGTTTCATGCAGAATCTAAAGGTCATAGCTCATGTCCAAGGCACCAAAGCAAGCTAAAAAGTCAATAATCGACACCTAAAACTTGAATTGTACTACTTCTTACTGGCTATTACATCAACTTAGAAGCTTCATCTGTGTTCTACTATGGTGCTTTTAGTGTCTCCGCATACCGTAGCACGCGACATAGCTTCGCACACGATAAGTACAACCGTTTCAGAGAGAAGAGCGGCCAATGTGACGACCTGGCTTTAAGTCGATTCGATAACAAATGACGAAAACGGACGAAATTATCAAGTTTTTACTACATACGAACACTTTTCACATTCTCCCGTGCAACGCGGCAACTAGTCCTCCTTTCATGCAGAATCTTAAAGTCCTAGGTAATGTCCAAGGCACCAAAGCCTGCTAAAAAGTCAATAATCGATAACTAAAACTTGAATTGTATTACTTCTTACTGGCAATTACATCTACTTAGAAGCTTCATCTGTGTTCTACTATGGTGCTTTTAGTGTCTTCACATACCGCAGCACGCGTCATAGCTTTGCAGACGATGAATGTAACCGTTTCAGAGAGAAGAGCGGCCAATGTGACGACCTGGCTTTAAGTCGATTCGATAACAAATGACGAAAACGGACGAAAATATCAGGTTTTTAGTACATATGAACACTTTTCACATTCTCCCGTGCAACGCGGCTGCTAGTCCTCCTTTCATGCATAATCTTGAAATCCTAGCTCATGTCCAAGGCACCAAAGCCAGCTAAAATGTCATTAATCGATACCTAAAACTTGAACTGTACTACTTCTTACTGTCTATTACATCAACTTAGAAGCTTCATCTGTGTTCTACTATGGTACTCTTTGTGTGTCCGCATACCGCAACACGAGACATAGCTTTGCAGACGATAAGTACAACCGTTTCAGAGAGAAGAGCAGCCAATGTGACGATCTGGCTTCAAGTCGACTCGATAACAAATGACGAAAACGGACGGATTTCTCAGGTTTTTACTACATATTAACACTTTTCACATTCTACCATGCAACTCGGTTGCTAGTCCTCCTTTCATGAAGAATCTTAAGGTCCTAGATCATGTCCAAGGGACCAAAGCCAGCTAAAATGTCAATAATCGATACCTAAAACTTGAACTGTACTACTTCTTACTGGCTATTACATCAATTTAGAAGCATCATCTGTGTTCTACTATGGTGCTTGTAGTGTCTCCACATACCGCAGCACGCGTCATAGCTTTGCAGACGATAAGTGCAACCGTTCAGAGACAAGAGCGGCCAATGTGACGATCTGGTTTTAAGTCGATTCGATAACAAATGACGAAAACGGACGGAATTCTCAGATTTTTACTACATATGAACACTTTTCACATTCTCCCGTGCAACACGGCTGCTAGTCCTCCTTTCATGCAGAATCGTGAAGTCCTAGCTCATGTCCAAGGCACCAAAGACAGCTAAAAAGTCAATAATCGATACCTAAAACCTGAACTGTACTACTTGTTACTGGCTATTACATCAACTTAGAAGCTTCATCTGTGTTCTACTATGGTGCTCTTTGTGTGTCCGCATACCGCAGCACGAGACATAGCTTTGCAGACGATAAGTACAACCGTTTCAGAGAGAAGAGCGGCCAATGTGACGATCTGGCTTTAAGTCGATTCGATAACAAATGATGAAAACGGATGGATTTCTCAGGTTTTTACTATATATGAACACTTTTCACATTCTCCCATGCAACTCGGCTGCTAGTCCTCCTTTCATGCAGAATCTAAATGTACTAGCTCATGTCCAAGGCACCAAAGGCAGCTAAAAAGTCAATAATCGATACCTAAAGCTTGAATTGTACTACTTCTTTCTGGCTATTACATCAAGTTAGAAGCTTCATCTGTGTTCTACTATGGTGCTTTTAGTGGCACCGCGTACCGCAGCAAGCGACATAGCTTTGCAGACGATAAGTACAACCGTTTTAGAGAGAAGAGCGGCCAATGTGACGACCTGGCGTTAAGTCGATTTGACAACAAATGACGAAAACGGACGGAATTCTCAGGTTTTTACTACATATGAACACTTTTCACGTTCTCCCATGCAACGCGGCTGCTAGTCCTCCTTTCATGCAGAATCTTAAAGTCCTAGCTAATGTCCAAGGCACCAAAGCCAGCTAAAAAGTCAATAATCGATTCCTAAAACTTGAATTGTACCTCTTCTTAATGGCTATTACAACAACGTAGAAGCTTCATCTGTTTTCTACTATGGTGCTTTTAGTGTCTCCGGATACCGCAGCACACGACATAGCTTTGCAGGCGATAAGTGCAACCGTTCAGAGACAAGAGCGGCCAATGTGACGATCTGGTTTTAAGTCGATTCGATAACAAATGACGAAAACGGACGGAATTCTCAGATTTTTACTACATATGAACACTTTTCACATTCTCCCGTGCAACACGGCTGCTAGTCCTCCTTTCATGCAGAATCTTGAAGTCCTAGCTCATGTCCAAAGCACCAAAGCCAGCTAAAATGTCAATAATCGATACCTAAAACTTGAATTGTACTACTTCTTACTGGCTATTACATCAACTTAGAAGCTTCATCTGTGTTCTACTATGGTGCTTTTAGTGTCTCCGCATACCGTAGCACGCGACATAGCTTCGCACACGATAAGTACAACCGTTTCAGAGAGAAGAGCGGCCAATGTGACGACCTGGCTTTAAGTCGATTCGATAACAAATGACGAAAACGGACGAAATTATCAGGTTTTTACTACATATGAACACTTTTCACATTCTCCCGTGCAACGCGGCAACTAGTCCTCCTTTCATGCAGAATCGTAAAGTCCTAGGTAATGTGCAAGGCACCAAAGATTGCTAAAAAGTCAATAATCGATACCTAAAACTTGAATTGTATTACTTCTTACTGGCAATTACATCTACTTAGAAGCTTCATCTGTGTTCTACTATGGTGCTTTTAGTGTCTTCACATACCGCAGCACGCGTCATAGCTTTGCAGACGATAAGTGCAACCGTTCAGAGAGAAGAGCGGAAAATGTGACGATATGGTTTTAAGTCGATTCGATAACAAAGGACGAAAACGGACGGAATTCTGAGATTTTTACTACATATGAACACTTTTCACATTCTCCCGTGCAACACGGCTGCTAGTCCTCCTTTCATGCATAATCTTGAAGTCCTAGCTCATGTCCAAGGCACCAAAGCCAGCTAAAATGTCATTAATCGATACCTAAAACTTGAACTGTACTACTTCTTACTGCCTATTACATCAACTTAGAAGCTTCATCTGTGTTCTACTATGGTACTCTTTGTGTGTCCGCATACCGCAACACGAGACATAGTTTTGCAGACGATAAGTACAACCGTTTCAGAGAGAAGAGCGGCCAATGTGACGATCTGGCTTCAAGTCGACTCGATAACAAATGACGAAAACGGACGGATTTCTCAGGTTTTTGCTACATATGAACACTTTTCACATTCTCCCATGACACTCGGCTGCTAGTCCTCCTTTCATGCATAAACTTGAAGTCCTAGCTCATGTCCAAGGCACCAAAGCCAGCTAAAATGTCATTAATCGATACCTAAAACTTGAACTGCACTACTTCTTACTGGCTATTACATCAATTGAGAAGCATCATCTGTGTTCTACTATGGTGCTTGTAGTGTCTCCACATACCGCAGCACGCGTCATAGCTTTGCAGACGATAAGTGCAACCGTTCAGAGACAAGAGCGGCCAATGTGACGATCTGGTTTTAAGTCGATTCGATAACAAAAGACGAAAACGGACGGAATTATCAGATTTTTACTACATATGAACACTTTTCACATTCTCCCGTGCAACACGGCTGCTAGTCCTCCTTTCATGCAGAATCGTGAAGTCCTAGCTCATGTCCAAGGCACCAAAGCCAGCTAAAATGTCAATAATCGATTCCTAAAACCTGAACTGTACTACTTGTTACTGGCTATTACATCAACTTAGAAGCTTCATCTGTGTTCTACTATGGTGCTCTTTGTGTGTCCGCATACCGCAGCACGAGACATAGCTTTGCAGACGATAAGTACAACCATTTCAGAGAGAAGAGCGGCCAATGTGACGATCTGGCTTTAAGTCGATTCGATAACAAATGATGAAAGCGAACCGATTTCTCAGGTTTTTACTATATATGAACACTTTTCACATTCTCCAATGCAACTCGGCTGCTAGTCCTCCTTTCATGCAGAATCTTAAAGTCCTAGCTAATGTCCAAGGCACCAAAGCCAGCTAAAAAGTCAATAATCGATTCCTAAAACTTGAATTGTACCTCTTCTTAATGGCTATTACAACAACGTAGCAGCTTCATCTGTGTTCTACTATGGTGCTTTTAGTGTCTCCGGATACCGCAGCACACGACATAGCTTTGCAGGCGATAAGAGCAACCGTTCAGAGACAAGAGCGGCCAATGTGACGATCTGGTTTTAAGTCGATTCGATAACAAATGACGAAAACGGACGGAATTCTCAGATTTTTACTACATATGAACACTTTTCACATTCTCCCGTGCAACACGGCTGCTAGTCCTCCTTTCATGCATAAACTTGAAGTCCTAGCTCATGTCCAAGGCACCAAAGCCAGCTAAAATGTCATTAATCGATACCTAAAACTTGAACTGCACTACTTCTTACTGGCTATTACATCAATTGAGAAGCATCATCTGTGTTCTACTATGGTGCTTGTAGTGTCTCCACATACCGCAGCACGCGTCATAGCTTTGCAGACGATAAGTGCAACCGTTCAGAGACAAGAGCGGCCAATGTGACGATCTGGTTTTAAGTCGATTCGATAACAAAAGACGAAAACGGACGGAATTATCAGATTTTTACTACATATGAACACTTTTCACATTCTCCCGTGCAACACGGCTGCTAGTCCTCCTTTCATGCAGAATCGTGAAGTCCTAGCTCATGTCCAAGGCACCAAAGCCAGCTAAAATGTCAATAATCGATTCCTAAAACCTGAACTGTACTACTTGTTACTGGCTATTACATCAACTTAGAAGCTTCATCTGTGTTCTACTATGGTGCTCTTTGTGTGTCCGCATACCGCAGCACGAGACATAGCTTTGCAGACGATAAGTACAACCGTTTCAGAGAGAAGAGCGGCCAATTTGACGATCTGGCTTCAAGTCGATTCGAAAACAAATGACGAAAACGGATGGATTTCTCAGGTTTTTACTATATATGAACACTTTTCACATTCACCCGTGCAACTCGGCTGCTAGTCCTCCTTTCATGCAGAATCTTAAGGTCCTAGCTCATGTCCAAGAACCAAAGCCAGCTAAACAGTCAATAATCGATACCTAAAACTTGAACTGTACTACTTCTTACTATCTATTACATCAACTTAGAAGCTTCATCTGTGTTCTATTATGGTGCTTTTAGTGTCTCCGCATACCGCAGCACGTGACATAGCTTTGCACACGATAAGTACAACCATTTCAGAGAGAAGAGCGGCCAATGTGACGATCTGGCTTTAAGTCGATTCGATAACAAATGATGAAAGCGAACCGATTTCTCAGGTTTTTACTATATATGAACACTTTTCACATTCTCCAATGCAACTCGGCTGTTAGTCCTCCTTTCATGCAGAATCTAAAGGTACTAGCTCATGTCCAAGGCACCAAAGGCAGCTAAAAAGTCAATAATCGATACCTGAAACTTGAATTGTACTACTTCTTACTGGCTATTACATCAACTTAGAAGCTTCATCTGTGTTCTACTATGGTGCTTTTAGTGGCACCGCGTACCACAGCAAGCGACATAGCTTTGCAGACGATAAGTACAACCGTTTCAGAGAGAAGAGCGGCCAATGTGACGACCTGGCGTCAAGTCGATTTGATAACAAATGACGAAAACGGACGGAATTCTCAGGTTTTTACTACATATGAGCACTTTTCACGTTCTCCCATGCAACGTGGCTGCTAGTCCTCCTTTCATGCAGAATCGTAAAGTCCTAGCTAATGTCCAAGGCACCAAAGCCAGCTAAAAAGTCAGTAATCGATTCCTAAAACTTGAATTGTACCTCTTCTTACTGGCTATTACAACAACGTAGAAACTTCATCTGTGTTCTACTATGGTGCTTTTAGTGTCTCCGGATACCGCAGCACACGACATAGCTTTGCAGGCGATAAGTACAAACTTTTCTGAGAGAAGAGCGGCCAATGTGACGATCTGGCTTTTAGTCGATTTGATAACAAATGACGAAAACCGACGGATTTCTCAGGTTTTTACTACATATGAACACTTTTCACATTCTACCATGCAACTCGGCTGCTAGTGCTCCTTTCATGCAGAATCTTAAGGTCCAGCTCATGTCCAAGGCACCAAAGGCAGCTAAAAAGTCAATAATCGATACCTAAAACTTGAATTGTACTACTTCTTACTGGCTATTACATCACCTTAGAAGCTTCATCTGTGTTCTACTATGGTGCTTTTAGTGTCTCAGCATAATGCAGCACGCGACATAGCTTCGCAGACGATAAGTACAACCGTTTCAGAGAGAAGAGCGGCCAATTTGACGTATTGGCTTTGAGTCAATTCGATAACAAATGACGATAACGTACGGATTGCTCAGGTTTTTACTACATATGAACACTTTTCACATTCTACCATGCAACTCGGCTGTTAGTCCTCCTTTCATGCAGAATCTTAAGGTCCAGCTCATGTCCAAGGCACCAAAGGCAGCTAAAAAGTCAATAATCGATACCTAAAACTTGAATTGTACTACTTCTAACTGGCTATTACATCAACTTAGAAGCTTCATCTGTGTTCTACTATGGTGCTTTTAGTGTCTCCGCATACAGCAGCACGCGACATAGCTTTGCACACGATAAGTAGAACCGTTTCAGAGAGAAGAGCGGCCAATGTGACGACCTGGCTTTAAATCGATTCGATAACAAATGACGAAAACGGACGAAATTCCCAGGTTTTTACTACATATGAACACTTTTCACATTCTCCCGTGCAACGCGGAAGGTAGTCCTCCTTTCATGCAGAATCTTAAAGTCCCAGCTAATGTACAAGGCACCAAAGCCAGCTAAAAAGTCAATAATCGATACCTAAAACTTGAATTGTATTACTTCTTACTGGCTATTACATCAACTTAGAAGCATCATCTGTGTTCTACTATGGTGCTTGTAGTGTCTCCACATACCGCAGCACGCGTCATAACTTTGCAGACGATAAGTGCAACCGTTCAGGGACAAGAGCGGCCAATGTGACGATATGGTTTTAAGTCGATTCGATAACAAATGACGCAAACGGACGGAATTCTCAGATTTTTACTACTTATGAACACTTTTCACATTCTCCCGTGCAACACGGCTGCTACTCCTCCTTTCATGCAGAATCTTGAAGTCCTAGCTCATGTCCAAGGCACCAAAGCCAGCTAAAATATCAATAATCGATACCTAAAACTTGAACTGTACTACTTGTTACTGGCTATTACATCAATTTAGAAGCTTCATCTGTGTTCTACTATGGTGCTCTTTGTGTGTCCGCATACCGCAGCACGAGACATAGCTTTGCAGACGATAAGTACAACCGTTTCAGAGAGAAGAGCGGTCCATTTGACGATCTGGCTTCAAGTCGATTCGATAACAAGTGACGAAAACGGACGGATTTCTCAGGTTTTTACTACATATGAACACTTTTCACATTCTCCCGTGCAACTCGGCTGCTAGTCCTCCTTTCATGCAGAATCTTAATGTCCTAGCTCATGTCCAAGGCACCAAAGCCAGGTAAACAGTCAATAATCGATACCTAAAACTTGAACTGTACTACTTCTTACTATCTATTACATCAACTTAGAAGCTTCATCTGTGTTCTACTATGGTGCTTTTAGTGTCTCCGCATACCGCAGCACGTGACATAGCTTAGCACACGATAAGTACAACCATTTCAGAGAGAAGAGCGGCCAATGTGACGATCTGGCTTTAAGTCGAATCGATAACAAATGACGAAAACGGATGGATTTCTCAGGTTTTTACTACATATGTACACTTTTCACATTCTTCCGTGCAACTCGGCTGCTAGTCCTCCTTCTATGCAGAATCTTAAGGTAGTAGCTCTTGTCCAAGGCACCAAAGCCAGCTAAAATGTGAAAAATCGATACCTAAAACTGGAATTGTACTACATATTACTGGCTATTACATCAAATTAAAAGCTTCATCTGTGTTCTACTATGGTGCTTTTAGTGTCTCCGCATACCGCAGCACGCGACATAGCTTTGCAGATGATAAGTACAACCGTTTCAGTGTGAAGGGCGGCCAATATGACGACCTGGCTTTAAGTCGGTTCGATAACAAATGACGAAAACGGACGGGTTTCTCAGGTTATTACTACATATGAACACTTTTCACATACTCCCGTGCAACGCGGCTGCTAGTCCTCCTTTCATGCAGAATCTTAAGGTCCTAGCTCATGTACAAGGCACTAAAGCCAGCTAAAAAGTTAATAATCGATACCTAAAACTTGAATTGTACTACTTCTTACTCGCTTTTACATCAACTTAAAAGCTTCATCTGTGTTCTACTATGGTGCTTTTGATGTCTGCTCATACCGCAGCACGCGACATAGCTTCGCAGACGGTAAGTACAACCGTTTCAGAGATAAGAGCGGCCAATGTGACGATCAGGCTTTGAGTCCATTCGATAACAAATGACGAAAACCTGCGATTTTCTCAGATTTTTACTACATATGAACACTTTTCACATTCTACCATGCAACTCGGCTGCTAGTCCTCCTTTCATGCTGAATCTGAAGGTCCCAGCTCATATCCAAGGCAACAAAGCAAGCTAAAAAGTCAATAATCGATACCTAAAACTTGAATTGTACTACTTCTTACTTCCTATTACATTAACTTAGAAGCTTCATCTGTGTCCTACTATGGTGCTTTTTGTGTCTCCGAATACCGCAGCACGTGACATAGCTTTACAGCCGATAAGTACAACCGTTTCAGAGAGAAGAGCGGCCAATGTGACGATCTGGCTTTGAGTCCACTCGATACCAAATGACGAAAACGGACGGATTTGTCAGGTTTTTACTACATATGAACACTTTTCACATTCTCCCATGCAACTCGGCTGCTAGTCCTCCTTTCATGCAGAATCTTAAGGCCCTAGCTCATGTCCAAGGCTCCAAAGGCAGTTAAAAAGTCAATAATCGATACCTAAAACTTGAATTGTACTACATCTAACTGGCTATTACATCAACTTAGAAGCTTCATCTGTGTTCTACTATGGTGCTTTTAGTGTCTCCGCATACCGATGCACGCGACATAGCTTCGCAGACGATAAGTACAAACGTTTCTGAGAGAAGAGCGGCCAATGTGACGATTTGGCTTTTAGTCGATTTGATAAGAAATGACGAAAACCGACGGATTTCTCATGTTTTTACTACATATGAACACTTTTCGCATTGTCCCGTTAAACTCGGTTGCTAGTCCTCCTTTCATGCAGAATCAGAAGGTCCTAGCTCATGTCCAAGGCACCGAAGCCAGCTAAAAAGTCAATAATCGATACCTAAAACTTAAATTGTACTACTTCTTAGTGGCTATTACTTCAACTTGGAAGCTTCATCTGTGTACTACTATATTGATTTTAGTGTCTCCGCATACCGCAGCACGCGACATAGCTTTGCAGACGATAAGTACAACCGTTTCAGAGAGAAGAGCGGCCAATGTGACGATCTGGCTTTAAGTCGATTCGATAACAAATGGCGAAAACGGACGGATTTCTCAGGTTTTTACTACATATGAACACTTTTCACATTCTCCAGTGCAACGCGCCTGCTAGTCCTCCTTTCATGCAGAATCTTAAGGTCCTAGCTCATGTACAAGGCACTAAAGCCAGCTAAAAAGTTAATAATCGATACCTGAAACTTGATTTGTACTACTTCTTACTGGCTATTACATCAACTTAGATGCTTCATCGGTGTTCTACTATGGTGCTTTTGATGTCTGCTCATACCGCAGCACGCGACATAGCTTCGCAGACGGTAAGTACAACTGTTTCAGAGATAAGAGCGGCCAATGTGACGATCTGGCTTTGAGTCCATCCGATAACAGATAACGAAAACGGACGATTTTCTCAGATTTTTACTACATATGAACACTTTTCACATTCTACCATGCAACTCGGCTGCTAGTCCTCCTTCCATGCAGAATCTTAAGGTCCCAGCTCATATCCAAGGCAACAAAGCCAGCTAAAAAGTCAATAATCGATACCTAAAACTTGAATTGTACTATTTCTTACTTCCTATTACATCAACTTAGAAGCTTCATCTGTGTCCTACTATGGTGCTTTTTGTGTCTCCGAATACCGCAGCACGCGACATAGCTTTGCAGACGATAAGTACAACCGTTTCAGAGAGAAGAGCGGCCAATGTGACGATCTGGCTTTAAATCGATTCGATACCAAATGACGAAAACGGACGGATTTGTCAGGTTTTTACTACATATGAACACTTTTCACATTCTCCCATGCAACTCGGCTGCTAGTCCTCCTTTCATGCAGAATCTTAAGGTCCTAGCTCATGTCCAAGGCTCCAAAGGCAGCTAAAAAGTCAATAATCGATACCTAAAACTTGAATTGTACTACATCTTACTGGCTATTACATCAACATAGAAGCTTCATCTGTGTTCTACTATGGTGCTTTTAGTGTCTCCGCATTCCGCAGCACGCGACATAGCTTTGCAGACGATAAGTCCAACCGTTTCAGAGAGAAGAGCGGCCAATGTGACGATCTGGCTTTGTGTCCATTCGATAACAAATGACGAAAACAGACGATTTTCTCAGGTTTTTACAACATATGAACACTTTTCACATGCTACCATGCAACTCGGCTGGTAGTCCTCCTTTCATGCAGAATCTTCAGATCCTAGCTCATGCCACAGGCACCAATGCCACCTAAATAGTCAATAATCGATACCTAAAACTTAAATTGTACTACTTCTTACTCGCTTTTACATCAACTTAGAAGCTTCATCTGTGTTCTACTATGGTGCTTTTAGTGTCTCCGCATACCGCAGTACGCGACATAGCTTTGCAGATGATAAGTACAACCGTTTCAGAGAGAAGGGCGGCCAATATGACAACCTGGCTTTATGTCGATTCGATAACAAATGACGAAAACGGACGGGTTTCTCAGGTTTTTACTACATATGAACACTTTTCACTTTCTCCCCTGCAACTCGGCTGCTAGTCCTCCTTTCATGCAGAATCTTAAGGTCCTAGCTCATGTCCAAGGCACCAAAGCCACCTAAATAGTCAATAATCGATACCTAAAACTTAAATTGTACTACTTCTTACTCGCTTTTACATCAACTTAGAAGCTTCATCTGTGTTCTACTATGGTGCTTTTAGTGTCTCCGCATACCGCAGCACGCGACATAGCTTTCCAGACGATAAGTAAAACCGTTTCAGAGAGAAGAGCGGCCAATGTGACGATCAGGCTTTGAGTCCATTCGATAACAAATGACGAAAGCGGACGGATTTCTCAGGTTTTTACTACATATGAACACTTTTCAAATTTTCCCGTGCAACTCGGCTGGTAGTCCTCCTTTCATGCAGAATCTTAAGGTCCTACCTCATGTCCAAGGCACCGAAGCCAGCTAAAAAGTCAATAATCGATACCTAAAATTTAAATTGTACTACTTCTTAGTGGCTATTACTTCAACTTGGAAGCTTCATCTGTGTACTACTATATTGATTTTAGTGTCTCCGCATACCGCAGCACGCGATATAGCTTTGCAAAGTACAACCCTTTCAGAGAGAACGGCGGCCAATGTGACGACCTGGCTTTAAGTCGATTCGATAACAAATGGCGAAAACGGACGGATTTCTAAAATTTTTACTACATATGAACACTTTTCACATTCTCCCGTGCAACGCGGCTGCTAGTCCTCCTTTCATGCAGATTTTGAAGGTCCAAGCTCATGTCCAAGGCAACAAAGCCAGTTAAAAAGTCAATAATCGATACCTAAAACTTGAATTGTTCTACTTCTTACTAGCTATTACATCAACTTAGAAGCTTCATCTGTGTTCTAGTATGGTGCTTTTAGTGTCTCCGCATACCGCAGCACGCGACATAGCTTTGCAGACGATAAGTACAACCGTTTCAGAGAGAAGGGCGGCCAGTGTGACGACCTGGCTTTAAGTCGATTTGATAACAAATAGCGAAAACGGACGGATTTCTCAGGTTTTTACTACATATGAACACTTTCCACATTCTCCCGTGCAACGCGGCTGCTAGTCCTCCTTTCATGCAGAATTTTAAGGTTCTAGCTCATGTGCAAGGCACTAAAGCCAGCTAAAAAGTTAATAATCGATACCTAAAAATTGATTTGTACTACTTCTTACTGGCTATTACATCAACTTAGAAGCATCATCTGTGTTCTACTATGGTGCATTTGGTGTCTGCGCATACCGCAGCACGCGACATAGCTTCGCAGGCGGTAAGTACAACCGTTTCAGAGAGAAGAGCGGCCAATGTGATGATCTTGCTTTGAGTCCATTCGATAACAAATGACAAAACCGGACGGTTTTCTCAGGTTTTTACTACATATGAACACTTTTCACATTCTACCATGCAACTCGGCTGCTAGTCCTTCTTTCATGCAGAATCTTAAGGTCCTAGCTCATGTCCAAGGCACCAAAGCCAGCTAAAAAGTCAATAATCGATACCTAAAACTTGAATTGTAAAACTTCTTATTCGCTTTTACACCAACTTAGAAGCTTCATCTGTGTTCTACTATGGTGCTTTTAGTGTCTCCGAATAACGCAGCACGCGACATAACTTTGCAGACGTAAGTAGAACCGTTTCAGAGAGAAGAGCGGCCAATGTGACGATCTGGCTTTCAGTCGATTCGATAACAAATGACGAAAACGGACGGATTTCTCAGATTTTTACTACATATGAACATTTTTCAAAATCTCCCGTGAATCTCGGCTGGTAGTCCTCCTTTCATGCAGAATCTTAAGGTCCTAGCTCATGTCCAAGGCACTAAACCCAGCTAAAAAGATAATAATCGATACCTAAAACTTGATTTGTACTACTTCTTACTGGCTATTACATCAACTTAGAAGCTTCATCTGTGTTCTACTATGGTGCTTTTGGTGTCTGCTCATACCGCAGCACGCGACATAGCTTCGCAGACGGTAAGTACAACCGTTTCAGAGGGAAGAGCGGCCAATGTGACGATCTGGCTTTGAGTCCATTCGATAACAAATGACGAAAACGGACGGTTTTCTCAGGTTTTTACTACATATAAACACTTTTCACATTCTACTATGCAACTCGGCTGGTAGTCCTCCTTTCAAGCAGAATCTTAAGTTCCTAGCTCATGTCCAAGGCACCAAAGCCACCTAAATAATCAATAATCGATACCTAAAACTTGAATTGTACTACTTCTTACTCGCTTTTACATCAACTTAGAAGCTACATCTGTGTTCTACTATGGTGCTTTTAGTGTCTCCGAATACCGCAGCACGGGACATAGCTTTGCAGACGATAAGTACAACCGTTTCAGAGAGAAGAGCGGCCAATGTGACGATCTGGCTTTAAGTCGGTTCGATAACAAATGACGAAAACGAACGGTTCTCTCAGGTTTTTACTACATATGAACACTTTTCAAATTCTCCCGTGCAACTCGGCTGGTAGTCCTCCTTTCATGCAGAATCTTAAGGTCCTAACTCATGTCCAAGGCACCGAAGCCAGCTAAAAGGTCAATAATCGATACCTACAACTTGAATTGTTCTACTTCTTACTGGCTATTACATCAACTTAGAAGCTTCATCTGTGTTCTACTATGGTGCTTTTAGTGTCTCCGCATACCGCAGCACGCGACATAGCTTTGCAGACGATAAGTACAACCGTTTCAGAGAGAAGGGCGGCCAATGTGACTACCTGGCTTTAAGTCGATTCGATAGCAAATGGCGAAAACGGACGGATTTCTCAGGATTTTACTACATATTAACACTTTTCACATGCTCCCGTGCAACGCGGCTGCTAGTCCTCCTTTCATGCAGAATCTTAAGGTCCTAGCTCATGTCCAAGGCACTAAAGCCAGCTAAAAAGTTAATAATCGATACCTAAAACTTGATTTGTACTACTTCTTACTGGCTATTACATCAACTTAGAAGCTTCATCTGTGTTCTACTATGGTGCTTTTGATGTCTGCTCATACCGCAGCACGCGACATAGCTTCGCAAACGGTAAGTACAACCGTTTCAGAGATAAGAGCTGCCAATGTGACGATCAGGCTTTGAGTCCATTCGATAACAAATGACGAAAACGGACGATTTTCTCAGATTTTTACTACATATGAACACTTTTCACATTCTACCATGCAACTCGGCTGCTAGTCCTCCTTTCATGCTGAATCTTAAGGTCCCAGCACATATCCAAGGCAACAAAGCCAGCTAAAAAGTCAATAATCGATACCTAAAACTTGAATTGTACTACTTCTTACTTGCTATTACATCAACTTAGAAGCTTCATCTGTGTCCTACTATGGTGCTTTTTGTGTCTCCGAATACCGCAGCACGCGACATAGCTTTGCAGACGTTAAGTACAACCGTTTCAGAGAGAAGAGCGGCCAATGTGACGATCAGGCTTTAAATCGATTCGATACCAAATGACCAAAACGGACGGATTTCTCAGGTTTTTACTACATATGAACACTTTTCACATTCTCCCATGCAACTCGGATGCTAGTCCTCCTTACATGCAGAATCTTAAGGTCCTACCTCATGTCCAAGCCACCGAAGCCAGCTAAAAAGTCAATAATCGATACCTAAAACTTGAATTGTTCTACATCTTACTGGCTATTACATCAACTTGGAAGCTTCATCTGTGTTCTACTATGGTGCTTTTAGTGTCTCCGCATACCGCAGCACGCGACATAGCTTTTCAGACGATAAGTACAACTGTTTCAGAGAGAAGGGCGGCCATTGTGACGACTTGGCTTTAAGTCGATTCGATAGCAAATGGCGAAATCGGACGGATTTCTCAGGTTTTTACTGCATATGAACACTTTTCACATTCTCCCGTGCAACGCGGCTGCTAGTCCTCCTTTCATGCAGAATCTTAAGGTCCTAGCTCATGTCCAAGGCACTAAAGCCAGCTAAAAAGTTAATAATCGATACCTAAAACTTGATTTGTACTACTTCTTACTGGCTATTACATCAACTTAGAAGCTTCATCTTTGTTCTACTATGGTGCTTTTGGTGTCTGCTGATACCGCAGCACGCGACATAGCTTCGCAGACGGTAAGTACAACCGTTCAGAGAGAAGAGCGGACAATGTGACGATCAGGCTTTGAGTCCATTCGATAACAAATGACGAAAACGGACGATTTTCTCAGGTTTTTACTACATATGAACACTTTTCACACTCTACCATGCAACTCGGCTGCTAGTCCTCCTTTCATGCTGAATCTTAAGGTTGTAGCTCATATCCAAGGCAACAAAGCCAGGTAAAAAGTCAATAATCGATACCTAAAACTTGAATTGTACTACTCCTTACTTGCTATTACATCATCTTAGAAGCTTCATCTGTGTCCTACTATGGTGCTTTTAGTGTCTCCGAATACCGCAGCACGCGACGTAGCTTTGCAGACGATAAGTACAACCGTTTCAAAGAGAAGAGCGGCCAATGTGACGATCTGGCTTTAAGTCGATTCGATACCAAATGACGAAAACGGACGGATTTCTCAGGTTTTTACTACATATGAACACTTTTAACATTCTCCCATGTAATTCGGCTGCTAGTCCTCCTTTCATGCAGAATCTTGAGGTCCTACCTCATGTCCAAGGCTCCAAAGGCAGCTAAAAAGTCAATAATCGATACCTAAAACTTGAATTGTACTACTTCTTACTGGCTATTACATCAACTTAGAAGCTTCATCTGTGTTCTACTAAGGTGCTTTTAGTGTCTCCGCATAGCTTTGCAGACGATAAGTACAACCGTTTCAGAGAGAAGGGCGGTCAATGTGATGATCTGGCTTTGAGTCCATTCGATAAGAAGTGACAAAACCGGACGGTTTTCTCGGGTTTTTACTACATATGAACACTTTTCACTTTCTACCATGCAACTCGGCTGCTAGTCCTCCTTTCATGCAGAATCTTAAGGTCCTAGCTCATTTCCAAGGCACCAAAGCCAGCTAAAAAGTCATTAATCGATACCTATAACTTGAATTTTAAAACTTCTTATTCGCTTTTACACCAACTTAGAAGCTTCATCTGTGTTCTACTATGGTGCTTTTAGTGTCTCCGAATAACGCAGCACGCGACATAGCTTTGCAGACGATAAGTACAACCGTTTCAGAGAGAAGAGCGGCCAATGTGACGATCTGGCTTTAAGTCGATTCGATAACAAATGACGAAAACGGACGGATTTCTCAGATTTTTACTACATATGAACATTTTTCAAATTCTCCCGTGAAACTCAGCTGGTAGTCCTCCTTTGATGCAGAATCTTAAGGTCCTAGCTCATGTCCAAGGCACTAAACCCAGCTAAAAAGTTAATAATCGATACCTAAAACTTGATTTGTACTACTTCTTACTGGCTATTACATCAACTTAGAATCTTCATCTGTGTTCTACTATGGTGCTTTTGGTGTCTGCTCATACCGCAGCACGCGACATAGTTTCGCAGACGGTAAGTACAACCGTTTCAGAGGGAAGAGCGGCCAATGTGACGATCTGGCTTTGAGTCCATTCGATAACAAAAGACGAAAACGGACGGTTTTCTCAGGTTTTTACTACATATGAACACTTTTCACATTCTACAATGCAACTCGGCTGCTAGTCCTCCTTTCATGCAGAATCTTAAGAGCCTAGCTCATGTCCAAGGCACCAAAGCCAGCTAAAAAGTCAATAATCGATACCTAAAACTTGAATTGTACTACTTCTTACTTGCTATTACATCAACTTAGAAGCTTTATCTGTGTTCTACTATGGTGCTTTTGGTGTCTGCTCATACCGCAGCACGCGACATAGCTTCGCAGACGGTAAGTACAACCGTTTCAGAGGGAAGAGCGGCCAATGTGACGATCTGGCTTTGAGTCCATTCGATAACAAATGACGAAAACGGACGGTTTCCTCAGGTTTTTACTACTTATGAACACTT
Organism: Schistocerca gregaria; assembly: GCF_023897955.1. Classification (NCBI taxonomy): domain Eukaryota; kingdom Metazoa; phylum Arthropoda; class Insecta; order Orthoptera; family Acrididae; genus Schistocerca; species Schistocerca gregaria. Next base: position 2,248,764 of record NW_026061770.1, read on the forward strand.
TTCACATTCTACCATGCAACTCGGCTGCTAGTCCTCCTTTCATGCAGAATCTTAAGGTCCTAGCTCATGTCCAAGGCACCGAAGCCAGCTAAAAAGTAAATAATCGATACCTAAAACTTGAATTGTACTACATCTTACTGGCTATTGCATACACTTAGAAGCTTCATCTGCGTTCTACTATGGTGCTTTTAGTGTCTCCGCATACCGCAGGACGCGACATAGCTTCGTAGATGGTAAGTACAACCGTTTCAGAGAGAAGAGCGGCCAATGTGACGATCCGGCTTTGAGTACATTCGATAACAAATGACGAAAACGGACGGTTTTCTCAGGTTTTTACTACATATAAACACTTTTCACATTCTCCCATGCAACTCGGCTGCTAGTCCTCCTTTTATGCAGAATCTTAAGGTCCTAGCTTATGTCCAAGGCACCAAAGGCAGCTAAAAAGTCAATAGTCGATACCTAAAACTTGAATTGTACTACATCTTACTGGCTATTACATACACTTAGAAGCTTCATCTGCGTTCTACTATGGTGCTTTTAGTGTGTCCGCATACCGCAGCAAGCGACATAGTTTCGCAGACGGTAAGTACAACCGTTTCAGAGGGAAGAGCGGCCAATGTGACGATCTGGCTTTGAGTCCATTCGATAACAAAAGACGAAAACGGACGGTTTTCTCAGGTTTTTACTACATATGAACACTTTTCACATTCTACAATGCAACTCGGCTGCTAGTCCTCCTTTCATGCAGAATCTTAAGAGCCTAGCTCATGTCCAAGGCACCGAAGCCAGCTAAAAAGTCAATAATCGATACCTAAAACTTGAATTGTACTACATCTTACTGGCTATTACATACACTTAGCAGCTTCATCTGCGTTCTACTATGGTGCTTTTAGTGTCTCCGAATAACGCAGCACGCGACATAGCTTTGCAGACGATAAGTACAACCGTTTCAGAGAGAAGAGCGGCCAATGTGACGATCTGGCTTTAAGTCGATTCGATAACAAATGACGAAAACGGACGGATTTCTAAGATTTTTACTACATATGAACATTTTTCACATTCTCCCGTGAAACTCGGCTGGTAGTCCTCCTTTCATGCAGAATCTTAAGGTCCTAGCTCATGTCCAAGGCACTAAACACAGCTAAAAAGTTAATAACCGATACCTAAAACTTGATTTGTACTACTTCTTACTGGCTATTACATCAACTTAGAATCTTCATCTGTGTTTTACTATGGTGCTTTTGGTGTCTGCTCTTACCACAGCACGCGACATAGTTTCGCAGACGGTAAGTACAACCGTTTCAGAGCGAAGAGCGGCCAATGTGTCGATCTGGCTTTGAGTCCATTCGATAACAAAAGACGAAAACGGACGGCTTTCTCAGGTTTTTACTACATATGAACACTTTTCACATTCTACAATGCAACTCGGCTGCTAGTCCTCCTTTCATGCAGAATCTTAAGGTCCTAGCTCATGTCCAAGGCACCAAAGCCAGCTAAAAAGTCAATAATCGATACCTAAAACTGGAATTGTACTACTTCTTACTTGCTATTACATCAACTTAGAAGCTTTATCTGTGTTCTACTATGGTGCTTTTGGTGTCAGCTCATACCGCAGCACGCGACATAGCTTCGCAGACGGTAAGTACAACCGTTTCAGAGGGAAGAGCGGCCAATGTGACGATCTGGCTTTGAGTCCATTCGATAACAAATGACGAAAACGGACGGTTTTCTCAGGTTTTTACTACATATAAACACTTTTCACATTCTCCCATGCAACTCGGCTGCTAGTCCTCCTCTCTTGCAGAATCTTAAGGTCCTAGCTCATGTCCAAGGCACCGAAGCCAGCTAAAAAGTCAATAATCGATACCTAAAACTTGAATTGTTCTACATCTTACTGGCTATTACATCAACTTAGAAGCTTCATCTGTGTTCTACTATGGTGCTTTTAGTGTCTCCGCATACCGCAGCACGCGACATAGCTTTTCAGACGATAAGTACAACTGTTTCAGAGAGAAGGGCGGCCATTGTGACGACTTGGCTTTAAGTCGATTCGATAGCAAATGGCGAAATCGGACGGATTTCTCAGGTTTTTACTGCATATGAACACTTTTCACATTCTCCCGTGCAACGCGGCTGCTGGTCCTCCTTTCATGCAGAATCTTAAGGTCCTAGCTCATGTCCAAGGCACTAAAGCCAGCTAAAAAGTTAATAATCGATACCTAAAACTTGATTTGTACTACTTCTTTCTGGCTATTACATCAACTTAGAAGCTTCATCTTTGTTCTACTATGGTGCTTTTGGTGTCTGCTGATACCGCAGCACGCGACATAGCTTCGCAGACGGTAAGTACAACCGTTTCAGAGAGAAGAGCGGACAATGTGACGATCAGGCTTTGAGTCCATACGATAACAAATGACGAAAACGGACGATTTTCTCAGGTTTTTACTACATATGAACACTTTTCACACTCTACCATGCAACTCGGCTGCTAGTCCTCCTTTCTTGCAGAATCTTAAGGTCCTACCTCATGTCCAAGGCTCCAAAGGCAGCTAAAAAGTCAATAATCGATACCTAAAACTTGAATTGTACTACTTCTTACTGGCTATTACATCAACTTAGAAGCTTCATCTGTGTTCTACTATGGTGCTTTTAGTGTCTCCGCATAGCTTTGCAGACGATAAGTACAACCGTTTCAGAGAGAAGGGCGGTGAATGTGATGATCTGGCTTTGAGTCCATTCGATAAGAAGTGACAAAACCGGACGGTTTTCTCGGGTTTTTACTACATATGAACACTTTTCACATTCTACCATGCAACTCGGCTGCTAGTCCTCCTTTCATGCAGAATCTTAAGGTCCTAGCTCATGTCCAAGGCACCAAAGCCAGCTAAAAAGTCATTAATCGATACCTAAAACTTGAATTGTAAAACTTCTTATTCGCTTTTACACCAACTTAGAAGCTTCATCTGTGTTCTACTATGGTGCTTTTAGTGTCTCCGAATAACGCAGCACGCGACATAGCTTTGCAGACGATAAGTACAACCGTTTCAGAGAGAAGAGCGGCCAATGTGACGATCTGGCTTTAAGTCGATTCGATAACAAATGACGAAAACGGACGGATTTCTCAGATTTTTACTACATATGAACATTTTTCAAATTCTCCCGTGAAACTCAGCTGGTAGTCCTCCTTTGATGCAGAATCTTAAGGTCCTAGCTCATGTCCAAGGCACTAAACCCAGCTAAAAAGTTAATAATCGATACCTAAAACTTGATTTGTACTACTTCTTACTGGCTATTACATCAACTTAGAATCTTCATCTGTGTTCTACTATGGTGCTTTTGGTGTCTGCTCATACCGCAGCACGCGACATAGTTTCGCAGACGGTAAGTACAACCGTTTCAGAGGGAAGAGCGGCCAATGTGACGATCTGGCTTTGAGTCCATTCGATAACAAAAGACGAAAACGGACGGTTTTCTCAGGTTTTTACTACATATGAACACTTTTCACATTCTACAATGCAACTCGGCTGCTAGTCCTCCTTTCATGCAGAATCATAAGAGCCTAGCTCATGTACAAGGCACCAAAGCCAGCTAAAAAGTCAATAATCGATACCTAAAACTTGAATTGTACTACTTCTTACTTGCTATTACATCAACTTAGAAGCTTTATCTGTGTTCTACTATGGTGCTTTTGGTGTCTGCTCATACCGCAGCACGCGACATAGCTTCGCAGACGGTAAGTACAACCGTTTCAGAGGGAAGAGCGGCCAATGTGACGATCTGGCTTTGAGTCCATTCGATAACAAATGACGAAAACGGACGGTTTCCTCAGGTTTTTACTACTTATGAACACTTTTCACATTCTACCATGCAACTCGGCTGCTAGTCCTCCTTTCATGCAGAATCTTAAGGTCCTAGCTCATGTCCAAGGCACCGAAGCCAGCTAAAAAGTAAATAATCGATACCTAAAACTTGAATTGTACTACATCTTACTGGCTATTACATACACTTAGAAGCTTCATCTGCGTTCTACTATGGTGCTTTTAGTGTCTCCGAATAACGCAGCACGCGACATAGCTTTGCAGACGATAAGTACAACCGTTTCAGAGAGAAGAGCGGCCAATGTGACGATCTGGCTTTAAGTCGATTCGATAACAAATGACGAAAACGGACGGATTTCTCAGATTTTTACTACATATGAACATTTTTCACATTCTCCCGTGAAACTCGGCTGGTAGTCCTCCTCTCTTGCAGAATCTTCAGTTCCTAGCTCATGTCACAGGCACCAATGCCACCTAAATAGTCAATAATCGATACCTAAAACTTAAATTGTACTACTTCTTACTCGCTTTTACATCAACTTAGAAGCTTCATCTGTGTTCTACTATGGTGCTTTTAGTGTCTCCGCATACCGCAGTACGCGACATAGCTTTGCAGATGATAAGTACAACCGTTTCAGAGAGAAGGGCGGCCAATGTGACGATCTGTCTTTGAGTCGATTCGATAACAAATGACGAAAACGGACGGATTTCTCAGGTTTTTACTACATATGAACATTTTGCACATTCTCCCATGCAACTCGGCTGCTAGTCCTCCTTTCATGCAGAATCTTAAGGTCCTAGCTCATGTCCAAGGCACCGAAGCCAGCTAAAAAGTCAATAATCGATACCTAAAACTTGAATTGTACTACATCTTACTGGCTATTACATACACTTAGAAGCTTCATCTGCGTTCTACTATGGTGCTTTTAGTGTCTCCGCATACCGCAGGACGCGACATAGCTTCGTAGATGGTAAGTACAACCGTTTCAGAGAGAAGAGCGGCCAATGTGACGATCTGGCTTTGAGTACATTCGATAACAAATGACGAAAACGGACGGTTTTCTCAGGTTTTTACTACATATGAACACTTTTCACATTCTACCATGCAGTTCGGCTGCTAGTCCTCCTTTTATGCAGAATCTTAAGGTCCTAGCTCATGTCCAAGCCACCAAAGGCAGCTAAAAAGTCAATAGTCGATACCTAAAACTTGAATTCTACTACTTCTTACTGGCTATTACATCAACTTAGAAGCTTCATCTGTGTTCTACTATTGTGCTTTTACTGTCTCCGCATAACGCAGCACGCGACATAGCTTTGCAGACGATAAGTACAACCGTTTCAGAGAGAAGAGCGTCCAATGTAACGATCTGGCTTTAAGTCGATTCGTTAACAAATGATGAAAACGAACGGATTTCTCAGGTTTTTACAACATATGAACACTTTTCACATTCTCCCGTGCAACTCGGCTGCTAGTCCTCCTTTCATGCAGAATCTTAAGGTCCTAGCTCATATCCAAAGCACCAAAGCCAGCTAAAAAGTCAATAATCGATACCTAAATCCTTAATTGTACTACTTCTTACTGGCTATTACATCAACTTAGAAGCTTCATCTGTGTTCTACTATGGTGCTTTTGGTGTCTGCGCATATCGCAGCACGCGACATAGCTTTGCAGACGATAAGTACAACCGTTTCAGGAGAAGAGCGGCCAATGTGACGATCTGGCTTTAAGTCGATTCGATAACAAATGACGAAAACGGATGGATTTCTCAGGTTTTTACTACATATGAACACTTTTCACATTCTTCCGTGCAACTCGGCTGCTAGTCCTCCTTTCATGCAGAATCTTAAGGTCCTAGCTCATGTCCAAGGCACCGAAGCCAGCTAAAAAGTCAATAATCGATACCTAAAACTTGAATTGTACTACATCTTACTGGCTATTACATACACTTAGAAGCTTCATCTGCGTCCTACTATGGTGCTTTTAGTGTCTCCGCATACCGCAGGACGCGACATAGCTTCGCAGATGGTAAGTACAACGGTTTCAGAGAAAAGAGCGGCCAATGTGACGATCTGGCTTTGAGTCCATTCGATAACAAATGACGAAAACGGACGGTTTTCTCAGGTTTTTACTACATATGAACACTTTTCACATTCTACCATGCAGTTCGGCTGCTAGTCCTCCTTTAATGCAGAATCTTAAGGTCCTAGCTCATGTCCAAGGCACCAAAGTCCTCCTTTTATGCAGAATCTTAAGGTCCTAGCTCATGTCCAAGGCACCAAAGGCAGCTAAAGAGTCAATAATCGATACCTAAAACTTGAATTGTACTACTTCTTACTCGCTTTTACATCAACTTAGAAGCTTCATCTGTGTTCTATTATTGTGCTTTTAGTGTCTCCGCATACCGCAGTACGCGACATAGCTTTGCAGACGATAAGTACAACCGTTTCAGAGAGAAGAGCGGCCAATGTGGCGATCTGGCTTTAAGTCGATTCGATAACAAATGACGAAAACGGACGGATTTCTCAGGTTTTTACTACATATGAACACGTTTCACATTCTCGCGTGCAACGCGGCTGCTAGTCCTCCTTTCATGCTTAATCTTAAGGTCCTAGCTCATGTCCAAGGCACCAGAGGCAGCTAAAAAGTCAATAATCGATACCTAAAACTTGAATTGTACTACTTCTTACTGGCCAATACATCAACTTAGAAGCTTCATCTGTGTTCTACTATGGTGCTTTTAGTGTCTCCGCATACCGCAGCACGCGATATAGCTTTGCAAAGTACAACTGTTTCAGAGAGAAGGGCGGCCAATGTGACTACCTGGCTTTAAGTCGATTCGATAACAAATAGCGAAAACGGACGGATTTCTCAGGCTTTGACTACATATGAACACTTTTCACATTCTCCCTTGCAACGCGGCTGCTAGTCCTCCTTTCATGCACAATCGTAAGGTCATAGCTCATGTCCAAGGCACTAAAGCCAGCTAAAAAATCAATAATCGATACCTAAAACTTGATTTGTACTACTTCTTACTGGCTATTACATCAACTTAGAAGCTTCATCTGTGTTCTACTATGGTGCTTTTGGTGTCTGCGCATACCGCAGCATGCGACATAGTTTGGCAGACGGTAAGTACAACCGTTTCAGAGAGAAGAGCGGCCAATGTGACGATCTGGCTTTGAGTCCATTCGATAACAAATGACGAAAACGGACGGTTTTCTCAGGTTCTTACTACATATGAACACTTTTCACATTCTCCCGTGCAACTCGGCTGCTAGTTCCCCTTTCATGCAGGATCTTAAGGTCCTAGCTCATGGCCAAGGCACCAAAGCCAGCTAAAAAGTCAATAATCGGTACCTAAAACTTGAATTGTACTACTTCTTACTCGCTTTTACATCAGCTTAGAAGCTTCATCGGTGTTCTACTATGGTGCTTTAAGTGTCTCCGAATACCGCAGCACGCGACATAGCTTTGCAGGCGATAAGTACAACCGTTTCAGTGAGAAGATCGGCCAATGTGACGATCTAGCTTTAAGTCGATTCGATAACAAATGACAAAAACGGACGGATTTCTCAGATTTTTACTACATATGAACATTTTTCACATTCTCCCGTGAAACTCGGCTGGTAGTCCTCCTTTCATGCAGAATCTTAAGGTCCTAGCTCATGTCCAAGGCACTAAACACAGCTAAAAAGTTAATAATCGATACCTAAAACTTGATTTGTACTACTTCTTACTGGCTATTACATCAACTTAGAATCTTCATCTGTGTTTTACTATGGTGCTTTTGGTGTCTGCTCTTACCGCAGCACGCGACATAGTTTCGCAGACGGTAAGTACAACCGTTTCAGAGCGAAGAGCGGCCAATGTGTCGATCTGGCTTTGAGTCCATTCGATAACAAAAGACGAAAACGGACGGTTTTCTCAGGTTTTTACTACATATGAACACTTTTCACATTCTACAATGCAACTCGGCTGCTAGTCCTCCTTTCATGCAGAATCTTAAGGTCCTAGCTCATGTCCAAGGCACCGAAGCCAGCTAAAAAGTAAATAATCGATACCTAAAACTTGAATTGTACTACATCTTACTGGCTATTACATACACTTAGAAGCATCATCTGCGTTCTACTATGGTGCTTTTAGTGTCTCCGAATAACGCAGCACGCGACATAGCTTTGCAGACGATAAGTACAACCGTTTCAGAGAGAAGAGCGGCCAATGTGACGATCTGGCTTTAAGTCGATTCGATAACAAATGACGAAAACGGACGGATTTCTCAGATTTTTACTACATATGAACATTTTTCACATTCTCCCGTGAAACTCGGCTGGTAGTCCTCCTTTCATGCAGAATCTTAAGGTCCTAGCTCATGTCCAAGGCACTAAACACAGCTAAAAAGTTAATAATCGATACCTAAAACTTGATTTGTACTACTTCTTACTGGCTATTACATCAACTTAGAATCTTCATCTGTGTTTTACTATGGTGCTTTTGGTGTCTGCTCTTACCGCAGCACGCGACATAGTTTCGCAGACGGTAAGTACAACCGTTTCAGAGCGAAGAGCGGCCAATGTGTCGATCTGGCTTTGAGTCCATTCGATAACAAAAGACGAAAACGGACGGTTTTCTCAGGTTTTTACTACATATGAACACTTTTTACATTCTACAATGCAACTCGGCTGCTAGTCCTCCTTTCATGCAGAATCTTAAGGTCCTAGCTCATGTCCAAGGCACCAAAGCCAGCTAAAAAGTCAATAATCGATACCTAAAACTGGAATTGTACTACTTCTTACTTGCTATTACATCAACTTAGAAGCTTTATCTGTGTTCTACTATGGTGCTTTTGGTGTCAGCTCATACCGCAGCACGCGACATAGCTTCGCAGACGGTAAGTACAACCGTTTCAGAGGGAAGAGCGGCCAATGTGACGATCTGGCTTTGAGTCCATTCGATAACAAATGACGAAAACGGACGGTTTTCTCAGGTTTTTACTACATATAAACACTTTTCACATTCTCCCATGCAACTCGGCTGCTAGTCCTCCTCTCTTGCAGAATCTTAAGGTCCTAGCTCATGTCCAAGGCACCGAAGCCAGCTAAAAAGTCAATAATCGATACCTAAAACTTGAATTGTACTACATCTTACTGGCTATTACATACACTTAGAAGCTTCATCTGCGTTCTACTATGGTGCTTTTAGTGCCTCCGCATACCGCAGGACGCGACATAGCTTCGCAGATGGTAAGTACAACTGTTTCAGAGAGAAGAGCGGCCAATGTGACGATCTGGCTTAGAGTCCATTCGATAACAAATGTCGAAAACAGACGATTTTCTCAGGTTTTTACAACATATGAACACTTTTCACATGCTACCATGCAACTCGGCTGGTAGTCCTCCTTTCATGCAGAATCTTCAGTTCCTAGCTCATGTCACAGGCACCAATGCCACCTAAATAGTCAATAATCGATACCTAAAACTTAAATTGTACTACTTCTTACTCGCTTTTACATCAACTTAGAAGCTTCATCTGTGTTCTACTATGGTGCTTTTAGTGTCTCCGCATACCGCAGGACGCGACATAGCTTCGTAGATGGTAAGTACAACCGTTTCAGAGAGAAGAGCGGCCAATGTGACGATCTGGCTTTGAGTACATTCGATAACAAATGACGAAAACGGACGGTTTTCTCAGGTTTTTACTACATATGAACACTTTTCACATTCTACCATGCAGTTCGGCTGCTAGTCCTCCTTTTATGCAGAATCTTAAGGTCCTAGCTCATGTCCAAGCCACCAAAGGCAGCTAAAAAGTCAATAGTCGATACCTAAAACTTGAATTCTACTACTTCTTACTGGCTATTACATCAACTTAGAAGCTTCATCTGTGTTCTACTATTGTGCTTTTACTGTCTCCGCATAACGCAGCACGCGACATAGCTTTGCAGACGATAAGTACAACCGTTTCAGAGAGAAGAGCGTCCAATGTAATGATCTGGCTTTAAGTCGATTCGTTAACAAATGATGAAAACGAACGGATTTCTCAGGTTTTTACAACATATGAACACTTTTCACATTCTCCCGTGCAACTCGGCTGCTAGTCCTCCTTTCATGCAGAATCTTAAGGTCCTAGCTCATATCCAAAGCACCAAAGCCAGCTAAAAAGTCAATAATCGATACCTAAATCCTTAATTGTACTACTTCTTACTGGCTATTACATCAACTTAGAAGCTTCATCTGTGTTCTACTATGGTGCTTTTGGTGTCTGCGCATATCGCAGCACGCGACATAGCTTTGCAGACGATAAGTACAACCGTTTCAGGAGAAGAGCAGCCAATGTGACGATCTGGCTTTAAGTCGATTCGATAACAAATGACGAAAACGGATGGATTTCTCAGGTTTTTACTACATATGAACACTTTTCACATTCTTCCGTGCAACTCGGCTGCTAGTCCTCCTTTCATGCAGAATCTTAAGGTCCTAGCTCATGTCCTAGGCACCGAAGCCAGCTAAAAAGTCAATAATCGATACCTAAAACTTGAATTGTACTACATCTTACTGGCTATTACATACACTTAGAAGCTTCATCTGCGTCCTACTATGGTGCTTTTAGTGTCTCCGCATACCGCAGGACGCGACATAGCTTCGCAGATGGTAAGTACAACGGTTTCAGAGAAAAGAGCGGCCAATGTGACGATCTGGCTTTGAGTCCATTCGATAACAAATGACGAAAACGGACGGTTTTCTCAGGTTTTTACTACATATGAACACTTTTCACATTCTACCATGCAGTTCGGCTGCTAGTCCTCCTTTAATGCAGAATCTTAAGGTCCTAGCTCATGTCCAAGGCACCAAAGTCCTCCTTTTATGCAGAATCTTAAGGTCCTAGCTCATGTCCAAGGCACCAAAGGCAGCTAAAGAGTCAATAATCGATACCTAAAACTTGAATTGTACTACTTCTTACTCGCTTTTACATCAACTTAGAAGCTTCATCTGTGTTCTATTATTGTGCTTTTAGTGTCTCCGCATACCGCAGTACGCGACATAGCTTTGCAGACGATAAGTACAACCGTTTCAGAGAGAAGAGCGGCCAATGTGGCGATCTGGCTTGAAGTCGATTCGATAAGAAATGACGAAAACGGACGGATTTCTCAGGTTTTTACTACATATGAACACGTTTCACATTCTCGCGTGCAACGCGGCTGCTAGTCCTCCTTTCATGCTTAATCTTAAGGTCCTAGCTCATGTCCAAGGCACCAGAGGCAGCTAAAAAGTCAATAATCGATACCTAAAACTTGAATAGTACTACTTCTTACTGGCCAATACATCAACTTAGAAGTTTCATCTGTGTTCTACTATGGTGCTTTTAGTGTCTCCGCATACCGCAGCACGCGATATAGCTTTGCAAAGTACAACTGTTTCAGAGAGAAGGGCGGCCAATGTGACTACCTGGCTTTAAGTCGATTCGATAACAAATAGCGAAAACGGACGGATTTCTCAGGCTTTGACTACATATGAACACTTTTCACATTCTCCCTTGCAACGCGGCTGCTAGTCCTCCTTTCATGCACAATCGTAAGGTCATAGCTCATGTCCAAGGCACTAAAGCCAGCTAAAAAATCAATAATCGATACGTAAAACTTGATTTGTACTACTTCTTACTGGCTATTACATCAACTTAGAAGCTTCATCTGTGTTCTACTATGGTGCTTTTGGTGTCTGCGCATACCGCAGCATGCGACATAGTTTGGCAGACGGTAAGTACAACCGTTTCAGAGAGAAGAGCGGCCAATGTGACGATCTGGCTTTGAGTCCATTCGATAACAAATGACGAAAACGGACGGTTTTCTCAGGTTTTTACTACATATGAACACTTTTCATATTCTCCCGTGCAACTCGGCTGCTAGTTCCCCTTTCATGCAGGATCTTAAGGTCCTAGCTCATGGCCAAGGCACCAAAGCCAGCTAAAAAGTCAATAATCGGTACCTAAAACTTGAATTGTACTACTTCTTACTCGCTTTTACATCAGCTTAGAAGCTTCATCGGTGTTCTACTATGGTGCTTTAAGTGTCTCCGAATACCGCAGCACGCGACATAGCTTTGCAGGCGATAAGTACAACCGTTTCAGTGAGAAGATCGGCCAATGTGACGATCTGGCTTTAAGTCGATTCGATAACAAATGACAAAAACGGACGGATTTCTCAGCTTTTTACTACATATGAACACTTTTCAAATTCTCCCGTGCAACTCGGCTCGTAGTCCTCCTTTCATGCAGACTCTTAAGGTTCTAGCTCATGTCCAAGGCACCAAAGCCAGCTAAAAAGTCAATAATCTAACCTAAAACTTGATTTGTTCTAATTCTTACTGGCTATTACATCAACTTAGAAGCTTCATCTGTGTTCTACTATGGTGCTTTTAGTGTCTCCGCATACCGCAGCACGCGAAATAGCTTTGCAGACGATAAGTACAACCGTTTCAGAGAGAAAAGCGGCCAATGTGACGATGTGGCTTTAAGTCGATTCTATAACAAATGACGAAAACGGACGGATTTCTCAGGTTTTTACTACATATGAACACTTTTCATATTCTCTCGTGCAACTCGGCTGCTAGTCCTCCTTTAATGCAGAATCTTAAGGTCCTAGCTCAAGTCCAAGGCACCAAAGCCTGCTAAAAAGTCAATAATCGATACCTAAAACTTGAATTTTACTACTTCTTACTGGCTATTACATCAACTTTGAAGCTTCATCTGTGTTCTACTATGGTGCTTTTAGTGTCTCCGCATACCGCAGCACGCGACATAGCTTTGCAGACGATAAGTACAACCGTTTCAGAGAGAAGAGCGGCCAATGTGACGATCTGGCTTTAAGTCCATTCGATAACAAATGACGAAAACGGACTGATTTCTCAGGTTTTTACTACATATGAACACTTGTCACATTCTTCCGTGCAACTCGGCTGCTAGCCCTCCTTAAATGCAGAAACATAAGGTCCTAGCTCATGTCCAAGACACCAAAGCCAGCTAAAATGTCAATAATCGATACCTAAAACTGTAATTGTACTATATCTTACTGGCTATTACATCAACTTAGAAGCTTCATCTGTGTTCTGCTATGGTGCTTTTAGTGTCTCCGCATACCGCAGCACGCGACATAGCTTTGCAGATGATAAGTACAACCGTTTCAGAGAGAAGGGCGGCCAATATGACGACCTGGCTTTATGTCGATTCGATAACAAATGACGAAAACGGACGGGTTTCTCAGGTTTTTACTACATATGAACACTTTTCACATTCTCCCGTGCAACTCGGCTGCTAGTCCTCCTTTCATGCAAAATCATAAGGTCCTACCTCATGTCCAAGGCACTAAAGCCAGATAAAAAGTCGATAATCGATACCTAAAACTTAAATTGGACTACTTCTTAGTGGCTATTACTTCAACTTGGAAGCTTCATCTGTGTGCTACTATATTGATTTTAGTGTCTCCGCATACCGCAGCACGCGACATAGCTTTGCAGACGATAAGTACAACCGTTTCAGAGAGAAGAGCGGCCAATGTGACGACCTGGCTTTACGTCGATTCGATAACAAATGGCGAAAACGGACGGATTTCTCAGGTTTTGACTACTTATGAACACGTTTCACGTTCTCCCTTGCAACGCGGCTGCTAGTCCTCCTTTCATGCAGAATCTTAAGGTCATAGCTCATGTCCAAGGCACCAAAGCCAGCTAAAAAGTCAATAATCGATACCTAAAACTTGAATTGTTCTACTTCTTAATGGCTATTACATCAACTTAGAAGCTTCATCTGTGTTCTACTACGGTGCTTTTAGTGTCTCCGCATACCGCAGCACGCGACATAGCTTTGCAGACGATAAGTACAACCTTTTCAGAGAGAAAAGCGGCCAATGTGACGATCTGGCTTTAAGTCGATTCTATAACAAATGACGAAAACGGACGGATTTCTCAGGTTTTTACTACATATGAACACTTTTCACATTCTCTCGTGCAACTCGGCTGCTAGTCCTCCTTTCATGCAGAATCTTAAGGTCCTAGCTCAAGTCCAAGGCACCAAAGCCTGCTAAAAAGTCAATAATCGATACCTAAAACTTGATTTGTACTACTTCTTATTGGCTATTACATAAACTTAGAAGCTTCATCTGTGTTCTACTATGGTGCTTTTAGTGTCTCCGCATACCGCAGCACGCGACATAGCTTTGCAGACGATAAGTACAACTGTTTCAGAGAGAAGGGCGGCCATTGTGACGACTTGGCTTTAAGTCGAATCGATAGCAAATGGCGAAAACGGACGGATTTCTCAGGTTTTTACTGCATATGAACACTTTTCACATTCTCCCGTGCAACGCGGCTGCTAGTCCTCCTTTCATGAAGAAACTTAAGGTCCTAGCTCATGTCCAAGGCTCCAGAGGCAGCTAAAAAGTCAATAATCGATACCTAAAACTTGAATTGTACTACTTCTTAATGGCTATTACATCAACTTATAAGCTTCATCTGTGTTCTACTATGGTGCTTCTAGTGTCTCCGCATACCGCAGCACGCGATATAGCTTTGCAAAGTACAACCCTTTCAGAGAGAAGGGCGGCCAATGTGACGACCTGGCTTTAAGTCGATTCGATAACAAATGGCGAAAACGGACGGATTTCTCAAATTTTTAATACATATGAACACTTTTCACATTCTCCCGTGCAACGCGGCTGCTAGTCCTCCTTTCATGCAGAATCTTAAGGTCCTAGCTCATGTGCAAGGCACTAAAGCCAGCTAAAAAGTTAATAATCGATACCTAAAACTTGATTTGTACTACTTCTTACTGGCTATTACATCAACTTAGAAGTATCATCTGTGTTCTACTATGGTGCTTTTGGTGTCTGCGCATACCGCAGCACGCGACATAGCTTCGCAGACGGTAAGTACAACCGTTTCAGAGAGAAGAGCGGCCAATGTGATGATCTGGCTTTGAGTCCATTCGATAACAAATGACAAAACCGGACGGTTTTCTCAGGTTTTTACTACTTATGAACACTTTTCACATTCTACCATGCAACTCGGCTGCTAGTCCTCCTTTCATGCAGAATCTTAAGGTCCTAGCTCATGTCCAAGGCACCAACGCCAGCTAAAAAGTTAATAATCGATACCTAAAACTTGAATTGTAAAACTTCTTATTCGCTTTTACATCAACTTAGAAGCTTCATCTGTGTTCTACTATGGTGCTTTTAGTGTCTCCGAATACCGCAGCACGCGACATAGCTTTGCAGACGATAAGTACAGCCGTTTCAGAGGGAAGAGCGGCCAATGTGATGATCTGGCTTTGATTCCATTCGATAACAAAAGACGAAAACGGACGGATTTCTCAGGTTTTTACTACATATGAACACTTTTCACATTCTACAATGCAACTCGGCTGCTAGTCCTCCTTTCATGCAGAATCTTAAGGTCCTAGCTCATGTCCAAGGCACCAAAGCCAGCTAAAAAGTCAATAATCGATACCTAAAACTTGAATTGTACTACTTCTTACTTGCTATTACATCAACTTAGAAGCTTCATCTGCGTCCCACTATGTTGCTTTTAGTGTCTCCGAATACCGCAGCACGCGACATAGCTTAGCAGACGATAAGTACAACCGTTTTAGAGAGAAGAGCGGCCAATGTGACGATCTGGCTTTAAGTCGATTCGATACCAAATGACGAAAACGGACGGATTTCTCAGGTTTTTACTACGTATGAACACTTTTCACATTCTCCCATGCAACTCCGCTGCTAGTCCTCCTCTCATGCAGAATCTTAAGGTCCTAGCTCATGTCCAAGGCACCAAAGGCAGCTAAAAAGTCAATTATCGATACCTAAAACTTGAATTGTACTACTTCTTACTGGCTATTACATCAAGTTAGAAGCTTCATCTGTGTTCTACTATGGTGCTTTTAGTGTCTCAGAATACCGCAGCACGCGACATAGCTTTGCAGACTATAAGTACTACCGTTTCAGAGAGAAGAGCGGCCAATGTGACGATCTGGCTTTAAGTCTATTCGATATCAAATGACAAAAAGGGACAGATTTCTCAGGTTTTTACTACATATGAACACTTTTCACATTCTCCCGTGCAACTCGGCTGCTAGTCCTCCTTGCATTCTGAATCTTTAGGTCCTAGCTCATGTCCAAGGCACCAAAGCCAGCAAAAAAGTCAATAATCGAGACCTAAAACTTGAATTGTACTACTACTTACTGGCTATTACATCATCTTAGAAGCTTCATCTGTGTTCTACTGTGGTGCTTTTAGTGCCTCCGCATACCGCAGCACGCGACATACCTTTGCAGACGATAAGTACAACCGTTCAGGAGAAGAGCGGCCAATGTGACGATCTGGCTTTAAGTCGATTCGATAACAAAAGACGAAAACGGACGGCTTTCTCAGGTTTTTACTACATATGAACATTTTTCACATTCTCCCATGCAACTCGGCTGCTAGTCCTCCTTTCATGCAGAATCTTAAGGTCTTAGCTCATGTCCAAGGCACCAAACCCAGCTCAAAAATCAATAATCGATACCTAAAACTTCAATTGTACTACTTCTTACTGGCTATTACATCAACTTAGAAGCTTCATCTGTTTTCTACTATGGTGCTTTTAGTTTCTCCGAACGCCGCAGCATGCGACATAGCTTTGCAGACGATAAGTACAACCGTTTCAGAGAGAAGAGCGCCAATGTGATGATCTGGCTTTAAGTCGATTCGATAACAAATGACGAAAACGGACGGATTTCTCAGGTTTTTTTTATTACATATGAACACTTTTCACATTCTCCCGTGCAACTCGGCTGCTAGTCCTCCTTTCATGCAGAATCTTAAGGTCCTAGCTCATGTCCAAAGAACAAAAGCCAGCTAAAAAGTTAATAATCGATACCTAAAACTTGAATTGTACTACTTCTACTGGCTATTACATCAACTTAGAAGCTTCATCTGTGTTCTACTATGGTGCTTTAAGTGTCTCCGCATACCGCAGCACGCGACATAGCTTTGCAGACGATAAGTACAACCGTTTCCGAGAGAAGAGCGGCCAATGTGACGAACTGGCTTTAAGTCGATTCCATAACAAATGACGAAAACGGACGGAATTCTCAGGTTTTTACTACATATGAACACTTTCCACATTCTCCCATGCAACGCGGCTGCTAGTCCTCCTTTCATGCAGAATCTTAAAGTCCTAGCTAATGTCCAAGGCACCAAAGGCAGCTAAAAAGTCAATAATCGATATGTAAAACTTGAATTGTACTACTTCTTACTGGCAATTACATCAACTTAGAAGCTTCATCTGTGTTCTACTATGGTGCTTTTAGTGTCTCCACATACCACAGCCCCCGACATAGCTTTGCAGACGATAAGTACAACCGTTTCAGAGAGAAGAGCGCCAATGTGACGATCTGGCTTTAAGTCGATTCGATAACAAATGACGAAAACGGATGGATTTCTCAGGTTTTTATTACAGATGAACACTTTTCACATTCTCCCGTGCAACTCGGCTGCTAGTCCTCCTTTCATGCAGAATCTTAAGTTACTAGCTCATGTCCAAGGCGCCAAAGAAGGATCAAAAGTCAATAATCGATACCTAAAATTTGAATTGTACTACATCTTACTGGCTATTACATCAACTTAGAAGCTTCATCTGTGTCTACTATGGTGCTTTTAGTGTCTCCGCATACCGCGGCACGCGACATAGCTTTGCAGACGATAAGTACAACCGTTTCAGGAGAAGAGCGGCCAATGTGACGATCTGGCTTTAAGTCGATTCGATAACAAATGACGAAAACGGATGGATTTCTCAGGTTTTTACTACATATGAACACTTTTCACATTCTCCCGTGCAACTCGTCTGCTAATCCTCCATTCATGCAGAATCCTAAGGTCCTAGCTCATGTCCAATGCACCAAAGCCAGCTAAAAAGTCAATAATCGATACCTAAAACTTGAATTGTACTACATCTTACTGGCTATTACATCAACTTAGAAGCTTCATCTGTGTTCTACTATGGTGCTTTTAGTGTCTCCGCATACCGCAGCACCCGACATAGCTTTGCAAACGATAAGTACAACCGTTTCACAGAGAAGAGCGGCCAATGTGACGATCTGGCTTTCAGTCGATTCGATAACAAATGACGAAAACTGACTGATTTCTTAGGTTTTTACTACATGTGAACATTTTTCACATTCTCCCATGCAACGCGGCTGCTAGTCCACCTTTCATGCACAACCTTAAGGTCCTAGCTCATGTCCCAGGCACCAAAGCCAGCTAAAAAGTCAATAATCGATACCTAAAACTTGAATTTTAATACTACTTACTGGCTATTACATCAACTTAGAAGCTTCATCTGTGTTCTACTAGGGTGCTTTTAGTGTCTCCGCATACCGCAGCACGCGACATAGCTTTGCAGACGATAAGTACAACCGTTTCAGAGGGAAGAGCGGCCAATGTGACGATCTGGCTTTAAGTCGATTCGATAACAAATGACGAAAACGGACGGATTTCTCAGGTTTTTACTACAACTGAACACTTTTCACATTCTCCCGTGCAACTCGGCTGCTAGTCCTCATTTCATGCAGAATCTCAAGGTCCTAGCTCATGTCCAAGGCACCAAAGCCAGCTAAAAAGTCAATAATGGATACCTAAAACTTGAATTGTATTACATTTTACTGGCTATTACATCAACATAGAAGCTTCATCTGTGTTCTACTATGGTGCTTTTAGTGTATCCGCATACCGCAGCACGCGACATAGCTTTGCAGACGATAAATGTAAACGTTTCAGACAGAAGTGCGGCCAATGTGACGATCTGGCTTTAAGTCGATTCGATAACAAATGACGAAAACGGACGGATTTCTTAGGTTTTATTACATATGAACACTATTCACATTCTCCCTTGCAACGCGGCTGCTACTCCTCCTTTCATGCAAAACCTTAAGACCCTAGCTCATGTCCCAAGCACCAAAGAACGGTAAAAAGTCAATAATCGATACCTAAAACTTGATTTGTACTACATCTTACTGGCTAATATATCAACTTAGAAGCTTCATCTGTGTTCTACTATGGTGCTTTTAGTGTCTCCGCACACCGCAGCGCGCGACATAGCTTTGCAGACGATAAGTGCAACCGTTTCAGAGAGAAGAGCGGTCAATGTGACGATCTGGCTTTAAGTCGATTCGATAACAAATGAGGAAAACGGACGCATTTCTGAGGTTTTTACTACAAATGAACACTTTTCACATTCTCCCGTGCAACTCGGCTGCTAGTCCTCCTTTCATGCAGAATCTCAAGGTCCTAGCTCATGTCCAAGGCACCAAAGCCAGCTAAAAAGTCATTAATGGATACCTAAAACTTGAATTGTATTACATTTTACTGGCTATTACATCAACATAGAAGCTTCATCTGTGTTCTACTATGGTGCTTTTAGTGTATCCGCATACCGCAGCACGCGACATAGCTTTGCAGACGATAAGTACAACCGTTTCAGACAGAAGTGCGGCCAATGTGACGATCTGGCTTTAAGTCGATTCGATAACAAATGCCGAAAACGGACGGATTTCTCAGGTTTTATTACATATGAACACTATTCACATTCTCCCATGCACCGCGGCTGCTAGTCCTCCTTTCATGCAAAATCTTAAGTTCCTAGCTCATGTCCAAAGCACCAAAGAAGGGTAAAAAGTCAATAATCGATACCTAAAACTTGGTTTTTACTACTTTTTACTGGCTATTACATCAACTTCGAAGCTTCATCTGTGTTCTACTAGGGTGCTTTTAGTTCTCCGCATACCGCAGCACGCGACATAGCTTTGCAGACCATAAGTACAACCGTTTCAGAGAGAAGAGCGGCCAACGTGACGATCTGGCTTTAAGTCGATTCGATATCAAATGACAAAAGGGGACGGATTTCTCAAGTTTTTACTACATATGAACACTTTCAACATTCTCCCGTGCTACTCGGCTGCTAGTCCTCCTTTCATGCAGAATCTTAAGGTGCTAGCTCATGTCCAAGGCACCAAAGCCAGCAAAAAAGTCAATAATCGATACCTAAAACTTGAATTGTACTACTTCTTACTGCCTATTACATCAACTTAGAAGCTTCATCTGTGTTCTACTATGGTGCTTCTAGTGTCTCCGCATACCGCAGCACGCGACATAGCTTCGCAGACGATAAGTACAACCGTTTCAGGAGAAGAGCGGTCAATGTGACGAGCAGGCTTTAAGTTGATTCGATAACAAATGACGAATACGGACTGATTTCTCAGGTTTTTACTACACATGAACACTTTTCACATACTCCCGTGCAACGCGACTGCTAGTCCTCCTTTCATGCAGAATCTTAAGGTCTTAGCTCATGTCCAAGGCACCAAACCCAGCTCAAAAATCAATAATCGATACCTAAAACTTGAATTGTACTACTTCTTACTGGCTATTACATCAACGTAGAAGCTTCATCTGTGTTCTACTATGGTGCTTTTAGTGTCTACGCATACCGCAGCACGCGACATAGCTTTGCAGACGATAAATGTAACCGTTTCAGACAGAAGTGCGGCCAATATGACGATCTGGCTTTAAGTCGATTCGATAACAAATGACGAAAACGGACGGATTTCTCAGGTTTTCACTACATATGAACCCTTTCCACATACTCCCGCGCAACTCGGCTGCTAGTCCTCCTTTCATGGAGAATCTTAAGGTCCTAGCTCATGTCCAAGGCACCAAAGCCAGCTAAAAAGTCAATAATCGATACCTAAAACCTCACCTCTACTACTTCTTACTGGCTATTACATCAACTTAGAAGCTTCATCTGTGTTCTACTATGGTGGTTTTAGTGTCTCCACATACCGCAGCGCGCGACATAGCTTTGCAGACAATAAGTACAACCGTTTCAGAGAGAAGAGCGACCAATGTGACGATCCGGGTTTAAGTCGATTCGATAACAAATGACAAAAAGGGACGGATTTCTCAGGTTTTTACTACATATGAACCCTTTTCACATACTCCCGTGCAACTCGGCTGCTAGTCCTCCTTTCATGCAGAATCTTAAGGTCCTAGCTCATGTCCTAGGCACCAAAGCCAGCTAAAAAGTCAATAATCGATACCTAAATCTTGAACTCCACTACTTCTTACTGGCTATTACATCAACATAGAAGCTTCATCTGTGTTCTACTATGGTGCGTGTAGTGTCTCCGCATACCGCAGCATGCGACATAGCTTTGCAGACGATAAGTACAACCGTTTCAGAGAGAAGAGCGGCCAATGTGACGATCTGGCTTTAAGTCGATTAGATAACAAGTGACAAAAAGGGACGGATTTCTCAGGTTTTTACTACATATGAACACTTTTCACATTCTCCCGTTCAACTCGGCAGCTAGTCCTCTTTCATGCAGAATCTTAAGGTCCTAGCTCATGTCCAAGCCACCAAAGAAGGGTAATAAGTCAATAATCGATAACTAAAACTTGAATTGTACTACTTCCTACTGGCTATTACGTCAACTTAGAAGCTTCATCTGTGTTCTACTATGGTGCTTTCAGTGTTTCCGCTCACCGCAGCACGTGACATAGCTTTGCAGACGATAAGTACAACCGTTTCAGAGAGAAGAGCGGCCAATGTGACGATCTGGTTTTAAGTCGATTCGATAACAAATGACAAAAAGGGACGGATTTCTCAGGTTTTTACTACATATGAACACTTTTCACATTCTCCCTTGCAACGCGGCTGCTAGTTCTCATTTCATGCAAAATCTTACGTTCCTAGCTCATGTCCAAGGCATCAAAGAAGGGCAAAAAGTCAATAATTGATACCTAAAACTTTAATTCAACTACTTCTTACTGGCTATTACATCACCTTGGATGGTTCATCTGTGTTCTACTACGGTGCTTTTAGTGTCTCCGCATACCGCAGCACGCGACATAACTTTGCAGACGATGAATGTAACCGTTTCTGACAGAAGTGCGGCTAATGTGACGATCGGGCTTTAAGTCGATTCAGTGACAAATGACGAAAACAGACGGATTTCTCAGGATTTTACTACATATGAACACTTTTCACATTCTCCCTTTAACGCGGCTGCTAGTTCTCATTTCATGCAAAATCTTAAGTTCCTAGCTCATGTCCAAGGCAGCAAAGAAGGGTAAAAAGTCAATAATCGATACCTAAAACTAGAATTCTACTACTTCTTACTAGCTATAACATCAACTTAGAAGCTTCATCTGTGTTCTACTATGGTGCTTTTAGTGTCTCCGAATACCGCAGCACGCGTCGTAGCTTTGCAGACGATAAATGTAACCGTTTTAGAGAGAAGAGCGGCCAATGTGACGATCTGAGTTTAATTCGATTCGATAACAAATTACGAAAACGGACGGATTTCTCAGGTTTTTACAACATATGAACACTTTTGACATTCTCCCGTGCAACGAGGTTGCTAGTCCTCCTTTCATGCAAAACCTTAACATCCTAGCACATGTCCAAGGCCCCAAAGCCAGCTAAAAAGACAATAATCGATACCTAAAACTTGAATTGTACTACTTCTTACTCTCTATTACATCAACTTAGAAGCTTCATCTGTGTTCTACTATGGTGCTTTTAGTGTATCCGCATACCGCAGCACGCGTCATAGCTTTGAAGACGATAAATGTAACCGTTTCAGATTGAAGACGGCCAATGTGACGATCTGGCTTTGAGTCGATTCGATATCAAATGACGAAAACGGACGGATTTCTCAGATTTTACTACACAGGAACACTTTTCACATTTCCCATGCATCTCGGCTGCTAGTCCTCCTTTCATGCAAAATCTTAAGTTCCTAGCTCATGTCCAAGGCACCAAAGAAGGGTAATAAGTCAATAATCGATAACTAAAACTTGAATTGTACTACTTCCTACTGGCTATTACATCAACTTAGAAGCTTCATCTGTTTTCTACTATGGTGCTCTTAGTGTCTCCGCATACCGCAGCACGCGACATAACTTTGCGGACGATAAATGTAACCGTTTCTGACAGAAGTGCGGCTAATGTGACGATCTGGCTTTAAGTCGACTCGGTGACAAATGACAAAAAGGGACGGATTTCTCAGGTTTTTACTACATATGAACACTTTCCACATTCTCCCTTGCAACGCGGCTGCTAGTTCTCATTTCATGCAAAATCTTAAGTTCCTAGCTCATGTCCAAGGCATCAAAGAAGGGCAAAAAGTCAATATTTGATACCTAAAACTTTAATTCTACTCCTTCTTACTGGCTATTACATCACCTTAGATGGTTCATCTGTGTTCTACTATGGTGCTTTAGGAGTCTCCGGCTACCGCAGCACGCGACATAACTTTGCAGACGATGAGTGTAACCGTTTCTGACAGAAGTGCGTCTAATGTGACGATCTGGCTTTAAGTCTATTCGATAACAAATGACGAATACGGACGGATTTCTCAGGTTTTTACAACATATGAACACTTTTCACATTCTCCCGTGCAACGCGGCTGCTAGTCCTCCTTTCATGGAAAACCTTTAGTCCCTAGCTCATGTCCAAGGCGCCAAAGAAGGGTAAAAAGTCAATAATCGATACCTAAAACTTGAAGTGTACTACATCTTACTGGCTATTACATCAACTTAGAAGCTTCATCTGTGTTCTACTATGGTGCTTTTAGTGTCTCCGCATACCGCAGCACTCGACATAGCTTTGCAGACGATAAGTACAACCGTTTCAGAGAGAAGAGCGCCAATGTGACGATCTGGTTTTACGTCGATTCGATAGCAAATGACGAAAACGAACGGATTTCTCAGGTTTTTACTACATATGAACACTTTTCACATTCTCCCGTGCAACTCGGCTGCTAGTCATCCTTTCATGCAGAATCTTAAGGTCCTAGCTTATGTCCTAGTCACCAAAGCCAGATAAAAAGTCAATAATCGATACCTAAAACTTGAATAGTACTACTTCTTTCTTGCTATTACATCAACTTAGAAGCTTCATCTGTGTTCTACTATGGTGCTTTTAGTGTCTCCGCATACCGCAGCAAGCGACATAGCTTTGCAAACTATAAGTACAACCGATTCAGAGAGAAGAGCGGCCAATGTGACGATCTGGCTTTAAGTCGATTCGATAACAAATGACGAATACGGACGGATTTCTCAGGTTTTTACTACATATGAACCCTTTTCACATACTCCCGTGCAACTCGGCTGCTAGTCCTCCTTTCATGCAGAATCTTAAGGTCCTAGCTCATGTCCTAGGCACCAAAGCCAGCTAAGAAGTCAATAATCGATAACTAAAACTTGAACTCTACTATTTCTTACTGGCTATTACATCAACTTAGAAGCTTAATCTGTGTTCTACTATGGTGCGTGTAGTGTCTCCACATACCGCAGCATGCGACATAGCTTTGCAGACGATAAGTATAACCGTTTCAGAGAGAAGAGCGGCCAATGTGACGATCTGGCTTTAAGTCGATTCGATAACAAATGACAAAGAGGGACGGATTTCTCAGGTTTTTACAACATATGAGCACTTTTCACATTCTCCCTTGCAACGCGGCTGCTAGTTCTCATTTCATGCAAAATTTTAAGTTCCTAGCTCAAGTCCAAGGCATCAAAGAAGGGCAAAAAGTCAATAATTGATACCTAAAACTTTAATTCAACTACTTCTTACTGGCTATTACATCACCTTAGATGGTTCATCTGTGTTCTACTACGGTGCTTTTAGTGTCTTCGCATACCGCAGCACGCGACATAACTTTGCAGACGATGAATATAACCGTTTCTGACAGAAGTGCGGCTAATGTGACGATCTGGCTTTAAGTCGATTCAGTGACAATTGACGAAAACAGACGGATTTCTCAGGATTTTACAACATATGAACACTTTTCACATTCTCCCTTTCAACGCGGCTGCTAGTTCTCATTTCATGCAAAATCTTAAGTTCCTAGCTCATGTCCAAGGCACCAAAGAAGGGTAAAAAGTCAATAATCGATACCTAAAACTTGAATTCTACTACTTCTTACTAGCTATAACATCAACTTAGATGCTTCATCTGTGTTCTACTATGGTGCTTTTAGTGTCTCCGAATACCGCAGCACGCGTCATAGCTTTGCAGACGATAAATGTAACAGTTTTAGAGAGAAGAGCGGCCAATGTGACGATCTGAGTTTAATTCGATTCGATAACAAATTACGAAAACGGACGGATTTCTCAGGTTTTTACAACATATGAACACTTTTGACATTCTCCCGTGCAACGAGGTTGCTAGTCCTCCTTTCATGCAAAACCTTAACTTCCTAGCTCATGTCCAAGGTCCCAAAGCCAGCTAAAAAGACAATAATCGATACCTAAAACTTGAATTGTACTACTTCTTACTGGCTATTACTTCAACTTAGAAGCTTCATCTGTGTTCTACTATGGTGCTTTTAGTGTCTCCGCATACCGCAGCACGCGACATAAGTTTGCAGACGATAAATGTAAAAGATTCAGACAGAAGAGCGGCCAATCTGACGATCTGGCTTTAAGTCGATTCGATAAGAAATGACGAAAGCGGACGGATTTCTCAGGTTTTTACTACATATGAACACTTTTATCATCCTCCCATGCAACGCGGCTGCTAGTTCCACTTTCATGCAAAATCTTAAGTTCCTAACTCATATCCAAGGCAGCAAAGAAGGGTAAAAAGTCAATAATCGACACATAAAACTTGAATTGTATTACATTTTACTGGCTATTACATCTACTTAGAAGCTTCATCTGTGTTCTACTATGGTGCTTTTAGAGCCTCCGCATACCGCAGCACGCGACATAGCTTTGCAGACTTAAAATGCTACCGTTTCTGAGAGAAGAGCGGCCAATGTGACAATTTGGCTGTAAATCGATTCGATAACAAATGACGAAAACGGACGGATTTCTCAGGTTTTTATTACATATGAACACTTTTCACATTCTCCCATGCAACGCGGCTTCTAGTCCCCCTTTCATGCATAATCTTAAGTTCCTAACTCATGTCCAAGGCATCAAAGAAGTGTTCAAAATGGTTCAAATGGCTCTGAGCACTATGGGACTCAACTGCTGTGGTCATCAGTCCCCTAGAACTTAGAACTACTTAAACCTAACTAACCTAAGGACATCACACACATCCATGCCCGAGGCAGGATTCGAACCTGCGACCGTAGCAGTCGCACGGTTCCGGACTGCGCGCCTAGAACCGCAAGACCACCGCGGCCGGCAAAGAAGTGTAAAAAGTCAATAATCGACACCTAAAAATTGAATTGTATTACATTTTACTGGCTATTACATCAACTTAGAAGCTTCATCTGTGTTCTACTATGGTGCTTTTAGTGTATCCGCATACCGCAGCACGCGTCATAGCTTTGCAGACGATAGATGTAACCGTTTCAGATTGAAGAGCGGCCAATGTGACGATCTGGCTTTGAGTCGATTCGATATCAAATGACGAAAACGGACGGATTTCTCAGATTTTACTACACAGGAACACTTTTAACATTTCCCATGCATCTCGGCTGCTAGTCCTTATTTCATGCAAAATCTTAAGTTCCTAGTTCATGTCCAAGGCACCAAAGAAGGGTAATAAGTCAAAAATCGATAACTAAAACTTGAATTGTACTACTTCCTACTGGCTATTACATCAACTTAGAAGCTTCATCTGTTTTCTACTATGGTGCTCTTAGTGTCTCCGCATACCGCAGCACGCGACATAACTTTGCGGACGATAAATGTAACCGTTTCTGACAGAAGAGCGGCCAATGTGACGATCTGGCTTTAAGTCGATTCGTCGACAAATGACAGAAAGGGACGGATTTCTCAGGTTTTTACTACATATGAACACTTTTCACATTCTCCCTTGCAACGCGGCTGCTAGTTCTCATTTCATGCAAAATCTTAAGTTCCTAGCTCATGTCCAAGGCATCAAAGAAGGGCAAAAAGTCAATATTTGATACCTAAAACTTTAATTCTACTCCTTCTTACTGGCTATTACATCATCTTAGATGGTTCATCTGTGTTCTACTATGGTGCTTTTAGAGTCTCCGCCTACCGCAGCACGCGACATAACTTTGCAGACGATGAATGTAACCGTTTCCGACAGAAGTGCGGCCAATGTGGCGATCTGGCTTTAAGTCGATTCGATAACATATGACGAAAACAGACGTATTTCTCAGGTTTTTACTACATATGAACACTTTTAACATTCTGCCATGCAACGCGGCTGCTAGTCCCCCTTTCATGCAAAATCTTAAGTTCCTAACTCATGTCCAAGGCAGCAAAGAAGGGTAAAAAGTCAATAATCGACACCTAAAACTTGAATTGTATTACATTTTACTGGCTAATACATCAACTTAGAAGCTTCATCTGTGTTCTACTATGGTGCTTTTAGTGTATCCGCATACCGCAGCACGCGACATAGCTTTGCAGACGATAAATGTAACCGTTTCAGACAGAAGTGCGGCCAATGTGACGATCTGGCTGTAAGTCGGTTCGATAACAAATGACTAAATTGGACGGATTTCTCACGTTTTTACTACATATGAACACATTTACCATTCTCCCTTGAATCGCGGCTGCTAGTCCTCCTTTCATGCAGAATCGTAAGGTCCTAGCTCATGTCCAAGGCACCAAAGAAGGGCAAAAAGTCAATAATCGATAACTAAAACTTCAATGGTACTACTTCTTACTGGCTATTACATCACCTTAGAAGGTTCACCTGTGTTCTACTATGGTGCTTTTAGTGTCTCCGCATACCGCAGCACGCGACATAACTTTGCATACGATGAATGTAACCGTTTCCGACAGAAGTGCGGCCAATGTGACGATCTGGCTTTAAGTCGATTCGATAACAAATGACGAAAACAGACGGATTTCTCAGGTTTTTACTACATATGAACACTTTTCACATTCTCCCGTGCAACGCGGCTGCTAGTCCTCCTTTCATGGAAAACCTTAAGTCCCTAGCTCATGTCCAAGGCGCCAAAGAAGGGTAAAAAGTCAATAATCGATACCTAAAACGTGAAGTGTACTACATCTTACTGGCTATTACATCAACTTTGAAGCTTCATCTGTGTTCTACTATGGTGCTTTTAGGGTCTCCGCATACCGCAGCACGCGACATAGCTTTGCAGACGATAAGTACAACCGTTTCAGAGAGAAGAGCGCCAATGTGACGATCTGGTTTTACGTCGATTCGATAGCAAATGACGAAAACGAACGGATTTCTCAGGTTTCTACTACATATGAACACTTTTCACATTCTCCCGTGCAACTCGACTGCTAGTCATCCTTTCATGCAGAATCTTAAGGTCCTAGCTCATGTCCAAGGCACCATTGGAGGGCAAAAAGTCAATAATCGATACCTAAAACTTGAATTGTACTACTTCTAACTGGCTATTACATCACCTTAGAAGGTTGATCTGTGTTCTACTATGGTGCTTTTAGTGTCTCCGCATACCGCAGCACGCGACATAACTTTGCAGACGATGAATGTAACCGTTTCCGACAGAAGTGCGGCCAATGTGGCGATCTGGCTTTAAGTCGATTCGATAACATATGACGAAAACAGACGTATTTCTCAGGTTTTTACTACATATGAACACTTTTAACATTCTGCCATGCAACGCGGCTGCTAGTCCCCCTTTCATGCAAAATCTTAAATTCCTAACTCATGTCCAAGGCAGCAAAGAAGGGTAAAAAGTCAATAATCGACACCTAAAACTTGAATTGTATTACATTTTACTGGCTAATACATCAACTTAGAAGCTTCATCTGTGTTCTACTATGGTGCTTTTAGTGTATCCGCATACCGCAGCACGCGACATAGCTTTGCAGACGATAAATGTAACCGTTTCAGACAGAAGTGCGGCCAATGTGACGATCTGGCTTTAAGTCGGTTCGATAACAAATGACAAAAAGGGACGGATTTCTCAGGTTTTTACTACATATGAACACTTTTATCATTCTCCCATGCAACGCGGCTGCTAGTCCCCCTTTCATGCAAAATCTTCAGTTAATAACTCATGTCCATGGCTGCAAAGAAGGGTAAAAAGTCAATAATCGACACCTAAAACTTGAATTGTATTACATTTTACTGGCTATTACATCTACTTAGAAGCTACATCTGTGTTCTACTATGGTGCTTTTAGAGCCTCCGCATACCGCAGCACGCGACATAGCTTTGCAGACGATAAATGCAACCGTTTCTGAGAGAAGAGCGGCCAATGTGACAATCTGGCTTTAAGTTGATTCGATAACAAATGACGAAAACGGACGGATTTCTCAGGTTTTTGCTACATATGAACACTTTTATCATGCTCCCATGCAACGCGGCTGCTAGTCCCCCTTTCATGCAAAATCTTAAGTTCCTAACTCATGTCCAAGGCAGCAAAGAAGTGTAAAAAGTCAATAATCGACACCTAAAACTTGAATTGTATTACATTTTACTGGCTAATACATCAACTTAGAAGCTTCATCTGTGTTCTACTATGGTGCTTTTAGTGTATCCGCATACCGCAGCACGCGACATAGCTTTGCAGACGATAAATGTAACCGTTTCAGACAGAAGTGCGGCCAATGTGACGATCTGGCTGTAAGTCGGTTCGATAACAAATGACTAAATTGGACGGATTTCTCACGTTTTTACTACATATGAACACATTTACCATTCTCCCTTGAAACGCGGCTGCTAGTCCTCCTTTCATGCAGAATCGTAAGGTCCTAGCTCATGTCCAAGGCACCAAAGAAGGGCAAAAAGTCAATAATCGATAACTAAAACTTCAATGGTACTACTTCTTACTGGCTATTACATCACCTTAGAAGGTTCACCTGTGTTCTACTATGGTGCTTTTAGTGTCTCCGCATACCGCAGCACGCGACATAACTTTGCATACGATGAATGTAACCGTTTCCGACAGAAGTGCGGCCAATGTGACGATCTGGCTTTAAGTCGATTCGATAACAAATGACGAAAACAGACGGATTTCTCAGGTTTTTACTACATATGAACACTTTTCACATTCTCCCGTGCAACGCGGCTGCTAGTTCTCCTTTCATGGAAAACCTTAAGTCCCTAGCTCATGTCCAAGGCGCCAAAGAAGGGTAAAAAGTCAATAATCGATACCTAAAACGTGAAGTCTACTACATCTTACTGGCTATTACATCAACTTTGAAGCTTCATCTGTGTTCTACTATGGTGCTTTTAGTGTCTCCGCATACCGCAGCACGCGACATAGCTTTGCAGACGATAAGTACAACCGTTTCAGAGAGAAGAGCGCCAATGTGACGATCTGGTTTTACGTCGATTCGATAGCAAATGACGAAAACGAACGGATTTCTCAGGTTTTTACTACATATGAACACTTTTCACATTCTCCCGTGCAACTCGACTGCTAGTCATCCTTTCATGCAGAATCTTAAGGTCCTAGCTTATGTCCTAGGCACCAAAGCCAGATAAAAAGTCAATAATCGATACCTAAAACTTGAATTGTACTACTTCTTACTGGCTATAACAACAACTTAGAAGCTTCATCTGTGTTCCACTATGGTGCTCTTAGTGTCCCCACATACCGCAGCACGCGACATAGCTTTGCAGACGATAAGTACAACCGTTTCAGAGAGAAGAGCGGCCAATGTGACGACCTGGCTTTAAGTCGATTCAATAACAAATGACGAAAACGGACGGATTTCTCAAGTTTTTACTACATATGAACCCTTTACACATACTCCCGTGCAACTCGGCTGCTAGTCCTCCTTTCATGCAGAATCTTAAGGTCCTAGCTCATGTCCAAGGCACCAAAGCCAGCTAAAAAGTCAATAATCGATACCTAAAACTTTAACTCTACTACTTCTTACTGGCTATTACATCAACTTAGAAGCTTCATCTGTGTTCTACTATGGTGGTTTTAGTGTCTCCACATACCGCAGCACGCGACATAGCTTTGCAGACAATAAGTACAACAGATTCAGAGAGAAGAGCGACCAATGTGACGATCCGGGTTTAAGTCGATTCGATAACAAATGACAAAAAGTGACGGATTTCTCAGGTTTTTACAACATGTGAACACTTTTCACATTCTCCCTCGCAACGCGGCTGCTAGTTCTCATTTCATTCAAAATCTTAAGTTCCTAGCTCATGTGCAAGGCACCAAAGAAGGGTAAGAAGTCAATAATCGATACCTAAAACTTGAATTCTACTACTTCTTACTAGCTATAACATCAACTTAGAAGCTTCATCTGTGTTCTACTATGGTGCTTTTAGTGTCTCCGAATACTGCAGCACGCGTCATAGCTTTGCAGACGATAAATGTAACCGTTTTAGAGAGAAGAGCGGCCAATGTGACGATCTGAGTTTAATACGATTCGATAACAAATTACGAAAACGGACGGATTTCTCAGGTTTTTACAACATATGAACACTTTTGACATTCTCCCGTGCAACGAGGTTGCTAGTCCTCCTTTCATGCAAAACCTTAACTTCCTAGCTTATGTCCAAAGCCCCAAAGCCAGATAAAAAGACAATAATCGATACCTAAAACTTGAATTGTACTACTTCTTACTGGCTATTACATCAACTTAGAAGCTTCATCTGTGTTCTACTATGGTGCTCTTAGTGTCTCCGCATACCGCAGCACGCGACATAAATTTGCAGACGATAAATGAAAAAGATTCAGACAGAAGAGCGGCCAATGTGACGATCTGGCTTTAAGTCGATTCGATAAGAAATGACGAAAGCGGACGGATTTCTCAGGTTTTTACTACATATGAACACTTTTATCATTCTCCCATGCAACGCGGCTGCTAGTCCCCCTTTCATGCAAAATCTTAAGTTCCTAACTCATATCCAAGGCAGCAAAGAAGGGTAAAAAGTCAATAATCGACACATAAAACTTAAATTGTATTACATTTTACTGGCTATTACATCAACTTAGAAGCTTCATCTGTGTTCTACTATGGTGCTTTTAGTGTATCCGCATACCGCAGCACGCGTCATAGCTTTGAAGACGATAAATGTAACCGTTTCAGATTGAAGAGCGGCCAATGTGACGATCTGGCTTTGAGTCGATTCGATATCAAATGACGAAAACGGACGGATTTCTCAGATTTTACTACACAGGAACACTTTTCACATTTCCCATGCATCTCGGCTGCTAGTCCTCATTTCATGCAAAATCTTAAGTTCCTAGCTCATGTCCAAGGCACCAAAGAAGGGTAATAAGTTAATAATTGATAACTAAAACTTGAATTGTACGACTTCCTACTGGCTATTACATCAACTTAGAAGCTTCATCTGTTTTCTACTATGGTGCTCTTAGTGTCTCCGCATACCGCAGCACGCGACATAACTTTGCGGACGATAAATGTAACCGTTTCTGACAGAAGTGCGGCTAATGTGACGATCTGGCTTTAAGTCGACTCGGTGACAAATGACAAAAAGTGACGGATTTCTCAGGTTTTTACTACATATGAACACTTTTCACATTCTCCCTTGCAACGCGGCTGCTAGTTCTCATTTCATGCAAAATCTTAAGTTCCTAGCTCATGTCCAAGGCATCAAAGAAGGGCAAAAAGTCAATAATCGATACCTAAAACTTGAATTGTACTACTTCTTACTGGCTATAACAACAACTTAGAAGCTTCATCTGTGTTCCACTATGGTGCTCTTAGTGTCTCCACATACCGCAGCACGCGATATAGCTTTGCAGACAATAAGTACAACCGTTTCAGAGAGAAGAGCGACCAATGTGACGATCCGGGTTTTAGTCGATTCGATAACAAATGACAAACAGGGACGGATTTCTCAGGTTTTTACTACATATATACTCTTTTTACAATCTCCCTTGCAACGTGGCTGCTAGTCCTCCTTTCATGCAAAATCTTAAGTTCCTAGCTCATGTCCAAGGCACCAAAGAAGGGTAAAAAGTCAATAATCGATACCTAAAACTTGAATAGTACTACTTCTTTCTTGCTATTACATCAACTTAGAAGCTTCATCTGTGTTCTACTATGGTGCTTTTAGTGTCTCCGCATACCGCAGCAAGCGACATAGCTTTGCAAACTATAAGTACAACCGATTCAGAGAGAAGAGCGGCAAATGTGACGATCTGGCTTTACGTCGATTCGAAAACAAATGACGAATACGGACGGATTTCTCAGGTTTTTACTACATGTGAACCCTTTTCACATACTCCCGTGCAACTCGACTGCTAGTCCTCCTTTCATGCAGAATCTTAAGGTCCTAGCTCATGTCCTAGGCACCAAAGACAGCTAAAAAGTCAATAATCGATACCTAAAACTTGAACTCTACTACTTCTTACTGGCTATTACATCAACTTAGAAGCTTAATCTGTGTTCTACTATGGTGCGTGTAGTGTCTCCACATACCGCAGCATGCGACATAGCTTTGCAGACGATAAGTACAACCGTTTCAGAGAGTTGAGCGGCCAATGTGACGATCTGGCTTTAAGTCGATTCGATAACAAATGACAAAAAGGGACGGATTTCTCAGGTTTTTACAACATATGAACACTTTTCACATTCTCCCTTGCAACGCGGCTGCTAGTTCTCATTTCATGCATAATCTTAAGTTCCTAGCTCATGTCCAAGGCATCAAAGAAGGCAAAAAGTCAATAATTGATACCTAAAACTTTAATTGAACTACTTCTTACTGGCTATTACATCACCTTAGATGGTTCATCTGTGTTCTACTACGGTGCTTTTAGTGTCTCCGCATACCGCAGCACGCGACATAACTTTGCAGACGATGAATGTAACCGTTTCTGACAGAAGTGCGGCCAATGTGACGATCTGGCTTTAAGTCGATTCAGTGACAAATGACGAAAACAGACGGATTTCTCAGGATTTTACTACATATGAACACTTTTCACATTCTCCCTTTCAACGCGGCTGCTAGTTCTCATTTCATGCAAAATCTTAAGTTCCTAGCTCATGTCCAAGGCACCAAAGAAGGGTAAAAAGTCAATAATCGATACCTAAAACTTGATTTCTACTACTTCTTACTAGCTATAACATCAACTTAGAAGCTTCATCTGTGTTCTACTATGGTGCTTTTAGTGTATCCGCATACCGCAGCATGCGTCATAGCTTTGCAGACGATAGATGTAACCGTTTCAGATTGAAGAGCGGCCAATGTGACGATCTGGCTTTGAGTCGATGCGATATCAAATGACGAAAACGGACGGATTTCTCAGGTTTTCACTACATATGAACACTTTACACATTCTCCCGTGCAACTCGGCTGCTAGTCCTCCTTTCAATGAAAATCTTAAGTTCCTAGCTCATGTCCAAGGCGCCAAAGAAGAGTAAAAAGTCAATAATCGATACCTAAAACTTGAATTCTACTACATCCTACTGGCTATTACATCACCTTAGATGGTTCATCTGTGTTACACTATGGTGCTTTTTGTGTCTTCACATACCGCAGCACGCGACATAGCTTTGCAGACGATAAATGCAACCGTTCCTGAGAGAAGAGCGCCAAATGTGACAATCTGGCTTTAAGTCGATTCGATAACAAATGACGAAAACGGACGGATTTCTCAGGTTTTTACTACATATGAACACATTTCACATTCTCAAATGAAACGCGGCTGCTAGTCCTCCTTTCATGCAGAATCTTAAGGTCCTAGCTCATGTCCAAGGCACCAAAGAAGGGCAAAAAGACAATAATCGATAACTAAAACTTGAATGGTACTACTTCTTACTGGCTATTACATCACCCTAGAAGGTTCATCTGTGTTCTACTATGGTGCTTTTAGTGTCTCGGCATACCACAGCACGCGACATAGCTTTGCAGACGATAAATGTAACCGTTTCAGAGGGAAGAGCGGCCAATGTGAAGACCTCGCGTTAAGTCGATTTGATAACAAATGACGAAAACGGACGGATTTCTCAGGTTTTCACTACATATGAACACTTTACACATTCTCCCGTGCAACGCGGCTGCTAGTCCTCCTTTCATGCTGAATGTTAAGGTCCTAGCTCATGTCCAAGGCACCAAAGCCAGCTTAAATGTCAATAATCGATACCTAAAACTTGAATTGTACTACTCCTTACTGGCTGTTACATCAACTTAAAAGCTTCATCTGTGTTCTACTATGGTGCTTTTAGTGTCTCCGCATATCGCAGACGCGACATAGCTTTGCACACGATAAATGTAACCGTTTCAGAGGGAAGAGCGGCCAATGTGACGATCTCGCTTTAAGTCGATTTGATAACAAATGACGAAAACGGACGGATTTCTCAGGTTTCTACTACATATGAACACTGTACGCATTCTCCCGTGCAACTCGGCTGCTAGTCCTCCTTTCATGCAGAATCTTAAGGTCCTAGCTCATGTCCAAGGCACCAAAGCCAGCTTAAAAGTCAACAATCGATACCTAAAACTTGAATTGTACTACTTCTTACTGGGTATTACATCACCTTAGAAGGTTCATCTGTGTTCTACTATGGTGCTTTTAGTGTCTCCCCATACGGCAGCACGCGACATAACTTTGCAGACGATGAATGTAACTGTTTCCGACAGAAGTGCGGCCAACGTGACGATCTGGCTTTAAGATGATTCGATAACAAATGACGAAAACAGACGGATTTCTCAGGGTTTTACTACATATGAACACTTTTCACATTCTCCCATGCAACGCGGCTGCTAGTCCTCCTTTCATGCAAAATCTTAAGTTCCAAGCTCATGTCCAAGGTGCTAAAGAAGGGTGAAAAGTCAATAATCGATATCTAAAACTTGAATTGTACTACATCTTACTGGCTATTACATCAACTTAGAAGCTTCATCTGTGTTCTACTATGGTGCTTTTAGTGTCTCCGCATACCGCAACACGCGACATAGCTTTGCAGACGATAAGTACAACCGTTTCAGAGAGAAGAGCGGCCAATGTGACGATCTGGCTTTAAGTCGATTCGATAACAACTGACGAAAACGGACGGATTTCTCAGGTTTTTATTACATATGACCACATTTTACATTCTCCCATGCATCGCGGCTGCTAGTCCTCCTTTCAATGAAAATCTTAAGTACCTAGCTCATGTCCAAGGCGACAAAGAAGAGTAAAAAGTCAATAATCGATACCTAAAACTTGAATTCTACTACTTCTTACTGGCTATTACATCACCTTAGATGGTTCATCTGTGTTCTACTATGGTGCTTTTAGTGTCTCCGCATACCGCAGCACGCGACATTACTTTGCAGACGATGAATGTAACCGTTTCTGACAGAAGTGCGGCTAATGTGACGATCTGGCTTTAAGTCGATTCGGTGACAAATGACGAAAACAGACGGATTTCTCAGGTTTTTACTACATATGAACACTTTTCACACTCTCCCTTGCAACGCGGCTGCTAGTTCTCATTTCATGCAAAATCTTAAGTTCCTAGCTCATGTCCAAGGCACCAAAGAAGGGTAAAAAGTCAATAATCGATACCTAAAACTTGAATTGTTCTACTTCTTACTAGCTATAACATCAACTTAGAAGCTTCATCTGTGTTCTACTATGGTGCTTTTAGAGCCTCCGCATACCGCAGCACGCGTCATAGCTTTGCAGACGATAAATGTAACCGTTTCAGAGGGAAGAGCGGCCAATGTGACCACCTCGCGTTAAGTCGATTTGATAACAAATGACGAAAACGGACGGATTTCTCAGGTTTTTGCTACATATGAACACTTTACACATTCTCCCGTGCAACGCGGCTGCTAGTCCTGCTTTCATGCTGAATGTTAAGGTCCTAGCTCATGTCCAAGGCACCAAAGCCAGTTTAAATGTCAATAATCGATACCTAAAATTTGAATTGTACTACTTCTTACTGGCTATTACATCAACTTAGAAGCATCACCTGTGTTCTACTATGGTGCTTGTAGTGTCTCCGCATACCGCAGCACGCGACCTAGCTTTGCAGAAGATAAGTACAACCGTTTCAGAGAGAAAAGCGGCCAATGTGACGATTTGGCTGTAAGTCGATTCGATAACAAATGACGAAAACAGACGGATTTCTCAGGTTTTTACTACATATCAACACTTTTCACATTCTCCCGTGCAACGCGGCTTCTAGTCCTCCTTTCATGCAAAATCTTAAGTTCCTAGCTCATGTCCAAGGTGCCAAAGAAGGGTAAAAAGTCAATAATCGATACCTAAAACTTGAATTGTACTACTGCTTACTGGCTGTTACATAAACTTAGAAGCTTCATCTGTGTTCTACTATGGTGCTTTTAGTGTTTCCGCATATCGCAGCACGCGACATAGCTTTGCACACGATAAATGTAACCGTTTCAGAGGGAAAAGCGGCCAATGTGACGATCTGGCTTGAAGTCGATTTGATAACAAATGACGAAAACAGACGGATTTCTCAGGTTTTTACTACATATGAACACTTTTCACATTCTCCCGTGCAATTCGGCTGCTAGTCCTCCTTTCGTGCAGAATCTTAAGGTCCTAGCTCATGTCCAAGGCACCAAAGCCAGGAGAAAAGTCAATAATCGATACCTAAAACTTGAATTGTACTACTTCTTACTGGCTATTACATCAACTTAGAAGCTTCATCTGTGTTCTACAATGGTGCTTTTAGTGTCTCCACATACCGCAGCACACGACATAGCTTTGCAGACGATAAGTACAACCGTTTCAGGGAGTAGAGCGGCCAATGTGTCGATCTGGTTTTAAGTCGATTCGGTAACAAATGACAAAAAGGCACCGATTTCTCAGGTTTTTACTACATATGAACACATTTCACATTCTCCCTTGAAACGGGGCTGCTAGTCTTCCTTTCATGCAGAATCTTAAGGTCCTAGCTCATGTCCAAGGCACCAAAGAAGGGTAAAAAGTCAATAATCGATACCTAAAACGTGAATTGTACTACGTCTAACTGGCTATTACATCACCTTAGAAGGTTCATCTCTGTTCTACACTGGTGCTTTTAGTGTCTCCGCATACCGCAGCAAGCGACATAACTTTGGAGACGATGAATGTAACCGTTTCCGACAGAAGTGCGGCCAATGTGGCGATCTGGCTTTAAGTCGATTCGATAACAAATGACGAATACAGACGGATTTCTCAGGTTTTTACTACATATCAACACTTTTCACATTCTCCCGTGCAACGCGGCTGCTAGTTCACATTTCATGCAAAATCTTAAGTTCCTAGGTCATGTCCAAGGCACCAAAGAAGGTTAAAAAGTCAATAATCGATACCTAAAACTAGAATTATACTACTTCTTACTAGCTATTACATCAACTTAGAAGCTTCATCTGTGTTCTACTATGGTGCATTTAGTGTCTCCGCATACCGCAGCACGCGACATAGTATTGCAGACGATAAGTACAACCGTTTCAGAGAGAAGAGCGGCCAATGTGACGATCTGGCTTTAAGTCGATTCGATAACAAATGACTAAAACGGACAGATTTCTCAGGTTTTTACAACATATGAACACTTTTCACATTCTACCATGCAACGCGGCTGCTAGTCCTCCTTTTATGCAAAATCTTATGTTCCTAGCTCTTGTCCAAGGTGCCAAAGAAGGGTAAAAAGTCAATAATCGATTCCTAAAACTTGAATAGTACTACTCCTTACTGGCTGTTACATAAACTTAGCAGCTTCATCTGTGTTCTACTATGGTGCTTTTAGTGTCTCCGCATATCGCAGCACGCGACATAGCTTTGCACACGATTAATGTAACCGTTTCAGAGGGAAAAGCGGCCAATGTGGCGATCTCGCTTTAAGTCGATTTGATAACAAATGACGAAAACGGACGCATTTCTCAGGTTTTTACTACGTATGAACACATTACACATTCTCCCGTCCAACTCGGCTGCTAGTCCTCCTTTCATGCAGAATCTTAAGGTCCTAGCTCATGTCCAAGGCACCAAAGAAGGGTAATAAGTCAATAATCGATAACTAAAACTTGAATTGTACTACTTCCTACTGGCTATTACATCAGCTTAGAAGCTTCATCTGTGTTCTACAATGGTGCTTTTAGTGTCTCCACATACCGCAGCACGCGACATAGCTTTGCAGACGATAAGTACAACCGTTTCAGGGGAAGAGCGGCCAATGTGGCGATCTGGTTTTAAGTCGATTCGATAACAAATGACAGAAAGGGACGGATTTCTCAGGTTTTATACTACATATGAACACATTTCACATTCTCCCTTGAAACGCGGCTGCTAGTCTGCCTTTCATGCAGAATCTTTAGGTCCTAGCTCATGTCCAAGGCACCAAAGAAGGGTAAAAAGTCAATAATCGATACCTAAAACTTGAATTGTACTACTTCTAACTGGCTATTACATCACCTTAGAAGCTTAATCTGTGTTCTACTATGGTGCTTTTAGTGTCTCCGCATACCGCAGCACGCGACATAACTTTGCAGACGATGAATGTAACCGTTACCGACAGAAGTGCGGCCAATGTGGCGATCTGGCTTCAAGTCGATTCGATAACAAATGACAAAAAGGGACGGATTTCTCAGGTTTTTACTACATATGAACACATTTCACATTCTCCCTTGAAACGCTGCTGCTAGTCCTCCTTTCATTCAGAATCTTAAGGTCCTAGCTCATGTCCAAGGCACCAAAGACTGATAAAGAGTCAATATTCGATACCTAAAACTTGAATTGTACTACTTCTTATTATCTATTAAATCAACTTAGAACCCTCATCTGTGTTCTACTATGGTGCTATTAGTGTCTCCGCATATCGCAGCACGCGACATAGCTTTGCACACGATAAATGTAACCGTTTCAGTGTGAAGAGCGGCCAATGTGACGATCTCGCTTTAAGTCGATTCGATAACAAATGACAAAAAGGGTCGGATTTCTCAGGTTTTTACTACATATAAACACTTTTCACATTCTCCCGTTGAACTCGGCTGCTATTCCTCCTTTCATGCAGAATCTTAAGGTCCTAGCTTATGTCCAAGCCACCAAAGAAGGGTAATAAATCAATAATCGATAACTAAAACTTGAATTGTACTACTTCTTACTGGCTATTACATCAACTTAGAAGCTTCATCTGTGTTATACTATGGTGCTTTTAGTGT
Source organism: Schistocerca gregaria (assembly GCF_023897955.1). Taxonomy (NCBI): domain Eukaryota; kingdom Metazoa; phylum Arthropoda; class Insecta; order Orthoptera; family Acrididae; genus Schistocerca; species Schistocerca gregaria. The sequence goes on from NW_026061770.1 coordinate 2,288,640, forward strand.
CTCCGCATATCGCAGCACGTGACATAGCTTTGCAGACGAAAAGTACAACCGTTTCAGAGAGAAGAGGGTCCAATGTAACGATCTGGCTTTAAATCGATTCGAAAACAAATGACAAAAAGGGACGAATTTCTCAGGTTTTTATTACATATGAACACTTTTCACATTCTCCCGTTGAACTCGGCTGCTATTCCTCCTTTCATGCAGAATCTTAAGGTCCTAGCTTATGTCCAAGCCACCAAAGAAGGGTAATAAGTCAATAATCGATAACTAAAACTTGAATTGTACTACTTCTTACTGGATATTACATCAACTTAGAAGCTTCATCTCTGTTCTACTACGGTGATTCTAGTGTCTCCGCATACCGCAGCACGCGACATAGCTTTGCAGACGATAAGTACAACCGTTTCAGAGAGAAAAGGGTCCAATGTAACGATCTGGCTTTAAGTCGATTCGATAACAAATGACAAAAAGGGACAGATTTCTCAGGTTTTTACTACACATAAACACATTTCACATTCTACCTAGAAACGCGACTGCCAGTCCGTCTTTCATGCAGAATCTTAAGGTCCTAGCTTATGTCCAAGCCACCAAAGAAGGGTAATAAGTCAATAATCGATAACTAAAACTTGAATTGTACTACTTCTTACTAGCTATTACATCAACTTAGAAGCTTCATCTGTGTTCCACTATGGTGCTTTTAGTGTCTCCGCATACCGCAGCACGCGACATAGCTTTGCAGACGATAAGTACAACCGTTTCAGAGAGAAGAGCGGCCAATGTGACGATCTGGCTATAAGTCGATTCGATAACAAATGACAAAAAGGGACGGATTTCTCAGGTTTTTACTACATATGAACACATTTCACATTCTCCCTTGAAACGCGGCTGCTAGATCTCCTTTCATGCAAAATCTTAAGTTCCTAGGTCATGTCCAAGGCACCAAAGAAGGTTAAAAAGTCAATAATCGATACCTAAAACTAGAATTGTACTACTTCTTACTGGCTATTACATCAACTTAGAAGCTTCATCTGTGTTCTACTATGGTGCATTTAGTGTCTCCGAATACCGCAGCACGCGTCATAGTTTTGCACACGATAAATGTAACCGTTTCAGAGGGAAAAGCGGCCAATGTGACGATCTCGCTTTAAGTCGATTTGATAACAAATGACAAATACAAACGGATTTCTCAGGTTTTTACTACATATGAACACTTTTCACATTCTCCCGTGCAATTCGGCTGCTAGTCCTCCTTTCATGCAGAATCTTAAGGTCCTAGCTCATGTCCAAAGCACCAAAGCCAGGAGAAAAGTCAATAATGGATACCTAAAACTTGAATTGTACTACTTCTTACTGGCTATTACATCAACTTAGAAGCTTCATCTGTGTTCTACAATGGTGCTTTTAGTGTCTCCACATACCGCAGCACACGACATAGCTTTGCAGACGATAACTACAACCGTTTCAGGGAGTAGAGCGGCCAATGTGGCGATTTGGTTTTAAGTCGATTCGGTAACAAATGACAAAAAGGGACGGATTTCTCAGGTTTTTACTACATATGAACACATTTCACATTCTCCCTTGAAACGGGGCTGCTAGTCTTCCTTTCATGCAGAATCTTAAGGTCCTAGCTCATGTCCAAGGCACCAAAGAAGGGTAAAAAGTCAATAATCGATACCTAAAACGTGAATTGTACTACGTCTAACTGACTATTACATCACCTTAGAAGGTTCATCTCTGTTCTACTATGGTGCTTTTAGTGTCTCCGCATACCGCAGCAAGCGACATAACTTTGCAGACGATGAATGTAACCGTTTCCGACAGAAGTGCGGCCAATGTGGCGATCTGGCTTTAAGTCGATTCGATAACAAATGACGAATACAGACGGATTTCTCAGGTTTTTACCACATATCAACACTTTTCACATTCTCCCGTGCAACGCGGCTGCTAGTTCTCATTTCATGCAAAATCTTAAGTTCCTAGGTCATGTCCAAGGCACCAAAGAAGGTTAAAAAGTCAATAATCGATACCTAAAACTAGAATTGTACTACTTCTTACTAGCTATTACATCAACTTAGAAGCTTCATCTGTGTTCTACTATGGTGCATTTAGTGTCTCCGCATACCGCAGCACGCGATATAGTATTGCAGACGATAAGTACAACCGTTTCAGAGAGAAGAGCGGCCAATGTGACGATCTGGCTTTAAGTCGATTCGATAACAAATGACTAAAACGGACAGATTTCTCAGGTTTTTACAACATATGAACACTTTTCACATTCTCCCGTGCAACGCGGCTGCTAGTCCTCCTTTCATGCAAAATCTTATGTTCCTAGCTCTTGTCCAAGGTGCCAAAGAAGGGTAAAAAGTCAATAATCGATACCTAAAACTTGAATAGTACTACTCCTTACTGGCTGTTACATAAACTTAGCAGCTTCATCTGTGATCTACTATGGTGCTTTTAGTGTCTCCGCATATCGCAGCACGCGACATAGCTTTGCACACGCTAAATGTAACCGTTTCAGAGGGAAAAGCGGCCAATATGGCGATCTCGCTTTAAGTCGATTTGATAACAAATGACGAAAACGGACGGATTTCTCAGGTTTTTACTACGTATGAACACTTTACACATTCTCCCGTCCAACTCGGCTGCTAGTCCTCCTTTCATGCAGAATCTTAAGGTCCTAGCTCATGTCCAAGTCACCAAAGACAGCTTAAAAGTCAATAATCGATACCTAAAACTTGAATTGTACTACCTCTTACTGGCTGTTACATCAACTTGGAAGCATCATCTGTGTTCTACTATGGCGCTTGTAGTGTCTCCGCATAGCGCAGCACGCGACATAGCTTTGCAGACGATAAGTACAACCGTTTCAGAGAGAGGAGCGGCCATTGTGACGATGTGGCTTTAAGTCGATTCGATAACAAATGACAAAAAGGGGCGGATTTCTCAGGTTTTTACTACATATGAACACTTTTCACATTCTTCCATTCAACTTGGCTGCTAGTCCTCCTTTCATGCAGAATCTTAAGGTCATAGCTCATGTCCAAGCCACCAAAGAAGGGTAATAAGTCAATAATCGATAACTAAAACTTGAATTGTACTACTTCCTACTGGCTATTACATCAACTTAGAAGCTTCATCTGTGTTCTACAATGGTGCTTTTAGTGTCTCCACATACCGCAGCACGCGACATAGCTTTGCAGACGATAAGTACAACCGTTTCAGGGAGAAGAGCGGCCAATGTGGCGATCTGGTTTTAAGTCGATTCGATAACAAATGACAAAAGGGGACGGATTTCTCAGGTTTTATACTACATATGAACACATTTCACATTCTCCCTTGAAACGCGGCTGCTAGTCTGCCTTTCATGCAGAATCTTAAGGTCCTAGCTCATGTCCAAGGCACCAAAGAAGGGTAAAAAGTCAATAATCGATACCTAAAACGTGAATTGTACTACTTCTAACTGGCTATTACATCACCTTAGAAGGTTCATCTGTGTTCTACTATGGTGCTTTTAGTGTCTCCGCATACCGCAGCACGCGACATAACTTTGCAGACGATGAATGTAACCGTTACCGACAGAAGTGCGGCCAATGTGGCGATCTGGCTTCAAGTCGATTCGATAACAAATGACAAAAAGGGACGGATTTCTCAGGTTTTTACTACATATGAACACATTTCACATTCTCCCCTGAAACGCTGCTGCTAGTCCTCCTTTCATGCAGAATCTTAAGGTCCTAGCTCATGTCCAAGGCACCAAAGAAGGGCAAAAAGTCAATAGTCTATACCTAAAACATGAAATGTACTACTTCTTACTGGCTATCACATCAACTTAGAAGCTTCATCTGTGATCTACTATGCTGCTTTTAGTGTCTCCGCATACCGCAGCACGCGACATAATATTGCAGACGATAAGTACAACCGTTTCAGAGAGAAGAGCGGCCAATGTGACGATCTGGCTTTAAGTCGATTCGATAACAAATGACGAAATCGGACGGATTTCTCAGGGTTTTACTACATATGAACACTTTTTACATTCTCCTGTGCAACGCGGCTGCTAGTACTCCTTTCATGCAAAATCTTAAGTTCCTAGCTCATGTCCAAGGCACCAAAGACTGTTAAAGAGTCAATATTCGATACCTAAAACTTGAATTGTACTACTTCTTATTATCTATTAAATCAACTTAGAACCCTCATCTGTGTTCTACTATGGTGCTTTTAGTGTCTCCGCATATCGCAGCACGCGACATAGCTTTCCACACGATAAATGTAACCGTTTCAGAGTGAAGAGCGGCCAATGTGACGATCTCGCTTTAAGTCGATTCGATAACAAATGACAAAAAGGGTCGGATTTCTCAGGTTTTTACTACATATAAACACTTTTCACATTTCCCGTTGAACTCGGCTGCTATTCCTCCTTTCATGCAGAATCTTAAGGTCCTAGCTTATGTCCAAGCCACCAAAGAAGGGTAATAAGTCAATAATCGATAACTAAAACTTGAATTGTACTACTTCTTACTAGCTATTACATCAACTTAGAAGCTTCATCTGTGTTCCACTATGGTGCTTTTAGTGTCTCCGCATACCGCAGCACGCTACACAGCTTTGCAGACGATAAGTACAACTGTTTCAGAGAGAAGAGCGGCCAATGTGACGATCTGGCTTTATGTCGATTCGATAACAAATGACAAAAAGGGACGGATTTCTCAGGTTATTACTACATATGAACACTTTTCACATTCTCCCGTTGAACTCGGCTGCTATTCCTCCTTTCATGCAGAATCTTAAGGTCCTAGCTTATGTCCAAGCCACCAAAGAAGGGTAACAAGTCAATAATCGATAACTAAAACTTGAATTGTACTACTTCTTACTGGGTATTACATCAACTTAGAAGCTTCATCTGTGTTCTACTATGGTGCTTTTAGTGTCTCCGCATACCGCAGCACGCGACATAGCTTTGCAGACGATAAGTACAACCGTTTCAGAGAGAAGAGCGCCCAATTTGACGATCTGGCTATATGTCGATTCGATATCAAATGACAAAAAGGGACGGATTTCTCAGGTTTTTTCTACATATGAACACATTTCACATTCTCCCTTGAAACTCGGCTGCTAGTCCTCCTTTCATGCAGAACCTTAAGGTCCTAGCTTATGACCAAGCCACCAAAGAAGTGTATAAGCCAATAATCGATAGCTAAAACTTGAATTTTACTACTTCTTACTGGCTATTACATTAACTTAGGAGCTTCATCTGTGTTCCACTATGGTGCTTTTAGTGTCTCCGCATATCGCAGCACGCGACATAGCTTTGCAGACGATAAGTACAACCGTTTCAGAGAGAAGAGGGTCCAATGTAACGTTCTGGCTTTAAATCGATTCGATAACAAATGACAAAAAGGGACGGATTTCTCAGGTTTTTATTACATATGAACACTTTTCACATTCTCCCGTTGAACTCGGCTGCTATTCCTCCTTTCATGCAGAATCTTAAGGTCCTAGCTTATGTCCAAGCCACCAAAGAAGGGTAATAAGTCAATAATCGATAACTAAAACTTGAATTGTACTACTTCTTACTGGGTATTACATCAACTTAGAAGCTTCATCTGTGTTCTACTATGGTGATTCTAGTGTCTCCGCATACCGCAGCACGCGACATAGCTTTGCAGACGATAAGTACAACCGTTTCAGAGAGAAGAGCGGCCAATGTGACGATCTCGCTTTAAGTCGATTCGATAACAAATGACAAAAAGGGACAGATTTCTCAGGTTTTTACTACACATGAACACATTTCACATTCTACCTAGAAACGCGACTGCCAGTCCGTCTTTCATGCAGAAACTTAATGTCCTAGCTTATGTCCAAGCCACCAAAGAAGGGTAATAAGTCAATAATCGATAACTAAAACTTGAATTGTACTACTTCTTACTGGCTATTACATCAACTTAGAAGCTTCATCTGTGTTCTACTATGGTGCTTTTAGTGTCTCCGCATACCGCAGCACGCGACATAGCTTTGCAGACGATAAGTACAACCGTTTCAGAGAGAAGAGGGTCCAATGTAACGATCTGGCTTTAAATCGATTCGATAACAAATGACAAAAAGGGACAGATTTCTCAGGTTTTTACTACACATAAACACATTTCACATTCTACCTAGAAACGCGACTGCCAGTCCGTCTTTCATGCAGAATCTTAAGGTCCTAGCTTATGTCCAAGCCACCAAAGAAGGGTAATAAGTCAATAATCGATAACTAAAACTTGAATTGTACTACTTCTTACTAGCTATTACATCAACTTAGAAGCTTCATCTGTGTTCCACTATGGTGCTTTTAGTGTCTCCGCATACCGCAGCACGCGACATAGCTTTGCAGACGATAAGTACAACCGTTTCAGAGAGAAGAGCGGCCAATGTGACGATCTGGCTATAAGTCGATTCGATAACAAATGTCAAAAAGGGACGGATTTCTCAGGTTTTTACTACATATGAACACATTTCACATTCTCCCTTGAAACGCGGCTGCTAGATCTCCTTTCATGCAAAATCTTAAGTTCCTAGGTCATGTCCAAGGCACCAAAGAAGGTTAAAAAGTCAATAATCGATACCTAAAACTAGAATTGTACTACTTCTTACTGGCTATTACATCAACTTAGAAGCTTCATCTGTGTTCTACTATGGTGCATTTAGTGTCTCCGAATACCGCAGCACGCGTCATAGTTTTGCACACGATAAATGTAACCGTTTCAGAGGGAAAAGCGGCCAATGTGACGATCTCGCTTTAAGTCGATTTGATAACAAATGACGAATACAGGCGGATTTCTCAGGTTTTTACTACATATGAACACTTTTCACATTCTCCCGTGCAATTCGGCTGCTAGTCCTCCTTTCATGCAGAATCTTAAGGTCCTAGCTCATGTCCAAAGCACCAAAGCCAGGAGAAAAGTCAATAATGGATACCTAAAACTTGAATTGTACTACTTCTTACTGGCTATTACATCAACTTAGAAGCTTCATCTGTGTTCTACAATGGTGCTTTTAGTGTCTCCACATACCGCAGCACACGACATAGCTTTGCAGACGATAAGTACAACCGTTTCAGGGAGTAGAGCGGCCAATGTGGCGATCTGGTTTTAAGTCGATTCGGTAACAAATGACAAAAAGGGACGGATTTCTCAGGTTTTTACTACATATGAACACATTTCACATTCTCCCTTGAAACGGGGCTGCTAGTCTTCCTTTCATGCAGAATCTTAAGGTCCTAGCTCATGTCCAAGGCACCAAAGAAGGGTAAAAAGTCAATAATCGATACCTAAAACGTGAATTGTACTACGTCTAACTGACTATTACATCACCTTAGAAGGTTCATCTCTGTTCTACTATGGTGCTTTTAGTGTCTCCGCATACCGCAGCAAGCGACATAACTTTGCAGACGATGAATGTAACCGTTTCCGACAGAAGTGCGGCCAATGTGGCGATCTGGCTTTAAGTCGATTCGATAACAAATGACGAATACAGACGGATTTCTCAGGTTTTTACCACATATCAACACTTTTCACATTCTCCCGTGCAACGCGGCTGCTAGTTCTCATTTCATGCAAAATCTTAAGTTCCTAGGTCATGTCCAAGGCACCAAAGAAGGTTAAAAAGTCAATAATCGATACCTAAAACTAGAATTGTACTACTTCTTACTAGCTATTACATCAACTTAGAAGCTTCATCTGTGTTCTACTATGGTGCATTTAGTGTCTCCGCATACCGCAGCACGCGATATAGTATTGCAGACGATAAGTACAACCGTTTCAGAGAGAAGAGCGGCCAATGTGACGATCTGGCTTTAAGTCGATTCGATAACAAATGACTAAAACGGACAGATTTCTCAGGTTTTTACAACATATGAACACTTTTCACATTCTCCCGTGCAACGCGGCTGCTAGTCCTCCTTTCATGCAAAATCTTATGTTCCTAGCTCTTGTCCAAGATGCCAAAGAAGGGTAAAAAGTCAATAATCGATACCTAAAACTTGAATAGTACTACTCCTTACTGGCTGTTACATAAACTTAGCAGCTTCATCTGTGATCTACTATGGTGCTTTTAGTGTCTCCGCATATCGCAGCACGCGACATAGCTTTGCACACGCTAAATGTAACCGTTTCAGAGGGAAAAGCGGCCAATATGGCGATCTCGCTTTAAGTCGATTTGATAACAAATGACGAAAACGGACGGATTTCTCAGGTTTTTACTACGTATGAACACTTTACACATTCTCCCGTCCAACTCGGCTGCTAGTCCTCCTTTCATGCAGAATCTTAAGGTCCTAGCTCATGTCCAAGTCACCAAAGACAGCTTAAAAGTCAATAATCGATACCTAAAACTTGAATTGTACTACCTCTTACTGGCTGTTACATCAACTTGGAAGCATCATCTGTGTTCTACTATGGCGCTTGTAGTGTCTCCGCATACCGCAGCACGCGACATAGCTTTGCAGACGATAAGTACAACCGTTTCAGAGAGAGGAGCGGCCATTGTGACGATGTGGCTTTAAGTCGATACGATAACAAATGACAAAAAGTGGCGGATTTCTCAGGTTTTTACTACATATGAACACTTTTCACATTCTTCCATTCAACTTGGCTGCTAGTCCTCCTTTCATGCAGAATCTTAAGGTCATAGCTCATGTCCAAGCCACCAAAGAAGGGTAATAAGTCAATAATCGATAACTAAAACTTGAATTGTACTACTTCCTACTGGCTATTACATCAACTTAGAAGCTTCATCTGTGTTCTACAATGGTGCTTTTAGTGTCTCCACATACCGCAGCACGCGACATAGCTTTGCAGACGATAAGTACAACCGTTTCAGGGAGAAGAGCGGCCAATGTGGCGATCTGGTTTTAAGTCGATTCGATAACAAATGACAAAAGGGGACGGATTTCTCAGGTTTTATACTACATATGAACACATTTCACATTCTCCCTTGAAACGCGGCTGCTAGTCTGCCTTTCATGCAGAATCTTAAGGTCCTAGCTCATGTCCAAGGCACCAAAGAAGGGTAAAAAGTCAATAATCGATACCTAAAACGTGAATTGTACTACTTCTAACTGGCTATTACATCACCTTAGAAGGTTCATCTGTGTTCTACTATGGTGCTTTTAGTGTCTCCGCATACCGCAGCACGCGACATAACTTTGCAGACGATGAATGTAACCGTTACCGACAGAAGTGCGGCCAATGTGGCGATCTGGCTTCAAGTCGATTCGATAACAAATGACAAAAAGGGACGGATTTCTCAGGTTTTTACTACATATGAACACATTTCACATTTTCCCCTGAAACGCTGCTGCTAGTCCTCCTTTCATGCAGAATCTTAAGGTCCTAGCTCATGTCCAAGGCACCAAAGAAGGGCAAAAAGTCAATAGTCGATACCTAAAACATGAAATGTACTACTTCTTACTGGCTATCACATCAACTTAGAAGCTTCATCTGTGATCTACTATGCTGCTTTTAGTGTCTCCGCATACCGCAGCACGCGACATAATATTGCAGACGATAAGTACAACCGTTTCAGAGAGAAGAGCGGCCAATGTGACGATCTGGCTTTAAGTCGATTCGATAACAAATGACGAAATCGGACGGATTTCTCAGGGTTTTACTACATATGAACACTTTTTACATTCTCCTGTGCAACGCGGCTGCTAGTACTCCTTTCATGCAAAATCTTAAGTTCCTAGCTCATGTCCAAGGCACCAAAGACTGTTAAAGAGTCAATATTCGATACCTAAAACTTGAATTGTACTACTTCTTATTATCTATTAAATCAACTTAGAACCCTCATCTGTGTTCTACTATGGTGCTTTTAGTGTCTCCGCATATCGCAGCACGCGACATAGCTTTCCACACGATAAATGTAACCGTTTCAGAGTGAAGAGCGGCCAATGTGACGATCTCGCTTTAAGTCGATTCGATAACAAATGACAAAAAGGGTCGGATTTCTCAGGTTTTTACTACATATAAACACTTTTCACATTTCCCGTTGAACTCGGCTGCTATTCCTCCTTTCATGCAGAATCTTAAGGTCCTAGCTTATGTCCAAGCCACCAAAGAAGGGTAATAAGTCAATAATCGATACCTAAAACTTGAATTGTACTACTTCTTACTGGCTATTACATCAACTTAGAAGCTTCATCTGTGTTCTACTATGGTGCTTTTAGTGTCTCCGCATATCGCAGCACGTGACATAGCTTTGCAGACGATAAGTACAACCGTTTCAGAGAGAAGAGCGTCCAATGTAACGATCTGGCTTTAAATCGATTCGATAACAAATGACAAAAAGGGACGGATTTCTCAGGTTGTTATTACATATGAACACTTTTCACATTCTCCCGTTGAACTCGGCTGCTATTCCTCCTTTCATGCAGAATCTTAAGGTCCTAGCTTATGTCCAAGCCACCAAAGAAGGGTAATAAGTCAATAATCGATAACTAAAACTTGAATTGTACTACTTCTTACTGGGTATTACATCAACTTAGAAGCTTCATCTGTGTTCTACTATGGTGCTTCTAGTGTCTCCGCATACCGCAGCACGCGACATAGCTTTGCAGACGATAAGTACAACCGTTTCAGAGAGAAGAGCGGCCAATGTGACGATCTGGCTTTAAGTCGATTCGATAACAAATGACAAAAAGGGACAGATTTCTCAGGTTTTTACTACACATAAACACATTTCACATTCTACCTAGAAACGCGACTGCCAGTCCTTCTTTCATGCAGAATCTTAAGGTCCTAGCTTATGTCCAAGCCACCAAAGAAGGGTAATAAGTCAATAATCGATAACTAAAACTTGAATTGTACTACTTCTTACTAGCTATTACATCAACTTAGAAGCTTCATCTGTGTTCCACTATGGTGCTTTTAGTGTCTCCGCATACCGCAGCACGCTACACAGCTTTGCAGACGATAAGTACAACTGTTTCAGAGAGAAGAGCGGCCAATGTGACGATCTGGCTTTATGTCGATTCGATAACAAATGACAAAAAGGGACGGATTTCTCAGGTTATTACTACATATGAACACTTTTCACATTCTCCCGTTGAACTCGGCTGCTATTCCTCCTTTCATGCAGAATCTTAAGGTCCTAGCTTATGTCCAAGCCACCAAAGAAGGGTAATAAGTCAATAATCGATAACTAAAACTTGAATTGTACTACTTCTTACTGGGTATTACATCAACTTAGAAGCTTCATCTGTGTTCTACTATGGTGCTTTTAGTGTCTCCGCATACCGCAGCACGCGACATAGCTTTGCAGACGATAAGTACAACCGTTTCAGAGAGAAGAGCGGCCAATTTGACGATCTGGCTATAAGTCGATTCGATAACAAATGACAAAAAGGGACGGATTTCTCAGGTTTTTACTACATATGAACACATTTCACATTCTCCCTTGAAACTCGGCTGCTAGTCCTCCTTTCATGCAGAACCTTAAGGTCCTAGCTTATGACCAAGCCACCAAAGAAGTGTATAAGCCAATAATCGATAGCTAAAACTTGAATTTTACTACTTCTTACTGGCTATTACATTAACTTAGGAGCTTCATCTGTGTTCCACTATGGTGCTTTTAGTGTCTCCGCATATCGCAGCACGCGACATAGCTTTGCAGACGATAAGTACAACCGTTTCAGAGAGAAGAGGGTCCAATGTAACGTTCTGGCTTTAAATCGATTCGATAACAAATGACAAAAAGGGACGGATTTCTCAGGTTTTTATTACATATGAACACTTTTCACATTCTCCCGTTGAACTCGGCTGCTATTCCTCCTTTCATGCAGAATCTTAAGGTCCTAGCTTATGTCCAAGCCACCAAAGAAGGGTAATAAGTCAATAATCGATAACTAAAACTTGAATTGTACTACTTCTTACCAGGTATTACATCAACTTAGAAGCTTCATCTGTGTTCTACTATGGTGATTCTAGTGTCTCCGCATACCGCAGCACGCGACATAGCTTTGCAGACGATAAGTACAACCGTTTCAGAGAGAAGAGCGGCCAATGTGACGATCTGGCTTTAAGTCGATTCGATAACAAATGACAAAAAGGGACAGATTTCTCAGGTTTTTACTACACATGAACACATTTCACATTCTACCTAGAAACGCGACTGCCAGTCCGTCTTTCATGCAGAAACTTAATGTCCTAGCTTATGTCCAAGCCACCAAAGAAGGGTAATAAGTCAATAATCGATAACTAAAACTTGAATTGTACTACTTCTTACTGGCTATTACATCAACTTAGAAGCTTCATCTGTGTTCTACTATGGTGCTTTTAGTGTCTCCGCATACCGCAGCACGCGACATAGCTTTGCAGACGATAAGTACAACCGTTTCAGAGAGAAGAGGGTCCAATGTAACGATCTGGCTTTAAATCGATTCGATAACAAATGACAAAAAGGGACGGATTTCTCAGGTTTTTATTACATATGAACACTTTTCACATTCTCCCGTTGAACTCGGCTGCTATTCCTCCTTTCATGCAGAATCTTAAGGTCCTAGCTTATGTCCAAGCCACCAAAGAAGGGTAATAAGTCAATAATCGATAACTAAAACTTGAATTGTACTACTTCTTACTGGCTATTACATCAACTTAGAAGCTTAATCTGTGTTCTACAATGGTGCTTTTAGTGTCTCCACATACCGCAGCACACGACATAGCTTTGCAGACGATAAGTACAACCGTTTCAGGGAGTAGAGCGGCCAATGTGGCGATCTGGTTTTAAGTCGATTCGGTAACAAATTACAAAAAGGGACGGATTTCTCAGGTTTTTACTACATATGAACACATTTCACATTCTCCCTTGAAACGGGGCTACTAGTCTTCCTTTCATGCAGAATCTTAAGGTCCTAGCTCATGTCCAAGGCACCAAAGAAGGGTAAAAAGTCAATAATCGATACCTAAAACGTGAATTGTACTACGTTAACTGACTATTACATCACCTTAGAAGGTTCATCTCTGTTCTACTATGGTGCTTTTAGTGTCTCCGCATACCGCAGCAAGCGACATAACTTTGCAGACGATGAATGTAACCGTTTCCGACAGAAGTGCGGCCAATGTGGCGATCTGGCTTTAAGTCGATTCGATAACAAATGACGAATACAGACGGATTTCTCAGGTTTTTACTACATATCAACACTTTTCACATTCTCCCATGCAACGCGGCTGCTAGTTCTCATTTCATGCAAAATCTTAAGTTCCTAGGTCATGTCCAAGGCACCAAAGAAGGTTAAAAAGTCAATAATCGATACCTAAAACTAGAATTGTACTACTTCTTACTAGCTATTACATCAACTTAGAAGCTTCATCTGTGTTCTACTATGGTGCATTTAGTGTCTCCGCATACCGCAGCACGCGACATAGTATTGCAGACGATAAGTACAACCATTTCAGAGAGAAGAGCGGCCAATGTGACGATCTGGCTTTATGTCGATTCGATAACAAATGACTAAAACGGACAGATTTCTCAGGTTTTTACAACATATGAACACTTTTCACATTCTCCCGTGCAACGCGGCTGCTAGTCCTCCTTTCATGCAAAATCTTATGTTCCTAGCTCTTGTCCAAGGTGCCAAAGAAGGGTAAAAAGTCAATAATCGATACCTAAAACTTGAATAGTACTACTCCTTACAGGCTGTTACATAAACTTAGCAGCTTCATCTGTGTTCTACTATGGTGCTTTTAGTGTCTCCGCATATCGCAGCACGCGTCATAGCTTTGCACACGATAAATGTAACCGTTTCAGAGGGAAAAGCGGCCAATGTGGCGATCTCGCTTTAAGTCGATTTGATAACAAATGACGAAAACGGACGGATTTCTCAGGTTTTTACTACGTATGAACACTTCACACATTCTCCCGTCCAACTCGGCTGCTATTCCTCCTTTCATGCAGAATCTTAAGGTCCTAGCTCATGTCCAAGTCACCAAAGCCAGCTTAAAAGTCAATAATTGATACCTAAAACTTGAATTGTACTACCTCTTACTGGCTGTTACATCAACTTGGAAGCATCATCTGTGTTCTACTATGGCGCTTGTAGTGTCTCCGCATACCGCAGCACGCGACATAGCTTTGCAGACGATAAGTACAACCGTTTCAGAGGGAGGAGCGGCCATTGTGACGATGTGGCTTTAAATCGATTCGATAACAAATGACAAAAAGGGGCGGATTTCTCAGGTTTTTACTACATATGAACACTTTTCACATTCTCCCATTCAACTTGGCTGCTAGTCCTCCTTTCATGCAGAATCTTAAGGTCATAGCTCATGTCCAAGCCACCAAAGAAGGGTAATAAGTCAATAATCGATAACTAAAACTTGAATTGTACTACTTCCTACTGGCTATTACATCAACTTAGAAGCTTCATCTGTGTTCTACAATGGTGCTTTTAGTGTCTCCACATACCGCAGCACGCGACATAGCTTTGCAGACGATAAGTACAACCGTTTCAGGGAGAAGAGCGGCCAATGTGGCGATCTGGTTTTAAGTCGATTCGATAACAAATGACAAAAAGGGACGGATTTCTCAGGTTTTATACTACATATGAACACATTTCACATTCTCCCTTGAAACGCGGCTGCTAGTCCTTCTTTCATGCAGAATCTTAAGGTCCTAGCTCATGTCCAAGGCACCAAAGAAGGGCAAAAAGTCAATAATCGATACCTAAATCTTGCATTGTACTACTTCTTACTGGCTATTACATCACCTTAGAAGGATCATCTGTGTTCTACTATGGTGCTTTTAGTGTCTCCAGATACCACAGTACGCGACATAACATTGCACAAGATGAATGTAACAGTTTCCGACAGAAGTGCGGCCAATGTGACGATCTGGCTTTAAGTCGATTCGATAACAAATGACGAAAACGGACGGATTTCTCAGGTTTTTACTACATATGAACACTTTTCACATTCTCCCGTGCAACTTTGGATGCTAGTCCTCCTTTCATGCAGAATCTTAAGGTCCTAACTCATGTCCAAGTCACCAAAGCCAGCTTAAAAGTCAATATTCGATACCTAAAACTTAAATTGTACTACTTCTTACTGGCTATTACATCAACTTAGAAGCTTCATCTGTGTTCTAGTATGGTGCTTTTAGTGCCTCTGCGTACCGCAGCACGCGACATAGCTTTGCAGACGATAAGTACAACCGTTTCAGAGAGAAGAGCGGCCTATGTGACGATCTGGCTTTAATTCGATTCGATAATGAATGACGAAAACGGACGGATTTCTCAGGTTTTTACTACATATGAACACTTCTCACATTCTCCTGTGCAACGCGGCTGATAATCCTCCTTTCGTGCAAAATCTTAAGTTACTAGCTCATGTCCAAGTCACCAAAGAAGGGGAAAAAGTCAATAATCGATAACTAAACCTTGAATTGTACTACTTCTTACTGGCTATTACATTAACTTAGAAGCTTCATCTATGTTGTACTATGGTGCTTTTAGTGTCTCCGCATTCCGCAGCACGCGACATAGCTTTGCAGACGATAAGTACAACCGTTTCAGAGAGAAGAAAGGCCAATGTGACGGTCTGTCTTTAAGTCGATTCGATAACAAATGACAAAAAGGGACGGATTTCTCAGGTTTTTACTACATATAAACACTTTCAACATTCTCCCTTGCAACGTGGCTGCTAGTCCTCCTTTCATGCAAAATCTTAAGTTACTAGCTCATGTCCAAGTCACCAAAGAAGGGTAAAAAGTCAATAATCGATACCTAAAACTTGAATTGTACTACTTCTTATTATCTATTAAATCAACATAGAAGCCTCATCTGTGTTCTACTATGGTGCTTTTAGTGCCTCCGCATATCGCAGCACGCGACATAGCTTTGCAGACGATAAGTACAACCGTTTCAGAGAGGCCAATGTGACGATCTGGCTTTAAGTCGATTCGATAACAAATGACGAAAACGGACGAATTTCTCAGGTTTTTACTACATATGAACACTTTCCACATTCTCCCGTGCAACGCGGCTGCTTGTCCTCCTTTCAAGCAGAATCTCAAGGTCCTACCTCATGTCCAAGGCACCAAAACCAGCTTAAAAGTCAATAATCGATACCTAAAACTTGAATTGTACTACTTCTTACTGGCTATTACATCATCTTAGAAGCTTCATCTGTGTTCTACTATGGTGCTTTCAGTGTCTCCGCATACCTCTGCACGCGACATATCTTTGCAGACAATAAGTGTAACCGTTTCAGACAGAAGTGCGGCCAATGTGACGATCTGGCTTTAAGTTGATTTGATATCAATTGACGAAAACGGACGGTCAGTGTCTCCGCATACCTCTCCACGCGACATATCTTTGCAGACGATAAATGTAACCGTTTCAGACAGAAGTGCGGCCAATGTGACGATCTGGCTTTAAGTTGATTTGATATCAATTGACGAAAACGGACGGATTTCTCAGGTTTTTACTACATATGAACACTTTTTACATTCTCCCGTGCAACGCGGCTGCTAGTCCTCATTTCACGCAAAATCTTAAGTTCCTAGCTCATGTCCAAGGCACCAAAGAAGGGTAAAAAATCAATAATCGATACATAAAACTTGAATTGTACTGCATCTTACTGGCTATTACATCAACTTAGAAGTTTCATCTGTGTTCTACTATGGTGCTTTTAGTATCTCCGCATACTGCAGCACGCGACATAGCTTTGCAGACGATAAGTACAACCGTTTTACAGAGAAGAGCGGCCAATGTGGCGATCTGGCTTTAAATCGATTCGATAGCAAATGACGAAAACGGACGGATTTCCCAGGTTTTTACTACTTATGAACACATTTCACATTCTCCCTTGCAACTCGGTTGCTAGAACACCTTTCGTGCAGAATCTTAAGGTCCTAGCTCATGTCCAAGCCACCAAAGCCAGCTAAAAAGTCAATAATCGATACCTAAATCTTGAATTGTACTACTTCTTACTGGCTATTACATCAACTTAGAAGCTTTATCTGTGTTCTACTATGGTGGTTTTAGTGTCTCCGCATACCGCAGCACGCGACATAGCTTTGCAGACGATAAGTACAACCGTTTCAGAGAGAAGAGCGGCCAATTTCACGATCTGGCTTTAAGTCGATCCGATAACAAAAGTCGAAAACGGACGGATTTCTCAGGTTTTTACTACATATGAACACTTTTCACATTCTCCCTTGCAACTCGGTTGCTAGTCCTCCTTTCGTGCAGAATCTTAAGGCCCTAGCTCATGTCCAAGCCACCAAAGATAGCTAAAAAGTCAATAATCGATACCTAAATCTTGAATTGTACTACTTCTTACTGGCTATTACATCAACTTGGAAGTTTCACCTGTGTTCTACTATGGTGCTTTTAGTGTCTCCTCATACCGCAGCACGCGACATAGCTTTTCAGACGATAAATGTAACTGTTTTAGACAGAAGAGCGGCCAATGTGACGATATGGCTGTAAGTCTATTTGATAACAAATGACTAAAACGGACAGATTTCTCAGGTTTTTACTACATATGAACACATTTCACATTCCCCCGTGCAACGCGGCTGCTAGTTCTTCTTACATGCAAAATCTTAAGGTCCTATCTCATGTCCAAAGCACGAAAGAAGGATATAAAGTCAATAACCGATAGCTAAAACTTGAATTGAACTTCTTATTACTGGCTATTACATCAACTTAGAAGTTTCATCTGTTTTCTACTATGGTGCTTTTAGTGACTCCGCATACCGCAGCACGCGACATAGCTTTGCAGACTTTAAATGTAACCGTTTCATAGAGAAGAGCGGCCAATGTGACGATCTAGCTTTAAGTCGATTCGATAACAAATGACGAATACGGACTGATTTCTCAGGTTGTTACTACATATGAACACTCTTCACATTCTCCCGTGCAACGCGGATGCTAGTCCTCCTTTCATACAAAATCTTAAGACCCCAGCTCGTATCCAAGCCACCAAAGCCGGCTACAAAGTCAATAATCGATTACTAAAACTTGAATTGTATTACATCTTACTGGCTATTACATCATCTTAGAAGCATCATCTGTGTTCTACTATGGTGCTTTTAGTGTTTCCGCATACCGCAGCAATCGACATAGCTTTGCAAACGATAAATGTAACTGTTTCAGAGAGAAGAGCGGCCAATGTGACGATCTTGCTTTATGGCGATTCAATAACAAATGACGATAAGGGACGGATTTCTCAGGTTTTTACTACATATGAACACTTTTCAAACCCTCCCGTCCAACGCGGCTGCTAGTCCTCCTTTCATGCAAAATCTTAAGGTCCTAGCTCATGTCCAAGGCACCAAAGAAGGGTAAAAAGTCAATAATCGATAACAAATTCTTGAATTGTACTGATTCTTACTAGCTATTACATCAACTTAGAAGCTTCATCTGTGTCCTACAATGGTGCTTTTATTGTCTCCGCATACCGCAGCATGCGACACTGCTTTACAGACGATAAATGTATTCGTTTCAGTGAGAAGAGCGGCCAATGTGCCGATCTGGCTTTAAGTCGATTCGATAACAAATGAGGAAAACGGACGGATTTCTCAGGTTCTTACTACATATGTGCACTTTTACATTCTCCCGTGCAACGCGGCTGCTAGTCCTCCTTTCATGCAAAATCGTAAGGTCCTAGCTCACGTCCAAGGCACCAAAGAAGGGTAAAACGTCAATAATCGATAACTATAACTTGAACTGAACTACTTATTAGTGGCTATTACATCAACTTCGAAGCTTCATCTGTGTTCTACTATGGTGCTTTTAGTGTCTCCGCATACCGCAACACGCGACATAGCATTGCAGGCGGTAAATGTAACCGTATCAGACAGAAGTGCGGCCAATGTGACGTTCTGGCTTTAAGTCGATTCGATAACAAATGACGAAAATGGACAGATTTCTCAGGTTTTTACTACATATGAACACTTTTTCACATTCTCCCGTGCAGCGCGGCTGCTAGTCCTCCTTTCATGCAAAATCTTTACTTTCTAGCTCATGTCCAAGGCACCAAAGAAGGTTAAAAAGTCAATAATCGATACCTAAAACTTGAATTTTACTACTTCTTACTGGCTATTACATCAACTTAGAAACTTCACCTGTGTTCTACTATGGTGCTTTTAGTGTCTCCGCATACCGCAGCACGCGACATAGCTTTGCAGACGATAAGTACAACCGTTTGACAGAGAAGAGCCGCCAATGTGGCGATCTGGCTTTAAATCGATTCTATAGCAAATGACGAAAACGGAAGGATTTCTCTGGTTTTTACTACATATGAACACTTTTCACATTCTCCCTTGCAACTCGGTTGCTAGTCCTCCTTTCGTGCAGAATCTTAAGGTCCTAGCTCATGTCCATGGCACCAAAGCCAGCTAAAAAGTCAATAATCGATACCTAAATCTTGAATTGTACTACTTCTTACTGGCTATTACATCAACTTAAAAGCTTCATCTGTGTTCTACTATGGTGGTTTTAGTGTTTCCGCATACCGGAGCACGCGACATAGGTTTGCAGACGATAAGTATACCGTTTCAGAGAGAAGACCGGCCAATGTGACGATCTGGCTTTAAGTCGATTCGATAACAAAAGACGAAAACGGACGGATTTCTCAGGTTTTTACTACCTATGAACACTTTTCACATTCTCCGTTGCAACACGGTTGCTAGTCCTCCTTTCGTGCAGAATCTTAAGGTCCTAGCTCATGTCCAAGGCACCAAAGCCAGCTAAAAAGTCAATAATCTATACCTTAAACTTGAATTTTACTACTTCTTACTGGCTATTACAATAACTTAGAAGTTTCGTCTGTGTTCTACTACGGTGCTTGTTGTCTCTCCGCATACCGCAACACGCGACATAGCTTTGCAGACGATAAGTACAACCGTTTCAGAGAGGAAAGCGGCCAATGTGACGATCTGGCTTTAGTCGATTCGATAACAAATGACGAAAACGGACGGATTTCTCAGGTCTTTACTACATATGAACACGTTACACATTCTCCCGTGCAACGCGGCTGCTAGTTCTTATTTCATGCAAAATCTTAAAGTCCTTGCTCATGTCAAAGGACCAAAGAAGGGTAAAAAGTCAATAATCGATAACTAAAACTTGAATTGTACTGCTTCTTATTGGCTATTACAGCAACTTAGAAGCTTCATCTGTGTTCTACTATGGTTCTTTTAGTATCTCCGCATACCGCATCACGCGACATAGCTTTGCAGACGATAATTGTAACTGTTTCAGAGAGAAGAGTGGCCAATGTGACGATCCGGCTTTAAGTTGATTTGATAACAAATGACGAAAACGGACGGATTTCTCAGGTTTTTACTACATATGAACACGATTCACATTCTCCCGTGCAACTCGGCTGCTAGTTCTACTTTCATGCAAAATCTTAAGGTCCTAGCTCATTTCCAAGGCACGAAAGAAGGATAAAAAGTCAGTAACCCATAACTAAAACTTGAATTGAACTACTTATTACTGGCTATTACATCAACTTGGAAGTTTCACCTGTCTTCTACTATGGTGCTTTTAGTGTCTCCGCATACCGCAGCACGCGACATAGCTTTGCAGACGATAATTGTAACTGTTTCAGAGAGAAGAGTGGCCAATGTGACGATCCGGCTTTAAGTTGATTCAATAACAAATGACGAAAACGAACGGATTTCTCAGGTTTTTACTACTTATGAACACTTTTCACACTCTCCCGTGCAACGCGGCTACGAGATATCCCTTCATGCAAAATCTTAAGGTCCTATCTCATGTACAAGATACCAAAGCCGGCTAAAAAGTCAATAATCGTAAACTAAAACTTGAATTGTACTATTTCTTACTTGCTATTACATCAACTTAGAATCTTCATCTGTGTTCTACTATGGTGCTTTTAGTGTCTCTGCATACCGCAGCATGTGACATAGGATTGCAGACGATAAATGTAGCCGTTTCAGACAGAAGAGTGGCCTATGTGACGATCTGGCTTTAAGTCGATTTGATAACAAATGACGAAAACGGACGGATTTCTCAGGTTTTTACTACATATGAACACGATTCACATTCTCCCGTGCAACTCGGCTGCTAGTTCTACTTTCATGCAAAATCTTAAGGTCCTAGCTCATTTCCAAGGCACGAAAGAAGGATAAAAAGTCAGTAACCCATAACTAAAACTTGAATTGAACTACTTATTACTGGCTATTACATCAACTTGGAAGTTTCACCTGTCTTCTACTATGGTGCTTTTAGTGTCTCCGCATACCGCAGCACGCGACATAGCTTTGCAGACGATAAATGTAACTGTTTCAGAGAGAACAGTGGCCAATGTGACGATCCGGCTTTAAGTTGATTCAATAACAAATGACGAAAACGAACGGATTTCTCAGGTTTTTACTACTTATGAACACTTTTCACACTCTCCCGTGCAACGCGGCTACTAGATATCCCTTCATGCAAAATCTTAAGGTCCTATCTCATGTACAAGAAACCAAAGCCGGCTAAAAAGTCAATAATCGTAAACTAAAACTTGAATTGTACTATTTTTTACTTGCTATTACATCAACTTAGAAGCTTCATCTGTGTTCTACTATGGTGCTTTTAGTGTCTCTGCATACCGCAGCATGTGACATAGGATTGCAGACGATAAATGTAGCCGTTTCAGACATAAGAGTGGCCTATGTGACGATCTGGCTTTAAGTCGATTTGATAACAAATGACGTAAACGGACGGATTTCTCAGGTTTATACTACATATGAACACGATTCACATTCTCCCGTGCAACTCGGCTGCTAGTTCTACTTTCATGCAAAATCTTAAGGTCCTAGCTCATTTCCAAGGCACGAAAGAAGGATAAAAAGTCAGAAACCCATAGCTTAAACTTGAATTGAACTACTTATTACTGGCTATTACATCAACTTGGAAGTTTCACCTGTCTTCTACTATGGTGCTTTTAGTGTCTCCGCATACCGCAGCACGCGACATAGCTTTGCAGACGATAAATGTAACTGTTTCAGAGAGAAGAGTGGCCAATGTGACGATCCGGCTTTACGTTGATTCAATAACAAATGACGAAAACGAACGGATTTCTCAGGTTTTTACTACTTATGAACACTTTTCACACTCTCCCGTGCAACGCGGGAACTAGATATCCCTTCATACAAAATCTTAAGGTCCTATCTCATGTACAAGAAACCAAAGCCGGCTAAAAAGTTAATAATCGTAAACTAAAACTTGAATTGTACTATTTCTTACTTGCTATTACATCAACTTAGAAGCTTCATCTGTGTTCTACTATGGTGCTTTTAGTGTCTCTGCATACCGCAGCATGTGACATAGGATTGCAGACGATAAATGTAACCGTTTCAGAGAGAAGAGCGGCTAATGTGACGATCTGGCTTTAAGTCGATTTGATAACAAATGACGAAAACGGACGGATTTCTCAGGTTTTTACTACATATGAACACGATTCACATTCTCCCGTGCAACTCGGCTGCTAGTTCTTCTTTCATGCAAAATCTTAAGGTCCTAGCTCATTTCCAAGGCACGAAAGAAGGATAAAAAGTCAGTAACCCATAACTAAAACTTGAATTGAACTACTTATTACTGGCTATTACATCAACTTGGAAGATTCACCTGTCTTCTACTATGGTGCTTTTAGTGTCTCCGCATACCTCAGCACGCGACATAGCTTTGCAGACGATAAATGTAACTGTTTCAGAGAGAACAGTGGCCAATGTGACGATCCGGCTTTAAGTTGATTCAATAACAAATGACGAAAACGAACGGATTTCTCAGGTTTTTACTACTTATGAACACTTTTCACACTCTCCCGTGCAACGCGGCTACGAGATATCCCTTCATGCAAAATCTTAAGGTCCTATCTCATGTACAAGAAACCAAAGCCTGCTAAAAAGTCAATAATCGTAAACTAAAACTTGAATTGTACTATTTCTTACTTGCTATTACATCAACTTAGAAGCTTCATCTGTGTTCTACTATGGTGCTTTTAGTGTCTCTGCATACCGCAGCATGTGACATAGGATTGCAGACGATAAATGTAGCCGTTTCAGAGAGAAGAGCGGCCTATGTAACGATCTGGCTTTAAGTCGATTTGATAACAAATGACGAAAACGGACGGATTTCTCAGGTTTTTACTACATATGAACACGATTCACATTCTCCCGTGCAACTCGGCTGCTAGTTCTTCTTTCATGCAAAATCTTAAGGTCCTAGCTCATTTCCAAGGCACGAAAGAAGGATAAAAAGTCAGTAACCCATAACTAAAACTTGAATTGAACTACTTATTACTGGCTATTACATCAACTTGGAAGTTTCACCTGTCTTCTACTATGGTGCTTTTAGTGTCTCCGCATACCGCAGCACGCGACATAGTCTTGCAGACGATAAATGTAGCCGTTTCAGACAGAAGAGCGGCCTATGTAACGATCTGGCTTTAAGTCGATTTGATAACAAATGACGAAAACGGACGGATTTCTCAGGTTTTTACTACATATGAACACGATTCACATTCTCCCGTGCAACTCGGCTGCTAGTTCTTCTTTCATGCAAAATCTTAAGGTCCTAGCTCATTTCCAAGGCACGAAAGAAGGATAAAAAGTCAATAGTCGAAAACTAAAACTTGAATTTTACTACTTCTTACTTGCTATTACATCAACTTAGAACCTGTCTCTGTGTTCTACTATGGTGCTTTTAGTGTCTCTGCATACCGCAGCATGAGACATAGGTTAGCAGACGATAAATGTAAACGGTTCAGAGAGAAGTGCGGCCACTGTGACGATCTGGCTTTATGTCGATTTGATAACAAGTGACGAAAACGGACGGATTTCTCAGGTTTTTACTACTTGTGAACACTTTTCACATTCTGCCATGCAACGCGGCTGCTAGTCCGCATTTCATGCAAAATCGTAACGTCCTAGCCCATGTCCAAGTCATCAATGAAGGCTAAAAATTCAATAATCGATAACTAAAACTTGAATTGTACTACTTCTTACTGGCTATTACATCAACTTAGAAGCTTCATCTGTGTTCTACTATGGTGCTTTTAGTGTCGCCGCATACCGCAGCGCGCGACATAACTTTGCAGACGATAAATGTAACTAATTCAGAGAGATCACGGCTAAAGTGAGGACCTGGCTTTAAGTCGATTCGATAACAAATGACGAAAACGGACGGATTTCTCAGGTTTTTACTACATAGGAACACTTTTCAAATTCTCCCGTGCAACGCGGCTGGTAGTCCTCGTTTCATGCAAAATCTTAAGGTCCTAGCCCATGTCCAAGGCACAAAAGAAGGGTAAAAAGCCAATAATCCATAACTAAAACTTGAATTGTACCACTTCTTACTGGCTATTACATCATCGTGGAAGTTTTACCTGTGTTCTACTATGGTGCCTTTAGTGTCTCCGCGTACCGCAGCAAGCGACATAGCTTTGCAGGCGATAAATGCAACCGTTTCAGACAGATGAGCGGCCAATGTGACGATCTGGCTATCAGTCGATTTGATACCAAATGACGAAAACGGAAGGATTTCTCATGTTTTTACTACATACGAACACGTTTCATATGCTCCCGTGCAACGCGGATGCTAGTTCGTCTTTCATGGAAAATCTTAAGGTCCTAGCTCATGTCCAAGGCACGAAAGAAGTATAAAAAGTCAATAATCGATAACTAATCATTGAATTGAACTACTTATTACTGGCTATTACATCAATTTAGAAGTTTCATCTGTGTTCTATTATGGTGCTTTTAGTGTCGCCGCATACCGCAGCACACGACATAGCTTTGACAACGATAAATGTAACCGTTTCAGAGAGAAGAGCGGCAAATGTGACGATCTTGCTTTAAGTCGATTTGATAACAAATGACGAAAACGGACGGATTTCTCAGGTTTTTAGTACATATGAACACGTTTCACATTCTCCCACATAACGCGCCTGCTAGTTCTTCTTTCATGCAAAATCTTAAGGTCCTAGCTCATGTCCAAGGCAAGAAAGAAATATAAAAAGTCAATAATCGATAACTAATCATTGAATTGAACTACTTATTACTGGCTATTACATCAACCTAGAAGTTTCATCTGTGTTCTACTATGGTGCTTTTACTGTCTCCGCATACCGCAGCACGCGACATAGATTTGCAGACGATAAATGTAAGCGTTTCAGAGAGAAGAGAGGCCAATGTGACGATCTGGCTTTAAGTCGATTCGATAACAAATGACGAAAAGGATAGGATTTCTCAGGTTTTTACTACTTATGAACACTTTTCACACTCTCCCGTGCAACTCGGCTGCTAGATATTCCGTCATGCAAAATCTTAAGGTCCTATCTCATGTACAAGAAACCAAAGCCGGCTAAAAAGTCAATAATCATAAACTAAAACTTGAATTGTACTATTTCTTCCTTGCTATTACATCAACTTAGAAGCTTCATCTGTGTCTACTACGGTGCTTTTAGTGTCTCTGCATACCGCAGCATGTGACATGGGATTGCAGACGATAAATGTAACCGTTTCAGAGAGAAGAGCGGCTAATGTGACGATCTGGCTTTATGTCGATTTGATAACAAATGTCGAAAACGGACTGATTTCTCAGGTTTTTACTACATATGAACAGTTTTCACATTATCCCGTGCAACGCTACTGCTTCACCTCATTTCACGCCAAGGTCCAAGCCCATGTCAAAGGACCAAAGAAGGTTAAAAATTCAATAATCGGTAACTAAAACTTGAATTGTACTACTTCTTATTGGCTATTACAGCAATTTAGAAGCTTCATCTGTGTTCTACTATGGTTCTTTTAGTATCTCCGCATACCGCAGCACGCGACATAGTCTTGCATACGACAAATGTAACCGTTTCAGAGAGAAGAGCGTATAATGTGACGATCTGGCTTTAAGTCTATTCGATAACAAATGAAGAAAACGGACGGATTTCTCAGGTATTTATTACATATGAACATTTTTCACATTCTACCATGCAACGCGACTGCTAGTTCTCCTTTCATTCAAAATCTTAAGGTCCTAGCTCATGTCCAAGGCACGAAAGAAGTATAAAAAGTCAATAATCGATAACTAAATATTGAATTGAACTACTTATTACTGGCTATTACATCAATTTAGAAGCTTCATCAGTGTTCTACTATGGTGCTTTTAGTGTCTCCGCATACCGCAGCACGCGACATAGCTTTGCAGACGATAAGTACAACCGTTTCAGAGAGAAGAGTGGCTAATGTGACGATCTGGCTTTAAGTCGATTCGATAACAAATGACGAAAACGGACGGATTTCTCAGGTATTTACTACATATGAACACTTTTCACATTCTCCCGTGCAACGCGGCTGTTCGTCCTCCTAGTCCAGGTCCTATCTCATGTCAAAGGCACCAAAGAAGAGTAAAAATTCAATAATCGATAACTAAAACTTAAATTGTACTATTTCGTAATGGCTGTTTCATCAACTTAGAAGCTTCACCTGTGTTCTACTATGGTGCTTTTAGTTTCTCCGCATACCGCAGCACGCGACACAGCTTTGCAAACGATAAATGTAACCGTTTCAGAGAGAAGAGCGGCCAATGTGACGATCTGGCTTTAATTCGATTCGATAGCAAATGACGAAAACGGACGGATTTCTCAGATGTTTACTACATATGAACACTTTTCACATTCTCCTGTGCTACGCGGTTGCTAGTCCTCCTTTCATGCAAAATCGTGAGGTCCTACCTCATGTCAAAGGCACCAAAGAAGGGTAAAAAGTCAATAATCGATAACTAAACCTTGAATTCGATTTTATAAGAAATGACGGAAACGTACAAATTTCTCAGGTTTTTAGTACATACTAACACGTTTCACATTCTCCCGTGCAACGCGGATGCTAGTTCTTCTTTCATGCAAAATTTTAAGGTCCTAGCTCATGTCCAAGGCACCAAAGGATAGTAAAAAGTCAGTAATCGATAATTAAAACTTGAATTGTACTACTTCTTATTGGCTGTTACATCATCCTAAAATCTTCATCTTTGTTGTACTATGGTCCTTCTTGTGTCTCCGCATACCGCAGCACGCGACACAGCTTTGCAGACGATAAATGTAACCGTTTCAGAGAGAATAGCGGCCAATGTTACGTTCTGGTTTAAGTCGATTGGATCACAAATGACGAAAACGGACGGATTTCTCAGGTTTTTACTACATATGAACACTTTTCACATTCTCCCCTGCAAAGCGGGTGTTAGTCCTCCTTTCATGCAAAATCTTAAGGTTCTAGCTCATGTCCAAGGCACCCAAGAATGGTAATAAGTCAATAATCGATAACTAGAACTTGAATTGTACTGCTTCTTACTGGCTATTACAAACACATAGAAGCTTCTTCTGGGTTCTACTGTGGAGCTTTTAGTGTCTCCACATACCATAGCTCGCGACATACACTCCTGGAAATGGAAAAAAGAACACATTGACACCGGTGTGTCAGACCCACCATACTTGCTCCGGACACTGCGAGAGGTCTGTACAAGCAATGATCACCCTCACGGCACAGCGGACACACCAGGAACCGCGGTGTTGGCCGTCGAATGGCGCTAGTTGCGCAGCATTTGTGTACCGCCGCCGTCAGTGTCAGCCAGTTTGCCGTTGCATACGCAGCTCCATCGCAGTCTTTAACACTGGTAGCATGCCGCGACAGCGTAGACGTGAACCGTATGTGCAGTTGACGGACTTTGAGCGAGGGCGTATAGTGGGTATTTGGGAGGCCGGGTGGACGTACCGCCGTATTGCTCAACACGTGGGGCGTGAGGTCATCACAGTACATCGATGTTGTCGCCAGTGGTCGGCGGAAGGTGCACGTGCCCGTCGACCTGGGACCGGACCGCAGCGACGCACGGATTCACGCCAAGACCGTAGGATCCTACGCAGTGCCGTAGGGTACCGCACCGCCACTTTCCAGCAAATTAGGGACACTGTTGCTCCTATAGTATCGGCGAGGACCTTTCGCAACCGTCTCCATGAAGCTGGGCTACGGTCCCGCACACCGTAAGGCCGTCTTCCGCTCACGCCCCAACATTGTGCAGCCCTCCTCCAGTGGTGTCGCGACAGGCGTGAATGGAGGGACGAATGGAGACGTGTCGTCTTCAGCGATGAGAGTCGCTTCTGCCTTGGTGCCAATGATGGTCGTATGCGTGTTTGGCGCCGTGCAGGTGAGCGCGACAATCAGGACTGCATACGACCGAGGCACACAGGGCCAACACCCGGCATCATGGTGTGGGAGCGATCCCCTACACTGGCCGTACACCTCTGGTGATCGTCGAGGGGACACTGAATAGCGCATGGTACATCCAAACCGTCATCGAACCCATCGTTCTACCATTCCTAGACCGGCAAGGAGACTTGCTGTTCCAACAGGACAATGCACGTCTTCATGTATCCCGTGCCACCCAACGTGCTCTAGAAGGTGTAAGTCAACTACCCTGGCCAGCAAGATCTCCGGATCTGTCCCCCATTGAGCATGTTTGGCACTGGATGAAGTGTTGTCTCACGCGGTCTGCACGTCCAGCACGAACGCTGGTCCAACTGAAGCGCCAGGTGGAAATGGCATGGCAAGCCGTTCCACAGGACTACATCCAGCATCTCTACGATCGTCTCCATGGGAGAATAGCAGCCTGCATTGCTGCGAAAGGTGGATATACACTGTACTAGTGCCGACATTGTGCATGCACTGTTGCCTGTGTCTATGTGCCTGTGGTTCTGTCAGTGTGATCATGTGATGTATCTGACCCCAGGAATGTGTCAATAAAGTTTCCCCTTTGTGGTACAATGAATTCACGGTGTTCTTATTTCAAATTCCAGGAGTGTAGCTTTGCAGACGATAAATATAACCGTTTCAGAGAGAAGAGCGGCCAATGTGACAATCTGGCTTTAAGTCGATTCGACAACAAATGACGAAAACGGACAGTTTTTTCAGGTTTTTACTACATATGAACAATTTTCACATTCTCCCGTTTTACATTCTCTCTTAAGGTCCAAGTTCATGTCCAGGGCACCAAAGAAGGATAAAAAGTCAATAATCGATAACTAAAACTTGCATTGTACTGCTTCTTACTGCCTATTACAACAACTTAGAATCTTCTTCTGTGTTCTACTATGGTGCTTTTAAAGTCTCCGCATACTGCAGCACACGACATAGCTTTGCAGACGATAAATGTAACCATTTCAGAGAGAAGAGCGGCCAATGTGAGGATCTGGCTTTAAGTCAATTCGATAACAAATGACGAAAACGGACGGATTTCTCAGGTTTTTACTACATATGAGCACTTTTCACATTCTCCCGTGCAACGCGGCTGCTAATCCTCCTTTCATGCAAAATCTACAGGACCTAGCTCATGTTTAAGGCACCAAAGCCGGCTAAAAAGTCAATAATCGATAACTAAAACTTGAATTGTAATACTTCTTACTGGCCATTACATCAACGTAGAAGCTTCATCTGAGTTCTACTAAGAAGTTTTTAGTGACCTCGCATACCGCAGCAGGCGACATAGCTTTGCAGACGACAAATATAACCGTTTCAGAGAGAAGAGCGGCCAATGTGACGATCTGGCTTTAAGTCGATTCGATAACAAATTACGAAAACGGGCGGATTTCTCAGGTTTTTACTACATATGAGCACTTTTCACATTCTCTTGTGCAACGGGGGGGCTAGTCCTCCTTTCATGTAAAATCTTAAGGTCGTAGCTCATGTCGAAGGCACCAAAGAAGCGTAAAAAGTCAATAATCGATAACTAAAACTTGAATTGTACTACTTCTTATTGGCTATTACATTAACTTAGAAGCTTCATCAGTGTTCTACTATGGTGTTTTTTGTGACCCGCATATCGCAGTTTTGCAGACGATTAATGTAACCATTTCAGAGAGAAATGCGGCAAATCTGACGATCCATCTTTAAGTCCATTCGATAACAAATGACGAAACCGGACGGATTTCTTAGGTTTTTTCTACATATTAACACTTTTCACATTCTCCCATGCAACGCGGTTGCTAGTCATCCTTTCATGCAAATTCTTAAGGTCCTAGCTCATGTCCAAGGCACAAAAGAAGGGTAAAAAGTCAATAATCGATAACTAAAACTTGAATTGTACTACTTATTATTGGCTATTACATCAACTTAGAAGCATCATCTGTGTTCTTCTAAGGTGCTTTAGTATCTCAGCATACCGCAGCACGCGACATAGCTTTGCAGACAATAAATGTAACCGTATCAGAGAGAAGAGCGGCACATGTGATGATCGATTCGATAACAAATGAGGAATGCGGACGGATTTCTCAGGTTTTTAATACATATGAACACTTTTCACATCCTCCATGCAACGCGGCTGCTATTCCTCCTTTCATGTAAAGTCTTAAGGTTCCAGCTCACATCCAATGCGCCAAAGAAAGGTAAAAAGTCAATAATCGATAACTAAAACTTGAATTATACTACTTCTTATTAGCTCTTACATCAACTTAGAGACTTCATCTGTGTTCCACTATGCTGCTTTTAGTGTCTCCGCATACCGGAGCACGCGGGATAGCTTTGCAGACGATAAATGTAACCGTTTCAGAGAGAAGAGCGGCCAATGTGACGATCTGGCTTTAAGTCGATTCGATAACAAATGACGAAAACGGGCGGATTTCTCAGGTTTTTACTACATATGAACACTTTTCACATTTTCCCGTGCAACGCGGCTGCTAGACCTCTTTTCATGCAAAACCTTAAGGTCCTAGCTCATGTGGAAGGCACCAAAGCCGGCTAAAAAGTCAATAATCGATAACTAAAACTTGAATTGTAATACCTCTTACTGGCCATTACATCAACTTAGAAGCTTCATCTGAGTTCTACTAAGAAGTTTTTAGTGACCTCGCATACCGCAGCAGGCGACATAGCTTTGCAGACGACAAATATAACCGTTTCAGAGAGAAGAGCGGCCAATGTGACGATCTGGCTTTAAGTCGATTCGAAAACAAATGACGGAAACGCACGGATTTCTCATGTTTTTACTACATATGAACATTTTTCACATTCTACCGTGCAACGCGGCAGCTAGTCCTCTTTTCATGCAAAGTCTTAAGGTTGTACCTCATGTCCAAGGCACCAAAGAAGGGTAAAAAGTCAATAATCGCTAACTAAAACTTGAATTGTACTCCTTCTTACTGGCTATTACATCAACTTAGAAGCCTCTTATGTGTTCTGCTGTGCTGCTTTTATTGTCTCCGCATACCGCAGCACGCGACATAGCGTTGCAACCGATAAATGTAACCGTATCAGAGAGAAAAGCGGCCTGTGTGACGATATGGCTTTGAGTCGATTTCATAACAAATAACGAAAACGGACGGATTTTTTAGATTTTTACTACATATGAATACATGTCTCATTCTCCCGTACAACGCGGCAGCTAGTCCTCCTTTCATGTAAAGTCTTAAGGTCCTAGTTCATGTCTAAGGCACCAAAGCCGCCTAAAAAGTCAAAAATTGATAACTAAAACTTAACTTGTACTACATCTTATTAGCTATTACAAAACTTAGATGCTTCATCTGTGTTCTACTATGGTGTTTTTAGTGACCCCGCATACTGCAGCGCGCGACTTAGTTTTTCAGACGATAAATGTATCCATTTCAGAGAGAAGAGCGGCCAATGAGACGATCTGGCTTTAAGTCGATTCGATAACAAATGACGAAAACGGACGGATTTCTCAGGTTTTTACTACATATGAACACTTTTCACATTCTCCCATGCAACTCGTTTGCTAGTCCTCCATTCATGCAGAATCTTAAGGTCCTAGCTCATGTCCAAGGCACAAAAGAAGGGTAAAAAGTCAATAATCGATAACTAAAACTAGAGTTGTACTTCATCGTTTTGGCTATTACATCAATTTAGAAGCTTCATCTGTGTTTTACTGTGGTGCTTTTAGTGTCTCCGCATACCGCAGCACGCAACATAGCTTTGCAGACGATAAATGTAGCCGTTTCAGACAGAAGAGCGGCCAATGTGACGATCTGGCTTTAAGTCGATTCGATAACAAATGACGAAAACGGACGGATGTCTCAGGTTTTAACTACATATGAACACTTTTCATATTCTCCCATTCAACGTGGATGCTAGATCTTATTTCGTGCAAAATCTTAAGGTCCTAGCTCATGTCCAAGGCTCCAAAGAAAGGGTAAAAAGTCAATAATCGATATCTAAAACTTGTATTGTAATACTTCTTACTGGCTATTACATCAACTTAGAAGCTTCATCTGTGGTATACTATGGTGCTTTTATTGTCTCCGCATAACGCAGCACGCGACATATCTTTGCAGACGATACATGTACCCGTTTCAGAGAAAACCGGCCAATGTGACGATCTAGCTTTAAGCCCATTCGGTAACAAATGACGAAAACGGACTGATTTCTCATGTTTCACTACATATGGACACTTTTCACATTCTCCCTTGTAACGCGGCTGCTAGTCCTCCTTTCATGCAAAATCTTAAGGTCCTACCTCATGTGCAAAGCACTTAAGCCGGCTAAAAAGTCTATAATCGATAACTAAAACTTGAATTGTACTGTTTAGTACTGGCTATTACATGAACTTAGAAGCTTCTTCTGTGTTCTACTATGGGGCATTTAGTGTCTCAGCAAACCGCAGCACGCGACATAGGTTTGCAGACGATAAATGTAACCGTTTCAGAGAGAAGACTGGCCAATGTGACGATCTAGCTTTAAGCCGATTCGGTAACAAATGATGAAAACGGACTGATTTCTCATGTTTTTACTACATACGAACACTTTTCACATCCTCCCGTGCAACGCGGCTGCCAGAACATATTACATGCAAAATCTTAAGGTCCTAGCTCATGTCCAAGGCACCAAAGAAAGGGTAAAAATCAATAATCGATAAATAAAACTTGAATTGTACTACTTCTTACTGGCTATTACATTAAATTAGAAGCTTCATCTGTGTTCTACTATGGTGTTTTTAGTATCTCCGCATACCGCAAAACGCGACATAGCTTTGCAAACCATAAATGTAACCGTTTAGGAGAGAAGACCGGGCAATATGACGATCTAGCTATAAGCCGATTCGATAACAAATGACGAAAACGGATTGATTTTTCAGGTTTTCACTTCATATGAACACTTTTCACACTCTCCCGTGCAATGCTGCTGCTAGTCCTACTTTCATGCAAAATCTTAAGGTCCTAGGTCATGTCAAAGGCACCAAAGCCGGCTAAAAAGTCAATAATCGATATCTAGAACTTGTATTGTAATACTTCTTACTGGCTATTACATCAACTTAGAAGCTTCATCTGTGGTCCACTATGGTGCTTTTATTGTCACCGCATACCGCAGCACACGACATGGCTTTGGGGCGACAAATGTAACCGTTCCAGAGAGAAGAGCGTCCAATGTGACAATCTTACTTTAAGTCGATTCGATAACAAATGACGAAAACGGACGGATTTCTCAGGTTTTTACTACATGTGAACACTTCTCACATTATCCCTTGTTACGCGGCTGCTAGTTCTACTATCATACAAAATCGTAAGGTCCTAGGTCATGTCCAAGGCACCAAAGAAGGGTATAAAGTCAATAATCGGTAACCAAAACTTGAATAGTACTGCTTCTTCCTGCCTATTACATCAACTTAATAGCTTCTTCTGTGTTCTACTATGGTGCTTCTAGTGTCTCCGCATACCACAACACGCGACATAGCTTTGCAGACGATGAATGTGACCGTTTTGGAGAGAAGAGCGGCCAATGTGACGATCTTACTTTCAGTCGATTCGATAACAAATGACGAAAACGGACGGTTTTCTGAGGTTTTTACAACTTATGAACACTTTTCACACTCTTCCGTGCAACGCGGCTGCTATACCTCCCTTCATGCAAAATCTTAAGGTCCTAGCCCATAACCGAGGCACCACAGAAGGGTAAAAAGTCAATAATCGATAACTAAAACTTGAATTGTACTACTACTTACTGGGTATTACATTAACTTAGAAGCTTCGTCTGTTTACTACTATTGTGCTTTTAGTATCTCCGCAATACCGCTTCACGCGACATAACTTTGTAGACGATAAATGTAACTGTTTCAGAAAGAAGAGAGGCCAATATGACGATCTTACTTTAAGTCGATTCGAAAACAAATGACGAAAACGGACGGATTTCTCGGGTTTTTACTACTTATGAACACTTTTCACACTCTCTCGTGCAACGCGGCTGCTAGACCATATTTCATGCAAAATCTTAAGGTCCTAGCTCATGTCCAAGGCAGCCAAGAAGGGTAAAAGTCAATAATCGATAGCTAAAACCTGAATTGTACTACTTCTTACTGGCTATTAGATTAACTTTGAAGCTTCATCTGTGTTCTACTATGGTGCTTTTAGTATCTCCACATACCGCAGCACGCGACATAGCTAAGCAGACCATAATTGTTACGGTTTAAGAGAGAAGAGCGGACCCCGTGACGATATGGCTTTAAGTCGATTTTATAATAAATGACCAAAACGGCCGGATTTCGCAGGTTTTTTACATGTGAACACTTTTACACTCTCCCTTGCAACGCTGCTGCTAGTTCTTCTTTCATGCAAAATCGTAAGGTCATAGCTCATGTCCAAGGCACCTAAGAACGGTAATAAGTCAATAATCGATACCTAACACTTGAATTTTACTGCTTCTTACTGTCTATTACATCAACTTAGAAGCTTCTTTTGTGTTCTACTATGGCGCTTTTAGTATCTCCACATACCGCAGCAGGCGACATAGCTTTGCAGACGATAAATGTAACCGTTTCAGAAACATGAGAGGCCTATGAGACTATCTGGCTTTAAGTCGATTTGATAACAAATGACGGAAACGAACGGATTTCTCAGGTTTTTACTACATATGAACACTTTTCACATTCTCCAATGCAACGCGGCTGCTAGTCCTAGTTTAATGCAAAATCCTAAGGTCCTACGTCATGTCCAAGGCACCAAAGAAGGGTAAAAAGTCTATAGTCGATAACTAAAACTTGAATTGTACTGTTTCTTACTATCTATTACATGAACTTAGAAGCTTCTTCTGTGTTCTACTATGGTGCTTTTAGTGTCTCCGCATACCGCAGCACGCGACATAGCATTGCTGACGATAAATGTAACCGTTTAATAGAGAAGAGCGGCCCCGATGACGATCTGGCTTTAAGTCGATTTGATAACAAATGACGAAAACGGACGGATATTTCAGGTTTTTACTACATGTGAACACTTTTCACATTCTCCCTTGCAATGCCGCTGCTAGTCCTTTTTTCATGCAAACTTGTAAGGTCCTAGCTCATGTCAAGGCACCAAAGAAGGGTTAAAAGTCAATAATCGATAACTAAAACTTGAATTTTACTGCTTCTTACTGCCTATTACCTCAACTTAGAAGCTTCTTCTGTGTTCTATTAAGGCGCTTTTAGTAACTCCGCATACCGCAGCACGCGACATTGCTTTGCAGACGATAAATGTATCCGCTTAAGAGAGAAGAGCGGCATCTGTGTCGATCTGGCTTTAAGTCGATTCGATAACAAATGACGAAAACGTAGAGATTTCTCAGGTTTTTACTTCGTGTGAACTCTTTTCACATTCTCCCTTGCAACGCGGCTACTAGTTCTTCTTTCATGCAAAATCGAAAGGTCCTAGCTCATGTCCAAGGCACCAAAGAAGGGTAAAAAGTCAATAAACGATAACTAAAACTTGAATTGTACTGCTTCTTACTGCCTATTGCAACAACTTAGAAGCTTCTTCGGTGTTCTACTATGGTGGATTTAGCCTCTCCGTATACCGCAGCACGCGACATAGCTTTGCAGACGATAAATGTAACCGTTTAAGAGAGAAGAGCGGCCTCCGTGACGATGTGGCTTTAAGTCGATTTGAAAATAAATGACGAAAACGGACGGATTTCTCAGGTTTTTACTCCATGTGAACACTTTTCACACACTCCCTTGCTACGAGGCTGCTAGTTCTTCTTTCATGCAAAACCGTAAGGTCCTAGCTCATGTCCAAGGCACCAAAGAAGGGTAAAAAGTCAATAACCGATTACTAAAACTTGAATTTTACTGCTTCTTACTGTCTATTACATCAACTTCGAAGCTTCTTCTGTGTTTTACTATGCCGCTTTTAGTATCTCCACATACTGCAGCATGCGACATAGCTTTGCAGACGATAAATGTAACCGTTTCAGAGAGAAGAGTGGCCTAAGTGACGATCTGGCTTTAAGTCGATTCGATAACAAATGACGAAAACTTTCTGATTTCTCAGGTTTTTACTACATATGAACACTTTTCACATTCTCCCATGCAACGCGGCTGCTAGTCCTCCTTTCATGCAAAATCCTGAGGTCCTACCTCATGTCAAAGGCACCAAAGAAGGGTAAAAAGTCTATACTCGATAACTAAAGCTTGAATTGTACTGTTTCTTACTGGCTATTACATGAACTTAGAAGCCTCATCTGTGTTCTACTATGGTGCTTTTTGTGTCATCGCATACCGCAGCACGCGACATTGCTTTGCAGACGATAAATGTAACCGTTTAAGAGAGAAGAGCGGCCCCCGTGACGATATGGCTTTAAGTCGATTTGATAATAAATGACGAAAACGGACGGATTTCTCAGGTTTTTACTACATGTGAACACTTTTCACACTCTCCCTTGCAACGCGGCTGCTAGTTCTTCCTTCATGGAAAATCGTAAGGTCCTAGCTCATTTCCAAGGCACCAAAGAAGAGTAAAAAGTCAATAATCGATATCTAAAACTTGAATTTTACTGCTTCTTACTGTCTATTACATCAACTTAGAAGTTTCTTCTGTGTTCTACTATGGCGCTTTTAGTATCTCCACATACCGCAGCACGCGACATAGCTTTGCTGACGATAAATGTAACCGTTTAAGAGAGAAGAGCGGCCCCCGTGACGATCTGGCTTTAAGTCGATTTGATAACAAATGACGGAAACGGACGGATTCCTCAGGTTTTTACTACATATGAACACTTTTCACATTCTCCCGTGCAACGCGGCTGCCAGTCATCCTTTCATGCAAATTCTTAAGGTCCCAGCTCATGTCCAAGGCACCAAAGAAGGGTAAAAAGTCAATAATCGATAACTAAAACTTGAACTTTACTGCTTCTTACTGTCTATTACATCATCTTAGAAGCTTCTTCTGTGTTCTACTACGGCGCTTTTATAATCTCCGCATACCGCAGCACGCGACATTGCATTGCAGACGATAAATGTATCCGTTTAAGAGAGAAGAGCGGCCCCTGTATCGATTTGGCTTTAAGTCGATTCGATAACAATTGACGAAAACGTAGAGATTTCTCAGGTTTTTACTACATGTGAACATTTTTCAAATTCTCCCTTGCAACGCGGCTACTAGTTCTTCTTTCATGCAAAATCGTAAGGTCCTAGCTCATGTCCAAGGCACCAAAGAAGGGTAAAAAGTCAATAAGCGATAACTAAAATTTGAATTGTACTGCATCTTACTGCCTATTACATCAACTTAGAAGCTTCTCCGGTGTTCTACTATGGTGCATTTAGCGTCTCCGCATACCGCAGCACGCGACATAGCTTTGCAGACGATAAATGTAAGCGTTTCAGAGAGCAATGCGGCAAAGGTGAGGATCTGGCTTTAAATCGATTCGACAACAAATGACGGAAACGGAAGGAATTTTCAGGTTTTTACTAGATATGAACACTTTTCACATTCTCCCATGCAACGCGGCTGCTTGTTCTTCTTTCATGCAAATTCGTAAGGTCCTAGCTCATGACCAAGGCACCAAAGAAGGGTAAAAAGTCAGTAAGCGATAACTAAAACTTGAATTGTACTACTACTTACTGGCTATTACATCAACTTAGAAGCTTCATGTGTTTCCTGCTATGGTGCTTTTAGTGTCTACGCATACCGCAGCACGCGACATTGCTTTGCAGACGATAAATGTAACCGTTTAAGAGAGAAGAGCGGCCCCCGTGACGATATGGCTTTAAGTCGATTTGATAATAAATGACGAAAACGGACGGATTTCTCAGGTTTTTACTACATGTGAACACTTTTCACACTCTCCCTTGCAACGCGGCTGCTAGTTCTTCTTTCATGGAAAATCGTAAGGTCCTAGCTCATTTCCAAGGCACCAAAGAAGAGTAAAAAGTCAATAATCGATAACTAAAACTTGAATTTTACTGCTTGTCACTGTCTATTGCATTAACTTAGAAGCTTCTTCTGTGTTCTACTATGGCGCTTTTAGTATCTCCACATACAGCAGCACGCGACATAGCTTTCCAGACGATAAATGTAACCGTTTCAGAGAGAAGATCGACTATTGTGGAAGTCTGGCTTGAAGTCGATTCGATAATAAATGACGAAAACTTTCTGATTTCTCAGGTATTTACCACATATGAACACTTTTCACATTCTCCCATACAACGCGGCTGCTAGTCCTCCTTTCATGCAAAATCCTAAGGTCCTACCTCATGTCCAAGGCACCAAAGAAGGGTAAAAAGTCTATACACGATAACTAAAGCTTGAATTGTACTGTATCTTACTGGCTATTACATGAACTTAGAAGCTTCTTCTTTGTTCTACTATGGTGCTTTTTGTGTCTTCGCATACCGCAGCACGCGACATTGCTTTGTAGACGATAAATGTAACCGTTTCAAAGAGAGGAGTGGCCTATGTGACGATCAGGCTTTAAGTCGATTTGATAACAAATGACGGAAACGGACGAATTTCTCAGGTTTTTACTACATGTGAACACTTTTCACACTCTCCCTTGCAACGCGGCTGCTAGTTCTTCTTTCATGCAAAATCGTAAGGTCCTAGCTCATGTCCAAGTCACCAAAGAAGGGTAAAAAGTCAATAAACGATAAGTAAAACTTGAATTGTACTGCTTCTTACTGCCTATTACATCAACTTAGAAGCTTCGTCGGTGTTCTACTATGGTGCATCTAGCCTCTCCGCATACCGCACCACGCGACATAGCTTTGCAGACGATAAATGTAACCGTTTCAGAGAGAAGAGCGACTATTGTGGAAGTCTGGCTCGAAGTCGATTCGATAACAAATGACGAAAACTTCCTGATTTCTGAGGTTTTTACTACATGTGAAAACTTTTCACATTCTCCCTTGCAACGCGGCTA
Organism: Schistocerca gregaria; assembly: GCF_023897955.1. Classification (NCBI taxonomy): domain Eukaryota; kingdom Metazoa; phylum Arthropoda; class Insecta; order Orthoptera; family Acrididae; genus Schistocerca; species Schistocerca gregaria. The sequence goes on from NW_026061770.1 coordinate 2,327,787, forward strand.
CTAGTTCTTCTTTCATGCAAAATCGTAAGGTCCTAGCTCATGACCAAGGCACCAAAGAAGGGTAAAAAGTCAGTAACCCTTAACTAAAACTTGATTTGTACTACTACTTACTGGCTATTACATCAACGTAGAAGCTTCATCTGTTTTCTGCTATGGTGCTTTTAGTATCTACGCATACCGCAGCACGCGACATAGCTTTGCAGACGATAAATGTAACCGTTTAAGAGAGAAGAGCGGCCCCCGTGACGATCTGGCTTTAAGTCGATTTGATAACAAATGACGGAAACGGACGGATTTCTCAGGTTTTTTCTAAATATGAACACCTTTATCATTCTCCCGTGCATCGCGGCTGCCAGTCATCCTTACATGCAAATTCTTAAGGAATTAGCTCATGTCCAAGGCACCAAAGAAGGGCAAAAAGTCAATAATCAATAACTAAAACTTGAATTGTACTACTTATTTCTGGCTACTACATCAACTTAGAAGCTTCTTCTGTGTTCTACTATGGTGCTTTTTGTGACTCCGCATACCGCAGCACGGGACATAGCATTGCTGACGATAAATGTAACTGTTTAATAGAGAATAGCGGCCCCCATGACGATCTGGCTTTAAGGCGATTTGATACCAAATGACGAAAACGGACGGATTATTCAGGTTTTTACTACATGTGAACACTTTTCACATTCGCCCTTGCTACGCGGCTGCTAGTTCTTTTTTCATGCAAATTCGTAAGGTCCTAGCTCATGTCCAAGGCACCAAAGAAAGGTAAAAAGTTAATAATCGATAACTAAAACTTGAATTGACTGCTTCTTACTGTCTATTACATCAACATAGAAGCTTCTTCTGTGTTCTACTATGGCGCTTTTAGTATCTCCACATACCGCAGCATGCGACATAGCTTTGCAGACAATAAATGTAACCGTTTCAGAGAGAAGAGTGGCCTGTGTGACGATCTGGATTTAAGTCGATTTGATAACAAATGACGGAAACGGACGGATTTCTCAGGTTTTTACTACATGTGAACACTTTTCACATTCTCCCTTGCAACGCGGCTGCTAGTTCTTTTTTCATGCAAAATCGTAAGGTCCTAGCTCATGTCCAAGGCACCAAAGAAGGGTAAAAAGTCAATAATCGATAACTAAAACTTGAATTGTACTACTTCTTACTGGCTATTACATTAAATTAGAAGCTTCATCTGTGTTCTACTATGGTGTTTTTAGTGTCTCCGCATACCGCAAAACGCGACATAGCTTTGCAAACCATAAATGTAACCGTTTAGGAGAGAAGACCGGGCAATATGACGATCTAGCTATAAGCCGATTCGATAACAAATGACGAAAACGGATTGATTTTTCAGGTTTTCACTTCATATGAACACTTTTAACACTCTCCCGTGCAACGCTGCTGCTAGTCCTACTTTCATGCAAAATCTTAAGGTCCTAGGTCATGTCAAAGGCACCAAAGCCGGCTAAAAAGTCAATAATCGATATCTAGAACTTGTATTGTAATACTTCTTACTGGCTATTACATCAACTTAGAAGCTTCATCTGTGGTCCACTATGGTGCTTTTATTGTCACCGCATACCGCAGCACACGACATGGCTTTGAGGCGACAAATGTAACCGTTCCAGAGAGAAGAGCGACCAATGTGACGATCTTACTTTAAGTCGATTCGATAACAAATGACGAAAACGGACGGATTTCTCAGGTTTTTACTACATGTGAACACTTCTCACATTATCCCTTGTTACGCAGCTGCTAGTTCTACTATCATACAAAATCGTAAGGTCCTAGGTCATGTCCAAGGCACCAAAGAAGGGTATAAAGTCAATAATCGGTAACCAAAACTTGAATAGTACTGCTTCTTCCTGCCTACTACATCAACTTAATAGCTTCTTCTGTGTTCTACTATGGTGCTTCTAGTGTCTCCGCATACCACAACACGCGACATAGCTTTGCAGACGATGAATGTGACCGTTTTGGAGAGAAGAGCGGCCAATGTGACGATCTTACTTTAAGTCGATTCGAAAACAAATGACGAAAACGGACGGATTTCTCGGGTTTTTACTACTTATGAACACTTTTCACACTCTCTCGTGCAACGCGGCTGCTAGACCATATTTCATGCAAAATCTTAAGGTCCTAGCTCATGTCCAAGGCAGCCAAGAAGGGTAAAAGTCAATAATCGATAGCTAAAACCTGAATTGTACTACTTCTTACTGGCTATTAGATTAACTTTGAAGCTTCATCTGTGTTCTACTATGGTGCTTTTAGTATCTCCACATACCGCAGCACGCGACATAGCTAAGCAGACCATAATTGTTACGGTTTAAGAGAGAAGAGCGGCCCCCGTGACGATATGGCTTTAAGTCGATTTGATAATAAATGACCAAAACGGACGGATTTCGCAGGTTTTTTACATGTGAACACTTTTTACACTCTCCCTTGCAACGCTGCTGCTAGTTCTTCTTTCATGCAAAATCGTAAGGTCATAGCTCATGTCCAAGGCACCTAAGAAGGGTAATAAGTTAATAATCGATACCTAACACTTGAATTTTACTGCTTCTTACTGTCTATTACATCAACTTAGAAGCTTCTTCTGTGTTCTACTATGGCGCTTTTAGTATCTCCACATACCGCAGCAGGCGACATAGCTTTGCAGACGATAAATGTAACCGTTTCAGAAACATGAGAGTCCTATGAGACTATCTGGCTTTAAGTCGATTTGATAACAAATGACGGAAACGGACGGATTATTCAGGTTTTTACTACATGTGAACACTTTTCACATTCTCCCTTGCAATGCCGCTGCTGGTTCTTTTTTCATGCAAACTTGTAAGGTCCTAGCTCATGTCAAGGCACCAAAGAAGGGTTAAAAGTCAATAATCGATAACTAAAACTTGAATTTAACTGCTTCTTACTGCCTATTACCTCAACTTAGAAGCTTCTTCTGTGTTCTATTAAGGCGCTTTTAGTAACTCCGCATACCGCAGCACGCGACATTGCTTTGCAGACGATAAATGTATCCGTTTAAGAGAGAAGAGCGGCACCTGTGTCGATCTGGCTTTAAGTCGATTCGATAACAAATGACGAAAACGTAGAGATTTCTCAGGTTTTTACTTCGTGTGAACTCTTTTCACATTCTCCCTTGCAACGCGGCTACTAGTTCTTCTTTCATGCAAAATCGAAAGGTCCTAGCTCATGTCCAAGGCACCAAAGAAGGGTAAAAAGTCAATAAACGATAACTAAAACTTGAATTGTACTGCTTCTTACTGCCTATTACAACAACTTAGAAGCTTCTTCGGTGTTCTACTATGGTGGATTTAGCCTCTCCGTATACCGCAGCACGCGACATAGCTTTGCAGACGATAAATGTAACCGTTTAAGAGAGAAGAGCGGCCTCCGTGACGATGTGGCTTTAAGTCGATTTGAAAATAAATGACGAAAACGGACGGATTTCTCAGGTTTTTACTCCATGTGAACACTTTTCACACACTCTCTTGCTACGAGGCTGCTAGTTCTTCTTTCATGCAAAACCGTAAGGTCCTAGCTCATGACCAAGGCACCAAAGAAGGGTAAAAAGTCAATAACCGATTACTAAAACTTGAATTTTACTGCTTCTTACTGTCTATTACATCAACTTCGAAGCTTCTTCTGTGTTTTACTATGCCGCTTTTAGTATCTCCACATACTGCAGCATGCGACATAGCTTTGCAGACGATAAATGTAACCGTTTCAGAGAGAAGAGTGGCCTAAGTGACGATCTGGCTTTAAGTCGATTCGATAACAAATGACGAAAACTTTCTGATTTCTCAGGTTTTTACTACATATGAACACTTTTCACATTCTCCCATGCAACGCGGCTGCTAGTCCTCCTTTCATGCAAAATCCTAAGGTCCTACCTCATGTCAAAGGCACCAAAGAAGGGTAAAAAGTCTATACTCGATAACTAAAGCTTGAATTGTACTGTTTCTTACTGGCTATTACATGAACTTAGAAGCCTCATCTGTGTTCTACTATGGTGCTTTTTGTGTCATCGCATACCGCAGCACGCGACATTGCTTTGCAGACGATAAATGTAACCGTTTAAGAGAGAAGAGCGCCCCCCGTGACGATATGGCTTTAAGTCGATTTGATAATAAATGACGAAAACGGACGGATTTCTCAGGTTTTTACTACATGTGAACACTTTTCACACTCTCCCTTGCAACGCGGCTGCTAGTTCTTCTTTCATGGAAAATCGTAAGGTCCTAGCTCATTTCCAAGGCACCAAAGAAGAGTAAAAAGTCAATAATCGATATCTAAAACTTGAATTTTACTGCTTCTTACTGTCTATTACATCAACTTAGAAGTTTCTTCTGTGTTCTACTATGGCGCTTTTAGTATCTCCACATACCGCAGCACGCGACATAGCTTTGCTGACGATAAATGTAACCGTTTAAGAGAGAAGAGCGGTCCCTGTATCGATTTGGCTTTAAGTCGATTCGATAACAATTGACGAAAACGTAGAGATTTCTCAGGTTTTTACTACATGTGAACATTTTTCAAATTCTCCCTTGCAACGCGGCTACTAGTTCTTCTTTCATTCAAAATCGTAAGGTCCTAGCTCATGTCCAAGGCACCAAAGAAGGGTAAAAAGTCAATAAACGATAAATAAATTTGAATTGTACTGCATCTTACTGCCTATTACATCAACTTAGAAGCTTCTCCGGTGTTCTACTATGGTGCATTTAGCGTCTCCGCATACCGCAGCACGCGACATAGCTTTGCAGACGATAAATGTAAGCGTTTCAGAGAGCAATGCGGCAAAGGTGAGGATCTGGCTTTAAGTCGATTCGACAACAAATGACGGAAACGGAAGGAATTTTCAGGTTTTTACTAGATATGAACACTTTTCACATTCTCCCATGCAACGCGGCTGCTTGTTCTTCTTTCATGCAAATTCGTAAGGTCCTAGCTCATGACCAAGGCACCAAAGAAGGGTAAAAAGTCAGTAACCGATAACTAAAACTTGAATTGTACTACTACTTACTGGCTATTACATCAACTTAGAAGCTTCATCTGTGTTCTACTATGGTGCTTTTAGTGTCTCCGCATACCGCAGCACGCGACATAGCTTTGCAGACGATAAGTACAACCGTTTCAGAGCGAAGAGCGGCTAATTTGACGATCTGGCTTTAAGTCGATTCGATAGCAAATGAAAAAAACGGACGGAATTCTCAGATTTTTACTGCATATGAACACTTTTCACATTCTCCCGTGCAACGCGGCTGCTAGTCCTCCTTTCATGCAGAATCTTAAGGTCCTAGCTCACGTCCAAGGCACCAAAGCAAGCAAAAAAGTCAATAATCGATACCTAAAACCTGAGTTGTACTACTTCTTACTGGCTATTACATCAACTTAGAAGGTTCATCTGTGTTCTACTATGGTGCTTTTAGTATCTCCGCATACCGTAGCACGCGACATAGCTTTGCAGACGACAAATGTAACCGTTTAATAGAGAAGAGTGGCCCTCATGACGATCTGGCTTTAAGTCGATTTGATAACAAATGACGGAAACGGACGGATTTTTCAGGTCTTTACTACATATGAACACTTTTCACATTCTCCCGTGCAACGCGGCTGCCAGTCATCCTTTCATGCAAAATCTTAAGGTCCAAGCCCATGTCCAAGGTACCAAAGCAAGCAAAAAAGTCAATAATCGATACCTAAAACCTGAGTTGTACTACTTCTTCCTGGCTATTACATCAACTTAGAATCTTCATCTGTGTTCTACTATGGTGCTTTTAGTGTCTCCGCATACCGCAGCACGCGACATTGCTTTGCAGACGATAAACGTATCCGTTTCAGACAGAAGAGCGGCCAATGTGACGATCTGGCTTTAAGTCGATTCCATTACAAATGACGAAAACGGACGGATTTCTCAGGTTTTTACTACATATGAACACTTTTCACATTCTCCCATGCACCTCGGCTGCTAGACTTCCTTTCATGCAGAATCTTCAGGTCCTAGCTCATGTCCAAGGCACCAAAGCCAGATAAAAAGTCAATAATCGATACCTAAAACTTGAATTGTACTATTTCTTACTGGCTATTACATCAACTTAGAAGCTTCTTCTGTGTTCTACTATGGTGCTTTTGTTGTCCCCGCATACCGCAGCACGTGACATAGCTTTCCAAACGATAAGTACAACTGTTTCAGAGAGGAGGGCGGCCAATGTGACGATCTGGCATTAAGTCGTTTCGATAACAAATGACGAAAACGGACGGATTTATCAGCTTTTTACTACATATGAACACTTTTCACATTCTCCCGTGCAACGCGGCTACTAGTCCTCCTTTCATGCAGTATCTTAAGGTACTAACTCATGTCCAAGGCACCAAAGCATGCAAAAAAGTCAATAATCGATACCTAAAACCTGAGTTGTACTACATCTTACTGGCTATTACATCAACTTAGAAGCTTCATCTGTGTTCTACTATGGTGCTTTTAGTGTCTCCGTATACCACAGCACGCGACATAGGTTTGCAGACAATAAACGTAACCGTTTCAGATGGAGGGGCGGCCAATGTGACGATCTGGCTTAAAGTCGAATCGATAACAAATGACGAAAACGGACGGATTTTTCAGGTTTTTACTACATATGAACACTTTTCACATTCTCACATGAAACGCGGCTGCTAGTCCTCCTTCCATGCAAAATCTTAATTTCCTAGATCATTTCCATGGCACCAAAGAAGGGTAATATGTCAATAATCGATACCTAAAACTTGAATTATACTACTTCTTATTGGCTATTACATCAACTTAGAAGCTTCATCTGTGTTCTACTATGGTGCTTTTAGTGTCTCCACATACCGCAGCACGCGAAATAGCTTTGCAGACGATAAGTACAACCGTTTCAGAGAGAAGAGCGGCCAATGTGACGATCTGGCTTTAAGTCGATTCGATAACAAATGACGAACACGGACGGGTTTCTCAGGTTTTTACTACATATGAAAACCTTTCACATTCTCCCATGCAACGCGGCAGCTAGACCTCCTTTCATGAAAAATCTTAAGTTCCTAGCTCAAGTCAAAGGCACCAAAGAAGGGTAAAAAGTCAACAATCGATACATAAAACTTGAATTCTACTACTTCTTACTGGCTAATACATCATCTTAGAAGCTTCATCTGCGTTCAACTATGGTGCTTTTATTGTCTCCGCATACCGCAGCACGTGACATTGCGTTGCAGGCGATAAGTACAACTGTTTCAGAGAGGAGGGCGGCCAATGTGACGATCTGGCGTTAAGTCGATTCGATAACAAATGACGAAAACGGACGGATTTATCAGGTTTTTACTACATATGAACACTTTTCACATTCTCCCATGCAACGCGGCTGCTAGTCCTAATTTCATGCAAAATCATAAGTCCCTAACTCATGTCCAAGGCACCAAAGAAGGGTAAAAAGTCAATAATCGATACCTAAAACTTGAATTGTAGAACTTCTTACTGGCTATTACATCAAATTAGAAGCTTCATCTGTGTTCTACTATGGTGATTTAGTGTCTCTGCATCCCGCCGCACACGACATAGCTTTGCAGACGATAAGTACAACCGCTTCAGAGAGAAGAGCGGCCAATGTCACGATCTGGCTTTAATTCGATTCGATAACAAATGACGATAACGGACGGATTTCTCAGGTTTTTACTACATATGAACACTTTTCACATTCTCCAGTGCAACTCGGCTTCTAGTCTTCGTTTCATGCAGAATCTTAAAGTCCTAGCTCATGTCCAAGGCACCAAAGCCAGCAAAAAAGTCAGTAATCGATACTTAAAACCTAAGTTGTACTACTTCTTACTGGCTATAACATCAACTTAGAAGTTTCATCTGTGTTCTACTATGGTGATTTAGTGTCTGCGCATACCGCCGCACACGACATAGCTTTGCAGACGATAAGTACAACCGTTTCAGAGAGAAGAGCGGCCAATGTGGCGATCTGGCTTTAAGTCGATTTGATAAGAAATGACGAAGAGGGACGGATTTCTCAGGTTTTTACTACATATGAAAACTTTTCACATTCTCCCGTGCAACGCGACTGCTAGTCCTCCTTTCATGAAAAATCTTAAGTTCTTAGCTCATGTTCAAGGCACCAAAGAAGGGTAAAAAGTCAATAATCGATACCTAAAACTTGAATTCTACTATTTCCTACTGGCTATTACATCAACTTAGAAGCTTCATCTGTGTTCTACTATGGTGCGTTTAGTGTCTCCGCATACCGCAGCACGCGACATAGCTTTGCAGACAATAAACGTAACCGTTTCAGACAGAATAGCGGCCAATGTGACGATCTGGCTTGAAGTCGATTCGATAACAAATGACGAAAACTGATGGATTTCTCAGGTTTTTACTACATATGAACACTTTTCACATTCTCCCATGCAACGCGGCTGCTAGTCCTCCTTCCATGCAAAATCTTATGTTCGTAGGTCATGTCCAAGGCACCAATGAAGGGTAAAAAGTCAATAATCGATACCTAAAACTTGAATTGTACTACTTATTACTCGCTATTACATCAACTTAGAAGCTTCATCTGTGTTCTACTATGGTGCTTTTATAGTCTCCGCATACCGCAGCACGCGACATAGCTTTGGAGATGATAAATGTAACCGTTTCAGACAGAAGAACGGCCAATGTGACGATCTGGCTTTAAGTCGATTCGATAACATATGACGAAAACGGACGGATTTCTCAACTTTTTACTACATATGAACACTTTTCACATTCTCCCGTGCAACGTGACTGCTAGTCCTCCTTTCATGCAAAATCTCAAGTTCTTAGCTCATGTCCGTGGTACCAAAGAAGGGTAAAAAGTCAATAATCGATACCTAAAACTTGAATTGTACTAATTCTTACTGTCTATTACATCAACTTAGAACCTTCATCTGTGTTCTACTATGGTGCTTTTAGTGTCTCCGCATACCGCAGCACGTGACATAGCTTTGCAGACGATAAACGTAACCGTTTCAGACAGAAGAGCGGCCAATGTGAAAATCTGGCTTTAAGTCGATTCGATAACAAATGACGAATACGGACGGATTTCTCAGGTTTTTACTACATATGAACACTTTTCACATTCTCCCGTGCAACTAGGCTGCTAGTCCTCCTTTCAGGCAGGATCTTAAGGTCCTAGCTCATGTCCAAGGCACCAAAGCCAGCTAAAAAGTCAATAATTGATATCTAGATCTTGAATGTACTACTTCTTACTGGCTATTACATCAACTTAGAACCTTCATCTGTGTTCTACTATGGTGCTTTTAGTGTCTCCGCATACCGCAGCACGTGACATAGCTTTGCAGACGATATCGGAGCGTGGAATGTCAGATCCCTTAATCGGGCAGGTAGGTTAGAAAATTTAAAAAGGGAAATGGATAGGTTAAAGTTAGATATAGGGGGAATTAGTGAAGTTCGCTGGCAGGAGGAACAAGACTTCTCTTCAGGTGACTACAGGGTTATAAACACAAAATCAAATAGGGGTAATGCAGGAGTAGGTTTAATAATGAATAGGAAAATAGGAATGCGGGTAAGCTACTACAAACAGTATAGTGAACGCATTATTGTGGCCAAGATAGATACGAAGCACACACCTACTACAGTAGTACAAGTTTATATGCCAACTAGCTCTGCAGATGATGAAGAAATTGAAGAAAATAAAAGAAATTATTCAGATAGTGAAGGGAGACGAAAATTTAATAGTAATGGGTGACTGGAATTCGAGTGTAGGAAAAGGGAGAGAAGGAAACATAGTAGGTGAATATGGATTGGGTCTAAGAAATGAAAGAGGAAGCCGCCTAGTAGAATTTTGCACAGAGCACAACTTAATCATAGCTAACACTTGGTTTAAGAATCATGAAAGAAGGTTGTATACGTGGAAGAACCCTGGAGATACTAAAAGGTATCAGATATATTATATAATGGTAAGACAGAGATTTAGGAACCAGGTCTTAAGTTGTAAGACATTTCCAGGGGCAGATGTGGACTCTGACCACAATCTATTGGTTATGACCTGTAGATTAAAACTGAAGAAACTGCGAAAATGTGAGAAATTAAGGAGATGGGACCTGGATAAACTGAAAGAACCAGAGGTTGTACAGAGTTTCAGAGAGAGCATAAGGGAACAATTGACAGGAATAGGGGAAAGAAATACAGTAGAAGAAGAATGGGTAGCTCTGAGGGATGTAGTAGTGAAGGCAGCAGAGGATAAAGTAGGTACAAAGACGAGGGCTGCTAGAAATCCTTGGGTAACAGAAGAAATATTGAATTTAATTGATGAAAGGAGAAAATATAAAAATGCAGTAAATGAAGCAGGCAAAAAGGAATACAAACGTCTCAAAAATGAGATCGACAGGAAGTGCAAAATGGCTAAACAGGGATGGCTAGAGGACAAATGTAAGGATGTAGAAGCTTATCTCACTAGGGGTAAGATAGATACTGCCTACAGGAAAATTAAAGAGACCTTTGGAGAGAAGAGAACCAAGTGTATGAATATCAAGAGTGCAGATGGCAGCCCAGTTCTAAGCAAAGAAGGGAAGGCAGAAAGGTGGAAGGAGTATATAGAAGGTTTATACAAGGGCGATGTACTTGAGGACAATATTATGGAAATAGAAGAGGATGTAGATGAAGACGAAATGGGAGATACGATACTGCGTGAAGAGTTTGACAGAGCACTGAAAGACCTGAGTCGAAACAAGGCCCCCGGAGTAGACAACATTCCATTAGAACTACTGACGGCCTTGGGAGAGCCAGTCATGACAAAACTCTACGAGCTGGTGAGCAAGATGTATGAGACAGGCGAAATACCCTCAGACTTCAAGAAGAATATAATAATTCCAATCCCAAAGAAAGCAGGTGCTGACAGATGTGAAAATTACCGAACTATCAGTTTAATAAGCCACGGCTGCAAAATACTAACGCGAATTCTTTACAGACGAATGGAAAAACTGGTAGATGCAGACCTCGGGGAGGATCAGTTTGGATTCCGTCGAAATGTTGGAACACGTGAGGCAATACTGACCTTACGACTTATCTTAGAAGAAAGATTAAGAAAAGGCAAACCTACGTTTCTAGCATTTGTAGACTTAGAGAAAGCTTTTGACAATGTTGACTGGAATACTCTTTTTCAAATTCTAAAGGTGGCAGGGGTAAAATACAGGGAGCGAAAGGCTATTTATAATTTGTACAGAAACCGGATGGCAGTAATAAGAGTCGAGAGGCATGAAACGGAAGCAGTGGTTGGGAAAGGAGTGAGACAGGGTTGTAGCCTCTCCCCGATGTTATTCAATCTGTATATTGAGCAAGCAGTAAAGGAAACAAAAGAAAAATTTGGAGTAGGTATTAAAATTCATGGAGACGAAGTAAAAACTTTGAGGTTCGCCGATGACATTGTAATTCTGTCAGAGACGGCAAAGGACTTGGAAGAGCAGTTGAACGGAATGGACAGTCTCTTGAAAGGAGGATATAAGATGAACATTAACAAAAGCAAAACGAGGATAACGAAATGTAGTCAAATTAAATCGGGTGATGCTGAGGGAATTAGATTAGGAAATGAGACACTTAAAGTAGTAAAGGAGTTTTGCTATTTAGGAAGTAAAATAACTGATGATGGTCAAAGTAGAGAGGATATAAAATGTAGACTAGCAATGGCAAGGAAAGCGTTTCTGAAGAAGAGAAATTTGTTAACATCGAATATAGATTTATGTATCAGGAAGTCGTTTCTGAAAGTATTTGTTTGGAGTGTAGCCATGTATGGAAGTGAAACATGGACGATTACTAGTTTGGACAAGAAGAGAATAGAAGCTTTCGAAATGTGGTGCTACAGAAGAATACTGAAGATAAGGTGGATAGATCACGTAACTAATGAGGAGGTATTGAATAGGATTGGGGAGAAGAGAAGTTTGTGGCACAACTTGACTAGAAGAAGGGATCGGTTGGTAGGACATGTTTTGAGGCATCAAGGGATCACAAATTTAGCATTGGAGGGCAGCGTGGAGGGTAAAAATCGTAGAGGGAGACCGAGAGATGAGTAAACTAAGCCGATTCAGAAGGATGTAGGTTGCAGTAGGTACTGGGAGATGAAGCAACTTGCACAGGATACAGTAGCATGGAGAGCTGCATCAAACCAGTCTCAGGACTGACGACAACAACAACAACAAAGTACAACCGTTTCAGAGAGAAGAGCGGACAATGTGACGATCTGGCTTTAATTCGATTCGATAACAAATGACGAAAACGGACGGATTTATCAGGTTTTTACTACATATGAACACTTTTCACTTTATCCCGTGAAGCGCGGCTGCTTGTCCTCCTTTCATGAAAAATCTTAAGTTCCTAGATCATGTCCAAGGCACCAAAGAAGGTTAAAAAGTCAATAATCGATACCTAAATCTTGAATTGTACTACTTCTTACTAGCTATTAAATCAACTTAGAAGCTTCATCTCTGTTCTACTATGGTGCTTTTTGTGTCTCCGCATACCGCAGCACGCGACATAGCTTTGCAGATGATAAATGTAAACGTTTCAGACAGAAGAGAGGCCAATGTGACGATCTTGCTTTAAGTCGATTCGATAACAAATGACGAAAACGGACGGATTTCTCAGGTTTTTACTACATATGAACACTTTTCACATTCTCCCATGTAACTCGACTGCTAGTCCTCCTTTCATGCAGAATCTTAAGGTCGTATCTCATGTCTAAGTCACCAAAGCCAGCAAAAAAGTCAATAATCGATACCTAAAACTTGAATTGTACCACATCTTACTAGCTATTACATCAACTTATTAGCTTCATCTGTGTTCTACTATGGTGCTTTTTGTGTCTCCACATACCGCAGCACGCGACATAGCTTTGCAGACGATAAACGTAACCGTTTCAGACAGAAGAGCGGCCAATGTGACGATCTGGCTTTAAGTCGATTCGATAACAAACGACGAAAACAGACGGATTTCTCAGGTTTTTACTACATATGAACACTTTTCACATTCTCCCATGACACGCGGCTGCTAGTCCTCCTTTCATACAAAATCGTAAGGTCCTAGCCCATGCCCAAGGCACCAAAGAAGGGTAAAAAGTCAATAATCCATAAATAAAACTTGAATTGTACTACTTCTTACTGGCTATTACATCAACTTAGAAGCTCCATCTGTGTTCTACTATGGTGCTTTTATTGTCTCCGCGTACCACAGCACGCGACATAGTTTTGCAGATGATCAGTACAACCGTTTCAGAGAGGAGAGCGGCCAATGTGACGATCTGGCTTTAAGTCGATTCGATAACAAATGACGAAAACTGACGGATTTCTCAGGTTTTTACTACATATGAACACTTTTCACATTCTCCCATACAACGCGGCAGCTAGTCCTCCTTCCATGCAAAATCTTATGTTCATTGCTCATGTCCAAGGCACCAATTAAGGGTAAAAAGTCAATAATCGATACCTAAAACTTGAATTGTACTACTTATTACTCGCTATTACATCAACTTAGAAGCTTCATCTGTGTTCTACTATGGTGCTTTTATAGTCTCCGCATACCGCAGCACGCGACATAGCTTTGGAGATGATAAATGTAACCGTTTCAGACAGAAGAGCGGCCAATGTGACGATCTGGCTTTAAGTCGATTCGATAACATATGACGAAAACGGACGGATTTCTCAGGTTTTTACTACATATGAACACTTTTCACATTCTCCCGTGCAACGTGACTGCTAGTCCTCCTTTCATGCAAAATCTCAAGTTCTTAGCTCATGTCCATGGTACCAAAGAAGGGTAAAAAGTCAATAATCGATACCTAAAACTTGAATTGTACTACTTCTTACTGTCTATTACATCAACTTAGAACCTTCATCTGTGTTCTACTATGGTGCTTTTAGTGTCTCCGCATACCGCAGCACGCGACATAGCTTTGCAGACGATAAACGTAACCGTTTCAGACAGAAGAGCGGCCAATGTGAAAATCTGGCTTTAAGTCGATTCGATAACAAATGACGAATACGGACGGATTTCTCAGGTTTTTACTACATATGAACACTTTTCACATTCTCCCGTGCAACTAGGCTGCTAGTCCTCCTTTCAGGCAGGATCTTAAGGTCCTAGCTCATGTCCAAGGCACCAAAGCCAGCTAAAAAGTCAATAATTGATTTCTAAAACTTGAATGTACTACTTCTTACTGGCTATTACATCAACTTAGAACCTTCATCTGTGTTCTACTATGGTGCTTTTAGTGTCTCCGCATACCGCAGCACGTGACATAGCTTTGCAGACGATATCGGAGCGTGGAATGTCAGATCCCTTAATCGGGCAGGTAGGTTAGAAAATTTAAAAAGGGAAATGGATAGGTTAAAGTTAGATATAGGGGGAATTAGTGAAGTTCGCTGGCAGGAGGAACAAGACTTCTGGTCAGGTGACTACAGGGTTATAAACACAAAATCAAATAGGGGTAATGCAGGAGTAGGTTTAATAATGAATAGGAAAATAGGAATGCGGGTAAGCTACTACAAACAGTATAGTGAACGCATTATTGTGGCCAAGATAGATACGATGCACACACCTACTACAGTAGTACAAGTTTATATGCCAACTAGCTCTGCAGATGATGAAGAAATTGAAGAAATGTACGATGAAATAAAAGAAATTATTCAGATAGTGAAGGGAGACGAAAATTTAATAGTAATGGGTGACTGGAATTCGAGTGTAGGAAAAGGGAGAGAAGGAAACATAGTAGGTGAATATGGATTGGGTCTAAGAAATGAAAGAGGAAGCCGCCTAGTAGAATTTTGCACAGAGAACAACTTAATCATAGCTAACACTTGGTTTAAGAATCATGAAAGAAGGTTGTATACGTGGAAGAACCCTGGAGATACTAAAAGGTATCAGATATATTATATAATGGTAAGACAGAGATTTAGGAACCAGGTCTTAAGTTGTAAGACATTTCCAGGGTCAGATGTGGACTCTGACCACAATCTATTGGTTATGACCTGTAGACTAAAACTGAAGAAACTGCGAAAATGTGAGAAATTAAGGAGATGGGACCTGGATAAACTGAAAGAACCAGAGGTTGTACAGAGTTTCAGAGAGAGCATAAGGGAACAATTGACAGGAATAGGGGAAAGAAATACAGTAGAAGAAGAAAGGGTAGCTCTGAGGGATGTAGTAGTGAAGGCAGCAGAGGATAAAGTAGGTACAAAGACGAGGGCTGCTAGAAATCCTTGGGTAACAGAAGAAATATTGAATTTAATTGATGAAAGGAGAAAATATAAAAATGCAGTAAATGAAGCAGGCAAAAAGGAATACAAACGTCTCAAAAATGAGATCGACAGGAAGTGCAAAATGGCTAAACAGGGATGGCTAGAGGACAAATGTAAGGATGTAGAAGCTTATCTCACTAGGGGTAAGATAGATACTGCCTACAGGAAAATTAAAGAGACCTTTGGAGAGAAGAGAACCAAGAGTATGAATATCAAGAGTGCAGATGGCAGCCCAGTTCTAAGCAAAGAAGGGAAGGCAGAAAGGTGGAAGGAGTATATAGAAGGTTTATACAAGGTCGATGTACTTGAGGACAATATTATGGAAATAGAAGAGGATGTAGATGAAGACGAAATGGGAGATACGATACTGCGTGAAGAGTTTGACAGAGCACTGAAAGACCTGAGTCGAAACAAGGCCCCCGGAGTAGACAACATTCCATTAGAACTACTGACGGCCTTGGGAGAGCCAGTCATGACAAAACTCTACGAGCTGGTGAGCAAGATGTATGAGACAGGCGAAATACCCTCAGACTTCAAGAAGAATATAATAATTCCAATCCCAAAGAAAGCAGGTGCTGACAGATGTGAAAATTACCGAACTATCAGTTTAATAAGCCACGGCTGCAAAATACTAACGCTATTACTCCTTTCATGCAGAATCTTAAGGTCCTAGCTCATGTCCAAGGCACCAAAGCCAGCTAAAAAGTCAATAATCGATAGATAAAACTTGAATTGTACTACTTCTTACTGGCTATTACATCAACTTAGATGCTTCATCTGTGTTCCACTATGGTGCTTTTAGTGTCTCCGCATACCGCGGCACGCGACATAGCTTTGCAGACGATAAATGTAACCGTTTCAGACAGAAGAGCGGCCAATGTGACGATCTGGCTTTAAGTCGATTTGATAACAAATGACGAAAACGGACGGATTTCTCGGGTTTTTACTACATATGAACACTTTTCACATTCTCCCGTGAAACGCGGCTGCTAGTCCTCCTTTCATGCAAAATCTTAAGTTCCTAGCTCATGTCCAAGGCACCAAAGAAGGGTAAAGAGTCAATAATCGATACCTAAAACTTGAATTGTACTACTTCTTACTGGCTATTACATCAACTTAGAAGCTTCATCTGTGTTCTACTATGGTGCTTTTAGTGCCTCCACATACCGCAGCACGCGACATAGCTTTGCAGACGATAAATGTAACTGTTTCAGACAGAAGAGCGGCCAATGTGACGACCTGGCTTTAAGTCGATTCGATAACAAATGACGAAAACGGACGGATTTCTTAGGTTTTTACTACATATGGTCACTTTTCACATTCTCCCGTGCAACTCGGCTGCTAGTCCTCCTTCATGCAGAATCTTAAGGTCCTAGCTCATGTCCAAGGCACCAAAAACAGCTAAAAAGTCAATAATCGATACCTAAAACTTAATTTCTACTACTTCTTACTGGCTATTACATCAACTTAGATGCTTCATCTGTGATCCACTATGGTGCTTTTAGTGTCTCCGCATACCGAAGCACGTGACATAGCTTTGCAGACGATAAATGTAATCGTTTCAGTCAGAAGAGCGGCCAATGTGACGATCTGGGTTTAAGTCGATTCGATAACAAATGACGAAAACGGACGGATTTCACAGGTTTTTACTACATATGAACACCTTTCATATTCTCCCGTGCAACGCGGCTGCTAGTCCTCCTTTCATGCAATATCCTAAGTTCCTAGCTCATGTCCAAGGCACCTAAGATGGGTAAAAAGTCAATAATCGATACCTAAAACTTGAATTGTACTACTTCTTACTGGCTATTACATCAACTTAGATGCTTCATCTGTGTTCCACTATGGTGCTTTTAGTGTCTCCGCATACCGCGGCACGCGACATAGCTTTGCAGACGATAAATGTAACCGTTTCAGACAGAAGAGCGGCCAATGTGACAATCTGGCTTTAAGTCGATTTGATAACAAATGACGAAAACGGACGGATTTCTCGGGTTTTTACTACATATGAACACTTTTAACATTCTCCCGTGAAACGCGGCTGCTAGTCCTCCTTTCATGCAAAATCTTAAGTTCCCAGCTCATGTCCAAGGCACCAAAGAAGGGTAAATAGTCAATAATCCATAACTAAAACTTGAACTTTACTGCTTCTTACTGTCTATTACATCATCTTAGAAGCTTCTTCTGTGTTGTACTATGGTGCATTTAGCGTCTCCGCATACCGCAGCACGCGACATAGCTTTGCAGACGATAAATGTAACCGTTTCAGAGAGGAATGCGGCAAAGGTGAGGATCTGGCTTTAAGTCGATTCGACAACAAATGACGAAAACGGAAGTGATTTTCAGGTTTTTACTACATATGAACACTTTTGACATTCTCCCATGAAACGCGGCTGCTATTCCACCTGTCATGCAAAATCTTAAGGTCCTAGCTCATGACAAAGGCACCAAAGAAGGGTAAAAAGTCAGTAATCGATAACTAAAACTTGAATTGTACTACTACTTACTGGCTATTACATCAACTTAGAAGCTTCACCTGTTTTCTACTATGGTGCTTTTAGTATCTACGCATACCGCAGCACGCGACATAGCTTTGCAGACGATAAATGTAACCGTTTCAGAGAGAAGAGCGGCTCCCGTGACGATCTAGCTTTAAGTCGATTTGATAACAAATGACGGAAATGGACGGATTTTTCATGTTTTTACCAAATATGAACACCTTTAACATTCTCCCGTGCAATGCGGCTGCTAGTTCTTTTTTCATGCAAAGTCGTAATGTCCTAGTTCATGTCCAAGGCACCAAAGAAGGGTAAAAAGTCAATAATCGATAACTAAAACTTGAATTTTACTGCTTGTCACTGTCTATTACATTAACTTAGAAGCTTCTTCTGTGTTCTACTATGGCGCTTTTAGTATCTCCACATACCGCAGCACGCGACATAGCTTTCCAGACGATAAATTTAACCGTTTCAGAGAGAAGAGCGACTATTGTGGAAGTCTGGCTTGAAGTCGATTCGATAATAAATGACGAAAACTTTCTGATTTCTCAGGTATTTACTACATATGAACACTTTTCACATTCTCCCATACAACGCGGCTGCTAGTCCTCCTTTCATGCAAAATCCTAAGGTCCTACCTCATGTCCAAGGCACCAAAGAAGGGTAAAAAGTCTATACACGATAACTAAAGCTTGAATTGTACTGTATCTTACTGGCTATTACATGAACTTAGAAGCTTCTTCTTTGTTCTACTATGGTGCTTTTTGTGTCTTCGCATACCGCAGCACGCGACATTGCTTTGTAGACGATAAATGTAACCGTTTCAGAGAGAGGAGTGGCCTATGTGACGATCAGGCTTTAAGTCGATTTGATAACAAATGTCGGAAACGGACGGATTTCTCAGGTTTTTACTACATGTGAACACTTTTCACACTCTCCCTTGCAACGCGGCTGCTAGTTCTTCTTTCATGCAAAATCGTAAGGTCCTAGCTCATGTCCAAGGCACCAAAGAAGGGTAAAAAGTCAATAAACGATAAGTAAAACTTGAATTGTACTGCTTCTTACTGCCTATTACATCAACTTAGAAGCTTCTTCGGTGCATCTAGCCTCTCCGCATACCGCACCACGCGACATAGCTTTGCAGACGATAAATGTAACCGTTTCAGAGAGAAGAGCGACTATTGTGGAAGTCTGGCTCGAAGTCGATTCGATAACAAATGACGAAAACTTTCTGATTTCTGAGGTTTTTACTACATGTGAAAACTTTTCACATTCTCCCTTGCAACGCGGCTACTAGTTCTTCTTTCATGCAAAGTCGTAAGTTCCTAGCTCATGACCAAGGCACCAAAGAAGGGTAAAAAGTCAGTAACCCTTAACTAAAACTTGAATTGTACTACTACTTACTGGCTATTACATCAACGTAGAAGCTTCATCTGTTTTCTGCTATGGTGCTGTTAGTATCTACGCATACCGCAGCACGCGACATAGCTTTGCAGACGATAAATGTAACCGTTTAAGAGAGAAGAGCGGCCCCCGTGACGATCTGGCTTTAAGTCGATTTGATAACAAATGACGGAAACGGACGGATTTTTCAGGTTTTTTCTAAATATGAACACCTTTAACATTCTCCCGTGCAACGCGGCTGCCAGTCATCCTTACATGCAAATTCTTAAGGAATTAGCTCATGTCCAAGGCACCTAAGAAGGGCAAAAAGTCAATAATCAATAACTAAAACTTGAATTGTACTACTTATTGCTGGCTACTACATCAACTTAGAAGCTTCTTCTGTGTTCTACTATGGTGCTTTTTGTGACTCCGCATACCGCAGCACGGGACATAGCATTGCTGACGATAAATGTAACTGTTTAATAGAGAATAGCGGCCCCCATGACGATCTGGCTTTAAGGCGATTTGATACCAAATGACGAAAACGGACGGATTATTCAGGTTTTTACTACATGTGAACACTTTTCACATTCTCCCGTGCAACGCGGCTGCCAGTCATCCTTTCATGCAAAATCTTATGTTCTTATCTCATGTCCAAGGCACCAAAGAAGGGTAAAAAGTCAATAATCGATACCTAAAACTTGAATTGTACTACTTCTTCCTGGCTATTACATCAACTTAGAAGCTTCATCTGTGTTCTACTATGGTGCTTTTAGTGTCTCCGCATACCGCAGCACGCGACATTGCTTTGCAGACGATAAACGTATCCGTTTCAGACAGAAGAGCGGCCAATGTGACGATCTGGCTTTAAGTCGATTCGATTACAAATGACGAAAACGTACGGATTTCTCTGGTTTTTACTACATATGAACACTTTTCACATTCTCCCGTGCAATTCGGCTGCTAATCCTCATTTCATGGAATATCGTAAGTTCCAAGCTCAAGTCCAAGGCACCAACGAAGGGTGAAAAGTCAGTAATCGATACCTAAAACTTGAATTCTACTACTTCTTACTGGCTATTACATCAACTTAGAAGCTTCATCTGCGTTCTACTATGGTGCTTTTAGTGTCTCCGCATACCGCAGCACGTGACATAGCTTTGCAGACGATAAATGTATCCGTTTCAGACAGAAGAGCGGCCAATGTGACGCTCTGGCTTTAAGTCGATTCGATAACAAAAGACGAAAACGGACGGATTTCTCAGGTTTTTACTACATATGAACACTTTTCACATTCTCCCATGCACCTCGGCTGCTAGACTTCCTTTCATGCAGAATCTTCAGGTCCTAGCTCATGTCCAAGGCACCAAAGCCAGATAAAAAGTCAATAATCGATACCTAAAATTTGAATTGTACTACTTCTTACTGGCTATTACATCCACTTAGAAGCTTCATCAGTGTTCTACTATGGTGCTTTTAGTGTCTCCGCATACCGCAGCACGCGACATACCTTTGCAGACGATAAGTACAACCGTTTCAGAGCGAAGAGCGGCTAATTTGACGATCTGGCTTTAAGTCGATTCGATAACAAATGACGAAAACGGACGGATTACTCAGATTTTTACTACATGTGAACACTTTTCACATTCTCCCGTGCAACGCGGCTGCTAGTCCTCCTTCCATGCAAAATCTTAAGTTCCTAGCTTATTTCCATGGCACCAAAGAAGGGTAAAATGTCAATAATCGATACCTAAACGTTGAATTGTACTACTTCTTACTGGCTATTACATCAACTTAGAAGTTTCATCTGTGTTTTACTATGGTGCTTTTAGTGTCTCCGCATACCGCTGCACGCGACATAGCTTTGCAGACGATAAGTACAAACGTTTCAGAGAGAAGAGCGGCCAATGTGACGATGTGGCTTTAAGTCGATTGAATAACAAATGACGAACAGGGACGGATATCTCAGGTTTTTAGTACATATGAACACTTTTCACATTCTCCCGTGCAACGCGGCTGCTAGTCCTACTTTCATGAAAAATCTTAAGTTATTACCTCATGTCCAAAGCACCAAAGAAGGGTAAAAAGTCAATAATCGATACCTAAAACTTGAATTGTACTATTTCTTACTGGCTATTACATCAACTTAGAAGCTTCTTCTGTGTTCTACTATGGTGCTTTTGTTGTCTCCGCATACCGCAGCACGTGCCATAGCTTTCCAAACGATAAGTACAACTGTTTCAGAGAGGAGGGCGGCCAATGTGACGATCTGGCATTAAGTCGTTTCGATAACAAATGACGAAAACGGACGGATTTATCAGCTTTTTTCTACATATGAACACTTTTCACATTCTCCCGTGCAACGCGGGTACTAGTCCTCCTTTCATGCAGAATCTTAAGGTCCTAACTCATGTCCAAGGCACCAAAGCATGCAAAAAAGTCAATAATCGATACCTAAAACCTTAGTTGTACTACATCTTACTGGCTATTACATCAACTTAGAAGCTTCATCTGTGTTCTACTATGGTGCTTTTAGTGTCTCCGTATACCACAGCACGCGACTTAGGTTTGCAGACAATAAACGTAACCGTTTCAGATGGAGGGGCGGCCAATGTGACGATCTGGCTTAAAGTCGAATCGATAACAAATGACAAAAACGGACGGATTTTTCAGGTTTTTACTACATATGAACACTTTTCACATTCTCACATGCAACGCGGCTGCTAGTCCTCCTTCCATGCAAAATCTTAAGTTCCTAGATCATTTCCATGGCACCAAAGAAGGGTAAAATGTCAATAATCGATACCTAAAACTTGAATTGTACTACTTCTTATTGGCTATTACATCAACTTAGAAGCTTCATCTGTGTTCTACTATGGTGCTTTTAGTGTCTCCGCATACCGCTGCACGCGACATAGCTTTCAGACAATAAACGTAACCGTTGCAGACAGAAGAGCGGCCAATGTGACGATCTGGGTTTAAGTCGATTCGATAACAAATGACGAAAACTTACGGATTTCTCAGGTTTTTACTACATATAAACACTTTTCAAATTCTCCCATGCAACGCGGCTGCTAGTCCTCCTTCCGTGCAAAATCTTATGTTCCTAGCTGATGTCCAAGGCACCAATGAAGAGTAAAAAATCAATAATCGATACCTAAAACTTTAATTATACTACAACTTACTGGCTATTACATCAACTTAGAAGCTTCATCTGTGTTCAACTATGGTGCTTTTATTGTCTCCGCATACCGCAGCACGTGACATTGCTTTGCAAGCGATAAGTACAACTGTTTTAGAGAGGAGGGCGGCCAATGTGACGATCTGGCGTTAAGTCGATTCGATAACAAATGACGAAAACGGACGGATTTATCATTTTTTTCCTACATATGAACACTTTTCACATTCTCCCATGCAACGCGGCTGCTAGTCCTAATTTCATTCAAAATCATAAGTCCCTAACTCATGTCCAAGGCACCAAAGAAGGGTAAAAAGTCAATAATCGATACCTAAAACTTGAATTGTACTACTTCTTACTAGCTATTACATCAAGTTAGGAGCTTCATCTGTGTTCTACTATGGTGCTTTTTGTGTCTCCGAATACCGCAGCACGCGACGTAGCTTTGCAGACGATAAATGTAACCGTTTCAGACAGAAGAGCGGCGAATGTGACGATCTGGCATTAAGTCGATTCGATAACATATGACGAAAACGGACGGATTTCTCATGTTTTTACTACATATGAACACTTTTCACATTCTCCCGTGCTACGTGACTGCTAGTCCTCCTTTCATGCAAAATCTTAAGTTTTTAGCTCATGTCCAAGGTACCAAAGAAGGGTAAAAAGTCAATAATCGCTACCTAAAACTTGAATTGTACTACGTCTTACTGGCTATTACATCAACTTAGAAGCATCATCTGTGTTCTACTATGGTGCTTTTAGTGTCTCCGCATACCGCAGCACGCGACATAGCTTTACAGACGATAAGTACAACCGTTTCAGAGAGAAGAGCGGCCTATGTGACGATCTGGCTTTAAGTCGATTCGATAACAAATGACGAACACAGACGGATTTCTCAGGTTATTACTACATATGAAAACTTTTCACATTCTCCCGTGCAACACGGCTGCTAGTCCTCCTTCCATTCAAAATCTTAAGTTCCTAGCTCATGTCCAAGGCACCAAAGAAGGGTAAAAACTCAATAATCGACACCTAAAACTTGAATTGTACTACTTCTTACTGGCTATTACATCAACTTAGAAGCTTTATCTTTGTTCTTCTATGGTACTTTTAGTGTCTCCGCATACCGCAGCACGTGACATAGCTTTGCAGACGATAAATGTATCCGTTTCAGACAGAAGAGCGGCCAATGTGACGATGTGGCTTTAAGTCGATTCGATAACAAATGGCGAAAACGGACATATTTCTCAGGTTTTTGCTATATATGATTACTCTTCACATTCTCCCGTGCAACGCGGCTGCTAGTGCTCCTTTCATGCAAAATCTTAAGGTCCTAGTTCATGTCCAAGGCACCAAAGAAGGGTAAAAACTCAATAATCGACACCTAAAACTTGAATTGTACTACTTCTTACTGGCTATTACATCAACTTAGAAGCTTTATCTTTGTTCTTCTATGGTACTTTTAGTGTCTCCGCATACCGCAGCACGTGACATAGCTTTGCAGACGATAAATGTATCCGTTTCAGACAGAAGAGCGGCCAATGTGACGATGTGGCTTTAAGTCGATTCGATAACAAATGGCGAAAACGGACATATTTCTCAGGTTTTTGCTATATATGATTACTCTTCACATTCTCCCGTGCAACGCGGCTGCTAGTGCTCCTTTCATGCAAAATCTTAAGTTTCTAGCTAATGTCCAAGGCACCAAAGCCAGCAAAAACGTCAGTAATCGATACCTAAAACCTAAGTTGTACTACTTCTTACTGGCTATAACATCAACTTAGAAGTTTCATCTGTGTTCTACTATGGTGATTTAGTGTCTGCGCATACCGCCGCACACGACATAGCTTTGCAGACGATAAGTACAACCGTTTCAGAGAGAAGAGCGGCCAATGTGGCGATCTGGCTTTAAGTCGATTTGATAAGAAATGACGAACAGGGACGGATTTCTCAGGTTTTTACTACATATGAAAACTTTTCACATTCCATCGTGCAACGCGGCTGATAGTCCTCCTTTCATGCAATATCTTAAGGTCCTAGCTCATGTCTAAGGCACCAAAGAAGGGTAAGAAGTCAATAATCGATAACTAAAACTTGAATTGTACTGCTTCTTACTGGCTATTACATCAACTTAGAAGCTTCCTCTGTTTTCTACTATGTGTGCTTTTAGTGCCTCGCATACCGCAGCACCCGACATGGCTTTGCAGACGATAAATGTAACCTATTCAGAGAGAAGAGCGGCCAATGTGACGATCTGGCTTTAAGTCGATTCGATAACAAATGACGAGAACGGACGGATTTCTCAGGTTTTTACTACATATGAACACTTTTCACATTCTCCCGTGCAACGCAGCTGCTAGTCCTCTTTTCATGGAATATCTTAAGGTCCTAGTTCATGTCTAAGGCACCAAAGAAGGGTAAGAAGTCAATAAGCAAAAACTAAAACTTGAAATGTACTGCTTCTTACTGGCTATTACATCAACTTTGAAGCTTCTACTGTGTTCTACTATGGTGCTTTTTGTGTCTCCGCATACTGCAGCATGCGACGTAGCTTTGCAGACGATAAATGTAACCGTTTTAGAGAGAATAGCAGCCAATGTGACGATCTGGCTTTAATTCGATTCGACAACAAATGACGAAAACGGACGGATTTCTCAGGTTTTTACTACATATGAACACTTTTTACATTCTCCATGCAACGAGGCTGCTAATCCTCCTTTCAGGCAAAATCTTAAGGTCCTAGCTCATGTCCAAGGCAGCAAGGATGTGTAAAAAGTGAACAATCGATAACTAAATCTTAAATTGTACTGCTTCTTACTGGCTATTACATCAACTTAGAAGCTTCTTCTGTGTTCTACTATGGTGCTTTTTGTGTCTCCGCATACCGCAGCACGCGACGTAGCTTTGCAGACGATAAATGTAACCGTTTTAGAGAGAAAAGCAGCCAATGTGACGATCTGGCTTTAATTCGATTTGATAACAAATGACGATAACGGACGGATTTCTCAGGTTCTTGCAACATATAAACACTCTTCACATTCTCCCATGCAACGTGGCTGCTAGTCCTCCTTTCAGGCAAACTCTTAAGGTCCTAGTTCATGCCCACGGCACCAAGGAAGTGTAAAAAGTCAATAATCGATAACTAAATCTTAAATTGTACTGCTTCTTACTGGCTATTACATCAACTTAGAAGCTTCTTCTGTGTTCTACTATGGTGCTTTTAGTGTCTCCGCATACCGCAGCAGCCGACATAGCTTTGCTGACGATAAATGTAACCGTTTCAGAGAGGAGAGCGGCCAATGTGACGACCTGGCTTTAAGTCGATTCGATAACAAATGACTAAAAAGGATGGATTTCTCACGTTTTTACAATATATGAACGCTTTTCACATCCTCCCGTGCAACACGGCTGCTAGTCCTCCTTTCATGCAAAATCTTAAGGTCCTAGCTCATGTCCAAGGCACCAAAGAAGGGTAAAAAGTCAATAATCGATAACTAAAACGTGAATTGTACTGCTTCTTACTGGCTATTACATCAACTTAGAAGCTTCCTTTGTGTTATACTATGGTGCTTTTAGTGTCTCCGCATACCGCAGCACGTGACGTTGCTTTGCAGACGATAAATGTAACCGTTTCAGAGAGAAATGCGGCAATTGTGACGATATGGCTTTAAGTCGATTGAATAACAAATTACGAAAACGGTCGGATTTCTCAGGATTTTACTACATATGAACACTTTTCATATTCTCCCGTGCAACGAGGCTGCTAGTCCTCCTTTCATTCAAAATCGTTAAGTGCTATCTCATTTGCAAGGCACCAAAGTAGGGTAAAAAGTAATCGATCCATACCTAAAACCTGAATTGTACTGCTTGTTACTGGCTATTACATCAACTTAGAAGTTTCTTCTGTGTTCTACTATGGTGCTTTTATTGTCTCCGCATACCGCAGCACGCGACGTAGTTTTGCAGACGATAAACGTAACTGTTTCAGAGAGAAGAGCACCCTATGTGACGATCTGGCTTCAAGTCGATTCGATAACAAATGCCGAAAACGGACGGATTTCTCAGATTTTTACTACACACAAATTCTTTTCACATTCTCCCGTGCAACGCGGCTGCTAATCCTCTATTCATGCAATATCTTAAGGTCCTAGCTCATGTCTAAGGCACCAAAGCAGGATCAGAAGACAATAATCGATAACAAAAACTTGAATTGTACTGCTTCTTACTCGCTATTACATCAACTTAGAGGCTTCTTCTGTGTTCTACTATGGTGCTGTTAGTGAGTCCGCATACCGCAGCACGCTACATAGGTTTGTAGACGCTAAATGTAACCGTTTCAGAGAGAAGAGGGACCAATGTGACGATCTGGCTTTAAGTCGATTCCATAACAAATGACGAAAACGGACGGATTTCTCAGATTTTTACTACATATGAACACTTTTCACATCCTCCCGTGCACCACGGCTGCTAGCCCTCCTTTCATGCAATATCTTAAGGTCCTAGTTCATGTGTAAGGCAACAAAGAAGGGTAAGAAGTCAATAATCGACAAATAAAACTTGAATCGTACTGCTTCTTACTGGCTATTACATAAACTTAGAAGCTTCTTCTGTGTTCTACTATGGTGCTTTTAGAGTCTAAGCATACCGCAGCACGCGACGTAGCTTTGCAGACGATAAATGTAACCGTTTCATAGAGAAGAGCAGTTAATGTGACGATCTGGCTCTAAGTCGATTCGATAACAAATGACGAAAACGGACGGATTTCTCAGGTTTTTACTACACACAAATTATTTTCACATTCTCCCGTGCAATGCGGCTGCTAGTCCTCTTTTCATGCAATGTCTTAATGTTCTAGCTAATGTCTAAGGCACCAAAGCAGGGTAAGAAGTCAATAATCGATAACTTAAACTTGAATTGTACTGCTTCTTACTGGCTATTACATCAACTTAGAAGCTTCTTCTGTGTTCTACTGTGGTGCTTTTAGTGTCTCTGCATTCCGCAGCACGTGACATAGCTTTGCAGACGATAAATGTAACCGTTTCAGAGAGAAGAGCTGCCAACGTGACGATCTGGCTAAAAGTCGATTCGATAACAAATGACGAAAACCGTCGGATTTCTCAGGTTTTTACTACGTATGAGTACTTTTCATATTCTCCCGTGCAACGAGGCTGCTAGTACTCCTTTCATGCAAAATCGTAAAGTTCTAACTCATTTCCAAGGCACCGAAGAAGGGAAAAAGTCATGGATCGATAACTAAAACTTGAATTGTACTGATTCTTACTGGCTATTACATCAACTTTGAAGCTTCTACTGTGTTCTACTATGGTGCTTTTAGTGTCTTTGCATACCGCAGCACGTGACATAGCTTTGCAGACGATAAATGTAACCGTTTCAGAGAGAACAGCGGCCAATATGACGATCTGGCTTTAAGACGAATCGTTAACAAATGACGAAAACGGGCCGATTTCCCAGGTTTTTACTACATACGAACACTTTTCACTTTCTCCCGTGCAACGCGGTTGCAAGTCCTCCTTTCAGGCAAAATCTTAAGGTCCTAGTTCATGTCCAAGGCACCAAGGAAGTGTAAAAAGTCAATAATCGATAACTAAATCTTAAATTGTACTGCTTCTTACTGGCCATTACATCAACTTAGAAGCTTCTTCTGTGTTCTACTATAGTGCTCTTAGAGTCTCCGCATGCCGCATCACGCGACATAGTTTTGCACACGATAAATGTAACCGTTTAATAGAGAAGAGCGGCTAATGTGACGATCAGACATTAAGACGATTCGATAGCAAATGACGAACACGGGTGGATTTCTTAGGTTTTTACTACATACGAACACATTTCACATTCTCCCGCGCAACGTGGCTGCTAGTCCACCCTTTATGCAACACCTTAAGGTAGTACCTCATGTCCAAGGCACCAAAGCCGGCTAAAAAGTAAAAAATCGTTAACTAAAACTTGAATTGTACTGCTTCTTATTGGCTATTACATCAACTTAGAAGCTTCTTCTATGGTCTATTATGGTGCTTTTAGTGTCTCCGCTTTCCGCAATACGCGACTTAGTTTTGCACACGATAGATGTAACCGTTTAATAGAGAAGAGCGGCCAATGTGACGATCTGACATTAAGTCGAATCGATACCAAAAGACGAAAACGGGCCGATTTTATAGGTTTTTACTACATACGAACACTTTTCACCTTGTCCCGTGCAACGTAGCTGCTAGTCCTCCATTCATGAAAAATCTTAATTTCCTAGCTCTTGTCGAAGGCACCAAAGCCGGCAAATAAGTCAAAAATCGATAACTAAACTTGAATTTTACTGCTTCTTATTGGTTATTACATCAACTTAGAAGCTCCTTATGTGTTCTACTATGGTGCTCTTAGAGTCTCCGCTTGCCGCATCACGCGACATAGTCTTGCACACGATAAATGTAACCGTTTAATAGAGAAGAGCGGCTAATGTGACGATCAGACATTAAGACGATTCGATAGCAAATTACGGAAACGGGCGGATCTCTTAGGTTTTTACTACATATGAACACTTTTCACATTCTCCCGTGCAACGTTGCTGCTAGTCCTTCTTCATTCAAAATCTTAAGGTCCTAGCGCATGTCCAAAGCACCAAAGCCAGCTAAAAAGTCAAAAATCGATAACTAATACTTGAATTGTACCGCTTCTTACTTGTTATTACATCAACTTAGAAGCTTCTCGTGTGTTCTACTATTGTGCTTTTAGCGTCTCCGCATTCCGCAGCACGCGACATAGCTTTGCACACGATAAATGCAACCGTTTCAGAGAGAAGAGCGGCCAATATGACCATCTGACATTAAGTCGATTCCATTGCAAATGACGAAAACGGGCTGATTTATTAGGTTCTTACTACATACGAACACTTTTCACATTCTGCTGTGCAACGTGGCTGCTAGGCGTCGCTTCATTCAAAAACTTAAGGTCCTAGCTCATGTCCAAAGCACGAAAGCCGGCAAAAAGTCAAAAATCGATTACTAAAACTTTAATTGTACTGCTTCTTACTTGCAATTACATCAACTTAGAAGCTTCTTCTGTGTTCTACTATGGCGCTTTTAGTGTCTCCGCATTCCGCAATACGCGACATAGTTTTGCACACGATAGATGTAACCGTTTAATAGAGAAGAGCGGCCAATGTGACGATCTGACATTAAGTCGAATCGATACCAAAAGACGAAAACGGGCCGATTTTATAGGTTTTTCTACATACGAACACTTTTCACCTTCTCCCGTGCAACGTGGCTGCTAGTCCTCCATTCATGAAAAATCTTAATTTCCTATCTCATGTCGAAGGCACCAAAGCCGGCAAAAAAGTCAAAATTCGATAACTAAACTTGAAGTTTACTGCTTCTTACTGGCTATTACATCAACTTAGAAGCTTCTTCTGTATTCTATTATGCTGCTTTTAGTGTCTCCGCATTCCGCAGCACTCGACATAGCTTTGCACATGATAAATGTAACCGTTTCAGAGAGAAGGGCGGCCAATGTGACCATCTGACGTTAAGTCGATTCGATAGCAAATGACGGAAACGGGCGGATCTCTTAGGTTTTTACTACATATGAACACTTTTCACATTCTCCCGTGCAACGTGGCTGCTTGTCCTTCTTCATGCAAAATCTTAAGGTCCTAGCGCATGTCCAAGGCAGCAAAGCCGGCTAAAAAGTCAAAAATCGATAAACAAAACTTGAATTGTTCTGCTTCTTACTTGCTATTAAATCAATATAGAAGCTTCTTCTGTGTTCTACTATGGTGCTTTTAGCGTCTCCGCATTCTGCAGCACGCGACGTAGCTTTCCACACGTTAAAAGTAATCGTTTCAGAGAGAAGAGTGGTTAATGTGACCATCTAACATTAAGTCGATTCGATAGCAAATGACGAAAACAGGCTGATTTATTAGCTTGTTACTACATATGACCACTTTTCACATTCTCCCATGCAACGTAGCTGCTAGTCCTCCCTTCATGCAAAATCATAACGTCTTAGCTCATGTCTAAGGCACCAAAGCAGGCTAAGAAGTTAAAATCGATAACTAATCTTGAGTTGTACTGCTTCTTACTGGCTATTACATCAACTTAGAAGCTTATACTGTGTTCTACTATGGTGCTTTTAGTGTCTCCGCATATCGTAGCACGCGACATAGCTTTGCACACGATAAATGTAACCGTTTCAGTGAGAAGAGCGGCCAATGTGACGATCTGACAATAAGTCGATTCGATAGCAAATGACGGAAACGGGCGGATTTCTTATGGTTTTACTACATACGAACACATTTCACATTCTCCCGCGCAACGTGACCTCTAGTCCTCCATTCATGAAAAATCTTAATTTCCTAGCTCAAGTCCAAGGCACCAAAGTCGGCTAAAAATTCAAAAATCGATAACTAAATTTGAATTGTACTGCTTCTTACTGGCAATTACATCGAGTTATAAGCTTCTTCTGTGTTCTGCTAGGGTGCTTTTAGTGTCTCTGCATGTCGCAGCACGCAGCATAGCTTTGCACCCGATAAATGTAACCGTTTCAGAGAGAAGAGCGGCGAACGAGACCATCTGACATTAAGTCGATTCGATAGGAAATGACGAAAACAGTCGTATTTCTTAGGTTTTTACTACATGTGAACACTTCTCAAATTCTCCCGTAAAGCGTGGCTGATAGTCCTCCCTTCATGCAGCATCTTAAGGTCCTAGCTCATATCCAAGGCACCAAAGCCGACAAAAAGTCATAAATCGATTACTTAAACTTTAATTGTACTGCTTCTTACTTGCAATTACATCAACTTAGAAGCTTCTTCTGTGTTCTACTATGGTGCTTTTAGCGTCTTCGCATTCCGCAGCACGCGACATAGCTTTGCACACGATAAATGTAACCGTTTCAGAGAGAAGAGCGGCTAATGTGACCATCTGACATTAAGTCGATTCGATACCAAAAGACGAAATCGGGCCGATTTCTTAGGTTTTTACTACATACGAAAACTTTTCCCATTCTCCCGTGAAACGTGGCTGCTAGTCCTCCATTCATGAAAAATCTTAATTTACTAGCTCATGTCGAAGGCACCAAATCCGGCAGAAAAGTCAAAAATCGGTAACTAAACTTGAATTGTACTGCTTCTTATTGGCTATTACATCAACTTAGAAGCTTCTTCTATGGTCTACTATGGTGCTTTTAGTGACTCCGCATATCGCAGCACGCGATATAGATTTCCACACGATAAATTTAACCGTTTCAGAGAGATGAGCCGAAAATGTGACGATCTGACAATAAGTCGATTCGATAGCAAAAGACGAAAACGGGCTGATTTATTAGGTTGTTACTACATATGAACACTTTTCACATTCTCCAATAACGACGTGGCTGAAAGTCCTCAATTTATGCAACATCTTAAGGTCCTAGCCCATGTCCAAGGCACCAAAGCCAGATAAAAAGTCAAAAATCGATAACTAATGCTTGAATTGTACCGCTTCTTACTTGTTATTACATCAACTTAGAAGCTTCTTGTTTGTTCTACTATTGTGCTTTTAGCGTCTCCGATTTCCGCAGCACGCGACATAGCTTTGCACACGATAGATGCAACCGTTTCAGAGAGAAGAGCGGCCAATGTGACCATCTGACATTAAGTCGATTCGATTGCAAATGACGAAAACGGGCTGATTTATTAGGTTCTTACTACATACGAACACTTTTCACATTCTCCCTTGCAACGGGGCTGCTAGGCGTCGCTTCATGCAAAAACTTAAGGTCCTAGCTCATGTCCAAAGCACGAAAGCCGGCAAAAAGTCAAAAATCGATTACTAAAACTTTAATTGTACTGCTTCTTACTTGCAATTACATCAACTTAGAAGCTTCTTCTGTGTTCTACTATGGTGCTTTTAGTGTCTCCGCATTCCGCAATACGCGACATAGTTTTGCACATGATAAATGTTACCGTTTAATAGAGAAGAGCGGCCAATGTGACGATCTGTCATTAAGTCGATTCGATAGCAAATGACGAAAACGGGCGGATCTCTTAGGTTTTTACTACATATGAACACTTTTCACATTCTCCCATGCAACATGGCTGTTAGTCCTCCCTTCATGCAAAATCATAAAGTCTTAGCTCATGTCTAAGGCACCAAAGCAGGCTAAAAAGTCAAAATCGATAACTAAACTTGAGTTGTACTGCTTCTTACTGGCTACTACATCAACTTAGAAGCATCTTCTGTGTTCTACTATGGTGCTCTTAGTGTTTCCGCATATCGCAGCACGCGACATAGCTTCGCACACGATAAATGTAATCGTTTCAGAGAGAAGAGCGGCCAATGAGACCATCTGACATGAAGTCAATTCGATAGCAAATGACGAATACAGGCGGATTTCTTAGGTTTTTGCTACATATGAACACTTTTCACTTCCTCCCGTGCAACGCGGCTGCTAGTCCTCATTTCATGCAAATCATAAGGTCCTAGCTCATGTCCAACGCACCAAAGCCGGCTAAAAAGTCAAAAATCGAAAGCTAAACATCAGGTGTACTGCTTCTTACTGGCTATTACATAAAGTTAGAAGCATCTTCTGTGTTATACTATGGTGCTTTTAGAGTCTGCTCATGTAGCAGCACGCGACATAGCGTTGCACACGATAAATGTAACCGTTTCAGAGAGAAGAGCGGCCAATGTGACGATCTAACGTTAAGTCGATCCGATAGCAAATGACGAAAACGGGAAGATCTCTTAGGTTTTTACTACATATGAACAATTTTCACATTCTCCCGTACAATGTGGCTGCTAGTCCACCCTTCATGCAACATCTGAAGGTCCTAGCTCATGTCCAAGGCAGCAAAGCCGGCAAAAAGTCAATAATCGATAGCTAAAATTATTATTTTACTGCTTCTTACTGGCTATTACATCGTCTTAGAAGCTTCTTCTGTGTTCTACTATGGTGCTTTTAGTGTCACCGCAATTCGCAGTACCCTACATAGCTTTGAACACGATAAATGTAATCGTTTCAGAGAGAAGAGCGGCCAATGTGACGATCTGACATTAAGTCGATTCGATAGCAAATGATGAAAACGGGCGGATCTGTTAGGTTTCTACTACATATGAACACTTATCACATTGTCCCGTGCAACGTGGCTGCTAGACCTCCTTCATGCAAAATCTTAAGGTCCTAGCGCATGTCCAAGGCAGCAAAGGCGGCTAAAAAGTCAAAAATCGATAAATAAAACTTGAATTGTTCTGCTTCTTACTTGCTATTAAATCAATATAGAAGCTTCTTTTGTGTTCTACTATGGTGCTTTTCGCGTCTCCGCATTCTGCAGCACGCGACGTAGCTTTCCACACGTTAAAAGTAATCGTTTCAGAGAGAAGAGCGGTTAATGTGACCATCTAACATTAAGTCGATTCGATAGCAAATGACGAAAACAGGCTGATTTATTAGGTATTTACAAGATACGAACACTTTTCACATTCTCCCGTACAACGTGGCTGAAGGTCCTCCCTTTATGCCACATCTTAAGGTCTTAGCTCATGTTTAAGGCACCAAAGCTTTGCACACGATAAATGTAACCGTTTCAGAGAGAAGAGCGGTTAATGTGACCATCTGACATTAAGTCGATTCGATAGCAAATGACGAGAACGGGCAGATTTTTTAGGTTGTAACTACATATGAACACTTTTCACATTCTCCCCTGCAACGTGGCTGCTAGTCCTCCCTTAATGCAAAATCTTAAGGTCCTACCTCATGTCCAACAAAAAAAGCCAACTAAAAAGTCAAAAATCGATAGCTAAACTTGAGTTGTACTGCTTCTTACTGGTTATTACATCAACTTAGAAGCATCTTCTGTGTTCTACTATGGTCCTTTTAGTGTCTCCGCATTCCGCATTACGCGACATAGTTTTGCACACGATGAATGTAACCGTTTAATGGAGAAGAGCGGCCAATGTGACGATCTGATATTAAGTCGAATGGATACCAAATGACGAAAACGGCCGATTTCTCAGGTTTTTACTACATATGAACACTTTTCACATTCCCCCGCACATTGTGGCTGATAGTCCTCCCTTCATGCAAATCTTAAGGTCCTAGCTCTTGTCCAACGCACCAAAGCCGGCTAAAAAGTCAAAAATCGTTAACTAAAACTTGAATTGTACTGCTTCTTATTGGCTGTTACATCACTTAGAAGCTTCTTCTGTGGTCAACTATGGTGCTTTGAGTGTCTCCGCATTCCGCAGCACGCGACATAGCTTTGCACACGTTAAATGTAACCGTTTCAGAGAGAAGAGCGGCCAATGTGACCATCTGACATTAAGTCGATTCGATAGCAAATGACGAAAACGGGCGGATCTCTTAGGTTTTCACTACATATGAACACTTTTCACTTTCTCCCGTGCAACGCGGCTGCTAGTCTTCAATTCATGCAAATCATTAGGTCCTAGCCAATGTCCAACGCACCAAAGCCGGCTAAAAAGTCAAAAATCTAAAGCTAAACATCAGGTGTACTGCTTCTTACTGGCTATTACATAAACTTAGAATCATCTTCTGTGTTATACTATGGTGCTTTTAGTGTCTGCGCATGTAGCAGCACGCGACATAGCGTTGCACACGATAAATGTAACAGTTTCACAGAGAAGAGCGGCCAATGTGACGATCTAACGTTAAGTCGATTCGATAGCAAATGACTGAAACGGGCGGTTCTCTTAGGTTTTCACTACATATGAACACTTTTCACATTCTCCCGTGCAACGTAGCTGCTAGTCCTTCTTCATGCAAAATCTTAAGGTCCCAGCGCATGTCCAATGCACTAAAGCCGGCTAAAAAGTCAAAAATCGTTAACTAAAACTTGAATTGTACTTTCTCTTACTGGCTATTACATCAACTTAGAAGCTTCTTCTGTGTTCTACTATGGTGCTTTTAGTGTCTCCGCTTTCCGCAATACGCGACTTAGTTTTGCACACGATAGATGTAACCGTTTAGTAGTGAAGAGCAGCCAATGTGACGATCTGACATTAAGTCGAATCGATACCAACAGAAGAAAACGGGCCGATTTTATAGGTTTTTACTACATACGAACACTTTTCACCTTCTCCCGTGCAACGTGGCTGCTAGTCCTCCATTCATGAAAAATCTTAATTTCCTAGCTCATGTCGAAGGCACCAAAGCCGGCAAAAAAGTCAAAAATCGATAACTAAACTTGAATTTTACTGCTTCTTACTGGCTATTACATCAACTTAGAAGCTTCTTCTGTGTTCTATTATGGTGCTTTTAGTGTCTCCGCATTCCGCAGCACTCGACATAGCTTTGCACATGATAAATGTAACCGTTTCAGAGAGAAGGGCGGCCAATGTGACCATCTGACGTTAAGTCGATTCGATACCAAAAGACGAAAACGGGCCGATCTCTTAGGTTTTTACTACATACGAAAACTTTTCCCATTCTCCCGTGAAACGTGGCTGCTAGTCCTCCATTCATGAAAAATCTTAATTTCCTAGCTCATGTCGAAGACACCAAAGCCGGCAGAAAAGTCAAAAATCGATAACTAAACTTGAATTGTACTGCTTCATACTAGCTATTACATAAACTTTGAAGATTCTTCTGTGTTCTATTATGCTACTTTTAGTGTCTCCGCATTCCGCAGCACTCGACATAGCTTTGCACACGTTAAATGTAACCGTGTCAGGGAGAAGAGCGGATAATGTGACTATCTAACATTAAGTCGATTCGATAGCAGATGACGAAAACGGGCTGATTTATTAGGTATTTACAAGATACGAACACTTTTCACATTCTCCCGTACAACGTGGCTGAAGGTCCTCCCTTTATGCAACATCTTAAGGTCCTAGCTCATGTTTAAGGCACCAAAGCCGGCTAAAAAGTCAAAAATCGATAACTAAAACTTGAATTGTACTGCGTCTTACTTGTTATTACATCAAATTAGAAGCTTCTTCTGTGTTCTATTATGCTGCTCTTAGCGTCTTCGCATTCCGCAGCACGCGACGTAGCTTTGCACACGTTAAGTGTAACCGTTTCAGAGAGAAGAGCGGTTCATGTTACCATCTAACATTAAGTCGACTCGATACCAAATGACGAAAACGGGCAGATTTATTACGTTGTTACTAGATACGAACAGTTTTCACATTCTCCCGTGCAACGTGTCTGCTAGGCGTCAATTCATGCAAAATCTTAATGTCCTAGCTCATGTCCAAGGCACAAAAGCCGGCTAAAAAGTAAAAAATCGATAACTAAACTTGAATTGCACTCCTTCTTACTAGCTATTACATCAACTTATAAACTTCTTCTCTGTTCTGCTATTTTGCTTTTAGTGTCTCCGCATATCGCAGCACGCGACATAGCTTTGCACACGATAAATGTAACCGTTTCAGAGAAAAGACCGGCCAATGTGACGATCTGACATTAAGTCGCTTCGATAGCAAATGACGAAAACGGGCGGATCTCTTAGGTTTCTACTACATATGAACACTTTTCACATTCCCCCGTGCAACGCAGCAGCTATTCCTCCATTCAGGCAAAATCTTAAGGTCCTATCTCATGTTCAACGCATCAAAGAAGGGTAAAAAGTCAATAATCGATAACTACGACTAAAATTGTACTGCTTCTTAGTGGCTATTACATCAACTTAGAAGCTTCTTCTGTGTTTTACTATAGGTGCCTTTAGCGTCTCCGCATACCGCAGCACCGGACATAGCTTTGCAGACGATAAATGTAACCAATTCAGAGAGAAGAGCGCCCAATGTGACGATCTGGCTTTAAGACGATTCGATAACAAATGACGAAACCGGACGGATTTCTCAGGTTTTTACTACATATGAACACTTTTCACATTCTCCCGTGCAACGCGGCTGCTAGTCCTCCTTTCATGCAAAATCTTCAGGTCCTAGCCCATGTCCCAGGCACAAAAGAATGGTAAAAAGTCAATAATCGATAACTAAAACTTGAATTGTACTGCTTCTTACTGGCTATTACATCAACTTAGAAGCTTCTTCTGTGTTCTACTATAGGTGCTTTTAGTGTCTCCGCATACCGCAATACCCAACATAGCTTTGCAGACGATAAATGTAACCGTTTCAGAGAGAAGAGCGGCCAATGTGACGATCCGGCTTTAAGACGATTCGATAACAAATGACGAAAACGGACGGATTTCTCAGGTTTTCACTACATATCAACACTGTTCACTTTCTCCCGTGCAAAGCGGCTGCTAGTCCTCCTTTCATGCAAAATCTTAAGGTCCTAGCTCATGTCAAGGGCACCAAAGAAGGGTAAAAAGTCAATAATCGATAAATAAAACTTGAATTGTACTGCTTCTTACTGGCTATTAAATCAACTTAGAAGCTTCTTCTGTGTTCTACTATGGTGCTTCTAGTGTCTCCGCATACCAAAGCACGTGACATAGCTTTGCAGACGATAAATGTAACCGTTTCAGGAAGAAGAGCGGCCAATGTGACGATCTGGCTTTAAGTCGATTCGATAACAAATGAAGAAAACTACATATGAACACGTTTCACATTCTCCCGTGCAACGCGGCTGCTAGTCCTCCTTTCACGCAAAATCTTAAGGTCCTACTAGCTCATGTCCAAGATACCAAAGAATGGTAAAAAGTCTATAATCGATAACTAAAACTAGAATTGTACTGCTTCTTACTGGCTATTACATCAACTTAGAAGCTTCTTCTGTGTTTTACTATAGGTGCCTTTAGTGTCTCCGCATACCGCAGCACCGGACACAGCTTTGCAGACAATAAATGTAACCTATTCAGAGAGAAGAGCGGCCAATGTGACGATCTGGCTTTAAGACCATTCGATAACACATGACGAAAACGGACGGATTTCTCAGGGTTTTACTACATATGAACACTTTTCACATTCTCCCGTGCAACGAGTCTGCTAGTCCTCCTTTCACGCAAAATCTTAAAGTCCTAGCTCTTTTCTAAGACACCAAAGAAGGGTAAAAAGTCATGGATCGATAACTAAAACTTGAATTGTACTGCTTCTTACTTTCTATTACATCAACTTTGAAGCTTCTTCTGTGTTCTGCTATGGTGCTTGTAGTGTCTCCGCATACCACAGCACGAGACATGGCTTTGCAGACGATAAATGTAACCGTTTCAGAGAGAAGACTGGCTAATGTGACGATCTGGCTTTAAGTTCATTCGATAACAAATAAAGAAAACGGTCGGATTACACAGGTTTTTTCTACATATGAACACTTTTCACATTCTCCCGTGCAACGCGGCTGCTAGTCCTCCTTTCATGCAAAATCTTAAGGTCGTAGCTCATGTCCATGGCACCAAAGAAGGCAAAAAAGTCCGTAGTCGATAACTAAAACTTGAATTGTACTGTTTCTTACTGGCTATTACATCAACTTAGAAGCTTTTTCTGTGTTCTACTATGGTGCTTTTAGTGTCTCCGCATACCGCAGCTACAGACATAGCTTTGCAGATGATAAATATAACCGTTTCAGAGAGATGAGCGGCCAATTTGACGATCTGGCTTTAAGTCGATTCGATAACAAATGACGAGAACGGACGGATTTCTCAGGTTTTTACTTCATATGAACACTTTTTACATTCTCCATGCAACGAGGCTGCTAATTCTCCTTTCAGGCAAAATCTTAAGGTCCTAGCTCATGTCCAAGGCAGCAAGGATGTGTAAAAAGTGAACAATCGATAACTAAATCTTAAATTGTACTGCTTCTTACTGTCTATTACATCAACTTAGAAGCTTCTTCAGTGTTCAACTATGGTGCTTTTAGTGTCTCCGCATACAGCAGCACGAGACATGACTTTGCAGACGATAAATGTAACCGTTTCAGAGAGAAGTGCGGACAATGTGACGATCTGACTTTAAGTCGATTCGATAACAAATGACGAAAACGGACGGATTTCTCAGGTTTTTGCTACATATGAAAACTTTTCACATTCTCCCGTGCAACGCGGCTGCTAGTCCTCCTTTCATGCAAAATCTTAAGGTCCTAGCCCATGTCCAAGGCACCAAAGAATGGTAAAAAGTCAATAATCGATAACTAAATCTTCAATTGTACTGCTTCTTACTGGCTATTACTTCAACTTAGAAGCTTCTTCTGTGTTCTACTATAGGTCCTTTTAGTGTCTCCGCATACCCCA
The DNA here is from genome assembly GCF_023897955.1 of Schistocerca gregaria. Taxonomy (NCBI): domain Eukaryota; kingdom Metazoa; phylum Arthropoda; class Insecta; order Orthoptera; family Acrididae; genus Schistocerca; species Schistocerca gregaria. Next base: position 2,367,280 of record NW_026061770.1, read on the forward strand.
GCACCCGACATGGCTTTGCAGACGATAAATGTAACCGATTCAGAGAGAAGAGCGGCCAACGTGACGATCAGGCATTAAAACGATTCGATAAAAAATGACGAAAACGGACGGATTTCCCAGGTTTTTACTACATATGAACACTTTTCACTTTCTCCCGTGCAACGCGGCAGCTAGTCCTCCTTTCAGGCAAAATCTTAAGGTCCTAGCTCATGTCCAAGGCACCAAGGATATGTAAAAAGTCAATAATCGATAACTAAATCTTAAATTGTACTGCTTCTTACTGGCTATTACATCAACTTAGAAGCTTCTTCTGTGTTCTACTATGGTGCTTTTAGTGTCTCCGCATACCGCAGCTACAGACATAGCTTTGCAGATGATAAATATAACCGTTTTAGAGAGAATAGCAGCCAATGTGACGATCTGTCTTTAATTCGATTCGATAAAAAATGACGAAAACGGACGGATTTCTCAGGTTTTTACTACATATGAACACTTTTTACATTCTCCATGCAACGAGGCTGCTAATCCTCCTTTCAGGCAAAGTCTTAAGGTCTTAGCTCATGTCCAAGGCAGCAAGGATGTGTAAAAAGTGAACAATCGATAACTAAATCTTAAATTGTATTGCTTCTTACTGGCTATTACATCAACTTAAAAGCTTCTTCAGTGTTCTACTATGGTGCTTTTAGTGTCTCCGCATACCGCAGCACGAAACATGACTTTGCAGACGATAAATGTAACCGTTTCAGAGAGAAGAGCAGCTAATGTGATGATCTGGCTTTAAGTCGATTCGATGACAAATGACGAAAACGGACGGATTTCTCAGGTTTTTACTACATATGAACACATTTCACATTCTCCCGTGCAACGCGGCAGCTAGTCCTCCTTTCAGGCGTAATCTTAAGGTCCAAGCTCATGTCCAAGGCACCAAGGAAGTGTAAACGTCAATAATCGATAACTAAATCTTAAATTGAACTGCTTCTTACTGGCTATTACATCAACTTAGAAGTTTCTTCTGTGTTCTACTATAATGCATTTAGTGTCTCCGCATACCGCAGCAGCCGACATAGCTTTGCTGACGATACATTTAACCGTTTCAGAGAGAAGACCGGCTAACGTGACGATCTGGCTTTAAGTTGATTCAATAACAAATGACGAAAACGGGCGGATTTCTCAGGTTTTTACTATATATGAACACTTTTCACACTCTCCCGTGCAACGCGGCTGCTAGTCCTCCTTTCATGCAAAATCTTAAGGTCCTAGCCCATGTCCAAGGCACCATGAATGGTAAAAAGTCAATAACCGATAACTAAATCTTAAATTGTACTGCTTCTTACTGGCTATTACATCAACTTAGAAGCTTCTTCTGTGTTCTACTATTGTGCTTTTTGTGTCTCCGCACACCGCACCACGCTACATAGCTTCGCAGACGATAAATGTAACCGTTTCAGAGAGGAGACCGGCTAATGTGAAGAACTGACTTTAAGTCCTATTGATAACCAACGAGGAAAACGTTTGGATTTCTCAGGTTTTTACTACATATGAACTCTTTTCACTTTCTCCCGTACAACGCGGCTGCTAGACCTCCTTTCAGGCAAAATCTTAAGGTCCTATCTCATGTTCAACGCATCAAAGAAGGGTAAAAAGTCAATAATCGAAAACTAAATCTTATATTGTACTGCTTCTTACTGGCTATTACATCAACATAGAAGCTTCTTCTGTGTTCTACTATGGTGCTTTTTGTGTCTCCGCATACCGCAGCACGCGACGTAGCTTTGCAGACGATAAATGTAACCGTTTTAGAGAGAATAGCAGCCAATGTGACGATCTGGCTTTAATTCGATTTGATAACAAATGACGATAACGGACGGATTTCTCAGGTTCTTGCAACATATAAACACTCTTCACATTCTCCCATGCAACGTGGCTGCTAGTCCTCCTTTCAGGCAAAATCTTAAGGTCCTAGTTCATGTCCAAGGCACCAAGTAACGGTAAAAAGTCAATAGTCGATAACTAAATCTTGAATTGTACTGCTTCTTACTGGCTATTACATCAACTTACAAGCTTCTTCTGTGTTCTACTGTGGTGTGTTTAGTGTATCCGCATACCGCTGTACGCGACATTGCTTTGAAGACGATAAATGTAAACGTTTCAGGGAGAAGAGCGGCCAATGTGACGATCTGGCTTCAAGTCGATTCGATAACAAATGCCGAAAACGGACGGATTTCTCAGGTTTTTACTACACACAAATTCTTTTTACATTCTCCCGTGCAACGCGGCTGCTAATCCTCTATTCATGCAATATCTTAAGGTCCTAGCTCATGTCTAAGGCACCAAAGCAGGATCAGAAGACAATAATCGATAACAAAAACTTGAATTGTACTGCTTCTTACTGGCTATTACATCAACTTAGAGGCTTCTTCTGTGTTCTACTATGGTGCTGTTAGTGAGTCCGCATACCGCAGCACGCTACATAGGTTTGTAGACGCTAAATGTAACCGGTTCAGAGAGAAGAGGGACCAATGTGTCGATCTGGCTTTAAGTCGATTCCATAACAAATGACGAAAACGGACGGATTTCTCAGATTTTTACTACACACAAATTATTTTCACATTCTCCCGTGCAATGCGGCTGCTAGTCCTCTTTTCATGCAATGTCTTAATGTTCTAGCTAATGTCTAAGGCACCAAAGCAGGGTAAGAAGTCAATAATCGATAACTTAAACTTGAATTGTACTGCTTCTTACTGGCTATTACATCAACTTAGAAGCTTCTTCTGGGTTCTACTGTGGTGCTTTTAGTGTCTCTGCATTCCGCAGCACGTGACATAGCTTTGCAGACGATAAATGTAACCGTTTCAGAGAGAAGAGCGGCCAACGTGACGATCTGGCTAAAAGTCGATTCGATAACAAATGACGATAACGGTCGGATTTCTCAGGTTTTTACTACGTATGAGTACTTTTCATATTCTCCCGTGCAACGAGGCTGCTAGTACTCCTTTCATGCAAAATCGTAAAGTTCTAACTCATTTCCAAGGCACCAAAGAAGGGAAAAAGTCATGGATCGATAACTAAAACTTGAATTGTACTGATTCTTACTGGCTATTACATCAACTTTGAAGCTTCTACTGTGTTCTACTATGGTGCTTTTAGTGTCTTTGCATACCGCAGCACGTGACATTGCTTTGCAGACGATAACTGTAACCGTTTCAGAGAGAAGAGCGGCCAATATGACGATCTGGCTTTAAGACGAATCGTTAACAAATGACGAAAACGGGCCGATTTCCCAATTTTTTACTACATACGAACACTTTTCACTTTCTCCCGTGTAACGCGGCTGCAAGTCCTCCTTTCAGGCAAAATCTTAAGGTCCTAGTTCATGTCCAAGGCAGCAAGGAAGTGTAAAAAGTCAATAATCGATAACTAAATCTTAAATTGTACTGCTTCTTACTGGCTATTACATCAACTTAGAAGCTTCTTCTGTGTTCTACTATAGTGCTTTTAGTGTCTCCGCATACCGCAGCAGCCGACATAGCTTTGCTGACGATAAATGTAACCGTTTCAGAGAGGAGAGCGGCCAATGTGACGACCTGGCTTTAAGTCGATTCGATAACAAATGACGAAAAAGGACGGATTTCTAACGTTTTTACAATATATGAACACTTTTCACATTCTCCCGTGCAACACGGCTGCTAGTCCTCCTTTCATGCAAAATCTTAAGGTCCTAGCTCATGTCCAAGTCACCAAAGAAGGTTAAGAAGTCAATAATCGATAACTAAAACTAGAATAGTACTGCTTCTTTCTGGCTATTACATCAACTTAGAAGCTTCTTCTGTGTTCTACTATGGTGCTTCTAGTGTCTCCGCATACCAAAGCACGCGAAATAACTTTGCAGACGATAAATGTAACCGTTTCAGAGAGGAGAGCGGCCAATGTGACGATCTGGCTTTAAGTCGATTCGATATTAAATGAAGAAAACGGACAGATTTCTCAGGTTTTTACTACATATGAACACTTTTCACATTCTCCCGTGCAACGCGGCTGCTAGTCCTCCTTTCATGCAAAATCTTAAGGTCCTAGCTCATGTCCAAGTCACCAAAGAAGGTTAAGAAGTCAATAATCGATAACTAAAACTAGAATAGTACTGCTTCTTACTGGCTATTACATCAACTTAGAAGCTTCTTCTGTGTTCTGCTATAGGTGCTTTTACTGTCTCCGCATACCGCAGCACCCAACACAGCTTTGCAGACGATAAATGTAACCGTTTTAGAGAAAATAGCTGCCAATGTGACGATCTGGCTTTAAGTCGATTCGATAACAAATGACGAAAACGGACGGATTTCTCAGATTTTTACTACATATGACCACTTTTCACATCCTCCCGTGCACCACGGCTGCTAGTCCTCTTTTCATGCAATATCTTAAGGTCCTAGTTCATGTGTAAGGCACCAAAGAAGGGTAAGAAGTCAATAATCGATAACTAAAACTTGAATTGTACTGCTTCTTACTGGCTATTACATCAACGTAGAAGCTTCTTCTGTGTTGTACTATGGTGCTTTTAGAGTCTCCGCATACCGCAGCACGCGACGTAGCTTTGCAGACGATAAATGTAACCGTTTCATAGAGAAGAGCAGTTAATATGACGATCTGGCTTTAAGTCGATTCGATAACAAATGACGAAAACGGATGGGTTTCTCAGGTTTTTACTACACACAAATTATTTTCACATTCTCCCGTGCAACGCGGCTGCTAGTCCTCTTTTCATGCAATATCTTAAGGTTCTAGCTAATGTCTAAGGCACCAAAGCAGGGTAAGAAGTCAATAATCGATAACTTAAACTTGAATTGTACTGCTTCTTACTGGGTATTACATCAACTTAGAAGCTTCTTCTGTGTTCTACTGTGGTGCTTAAAGTGTCTCTGCATACCGCAGCACGTGACATAGCTTTGCAGACGATAAATGTAACCGTTTCAGAGAGAACAGCGGCCAATGTGACGATCTGGCTAAATGTCGATTCGATAACAAATGACGAAAACGGTCGGATTTCTCAGGTTTTTACTACGTATGAGTACTTTTCATATTCTCCCGTGCAACGAGGCTGCTAGTACTTCTTTCATGCAAAATCGTAAAGTTCTAACTCATTTCCAAGGCACCAAAGAAGGGAAAAAGTCATGGATCGATAACTAAAACTTGAATTGTACTGATTCTTACTGGCTATTACATCAACTTACAAGCTTCTTCTGTGTTCTACTGTGGTGCTTTAAGTGTCTCTGCATACCGCAGCACGCGACATAGCTTTGCAGACGATAAATGTAACCGTTACAGAAAGAAGAGCGGCCAATGTGACGATCTGGCTATAAGTCGATTCGATGGCAAATGAAGAAAACGGACGGTTTTCTCAGGTTTTTACAACATATGAACACTTTTCACATTCTCCCGTGCAACGCGGCTGCTAGACCTCTTTTCATGCAATATCTTAAGGTCCTATCTCATGTCCAAGGAACAAATGAAGGGTAAAAAGTCATGGATCGATAACTAAAACTTCAATTGTACTGCTTCTTACTGGCTATTACATTAACTTAGAATCTACTTCTGTGTTCTACTATGGTGCTTTCAGTGTATTCGCAAACCGCAGCATGTGACATAGCTTTGTACACGATAAATGTAACCGTTTCAGAGAGAAGAGCGGTCATTGGGACGATCTGGCTTTAAGTCGATTGGATAAAAAATGACGAAAACGGACGGATTTCTCAGGTTCTTGCAGCATATAAATACTCTAGACATTCTTCCATGCAAACCGGCTGCTAGTTCTCCTATCATGCAAAATCCTTAGGTCCTAGCTCACATCCAAGGAACCAAAGAAGGGTAAAATGTGAATAATCGATAACTAAAACTTCAATTGTACTGCTTCTTACTGGCTATTACATCAACTTAGGAAATTCTTCTGTGTTCTACTATGGTGCTTTTAGTGTCTCCGCATACCGCAGCACGCAACATGGCTTTCCAGACGAAAAATGTAACCGTTTCAGAGAGAAGAGCAGCCAATGTGACGATCTGGCTTTAAGTGTATTCGATAACAAATGACGAAAACGGACGGATTTCTCAGGTTTCGACAACATATGAACACTTTTCACATTCTCCCGTGCAACGCGGATGCTATTCCTCGGTACATGCAAAATCGTAAGGTCCTAGCTCATGTACAAGGCACCAAAGAATTGTAAAGCCAATAATCGATAACTAAAACATCAATTGTACTGCTTCTTACTGGCTATTACATCAACTTAGGAGCTTCTTCTGTGTTCTACTATGGTGCTTTTAGTGTCTGCGCATACCGCAGCACGCGACATAGCTTTGCAGACGGTAAATGTAACCGTTTCAGAGAGAAGAGCGGCCAATGTGACGATCTGGCTTTAAGTCGATTCGATAACAAATGACGAATACGGACGGATTTCTGAGGTTTTTACTACATATGAACACTTTTCACATTCTCCCGTGCAACGCGGCTGCTATTTTTCCTTTCATCTAAAATCTTAAGCTCCTAGCTCATGTCCAAGTCACCAAAGAATTTTAAAGTCAATAATCGATAACTAAATCTTGATATGTACTGCTTCTTACTGCTATTACATCATCTTAGAAGCTTCTTCTGTGTTCTACTATGGTGCTCTTAGTGTCTCCGCATACCGCAGCACGCGACATAGCTTTGCAGACGATAAATCTAACCGTTTCAGAGAGAAGAGCGGCCAATGTGGAGATCGGGCTTTAAGTCGATTCGATAACAAATGACAAAAACGGACAGATTAATCAGGTTTTTACTACATATGAACACTTTTCACATTCTCAGGTGCAACGCGGCTGCTAGACCTCCGTTCATGCAAAATCTTAGCGTCCTAGCTGATGTCTAAGGCACCAAAGAAGGGTAAGAAGTCAACAATCGATAACTAAAACTTGAATTGTGCTGCTTCTTACTGGCTATTACATCAACTTGGAAGCTTCTTCTGTGGTCTACAATAGGTGCTTTTAGTGTCTCCGCATACCGCAGCACGCGACATAGCTTTGCAGACGATAAATGTAACCGTTTCAGAGACAAGAGCGGCCAATGTGACGATCTGGCTTAAGTCGATTCAATAACAAATGACGAAAACGGACGGTTTTCTCAGATTTTTACTACATATATACACTTTTCACATTCTCCCGTGCAACGAGGCTGCTAGTCCTCCTTTCATGCAAAATCGTAAAGTCCTAGCTCATGTCTAAGGCACCAAAGAAGGGAAAGAAGTCAATAATCGATAACTAAGACTTGAATTGTACTGCTTCTTACTGGCTATTACATCAATTTAGAAGCTTCTTCTGTGTTCTACTATGGTGCTCTTAGTGTCTCCGCATACCGCAGCACCCGAAATAGCTTTGCAGACCATAAATGTAACCGTTTCATAGAGAAGAGCGGCAAATGTCACGATCTGGCTTTAAGTCGATTCAATAACAAATGACGAAAACGGACGGATTTCTCAGGTTCTTGAAACATATGAACACTCTTCACATTCTCCCATGCAACGCGGCTGCGAGTCCTCCTTTCATTCAAAATCATAACGTCCTAGCTGATGTATATCGCACCAAAGAAGGGTAAGTAGTCAATAATCGCTAACTAAAACTTGAATTGTACAGCTTCTTATTGACTATTACATCAACTTAGAAGCTTCTTCTGTGTTCTACTATGGTGCTCTTAGTGTATCCGCAAACCGCAGCACGCGACATAGCTTTGCAGACGATAAATGTAACCGTTACAGAAAGAACAGCGGCCAATGTGACGATCTGGATTTAAGTGGATTCGATAACAAATGACGAATACGGACGGATTTCTTAGGTTTTTACTATATATGAACACTTTTCACATTCTCCCATGCAACGCGGCTGCTAGTCCTCTTTTCATGCAACATCTTAAGGTCCTAGTTCATGTCTAAGGCACCAAAGAAAGGTAAGAAGTCATTAATCGATAAGTAAAACTTGATTTTTACTGCTTCTTAGTGGCTATTACATCAACTTAGAAGCTTCTTCTGTTTTCTACTATAGGTGCTTTTAGTGTCTCCGCATACCGCAGCACGCGACATAGCTTTGCAGACGATAAATGTAACCGTTTCAGAGAGATGAGCGGCCAATCGATTCAATAACAAATGACGAAAACGGACGGATTTCTCAGGTTTTTACTACATATGAACACTTCTCACATTCTCCCGTGCAACGCGGCTGCTAGACCTCCGTTCATGCAAAATCGTAAGGTCCTAGCTCATGTCGAAGTAACCAAAGAAGGGTAAAAAGTCATGGATCGATAACTAAAACTTGAATTGTACTGCTTCTTACTGGCTATTACATCAACATAGAAGCTTCTTCTGGGTTCTACTGTGGTGCTTTTAGTGTCTCCGCATACCGCAGCACCAGACATAGCTTTGCAGACGATAAATGTAACCGTTTCAGAGAGAAGAGCGGCCAATGCGACGATCTGGCTTTAAGCCGATTCAATAACAAATGAGGAAAACGGACGGATTTCTCAGGTTTTTACTACATATGAACACTTCTCACATTTTCCCGTGCAACGCGGCTGCTAGACCTCCGTTCATGTAAAATCGTAAGGTCCTAGCTCATGTCCAAGTAACCAAAGAAGGGTAAAAAGTCATGGATCGATAACTAAAACTTGAATTGTACTGCCTATTACTGGCTATTACATTAACTTAGAAGATCCTTCTGTGTTCTACTATGGTGATTTTAGTGTATTCGCATAACGCAGCATGTGACATAGCTTTGCACATGATAAATGTAAACGTTTCAGAGAGAAGAGCGGCCATTGGGACGATCTGGCTTTAAGTCGATTCAGTAACAAATGACGAAAACGGACGGATTTCTAAGGATCTTGCAAAATATAAACACGCTTCACATTCTGACGAGCAACGCGGCTGCTAGTCCTCCTTTCATGCAAAATTTTAAGGTCCTCGCTCATGTTCAACGCATCAAAGAAGGGTAAAAAGTCAATAATCGATAACTAAAACTTGAATTGTACTGCTTCTTATTGGCTATTACATCAACTTAGAAGCTTCTTCTGTGTTCTACTATGGTGCTTATTGTGTCTCCGCATACCGCAGCGAGCGACATAGCTTTGCAGACGATAAATGTAACCGTTTCAGAGTGAAGAGCAGCCAATGTGACGATCTGGCTTTAATTCTATTCGATAACAAATGACGAAAACGGACGGATTTCACAGGTTTCTACAACATATGAACACTTTTCACATTCTCCCGTGCAACGCGGCTGACATCCTTCTTTGATGCAAAATCTTAAGGTACTAGCTCATGTCCAAGGAACCAAAGAAGGGTAAGTAGTTAATAATCGCTAACTAAAACTTGAATTGTACTGTTTCTTATTGGCTATTACATCAACTTAGAAGCTTCTTCTCTGTTCTACTGTGGTGCTCTTAATGTATCCGCATACCGAAGTACGCGACATAGCTTTGCAGACGATAAATGTAAACGTTTCAGAAAGAAGAGCGGCCAAGATGACGATCTGCCTTTAAGTCGATTCGATGGCAAATGACGAAAACGTACGGTTTTCTCAGGTTTTTGAAACATATGAACACTTTTCACATTCTCTCGTGCAACGCGGCTGCTAGTCCTCCTTTCATGCATAATTTTAAGGTCCTAGCTCATTTCCAAGGCACCAAAGAAGGGTAAAAAGTCAATAATCGATAACTAAAACTTGAATTTTACTGCTTCTTACTGGCTATTACATCAACTTAGAAGCTTCTTCTGTGTTCTACTATGATGCTTATTGTGTCTCCGCATACCGCAGCACGCGACATAGCTTTGCAGACGATAAATGTAACCGCTTCAGAGAGAAGAGCAGCCAATGTGACGATCTGGCTTTAAGACGATTCGATAACTAACGACAAAAACGGGCAGATTTCTCAGGTTTTTACGACATATGATCACTTCTCACATTCTCCCGTGCAACGCGGCTGCTAGTCCTCCTTTCATGCAATTTCTTAAGGTCCTAGCTCATGTCTACGGCATTAAGGAAGGGTAAGAAGTCAATAATCGAGAACTAAAACATGAATTGCACTGCTTCTTACTGGCTATTACATCAACTTAGAAGCTTCTTCTGTTTTCTACTATAGGTGCTTTTAGTGTCTCCGCACACCGCAGCACTCGACATAGCTTTGCAGACGATAAATGTAACCGTTTTAGAGAGAAGAGCGGCCAATGTTACGATCTGGCTTTAAGCCGATTCGATAACAAATGACGAAAACGGTCGGATTTCTCAGGCTTTTACTACATATGAACACTTTTCATATTCTCCCGTGCAACGTGGTGTGCTAGTCCTATTTTCATGCATAATCGTAAAGTCCTAGCTCATTTTCAAGCCACCAAAGAAGGGTAAAAAGTCGTGGATCGATAACTAAAACTTGAATTTACTGCTTCTTACTGGCTATTACATCAACTTAGAAGCTTCTTCTGTGTTCTACTATGGTGCTTTTAGTGTCTCCGCATACCGCAGCACGTGACATAGCTTTGCAGACGATAAATGTATCCGTTTCAGAGAGAAGAACAGCCAAAGTGACGATCTGGCTTTAAGTCGATTCAATAACCAATGACGAAAACGGACGGATTTCTAAGGTTCTTGCAACATATAAACACTCTTCACATTTTCCCTTGCAACGCGGCTGCAAGTCCTCCTATCATGCAAAACCTTATGGTCCTAGCTCATCTCCAAGGCATCAAAGAAGAGTAAAAAGTCAATAATCAATAACTAAAGCTTGAATTGTACTGCTTAGTAATTTCTGTTACATCAACTTAGAAGCTTCTGCTATGATCTACTATGGTGCTTTTAGTGTCTCCGCATACCGCATCATGCGACATAGCTTTACAGACGATAAATGTAACCGTTTCATAGAGAATAGCGGCCAATGTGACGATCTGTCTTTAAGTCGATTCGATAACAAATGACGAAAAGGGACGGATTTCTCATTTGTTTACTACATATGAACACTTTTCACATTCTCCCGTGCAACGCGGCTGCTAGTCCTCCTTTCATGCAAAATCTTAAGGTCCTACCTCATTTCCAAGTCACCAAATCCAGTTAAAAAGTCAATAATCGATACCTAAAACTTGAATTGTACTGCTTCTTACTGGCTATTACATCAAGTTAGATGCTTCTTCTGTGTTCTACTATGATGCATTTAGTGTCTCCGCATACTGCTGCATGCGAGATTGCTTTGCAGACGATAAATGTAACCGTATCATAGAGAAGGGCGGCCAATGTGACGATCTGGCTTTTAGTCGATTCTATAACAAATGACCTAAACGGACGGATTTCTCATGTTTTTACTACATATGAACATTTTTCACATTGTCCCCTGCAAAACGGGTGCTAGTCCTCCTTTCATGGAAAATCTTAAGGTCCTAGCTCATTTCCAAGGCACCAAAGCCAGTTAAAAAGACAATAATCGATAACTAAAACTTGAATTGTACTACCTCTTGCTGGCTATTACATCAACTTAGAAGCTTCTTCTATGTTCTACTGTGGTGCTTTTAGTGTCTCCGTATACCACAGCACGCGGCATAGCTTTGCAGACGATAAATGTAACTGTTTCAGAGAGAAGAGCGGCCAATGTGACGATCTGGCTTTAAGTCGATTCGATAACAAATGACGAAAACGGACGGATTTCTTAGGTTTTTACTACATATGAACACTTTTCACATTCTCCCGTCGAACGCGGGTGCTAGTCCTCACTTCATGCAAAGTAGTAAGGTCCTAGCTCATGTCCAAGGCACCAAAGAGGGTAAGAAGTCAATTATCGATAACTAAAACTTGTATTGTACTGCTTCTTACTGGCTATTACATTACCTTAGAAGCTTCTGCTGTGTTCTGCTATGGTGCTTTTAGTGTCTCCGCATACCGCAGCACGCGACATAGCTTTTCAGACGATAAATGTAACCGTTTCAGAGAGAAGAGCGGCCAATGTCAGTATATGGCTTTAAGTCGATTCGATAAAAAATGGCGAACACGTACGGATTTTTCAGGGTTTTACTACATATGAACACTTTTCACATTCTCCCGTGCAACGCCGGTGCTAGTCCTCACTTCATGCAAAATCGTAAGGTCCTAGATCATGTACAATGCACGGAAGAAGGGTAACAAGTCAATAATCGACAACTAAAACTTGAATTGTACTGCTTCTTATTCGCTATTACATTAACTTAGAAGCTTCTTCTGTGTGCTACTATGGTGCTTTTAGAGTCTCCGCATAAGGCAGCACGCGACATAGCTTTGCAGACATAAATGTAACCGTTTCAGAGAGAAGAGCGGCCAATGTGACGATCTGGCTTTAAGGCGATTCGATAACAAATGACGAAAACGGACGGATTTCTCAGGTTTTTACTATATATGAACACTTTTCACATTCTCCTATGCAACGCGGCTGCTAGTCCTTCTTTCACTCAAAATCTTAAGATCCTAACTCATCTCCAAGGCACCAAAGAAGGGTAGAAAGAAAATAATCGATAACTTAAAGTTGAATTGTACTGCATCTTACTGGCTAATACATCAACTTCGAAGCTTCTTCTGTGTTCTACTATGGTCCGTTTAGTGTCTCTTCATATCGCAGCACGCGACATAGCTTTGCAGACGATAAATGTATCCGTTTTAGAGAGAATAGCGGCAAATGTGACAATCTGGCTTTAAGTCGATTTGATAACAAATGACGAAAACGGACGGATTTCTCAGGTTATTACTACATATGAACATTTTTCACATTCTCCCGTCCAACGCAGGTGCTAGTGCTCACTTCATGCAAAATCGTGAGGTCCTAGCTCATGTCCAAGGCACCAAATAAGGGTAAAAATCAATAATCGATAAGTAAAACTTGAATTGAACTGCTTCTTACTGGCTATTACATCAACTTAGAAGCTTCTGCTGTGTTCTAATATGGTGCCTTTACTGTCTCCGCATACCGCAGCACGCGACATAGCTTTGCAGACGATAAATGTAACCGTTTCAGAGAGAATAGCGGCCAATGTGACGATCTGGCTTTAAGTCGATTCGATAACAAATGACGAAAACGGACAGATTTCTCAGGTTTTTACTATATATGAACACTTTTCACATTCTCCCATGCAACGCGGCTGCTAGTCCTTCTTTCACTCAAAATCTTAATATCCTAACTCATCTCCAAGGCACCAAAGAATTGTAAAAAGTAAATAATCGATGACTAAAACTTGTATTGTACTGCTTCTTGCTGACTATTACATCAGCTTAGAAGCTTCTTCTGTGTTCTACTATGGTGCTTTTAGAGTCTCCGCAAACCGCAGCATGCGACATAGCTTTGCAGACGATAAATGTAACCGTTTCAGACAGAAAAGTGGCCAATGTGACGATCTGGCTTTAAGTCGATTCGATAACAAGTGACGAAATCGGACGGATTTCTCAGGTTTTTACTACATATGAACACTTTTCACATTCTCCCGTGCAACGCCGATGCTAGTCCTCACTTCATGCAAAATCGTAAGGTCCTAGATCATGTCCAGTGCACGGAAGAAGGGTAAAAAGTCAATAATCGACAACTAAAACTTGAATTGTACTGCTTCTTATTCGCTATTACATTAACTTAGAAGCTTCTTCTGTGTGCTACTATGGTGCTTTTAGAGTCTCCGCATAAGGCAGCACGCGACATAGCTTTGCAGACATAAATGTAACCGTTTCAGAGAGAACAGCGGCCAATGTGACGATCTGGCTTTAAGTCGATTCGATAACAAATGACAAAAACGGACGGATTTCTCAGGGTTTTACTATATATGAACACTTTTCACATTCTCCCATGCAACGCGGCTGCTAGTCCTTCTTTCACTCAAAATATTAAGATCCTAACTCATCTCCAAGGCACCAAACAGGGTAAAAAGTCAATAATCGATAACTAAAACTTGACTTGCACTGCTTTTTACTGGCTATTACATCAACTTAGAAGCTTCTTCTGTTTTCTACTATGGTGTTTTTAGTGTCTCCGCATACCGCAGCACGCGACATACCTTTGCAGACGATAAGTGTAACCGTTTCAGACAGAAGAGTGGCCAATGTGACGATCTGGCTTTAAGTCGATTCAATAACAAATGACGAAAGCCGACGGATTTCTAAAGTTTTTACTACATATGAACCCTTTTCACATTTTTCCGTGCAACGCGGGTTCTATTCCTCACTTCATGCAAAATCTTAAGGTCCTAGCTCATTCCAATGCACCGAAGAAGGGTAAAAAGTCAATAATCGATAACTAAAACTTGAATTGTACTGCTTCTTATTGGCTATTACATTAACTTAGAAGCTTCTTCTGTGTGCTACTATGGTGATTTTAGATTCTCCGCATAAGGCAGAACGCGACATAGCTTTGCAGGCGATAAATGTAACCGTTTCAGAGAGAAGAGCGGCCAATGTGACGATCTGGCTTTAAGTCGATTCGATAACAAATGACAAAAACGGACGGATTTCACAGGTTTTTACTATATATGACAACTTTTCACATTCTCCCATGCAACGCGGCTGCTAGTCCTCCTTTGATGCAAAATCTTAAGGTCGTAGCTCATGTCCAAGGCACCAAAGAGGGTAAAAAGTCAATAATCGATAACTAAAACTTGAATTGTACTGCTTCTTTCTGGCTATTACATCAACTTAGAAGCTTCTTCTGTGTTCTACTATGGTGCTTTTAGTGCCTCCGCATACCGCAGCACGCGACATATCTTTGCAGACGATAAATATGACCGTTTCAGACAGAAGAGTGGCCAATGTGACGATCTGGCTTTAAGTCGATTCAATAACAAATGACTAAAGCGGACGGATTTCTAAGGTTTTTACTACATATGTACACTTTTCACATTCTCCCGTGCAACGAGGCTGCTAGTCTTCCTTTCTTGCAAAATCTTAAGGTCATAGCTCATGTCCAAGGCACCAAAGAGGGTAAAAAGTCAACAATCGAAAACTAAAACTTGAATTGTACTGCTTCTTTCTGCCTATTACATCAACTTAGAAGCTTCTTCTGTGTTCTTCTATGGTGCTTTTAGTGTCTCCGCATACCGCAGCACGCGACATAGCTTTGCAGATGATAAACGTAACCGTTTCAGAGAGAAGAGCGGCCAATGTGACGATCTGCCTTTAAGTCGATTCGAAATGACGAAAACGGACAGTTTTCTCAGGTTTTAACTACATATGAACACTTTTCACAATTTCCCGTGCAACGCGGGTGCTAGACTTCACTTCATGCAAAATCGTAAATCCTAGCTCATGTGCAAGGCACCAAAGAAGGGTAAAAAGTCAATAATCGATAACTAAAAATTGAATTGTACTGCTTCTTACTGGCTATTACATCAACTTAGAAGCTTCTGCTGTGTTCTACAATGGTGCTTTTAGTGTCTCCGCATACCGAAGCACGCGACATAGCTTTGCAGACGATAAATGTAACCGTTTCAGAGACAAGAGCGGCCAATGTGACGATCTGCCTTTAAGTCGAATCGAAATGACGAAAACGGACGGTTTTCTCAGGTTTTAACTACATATGAACACTTTTCACATTCTTCCGTGCAACGCGGCTGCTAATCCTCCTTTCTTGCAAAATCATAAGGTCCTAGCTCATATCCAAGGCACCAAAGAAGTGTAAAAAGTCAGTAATCAATAACTAAAACATGAATTTTACTGCTTCTTACTGGATATTACATCAACTTAGAAGCTTCTTCTGTGTTTTACTATGGTGCTTTTAGTGTCTCCGCATACCGCAGCACGCGACATAGCTTTGCAGACGATAAACGTAACCGTTTCAGACAGAAGCGTGGCGAATGTGACGATCTGGCTTTAAGTCGATTCGAAATGACGAAAACATACGGATTTCTCAGGTTTTAACTACATATGAACACTTTTCACATTCTTCCGTGCAACGCGGCTGCTAGTTCTCCTTTCATGCAAAATCATAACGTCCTAGCTCATGTCCAAGGCACCAAAAAAGTGTAAAAAGTCAATAACCGATAACTGAAACTTGAATTGTACTGCTTCTTACTGGCTATTACATCAACTTACAAGATTCTTCTGTGTTCTAATATGGTGCATTTAGTGTCTCCGCATACCGCAGCACGCGACATAGCTTTGCAGACGATAAATGTAACCGTTTCAGACAGAAGAGTGGCCATTATGACGATCTGGCTTTAAGTCGATTCTATAACAAATGACGAAAACCGACGGATTTCTCAGGTTTTTAATACTTTTCAACACTTTTCACATTCTCCCGTGCAATGCAGCTGCTGGTCCTCTTCTCATGCAAAATCTTAAGGTCCTAGCTCATGTCCAATGCACCAAAGAAGGGTAAAAAGTCAATAATCGGTAACTATACCTTGAATTGTACTGCTTCTTACTGTCTATTACAACAAGTTAGAAGTTTCTTCTGTGTTCGGCTATGGTCCTTATAGTGTCCCCACATACCGCAGCACGTGACATAGCTTTGCAGACGATAAATGTAACCGTTTCGGAGAGAAGAGCGGCCAATGTGACTATATGGATTTAAGTCGATTCGATAACAAATGACGAAAACGGACGGATTTCTCAGGGTTTTACCACATATGAACACTTTTCACATTCTCCCATGCAACGAGGCTGCTAGTCCTCCTTTCATGCAAAATATTAAGTTCCTGGCTCATGTCCAAGGCACCAAAGAGGGTAAAAAGTCAACAATCGATAACTAAAACTTGAATTGTACTGCTTCTTTCTGGCTATTACATCAACTTAGAAGCTGCTTCTGTGTTCTACTATGGTGCTTTTAGTGTCTCCGCATACCACAGTACGCGACATAGCTTTGCAGACGATTAATGTAACCGTTTCAGACAGAAGAGTGGCCAATGTGACGATCTGGCTTTAAGTCGATTCGATAACAAATGTCGAAAACGGACGGATTTCTCAGGTTCTTACTACATATGAAAACTTTTCACATTCTCCCGTGCAACGCGGGTTCTATTCCTCACTTCATGCAAAATCGTAAAGTCCTAGCTCATGTCCAAGGCACCAAAGAAGGGTAAAAAGACAATAATCGATTACTAAATCTTGAATTGTACTGCATCTTACTGGCTATTACATCAACTTCGAAGCTTCTTCTGTGTTCTACTATGGTCCGTTTAGTGTCTCTGCATACCGCAGCACGCGACATAGCTTTGCAGACGATAAATGTAACCGTTTCAGGGAGAATAGCGGCGAATGTGACGATCTGGCTTTAAGTCGATTCGATGACAAATGACGAAAACGGACGGATTTCTCAGGGTTTTACCACATATGAACACTTTTCACATTCTCCCGTGCAACGCGGGTGCTAGTCCTAACTTCATGCAAAATCATAAGGTAGTAGCTCATGTCCAAGGCACCAAAGAAGGGTAAAAAGTCAATAATCGGTAACTAAAACTTGAATTGTACTGCTTCTTACTGTCTAGTACATCAAGTCAGAAGTTTCTTCAGTGTTCGACTATGGTCCTTATAGTGTCTCCACATACCGCAGCACGCGACATAGCATTGCAGACGATTAATGTAACCGTTTCGGAGACAAGAGCGGCCAATGTGACTATCTGGCTTTAAGTCGATTCGATAACAAATGTCGAAAGCGGACGGATTTCTCAGGTTCTTACTACATATGAAAACTTTTCACATTCTCCCGTGCAACGAGGGTTCTATTCCTCACTTCATGCAAAATCGTAAGGTCCTAGCTCATGTCCAAGGCACCAAAGAAGGGTAAAAAGACAATAATCGATTACTAAATCTTGAATTGTACTGCATCTTACTGGCTATTACATCAACTTCGAAGCTTCTTCTGTGTTCTACTATGGTCCGTTTAGTATCTCTGCATACCGCAGCACGCGACATAGCTTTGCAGACGATAAATGTAACCGTTTCAGGGAGAAAAGCGGCGAATGTGACGATCTGGCTTTAAGTCGATTCGATGACAAATGACGAAAACGGACGGATTTCTCAGGGTTCTACCACATATGAACACTTTTCACATTCTCCCGTGCAACGCGGGTGCTAGTCCTAACTTCATGCAAAATCATAAGGTCGTAGCTCATGTCCAAGGCACCAAAGGAGGGTAAAAAATCAATAATCGGTAACTAAAACTTGAATTGTACTGCTTCTTACTGTCTATTACATCAAGTCAGAAGTGTCTTCTGTGTTCGACTATGGTCCTTATAGTGTCTCCACATACCGCAGCACGCGACATAGCATTGCAGACGATTAATGTAACCGTTTCGGAGACAAGAGCGGCCAATGTGACTATCTGGCTTTAAGTCGATTCGATAAGAAATGTCGAAAACGGACGGATTTCTCAGGTTTTTACTACATATGAACACTTTTCACATTCTCCCGTGCAACGCGGCTGCTAGTCCTCACTTCATGCAAAATCATAAGGTCGTAGCTCATGTCCAAGGCACCAAAGAGGGTAAAAAGTCAATAATCGATACCTAAAAGTTGAATTGTACTGCTTCTTAGTGGCTATTACGTCAACTTAGAAGCTTCGTCTGTGTTCTACTATGGTGTTTTTAGTGTCTCCGCATACCGCAGCACGTGACATAGCTTTGCAGACGATAAACGTAAGCGTTTCAGAGAGAATAGTGGACAATGTGACGATCTGACTTTAAGTCGATTCGATAACAAATGACGAAAACGGACGGAATTCTGAGGTTTTTAGTACGTATGAACACTTTTCACATTCTCCCATGCAACGCGGCTGCTAGTCCTCCTTTCATGCAAAATCTTAAGGTCGTAGCTCATGTCCAAGTCACCAAAGAGGGTAAAAAGTCACAATCGATAACTAAAACTTGAATTGTTCTGCTTCTTTCTGCCTATTACATCAACTTAGAAGCTTCTTCTGTGTTCTACTATGGTGCTTTTAGTGTCTCCGCATACCGCAGCACGCGACATAGCTTTGCAGACGATAAACGTAACCGTTTCAGACAGAAGAGTGGCCAATGTGACGATCTGGCTTTAAGTCGATTCAATAACAAATGACGAAAGAGGACGGATTTCTAAGGTTTTTACTACATATGAACACTTTTCACATTCTCCCGTGCAACGCGGGTTCTATTCCTCACTTCATGCAAAATCGTATGGTCCTAGCTCATGTCCAAGGCAACAAAGAAGGGTAAAAAGACAATAATCGATTACTAAATCTTGAATTGTACTGCACCTTACTGCCTATTACATCAACTTCGAAGCTTCTTCTGTGTTCTACTATGGTCCGTTTAGTGTCTCCGCATACCGCAGCACGCGACATAGCTTTGCAGACGATAAATGTAACCGTTTCAGGGAGAATAGCGGCGAATGTGACGATCTGGCTTTAAATCGATTCGATGACAAATGACGAAAACGGACGGATTTCTCAGGGTTTTACCACATATGAACGCTTTTCACATTCTCCCGCACAACGCGGCTGCTAGTCCTCCTTTCGTACAAAGTCGTAAGGTCCTAGCTCATGTCCAATGCACGGAGGAAGGGTAAAAAGTCAATAATCGATAACTAAAACTTGAAATGTACTGTTTCTTTTTGGCTATTACATTAACTTAGGAGCTTCTTCTGTGTGCTACTATGGTGCTTTTAGAGTCTCCGCATAAGACAGCACACGACATAGCTTTGCAGACATAAATGTATCCGTTTCAGAGAGAAGAGTGGCCAATGTGACGATCTGGCTTTAAATCCATTCGATAACAAATGACAAAAACGGACGGATTTCTCAGGTTTTTACTATATATGAACACTTGTCACATTCTCCCATGCAACGCGGCTGCTAGTCCTTCTTTCACTCAAAATCTTAAGTTCCTAGCTCATTTCGAAGGCACCAAAGAAGGATAAAAAGTCAATAATCGGTAACTAAAACTTGAATTTTACTACTTCTTACTGTCTATTACATCAAGTTAGAAGTGTCTTCTGTGTCGACTATGGTCCTTATAGTGTCTCCACATACCGCAGTACGCGACATAGCTTTGCAGACGATTAATGTAACCGTTTCGGAGACAAGAGCGTCCAATGTGACTATCTGGCTTTAAGTCGATTAGATAACAAATGACGAAAACGGACGGATTTCTCAGGCTTTTACCACATATGAACACTTTTCACATTCTCCCATGCAACGCGGCTGCTAGTCCTCACTTTATGCAAAATCTTAAGGTCGTAGCTCATGTCCAAGGCACCAAAGAGGGTAAAAAGTCAATAATCGATACCTAAAAGTTGAATTGTATTGCTTCTTACTGGCTATTACGTCAACTTAGAAGCTTCGTCTGTGTTCTACTATGGTGTTTTTAGTGTCTCCGCATACCGCAGCACGCGACATAGCTTTGCAGACGATAAACGTAAGCCTTTCAGACAGAATAGTGGACAATGTGACGATCTGACTTTAAGTCGATTCGATAACAAATGACGAAAACGGACGGATTTCTGAGGTTTTTAGTACGTATGAACACTTTTCACATTCTCCCATGCAACGCGGCTGCTAGTCCTCCTTTCATGCAAAATCTTAAGGTCGTAGCTCATGTCCAAGGCACCAAAGAGGGTAAAAAGTCAATAATCGATAACTAAATCTTGAATTGTACTGCTTCTTTCTGTCTATTACATCAACTTAGAAGCTTCATCTGTGTTCTACTATGGTGCTTTTAGTGTCTCCGCATACCGCAGCACGCGACATAGCTTTGCAGACGATAAATGTAACCGTTTCAGGGAGAATAGCGGCGAATGTGACGATCTGGCTTTAAGTCGATTCGATGACAAATGACGAAAACGGACGGATTTCTCAGGGTTTTACCACATATGAACACTTTTCACATTCTCCCGCACAACGCGGCTGCTAGTCCTCCTTTCGTACAAAATCGTAACGTCCTAGCTCATGTCCAAGGCACCAAAGAAGGGTAAAAAGTCAATAATCGGTAACTAAAACTTGAATTGCACTGCTTCTTACTGTCTATTACAGCAAGTTAGAAGTTTCTTCTGTGTTCGACTATGGTCCTTATAGTGTCTCCGCATACTGCAGCACGCGACATAGCTTTGCAGACGATTAATGTAACCGTTTCGGAGACAAGAGCGGCCAATGTGGCTATCTGGCTGTAAGTCGATTCGATACCAAATGACGAAAACGGACGGATTTCTCAGGGTTTTACCACATATGAACACTTTTCACATTCTCCCATGCAACGCGGCTGCTAGTCCTCACTTTATGCAAAATCTTAAGGTCGTAGATCATGTCCAAGGCACCAAAGAGGGTAAAAAGTCAATAATCGATAGCTAAAAGTGTAATTGTATTGCTTCTTACTGGCTATTACATCAACTTAGAAGCTTCTTCTGTGTTCTACTATGGTGCTTTTAGTGTCTCCGCATACCGCAGCACGCAACATAGCTTTGCAGACGATAAACGTAAGCGTTTCAGACAGAAGAGTGACAATGTGACGATCTGACTTTAAGTCGATTCGATAACCAATGACGAAAACGGAGGGATTTCTAAGGTTTTTACTACATATGAACACTTTTCACATTCTCCCGTGCAACGCCGGTGCTAGTCCTAACTTCATGCAAAATCGTAAGGTCCTAGCTCATGTCCAATGCACGGAGGAAGGGTAAAAAGTCAATAATCGATAACTAAAACTTGAATTGTACTGCTTCTTATTGGCTATTACATTAACTTAGGAGCTTCTTCTGTGTGCTACTATGGTGCTTTTAGAGTCTCCGCATAAGGCAGCACGCGACATAGCTTTGCAGACATAAATGTAACCGTTTCAGAGAGAGGAGTGGCCAATGTGACGATCTGGCTTTAAATCGATTCGAAAACAAATGACAAAAACGGACGGATTTCTCAGGTTTTTACTATATATGAACACTTGTCACATTCTCCCATGCAACGCGGCTGCTAGTCCTCCTTTCACTCAAAATCTTAAGTTCCTAGCTAATCTCGAAGGCACCAAAGAAGGATAAAAAGTCAATAATCGATAACTTAAAGTTGAATTGTACTGCTTCTTAGTGTCTATTACAAGTTAGAAGTTTCTTCTGTGTTCGACTATGGTCCTTATAGTGTCTCCGCATACTGCAGCACGCGACATAGCTTTGCAGACGATAAATGTAACCGTTTCAGGGAGAATAGCGGCGAATGTGACGATCTGGCTTTAAGACGATTCGATGACAAATGACGAAAACGGGCGGATTTCTCAGGGTTTTACTACATATGTACACTTTTCACATTCTCCCGTGCAACGAGGCAGCTAGTCTTCCTTTCTTGCAAAATCTTAGGTCGTAGCTCAAGTCCAAAGCACCAAAGAGTGCTAAAAGTCAATAATAGATAACTGAAACTTGAATTGTACTGCTTCTTACTGGCTATTACATCAACTTACAAGATTCTTCTGTGTTCTAATATGGTGCATTTAGTGTCTCCGCATACCGCAGCACGCGACATAGCTTTGCAGACGATAAATGTAACCGTTTCAGACAGAAGAGTGGCCATTATGACGATCTGGCTTTAAGTCGATTCGATAACAAATGACAAAAACGGACGGATTTCTCAGGTTTTTACTATATATCAACACTTTTCACATTCTCCCATGCAACGCGGCTGCTAGTCCTTTTTTCACTCAAAATCTTAAGTTCCTAACTCATCTCCAAGGCACCAAAGAAGGGTAAAAAGTAAATAATCGATAACTTAAAGTTGAATTGTACTGCATCTTACTGACTATTACATCAACTTCGAAGCTTCTTCTGTGTTCTACTATGGTCCGTTTAGTGTCTCCGCATACCGCAGCACGCCACATAGCTTTGCAGACGATAAATGTAACCGTTTCGGAGAGAAGCGCGTCCAATGTGACGATCTGACTTTAAGTCGATTCGATAATAAATGACGAAAACGAACGGATTTCTCAGGTATTTACTACGTATGAACACTTTTCACATTCTCCCATGCAACGCGGCTGCTAGTCCTCCTTTGATGCAAAATCTTAAGGTCGTAGCTCATGTCCAAGGCACCAAAGAGGCTAAAAAGTCAATAATCGATAACTAAAACTTGAATTGTACTGCTTCTTTCTGGCTATTACATCAACTTAGAAGCTTCTTCTGTGTTCTACTATGGTGCTTTTAGTGCCTCCGCATACCGCAGCACTGCGACATACCTTTGCAGACGATAAATATGACCGTTTCAGACAGAAGAGTGGCCAATGTGACGATCTGGCTTTAAGTCGATTCAATAACGAATGACGAAAGCGGACGGATTTCTAAGGTTTTTACTACATATGATCCTTTTTCACATTCTTCCGTGCAACGCGGGTTCTATTCCTCACTTCATACAAAATCGTAAGGTCCTAGCTCATTCCAAAGCACCGAAGAAGGGTAAAAAGTCAATAATCGATAACTAAAACTTGAATTGTACTGCTTCTTATTGGCTATTACATTAACTTAGAAGCTTCTTCTGTGTGCTACTATGGTGATTTTAGAGTCTCCGCATAAGGCAGCACGCGACATAGCTTTGCAGACGATAAATGTAACCGTTTCAGAGAGAAGAGCCGCCAATGTGACGATGTGGCTTTAAGTCGATTCGATAACAAATGACGAAAACGGACGGATTTCTCAGGGTTTTACCACATATGAACACTTTTCACATTCTCCCATGCAACGCGGCTGCTATTCCTCCTTTCATGAAAAATCGTAACGTCCTAGCTCATGTCCAATGCACCAAAGAAGGGTAAAAAGTCAATAATCGGTAACTATACCTTGAATTTTACTGCTTCTTACTGTCTATTACAACAAGTTAGAAGTTTCTTCTGTGTTCGACTATGGTCCTTATAGTGTCCCCACATACCGCAGCACGTGACATAGCTTTGCAGACGATAAATGTAACCGTTTCGGAGAGAAGAGCGGCCAATGTGACTATATGGATTTAAGTCGATTCGATAACAAATGACGAAAACGGACGGATTTCTCAGGGTTTTACCACATATGAACACTTTTCACATTCTCCCGTGCAACGCGGGTGCTAGTCCTAACTTCATGCAAAATCATAAGGTCGTAGCTCATGTCCAAGGCACCAAAGGAGGGTAAAAAGTCAATAATCGGTAACTAAAACTTGAATTGTACTGCTTCTTACTGTCTATTACATCAAGTCAGAAGTGTCTTCTGTGTTCGACTATGGTCCTTATAGTGTCTCCACATACCGCAGCACGCGACATAGCATTGCAGACAATTAATGTAACCATTTCGGAGACAAGAGCGGCCAATGTGACTATCTGGCTTGAGGTCGATTCGATAACAAATGTCGAAAACGGACGGATTTCTCAGGTTTTTACTACATATGAACACTTTTCACATTCTCCCGTGCAACGCGGCTGCTAGTCCTCCTTTCATGCAAAATCTTAAGGTCCTAGCTCATGTCAAAGCCACCAAACAGGGTAAAAAGTCAATAATCGTTAACTAAAACTTGACTTGTACTGCTTTTTACTGGCTATTGCATCAACTTAGAAGCTTCTTCTGTGTTCTACTATGGTGCTTTTAGTGTCTCCGCATACCGCAGCACGCGACATAGCTTTGCAGACGATAAACGTAAGCCTTTCAGACAGAATAGTGGACAATGTGACGATCTGACTTTAAGTCGATTCGATAACAAATGTCGAAAACGGACGGATTTCTGAGGTTTTTAGTACGTATGAACACTTTTCACATTCTCCCATGCAACGCGGCTGCTAGTCCTCCTTTCATGCAAAATCTTAAGGTCGTAGCTCATGTCCAAGGCACCAAAGAGGGTAAAAAGTCAATAATCGATAACTAAATCTTGAATTGTACTGCTTCTTTCTGTCTATTACATAAACTTAGAAGCTTCATCTGTGTTCTACTATGGTGCTTTTAGTGTCTCCGCATACCGCAGCACGCGACATAGCTTTGCAGACGATAAACGTAACCGTTTCAGACAGAAGAGTGGCCAATGTCACGAACTGGCTTTAAGTCGATTCGATAACAAATGTCGAAAACGGACGGATTTCTCAGGATCTTACTACATATGAAAACTCTTCACATTCTCCCGTGCAACGCGGCTGCTAGTCCTCACTTCATGCAAAATCGTAAGGTCCTAGCTCATGTCAAAGGCACCAAACAGGGTAAAAAGTCAATAATCGTTAACTAAAACTTAACTTGTACTGCTTTTTACTGGCTATTACATCAACTTAGAAGCTTCTTCTGTGTTCTACTATGGTGCTTTTAGTGTCTCCGCATACCGCAGCACGCGACATAGCTTTGCAGACGATAAATGTAACCGTTTCAGACAGAAGAGTGGCCAATGTGACGATCTGGCTTTAAGTCGATTCAATAACAAATGACGAAAGAGGACGGATTTCTAAGGTTTTTACTACATATGAACCCTTTTCACATTCTCCCGTGCAACGCGGGTTCTATTCCTCACTTCATGCAAAATCGTAAGGTCCTAGCTCATGTCCAAGGCAACAAAGAAGGGTAAAAAGACAATAATCGATTACTAAATCTTGAATTGTACTGCATCTTACTGCCTATTACATCAACTTCGAAGCTTCTTCTGTGTTCTACTATGGTCCGTTTAGTGTCTCCGCATACCGCAGCACGCGACATAGCTTTGCAGACGATAAATGTAACCGTTTCAGGGAGAATAGCGGCGAATGTGACGATCTGGCTTTAAGTCGATTCGATGACAAATGACGAAAACGGACGGATTTCTCAGGGTTTTACCACATATGAACACTTTTCACATTCTCCCGCACAACGCGGCTGCTAGTCCTCCTTTCGTACAAAATCGTAACGTCCTAGCTCATGTCCAATGCACCAAAGAAGGGTAAAAAGTCAATAATCGGTAACTATACCTTGAATTTTACTGCTTCTTACTGTCTATTACAACAAGTTAGAAGTTTCTTCTGTGTTCGACTATGGTCCTTATAGTGTCCCCACATACCGCAGCACGTGACATAGCTTTGCAGACGATAAATGTAACCGTTTCGGAGAGAAGAGCGGCCAATGTGACTATATGGATTTAAGTCGATTCGATAACAAATGACGAAAACGGACGGATTTCTCAGGGTTTTACCACATATGAACACTTGTCACATTCTCCCGTGCAACGCGGGTGCTAGTCCTAACTTCATGCAAAATCATAAGGTCGTAGCTCATGTCCAAGGCACCAAAGGAGGGTAAAAAGTCAATAATCGGTAACTAAAACTTGAATTGTACTGCTTCTTACTGTCTATTACATCAAGTCAGAAGTGTCTTCTGTGTTCGACTATGGTCCTTATAGTGTCTCCACATACCGCAGCACGCGACATAGCATTGCAGACGATTAATGTAACCATTTCGGAGACAAGAGCGGCCAATGTGACTATCTGGCTTGAGGTCGATTCGATAACAAATGTCGAAAACGAACGGATTTCTCAGGTTTTTACTACATATGAACACTTTTCACATTCTCCCGTGCAACGCGGCTGCTAGTCCTCCTTTCATGCAAAATCTTAAGGTCGTAGCTCATGTCCAAGGCACCAAAGAGGGTAAAAAGTCAATAATCGATAACTAAATCTTGAATTGTACTGCTTCTTTCTGTCTATTACATCAACTTAGAAGCTTCATCTGTGTTCTACTATGGTGCTTTTAGTGTCTCCGCATACCGCAGCACGCGACATAGCTTTGCAGACGATAAACGTAACCGTTTCAGACAGATGAGTGGCCAATGTGACGATCTGGCTTTAAGTCGATTCAATAACAAATGACGAAAGAGGACGGATTTCTAAGGTTTTTACTACATATGAACCCTTTTCACATTCTCCCGTGCAACGCGGGTTCTATTCCTCACTTCATGCAAAATCGTAAGGTCCTAGCTCATGTCCAAGGCAACAAAGAAGGGTAAAAAGACAATAATCGATTACTAAATCTTGAATTGTACTGCACCTTACTGCCTATTACATCAACTTCGAAGCTTCTTCTGTGTTCTACTATGGTCCGTTTAGTGTCTCCGCATACCGCAGCACGCGACATAGCTTTGCAGACGATAAATGTAACCGTTTCAGGGAGAATAGCGGCGAATGTGACGATCTGGCTTTAAGTCGATTCGATGACAAATGACGAAAACGGACGGATTTCTCAGGGTTTTACCACATATGAACACTTTTCACATTCTCCCGCACAACGCGGCTGCTAGTCCTCCTTTCGTACAAAATCGTAACGTCCTAGCTCATGTCCAAGGCACCAAAGAAGGGTAAAAAGTCAATAATCGGTAACTAAAACTTGAATTGTACTGCTTCTTACTGTCTATTACATCAAGTTAGAAGTTTCTTCTGTGTTCGACTATGGTCCTTATAGTGTCTCCGCATACTGCAGCACGCGACATAGCTTTGCAGACGATTAATGTAACCGTTTCGGAGACAAGAGGGGCCAATGTGGCTATCTGGCTGTAAGTCGATTCGATAACAAATGACGAAAACTGACGGATTTCTCAGGGTTTTACTACATATGAACACTTTTCACATTCTCCCATGCAACGCGACTGCTAGTCCTCACTTTATACAAAATCTTAAGGTCGTAGATCATGTCCAAGGCACCAAAGAGTGTAAAAAGTCAATAATCGATAGCTAAAAGTTGAATTGTATTGCTTCTTACTGGCTATTACATCAACTTAGAAGCTTCTTCTGTGTTCTACTATGGTGCTTTCAGTGTCTCCCCATACCGCAGCACGCGACATAGCTTTGCAGACGATAAACGTAAGCGTTTCAGACAGAAGAGTACACAATGTGACGATCTGACTTTAAGTCGATTCGATAACAAATGACGAAAACGAACGGATTTCTGAGGTTTTTACTACATATGAACACTTTTCACATTCTTCCGTGCAACGCCGGTGCTAGTACTCACTTCATGCAAAATCGTAAGGTCCTAGCTCATGTCCAATGCACGGAGGAAGGGTAAAAAGTCAATAATCGATAACTAAAACTTGAATTGTACTGTTTCTTATTGGCTATTACATTAACTTAGGAGCTTCTTCTGTGTGCTACTATGGTGCTTTTAGAGTCTCCGCATAAGGCAGCACGCGACATAGCTTTGCAGACATAAATGTAACCGTTTCAGAGAGAAGAGTGGCCAATGTGACGATCTGGCTTTAAATCGATTCGATAACAAATGACAAAAACGGACGGATTTCTCAGGTTTTTCTATATATGAACACTTGTCACATTCTCCCATGCAACGCGGCTGCTAGTCCTTCTTTCACTCAAAATCTTAAGTTCCTAGCTCATTTCGAAGGCACCAAAGAAGGGTAAAAAGGCAATAATCGGTAACTAAAACTTGAATTGTACTGCTTCTTACTGTCTATTACATCAAGTTAGAAGTTTCTTCTGTGTTCGACTATGGTCCTTATAGTGTCTCCACATACCGCAGTACGCGACATAGCTTTGCAGACGATTAATGTAACCGTTTCGGAGACAAGAGCGTCCAATGTGACTATCTGGCTTTATGTCGATTCGATAACAAATGACGAAAACGGACGGATTTCTCAGGCTTTTACCACATATGAACACTTTTCACATTCTCCCATGCAACGCGGCTGCTAGTCCTCACTTTATGCAAAATCTTAAGGTCGTAGCTCATGTCCAAGGCACCAAAGAGGGTAAAAAGTCAATAATCGATAGCTAAAAGTTGAATTGTATTGCTTCTTACTGGCTATTACGTCAACTTAGAAGCTTCGTCTGTGTTCTACTATGGTGTTTTTAGTGTCTCCGCATACCGCAGCACGCGACATAGCTTTGCAGACGATAAACGTAAGCGTTTCAGACAGAATAGTGGACAATGTGACGATCTGACTTTAAGTCGATTCGATAACAAATGCCGAAAACGGACGGATTTCTGAGGTTTTTAGTACGTATGAACACTTTTCACATTCTCCCATGCAACGCGGCTGCTAGTCCTCCTTTCATGCAAAATCTTAAGGTCGTAGCTCATGTCCAAGGCACCAAAGAGGGTAAAAAGTCAACAATCGATAACTAGAACTTGAATTGTACTGCTTCTTTCTGCCTATTACATCAACTTAGAAGCTTCATCTGTGTTCTACTATGGTGCTTTTAGTGTCTCCACATACCGCAGCACGCGACATAGCTTTGCAGACGATAAACGTAACCGTTTCAGACAGAAGAGTGGCCAATATGACGAACTGGCTTTAAGTCGATTCGATAACAAATGTCGAAAACGGACGGATTTCTCAGGTTCTTACTACATATGAAAACTCTTCACATTCTCCCGTGCAACGCGGCTGCTAGTCCTCACTTCATGCAAAATCGTAAGGTCATAGCTCATGTCAAAGGCACCAAACAGGGTAAAAAGTCAATAATCGTTAACTAAAACTTGAATTGTACTTCTTCTTACTGGCTATTACATGAACATAGAAGCTTCTTTTGTGTTTTACTATGGTGCTTTTAGTGTCGTCGCAAACCGCATCACGCGACATAACTTTGCAGACGATAAATGTAACCGTTTCTGAGAGAAGAGCGGCCAATGTGACGATCTGGCTTTAAGTCGATTCGATAACATTTGACGAAAACGGACGGATTTCTCGGGTTTTTACTACGTATGAACACTTTTCACATTCTCCCGTGCAACGCGGCGGCTAGACCTCCTTTCAAGCAAAATCTTAAGGTCCTAGCTCATGTCCAAGGCACCAAAGAACGGTAAAAAGTCAATAATCGAAAACTAAAACATGAATTGTACTGCTCCTTACTTGCTATTACATCAACTTAGAAGCTTCTTCTGTGTTCTACTATGGTGCCTTTAGTGTCTCCGCATACCGCAGCACACGACTTAGCTTTGCAGACGATAAATGTAACCGTTTCAGAGAGAGAGGACCGGCCAATGTGACGATCTGGCTTTTATTCGATTCGATAACTTATGACGAAAACGGACGGATTTCTCGGGTTTTTACTATATATGAACACTTTTCACATTCTCCCGTGCAACGCATCTGCTAGTTCTCCTTTCAAGCGAATATTAAGGTCCTAGCTCATGTCCAAGGCACCAAGGAAGGGTTAAAAGTCAATAATCGATAACTAAACCTTGAATTGTACTGCTACTTACTGGCTATTACATCAACTTAGAAGCTTCTTCTGTGTTCTACGATGGTGCTTTTAGTGTCTCCGCAAACTGCAGCACGCGACGCAGTTTTGTAGACGATAAATGTAACCGTTTCAGATAGAAGAGCGGATAATGTGACGATCTGGCTTTAAGTCGATTCGATGACAAATGATAAAGACGGATGCATTTCTCAGGTTTTTACTACATATGAACACTTTTCACATTCTCCCGTGCAACGAAGCTGCTAGTCATCCCTTCATGCAAAATCATAAGCTCCTGGCTCATGTCCAAGGAACCAAACAAGGGTAAAAAGTCAATAATCGATAACTAAAACTTGAATTGTACTGCTTCTTACTGGCTATTACATCAACTTGGAAGCTTCTTCTATGTTCTACTATGGTGCTTTTAGTGTCTCAGCAAACCGCAGCACGCTACATAGCTTTGCAGACGATAAATGTAACCGTCTCAGAGAGAAGAGCGGCCAATGTGACGATCTGGCTTTAAGTCGATTCGATAACAATTGACGAAAAGGACGGATTTCTCACGTTTCTACTGCATATGAACACTTTTCACATTCTCCAGTGCAACGCAGTTGCTGGTACTCTTTTCATGCAAAATCTTAAGGTCCTAGCTCATCTCCAAGGCACCAAAGAATGGTGAAAAGTCAATAATCGATAACTAAAACATGAATTGTACTGCTATTTACTGGCTATTACATCAACTTAGAAGCTTAGAAGCTTCTTCTGTGTTCTACTATGGTGCTTTTAGTGTCTCCGCACACAGCAGTACGCGGCATAGCTTTGCAGACGATAAATGTAACAGTTTCAGGGAGAAGAGCGTCCAATCTGACGTTCTGGCTTAAAGTCGATTCGATAACAAATGGCGAAAACGGCCTAATTCCTCAGGTTTTTACTGCATATGAATACTTTTCACATTCTCCCATGCAACGCGGCTGCTAGTCCTCCTTTCATGCAAAATATTAAGGTGCTAGCTCATGTCCAAGGCACCAAAGAAGTGTTAAAAGTCAATAATCGATAACTAAAACTTGAATTTTTTGTTTCTAGCTGGCTATTACATAAATTTAGGAGCATCTTCTGTGTTCTATTATTGTGCTTTTAGTGTCACCGAATATCGCAGCACGCGACATAGCTTTGGAGACGATAAATATAACCGTTTCAGAGGTAAGAGCGACCAATGTGACGATCTGGCTTTAAGACGATTCGATAACAAATGACGAAAACGGACGGATTTCTTAGGTTCTTACTACATATGAACACTTTTCACATTCTCCATGCTACGCAGCTGCTAGTCCTCCTTTCATACAAAATCTTAAGGTCCTAGCTCATGTCCAAGGCACCAAAGAAGGGTACACATTCAATAATCGATAACAAAAACTTGAATTGTACTGATTCTTACTGGCTATTACATCAACTTAGAAGCTTCTTCTGTGTTCTACTATGGTGCTTTTGGTGTCTCCGCATACCGCAGCACGCAACATCGCTTTGCAGACGATAAATGTAACCGTCTCAGAGAGATGAGCGGCCAATGTGTCGTTGTGGCTCTAAGTCGATTAGATAACAAAAGACCAAAACGCACGGTTTCTTACGTTTTTAATACATATGAACACTTTTCACATTCTCCCGTGCAACGCTGCTGCTAGTCCTCCTTCCATGCAAAAACGTAAGGTCCTAGCTCATGTCCAAGGCACCAAAGAAGGGTAAAAAGTCAATAATCGATAGCAAAAACTTAAATTGTACTGCATCTTACTGGCTATTACATCAACTTAGAAGCTTCTTCTGTGTTCTACTATGGTGCTTTTAGTGTCTACACATACCGCATCGCGCGATATAGATTTGCAGACGATAAATGTAACCGTCTCAGAGAGAAGAGCGGCCAATGTGACGCTCTGGATTTAAGTCGATTCGATAAAATTTGACGAAAACGGACGGATTTCTCAGGTTTTTACTACTTTTGAACACTTTTCACATTCTCCCGTGCAACGAAGCTGCTACTCATCCTTTCATGCAAAATCTTAATGTCCTGGCTCATGTCCAAAGCACCAAAGAAGGGTAAAAAGTCAATAATCGATAACTAAAACTTGAATTGTACTGCTTCTTACTGGCTATTACATCAACTTGGAAGCTTCTTCTATGTTCTAGTATGGTGCTTTTAGTGTCTCCGCAAACCACAGCACGCTACATAGCTTTGCAGACGATAAATGTAACCGTCTCAGAGAGAAGAGTGGCCAATGTGACGATCTGGCTTTAAGTCGATTCGATAACAAATGAAGAAAACGGACGGATTTCACAGGTTTTTACTACATATGAACACTTTTCACATTCTCCCGTGCAACGCGGCTGCTAGTCCTCATTTCATGCAAAATCTTAACGTCCTAGCTCATGTCCAAGGCATGAAAGAAGAGTAAAATGTCAATAATCGATAACTAAAACATGAATTGTACTGCTCCTTACTTGCTATTACATCAACTTAGAAACTTCTTCTGTGTTCTACTATGGTGCTTTTAGTGTCTCCGCATACAGCAGTACGCGACATAGATTTGCAGACGATAAATGTAACCGTTTCAGGGAGAGGAGCGGCCAATGTGACGATCTGGCCTTAAGTCGATTAGATAACAAATGAGGAAAATGTACGGATTTCTCAGGTTTTTACTACATATGAACATTTTTTACATTCTCTCGTACAACGCGTCTGCTAGTCCTCCATTCATGCAAAATCTTAATGTCCTAGCTAACTTCCGAGGTACCAAAGAAAATTAAAAAGTCAATAATCGATAACTAAAACTTGAATTGTCTGATTCTTACTGGCTATTACATCAACATAGAAGCTTCTTCTGTGTTCTACTATGGTGCTTTTAGTGTCTCCGCATACCGCAGCACGCATCATCGCTTTGCACACGATTAATGTAACCGTCTCAGAGAGAAGAGCGGCCAATGTGACGATCTGGATTTAAGTCGATTCGATAACATTTGACGAAAACGGACGGATTTCTCAGGTTTTTACTACTTTTGAACACTTTTCACATTCTCCCATGCAACGCAGCTGCTGGTCCTCTTTTCATGCAAAATCTTAAGGTTCTAGCTCATGTCCAAGGCACCAAAAAAGGGTACGACGTCAATAATCGATAACTAAAACTTGAATTGTACTGCCTCTTACTTGCTATTACATCAACTTAGAAGCTTCTTCCTTGTTCTACTATGGTGCTTTTAGTGTCTCCGCAAACTGCAACACGCGACGCAGCTTTGCAGACGATAAATGTAACCGTTTCAGATAGAAGAGCGGATAATGTGACGATCTGGCTTTAAGTCGATTCGATGACAAATGATAAAAACAGATGCATTTCTCAGGTTTTTACTACATATGAACACTTTTAACATTCTCCCGTGCAACGAAGCTGCTACTCATCATTTCATGCAAAATCTTAAGGTCCTGGCTCATGTCCAAGGCACCAAAGAAGGGTAAAAAGTCAATAATCGATAACTATAACTTGTATTTTACTGCTTCTACCTGGCTATTACATAAACTTAGAAGCTTCTTCTGTGTTCTACTATGGTGCTTTTGGTGTCACCGCGTATCGCAGCACGCGACATAGCTTTGGAGAAGATAAATGTAATCGTTTCAGAGAGAAGAGCGGCTAATGTGACGATATGGCTTTAAGTCGATTCGATATCAAATGACGAAAACGGACGGATTTCTCACGTTTTTATTACGTATGAACACTTTTCACATTCTCCCGTGCAACGCAGCTGCTAGTCCTCCTTTCATGCAAAATCCTTAGGACCTATCTCATGTCCAAAGCACCAAAGAAAGGTGAAAAGTCAATAATCGATAACTAAACTTGAATTGTACTGCTTCTTACTGTGTTCTACTACGGTGCTTTTAGTGTCTCCGCATACCGCAGCACGCATTATCGCTTTGCAGACGATTAATGTAAGCGTCTCAGAGATAAGAGCGGCCAATGTGACGATCTGGCTTTAAGTCGATTCGATAACAAATGACGAAAACGGACGGATTTCTCACGTTTTTACTACATATGAACACTTTTCACATTCTCCTGTGCAACTCGGCTGCTAGCCCTCCTTTCATGCAAGTTCTTCATTTCCTAGCTCATGTCCAAGGCACCAAAGAAGCGTAAAAAGTCAATAGTCGATAACTAAAACTTGAATTGTACTGCTTCTTGCTGGCTATTACATCAACTTAGAAGCTTCTTCTGTGTTCTACTATGGTGCTTTTAGTGTCTCCACATACCGCATCACGCGACATAGCTTTGCAGACAATAAATGTAACCGACTCAGAGATAAGAGCGGCCAATGTGACGATCTGGCTTTAAGTCGATTCGATAATAAATGACGAAAACGGACAGATTTCTCAGGTTTTTACTACATATGAACACTTTTCACATTCTCCGGTGCAACGCTGCTGCTAGTCCTCTTTTCAAGCAAAATCTTAAAGTCCTAGCTCATGTCCAAGGCACCAAAGAAGGGTGAAAAGTCAATAATCGATAACTAAAACTTGAATTGTACTGCTTTTTACTGGCTATTACATCAACTTAGAAGCTTCTTCTGTGTTCTACTACGGTGCTTTTAGTGTCTCCGCATACCGCATCACGCGACATAGCTTTGCAGACGATAAATGTAACCGTTTCATAAACAAGAGCGGCCAATGTGACGATCTGGCTTTAAGTCGATTCGATAACAAATGACGAAAACGGACGGATTTCTCACGTTTTTACTACATATGAACACTTTTTACATTCTCCCGTGCAATTCGACTGCTAGCCCACCTTTCATGCCAAATCTTAATTTCCTAGCTCATGTCCAAGGCACCAAAGAATCGTAAAAACTAAATAATCGATAACTAGAACTTGAATTGTACTGCTTCTTACTGGCTATTACATCAACGTAGAAGCTTCTTCTGTGTTCTACTACGGTGCTTCTAGTGTCTCCGCATACCGCAGCACGCGACATAGCTTTGCAGACGATAAATGTAACCGTCTATGAGAGAAATGCGGCCAATGTGACGATCTGGCTTTAAGTCGATTCGATAATAAATGACGAAAACGGACAGATTTCTCAGGTTTTTACTACATATGAACACTTTTCACATTCTCCGGTGCAACGCTGCTGCTAGTCCTCTTTTCAAGCAAAATCTTAAAGTCCTAGCTCATGTCCAAGGCACCAAAGAAGGGTGAAAAGTCAATAATCGATAACTAAAACTTGAATTGTACTTCTTTTTACTGGCTATTACATCAACTTAGAAGCTTCTTCTGTGTTCTACTACGGTGCTTTTAGTGTCTCCGCATACCGCATCACGCGACATAGCTTTGCAGACGATAAATATAACCGTTTCAGAGATAAGAGCGACGAATGTGACGATCTGGCTTTAAGACGATTCGATAACAAATGACGAAAACGGACGGATTTCTTAGGTTCTTACTACATATGAACACTTTTCAAATTCTCCATGCTACGCAGCTGCTAGTCCTCCTTTCATACAAAATCTTAAGGTCCTAGCTCATGTCCAAGGCACCAAAGAAGGGTACACATTCAATAATCGATAACAAAAACTTGAATTGTACTGATTCTTACTGGCTATTACATCAACTTAGAAGCTTCTTCTGTGTTCTACTATGGTGCTTTTGGTGTCTCCGCATACCGCAGCACGCAACATCGCTTTGCAGACGATAAATGTAACCGTCTCAGAGAGATGAGCGGCCAATGTGTCGTTCTGGCTCTAAGTCGATTAGATAACAAAAGACCAAAACGCACGGTTTCTTACGTTTTTAATACATATGAACACTTTTCACATTCTCCCGTGCAACGCTGCTGCTAGTCCTCCTTCCATGCAAAAACGTAAGGTCCTAGCTCATGTCCAAGGCACCAAAGAAGGGTAAAAAGTCAATAATCGATAGCAAAAACTTAAATTGTACTGCATCTTACTGGCTATTACATCAACTTACAAGCTTCTTCTGTGTTCTACTATGGTGCTTTTAGTGTCTACACATACCGCATCGCGCGATATAGATTTGCAGACGATAAATGTAACCGTCTCAGAGAGAAGAGCGGCCAATGTGACGCTCTGGATTTAAGTCGATTCGATAAAATTTGACGAAAACGGACGGATTTCTCAGGTTTTTACTACTTTTGAACACTTTTCACATTCTCCCGTGCAACGAAGCTGCTACTCATCCTTTCATGCAAAATCTTAATGTCCTGGCTCATGTCCAAAGCACCAAAGAAGGGTAAAAAGTCAATAATCGATAACTAAAACTTGAATTGTACTGCTTCTTACTGGCTATTACATCAACTTGGAAGCTTCTTCTATGTTCTAGTATGGTGCTTTTAGTGTCTCCGCAAACCACAGCACGCTACATAGCTTTGCAGACGATAAATGTAACCGTCTCAGAGAGAAGAGTGGCCAATGTGACGATCTGGCTTTAAGTCGATTCGATAACAAATGAAGAAAACGGACGGATTTCACAGGTTTTTACTACATATGAACACTTTTCACATTCTCCCGTGCAACGCGGCTGCTAGTCCTCATTTCATGCAAAATCTTAACGTCCTAGCTCATGTCCAAGACATGAAAGAAGAGTAAAATGTCAATAATCGATAACTAAAACATGAATTGTACTGCTCCTTACTTGCTATTACATCAACTTAGAAACTTCTTCTGTGTTCTACTATGGTGCTTTTAGTGTCTCCGCATACCGCAGCACACGACATAGCTTTGCAGACCATAAATGTAACCGTTTCAGAGAGAGGAGCGGCCAATGTGACGATCTGGCTTTTATTCTATTCGATAACATATGACGAAAACGGACGGATTTCTCGGGTTTTTACTACATATGAACACTTTTCACATTCTCCCGTGCAACTCATCTGCTAGTTCTCCTTTCAAGCAAATCTTAAGGTCCTAGCTCATGTCCAAGGCACCAAAGAAGCGTAAAAAGTCAATAATCGATAACTAAAAATTGAATTGTACTGCTTCTTACTGGCTATTACATCAACTTAGAAGCTTCTTCTGTGTTCTACTATGGTGCTTCTAGTGTCTACACATACCGCATCACGCGATATAGCTTTGCAGACGATAAATGTAACCGTCTCAGAGAGAAGAGCGGCCAATGTGACGATCTGGATTTAAGTCGATTCGATAACATTTGACGAAAACGGACGGATTTCTCAGGTTTTTACTACTTTTGAACACTTTTCACATTCTCCCATGCAACGCAGCTGCTGGTCCTCTTTTCATGCAAAATCTTAAGGTCCTAGCTCATGTCCAAGGCACCAAAAAAGGGTACGACGTCAATAATCGATAACTAAAACTTGAATTGTACTGCCTCTTACTTGCTATTACATCAACTTAGAAGCTTCTTCCTTGTTCTACTATGGTGCTTTTAGTGTCTCCGCAAACTGCAACACGCGACGCAGCTTTGCAGACGATAAATGTAACCGTTTCAGATAGAAGAGCGGATAATGTGACGATCTGGCTTTAAGTCGATTCGATGACAAATGATAAAAACGGATGCATTTCTCAGGTTTTTACTACATATGAACACTTTTAACATTCTCCCGTGCAACGAAGCTGCTAGTCATCCTTTCATGCAAAATCTTAAGGTCCTGGCTCATGTCCAAGGCACCAAAGAAGGGTAAAAAGTCAATAATCGATAACTATAACTTGTATTTTACTGCTTCTAACTGGCTATTACATAAACTTAGAAGCTTCTTCTGTGTTCTACTATGGTGCTTTTGGTGTCACCGCGTATCGCAGCACGCGACATAGCTTTGGAGAAGATAAATGTAATCGTTTCAGAGAGAAGAGCGGCTAATGTGACGATATGGCTTTAAGTCGATTCGATATCAAATGACGAAAACGGACGGATTTCTCACGTTTTTATTACGTATGAACACTTTTCACATTCTCCCGTGCAACGCAGCTGCTAGTCCTCCTTTCATGCAAAATCCTTAGAACCTATCTCATGTCCAAAGCACCAAAGAAAGGTGAAAAGTCAATAATCGATAACTAAACTTGAATTGTACTGCTTCTTACTGTGTTCTACTACGGTGCTTTTAGTGTCTCCGCATACCGCAGCACGCATTATCGCTTTGCAGACGGTTAATGTAAGCGTCTCAGAGATAAGAGCGGCCAATGTGACTTTCTGGCTTTAAGTCGATTCGATAACAAATGACGAAAACGGACGGATTTCTCATGTTTTTATTACATATGAACACCTTTCACATTTTCCCGTGCAACGCAGCTACTCGACTTCCTTTAATGCAAAATCTTAAGGTCCTGGCTCATGTCCAAGGCACCAAAGACGGGTACAAAGTCAATAATCGATAACTAAAACTTGAATTGTAACTCTTCTTACTGGCTATTACATCAACTTAGAAGCTTCTTCTGTGTTCTACTATGGTTCTTTTAGTGTCTCCGCAAACTGCAGCACGCGACGTAGATTTACAGACGATAAATGTAACTTTTTCAGGGAGAAGAGCGGCCAATGTGACGATATGGCTTTAAGTCAATTCGATATCAAATGACGAAAACGGACGGATTTCTCAGGTTTTTACTACATATGAACACTTTTTACTTTCTGTCGTACAACGCGGCTGCTAGTCCTCCTTTCATGCAAAATCTTAATGTCCTAGCTAATGTCCAAGGCCCCAAAGAAGATTAAAAAGTCGATAATCGGTAACTAAAACTTGAATTGTACTGCTTCTTACTGGCTATTACATCAACTTAGAAACTTCTTCTGTGTTCTACTATGGTGCTTTTAGTGTCTCCGCATACAGCAGAACGCGACATAGCTTTACAGACGATAAATTTAACCGTTTCAGAGAGAAGAGCGACCAATGTGACGATCTAGCTTTAAGACGATTCGATAACAAATGACGAAAACGGACGGATTTCTTAGGTTCTTACGACATATGAACACTTTTCACATTCTCCATGCAACGCAGCTGCTACTCATCCTTTCATGCAAAATCTTAAGGTCCTGGCTCATGTCCAAGGCACCAAAGAAGGGTAAAAAGTCAATAATCGGTAACTAAAACTTGAATTGTACTGCTTCTTACTGGCTATTACATCAACTTAGAAGCTTAGAAGTTTCTTCTGTGTTCTACTATGGTGCTTTTAGAGTCTCCGCATACAGCAGTACGCGACATAGCTTTGCAGACGAGAAATGTAACCGTTTCAGGGAGAAGAGCGGCCAATGTGACGATCTGGCTTTAAGTCGATTAGATCACAAATGAGGAAAATGTACGGATTTCCCAGGTTTTTATTACATGTGAACACTTTTTACATTCTCTCGAACAACGCGACTGCTAGTCCTCCTTTCATGCAAAATCTTAATGTCCTAGCTAATTTCCAAGGCACCAAAGAAGATTAAAAAGTCAATAATCGATAATTAAAACTTGAATTGTACTGCTTCTTACAGGCTATTTCATCAACATAGAAGCTTCTTCTGTGTTCTATTATTGTGATTCTAGTGTCACCGAATATCGCAGCACGCGACATAGCTTTGGAGACGATAAATGTAACCGTTTCAGAGGGAAGAGCGGCCAATGTGACGATCTGGCTTTAAGTCGATTCGATAACAAATGTAGGACACGGTCGGATTTCTCGCGTTTTTACAACGTATGAACACTCTTCACATTCTCTCGTGCAACGCAGCTGCTAGTCCTCCTTTCATGTTAAATCTTTGGGTCCTAGCTCATGTCCAAAGCACCAAAGAAGGGTAAAATGTTAATAATCGATGACTAAAACTTGAATTTTACTGTTTCTAACTGGCTATTACATAAAATTAGAAGCTTCTTCTGTGTTCTACTATTGTGCTTTTAGTGTCTCCGCATACCGCATCACGCGACATAGCTTTGCAGACGATAAATGTAACCGTTTCATAAACAAGAGCGGCCAATGTGGCGATCTGGCTTTAAGTCGATTCGATAACAAATGACGAAAACGGACGGATTTCTCACGTTTTTACTACATATGAACACTTTTCACATTCTCCTGTGCAACTCGGCTGCTAGCCCTCCTTTCATGCAAGTTCTTCATTTCCTAGCTCATGTCCAAGGCACCAAAGAAGCGTAAAAAGTCAATAGTCGATAACTAAAACTTGAATTGTACTGCTTCTTGCTGGCTATTACATCAACTTAAAAGCTTCTTCTGTGTTCTACTATGGTGCTTTTAGTGTCTCCACATACCGCATCACGCGACATAGCTTTGCAGACAATAAATGTAACCGACTCAGAGATAAGAGCGGCCAATGTGACGATCTGGCTTTAAGTCGATTCGATAATAAATGACGAAAACGGACAGATTTCTCAGGTTTTTACTACATATGAACACTTTTCACATTCTCCGGTGCAACGCTGCTGCTAGTCCTCTTTTCAAGCAAAATCTTAAAGTCCTAGCTCATGTCCAAGGCACCAAAGAAGGGTGAAAAGTCAATAATCGATAATTAAAACTTGAATTCTACTGCTTTTTACTGGCTATTACATCAACTTAGAAGCTTCTTCTGTGTTCTACTACGGTGCTTTTAGTGTCTCCGCATACCGCATCACGCGACATAGCTTTGCAGACGATAAATGTAACCGTTTCATAAACAAGAGCGGCCAATGTGACGATCTGGCTTTAAGTCGATTCGATAACAAATGACGAAAACGGACGGATTTCTCACGTTTTTACTACATATGAACACTTTTTACATTCTCCCGTGCAACGCGGCTGCTAGCCCACCTTTCATGCCAAATCTTAATTTCCTAGCTCATGTCCAAGGCACCAAAGAATCGTAAAAACTAAATAATCGATAACTAGAACTTGAATTGTACTGCTTCTTACTGGCTATTACATCAACGTAGAAGCTTCTTCTGTGTTCTACTACGGTGCTTCTAGTGTCTCCGCATACCGCAGCACGCGACATAGCTTTGCAGACGATAAATGTAACCGTCTATGAGAGAAATGCGGCCAATGTGACGATCTGGCTTTAAGTCGATTCGATAACAAATGACGAAAACGGACGGATTTCTCACGTTTTTACTACATATGAACACTTTTTACATTCTCCCGTGCAACGCGGCTGCTAGCCCACCTTTCATGCAAAATCTTAATTTCCTATCTCATGTCCAAGGCACCAAAGAATCGTAAAAACTAAATAATCGATAACTAGAACTAGAATTGTACTGCTTCTTACTGGCTATTACATCAACTTAGAAGTTTCTTCTGTGTTCTGCTATGGTGCTTTTAGAGTCTCCGCATACCGCAGCACCCGACATAGCTTTGCAGACGATAAATGTAACCGTCTATGAGAGAAGAGCGGCCAATGTGACGATCTGGCTTTAAGTCGATTCGATAATAAATGACGAAAACGGACAGATTTCTCAGGTTTTACTACATATGAACACTTTTCACATTCTCCGGTGCAACGCTGCTGCTAGTCCTCTTTTCAAGCAAAATCTTAAAGTCCTAGCTCATGTCCAAGGCACCAAAGAAGGGTGAAAAGTCAATAATCGATAACTAAAACTTGAATTGTACTTCTTTTTACTGGCTATTACATCAACTTAGAAGCTTCTTCTGTGTTCTACTACGGTGCTTTTAGTGTCTCCGCATACCGCATCACGCGACATAGCTTTGCAGACGATAAATGTAACCGTTTCATAAACAAGAGCGGCCAATGTGACGATCTGGCTTTAAGTCGATTCGATGACAAATGACGAAAACGGACGGATTTCTCACGTTTTTACTACATATGAACACTTTTTACATTCTCCCGTGCAACGCGGCTGCTAGCCCACCTTTCATGCAAAATCTTAATTTCCTAGCTCATGTCCAAGGCACCAAAGAATCGTAAAAACTAAATAATCGATAACTAGAACTTGAATTGTACTGCTTCTTACTGGCTATTACATCAACGTAGAAGCTTCTTCTGTGTTCTACTATGGTGCTTTTAGTGTCTCCGCATACCGCATCACGCGACATAGCTTTGCAGACGAAAAATGTAACCGTTTCATAAACAAGAGCAGCCAATGTGACGATCTGGCTTTAAGTCGATTCGATAACAAATGACGAAAACGGACGGATTTCCCACGTTTTTACTATATATGAACACTTTTTACATTCTCACGTGCAACGCGGCTGCTAGCCCACCTTTCATGCAAAATCTTAATTTCCTAGCTCATGTCCAAGGCACCATAGAATCGTAAAAAGTAAATAATCGATAACTAGAACTTGAATTGTACTGCTTCTTACTGGCTATTACATCAACGTAGAAGCTTCTTCTGTGTTCTACTACGGTGCTTCTAGTGTCTCCGCATACCGCAGCACGCGACATAGCTTTGCAGACGATAAATGTAACCGTCTATGAGAGAAGAGCGGCCAATGTGACGATCTGGCTTTAAGTCGATTCGATAACAAATGACGAAAACGGACGGATTTCTCACGTTTTTACTACATATGAACACTTTTTACATTCTCCCGTGCAACGCGGCTGCTAGCCCACCTTTCATGCCAAATCTTAATTTCCTAGCTCATGTCCAAGGCACCAAAGAATCGTAAAAACTAAATAATCGATAACTAGAACTTGAATTGTACTGCTTCTTACTGGCTATTACATCAACGTAGAAGCTTCTTCTGTGTTCTACTACGGTGCTTCTAGTGTCTCCGCATACCGCAGCACGCGACATAGCTTTGCAGACGATAAATGTAACCGTCTATGAGAGAAATGCGGCCAATGTGACGATCTGGCTTTAAGTCGATTCGATAACAAATGACGAAAACGGACGGATTTCTCACGTTTTTACTACATATGAACACTTTTTACATTCTCCCGTCCAACGCGGCTGCTAGCCCACCTTTCATGCAAAATCTTAATTTCCTAGCTCATGTCCAAGGCACCAAAGAATCGTAAAAACTAAATAATCGATAACTAGAACTAGAATTGTACTGCTTCTTACTGGCTATTACATCAACTTAGAAGCTTCTTCTGTGTTCTGCTATGGTGCTTTTAGAGTCTCCGCTTACAGCAGTACGCGACATAGCTTTGCAGACGAAAAATGTAACCGTTTCATAAAGAAGAGCGGCCAATGTTACGATCTGGCTTTAAGTAGATTCGATAACAAATGACGAAAACGGACGGATTTCTCACGTTTTTACTACATATGAACACTTTTTACATTCTCCCGTGCAACGCGGCTGCTAGCCCACCTTTCATGCAAAATCTTAATTTCCTAGCTCATGTCCAAAGCACCATAGAATCGTAAAAAGTAAATAATCGATAACTAGTACTTGAATTGTACTGCTTCTTACTGGCTATTACATCAACGTAGAAGCTTCTTCTGTGTTCTACTACGGTGCTTCTAGTGTCTCCGCATACCGCAGCACGCGACATAGCTTTGCAGACGATAAATGTAACCGTCTATGAGAGAAGAGCGGCCAATGTGACGATCTGGCTTTAAGTCGATTCGATAATAAATGACGAAAACGGACAGATTTCTCAGGTTTTACTACATATGAACACTTTTCACATTCTCCGGTGCAACGCTGCTGCTAGTCCTCTTTTCAAGCAAAATCTTAAAGTCCTAGCTCATGTCCAAGGCACCAAAGAAGGGTGAAAAGTCAATAATCGATAACTAAAACTTGAATTGTACTTCTTTTTACTGGCTATTACATCAACTTAGAAGCTTCTTCTGTGTTCTACTACGGTGCTTTTAGTGTCTCCGCATACCGCATCACGCGACATAGCTTTGCAGACGATAAATGTAACCGTTTCATAAACAAGAGCGGCCAATGTGACGATCTGGCTTTAAGTCGATTCGATGACAAATGACGAAAACGGACGGATTTCTCACGTTTTTACTACATATGAACACTTTTTACATTCTCCCGTGCAACGCGGCTGCTAGCCCACCTTTCATGCAAAATCTTAATTTCCTAGCTCATGTCCAAGGCACCAAAGAATCGTAAAAACTAAATAATCGATAACTAGAACTTGAATTGTACTGCTTCTTACTGGCTATTACATCAACGTAGAAGCTTCTTCTGTGTTCTACTATGGTGCTTTTAGTGTCTCCGCATACCGCATCACGCGACATAGCTTTGCAGACGAAAAATGTAACCGTTTCATAAACAAGAGCGGCCAATGTGACGATCTGGCTTTAAGTCGATTCGATAACAAATGACGAAAACGGACGGATTTCTCACGTTTTTACTACATATGAACACTTTTTACATTCTCCCGTGCAACGCGGCTGCTAGCCCACCTTTCATGCAAAATCTTAATTTCCTAGCTCATGTCCAAGGCACCATAGAATCGTAAAAAGTAAATAATCGATAACTAGAACTAGAATTGTACTGCTTCTTACTGGCTATTACATCAACGTAGAAGCTTCTTCTGTGTTCTACTACGGTGCTTCTAGTGTCTCCGCATACCGCAGCACGCGACATAGCTTTGCAGACGATAAATGTAACCGTCTATGAGAGAAGAGCGGCCAATGTGACG
Organism: Schistocerca gregaria; assembly: GCF_023897955.1. NCBI lineage: Eukaryota > Metazoa > Arthropoda > Insecta > Orthoptera > Acrididae > Schistocerca > Schistocerca gregaria. The sequence goes on from NW_026061770.1 coordinate 2,411,915, forward strand.
ATCTGGCTTTAAGTGGATTCGATAACAAATGACGAAAACGGACGGATTTCCCACGTTTTTACTATATATGAACACTTTTTACATTCTCACGTGCAACGCGGCTGCTAGCCCACCTTTCATGCAAAATCTTAATTTCCTAGATCATGTCCAAGGCACCAAAGGATCGTAAAAAGTAAATAATCGATAACTAGAACTTGAATTGTACTGCTTCTTACTGGCTATTACATCAACTTAGACGCTTCTTCTATGTTCTACTACGGTGCTTTTAGTGTCTCCGCATACCGCATCACGCGACATAGCTTTGCAGACGATAAATGTAACCGTTTCATAAACAAGAGCGGCCAATGTGACGATCTGGCTTTGAGTCGATTCGATAACAAATGACGAAAACGGACGGATTTCTCACGTTTTTACTACATATGAACACTTTTTACATTCTCCCGTGCAACTCGGCTGCTAGCCCACCTTTCATGCAAAATCTTAATTTCCTAGCTCATGTCCAAGGCACCAAAGAATCGTAAAAACTAAATAATCGATAACTAGAACTTGAATTGTACTGCTTCTTACTGGCTATTACATCAACTTAGAAGCTTCTTCTGTGTTCTGCTATGGTGCTTTTAGTGTCTCCGCATACCGCATAACGCGACATAGCTTTGCAGACGATATATGTAACCGTTTCATAAACAAGAGCGGCCAATGTGACGATCGGGCTTTAAGTCGATTCGATAACAAATGACGAAAACGGACGGATTTCTCACGTTTTTACTACATATGAACACTTTTTACATTCTCCCGTGCAACGCGGCTGCTAGCCCACCTTTCATGCAAAATCTTAATTTCCTAGCTCATGTCCAAAGCACCATAGAATCGTAAAAAGTAAAAAATCGATAACTAGAACTTGAATTGTACTGCTTCTTACTGGCTATTACATCAACGTAGAAGCTTCTTCTGTGTTCTACTACGGTGCTTCTAGTGTCTCCGCATACCGCAGCACGCGACATAGCTTTGCAGACGATAAATGTAACCGTCTATGAGAGAAGAGCGGCCAATGTGACGATCTGGCTTTAAGTCGATTCGATAACAAATGACGAAAACGGACGGATTTCTCACTTTTTTACTACATATGAACACTTTTTACATTCTCCCGTGCAACGCGGCTGCTAGCCCACCTTTCATGCAAAATCTGTATTTCCTAGCTCATGTCCAAGGCACCATAGAATCGTAAAAAGTAAATAATCGATAACTAGAACTTGAATTGTACTGCTTCTTACTGGCTATTACATCAATGTAGAAGCTTCTTCTGTGTTCTACTACGGTGCTTATAGTGTCTCCGCATACCGCAGCACGCGACATAGCTTTGCAGACGATAAATGTAACCGTCTATGAGAGAAGAGCGGCCAATGTGAGGATCTGGCTTTAAGTCGATTCGATAACAAATGACGAAAACGGACAGATTTCTCACGTTTTTACTACATATGAACACTTTTTACATTCTCCCGTGCAACGCGGCTGCTAGCCCACCTTTCATGCAAAATCTTAATTTCCTAGCTCATGTCCAAGGCACCAAAGAATCGTAAAAAGTTAATAATCGATAACTAGAACTTGAATTGTACTGCTTCTTACTGGCTATTACATCAACTTAGAAGCTTCTTCTGTGTTCTACTACGGTGCTTCTAGTGTCTCCGCATATCGCAGCACGCGACATAGCTTTGCAGACGATAAATGTAACCGTCTATGAGAGAAGAGCGGCCAATGTGACGATCTGGCTTTAAGTCGATTCGATAACAAATGACGAAAACGGACGGATTTCTCACGTTTTTACTACATATGAACACTTTTTACATTCTCCCGTGCAACGCGGCTGCTAGCCCACCTTTCATGCAAAATCTTAATTTCCTAGCTCATGTCCAAGGCACCAAAGAATCGTAAAAACTAAATAATCGATAACTAGAACTTGAATTGTACTGCTTCTTACTGGCTATTACATCAACTTAGAAGCTTCTTCTATGTTCTACTACGGTGCTTTTAGTGTCTCCGCATACCGCATCACGCGACATAGCTTTGCAGACGATAAATGTAACCGTTTCATAAACAAGAGCGGCCAATGTGACGATCTGGCTTTAGGTCGATTCGATAACAAATGACGAAAACGGACGGATTTCTCACGTTTTTACTACATATGAACACTTTTTACATTCTCCCGTGCAACGCGGCTGCTAGCCCACCTTTCATGCAAAATCTTAATTTCCTAGCTCATGTCCAAGGCACCAAAGAATCGTAAAAAGTAAATAATCGATAACTAGAACTTGAATTGTACTGCTTCTTACTGGCTATTACATCAACTTAGAAGCTTCTTCTGTGTTCTACTACGGTGCTACTAGTGTCTCCGCATACCGCAGCACGCGACATAGCTTTGCAGACGATAAATGTAACCGTCTATGAGAGAAGAGCGGCCAATGTGACGATCTGGCTTCAAAGTCGATTCGATAACAAATGATGAAAACGGACGGATTTCTCACGTTTTTACTACATATGAACACTTTTTACATTCTCCCGTGCAACGCGGCTGCTAGCCCACCTTTCATGCAAAATCTTAATTTCCTAGCTCATGTCCAAGGCACCAAAGAATCGTAAAAACTAAATAATCGATAACTAGAACTTGGATTGTACTGCTTCTTACTGGCTATTACAGCAACTTAGAAGCTTCTTCTGTGTTCTACTACGGTGCTTCTAGTGTCTCCGTATACCGCAGGACACGACATAGCTTTGCAGACGATAAATGTAACCGTCTATGAGAGAAGAGCGGCCAATGTGACGATGTGGCTGTAAGTCGATTCGATAACAAATGAAGACAATGGACGGATATCTCTGGTTTTTACTACATATGAACACTTTACACATTCCCCAGTGCAACGCGGCTGCTAGCCCACCTTTCATGCAAAATCTTAATTTCCTAGCTCATGTCCAAGGCACCAAAGGATCGTAAAAACTAAATAATCGATAACTAGAACTTGAATTGTACTGCTTCTTACTGGCTATTACATGAACTTAGAAGCATCTTCTGTGTTCTACTACGGTGCTTCTAGTGTCTCCGCATACCGCAGCACGCGACATAGCTTTGCAGACGATAAATGTAACCGTCTATGAGAGAAGAGCGGCCAATGTGACGATCTGGCTGTAAGTCGATTCGATAACAAATGATGAAAACGGACGGATATCTCTGGTTTTTACTACATATGAACACTATTCACTTTCTCCCGTGCAACGCGGCTGCTAGCCCACCTTTCTTGCAAAATCTTAATTTCCTAGCTCATGTCCAAGGCACCAAGAATCGTAAAAAGTAAATAATCGATAACTAGAACTTGAATTGTACTGCTTCTTACTGGCTATTACATCAACTTAGAAGCTTCTTCTGTGTTCTACTACGGTGCTTCTAGTGTCTCCGCATACCGCAGCACGCGACATAGCTTTGTAGACGATAATTTTAACCGTCTATGAGAGAAGAGCGGCCAATATGACGATCTGGCTGTAAGTCGATTCGATAACAAATGAAGAAAACGGACGGATATCTCTGGTTTTTACTACATATGAACACTTTTCACATTTTCCCGTGCAACGCGGCTACTAGCCCACCTTTCATGCAAAATCTTAATTTCCTAGCTCATGTCCAAGGCACCAAAGAATCGTAAAAAGTCAATAATCGTAACTAGAACTTGAATTGTACTGCTTCTTACTGGCTATTACATCAACTTAGAAGCTTCTTCTGTGTTCTACTATGGTGCTTCTAGTGTCTCCGCATACCGCAGCGCGCGACATAGCTTTGCAGACGATAAATGTAACCGTCTATGAGAGAAGAGCGGCCAATGTGACGAAATGGCTGTAAGTCGATTCGATAACAAATGAAGAAAACGGACGGATATCTCTGGTTTTTACTACATATGAACACTTTTCACATTCTCCCGTGCAACGCGGCTGCTAGCCCACCTCTCATGCAAAATCTTAATTTCCTAGCTCATATCCAAGGCACCAAAGAATCGTAAAAAGTAAATAATCGATAACTAGAACTTGAATTGTACTGCTTTTTACTGGCTATTACATCAACTTAGAAGCTTCTTCTGTGTTCTACTACGGTGCTTCTAGTGTCTCCGCATGCCGCAGCTCGCGACATAGCTTTGCAGACGATAAATGTAACCGTCTATGAGTGAAGAGCGGCCAATGTGACGATCTGGCTGTAAATCGATTCGATATCAAATGACGAAAACGGACGGATTTCTCACGTTCTTACTACATATGAACACTTTTTACATTCTCCCGTGCAACGCGGCTGCTAACCCACCTTTCATCAAAATCTTAATTTCCTAGCTCATGTCCAAGGCACCAAAGAATCGTAAAAAGTCAATATTCGATAACTAGAACTTGAATTGTACTGCGTCTTACTGGCTATTACATCAACTTAGAAGCTTCTTCTGTGTTCTACTACGGTGCTTTTAGTGTCTCCGCATACCGCATCACGCGACATAGCTTTGCAGACGATAAATGTAACCGTTTCATAAACAAGAGCGGCCAATGTGACGATCTGGCTTTAAGTCGATTCGATAATAAATGACGAAAACGGACGGATTTCTCAGGTTGTTACTACATATGAACACTTTTCACATTCTTCCGTGCAACACGGCTGCTAGTCCTCCTTTCATGCAAAATCATAAAGTCCTAGCTCATGTCCAAGGCACCATAGAAGGGTGAAAAGTCAATAATCGATAACTAAAACTTGAATTATACTGCATTTTACTGGCTATTACATCAACTAAGAAGCTTAGAAGCTTCTCCTGTGTTCTACTATGGTGCTTTTAGTGTCTCCGCATACCGCAGTACGCGACATAGCTTTGCAGACGATAAATGTAACCATTTCAGGGAGAAGAGCGGCCAATGTGCCGATCCGGCTTTAAGTCAATTAGATACCAAATGAGGAAAACGGACGGATTTCTCAGGTTTTTACTACATATGAGCACTTTTTACATTCTCTCGTACAACGCGGCTGCTAGTCATCCTTTCATGCAAAGTCTTCATGTTCTAGATAATGTCCAAGGCACCAAAGAAGATTAAAAAGTCAATAATCGATGACTAAAACTTGAATTGTACTGCTTCTTACTGGCTATTACACCAACTTAGAAGCTTCTTCTGTGTTCTACTATGGTACTTTTAGTGTCTCCACATACCGCATCACGCGACATAGCTTTGCAGACGATAAATGGAACCGTCTCAGAGAGAAGAGCGGCCAATGTCACGATCTGGCTTTAAGTCGATTCGATAATAAATGACGAAAACGGACGGATTTCTCACGTTTTCACTACATATGAACACTTTTCACATTCTCCCGTGCAACGCGGCTGCTAGCCCACCTTTCATGCAAAATCTTAATTTCCTAGCTCATGTCCAAGGCACCAAAGAATCGTAAAAAGTCTATAATCGTAACTAGAACTTGAATTTTACTGCTTCTTACTGGCTATTACATCAACTTAGAAGCTTCTTCTGTGTTCTACTATGGTGCTTCTAGTGTCTCCGCATACCGCAGCACGCGACATAGCTTTGCAGACGATAAATGTAACCGTCTATGAGAGAAGAGCGGCCAATGTGACGAAATGGCTGTAAGTCGATTCGATAACAAATGAAGAAAACGGACGGATATCTCTTTTTTTTACTACATGTGAACACTTTTCACATTCTCCCGTGCAACGCGGCCGCTAGTCCTCCTTTCATGCAAAATCTTAAGGTTCCTAGATCATGTCCAAGGCATCAAAGAAGAGTGCAATATCAATAATCGATAACTAAAACCTGAATTGTACTGCTTTTTACTTGCTATTACATCAACATAGAAGGTTCTTCTGTGTTCTACTATGGTGCTTTTAGTGTCTCCGCATACCGCAGCACGCGACATAGCTTCGCAGACGATAAATGTAACCGTCTCAGAGAAGAGCGGCCAAAGTGATGATCTGGATTTAAGTCGATTGGATAGCAAATGTCGAAAACGGACGGATTTCTCACGTTATTACTGCGTATGAACACTCTTCACATTCTCCCGTGCAACGCAGCTGCTATTCCTCCTTTCATGCAAAATCTTTACAACCTAGCTCATGTCCAAGGCTCCAAAGAAGGGTAAAACGTCAATAATCGATAACTAAAACTTGAATTGTACTGCTCCTTACTGGGTATTACATAAACTTAGAAGCTTCTTCTGTGTTCTACTATAGTGCTTTTAGTGTCTCCGCATACCGCAGTTCGCGACATAGCTTTGCAGACGATAAGTGTAACCGTTTCAGAAAGGAGAGCGGCCAATGTGATGATCGGGCTTTAAGTCGATTCGATAAGAAATGAAGAAAACGGGCGGATTTCTCAGGTTTTTATTACATATGAACACTTTTCACATTCTCCCGTGCAACGCGGCTACTAGACTTCCTTTAATGCAAAATCTTAAGGTCCTGGCTCATGTACAAGGCACCAAAGAATCGTAAAAAGTCAATAATCGATAACTAAAACTTGAATTGTACTGCTTCTTACTGGCTAATACATCAACTTAGAAGCTTCTTCTGTGTTCTCCTATGGTGCTTTTAGTGTCTCCACATACCGCATCACGCGACATAACTTCGCAGACGATAAATGTAACCGTCTCAGAGAAGAGCGGCCAAAGTGATGATCTGGATTTAAGTCGATTGGATAGCAAATGTCGAAAACGGACGGATTTCTCACGTTATTACTGCGTATGAACACTCTTCACATTCTCCCGTGCAACGCAGCTGCTATTCCTCCTTTCATGCAAAATCTTTACAACCTAGCTCATGTCCAAGGCTCCAAAGAAGGGTAAAACGTCAATAATCGATAACTAAAACTTGAATTGTACTGCTCCTTACTGGGTATTACATAAACTTAGAAGCTTCTTCTGTGTTCTACTATAGTGCTTTTAGTGTCTCCGCATACCGCAGTACGCGACATAGCTTTGCAGACGATAAGTGTAACCGTTTCAGAAAGGAGAGCGGCCAATGTGATGATCGGGCTTTAAGTCGATTCGATAAGAAATGAAGAAAACGGGCGGATTTCTCAGGTTTTTATTACATATGAACACTTTTCACATTCTTCCGTGCAACGCGGCTGCTAGTTCTCCTTTCATGCAAAATCATAAGGTCCTAGCTCATGTCCAAGGCACCAAAAAAGTGTAAAAAGTCAATAACCGATAACTAAAACTTGAATTGTACTGCTTCTTACTGGCTATTACATCAACTTAGAAGCTTCTTCTGTGTTCTACTATGGTGCTTTTAGTGTCTCCGCATACCGCAGCACGCGACATAGCTTTGCAGACGATAAATGTAAACGTTTGAGAGAGAAGAGCTCCAATGTGGAGATCTGGCTTTAAATCGATTCGATAATAAATTACGAAAACAGACGGATTTCTCAGGTTTTTACTGCATATGAACACTTTTCACATTCTCCGGTGCAACGCTGCTGCTAGTCCTCCTTTCATGCAAAATCATAAATTCCTAGCTCATGTACAAGGCACCAAGGAAGGGTGAAAAGACAATAATCGACAACTAAAACTTGAATTATACTGCTTTTCACTGGCTATTACATCAACTTAGAAGCTTAGAAGTTTCTTCTGTGTTCTACTATGGTGCTTTTAGTGTCTCCGCATATCGCAATACGCGACAGAGCTTTGCAGACGGTAAATGTAACAGTTTCAGGGAGAAGAGCGGCCAGTGTGACGATCCGGCTTTAAGTCGATTAGATAACAAATGAGGAAAACGGACGGATTTCTCAGGTTTTTACTACATATGTACACTTTTAAGATTCTCCCGTGCTACGCGGCTACTAGACTTCCTTGAATGCAAAATCTTAAGGTCCTGGCTCATGTCCAAGGCACGAAAGAAGGGAAAAATTCAATAATCGACAACTAAAACCTGAATTGTACTGTATCTTACTCACTATCACATCAACTTAGAAGCTTGATCTGTGTTCTCCTATGGTGCTTTTAGTGTCTCCGCATACCGCAGCACGCGACAAAGCTTTGCAGACGATAAATGTAACCGTCTCAGAGAGAAGAGCGGCCAATGTGACGATCTGGCTTTAAGTCGATAAGATTTCAAATGACGAAAACGGACGGATTTCTCACGATATTACTGCGTATGAACACTCATCACATTCTCCAGTGCAACGCAGCTGCTAGTCCTCCTTTCATGCAAAATCTTTAGAACCTAGCTCATGTCCAAGGCTCCAAAGAAGGGTAAAACGTCAATAATCGATAACTAAAACTTGAATTGTACTGCTCCTTACTGGGTATTACATAAACTTAGAAGCTTCTTCTGTGTTCTACTATAGTGCTTTTAGTGTTTCCGCATACCGCAGTACGCGACATGCTTTGCAGACGATAAGTGTAACCGTTTCAGAAAGCAGAGTGGATAATGTGATTATCGAGCATTATGTCGATTCGATAAGAAATGACGAAAACGGGCGGATTTCTCAGGTTTTTACTACATACGAACACTTTTCACATTCTCCCATGCAACGCGGCTTCTAGACTTCCTTTAATGCAAAATATTAAGGTCCTGGCTCATGTCCAAGGCACCAAAGAAGGGTAAAAAGTCAATAATCGACAACTAAAACCTGAATTGTACTGTTTCTTACTCACTATTACATCAACTTAGAAACTTGATCTGTGTTCTCCTATGGTGCTTTTAGTGTCTCCGCATACCGCAGTACGCGACATAGCTTTGCAGACGATATGTGTAACCGTTTCAGAAAGAAGGGCGGCCAATGTGATAATCGGGCTTTAAGTCGATTCGATAAGAAATGACGAAAACGGGCGGATTTCTCAGGTTTTTACTACATATGAACACTTTTCACATTCTCGGCTACGCGGCTACTAGACTTCCTTTAATGCAAAATCTTAAGGTCCTGGCTCATGAACAAGGCACCAAAGAATCGTAAAAAGTCAAAAATTCGATAACTAAAACATGAATTGTACTGCTTCTTACTGGCTAGTACATCAACTTAGAAGCTTCTTCTGTGTTCTCCTATGGTGCTTTTAGTGTCTCCACATACCGCATCACGCGACATAGCTTTGCAGACGATAAATGTAATCGTCACAAAGAGAAGAGCGGAGAATGTGACGATCGATCTTTAAGTCGATTCGATAATAAATGAAGAAAACGGACGGATTTCTCAGGTTTTTACTGCATATGAACACTTTTCACATTCTCCGGTGCAACGCTGCTGATAGACCTCCTTTAATGCAAAATCTTAATTTCCTAGCTCATGTCCAAGGCACCAAAGAATCGTAAAAAGTCAATAATCGTAACTAGAACTTGAATTGTACTGCTTCTTACTGGCTATTACATCAACTTAGAAGCTTCTTCTGTGTTCTACTATGGTGCTTCTAGTGTCTCCGCATACCGCAGCGCGCGACATAGCTTTGCAGACGATAAATGTAACCGTCTATGAGAGAAGAGCGGCCAATGTGACGAAATGGCTGTAAGTCGATTCGATAACAAATGAAGAAAACGGACGGATATCTCTGGTTTTTACTACATATGAACACTTTTCACATTCTCCCGTGCAACGCGGCTGCTAGCCCACCTCTCATGCAAAATCTTAATTTCCTAGCTCATATCCAAGGCACCAAAGAATCGTAAAAAGTAAATAATCGATAACTAGAACTTGAATTGTACTGCTTTTTACTGGCTATTACATCAACTTAGAAGCTTCTTCTGTGTTCTACTACGGTGCTTCTAGTGTCGCCGCATGCCGCAGCTCGCGACATAGCTTTGCAGACGATAAATGTAACCGTCTATGAGAGAAGAGCGGCCAATGTGACGATCTGGCTGTAAATCGATTCGATATCAAATGACGAAAACGGACGGATTTCTCACGTTCTTACTACATATGAACACTTTTTACATTCTCCCGTGCAACGCGGCTGCTAACCCACCTTTCATCAAAATCTTAATTTCCTAGCTCATGTCCAAGGCACCAAAGAATCGTAAAAAGTCAATATTCGATAACTAGAACTTGAATTGTACTGCGTCTTACTGGCTATTACATCAACTTAGAAGCTTCTTCTGTGTTCTACTACGGTGCTTTTAGTGTCTCCGCATACCGCATCACGCGACATAGCTTTGCAGACGATAAATGTAACCGTTTCATAAACAAGAGCGGCCAATGTGACGATCTGGCTTTAAGTCGATTCGATAATAAATGACGAAAACGGACGGATTTCTCAGGTTGTTACTACATATGAACACTTTTCACATTCTTCCGTGCAACACGGCTGCTAGTCCTCCTTTCATGCAAAATCATAAAGTCCTAGCTCATGTCCAAGGCACCATAGAAGGGTGAAAAGTCAATAATCGATAACTAAAACTTGAATTATACTGCATTTTACTGGCTATTACATCAACTAAGAAGCTTAGAAGCTTCTCCTGTGTTCTACTATGGTGCTTTTAGTGTCTCCGCATACCGCAGTACGCGACATAGCTTTGCAGACGATAAATGTAACCATTTCAGGGAGAAGAGCGGCCAATGTGCCGATCCGGCTTTAAGTCAATTAGATACCAAATGAGGAAAACGGACGGATTTCTCAGGTTTTTACTACATATGAGCACTTTTTACATTCTCTCGTACAACGCGGCTGCTAGTCCTCCTTTCATGCAAAGTCTTCATGTTCTAGATAATGTCCAAGGCACCAAAGAAGATTAAAAAGTCAATAATCGATGACTAAAACTTGAATTGTACTGCTTCTTATTGGCTATTACACCAACTTAGAAGCTTCTTCTGTGTTCTACTATGGTACTTTTAGTGTCTCCACATACCGCATCACGCGACATAGCTTTGCAGACGATAAATGGAACCGTCTCAGAGAGAAGAGCGGCCAATGTCACGATCTGGCTTTAAGTCGATTCGATAATAAATGACGAAAACGGACGGATTTCTCACGTTTTCACTACATATGAACACTTTTCACATTCTCCCGTGCAACGCGGCTGCTAGCCCACCTTTCATGCAAAATCTTAATTTCCTAGCTCATGTCCAAGGCACCAAAGAATCGTAAAAAGTCTATAATCGTAACTAGAACTTGAATTTTACTGCTTCTTACTGGCTATTACATCAACTTAGAAGCTTCTTCTGTGTTCTACTATGGTGCTTCTAGTGTCTCCGCATACCGCAGCACGCGACATAGCTTTGCAGACGATAAATGTAACCGTCTATGAGAGAAGAGCGGCCAATGTGACGAAATGGCTGTAAGTCGATTCGATAACAAATGAAGAAAACGGACGGATATCTCTTTTTTTTACTACATGTGAACACTTTTCACATTCTCCCGTGCAACGCGGCCGCTAGTCCTCCTTTCATGCAAAATCTTAAGGTTCCTAGATCATGTCCAAGGCATCAAAGAAGAGTGCAATATCAATAATCGATAACTAAAACCTGAATTGTACTGCTTTTTACTTGCTATTACATCAACATAGAAGGTTCTTCTGTGTTCTACTATGGTGCTTTTAGTGTCTCCGCATACCGCAGCACGCGACATAGCTTCGCAGACGATAAATGTAACCGTCTCAGAGAAGAGCGGCCAAAGTGATGATCTGGATTTAAGTCGATTGGATAGCAAATGTCGAAAACGGACGGATTTCTCACGTTATTACTGCGTATGAACACTCTTCACATTCTCCCGTGCAACGCAGCTGCTATTCCTCCTTTCATGCAAAATCTTTACAACCTAGCTCATGTCCAAGGCTCCAAAGAAGGGTAAAACGTCAATAATCGATAACTAAAACTTGAATTGTACTGCTCCTTACTGGGTATTACATAAACTTAGAAGCTTCTTCTGTGTTCTACTATAGTGCTTTTAGTGTCTCCGCATACCGCAGTTCGCGACATAGCTTTGCAGACGATAAGTGTAACCGTTTCAGAAAGGAGAGCGGCCAATGTGATGATCGGGCTTTAAGTCGATTCGATAAGAAATGAAGAAAACGGGCGGATTTCTCAGGTTTTTATTACATATGAACACTTTTCACATTCTCCCGTGCAACGCGGCTACTAGACTTCCTTTAATGCAAAATCTTAAGGTCCTGGCTCATGTACAAGGCACCAAAGAATCGTAAAAAGTCAATAATCGATAACTAAAACTTGAATTGTACTGCTTCTTACTGGCTAATACATCAACTTAGAAGCTTCTTCTGTGTTCTCCTATGGTGCTTTTAGTGTCTCCACATACCGCATCACGCGACATAACTTCGCAGACGATAAATGTAACCGTCTCAGAGAAGAGCGGCCAAAGTGATGATCTGGATTTAAGTCGATTGGATAGCAAATGTCGAAAACGGACGGATTTCTCACGTTATTACTGCGTATGAACACTCTTCACATTCTCCCGTGCAACGCAGCTGCTATTCCTCCTTTCATGCAAAATCTTTACAACCTAGCTCATGTCCAAGGCTCCAAAGAAGGGTAAAACGTCAATAATCGATAACTAAAACTTGAATTGTACTGCTCCTTACTGGGTATTACATAAACTTAGAAGCTTCTTCTGTGTTCTACTATAGTGCTTTTAGTGTCTCCGCATACCGCAGTACGCGACATAGCTTTGCAGACGATAAGTGTAACCGTTTCAGAAAGGAGAGCGGCCAATGTGATGATCGGGCTTTAAGTCGATTCGATAAGAAATGAAGAAAACGGGCGGATTTCTCAGGTTTTTATTACATATGAACACTTTTCACATTCTCCCGTGCAACGCGGCTACTAGACTTCCTTTAATGCAAAATCTTAAGGTCCTGGCTCATGTACAAGGCACCAAAGAATCGTAAAAAGTCAATAATCGATAACTAAAACTTGAATTGTACTGCTTCTTACTGGCTAATACATCAACTTAGAAGCTTCTTCTGTGTTCTCCTATGGTGCTTTTAGTGTCTCCACATACCGCATCATGCGACATAACTTTGCAGACGATAAATGTAACCGTCTCAGAGAGAAGAGCGGCCAATGTGACGATCTGGCTTTAAGTCGGTTCGATAACAAATGACGAAAACGGACGGATTTCTCAGGTTTTTACTGCATATGTACACTTTTCACATTCTCCGGTGCAACGCGGCTGCTAGTCCTCCTTTCATGCAAAATCATAAAGTCCTAGCTCATGTCCAAGGTTCCAAAGAAGGGTGAAAAGTCAATAATCGATAACTAAAACTTGAATTATACTGCTTTTCTCTGGCTATTACATCAACTTGGAAGCTTAGAAGCTTCTTCTGTGTTCTACTACGGTGCTTTTAGTGTCTCCGCATACCGCAGCACGCGACATAGCTTTGCAGACGATAAATGTAAACGTTTGAGAGAGAAGAGCTCCAATGTGGAGATCTGGCTTTAAATCGATTCGATAATAAATTACGAAAACAGACGGATTTCTCAGGTTTTTACTGCATATGAACACTTTTCACATTCTCCGGTGCAACGCTGCTGCTAGTCCTCCTTTCATGCAAAATCATAAATTCCTAGCTCATGTACAAGGCACCAAAGAAGGGTGAAAAGACAATAATCGACAACTAAAACTTGAATTATACTGCTTTTCACTGGCTATTACATCAACTTAGAAGCTTAGAAGTTTCTTCTGTGTTCTACTATGGTGCTTTTAGTGTCTCCGCATATCGCAATACGCGACAGAGCTTTGCAGACGGTAAATGTAACAGTTTCAGGGAGAAGAGCGGCCAGTGTGACGATCCGGCTTTAAGTCGATTAGATAACAAATGAGGAAAACGGACGGATTTCTCAGGTTTTTACTACATATGTACACTTTTAAGATTCTCCCGTGCTACGCGGCTACTAGACTTCCTTGAATGCAAAATCTTAAGGTCCTGGCTCATGTCCAAGGCACGAAAGAAGGGAAAAATTCAATAATCGACAACTAAAACCTGAATTGTACTGTATCTTACTCACTATCACATCAACTTAGAAGCTTGATCTGTGTTCTCCTATGGTGCTTTTAGTGTCTCCGCATACCGCAGCACGCGACAAAGCTTTGCAGACGATAAATGTAACCGTCTCAGAGAGAAGAGCGGCCAATGTGACGATCTGGCTTTAAGTCGATAAGATTTCAAATGACGAAAACGGACGGATTTCTCACGATATTACTGCGTATGAACACTCATCACATTCTCCAGTGCAACGCAGCTGCTAGTCCTCCTTTCATGCAAAATCTTTAGAACCTAGCTCATGTCCAAGGCTCCAAAGTAGGGTAAAACGTCAATAATCGATAACTAAAACTTGAATTGTACTGCTCCTTACTGGGTATTACATAAACTTAGAAGCTTCTTCTGTGTTCTACTATAGTGCTTTTAGTGCTTCCGCATACCGCAGTACGCGACATGCTTTGCAGACGATAAGTGTAACCGTTTCAGAAAGCAGAGTGGATAATGTGATTATCGAGCATTATGTCGATTCGATAAGAAATGACGAAAACGGGCGGATTTCTCAGGTTTTTACTACATACGAACACTTTTCACATTCTCCCGTGCAACGCGGCTTCTAGACTTCCTTTAATGCAAAATATTAAGGTCCTGGCTCATGTCCAAGGCACCAAAGAAGGGTAAAAAGTCAATAATCGACAACTAAAACCTGAATTGTACTGTTTCTTACTCACTATTACATCAACTTAGAAACTTGATCTGTGTTCTCCTATGGTGCTTTTAGTGTCTCCGCATACCGCAGTACGCGACATAGCTTTGCAGACGATATGTGTAACCGTTTCAGAAAGAAGAGCGGCCAATGTGATAATCGGGCTTTAAGTCGATTCGATAAGAAATGACGAAAACGGGCGGATTTCTCAGGTTTTTACTACATATGAACACTTTTCACATTCTCGGCTACGCGGCTACTAGACTTCCTTTAATGCAAAATCTTAAGGTCCTGGCTCATGAACAAGGCACCAAAGAATCGTAAAAAGTCAAAAATTCGATAACTAAAACATGAATTTTACTGCTTCTTACTGGCTAGTACATCAACTTAGAAGCTTCTTCTGTGTTCTCCTATGGTGCTTTTAGTGTCTCCACATACCGCATCACGCGACATAGCTTTGCAGACGATAAATGTAATCGTCACAGAGAGAAGAGCGGAGAATGTGACGATCGATCTTTAAGTCGATTCGATAATAAATGAAGAAAACGGACGGATTTCTCAGGTTTTTACTGCATATGAACACTTTTCACATTCTCCGGTGCAACGCTGCTGATAGTCCTCCTTTAATGCAAAATCTTAAAGTCCTAGTTCATGTCCAAGGCACCAAAGAAAGGTAAAAAGTCAATAATCGACAACTAAAACCTGAATTGTACTGTTTCATACTCACTATTACACCAACTTAGAAGCTTGATCTGTGTTCTTCTATGGTGCTTTTAGTGTCTCAGCATACCGCAGCACGCGACAAAGCTTTGCAGACGACAAATGTAACCGTCTCAGAGAGAAGAGCGGCCAATGTGACGATCTGGCTTAAAGTCGATTCGATAATAAATGACGAAAACGGACGGATTTCTAACGTTATTACTACGTATGAACACTCTTCACATTCTCCCGCGCAACGCAGCTGCTAGTCCTCCTTTCATGCAAAATCTTTAGGTCCTAGCTCATGTCCAAGGCACCAAGGAAGGGTAAAACGTCAATAATCGATAACTAAAACTTGAATTGTACTGCTCCTTACTGGCTATTACATCAACTTAGAAGCTTCCTCTATGTTCTACTATGGTGCTTTTAGTGTCTCCGCAAACCGTACATGCGACATAGCTTTGCAGACGATAAATGTAACCGTCTAAGAGCGAAGAGCGGCCAATGTGACGATCTGGCTTAAGTCGATTCGATAACAAATGACGAAAACGAACGGATATCTCTGGTTTTTACAGCATATGAACACTTTTCACATTCTCCCGTGCAACGCGGCTACTAGCCCTCCTTTCATGCAAATTCTTCATTTCCCATCTCATGTCCAATGCACCAAAGAAGCGTAAAAAGTCAATAATCGATAACTAAAACTTGAATTGTACTACATCTTACTGGCTATTACATAAACTTAGAAGATTCTTCTCTGTTCTCCTATGGTGCTTTTAGTGTCTCCGCAATCCGCAGCACGCGACATAGCTTTGCAGACGATAAATGTAATCGTCACAGAGAGAAGAGCGGAGAATGTGACGATTGGGCTTTAATTCGATTCGATAACAAATGACGAAACGGACGGATTTCTCAGGTTTTTACTACATGTGAACTCTTTTCACATTCTCCCGTGCAACGCGGCTGCTAGGCCTCCTTTCATGCAAAATCTTAAATTCCTAGCGCTTGTCCAAGGCACCAAAGAAGGGTAAAAAGTTAATAATCGATAACTAAAACTTGAATTGTACTGCTTCTTACTGGCTATTACATCAACTAAGAAGCTTCTTCTGTGTTCTACTATGGTGCTTTTAGTGACTCCGCAAACCGCTGTACGCGACATAGCTTTGCAGACGATAAATGTAACCGTTTCAGGGAGAAGAGCGGCCAATGTGACGATCTGGCTTTAAGTCGATTAGATAACAAATGAGGAAAACGGACGGATTTCTCAGGTTTTTACTACATATGTACACTTTTCACATTCTCCCGTGCAACGCGGCTACTAGACTTCCTTTAATGCAAAATCTTAAGATCCTGGCTCATGTCCAAGGCACCAAAGAAGGGTAAAAAGTCAATAATTGACAACTAAAACCTGAATTGTACTGTTTCTTACTCACTATTACACCAACTTAGAAGCTTGATCTGTGTTCTCCTATGGTGTTTTTAGTGTCTCCGCATACCGCAGCACGCGACAAAGCTTTGTAGTCGATAAATGTAACCGTCTCTGAGAGAAGTGCGGCCAATGTGACGATCTGGCTTTAAGTCGATTCGTTAACAAATGATAAAAACGAAAGGATTTCTCATGTTTTTACTACATATGAACACTTTTCACATTCTCCCTTGCCACGAAGCTGCTAGTCATCCTTTCATGCAAAATCTTAAGGTAATAGCTCATGTACAAGGCACCAAAGAAGGGTAAAAAGTGAATAATCGATAGCTAAAACTTGATTTGTACTGCTTCTTACTGGCTATTACATCAACTTAGAAGCTTCTTCTGTGTTCTACTATGGTGCTTTTAGTGTCTCCTCATACCGCAGTACACGACATAGCTTTGCAGACGATAAATGTAACCGTTTCCGTGAGAACAGCGGCCAATGTGACTATCTGGCTTTAAGTTGATTCGATAACAAATGACCAAACGGAATGATTTCTCAGATTTTTACTACATGTGAACACTTTTCACATTTTCCCGTGCAACGAGGCTGCTAGTTATCCTTTCATGCAAAATCTTGAGGTCCTAGCACATGTCCAATGCACCAAAGAATTATAAAAATTCAATAATCGATAACTAAAACTTGATTTGTACTGTTTCTTACTGGCTATTACATCAACTTAGAAGTTATTCTGTGTTGGGAGCTCCAATGTTAGGCGCGTAATGGGGCCCCTTAGGGATATGGCGGCTAAGGAGGGGAAGAAATCCAGTGTGCACTCCGTGTGCATTCCGGGAGGAGTCATTCCTGATGTGGAAAGGGTCCTTCCGGATGCCATGAAGAGCACAGGGTGCAGCCAGCTGCAGGTGGTGGCACATGTCGGCACTAATGACGTGTGTCGCTTTGGATCTGAGGAAATTCTCTCTGGATTCCAGCGGCTATCTGATTTGGTGAAGGCTGCCGGTCTTGCTTATGAGATGAAGGCAGAGCTCACCATCTGCAGCATCGTTGACAGAACCGACTGCGGACCTTTGGTGCAGAGCCGGGTGGAGGGTCTGAATCAGAGGCTCAGACGGTTTTGCGACCGTATTGGCTGCAGATTCCTTGACTTGCGCCATAGGGTGGTGGGGTTTCGGGTTCCGCTGAATAGGTCAGGAGTTCACTACACTCAGCTGGCGGCTACACGGGTAGCGGAGGCTGTGTGGCGTGGACTGGGCGGTTTTTTAGGTTAGAAGGCCTCGGGAAAGTGCGGGATGGGCTGCAATGTCAAAGGGTGCTTGGCAATTACAGGACGTGCTTGGATCAAGGAACAGTCGGAATTATAGTTGTAAACTGTTGTAGTTGCGCTGGAAAAGTCCCTGAGCTTCAAGCGCTAATAGAAAGCACAGAAGCGGATATCGTTATAGGTACAGAAAGCTGGCTAAAGCCTGAAATAAGTTCTGCAGAAATTTTTACGAAGTCTCAGACGGTGTTCAGGAAAGATAGATTAGGCAGAATTGGTGGTGGAGTGTTGGTGTCTGTCAGTAGTGGTTTATCTTGTAGTGAAGTCGAAGTAGATACTCTGTGCGAATTGGTGTGGGTGGAGGTTATACTTAACAGCCGAATAAAGTTAATAATTGGCTCCTTCTACCGACCCCCAGACTCCGATGATACAGTTGCGGAACAGTTCAGAGAAAGTTTGAGTCTCGTAACAAATAAATACCCCACTCATACGGTTATAGTTGGTGGGGACTTCAACCTACCCTCGGTATGTTGGCAAAAATACTTGTTCAAAACCGGTGGTAGACACAAAACGTCTTCCGAGATTGTCCTAAATGCATTCTCCGAAAATTATTTAGAGCAGTTAGTCCACGAACCCACGCGAATTGTAAATGGTTGCGAAAACACACTTGACCTCTTGGCCACAAACAATCCAGAGCTGATAGAGAGCATCATGACTGATACAGGGATTAGTGATCACAAGGTCATTGTAGCTAGGCTCAATACCATTTCTTCCAAATCCATCAGAAACAAACGCAAAATAATTTTATTTAAAAAAGCGGATAAAGTACCACTAGAAGCCTTCCTAAAAGACAATTTCCATTCCTTCCGAACTGACTATGCGAATGTAGACGAGATGTGGCTCAAATTCAAAGATATAGTAGCAACAGCAATTGAGATATTCATACCTCATAAATTGGTAAGAGATGGAACGGATCCCCCGTGGTACACAAAAAAGGTCCGAACGCTGTTGCAGAGGCAACGGAAAAAGCATGCGAAGTTCAGAAGAACGCGAAATCCTGAAGATGGGCTAAAATTTACAGACGCGCGAAATTTGGCACGTACTTCAATGCGAGATGCCTTTAATAGGTTCCACAACGAAACATTGTCTCGAAATTTGGTAGAAAATCCGAAGAAATTCTGGTCGTATGTAAAGTACACAAGCGGCAAGACGCAGTCAATACCTTCGCTGCGCAGTGCCGATGGTACTGTTATCGACGACTGCGCCGCTAAAGCGGAGTTATTGAACGCAGTTTTCCGAAATTCCTTCACCAGGGAAGACGAATGGAATATTCCAGAATTTGAAACACGAACATCTGCTAGCATGAGTTTCTTAGAAGTAGATACCTTAGGGGTTGCGAAGCAACTCAAATCGCTTGATACGGGCAAGTCTTCAGGTCCAGATTGTATACCGATTAGGTTCCTTTCAGATTACGCTGATACTATAGCTCCCTACTTAGCACTAATATACAACCGCTCGCTCACCGATAGATCTGTACCTACAGATTGGAAAATTGCGCAGGTCGCACCAGTGTTCAAGAAGGGTAGTAGGAGTAATCCATTTAACTACAGACCTATATCATTGACGTCGGTTTGCAGTAGGGTTTTGGAGCATATACTGTATTCAAACATTATGAATCACCTCGAAGGGAACGATCTATTGACACGTAATCAGCATGGCTTCAGAAAACATCGCTCTTGTGCAACGCAGCTAGCTCTTTATTCGCACGAAGTAATGGCCGCTATCGACAGGGGATCTCAAGTTGATTCCGTATTTCTAGATTTCCGGAAAGCTTTTGACACCGTTCCTCACAAGCGACTTCTAATCAAGCTGCGGAGCTATGGGGTATCGTCTCAGTTGTGCGACTGGATTCGTGATTTCCTGTCAGGAAGGTCACAGTTCGTAGTAATAGACGGCAAATCATCGAGTAAAACTGAAGTGATATCAGGTGTTCCCCAGGGAAGCGTCCTGGGACCTCTACTGTTCCTGATCTATATAAATGACCTGGGTGACAATCTGAGCAGTTCTCTTAGGTTGTTCGCAGATGATGCTGTAATTTACCGTCTAGTAAGGTCATCCGAAGACCAGTATCAGCTGCAAAGCGATTTAGAAAAGATTGCTGTATGGTGTGTCAGGTGGCAGTTGACGCTAAATAACGAAAAGTGTGAGACGATCCACATGAGTTCCAAAAGAAATCCGTTGGAATTCGATTACTCGATAAATAGTACAATTCTCAAGGCTGTCAATTCAACTAAGTACCTGGGTGTTAAAATTACAAACAACTTCAGTTGGAAGGACCACATAGATAATATTGTCGGGAAGGCGAGCCAAAGGTTGCGTTTCATTGGCAGGACACTTAGAAGATGCAACAAGTCCACTAAAGAGACAGCTTACACTACACTCGTTCGTCCTCTGTTAGAATATTGCTGCGCGGTGTGGGATCCTTACCAGGTGGGATTGACGGAGGACATCGAGAGGGTGCAAAGAAGGGCAGCTCGTTTTGTATTATCGCGTTATAGGGGAGTGAGTGTGGCAGATATGATACACGAGTTGGGATGGAAGTCATTACAGCATAGACGTTTTTCGTCGCGGCGAGACCTTTTTACGAAATTTCAGTCACCAACTTTCTCTTCCGAATGCGAAAATATTTTGTTGAGCCCAACCTACATAGGTAGGAATGATCATCAAAATAAAATAAGAGAAATCAGAGCTCGAACAGAAAGGTTTAGGTGTTCGTTTTTCCCGCTCGCTGTTCGGGAGTGGAATAGTAGAGAGATAGTATGATTGTGGTTCGATGAACCATCTGCCAAGCACTTAAATGTGAATTGCAGAGTAGTCATGTAGATGTAGATGTAGATGTAGATGTTATACTATGGTGCTTTTAGTGTCTCCGCCTACCGCAGCACGCGACATAGCTTTGCAGACGATAAATGTAACCTAACCAGAGAGAAGAGAGGCCAATGTGAGTATCTGGCTTTAAGTCGATTCGATTACAAGTGATGAAAACGGACGGATTTCTCAGGTTTTTACTACATATGAACACATTTCACATTCTCCCGTACAACGCGGCTGCTAGCCCTCCTTTCATGCAAAACTTTAATTTCCTAGCCCATGTCCAAGGCACCAAAGAAGGGTGAAAAGTCAACAATCGATAACTAAAACTTGAATTGTACTGCTTCTTTGTGGCTATTACATCAGCTTGGAATTTTCTTCTGTGTTCTACTATGGGCCTTTTAGTGTCTCCGCATACTGCAGCACGCGACATAGCTTAGCAGACAATAAATGTAACCATTTTAGAGAGATGAGCGGCCAAGTTGTCGATCTGGTTTTAAGTCGATTCGATAACAAATGATAAAAACGAACGGATTTCTCAGGTTTCTACTACATGTGAACACTTTTCACATTCTCCCGTTACACGAGGCTGCTAGTCATCCTTTCATACAAAATCTTAAGGTCCTAGCTCATGTCCAACGCACCAAAGAAGGGTAAAAAGTCAATAATCGATAACTAAAACTTGAATTGTACTGCTTCTTTCTGGCTATTAGATCAACTTAGAAGCCTCTTCTGTGTTCTACTGTGGTACTTTTAGTGTCTCCGCATACCGCAGCAAGCTACATAGCTTTGCAGACGATAAATATAACCGTTTCAGAGAGAAGAGCGGCCAATGTGACGATCTAGCTTTAATTCGATTCGATTAGAAATAACCAAAACGGTTGGGCTTCTCAGGTTTTTACTAAATATAAACACTTTTCACATTCTCCCGTGTAATGCGGTTGCTAGTCCTACTTTCATGCAAAATCTTAAGGTCCTAGCTCATGTCCACGGCACCAAAGAAGTGTAAAAAGTCAATAATCGATATGTGAATCTTGAATTGTACTGCATCTTACTGGCTATTACATCAAATTAGAAATTTCTTCTGTGTTCTACTATGGTGCTTTTAGTGTCTCCACATACCGCAGCAGGCGAGATAGATTTGCAGACGCTAAATGTTACCGTTGCAGAAAGAAGAACGGCCAATGCGACGATCTGGCTTTAAGACGATTCGATAACAAATGACGGAAACGGAAGGATTTCTCAGGTTTATACTACATATCAACACATTTCACATTCTCCTGTGCAACCCGGCTGCTAGCCCTCCTTTCATGCAAAATCTTAAGGTCCTCGCTCATGTCCAAGGCACCAAAGAAGGGTAAAAAGTCAATAATCGATAACTAAAACTTGAATTGTACTGCTTCTTACTGGCTATTACATCAATTTAGAAGCTTCTTCTGTGTTCTACTATGGTGCTTTTAGTGTCTCCGCATA
This sequence comes from Schistocerca gregaria, assembly GCF_023897955.1. Lineage (NCBI taxonomy): Eukaryota > Metazoa > Arthropoda > Insecta > Orthoptera > Acrididae > Schistocerca > Schistocerca gregaria. The sequence goes on from NW_026061770.1 coordinate 2,434,292, forward strand.
CCGCAGCACGCGACATAGCTTTGCAGACGATAAATGTAACCGTCTCTGAGAGAAGTGCGGCCAATGTGACGATCTGGCTTTAAGTCGATTCGTTAACAAATGATAAAAACTAACGGATTTCTCATGTTTTTACTACATATGAACACTTTTCACATTCTCCCTTGCCACGAGGCTGCTAGTCATCCTTTCATGCAAAATCTTAAGGTCCTAGCTCATGTCCAAGGCACCAATGAATTATAAAAATTCAATAATCGATAACTAAAACTTGATTTGTACTGTTTCTTACTGGCTATTACATCAACTTAGAAGTTATTCTGTGTTATACTATGGTGCTTTTAGTGTCTCCGCCTACCGCAGCACGCGACATAGCTTTGCAGACGATAAATGTAACCGAACCAGAGAGAAGAGAGGCCAATGTGAGTATCTGGCTTTAAGTCGATTCGATTACAAATGACGAAAACGGACGGATTTCTCAGGTTTTTACTACATATGAACACATTTCACATTCTCCCGTGCAACGCGGCTGCTAGCCCTCCTTTCATGCAAAACCTTAATTTCCTAGCTCATGTCCAAGGCACCAAAGAAGGGTGAAAAGTCAACAATCGATAACTAAAACTTGAATTGTACTGCTTCTTTGTTGCTATTACATCAGCTTAGAAGCTTCTTCTGTGTTCTACTATGGGCCTTTTAGTGTCTCCGCATACTGCAGCACGCGACATAGCTTAGCAGACAATAAATGTAACCGTTTTAGAGAGATGAGCGGCCAAGTTGTCGATCTGGTTTTAAGTCGATTCGATAACAAATGATAAAAACGAACGGATTTCTCAGGTTTCTACTACATGTGAACACGTTTCACATTCTCCCGTGCCAAGAGGCTGCTAGTCATCCTTTCATACAAAATCTTAAGGTCCTAGCTCATGTCCAAGGCACCAAAGAAGGGTAAAAAGTCAATAATCGATAACTAATACTTGAATTGTACTGCTTCTTTCTGGCTATTACATCAACTTAGAAGCCTCTTCTGTGTTCTACTATGGGGCTTTTAGTGTCTCCGCACACCGCAGCACGCGACATAGCTTTGCAGACGATAAATGTAACCGTTTCAAGGAGAATAGCGGCCAAGGTGTCGATCTGGTTTTCAGTCGATTCGATAACAAATGATAAAAACGAACGGATTTCCCAGGTTTTTACAACATATGAACACTTTCCACATTCTCCCGTGCCACGAGGCTGCTAGTCGTCATTTCATGCAAAATCGTAAGGTCCTAGCTCATGTCCAAGGCACCAAAGAAGGGTAAAAAGTCAATAATCGATAACTAAAACTTCAATTGTACTGCTTCTTTCTGGCTATTACATCAACTTAGAAGCATCTTCTGTGTTCTAGTATGGAGCTTTTAGTGTCTGCGCAACCGGCAGCACGCGACGTAGCTTTGCAGACGATAAATGTAACTTTTTCAGGGAGAAGAGCGGAAAATGTGACGATCTGGCTTTAAGTCGATACGATAACAAAAGAAAAAAACGGATGCATTTCTCAGGTTTTTACTACATATGAACACTTTTCACATTTTCCCGTGCAACGGGGCTGCTAGTCATCCTTTCATACAAAATCTTGGGGTCCTAGCTCATGTGCAAGGCAGCAAAGAAGGGTAAAATGTCAATAATCGATAACTAAAACTTGAATTGTTCTGCCTCTTACTGGATGTTACATCAACTTAGAAGCTTCTTCTGTGTTCTACTATGGTGCTTTTACTGTCTCTCGCATACCGCAGTACACGACATAGCTTTGCAGACGATAAATGTAACCGTTTCTGAGAGAAAAGCGGCCAATGTGACGATCTGGCTTTAAGTCGATTCGATAACAAATGACTAAAACGGTCGGATTTCTCCGGTTTTAACTGCATATGAACACTTTTCACATTCTCCCATGCAACGAGGCTGCTAGTCCTAATTTCATGCAAAATCTTAAGGTCCTAGCTTATATCCAAGGCACCAAAGAAGGGTTAAAAGTCAATAATCGATAACTAAAACTTGAATTTTACTGCTGCTAACTGGCTATTACATCAACTTAGAAGCTTCTTCTGTGCTCGACGATGGTGCTTTTAGTGTCACCGCATATCGCACCACGCGACATAGCTTTGGAGACGATAAATGTAACAGTTCCAGAGAGAAGAGCGGCCAATGTGTAGATGTGGCTTAAAGTCGATTCGATAACAAATGACGAAAACGGACGGATTTCTCACGTTTTTACTACGTATGAACACTTTTCACATTCTCCATGCAACGCGGCTACTAGACCTCCTTTAATGCAAAATCTTAAGGTCCTGGCTCATGTCCAAGGCACCGAAGAAGGGTATAATGTCAATAATCGATAACTAAAACTTGAAATGTACTGCTTCTTACTGGCTGTTACATCAAATTAGAAGCTTCTTCTGTGTTCTACTATGGTGCTCTTACTGTCTCCGCATACCGCAGTACACGACATAGCTTTGCAGACGATAAATGTAACCGAATCAGAGAGAAGAGAGGCCAATGTGACGATCTGGTTTTAAGTCGATTCGATTACAAATGACGAAAACGGACGGATTTCTCAGGTTTTTACTACATATGAACACATTTCACATTCTCCAGTGCAACGCGGCTGCTAGCCCTCCTTTCGTGCAAAACCTTAATTTCCTAGCTAATGTCCAAGGCACCAAAGAAGGGTGAAATGTCAATAATCGATAACTAAAACTTGAATTGTACTGCATCTTACTGGGTATTACATCAACTTAGAAGTTTTTTCTGTGTTCTACTATGGTGCTTTTAGTGTCTCCGCCTACCGCAGCACGCGACATAGCTTTGCAGACGAAAAATGTAACCGAATCAGAGAGAAGAGAGGCCAATGTGAGTATCTGGATTTAAGTCGATTCGATTACAAATGACGAAAACGGACGGATTTCTCAGGTTTTTACCACATATGAACACATTTCACATTCTCCCGTGCAACGAGGCTGCTATCCATCCTTTCATGCAAAATCTTAAGGTCCTAGCTCATGTCCAAGGCACCAAAGAAGGGTAAAAAGTCAATAATCGATAACTAAAACTTGAATTGTACTGCTTCTTACAGGCTATAACATCAACTTAGAAGCTTCTTCTGTGTTCTACTGTGGTACTTTTAGTGTCTCCGCATACCGCAGCAAGCTACATAGCTTTGCAGACGATAAATGTAACCGTTGCAGAAAGAAGAACGGCCAATGTGACGATCTGGCTTTAAGACGATTCGATAACAAATGACGAAAACAGACGGATTTCTGAGGTTTTTACTACGTATAAAAACATTTCACATTCTCCCGTGTAACGCGGCTGCTAGCCCTCCTTTCATGCAAAATCTTAGTGTCCTAGCTCATGTCCAAGGCAGCAAAGAAGGGTAAAAAGTCAATAATCAATAACGATAACTTGAATTGTACTGCTTCTTACTGGCTATTACATCAACTTAGAAGCTTCTTCTATGTTCTACTATGGTGCCTTTAGTGTCTCCGCATACCGCAGCACGCGACATAGCTTTGCAGACGATAAATGTAACCGTGTCAGAGAGAAGAGCGGCCAATGTGACGATCTGGCTTTAAGTCGATTCGATAACAAATGACGGAAACGGACGGATTTCTCAGGTTTTTACTACATATCAACACATTTCACATTCTCCTGTGCAACCCGGCTGCTAGCCCTCCTTTCATGCAAAATCATAAGGTCCTCGCTCATGTCCAAGGCACCAAAGAAGGGTAAAAAGACAATAATCGATAACTAAAACTTGAATTGTACTGCTTCTTACTGGATAATACTTCATCTTAGAAGCTTCTTCTGTGTTCTACTATGGTGCTTTTCGTGTCTCCGCATACCGCAGCACGCGACATGGCTTTGCACACTATAAATGTAACTGTCCCAGAGAGAAGAGCGGCCGATGCTACGTTCTGGCTTTAAGTCTATTCGATAACTAATGACTAAAACGGACGGATTTCTCAGGTTATTACTGCGTATGAACACTTTTCACATTCTCCCGTGAAACGCGGCTGCTAGTCCTCCTTTCATGCAAAATCTTAAGGTCCTAGCTCATGTCCAAGGCACCAAAGAAGGTTAAAAGTCAATAAACGATAATTAAAACTTGAATTGTACTGCTTCTTACTGGCTATTACATCAACTTAAAAGCTTCTAAAACTTGAATTGTATCTTTTCTTACTGGCTATTACATCAACTTAGAAGCTTCTTCTGTGTTCTACTATGGTGCTTTTAGTGTCTCCGCATACCGCAGCACGTGACATAGCGTTGCACACTATAAATGTAACTGTCCCAGAGAGAAGAGCGGCCAATGTGACGTTCTGGCTTTAAGTCGATTCGATAACAAATGACGGAAACGGACGAATTTCCCAGGTTTTTATTACATATCAACACATTTCAAATTCTCCAATGCAACGCGGCTGCTAGCCCTCCTTACATGCAAAATCGTAAGGTCCTAGCTCATGTCTAAGACACTAAAGAAGTGTAAAAAGTCAATAATCGATAACTAAAACATCAATTTTATTGCTTCTTTCTGGCTATTAAATCAACTTAGAAACTTCTTCTGTGTTGTACTATGGTGCTTTTAGTGTCTCCGCATACCGCAAACCTCGACATAGCTTTGCAGACGATAAATGTAAACGTTTCAGAGAGAAGATCGGCCAATGTGACGATCTGGCTTTAAGTCGATTCCATAACAAATGACGGAAACGGACTGATTTCTCAGGTTTATACTACATATCAACACATTTCACATTCTCCCGAGCAACGCGGCTGCTAGCCCTTCTTTCATGGAAAATCTTAATTTCCTAGCTCATGTCCAAGGCACCAAAGAAGGGTAAAAAGTCAATAATCGATAACTAAAGCTTGAATTGTACTGCTTCTTACTATCTACTACATCAACTTAGAACCTTCTTCTGTGTTCTACTATTGTGCTTTTAGAGTCTATGCATTCCGCGGCACGCGAAATAGCTCCGCAGACGATAAATGTAACGGTTTCAGAGAGAAGAGCGGCCAATGTGACCATCTGGCTTTAAGTCGATTCGATAACAAATGACGGAAACGGAAGGATTTCTCAGGTTTTTACTACATATCAACACAATTTACATTCTCCCGTGCCACGCGGCTGCTAGCCCTCTTTTCATGCAAAATCTTAATGTCCTAGCTCATGTCCAAGGCACCAACGAAGGGTAAAAAGTCAATAATCGATAACTAAAACTTGAATTGTACTGCTTCTTACTGGCTATTACATCAACTTAGAAGCTTCTTCTATGTTCTACTGTGGTGCCTTTAGTGTCTCCGCATACCGCAATACGCGACATAGCTTTTCAAACGATAAATGTAACCGTCTCAGAAAGAAGAGCGGTCAATGTGACGATCTGGCTTTAAGTCGTGTCGATAACAAATGATACAAAACGAACGGATATCTCAGGTTTTTACTACATATGAACACTTTTCACATTCTCCCGTGCCACGAGGCTGCTAGTCATCCTTTCATGCAAAATCTTAAGGTCCTAGCTCATGTCCAAGGCACCAAAGAAGGGTAAAAAGTCAATAATCGATAACTTAAACTTGAATTCTATTGCTTCTTACTGGCTATTACATCACCTTAGAAGCTTCTTCTGTGTTCTACTATTGTGCTTTTAGGGTCTCCGCATACCGCAGCACGCGACTTAGCTTTGCACACTATAAATGTAACTGTCCCAGAGAGAAGAGCGGCCAATGTGACATTCTGGCTTTAAGTCGATTCGATATCAAATGACTAAAACGGACGGATTTCTCAGGTTATTACTGCATATGGACACTTCTCACATTCTCCCGTGCACCGAGACTGCTAGTCCTCTTTTCATGCAAAATCTTTAGGTACTAGCTCATTTGTAAGACACCAAAGAAGGGTAAAGAGTCAATAATCGATAACTAAAACTTGAATTGTACTGCTTCTTACTGGCTATTACATCAACTTAAAAGCTTCTTCTATATTCTGCTATGGTGCTTTTAGTGTCCCCGCAAACCGCAAACCTCGACATAGCTTTGCAGACGATAAATGTAAACGTTTCAGAGAGAAGATGGGCCTATGTGGCGATCTGGCTTTAAGTCGATTCGATAACAAATGACGGAAACGGACGCATTTCTCAGGTTATTACTGCATATGAACACTTTTCACATTCTCCCGCGAAACGCGGCATCCAGTCCTCCTTTCATGCAAAATCTTAAGGTCCTAGCTCATGTCCAAGGCACCAAAGAAGGGTAAAAAGTCAATAATCGATAACTTAAACTTGAATTGTACTGCTTCTTACTGGCTATTACATCAACTTAGAAGCTTCTTCTGTGTTCTACTATGGTGCTTTTAGTGTCTCCGCATACTGCAGTACACGACATAGCTTTGCAGACGACAAATGTAACAGTTTCAGAGAGAAGAGCGGCCAATGTGACAATCTGGCTTTAAGTCGATTGGATAATAAATGACGAAAACGGACGGATTTCTCAGGTTTTTACTACATATGAACACATTTCACATTCTCTCGTGCAACGAGGCTGCTAGTCATCCTTTCACGCAAAATCGTAAGGTAGTAGCTCATGTCCAAGGCACAAAAGAAGGGCAAAAAGTCAATAATCAATAACTATAACTTGAATTGTACTGCATCTTACTGGCTGTTACATCAACGTAGAAGCTTCTTCTGTGTTCTACTATGGTCTTTTACTGTCTCCGCATACCGCAGTACACGACATAGCTTTGCAGACGATAAATGTAACCGTTTCAGAGAGAACAGCGGCCAATGTGACCATCTGGCTTTAAGTCGATTCGATAACAAATGACGAAAACGGGCTGATTTCTCAGGTTTTTACTACATATGAACACTTTTCACATTCTCCCGTGCACCGCGGCTCCTAGTCCTCCTTTCATGCAAATTCCTAAGTTCCTAGCTCATGTCCAAGGCACCAAAGAAGGGTAAAAAGTCAATAATCGCTAACTAAAACTTGAATTGTACTGCTTCTTACTGGCTATTACATCAACTTAGAAGCTTCTTCTATGTTCTACTATGGTGCCATTAGTGTCTCCGCATTCCGCAGCACGCGACATAGCTTTGCAGACGATAAATGTAACCGTCTCTGAGAGAAGATCGGCCAATGTGACGATCTGGCTTCAAGTCGATTCGATAACAAATGACGGAAACGGACGAATTTTTCATGATTTTATTACATATCAACACATTTCACATTCTCCCATGCAACGCGGCTGCTAGCCCTCCTTTCATGCAAAATCGTAAGGTCCTAGCTCATGTCTAAGACACTAAAGAAGGGTAAAAAGTCAATAATCGATAACTAAAACATGATTTTTATTGCTCCTTACTGGCTATTAAATCAACTTAGAAACTTCATCTGTGTTGTACTATGGTGCTTTTAGTGTCTCCGCATACCGCAAACCTCGACATAGCTTTGCAGACGATAAATGTAAACGTTTCAGAGAGAAGATCGGCCAATGTGACGATTTGGCTTTAAGTCGATTCCATAACAAATGACGGAAACGGACTGATTTCTCAGGTTTATACTACATATCAACACATTTCACATTCTCCCGAGCAACGCGGCTGCTAGCCCTCATTTCATGGAAAATCTTAATTTCCTAGCCCATGTCCAAGGCACCAAAGAAGGGTAAAAAGTCAATAATCGATAACTATTGCTTGAATTGTACTACTTCTTACTATCTACTACATCAACTTAGAATCTTCTTCTGTGTTCTACTATTGGGCTTTTAGAGTCTCCGCATTCCGCGGCATGCGAAATAGCTCCGCAGACGATAAATGTAACAGTTTTAGAGAGAAGAGCGGCCAATGCGATGTTCTGGCTTTAAGTCGATTCGATAACAAATGACGGAAACGGAAGGATTTCTCAGGTTTTTACTACATATCAACACAATTTACATTCTAACGTGCAACGCGGCTGCTAGCCGTCTTTTCATGCAAAATCTTAATGTCCTAGCTCATGTCCAAGTCACCAAAGAAGGTTAAAAGTCAATAAACGATAACTAAAACTTGAATTGTACTGCTTCTTACTGGCTATTACATCAACTTAAAAGCTTCTTCTATATTCTGCTATGGTGCTTTTAGTGTCTCCGCATACCGCAGCACGCGAAATAGCTCCGCAGACGATAAATGAGCGAAGAGAGAAGAGCGCCCAATGTGACCGTCTGGCTTTAAGTTGATTCGATAAAAAATGACGAAAACGGACGGATTTCTCACGTTTTTACTACATATGAACACTTTTGACATTCTCACGTGCAACGCGACTGCCAGTCCTCCTTTCATGCAAAATCTTAAGGTCCTAGCTCATGTCCAAGGCACCAAAGTAGGGTAAAAAGTCAATAATCGAAAACTAAAACTTAAATTGTATCTTTTCTTACTGGCTATTACATCAACTTAGAAGCTTCTTCTGTGTTCTGCTATGGTGCTTTTAGTGTCTCCGAATTCCGCGGAAAGCGACATAGCTATGCAGACGATAAATGTAACCGTTTCAGAGAGAACAGCGGCCAATGTGACGATCTGGCTTTAAGTCGATTCGATAACAAATAATAAAAACGAACGGATTTCTCAGGTTTTTACTACATATGAACACTTTTCACATTCTTCCGTGCCACGAGGTTGCTAGTCATCCTTTCATGCAAAATCTTAAGGTCCTAGCTCATGTCCAAGGCACCAAAGAAGGGTAAAAAGTCAAGAATCGATAACTAAAACTTGAATTGTTCTGTTTCTTACTGGATATTACATGAACTTAGAAGCTTCTTCTGTGTTCTACTATGGTGCTTTTAGTGTCCCCGCATACCGCAGCACGTGACATAGCTTTGCACACTATAAATGTAACTGTCCCAGAGACAAGAGCGGCCAATGTGACGTTCTGGCTTTAAGTCGATTCGATAACATATGACTAAAACGGACGGATTTCTCAGGTTATTATTGCATATGGACACTTCTCACATTCTCCCGTGCAACGAGACTGTTAGTCCTCTTTTCATGCAAAATCTTAAGGTACTAGCTCATGTCTAAGACACCAAAGAAGGGTTAAGAGTCAATAATCGATAACAAAAGCTTGAATTGTACTGCATCTTACTATCTACTACATCAACTTAGAAACTTCTTCTGTGTTCTACAATGGTCCTTTTAGTGTCTCCGCATTTCGCGGCACGCGACATAGCTTTGCAGATGATAAATGTAACCGTTTCAGAGAGAAGAGCAGCCAATGTGACGATCTGGCTTTAAGTCGTTTCGATATCAAATGACGGAAACGGACAATTTTCTCAGGTTTTTATTACATATCAACACATTTCACATTCTCCCATGCAACGCGGCTGCTAGCCCTCCTTTCATGCAAAATCGTAAGGTCCTAGCTCATGTCTAAGACATTAAAGAAGGGTAAAAAGTCAATAATCGATAACTAAAACATGATTTTTATTGCTTCTTACTGGCTACTAAATCAACTTAGAAACTTCTTCTGTGTTGTATTATGGTGCTTTTAGTGTCTCCGCATACCGCAAACCTCGACATAGCTTTGCAGACGATAAATGTAAACGTTTCAGAGAGAAGATCGCCAATGTGACGATCTGGCTTTAAGTCGATTCGATAACAAATGACGGAAACGGACGGATTTCTCAGGTTTTCACTACATATCAACACATTTCACATACTCCCGTGCAACGCTGCTGCTGGCCCTCCTTTCATGCAAAATCTTAACTTCCCAGCTCATGTCCAAGGCTCCAAAGAAGGGTGAAAAGTCAATAATCGATAACTAAAACTTGAATTGTACGGCTTCTTACTGGCTATTACATCAACTTAGAAGCTTCTTCTGTGACCTACCATGGTGCTTTTCGTGTCTCCGCATACCGCAGCACGCGACATAGCTTTGCATACGGTAAGATAACCGTTTCGGAGAGAAGAGCGGCCAATGTGATGATCTGGCTTTAAGTCGATTTGAACTAATGATAATAACGAACGGATTTCTCAGGTTTTTACTACATATGAACAATTTTCACATTCTCCCGTGCAACGCGGCTGCTAGCCATCCTTTCATGCAAAATCTTAAGGTCCTCGCTCATGTCCAAGGCACCAAAGAAGGGTAAAAAGTCAATAATCGTTAACTAAAACTTGAATTGTACTGCTTCTTACTGGATAATACTTCATCTTAGAAGCTTCTTCTGTGTTCTACTGTGGTGCTTTTAGTGTCTCCGCATACCGCAGCACGCGACATGGCTTTGCACACAATAAATGTAACTGTCCCAGAGAGAAGAGCGGCCAATGCGACGTTCTGGCTTTAAGTCGATTAGACAACTAATGACTAAATCGGACGGATTTATCAGGTTATTACTGCATATGAACACTTTTCACATTCTCCCGTGAAACATGGCTGCTAGTCCTCCTTTCATGCAAAATCTTAAGGTCCTAGCTCATGTCCAAGGCACCAAAAAAGGGTAAAAAGTCAATAATCGATAACTAAAACTTGAATTGTACTGCTTCTTACAGGCTATTACATCAACTTAGAAGCTTCTTCTGTGTCCTACTATGGTGCTTTTCGTGTCTCCGCAAACCGCAGCACGCGCCATAGCTTTGCATACGGTAATGTAACCGTTTCAGAGAGAAGAGCGGCCAATGTGATGATCTGGCTTTAAGTCGATTCGATAACAAGTAACGAAAACGGACGAATTTCTCAGGTTTTTACTACGTATCAAAACATTTCACATTCTCCCGTGCAACGCGGCTGCTAGCCCTCCTTTCATGCAAAATCTTAAGGTCCTAGCTCATGTCCAAGGCTCCAAAAAAGGGTAAAACGTCAATAATCGATAACTAAAACTTGAATTGTACTGCTTCTTACAGGCTATTACATCAACTTAGAAGCTTCTTCTGTGTCCTACTATGGTGCTTTTCGTGTCTCCGCAAACCGCAGCACGCGCCATAGCTTTGCATACGGTAATGTAACCGTTTCAGAGAGAAGAGCGGCCAATGTGATGATCTGGCTTTAAGTCGATTCGATAACAAGTAACGAAAACGGACGAATTTCTCAGGTTTTTACTACGTATCAAAACATTTCACATTCTCCCGTGTAACGCGGCTGCTAGCCCTCCTTTCATGCAAAATCTTAAGGTCCTCGCTCATGTGCAAGGCAGCAAAGAAGCGTAAAAATTCAATAATCGATAACTAAAACTTGAATTGTACTGCTTCTTACTGGCTATTACATCAACTTAGAAGCTTCTTCTGTGTTCCACTATGGTGCTTTTAGTGTCTCCGCATACTGCAGCACGCGACATAGCTTTGCAGACGATAAATGTAACCGTTTCAGAGAGAACAGCGGCCAATGTGACGATCTGGCTTTAAGTCGATTCGATAACAAAAGACGGAAACGGACGGATTTCTCAGGTTTTTACTACATATCAACACATTTCACATTCTTCCGTGCAACTCGGCTGCTAGCCCTCCTTTCTGCAAAATCTTTACTTCCTAGCTCATGTCCAAGGCACCAAAGAAGGGTGAAAAGTCGATAATCGATAACTAAAACTTGAATTGTACTGCTTCTTACTGGCTATTACATCAACTTAGAAGCTTCTTCTGTGTCCTACTATGGTGCTTTTCGTGTCTCCGCATACCGCACAACGCGACATAGCTTTGCATACGGTAATGTAACAGTTTCAGAGAGAAGAGCGGCTAATGTGATGATCTGGCTTTAAGTCGATTCGATAACAAGTAACGAAAACGGACGAAGTTCTCAGGTTTTTACTACGTATCAAAACATTTCACATTCTCCCGTGTAACGCGGCTGCTAGCCCTCCTTTCATGCAAAATCTTAAGGTTCTAGCTCATGTCCAAGGCACCAAAGAACGGTAAAAAGTCAATAAAAGATAACTAAAACTGGACTTTTGCTGCTTCTTACAGGCTATTACATCAACTTAGAAGCTTCTTGTGTGTACTAGTATGGTGCTTTTAGTGTCTCTGGATACTGCAGCACGCTACATAGCTTTGCAGACGATAAATGAAACGGTTTCAGAGAGAAGAGCCCCCAATGTGACGATCTGGCATTAAGTCGATTCGATAACAAATGACAAAAACGGATAGATTTCTCAGGCTTTTACTACATATGAACACTTTTCACATTCTCCCGTGCAACGAGCCTGCTAGTTATCCTTTCATGCAAGATCATAAGGTCCTAGCTCATGTCCATGGCACCAAAGAAGGGTACGAAGTCAATAATCGATAACTAAAACTTGAATTCTACTGCTTCTTACTGGCTATTACATCATCTTAGAACCTTCTTCTGTGTTGTACTATGGTGGTTTTAGTGTCTACGCGTACCGCAGCACTCGACATAGCTTTGCAGACAATAAATTTAAACGTTTCAGAAAGAAGAGCGGCCAATGTGACGAATTGGCTTTAAGTCGATTTGATAACAAATGACGAAAATGGTCGGATTTCTCAGGTTCTTACTGCATATGAACACTTTTCACATTCTCCCATTCAACGCGGCTGCTAGCCCTCCTTTCATGCAAAATCTTAAGAACCTAGGTCATTTCCAAGGCACCAAAGAACGGTAGAAAGTCAATAATCGATTACTAAAACTTGAATTGTACTACTTCTTAATGGCTATCACATCATCTTAGAAACTTCTTCTATGTTGTACTATGGTGCTTTTAGTGTCTCTGTATACTGCAGCACGCGACATAGCTTTGCAGACGATACATGTAACCGTTTCAGAGAGAAGAGCGGCCAAAGTGACGATCTGGCATTAAGTCGATTCGATAACAAATGACAAAAACGGGCAGATTTTTCATGTTTTTATTACATATGAACACTTCTCACATTCTCCCGTGCAACGCTGCTGCTAGTCCTCTTTTCATGCAAAATCTCAAGGTCCTAGCTCGTGTCTAAGAGACCAAAGAAGGGTAAAAGGTCAATAATCGATACCTAAAACTTGAATTTTACTACTTCTTAATGGCTATTACATCAACTTATAAGCTTAGAAGCTTCTTCTGTGTTCTTCTATGGTCCTTTTAGTGTCTCCGCATATCGCGGCACGCAACATAGCTTTGCACACGATAAATGTAACCGTTTCAGAGAGAAGAGCAGCCAATGTGAAGATGTGGCTTTAAGTCGATTCGATAACAATTGACGAAAACGGACGAATTTTTCAGGTTTTTACTACATATCAACACATTTCACATTCTCCCGTGCAACGCAGCTGCTAGCCCTCCTGTCATCCAAAATCTTAAGGTCCTAGCTCATGTCCAAGGCACCAAAGAAGAGTAAAAAGTCAATAATCGATAACTAAAACTTGAATTGTATTACTTCTTACTGGCTATAACATCAACTTAGAAGCTTCTAAGCTAAATGTTCTACTATGGTGCTTTTAGTGTCTCCGCATACCGCAGCACGCTACATAGCTTTGCAGACGATAAATGTAACCGTTCATGAGAGAACAGCGGCCAGTGTGACGATTTGGCATTAAGTCGATTCGATAACAAATGACAAAAACGGACAGATTTCTCAGGTTTTTACTACATATGAACACTTTTCACATTCTCAAGTGCAACGAGGCTGCTACTCATCCTTTCATGCAAAATCTTAAGATCCTAGCCCATGTACAAGGCACCAAAGAAGGATAAAAAGTCAATCATCGATAACAAAAACTTCAATTTTACTCCTTCTTACTGGCTATTACATAAACTTAGAAGCTTCTTCTGTGTTCTACTATGGTGCTTTTAGTGTCTCTGGATACTGCAGCACGCTACATAGCTTTGCAGACGATAAATGTAACCGTTTCAGAGAGAAGAGCGGCCAATGTGACGATCTGGCATTAAGTCGATTCGATAACAAATGATAAAAGCGGATAGATTTCTCAGGCTTTTACTACATATGAACAATTTTCACTTTCTCCCGTGCCACGAGGCTGCTAGTCATCCTTTCATGCAAAATCTTAAGGTCCTAGCTCATGTCTAAGACACCAATGAGGTGTAAAAAGTCAGTAATCGATAACTAAAACTTGAATTGTACTGCTTCTTAGTGGCTATTACATCAACTTAGAAGCTTCTTCTATGTTCTTCTATGGTGCTCTTAATGTCTTCGCATACCGCAGCACGCGACGTAGCTTTGCAGACGATAAATGTAACCGTTTCAGAGTGAAGAACGGCCAATGTGACGATCTGGCATTAAGTCGATTCGATAACAAATGACAAAAGCGGACAGATTTCTCAGGTTTTTACTACATATGAACACTTTCCACATTCTCCCGTGCAACGCAGCTGCTAGTCCTCCTTTCATGTAAAATCTTAGGTCCTAGCTCATGTCCAAGCACCATGGAAGGGTAAAAAGTCAATAATCGATAACTAAAACTTGAATTTTACTGCTTCTTACTGGCTATAACATCAACTTAGAAGCTTCTTCTGTTTTCTACTATGGTGCTTTTTGTGTCTAAGGATACCCCAAAACGCCATATAGCTTTGTAGACGATAAATGTTAACAGTTTCAGAGAAAAGAGCGACCAATGTGACGATCTGGCTTTAAGTCGATTCGATTACAAATTGCCAAAAAACGGACAGATTTTTCAGGTTTTTACTACATATGAACACTTTTCACATTCTCCCGTGCAACGCGGCTGCTAGTCCTCCTTTCATGCAAAATCTTAAGGTCCTAGCTCATGTCTAAGGCACCAATGAGGTGTAAAAAGTCAGTAATCGATAACTATAACTTGAATTTTACTGCGTCTTACTGGCTATTACATAAACTTAGAAACTTTTTCTGTGTTGTACTATGGTGCGTTTACTGTCTCCGCATACCCCAGCGCGCGGAATAGCTTTGCAGACGATAAATGTAAACGTTTCAGAGAGAAGAGCGGCCAATGTGACGATTTGGCATTTAGTCGATTCGATAACAAATGACAAAAACGGACAGATTTCTCAGGTTTTTACTACATATGAACACATTTCACATTCTCAAGTGCAACGAGGCTGCTAGTCATCCTTTCATGCAAAATCTTAAGGTCCCAGCCCATGTACAAAGCACCAAAGAATTGTAAAAAGTCAATAATCGATAACAAAAACTTGAATTTTACTCCTTCTTACCGGCTATTACATCAACGTAGAAGCTTCTTCTGTGTTCTACTATGGTCCTTTTAGTGTCTCTGGATACTGCAGCACGCTACATAGCTTTGCAGACGATAAATGTCACCGTTTCAGAGAGAAGAGCGGCCAATGTGACGATCTGGCATTAAGTCGATTCGATAACAAATGACAAAAGCGGATAGATTTCTCAGGCTTTTACTACATATGAACACTTTTCACTTTCTCCCGTACAACGAGGCTGCTAGTCATCCTTTCATGCAAGATCATAAGGTCTTAGCTCATGTCCAAGACACCAAAGTATGGTACAAAGTCCATAATCGATAACTAAAACTTGAATTTTACTGCTTCTTACTGGCTATTACATCAACTTAGAACCTTCTTCTGTGTTGTACTATGGAGCTTTTAGTGTCTACGCATACCGCAGAACTCGAGATAGCTTTGCAGACGATAAATTTAAACGTTTCAGAGAGAAGAGCGGCCAATGTGACGATCTGGCTTTAAGTCGATTCCATAACAAATGGAAAAAACGGACGGATTTTTCAGGTTCTTACTGGATATGAACACTTTTCACTTTCTCCCGTGCAACACGGCTGCTAGTCCTCCTTTCATGCAAAATCTTAAGGTCCTAGCTCATGTCTAAGACACCAATGAAGGGTAAAAAGTCAATAATCGATAACTAAAACTTGAATTTTACTGCGTCTTACTGGCTATTCCATAAACTTAGAAACTTTGTCTGTATTGTACAATGGTCTGTTTAGTGTCTCCGCATACCGCAACACGCGATATTGCTTTGCAGAGTATAAATGTAAACGTTTCAGAGAGATGAGCTGCCAATGTGACGATCTGGCTTTAAGTCGATTCGATAACAAATGACGAAAACGGTCGGATTTCTCAGGTTCCTACTGCATATGAACATTTTTCACATTCTCCCATTCAACGCGGCTGCTAGCCCTCCTCTCATGCAAAATCTTAAGGTCCTAGCTCACGTCTAAGGCACCAAAGAAGGGTAATAAGTCAATAATCGATAACTAAAACTTGAATTGTACTGCTTCTTAGTGGCTATTACATCAACTTAGAAGCTTCTTCTGTGTTCTTCTATGGTGCTCTTAATGTCTTCGCATACCGCAGCACGCGACGTAGCTTTGCAGACGCTAAATGTAACCGTTTCAGAGCGAAGAACGGCCAATGTGACGATCTGGCATTAAGTCGATTCGATAACAAATGACAAAAACGGACAGATTTCTCAGGTTTTTACTACATATGAACACTTTCCACATTCTCCCGTGCAACGCAGCTGCTAGTCCTCCTTTCATGCAAAATCTTAAGGTGCTAGCTCATGTCCAGGCAACATGGAAGGGTAAAAAGTCAATAATCGATAACTAAAACTTGAATTTTACTGCTTCTTACTGGCTATTACATCAACTTAGAAGCTTCTTCTGTTTTCTACTATGGTGCTTTTTGTGTCTAAGGATACCCCAAAACGCCATATAGCTTTGTAGACGATAAATGTTAACAGTTTCAGAGAGAAGAGCGACCAATGTGACGATCTGGCTTTAAGTCGATTCGATTACAAATGGCCAAAGACGGACAGATTTTTCAGGTTTTTACTACATATGAACACTTTTCACATTCTCCCGTGCAACGCGGCTCCTAGTCCTCCTTTCATGCATAATCTTAAGGTCCTAGCTCATGTCTAAGACACCAATGAGGTGTAAAAAGTCAGTAATCGATAACTAAAACTTGAATTTTACTGCGTCTTACTGGCTATTACATAAACTTAGAAACTTTTTCTGTGTTGTACTATGGTGCGTTTAGTGTCTCCGTATACCGCAGCGCGCGGAATAGCTTTGCAGACGATAAATGTAAAAGTTTCAGAGAGAAGAGCGGCCAATATGACGATTTGGCATTTAGTCGATTCGATAACAAATGACAAAAACGGACAGATTTCTCAGGTTTTTACTACATATGAACACTTTTCACATTCTCAAGTGCAACGAGGCTGCTAGTCATCCTTTCATGCAAAATCTTAAGGTCCCAGCCCATGTACAAAGCACCAAAGAATTGTAAAAAGTCAATAATCGATAACAAAAACTTGAATTTTACTCCTTCTTACTGGCTATTACATCAACGTAGAAGCTTCTTCTGTGTTCTACTATGGTCCTTTTAGTGTCTCTGGATACTGCAGCACGCTACATAGCTTTGCAGACGATAAATGTCACCGTTTCAGAGAGAAGAGCGGCCAATGTGACGATCTGGCATTAAGTCGATTCGATAACAAATGACAAAAGCGGATAGATTTCTCAGGCTTTTACTACATATGAACACTTTTCACTTTCTCCCGTGCAACGAGGCTGCTAGTCATCCTTTCATGCAAGATCAAAAGGTCTTAGCTCATGTCCAAGGCACCAAAGACGGGTACAAAGTCCATAATCGATAACTAAAACTTGAATTTTACTGCTTCTTACTGGCTATTACATCAACTTAGAACCTTTTTCTGTGTTGTACTATGGAGCTTTTAGTGTCTACGCATACCGCAGAACTCGAGATAGCTTTGCAGACGATAAATTTAAACGTTTCAGACAGAAGAGCGGCCAGTGTGACGATCTGGCTTTAAGTCGATTCGATAACAAATGGAAAAAACGGACGGATTTTTCAGGTTCTTACTGGATATGAACACTTTTCACTTTCTCCCGTGCAACACGGCTGCTAGTCCTCCTTTCATGCAAAATCTTAAGGTCCTAGCTCATGTCTAAGACACCAATGAAGGGTAAAAAGTCAATAATCGATAACTAAAACTTGAATTTTACTGCGTCTTACTGGCTATTCCATAAACTTAGAAACTTTTTCTGTATTGTACAATGGTCTGTTTAGTGTCTCCGCATACCGCAACACGCGATATTGCTTTGCAGACGATAAATGTAAACGTTTCAGAGAGAAGAGCTGCCAATGTGACGATCTGGCTTTAAGTCGATTCGATAACAAATGACGAAAACGGTCGGATTTCTCAGGTTACTACTGCATATGAACATTTTTCACATTCTCCCATTCAACGCGGCTGCTAGCCCTCCTCTCATGCAAATTCTTAAGGTCCTAGCTCACGTCTAAGGCACCAAAGAAGGGTAATAAGTCAATAATCGATAACTAAAACTTGAATTGTACTGCTTCTTAGTGGCTATTACATCAACTTAGAAGCTTCTTCTGTGTTCTTCTATGGTGCTCTTAATGTCTTCGCATACCGCAGCACGCGACGTAGCTTTGCAGACGATAAATGTAACCGTTTCAGATTGAAGAACGGCCAATGTGACGATCTGGCATTAAGTCGATTCGATAACAAATGACAAAAGCGGATAGATTTCTCAGGCTTTTACTACATATGAACAATTTTCACTTTCTCCCGTGCAATGAGGCTGCTAGTCATCCTTTCATGCAAGATCATAAGGTCTTAGCTCATGTCCAAGGCACCAAAGACGGGTACAAAGTCCATAATCGATAACTAAAACTTGAATTTTACTGCTTCTTACTGGCTATTACATCAACTTAGAACCTTCTTCTCTGTTGTACTATGGAGCTTTTAGTGTCTACGCATACCGAAGAACTCGAGATAGCTTTGCAGACGATAAATTTAAGCGTTTCAGAGAGAAGAGCGGCCAATGTGACGATCTGGCTTTAAGTCAATTCGATAACAAATGGAAAAAACGGACGGATTTTTCAGGTTCTTACTGGATATGAACACTTTTCACTTTCTCCCGTGCAACACGGCTGCTAGTCCTCCCTTCATGCAAAATCTTAAGGTCCTAGCTCATGTCTAAGACACCAATGAAGGGTAAAAAGTCAATAATCGATAACTAAAACTTGAATTTTACTGCGTCTGACTGGCTATTCCATAAACTTAGAAACTTTTTCTGTATTGTACAATGGTCTGTTTAGTGTCTCCGCATACCGCAACACGCGAAATTGCTTTGCAGCGATAAATGTAAACGTTTCAGAGAGAAGAGCTGCCAATGTGACGCTCTGGCTTTAAGTCGATTCGATAACAAATGACGAAAACGGTCGGATTTCTCAGGTTCCTACTGCATATGAACACTTTTCACATTCTCCCATTCTACGCGGCAGCTAGCCCTCCTCTCATGCAAAATCTTAAGGTCCTAGCTCACGTCTAAGGCACCAAAGAAGGGTAAAAAGTCAATAATCGATAACTAAAACTTGAATTGTACTGCTTCTTAGTGGCTATTACATCAAATTAGAAGCTTCTTCTGTGTTCTTTTATGGTGCTCTTAATGTCTCCGCATACCGCAGCACGCGACGTAGCTTTGCAGACGATAAATGTAACCGTTTCAGAGTGAAGAGCGGCCAATGTGACGATTTGGCATTAAGTCGATTCGATAACAAATGACAAAAACGGACAGATATCTCAGGTTTTTCCTACATATGAACACGTTTCACATTCTCAAGTGCAACGAGGCTGCTAGTCATCCTTTCATGCAAGATCATAAGGTCCTAGCTCATGTCCAAGGCACCAAAGAAGGGTAAAAAGTCAATAATCGATAGCAAAAACTTGAATTCTACTGTTTCTTACTGGCTATTACATCAACTTAGAAGCTTCTTGTGTGTTCTACTATGGTGCTTTTAGTGTCTCTGGATACTGCAGCACGCTACATAGCTTTGCAGACAATAAATGTAACCGTTTCAGAGAGAAGAGCGGCCGATGTTACGATCTGGCATTAAGTCGATTCGATAACAAATGACAAAAACGGATAGATTTCTCAGTCTTTTACTACATATGAACACTTTTCACACTCTCCCGTGCAACGAGGCTGCTAGTCATCCTTTCATGCAAGATCATAAGGTCCTAGCTCATGTCCAAGGCACCAACGAAGGGTAGAAAGTCAATAATCGATAACTAAAACTTGAATTGTACTACTTCTTAATGGCTATCACATCAACTTAAAAGCTTTTTCTATGTTGTACTATGGTGCTTTTAGTGTCTCTGGATACTGCAGCACGCGACATAGCTTTGCAGACGATAAATGTAACCGTTTCAGAGAGAAGCGCGGCCAATGTGACGAGCTGGCTTTAAGACGATTCAATAACAAATGGCGAAAACGAACGGATTTACCAGGTTCTTACGACATATAAACAAGTTCACATTCTCCCGTGCAACGCGGTTGCTACTCCTCCTTTAATGCAAAATCTTAATGTCCTAGCTCATGTCCAAGGAACCAAAGAGGGTAAAATGTCAATAATCGATAACTAAAACTTGAATTGTACTGCTTCTTACTGGTTATGACATCAACTTAGAAGCTTCTTCTAAGTTTTACTATGGTGCTTTTAGTGTCTCCACATACCGCAACACGCGACATAGCTTTGCATGCAGACAATAAATTTAACCGTCTGAGAGAGAAGAGCGGCAAATATGACGATCTGGCTTTAAGTCGATTCTATAAAAAGTCATGAATACGCACGAATTTCTCAGGTTTGTACTACATATCAACACATTTCACATTCTCCCGTGCAACGCGGCTGCTAGCCTTCCTTTCATGCAAACTCTTAAGGTCCTAGGTCATGTCCAAGGCAGCAAAGAAGGGTAAAAAGTCAATAATCGATAACTAAAACTTGAATTGTACTGCTGCTTACTGGCTATTACATCAATTTAGAAGCTTCTTCTGAGTTCTCCTATGGTGCTTTTAGTGTCTCCGCATATCGCAGCACGCTACATAGCTTTGCAGACGATAAATGCAACCGTTTCAGAGTGATGGGCGGCCAATGTGACGATGTGGCTTTAAGTCGATTCGATAACAAATGCCGAAAACGGACGGATTTCTCAGGCTTTTACTACATATGAACACTTTTCACATTCTCCCGTGCAACGCGGCTGCTAGTCCACCTTTCACGCAAATTCTTAAGGTCCCAGCTCATGTCAAAGGCACCAAAGCCGGCTAAAAAGTCAATAATCGATAACTAAAACTTGAATTGCACTGCTTCTTACTGGCTATTACATCAACTTAGAAGCTGCTTCTGTGTTGTACTATGGTGCTTTTCGTGTCTCCGCATACCGCCGCACGTAACATAGCTTTGCAGACGGGAAATCTAACCGTTTCAGAGAGAAGAGCGGCCAATGTGACGATCTGGCTTTAAGTCGATTCGATAACAAGCGACGAAAACGGTCGGATTTCTCAGAATTTTTCAACATATCAACACATTTCACATTCTCCCGTGCATCGCTGCTGCTAGCCCTCCTTTCATGGAAAATCTTAAGGTCCCATCTCATGTCCAAGGCACCAAAAAAGAAGGGTACAAACTCAATAATCGAAACTAACACTTGAATTGTACTGATTCTTACTGGCTATTACATCAACTTAGAAGCTTCTTCTGAGTTCTACTGTGGTGCTTTTAGTGTCTCCGCATACCGCACCACGCGACATACCTTTGCAGACGATAAATGTCACCGTTTCAGAGAGAAGAGCGGCCAATGTGACGAACTGGCTTTAAGTCGATTCGATAGTAAATAACGAAAACGGACGAATTTCTCACGTTTTTACTGCATATGAGCACCTTTCACATTCTCCCATGCAACGCGGCTGTTACCCTCCTTTCATGCAAAATCATAAGGTCCCAGCTCAAGCCCAAGATACCAAAGAACTGGAAAAAACTCAATAATCGATAAATAAATCTTGAATTGTACTGCTTCTTACTGGCTATTACATCAACGTAGAAGCTTATTCTGGGTTCTACTATGGTGCTTCTAGTGTCTCCGCATACCGCAGCACGCGACATAGCTTTGCGAACGATAAATGTAACCGTTTCAGAGAGAAGAGCGGCCAATGTGACGATCTGGCTTTAAGTCGATTAGATAACAAATGGTCAAAAACGGACGGATGTTTCAGGTTTTTACTATATATGAACACTTTTCACATTCTCCCGCGCAACGCGGCTGCTAGTCCCCCTTTCAGGCAAAATCTTAAAGTCCTAGCTTATGTCCAAAGCACCAAATAAGGGTAAAAAGTCAATAATCGATAACTAAAACTTGAATTGTACTGCTTCTTACTGGCAATTACATCAACTTAAAAGTTTCTTCTGAGCTCTACTGTGGTGCTTTTAGTGTCTTCGCATACAGCAGCACGCGGCATAGCTTTGCAGACGATAAATGTAACCGTTTCAGAGAGAAGAGCGGCCAATGTGACGAACTTGCTTTAAGTCGATTTGATAGCAAATGACGAAAACGGACGAATTTCTCAGGTTTTTACTGCATATGAACAATTTTCACATTCGCCCATGCAACGCGGCTGCTAGTCCTCCATTCATGCAAAATCGTAAGGTCCTACCTCATGTACAAGGCACCAAAGAATGGTAAAAAGTCAATAATAGATAACTAAATCTTCAATTGTACTTCTTCTTACTGGCTATTACATCAACTTAGAAGCTTCTTCTATGTTCCACTATTGTGCTTTTAGTGTCTCCGCATACCGCAGCACGCGACATAGCTTTGCAGACGATAAATGTAACTGTCTCAGAGAGAAGAGCGGCCAATGTGACGATCTGGCTTTAAGTCGATTCGATAACAAATGAAGAAAACAGACGAAATTCTCAGGATTTTTACTGCATATGAACACCTTTCACATTCTCCCATGCAACGCGGCTGCTAGCCCTCCTTTCATGCAAAATCGTAAGGTCCCAGCTCAAGCCCAAGACACCAAAGAAGGGTAAAAAGTCAATAATCGATAAATAAATCTTGAATTGTACTGCTTCTTACTGGCTATTACATCAACTTAGAAGCTTCTTCTGGGTTCTGCTGTGGTGCCTTTAGTGACCCGCATACCACAGCACGCGACATAGCTTTGCAGACGATAAATGTAACCGTTTCAGAGAGAAGAGCGGCCAATGTTACCATCTGGCTTCAAGTCGATTCGATAACAAATGGTCAAAATCGGACGGATTTTTCAGGTTTTTACTATATATGAACACTTTTCACATTCTCCCGTGCAACGCGGCTGCTAGACCTCCTTTCATGCAAAATCTTAAAGTCCTAGCTCATGTCCAAATCACCAAATAAGGGTAAAAAGTCAATAATCGATAACTAAAACTTGAATTGTACTGCTTCTTACTGGCTATTACATCAACTTAGAAGAATCTTCTGTGTTCTCCCATGGTGCTTTTAATGTCTCTGGGTACCTCAGCACGCGACATAACATTGCAGACGATAAATGTATCCGTTTCAGAGAGAAGAGCGGCCAATATGTCGATCTGGCTTTAAGTCGATTCGATAACAAATGGCGAAAATGGACGGATTTCTCAGGTTTTTACTACATATGATGATTTTTCACATTCTCCCGTGCAACGGGGCTGCTAGTCCTCCTTTCATGCAAAATCTTAAGGTCCTAGTTCGTGTCCAAGGCACGAAAGAAGCGGAAAAAGTCAATAATCGATAGCTAAAACTTGAATTGTACTGCTTCTTACTGGCAATTACATCAACTTAGAAGTTTCTTCTGAGCTCTACTGTGGTGCTTTTAGTATCTCCGCATACCGCAGCACGCGACATAGCTTTGCAGACGATAAATGTAACCGTTTCAGAGAGAAGAGCGGCCAATGTGACGATCTGGCCTTAAGTCGATTCGATAACAAATGGCGAAAATGGACGGATTTCTCAGGTTTTTACTGCATATGAACACTTTTCACATTCGCCCATGCAACGCGGCTGCTAGTCCTCCATTCATGCAAAATCGTAAGGTACTACCTCATGTACAAGGCACCAATGAATGGTAAAAAGTCAATAATCTATAACTAAATCTTTAATTGTACTGCTTCTTACTCGCTATTACATCAACTTAGAAGCTTCGTCTATGATCTACTATGGTGCTTTTAGTCTCCGCATATCGCAGCACGCGACATAGCTTTGCAGACGATAAATGTAATCGTTTCAGAGAGATGAGCGGCCAATATGACGATCTGGCCTTAAGTCGATCCATAACAAATGGCGAAAATGGTCGGATTTCTCAGGTTTTTACTGCATATGAACACTTCTCACATTCGCCCATGCAACGCGGCTGCTAGTCCCCCTTTCTTGCAAAATCGTAAGGTCCTAGCTCATGTCCAAAGCACCAAAGAATAGTAAGAAGTCAATAATCGATAACTAAATCTTTAATTGTACTGCCTCTTACTGGCTATTTTATCAACTTAGAAGCTTCTTCTATGTTCTATTATGGTGCTTTTAGTCTCCGCATACCGCAGCTAGAGACATAACTTTGCAGACGATAAATGTAACCGTTTCAGAGAGAAGAGCGGCCAATGTGACGATCTGGCTTTAAGTTGATTGGATAACAAATGACGAAAACGGACGAATTTCTCAGGGTTTTTACTGCATATGAACACCTCTCACATTCTCCCGTGCAACGCGGCTGCTAGCCGTCCTTTCATGCAAAATCATAAGGTCCCAGCTCAAGCCCAAGACACCAAAGAAGGGTGAAAAGTCAATAATCGATAAATAAATCTTGAATTGTACTGCTTCTTACTGGCTATTACATCAACTTAGAAGCTTCTTCTGGGTTCTGCTATGGTGCGTTTAGTGTCTCCGCATACCGCAGCACGCGACATAGCTTTGCAGACGATAAATGTAACCGTTTCAGAGAGAAGAGCGGCCAATGTGACGATCTGGCTTTAAGTCGATTCGATAACAAATGGTCAAAAACGGACGGATTTTTCAGGTTTTTACTATATGTGAACACTTTTCACATTCTCCCGTGAAACGCGGCTGCTAGACCTCCTTTCATGCGAATCTTAAGGTCCTAATTCATGTCCAAGGCAACAAAGATGGGTAAAAAGTCAATAATCGATAACTAAAACTTGAATTGTACTGCTTCTCACTGGCTGATACATCAACTTCGAAGCTTCTTCTATGTTCTACCTTGGTGCTTTTAGTATCTCCGCATACCGCAGCACGCGACATAGTTTTGCAGACGATAAATGTTACCGTTTCAGAGAGAAGAGCGGCCAATGTGCCGAGCTGGCTTTAAGACGATTCAATAACAAATGGCGAAAACGGACGGATTTCTCAGGTTTTTACTACATATGAACACTTTTCACGTTCTCCCGTGAAACGCGGGTGCTAGTCTTACTTTCATGCAAAATTTTATGGTCCTAGCTCATGTCCAAGGCACCAAAGCCGGCTAAAAAGTCAATAATCGATAACTAAAACTTGAATTGTACTGCTTCTCACTGGCTGATACATCAACTTCGAAGCTTCTTCTATGTTCTACCTTGGTGCTTTTACTATCTCCGCATACCGCAGCACGCGACATAGTTTTGCAGACGATAAATGTTACCGTTTCAGAGAGAAGAGCGGCCAATGTGACGAGCTGGCTTTAAGACGATTCAATAACAAATGGCGAAAACGGACGGATTTCTCAGGTTTTTACTACATATGAACACTTTTCACATTCTCCCGGGCAATGCAGCTGCTAGTCCCCCTTTCATGCAAGATCTTAAGGTCCTAGCTCATGTCCAAGGCATCAAAGAAGGAGAAGGGTAAAAGGTCAATAATCGATAACTAAAACTTGAATTGTACTGCTTCTTACTGACTATTACATCAACTTGGAAGCTTCTTCTGTGTTCTACTATGGTTCTTTTAAAGTCTCCGCATACCGCAGCACGCAACATAGCTTTGCAGACGATAAATGTAACCGTTTCAGAGAGATGAGCGACCAATGTGACGATCTGGCTTTAAGTCGATTCGATAACAAATGCCGAAAATGGACGGATTTCTCAGGCTTTTACTACATATGAACTCTCCCGTGCAACGCGGCTGCTAGTCCATCTTTCACGCAAATTCTTAAGGTCCCAGCTCATGTCCAAATCACCAAAGCCGGCTAAAAAGTCCATAATCGATAACTAAAACTTGAATTGTACTGCTTCTTACTGGCTATTACATCAACTTAGAAGCTTCTTCTGTTTTGTACTATGGTGCTTTTCGTGTCTCCGCATACCGCCGCACGTTAAATAGCTTTGCAGACGGGAAATCTAACCGTTTCAGAGAGAAGAGCGGCCAATGTGACGATCTGGCTTTAAGTCGATTCGATAACAATTGACGAAAGCGGACGGATTTCTCAGGTTTTTACTACACATGATCATTTTTCACATCCTATCATGCAACGCGGCTGCTAGTCCTCCTTTCATGCAAAATCGTAAGGTCCTAGGTCATGCCCAAGGCACCAAAGAAGGGTTGTTGTTGTTGTTGTCTTCAGTCCTGAAACTGGTTTGATGCAGCTCTCCATGCTACTCTATCCTGTGCAAGCTGCTTCATCTCCCAGTACCTACTGCAACCTACATCCTTCTGAATCTGCTTAGTGTATTCATCTCTTGGTCTCCCTCTACGATTTTTACCGTCCACGCTGCCCTCTAATGCTAAATTTGTGATCCCTTGAT
Organism: Schistocerca gregaria; assembly: GCF_023897955.1. Lineage (NCBI taxonomy): Eukaryota > Metazoa > Arthropoda > Insecta > Orthoptera > Acrididae > Schistocerca > Schistocerca gregaria. The sequence continues at coordinate 2,460,828 of NW_026061770.1, forward strand.
GCCTCAAAACATGTCCTACCAACCGATCCCTTCTTCTAGTCAAGTTGTGCCACAAACTTCTCTTCTCCCCAATCCTATTCAATACCTCCTCATTAGTTACGTGATCTACCCATCTAATCTTCAGCATTCTTCTGTAGCACCACATTTCGAAAGCTTCTATTCTCTTCTTGTCCAAACTAGTTATCGTCCATGTTTCACTTCCATACATGGCTACTCTCCAAACAAATACTTTCATAAACGACTTCCTGACACTTAAATCTATATTCGATGTTAACAAATTTCTCTTCTTGAGAAACGCTTTCCTTGCCTTGTCAGTCTAAATTTTATATCCTCTCTACTTCGACCATCATCAGTTATTTTACTTCCTAAATAGGAAAACTCCTTTACTACTTTAAGTATCTCATTTCCTAATCTAATTCCCTCAGCATCACCCGATTTAATTTTTTTACATTCGATTATCCTCGTTTTGCTTTTGTTGATGATCATCTTATATCCTCTTTTCAAGACACTGTCCATTCCGTTCAACTGCTCTTCCAAGTCCTTTGCCGTCTCTGACAGAATTACAATGTCATCGGCGAACCTCAAAGTTTTTATTTCTTCTCCATGAATTTTAATACCTACTACAAATTTTTCTTTTGTTTCCTTTACTGCTTGCTCAATATACAGATTAAATAACATCGGGGATAGGCTACAACCCTGTCTCACTCCTTCCCCAACCACTGCTTCCCTTTCATGCCCCTCGACTCTTATGACTGCAATCTGGTTTCTGTACAAATTGTAAATAGCCTTTCGCTCCCTGTATTTTACCCCTGCCACCTTCAGAATTTGAAAGAGAGTATTCCAGTCAACATTGTCAAAAGCTTTCTCTAAGTCTACAAATGCTAGAAACGTAGGTTTGCCTTTTCTTAATCTTTCTTCTAAGATAAGTCGTAAGGTCAGTATTGCCTCACGTGTTCCAACATTTCGACGGAATCCAAACTGATCCTCCCCGAGGTCTGCATCTACCAGTTTTTCCATTCGTCTGTAAAGAATTCGCGTTAGTATTTTGCAGCCGTGGCTTATTAAACTGATAGTTCGGTAATTTTCACATCTGTCAGCACCTGCTTTCTTTGGGATTGGAATTATTATATTCTTCTTGAAGTCTGAGGGTATTTCGCCTGTCTCATACATCTTGCTCACTAGCTGGTAGAGTTTTGTCATGACTGGCTCTCCCAAGGCCGTCAGTAGTTGTAATGGAATGTTGTCTACTCCGGGGGCCTTGTTTCGACTCAGGTCTTTCAGTGCTCTGTCAAACTCTTCACGCAGTATCTTACCTCCCTTTTCGTCTTCATCTACATCCTCTTCCATTTCCATAATATTGTCGTCAAGTACATCGCCCTTGTATAAACCTTCTATATACTCCTTCCACCTTTCTGCCTTCCCTTCTTTGCTTAGAACTGGGTTGCCATCTGAGCTCTTGATATTCATACACGTGGTTCTCTTCTCTCCAAAGGTCTCTTTAATTTTCCTGTAGGCAGTATCTATCATACCCCTAGTGAGATAAGCTTCTACATCCTTACATTTGTCCTCTAGCCATCCCTGCTTAGCCATTTTGCACTCCCTGTCGATCTCATTTTTGAGACGTTTGTATTCCTTTTTGCCTGCTTCATTTACTGCATTTTTATATTTTCTCCTTTCATCAATTAAATTCAATATTTCTTCTGTTACCCAAGGATTTCTAGCAGCCCTAGTCTTTTTACCTACTTTATCCTCTGCTGCCTTCACTACTTCATCCCTCAGAGCTACCCATTCTTCTTCAACTGTGTTTCTTTCCCCCATTACTGCCAATTGTTCCCTTATGCTCTCCTTGAAACTCTGTACAACCTCTGGTTCTTTCAGCTTATCCAGATCCCATGTCCTTAAATTCCCACCTTTTTGCAGTTTCTTCAGTTTTAACCTACAGGTCATAACCAATAGATTGTGGTCAGAGTCCACATCTGCCCCTGGAAATGTCCTACAATTTAAAACCTGATTCCTAAATCTCTGTCTTACCATTATATAATCTATCTGACACCTTTTAGTATCTCCAGGATTCTTCCATGTATACAACCTTCTTTTATGATTCTTGAACCAAGTGTTAGCTATGATTTAGTTATGCTCTGTGCAAAATTCTACCAAACGGCTTCCTCTTTCATTTCTTAGCCCCAATCCATAATCACCTACTATGTTTCCTTCTATCCCTAGTCCTACTGACGAATTCCAGTCACCCATGACTAGTAAATTTTCGTCTCCCTTCACTACCTGAATAATTTCTTTTATCTCATCATACATTTCATCAATTTCTTCATCATCTGCAGAGCTAGTTGGCATATAAACTTGTACTACTGTAGTAGGCATGGGCTTTGTGTCTATCTTGGCCACAGTAATGCGTTCACTATGCTGTTTGTAGTAGCTTACCCGCATTCCTATTTTCTTATTCATTATTAAACCTACTCCTGCATTACCCCTATTTGATTTTGTATTTATAACCCTGTATTCACCTGACCAAAAGTCTTGTTCCTCCTGCCACCGAACTTCACTAAATCCCACTATATCTAACTTTAACCTATCCATTTCCCTTTTTAAATTTTCTATCCTACCTGCCCGATTAAGGGATCTGACATTCCATGCTCCGATCCGTAGAATGCCAGTTTTCTTTCTCCTGATAAAGACATCCTCCTGAGTAGTCCCCACCCGGAGATCCGATTGCGGGACTATTTTACCTCCGGAATATTTTACCCAAGAGGTCGTCATCATCATTTAATCATACAGTAAGGCTGCATGTCCTCGGGATAAATTACGGCTGTAGTATCCCCTTGCTTTCAGCCGATCGGAGTACCAGCACAGCAAGGCCGTTTTGGTTAATGTTGCAAGGCCAGATCAGTCAAAGATCCAGACTGTTGCCCCTGCAACTACTGAAAAGACTGCTGCCCCTCTTCAGGAACCACTTGTTTGTCTGGCCTCTCAACAGATACCCCTCCGTTGTGGTTGCACCTACGGTACGGCCATCTGTATCACTGAGGCACGCAAGTCTCCCCACCAACGGCAAAGTCCATGGTTCATGGGGGGCAAAGAGGGGTAAAAAGTCAATAATCGATAGCTAAAACTTGAATTGTACTGCTTCTTAATGGCTATTACATCAACTTAGAAGCTTCTTCTGTGTTCTACTATGGTGGTTTTAGTGTCTCCGCATACCGCAGCACGCGATATAGCTTTGCAGACGATAAATGTAACCGTCTCAGAGAGAAGAGCGGCCAATGTGACGATCTGGCTTAAAGTTGATTCGACAACAAATGATGAAAACGGACGGATTTCTCAGGTTTTTACTGCATATGAACACTTTTCACATTCTCCCGTGCAACGCGGCTGCCAGTCCTCCTTTCATGCAAAATCTTAAGGTCCTAGCTCATGTCCAAGGCACCAAAGAAGGGTAAAAAGTCAATAATCGATAACTAAAACTTGAATTGTATTGCTTCTTACAAGCTACTACATCAACTTAGAAGCTTCTTCTGTGTTCTACTATTGTGTTTTTACTGTCTCGGCATACCGCAGCACGCGACATAGCTTTGCAGACGATTAATGTAACAGTTTCAGAGAGAAGAGCGGCCAATGTGACGATCTGGCTTTAAGTCGATTCGATAACAAATGAAGAAAACCTACGGATTTCTCAGGTTTTTACTATACATGAACACTTTTCGCATTCTACTATGAAACACGACCGCTCTCGATCGTTTCATGCAAAATCTTAAGGTCCTATCTCATGTCCAAGCCATCAAGGAAAGGAAAATAGTAAATAATCGATAACTTAAACTTGAATTGTACTGCTTCTTACTGGCTATTACATCAACTTAGAAGCTTCTCCTGTGTTCTGCTATGGTGCTTTTAGTGTCTCCGCATAACTCAGCACGCGACATAGCTTTGCAGACGATAAATGTAACCGTTTCAGAGAGAAGAGCGGCTAATGTGACGATCTGGCTTTAAGTCGATTCGATAACAAATGACGAAAACGGACGGATTTCTCAGGTTTTTACCACATATGAACACTTCTCATATTCTCCCATGCAACGCGGCTGCTAGTCCTCCTTTCATGCAAGATCTTAAGGTCCTAGCTCATGTCCAAGGCATCAAAGAAGGAGAAGGGTAAGAAGTATACCGCAGAGATAGGCTGGTCAGTGAAGGGGGAGGCGTGTTTATAGCGATAAGAAGTGCAATAGTATCGAAGGAAATTGACGGAGATTCGAATTGTGAAATGATTTGGGTGAAGGTCACGGTTAAAGCAGGCTCAGACATGGTAATTGGATGTCTCTATAGGCCTCCGGGCTCAGCAGCTGTTGTGGCTCAGCACCTGAAGAATAATTTGGAAAATATTTCGAGTAGATTTCCCCACCATGTTATAGTTCTGGGTGGAGATTTTAATTTGCCGGATATAGACTGGGAGACTCAAACGTTCATAACGGGTGGCAGGGACAAAGAATCCAGTGAAATATTTTTAAGTGCTTTATCTGAAAACTACCTTGAGCAATTAAACAGAGAACCGACTCGTGGCGATAACATATTAGACCTTCTGGTGACAAACAGACCCGAACTATTTGAATCAGTTAATGCAGAACAGGGAATCAGCGATCATAAAGCGGTTATTGCATCGATGATTTCAGCCGTAAATAGAAATATTAAAAAAGGTAGGAAGATTTTTCTGTTTAGCAAAAGTGACAAAAAGCAGATTTCAGAGTACTTGATGGCTCAACACACAAGTTTTGTCTCAAGTACAGATAGTGTTGAGCATCAGTGGACGAAGTTCAAAACCATGGTACAATATGCGTTAGATGAGTATGTGCCAAGCAAGATCGTAAGAGATGGAAAAGAGCCACCGTGGTACAACAACCGAGTTAGAAAACTGCCTCGGAAGCAAAGGGAACTTCACAGCAAACATAAACATAGCCAAAGCCTTGCAGACAAACAAAAATTACGCGAAGCGAAATGTAGTGTGAGGAGGGCTATGCGAGAGGCTTTCAATGAATTCGAAAGTAAAGTTCTATGTACTGACTTGGCAGAAAATCGTAAGAAATTTTGGTCCTATGTCAAAGCGGTAGGTGGATCAAAACAAAATGTCCAGACACTCTGTGACCAAAATGGTACTGAAACAGAGGATGACAGACTAAAGGCCGAATTACTAAATGTCTTCTTCCAAAGCTGTTTCACAGAGGAAGACTGCACTGTGCTTCCTTCTCTAGATTGTCGCACAGTTGACAAAATGGTAGATATCGAAGTAGACGACAGAGGGATAGAGAAACAATTAAAATCGCTCAAAAGAGGAAAGGCCGCTGGTCCTGATGGGATACCAGTTCGATTTTACACAGAGTACGCGAAGGAACTTGCCCCCCTTCTTGCAGCGGTGTACCGTAGGTCTCTAGAAGAGCGAAGCGTTCCAAAGGATTGGAAAAGGGCACAGGTCATCCCCGTTCTCAAGAAGGGACGTCGAACAGATGTGCAGAACTATAGACCTATATCTCTAACGTCGATCAGTTGTAGAATTTTGGAACACGTATTATGTTCGAGTATAATGTCTTTTCTGGAGACTAGAAATCTACTCTGTAGGAATCAGCATGGGTTTCGAAAAAGACGATCGTGTGAAACCCAGCTCGCGCTATTCGTCCACGAGACTCAGAGGGCCTTAGACACGGGTTCACAGGTAGATGCCGTGTTTCTTGACTTCCGCAAGGCGTTTGACACAGTTCCCCACAGTCGTTTAATGAACAAAGTAAGAGCATACGGACTATCAGATCAATTGTGTGATTGGATTGAGGAGTTCCTAGATAACAGAACGCAGCACGTCATTCTCAATGGAGAGAAGTCTTCCGAAGTATGAGTGATTTCAGGTGTGCCGCAGGGGAGTGTCATAGGACCGTTGCTATTCACAATATACATAAATGACCTGGTGGATGACATCGGAAGTTCACTGAGGCTTTTTGCAGATGATGCTGTGGTGTATCGAAAGGTTGCAACAATGGAAAATTGTACTGAAATGCAGGAGGATCTGCAGCGAATTGACGCATGGTGCACGGAATGGCAATTGAATCTCAATGTAGCGAAGTGTAATGTGATGCGAATACATAGAAAGATAGGTACCTTATCATTTAGCTACTAAAATAGCAGGTCAGCAACTGGAAGCAGTTAATTCCATAAATTATCTGGGAGTACGCATTAGGAGTGATTTAAAATGGAATGATCATATGAAGTTGATCGTCGGTAAAGCAGATGCCAGACTGAGATTCATTGGAAGAATCCTAAGGAAATGCAATCCGACAACAAAGGAAGTAGGTTACAGTACGCTTGTTCGCCCAATGCTTGAATACTGCTCAGCAGTGTGGGATCCGCACCAGGTAGGGTTGATAGAAGAGATAGAGAAGATCCAACGGAGAGCAGCGCGCTTCGTTACAGGATCATTTAGTAATTGCGAAAGCGTTACGGAGATGATAGATAAACTCCAGTGGAAGACTCTGCAGGAGAGACGCTCAGTAGCTCGGTACGGGCTTTTGTTAAAGTTTCGAGAACATACCTTCACCGAAGAGTCAAGCAGTATATTGCTCCCTCCTACGTATATCTCGCAAAGAGACCATGAGGATAAAATCAGAGAGATTAGAGCCCACACAGAAGCATACCGACAATCCTTCTTTCCACGTACAATACGAGACTGGAATAGAAGGGAGAACCGATAGAGGTACTCAGGGTACCCTCCGCCACACACCGTCAGGTGGCTTGCGGAGTACGGATGTAGATGTAGATGTAGAAGTCAATAATCGATAACTAAAACTTGAATTGTACTGCTTCTTACTGGCTATTACATCAACTTAGAAGCTACTTCTGTGTTCTACTATGGTGCATTTAGAGTCTCCGCATACCGCAGCACGCGACATAGCTTTGCAGACGATAAATGTAACAGTTTCAGAGAGAAGAGCGGCCAATGTGACGATCTGGCTTTAAGTCGATTCCATAACAAATGACGAAAACGGACGGATTTCTCAGGTTTTTACTGCATATGAACACTTTTCACATTCTCCCGTGCAACGCGGCTGCTAGCCCTCGTTTCATGCAAAATCATAAGGTCCCAGCTCATGCCCAAGGCACCAAAGAAGGGTAGAAAGTCAATAATCGATAAATAAAACTTGAATTTTACTGATTCTTACTGGCTATTACATCAAGTTAGAAGCTTCTTCTGGGTTCTACTACGGCGCTTTTAGTGTCTCCGCATACCGCAGCACACGACATAGCTTTGCAGACGATAAATGTAACCGTTTCAGAGAGGAGAGCGGCCAATGTGACGATCTGGCTTTAAGTCGATTCCAGAAAAAGTGATGAAAACGAACGAATTTCTCAGGTTTGTGCTACATATCAACACATTTCACATTCTCCCGTGCAACGCGGCTGCTAGCCCTCCTTTCATGCAAAATCTTAAGGTCCTAGGTCATGTCCAAGGCACCAAAGAAGGGTAAAAAGTCAATAATCGATAACTAAAACATGAATTATACTACTTCTTACTGACCATTACTTCAACTTAGAAGCTTCTTCTATGTTCTGCTATGGTGCTTTTAGTGTCTCCGCATATCGCAGCACGCTACATAGCTTTGCAGACGATAAATGTAACCGTTTCAGAGAGAAGAGCGGCCAATGTGACGATCTAACTTTAAGTCGATTCGATAGCAAATGACGAAAACGGTGAATTTCTCAGGTTTTTACTGCATTTGAACACCTTTCACATTCTCCCATGCAACGCGGCTGCTAGTCCCCCTTTCATGCAAGATCTTAAGGTCCTAGCTCATGTCCAAGGCATCAAAGAAGGAGAAGGGTAAAAAGTCAATAATCGATAACTAAAACTTGAATTGTACTGCTTCTTACTGACTATTACATCAACTTAGAAGCTTCTTCTGTGTTCTACTATGGTTCTTTTAAAGTCTCCGCATACCGCAGCACGCAACATAGCTTTGCAGACGATAAATATAACCGTTTCAGAGAGATGAGCGACCAATGTGACGATCTGGCTTTAAGTCGATTCGATAACAAATGACGAAAGCGGACGGATTTCTCAGGTTTTTACTACACATGATCATTTTTCACATCCTACCATGCAACGCGACTGCTAGTCCTCCTTTCATGCAAAATCGTAAGGTCCTATTTCGTTTCCAAGGCACCAAAGAAGCGTAAAAAGTCAATAATCGATAACTAAAACTTGAATTGTACTGCTTCTTACTGGCAATTACATCAACTTAGAAGTTTCTTCTGAGCTCTACTGTGGTGCTTTTAGTATCTCCGCATACCGCAGCACGCGACATAGCTTTGCAGACGATAAATGTAACCGTTTCAGAGAGAAGAGATGCCAATGTGACGATCTGGCCTTAAGTCGATTCGATAACAAATGGCGAAAATGGACGGATTTCTCAGGTTTTTACTGCATATGAACACTTTTCACATTCGCCCAAACAACGCGGCTGCTAGTCCTCCATTCATGCAAAATCGTAAGGTCCTACCTCATGTACAAGGCACCAATGAATGGTAAAAAGTCAATAATCGATAACTAAATCTTTAATTGTACTGCTTCTTACTCGCTATTACATCAACTTAGAAGCTTCGTCTATGATCTACTATGGTGCTTTTAGTCTCCGCATATCGCAGCACGCGACATAGCTTTGCAGACGATAAATGTAATCGTTTCAGAGAGATGAGCGGCCAATATGACGATCTGGCCTTAAGTCGATTCGATAACAAATGGTCAAAAACGGACGGATTTTTCAGGTTTTTACTATATGTGAACACTTTTCACATTCTCCCGTGAAACGCGGCTGCTAGACCTCCTTTCATGCGAATCTTAAGGTCCTAATTCATGTCCAAGGCAACAAAGATGGGTAAAAAGTCAATAATCGATAACTAAAACTTGAATTGTACTGCTTCTCACTGGCTGATACATCAACTTCGAAGCTTCTTCTATGTTCTACCTTGGTGCTTTTAGACTCTCCGCATACCGCAGCACGCGACATAGTTTTGCAGACGATAAATGTTACCGTTTCAGAGAGAAGAGCGGCCAATGTGCCGAGCCGGCTTTAAGACGATTCAATAACAAATGGCGAAAACGGACGGATTTCTCAGGTTTTTACTACATATGAACACTTTTCACGTTCTCCCGTGAAACGCGGGTGCTAGTCTTACTTTCATGCAAAATTTTATGGTCCTAGCTCATGTCCAAGGCACCAAAGCCGGCTAAAAAGTCAATAATCGATAACTAAAACTTGAATTGTACTGCTTCTCACTGGCTGATACATCAACTTCGAAGCTTCTTCTATGTTCTACCTTGGTGCTTTTACTATCTCCGCATACCGCAGCACGCGACATAGTTTTGCAGACGATAAATGTTACCGTTTCAGAGAGGAGAGCGGCCAATGTGACGAGCTGGCTTTAAGACGATTCAATAACAAATGGCGAAAACGGACGGATTTCTCAGGTTTTTACTACATATGAACACTTTTCACATTCTCCCGGGCAATGCAGCTGCTAGTCCCCCTTTCATGCAAGATCTTAAGGTCCTAGCTCATGTCCAAGGCATCAAAGAAGGAGAAGGGTAAAAAGTCAATAATCGATAACTAAAACTTGAATTGTACTGCTTCTTACTGACTATTACATCAACTTGGAAGCTTCTTCTGTGTTCTACTATGGTTCTTTTAAAGTCTCCGCATACCGCAGCACGCAACATAGCTTTGCAGACGATAAATGTAACCGTTTCAGAGAGATGAGCTACCAATGTGACGATCTGGCTTTAAGTCGATTCGATAACAAATGCCGAAAACGGACGGATTTCTCAGGCTTTTACTACATATGAACTCTCCCGTGCAACGCGGCTGCTAGTCCATCTTTCACGCAAATTCTTAAGGTCCCAGCTCTTGTCCAAGGCACCAAAGCCGGCTAAAAAGTCCATAATCGATAACTAAAACTTGAATTGTACTGCTTCTTACTGGCTATTACATCAACTTAGAAGCTTCTTCTGTGTTGTACTATGGTGCTTTTCGTGTCTCCGCATACCGCCGCACGTAACATAGCTTTGCAGACGGGAAATCTAACCGTTTCAGAGAGAAGAGCGGCCAATGTGACGATCTGGCTTTAAGTCGATTCGATAACAATTGACGAAAGCGAACGGATTTCTCAGGTTTTTACTACACATGATCATTTTTCACATCCTATCATGCAACGCGGCTGCTAGTCCTCCTTTCATGCAAAATCGTAAGGTCCTAGGTCATGCCCAAGGCACCAAAGAAGGGTTGTTGTTGTTGTTGTCTTCAGTCCTGAAACTGGTTTGATGCAGCTCTCCATGCTACTCTATCCTGTGCAAGCTGCTTCATCTCCCAGTACCTACTGCAACCTACATCCTTCTGAATCTGCTTAGTGTATTCATCTCTTGGTCTCCCTCTACGATTTTTACCGTCCACGCTGCCCTCTAATGCTAAATTTGTGATCCCTTGATGCTTCAAAACATGTCCTACCAACCGATCCCTTCTTCTAGTCAAGTTGTGCCACAAACTTCTCTTCTCCCCAATCCTATTCAATACCTCCTCATTAGTTACGTGATCTACCCATCTAATCTTCAGCATTCTTCTGTAGCACCACATTTCGAAAGCTTCTATTCTCTTCTTGTCCAAACTAGTTATCGTCCATGTTTCACTTCCATACATGGCTACTCTCCAAACAAATACTTTCATAAACGACTTCCTGACACTTAAATCTATATTCGATGTTAACAAATTTCTCTTCTTGAGAAACGCTTTCCTTGCCTTGTCAGTCTAAATTTTATATCCTCTCTACTTCGACCATCATCAGTTATTTTACTTCCTAAATAGCAAAACTCCTTTACTACTCTAAGTATCTCATTTCCTAATGTAATTCCCTCAGCATCACCCGATTTAATTTTACTTCATTCGATTATCCTCGTTTTGCTTTTGTTAATGATCATCTTATATCCTCTTTTCAAGACACTGTCCATTCCGTTCAACTGCTCTTCCAAGTCCTTTGCCGTCTCTGACAGAATTACAATGTCATCGGCGAACCTCAAAGTTTTTATTTCTTCTCCATGAATTTTAATACCTACTACAAATTTTTCTTTTGTTTCCTTTACTGCTTGCTCAATATACAGATTAAATAACATCGGGGATAGGCTACAACCCTGTCTCACTCCTTCCCCAACCACTGCTTCCCTTTCATGCCCCTCGACTCTTATGACTGCAATCTGGTTTCTGTACAAATTGTAAATAGCCTTTCGCTCCCTGTATTTTACCCCTGCCACCTTCAGAATTTGAAAGAGAGTATTCCAGTCAACATTGTCAAAAGCTTTCTCTAAGTCTACAAATGCTAGAAACGTAGGTTTGCCTTTTCTTAATCTTTCTTCTAAGATAAGTCGTAAGGTCAGTATTGCTTCACGTGTTCCAACATTTCGACGGAATCCAAACTGATCCTCCCCGAGGTCTGCATCTACCAGTTTTTTCATTCGTCTGTAAAGAATTCGCGTTAGTATTTTGCAGCCGTGGCTTATTAAACTGATAGTTCGGTAATTTTCACATCTGTCAGCACCTGCTTTCTTTGGGATTGGAATTATTATATTCTTCTTGAAGTCTGAGGGTATTTCGCCTGTCTCATACATCTTGCTCACTAGCTGGTAGAGTTTTGTCATGACTGGCTCTCCCAAGGCCGTCAGTAGTTGTAATGGAATGTTGTCTACTCCGGGGGCCTTGTTTCGACTCAGGTCTTTCAGTGCTCTGTCAAACTCTTCACGCAGTATCTTACCTCCCTTTTCGTCTTCATCTACATCCTCTTCCATTTCCATAATATTGTCGTCAAGTACATCGCCCTTGTATAAACCTTCTATATACTCCTTCCACCTTTCTGCCTTCCCTTCTTTGCTTAGAACTGGGTTGCCATCTGAGCTCTTGATATTCATACACGTGGTTCTCTTCTCTCCAAAGGTCTCTTTAATTTTCCTGTAGGCAGTATCTATCATACCCCTAGTGAGATAAGCTTCTACATCCTTACATTTGTCCTCTAGCCATCCCTGCTTAGCCATTTTGCACTCCCTGTCGATCTCATTTTTGAGACGTTTGTATTCCTTTTTGCCTGCTTCATTTACTGCATTTTTATATTTTCTCCTTTCATCAATTAAATTCAATATTTCTTCTGTTACCCAAGGATTTCTAGCAGCCCTAGTCTTTTTACCTACTTTATCCTCTGCTGCCTTCACTACTTCATCCCTCAGAGCTACCCATTCTTCTTCTACTGTATTTCTTTCCCCCATTACTGCCAATTGTTCCCTTATGCTCTCCTTGAAACTCTGTACAACCTCTGGTTCTTTCAGCTTATCCAGATCCCATGTCCTTAAATTCCCACCTTTTTGCAGTTTCTTCAGTTTTAACCTACAGGTCATAACCAATAGATTGTGGTCAGAGTCCACATCTGCCCCTGGAAATGTCCTACAATTTAAAACCTGATTCCTAAATCTCTGTCTTACCATTATATAATCTATCTGACACCTTTTAGTATCTCCAGGATTCTTCCATGTATACAACCTTCTTTTATGATTCTTGAACCAAGTGTTAGCTATGATTAAGTTATGCTCTGTGCAAAATTCTACCAAACGGCTTCCTCTTTCATTTCTTAGCCCCAATCCATAATCACCTACTATGTTTCCTTCTATCCCTAGTCCTACTGACGAATTCCAGTCACCCATGACTAGTAAATTTTCGTCTCCCTTCACTACCTGAATAATTTCTTTTATCTCATCATACATTTCATCAATTTCTTCATCATCTGCAGAGCTAGTTGGCATATAAACTTGTACTACTGTAGTAGGCATGGGCTTTGTGTCTATCTTGGCCACAATAATGCGTTCACTATGCTGTTTGTAGTAGCTTACCCGCATTCCTATTTTCTTATTCATTATTAAACCTACTCCTGCATTACCCCTATTTGATTTTGTATTTATAACCCTGTATTCACCTGACCAAAAGTCTTGTTCCTCCTGCCACCGAACTTCACTAATTCCCACTATATCTAACTTTAACCTATCCATTTCCCTTTTTAAATTTTCTATCCTACCTGCCCGATTAAGGGATCTGACATTCCATGCTCCGATCCGTAGAATGCCAGTTTTCTTTCTCCTGATAAAGACATCCTCCTGAGTAGTCCCCACCCGGAGATCCGAATGCGGGACTATTTTACCCAAGAGGTCGTCATCATCATTTAATCATACAGTAAGGCTGCATGTCCTCGGGATAAATTACGGCTGTAGTATCCCCTTGCTTTCAGCCGATCGGAGTACCAGCACAGCAAGGCCGTTTTGGTTAATATTGCAAGGCCAGATCAGTCAAAGATCCAGACTGTTGCCCCTGCAACTACTGAAAAGGCTGCTGAACCTCTTCAGGAACCACTTGTTTGTCTGGCCTCTCAACAGATACCCCTCCGTTGTGGTTGCACCTACGGTACGGCCATCTGTATCACTGAGGCACGCAAGTCTCCCCACCAACGGCAAAGTCCATGGTTCATGGGGGGCAAAGAAGGGTAAAAAGTCAATAATCGATAGCTAAAACTTGAATTGTACTGCTTCTTAATGGCTATTACATCAACTTAGAAGCTTCTTCTGTGTTCTACTATGGTGGTTTTAGTGTCTCCGCATACCGCAGCACGCGATATAGCTTTGCAGACGATATATGTAACCGTCTCAGAGAGAAGAGCGGCCAATGTGACGATCTGGCTTAAAGTTGATTCGACAACAAATGATGAAAACGGACGGATTTCTCAGGTTTTTACTGCATATGAACACTTTTCACATTCTCCCGTGCAACGCGGCTGCCAGTCCTCCTTTCATGCAAAATCGTAAGGTCCTAGCTCATGTCCAAGGCACCAAAGATGGGTAAAAAGTCAATAATCGATAACTAAAACTTGAATTGTATTGCTTCTTACAAGCTATTACATCAACTTAGAAGCTTCTTCTGTGTTCTACTATTGTGCTTTTACTGTCTCGGCATACCGCAGCACGCGACATAGCTTTACAGACGATTAATGTAACAGTTTCAGACAGAAGAGCGGCCAATGTGACGATCTGGCTTTAAGTCGATTCGATAACAAATGAAGAAAACCTACGGATTTCTCAGGTTTTTACTATACATGAACACTTTTCGCATTCTACTATGAAACACGACCGCTCTCGATCGTTTCATGCAAAATCTTAAGGTCCTAGCTCATGTCCAAGCCATCAAGGAAAGGAAAATAGTAAATAATCGACAACTTAAACTTGAATTGTACTGCTTCTTACTGGCTATTACATCAACTTAGAAGCTTCTCCTGTGTTCTGCTATGGTGCTTTTAGTGTCTCCGCATAACTCAGCACGCGACATAGCTTTGCAGACGATAAATGTAACCGTTTCAGAGAGAAGAGCGGCTAATGTGACGATCTGGCTTTAAGTCGATTCGATAACAAATGACGAAAACGGACGGATTTCTCAGGTTTTTACTACATATGAACACTTTTCATATTCTCCCATGCAACGCGGTTGCTAGTCCTCCTTTCATGCAAGATCTTAAGGTCCTAGCTCATGTCCAAGGCATCAAAGAAGGAGAAGGGTAAGAAGTCAATAATCGATAACTATAACTTGAATTGTACTGCTTCTTACTGGCTATTACATCAACTTAGAAGCTTCTTCTGTGTTCTACTATGGTGCTTTTAGAGTCTCCGCATACCGCAGCACGCGACATAGCTCTGCAGACGATAAATGTAACAGTTTCAGAGAGAAGAGCGGCCAATGTGATGATCTGGCTTTAAGTCGATTCCATAACAAATGACGAAAACGGACGGATTTCTCAGGTTTTTACTGCATATGAACACTTTTCACATTCTCCCGTGCAACGCGGCTGCTAGTCCTCCTTTCATGCAAAATCGTAAGGTCCTAGCTCATGTCCAAGGCACCAAAGAAGGGTAAAAAGTCAATAATCGATAGCAAAAACTTGAATTTTACTGCTTCTTACTGGCTATTACATCAACTTAGAAGCTTCTTGTGTGTTATGCTATGGTGCTTTTAGTGTCTCTGGGTACTGCAGCACGCGACATAGCTTTGCTGACGATAAATGTAACCGTTTCAGTGAGAAGAGCGGTCAATGTGACGATCTGGCATTAAGTCGATTCGATAACAAATGACAAAAACGGACAGATTTCTCAGGTTTTTACTATATATGAACACTTTTCACATTCTCCCGTGCAACGCGGCTGCTAGTCATCCTTGCTTGCAAGATCATAAGGTCCTAGCTCATGTCCAAGGCACCAAAGAAGGGTAAAAATTTAATAATTGATAACTAAAACTTGAATTTCACTGATTCTTACTGGCTATTACATCAACTTAGCAGCTTCTTCTGGGTTCTACTACGGCGCTTTTAGTGTCTCCGCATACCGCAGCACGCGACATAGCTTTGCGGACGAGAAATGTAACCATTTCAGAGAGAAGAGCGGCCAATGTGACGATCTGACTTTAAGTCGATTCGATAACAAATGGTCAAAAACGGACGGATGTTTCAGGTTTTTACTATATATGAACACTTTTCACATTCTCCCGTGCAACGCGGCTGCTAGTCCCCCTTTCATGCAAAATCTTAAAGTCCTAGCTCATGTCCAAAGCACCAAATAAGGGTAAAAAGTCAATAATCGATAAATAAATCATGAATTGTACTGCTTCTTACTGCCTATTACATCAACTTAGAAGCTTCTTCTGGGTTCTGCTATGGTGCCTTTAGTGACCCGCATACCGCAGCACGCGACATAGCTTTGCAGACGATAAATGTAACCGTTTCAGAGAGAAGAGCGGCCAATGTGACCATCTGGCTTTAATTCGATTCGATAACAAATGGTCAAAATCGGACGGATTTTTCAGGTTTTTACTATATATGAACACTTTTCACATTCTCCCGTGCAACGCGGCTGCTAGACCTCCTTTCATGCAAATCTTAAGGTCCTACCTCACGTCCAAAGCAACAAAGACGGGTAAAAAGTCAATAATCGATAACTAAAACTTGAATTGTACTGCTTCCTACTGGCTATTACATCATCTTAGAAGCTTCTTCTGTGTTCTACTATGGTGCTTTTAGTGTCTCCGCATACCGCAGTATGCGACATAGCTTTGCAGAAGAGAAATGTAACCGTTTCAGAGACAAGAGCGGCCAATGTGACGATCTGGCTTTAAGTCAATTCGAAAACAAATGGTGAAAACGGACAGATTTCTCAGGATTTTTACTGCATATGAACACCTTTCACATTCTCCCGTGCAACGCGGCTGCTATCCGTCCTTTCATGCAAAATCATAAGGTCCCAGCTCAAGCCCAAGACACCAAAGAAGGGTAAAAAGTCAATAATCAATAAATAAATCTTGAATTGTACTGCTTCTTACTGGCTATTACATCAACTTAGAAGCTTCTTCTGGGTTCTGCTATGGTGCTTTTAGTGTCTCCGCATACCGCAGCACGCGACATAGCTTTGCAGACGATAAATGTAACCGTTTCAGAGAGAAGAGCGGCCAATGTGACGATCTGGCTTTAAGTCGATTCGATAACAAATGGTCAAAAACGGACGGATTTTTCAGGTTTTTACTATATATGAACACTTTTCACATTCCCCCGGGCAACGCGGTTGCTAGTCCTCCTTTAATGCAAAATCTTAATGTCCTAGCTCATGACCAAGGCACCAAAGAGGGTAAAAAGTCAACAATCGAAAACTAAAACTTGAATTGTACTGCTTCTTACTGGTTATTACATCAACTTAGAAGCTTCTTCTAAGTTTTACTATGGTGCTTCTAGTGTCTCCGCATACCGCAACACGCGACATAGCTTTGCGGACGATGAATGTAACCGTTTCAGAGAGAAGAGCGGCCATTGTGACATTCTGACTTTAAGTCGATTCGACAACAAATGACGAAAACGGACGGATTTCTCAGGTTTTTACTACATATGAACACTTTTCACATTCTCCCGTGAAACGCGGCTGCTAGACCTCCTTTCATGCAAATCTTAAGGTAATAATTCATGTCCAAGGCAACAAAGATGGGTAAAAAGTCAATAATCGATAACTAAAACTTGAATTGTACTGCATCTCACTGGCTGATACATCAACTTCGAAGCTTCTTCTATGTTCTACCTTGGTGCTTTTAGTATCTCCGCATATCGCAGCACGCGACATAGTTTTGCAGACGATAAATGTTACCGTTTCAGAGAGAAGAGCGGACAATGTGACGAGCTGGCTTTAAGACGATTCAATAACAAATGGCGAAAACGAACGGATTTACCAGGTTTTTACTACATATAAACACATTCACATTCTCCCGTGCAACGCGGCTGCTAGTCCTCTTTACAGGCAAAATCTTAAGGTCCAAGCTGATGTCCAAGGCAACAAAGCCGGCTAAAATGTCTGTAATCGATAACTAAAACTTGAATTGTACTACACCTTACTGGTTATTACATCAAATTAGAAGCTTCATCTGTGTTCTACTATGGTGCTTTTAGTGTCTCCGCATAACGCAGCATGCGACATAGCTTTGCAGAACAGAAATGTAACCGTTTCAGAGACAAGAGCGGCCAATGTGACGATCTGGCTTTAAGTCGATTCGATAACAAATGGCGAAAACGGACGGATTTCTCAGGTTTTTACTACATATGAACACTTTTCACATTCTCACGGGCAATGCAGCTGCTAGTCCTCCTTTCATGCAAAATCGTAAGGTCCTACGTCATGCCCAAGGCACCAAAGAAGGGTTGTTGTTGTTGTTGTCTTCAGTCCTGAAACTGGTTTGATGCAGCTCTCCATGCTACTCTATCCTGTGCAAGCTGCTTCATCTCCCAGTACCTACTGCAACCTACATCCTTCTGAATCTGCTTAGTGTATTCATCTCTTGGTCTCCTTCTACGATTTTTACCGTCCACGCTGCCCTCTAATGCTAAATTTGTGATCTCTTGATGCCTCAAAACATGTCCTACCAACCGATCCCTTCTTCTAGTCAAGTTGTGCCACAAACTTCTCTTCTCCCCAATCCTATTCAATACCTCCTCATTAGTTACGTGATCTACCCATCTAATCTTCAGCATTCTTCTGTAGCACCACATTTCGAAAGCTTCTATTCTCTTCTTGTCCAAACTAGTTATCGTCCATGTTTCACTTCCATACATGGCTACTCTCCAAACAAATACTTTCATAAACAACTTCCTGACACTTAAATCTATATTCGATGTTAACAAATTTCTCTTCTTGAGAAACGCTTTCCTTGCCTTGTCAGTCTAAATTTTATATCCTTTCTACTTCGACCATCATCAGTTATTTTACTTCCTAAATAGCAAAACTCCTTTACTACTTTAAGTATCTCATTTCCTAATCTAATTCCCTCAGCATCACCCGATTTAATTTTACTACATTCGATTATCCTCGTTTTGCTTTTGTTAATGATCATCTTATATCCTCTTTTCAAGACACTGTCCATTCCGTTCAACTGTTCTTCCAAGTCCTTTGCCGTCTCTGACAGAATTACAATGTCATCGGCGAACCTCAAAGTTTTTATTTCTTCTCCATGAATTTTAATACCTACTACAAATTTTTCTTTTGTTTCCTTTACTGCTTGCTCAATATACAGATTAAATAACATCGGCGATAGGCTACAACCCTGTCTCACTCCTTCCCCAACCACTGCTTCCCTTTCATGCCCCTCGACTCTTATGACTGCAATCTGGTTTCTGTACAAATTGTAAATAGCCTTTCGCTCCCTGTATTTTACCCCTGCCACCTTCAGAATTTGAAAGAGAGTATTCCAGTCAACATTGTCAAAAGCTTTCTCTAAGTCTACAAATGCTAGAAACGTAGGTTTGCCTTTTCTTAATCTTTCTTCTAAGATAAGTCGTAAGGTCAGTATTGCCTCACGTGTTCCAACATTTCGACGGAATCCAAACTGATCCTCCCCGAGGTCTGCATCTACCAGTTTTTCCATTCGTCTGTAAAGAATTCGCGTTAGTATTTTGCAGCCGTGGCTTATTAAACTGATAGTTCGGTAATTTTCACATCTGTCAGCACCTGCTTTCTTTGGGATTGGAATTATTATATTCTTCTTGAAGTCTGAGGGTATTTCGCCTGTCTCATACATCTTGCTCACCAGCTGGTAGAGTTTTGTCATGACTGGCTCTCCCAAGGCCGTCAGTAGTTGTAATGGAATGTTGTCTACTCCGGGGGCCTTGTTTCGACTCAGGTCTTTCAGTGCTCTGTCAAACTCTTCACGCAGTATCTTACCTCCGTTTTCGTCTTCATCTACATCCTCTTCCATTTCCATAATATTGTCGTCAAGTACAAAGCCCTTGTATAAACCTTCTATATACTCCTTCCACCTTTCTGCCTTCCCTTCTTTGCTTAGAACTGGGTTGCCATCTGAGCTCTTGATATTCATACACGTGGTTCTCTTCTCTCCAAAGGTCTCTTTAATTTTCCTGTAGGCAGTATCTATCATACCCCTAGTGAGATAAGCTTCTACATCCTTACATTTGTCCTCTAGCCATCCCTGCTTAGCCATTTTGCACTCCCTGTCGATCTCATTTTTGAGACGTTTGTATTCCTTTTTGCCTGCTTCATTTACTGCATTTTTATATTTTCTCCTTTCATCAATTAAATTCAATATTTCTTCTGTTACCCAAGGATTTCTAGCAGCCCTAGTCTTTTTACCTACTTTATCCTCTGCTGCCTTCACTACTTCATCCCTCAGAGCTACCCATTCTTCTTCAACTGTGTTTCTTTCCCCCATTACTGCCAATTGTTCCCTTATGCTCTCCTTGAAACTCTGTACAACCTCTGGTTCTTTCAGCTTATCCAGATCCCATGTCCTTAAATTCCCACCTTTTTGCAGTTTCTTCAGTTTTAACCTACAGGTCATAACCAATAGATTGTGGTCAGAGTCCACATCTGCCCCTGGAAATGTCCTACAATTTAAAACCTGATTCCTAAATCTCTGTCTTACCATTATATAATCTATCTGACACCTTTTAGTATCTCCAGGATTCTTCCATGTATACAACCTTCTTTTATGATTCTTGAACCAAGTGTTAGCTATGATTTAGTTATGCTCTGTGCAAAATTCTACCAAACGGCTTCCTCTTTCATTTCTTAGCCCCAATCCATAATCACCTACTATGTTTCCTTCTATCCCTAGTCCTACTGACGAATTCCAGTCACCCATGACTAGTAAATTTTCGTCTCCCTTCACTACCTGAATAATTTCTTTTATCTCATCATACATTTCATCAATTTCTTCATCAACTGCAGAGCTAGTTGGCATATAAACATGTACTACTGTAGTAGGCATGGGCTTTGTGTCTATCTTGGCCACAATAATGCGTTCACTATGCTGTTTGTAGTAGCTTACCCGCATTCCTATTTTCTTATTCATTATTAAACCTACTCCTGCATTACCCCTATTTGATTTTGTATTTATAACCCTGTATTCACCTGACCAAAAGTCTTGTTCCTCCTGCCACCGAACTTCACTAATTCCCACTATATCTAACTTTAACTTATCCATTTCCCTTTTTAAATTTTCTATCCTACCTGCCCGATTAAGGGATCTGACATTCCATGCTCCGATCCGTAGAATACCAGTTTTCTTTCTCCTGATAAAGACATCCTCCTGAGTAGTCCCCACCCGGAGATCCGAATGCGGGACTATTTTACCTCCGGAATATTTTACCCAAGAGGTCGTCATCATCATTTAATCATACAGTAAGGCTGCATGTCCTCGGGATAAATTACGGCTGTAGTATCCCCTTGCTTTCAGCCGATCGGAGTACCAGCACAGCAAGGCCGTTTTGGTTAATGTTGCAAGGCCAGATCAGTCAAAGATCCAGACTGTTGCCCCTGCAACTACTGAAAAGGCTTCTGCCCCTTTTCAGGAACCACTTGTTTGTCTGGCCTCTCAACAGATACCCCTCCGTTGTGGTTGCACCTACGGTACGGCCATCTGTATCGCTGAGGCACGCAAGTCTCCCCACCAACGGCAAAGTCTATGGTTCATGGAGGGCAAAGAAGGGTAAAAAGTCAATAATCGATAGCTAAAACTTGAATTTTACTGCTTCTTAATGGCTATTACATCAACTTAGAAGCTTCTTCTGTGTTCTACTATGGTGGTTTTAGTGTCTCCGCATACCGCAGCACGCGATATAGCTTTGCAGACGATAAATGTAACCGTCTCAGAGAGAAGAGCGGCCAATGTGACGATCTGGCTTAAAGTTGATTCGACAACAAATTATGAAAACGGACGGATTTCTCAGGTTTTTACTGCATATGAACACTTTTCACATTCTCCCGTGCAACGCGGCTGCTAGTCCTCCTTTCATGCAAGATTCTAAGGTCCTAGCTCATGTCCAAGGCACCAAAGAAGGGTAAAAAGTCAATAATCGATAACTAAAACTTGCATTGTACTGCTTCTTATTGGCTATTACATCAACTTAGAAGCTTGATCTGTGTTCTACTATAGTGCTTTTAGTGTCTCCGCATACCGCAGCACGCGACATACCTTTGCAGACGATAAATGTAAACGTTTCAGCGAGAGGTGCGGCCAATATGACGACCTGGCTTTAAGACGATTCGGTAACCCATGACGATAACGGACGGATTTCTCAGGTTTTTACTACATATGAACACTTTTCACATTCTCCCGTGCAACGCGGTTGCTAGTCCTTCTTTCATGCACAAACTTTAGGTCCTAGCCCATGTCCAAGGCACCAATGAAAGCTAAAAAGTCAATAATAGATAACTAAAACTGGAATTGTATTGCTTCTTACTGGCTATTACATCAACTTAGAAGCTTCTTCTGTGTTCTGCTATTGTGCCTCTACTGTCTCCGCATACCGCAGCACGCGATATAGCTTTGCAGACGATTAATGTAACAGTTTCAGAGAGAAAAGCGGAAAATGTGACGATCTAGCTTTAAGTCGATTCAATAACAAATGAAGAAAACCGACGGATTTCTCAGGTTTTTACTATACATGAACACTTTTCACATTCTCTTATGAAACACAACCGCTCTCGATCCTTTCATGCAAAATCTTAAGGTCCTAGCTCATGTCCAAACCATCAAGGAAAGGAAAATAGTCAATAATCGTTAACTTAAACTAGAATTGTACTGCTTCTTACTGGCTATTACATCAACTTAGAAGCTTCTTCTGTGTTCTACTATGGTGCTTTTAGTGTCTCCGCATACCTCAGCACGCGACATAGCTTTGCAGACGATAAATGTAACCGTCTCAGAGAGAAGAGCGGCCAATGTGTCGCTCTGGCTTTAAGTCGATTCGATAACAAATGACGAAAACGGACGGATTTCTCAGGTTTTTACTACATATGAACACTTATCACATTCTCCATGCAACGCGGCTGCTAGTCCTCCTTTCATGCAAGATTCTAAGGTCCTAGCTCATGTCCAAGGCATCATTGAAGGAGAAGTGTAAAAAGTCAATAATCGATAACTAAAACTTGAATTGTACTGCTTCTTACTGGCTATTACATCAACTTAGAAGCTTCTTCTGTGTTCTGCTATTGTGCCTCTACTGTCTCCGCATACCGCAGCACGCGATATAGCTTTGCAGACGATTAATGTAACAGTTTCAGAGACAAGAGCGGAAAATGTGAAGATCTAGCTTTAAGTCGATTCGATAACAAATGAAGAAAACCGACGGATTTCTCAGGTTTTTACTATACATGAACACTTTTCACATTCTACTATGAAACACGACAGCTCTCGATCCTTTCATACAAAATCTTAAGGTCCTAGCTCATGTCCAAACCATCAAGGAAAGGAAAATAGTCAATAATCGATAACTTAAACTAGAATTGTACTGCTTCTTACTGGCTATTACATCAACTTAGAAGCTTCTTCTGTGTTCTACTATGGTGCTTTTAGTGTCTCCGCATACCTCTGCACGCGACATAGCTTTGCAGACGATAAATGTAACCGTCTCAGAGAGAAGAGCGGCCAATGTGTCGCTCTGGCTTTAAGTCGATTCGATAACAAATGACGAAAACGGACGGATTTCTCAGGTTTTTACTACATATGAACACTTTTCACATTCTCCATGCAACGCGGCTGCTAGTCCTCCTTTCATGCAAGATTCTAAGGTCCTAGCTCATGCCCAAGGCACCAAAGAAGGGTAAAAAGTCAATAATCGATAACTAAAACTTGAATTGTACTGCTTCTTACTGGCTATTACATCAACTTAGAAACTTCTTCTGTGTTCTACTATGGTGCTTTTAGTGTCTCCGCATACCGCAGCACGCGACATAGCTTTGCAGACGATAAATGTAACCGTTTCAGAGAGAAGAGTGGACAATGTGACGATCTGGCTTTAAGTCGATTCGATAGTAAATGACGAATACGGACGGATTTCTCAGGTTTTTTTTACATATGGATACTTTTCACACTCTCCAGTGCAACGTGGCTGCTAGTCCTCCTTTCACGCAAAATCTTAAGGTCCTAACTCATGTCCAAGGCACCAAACAAGGGTAAAAAGTCCATAATCGATAGCTAAAACTTGAATTGTACTGCTTCTTACTGGCTATTATATCAACTTAGAAACTTCTTCTGTGTTCTACTATAGTGATTTTAGTGTCTCCGCATATCGCAGCACGCGAAATAGCTTTGCAGACGATAAATGTATCCGTTTCAGAGAGAAGAGCGGCCAATGTGACGATCTGGCATTAAGTCAATTCGATAACAAATGACGAAAACGGACGGATTTCTCAGGTTTTTACTACATATGAACACTGTTCACATTCTCTCCTGCAAGGCGGCTGCCAGCCCTCTTTTCATGCAAAATCTTATGGTCCCATCTCACGTCCAAAGCACCAAAGAAGGGTCAAAAGTCCATAATCTATAACTAAAACTTGAATTGTACTGCTTCTTACTGGCTATTACATCAACTTAGAAGCTTGTTCTGTGTTGTACTATAGTGATTTTAGTGTCTCCGCATACTGCAGCACGCGACATAGCTTTGCAGACGACAAATGTAACCGTTTCAGAGAGAAGAGCGGCCAATGTGACGATCTGGCTTTAATTCGATTCGATAACAAATGACGAAAACGGACGGATTTCTCAGGTTTCTACTACATATGAACACTTTTACATTCTCCCGTGCAACGCAGCTGCTAGCCCTCCATTCATGCAAGATCTTAAGGTCCTAGCCCATGTCCATGTCACCAAAGAAGAGTAAAAAGTCAATAATCGGTAACCAAAACTTGAATTGTACTGCTTCTTACTGGCGTTTACATGAACGTAGAAGCTTCTTCTGTGTTCTACTATGGTGCTTTTAGTGTCTCCGCATACCTCAGCACGCGACATAGCTTTGCAGACGACAAATGTTACCGATTTCGAGAGAAGAGCCTCCTATGTGCCGATCTTGTTTCAAGTCCATTCGAAAACAAAAGACGAAACGGACGTATTTCTCAGGTTTTTACTACATATGAACACTTTTCACATTCTCTCGTGCAAGGCGGCTGCTAGCCCTCCTTTCATGCAAAATCTTAAGGTCCTACCACATGTACAAGGCATCAAAGAATTTTTAACAGTCAATGATCGATATTTAAAACTTGGAATTGTACTGCTTGTTACTGGCTATTACCTCACCTTAGAAGCTTCTTCTGTGTTCTACTATGGTGCTTTTAGTGTCTCCGCATACGGCAGCACGCGACATAGCTTTGCAGACGATAAATGTAAACGTTTCAGAGAGAAGAGCGGCTAATGTGACGATCAGGCTATGTGTCGATTCGATAACAAATGACGAAAACGAACGGATTTCTCAGGTTTTTACTACATATGAACACTTTTCACATTCTCCCGTGCAACGCGGCTCCTAGTCCACCTTTCATGCAAAATCTTAAGGTCCTAGCTCATGCCCAAGGCACCAAAGAAGTGTAAAAAGTTAATAGTCGATAAAAAAAACTTGAATTGTACTGCTTCTTACTGGCTATTACATCAACTTAGAAACCTCTTCTGTGTTTTACTATGGTGCTTTTAGTGTCTCCGCATATCGCAGCACGCGACATAGCTTTGCAGACGATGAATGTAACCGTTTCTGAGAGAAGAGCGGCCAATGTGACGATCTGGTTTCAAGTCCATTCGAAAACAAATGACGAAAACGGACGGATTTCTCAGGTTTTTACTACATATGAACACTGTTCACATTCTCTCGTGCAAGGCGGCTGCCAGCCCTCTTTTCATGCAAAATCTTATGGTCCCACCTCATGTCCAAAGCACCAAACAATTGTCAAAAGTCAATAATCTATAACTAAAACTTGAATTGTAGTCCTTCATACTCGCTAGTACATCAACTTAGAAGCTTCTTCTGTTTTCTACTATGGTGCTTATAGTGTCTCCGCATATCGCAGCACGCGACATAGCTTTGCAGACGATAAATGTGGCCGTTTCAGAGAGAAGATCGGCCAATGTGACGATCTGGCTTTAAGTCAATTCGATAACAAATGACGAAAACGGACGGATTTCTCAGGTTTTTACTACACATGAACACTTTTCACATTCTACTACGAAACGCGGCTGCTCTTAATCCTTTCATGCAAAATCTTAAGGTCCTAGCTCATGACCAAGCCATCAAGGAAAGGAAAACAGTAAATAATCAATAACTTTAACTTGAATTGTACTTCTTCTTACTGGCTATTACATCACATTAGAAGCTTCTTCTGTGTTCTACTATGGTGCTTTTAGTGTCTCTGCATACCTCAGCACCCGACATAGCTTTGCAGACGATAAATGCAACCGTTTCAGAGAGAAGAGCGGCCAATGTGACGATCTGGCTTTAAGTCGATTCGATAACAAATGACGAAAACGGACGGATTTCTCAGGTTTCTACTACATATGAACACTTTTTACATTCTCCCGTGCAACGCAGCAGCTAGCCCTACATTCATGCAAGATCTTAAGGTCCTAGCCCATGTCCAAGTCACCAAAGAAGAGTAAAAAGTCAATAATCGGTAACCAAAACTTGAATTGCACTGCTTCTTACTGGCTTTTACATCAATTTAGAGGCTTCTTCTGTGTTCTACTATGGTGCTTTTAGTGTCTCCGCATACCTCAGCACGCGACATAGCTTTGCAGAACGACAAATGTTACCGTTTTCGAGAGAAGAGCGGCCAATGTGTCGAACTGGTTTCAAGTCCATTCGAAAACAAAAGACGAAACGGACGGATTTTTCAGGTTTTTACTACATATGAACACTTTTCAGATTCTCTCGTGCAAGGCGGCTGCTAGCCCTCCTTTCATGCATACTCTTAAGGTCCTACCACATGTACAAGGCATCAGAGAACTTTAAACAGTCAATGATCGATATTTAAAACTTGGAATTGTACTGCTTGTTACTGGGTATTACCTCACCTTAGAAGCTTCTGCTGTGTTCTACTATGGTGCTTTTAGTGTCTCCGCATACGGCAGCACGCGACATAGCTTTGCAGACGATAAATGTAAACGTTTCAGAGAGAAGAGCGGCCAATGTGACGATCTGGTTTCAAGTCCATTCGATAACACATGACGAAAACGGGCGTATTTCTCAGGTTTTTACTACATATGAACACTTTTCACAATCTCCCGTGCCACGCAGTTGCTAGTCCTACTTTCATGCAAAATCGTAAGGTCCTAGCTCAAGTCCAAGGCACCAAAGAAGGGTAAAAAGTCAATAATCGATAACTAAAACTTGAATTGTACTGCTTCTTACTAGCTATTACATCAACCTAGAAGCTTCTTCTGTGTTCTACTAATGTGTTATTACTGTCTCCGCATACCGCAGCACGCGACATAGCTTTGCAGACGATTAATGTAACAGTTTCAGAGAGAAGAGCGGCCAATGTGACGATCTGGCTTTAAGTCGATTCGATAACAAATGAAGAAAACCGACGGATTTCTCAGGTTTTTACTACATATGAACACTTTTCACATTATCCCGTGCAATGTGGCTCCTAGTCCTCCTTTCATGCAAAATCTTAAGGTCCTAGCTCATGTCCAAGGCACCAAACAAGGGTAAAAAGTCAATAATCGATACCTAAAACTTGAATTGTACTGCTTCTTACTGGTTATTACCTCAACTTAGAAGCTTCCTCTGTGTACTATTATGGTGCTTTTAGTGTCTCCGCATACCGCAGGACGCGACATAGCTTTGCAGACGATAAATGTAACCGTTTCAGGGAGAAGAGCGGCCAGTGTGACGACCTTTCTTCAAATCCATTCGATAACAAATGACGAAAACGGATGGATTTCTCAGGTTTTTACTACATGTGAACACTTTACACATTCTCTCGTGCAAAGCGGCTGCTAGCCCTC
This sequence comes from Schistocerca gregaria, assembly GCF_023897955.1. NCBI lineage: Eukaryota > Metazoa > Arthropoda > Insecta > Orthoptera > Acrididae > Schistocerca > Schistocerca gregaria. The sequence goes on from NW_026061770.1 coordinate 2,488,247, forward strand.
CTTTAATGCAAAATGGTAATGTCCTAGTTAATGTCCAAGGCACCAAAGAAGGGTAAAAGTCAATAATCCATAACCAAAACTTGAATTGTACTGCTTCTTATTGGCTATTACATCAACTTAGAAGCTTCTTCTGTGTTCTACTATTGTGCTTTTAGGGTCTCCGCATACCGCAGCACGGGACATAGCTTTGCAGACGACAAATAAAACCGGTTCAGGAGAAGAGCGCCCAATGTGACGATAGGGCTTTAAGTCGATTCGATAACAAATGAAGAAAACGGACGGATTTCTCTGGTTCTTACTACATATGAAAACTTTTCACATTCTCCCGTGCAGTGTGACTGCTAGTCCTCCTTTCATGCAAGGCACCAAAGAAGGGTAAAAAGTCAATAATCGATAACTAAAACCTGAATTGTACTGCTTCTTACTGGCTATTACATCAACTTAGAAGCTTCTTCTGTGTTCTACTATGGTGCTTTTAGTGTTTCCGCATACCGCAGCACGCGACATAGCTTTGCAGATAATAAATGCAACCGTTTCTCAGAGAAGAGCGGCCTATGTCACGATCTTTCTTCAAATCCTTTCGATAACAAATCACGAAACGGGATTGATTTCTCAGGTTTTTACTACATATGAACACTTTACACATTCTCTCGTGCAAGGCGGCTGCTAGCCCTCCTTTCATGCAAAATCGTAAGGTCCTAGCTCATGTCCAAGGCACCAAAGAATCGTTTAAAGTCAATAATCGATAATTAAAACTTGAATTCTACTGCTTCTTACTGGCTATTAATTCAACTTAGAAGCTGCTTCCGTGTTCTCCTATGGTACTTTTAGTGTCTCCGCATACCGCAGTACGTGACATAGTTTTGCAGACGATAAATGTAACCGGTTCAGAAGAAGAGCGGCCTATGTGACGATATGGCTTTAAGTCGATTTGATAACAAATGGTGAAAACGGACGGATTTCATAGGTTTTTACTACATATGAACACTTTTCACATTCTCCCATGCAACGCTGCTGCTAGTCCTCCTTTCATGCAAAATCGTAAGGTCCTAGCTCATGTCCAAGGCACCAAAGATGGGTAAAAAGTCAATAATCGATAACTAAAACTTGAATTGTATTGCTTCTTACTGGCTATTATGACAAGTTAAAAGCTTCTTCTGTGTTTTACTGTGGTGCTTTTAGTGTCTCCGCATACCGCAGCACGCGACATAGCTTTGCAGACGATAAATGTAACCGTTTCAGAGAGAAGAGCGGCCAATGTGACGATCTGGCTTTAAGTCGATTCAATAACAAATGACGAAAAACGCCGGATTTCTCAGGTTTTTACTACATATGAAAACTTTACACATTCTCCCGTGCAACGCGACTAATAGTCCTCCTTCATGCAAAATCGTAAGGTCCTAGCTCATGTCCAAGGCACCCAAGCCGGCTAAAAAGTCAATAATCGATAACTAAAGCTTGAATTGTACATCTTCTTACTCGTTATTATATCAACTTAGAAGCTTCATCTGGGTTCTACTATGGTGCTTTTAGTGTCTCCTCGTTTTGCAGCACACGACGTAGCTTTGCAGACGATAAATGTAACCGTTTCAGAGAGAAGAGCGGCTAATGTGACGATCAGGCTTTAAGTCGATTCGATAACAAATGAAGAAAACGGACGGATTTCTGAGGTTTTTACTACATATGAACACTTTTCACATTCTCCCATGCAAGGCGGCAGCTAGTCCTCCTTTCATGCAAAATGTTATGGTCCTAACTCATGTCCAAAGTACAAAAGCCAGCTAAAAAGTCAATAATCGATAACTAAAGCTTGAGTTGTACTGCTTCTTACTGGCTATTACATCATTTTAGAAGCTTATTCTGTGTTCTACTATGGTGCTTTTAGTGTCATAACATACCGCAGCCCGCGACATAGCTTTGCAGACGATAAATGTAACCGTTTGAGAGAGAAGAGCAGCCTATGTGACGATCTGGCCTTAAGTCGATTCAATAACAAATGACGAAAAACGCCGGATTTCTCAGGTTTTTACTACATATGAAAACTTTACACATTCTCCCGGGCAACGCGACTGGTAGTCCTCCTTCATGCAAAATCGTAAGGTCATAGCTAATCTGCAAGGCACCAAAGCCGGCTAAAAAGTCAATAATCGATAACTAAAGCTTGAATTGTACATCTTCTTACTCGTTATTATATCAACTTAGAAGCTTCATCTGGGTTCTACTATGGTGCTTTTAGTGTCTCCGCATACCGCAGGACGCGACATAGCTTTGCAGACGATAAATGTAACCGTTTCAGAGAGAAGAGCGGCCAATGTGACGACCTTTCTTCAAATCCATTCGATAACAAATGACGAAAACGGATGGATTTCTCAGGTTTTTACTACATGTGAACACTTTACACATTCTCTCGTGCAAAGCGGATGCTAGCCCTCCTTTCATGCAAAATGGTAATGTCCCAGCTTATGTCCAAGGCACCAAAGAAGGGTAAAAGTCAATAATCCATAACTAAAACTTGAATTGTACTGCTTCTTACTGGCTATTACATCAACTTACAAGCTTCGGCTGTGTGCTACTATGGTGCTTTTAGTGCTCCGCATACCGCACCACGGGACATAGCATTGCAGACGATAAATGTAACCGGTTTAGGAGAAGAGCGGCCAATGTGACGATAGGGCTTTAAGTCGATTCGATAACAAATGAAGAAAACGGACGGATTTCACTGGTTCTTACTACATATGAAAACTTTTCACCTTCTCCCGTGCAGTGTGACTGATAGTCCTCCTTTCATGCAAGGCACCAAAGAAGGGTAAAAAGTCAATAATCGATAACTAAAACCTGAATTGTACTGCTTCTTACTGGCTATTACATCAACTTAGAAGCTGCTTCCGTGTTCTCCTATGGTGCTTTTAGTGTCTCCGCATACCGCAGTACGTGACATAGCTTTGCACACGATAAATGTAACCGTTTCAGAGAAAAGAGCGGCCAATTTGACGAACTTTCTTCAAATCCATTCGATAACAAATGACGATAACGGACGGATTTCTCAGATTTTTACTACATATGAACACTTGTCACATTCTCCCGTGCAACGCGGCTGCTAGTTTTCCTTTCATGCAAAATCTAAAGGTCCTAGATCATGTCCAAAGCACCAAAGAAGTGTAAAAAGTCAATAATCGATGACTAATACTTGAATTGTAGTGCCTCTTACTGACTGTTATGACAACTTAAAAGCTTCTTCTGTGTTCTACTATGGTGCTTTCAGTGTCTCCGCGTGCCACAGCAAGCTACATAGCTTTCCAGACGATAAATGTAACCGTTTCAGTGAGAAGAGCGGCTAATGTGACGATCAGGCTTTAAGTCGATTCGATAACAAATGACGAAAACGGACGGATTTCTGAGGTTTTTACTACATATGAACTCTTTTCACATTCTCCCATGCAAGGTGGCCGCTAGTCCTCCTTTCATGCTAAATGTTATGGTCCTAACTCATGTCCAAGGCACAAAAGCCGGCTAAAAAGTCAATAATCGATAACTAAAGCTTGAGTTGTACAGCTTCTTACTGGCTACTACATCATTTTAGAAGCTTATTCTGTGTTCTACTATGGTGCTTTTAGTGTCATAACATACCGCAGCCCGCGACATAGCTTTGCAGACGATAAATGTAACCGTTTGAGAGAGAAGAGCAGCCTATGTGACGATCTGGCTTTAAGTCGATTCGATAACAAATGACGAAAAACGCCGGATTTCTCAGGTTTTTACTACATATGAACAGTTTTCACATTCTCCCGTGACACGTGGCTGCTAGTCCTCCTTTCATCCAAAATCTTAAGGTCCTAGCTCATGTCCAAGGCACCAAAGAAGGGTAAAAAGTCAATATTCGATAAATAATAATTGAATTGTACTCTTCTTACTGGCTATTACATCAAATAAGAAGTTTCTTCTGTGTTCTGCTATGGTGGTTTTAGTGTCTCCTCATACCGCAGCACGCGACATAGCTTTGCAGACGTTAAATGTAACCGTTTCGGAGAGAAGAGCGGCCAATGTGACGAATTAACTTTAAGGCGGTTCGATAACATATTACAAAAACTGACGGATTTCTCAGGTTTTTACTACATATGAACACTTTTCACATTCTCCCGTGCAACGCGACCGCTATTCCTCCTTTCATGCAAAATCATAAGGTCCTAGCACATGTACAAGTCACCAAAGAAGGGTAAATAGTCAATAATCGATAAATAATACTTGAATTGTACTGCTTCTTAGTAGCTATTACATCAACTTAGAAGCTTCAACTGTGTTCTACTATGGTGCTTACAGTGTCTCCGCATACCGCAGCACGCGACATAGCTTTGCAGACGATAAATGTCACCGTTTCAGAGAGAAGAGCGGCCAGTGTGACGATCTGGCCTTAAGACGATTCGATAACAAAAGACGAAAACGGAAGGATTTCTCAGGTTTTACTACATATGAACACTTTTCACATTCTCCCGTGCAACGCGGCTGCTAGTCCTCCCTTCATGCATAATCTTAAGGTCCTGCTTTATGTCCAACGCACGAAGCCGGCTAAAAAGTCAATAATCGATAAATAAAACTTGGAATGTACTGCTTCTTACTGGCTATTACAGCAACTTAGAAGGTTCATCTGTGTTCTACTATGGTGCTTTTAGTGTCTCCGCATACCGCAGCACGCGACTTCGCTTTGCAGACGATAAATGTAACCGTTTCGGAGAGAAGAGCGGCCAATGTGACGATCTAACTTTAAGGCGTTTCGATAACAAATTACAAAAACGGACAGATTTCTCAGGTTTTTACTGCATATGAACACTTTTCGTATTCTCCCTTGCAACGCGGCTGCTACTCTTCCTTTCATGCAAAATCTTAAGGTCCTAGCTCATGTCCAAGGCACCAAAGCAGGGTAAAAAGTCAATATTCGATAAATAATACTTGAATTGTACTGTTTCTTACTGGCTATTACATCAACTTAGAAGCTTCATCTGTGTTCTACTATGGTGCTTTCAGTGGCTCCGCATACCGCAGCACGCGACATAGCTTTGCAAACGATAAATGTCACCGTTTCAGAGAGATGAAAGGCCAATGTGACGATCTGGCTTTAAGTCGATTCGATAACAAATGACGAAAACGGACGGATTTTACAGGTTTTACTACATATGAACACTTTTCACATTCTCCCGTGCAACGCGGCTGCTAGTCCTCCGTTCATGCATAATCTTAAGGTCCTACTTTATGTCCAAGGCACGAAGCCGGCTAAAAAGTCAATAATCGATAACTAAAACTTGGAATGCACTGCTTCTTACTGGCTATTACAGAAACTTAGAAGCTTCATCTGTGTTCTACTATGGTGCTTTTAGTGTCTCCGCATACCGCAGCACGCGACTTCGCTTTGCAGACGATAAATGTAACCGTTTCGGAGAGAAGAGCGGCCAATGTGACTATCTAACTTTATTGCGTTTCGATAACAAACTACAAAAATGGAAGGATTTCTCAGGTTTTTACAACATATGAACACATTTCTCATTCTCCCGTGCAACGCGGCTGCTAGTCCTCCTTTCATGCAAAATCTTAAGTTCCTAGCTCATGTCTAAGGCACCAAAGCCAGCTAAAAATCTATAACTAAAACTTGAATTGTACAACTTCTTACTTGTTATTATATCGTCTTAGAAGCTTCATCTATGTTTAACTATGGTGCTTTTAGTGTCTCCGCATACCGCAGCAAGCGACATAGCTTTGCAGACGATAAATGTAACCGTTTCAAAGAGAAGAGCGGCCAATGTGACGATCTGGCTTTAAGTCGACTCGATAACAAATGACGTGACATATGGTGCTTTTAGTGTCTCCGCATACCGCAGCACGCGACATAGCTTTGCAGACGATAAATGTAACCGTTTCAGAGAGAAGAGCGGCCAATGTGACGATCTGGCTTTAAGTCGATGCGATATCAAATGACAAAAACGGACTGATTTCTCAGGTTTGTACGGCATATGAACACGTTTCAGATTCTCCCGTACAAAGCGGCTGCTAGTCCTACTTCCATGCAAAACCCTAAGGTCTTAGCTCAAGTCCAAGGCACCAAAGCCAGCTAAAGAGTCAATATTCGATATCTAAAACTGGAATTGTACTGCTTCTTACTGGCTATTACATCAACTTAGAAGTTTCTTCTGTGTTCTACTTTGCCGCTTTTACTGTCTCCGCATAATGCAGCACGCGACATAGCTATGCAGACGATAAATGTAACCGTTTCAGAGAGAAGAGCGGCCAATGTGACGAGCTTGCTTTAAGTCGACTTGATACTAAATGACGAAAACGGACGGATTTCTTAGGTTTTTACTACATATGGACACTTTTCACATTCTCCCGTGCAACGCGGTTGCTAGTGCAGCTTTCATGCAAACTCTTAAGGTCCTACATCATGTCCAAGTCACCAAAGACAGCTAAGTATTCAATAATCTATAAATAACTTTTGAATTGTACAACTTCTTACTGGTTATTATATCAACTTAGAAGCTTCATCTATGTTTAACTATGGTGCTTTTAGTGTCTCCGCATACCGCAGCACGCGACATAATTTTGCAGACGATAAATGTTACCGTTTCAGAGAGAGGAGCGGCCAATGTGACAACCTGGCTTTAAGGCGATTCGATAACAAATGACGAAAATAGCCGGATTTGTTAGGTTTTTACCTCATATGAACATTTTTCACATTCTCCCGTGCAACGCGCCTCCTACTCCTCCTTTCTTGCAAAATCGTAAGGTGCTAGCTCATGTCCAAGGAACCAAAGAATGGTAAAAAGTCAACATTCGATAACTAAAACTTCGATTGTACAACATTTTACTTGTTATTATATCATCTTAGAAGCTACATCTGTGTTTAACTATGGTGCTTTTAGTGTCTCCGCATACCGCAGCACGCGACATAGCTTTGCAGACGATAAATGTAACCGTTTCAAAGAAAAGAACGGCCAATGTGACGATCTGGCTTTAAGTCGACTCGATAACAAATGACGAAAACGGATGGACATCTCGGGTTTTTACTACATATGAACACTTTTCACAATTTGCCGTGCAACCCGGCTTCTAGTCCTCCTTTCATGCAAAATCGTAAGGTCCTATCTCATGTCCAAGGCAACAAGGAAGGGTAAAAAGTCAATATTCAATAACTAAAACTTGAATTGCACTGCTTCTTACTGGCTATTACATCTACTTAGAAGCTTCTTCTGTGTTCTACTATGTTGCTTTTAGTCTCTCCGTATACAGCAGCACGCGACATAGCTCTGCAGACGATAAATGTAACCGTTTCAGAGACAAAAGCGGAAAATGTGACGATCTGGCTTTAAGTCGATGCGATATCAATTGACAAAAACGGACGGATTTCTCAGGTTTGTACTGCATATGATCACGTTTCAGATTCACCCGTACAACGCGGCTGCTAGTCCTCCTTCCATGCAAAACCTTAAGGTCTTAGCTCAAGTCCAAGGCACCAAATCCGGCTGAAGAGTCAATATTCGATATCTAAAATTACAATTGTACTACTTCTTACCTGCTATTACATCAACTTAGAAGCTTCTTCTGTGTTCTACAATGGCGCTTTTAGTGTCTCCGCATAATGCAGCACGCGACATAGCTTTACAGACGATAAGTGTAACCGTTTCAGAGTGAAGAGCGGCCAATGTGACGATCAGGCTTTATGTCGATTCGATAACTAATGACGAAAACGGAAGGATTTCTCTGGTTTTTACAACATATGAACACATTTCTCATTCTCCCGTGCAGCACGGCTGCTAGTCATCCTTTCATGCAAAATCTTAAGGTCCTAGCTCATGTCCAAGGCACCACAGCCGACTAAAATGTCAATAATCTATACCTAAAACTTGAATTGTACTACTTCTTACTGGCTATTATATCAACTTTGAAGCTTCATCTGTGTTCTGCTATGGTGCCTTTGGTTTTTCCCGCATACCGCAGCACGCGACATTGCTTTGCAGACGATAACTGTAACCGTTTGAGAGAGAAGTGCGTTCGATTTCGACGATCTGGCTTTAAGTCGATTCGATAACAAATGAAGAAAACGGACGGATATCTCAGGTTTTTACTACATATGAACACTTTTTACATTCTTCCGTGCAATGCGGCAGCTAGTCATCCTTTCATGCAGAATCTTAAGGTCCTAGCACATGTCCAAGGCGCCAAAACCGGCTAAAAAGTCAATAATCGTCAACTAAAACTTGAATTGTACAGCTTGTTACTGGCTATTACATCAACTTAGAAGCTTCATCGGTGTTCTACTATGGAGCTTTTAGTGTCTCCGCATACCGCAGCACGAGACTTCGCTTTGCAGACGATAAATGTAACAGTTTCAGAGGGAAGCGCGGCCAATGTGAAGATCTGACTTTAAGGCGTTTCGATAACAAATGACGAAAACGGACGGATTTCTCAGGTTTTTACTACATATGAACACTACATATGAACACTTTCTCCCGTGACACGCAGCTGCTACTCCTCCTTTCATGCAAAATCTTAAGGTCCAACCTCATTAACCAAGGCACCAAAGCCGATTAAAATGTCAATAATCGATAACTAAAACTTGAACTTTACTGCTTCTTACTGGCTGTTACATCAACGTAGAAGCTTCTTCTGTGTTCTACTATCGTGCTTTTAGTGTCTCCGCATACCGCACCACGCAACATAGCATTGCAGACGATAAATGTAACCGTTTGAGAGAGAAGAGCGGCCAATGTGCCGATCTGGCTTTAAGTCGATTCGATAACAAATGACGAAAACGGACGGATTACTCAGGTTCTTACTACATATGAACACTTTTCACATTCTCCCGTGTAACGCGGCTGATAGTCCTCCTTTCATGCAAAATCTTAACGTCCTAGCTCATATCCAAGGCACCAAAGCCGGCTGAGAAGTCAAGAATGGATAACTAAAACTTTAATTCTACTACTTCTTACTGGTTATTATATAAATATGGAACCTTCATCTGTGTTTAACTAAGATGCTTTTAGTGTCTTTACATACCGCAGCACGCGACATAGCTTTGCAGGAGATAAATGTAACCGTTTCAGAGAGAAGAGCGGCCAAATTGACGATCTGGCTTTAAGTCGATTTGATAAAAAATGACGAAAACGGACGGATTTATCACGTTTATACTACATATGAACACTTTTAACATTCTCCCGTGCAAAGCTGTTGCTAGTCCTCTTTTCATGCAAAATGTTAAGGTCCTATCGCATGTCCAAGGCACCAAAGAAGGGTAAAAAGGCAATATTCGATAACTAAAACTTGAATTGTACTGCTTCTTACTGGCTATTACATCAACTTAGAAGCTTTTTCTGTTTTCTACTATGGTGCTTTTAGTGTCTCCGCATACCGGCGCACGCGACATAGTTTTGCAGACGATAAATGTAACCGTTTCAGAGAGAAGAGCGGCCAATGTGACGATCTGGCTTTAAGTCCATTCGATAACAAATGACGAAAACGGACGGATTTCTTAGGTTTTTTCTACATATCAACACTTTTCACATTCTCCCGTGCAACGCGGCTGCTAGTTCTCCTTTCATGCAAAATCGTAAGGTTGTAGCTCATGTCCAATGCATCAAAGATGTGTAAAAAGTCAATAATCGATAACTAAAACTTGAATTTTACTGCTTCTTACTGCCTATTACATCACCTTAGAAGCTTCTTCTGTGTTCTACTATGGTGCTTTTAGTGCCTCCGCATACCGCAACACGCGACATATCTTTGCAGACGATAAATGTAACCGTTTCAGAGAGATGAGCGGCCATTGTGACGATCTGGCTTTAAGGTGATTGGATAACAAATGACGAAAACGGACGGAATTCTCAGGTTTTTACTACATATGAACACCTTTTAGAATTTCCCGTTCAACGCGGCTGGTAGTCTTACTTTCATGCAAAATCTTAAGGTCCTAGCTCGTTCCAAGCCACCAACGAAGGGTACAAAGTCAATATTCGATAACCAAAACTTGATTTGTACTGCTTCTTACTGGCTTTTACACCAACTTAGAAGCTTCTTCTGTGTTCTACTATGGTTATTTTAATGTTTCCGCATACCGCAGCACGCGACATAGCTTTGCAGACGATAAATGTAACTGTTTCAGAGAGAAGAGCGGCCAATGTGACGATATGGCTTTAAGTCGATTGGATAACAAATGACGAAAATTGACGCATTTTTCAGGTTTTTACTACATATGAACACTACTCACATTCTCATGTGCAACGCGGCTGCTAGTCCTCCTTTCATGCAAAATCTTAAGGACCTAGCTCATGTCCAAGGCACCAAAGAAAGGTAAAAAGTCAATATTCAATAACCAAAACTTGAACTGTACTGCTTCTTACTGGCTATTACATCAACTTAGAAGCTTCTTCTGTGTTCTACTATGGTGCTTTTATTGTCTCCGCATACCGCAGCACGCGACATATCTTTGCAGAAGATAAATGTAACCGTTTCAGAGAGAAGAGCGGCCAATGTGACGATCTGGCTTTAAGTCGATTCGATAACAAATGACGAAAACGGACGGAATTCTCAGGTTTTTACTACATATGAACACCTTTTAGAATTTCCCGTTCAACGCGGCTGGTAGTCTTTCTTTCATGCAAAATCTTAAGGTCTTAGCTCGTTCCAAGCCACCAACGAAGGGTACAAAGTCAATATTCGATAACGAAAACTTGATTTGTACTGCTTCTTACTGGCTATTACATCAACTTAGAAGCTTCTTCTGTGTTCTACTATGGTTATTTTAATGTTTCCGCCTACCGCAGCACGCGACATAGCTTTGCAGACGATAAATGTAACTGTTTCAGAGAGAAGAGCGGCCAATGTGACGATATGGCTTTAAGTCGATTGGATAACAAATGACGAAAACGTACGGATTTTTCAGGTTTTTACTACATATGAACACTACTCACATTCTCATGTGCAACGCGGCTGCTAGTCCTATTTCATGCAAAATCTTAAGGACCTAGGTCATGTCCAAGGCACCAAAGCCAGCAAAAAAGGCAATAATCTATAACTAAAACTTGAATTGTATAACTTCTTACTGGTTATTATATTAACTTACAAGCTTCATCTGTGTTTAACTATGGTGCTTTTAGTGTCTCCGCATACCGCAACACGCGACGTATCTTTGCAGACGATAAATGTAACCGTTTCAGAGAGAAGAGCGGCCAATGTGACGATCTGGCTTTAAGTCGATTCGATAACAAATGACGAAAACGGACGGAATTCTCAGGTTTTTACTACATATGAACACCTTTTAGAATTTCCCGTTCAACGCGGCTGGTAGTCTTTCTTTCATGCAAAATCTTAAGGTCCTAGCTCGTTCCAAGCCACCAACGAAGGGTACTAAGTCAATATTCGATAACCAAAACTTGATTTGTACTGCTTCTTACTGGCTATTACTTCAACTTAGAAGCTTCTTCTGTGTTCTACTATGGTTATTTTAATGTTTCCGCATACCGCATTACGCGACATAGCTTTGCAGACGATAAATGTAAGTGTTTCAGAGAGAAGAGCGGCCAATGTGACGATATGGCTCTAAGTCGATTGGATAACAAATGACGAAAACGTACGGATTTTTCAGGTTTTTTTACATATGAACACTACTCACATTCTCATGTGCAACGCGGCTGCTAGTCCTCCTTTCATGCAAAATCTTAAGGACCTAGGTCATGTCCAAGGCACCAAAGCCAGCAAAAAAGGCAATAATCTATAATTAAAACTTGAATTGTGTAACTTCTTACTGGTTATTATATCAGCTTAGAAGCTTCATCTGTGTTTAACTATGGTGCCTTTAGTGTCTCCGCATACCGCAACACGCGACATAGCTCTGCAGACGATAAATGTAACTGTTTCAGAGAGAAGAGCGGCCAGTGTGACGATCTGGCTTTAAGTCAATTCGATAACAAATGACGAAAACGGACGTATTTCTGAGGTTTTTACTACATATTAACACTTTTCACATTCTCCCGTGACACGCGGCTGCCAGTCCTCCATTCATGCAAAATCTTAAAGTCCTAGCTCATGTCCAATGCACCAAAGCCGACTAAGAAGTCAATAATCGATAACTAAAACTTGAATTGTACTACTCCTTACTGGTTATTATATCAACTTAGAAGCTTCATCTGTGTTTAACTATGGTGCTTTTAGTATCCTCGCATACCGCAGCACGCGACATAGTTTTGCAGACGTTAAATGTAGCCGTTTCAGAGAGAAGAGCGGCCAATGTGACAATCTGGCTTTAAGTCGAATCGATAACAAATGACGAAAACGGACGGATTTCTCAGGTTTTTACTACATATGAACACTTTTCACATTCTCCCGTGCAACGCGGCTGCTAGTTCTCCTTTCATGCAAAATCTTAAGATCCAAGCTCATATCCAAGGCACCAAAGCCGTGTAAAAAGTCTATATGCGATAACTAAAACTTGAATTGTACTACTCCTTACTGATTATTATATCAACATAGAAGCTTCATCTGTGTTTAACTATGGTGCTTTTAGTGTCTCCGCATTCCGCAGCACGCCACATAGCTCTGCAGACGATAAATGTAACCGTTTCAGAGAGAAGAGCGGCCAATGTGAAGATCTGGCTTTAAGTCGATTCGATAACAAATGAAGAAAACGGACGGATATCTCAGGTTATTACTACATATGAACACTTTTCACATTCTCCCGTGCAACGCAGCAGCTAGTCCTCCTTTCATGCAAAATCTTAAGGTCCTAGGTCATGTCCAAGGCACCAAAGCCAGCAAAAAAGGCAATAATCTATAACTAAAACTTGAATTGTATAACTTCTTACTGGTTATTATATTAACTTACAAGCTTCATCTGTGTTTAACTATGGTGCTTTTAGTGTCTCCGCATACCGCAACACGCGACGTATCTTTGCAGACGATAAATGTAACCGTTTCAGAGAGAAGAGCGGCCAACATGACGTTCTGGCTTTAAGTCGATTCGATAACAAATGACGAAACGGACGTATTTCTGAGGTTTTTACTACATATTAACACTTTTCACATTCTCCCGTGACACGCGGCTGCCAGTCCTCCTTTCATGCAAAATCTTAAGGTCCTAGCTCATGTCCAATTCACCAGGGCCGACTAAGCAGTCAATAATCGATAACTAAAACTTGAATTGTACTACTCCTTACTTGTTATTATATCAACTTAGAAGCTTCATCTGTGTTTAACTATGGTGCTTTTAGTATCTCCGCATACCGCAGCACACGACATAGTTTTCCAGACGTTAAATGTAACCGTTTCAGAGATCAGAGCGGCCAATGAGGCGATTTGGGTTTAATTCAATTCGATAAAAAATGACGAAAACGGACGGATTTCTCAGATTTTTTCTACATATGAACACATTTCACATTCTCCCGTGCAACGCGGCTGCTAGTCCTCCTTTTATGCAAAATCTTAAGGTCCTAGCTCATGTCCAAGGCACCAAAGCCAGCTAAAAAGTCAATAATCTATAACTAAAACTTGAATTGTATAACTACTTACTGGTTATTATATCAGCTTAGAAGCTTCATCTGTGTTTAACTACGGTGCCTTTAGTGTCTCCGCATACCGCAACACGCGACATAGCATAGCAGACGATAAATGTAACCGTTTCAGAGAGAAGAGCGGCCAACGTGACGATCTGGCTTTAAGTCGATTCGATAACAAATGACGAAAACGGACGTATTTCTGAGGTTTTTACTACATATTAACCCTTTTCATATTCTCCCGTGACACGCGGCTGCCAGTCCTCCTTTCATGCAAAATCTTAAGGTCCAAGCTCATATCCAAGGCACCAAAGCCGTGTAAAAAGTCAATATTCGATAACTAAAACTTGAATTGTACTGCTTCTTACTGGCTATTACATCAACTTAGAAGCTTCTTCTCTGTTCTACTATGGTGCTTTTAGTGTCTCCGCATACCGCTGCACGCGACATAGCCTTACGGACGATAAATGTAGCGGTTTCAGAGAGAAGAGCGGCCAAATTGTTGACCTGGCTTTAAGGCTATTCGATAAAAAATGAACAAAATGGACGGATTTCTCACGTTTTTGCTACTTATGAACTCGTTTTACATTCTCCCGTGCAACGCGGCTGCTAGTCCTCCTTTCATGCAAAATCTTAAGGTCCTAGCTCATGTCCAAGTCACCAAAGCCAGCTAAAAAGTCAATAATCTGTAACTAAAACTTGAATTGTATAACTTCTTACTGGTTATTATATCTACTTAGAATCTTCATCTGTGTTTAACTATTGTGCATTTAGTGTCTCCGCATATCGCAACACGCGACATAGCTTTGCACACGTTAAATGTAACCGTTTCAGAGAGAAGAGCGGTCAATGTGACGATTTGGATTTACGGCGATTCGATAAATATGACGAAAACGGATGGATTTCTCAAGTTTTTACTACATACGAACACTTTTCACATTCTCCCGTGCAACGCTGCTGCTAGTCCTCCTTTCATGCAAAATCTTAATGTCGTAGAACGCGTCCAAGGCACCAACGAATGATAAACGTCAATATTCGATAACAAAAACTGGAATTGTACTGCTTCTTACTGGCTATTACATCAACTTAGAAGCTTCTTCTGTGGTCTACTATCGTGCTTTTAGTGTCTCCGAATACCGCAGCAAGTGACATAGCTTTGCAGACGATAAATGTAACCGTTTCAGAGAGAAGAGCGGCCAATGTGACGATTTGGCCTTAAGACGACACGATAACAAATGACAAAAACGGATGGATTTCTCAGGTTTTTACTACATATGAACTTTTTTCACATTCTCCCGTACAACGCGGCTGCTAGTCTTCCTTTCATGCAAAATCTTAAGGTCCTAGCTCATGTCCAAGGCACTAAAGCCGGCTAATAAATCAATATCGGTAACTAAAACTTGAATTGTACTGCTTCTTACTAGAAATTACGTCAACTTAGAAGCTTCATGTGTGTTTAACTATGGTGCTTTTAGTGTCTCCGCATACCGCAGAACGCGACATAGTTTTGCAGACGTTAAATGTAACCGTTTCAGAGAGAAGAGCGGGCAATGAGAAGATCTGGCTTTACGGCGATTCGATAAGAAATGACGAAAACGGACGGATTTCTCAGGATTTTTTCTACATATGAACACATTTCACATTGTCCCGTGCAACGCGGCTGCTAGTCCTTCTTTCATGCAAAATCTTAAGGTCCTAGCTCATTCCAAGGAACGAACGGAGGTTAGAATGTCTATATTCGATAACCATAACGTCAATTGTACTGCTTCTTACTGGCTATTACATCAACTTAGAAGCTTCTTTTGTGTTCTACTATGGTTCTTTTAGTGTCTCCGCATACCGCAGCACGCGACATAGTTTTGCAGACGATAAATGTAGCCGCTTCAGAGAGAAGAGCGGCCAATGTGACGATCTGGCTTTAAGGCAATTCGATAACAAATGACGAAAACGGACGGATTTCTCAGGTTTTTGCTACATATGAACACTTTTCACATTCTCCAGTGCAACGCTGCTGCTATTCCTCCTTTCATGCAAAATCTTAATGTCGTAGATCACGTCCAAGGCACCAAAGAGTGATAAACGTCAATATTCGATAGCTAAAACTTGAATTGTACTGCTTCTTTCTGGGTATTACATCGAATTAGAAGCTTCTTCTCTGTTCTACTATGGTGCATTTAGTGTCTCCGCATACCGCAGCACGCGACATAGCCTTGCGGACGACAAATGTAGCCGTTTCAGTGAGAAGTGCGGCCAAATTGTCAACCTGACTTTAAGGCTATTCGATAAAAAATGACGAACACAGACGGATTTCTGACGTTTTTGCTACCTATGAACACTTTTTACATTCTCCCGTGCAACGCGGCTGCTAGTCCTATTTTCTTGCAAAATCGTAAGGTCCTAGCTCATGTCTAACGAACCAAAGAAGTGTAAAAAGTCAATAATCGATAGCAAAAACTTGATTTGTACTGCATCTTACAGGCTATTACATCAACTTAGAAGCTTCTTCTGTGTTCTACTATGGTTTTTTTAGTGTCTCTGCATACCGCAGCGCGCGACATAGTTTTGCAGACGACAAATGTAACCGTTTCAGAGAGAAGAGCGGCCAATGTGACGATCTGTCTTTAAGTCAATTCGATTACAAATGACGAAAACGGAAGAATTTCTCAGGGTTTTACTACATATGAACACTTTTCACATTCTCCCGTGCAACGCGGCTGATAGTCCTCCTTTCATGCAAAATCTTAAGGTCCTACCTCATGTCCAAGTCCCCAAAGCCGTGTAGAAAGTCAATATTCGATAACTAAAACTTGAATTGTACTATTTCTAACTGGCTATTACATCAACTTAGAAGCTTCTTCTGTGTTCTACTATGGTGCTTTTAGTGTCTCCGCATACCGCAGCACGCGACATAGCTTTGCAGACGATAATTGTAACCGTTTCAGAGAGAAGAGCGGCCAATGTGACGATTCGGCTTTAAGTCGACACGATAACAAATGGCGAAAACGGACGAATTTCTGAGGTTTTTACTACATATGAACCCTTTTCACATTCTGCCGTGACACGCGGCTGCCAGTCCTCCTTTCATGCAAAATCTTAAGGTCCTAGCTCATGTCAAAGAAGAGTAAAAGGTCAACATTCATTAACTATAACTTGAATTGTACTGCTTCTTACTGGCTATTACATCAACTTAGAGGCTTCTTCTGTGTTCTACTATGGTCGTTTTAGTGTCTCCGCATACCGCAGCACGTGACATAGCTTTGCAGACGGTAAATGTAACCGTTTGAGAGAGAAGAGCGGCCAATGTGCCGATCTGGCTTAAAGTCGATTCGATAACAAATGACGAAAACGGACTAATTACTCAGGTTCTTACTACATATGAACACTTTTAACATTCTCCGTGCAACGCTGTTGCTAGTCCTCTTTTCATGCAAAATGTTAAGGTCCTATCGCATGTCCAAGGCACCAAAGAAGGGTAAAAAGGCAATTTTCGATAACTAAAACTTGAATTGTACTGCTTCGTACTGGCTATTACATCAACTTAGAAGCTTCTTCTGTGTTCTACTATGGTGCTCTAGTGTCTCTACATATCGCACCACGCGACATACCTTTGCAGACGATAAATGTAACTGTTTCAGAGAGAAGAGCGGCCAATGTGACGATCTGGTTATAAGTCGATTCGATAGAAATTGACGAAAACGGACGGATTTCTCAGGTTTTTACCACATACGAACACTTTTCACATTCCCCGTGCAACACGGCTGGTAGTCCTCCTTTCATGCAAAATCTTAATGTCCTAGCTCATGTCCAAGGCACCAAAGCCAGCTAAAAAGTCAATAATCTATAACTGAAACATGAATTGTACAACATCTTACTTTATATTATATCAACTTACAAGCTTCATCTGTGATTAACTATGGCGCTTTTAGTGTCTCCGTGTGCCGCAGCACGCGACATAGCTTTGCACACGTTAAATGTAACCGTTTCAGAGAGAAGAGCGGTCAATGTGACGATTTGGATTTACGGCGATTCGATAAATATGACGAAAACGGATGGATTTCTCAAGTTTTTACTACATACGAACACTTTTCACATTCTCCCGTGCAACGCTGCTGCTAGTCCTCCTTTCATGCAAAATCTTAGTGTCGTAGATCACGTCCAAAGCACCAAAGAATGATAAATGTCAATATTCGATAACTAAAACTTGAATTGTACTGCTTCTTACTGGCTATTACATCATCTTGGAAGCTTCTTCTGTGTTATACTATCGTGCTTTTACTGTCTCCGCATACCGCAGCACGCCATATAGCATTGCAGACGATAAATGTAAGCGTTTCAGAGAGAAGAGCGGCCAATGTGACGATCTGGCTTTAAGTCGATTCGATAACAAATGACGAAAAGGGATGGATTTCTCAGTTTTTTACTACATAATGACCCTTTTCGCATTCTACCGTGACACGCGGCTGCCAGTCCTCCTTTGATGCAAAATCGTAAGGTCCTAGCTCAAGTCCAATGTACCAAAGCCGGCTAAGAAGTCAATAATCGATAACTGAAAATTGAATTGTACTACTCCTTACAGGTTATTATATCAACTTAGAAGCTTCATGTGTGTTTCACTATGGTGCTTTTAGTATCTCCACATACCGCAGCATTTGACATAGTTTTGCAGACGTTAAATGTAACCGTTTCAGAGAGAAGAGCGGGATATTACACGATCTGGCTTTAATTCAATACGATAACAAATGACGAAAACGGACGGATTTCTCAGGTTTTTGCTACATATGAACACTTTTCACATTCTCCCGAGCAACGCGGCTGCGAGTCCTTCTTTCATGCAAAATCTTAAGGTCCTAGCTCATTCCAAGGCACGAGCGAAGGTTAGAAAGTCTATATTCGATAACCAAAACTTGAATTGTACAGTTTCTTACTGCCTATTACATCAACTTAGAAACTTCTTCTCTGTTCTACTATGGTGCTTTTAGTGTCTCCGCATACCGCAGCACGTGACATAGCCTTACGGACGAAAAATGTAACCGTTTCAGAGATAAGAGCGGCCAAATTGTCGATCTGGCTTTAAGGCTATTCGATAAAAAATGACGAAAACGGACGGATTTCTCACGTTTTTGCTACATATGAACACGTTTTACAATCTCCCGTCCAACGCGGCTGCTAGTCCTCCTTTAATGGAAAATCTTAAGGTAATAGCTCATATCCAAGGCACCAAAGCCGTGTAAAAAATCTATATTCGATAACTAAAACTTGAATTGTACTACTCCTTACTGATTATTATATCAACATAGAAGCTTCATCTGTGTTTAACTATAGTGCTTTTAGTGTCTCCGCATACCGCAGCACGCGACATAGCATTGCAGACGATAAATGTAACTGTTTCAGAGAGAAGAGCGGCCATTGTGAAGATCTGGTATTAAGTCGATTCGATAACAAATGAAAAAAACAGACGGAATTCTGAGGTTTTTACTACATATTAACACTTTTCACATTCTCCCGTGAAACGCGTCTGCTAGTCATTCTTTCATAAAATCTTAAGGTACTAGATCATTCCAAGGCACGAACGAAGGTTAGAAAGTCTATATTCGATAACCAAAACTTGAATTGTACTGCTTCTTACTGGCTATTACATCAACTTAGAAGCTTCTTTTGTGTTCTACTATAGTTCTTTTAGTGTCTCCGCATACCGCAGCACGCGACATAGTTTTGTAGACGATAAATGTAACCGTTTCAGAGAGAAGAGCGGCCAATGTGACAGTCTGGCTCTAAGTCGAATCGATAACAAATGACGAAAGCGGAACGATTTCTCAGGTTTTTACTACATATGAACACTTTTCACATTCTCCCGTGCAACGCGGTTGCTAGTTCTCCTTTCATGCAAAATCTTAAGGTCTTAGCTCATATCCAAGGCACCAAAGCCGTGTAAAAAGTCAATATTCGATATCTAAAACTTGAATTATACTGCTTCTTACTGGTTATTACATCACCTTAGAAGCATCTTCTGTGTTCTACTATGTTGCTTTTAGTGTCTCCGCATACCTTAGCACGCGACATAGCTTTGCAGAAGATAAATGTAACCGTTTCAGAGAGAAGAGCGGCCATTGTGACGATCTGGCTTTAAGTCGATTCGATAACAAATGACGAAAACGGACGGATATCTCAAGTTTTTTCTACATATCAACACTTTTCACATTCTTCCGTGCAACGCGGCTGCTAGTTCTCCTTTCATGCAAAATAGTAAGGTCGTAGCTCATGTCCAATGCATCAAAGAAGTGTAAAAAGTCAATAATCGATAACTAAAACTTGAATTTTACTGCTTCTTACTGGCTATTACATCACCTTAGAAGCTTCTTCTGTGTTCTACTATGGTGCTTTTAGCGCCTCCGCATACCGCAACACGCGACATATCTTTGCAGACGATAAATGTAACCGTTTCAGAGAGATGAGCGGCCATTGTGACTATCTGGCTTTAAGGCGATTGGATAACAAATGACGAAAACGGACGGATTTCTGAGGTTTTTACTACTTATTAACACTTTTCACATTCTCCCGTGAAACGCGGCTGCCAGTCCTCCTTTCATGCAAAATCTTAAGGTCCTAGCACATGTCCAATGCACCGAAGCCGACTAAGATGTCAATAATCGATAACTAAAACTTGAATTGTACTACTCCTTACTGGTTATTATATCAACTTAGAAGCTTCATCTGTGTTTAACTATGGTGCTTTTAGTATCTCCGCATACCGCAGCACGCGACATAGTTTTGCAGACGTTAAATGTAACCGTTTCAGAGAGAGGAGCAGCCAATGAGACGATCTGGCTTTAATTCAATTCGATAAAAAATGACGAAAACGGACGGATTTCTCAGGTTTTTTCTACATATGAACACATTTCACATTCTCCCGTGCAACGCGGCTGCTAGTCCTTCTTTCATGCAAAATCTTAAGGTCCTAGCTCATTCCAAGGCACCAAAGAAGGGTAGAAAGTCAATATTCGATAACTAAAACTTGAACTGTACTGCTTCTTACTGCCTATCACAACAACTTAGAACCTTCTTCTGTGTTCTACTATGTTGCTTTTAGTGTCTCCGCATACCGCAGCACGCGACATAGCTCTGCACACGATAAATGTAACCGTTTCAGAGAGAAGAGCGGCCAATGTGAAGATCAGGCTTTAAGTCGATTCTATAACAAATGAAGAAAACGGACGGATATCTCAGGTTTTTACTACATATGAACACCTCTCACATTCTCCCGTGCAACGCGGCTGCTAGTCCTCTTTTCATGCATAATCCTAAGGTCCTAGCTCATATACAAGGCACCAAAGCCGTGTAAAAAGTCTATATTCAATAACTAAAACTTGAATTGTACTACTCCTTACTGATTATTATATCAACATAGAAGATTCATCTGTGTTTAACTATGGTACTTTTAGTGTCTCCGCTTACCGCAGCACGCGACATAGCTTTGCAGACAATAAATGTAACCGTTTGAGAGAGAAGAGCGGCCAATGTGACGATCTGGCTTTAAGTCGATTCGATAACAAATGACGAAGACGGACGGATATCTCAACTTTTTTCTACATATGAACACTTTTCACATTCTCCCGTGCTATGCGGCTGCTAGTCCTCCTTTCATGCAAAATCTTAAGGTCGTAGCTCATGTCCAAGGCACCAATGAATAGTAAAAAGTCAATATGCGATAACTAAAACTTGAATTGTACTGCTTCATACTGGCTATTACAACAACATAGAAGCTTATTCTGTCTTCTACTATGTTGCTTTTAGTGTCTCCGCATACCGCAGCCCGCAACATAACTCTGCAGGCGATAAATGTAACCGTTTCAGAGAGAAGAGCGGCCAATGTGACAATCTGGCTTTAAGTCGAATCGATAACAAATGAAGAAAACGGACGGATATCTCAGGTTTTTACTACATATGAACACTTTTCACATTCTTCCGTGCAACGCGGCTGCTAGTTCTCCTTTCATGCAAAGTCTTAAGGTCCAAGCTCATATCCAAGGCACCAAAGCCGTGTAAAAAGTCTATATTCGATAACTAAAACTTGAATTTTACTGCTTCTTACTGGCTATTACATCACCTTAGAAGCTTCTTCTGTGTTCTACTATGGTGATTTAGTGTCTCCGCATACCGCAGCACGCGACATAGCTTTGCAGAAGATAAATGTAACCGTTTCAGAGAGAAGAGCGGCCAATGTGACGATCTGGCTTTAAGTCGATTCGATAACAAATGACGAAATCGGACGGATTTCTCAGGTTTTTTCTACATATGAACACTTTTCACATTTTCCCGTGCAACGCGTCTGCTAGTTCCCCTTTCATGCATAATCATAAGGTCCAACCTCATGTCCAAGGCACCAAAGCCCGCTAATATGTCAATAATCGATAACTAAAACTTGAATTTTACTGCTTCTTACTGGCTATTACATCACCTTAGAAGCTTCTTCTGTGTTCTACTATGGTGCTTTTAGTGCCTCCGCATACCGCAACAAGCGACATAGCTTTGCAGACGATAAATGTAACTGTTTCAGAGAGAAGATCGGCCAATGTGACGATATGGCTTTAAGTCGATTGGATAACAAATGACGAAAACGGACGGATTTTTCAGGTTCTTACTACATATGAACACTACTCACATTCTCATGTGCAACGCGGCTGCTAGTCCTCCTTTCATGCAAAACCTTAAGGACCTAGCTCATGTCCAAGGCACCAAAGAAAGGTAAAAAGTCAATATTCAATAACCAAAACTTGAACTGTACTGCTTCTTACTGGCTATTACATCAACTTAGAAGCTTCTTCTGTGTTCTACTATGGTGCTTTTATTGTCTCCGCGTAACGCAGCACGTGACGTAGCTTTGCAGACGATAAATGTAACCGTTTCAGAGAGAAGAGCGGCCTATGTGACGATCTGCCTTTAAGTCGAATCGATAACAAATGACGAAAACGGAAGGATTTCTCAGGTTTTTACTACATATGAAAACTTATCACATTCTCCCGTGCAACGCGGCTGCTAGTCTACCTTTCATGCAAAATCTTAAGGTCCTAGCTCATGTCCAAGGCACCAAAGCCATGTAAAAAGTTTATAATCTATAACTAAAACTTGAATTGTATAACTTCTTACTGGTTATAATATCAGCTTAGAAGCTTTATCTGTGTTTAACTATGGTGCCTTTAGTGTCTCCGCATACCGCAACACGCGACATAGCTCTGAAGACGATAAATGTAACTGTTTCAGAGAGAAGAGCGGCCAACGTGACGATCTGGCTTTAAGTCAATTCGATAACAAATGACGAAAACGGACGTATTTCTGAGGTTTTTACTACATATTAACACTTTTCACATTCTCCCGTGACACGCGGCTGCCAGTCCTCCTTTCATGTATAATCTTAAGGTCCTAGCTCATGTCCAATGCACCAAAGCCGACTAAGAAGTCAATAATCGATAACTAAAACTTGAATTGTACTACTCCTCACTGGTTATTATATCAACTTAGAAGCTTCATCTGTGTTTAACTATGGTGCTTTTAGTATCTCCGAGTACCGCAGCACGCGACATAGTTTTGCAGACGTTAAATGTAACCGTTTCAGAGAGAAGAGCGGCCAATGAGACGATCTGGCTTTAATTCAATTCGATAAAAAATGACGAAAACGGACGGATTTCTCAGGTTTTTTCTACATATGAACACATTTCACATTCTCCCGTTCAACGCGGCTGCTAGTCCTTCTTTCATGCAAAATCTTAAGGTCCTAGCTCATCCCAAGGCACCAAAGAAGGGTAGAAAGTCAATATTCGATAACTAAAACTTGAACTGTACTGCTTCTTACTGGCTATCACAACAACTTAGAACCTTCTTCACTGTTCTACTATGGTGCTTTTAGTGTCTCCGCATACCGCAGCACGCGACATAGCCTTACGGACGAAAAATGTAGCCGTTTCAGAGAGAAGAGCGGCCAAATTGTCGACCTGGCTTTAAGGCTATTCGATAAAAAATGACGAAAGCGGACAGATTTCTCACGTTTTATCTACATATGAACACGTTTTACATTCTCCCGTGCAACGCGGCTGCTAGTCCTCCTTTCATGCAAAATCTTAAGGTCGTAGCTCATGTCCAAGGCACCAATGAATAGTAAAAAGTCAATATTCGATAACTAAAACTTGAATTGTACTGCTTCATACTGGCTATTACAACAACTTAGAAGCTTATTCTGTGTTCTACTATGTTGCTTTTAGTGTCTCCGTATACCGCAGCACGCAACATAGCTCTGCAGGCGATAAATGTAACCGTTTCAGAGAGAAGAGCGGCCAATGTGAAGATCTGGCTTTAAGTCGATTCGATAACAAATGAAGAAAACGGACGGATATCTCAGGTTATTACTACGTATGAACACTTTTCACATTCTCCCGTGCAACGCGGCAGCTAGTTCTCCTTTCATGCAAAATCTGCAGGTCCTAGCTCATGTCCAAGGCACCAAAGCCAGCTGAAAAAGCAATAATCTATAACTAAAACTTGAATTGTATAACTTCTTACTGGTTATTATATCAACTTAGAAGCTTCATCTGTGTTTAACTATGGTGCATTTAGTGTCTCCGCATACCGCAACACGCGACATATCTTTGCAGACGATAAATGTAACCGTTTTAGGGAGAAGAGAGGCCATTGTGACGATCTGGCTTTAAGGCGATTGGATAACAAAAGACGAAAACGGACTGATTTCTCAGGATTCTACTACATATGAACACTTTTCAGAATTTCCCGTGCAACGCGGCTGGTAGTCCTTCTTTCATGCAAAATCTTAAGGTCCTAACTCATTCCAAGGCACCAACGAAGGGTAGAAAGTCTATATTCCATAACCAAAACTTGAATTGTACTGCTTCTTACTGGCTATTACATCAACTTAGAAGCTTCTTCTGTGTTCTACTATGGTTATTTTAATGTCTCCGCATACCGCAGCACGCGACATAGCTTTGTACACGATAAATGTAACTGTTTCAGAGAGAAGAGCGGCCAATGTGACGATCTGGCTTTAACTCTATTCTATAACAAGTGAAGAAAACGGACGGATATCTCAGGTTTTTACTACATATGAACACCTTTCACATTCTCCCGTGCAACGCGTCTGCTAGTCCTCTTTTCATGCATAACCTTAAGGTCCTAGCTCATATACAAGGCACAAAAGCCGTGTAAAAAGTCTATATTCGGTAACTAAAACTTGAATTGTACTACTCCTTACTGATTATTATATCAATATAGAAGCTTCATCTGTGTTTAACTATGGTGCTTTTAGTGTCTCCGCTTACCGCAGCACGCGACATAGCTTTGCAGACGATAAATGTAACCGTTTCAGAGAGAAGAGCGGTCAATGTGACGATCTGTCTTCAAGTCGATTCGATAACAAATGACGAAAACGGACGGATATCTCAGGTTTTTTCTACATATGAACACTTTTCACATTCTCCCGTGCTACGCGGCTGCTAGTCCTCCTTTCATGCAAAATCTTAAGGTCGTAGCTCATGTCCAAGGCACCAATGAATAGTAAAAAGTTAATATTCGATAACTAAAACTTGAATTGTACTGCTTCATACTGGCTATTACAACAACTTAGAAGCTTATTCTGTGTTCTACTATGTTGCTTTTAGTGTCTCCGCATACCGCAGCACGCAACATAGCTCTGCAGGCGATAAATGTAACCGTTTCAGAGAGAAGAGCGGCCAATGTGAAGATCTGGCTTTAAGTAGATTCGATAACAAATGAAGAAAACGGACGGATATCTCATGTTTTTACTACATATGAACACTTTTCACATTCTCCCGTGCAACGCAGCTGCTAGTTCTCCTTTCATGCAAAATCTTAAGGTCTCAGCTCATGTCCAATGCACCAAGGCCGGCTAAAAAGTCAATAATTGATAACTAAAACTTGAATTGTACTACTCCTTACTGATTATTATATCAACTTAGAAGCTTCATCTGTGTTTAACTATGGTGCTCTTAGTATCTCTGCATACCGCAGCACGCGACATAGTTTTGCCGACGTTAAATGTAACCGTTTCAGAGAGAAGAGCGGGCAGTGAGACGATCTGGATTTAATTCAATTCGATAACAAATGACGAAAACGGACGGATTTCTCAGGTTTTTGCTACATATGAACACTTTTCACATTCTCCCGTGAAACGCGTCTGCTAGTCATTCTTTCATAAAATCTTAAGGTACTAGATCATTCCAAGGCACGAACGAAGGTTAGAAAGTCTATATTCGATAACCAAAACTTGAATTGTACTGCTTCTTACTGGCTATTACATCAACTTAGAAGCTTCTTCTGTGTTCTACTATGGTGCTTTTAGTGCCTCCGCATACCGCAACACGCGACATATCTTTGCAGACGATAAATGTAACCCTTTCAGAGAGATGAGCGGCCATTGTGACGATCTGGCTTTAAGGCGATTGGATAACAAATGACGAAAACGGACGGATTTCTCAGGTTTTTACTACATATGAACACCTTTTAGAATTTCCCGTTCAACGCGGCTGGTAGTATTTCTTTCATGCAAAATCTTAAGGTTCTAGCTCATTCCAAGCCACCAACGAAGGGTACAAAGTCAATATTCGATAGCCACAACTTGAATTGTACTGCTTCTTACTGGCTATTACATCAACTTAGAAGCTTCTTCTGTGTTCTACTATGGTTATTTTAATGTTTCCGCATACCGCAGCACGCGACATAGCTTTGCAGACGATAAATGTAACTGTTTCAGAGAGAAGAGCGGCCAATGTGACGATATGGCTTTAAGTCGACTGGATAACAGATGACGAAAACGGACGGAATTTTCAGGTTCTTACTACATATGAACACTACTCACATTCTCATGTCCAACGCAGCTGCTAGTCCTCCTTTCATGCAAAATCTTAAGGTCCTAGCTCATGTCCAAGGCACCAAAGCCAGCTAAGAAGTTAATAATCTATAACTAAAACTTGAATTGAATAACTTCTTACTGGTTATTATATCAGCTTAGAAGTTTCATCTGTGTTTGACTATGGTGCCTTTAGTGTCTGCGCATACCGCAACACGCGACATAGCTCTGCAGACGATAAATGTAACTGTTTCAAAGAGAAGAGCGGCCAACGTGACTATCTGGCTTTAAGTCGATTCGATAACAAATGACGAAAGCGGACGTATTTCTGAGGTTTATACTAAATATTAACACTTTTCACATTCTCCCGTGACACGCGGCTGCCAGTCCTCCTTTCATGCAAAATCTTAAGGTCCTAGCTCATGTCCAATTGACCAAAGCCGACTAAGAAGTCAATAATCGATAACTAAAACTTGAATTGTACTACTCCTTACTTGTTATTATATCAACTTAGAAGCTTCATCTGTGTTTAACTCTGGTGCTTTTAGTATCTCCGCATACCGCAGCACGCGACATAGTTTTGCAGACGTTAAATGTAACCGTTTCAGAGATAAGAGCGGCCAATGAGACGATCTGGCTTTAATTCAATTCGATAAAAAATGACGAAAACGGGCGGATTTCTCAGGTTTTTACTACATATGAACACTTTTCACATTCTCCCGTGCAACGCGGCTGCTAGTTCTCCTTTCATGCAAGATCTTAAGGTCCAAGCTCATATCCAAGGCACCAATGCCGTGTAAAAAGTCAATATTCGATAACTAAAACTTGAATTTTACTGCTTCTTAGTGGCTATTACATCACTTTAGAAGCTTCTTCTGTGGTCTACTATGGTGCTTTTAGTGTCTCCGCATACCGCAGCACGCGGCATAGCTTTGCAGACGATAAATGTAACCGTTTCAGAGAGAAGAGCGGCCAATGTGACGCTCTGGCTTTAAGTCCATTCGATAACAAATGACGAAAACGGACGCATTTCTCAGGTTTTTTCTACATATGAACACTTTTCACATTCTCAAGGGCAACGCGGCTGCTAGTCCTCCTTTCATGCAAAATGTTAAGGTCGTAGCTCATGTCCAAGGCACCAAAGCCGGCTAATATGTCAATAATCGATAACTAAAACTTGTATTGTACTGCTTCTTACTGGCTATTACATCATCTTAGAAGCTTCTTCACTGTTTTACTAAGGTGCTTCTAGTGTCTCCGCATAACGCAACACGCGACATAGCCTTACGGACGATAAATGTAGCCGTTTCAGAGAGAAGAGCGGCCAAATTGTCGACCTGGCTTTAAGACTATTCGATAAAAAATGAAGAAAACGGACGGATTTCTCACGTTTTTGCTACATATGAACACGTTTTACATTCTCCCGTGCAACGCGGCTGCTTGTCCTCCTTTCATGCAACATCTTAAGGTCCTAGCTCATGTCCAATGCACCAAAGCCAGCTAAAAAGTCAATAATCTGTAACTAAAACTTGAATTGTATAACTTCTTACTGGTTATTATATCAACTTAGAAGCTTCATCTGTGTTTAACTATGGTGCTTTTAGTGTCTCCGCATATCGCAACACGCGACATAGCTTTGCAGACGATAAATGTAACCGTTTCAGAGAGAAGAGCGACCAATGTAACGATCTGCCTTTAAGTTGATTCGATAACAAATGACGAAAACGGACGGATTTCTCAGGTTTTTAATACATATGAACACTTTTCTCATTCTCCCGTGCAACGCGGCTACTAGTTCTTCTTTCATGCAAAATTCTAAGGTCCTAGCTCAAGTCCAAGGCGCCAAAGAAGGGTAAAAAGTCAATAATCGATAACCAAAACTTCAGTTGTACTCCTACTTACTAGCTATTAAATCAACTTAGAAGCTTTATCTGTGTTTAACTATGATGCTTTTAGTGTCTCCGCATACCGCAGCACGCGACATAGCTCTGCAGGCGATAAATGTAACCGGTCCAAAGAGAAGAGCGGCCAATGTGACGATATGGCTTTAAGTCGATTCGATAACGAATGACGAAAACGGACGGATTTTTCAGGTTTTTACTACATATGAACACTTCTCACATTCTCATGTGCAACGCGGCTGCTAGTCTTCCTTTCATGCAAAATCTTAAGGTCCTAGCTCATGTCCAAGTCCCCAAAGCCGTGTAGAAAGTCAATATTCGATAACTAAAACTTGAATTGTACTATTTCTTACTGGCTATTACATCGACTTAGAAACTTCTTCTGTGTTCTACTATGGTTCTTTTATTGTCTCCGCATACCGCAGCACGTGACATAGATTTGCAGACGATAAATGTAACCGTTTCAGAGAGAAGAGCGACCAACGTTACGATCTGAATTTAAGTTGATTCGATAGCAAATGACGAAAACGTACGGATTTCTCAGGTTTTAGCTACATATGAACACTTTTCACATTCTCCCGTGCAACGCGGCTGCTAGTCGCCCTTTCATGCAAATTCGTAAGGTCCTAGCTCATGGCCAAGGCACCAAAGCCGGCAGAGAATTCGAGAATGGGTAACAAAAACTTTAATTCTACCACTTCTTACTGGTTATGATATAAATATAGAAGCTTCATCTGTGTTTAACTAAGACGCTTTTAGTCTCTCCGCATACCGCAGCACACGCATAGCTTGTTAGACGGTAACTGCAACCGTTTGAGAGAGAAGAGAGGCCAATGTGACGATCTGCCTTTAAGTCGATTCGATAACAAATGAGGAAAACGGACGGATTTCTCAGGTTCTTACTACATATGAACACTTTTTACATTCTTCCGTGCAACGCTGCTGATAGTCCTCCTTTCATGCAAAATCTTAAGGTCCTAGCTCATGTCCAAGGCACCAAAGAAGAGTAAAAAGTCAACATTCATTAACTATAACTTGAATTGTACTGCGTCTTACTGGCTATTACATCAACTTAGAGGCTTCCTCTGTGTTCTACTATGGTCGTTTTAGTGTCTCCGCATACCGCAGCACGCGACATAGCTTTGCAGACGGTAAATGTAACCATTTCAGAGAGAAGAGTGGCCAATGTAACGATCTAGCTTCACGTCGATTCGATAACAAATGACGAAAACGGATGGATTTCTAGGGTTCTTACAACATATGAACACTTTTTACATTCTCCCGTGCAACGCGGCTGCTAGTCCTCCTTTGATGCACAATCTTAAGGTCCTAGCTCATGTCCAAAGCATCAATTAAGTGTAAAAAGTCAATAATCGATAACTAAAACTTGAATTGTACTCCTTCTTACTGGATATTACATCAACTTAGAAGCTTCTTCTGTGTTCTACTATGGTTCTTTTAGTGTCTCCGCATGCCGCAACTCGCGCCATAGCCTTGCGGACGATAAATGTAGCCGTTTCAGAGAGAAGAGCGGCCAATGAGACGATCTGGTTTTAAGTCGATTCGATAAATATTGACGAAAAGGACGGATTTCTCAGGTTTTTACTACATATGAACACTTTTCACAATCTCCCGTGCAACGCGGCTGCTAGTCCTCCTTTCATGCAAAATCTTAAGGTCCTAGCTCATGTCCAAGGCCCAAAAGCCGTGTAAAAAGTCATTGTGCGATAACTAAATCTTGAATTGTACTGCTTCTTACTGGCTATTACATCAACTTAGAAGCTTCATCTGTGTTTAACTATCGTGCTTTTAGTGTCTCCGCATACCGCAGCTCGCGCATAGCTTTGCAGACGGTAACTGCAACCGTTTGAGAGAGAAGAGAGGCCAATGTGACGATCTGGCTTTAAGTCAATTCGACAACAAATGACGAAAACGGACGGATTTCTCAGGGTTTTACTACATATGTACACTTTTCGCATTCGCCCATGCTACGTGGCTGCTAGTCCTCTATTCATGCATAACCTTAAGGTCCTAGCTCATGTCCAAGGCACCAAAGCCGGCTGAAAAGTCAAGAATGGGTAACTAAAACTTTAATTCTACTACATCTTACTGGTTATTATACAAATATAGAAGCTTCATCTGTGTTTAACTAAGACGCTTTTAGTCTCTCCGCATACCGCAGAACACGCATAGCTTTTTAGACGGTAACTGCAACCGTTTGAGAGAGAAGAGAGGCCAATGTGACGATCTGCCTTTAAGTCGATTCGATAACAAATGACGAAAACGGACGGATTTCTCAGGTTCTTACTACATATGAACACTTTTTTACATTATTCCGTGCAACGCTGCTGATAGTCCTCCTTTCATGCAAAATCTTAAGGTCCTAGCTCATGTTCAAGGCACCAAAGAAGTGTAAAAAGTCAAAAATCGATAACAAAAACTTTAATCTTACTGCTTCTTACTGGCTATTACTTCAACTTAAAAGCTTCTTCTGTGTTCTACTATGGTTCTTTTAGTGTCTCCGCATACCGCAGCTCGCGCCATAGCCTTGCCGACGATAAATGTAGCCGTTTCAGAGAGAAGAGCGGCCAATGAGACGATCTAGTTTTAAGTCGATTCGATAAATAATGACGAAAACGGACGGATTTCTCAGGTTTTTGCTACATATGAACACTTTTCACATTCTCCCGTGCAACGCGGCTGCTAGTCCTCCTTGCATGCAAAATCGTAAGATCCTAGCTCATGTCCGATGCACCAAAGAAGGGTAAAAAGTCAATAATCGATAACTAAATCTTGAGTGGTGCTGCTTCTTACTGGCTATTACATCAATTTAGAAGCTTCTTCTGTGTTCTACTATGGTGCTTTTAGTGTCTCCGCATACCGCAACACGCGACCTAGCATTGCAGACGATAAATGTAACCGTTTCAGAGAGAAGAGCGGCCAACGTTACGATCTGAATTTAAGTTGATTCGATAAAAAATGACGAAAGCGGACGGATTTATCACGTTTTTACTACATATGAACACTTTTAACATTGTCCCGTGCAACGCGATTTCTAGTAACTCTTTCATGAAAAATCGTAAGGTCCTAGCTCATGTCCAATGCACCAAAGAAGTGTAAAAAGTCAATAATCGATAACAAAAACTTTAATCTTACTGCTTCTTAGTGGCTATTACTTCAACTTAAAAGCTTCTTCTGTGTTCTACTATGGTTCTTTTAGTGTCTCCGTATACCGCAGCTCGCGCCATATTCTTGCGGACGATAAATGTAGCCGTTTCAGAGAGAAGAGCGGCCAATGTGACGATTTGGCTTTAAGTCGACACGATAACAAATGGCCAAAATGGACGAATTTCTGAGGTTCTTACTACATATGAACACTTTTTACATTCTTCCGTGCAACGCTGCTGATAGTCCTCCTTTCGTGCAAAATCTTAAGGTCCTAGCTCATGTCCAAGGCACCAAAGAAGAGTAAAAAGTCAACATTCATTAACTATAACTTGAATTGTACTGCTTCTTACTGGCTATTACATCAACTTAGAGGCTTCTTCTATGTTCTACTATGGTCGTTTTAGTGTCTCCGCATACCGCAGCACGTGACATAGCTTTGCAGACGGTAAATGTAACCATTTCAGAGAGAAGAGTGGCCAATGTAAGGATCTAGCTTTACGTCGATTCGATAACAAATGACGAAAACGGACGGATATCTCAGGTTCTTACTACATATGAACACTTTTTACATTCTTCCGTGCAACGCTGCTGATAGTCCTCCTTTCATGCAAAATCTAAAGGTCCTAGCTCCTGTCCAAGGGAACAAAGAATGGTAAAAAGTCAGTAATCGATACCTAAAACTTGATTTGTACTACTTCTTACTGGCTATTACATCTACTTAGGAGCTTCATCTGTGTTCTACTATGATTCTTTTAGTGTCTCCGCATACCGCAGCACGCGACATAGCTTTGCAGACGATAAATGTAACCGTTTCAGAGAGAAGAGCGGCCAAATTGACGATCTGGCTTTAAGTCGATTCGATAAAAAATGACGAAAGCGGACGGATTTATCACGTTTTTACTACATATGAACAATTTTAATATTGTCCCGTGCAACGCGGCTGCTAGTCCCTCTTTCATGCAAAATCGTAAGGTCCTAGCTCAAGTCCAATGCACTAAAGAAGTGTAAAAAGTCAATAATCGATAACAAAAACTTTAATCTTACTGCTTCTTACTGGCTATTACTTCAACTTAAAAGCTTCTTCTGTGTTCTACTATGGTTCTTTTAGTGTCTCCGCATACCGCAGCTCGCGCCATAGCCTTGCGGACGATAAATGTAGCCGTTTCAGAGAGAAGACCGGCCAATGAGACGATCTGGTTTTAAGTCGATTCGATAAATAATGACGAAAACGGACGGATTTCTCAGGTTTTTGCTACATATGAACACTTTTCACATTCTCCCGTGCAACGCGGCTGCTAGTCCTCCTTTGATGCACAATCTTAAGGTCCTAGCTCATGTCCAAAGCATCAATTAAGTGTAAAAAGTCAATAATCGATAACTAAAACTTGAATTGTACTCCTTCTTACTGGCTATTACATCAACTTAGAAGCTTCTTCTGTGTTCTACTATGGTGCTTTTAGTGTCTCTGCATACCGCAGCACAAGACATAGCCTTGCAGACGATAAATGTAACCGTTTCAGAGAGAAGAGCGGCCAATGTGACGATCTGGCTTTAAGTCGATTCGTTAGAAAATGACGAAAACGGTCGGATTTCTCAGGATTTTACTACATATGATTACTTTTCACAATCTCCCGTGCAACACGGCTGCTAGTCCTCCCTTCATGCAAAATATTAAGGTCCTAGCTCATGTCCAAGGCACCAAAGAAGAGTAAAAAGTCAACATTCATTAACTATAACTTGAATTGTACTCCTTCTTACTGGTTATTACATCAACTTAGAAGCTTCTTCTGTGTTCTACTATGGTGCTTTTAGTGTCTCCGCATGCCGCAACTCGCGCGGTAGCCTTGCGGACGATAAATGTAGCCGTTTCAGAGAGAAGAGCGGCCAATGAGACGATCTGGTTTTAAGTCGATTCGATAAATATTGACGAAAATGGACGGATTTCTCAGGTTTTTACTACATATGAACACTTTTCACGATCTCCCGTGTAACGCGGCTACTAGTCTTCCTTTCATGCAAAATCTTAAGGTCGTAGCTCATGTCCAAGGCCGAAAAGCCGTGTAAAAAGTCATTGTGCGATAACTAAATCTTGAATTGTACTGCTTCTTACTGGCTATTACATCAACTTAGAAGCTTCATCTGTGTTTAACTATCGTGCTTTTAGTGTCTCCGCATACCGCAGCACGCGCATAGCTTTGCAGACGGTAACTGCAACCGTTTGAGAGAGAAGAGAGGCCAATGTGACGATCTGGCTTTAAGTCGATTCGATAACAAATGACGAAAACGGACGGATTTCTCAGGTTCTTACTACATATGAACACTTGTTACATTCTCCCGTGCAACACGTCTGCTAGTCCTCCTTTCATGCAAATTCTTAAGGTCCTAGCTCATGTCCAAGGCACCAAAGAAGGGTAAAAATTCAATATTCGGTAACTATTACTTGATTTGTACTGCTTCTTACTGGCTATTACTTCAACTTAAAAGCTTCTTCTGTGTTCTACTATGATTCTTTTAGTGTCTCTGCATACCGCAGCGCGCGACATAGTTTTGCAGACGATAAATGTAACCGTTTCAGAGAGAAGAGCGGCCAATGTGACGATCTGGCTTTAAGTCAATTCGATAACAAATGACGAAAACGGAAGAATTTCTTAGGGTTTTACTATATATGAACACTTTTCACATTCTCCCGTGCAACGCGGCTGCTAGTCCTCCTTTCATGCAAAATCTTAAGGTCCTAGCTCATGTCCAAGTCCACAAACCCGTGTAGAAAGTCAATATTCGATAACTAAAACTTGAATTGTACTATTTCTAACTGGCTATTACATCAGCTTAGAAGCTTCTTCTGTGTTCTACTATGGTTATTTTAATGTCTCCGCAAACCGCAGCACGCGACATAGCTTTGCAGGCGATAATTGTAACCGTTTCAGAGAGAAGAGCGGCCAATGTGACGATTTGGCTTTAAGTCGACACGATAACAAATGGCGAAAACGGACGATTTTCTGAGGTTTTTACTACATATGAACCCTTTTCACATTCTGCCGTGACAGGCGGCTGCCAGTCCTCCTTTCATGCAAAATCTTAAGGTCCTAGCTCATGTCCAAGGCACAAAAGAAGAGTAAAATGTCAACATTCATAAACTATAACTTGAACTGTACTGCTTCGAACTGGCTATTACATCAACTTAGAGCCTTCTTCTGTGTTCTACTATGGTCGTTTTAGTGTCTCCGCATACCGCAGCACGTGACATAGCTTTGCAGACGGTAAATGTAACCATTTCAGAGAGAAGAGTAGCCAATGTAAGGATCTAGCTTTACGTCGATTCGATAATAAATGACGAAAACGGATGCATTTCTAGGGTTCTTACTACATATGAACACTTTTTACATTCTCCCGTGCAACGCGGCTGCTAGTCCTCCTTTGATGCACAATCTTAAGGTCCTAGCTCATGTCCAAAGCATCAATTAAGTGTAAAAAGTCAATAATCGATAACTAAAACTTGAATTGTACTCCTTCTTACTGGCTATTACATCAACTTAGAAGCTTCTTCTGTGTTCTACTATGGTGCTTTTAGTGTCTCCGCATACCGCAACACGCGACATACCCTTGCAGACGATAAATGTAACCGTTTCAGAGAGAAGAGCGGCCAATGTGACGATCTGGCTTTAAGTCGATTCGTTAGAAAATGACGAAAACGGACGGATTTCTCAGGATTTTACTACATATGATTACTTTTCACAATCTCCCGTGCAACACGGCTGCTAGTCCTCCCTTCATGCAAAATATTAAGGTCCTAGCTCATGTCCAAAGCACCAAAGAAGGGTAAAAAGTCAATATTCAATAACTAAAACTTGAATTTTACTGCTTCTTACTGGCTATTAC
This sequence comes from Schistocerca gregaria, assembly GCF_023897955.1. NCBI lineage: Eukaryota > Metazoa > Arthropoda > Insecta > Orthoptera > Acrididae > Schistocerca > Schistocerca gregaria. The sequence continues at coordinate 2,523,589 of NW_026061770.1, forward strand.
ATGAACATAGAAGCTTCTTCTGTTTTCTGCTATGATGCTTTTATTGTCTCCGCATACAGCAGCACGCGACATAGCTTTGCAAACGATAAATGTAACCGTTTGAGAGAGAAGAGAGGCCAATGTGACGATCTGACTTTAAGTCGATGCGATAACAAATGACGAAAACGGACGGATTTCTCAGGTTTTTGCTACATGTGAACACTTTTCACATTCTCCCGTGCTACGCGGCTGCTAGTCCTCTTTTCATGCAAAATCTTAAGGTCCTAGCTCATGTCCAAGGCACCAAAGAAAGGAAAAAAGTCAATATTCAATAACCAAAACTTGAACTGTACTGCTTCTTACTAGCTATTACATCAACTTAGAAGCTTCTTCTGTGTTCTACTATGGTGCTTCTATTGTCTCCGCATAACGCAGCACGTGACATAGTTTTGCAGACGATAAATTTAACCGTTTTAGAGAGAAGAGCGCCAAATTGACGATCTGGCTTTAAGTCAATTCGATAACAAATGACGAAAACTGAAGAATTTCTCAGGTTTTTACTACATATGAACACTTTTCACAATCTCCCGTGCAACGCGGCTGCTAGTCCTCCTTTCATGCAAAATCTTAAGGTCCTAGCTCATGTCCAATGCCCAAAAGCCGTGTAAAAAGCCATTGTTCGATAAATAAATCTTGAATTGTACTGCTTCTTACAGGCTATTACATCAACTTAGAAGCTTCATCTGTGTTTAACTATCGTGCTTTTAGTGTCTCCGCATACCGCAGCACGCGCATAGCTTTGCAGACGGTAACTGCAACCGTTTGAGAGAGAAGACAGGCCAATGTGACGATCTGGCTTAAAGTCGATTCGACAACAAATGACGAAAACGGACGGATTTCTCAGGGTTTTACTACATATGAACACTTTTCACATTCTCCTGTGCAACGCTGCTGCTAGTCCTCCTTTCATGCAAAATCTTAAGGTCCTAGCTCATGTCCAAGTCCCCAAAGCCGTGTAGAAAGTCAATATTCAGTAACTAAAACTTGAATTGTACTATTTCTAACAGGCTATTACATCAACTTAGAAGCTTCTTCTGTGTTCTACTATGGTGCTTTTAGTGTCTCCCCATAACGCACCACGCGACATAGCTTTGCAGACGATAATTGTAACCGTTTCAGAGAGAAGAGCGGCCAATGTGACGATTTGGCTTTAAGTCGACACGATAACAAATGGCGAAAACGGACGAATTTCTGAGGTTTTTACTACTTATGAACCTTTTTCACATTCTGCCGTGACACGCGGCTGCCAGTCCTCCTTTCATGCAAAATCTTAAGGTACTAGCTCGTGTCCAAGGCACCAAAGAAGTGTAAAATGTCAATAATCTCTAACAAAAACTTGAATTGTACTATTTCTTAATTAATATTATATCAACAAAGAAACTTCATCTGTGTTTAACTATGGTGCTTCTAGTGTCTCCGCATACCCTAGCACGCGACATAGCTTTGCACACGATAAATGTAACCGTTTCATAGAGAGGAGCGGCCAATGAGACGATCTGGCTTTAATTCGATTCGATAACAAATGACGAAAACGGACGGATTTCTCAGGTTTTTGCTACATATGAACACTTTTCACATTCTCCCGTGCAACGCGGCTGCTAGTCCTCCTTTCATGCAAAATCGTAAGATCCTAGCTCATGTCCGATGCACCAAAGAAGGGTAAAAAGTCAATAATCGATAACTAAATCTTGAGTGGTACTGCTTCTTACTGGCTATTACATCAATTTAGAAGCTTCTTCTGTGTTCTACTATGGTGCTTTTAGTGTCTCCGCATACCGCAACTCGCGCCATAACCTTGCGGACGATAAATGTAGCCGTTTCAGAGAGAAGAGCGGCCAATGAGACGATCTGGTTTTAAGTCGATTCGATAAATAATGACGAAAATGGACGGATTTCTCAGGTTTTTACTACATATGAACACTTTTCACAATCTCCCGTGCAACGCGGCTGCTAGTCCTCCTTTCATGCAAAATCTTAAGGTCCTAGCTCATGTCCAAGGCCCAAAAGCCGTGTAAAAAGTCATTGTTCGATAACTAAATCTTGAATTGTACTGCTTTTTACTGGCTATTACATCAACTTAGAAGCTTCTTCTGTGTTCTACTATGGTGCTTTTAGTGTCTCCGCATACCGCAGCACGCGCATAGCTTTGCAGACGGTAACTGCAACCGTTTTGAGAGAGAAGAGAGGCCAATGTGACGATCTGCCTTTAAGTCGATTCGATAACAAATGAGGAAAACGGACGGATTTCTCAGGTTCTTACTACATATGAACACTTTTTACATTCTTCCGTGCAACGCTGCTGATAGTCCTCCTTTCATGCATAATCTTAAGGTCCTAGCTCATGTCGAAGGCACCAAAGAAGTGTAAAAAGTCAAAAATCGATAGCTAAAACTTGAATTGTACTGCTTCTTACTGGCTGTTACATCAACTTAGAAGCTTCTCCTGTTTTCTACTATCGCGCTTTTAGTGTCTCCGGATACCGCAACACGCGACCTAGCATTGCAGACGATAAATGTAACCGTTTCAGAGAGAAGAGCGGCCAAATTAACGATCTGGCTTTAAGTCGATTCGATAAAAAATGACGAAAGCGGACGGATTTATCACGTTTTTACTACATATGAACACTTTTAACATTGTCCCGTGCAACGCGGCTTCTAGTCCCTCTTTCATGCAAAATCGTAAGGTCCTAGCTCATGTCCAATGCACCAAAGAAGTGTAAAAAGTCAATAATCGATAACAAAAACTTTAATCTTACTGCTTCTCACTGGCTATTACTTCAACTTAAAAGCTTCTTCTGTGTTCTACTATGGTTCTTTTAGTGTCTCCGCATACCGCAGCTCGCGCCATAGCCTTGCGGACGATAAATGTAGCCGTTTCAGAGAGAAGAGCGGCCAATGTGACTATCTGGCTTTAAGTCAAATCGATAACAAATGACGAAAACGGACTGATTTCTCAGGTTTTTACTACATATGAACACTTTTCACATTCTCCCGTGCAACACGTCTGCTAGTCCTCCTTTCATGCAAAATCTTAAGGTCCTAGCTCATGTCCAAGTCCCCAAAGCCGTGTAGAAAGTCAATATTCGATAATTAAACTTGAATTGTACTATTTCTAACTGGCTATTACATCAACTAAGGAGATTCTTCTGTGTTCTACTATGGTGCTTTTAGTGTCTCCGCATACCGCAGCACGCGACATAGCCTCGCAGACGATAAATGTAACCGTTTCAGAGAGAAGAGCGGCCAATGTGGCGATCTGGCTTTAAGTCGATTCGTTAGAAAATGACGAAAACGGACGGATTTCTCAGGATTTTACGACATATGATTGCTTTTCACAATCTCCCGTGCAACACGGCTGCTAGTCCTCCCTTCATGCAAAATATTAAGGTCCTAGCTCATGTCTAAGGCACCAAAGAAGAGTAAAAAGTCAACATTCATTAACTATAACTTGAATTGTACTGCTTCTTACTGGCTATTACATCAACTTAGAGGCTTCTTCTGTGTTCTACTATGGTGCTTTTAGTGTCTCCGCATACCGCAGCACGCGACATAGCCTTGCAGACGATAAATGTAACCGTTTCAGAGAGAAGAGCGGCCAATGTGGCGATCTGGCTTTAAGTCGATTCGTTAGAAAGTGACGAAAACGGACGGATTTCTCAGTATTTTACTACATATGATTACTTTTCACAATCTCCAGTGCAACACGGCTGCTAGTCCTCCCTTCATGCAAAATATTAAGGTCCTAGCTCATGTCCAAAGCACCAAAGAAGGGCAAAAAGTCAATAATCGATAACTAAATCTTGAGTGGTACTGCTTCTTACTGGCTATTACATCAATTTAGAAGCATCTTCTGTGTTCTACTATGGTTCTTTTAGTGTCTCCGCATGCCGCAACTCGCGCCATAGCCTTGCGGACGATAAATGTAGCCGTTTCAGAGAGAAGAGCGGCCAATGATACGGTCTGGTTTTTAAGTCGATTCGATAAATATTAACGAAAATGGACGGATTTCTCAGGTTTTTACTACATATGAACACTTTTCACAATCTCCCGTGCAACGCGGCTGCTAGTCCTCCTTTCATGCAAAATCTTAAGGTCCTAGCTCATGTCCAAGGCCCAAAAGCCGTGTAAAAAGTCATTGTGCGATAACTAAATCTTGAATTGTACTGCTTCTTACTGGCTATTACATCAACTTAGAAGCTTCATCTGTGTTTAACTATCGTGCTTTTAGTGTCTCCGCATACCGCAGCACGCGCATAGCTTTGCAGACGGTAACTGCAACCGTTTGAGAGAGAAGAGAGGCCAATGTGACGATCTGGCTTTAAGTCGATTCGACAACAAATGACGAAAACCGACGGATTTCTCAGGGTTTTACTACATATGTACACTTTTTGCATTCGCCCATGCTACATGGCTGCTAGTCCTCCTTTGATGCTAATTCTTAAGGTCCTAGCTCATGTCCAAGGCACCAAAGAAGGGTAAAAATTCAATATTCGGTAACTATTACTTGATTTGTACTGCTTCTTACTGGCTATTACATCAACTTAGAAGCTTCTTCTGTGTTCTACTATGGTTCTTTGAGTGTCTCTGCATACCGCAGCGCGCGACATAGTTTTGCAGACGATAAATGTAACCGTTTCAGAGAGAAGAGCGGCCAATGTGACGATCTGGCTTTAAGTCAATTCGATAACAAATGACGAAAACGGAAGAATTTCTCAGGGTTTTACTATATATGAACACTTTTCACATTCTCCCGTGCAACGCGGCTGCTAGTCCTCCTTTCATGCAAAATCTTAAGGTCCTAGCTCATGTCCAAGTCCCCAAAGCCATGTAGAAAGTCAATGTTCGATAACTAAAACTTGAATTGTTCTATTTCTAACTGGCTATTACATCAACTTAGAAGCTTCTTCTGTGTTCTACTATGGTGCTTTTAGTGTCTCCGCATACCGCAGGACGCGACATAGCTTTGCAGACGACAATTGTAACCGTTTCAGAGAGAAGAGCGGCCAATGTGACGATTTGGGTTTAAGTCGACACGATAACAAATGGTGAAAACGGACGATTTTCTGAGGTTTTTACTACATATGAACCCTTTTCACATTCTGCCGTGACACGCGGCTGCCAGTCCTCCTTTCATGCAAAATCTTAAGGTCCTAGCTCATGTCCAAGGCACAAAAGAAGAGTAAAAAGTCAACATTCATTAACTATAACTTGAATTGTACTGCTTCGAACTGGCTATTACATCAACTTAGAGCCTTCTTCTGTGTTCTACTATGGTCGTTTTAGTGTCTCCGCATACCGCAGCACGTGACATAGCTTTGCAGACGGTAAATGTAACCATTTCAGAGAGAAGAGTGGCCAATGTAACGATCTAGCTTTACGTCGATTCGATAATAAATGACGAAAACGGATGGATTTCTAGGGTTCTTACTACATATGAACACTTTTTACATTTTCCCGTGCAACGCGGCTGCTAGTCCTCCTTTGATGCACAATCTTAAGGTCCTAGCTCATGTCCAAAGCATCAATTAAGTGTAAAAAGTCAATAATCGATAACTAAAACTTGAATTGTACTCCTTCTTACTGGCTATTACATCAATTTAGAAGCTTCTTCTGTGTTCTACTATGGTGCTTTTAGTGTCTCCGCATACCGCAACTCGCGCCATAACCTTGCGGACGATAAATGTAGCCGTTTCAGAGAGAAGAGCGGCCAATGAGTCGATCTGGTTTTAAGTCGATTCGATAAATAATGACGAAAATGGACGGATTTCTCAGGTTTTTACTACATATGAACACTTTTCACAATCTCCCGTGCAACGCGGCTGCTAGTCCTCCTTTCATGCAAAATCTTAAGGTCCTAGCTCATGTCCAAGGCCCAAAAGCCGTGTAAAAAGTCATTGTTCGATAACTAAATCTTGAATTGTACTGCTTCTTACTGGCTTATACATCAACTTAGAAGCTTCATCTGTGTTTAACTATCGTGCTTTTAGTGTCTCCGCATACCGCAGCACGCGCATAGCTTTGCAGACGGTAACTGCAACCGTTTGAGAGAGAAGAGAGGCCAATGTGACGATCTGGCTTTAAGTCGATGCGATAACAAATGACGAAAACGGACGGATTTCTCAGGTTTTTACTACCTATGAACGCTTTTCACATTCTCCCGTGCAAAGCTGCTGCTAGTTCTCCTTTCATGCAAAATCTTAAGGACTTAGCTCCTGTCCAAGGCTCCAAAACCGGCTAAGAAGTCAATAATATAAAACTAAAACTTGAATTGTACTACTTCTTACTGGCTATTACATCAACTTAGAATCTTCTTCTGTGTTCTACTATGGTGCTTTTAGTGTCTCCGCATAGCGCAGCACGCGACATAGCCTTGCAGGCGATAAATGTAACCGTCTCAGACGGAAGAGCGGCCAATGTGACGATCTGGTTTTAAGTCGATTCGATAGAAATCGACGAAAACGGTCGGATTTCTCACGTTTTTACCACATATGAACACTTTTCACATTCTCCCGTGCAACGCAGCTGCTAGTCCTTCTTTCATGCAAAATCTTAAGGTCGTCACCCATGCCTAAGGCATCAGGGCTGGCTAATAAGTCAATAATCTATAACTAAAACTTGAATAGTACTGCTTCTTACTGGCCAATTACATCAACCTAGAAGCTTCTTCTGTGTTGCTTATAGTGTCGTTACGTTCCGCAGCACACGACATAGTTTAGCAGTCTCAAAAAATGGCCTTTTTTCACTCTTCCGTCCACCGAGCCTCCTCCATACCAATTTCAACCGAAAAGTTGAATGAGGAGATTAATTTACTTAATACCATAGCAGTCAATAATGAATACACGCCTAACATAGTGGACGATATCCTAAGAAAGAAAGCTGCAACAACTACCACGCTCAACACCTCATGCACTGAAATTAACCCAAAAACACGTTTTTCTATTTCTTTCATAGGACCCACTCCCCATCATTCAGCGCATGCTTCGCAACAAATACAACTGCAATGTTGCCTTCTCTACTAACAATAATCTAAAGAGATAATACATTCGTAATTTGAGATCCTTTCGCTCTCCTACAGAAAGTTCTGTCGTTTATAAAATCATCTGCGATACCTGTTCCTCCTATTGTATAGGGCAACCCCTACATCCTTTCACCATCAGATATAAAGAACATTTTTTGAGAAAGAACGGCACCAAGCCCCCAAATTCATCCTTTGCGAACATCTCTTAATTACTTGACACGTGCCTAAAGCCATAGGCGATAACAATATTCTGCATACGGAAAAGGAGGGCCGTAGGTTAGATGTCTTATAGGAATTGGAGATTTTCAAACATCTCAATCGTTATGATGGCCTCATTCTCAACGAACAGCTGCAGCTGCGAAATAAAAACTTTTTTGACTGTTTAAAGCGATTGCTTGATCTTTGAGTCAGACTTCCTCATGCAGTTTACCGAAATGTTTTTTTCCTGTCACATCTTTGCTGTTTTCTTGTATGTCATAACTACCGTTTTTACGTTAAAAATGTATACCTATTTAAAGTAGATAAATATGTAACTACATCCTATTATTAATTCTTACTTTACGCCTGAATCAGCTCTATCATAATTTCATGTGTCTAATTTTGAATGTACAGTAGCCTAGTTGTTTCTGCGCCTACTAGATGGCGCTCGTAGCAATACCATGTTTACTTGCCCACACTTTCTATAGTGGGCACCTCAGTATCGTTGCATCCGTTGTTCACAGTACGAGCAGCCCTTAGCGGCTCCCCATCTCACAAGTGTTTATGAAGTCGGCTTTCCGGCTTAGATCTTTTTTATTGTGTGACATGTAAGTACTGTATCAATTCGATTTAGTGCAAACTTTAATCTGATTTGTGTACAGTACACCTAATGTTTTAGTACAGTTAATCTAATTCTGCTGGCGACGCTCATAGTAGCATCGAAACCAGGTCAATTTTGACTTAATATTTGTGACCGAGGGTTTATTTCAGAAAATATAATTCTGACACGGTCACTGAACCTTAACAGTTGTGTTCAAAGTTTTATATTTCTTACCTGCACAGGTCTTTAACGCTGCTTCTAAATACGACGAATTAAGAAAGAAAATTTTAAATATTAGCATGGCTATTTTAACAAGCAGTGTGAAAAAATGGGGCTTGTCCCGACATACAAAAGCCTACATCAATTTTTCTGTATGTATGAAAAATCCAGTCCTTTAGACGTATCATTAAGAATATTTCTAATAGGCTGAAAGAGCTTAACGCTGAAGACCGTCTTAAAGAAGCATACCATTTGTACTTAAATATTAAAAACACTTATCGTGTTAACTATAATTTTAATATTGACATGTGGACTCAAATTAACGAACATCTAGAGATTTGTAATATAGGTAGAATGCAGAAACACGGGATGAAGTTCAGCAGTCTTTTTTGTCTGCTTTCTAATGAAAATTCCCTCAGAATACATTTCAAAAAAGCAGTAACGTCTTTCATGTACGAATTGTAAATAAAACCAACATTGTCTCTACTGAGAATGAAAAAGTCCTGTTAGGAAGAGGACTAAAATACAATGTCTGATCTAACCTGTCAGACAGAAATGTGAGAAAATATGCTTGTTGATTTAAAAATCGGTCTCGATTATAATAAGATAGATAATGCTTCTCAATTCACAATTGTGAATGATGTAACCCGCATGCTAGAGAAAAATGCAACTACTTTGTCTAATGCTATGCATCAAGACAGAATTTTAGTAACTTCCGTTAATAATAAACTTAAAACAGCAAATGCTTTAATAACTAAATCCGATAAAGGTTGTTGTCTATTCATTGCTTATATTTCTGAATATATTTCTAAAGCTGAAACTTTCTTCAGTAAGAACAACATATCGGAGCTGCATGATGATCCGTGTAAATTACAGAAAGTAAGGTCAGCCATTAACAATGCAAAATTCTTATAAAACCTTTCAAATAGAATCTACTCATCAATATGAACCCTCAGCACCCTAAGCTTCGGTCACAATTCGAAATTCATAAACCTAATCATCCAATACGTCCAATCTCCACTAATATGAATGGCGCATATCACGATTTGGCCCGGTTTCTTCACGAAACTTTGAAAAATCCATGTTTTCGAAAATAATTATTCCGTTCCTAACAATCAGGTTTTGGTCCAAAATATTAAAAACTTAGTATGCAGTTCAGACATCAAGCTTTTTTCCTTAGATATTAAAAATCTTTATACCAAAGACCCGGTACGTAAGACGCTCATCATTGTGGAAGAAAACTAAATTCAATTTAAAAAAGATCTATCAGATAAACAGGTTACTGATTTTATGGATCTCATTAATGTCGTTGTCAAGTACAACTACATTGAATTCAACAGACAACTGTGCCAGCGGTCTGATGGGTTCGCTATGGGCAACACTTTAGTCCGCAACCTCGCCGACATATTTGCCAATTTCTTGGAAACGAAGCTGTTTAACCGTGTCTCAGCAGCATAGAGGGTAAAAATCGTAGAGGGAGACAAAGAGATGAATACACTAAGCAGATTCAGAAGGATGTAGGTTGCAGTAGGTACTGGGAGATGAAGCAGCTTGCACAGGATAGAGTAGCATGGAAAGCTGCATCAAATCAGTCTCAGGACTGAAAAGTCTCTTCACTAGGTATCTTTTCTTAAACAAGTTGTTGTTGTGGTCTTCAGTCCTAAGACTGGTTTGATGAAGCTCTCCATGCCACTCTATCCTGTGCAAGCCTCTTCATCTCCCAGTACCTACTGCAACCTACATCCTTCTGAATCTGCTTAGTGTATTCATCTCTCGGTCTCCCTCCACTACTTTATCCCTCCACCCTGCCCTCCAGTACTAAATTGGTGATCCCTTGATGCCTCAGAACATGTCCTACCAACCGATCCCTTCTTCTCGTCAAGTTGTGCCACAAACTTCTCTTCTCTCAAATCTATTCAATACCTCCTCGTTAGTTATGTGATCTACCCATCTAATCTTCAGCACTTTTCTGTAGCACCACATTTCGAAAGCTTCTATTCTCTTCTTGTCCATACTATTTATTGTCCATGTTTCACTTCCATACATGGCTATACTCCAAACAAATACTTTCATAAACGACTTCCTGACACTTAAATCTATATTCGATGTTAACAAATTTCTCTTCTTGAGAAACGCTTTCCTTGTCATTGCCAGTCTAAATTTTATATCCTCTCTACTTCGACCATCATCAGTTAGTTTGCTCCCCAAATAGCAAAACTCCTTCACTACTTTAAGTGTCTCATTTCCTAATCTAATTCCCTTGGCATCACCCGACTTAATTTGACTACATTCCATTATCCTCGTTTTGCTTTTGTTGATGTTCATCTTATACCTCCTTTCAAGACACTGTCCATTCCGTTCAACTGCTCTTCCATGTCATTTGCTGTCTGAGAGGATTACAATGTCATCGGTGAACCTCAAACTTTTTATTTCTTCTCTCTGGATTTTAATACCTACTCCGAATTTTTCTTTTATTTCCTTTACTGCTTGCTCAATATACAGATTGAATAACATCGGGGACAGGTTACAACCCTGTGTCTCTCTCTCTTCCCAACCACTGCTTCCCTTTCATGTCCCTCGACTCTTATAACTGCCATCTGGTTTCTGTAGAAATTGTAAATAGCCTTTCGCTCCTTGTACGTATTTTACCTCAGCCACCTTTAGAATTTGAAAGAGATTATTCCCATCTACATTGTCAAAAGCTTTCTCTAGATCTACAAATGCTAGAAACCTATGTTTGCCTTTCCTTAATCTTTCTTCTAAGATAAGTTGTAAGGTCAGTATTGCCTCACGTGTTCCAGTACTTCTATGGAATCCAAACTGATCTTCCCTGAGGTCGGCTTCTACTAGTTTTTCCATTCGTCTGTAAAGAATTCGTGTTAATATTTTGCAGCTGTGACTTATTAAACTGATAGTCCAGTAATTTTCACATCTGTCAACACCTGCTTTCTTTGGGATTGGAATTATGATGTTCTTCTTGAAGTCTGAGGGTATTTCGCCTGTTTCATACATCTTGCTCACCAGATGGTAGAGTTTCGTCTGGACTGGCTCTCCCAAGGCCGTTAGTAGTTTCAATGGAATGTTGTCTACGCTGGGGGATTTGTTTCGAGTCAGGTCTTCCAATGCTCTGTCAAACTCTTCACGCAGTATCGCATCTACCATCTCATCCACATCCACATCCTCCTCCATTTCCATAATATTGTCCTCAAGTACATCGCCCTTGTATAGACCCCTCTATATACTCATTCCACCTTTCTGCTTTCCCTTCTTTGCTTAGAACTGGGTTTCCATCTGAGCTCATGATGTTCATACAAGTGGTTCTCTTATCTCCAAAGGTCTCTTTAATTTTCCTGTAGGCAGTATCTATGTAGCCACTAGTGAGATAATCCTCTACATCCTTACATTTGTCCTCCAGCCATCCATGCTTAGCCATTTTGCAGTTCCTGTCGATCTCATTTTTGAGAAGTTTGTATTCCTTTTTGCCTGCTTCATTTATTGCATTTTTATATTTTCTCCTTTCATCAATTAAATTCAATATTTCTTCTGTTACCCAAGGATTTCTAGCAGCCATCGTCTTTTTACCTACTTTATCCTCTGCTGCCTTCACTACTTCATCCCTCAGAGCTACCTGTTTTTCTTCTACTGTATTTCTTTCACACATTCCTGTCAGTTGTTCCCTTATGCTCTCCCTGAAACTCTGTACAACATCATGTTCTTTGTTTATCCAGGTCCCATGTCCTTAAATTCCCACCTTTTTGCAGTTTCTTCAGTTTTAACCTACAGGTCATAACCAATAGATTGTGGTCAGTCTACATCTGACCCTGGAAGTGTCTTACAATTTAAAACCTGGTTCCTAAATCTGTCTCTCCCTGAAACTCTGTACAACATCATGTTCTTTGTTTATCCAGGTCCCATGTCCTTAAATTCCCACCTTTTTGCAGTTTCTTCAGTTTTAACCTACAGGTCATAACCAATAGATTGTGGTCAGTCTACATCTGACCCTGGAAGTGTCTTACAATTTAAAACCTGGTTCCTAAATCTGTCTTACCACTATATAATCTGATACCTTTTAGTATCTCCAGGGTTCTTCCATGTATACAACCTTCTTCCATGATTGTTAAACCAAGTGTTAGCTATGATTAAGTTGTGCTCTGTGCAAAATTCTACCACGCGGCTTCCTCTTTAATTTCTCTCCACCCAATCCATATTCACCTACTACGTTCCCTTCTCTCCCTTTTCCTACTACTGAATTCCAGTCACCCATGACTATTAAATTTTCGTCACCCTTCACTATCTGAATGTCTTTTATTTCATCATACATTTCTTCAATTTCTTCATCTGCAGAGCTAGTTGGCATATAAACTTGTACTACTGTAATAGGTCTTGGCTTCATATCTATCTTGGCCACAATAATACGTTCACTATGCTGTTTGTGGTAGCTTACCCGCATTCCTATTTTCCTATTCATTATTAAACCTACACCTGCATTACCCCTATTTGATTTTGTTTATAACCCTGTAGTCACGTGACCAGAAGCCTTGTTCCTCCTGACACCGAACTTCACCAATTCCCACTATATCTAACTTGAACCTATCCATTTCCCTTTTTAAATTTTCTAACCTACCCGCCCGATTGAGTGATCTGACATTCCACGCTTCAATCCGTAGAACGCCTGTTTTCTTTCTCCTGATAACGACATCCTCTTGAGTAGTCCCCGCCTGGAGATCCGAATGGGGGACTATTTTACCTCCGCAATATTTTACCAAAGAGGACGCGATCATTTAATAATACACTAAAGCTGCATGCCCTCGGGAAAAATTATGACCATAGTTTCCCCTTGCTTTCAGTCGTTCACAGTACCAGCACAGCAAGGCTGTTTTGGTTATTGTTACAAGGCCAGGTCAGTCCATCATCCAGACTGTTGCACTTGCATCTATTGAAAAGGCTGCTGCCCCTCTTCAGGAACCACACGTTTGTCTGGCCTCTCAATAGATACCCCTCAGTTGTGGTTGCACCTACGGTACGGCTATCTGTATCGCTGAGGCACGCAAGCCTCCCCTCCAACGGCAAGGTCCATGGTTCATGGGGGGAGGTTACACAAGATACGTTGATGATATTCTAGTCACATATAACAGACCCGCCGATAGAAATGATCATATATTTACTACCTCATATATTTACTACCTCCATGAAAAAATTTCTTTCACTATTGAACTCGAAAGCGATAACCGCCAATTAAATTATTTAGACTTGACGCTTACAATAGAAGACAGTATCACTTTCAATATTCACTTTCAATATTCTTCCTCTTTTCATCCACAGTCTCAAAAAATGGCCTTTTTTCACTCTCCCGTCCACCGAGCCACCTCCATACCATCTTCAACAGAAAAGTTTAATGAGTAGATTAATTTACTTAATACCATAGCTGTCAATAATGAATACACGCCTAACATAGTGGACGATATCCTAAAAAAGAAAACTGTAAGAACTACCACGCTCAACACCTCATGCACTGAAACTAACCCAAAAGCACGTTTTTCTATCTCTTACATAGGACCCACTCCCAATCATTCAGCGCATGCTTCTCAACAAATACAACTGCAATGTTGCCTTCTCTGATAATAATAATCCAAAGAGATACTTCATAACATCATTTGAGATCCATTCGCTCCCCTACAGAAAGTTCTGGCCTTTATAAGATCTGCAATACCTGCTCCTCCTATTGTATAGGGCAACCCCTGCGTCCTTTCACCATCAGATATAAAGAACATCTTTTGAGAAAGAACGGCACCAAGCCCCTAAATTCATCCTTTGCCGATCATCCCTTAATTACTTGACACGTGCCTAAAGCCATAGGCGATTACAATATTCTGCATACGGAAAAGGAGGGCCGTAGGTTAGATGACTTATAGGAATTGGAGATTTTCAAACATCTCACTCGTTATGATGGCTTCATTCTCAACGAACAGCTGCAGCAGCGAAATAAAAACTTTTTTGACTGTTTAAAGCGATTGCTTGATCTTTGAGTCAGACTTCCTCATGCAGTTTACCGAAATGTTTTTTTCCTGTCACATCTTTGCTGTTTTCTTGTATGTCATAACTACCGTTTTTACGTTAAAAATGTATACCTATTTAAAGTAGATAAATATGTAACTACATCCTATTATTAATTCTTACTTTACGCCTGAATCAGCTCTATCACAATTTCATGTGTCTAATTTTGAATGTACAGTAGCCTAGTGGTTTCTGCGCCTACTAGAAGGCGCTTGTAGCAACACCACGTGTACTTGCCCACACTTTCTAAAGTGGGCACCTCAGTATCGTTGCATCCGTTGTTCACAGTACGAGCAGCCCTTAGCGGCTCGCCATCTAACAAGTGTTCATGACGTCGGCTTTCCGGCTTAAATCTTTTTTAATATGTTACTTGTCAGTACTGCATCTTTTCGAGTCAGTACAAACTTTAATTTGATTAATGTACTATATACCTAATGTTTTAGTACAGTTAGTCTAATTCTGAAGACGACGCTCATGACTTAATGTCAGAGCTTATTTGTTACAATATACAAAATAAATTTACACGTTTGAGAGAGAAACGCGACCAATGTGACGCTCTGGCATTACATCTATTAGATAGCAAATGACGAAAACGGATTTCTTAGGTTTTTACTACATATTAACACTTTTCACATTTTCTTTCGCAACATGGCTGCCAGACCTCGGACATGAGCGAGGACGTTAAGAGTTGCATGAACGAAGGCACCAAACCCGGCCAATTATTGAATAATCGATAACAGAAACTTGAATTGTGCTACTTCCTACTTTCCGATTGCATCAACTTAGTAGCTTCTACTATGTTCTACTGTGTTGCTTGTAGTGTCTCCGCATTCCGCAGCACGCGACAGAAGTTAGCAGGCGATAAATGTACACGTTTGGGAGAGAAAAGCGACCAATGCGACGATCAGGCAGTACGTCCTTAAGACAGCAAATACCGAAAACGGGAGGTTTCCTCAGGTTTCTCTTAAATATTTGCTTTGGTGGAGTAATATCAAAGAGAGAAACACAACTCAATGAGTAACAAGCCCAAATATATGCAGTGAAACACGTAATGCGCCTTACGAAGCATGAGTGAATACCATACATTATATGGCAAACAGGAAGTGATACCATAACAACCATTTGGGCCAACCAATTCAGCAGGATATTCACTGCAGATCAATCACCCGCCATCTAGAGCAAACAGTCCCTGCAATATGTTGTTGTAGCTGAACAAGTACTCATGGAACCTGTGAAAATTACTTGTGTAGTTAATTATATCAAAGTAAATTAAGACTGTCATCCAAAACTCAACAAACATATATAAAATCAAAGAGAAATCCAAACAATTATTTTCCGTCAAAAAATAAAAATCAAATTCTTATACCCACGTCTTTTGTACCCCCCTCCCCAAAAGAACACTTGGTGCAGATGCACTCTTATCTGAACTCTTGTGGGAATCAACGTGAAGCAGCAAGTAATGAGGGACCAATCTGTAGTGTGTGACAAGTCAGGAATTAGGGTTGGATGTGAAGTGTGCTCAGACAGCTGAAGCATTTAAGGTGATCACTCGGGAAGTGGGAAAACCAGGCTGTCTGGCACAGATTGTCACTTTCTGCCATTGAATTTATCAGTTCCAGATTAGAATTTAAATTTAGTCAAGAACCCATTATGTTATTTACACATTTGCTGAGGTAAGTGTGACAGGACCTTTATTTTTCTTTATATACATAAAGGGATAGGGTCAGCAGCAGTCTGTGCCTGTTTAGTGATGATACTATGGTTTACAGGAAGGTGTTGCCATTAGGTGACTTTAGGATGATATGACTTGGACAGAATTTTTGGCTAATGTGATGAATGTCAGCTAGCTCTAGTTGTGAAAAAATCAGTTAATGCAGATGATTAGCAATAACAAATACATAAAGTTTGAATACAGCACTATTAGTATCCTGCTTGACAGTCAGGTCATGTAAATGTCTAAGGGAACACTGCTAAGTGTCTTGAAATGGGTTAACCGTGTAAGGCAAGTAGTCGACTTTTGTTTGTTGGAATAATTTTAGGAAAATGTTGTTCATTTGTGACCCATTCTTTGGTACTGATAGTGTTTGGAATCCCCACCAGGTAGGATTAAAGCAAGACATCGAGGCAATTCACACTCTGGCTTCTAGATTTGTTATTCGTAGGTTCAAATACACATGCAAGTATTACAGATGTGCTTTGGAAATTCAAATGGGAATCGATGAATGGAAGATGACATTGTTTCTGGAGAACACTATTGAGACAATTTCGAGAACCAGCGTTTGAAGCTGATTGCAGGATGATTCTGCTGTATGGATAGCTAGACCACCTTCTATTAATAGTAAGAGGAAAAATCATTGTCCTGTGTATGAAATAAATCTAAATATACATACATAAATACTCCCCCCTGCAGGTCCGGGGGTTAGAATAGGCCCGAAGTATTCCTGCCTGTCGTAAGAGGCGACTAAAAGGAGTCCCTCCCCCTCAAGGGGGTAGTTAGCGCCTGCGTACGGAGATGGACGGTTTCACGACCTATATTTGCGTTCATTTTGGGTTTTCACTTCCGGTTTCTTCCTTCCTTCCTTCCTTCCTTCCTTTGGTTGGTTCCTGTTCACAAACATGTGTAAAAGGTGCAGTTACACTGTGTACTAATAAACTGGAGATGTGATGCTATATAATGGCACCGTGATTCTAGGGTTGGTCAACACTGAAGATTGTTTTTCTGATGTAGCTTGGAAAGAAAACTTCAAACCATAATTTAGACACTCTCGTTTAAGGCAATCTGCATATCCACATTGCTCATTTGCATCTTCATTATTTAATGAGTTGCCACTCCCATATACAATAAAACCTTACCTGTTTCAAGGAGCCATTATTAATATTATAACATGGCAGTGCAATGCTTATTTTAGTGCCATATCAGAGTAATAATTGCACATGACTGTTGTATGAGCATTGATTGTTGTACATCGGCACATGATGCATTCAGTTAACAGATCATAATTTCTGGGGTCGGGTTAACAACCAGTGGTTTCATGTTAACAGCACTCATACACAAAATAAGTTCAAAACACAATATTGAGACAGTACAGAAACACATTTAAAGAGAGCAAGTGGAACATTCTAGGGAACAGCAGTTATCTGCATTTCCTATTCAGCCATGATTGTGACACAACTTTACTATATTAAAGGAAAAACCCCTGCTAAAGTTTGTGTACAGACTGTTGGCTAAATATTTTCCTTAGATGCACCTAAACAAATGCTCCATATACCATTAGACAAATATTACTGCAATTTCAGAGCAGTGTCTGTCTATTTCTAGCCAAGATCCCTAGTCACATTTCTTTTCTTCAAATGTTTGTTCTGAATGTAAAAGTGTTTGACTAAAATAATCTTCACTTGCCCCCTTCCAACCCAATCCAGCCCTTGTGGAAGTCTTCAAAAATATGTATAAAGTTTACAATGTTGTTTTCCATTGCCCTTCTTCACGTACTAATACATACTCGTACATGCAAGAAAATAAGAAAAATACACTGAACATTTCAACAACAAAAATGTTTAAAGAACAGCAGTTCGATTGTTACCGCAGAATTAAAACTTACTTGCACAGCCAGTGTATTTCATGCTAAGATTTAGTGGTTGTGCTATGTACAATATTTAAAGAAAAGTTTTTATTTACTCAACAAAAAAATGTTACTGCACTGGAATTAGGAGGGGCATATAATAAGTAATGCAACAATTTTTCCTGGAAGCAAGTTCCTTATTTAAAATGCCAATAACCACATTGTTTCCCATCCTCTTGGTTGTAAAAACATGTTTCTCTCTAAAACGATGTTTCTCAAAATAATCTATGTGCAATGGCTTGTACCAGTTGACTGGGAGCGCCTGTATGCCTGCATGTACCACTCTGCTGGTTGACATCAGAGTGAATATCCAGCTGCACCAATAACTTCACAACTTACACATACTTCCTGCAGAGTGCAAGCCGCATTGAGCCAAACAGATGGAAATCTGAATGTCGAGATTGTCAGTAGCCTCTATAAGGAACAAGAGTCCAATGCAGTTTCGTGAGCAGCTCCATTTGGATATAGGCTTGTTTTGAGTTCTTGGATTGTAATGGAAAAGGAGAGT